>NC_136067.1:1853183192-1857983192 GCF_964261635.1 Lissotriton helveticus | reverse complement strand
CCCTAACTCATATATTATATTAATAGCTAAGAAGGTCTCTTTGGGTTGAATTAGGGCGGGCCCATACCTCAGGATCCTAGAATGAAGAGATCACATCAGCATACAACAGCTCTCTCTGCATGCAAACAGCATCAAGTGTGTTATGTGTGCCTCAAGCAAAGCAATATAAAACCCGCCTTAAAGCCAAAGTTGGCAGAAGCTGCACTTATGTTATGTCTATGAAGGCGCGAAGATCAGACCTCATAACAATTCAGTATCTTGTTGTTCCTGAAGCTTCAGCACTCTCTGTACAGACATAGTTTATTGAGCAAAGCTGATATCAGAGTAATAACATATTATTCTCTTGTAAATCGCAACGAACTACTAGGTTGAAAGCTAAATCAACAATTAAGTGTCGTGTGCAGAAGCAGCAAAAGGAAAAATGGCGTTTAAACATGTAATGTGCCTATGCTAACTTAACGCATTATAAAGATATATAGTAGCTATATGACAATTATGATTGAAAATTAATTATGGAAATTGTGTAATTAATTGTAGGTGTGGGTTGTGGGGTTTATGGGGTAAACGGTGGGAAGTAATATATGTTTAATTAATAATTGGGTAGAGCTGTTGGTAGTGTCCATACTGGGGTAAGAAAGTGATCGGCATTTTGTCTCCATTTGACAGGGGCCCAGGGTATTTATTGCAGTAGGAGAAAAGTCTTCCTTGACACTAGACTGCATCCTAGATGGTCTGTCCTGTCGTTAGCTGATACGTCGTTTAGAGACATTGGAAACAAGTATTTAGTTATCAGGCCTGAATTGATAGATTTTTTATTATTTAGTGTCTTAGAATCCCCAGGGAGTTTGCCTGGGTTCAGAGCATTTGTGCAAAATGTACTTGAACCATTCGTTGTTGATCCTGCTGGGGCTGCACCACCATTGGCGCCTGCAGCTGACTTTGACCTGGTAACTGGAATCCTTGTTGGCATCTTGGGGCATGTGCACCTTAGTGTGTTGGTTGGTCCTGGAGCAAGAGGGGAAGCTTTAGATGGACAAGTGTAGCCTGTGAGCAGGGCACGCTGGCGGCCCGCTGGCCGCACCCGACCTAGTTGTACCGCTTTCACGGGCGCACTGGGCTCACACTTAGCGGCACCCTCTACAGGCAACCGCGTTCACCCTTCCCTGCGGGTCTTAGTTCGCAGGGCTCACAGGAACTGTGGATCCAGTGTAGCTTCTCCTATTGTGCCCCAATCCTCCAGAGTACCTTCACCGTGCAGCGACAGTGCTACGGTGCTCCCGTTCCCCTGTTGCTGCTGTGCCACGGTTCTGTCGCGGGGTCTGCACCGCCCTCCACTCACTCGCAGCTGGCCAGCTGCCGCTAGCGACCAAGCTCCAGAGAGACGGGGCAGTCGGTGTGCGGAGTCAAGCCTGAACGCCCTCTTCCCCCAGCACTCAGTGGGTGGGCCAGTGCGGTGGATTTCGCGGTACACAGCTCCCGCCGCCGGCGACTCCCGCTGCAGAGGCAGGACTCACGCGGGTCAAAGGGGCTGCTACCACCGGCCCTGGTTTCCACTTTTTGCGGCTCCACGGTTGGAGGGCAGGGCGGGCTCCCAACACTTCCAGCCACTCCCAGCCACTCGTCGGTAATACGCTCGGACACGGACGCTAACGCCGGCTCTCCAAGGGTCTAAACGCCGCTAAGTCCCGCTCAGTCCCACTCAGCCACGGCACACCAGAAACTCCGGTATTAATAATTGGTTGATCACTAATGTTAATTATTTAATTGATATTTAATTTTATTGGTTTATATTTTTTGTGTGTGTGTGTTTTACTTTATTACGGGTAAAGGGTGGGGAGTAAATACATTTTACTTACTTTATAATTAGTTTTTATATACTATTAGTTTTTTAATTAAAAATACGTTTTAATAGTGTAATTAATTTTTTTACAGTTTAATTTCACCAGTGGTTTGTGGGGATTATAGCAGGGGACATTTATTTGTTTTTATGTGTGTCAATTTGTTTTTAATTGGTAATTAATTATGTTAATTGTGTAAGTACATTTTAAAATAAAATTTAGATGTGGGTTGTGAATTATGTGGTGTTTTTTTGTAGGACATAACAAAAGTAAATTCATGTAATAATGTTTTTGATTCTAAATAATGTCTAATTAAAAATATGTATTACTTTTCTATTTTATTTAATATAATATTTGTAGGTGTTTGTTGTATGCATTTAACATTATAATATGTTTTTTGTTTTTAATGTAATAATAAATATATTTGTATCTAGATTGTTTTATATATTTATATATTTTCTTATTTATTTAGTTTTTAAAATATTTTTGTTGATATCTTGTTTGTTTTTACTTTTGAACTGACTGGAGTGAGAATATTAATTGTTACCCTTTTGCAATCCAACATTTTCGGTACTGTTGCACTGATTGGAGAGGGAATAGTAAATTTTCTCTTGCCACTATCCAACATTTTCCATACTGTTGCACTCACTGGTTTGGGAATAGTAAGTTTTACCCCTCCGCTAGCCAACACTTTCCCTACTGTTGCACTCAATGGAGTGGGAATAGTAATATTTACCCCTCCGCTATCCAACACTTTCCCTACTGTTGCTCTGACTGGAGTGGTACATTTAAGTTTAAAGATTTTTAACTAGTTTAATGTTTTAATTTATATTAGAATGTTTTTTTAATAGATGTTATGTTATTGGTATACAAATATACATACATAATTTAGATGTGTATTTATATATATGTATGTATTTTTAAATACATTTAAATTGTAAAAGAAATGTAAATTAATAGTTTATTAATTGTTTTAAAATATATATATATATATATATATATATATTCACTGAAAAAACCATAGGCTATAGACCATATATAGTTAGGAATTAGCATTTACAAAACCTTGAAAATTCACTGAAAAAACCATAGGTTATAGACCATATATAGTTAGGAATTAGCATTTAAAAAACCTTATTTTACTCACACAAAACCATTGAAATTCCATATATAGTTAGTTGCACTAACTATATATCGCGCACCCGCAATCCACTGCTGATGATGTCACATATTACATCATTCATGACATGGTCAGTGACATCACTGATGACATCACTGATGACATCTCAAATGACATCACTGATGACATCACTGATGACAACATCCAGTGACTGTATGTTTCTGTAAAGTTAAAATGTGTCTTACATATTGAAGAATGAGTGGAAGTATAAGTGTCTGGACAAAGGATTTAGTAGGTGCATGACTGAATGTATGAGTGAGTGATTAAATGTGTCTCACTGAGTGCATGGGTTAGTGACTAAAGTGTCTTAATTTGTGCATCATTATGTCTGTTGTTCTGTAAACTGCTGCATGTGTTGATCAGTAGCTATATGATTAACTATATGGGTTACTGATTGATTGTCCAAGTATTTGTATGGGAGACTGAGTGTGTGTGTGGCTGGCTGGGAGGTGTGTGACTCTGTGCAGATCAATGTGTACTTATATTAATGATTGTATAACAAGGTAAGTATGTGTTAGTATATGTTTGAAAATGTAAGGTGCTCTATGTTTAACTGTATAGACAAGAAAATGGAAGTGTGATTGATTCTTTACAGGACTGACTAGGTGTGTGAGTAACTCCATGGATGAGTGGCAGAGTGTGAGTGTCTGTATAGGTGTATGAGTGCATATGATAGTGTTGTAAAGATGAGTGATTGTATGTATGAATGATTGTATGGGTGAATGAGTGAATGTGTGTGTAGACGTAGGAATCAGTGAGTACATATGTAGTAACTAGTATTGGTGTGTCAATGGTTTCAAAAATTATACTCTGTATTTAACACTGGGTGAAACAGAGGTTATATTAAAATGTGAGGAGATGCATTGTATTGTCACATGAATGATATCATCAGTGATGTGGTCATTGATGTCAAATGAGATGTCATCAGTGATGTCATCAGTGATGTCATTTGAGATGTCATCAGTGATGTCATCAGTGATGTCACTGACCATGTCATGAATGATGTAATATGTGACATCATCAGCAGTGGATTGCGGGTGCGCGATATATAGTTAGTGCAACTAACTATATATGGAATTTCAATGGTTTTGTGTGAGTAAAATAAGGTTTTTTAAATGCTAATTCCTAACTATATATGGTCTATAACCTATGGTTTTTTCAGTGAATTTTCAAGGTTTTGTAAATGCTAATTCCTAACTATATATGGTCTATAACCTATGGTTTTTTCAGTGAATTTCAATGGTTTTTTAATAGCAAATATCATAAGCTGTCGAATGTCAAGTACGTGGTAAGTGAAAACATTTTCGTGTTTATGCACACTGATCTGCTTTGAATGGTGCCCCCCCCCCTCATTTCTATTAGGAGTACTCTCTCTTTGCACATAGTGAAGGGTAGTTAACGCAGGCCTTTGCCCCCGTTGTAATACGTCATGCCTGCTTCTCTCTCCATTTGATTGATTGTTATCCAAGTATTTACTGTTTTAGAATTGGTTCTCTTTGGTTCATTCTCTATTTACAAACAAACACAGAGCCGCAATACTCTGTTTAGTCTTTGCAGATAACGAAAAATCGTGTAAAAAAAAAAGAAAAGGAATCGAGCAAAATCAGTAGGCCACTAATGGGATCTCTTTTTGACCTCGCTAAAATAGAAACATTAGGAACAACCCCTCATGACAAATACAAAACCAGTGAAATGAACTGAACTCCACACAATGATGGCTGCAAAACAGCTCGGCTCCGCCACCCACCCCGCCCAAAATAACGATAAAGAGCGGCTGCCATGATTGGTTGCGGAATGGCCACGACGGAGCTACGAAATGGTGCTGCTCTCATGCTAACCCCAGCTTCAGTCTGAAACATCGAGAAACACTGTAGACTACCAATTCGATCAGTTCCGGTAGCGCCCCAATGTAACCCGGTAGAGAAGAACTAGCCCTCCCCTCTTTGACTAATGGTTCTTGTTGCCTGTCCCTTCTGTTGTCATTTAACAGAACTATTTAGCCTGCTGAAAGGGGTTGTGTTCCGACCGCTGGTTGGTGGAGACATTTTGACTATATTCTGGACCTGCGTTGTCGCGTAATGCGTCATATGACGCGCCGCGTTAGCGCATCCGGAAGTCATCCGGGGCGCGCAGCGCGTAACGTAAGCATAACAAGTCATGTGACTTGTTAATAAAACTTTTCATTGGTTCATTTTACTTTTCTTATTCTAATGATGAAAGGCTTGGTCATATGACCTAAAAATTACGCTTTTTATTACTTCCGAACATTATTTTTTCTTAAATATATGTTATAATGTTCCAGGCTAATGTACTTTCCCGGAAAATTTACAACTGTCCTGCAAGTAAAATATATTCTTTTTTCGAGAAAAAGAGCGTTTCTTCGTCCCATGACGGAGCCGTTGAGCAAAAGAGGGTCGACCTGCTGTCTTAGTCGCCGATACGCCTGAATATGAGATTCTTATCGATCACTTTATGTTGCAGGAATAGAAAACACAACAGCCCTTGACCATTTATCTTTACTGCGTTCCTTCGTATTATACCTTTTACCCTTCATGTAATTGGTCTGCTTTATTTCACTTGCCTTTTAATGATTCTAAAACAGTGACTATTATTAAAAACTTTACCAATGTATATACTACTACCATGTTTTCTTTTAAAAACCTTTATTGTGAAAATTTTATTATACAAATACGAGCCTATAACCACGTGGGCCGGCCACGGAGCAAACTGTAATCGTATATGATGAGTAGACATTTACACTGTAGAGGAACGTAACGGGCGGGCCATTAGGTTGCAAGAACTAAGGTGTCTAACAGTTACGGAATCGGTGGACGTACATTTTATAATTAAAATACGACAGGGCCAGTTACAATAAAATTATCTAGATATACATTTGCGGGCAAGTACCATGGGTGACGTTAATTCGAACTTTTAATAGTACAGTAATCAATAACACATCAGAACTTAATATCAATAGGGATGTCGAAATATTCAATCAATTCTCGTCCCCGCCCGCCATGTGCTTCAAAACTGCATACGTATCTCGTGATTTCAATGTTCTGCAACCAGTACACAACAAGGAGTTACGAGTCCCATTTATTCCGGCGCCATTTTGGGCGAGGACGGGCAGGTCCAGGATATAGTCAAAATGTCTCTACCAACCATCGACTATGATGATGTTCATATGCTGTATTTATTAGAGTAACACTCATCTGTCCACATGAAATTAATTTGCCACAATCTAAACATGTCATTTTAATCTTTCCAAAGTTCTTCTAAATATTTGGGACCGTTTCCCTTGCCTCTGATGCTGTCAGTGCCACTTCTTTGATGAATGTACTAGCAGGTCAGGGGTTCTCCTCCAAATCTCTCTTTTATGCAGCACTATAATTAATTGGTGCCACCTCTCCATATGACGATGCATGGTATAGTTACCATAACTATATATTTTTTCGGTTCCTCTGGAGAGTTCATCGTGGCAGATGAAGCGTGTAACGTACCGGGCATTTACCTTTTTTTGCATGTACAGGAAAGGAAAAAAAAATCGAGCGTCCGAGTTCTAAGGTGTCCCAGGGCCATTTTAGTGGACCAGGCCCAAATCCAAAGAACAGGCCGCCATTTTGAGAGTCCTGTTGCAGCCGCCTGTCGCTGTAGCAGCAAGAGCAGCCGAAACTCAGCTGAATGGCAACTGAAACGGTAAAGGGGCGCCCCACTACAGCAGACGAGCCTCCACCTAGGAAGGCCCGTTCACGCCGCCCCCCCCCCCCTTCGGGCACCCCACGCCGTTATTCGGAGCAGTATTGTAGGATGGCCACACCGGTGCGGCAACTTGCTAGACATCACCTCGGTGGTAACCGAATCTCAGCGCCTTTTGGTGTCTTCTCTTCAGAAAATATTGTTGCGCTGCCTTTGGCCCCATTCGCACATCGGTCCGCTACTGACGCCATCTCACAGGCTAATGGGGCGCCCCACGCCGAGTTTCAGCATTGTAGGATGACCACACCAGTACAGCAACTTGCTAGACACCACCTCGGTGCCATCCGGATTTTGGCATCTCAACGCCTAGTGGTGTCTTCTTTTCGGAAAATATTGTTGCGCTGCCTTTGGCCCCATTCGCACATCGGTCCGCTACTGACGCCATCTCACAGGCTAATGGGGCGCCCCACGCCGACTTTTACCATTGTAGGATGGCCACACCAGTGCCACAACTTGCTAGACACCACCTCGGTGCCATCCGGATCTTGGCATCTCAGCGCCTTGTGGTGTCTTCTATTCAGAAAACATTGTTGCGCTGCCTTTGGCCCCATTCGCACATCGGTCCGCTACTGACGCCATCTCACAGGCCAACGGGGCGCCCCACGCCGACTTTCAACATTGTAGGATGGCCACACCAGTGCACCTTACTTGACACCACCTCGGTGCCATCCGGATCTTGGCGCGTTGTGCTGCCTTCGGCCTATTCGCACATCGGTCCGCTACTGACGCCATCTCACAGGCTAATGGGGCGCCCCACGCCGAGTTTCAGCATTGTAGGATGACCACACCAGTACAGCAACTTGCTAGACATCACCTCGGTGCCATCCGGATCTCGGCGCCCCACTGCAGATGAAGTGCCTCTCAACTATGAAACCACCACGGTGACATCCGGATCTTGGCGCGTTGTGCTGCCTTCGGCCTATTCGCACATCGGTCCGCTACTGACGCCATCTCACAGACTAATGGGGCGCCCCACGCCGAGTTTCAGCATTGTAGGATGACCACACCAGTACAGCAACTTGCTAGACATCACCTCGGTGCCATCCGGATCTCGGCGCCCCACTGCAGATGAAGTGCCTCTCAACTATGAAACCACCACGGTGACATCCGGATCTTGGCGCCTTGTGCTGGTTCCGGCCTATTCACACATCGGTCCGCTACTGACGCCATCTCACAGGCTAATGGGGCACCCCACGCCGAGTTTCAGCATTGTAGGATGACCACACCAGTACAGCAACTTGCTAGACATCACCTCGGTGCCATCCGGATCTTGGCATCTCAACGCCTAGTGGTATCTTCCATACAGAAAATATTGTTGCGCTGCCTTTGGCCCCATTCGCACATCGGTCCGCAACTGACACCATCTCACAGGCCAACAGGGCGCCCCACGCCGACTTTTACCATTGTAGGATGGCCACACCAGTACAGCAACTTCCTAGACATCACCTCGGTGCCATCCGGATCTTGGCATCTCAGCGCCTTGTGGTGTCAGTCAGAAAATATTGTTGCGCTTCCTTTGGCCCCATTCGCACATCAGTCCGCTACTGACACCATCTTACAGGCCAACAGGGCGCCCCACGCCGACTTTTACCATTGTAGGATGGCCACACCAGTGCCACAACTTGCTAGACACCACCTCGGTGCCATCCGGATCTTGGCATCTCAGCGCCTTGTGGTGTCTTCTATTCCGAAAATATTGTTGCGCTGCCTTTGGCCCCATTCGCACATCGGTCCGCTACTGACGCCATCTCGCAGGCCAACGGGGCGCCCCACGCCGACTTTCAACATTGTAGGATGGCCACACCAGTGCGGCAACTTACTAGACACCACCTCGGTGCCATCCGGATCTTGGCGCGTTGTGCTGCCTTCGGCCTATTCGCACATCGGTCCGCTACTGAAGCAAACTCACAGGCCAACGGGGCGCCCCACGCCGACTTTCAGCATTGTAGGATGGCCACACCAGTGCTGCAACTTGCTGGACACCACCTCGGTGCCATCCGGATCTTGGCGCGTTGTGTTGCCTTCGGCCTATTCGCACATCGGTCCGCTACTGACGCCGCCTCACGTGCCAACGTATTTTCTCCGCATTTTATACCCTATGCCGCATAACAGGTCATGTGACTTGTTTATAAAACTTTTCATTGGTTCATTTTACTTTTGGTTTCCTAATGATGGAAGGCTTGATCATATGACCTAAAAACAACACTTTTCATTGGATGAAAACTTTTTTTTTTCCCCAAACGATGAAAGCCCCACCTTGTTTCTGGATGTTTCAGACTGAAGCTGGCGTCAGCATGAGAGCACCACCATCTCGTAGCTCCGTCGTGGTCATTCCGCGAGCAATCATGGCAGCCGCTCCCCACCAGAAGCCTACAGGAGTCGGGGGCCCCCAAAACTTTTGATGAATCCTCAAGGCGGAGGGGACGCTTTCGAGAATGGGGTCCAAGACCTAGCAGACAAGCGTCCGATTTCCAAGGTGTCCCAGGGCCATTTCAGTGGACCAGGCCCAAAAAGGAAACAGCCTGCCGCCATTTTGAGAGTCCTGTGACAGCCGCCTATCGCTGCACCGCAAGAGTGGGCGCAACTCAGCTGAATTGCGGCTTTTGACACAGTGGACCAAAAACGGACGGAATGGCAACTGAAACGGTAAAGGGGCGCCCCACTACAACAGATGAGACTCCACCTGGAGAGGCCCGTTCACGCCTCCTCCCCCGGGGCGCCCCACGCCGTTATTCGGAGCAGCATTGTAGGATACCAAAACCAGTGCGGCAACTTACTGGACATCACCTTGGTGCCACCGTTCTGCTGCCTTGGAACTATTCGCACAACAGTTTGCTACTGATGACCCACCCCCCGTGACGCCCCACGCCAGAAATCTGGACGTTGTGCTGCGTTGGGACTATTCGCACAGCCGACCGCTACTTCGTTGTTTTTCCCTAAAAATGTTTATATGTTATTACTGTTTTTGTTTTCTTGTATATATTTATAAGTTATTAAAGTTTTATAATCTTACTACTTTGTCGGAGTGCTATATATTTTTAATGTGAAACATAATTGTAAAAACTTTGATGTACAAAGAGTCATCCCTGGAATCTTCCGCTTCAGGCTCGGTCCCCTCCCCAATCACAATACAGGATGGTTTTCAGATAATAGGAACGCGTCTGCTGTGACGGATCTCATCGAGTGTGGGCCTTGATCTACTATAACTCCTTTGAAGAGGGGTGATTCTTTACATCTGGGGCCATAAACTACATCTGCAGGGCTAGCTGATACCCTAGGACCGGCCTGGACAATCGGACACAGAGGAAAAGGAGTGTCAGAGGGTGCGGTAGTGAATAGGGCGAAAGGGAGGTGTCGGGCGGGCACAGGGTGTGATTCTCAGGGAAGAGCAGCGCAGATGGGGGGAGGTTTATTACCCATGCATAAGACAGAGAGCGGGGGTGACCACTGCCTGGGGGAGATGCTTGCGAGGGTGGGGAGCCATGCTAAGGATCGACAGCGTGCACAGAGTGGGTCTGGTCAAGGCATCTAAAATGACTGCCGTGCACGACAAAAGTGTGGCATTTGAAAAAAGACAAGATGGCGCAGACAATGTTTTTCAACACTTCCTGATTTCCTTCGAATCGAACGTTAACAGACGTTGGGGCATATTACCAAAGTTAAGCGATATTTATCCCTAACGATGCTTAGCAACGATTTTTTTACCGCTAAGCATCGTCAGAAATTATCGCAGATAAACCTTGCTATTATGAAGGTTTATCGCAAATACGATAAAAAACGACCGCAATGCATTAATATCGCTGAAAACTCAGCGATATTCATGCATTACCGAGCTAATGCTCTTAGCCATGTTATCCACCTCCCATTGGATAACATGGCTAAGAACTGCTCAGGGCAGGTGCTAGCTTTTGGAGATATTCGCGCTTATCGCGAATATTTCCAAAAGTTGATAATAGGAGATAGCGATGTTAGCGACTGTTTCCAGTCGCTAACATCTTGGCATGCCCACTTTGCATGTCATTAGTGATAAATATCACTCACATGCAAAGTGGGGCCCAAGATGGTCGCTATCTCCTACTAGCCGTCGCTAACTGGTGTTAGCAACAGCTAGGTAATACAGATATAATTTTATCTCCGCGAAGCGGAACACTGTTACAGATATATATCTTGTTTTTGAACGTTAATTTCTCAAAATCCACTGAAGCACATATATTGAGACCTAGCAAAGGCACATCGAGCTACCAGTCCCTACAATTTTGCCAAGTTTCGTGCAAATCCATTCAGCCGTTCGATTATTATTATTATTTTTTTTTTTGCCCCGCGGGGCCCTTTCAAAACCTCCACATCAAACCTAAGAGGTCAAGGAGGATCTACTATGCCCCCTTATGGTCATTTGCCCCTTCGCTTTGGCCTCCTCTTGTCTCTCGATCCTACCGAGAGACAAGATGGCGGCCGCTACGGACTGTTTGCAATGTTTACAGACGCCGGAGAACCAATCAGCTTCGCAAACCTCCGTTACGCGAAGCGGAGCGCTGTTACAGATATATATCTTTTTTTGAACGTTAATTTCCCAAAATCCACTGGAGCACATATATTGAGACCTAGCAAAGGCACATCGGGCTACCAGTCCCTAATATTTTACCAAGTTTCGTGCAAATCCATTCAGCCGTTCGAATATTATTATTATTAATTTTTTTTTGCCCCGCGGGACCCTTTTAAAACCTCCACATCAAACCTAGGGGGTCAGCGAGGATCTACTATGCCCCCTTATGGTCATTTGCCCCTTCGCTTTGGCCTCCTCTTGTCTCTCGATCCTACCGAGAGACAAGATGGCGGCCGCTACGGACTGTTTGGAATGTTCACAGACGCCGGAGAACCAATCAGCTTCGCTTCACAAAGCTCCGTACCGCGAAAAGTCCGCGAACCGGAGCGCTGCCCGGTCCGCTGTTACAGATATATATCTTTTTTTGAACGTTAATTTCTCAAAATCCACTGGAGCACATATATTGAGACCTAGCAAAGGCACATCGGGCTACCAGTCCCTACAATTTTGCCAAGTTTCGTGCAAATCCATTCAGCCGTTCGGGCTAAAAGTGAGGCCAACCGCCCTATGGAAAACTCAATGTTAAAAACACGTTTTGGGACCCCCCTTTTTTCTCGGCCCCCCCTTGACGAACCCCCCCCAAATTTTCAAGGGCTGCTCAGAAACAAAATGTGCCATTTTCCTGAAAATTTCAGCCAATTCCGTCCACAAACGCTAAAGTTATTAGACATAGAATTTTCAAAAATCCCATAGAGAAAAAATCCTAACTATATATACCTACTGGCGACCGCCAGTAGGTAATATATATATATATATATATATATATATATATATATATATATATATATATATATATATATATATATATATATATATATATATATATATATATATATATATATACATATATTGTTTAATAACTTTTTTTTGTTTGAGGGAAAGATATTCAGACAACGACAGAGTGTAGCCATGGGTGCATGCTTCTCCCCCAGCTATGCGTGCTTGCACGTAGGCTGGTGGGAGAGGCATGTACTCATGGAGGAGCACAAAACATTTGTAGACAGGCATTTGGTACACATTTGGAGGTATATTGACAACATATTTGTCGTTTCGAAAGGTACAGAACACCAAGCCTTAGAATTTGTTAATATCATCAATAACAATCAGCTCTATCTGCATTTCACAGCCCATGTTATAAGTGTACACTCAATTTTATAGACATCACCGTGTATATTGAAAACAACAAAGTGGAAACACGGCTGTTTCGCAAGCCCACAGAAGGAAACACACTGCTGCATGCCAGCAGTTTTCATCCCCAGCATACGATCACAAGTTTACCATATGGTGAATTCTTGAGGATACGCAGAGCTTGCAGTACACCAGAGGCATTATTGATAGCTCAGCAAGCAGCAAGAAGTAGGTTTCTGCAAAGAGGCTACAGAGCCAAATAACTTGACTCAGCCCTCATCAAGGCCAATGCACGCGATAGATTGGATCTATTACCAACACAACCCGCATGTGAAGTGGCAGTGACTGATTCCAACATGACTTTGATTCAGAGCGACACTCCTACATCTAGTCTACCAATCTCATGTAGGTTAATTTCCACGTACAGCAGGCAGGCCAATTCTATCAAGAGCATTATCAATGCTCAGTGGCAGATTGTACTAACAGACACAGTGTTATCACAAGTCTTACCTGCGAAACCCAACTACACATATAGAAAAGCTTGCTCTATGCGTAGTGACATAGTCAGAACTAGTCCTGAATCAGATTTGAAAGCAGGGTGGTTAACTGCCAGCAAAGGCTTTTATAAGTGCAGCACATGCCGAGCATGTAAATTCGGTACGAATGTTAAGACCTACACAACTGCTTTCTCTGATGCCCCTATCAGTTTGAAGGGACACTACACTTGCCGCATCGACCATGTAGTGTATATCCTTCAAGGTGCTTGCGGATTACGTTATGTTGGCAGCACGAAGCTGCCAACATATCAGAGAATCCTACAACATCTACTTGCAACAGTGACAGTGCAACAGTAAATTCTGATCCCACTTATCCAGTGGCCAGGCACGTAAATATGGAACATGCCAATAATCTCAATGTCCTTAAATACTTCGTCATCGACAGCGTCCCTCCTTGCAAGCGAGGAGGTAACCGCGAGAAGAAGCTTAGACAGCTAGAGACAAAGTATATAATGGAGCTTGACACGAAGTCCCCGAAGGGGTTGAATATGTGTGAAGACATACACCATTACCTTTAGAACATTGTTGCATGCTAGTGCAGGGTTCCTACTTAGACACTCAGTGCTGCCGTTGTCAATTGACTGTTCCAGCTACTTTCTGCAGCTATGGCCTCCGTTAGCTTATGGTGATTCTTTCTGTTATACCATCTAAGATTTCCTTCTATACACATGAGAGTTATGTACTTGATTATATGGACATTATCCTCCCAATCAGTTCCCTCTTATGTTAAGGACCATTGTTGAAGGATTCTTTGCCAATATTTGTAAATATGAGTATTTTCGTTACCAGTTCATGGCCGCATCTTCTTCTCTCGAATGAGAATTAACAAAAGTTAACTTTACACATTTTTTATATTTCACACAAGTCACTTTATTAGCATTTTATTTGTTATCACACTAGGCTGAACAGGTTCAGTGCTTAGCTACTACACATAATAAGGTCCCGGAAAGTATTGTTGTTTTTTTGCATAAACTAGATTTTTCTGCTTGTTGCAGATTGTAAATTATTTTAAATGGCTCTGAGTATCCGCTGACAGGGTTTTAGGATCATATAAGGACATCATGGCCACTTTTTGGGTTGCATTATTATTTTGTTCCCATCAACAAAATCGATCTTTCAGATAAAAGTTAACTTTGGATTAATAATGACTGACACTTACATTTTTACAACCTAAATGTGTTGTAGAGTTAGTTCCAAATTAATATGAGGTTTTTTGCATGTGAGCAGATATTAAAATGTAACCACATTACATGACATTGTTTGTCGGTTATGCCGTTAACAATAGAATTTTAAGTATGCACACATTTTGTCAGTAATTGTTGGGACAATTGTTACCACTGTTTATGTTGCCATTCGCACATGTTGCTTTATTAATGCCCATGCCCAAGGAAGACGGAATAGAATACAATCGATATGTATTTGTACATTGACATCTGAGTACAAACATTTTGAGTAAATCAAATATAGTTCACAGGTGAGATGTTAACAACTAATGCATTTGTTTTAATACTGGCTGTTAATCGGCAATTCATTCATGCATATATGAAGCTATTCAATATATTTGTCTTTATTTCTGGACCATTTACTTTGGCTATTTCAAAGCTGTTATTTAAACTAAGATGTGTAGTTTTTACCTGTCAGTATTTCTTCACTTTTGATTATAATTATAGTTTTCACTATCACGTGACTGTGACACCTGTGTATTTAATCACATTTTCAAAGCAATGCGGATATGTGAGCAAGGCCACCCCGCTGGCCGAAACGCGCCATCTTGTCCGTTATATTTGCGCTAATGGCTGAATAAAAAGTCACTGTTGCCAGCAGTGAACGAAAAGGCATTTCAAAGTGTCCGTTTTTCTCTACAAGGTGGTTTCAAGCACCAGAGCTGTAATTGGATATATAAATATATATATATAGTTATAGTTAGGACCTATTTTCCATAGGAAATCCGCAACGTTCGATTTGGAATAACTTTGGCGCCGGTTGACGAATCTTAGCGACATTTTCAAAACCAGTGGGGCACTCCGGTCCGCTCCTATCCTGAAAGTCTTGGGGTGATTCGTGAGAAAAAAGGGGGGTCCCAAAACAATTTTGCATAGGTACCGTTCATCACGGCTACAGCCCGAACGGCTGAACGGAATAACACCAAATGTGGCAAAGTTGTAGTCCTTGGTTCATACTCGTGCCTTTTGCTTATATGGTATAAATCTGTTCAGCAGTTCCTGAGAAAATTACAAGTTAAAGTACATATTTATCTATGGCCTCGATGTATCTGCACATCTTGCGCGGATTATAAGCACACCGTCCCAATCACGCGCAGAATGCTGATTAGCTGTGAAGTGATTGTCAACATTCTAAACCAGGAAGTGTTTTCAGACATTTTGTGCCTCGGTAGAAGCGAGGATCTAGAAATTAGTGGAACAAGTGTTTTAAAACGTATAAAGGAGGCAGGTAAGAAATATTTTGACCCTCTAGACCTGCTTAGGAGGTCCAACAAGGACCCCTCGGGCCCAAAAAAGATATATATATATTTTTTAAAACCGAGAAATGTTCGGTAGGTGCATGGATAAGCCGTAAAAAAATAAAAACAAAGCGTGGGCTCCTGTGCTTGTTTAAACATTAGCTACGTGGGAAGGAGAAATCCTGGGGTCTAAAATATTGCATTTGAAGCCAGGGCTGAGAAAAAAGTGGGGTTCCAAAACGTGTTTTCCCCATGCAATTTTCCATAGGAATCGTTCATCGTTCATCACGGCTACAGCCTGAACGGCTGAACGGAATTACACCAAAAATTGGCAAAGTGGTAGTTCTTGGTTCAGATTTGTGCATTTTACTTAAATGGTGTAAATCCGTTCAGTAGTTCCTGAGAAAATTATAATTAAAAATACATATATATATCTATGACCTCAGTGGATCCGCGCATCTTGCTCTAAGCGCACCGTCCCGATCACGCGCTGAATGCTAATTGGCTGTAAAGTGGTTGTTAATATTCAAAACCAGGAATTGTGGCAGCCATTTTGTGCCTCGGTAGAAGCGAGGATCTAGAAAATAGTGGGACACGTGTTCAACATGTATAAATGTGGCATGTAAGAAATATTTTGATTATCTAGACCTGCTTAGGGGGTCCCACAAGGACCCCTAAGGTCCCCAAAATTATTATTTTTTTGGGGGAAAAATCTGGGAAATGTGCATTGGGTGCATGGATCCGCCGTAATAAAAAAAAATGAAGCGGGGGCTCCTGTGCTTGTTTAAAAATTACCTACCTGGGAGAGTCAAATCCCAAGGTCTAAAATATTACATTTGATGGGGGTCCAGAGGGGCCCTGTAGTGTGGTAAATAAATAATTAATTACCGGTTCTATTTTTGACTGGATACAATATAAACAGATAGCTCAATAAATAAGAGTCAAGATACGAGGTAGCTAGAGTTGACAGGCTTTAATTAAGCATAAAGGACTGGAACAGGACAGCCTGTACGGGGATGGGATGGCAGGGCCCGGCAGCTGCCGGGGCAGGATCTGGGAATGGCTAGCAAACTTTAATAACAGTGCACAATATTTATAGTTAAACAAATACATTGTATTCAATACAGTAGGCGTAGCAGTAGGCGGAGTTTGTAGCAGTCGCGAAAGATAAGGCATAAAGTGGGTGTAACAAGAGGTGTGTACAGGGCGTATACATAGACATGTGATGTAAACGTAACAGAATATGTCATAAACGGGGCGGAAACATGGAGGGGGCTACCTGAGCAGCTGGGACCTCTAACCTAGTGGTGCGCGCAAATGAACAATGACGTGTTACCAGGGAGAACTGGGGGGCTATGACTTCTGCACTAGAAGAGGAGACGAAAGTCTGGAGTGTCAGAGCGACATGTACCTAAAGCCTATCTAGTATCTAGTGTTTAGAGAACATGTTGATAGAATCCAAAAGTTATCAGGGCAAAGGCTAACAGACACTAAGACTGGTGCATGCATTATTCTACATGTAGTGTGTGTGCGAGGAATATTCTATGAATATTAATACAGTATTTCTCTTACATGGAGACATAAAGGCTAGACCATGACGGAAACTATTGATGCGATTCAGTAGCTTAGGAATGCAAAGAAGGAGGACTGGACTGATAACTAGAAACATAACATACTCTTGGCAGACTGGGAGGCAGAGCCAGGCCGGGCCGGGCACTGCGTAGCATGAAAGTAAGCTAAGGGTCAGGGATACAGGTGGGGGCTGTATCACTCCTCGGAGAGGGTTCAGGAAACAGGAGCTGAATCTGAGTCCGGGCCCTTTTGAGGCCTAGAAACGGGGACAATTCAATGAATTAACGTGCACACTGTGAAACGTGGCAACGTAGCTTTACATAGGCCTGATATTCGTTGTATTCACGATAACTGGAAACTGACATACTAGAGATGGACACAACTGTAATGGCGTCTTTAATCGATCAGAGGGGAATACATGCATATCGATCATGCACATATAACATAACATGGGGAACACGTAGGCACATATAACATGGCAAAATTTACTTTTCCACATTCCCTCCTTGTGCCCTACGTTTCCATCAGGAAACATCAATATTCATGATACCATCTATCACTTCATATAGCATCATTTGCTCGTCTCGAATTGTCTTGGAACGGGACTTAGGACTAGGAATACAAGAGGTAGCACAAATGCCGCAAATCGCAGGGCCACATTGTATACAGAGGCAGCAACTGAATATGATCATTACTGCAATACCTAGGAATGACAATACTTTCCATCCCGAGGCAGATAGGATATCCCAGAGCCAACCGGACCATGTCCAGGTGCCTGGATTCTGGTGTAACTGATGGGCAATTTTATGAAGTCTGGTTATAGCTGAATAAACAGACGGCGCGTTATTAGGAATGAAAATGCAGCAACTAGATCCGATGACTCTACATGCTCCTCCTCTATCGGCCAGTATGACGTCAAGAACGAGACGATTTTGGAGCACGACAAATCTCATAGCAGATTGCTCTTCGGTTAAGTTACCTAGAGCAGAAGTAGTCTCATTCACTACTGCTTCAAGGGTTCTGGTTAACCTACGTATTAACTTACTATTCTGGACAGGTCCTATAAAGAAGAAGAAACCTTTATTAAAGTCTTGATACTGTTCTAGAGCAGTTTCAGTTTGATCGACAATCGGGGACTCAATCTCCCTTCTATGTCTGACGTGTACTAGATGTGTGTTTCTATGATAATCAGATGGGGCTAGAAAAACTGGTGGCAGTAGGAAGGCAATGTAACATGTTCCATCCCAATCGAGGGGCAGACGAACATATGCGGTCTGACCACAAACAAAATAAGAATGACGTGAGGTTTTGAAAATAGATTTCCCACTGTCACTATACTCGACCACAGTAGTACAATCACTATGTCCTACATGTGCGGAACCATTATTTCTGACACATAATTCGCCTTTGACTGGTAGTACTGAAATAGCAGGTAAGTCTGGAGTAGTATCAGACTGAACATTCAATACCAAAAAATTCGAGGAATAATTACCTAAATCATATACTTCATTTTCTAGATCTAACCCTGTTCTATGGGGGAGACCTTGCTTGTCTGGAAAACATGTTCTATTCAGAAGGGACATATCATTTGAAGATGACGTTAACGTGGACCATGCTCCACACGAACCATTATGTGAAAACGGATAAGGAAAGAGTGGCAGATCTCCCTTCGGTGTCTGGAAAGGGGGGAGTCGACCACACACCCAACAATTAGTAGCATTGCTGGTCTGGTGTGAATAGTGTAACATTCTGATGAATGTGTTATTACGCATAGCAAGACGATAGGATAACTCGTGAGGAGGCAGATCACTAAATGTGTGCTCTACTGTAGCATTAGAAGACTTATTTACATGAGGAATGGGGAAACATAAATGCAATGCATAACTTGTGCAGGTAACCATCAAACTTAGAAACAATAGAAAACTTAGAAAAACGATACATCTGATAGAGTTTTGACTAACTCTCTCACTATGGGGGTCTATCTCATACATGTCAGATACCTGTCTAACCGTTTCACCCGAGAGGGACTTAGACAATTAAACTGGCTGACTTAATTTACTAGACCGGAGTTTGGATTTATACTCCTGCTGCGGAGTTTTCTCTAACAGGGAGGGCTTGATTTCAAAGTCAGTAGCGGGACAGTCCTTGAGAATAGGGCAGTCTTTCGAAATGGAACAATCCTTTGATAGAGTTTTAGTCCGTAATCCATGGAACTTCTTGATGTGGGACAGGTGGACCCACCCCTTACAGCCTTCCAACTTCACGGCCGTGCGGGTGGTCAGAAGGACTAGTCTCGGCTCCTTCCAGCGAGGCTCCAGCGGACTTGAACGATCAAAATTCCTGACCAACACGAGGTCGCCTGGAATGACCTCATGTGGTTTCACTTCAGTATTGTCTGGAAATGCGGCGGCAACCTGTGAACGACAAGAGTGTAGGGCAGACATCAAGGAAGCTAGGTAATCTTTCAACATATTACTGGAAACATCTGTAATACTGCGGGGTCTAGGTGTACCCCACATATTTGGGGGGCGGCCGAATACGACCTCATAAGGGGACAGACCTGATCTGGAATGTGCGACCATGCGCATAAAGAATAAAGCAACTGGCAGGGCAACTAGCCAGTCTACACCTTTCTCTTTACATGTCTTAGCAATACGGATTTTCAGGGTCTGATTATGTCTCCCTACGAGACCGGCTGCTTCAGGATGGCGCACACAATGGAAGTTCCACTGGTACCCTAACAAAAGGGAAACATGCTTCATGAGCTCAGATGAGAATGGCTGGCCGTTATCAGAATACACGACCCTAGGGAGTCCATAACGGGGGAAGAATTCACGAACCAACTGCTTGGCAGTGGTCGCTGCTGTGTAGTCTGGAACTGGATATGCTTCTGTCCACCTGGACAAAGCGCATACAACTACAAGAACGTACTTGAAACCTCGACATCGCTCCATCTGAATATAATCCATCTGGAGGACTTCAAAAGGGTGGTCAGGGGGTTGGAATCCACCTTGTTCCACCGGGACACTTTTACCTGGATTGAACTGACAACATATCATACAGGTACGGACTTTTTGCTTGGCTGCAGCTTGTAAGTGCTTGTTGAACCAAAGGTTCTGTATACTGTCTAACATAGCTTTTTCTCCTAGATGTGCTGGACTATGTGCGGTATTGATAATGACTTGAACCATAGAGTCGGGGAGAAACCATGTGGCTTTTCCCTTCATCACCCATCCCTGATCTGTCTCGACCCCTCCTTGTTCGGACCATTTCTTAATTTCTTCAGGAGTAGCATGTAACTGTATGTCTATGACATCTTGTGTAGGGTCCTTAACTGTCATACATGTAGTCTGTTCTGGAATGAATGTCGGTGTCTTGTTAACTGGAATGTCTGGTGTCTGAGCTGTAAGCTTGGCTGTTCGATCTGCTAGATCATTACCTTGGGAAATAATATCAGTAACTTTCGTATGTGCTTTGCACTTCATGATAGCGATAGCTGTCGGTAAATGTATTGCATCTAACAGAGCTTGAATGAGGAGACCATGCTGAATCTTGGTTCCATGAGAAGTCATGAAACCTCTCTCTTGCCAGAGCACTCCGAAGTCGTGTACAACTCCGAATGCGTAACGTGAATCTGTATATATGTTTACTTTCAGGTTCTTGGCACGTATGCAGGCTTGGGTCAGAGCAACTAGCTCTGCTGCTTGAGCAGACAGGATGTCAATACGGTGTGTTTCAATAACTTCTGTGTCAGTAGTCACTGCATACGCGGCTACTAGTTCTCCTGTACTTGTTCTCATACATGAACCATCCACATAAAGTGTCAGGTCGGGATCTGGTAATGCAATATCTGTCAAATCTTGTCTTGGCTTTGTCATGGTGTTAACAACTTCCACACAGTCATGTGTGGCAGGATTGGAAGTAACTGACGGTAACAGTGTAGCGGGATTCAGAACGTTGCAGCGTCTGATTTCTATGTGTGGCTGGAACAGTGTCAGTTCATAACCTGTTAAACGTGCAATTGTCAAGTGTTGAGTCTGTGTTCGGTTTAAAAGAACTTCCACGGAGTGTGGAACTTGTACTGTCAGGGAGTGTCCTAATACTATGGAATCACTTTGTCTGATTGCTAGAGCTGTGGCTGCAACTGACTTGAGGCACGCAGGCAGAGCCTGGGCTACTGGATCTAGTGTGCTCGAAAAATAAGCACAAGGCTTGTACTGTCCCGCTTGATCTTGTGTGAGAACAGATAATGCAGTACCATCACGTTCTGTGACAAAAAGTGTAAAAGGCTTACTGTAGTTCGGTGTTGCTAGAACAGGTGCTTGGCATAAAGCTTTCTTTAATTCATTAAAACTAAGTGTATGTTCAGATGTCCAAGGGAGGACAGTCGATACGGCTGCCTCCTGTGTCGTTAACTGTATCAGTGGCTTTGCTAGAAATGCGTACTGAGGAATCCATTGTCTGCAGTAAGAAGTAAGGCCGATAAAAGCACGTACCTCCTTCTGTGTCTTGGGCTGTGGAAGACTCGCTATTAACTGGATACGGTCTGGTGTCAACTGCCTACCCCACTTGGACAGTAAGTGTCCTAAGTATACCACTTGCTGGACACAGAATTGTAATTTGGAAGGGGACACCTTGTGCCCCTGCTCGGCCAGAAAATACAGAACCGTAAGTGACGCTCGCTCGCAGTCACGTTCAGAACGGGCTGTGATCAGTAGATCATCGACATACTGGAACAGGGCAGTGTCAGTTGGCATGTGAATATTGTCTAGTTGTCTCTTAAGTGCTTGACTGTAAATACTAGGACTTTCTGTGAAACCTTGAGGAGCTCGTGTGAATTTATAGCTCCTTCCATTTAAACAAAAACCGAAAAGGTACTGGCTGTCTGGATGAATGGGAACACTGAAAAATGCATTCTTGAGGTCTATTACCGTAAAAAATATGGCCTCAGAATCAATAGCTGTCAACAGAGATGAAATATCTGGGACTACTGGATACTGGGGTATGATACATTTATTAAGTTCTCGAAGGTCAATCACTAATCGATATACTGGAGGTGCATTTGGATCAGTACGTTTCATGACTGGAATGATAGGAGAATTACATACATTGGAGTCAGTTTCTACAACCACTCCTTGAGCAATGAGCTCGTCAATAATTTTGGATAAGGCTGCTACAGCCTCAGGTGGCAATCTGTACTGTCTGATTCGTGGCAAGACTATACCTTGCTTGAGGGTCACACGATGGGGTGTGATTCGCATAAAACCTACATCAGTTGAACCTTGCGCCCATAAATGCTGGGGGACATTCAGTAATCTTGGATCAAAATCACGTAATACATAGTGACCTTTATAGTCCCTTAAAAACAAACGTATTCCTTCTGGGGAGCAGCAAATTACTGCACCTAATTCTTTTAATGTTTTAATACCTAACAAATTTTCTGGACATGATTTCGTAAGTAACAAATCAGTAGTTCGGGACAATGGACCAACTTCTAGAGAAACTGGTTTTGAAATCTCGTTCACAATAGGCTTTCCTGAAAATCCAAGGGAAACATTTCTAGAGCCTGAGAGCGGAGCCCCTGGAGCCTCGTCATGACTGATAGTAGTCCTACTTGCCCCTGTATCAATCAAAAACTTTCTGTCTTTCCCTAATACTTGACTATGTACATAGGGACCCTCTTGATCTACAGGTATCTCGATGAGAGGCAAGCCTACCTCCCTCTCTAGGCTGTTTCATGAATACTGTTGATACTCTGGATACTCTGTCTGAGCATACTGGTACATCTGTTGTGTAACATGCTGTGTTGCAGCGATAGGCTGTGATGCTGGAACTGGCTGTTGTGCATTCTGTGGTGACTGAGAAGTCTGTGAAACTTGTTCTTGTCTGGGCGGACGTGGTCTTTCTTTAGTCTTACCAGTGGCTATGTTGTGTTTCAGAACTGCACACTCGTTTATAAAATGACCTGGCTGTTTACAATAATTGCATGTCCCTTTAACGGGAGCTGTAGGATGACTGGCTTGATTCGGACCCCTCTTCTGACTGTCTTGTGGAACAGATTGTGCAACTAGTACTTTCATTTTCGTGTCTTTCATACGTTTCCTTTCGTGTTCTTGCTCTTCCCTGATTCTATTCTGGTGATACTGGAGCATCTGGAGCATCTGGGACGGAGTACTAGCTTGCCAAGTACTTTCGACTTTCAAAACTCGATTTTTAACTTGTGGGCTTGAATTCTCGACTAGTTTAGTAACAAAAAGATGAGGGTATGACTCGCTACCTGTCTTCAAACCACTGTTAATGATAAAACATTTCTCGAATCTAGAATAAAAATCACTAGTATCTTCATCCTGTTTCTGTTTGCATGCTGAGATTGCATCCCAATCTTCCTTTTTCGTGGCTAATAACCTTGGCAGAACCTGAATCAATAACTCTGGCAATTCTTTACATTTCTCTCCAAGACCGGTACCTGGTACTCGTATCTTATCTTCAGCTTCTAGAACTGCCCAATCGATCTTTTTCTCTCCCACCTCCCATTCTTTTTCCTTGAGTTTTTCATATACCCCTGCGGGCAACAGGACCTTTAGCATTTTAATAATATCTGGATACGTGTATTCTCCCATACGGAGCATGTCTTTTAATTCTCGATGGAACCCTGCTGGATCTTTGTCGTGACAGGGAATTAATTTCTTCATCTCTAAGAGTTCCATCTTGGTAACTGGGGTGTAAACAAATACTCGTTGCATTTCACCATCCGGTGTCCTAACTGGATGTACTTCTCGTAACGGATGCTGTCTATCTATATAAAATGGTTTACTTTCTGGAGGTGAGACGTGAACAAAATGCGGATTCAGAAACGTTCTATATTTGTGGCGCTGTTCTAGAATGACACTAATTAAATCGGTACCTAGACCTTTCCATCTATATTGGAGTAATTCGTTCAGAACATCATGTAACGGACCTGGATCAGAATGTTGTCCCTCATACAGTGTAATGAGGTGCTGGATCATATACATACCCACCAGTCGCTGCTCGGCTGGGGGCAGTTTCAGAAACATTTGTGCCACTATTTCATCTGGAAAAGTGGTAGAATCAGTAACCCATCGGACTGCTGATCGGGCTAGTTCTTGTTCATGCATGGTACTGAGTTCACTATAACCGATTCGTGATTTCAGAATGTGATCGGTAGCTTGAAATACTTGTTCTAGAGAACCTTGTTCTGGCGCTGGAAGATGAAAGACTTTCCTGTGTTCTGGACGTGAATGTCGGTCTGGAAATCTAGATTTACCTACATACGCTATTCTTGCGGTATTCTCGTCTTCTACTTCTTCGGTATCTGAGTTACTTTCTTTCTCGTTTACTTGTGCTTTACGATTGTCGTGTAACCTTATTATTTCCTTGCGAATTTTCTTGTACATACTCTCTATACTACTGAGTGTCTTGTGTCTACCCTCGGCTATATTATCACTCCACCTTGTCAGAACTTTCATTTCGGTCGGATCTTTAGTCGGACAATCTTGTTCCCTTACTAAACAATTGATTAAAAACTTTAATAGCATGAGCTGGGTCTCAGCTTTCCTTAGAGACATGATTTCACCAATACTTTCTGGATCGTCTCCTGTACGGATGAAACGATATATTCTGTCTAGATCTTCTTTCATATTCGGTAGGGTGTCCAAATACTCGGTCACCCGTCTTACACGCAATGAATATATAACCATATTATCATCGCCTGGGACTGGATCATAGCGGCATTCGGTAAGAGCTCGTCTGATATCTGCAACGGACTGATATTTGGGCGTACGCTGTAACGCACGTTCATGTAACTCGACTAATGTTACACGTTTGTGTGGCGGCGGGGTACCAGGAGGACCTCCTCCCGCGGCCCCTAAACTGGAATTGTCGATTGATACTCTTCGTGCTGGCAGAGTGACCGATGTAGCGGGAACTTGTACTACGGGCTGGACCGGGGGTACCGTAACAGGTGCTGTAACAGGTGCCCCGGTGGCTGGAAGAACAGGAATTACATTATTTACAGGAGCGGGCGGAGCAGGATTCGCATATTCTGGGACTGTGTCGTCCAAATAGGACGAGAGAAAAATATCAGCTGCGGTCGGTTTGTGACGTAGCTTAATCGGAACTAATGGCGGCGGAAAATTACATGGTGCTTCCGGGGTTGCTTTTGGCAAACCCTCGGCAAGAAGAGGATACATACCCTTAATGAGGGCATTTCTCTGTCTGTCTGACTGTTCGGCTTTAACTCGTTCACCTACTTCGATTAATTCCCTTTCTTGGGCTCTTTCTGAGGATTCTCTACTTAACTCAGACTTTCTGATTTCTTTCTCTGTTCTTTTGTGAGATTCTTTGCGCCATAACTCGATGGCATCTTTCTGGGACTGTCTGGATTTCTTTTTCCATAATGCTTCTTCTACTCGCATGATGCACTCGGCATCCCACGTACCTGATACAGGCCATCTATATTTCTCTTCTAATTCCTTGGTGTACTCTACCCATAAATCTAGATATAATATGGCACTTATGCCATGTTTATGATACATAAAATGACCTGGACTGTCCCTAGGCGGGACAGGAACTGCTTCCTCGAGCAGACCTTTTCTAGTTTTTAACTGACGTAACTTCGAGAACAGAGGCATAACTAGGCTAGAGTCTGGACACAGTACAATACACGATAAACACAATAATAACTTTAAGAAAACAAATCACTCATACCACGACATTGAAAACACATGAAATAACATTTAAGATAACAGTTCGGACAGAATACTACCTGAAATACTGAGAACAGAACACATGAATTTCTCGAGAACAGAACTGACTAGAATGACTAGATGTACTGCTAAAACAGCACGAAACTTACCGGTCCCTTAAAGAGACACGTCAGGACCCGCATCCACCTAGGTGGACACTTCGTGTTGGATCTGCGTACCCAAACCCACGGACCAGAGACAATTTAATTGACCCTGTCTAGATACTACCCCAGCAACGGTACTCACCGGGCAGCAAGAACGGAAGGCCTCGGACTGGACTGGACTGCTACGACGACGGACGGACGAACTTCGGACTTCAGTTACAGGTGGGCCTCCGGATACCTCGGACCTTGAACTCTCGGCTTGGGCTCTGGTCGGGACTCGCCGCGTTCCTCCACCGCCTCGTCTGGACGCTGGACCGCAACCTCCGTCTCCTCCGTGGGCCTGAGGGATACTTGAAGCAGAAATATCTGCACGTGCACGGTATGGTTCTGTCACGGCTGCAGAGGATCAGGGGGCCTGCGTGGCTTCTCCGGCGCGTGGGGAAAGGGCAAGTCCCTATTCGGGCGCCATTATGTGGTAAATAAATAATTAATTACCGGTTCTATTTTTGACTGGATGCAATATAAACAGATAGCTCAATAAATAAGAGTCAAGATACGAGGTAGCTAGAGTTGACAGGCTTTAATTAAGCATAAAGGACTGGAACAGGACAGCCTGTACGGGGATGGGATGGCAGGGCCCGGCAGCTGCCGGGGCAGGATCTGGGAATGGCTAGCAAACTTTAATAACAGTGCACAATATTTATAGTTAAACAAATACATTGTATTCAATACAGTAGGCGTAGCAGTAGGCGGAGTTTGTAGCAGTCGCGAAAGATAAGGCATAAAGTGGGTGTAACAAGAGGTGTGTACAGGGCGTATACATAGACATGTGATGTAAACGTAACAGAATATGTCATAAACGGGGCAGAAACATGGAGGGGGCTACCTGAGCAGCTGGGACCTCTAACCTAGTGGTGCGCGCAAATGAACAATGACGTGTTACCAGGGAGAACTGGGGGGCTATGACTTCTGCACTAGAAGAGGAGACGAAAGTCTGGAGTGTCAGAGCGACATGTACCTAAAGCCTATCTAGTATCTAGTGTTTAGAGAACATGTTGATAGAATCCAAAAGTTATCAGGGCAAAGGCTAACAGACACTAAGACTGGTGCATGCATTATTCTACATGTAGTGTGTGTGCGAGGAATATTCTATGAATATTAATACAGTATTTCTCTTACATGGAGACATAAAGGCTAGACCATGACGGAAACTATTGATGCGATTCAGTAGCTTAGGAATGCAAAGAAGGAGGACTGGACTGATAACTAGAAACATAACATACTCTTGGCAGACTGGGAGGCAGAGCCAGGCCGGGCCGGGCACTGCGTAGCATGAAAGTAAGCTAAGGGTCAGGGATACAGGTGGGGGCTGTATCACTCCTCGGAGAGGGTTCAGGAAACAGGAGCTGAATCTGAGTCCGGGCCCTTTTGAGGCCTAGAAACGGGGACAATTCAATGAATTAACGTGCACACTGTGAAACGTGGCAACGTAGCTTTACATAGGCCTGATATTCGTTGTATTCACGATAACTGGAAACTGACATACTAGAGATGGACACAACTGTAATGGCGTCTTTAATCGATCAGAGGGGAATACATGCATATCGATCATGCACATATAACATAACATGGGGAACACGTAGGCACATATAACATGGCAAAATTTACTTTTCCACAGTAGCCTGGGGACCGCCATTCCTCAGTGCTACAAAATAAATGGGTGAGGGAGCTCAAAGGTCCGTCTAAGCCCCAGGGATTACCACCCTCCGGGGCTTTTTATATTTTGAGAGGGGGGCCACGTGGCCTCCATTCTAGAGCAGTCGAAAGCCTTGGGTAACACCATACTCCAGGAGCAGCTCCTGCTGTGTTTTCGGGTGTCTACTCCCAAGACACTGCTGTTTGCTATGGCAGGGAGGGAGTCGAGGTTCCCGCTGTGTCATAGCAAGCTTGAGGGCATATTAACAAGTGCCATTTCACCACAATTCTTTTTTTAAAACCAAAAATGCGGTGAAAATTATATCGCCCTATTTACTAGGTACCGCTAAGATGCATTAATGCATGTTAGCGGCCGGTTTGCTAAGGGTTTGCCTCGTATCTCCAGTGAGTTGCAATGTAGGTGTTCTCAGTGGCAAAGTAGGTGTTTCTATGAGAATATAAAAAGGAAGAGGGAGGTATGACAATAGCGTTGTATTTGCAAGGCGGCACTGGATTTGAGGACCGATAGAAAAACTCTCGCTAATTATGGTTTATGTTGATCCTAACATCTGTTCTGAAGTAGACTTAAGCAGGTTTAATATGCAAGGTAGATTGATATGTTGAGTCCACAGTCTTATATTAATAAGCTTTTCACTTGCGAACATAAATCATCGCTATATTTCTCGCGATATTGGGGGCATATTTACAAGGACAGCGTTAAAATTATTGTAGCTTTAGCGTTAGGAAAGTGTTGTTAAAGCAGCCAGAATGGCTTAATAATAGGCTTTTGAGAATTCATGAGAATTCCAATAGAAGCCCAGGTTTACACCAGAACATGTTAACGCTGTTCTTGATAATATGCCCCCAAGTTTGCTATAGCAGGGCGAGAGCCTCGGTTTTCACTCTTGCATAGCATACAGCAACGTTGAAAAAATCTTCCGGTCAGATAAAGGATTTTGACGTCCATTATCGCCGTTTTAGTTGTAGTTTGCTGCCATTAAAGCGGCGACAATTTTAACGCCGTCCTTGTAAATATTTCCCTAAGTTTTGTAATGTTGACAATCCAGTCTCCCATTTAAATAGGCACGAAGTATTTAGTGAAATGCATTGTGAATCGTGAAGCAACACTGTCTAATTGTGATCGATAAAGAATTCGAAGAGTTGTGTACTTCATTTGCTCGTAATGTACATAGGGGCAGATTTTCAAGTCCCTTACGCCAAGTTTCCCCCATATAGATCCCCAAGAGATTTCCTCCATGAATATTTCCGCCACATATGTCCCCAATTCTCCCCCACCTGAACCTCTACCCCAACCTCTTATCTCTGTTTCCCTTGTGACCTAAGCTATTCTGCCTGCCCCAACCCTTCCTACCTGCCTCAACCCCGTCCCAATCTGCCCCTCATGAGAAAAGGTGATGCCTACCCAGAAAAACCCAGGGAAAAAACACACCCCTCCACTAACAAAAATTTAGCACCTGCAAAATTACATCTAAAGGGGAAGGGTGGGTGCGGCAAAAAAACAGCATGCCTCCTGCCTACCTGCCTCTCAGCCCCCAACTGGCATTAATTAGAACGTGCGTTCAAACGTGACATTCTAAACCAAGTGCCTCATCGGCATGAGATCGCTCCTGGGCGATACCACGTGCTCGAAGCTGCCCGGGGGTGGACATTCTTTAAATGCCACCCCCAGACCCCACATTCTCCCTGGGCTGTGAGCTAGCATCTGCATGAACCCACTGCTGTAGCATCCTCAAAACATTCTCACTGGAAGTGGTCTACTTTGTGTGCAATCCATGACACCATGCTGAGGAGTCAGAGAAGGGAGCACCAGGTAGATCAAGGGCAGGATGTTAAACACATGGTTTTTCTTCTTATGCCTGTTGCTCAAGGGCAAAGACATTTTTCTGAGGAAATGGGCATATTAGGCTCATACACATTTCTAAACAAGCTATTTGCCATTTCACTTTGTTCTGCCAGCGCTTCCCTCTCCAAGTTGGTGCCCAGCCATTTTGCAATGATTTCAGTATAACTCATAGAAGAGAATGGTTTTGTCTGAGAAGGATGAGCAATGCTTTTGAATACCCAATTTTTCATCACCTTCATCTCCCACCTTAGATGCCTTATGTCCCTAATTTTCTGCATCAATGAGGTCAAAGATCACCAATTAAGGTAACATGTTGCAATATTAGTTAATTTGCACGTCTGCAGTGTGCCTGATACATTCCACCTCTCTTATAGGCCCGCTTTGAAGAGGTGTCTGTACGGAAGTGCCTACTACGTCAGATTTACAGTATGGACCAACAGGTCTTTAAAATGATTCAGAAATGAGACAAAATTAGGTGAGAGATCACGTCATTATGCAGGACAATATCTTTTATTTGGAACACATTTAATTGGAGGCATTGTGAATCTAGGCCGCTCTGCTTACATTGTGTGAACACTGTGGCGAACAGAGTTCACAACTTGACTTTTGCTTTGGTTCTACACTGCAAACTGTATTAAATTCAGCCTAGAATTTTTTTTGGCAGAGTGGACAGCTGTGCCCATAACTTTAAAAGAGAAAGAGAAACAATGTGAGAGAGAGTGAGAGAGAGAAAGAGAGAAAAAACAACACTAAAAGTGTGAGAGAGAAAGTAATTAATGGAGCAGGAGAGGTAGTGTTACTGGAGAAAATCTTCGAATCTCACCTTTTTGCCTCCGCTGTGTGTCCAAGCACGTGCCGGTTCATAGTGCACCCTCAAGTTTAGTGATCTGAAAGATAATATAGAGTTAGTAATAGCAGAGTACATACAACTGCACAAGTATATTTCTGCTTTTTGTCTTTGCACACTCAGGAAACTGTATTACATCAACTTCCACTGCAAGGAGGCGTCTGTGCACTCTTTTTCTCCCAGAGTACTATACCCCATGCACTCCCACTGCAAAGCGGTGAGTTCTCATTACTGCATACCCAGACTGTTGCACCCCATAGACTCCCAGAGTCCGGAGGTGAGTGCCTTTTCTTGAGCACTCAGGGGCAGATTTACAAGCTCCTTGCGCCACTTTTGCATCACTTTTCCCATGTTAAAAGTGACGTAAAAGTGGCGCAAGGAGCTTATAAATCTGCCCCTCAGACTGTTGCAACCTATCCATTCTCACTGCCCGGAGGTAATTGTACATTCCTACGCAGTCAAGCTGCTGCACATCACCCACTCCCTCCGCCCACAGGTGACTTGTTGCTTCGGAAACAAGCTTCTTTGCTCACCTTGTGCCATTGGTATGATTCAAAGAGGGTGCACCACATGTTACGCAGCCTTCTCAGACGTTGTTACGATGGCCACGCATCAACGCAGAATCCTCGAACGTTGAGCTTTGGAGGTGTTGGAGGGGAGACACGAATTTGTGAAACACAACCTGTAAGATAAAAAGGAAGTTAACATTGTGCGTCATTTCTTTATCAAAGGAGAGAGGAAGTGAAAGAGTGACTGGAAAGAATATTCACAGCTCACCTATCTGACACCGGTGTGTCTTTCACCAAGTGCCGGGACATAATGCACCCCGAAGCTGTACATCTAAAAGATAGTAAAAGAAAGATGTTATGGTTGGAGTAGAATTACATCGCCCTTTCACACACCTTCCCTTCCGCATTTAAAAAACAACTATTTGTACAGTTCCAACTTGTTTAATAGGCTTCGATTTTTGTACAATTAGTATAGTAGTAATGTTTTTTATCCGGTTGTGAAAGCAAGTGGTGCGCAGTGATACACGTGGTTTCGATCATCACAAGTGACGGACATTTGACCGATTATAAAAACGTTCCTACTATTGGAAAAAAATACAAATGCAATAAGATACTGAATATATGACTGCGTATGCCTAAATCGCTGCGTCACCTTTTTGTATCCAGTCTGCTGCACCTCATCTACTCCCTGTGCTGCGCACTCAGGCCTGACTTCTCACCTTTTTGTGGACAGGGCACCTTCTACATCATGGAGTCCCGCCCTGCCAACAAGAAGTCTCACATATGGTGCTGACTCTTGATATCGCTATGGCTAAGGACATACTCGTGCTCCCATCATCATCGCAGGTTGCTCACCCGCTCACTCCTTGCGGTACCAGTAACTCAGTGACCAAAGAGGCCACACCCGTATTGGTGGGCCCCCCTGCTCGGTGGTTCGGGCCTACATGAGGCATCCGAACCACTAGGACAGGCCATCACAGCGCTTGTGATGGGAGCAACTCTAAAATGGCGTAGAGCACGTGCGCCCTGTCTTTTTTATTGGTAGGGTCACATGTGTAGTGACGTATGTGCTGGATGGTGTGGTGTGGGTGTATACCAGCCATGAGGGAGTGTGTGTGTGCCATTCTGACAACTAGAACTGGAAATAAGAAATCACTGCAGTGGAAATCTGGGTCATGTACGTACCGTTGTTGTGTTTTCTTGGAACCGTAAGCGGAGTCGGCTGGACTGACGTATGCCAGAGCTGCGCGAGGCTGTGAACAATGACTTTGGAGCTATGGATGTGGTTTCATTGTGAGGTAAATGAAAAATCAACTGATTCGGGTATCCGTGTTGTAGTGCTGCTGTCAACCGGGTCTTACACGAAAATGTGTCATTATGTCTGTAAAGTCTCACAAAATGGCTAACATGGAAGGTACGGAGTATCATTGACCTTATATTCATCCATAGTTGCACACATAAAAGATGGTGGATATGACGCATTTCTGCGAATATGAATGTTTGTTGTACATACAGTGGAGTGTTGTAGCAGTATTAATGTGAAAGGGCTGTGAAAGGTTGAGGTTGCAGTTTTTGGCACATGAAGGACAGATAATATATATATATATATATATATATATATATATATATATATATATATATATATATATATATATATATATATATATATATATATATATATATATCCGCGCTCACTTTCCTGTCAGTCTCTGATTGAGGAAGGCGGAGCGCCGAAACGCGTCTGTTACAAACGACGAAATAAAATTGTTTGGAGAAAACGACCCTGGAGTGCGTGGTTCCTACAAATCATGGTGAAACCTTGAGCATCATATATTACCTACTGGCGGTCGCCAGTAGGTACATATAGTTAGGATTTTTTTCCTATGGGATTTTTGAAAATTCTATGTCTAATAACTTTGGCGTTTGTGGACGGAATTGGCTGAAATTTTCTGGAAAATGGAACATTTTGTTTCTGAGCAGCCCCTGGAAATTTGGGGGGGGTTTGTCAAGGGGGGGCCAAGAAAAAAGGGGGGTCCCAAAACGTGTTTTTAACATTGAGTTTTCCATAGGGCGGTTGGCCTCACTTTTAGCCCGAACGGCTGAATGGATTTCCACGAAACTTGGCAAAATTGTAGGGACTGGTAGCCCGATGTGCCTTTGCTAGGTCTCAATATATGTGCTCCAGTGGATTTTGAGAAATTAACGTTCAAAAAAAGATATATATCTGTAACAGCGGACCGGGCAGCGCTCCGGTTCGCGTACTTTACGCGTAACGGAACTTCGCGTAGCGAAGCTGATTGGCTCTCCGGTGTCTGTCAACATTCTAAACAGTCCGGAGCGGCCGCCATCTTGTCTCTCGGTAGGATTGAGAGACAAGAGGAGGCCAAAACAAAGGGGGAAATGACCATAAGGGGGCATAGTAGATCCTCCCTGACCCCCTAGGTTTAATGTGGAGGCTTTAAAAGGGCCCCGCGGGGCAAAAAAATATATAATTTTTTTTTTGGTTTTTTTTGCGTGGGTAGCGCCCGGTTCGCGAACCGGGAAGCGTTCTGGGCAGCGTACTATAAGGAAAAAAGAATGATAGACTTTTCAAATACTGTATGTTAATTGATTGTTGGTTTTGTTGATTATTTTTTAATTTTTTTTATTTTTTAAGCAATTATTTATTATTGTGATTGTGTTTGAAAATTTAATAACATTTCTAACATTTAACTAGTTTATGAATTACATATAAAAATGATTAAAGACTCAAACAATTTTTTAATATTACATACAATTTTATTTTTCGGATTGTTTTTCAAAATTTAATAGAACGTCTAGCATTTGACTGTCCGATATGTCCTCTTGTTGAGTGAACATAAGTTCCCACATTTGACCGTCATCATAATGAAGTAAATGATCCACAGATTCTACACATTGAACTAATTCATGGTCCCGTGATTCATCCATGAAATCTGAGTCATCATTGTCCTCAATATCTTTTTCTGTGTTGTTCTCCAGAACAATTTCGAAGGAAACATTCTGCTCACCTTCCATTTTATTGCTGTAATTTGCATAAAAAATAAATATATCAGTAGAGATAGGCTACTGTTGGGTTTAAGTTCAGACAGGTACTTGTGAGTTTATAACAGAGAAGTAATCTATGGGCACTGTATGGTTTCAGGCGTGAAGTAGTACTATTAAAAAGTGCCTGTGAAGAAGCCTAAATAAATTCATAATTATACCACAGAAACCTAAATCAATCCATAATTATAATAAAGAAGCCTTTCTCAATGTCTAACTCTTACAGAGGGATAGTATATAACTATCTGAAAATGTTTTCAAATTTATAAAATAATATCTCACCTTCTAAAAAGAAGTTTAAGTTGTGAGTGAAAATGATCTTGCAATGTAGTTCAGGAAGTAGTAGTCAAAATGGCTGTGTTTCTCTCTCTTCCTTTATATATATTCAGGTAGATAACCAATCAAATGTCAGGTAAAAAAAGTAGAAAATGAAAGTAATATTTTAATTGGTTGTGAATTCCAACACTTCAGATGTGTTTTGTGAAGTAATTTACCTCAGGGTATTTAGAGAGGTCTACAGGCTAAATGGTTAAATGGAATTTCAATCAAATTTGTGAAAATGGTAGGCATTGGTATGTAGTATGAGCTAATCTATATTTGGTGAAATTGTCTCCAGTCGCTTTTCTGTAAACTACTTTCCCACCTTTTTTGATGGTGCGCTTCCCAGGGAGCGACCCGGTACGCGAACTGGCGAGCGCCCCGGTTCGCGAACCTTAAGCGTTACGGGAGTCCACCATTTTGTGTTTCGGTCGAATTAAGATACAAGATGGAGGGCAAATAATGTTCAGAATGGGTAGAAGGGGGCACGGTAGACTTATCTTGACCCCCTAGGTTTTCTGAGGGTGGCTGAGGAGGCCCATATGTGCGAAAAAAAACATTTTTTTAAAAAGTTACCGAGGTTAGCTCCCGGTTCGCGTACCGGGTAGCGCCCCAGGGAGCGTACTTTGTTGAAAATTAGTGAAAAATGTTAGAGTAAAATAATAATTGTGAGTGATCAGATGTAGGGTAGCTCTGAGAAGAGCTTTTGGGTTTATGGTACATTTAGGTACTTATAAGTAGGTTCCAATGCACAGTCTTAAATTCAGAATGAAAATTCGGTTGCCCTCATCTGAGAAGTGAACTCCATCTCCTCTGTAGATATCTTGCATGTAGTAACGCAAGTTATTGTTGTACAGGGAGCCCATTCCATGGTCTCTCATGTAAGCTGAAACAGATTTGTTTACATGCTTCCTCGACTTCTCAATTTGTGGACAAAATTGGTTTGACCACCTCCATTTCTGTCTTTGGCATATATTTGAATATACCAAGGCAGTCTGAGGAAAAAGTGCCATCAATTGCTCAAAGGTGTCCTTTAAAAGCATTTCCAGACCTACCCCAGTCAAAGTGCCCAAATCATTACCTCCACAGTGCACAATTAACAGGTCAGGTTTTGGCAAATGCATAAAGGTTTTCACCAATGGTATCAATTGGTGACATTTTAATCCTCTGTGGCCAAACCACTTAATTTCCACATCTTGTAAATTGAGGTTAGGTAAATTCCTGTTCTCAGCATACCTCTGAGCCCAATAGATGTAACTATGTCCAACAATCCAGACAGAAAACATGGTGAGAGAAGGTTCTCCTGCAGTCAGATAAAGTGTGGCAATGAAATGGCAGTTGAAAAAATAAGAGTTTAAAATGAAAAAAACTGTGGAGTTTCTGTGTTAATGAAGCAGTAACAGTGATTGGTGGATTTTGATTGCTGAAAACAGAAAGTTAGGGTGCATGGATGAGTTGTTTGAAAGATGTATTTTGAGTGGTCAAGAAAAAAATCATTAAATGAAAGAATGCACTGGATATGAGGTGCACTGAGAGTTCAGAGTTCAATTGCAACATTGTTGTGTGAACTTGCAAACACCAGAAGTCTTCCAAGAGGTGGTTGCCATGCAGAAAAGGCATGAAATGGCAGAGGGGGGAAGGGTTTTCATTTGAAAAAAAGTGAGGGAAGAGTTTTGATTGGGTGACATGAGAGATATGTGTGAAGAATTACAGCATTTCTGTGCTTTTGATAGCTGCAGACTCTGGAGTGCATACCTTTTGCTCTGCTGAAGACAAATTGGTGTGTTTCTGAGACTGTTTTGAAACTCAAAGTATTTGCTAAGGTGAGAAAAGATTTCTTTAATTTAGATAGAGAATAGTGTGCTTTAAGGAGAAAATTATGAAGAAAGTTGTGTTCTTCAAATGTTGCTTTGTCTCAAGTGTTTTACAAATAGATTTTGTTTCTTTGAGAAAATGTAATTGGAGAAAATGTGAAGTATTAGTACTGACAGGGTGTTATTGTGCATAGGAGCTGTGGAGTCTTTTCAAATTATGATTTGAAAATCGTTTTTGAGGAAAATGAATGGTTATAATATTTATGACAAGGACATAATGGTGTATGCTTCATTATAAGGCAATTGAGTGTCTCTGATGTTATTTTTCCCATTTTAATGTAAGACCTTTCTCTGTGGAGCAAATTGCTTGTAAATATGCTCCCACCTGTGCATGGCAAATTTAGATTTTGAATGTTTGTGTTACATAGCTATGTTAAAAGTGACCCAACCATGCTGCAAAGGCAATCAAAAAACGCTTTTATGTGTCTTAAGGACATTTTAAGTCATTTCCCTATGTGCAGTGTTTTCAAATTATGATTTGAAAATCGTTTTTGGGGAAAAGGAATGGTTTGTAAATTTATGACAAGGATATAATGGTGTATGCTTCTTTATAAGGCATTTCAGTGTCTCTGATGTCATTTTTCCCATATTACATTAAAAGACCTTTCCCCGTGGGGCACATTCCTTGTAAATATGGTCCCACCTGTGCATGGTAAATTTAGATTTTGACTGTTTGAGTTACATAGCCATGTTAAAAGTGACCCAAAAACTTGCAAAGGCTTTAAAAAAACACTTTCATGTGTCTTAAGGACATTTTAAGTCATTTCCCCCCGGGTGCAGTGTTTTCAAATTATGACTTGAAAATCGTTTTTGACGTAAAGGAATGTTGTTAAAATTTATGTGCGCCATATGCCCCCAAATTTCTTTTTCAGGGGTGCAGCAGGGTGTTATTGAGACACCCCTGCACCTTTGGAAAAATTCCTAATTTGCGATGAGCTAATTGCTAATCGCAAATTGCACCTTCATTCCTATGGGCCTCCTGGCCCATGGAAATGAATGGGTAATTTGCAATTAGCAATTTGCTCATCGCAAATTAGGAATGGTAAAGAATCGCTATTTATTCCTTAAAATTTGCTATTTTGGAAATGCAAAATAGTTTGATGATACATATGGCGGTTCATCTCTAACAAGATAAGAAGCTTAGGGATACATTTATGATGACTGGCGCAATGAAGTGGACATCACTTACTTTATTGGTAGAGCTTTACATGTATTATCTCCTCTGTATTCTTCGTCAAGCGTAACTTTCATCTGCAATCCTGAGTAGGCCTCACCTTAAACAAACCTCTGGATAGGGCACACCTTATCGTCATCCTGAATTAATCATTTAAAATGCTAGGGACAGATTTATGATAGGTGTATGCCTCTTTTGCGCCACTGTGCGTCACTTTTGTGATGCAGCGGCGGTGCAAAAGATTTGCTATGAGGCGACAAAATTACAAATTGATGCATTTAGGCAGATGTGTCATGGTGTAAAAAACACCGTGCCACATGAAACTGATGCAGCAGTGATGCAAAAGATGCACCATGTTGCAAGACAGGCCTCACTTGGGGCCATATGTATGAAGCTAATTAGCATTTGCAAAGGTCGAAGTTCTGTGAATTTTGGCCTTTGCGAATGCTAATTAGACAAATGGTATGTATCAAACAAGTTTGATGCAAAATAAGGAATAGCAAAATTTGCTATTCTTTATTTTGCGATTGCACTGAAGGATTTGCAAATTTTGTGATTTCTTAAATGCAATGTATCAAACAAAAAAAATGCAAAAAATGCCATTAAGGATTTGCAAATTACCACCAACTTCTAGTTGGTGGTAATTTGCGAATTCTTTTCAAAAAGCTTTTTTTCCAAAAAACAAAAGGTGCCATATGACGCCCATACATGCCCTTAGGGCATGTATGTGCGCCATATGCCCCCAAATTTCTTTTTCAGGGGGTGCAGCAGGGTGTTCTTGAGACACCCATGCACCCTTGGAAAAATTCCTAATTTGCGATGAGCTAATTGCTAATCGCAAATTGCACCTTCATTCCTATGGGCCTCCTGGCCCATGGAAATGAATGAGTAATTTGCAATTAGCAATTTGCTCATTGCAAATTAGGAATGGTAAAGAATCGCTATTTATTCCTTAAAATTCGCTATTTAGGAAATGCAAAATAGTTTGATGATACATATGGCAGATTTATGATGACTGGCACAATGAAGTGGACATAACTTACTTCATTGGTAGGCCTTTACATGTATTATCTCCTCTGTATTGTTCATCAAGTGTAACTTTGATCTGGAATCCTGAGTAGGCCTCACCTTAAACAAACCTCTGGATAGGCCACACCTTATCGTCATCCTGCATTAATCATTTAAAATGCTAGGGACAGATTTATGATAGGTGTATGCCTCTTTTGCGCCACTTACAAAACACTGCCCACGGGGAAATGACTTAAAATGTCCTTAAGACACATGAAAGTGTTTTTTTAAAGCCTTTGCAACTTTTTTGGGTCACTTTTAACATGGCTATGTAACTCAAACAGTCAAAACCTAAATTTACCATGCACAGGTGGGAGCATATTTACAAGGAATGTGCTCCACGGGGAAAGGTCTTTTAATGTAATATGGGAAAAATGACATCAGAGAGACTGAAATGCCTTATAAAGAAGCATACACCATTATGTCCTTGTCATAAATTTACAAACCATTCCTTTTCCCCAAAAACGATTTTCAAATCATAATTTGAAAACACTGCACATAGGGAAATGACTTAAAATGTCCTTAATTCAAAATTTGCTATTCCTTATTTTGCGATTGCATTGAAGGATTTGCAAATTTTGCGATTCCTTAAATGCAATGTATCAAACAAAAAATATGCAAAAAATGCCATTAAGGATTTGCAAATTACCACCAACTTCTAGTTGGTGGTAATTTGCGAATTCTTTTCAAAAAGCTTTTTTTCCAAAAAACAAAAGGTGACATATGACGCCCATACATGCCCTTAGGGCATGTATGTGCGCCATATGCCCCCAAATTTCTTTTTGAGGGGTGCAGCAGGGTGTTCTTGAGACACCCCTGCACCCATGGAAAAATTCCTAATTTGCGATGAGCTAATTGCTAATCGCAAATTGCACCTTCATTGCTATGGGCCTCCTGGCCCATGGAAATGAATGGGTAATTTGCAATTAGCAATTTGCTCATTGCAAATTAGGAATGGTAAAGAATCGCTATTTATTTCTTAAAATTCGCTATTTAGGAAATGCAAAATAGTTTGATGATACATATGGCGGTTCATCTGTAACAAGATAAGAAGCTTAGGGATACATTTATGATGACTGGCGCAATAAAGTGGACATTACTTACTTCATTGGTAGGCCTTTACATGTATTATCTCCTCTGTATTCTTCATCAAGCGTAACTTTAATCTGCAATCCTGAGTAGGCCTCACCTTAAACAAACCTCTGGATAGGCCACACCTTATCGTCATCCTGAATTAATCATTTAAAATGCTAGGGACAGATTTATGATAGGTGTATGCCTCTTTTGCGCCACTGTGCGTCACTTTTGTGATGCAGCGGTGGTGCAAAAGATTTGCTATGAGGCGACAAAATTACAAATTGATGCATTTAGGCAGATGTGTCATGGTGTAAAAAAAACGTGCCACATGAAACCGATGCAGCAGTGATGCAAAAGATGCACCATGTTGCAAGACAGGCCTCACTTGGGGCCATATGTATCAAGCTAATTACCATTCGCAAAGGTCAAAATTCTGCGAATTTCGGCCTTTGCGAATGCTAATTAGACAAATGGTATGTATCAAACAAGTTTGATGCAAAGTAAGGAATAGCAAAATTTGCTATTCCTTATTTTGCGATTGCACTGAAGGATTTGCAAATTTTGCGATTCCTTAAATGCAATGTATCAAACAAAAAATATGCAAAAAATGCCATTAAGGATTTGCAAACTACCACCAACTTCTAGTTGGTGGTAATTTGCGAATTCTTTTCAAAAAGCTTTTTTTCCAAAAAACAAAAGGTGCCATATGACGCCCATATATGACCTTAGGGCATGTATGTGCGCCATATGCCCCCAAATTTCTTTTTCAGGGGTGCAGCAGGGTGTTCTTGAGACACCCCTGCACCCTTGGAAAAATTCCTAATTTGCGATGAGCTAATTGCTAATCGCAAATTGCACCTTCATTCCTATGGGCCTCCTGGCCCATGGAAATGAATGGGTAATTTGCAATTAGCAATTTGGTCATCGCAAATTAGGAATGGTAAAGAATCGCTATTTATTCCTTAAAATTCGCTATTTAGGAAATGCAAAATAGTTTGATGATACATAAGGCGGTTCATCTCTAACAAGATAAGAAGCTTAGGGATAGATTTATGATGACTGGCGCATCACCAGGGATGTGCCAGTCATCCTGCGCCGCTGTTCCGCCACCCATGGTGTGCTGCATTTACAATGCGGCGCACCATGGGGCAAAAACGGCACAGATGCGTGACGCATCTGTGCCGTAAAGGTGGTGCATTGCTGGAGTTGTATCGCAAGTGCGATGCAGCTCCAGCAAGGCTCAGGGGTGCCCCATCTCCACAATGTTGCGTCAAGACCTATGCCTGCTTCAAGCAGGCGCAGGGTTTTGACGCAGCTTTGTCCTATCTGATTGTAAATGCGGCACACCATGGGTGGCAGAGCAGTGGTGCACGTTAACTGGTGCATGCCTGGGGATGTGCCATTTAACATAAATCTGCCCCTTTACATTTAAGTATGTGCAGGGGACACAGAGTCGGTGAGGCTTATCCAAGGTTAAGAAGAGATGAGTCCTGTTCACTGAAAAATTAGACATAGGCTTCACCTGCTCAGCATCGCTGGACATGGCTAAATAATAGCTGCAAAATGTTACTCTTGTAAAACAATTTTACTATTATAATCTCTGAGATTTGTCTCTTACTCTGCAACATCTCATTGTTGTTATCTTTCTTTAAAGATAAAGACAACATCAACATGAGCGACAATCAGCAATCAGTTGATTTTGACCTCATCATTGAACTCGTAATTGAAACATCAGTGGATGTTGATCCCTTGGATGATTTAAATCCTGAGGATGAAGAAGAACGTGATGAGGATGCAGATTTGTCCGAATTATATGACATAGGGTGGGAAGCTGACCTGCTTGAGCCTATGGAACTATAAACATTTATTTTTAAAATTTATAATAAATAAAAAGTAAAAATGTAAACCGTTTAATTTAAAAATAAAGACACCTTCAAAAACAGGTTATGTGTAGTGTCTTCAATAAAATATTAAAATATGCTCATAAAATTAGATCAGATTCACATATAAAATAGCACAGGTAACATGAATATAAATTCCATTTCTTTTCTGCTATTTTTGTATTCTAAATTTGCCAAGCACTAAAAAATCTTCTATGTAAAAATGTCAAGTAGTGTTTTAAGTTTTTGATTACTGTTATTGATGTACTGTTGGGTAATAGTGGTTAATAACATTTTTTAATATATTTTACCACAGATTCAACTGCAGATCATTTCAACATTTCACCATGCCAACGAAAGAAAGACTGAGAAAGGCTGCAAAATGTCAAAGACAGCAGGTGAATGAAAAAAAGCAGCAGTCCTCTAACAAAAAGATTTGTAAAGTCACCAAGAAAGCACCGGGTAAGAGTACAAAAACATTCATAAGAAATATTTGTAGTAAAAAAAATATTACTACAGAAAATGTTTCAGTCCAGAAAAAGAGAAGCAATTCAAACGGAAAGGAAAGGCCAATCAAAAATGTTACTGCTAGAGCAAGAGATAACTCTGTGCATGATAGTAGAAGGAAACAACAGTTTAGGGACATTCGGCAATTTGTTAAAAAATATTAAGAAAGGTCAACAGAAAGTGCTTTTTTATAAGAGAAAAAAAAAAGTTGAGAAAGTTATTGATCAGGCATTTGAAATTAAACGTAAGTTATTTATTTTGATAATCAATAGAATTAGGAAGCTAAACAAGGCAATTTATGATTTCAAAAGAATTAGTAGAATGGAAGAGAATAGTTAATCGTAGTAATTTTTGTGAAGTTTTTTCTGGAGAATGGATGCATAGTTCAAGCTGTGAGGCATTTTTTAATGAGGAGAGTTATTTCCAGGATAATGATTTGGTGCATGCAGTTGACACCAGTGGTCGTGCTTATGAAGTGAAAGATGGTTGTCCAGTTGAAAAAGAAAAACTTGTGACAACAGAGGCAGAAGAGGTGTTAGGTAATGAGGTTTTAGGAAGATGTGCTAAGGGTCCTGTGTACACCTGGAAGTGTAGTAGTATTTGCAGTGTGCGACAGGATTCCATCAATTTGCTTTGTGATTTTGTACGGTCATTTAATAAGAAAAGTTTGAAGCAGAAAATTAGGTTGTTGCAAGAATTAGATCCTTGCAGAGGTTTGCATGGTCATTCACTGGCTTGTCTTTCCAGGAGAGTATGCCAGAGTGTTTTTCATCATTTCAGGATGCTAGCAGTGCATCATAATAAAGTGAGGAAATTAGTTAGAATGTTGTATTATGCTAAGAGTCCAGCAATTATGCTTAAACAATTATGCGCTGCTCTTTTGCATGGTTCTGAAATAGATGTGAAGAATATATGTGAAGAAATTGAGTTTTGTTACTTTGGAAGTAAAGAGGAGAATGTTGAAATTGACCAAGAAGAAGCGGGTAATGTGGAAGATAGTGTACAGGTTTCCAGTACAGATAATTTCCAGAGGGAAATTGCGACGTTTCAGGTCAAATCAAGTGAGAGGCCAAATTTCACTTGTGTGTGTTGTCGACGCACTTATTATAAGAATCAGACTAAGTTAGTGGATTTATATGCAAAAAGTGAAAGGGAAAATAATAGTGAATGGAAGGATTTCACAACATACTTGATGGTAGAAAATTGTTTTGATTTGGGATTGGATCAACGTGTGTGTACTTATTGTTGTAACAAATTAAATCAAAACCAGATGCCTGCTAGAGCAGTTCATAATAATCTGGAATTGGTTGAGATTCCTTCTGAATTGAAGGATTTAAATACTTATGAATCTATTTTGATTCAAAGTATCCATCCCTTTCAGGCTATTGTAAGAATGGAGCCAAAGACAGGGAAATTGCCTCCATCAGATTTACAGAGAGGATTAAAGGGAAGAGTTGTTTATTTACCTCTAGATTTGAAGAAAAACATTAACACAATTGGAGTAGAAAAAGTGGAAGAGGAACCTCTGGTTATCTTAGTTAATGGGGTTCCGACAAAGAATAAGAAAATATGGCAAGATTTAGTGGATGTTAGGAAAGTTAAAAAGGCAACATTGTATTTGAAAAAAAATTATAAATACTATAAGAATGTATATGTTGCAGAAGAGGAAGTAAGTGAGGAAGAGGATAGCGATTTGTGTGCTGGTCAAATTGAGAAAGTAGAACCCTCTACTAGTGAAGAAATATATGAACATTATAGTGTTCATCCTTTGCATTCCAAGGAAGTCATGGGGAATGCTATTGAGTTGTTTCAAATGAAACAAGCCAAAGGGAGTCCCATTAGTGTTTGGGAGGAAAGTTTGGAAGCTCGGTGTTTCCCACAGCTTTTTCCAACAGGTCAGGGAGGAAGATATGATGAGCGACCTCATCAAATTCCTGCTTCTGAATACCGGACTTTGCGATTGTATGCAGGAGATGCTAGGTTTCGACAATGCATTCCTTATTTGTTTCATCTCCTGTTTGAAAGCGATCTGTCTGGACTGTCATATGCAGTGAACCACATCTTGAAAAGTGGTATACACATGCAAAACATCTCGGCAAGTGACTTTATGGATAAAGTCAATGTCCAAGACAGTATTTTGGATTCTCACCTGATTAATCTCATGGCGTGTCAGCGTGGTACTAATGAGTACTGGTACCGTCGTCATGGTGATTTAAAATGTATGCTGAGGAACTTAGGAACTCCCACATGGTTCCTCACTCTGAGCTGTGCCGAGTATGGCTGGGAAGACTTACTTGAATTTCTACGAGAGGCAAATGCTAACGTAGAAAACATCGAATTCAAGACACCTGGAGAACTGTGCTCTTTGGATCCAGTCAATGTATGTAGGTACTTCAATCATAGATTTGAAGCTATGATGTCTTTCATCATGAATAAGAAGAATCCACCTCTTGGAGAGGTGTTGGATTTCTTCTGGAGAAAGGAGTACCAAGCAAGAGGTGCTCCTCATATACATATGTTGCTGTGGATCAAGGATGCACCTAAATTTGGAACGGATCCAGAAGACTCAGTGATGAGTTTTATACAACAGTATTCTACGTGTGCTGTTCCAAACGCAAAGGAGAAGAAAAGCCTAAGAGAAAAAGTTCTGCGTTTCCAAAGCCATCGATGTGGAAAGTACTGTCGTCGTAAATTCCGAAACAAGGACAAGTTCTACACCAAATGTCGTTTCGGCTTTCCACGACCGGTGATTTCTAAAGGAAGAGTAAACAGTTTGATGTCTTCGCTGCGACATAATGTGATGAAGAAATCACCTAAAAACACATACAATTTGAAGAGGAACGAAGAGTCCAAGTACATCAACGACTACAACCCGGTGATTTTGTCCATGTGGAATGCTAACATGGATATACAGTTTGTGGCTGATAACTGTATGGCTGTGGCTCGGTATGTGACGTCTTACATCACCAAAAAAGAGAAGACAGAATTGAAGGATATGTGGGAGGACATTTCCCATGAAAAGAGCCTCAGCAAGAAGTTGTACAGTTTCAGTCTGAAGATGTTGTCGCATCGAGAAATTGGAGCGTACGAATGTTCTGACCGGTTGTCTTCAGCAAGTCTCTATGCCAAGTCCAGGAGTATCGTTTGGGCGAGTCTTGGTCTTGCTGCAACGCGTAATCGAGTTCTCAAACCTGTGCGGGAAATTGAGTATTTGGCGGAAAAGGAGCCAAACAGTACCGACATTTTGAAGACCAACATGTTGGATACATATTATCGAAATCGAAGCATTCACCTCGAGAATGTTTGTTTATATGAGGTTCTTCAAAATTACATATTCAAGAGGAACATCAAAGAAGATACTGAGAAAGGAGTGTATGCTGTAATAGGAAGTGAGGGATGTCTGGTCAAGCAAAGAAAATGCCACTTGGTAAACCATCGAAAATTGAGTGGCGAATCTCCTGAAAAAAAGGAGTTTTTCTATTTAGCACTTTTGCAACTTTTCAAGCCTTGGCGTGCAGAAGAGGAACTGCTTGGAGATTTTCTCTGTTACGAAGACTCTTTCAATGCCGCCAAGGACACCATAGAATGTCCTGCTTTTCCCAAATATGTAGAAATGTTGAATGCGGAAATTGAGCAGGAAGCAATGATTGCAGCCGAGATTGCCAGAGACAGTTCTCAGGACAGTCAGAGTTCTGCTTCATTGAGTCAGGATCCACTAGGAGGACCTGTTATCGAAAATGAAGCTGCCACTGCTATGAATGAAGTGGAAAGAGCCATGGCACATGCTCAGGAGGATGCGGTTAACTTAGAAGAGTTGGAAAGACAACTCAACGTTGAGCAGAGGAAAATATATGACGAAGTTACCATGCAAATTGATCATGGATTAAGCCATGACAAGAAAGAGTGCTCATGTACGTCGTTGAAGCCTGTCCGACTGTACGTGAGTGGAGAAGCGGGAACTGGAAAAAGTTTCCTTATTAAAGCAATTTCATGTTATTTGCAGGAAAGGACAGAGTCATCGCTGTCTTGTGTTGTCACCGCTCCAACTGGACTGGCAGCACATAACATTAAAGGGATTACTTTACATCGTTTACTGATGCTGCCAGTGGAGCATGACAACAAATTACAATATCACAAGCTATCTGGAGATGCTTGTTTTGAAGTTTCAAGAATCTTGAGGAAAATGAAACTTCTTATCATTGACGAAGTAAGCATGGTTTCCAATGTCATGCTTGCCTTTGTGCATTTGAGAATGCAAGAAGTTCTCAAAACAGAGTATGATGTGTTATTTGGTGGCAAACACATCATTGTTTTCGGAGACCTTCTGCAGCTGACACCAGTGAAAGGGCAACCTGTGTTCAAAATGCTCACGCATGAAGATACCAGGAAGTGCCTAGGCAGCATTGGCAACGTCAATATATGGTTAAACTTCAATTATGCTGAACTGCATGAAAATATGCGTCAGGCGAAGGATGAAGTTTACAAGACTATTCTACAAGATGTTAGAATTGGAAAAGTGACCGAGCATGGGAAAGAAGCTTTACATGCACGATTACTGTCAAATTTATATCCAGAACAAGATGTTGTGCCTGAGAATATTTTTCAGAAAATTACTGAGAAGAAATCTGGAATATGTTTGATGCCAACTCTTGCAGAATGTGCCAAATTCAACAACAAAATGTTGCATTTAGAAAAGCAAGAGATTGTGAAACTGGAAGCTATTGACAGAGTAGAGTATATGGGATCAACAATTATTTTGTCTGAGAATCTGAAAACAAAATTGGATTCATTAGAGAAGAGTATATCTAAAACTGCAGGTTTTGAAAAGACTCTGAATGTGTGCTTGAACTGCCGTATAATTTTAAGAAGGAATTTACATGTTGAAAGAGGTCTGGTAAATGGATCAATGGGTAATGTTGTTGATTTTGTAAAATACAGAAATAGAGATGGAATTGAATTTTTAAAAATTAAATTTGATGGCATTGAGGAAGTACAGCTAATTGGTCGTTGTTCTGCTAGATTTTTGCTTGTAAAAGACTTATATGTTCGCCGTAAGCAGTTTCCTGTTTGCTTAGCATATGCGGTGACAATCCATAAATCGCAAGGTTTAAGTGTAGACAGTGCATTGGTGAATATTGGCAGTTCTGTGTTCAAGGAGGGTATGGCATATGTGGCATTGTCACGAGTTAGAACTTTATCGGGATTGTACTTGATTGAGTGTGATGTCACAAGCATTTGTGCGGATCTAGATTGTGTTAAGGAATACAATAGGTTAAGAAGAGAGTATGCGCCACATTTGCCTCAATATCCTTTGTTTGAGAAACGTGTGGTAGGCCGGAAACGAAGAAATGTGACCAATACTGGGGAGGTTGTAGCAAAAAGATGAAAAGTCGATGAACCTGAAATTATAAGCAGAAACAAAAAGGATTCTGTTGAAGATGTTGTTGGTTTTCAATTTGAAAACAGTTCTGGTGTCAACTGCTATGCTAATGTAGTGGTTAATGTTTTGTTTTCTCTAGAAAATGTAAAAGAAGAGATTGTGGTCAATTCTGATCAAAGATTTTGCAGTTTGTTAAATTCTGTCTTAGAAAAATGTAGCACTGATAGAACAAACATAGAAAGTGTGTCTGAAATTCGAAATCTGTTAGACAGATGTTCAGGCCAAACACAATTCTCTCAAAATATTCAGCAAGATTGTCAGGAGTTTTTAATGTATATGCTTGATGTATTGCATGCTGAAGGTGTAGATGTAGATCAGCTGTTTGGGCTTTCTTATCAATGGCAGCATGACTGCGAGAACTGTATGGTATCAAGTACTACTAGTGTAGACTCAGAAAGATTTATATATTTAACTTTGCCAGACAGTAAATCAGTCTCCTTTAATAAGCTAGTAAAAGCAGCTGATCACAACATGGAGTGTAGCCAATGTAAATCTGAAATGATGTCCACATTATTTATACGAACATATGGCCAGTATGTCATTTTAATGTTCCAACGATGTAGGCCTGATGGAACAAAATTGACAACTTTAATTAAAAAATTTGTGGCTTCGCAGTTGTCAATATCAGGAAGGACTTTTGTAACTGCAGCAATTATATATCATGACGGTCCTTCAATAACATCAGGACATTACACAGCTTATTTAAAGTCTAGAAATGGCTGGTCAATCTGCAATGATTCTGTTTTAATTTTCAAAAAAAAATTGCCGTATGACCTTAAAAACTCTTACCTGGTGTTTTTAAAACCAAAATTTTAGGGAAAGAATCTCGGGATGTGCTCTGAGGAATTTCAAGAAGTTCTAATGGCTCCTACACGATTTGGCCTTGAGGATAAGTGTAGTTCAGAGACATAACTTCTAACCATAAGACTGGACGTCATGGAGAAATAAGTGCACTTTGAATGAGTTCAGAAAAACTATTTCTTTTTATAAGCTAATTGAAGCAGCCAATCAAAACATAGAGTAGAGGGAATGTAAGTCTGCAATGCTGTCTACTGTTTTACATTGCTTTGTGATTAAAAGTGATGTAGAGAATTAAATAATTGTAGTAGTCATAGAGGTAGTGTAAGTCTGCTTCATAGTAAGCAGTATCAGTGTCATAGGAAATGTAGAACATGACTGAGGAAGAAGGGGAAGATATTACTAGTCCAGGATTGTGAAAATGATCTTCAACATTTTAATTCTGAAAGTTGCGGAGATGCCAAATGACGGGATTGGCTTACAAGAAATCCAAGAGTTATAAATGGCTCTGACAAGATTTGGCCTTGTGGAAACTTGTGGTAGAGAGCAAGAAGTCATTTATTGTATGTAACATGTTTTTCAAAACGATGGAGGTTTTCTTTCAGAAAGTGGCGGGCTGAAAGTAATAACAGCACAACAGAGTGTAAGCTGTTCATAGGACATCCTTTGACGTCATGGAAAGTAAGTTAACTTTAAAGAGTTCTGAATTCTGATTTGTTATGTTGTATGGGTTTTTTAAACACAATCATTTTGATTGTGTTTTTTTTCCCCGCTGTTATATGATGAATACCTTCAAGTCACTGTTTTTAGTGAAATTTGATACATTCTGAGAACAGCAAAAATAAACCATTTAACATGTATAATTAATTCTGTACTGTTTCCATTTATGATGTACATTTAGAACTGTGTAGGAGGCATGGAGAAGGAGAGGCTTCTGTAAGTGTCAAAGTTCTTGCATACAGTGCTCATATTCTACGTAGTCTTTCATATGATAGACTACATTTCCACAATGAGATACCTAAGCAAAGGAAACACAGGTCATATGATTGTGGAATGAGCAAAAAAATTTGCATGTTTTTCAATTATATTACCTGTGTTTCCTAACATTACACACCACATTGTGTAGATGAGGTTTAGGCCTGTTCCTGGAGACAGAGGAGGTCTGACATTTGTTCAAGAGTGCAGTGGACATTAATCACTTCGTTGGTAGGCCTCCACATGTATTATGTCCTCTGTTCTCCTCAAACAACTCGAAATTTCATTTGGAAGCCTGAGTAGGTCTCACCTCAAACAAACCTCTGGATAGGACACATCTTATTGGCATCCTGAAGCAATCATTTAAAATGTTAGTGTCTTGCGACACTTTTCTGAGACAACAGCAGTGCAAAAGATGCACCATGTTTTAAGATAGGCCTCACTTCATCTGCATCAAGATACTGTTAGTTTAAAATGTATATCTTTAGGACTGTGTAGGGGGCCTGGAGAAGCAGAAGCTTCTGTCAGTGTCAAAGTTGTTGAAAAACTGTTTGTCCTTCAATCTTTTCCCTTGTCTTTTGTAATTTTTAAATACATGTTTTAATATTTTTCAAATGTCTGTTCTCTCTTTCACAGATTGAAAGTATAAAAACAAAAAGTGAGTAATTTAACGACAATTATAAGGTAAATGTTTTGTATTCTTTTCGTTACATTTCTATCACATTCACCTACTATTAGTTCCACAGCTTTATTTCTTTAACCCTCAGTTTCCTGCCTTTGCTACTTTCCTCATTCCTTTCTCTTTTACCTACTTACTCAACTCCTTCCACTCTTTTTCTCAGTCCCTCTCTTCTCATAGTTCCTCACTCTTGTTCACTCACTCCGTCTCTATTACTCTTAGTGTCTTTGACTGATCACTTTTTCACTACTTCTTCATAATTCTTTCTCTGTGTAGTTGAAGCACACTAAGGGGCATATTATGAACACAGCCAATAAAATTATTGCTGTTTTTATTGGCAGAAAACTGGTGCAAAAGTGGTTTTAGCGGCAGTTTTCTGCCGCAAAAGCGGCTTTGGTGACATATTTCTGCCGATAAAAGCTGCAAAACTTTTATTGCCTATGTTGATGATATGGCTCTATGTGATTTACATTTCTTTGCTGTTTCAATTAATCTTTTTCTGTTATTTTTTGTTTTCTGTTTTCTATTTTTTCTCTCTGTTATTCCCCATGTTTTAATCTTATTTTGAACATTCACTCACATTCTCCAAGAAACTCTTCTTTGTTATTGTTCTACTCTCTTTTTTTTCTTTCACTTCCTTATCTATTTTGTTTTCCACAATTATACCCTCTTCCGTCTTTTCTTCGGTAAATAGATCTATTAAACAGTATCTCTGGTTTACTCCCTATAGCTGTCTTTCTTTTAACATCACTCTCTGTTTACGTTCCTTATACTTACTCTTCTTTTTTTTTTTTTTTTTTTAATTTTGGGTTCGCTCCCGGTTCGCGAACCGGGAAGCGAACTGGGAAGCGAACTAAAAGAAATAGAGCTTGCTAGAGTGCTAAACATTCTAGCAATTTTTTTTGAAAGGGGAGGTAGTTCTGAAAAGAACTTTTTTTTAATGTTTTTGTTGTTTTATATTTTTTTTTATTTTTTGTTTTTTTTGTATTTTTTGAACAATTTTATATTTTTGGGGTTTTTTTTTGGGGGGGGAAACAACAAAAAACAGGCATTGAAAAGGGCTCAACAGGAGCAAAAAAAAAATTACTGTGTGGGGCGGTTAGGGCAATTATTATTGTTATAAGCCAGGTTGATGGAATTAATACTCATGTTGCCACATGATATCAATGCACCGCAGTGCAGACAAGTACATTTCATATGCCCAAAATTATCCTGGATGTTTGGCACGGTTTCCCGTGCCTCTGCTGCTGTCAATGATATTAACGAGGTGGACCTGGCCACAGGAGTTGCTGTTGGGTTTTGTTCCATGTCACGAATTTCCGCCCGGCTGTAATTGAGTGGATGCCACCTGCTCATGTGCCTATGCATGGTATAGTTCCCATAGCTATACTTTTTATCAGTCCCTCTTGATAATTTCTCTTTGCAAATGAGGCAGGTGACATACCTCGCATTCACTTTCTTCTGCCCTGGAGGCATTGAAAAAAACTGCCAAATGAAACTGGCTTTCCTATGGGAAACCCGGGGCCCCTCTTCCAAGAACTGTGGTCCTTCTCTCTCCTCTTCCTCTATTTCTTCCTCTTCCTCCTCTGTGTTGGTGATGACCTGGGGAGGTGGTCCTCTCTTCCCATGAGGAGGTGGAGGTGGTGGTGGGGGTGCACCAGCTGAAGCAAGTACTGAAGCCATTGCTCTATTATGAATAAAGGTCTTCCTCTCACAATGATGAAAGTCAGAGTGAGGAAAGAAGGAGGGGTTTTCATCATTTGGGAAAAACAATAGTTCTAAACCAATGAAAAGTGTTATTTTTAGGTCATCTGACCTAGCCTTACATGATTATGAAACCAAAAGTTAAATGAACCAATGAAAAGTTTTATTAACAAGTCACATGACCTCTCACGCTTATGTTACGCGCTGCGGAACGCGCCCCGGATCGCTTCCGGGTCGCTGCGCTTCGCGCCTCGGTTCGCGCACCGGAGCACTTCCGGGTGCGCTAACGCGGTGCGTCATAAGACGCATTACGCGGCAATGCGATACGTCGCGCTTTCGCGACGCGACGCGGATCGCTTCCGGGGAGCTGCGGTTCGCGCCTCGGTTCGCGCCCCGGAGCACTTCCGGGTGCGCTAATGCAGCGCGTCATAAGACGCATTACGCGACAACGTGATACATCGCGCTTCCGCGACGCGTCACGATGTTGATTTCTAACGCGGCAGTTGCGCTAACGGAACGTTTACCGGTTCGCGGACCGGGTCGCGGCATCAAATTGAGCTAACGGAAAGCTTCCCGGTTCGCGAACCGGGAGCGAAACAAAAAAAATATTTATAAAAAAATTATTAATAAACATATAAAATATATTTTTGGATTTAAAGAAGAATACATTTTACAGCTACAGATATTAGCTTTTAAAAAACCAATGAAATTCACTGAAAAAACCATAGGTTATAGACCATATATAGTTAGGAATTAGCATTTACAAAACCTTGAAAATTCACTGAAAAAACCATAGGTTATAGACCATATATAGTTAGGAATTAGCATTTAAAAAACCTTATTTTACTCACACAAAACCATTGAAATTCCATATATAGTTAGTTGCACTAACTATATATCGCGCACCCGCAATCCACTGCTGATGATGTCACATATTACATCATTCATGACATGGTCAGTGACATCACTGATGACATCACTGATGACATCTCAAATGACATCACGGATGACATCACTGATGACATCTCATTTGACATCAATGACCACATCACTGATGATATCATTCATGTGACAATACAATGCATCTCCTCACATTTTAATATAACCTCTGTTACACTCAGTGTTAAATACAGAGTATAATTTTTGAAACCATTGACACACCAATACTAGTTACTACATACGCACTCACTGATTCCTACGTCTACACACACATTCACTCATTCACCCATACAATCATTCATACATACAATCAATCATCTTTACAACACTATCATATGCACTCATACACCTATACAGACACTCACACTCTGCCACTCATCCATGGAGTTACTCACACACCTAGTCAGTCCTGTAAAGAATCAATCACACTTCCATTTTCTAATCTATACAGTTAAACATAGAGCACCTTACGTTTTCAACCATATACTAACACATACTTAGTCTCTTATACAATCATTGATACAAGTACACATTGATCTGCACAGAGTCACACACCTCCCAGGCAGCCACACACACACTCAGTCTCCCATGCAAATACTTGGGCAATCAATCAATAACCCATATAGTTACTCATATAGCTACTGATCAACACATGCTGCAGTTTACAGAACAACAGACATAATGATGCACAAATTAAGATAGTTTAGTCACTAACCCATGCACTCAGTGAGACACATTTAATCACTCACTCATACATTCAGTCATGCACCTACTAAATCCTTCGTCCAGACACTTATACTTCCACTCATTCTTCAATATGTAAGACATATTTTAACTTTACAGAAACACACAGTCACTGGATGTTGTCATCAGTGATGTCATCCGTGATGTCATTTGAGATGTCATCAGTGATGTCATCAGTGATGTCACTGACCATGTCATGAATGATGTAATATGTGACATCATCAGCAGTGGATTGCGGGTGCGCGATATATAGTTAGTGCAACTAACTATATATGGAATTTCAATGGTTTTGTGTGAGTAAAATAAGGTTTTTTAAATGCTAATTCCTAACTATATATGGTCTATAACCTATGGTTTTTTCAGTGAATTTTCAAGGTTTTGTAAATGCTAATTCCTAACTATATATGGTCTATAACCTATGGTTTTTTCAGTGAATATATATATATATATATATATCCAAAAATCCCATTCACCTGAAGAGAGTGGAGACCACACCAGGGGAACGAAATGGAAGCTCTTTATTCACACACTTCAGCGAATGCATTTCGGCATTTGTTAGCCTTCATCAGCGCCACAGGTGTCCGGGGAAATTCCATCCATGCAACAATACTGTCCTGCTGCTTAATGTAGCCATGTGACCATTACTCCGCCTCCGATGTTGAAGACCCACCCGTTGCAGTTCCAGGCGTCGTCAGGAACCGCAATCTCCCAGAATGCAACAGTTTGCCTCCAGGTAGGTAGTGTGCTTGGAATGACAACCTTGTGGTCAGGCGGAAAGCAGGATAGCATGAATGAGACCCCAGACCCTGCTTTCAGTGCGTACAAAGATGCCTCCTTAAGTCCCCTACCGCTCCAGCCCCGAAATCACAGTTCAATTTTTCACGGGGGCCGCAATTTCAGTGCACGCTGCCCAACACGGGAACAGTGTCCTCGCTACCGCTGCAAACTTGCCTGGACTTCTTGGCGGACCCAGGCAAAACCAATACCTTGGTGTAGAGAAAAGCCGAAGCAGAAGCCAGAAGAGTCCGGGTCCAATTGTAGAGCGGGGGTCTCCAAACTGCGTTTCTAGCATGTACGCAGATAATATCCAAAAATCCCCTTCACCTGAAGAGAGTGGTAGACCACACCAGGGGAACGAAATGGAAGCTCTTTATTCACACACTTCAGCAAATGCATTTCGGCATTTGTTAGCCTTCATCAGCGCCACAGGTGTCCGGGGAAATTCCATCCATGCAACAATACTGTCCTGCTGCTTAATGTAGCCATGTGACCATTACTCCGCCTCCGATGTTGAAGACCCACCCGTTGCAGTTCCAGGCGTCGTCAGGAACCGCAACTCCCAGAATGCAACAGTTTGCCTCCAGGTAGGTAGTGTGCTTGGAATGACAACCTTGTGGTAAGGCGGAAAGCAGGATAGCATGAGTGAGACCCCAGACCCTGCTTTCAGTGCGTACAAAGATGCCTCCTTAAGTCCCCTACCGCTCCAGCCCCGAAATCACAGTTCAATTTTTCACGGGGGCCGCAATGTCAGTGCACGCTGCCCAACACGGGAACAGTGTCCTCGCTACCGCTGCAAACATGCCTGGACTTCTTGGCGGACCCAGGCAAAACCAATACCTTGGTGTAGAGAAAAGCCGAAGCAGAAGCCAGAAGAGTCCGGATCCAATTGTAGAGCGGGGGTCTCCAAACTGCATTTCTGGCATGTACGCAGATAATATCCAAAAATCCCCTTCACCTGAAGAGAGTGGAGACCACACCAGGGGAACGAAATGGAAGCTCTTTATTCACACACTTCAGCGAATGCATTTCGGCATTTGTTAGCCTTCATCAGCGCCACAGGTGCCCGGGGAAATTCCATCCATGCAACAATACTGTCCTGCTGCTTAATGTAGCCATGTGACCATTACTCCGCCTCCGATGTTGAAGACCCACCCGTTGCAGTTCCAGGCGTCGTCAGGAACCGCAACTCCCAGAATGCAACAGTTTGCCTCCAGGTAGGTAGTGTGCTTGGAATGACAACCTTGTGGTCAGGCGGAAAGCAGGATAGCATGAATATATATATATATATACGTATGTGGTCATTCAGGTATACTGTTGAACTTGGTGCTGGAAATCATTGTTCGAGGCTCGGAGTCGCGTTCACATCCTGTTATTGTAGAGTAATGACTTAATCAACGCGTGCATGAAAATGTACTGTAAATACGGTGGTCATGTAAATTGTTTATATAGATTTGGGTTGACTTGTCGCTATATAAGTATGCTTAAAAAAACAAACAAAAAAACAAGAATTAGTACACATTTATAAATTGACTATACAGTTTCTTTGCAGTATTGTAATGATCCACGTTGTACGTTTGTATTTGTAGAATGAGCGAAAGTTATATAATCAAAGTTTTTGTTATTGGCAGAGGTAAGATGGTTGCATACGCTGTTTACAGCACAATATAATGTGGGAGGGTGCAGGAGCAGCATTTTACAAACATAATAAGTAGACAGACACAGATAGATAGTTGAAATTGGTACAGGCACATGTGCTCGACTCCATTTTATTACGTTGCTGTTGGTAGCAAGTAGAATAGTAATCATGATATCATACACAGATATTCAATCATAAACGGTTTATGACTTCTGCTGTACAAAGGTAGGAGCACTATATATGTAATAATACACAGAAAATTCTATCGTAAAGGATTCATGAGTTGTGGTGCACTAAGGTAGGGTTGGTTTGTGTAGAGCCTGCGATGAAGCGTGGTTCAGGCAGAACGCACTGGTAAGAATGTGGTTTGGCAACTAAATTTGTGACGATCTGCCGTTTTTTTGCCTGTTTGTTCCTGCTCGTTTTTTCCTGCTATTTGCCTCTGTTTCCCCTGCTGTCTCATTTGTGATATCTGTACCCTGTATTGCCTCCCCTGGTGATAGCCCCGCTCCCCGCTTCCCGCCGCAGTGATCTCGCGGCCCCGCCCCCTTTTCTTCCGTGTCCTCCCCGCTCCCAGCTGCTCCTCCCTCCCACTTGGCCTTAAATGGAGACCGCGCGGCGCAGGTGAGTGTGACCTGTTCTCAGGACACCCCCGTGCCGCACGGCCCCCCAGCTGTGTGTGTGCCCCCTCGCTGCTGCTCATTGTGATGATCTGCCGTTTTTTTGCCTGTTTGTTCCTGCTTGTTTTTTCCTGCTATTTGCCTCTCTTTCCCCTGCTGTCTCATTTGTGATATCTGTACCCTGTATTGCCTCCCCTGGTGATAGCCTCGCTCCCCGCTTCCCGCTGCCGTGATCTCGCGGCCCGCCCCCTTTTCTTCCGTGTCCTCCCCGCTCCCGTCTGCCAGCTGCTCCTCCCTGCCACTTCACCTTAAATGGAGACCGCGAGGACGCACAGCGGCCACGCGCAGTGGATGGGCCCATTGTGCACCGAAGGCGCGCCAAAGGCAAGCCCGTCTGCGCCCGACCGCGCCTGGACCACGCCCAGCACCCGGACCCCTGGCCCCCGAGGATGCCAGCCCTCACGACGGACTTACGACTCCACCACCCTCTACGCACTCAACGCCGGCCGGAACCCCGCCTGCTACCGAGCCACCCCGAGACGCACCCACGGACCCTTCACCTGCCAAGCCTGCAAGTTCTCCTGCCTCCGGACCTGCACCGCTCCCGCCAAACCGAGCCCCAGCAACAACCACCTCAAGTGCATCCTGCTCAACACCCGCTCCGTCCACAGGCACGCCATCGAACTCTGGAACCTGCTCGACACAACAGCACCAGACGCCGCCTTCCTCACGGAAACCTGGATGAACGCCTCCTCAGCGCCCGACATCGCCATCGTTATCCCGGACGGATACAAGATCACCCGGAGGGACCGCGTCAACCAGACGAGAGGAGGCATCGCCATCGTACACAAGAACACCATCCGCATCTCGACCAACTCCGACAATACCTTCACCGCCGCCGAACACCTCCACTTCCAGATACACACCGACCCCAAGACGACCCTCAGAGGCACTCTCATCTACAGACCCCCGGGACCTCGCACGCAAGTCAGCGAAGACATCGCAGACTTCATCAGCCCGCACGCCCTTCCCTCCGCTGACTACCTCCTCCTAGGGGACCTCAACTTCCACCTGGAAAACAACAATGACAACAACACAACCACCCTGCTGGACAACCTCGCCAACCTCGGACTCAAGCAACTGGTGAACACCCCGACCCACTACGCCGGCCACACGCTTGACCCCGTCTTCTCATCCAGCAAGCACATCTCCTTCAGCCACTCCACCGGACTTCATTGGACTGACCACAGCTGCGTCCACTTCAGCTTCAGAAGAACCACGACCCACCACCACCCGCAACAGGTTCCTCGCCGGAGCTGGAGCAAGATCACCGCCGAGCAGCTCACCGCCTCCCTCAACCGCCTCCCTCCCACCAGCACAACGGACCCCAACAAAGCAGCCAGCAACCTCACGCAGTGGCTGGCCACCTGCGCCGATGACCTCGCACTACTAAAGAACCCTCCCAGCAGACCCGGCAGCAAGAAAACCCCCTGGTTCACCGACGAACTCAAGGACTCCAAGAAGAACTGCCGCACCCTTGAGAAAGCCTGGCGCCACGACCAGACCACAGACAACAGGACCGCCCTCAAGCACGCCACCCGCAAGCACCACCAGCTGATCCGCGCCACCAAGAAGACAGCACTCAAAGAACCACTGGACAACAACGCCCACGACAGCAAGGAACTCTTCAGCATCGTCAAAGAGTTCTCCAACCCCAACGCCGGAAACAACGACATCACCCCCTCGCAAGACCTCTGCGACTCACTCGCCTCCTTCTTCCACCGCAAGATCGCCGACATACACAACAGCTTCGGCACACAGACCATGCACCCAACCACTGAACCAATGCCCGCCACCACCACCCTCTGCAACTGGACCCCGGTCAGCACCGAAGACACCACCCGCACGATGAATACCATCCACTCCGGATCCCCCACCGACCCCTGCCCCCACTACGTCGGCCATCATCGCACCCCATCTCCGGGACATCATCAACACCTCCTTCCACACCGCCACCTTCCCGGAGAGCTGGAAGCACGCCGAGCTCAGCGCCCTCCTGAAGAAACCAACAGCGGACCCCACCGACTTCAAGAACTTCCGCCCCATCTCGCTCCTCCCTTTTCCTGCCAAAGTCTTCAAGAAGATCGTCAACAGACCCCTCACAGTCCGGTTTCCTAGCCAACCACAGCACCAAGACCGCCCTGATCGCAGCCACCGATGACATCAGATCCCTGCTCGGCAACGGGGAAACAGCGGCCCTCATCCTCCTGGACCTCTCCGCAGCGTTCGACACTGTCTGCCACCGCACCCTAGTGCAGCGCCTCAGCAACATCGGAATCCAAGAGAAGGCACTGGAGTGGATCATCTCGTTCCTCGCCGGAAGAACCCAGAGAGTCCGCCTCCCCCGTTCAGATCCGAAGCCACCAAAGTCATCTGCGGCGTACCACAAGGATCATCACTCAGCCCAACCCTCTTCAACGTCTACATGAGCCCCCTCACAGCCATAGCACGCCAACACAACCTCAACATCATCTCCTACGCCGACGATACCCAGCTGATCCTCTCCCTCACCAACGACCCCGCCACCGCCAGAGCTAGTCTACACGAGGGGATGAAAGACGTCGCCGAGTGGATGAAGAACAGCCGCCTGAAACTGAACTCAGACAAGACGGAATTCCTCATCCCGGGAACATTGCCCTCCGCCTGGGACGATTCCTGGTGGCCCCCTGCCCTGGGCACCACTCCCAATCTGACGGACCATGCACGCAACCTTGGCTTCATCCTGGACTCCTCCCTCTCGATGACCAGACAAGTCAACGCCGTCTCCTCATCATGCTTCAACACCCTGCGCATGCTCCGCAAGATCTTCCGATGGATCCCCACCGAAACCAGGAATACCGTCACCCAGGCACTCGTCACTAGCCGACTGGATTACGGTAACACCCTCTACGCCGGAACCACAGCCAAACTTCAAAAAAGACTCCAACGCATCCAGAACACCTCCGCACGACTCATCCTGGACATCCCACGACACAACCACATCTCCGGCCACCTGAGAGACCTGCACTGGCTCCCCATCAGCAAGAGAATCACGTTCAGGCTCCTCACCCACGCACACAAGGCTCTCCACGACCTGGGCCCAAAGTAACTCAACGACCGCCTGACCTTCTACACACCCACCCGCCAGCTACGATCGACCAGCCACGCCCTCGCCTCCATACCACGCATCCGCCGAGCCACCGCCGGAGGAAGATCCTTCTCCTACCTGGCAGCCAAGACTTGGAACTCCCTCCCCATTCACCTTCGGCTGACCCAGGACCACCTCTCCTTCAGGAAGCAGCTCAAGAATGGATCGCCATTTTACCTGAATCGTGATCCCTCACAATGTAGATCGAAGGCATTAGTAATCACTGACATCAAGAAATTCTTTTTGTCGTACCTTTTAACAAAATCTGAGGACATAAAGTACAATTATCTCTAACTAAAAAAAAATCAAGGCTAAATGTCATGCTGTTCGTAGTATAGATTCAAAGCTGAATTCAAGATGTGAACCCTGCTGTCCGCACTGTAGATCGGAGGCAGTAGTCAGCAGAGATATCGACAAATGATTTTTGTCACTTATTTAAAAAAAATCTGAACACATACAGTACAATTGTCTCTGCATTAAATAAATCAAGGTTGAATTCCCTACTATCCGTAGTACACATGCAAAGCTGAATTCAAGTTGTGAACCCTGCTGTTCGCAGTATAGATCGAAGGCAGTAGTTGACACAGACATCGAGCAATGCTTTTTTGTCACATACTTTAACAAAATCCGAGGACACAGTACAATTGTCTCTGCCTTAAATAAATCGAGACTGAATTCAATGTTGTCTGAAGTGCTGATGCGCCACTGGTATCAAGTGGTGAACTCTGTTGATTGCAGTGTACATTTGAAGGCAGTACTCAGTACAGACATTGAGGAATGTTTTTGTGGCATCCTTTAACAAAATGTTCTCTGCCTTACATAAATCAAGGCTAACTTGAATGCTGTCCATAGTGTAGATGGAAAGCTGAATTCAAGTTGTGAACCCTGCTGCCTGCAGTGTAGCTCAAAGGCAGTAGTTAACACAGACAACGAGGAATGCTTTTTGTCACTTATTTTAACAAAATCTGAAAACATATAGTAAAATTGTCTCTGCATTTAATAAATCAAGGCTGAATTTCCTACTGTCCATACTTTAACAAAATCTGAGGACATATTACAATTGCCTCTGCCTTAAATAAATTGAGACTGAATTCAATGTTGTCTGTAGTGCTGATGCTCAACTAGTATCAAGTTGTAAAATGTACTAACTGCACTGTAGATCGAAGGCAGTAGTCAGCACAGATATCGAAGAAGAATTTGTTTTTTTGGGGGGGTTTTTTGTCCTCATTCACGTTCATGGTTTCTAGCTGCCAGGCATTGAAGGAGGTAGTGAGGTATGGAAATAACAGTCGTGCTGCCTCAGTCGAGACTGGCAGGGAAGACGAGCGGGAGATGGTAACAATTTCCCAACAGCAACGACTGGCTCACACCCATCAAACCAAGCATGTTGCCCAAATGGCAGATGAACCATTAAGCCAGTTACTATCATAGCTAATGCCAACAGATAAGCGGGCATTGCAGAGAGAATAAACCATGGCTACGTAATCATCGGACCTGGGGAAAAGGAAAAAAAAACAACAAAAAAAACCCAGGTTCAATGTGACCAGTCCAACAGATGCCAAAAAGCGCTTTTGTCTTGTTTCCCGGCCCTGGCAAGGTCTAATTTTGAGATCTGAAGGCTTGAATTGCACCAATCGTGAAATGTAGGAGAGGATGCATCCTTCCAATGATTGCAGATTTCTCTGCGGGCCGCCAGGATAGAATAGAGCAGTAGGTTTTTGGCTGGACTACGAGTCTGGTCCCCGACTCCAAAGATGACAATGCGAAGGTCAATCACTACATTAAAGCCCAGAGAAGATGAAAGTTTTCTACTGATTGAGTCCCAAAACGGAGCTAGATGGGGGCAATCAAAGAACATATGCGTATCCGGGGCCTCTTTTAAACCACACCTTGCACAAGCCACGGGACCCCCCAGAGAAAACTTGGACAACCTCTATGGGGAGTAGTATGCCCTATGCAGGGTGAAAAGATGGTTTCTGCGAAGCCAGGGTGGTTTAACTAAGTCCCAAAGTACTTTGCAGGACATTAACCAAAGATCTTTCACATTCAAGCCTGGCATCGATTCTCCCCACAATAGCTCTGGTAGGTGAAAGTTGCCATCAATCTCCTCCAATATTAAATTATAAAACACAGAGATCTCTTTTTTTACAGGCGGTTTATCTACCAGAAGAGATTCGAGTTCACAACCTCCTCCTAATGGCAAGTTTTTTTGGCATGTAGATTGGGTGGTAACAGCTTGAGCCCAACTCGATATTTGCAAGTATTTAAACCTGGACAAGTTGGGCCCCACCTTGTTTAATAGATATTCCCAAGAAAGCAAAGTCCCTTCAAAGAACAAGTCTCCCCAGACAGATATTCCAGCCTCTCTTAAGCTTGGAGCCAAGGGTAACTCCCATATTGGACATCTGCTAGAATAATATCCCATGTTAATTGTAGATCTTATCTTTGCCCAAGTTCTTGCCAGGCCATACAGCACCTTCAATTTTACATTTTTTTTTAAATTTGGGATCGCCAATTTTAAAAAGGTAATTAGATTGACCGACACCTTCGCAGCTCAATAGAGCCAGAAACGTACTACCTGTCAGGGACTTTAACAATTTTATCGTAATCTATGTTCCTCAGGAGCAGTACCCAAAAGCCCACCTTCCAGCAGCTTCGACTCTGCACTTAGAAAGTTCCGCAGAGGATCAAAGTGGCTGGACGAGGGGAGGTAAGGATGGGTACTGCGGGGAGAAAGATCTGGAACGAGAAAAAATAAAACAACTGGAACACGTGATCTTCAACACGCTGTTGAAGGGACTCCGTAGATGACTTAGACTCAGTTACCTAAGGAAAAGACTGGTTAATTTAATACATTAATTTGCAAAATACCTTCTTGGCTTTCCTGTGCAATAATTCTAAAGTAAAATTGGGTTTAAACTACTGTTGTCAAAATCTTGATTAAAGTGTTCAGCTTCTGTTCAGTTACACCATGTACTCAAAGAATAATGACTAAGTAAGCTATCAGTGAAAGTTACACCAAATAAGCATTAAACCATCATTGAAAGAAAAAACCAAATAAGCATATAGAGCATCATCGAAAGAAACACCCTATTAGCATTTGACCTCATGCATAAAAGTGTTTCACGTCCAATACTGATTCCGTAAATAAAAGATTCAGAAATATATCCCAAATATCATGGAGCTCTTAAATTACTCTCGATAATTGTTGTAGCTCTAAAACATCATCACCAAGTTCGGCTTTTCTGAGTTCGAACGAAAGAATATCAGTTATGCACTTGCGTGTTTAAAAGGCATTTTGTTTCAAGCGAACACGCAGCTTGAGTAATTATTGCCGAGTTCTGTGAAGAGTTTTGCACCAAGAAATGAAAGGCGCACCCAGCCGGGAGCCCTTTCTGACGTGCAAACAAACAGCTCTCGTGCACTTGAAAACGGAAGGATCCTACCTGCGTTTTCTTTCAACGGATCTCGTGGTAGGACACTACCATAGGTCTGAAACTGCTACTGAAGGCCTTCGAAGGAATCAGTAGACTCCGGAACGGATCGGGAACCAAGACGTCTTCACTCGGGAAAACTCTGTAATAATCCGCATGGATTTCAGGGCGTGGCACTATTTATAGTCCTGAAGCCAAGCTACCGGTACTGCAAAGGGACAAAAGAGCTCCCAGGAGAACTGTACACTGAGAGCAACCAACAAGCATTGGTACTAGACATAAGGCAAAACAAGCACTGGTACAAGTCACAAGTAAACAAACATTGATACAAACAAGCATTGGTACAGATCACAAGCATGATACGAAATAACCAAGCAGAGGGGGACTTGGGAAAGACATAGATCTTGACACTACCAATGCCCTCATCTGTTGGCATTTTAAGAAGCATGCGTGAGTGTGACAGCTGAAACGCCCACGCATAGATCTGTAAATCTGGGCCCCCCAGACCGCCCTTCTGCCTGCGGCGCCTGATTTTTTTCCAGGCTATCCTTGGACTTTTATTTTTCCAAAGAAATGAAGAAATTTCGCCCTGTAGCTTAGCCAGCAAGGAAGGGTAAAAAAAAAGTGGGATTGTGTTGAATAAAAAGGAAACCTTCAGTAGGATAGACATTTTTACCAGATTCACTCTACCCAACAAAGACAGGGGGAGGTGTTGCCAAGATCTCATTAGCTTTCGACATTCTTTTGCGATTACTGCAAAATTCAAGGGGGCAATCTGAGTGATATCTTTACCGATGTTTAGCCCTAAATAACGCAGGCTTTCACTAAGTTTTCCATTGAGGCCACTCGCATCGTCGTTCCAGACCATAATCTCAGTCTTTGAGGCATTTACCTCGTATCCTGACACTTCCCCGAATTCCAAGGCTAACTTAATAGCTGCAGGGAACGAGGTACTGATTATCAAGACATCGTCCGCATAGAGGGCCACCCTCTTTTCCCACTCTCCATAGATAAAGGGTTTGATGGTATCATTCTCTCCTAATTTCTGCGCAAAGGGCTCAATGTAGAGGTCAAATAGCAGAGGGGATAGAGAGCAGCCCTGTCGTGTTCCTCTTGTAACTGCAAAGGGTTCAGACAAGGTCCCATTTACCAGTACAGAGGCTGATGGACTATTGTACAGCAATTCCACTGCTCTACGGAAGCCCTCACCCACGCTGAATTTGGTCAAGGCCCCCGAAAGGAAGGTCCAATTGACCCTGTCGAAGGCCTTGGTGGCGTCCAACGTGAGGATAGCCAATGGAATAGAGTCCTTAATCGCTATATCTATGGCGCCTATAAGATCGTAAGTAACTTCATAAAGTTGGCGACCCCTAACAAAACCCTTCTGATTAGGATGTAGTATATCGGGGGCAACCTGGCCCAGCCTGATTGCTAAGAGCGATGCAAAGATTTTATAATCTGCATTCAGGATTGATATGGGACGGTACAAACCACAGTTGGTAGCAGGTTTGCCAGGTTTCAAAATAAGGGTGATAGAGGCGCCATTCCAGGATGTTGGTGGAAGGGCCCCCTCCTGCAGTATTTGATTGAAAGGTACAGCAAGGAAGGGCGATATTTCTGCCACCAGGTTTTTATAGATCTCAGCTGGCAGGCCATCTGGGCCTGCAGCCTTACCTCCCTTGCTACCCTGGATAGCTAACGCAACCTCATCCTCGGAAATCTCCTTATCCAAAAAGGCACTTTGTTCAGAAGATAATGATGGTAGGGAGACACCTTCTAACCATCTGTCTACACTGTCTATGGTGATGTTCCTGTCCTCCTGATATATATTTTTTAAAGAAATCCTTAAAAGCTGTTCTAATTTCTGAGTCTGAAGAGAGGGTGCCTTTGTTCGTTATTACAGAGTCTATAATGTTGCGTGCCTGCTCAGTTTTAGACTTCCAGGCCAGTAATTTGCTGGCACCCTAGCCATATTCGAAATGAGATAACTTGCTAGCCTCCCATTTCTGGAGGATACGTTGATTCAGGAAGCCAGTTTCTCTTTTAGAGCAAGCAAGTTTTTGTGTAGCAATGAAAGATCGTGGTTAGGGGCATTTTAGCTGGTGTCTAATTCAGCTTGTACTGCAAGAAGGTCAGTTTTGATGGATACTATTTCTTGAGTGTATTGCCTCCTTCGGAACACAACCTTGTTCTTAATTACACCTCAAAGAAAGCACTTGTAAGCATCCTATACTATGCAATTATCCGCAGAGCCGATATTTGCTTGCATAGACTTACGGGTTTCAGATTTAATAGATGAAACTTCATCTGGAGACGAGAGAAGGGATTGGTCGAAAGACCAAGATCTAGAAGGAGGTTTAGTTACTCCATAGAGATTCAAAGATACTGAAGAGTGGTCGGACAGATGCGAGGGCAAGTAATTGACGTTTTTTTACCGAGTCAACCAAATTAGGACTAATTAAATAGAAGTCGATTCTGGATTGGTGACGATATTTAAGATTTCTGAACGAAAATCCAGATTCCAACCCTGCTCTTACCCTCCAGATATCTGTAAGTCCATATTGACTCATACAGTTGAGAAGAAAAGCTCTAGATTTTGATAATTCTTGCTGCCTACTACTTGGCGACTTATCGAGCAGGGGGTCTAGCACGATGTTAAAATCCCCTGCAATGATGATGGGCTCTGGGAAACGTAAAAGATGAGAAAATAATAGTTCAAGAGCTGATGGATCATCCCGATTGAGCCCATAGTTGCCAACTAAAGTCAAACGAGCTCCATCTATGTCTACAGTAGTAATTATCCATCTCCCACCAGAATCGACCTCCTGCGAAATAATTCTTGTATTCATGGGTTTTTTGAAAAGGATAGTCACACCCCTTCTATTCAGTGTTTGGGAAGAGGATTGTATGATCTTATTCACTCTTGGCTTGGTGCGCAGGCCATTAACATTCCAGGAGGGGATCCTGAGGTTACTCATAGGTCAAAAATCCTGTCTTACCCGTTGACCCGCTAAATCTACCAAAGAAAAAAGAATCAACACTAACTCCTGCCATATTTAAATCCACTACCCATGTTTTATCAAAAGGAGTAGCCAAAAACCGAACCATAAATGAGGAAATTTTGTGTTTATTTACCCAGCCTTCTAACCCCCCCAGTGCCCCAACCTACCACCCCCTCCCATGAGGAACCCTTGTACTATCTAACCGGATCAGGTCTGGCTGATGGTGCCCCTTCCCCTACCCAAGCCCCTGCAGAGTGAGTGCGGTTTTTTTGTTGTTGTTTTTTCCTTTTTGTGTGTTTGATTTATAATCCCTTTTTTTCCTATTTTTTGATTTATTTTAGTCAATATACATTTTACATTTAGTCAAATAGCCCTAATTTGTGAAGTTCCTTATAGTTTTTTATTATATCAATTGCCCCTTTTCCCTAGATCCTCATATCATCCTGACATAAATATTCTCACTAGAGAGTTAGGGAACTAAGTGGCTAGGAAGCCCAAGAACTAAAAGACCTATGACCTAGGGAAAGGCTAAAGAGGGGGGAGGGACCAACAGAACAAATAACTAACCACTGATACGGGACCTTATGTTGTTCAATTCAAATTCAGAATTACTTCTCTAATCTAACCAGAGGCCCCCTTTTTTCCCCCAAAGGACAACAACAGGTCATCTGCCGCCTGAACTGAGCGAACATTAAACATCCTGTTGTTAAACATGATCTTCAGAGCTGCAGGGAAGCCAATTAGAACTGTTGCGCCCAGGCCCCGGAATGCTTCCATCCTCCTCCCCAATTCCAACTGCTTTTCTAGGGTGGTCCTACATAGGTCAGATCGTATCTGGAAGGTAAACTCTTTGCCTGTTAAAGATTTTTGCCTTAAAGCTAAGTTAAGGATCTGCTCTTTTAGAGCATAAGTATGAAAGTTCACCAAAATCTTTCTAGGCTTAGTTCTTTGGGGATTACGCCTAAAGGGGTCTCTATGTATCCTTTGTATATCTTTAGCTAGCTCATCTTCAGACAAATCAAGGTTGAGGGACTGTTTTAAAAGCGGAATGATAAAGCCTTTAACATCCGAACCCTCGCTACCCTCTGGTACATTCAGGATTCTAATGTTACAGTGCCTTGCATTGTTTTCCAATGTTTCCATTCTTTCCGCTATTGTCAGGTCCTCCTGCTTAAGTTTTGATATATCCTCCTTGGCATTGTCCAGATGCAGGGATAACCCACCAACAGTTTCTTCCAAAGCCTCCGTTCTCGCAGTGAGACCATCAATTTTACTGTCAAGTGACTCACAGTAATTTCTGATCTCTCTCTGGATCGATGCGGACTCCTCAAACCCTCTTTTAATATCAGCTGACAAGGTGGAAAACATGAGCTGCAGGGAAGCCATTGAAATGCTAGAAGATGAGTCAGAGATTGGGAGAGTATGACCACTAGCTACTGACATATCTTCTGTAGTGGGCGGGATATCGGAAGTTGTTTGTTGAGAGCTATCTAGATTTAACTGCTTCTCAAGAATTTCACGCCCATAACCTACTTGGTCTTGTTCTGTACTCCCCCTGGAACATGAGCCGGAAATTAGATCAACCACTAGTGAGTTGGAGGGACCCTGTTTACTGCTAGAGGGTGTACAACCAACCTCCTTAACCTCAATTAAGTGGAGGGACCAATGTGGCCTCTTCCTTAGAGGCGCTTTGCCCAGACAATGATGAAGGAGACATAACATGGTTTTGTTGTTCATTACGGCAAGACACTACACTCTCCCCCAAAACCGGGGGAATCGACAAGGCCCCCTCCATGTTTGAAGCTGAAAAAATAGCCGGTACAGAGATTGGTATAGTGTCTAGGACATCCACTGCTGGTGGTGGAAATGATTCAGGAGTTGACAAAAAACCTGCTGGGGGTGAGGCGCTGAAAACTTCTGGGAGGTGTAACTGTGTAGGGGTACTGAATGGACCAGGGGTGACCGAGATAGAGGAAGAGAAGTCACATACTGGGGGGGGATGATCTTGAACCAGATCCAATACTTGAGGAACAACTTTAAAAAATGAGCGTAGTGACGGCGTAATCCTAGAGCTAGAAATAGGTACAGGTTTGATTGCCTTGATTCCCTTACGTGAGCGTTTGGCCTTAACCTCAGTTGAGAGATATGAGGAGGTTTTACTCGATGCATGGCCCCCTGATGTTGTTGCAATATCTTGCAGAGGGACCCCTTGTTCCTGCTCAGAAAGTGTTTGAGAGATCTGAATCGCTGATAGTCCCCTTCCCCCCCTTCTTCTTACGAATATATTTTGCTCTGTTGGCACCTTTACACTGTGCTCCTTTAAATGCAGATAGCATCGCAGTGAAGGGGGTTAAAGGAGCTAATGCTATAGCTTGAACCCCAGCTGGCTGCCCCCCTTCCTCTTTCCCCTTCACCTCCTCTTCCAGCGCTGAAACGGCATCTCCAGAAATCCCACTTGGAGCTGCAGTCGCTGCAGTCAATGTCTCTGCCTCTGCTGCCTCTTTTAACTCTGCTGATTCCACTGCGACCGCCGCCGTCGATGATATGGCGTTGTTGGAGGTAGCAGAGCTGGTAACACTGACATGAGAGTCTCTCCAAAGGCTCCGCAACCGTCTACCTCGGCGGAGCTCCAGGGCGGCCCGATACCATGGCCACAAGCCTCCCGGCGTCTCCCTCTGTGAGACTACCGAGACGGTGCCTCGAAGAGCCGCCGGGTCAGCTTGCTCCACGCCCCCCGAGGCGAAACACATTAACCCGGGAGAGCCACCGCACAATACTGCACAAGACGAAAAGAAAACAGCACGAAGGGGGAAAAGTCACTAGAAGCGTTTCGCACAACGAGAAGCTCCACAGGCTAAAAGTTTCAAGTGTATCAGTAAGTACACTTCATTCTCCGAAATCAATTTTGACCCGTAACCGCTGTATCACACTCTGCAAGGGCTCGGAGCTCGGAGCGGAGTACTGCGGCAGCTAGCCTGCTGCCGCCATGTTCCTCGCCCTCGATGATCGAAGAAGAATTTGTGTCACTTATTTAGAAAGTCTGAGGACATAGAGTAGAATTGACTCTGCCTTACATAAATCAGGGCTAATGTCAATGCTGTCCGTAGCATAGATCCAAAGCTGAAATCAAGTTGTGAACCATGCTGTCCGCAGTGTAGATTGAAGGCAGTAGTCGATACAGACATAAGTCTGCGGTGCTGTGGTGCTGAGTTCGCAATGGGCCTGTATCGAGGAGGCACATGGTAATGGCAGCAGCCACGTGGCAGGGTGAGGACCTTCACTGTGGCAGAGTCTTTTCTCTTTGCAGTAGTGAACCACGCCCAAGGCGTAGGCTAATTATTTATACTCTTACGCTGGAGTTGCGTACGTTGGATCAGCCCACTCCGCTTCTGCTTCAAGGGGGGGAGACAACACAGCTACAAGACCTAGATATTTCCCAGAGTCTGAGATAATATAGTTGTGTCCACTGTGCAGTACACTACACGTATCAATAGTACATGTACACACAGAAAAGTTTTTGGTTTGTATAGTGAGTTGTGAATAGCATATCACCGGTTGTATTAGTAGTGTGTACATTATTGTTGATGTGCGAGTTCCTTCCCTTATACATAGTTGATTGCCACATCTCTGAACATTGAGCTAGTGTGCTGTTGAGGGGATATATTATTTTGGGAAGGTCCATTGTTCTGTTTTGCGCTGCCTCTGAGTTAGTAGAGGGGGAGCGGTCAGGAGGGGTGGCTCTTGTGGTGATGGCGTTAAGTGTTGTGATTTTGTTGGGTGTTGGAATTGCATAATTAGTACCTCTATTACATACTTGTCTTTCGATATGGGTGTGAGTTCGATGTAATTCACACAGTACATAGTTGACGTCCTTATACTAGTTAAATGTTGATATTAATTTGTTACTGGTAAATTGAACTATCGCCTGTTTTTTCGGGTAGCATTGTAGATTTGGCTTGTTGTTGAAAGTATGGGAAGTGGTGTTTTTTTTTTTTTTTTCTACGTTAACGCCTAGTTTATATATTATTAACGTTAGCTTTGGTTCTGGTTTATAGCGATTTTCTTGGAGGAAGGAATACGTTGAAGAGTGGTAATATTTGCAGTTTGTACTACGTTGAGAACGGGATGATAATTAAAAAAGATAGAAAAAAACAGATATGCTTAATGAACATTATAATTAGGAATTATAATTTAAAAAACCTTTGACATTCACACAAAAAACCATAGGTTTCAGGCAGGTTATAGTTGGGAATTATCATTTAAAAAAACCTTAGAATTTCATTGAAAATACCATAGGTTTCAGGGGTGTTATAGTTAGCTGGACATTTCACTCATACAAAACCATTGATAAAATAATACAGATATTCACAGTTTAGTCACTATCCAATATATTTAGTGAGACACTATAAACTACTCAAGTAAACAATCAATCCCACTGCGACTAAATCCCCTATCCAGATATTTACATAGCCACTGATTCTTCAATGCAGATTGGTGTATATATACTACATATTTAAATATCAAACCAAACTCATTCACTGGATGATGTCATCAGTGATTTATTTATTTTAGGAGTTTTGTATAGCGCTAGCTGGACCCGAGGGTATCAGAGTGCTTCACATCATGTACAATTATGAGCATTATCAGCATATACACAATCCACAGCATGTACAATTATGAGCATTATAGGCATATATACAATACAGATATTGTGGTCTAACATGAGGGTTCAGGCTGTGAAGGTTTCAGATACAGGAGCTAACATGTTAGGAACGAGTAGGGTGTCTATCAATCAAGACGAGCCTCCAAGATTTTTCTTTGTTCAGGCAAGACGGGTGACCCCCACGTTTTCTAGTTCTGAGACGTTCTTTGATTTGGGGGGTTTTGTCTCTTTTGGAGATGAGGAGTACTTCTGTTTTCTCTTGATTGAGTTTTAGGTGGTTAGTTGTGAGCCAGTGTTGAACCTCTTTGAGCGTGACATTTAGTCTATGTATGTCGTCAATGGAGGTGGTTTCCAGATAAAGCTGTGTGTCATCCTCATAGAGGTGGAAGGGGATTTTAGATTTTTCTGAGTAGTGTGGTAAGGGGTTCCATGTAGATATTGAAAAGTTGAGGGGAGAGTACTGACCCTTGTGGAACACCACTATTGACGGGGTTAGGTCGGAGTCAAATTTTTTTAATTTTTATTCTTTGCGAGCGGTTGAGGAGAAAGGAAGAGAACCAGTGGAGGACCGTCTTTTCAAGGCCAGCTCTTTCTTGAAGGACTTTGAGGAGCAGGGTGTGATCAACTGTATCGGAAGCGGCCGATAAGTCTAGGACGATGAGAAGGCAGCATTGGTCTGAGTCAAGTGACTTATGTAGATAGTCTATGACATTGAGGATTGCGGTTTCGGTGCTGCAGCCCTTTCTGAATCCCAATTGATAGGGTTCTAGGAGCTTGATGTTATCCAGGTGTTGGGTTAGCTGTGTGAGTACACATCTTTCCAGGATTTTGGATAGAATAGGTAGGTTCGATACGGGTCTAAAGTTGTTCATATCCTCAGTGTCTAGTCCTGTTTTTTTTAGTAGTGGCATGACTTGGCCTACTTTGAGGCAGTCTGGTACGATTCCTGAGCTCAGTGATCTTTTAATGATCTAGCACCATAGTGGGGCTAAGATGAGTTTCAGGTCTTTAGCCAGGCTCAGGGTAAGCTGATCTAGGGTGTAGGATGAGGGTTTAGCGTTGGAGATTAGATTGACTATCTCTGTTTCCTACATGGGGATGAAAGAGGACAGTGTTTTGGGGGATTCATGTGGGCGATATCCTTGGTTGCCGGTGTCTTGATCTCAGTGGGGGGGGGGAGATTTGTGCTAAGAGAGAGATCGATCCTGGCGATTTTTTCGTTGAAAAAGATGGCAAAGTTTTCACATTGTTCTTTGGATGCCAATATTGAGGATGTCGTCGGTTTGGAAGTATGGCTCCTAATAATTTTAAAGAGTTCTTTGGGGCGGTTTTTTACGGTGTCTAAAGCGGAGCAGAAGAAAGCTGTCTTTTTGTTCTTAATGTGCTTTTTGTAATTTCTGCGGGCTGCCTTGAGTTGATCACGATGGAGGGTGGAAGGATTGTTCCTCCAGATTCTTTCTGAGGCGCTAAGATGTCTTCTTTCTTCATTGATGTCGGTGATGAACGATGACCTGTAGGGGGTGATCCTGGATTTTTTTAGTTTCAAGAGAGCAAGGTGGTCCAGGGTTAGCATCAAGTTGGACTAGTAGAGAGAGGTGAGTTCGATGGTTGAGAGGTGATCAGTCGTGCTGGGGAGGAGCGAGCTTAGTCCTTCTTATAGGTTGTCCCGAGGGACTTGAGCTGTGTTCCTGACCCATTGGGGGGGGCCTGTTTGGGGGGTTGAGTTAGGAACGATTGGTTCATATGGAAAAGAATGATGTGGTGGTCTGACCAGTCCACGGGAATGATATGGTCAATAGTGATTGTGTTGCTTTCAGAAATGATTGCGCCAAGGATTGCTTCTCTGTGGTGTGTTTATTCTGAACAAAGTTGGGTCAGATTATTTTCTAGAAAGAGGCTGTTAAGAGTTTGAATGAGCAGGTTTTTTGTTTCATTCCACCTTATGTTGAGGTCGCTGAGAATTATACTGTTGGAGTTGCTAAGTGCACAGTGGGCGATCAGGTCAGAGAGGTGTTCACCGAATTCGTTGTAGTTACCTGGTGGGTGGTACAGGAGATGGTAAAGTAGTGATCTGTTAGTGCATGACTTGATGTTGACTGAGAGGCACTCAAAGGAGCTATACAGGCAGGATGTAATTTCCGTGATGGAGAAGTTACTTTTGTGAATAATTGCTATGCTTCTACCTCTCTGCTCTAGTCTATCTTTGTTAATCATTGTAAGTCCAGGAGGCACCAGCAAGTCCATGTTGGGTAAGATAGGTTGTTTAGCCAGGTCTTCGTGATGAAAGCTACATCTAAGTCATGGGAGAGGATAGCTTCTGCTAGTTCTGTTGCATGTTTTGAGGCAGATCTGCAGTTGATGAGCATGCATTTTATGGGGGGGGTCTTCTTTGTTCCTCAACTTGCTGGGTTGGGCTCTAGGTAGGGAGGTTAGATGAGTTGGGGGTCTAGGGACTCTTGGGGGGGGGGTTGTTCCCTTCTAACTCCTGTAATTATTTGGATCGTGGATTTGGGGGAGGAGTTCAAAGGGGGGCATATGCTAAGGCAAGTGGTATTGCTTCCTGGGAAGGAAGTGTGGATTTGGGGAAGGGGTTTGAGGGGGGTCATATGATGAGGCAAGTCGCTTCCTGAGGAGAAAGAGTGGATTTTGCTCTTTTGGTCTGTCTGATCGGATCTCGTTCCCTGGTTTAATGGTGAAAGGTTGAGTTCTGGGGGGTGATGTCATCAGTGATGTCATTTGAGATGTCATCAGTGATGTCACTGACCATGTCATGAATGATGTAATATGTGACATCATCACCAGTGGATTGCGGGCGCAAGAGTTACAGTTAGTACAACTAACTATAACAGAGGAATTTCATAGGTTTTGTATGAGTGAAATGTCCAGCTAACTAGAATACCCCTGAAACCTATGTTTTTTTCAATGAATTTTATATATATAAATATAATTATAAATATAAATATATATATATATATAAAAGTGGAGGAACCCAAACTCGACATCTTGCTGGCAGACCCCCTGCCCAGGAAGCTCATCCTCAAATAGAACGCCAGACGCGTTTCGGGTAATGAAAAAATCCCTTCCTCAGCGGCGTTTAGTTCTTTGAAGAAGTGAAAGCGCTGTTCAATCTGCTCTCTTTTTAACAAACACCTGCCCTGGTGGGCGTAGCCTTCACTATGGCCTTCTGGGATGTGTAGTACGTGTATTATATTCCCAAGTTGGTGCGCTGTCCTTCCTCACACAGTAAAACCAAATATACACCCCAGTGGGTTGACGTGAAATCCTGGCGAGCGTCTGACGATGCTTTGTAGGTGCCGAGTTGAGCAAAAGCTGGCTGCCCCCTGCAAAGCGCCAGCTTTACTTGCTACCAAGGTTCAAACATCGTCGTGATGTCTGAAAGGACCCTCAGCAGCGGTGGGCCTTTGATCGTGACCGGAGAGCCGCCAACAAATCCAAAAATGCAGGAACCCCTTGGCCCTTTAACGTGGGAGTGGGCCTTTAATAGCCAGTATAGCCCACTACGGCAGGCTATAAGGCTATATTATATAACATGGTCCTGAGGGCACAGTCATATTATGCGATGCATAATATAGCCTTATTGTCTGCCATAGCACGCTATAACGTCCATTAAAGGCCCACTCCAGGGTTCAGTGAGGGCCTTTAACAATTGAGCAGGACTTTAATGCTGGTATAGCCCAGTTATGGAGGGCTGTAAGGCTATTGAAGCATTCCGCCACTAGAGGGTAGAATGTTCTAATAAATAAATCAAAGGCCTCAGGGAGCCCGAAGGGAATGAAATCCCCTTGGGCTCCCTGAGACCTTTGTTCACAGTAATAGCTGTGAATTGGATCATCTGCAAATGGGCGATTTCTGGAAAAAGTCATATGCAGATGATCCAATATTCATGTATAGCGTCTTGCAATTATGGAGCACATTAGTTAGTACTGTATATATCGTTAGACATGTTCCTCATTAATTCATTCTAAATATTGTAATTAACTACACTCGTACCATCAATTCCCATCCCTTCACGAGCACACCCTTAAGTACTTGTTTCACTTCACGTGCATTGGAGCAACCTTTAGAAGTATTGATTATGGTCTTATTCATAGCAAATTAAAATAAAATTGTGATGTGATAAATTATTTTTGTCAATCTATGTTTGCTTTTTGGGTGTAAAATATTTTCAATTTGCTTCATTTGGACCGCCTTTTTTGTACTATACATAGAGCGTAGGCCACTTCCTCTCCTTTCTATCTGATTCGAGTGGCGTACAACTTTGACTCTCCATTAGCACTGAACCAGATGCCTAGACAATTACATTTTCCCACTTGTTATTTTGTAATTGCATAGAGCCCATTGTAATCTGCTCTTGTTTGGTACTGGCCAAAAGTGGCAACCTTTGTTTTAGTGCAATTTACAATTAAATTGTTTTCAATGTTGTACATTTTGAGGGCGTCCAGGGATTTTTGCATCCCCCTCTTTTTGTGGTCCACGATGACCATGTCGTCTGCATATTGCATTAGGAATAAGTGCTTCTTGCCAATGTTGGATACCAATAGGTTTGCGGATTTCAATGATTGCCCAAGATCTGCTGTGCACAAATTCAATAGCATGGACGGCAGGACTTTATCAGTGTGAACTTTGGAGGTTAGTGTGCTAGCTTGATTTGCACCCATGCTTGTGAATAGAGGGAAACACCTGTCTGCAGCAACCTATTCAGGAATCCCCAGTTGGTTAGTTTGTTCTAGAGTATTTGCCTGTCGAACCCGTCAAATGCTGCAGTGTAATCAACAAAGCAAGCAAAAAGCAGGGATTGCTGGATTGAGAGGCGGTCCACCAAATAAGCTAGTTCTAGAATGTTGTCAATGGTTGATCCTGCTTCCCTAAAACCTGACTGGAAGAATGGCAAAATGTGTTTGTCCCTGATCCAGCTTTCCAGGTCCTGTAATATGGCACTGGCATAGGCTTTATTTTCAGCATCTAACAAGGTGATCATTCTGTAGTTTGCTCTGTCTGACTTAACGCCTATTTTAAATATTGGGTGTAAAATTGTTCTGCACCAGGAGTCTGAGACTGTGGCAGTTGTAAAGCATTGTTGATACAGTGGGTGAAGCAAGGATGCCCAGAAATCATAGTCATCCTTGAATAAGGAAGCAGGGAGCCTGTTTGGGCCTAGAACCCGTTCCTCCTTATTCTCTTCAACATTTTAATAACCCGGTCATGGTTCGCGATGGACAGAGATGAAATATGATTGCATTGAGGTTGGGTGTTGGCCTTGGGGGATGGACGGTTCAATGCCGGGCTTCTCTGAAGCATGTCCCAGGCGGGGCAATTTGCAGCGATTGAGACTGGATATAAGAAGACGGACATCCCGTCCGCGCAGCGTGCGGGCGCGCCGAAGGGGCGCCTAAGGCAAGCCCGTCTGCGCCCGTCCACGCCGGACTCGCGCCTAGCGCCAGTCCGACTCCAAAAATTTACTGGACGCGCAATCAGCTCCTCCATTTGAGACAAGGTATTTGTTCTCCTCCTGACCTCTGCTGTCCTCTTAACCTGGTTGACCAGCCTTTTAAATGTAGGTATTCTGAATTCATGATTACTTCCCCTTCCAAATGTCGTGCCTTTTCTACGGAGTCCTCTTTACCTTGCTGCTCCTCCAGCTTGATAAAAGCAGCGTTAGTCAACTGTCGCTCCCTTCCCCGGCACGCCACTGATATTTGGTTATCTATTGTCACTTTGACATGGGATATTTTATTCCTTACTGAAACATGGATTAAAGACTCTTCTAAACCTGACATTCACCTGGCTACCCCCCCCGGCTACCGCTTGGTGGGTATCAATCGTGATAACGATAAAGCTGGCGGTGGCCTTGCTATTATCTTGAAGTCTCACTTCCAGGTAACTGTTAAAAAACTCCCCAATTTAGGGCTTATTGACGCCATGTACTTTACGATTCTGGATTCATCCACTATTACTATGGCGGGTATCTTGGTCTATAATCCCCCCAACGCTTCTGCTGCCTCACTTACCACCCTTTTGCACACGATCGCTGACCTTTCCCTCAGACATACGTATTTTACGATACTAGGAGATTTTAACTTGCACGTAGACAATCCCGCTTGCGCTCAAGCAGCTCACCTCACTGAGACTTTGCTAGGATTAACTTTGCCCCAACTAGTTAGAGGTCCTACTCATACAGCCGGTCACACCCTCGACCTTATATTTTCTAATCATCCCGGCATTTCCTCCCTCCCCTCTTTGCCCCTTACCTGGTCAGACCATTTTCTTCTTCCTTTTGATCTTTCTGTCCCCATGCCGCCCCCACATTCTGCTCTGAATGGAGAGACGGGGAGAAAATGGCACAAAATCACCTGGGATGCCATCGATCCCTGCTTCTCCTATCAATTTGATTCAACTAGGGACCTCAATGAAGAAGTTGCTAAATATAATGCTGCTCTCTTGGCCGCTATCGATACTATCTCCCCTGCTAACCTCATTACCTCTTCTAGATCCAGACCCTCTGCCCCTTGGTTCTCCCCTGCTCTACGTGAGGAAAAAACCCAGTGTAAACAATTGGAGCGTAAATGGCGGCAGACATACGATGCCGACTCTAAAGCTATATATAAGTTGGCGCTGAATAAATTTCAAAAATTAAAACGCTCCACGATGAGAGGTTACTTCTCACAGTTAATTAAAAATGCTGAGAACTCGACCAAATCCCTCTTTAAAATTGTGAAGGATTTTGTCAACCCTCCTGCCTTGACGACTCTGTGCCCCCCTAGTCAGGCGCTTTGTGATGATCTCTCTGATTTTTTCAGGAAAAAATTATTAAATTAATCGCCCCTTTTGAACAAGTTCTGTCTCCCCCACTACTCAGGGACACTGAGCCTCAGACAGGTCTATTCTCCTTTGAAGAGCTTAATCTTGAGTTGGCCACCAAATTATTTATCCAAGGCTAATCCGGGTCTCCTCTAGATCCGGTCCCCGCGAAGGTGATGGGCAATCTTACCCCTGTCCTGATCAACCCTCTCCTCTCCATCTGGAATTCTTCGCTAAATTCGGGTCTTTTCCCCCTGGCATGGAAACAGGCTATGCTGGTTCCCATCCTGAAAAAACCAGATGCTGATCCTTTACAACTCTGTAATTACCGTCCGATCTCCCTTCTGCCTAAACCAGCAAAGATCCTGGAAAAGACGGCTCAGTACCAACTGGCTAACTATTTGGAAGCTAACCAGCTGCTCCACGATTCGCAGTCGGGTTTTAGAACCAGCTATAGCACGGAGACCGCTCTTCTTGAGGTGTCGGAGACCATTCGCGAGTGTGTGGACAGGGGCGAGGAGGCCATGTTGGTTCTCCTCGACCTGTCCGCCGCTTTCGACACTGTGTCCCATGAAATACTCCTTGACCGCCTAAGGCAGTTAGGAATCGGCGGTAAGGTTTTGACTTGGATTAGATCATTCATTACCGGCCGGACACAGAAGGTCTTCCTCCGTCCCTTTGAATCTGAGGGCAAACCTCTCCTGTGTGGAGTGCCTCAGGGCTCTGCCCTGAGCCCTCTATTCTTCAATGTTTATTTAGGCCCTCTCGCTAGGGAGGTGGAATTTTGGGGGGTCAGAGTGATCTTCTACGCTGACGATACTCAGCTGGTATTTTCATTCCAAGATCACTCTGACACTAACTTCTCCAACTTTCGGAATTGTCTCAGTAACATTTGTTCTTGGATGGCCGCTAACCACCTTGTTCTAAATACTGACAAAACTGAGGTCTTGTTTTTTAACCAAAAAAGTCACTTCCCAGCTCCTTGTGGTGGCCACCTGTCTTGAATCCCCCCCTACCCCTGCCCAGACGGTACGCAACCTTAGTTTCCAATTTGACACAGCCCTATCCTGCAAAGCCCAGATCAATAAAGTCTCATCTGCCTGCTTTGGCAAACTCCGCATGATTAGGAAAATTTTTCCTTACCTGCCAGTTGATTGTCATAAAACCGTTGTCCACGCTCTGATCACGTCGCATTTAGACTATGCCAATAGTCTCTATGTCGGCGCCCCCCGCTACCTCACAGATCGTCTACAAATGGTACAAAATGCTGCGGCAAGGCTGATTGGAAATATTCAGTTTCACCACTCGATATCTTCATACCGGAAAAAACTTCATTGGCTTCCAACTTCCCACCGCATTCAGTTTAAGGTTCTTATCCTGGCCTTCCGTGCCCTTAATAGTTCTGGCCCGGTCTACCTGCAAAAGAGACTTAAACTCTCTCAATCTATCAGAACGTTGAGATCCAACAGCCTCCGCCTCCTGGTAGTACCTAGATTTCGTCGTTCCAGGAGCGGAGGCAGAGCCTTCGGAGTAATTACGGCCAAACTCTGGAACAGTCTTCCACTGGACCTGAGGTTTACTGAGACGGAGCCTCTGTTCCGACGCAAACTTAAAACTTGGTTGTTCACCTTCCTCTAACTGTACTTACTCTTTTAGCTTGCAATCTACCAGCGCCGGGACACCCCCGTCATGGGGGTAGCTGCGCGCTTTATAAGCTTCTTAAAATAAATAAAATAAATTGAGGGGTTACAGTACAGGTTCATGATGTGACTGACCAAGCATATGGCTGAGACCCTGTTACGATTATCCCTTTAGGCTGTTGATATATTTCCAGAACTTTGCCTGATTGGAATATTTCAGTAGACTGAGGACATATAGCCATTGCTCTTCCTCTTGATTTTGTTTGTGCTGAAATAGTAGCCTTTTATCTGATTTCTGGCTAGGATATTAATGTGTAATGAGGTCCTATTTTACGAATATTGCCGCTTGGCCTTCCTCAGATTCTTCTTGCTGTCTTTCACAGCTTTGCTGTTTTGACGTCGGGGAAGTGTTCCATTCCATGTGTTCCCTGTTATTCACTTAATTCCCCTTGCAGACTTGTCACTGTTTTAAGTCATTGCAGAAAGGTATTTGCTCCTGAGGAGTGGTAGCTGCCCTGTAACCATTTACCTTGCTCCTGTTCACTATATTTCGGAGTTTATAGGTTGCTTCCTGCATTGGGGTACCTATGACTTTAATTGTCTGGGCCTGCCATGGCTGCCGCGCAAACATGGCAGTTAATGGGTGACGGTCACTAGTTTCCTGTATTTCAGATGCAAAGTCCGATAGCTGTGAGAAGAGGAGGCATGTACTCCAATGTAGACACAGTAGTAATGGTTAGTGAGAAGTTTACTTTGAAGGCCCTATTTTAGGCCGAGTTTAGCTGAAGGTTTTTAAGGAATGTATTTAGATTGTTCTTTGCTGTAGCCTTAATTTTCTTGCCTGCCAGATTTCCCACCACCCTGCAGGTGTTTAAGTCCCCAGTGATCACTAGTACTTCCATATTATCTATTTTCGGACAGTCTCTGCAGTTAAAGTACACATTGATAACTAGTTTTGGCATATTAGTCCTATTTAACTTTGTGCCTTGTAGAAGCACTGCTAGGGCCAAGTCAGTAGAAAGTTCACCTTTTTCCACTGTTATGTCATTCACCAGATGTATGTAGGTGGAAATATCTCCAGAGCTCTGCAAAAAAGATTGGTCTTCTTGGTGGGGAGTTGAATTTCAGTAAAGCCAGGAATCGATGGAAGTGTGAAGACCCAAGTCTTTTGCAGGCACAGTAAATTGCCAGACTGAAGAAAAGCAAGAGCCTCTTTGTTGGAAGTAGAAGACTTTGTCCCTGTGAAATTCCAAGAGATGATTGTGAATGGCTTTGTAGAGGCTAGATTCTGAGGCTCTACCTTGTTTTGTGCTGAGGGAAGGCTAGGAGTTATTCGAGTTCCTCCTTACCGGAGTGGGGGTTAACAACCCCCATTTGCATAATATCATCAAGTCTGATGCTTCTGATATAATTCTACAAGTTGTCATTGGATTACTAGAATCAAAGGAATACTATATTTTCAGGGTTGGTGGGAAGTCTCTGCAATGACCATGAATTGTTCCCTGTTCCTTCCAGTATACTGTTCTTTATTTATTTATTTATTTATTAAAAGTTTTATGTGGCGCGAACAAGACCCTTTCGGGTGACTGAGGGCTTTATAGTTATGTACAAAATTAGAACTTTAAAAAGAGGAAATATAGATACAATATATAAAAATACACTACATACGAATGTAGATGAGTATGGATAGAACAGAGATATAATTGCATATATGGTAAACAGAGAGATAGAAGCATATATTTTAGCATAAGTCCTGGCCCAAACATATTCTGGCATTGCACAAGGCAGCAAACGAATAGGCCTATGAATCACTCAAGGGGGAGCTAGAGGAGTGTCCTCAATGTGAGAGGAATTTGCTGGATAGTAAACATTTTACTTCATTCCTGAAAATGGATGTGGACAGGTTGCATCTGATCTCGGATGGGAAGGAGTTCCAAATTTTGGGGACTATTCCAGAGAAGGAGTGGTTGTATGTTCTCTTGAATTTCTGTGGCTTAAGTAGTAAGGAGCTGATGCTTCAAGAAGATGTTTCCACCCGATACAGCCAGTTTCTGAAACAGGTAGGAGAGGGTATTGTGATGCAGAGCGTTGTGGGTCATGCAAGCAATGACCCACAAATCTTTGCCTCCTAGGGTAACAAGTTCAGTAATTGAAGGTCGGGCTGATGGGTTCACTTTTGTTTTGATCCAGTGATGAGCCTCGCTTCTGCATTCAGTGTAGCCTTGAGCGGTGCAAGTAAGGTTTATGGGAAGCCCACCAGGATAGTACTACTGTAGGCTCATTTTGATAACACAAGTATATGAACTGCAGTTATGAGTTCTGCCACAGGGAGGAAAGATTTTTGTTTCCTGAGAATATTTAGCTGATGGTTAGCTTTCCTAGTGATGGTGATGATGTGTTTCTGCATGGAAGGTCTTTGTCTAAGGTTATACCAAGGGATTTGGCAGAGTCAATGATCTGTGGGGAACAGTTCCGGGTGGTGAGAAAAGGGAGCCAGTATTTGATGTTAGGGGTGGTGGTGGGTGGTGCAATAGTAAGAATTCAGTTTTAAGGACATTGGGTTGAGGTGGTTGTGCTTCAGCCAATGTTGCGTTTTTATCAAGTTTGTTGAGGATATAGGTGTATTTGGGGGAGGTGACTTTCAAGTGGAGTTGTGTATCATCAGCATACATGTGGTAGGAGATGTGGGAGAGTTTTAGGATTTCAGTGAGGGGCTCCATATATCGGTGAAGCAATGTCACGTGAGAATAGAGCCCTGGAAGACACCCAGCATCAGTGAAGACTGATTGGAAAGAGTGTGATTGATTAGGAAATACTGAGATCTGTTGTGTAGAAAAGAGGAGAACCATTTAAGCTCAGTGCTACAAGGTTTAGAAGGGTAGCATGATTGATTGTGTCAAAGGCTGCGGTCAGATCCAGTGGGATTAGAAGGCAAGATTTGTTCTGATTGAGTGTGCGTAGTGCATCATAAACAATGTGGACAATGGCAGTTTCGGTGCTATGACATGATCAGAAGCCAGATTGGCAAAGGTAGAGGAAGGAGTTGGAATTGATTGATGTGATTATGGAGCTGTAGGTGCACACATTTTTTTAAGAGTTTGTCTAAAGTAGGAATGTTTGAGAAAGGGTGGTATTTGTTTGGGTCAGTTTGTTAGAATTGAGCTTTTTTAGGGCAGGGGTAATCTGGCCACATTTGAGGCAGTCGGGTATGGAGCCTTGGGTGAGAAAGGCCTTAGTTATCATAGTCCATTGTGGGAGTAGGAGGTGAATGGACTCACTTAGCAATTTGGAGGGTTGAAGTGGTTAGAGAATTTCAGGGAGGATAATAGATTTCGGGTGTCATTTTAATTGAGGGTTTTGAAGCTAGACCAGGAGGCGTTATTTTTGGGCGACAAGGGTGGGGAATCTGAAGGATACTTTATGATTAGGTAGGGGTGTTCATATGGAAGAAGTTTGATGGCGTTCTCGATATAACTGGTGAGTTGCATAGTTTTCTCAGCAAAAAAGGAGGTAAAGGTTTCAGCGTTAAGTAATGGTGTGTTGGTTGAGGAAGTGGGATTGCTTTTGCAGGTCGATTGGTTTTTGATAATTTCAAATAGTTGCTTAGGTCGATTAGTTGCAGCATCTTGTGGGAATTAAGTGTTAGAGAGCTTGCAGTTCCCACCAACATGTGTGGATACCTTTCTGGTTGGAGGGCATATGCCAAAATCCCCCAGCTAGTACATTTGGTCTTCTCCATCAGGATTTTTTGAGTGAGAGTGCTGTCCTTCCATGATTCCAGGGTAGACTATTTGGAGTCACTAGTTGCATGGTTGACAAGTGTCTTGAACTGGACACATTTGAAATCTTCAGAGGTGTAGTGTGCTAAGGTTGGAATGTGTTTCAGTATTTGAAGAATGCTTGCCCTGTTTAAGACATCCAAAGTTCCACTTGAAGTATATTCAGGAATAAATACCATGACCTTGCTCATTATAGATCCGGTGGTGATGTCACTAGACCTGTCTGGGCTTTTGATTATAGCCATCTCAAGGCTACCTTGGAGTGGTTGGTCCTCTTGAACGTCAGGGATAGTTATCCCCCCTAAAGGGAGGATTGCTGAGAGGTGTTCAGTGAGCAGTCAGGCTGTCCCCCCAGGGCCTCTGGTGATTTGTTACCATGGACTGCTTATATGTTAAATTTATTTTGCAAGACCTGAGGGGCTGTTGGTGGCTTACTTACGTGGGCTGCTTCTGGGGTGGATGCAGTGTTCCCTGCCAGTTTGGATTGGAAAATTTGGTATAGCTTTTGAGCAGTGTTTGTGATAAATTGAGAAGCTTGAGCCTTAAACTCAGAGGATTCCTTCCTTATTGCAACATCCTTTGGGTCCCGGGAAGCCAATAGGATTTAACTGAGAGGCAATGCTGTTTCATACGCTTCCTGCCCCTTCGTGATAAGGGCTTGTCTTTGCTGTGTTTCTCCTCTGGAGTGCCCTAATCTGTGTCCCAGGGTGAATTAATTGATTGTTAGGTGTCTGTTATTGAGTGTTAGGTTGTCTGTTATCATTGTTTTGGGTAGTGCTCGTGGAGCTATGCTGAATGGTGCTACATTCTGGTTGGCATGTCAGCTGAATGTAGGGTGTACTCTGGGTGCCTCTTCCTGCTGCGTTGTGCTTAGCGTTGTTGTACTCCCAAAGTTCTCTGCTACCCTGCTTGTGGTGGAGCCCATAGTTCCCTGTTGATGTGCGTTCATTGTGCATTGTGCAATAGCGCTACTCTCAGGTGTGAGAGTTGAATGGCAAATGGCGGGCTTTGTTGACAGCACTTGAATACTCTAGGTGCTCTGGATGTTCTTTAGATTAGTGACTGTTAGAAGTGCACCTATGGTAGTGAGCTAAGTTTATCTGAAATTGGTGTGCATTGGCATGCCAAGCCATGCCTTGAAATTCTAGCCTAGTCTCAAGCTTGCTTATGTTTGCTGGCATCTTGGCTGTTGCTGAATTTATAGTCTGCCATAATTAATTGTGAGGCTGTGGTACAATTCAAGTTAGATTGGGCTGTGTTGCTCCGATTATGCTGACTTGGGAATAGGGTCTTCATGTGTAAGGTTCCGTACTCGGCCCTATTTGTATAGGGAGTCTGTTTGAGAAAGAGCCTTTAGGATGTATAGTACGATAATCTGTCTTCTGCCTCATCACTAGGTGCCTGATAATTTTGCAGTGTTGCTAAGGAATCCCTTTTATTACAGGTGGACCTCAAAAATGAGTTGTCCACGTTGTCCTGATTAGAAGAGGGTGTCTTGTCAGTAGGTTGTGAGCTTCCTTGGCAGCAGACATCTGCACAGTGTGCCACGTCGCTGTTAGCCGATATGAGAGTCAAAGTGGAGGCAAGCTCGATTAGCTCTTTCACTGGGGCCAGCTCACCTTCCCTTGTGGTGATTACACGCTGGAGCAGTGCAGCGCCTCTGCTGGACTGGCACTGAGGCCTATACCATCCGCTAATAAGTCTTATGTGAATGTTTCTGCTGACATTTGCTTTTTTACATTTGCAATTCTTGTGAAGTATTTGCTTATAGAAACCAGCTTTACAGTAGACATAAATATGGCGCGTGCCTCCTTTTAGGATTTACATTCTTCTGAGGCATACATGCTGCAGGCCTCATGACTAGGATCCTCATACACTTTGCTTATTGCAAATGTTTGCCTCAGGATGAACAATCTGTGTGATAATTGCCATCTAGCCTGGAAGATTGGTTTGCTCCGAGACTTACTGTGAAAACTGTGGTGGTAAGACCTCATACTCTTAGCGCGCCTATTAGTGAGCAGTGTGTAGCCGGCCCATTGTTAGATTTCATCAGTGTCGTAGCAGTCGCATGGAAGTCTGGGATGCCTGAGAAACCTAGGTTGGCTGAGTTACTGTGCTTATTTTCAGTGAGTTCCGTCATGCTTGTAATATGATAATATTGTTAGCAGGCTGCAGGTAAGCACTGGCTAAAGAGCGTAGCTGTTGCTCATTATAAATTGCACATTCGTATATTTACAGATTACATGTAAATGAACATTTCATATTGGACAGGTCTACTTTGTCTGGTTTTGTTTACCAGTAACTCTGAATTCATCTAATACTCTTTGTATTATATATTCTTGTGACTCACCCCTTCTCCCTACCCTCCACCATCACTTCCCTATTCCTTTTTCTTGCTCGCAACCTCAATATATTGTAAAGTAAATATTCTGCTGACAATTGAAATAAATAATGTTGTTGAAAGCATTCCAAATTGGCTGGTGTTTTGAATATTTTTTGTGTGGGTCTTCTACACGTGTATTCATGAATGACTACTGAGCATATATATGTAGAAACGTTTTTGAATATTAATTATTAGTGTTGTAGTACTTCACGCAACACGGATTGTACATATTTAAATTCAATTTATGTGGAATTGGTCACGGACCACTCTTGATGCCCCTCACCAACATATAATGGGAACTCAAGTAATGCAGCAAAGTTATTATCCTTGAAAAACCATGTTTCTTGATGGATAGCCAATCCAATCGATGGGAATCGTGAAAAACACATAAAAGCGTTGGTTGAGGGGGCATCCAATTCCCAATAAGAAATAAGCCCATTCTCTCTCTGTAGTTCTTACTAACGTTTTTACAGAATAGTGACAGGAAATCTTCCATATAGCTAAAGCTGATACCCGATCCAAAAATACAGCTGCCTTAATACAAATTAGAATTGAGTTCTAAGCATAGTGTTATGTTCAACCAGTCTCTGGCAGTTAGGAGAACTAACAGGCACATGCATCAATATTGCTTTTTGCGATTCCTTAATTGCGAAAAATAAGGAATCGCAATTAAGGAATTGCAAAATGCAATGCATCAAGAAATCGCTAAATAAATTGCGATTGCTTAATATTCCTTAATTGCGATTCTCTAATTGAGAATCACAATTAAGGTATACCTCCGCATTCATTCCTATGGGCCTATGGGCCTGGAGGCCCATAGTAATGAATGAGAAGACATTCTCAATTTGCGATTAGCAGTTAGCGAATCGCAAATTGAGAATGCGATTTCAAGGGTGCAGGGGTGTCCAAAGGACACTCTGTTGCAACCCTGAAATCAATCTGTGCACATATGTTGTGCACAACATGAAACTTTGAAAAATGCACAAAAGTGCATTTTTCAAAGTTTTTGCAAATTAGCATGAGGTTCAGCCTCATGTTAATTTGCTCCCCCTAATTGCGAAATCGCAATTTTTAAAAGTTTCATGCATTGCATTTAGGGAATCGCAAAATGCGATTCCTTAAATGCAATCGCAATTTGAGAATTCGCAAATATTTGCGAATTCTCAAATTGCGAGGGCCTTCACCCTTCATGCATTCCAAAAGCAGATTTTGCGATCGCAAACGGCCGATTTTTGCGATTCGCACCGTTTGCGATCGCAAAATCCGTTGATGCATGTGCCTATAAGCTTGTTAAAATGATAGGTGAAACTCAATGCATCGCTGATGTTCAGATCCATGTGCTGTCATCCTATTACAACCCCCAGTGAGGTAAGAACAAAGGGTGATACACAAAGGTAAACTGAGACAAAAGTCTAACTTTACGATTTTTGGTATTCACAAAGGACATTTACGAGGAGTAAGGTTAGACTTTGGTCTCAGTTAAATTTAAGTTTTGGTCTTAAGTTTAACTGAGACCAAAAGTCCTTAGATTTCAGTTAAACTTAAAACCAAAACATAAGTTTAATTGGGGCAAAACAAGAGTCTAACCTTACTACTCGTAAATGCCCTTTGTGAATACCTAAAGGTATAAAGTTACACTTTTGTCTCAGTTTACCTTCGTGAATCTGGCCCTTGATGCTGAAATATGTGTGAAAAGTAAGAGCCACATGTTCTGATCTGCCCATGGCTGCCACCTCCCCTCCTTCCCTCCAGAGTTGACTAGATGTATACCATTAATCATGGTAACAATGAGATATGCTAAGTTTAGCAGTGCTACAAATTATCAAATGTTTGGGAGGTCAAACACCTTATCAAAAACAAACTTTTGCCTTATTATTAAATATTATATCACTTCACAGAAATTGGGTTTTTAAGCAAATCATCACCCCTACTGTGGTACAATATTATTGAAATTTAAATGCATCTTTACAATTTTAATTTTCTCTTCATGAGAATGAAATAGTATTTACCAGTCAATAGTATGTTACATTGTCTCAAATTATTTTTGGAATGTTACTGCACAGAGTAGAGGTATTAAAAGTATGGATTTGCATCTTATCTTGAAACTATCCTCAGCTATTGAATAAACGCTGATGTCAATTAGGATCTATATGAAATGTTAGAAGGAAGCAGGTCATTAGCAATAATGTTCCCTGAACAGAAAGGCAAATGTCCTTTTGTAACATATGTCATTTAGGGGAATGGCCTTAAGCAATTCTTAAGTGCATCGATTTCAGCAAAGGACCTCATTATGATGTTGGTCAGAAACTAAACATCCGGGCTACTTGTCGGATTCGCAGTCTGCGGTTCCTCCCGACCGATTATGATGTTTCCGAACACCGTTCTGAAGGACTCCCATTGACTTCAATGGGAGCCTGCGTTCCGAGCGACATCACAGGCTCCTATGGGGAAAATGGGTGTCTGCGTAAAACCTTGCATCCTGTAGTGGGCACCCCATGGTGTCTGCCACACTGTGCATGGTTTTACGAGGGGGGGTCCCCTGGGTACCCTCTCGGCCCCAAACCAGAAGACTCAGGGTCAAGGGGGGCCTGCTGGAGGCCCCCAAATTCAGTTTCCGACAGCCTTTTTGTGTTGGACAGACCGAGTCAAAAAGGCTGTCGGAATCCAACATCATAATCGGTTGGTTGGAAACTCTGTTCATTGAGCTGTATGAATCGGCTCCAACTGACTGGGATTCTCCAAATGCCGGTCCGAACCGATTCGTAATTACTGAACAGTTCCTCTTCCGACCGTAAGCATCGTAATCTGTCGGTCAGAAATGTTTCCTACTGAGTCGGGGGGATGGGGTTCGACACAGTCTAGGAGAATACGACTGCCCGTCAGAGGCTTTCCGACCGACAAAATAATCAGGCCCAAAGTAGTGTTAAGTAACAAAATAATCAATAAATAGAAAGTGGAGTAAGGTCATTTGGCTATAATGTAGCCAAGCTATGGAACACCCTCCATCCCACAACAGACAATAATTGACTTGTGTGAACTCTTAAAAACCTGTCTCTAGGCTTCCTGTCTTTTTCCAAGCCTTCTATGTTTATGTCATCCCAGTTTTCTTCCTTTGTTACTACTGCTTCAGCATCTTTCGAGTTGTCCTTTTCTCCCTTTATTGCCTTTCTCTCTTTTGTTCTTGAAGCATAAAGGTGCGAACGTTATGCAATGCAACAAAGCAAACAACAGGTACATTTTTTTGCTGTCTTTGCTCTGCTTTGCCTATGTTAATACATTTAAAATAAACAGTTTAGTGCTGTGAGGAGAAATGTTTATATGTTGCCGTTCTCTGGGCGCTAGTTATATGCCTTTAATAAAAAACGTACAATGTAAAAAATATCCACAAAATAAAAGGAAATTGCAAATTGGAAAGGACAAGTTTTCTCTTGGTAGTCAAACAGTTATGATGTAAAGCGGTCTCATTAAATTATAAGTACTTTAACCTTTTCCTGAAAGAAATGGAAAATTTAAAGATTTATAAAGAAGTTTTGCCTGAACTAGGAAATGACTCATATTTGACATGTATTGAAATGATAATGCTGATTTCAATGGGCACTCTAAGAGCATTTTGCTCTCTTGAGAGTAATTCAGTCATGGTTACCTTTTTGCATTAAGATTCTAAACTTTCTTTTCAAAGCTCTTAATGTGCTGTTGTCTGCCAGAACGTGGCAGGGTTACACAGATATGATCAGGCAAAATAAAGCAGCAAAAAAGAGAACTTTTATAATTGAGGGCACTAAATATGCAACAAACACATCAATCTGACATTTCCACCAGAAAGGCTCCTTAGAAGCAGTGATTTTATCCGCATAATCTCTGCGAAGAGGCTGTCTTTTCCCGTACACCTCAACCTATGTAAGCGCAAAAGCGATGTGGGTCAGTGGCTTTATTCGGGGAGAAACATGACCTAAATAAATAAAAATAAAAAATCAAAGCAAACAGCTCAGTGAAACTCGGGAAATCCCAACTCATAAATAAAACATTTTTTTTTTTAATCAAGTAGTTTTTATTGAAGTGTAACAAGATAATATAATAGATTGTGATCACAGATCTACGAGAAGCAGTATTTAGAGAGGTGTTCAATTAATGGGTTCCAAATTGTTTCCAAGTTTTACGGTGATCATTCATTACAGCACATTTGAGAGGCTTTCCATTGCCAGTATGCCAAACTCTGAAAAAACACAGTAATCCTGTGAGGGGTTTTCGTTTCTTCCAAGGCAATTCGACTTTATTAAAAAGGTTTATTATTTTAAGTCTGGAGAATGTAGGGATAGATTAATTTATGCGTCTGGGATAGGATTTCACAACAGTGATGTCATTAATGCTAGGATTTCGTTCCAAAACTATTTAATGCATTGGCAAGCTCACAAAATGTGCCTAAAGTCACCTATCATGCCACAACCTCTCCAGCATAACGGGCTAGTTGTTGGATACAATTTTGCCGATTTAGACATATAAAGATATCAGTTAAATATAACTTTCATTTTTTTATTTTTTTTTAATTTTTTTTTTACATTTTGTAACCAAAACTTTAATTCCAATTACATAGCACTTTACATACTTTACAGTATCATTTCTCCGAACCCCATGAACACAACAGGGAAAAAAGTACTCAGCTGTAATGCAACATTCTTGGAATGACATAGTATGTACAACTCACAGAAGGTGCCAGAGTATGGTCGACTACAAACTGACTTTCATGATCAGCAAAAAAGCCCAACAGAATATGAAGTAAACCGGTTATAACTTCAGTTTAAGGCAACTTAATCAAAGTACACAAATGTCAGTACCTGCACGTTCTATTTGAGGGCGTTTAATTGCATAGACATATGGGCAAGTTCCGATCACTTTGAACAATGTCATACAACCCCCGAAGTCTCATTTTAAAAAACCAGTCGCAATTACAAAATTAATGGTTTTATTTGGAGTCTATGCAAAACAAATGGAATGCCCAAGCTATTCAAGGGAATTTTACAACGCAAAAGTTTAGGTTTACAGTTGTCATAAGATCTGCTCAAAAACCATATACAGATTCACATCTTTACAACAGTCACTGGTTACGAGACAATACAAAGTAAATCAACAGCTAAAACATTTTAAAAAATGCACCAAGCTTATGAAGTATTTAAACAAAACATTTCCAAAATGCAATGCTCCGTACATTTCCTTCTGAAGGCTGCGGCGCTATTTCCTTTCATTTGACCTAGAGCGACTTCTAGATCTAGAGAATGAACGTGAAGGCTTGTGGTTCCTCTCTCTGGATAAGGATCTTTCACGTCTTCGGTCTCTAGAGAGGGACCTGCTTCGGCTGCGAGAAAAGCTCCTTCGTCGTGGCGACCTGCGACGAGGAGGCGGGCTTCTTCGACCTCTGTAGTCATCTCTTGGACGTCGGCCTCCACCCCACGATGGAGGCGGACCACGGTTTCTACTGCGTTTTTCGCCATTCGACAGCTCAACTCTTACACGACAGCCACACAGTGTTCTTCCATCTAATTCTCGCACAGCATCTGCCGCATCTCGTGGATCTTCAAACTCAACAAATGCAAAACCAGGTGGGTTTCGTGCCACCCACACGCTCCGGAGTGGTCCATAATACCCGAAAGCGCGCTCCAACTCGGTCTTGTTTCCGTTGTTCCCAAGGTTACCAACATAGACCTTACAGTCCATAACTTTCAAATGCGTGTTTCGACCTCCCTTGGAGTGGGAATATTTATGAGTATCTTGTCATAGTGACGCCCATTGACTTTACCCTCAAAAGTTTATTTCAAAAAGACATGTTTACATGGCTGGGTGGTGAAGAAGACTCAATTAAAAGGCTGAAAAGATACGTTATGGGACCCTAAAATATCCCAGCTAATTGTACAAATTTCTCAATTGGAGTGAAGAGTGCTAATAGATTTTCTGAACCTTGGAGCATATTGGATTTGGTGAGACAATGATCCTTTTTACATTCATGAAAAGGGCTGTGTTCAAGAGCGGGTGTAAAAGCTTGGTTGTTATGTATGGGGGTAAGTGGGGAGGAAAAAGTAGGTAAATGTGATTTGACATTCACCCTGAGCCATACTGTGAGAGTGGTCCTTATGGGTGTGCTTACGTACGCGTTTCATGAGCTGTCTTGTTTCTACCTCCAAATCAGATCACAGAGGTAGCTCCCTTGCTCTGTCCATTTCAGTCCAATTCTTCGCCGTTTCTTTAAGGGACCATTTGGTAACAACACAAGGGTAAGACCTTCCACTGGCTTTGCTGTTTTTAAATGTTTGTAGAAGGGCTTTCTCATTTTCCATGTCAGATGAATTTCATTGTTAATTGTTTAAGTCCTATAAAAAATCCCTCCAGACCAAAAATTAATATTGCCTGTAGTAAGTACAATACTTGTAAGAAATTGGGTTGTCATTTGAGAGGGATAGTAGACCCACTCACTCAGAAACCACAAACCTTGTCAGGGTGAATCACCACAGTAAGCATGCGGTTAACCCTCTGGTAGCTTGGTATTCAAGTATTCCGGCTTAGCTTAGAGGCAAAGTGTAAAGTATTTATGCAGTACTCAAACAGTAATAAAGTGAAAACTGACCACAAGAAAATCTCAAGCCAATTTAGAAAAATACAATAAATTGTAATAAATAAACTGATACAGAATGGCAAAAATCCCATCACTAGAACTAAAGATATTGATTTTTCACGTTATTAGTGAAATTAATGCCAAGAAGCAGAAAGCACCACCCATGGTTATCTATTCATGCTAGACCGGCAGAAAGTCACATGATCAGGCCTACCATTATAGACTGCTAGAGGAATACCCTCTCGCAGTTCACCACAAGTTGGTTGACACCGCAGCTGAGAGATGCTGTGACTGACGGGGCTTAAGCCCCAGCTAGGTTGAGGTTATCCAACCTTCCAAGAATTCACTTTTTAGGGATTCTCGTACATGTATTCAATGCGGGTCCTGTAGAAAATGAATACACAGGCCCCTTCCTTGTAAAAAACACCCCGCATAATCGTTGCGTTGTATCTTTCCCATTCATGAGGCATCATACCTCACTGATCAGGCAGGTTTAAAATATATGGGTGTCACCCATGACCTTGTGAGGGCTGTCCCACCCCTGTTTCTGTCCCCTGTCCTGAAGTAGACCCGCGTGTCTGAGGTCCGAAAATTCCCTCATCTGCCGTCAAGTCGGGTCGAAATGTCGACATTATATCCCCTTCAACCTTAGAAACCTGGACCTTCTTTTCCATTGCCCCTTCCTCAAAGGAGACATAACCCTCCATTTGTTTAGAAATTGATTTTGTAAATAACAACACATGAACCATTACTGAGCCACATTTCTGATGACTGGTCAAGAGATAACAGGCTTACATTAATGTATGTAAATATATGCTTTATAACTCTTTCGAAATTCCCCTTTTTTCTACAATCTCCTTTTACTTGAGCACAAGTTTCCTTCACGTTTCCCTCTTGGAGCAACCCTGTTCTTCTTTCCTTCTGGATTGTTTCTGAATCAGAATTTTATTGTACTATATACACATTTTTGTGAAATAAAATATATATGCCCTTTTGGAAGAAACTGTATTGAAATGATTATGTTTGGTGCACATTTATTTTTCAGTTTTTAGATGATGTGAGCTGACTCAATAGTAGCTCCGGTTGAGAATATCAGTACCTTTTGAAATTAATTTATGACTTAATAGGTATTGGTCCAGGACCACTGTTTTCTGTTTTCTTTGCTTAGTAGAATACAGGGACTAGGTAAATCCAACTGAAGAGTTACCTTTTTAAGTCCCATGCAAACAGTACCCTTCGTGTTGGAGGAGATATTCAGTGCAAAGAGCAGGTAGAGCATTGTGGAGAGTTGTAGCTGTAGTGGAAGATCAGGTCCTCACTGGAGCGTTACTTTGGCAGTCACCACCGTCTGTTATTGTTGTAGCGAGAAGTGGTGGGGTTGCGTTTCCAGTCATCACAAATGGCAGCTTTTACCGTGAAGAGCAGGTCTCATGGAGTTTGACGTTGGTGGTCAACACAAGGTCATTGTTGGTACAAACAGGTATTACCGGAGCTGGTTCGTGGTCGCAAAGAGCACAAACTTCAGGCTTTTCACCTTGTAATTCTAGAGGAGTTCACCCTGATGACAGCTAAGGATCCAGGACCTGGAGGGCACCTCTTGGGGATCAGGAATCACCCTAGGCGAGACCAGGAGCAGGGCTCAGACAGGTCCAGTTCCAGTTGCTCAGCTGGACAGATGCAGGTAGGCCTCTAGAAGCTTGTTGTGTTGCTGTAGCTCACACAGTACGACAGCCAACTGACCCTTGTAGTCACTCTGTGTAGCCTGAGATCAAGGCAAGCATGTCCAATCTTCCTTCTTCAGACAGGAAAGCAGTCCTTCACGAAGCAGGGCTGTCCATCTTCTGATTCTTCCACAGGCCCATGAGTCTTCTGATGAGTTCTAAATGTTCCTGGGGGGAGAATTCCCTGGCCTACACCAAAACTATATCTGGTCAGTTATTTCCCTTTGCCCTCTCCTGGCTCCAAACTGTCTTTAAACTGTCTAGGGGGACACAGGCAGGGCTGAAGTCAGGTTCATTTGTGTGTGCTGAGGGCAATATCCATTGAAATGCAATAAGAGTAGGTAACAGCTCCTTCCCAGTCATTCTGCCAGAAAGACTCTCTTACAGTTACATCCAGGTCCCATTGTTCACTGTCTGGGCCCAATATGCATACCTGGTGGGGGAACCATTCACAGGCACAGGCAGTTGTAAACTCCTAGAAAGGCCTCAAAAACATTGGCCAGACAAATGCCAGCTTTCTAAAAGTGGCATTTTCAAAATTATGAATGATGAGTGATGTCACTGACAATGTCATGAGTGATGTAATATCTGAGGTCAGAAGCAGTGCACTTGGGGGACGTAAGTTATAGTTAACTCAGGTAACTTTAGCTGCTGAATTTCACTGGTTTTGTATGAGTGAAATCTGAACCTATCTGTAATGTCCCTGTAACCTTTGTTTTTTTCAATGAATTGCTAAGGTTTTTTTAAATCTATTTCCTAACTATAACGACCATGTAACCTTTGTTTTTTTAAGTGAATTTCTATTTTTTTTCACTAGTAGTTATACTTGCAGAGTGGTGGAGAAAGGGGGCCGGGCCTCTAACCAGCTATCAGGAATCCTGCTGTATCAAACTTACTAGTAGTAACAGGAGGACTTCATCCTCCAACCAGCAGGGCGCCAGGAGGTGTGTTTGCACAGTGGTGGAGAAAGGTGGTGTAGCCTCCAAAGTAATCTCAGCAATCCGGCTCTGTGGGACTTACTGGAGTTAACAGAAGGTCTTGTTGGCCCCCAACGACCCTCTGGAGTCAAGGAGACTTCATCCCCAAGTCAGCAGTGTGCCACAAGGCACGTTTGCAGAGTGGTGCAGAAGGGGGCATGGCCTCTCAGCAAACCCCCTATGTGGTACTTACTGGAAGTAACAGGAGGGGTAGTTGTCCCCCAAGGACCCTCAACGGCCAAGGGGACTTAATCCCCCAACTACTAATGCACCAGGAGGCACGTTTGCAGAGTGGACGAGAAAGGAGTCATGGCCTCGAACAACCTCTCAACAATCGCACTGTGTGGGACTTACTAGAGGTAACAGAAGGGGTAGTTGGCCCCCAAGGACTCTTAGAGGAAAGGGGACCTCACCCAACAACTAGTAGTGCACCACAAGGCATGTTTGCAGAGTGGTGGTAAAAGGGGGCGGGACCTCAGGTGATTTGTCATTTTCAAAAAACTAAATTATCAAGGGGGGCCGTAGCCCACCTTCCTGGATAATTTTTGACCCGGGGACCATATACCCCAGGGCCAGGCCTTTTTAAAAAACAAATATTACATTTTTTTCCCTGAGGACCCCATCCCCCAGGGCTGCTCCTTTCTGGGTGTCCTGGTCCCACCCAGGGCACTCAGTTACTTTTGTTGGGAACCGCAGAGGCAGCCTCAAGGCTCCCGCAGTCCACACTGGGTCCCCACCTCCTTCAGGAACCTGCATTGCTTTTACAGAGAGGGAGCTGCCAACATGCAGCTCCCACTCTTTAAAAGCAATTGTGCTCTGCTTTCAGCAAGCAAGAGCATTCTTAACACTCTCACTTGCTGAAAGCGTAGCACATTTTGGGTGCACAGACATAATATCGACTCCAAAATATCGACTGGAAAGAATATCGAGTTTTAAATATCGTTTGGAGAAAATATCGACTAGACAGAATATCGACAGTCAAAATATCGTTTTTAAGGTAAGTGAAGTAATATCGACTGTAAATAATATAGACAGTGAAAATATCCAAGTATATAATCTAGATAGTAAAAAATATAGTTTTTTCAATAATATTTAATTATTTATAGTGTTTTTATGTTATAATATATGTGAAAAGTGTCATTTTTTTTAATAATTATTTTTAATTAATAATTTTTTTTAATTATTGTGTAATTTTATTCTGTAGCGGGTTGTGGGTTTATAGGGGAATAGGGTGGGAAGTAATTTAATTATAATAAATGAAATATGTAAATTTATTAATTGGTAGTAATAATTAATTAATTGGTAATTAAATAACATATGTTAATTATTTACAATTTAATTGGTAATTAATTTAATTTAATTGATTAATTGCTAATTATGTTAAATTAAAGGGGTATTTTTAGGGTTCAGGGTCAGTTTTCAGTTTTTGGGCAAAGGGGTATTTTTAGGGTTCAGGGTCAGTTTTCAGTTTTTGGGTAAAGGGGTATTTTTAGAGTTCAGGGTCAGTTTTCAGTTTTTGGGCAAAGGGGTATTTTTAGGGTTCAGGGTCAGTTTTCAGTTTTTGGGTAAAGGGGTATTTTTAGGGTTCAGGGTCAGTTTTCAGTTTTTGGGTAAAGGGGTATTTTTAGGGTTCAGGGTCAGTTTTCAGTTTTTGGGTAAAGGGGTATTTTTAGGGTTCAGGGTCAGTTTTCAGTTTTTGGGTAAAGGGGTATTTTTAGGGTTCAGGGTCAGTTTTTGGGTAAAGGGGTATTTTTAGGGTTCAGGGTCAGTTTTCAGTTTTTGGGCAAAGGGGTATTTTTAGGGTTCAGGGTCAGTTTTCAGTTTTTGGGTAAAGGGGTATTTTTAGGGTTCAGGGTCAGTTTTCAGTTTTTGGGTAAAGGGGTATTTTTAGGGTTCAGGGTCAGTTTGGGGTTTTTGGGGTACATATACAATATTGCCTATTATTTAATTAAATTTTGTTACTATATATATATATGTTTTAAGAAATATGATGAAAAAAAAATATTTTTTTACTTTCATTAATTATTTAATTATTAAAAGTTATTTTAAGTATTGTTAATTATATTTTAGTAATTAATTTTTTATATTAATGTAATTAAACATTGTTTTTAGTAAAGTCGATATTTTTAACAACGATATTTTTGTAAACGATATTTTGTACTCGATATTTTTGTACTTACCTGTTTGTAGATAGAAACTCGATATTTTGTACTCGATATTTTCTCAACGATATTTTGGGTAGTCGATATTCTTTCAGTCGATATTCTTTCAGTGATCCCACATTTTGGTATGGCTTGGTGGGAAAGAAGTAAAGCTCCCGCCAATACATAACAAATGGCTATGTCCCAGGGGTGGGCCCCCGGGGACATTGCAGGAGCCGGCCCTGGGGGCTGGAGCCTTCTATGGCTCCAAGAGGGGGGCTGCATGGCCCCCCTTTCCTTCCTTAGAATTTGCCCTTGGGAGGTGTTGCTCCCCAGGGCTGCAGGGGGTCCATGCACCCCAGCATGCACTTGAACAAAAGCCCAAAAGTTGTCAGTCCCCTGGGCTGTGGGGGGTCTGCACATCCCCTGCATTATGTTTTATTATAGCCCTGGCGTGGTGGTGGTACCCTGGGATCGGGGGCCCAAGAAGTCCCCATGAAAAGATTAATAAGGTGGTGGTCCACAGGGCAGTGTGGGAGGCTGTATGGACCTCTATGCTTTAAATTTTAAAGAAACCTCGGGCAGGTGGTTCTCACCAAGGCAATATTCATCTCCAGGATGGGGGGCCATGCGCCCCCTCCTTTATTAAAAAAGCCCCCGGGACCTGGCCCACCCAGGGGCCAATAACTAACTAAGAGCAAGAGACTGACTTTCGTTTAAAAAAATATTCAGCAGGATCCTCAGATCCTCCTGAAAAATAAAAACAAAAAATGCTTTTATGGCCTTGCGGGGTCCCTGTGGAACCCACCCGCCCAAGAGGCCTAGGGGGTCAGGGTGTTTCTACCCTGACCTATTTTCTTTCTTTAAACTTTTTTCTGGGACTCAGTTCAAGGTGAGTTGCAAGATGGCTGCCAGCACTTCCTGGTTTCAAGTGTTGGCAGCCAATCAGATCTCAGAACGAGATCAGAAGGGGTCGCTGATCCTCAATATCCATATATATACAACTGGAGATTTCTTTAAATTTCTCCACAACTACTGAATGGATTTACACCAAATCACAAAAAGCATCCTGCCAAATTTGATGTAAGTCCGTTTAGCAGTTCGGGCTGTAGCCTTGTATAAATTTCCTATGGAAATTAACATTGGGAAAGCGCATTTTGGGGCGCCCCCTTTTTCTTGGGCCCACTTGACGGATCACCCCAAAGCTTTCTAGACAGCAGCTAAAGTGAGCATCAAACTAGTGTTGAACATTTCGTGGGGATTCGTCAAATAGCACCAAAGTTTTTGCTAAAACAATAAACCCTTTTCCTAAATAAACTGGATCTTAACTATAACTACCTACTGCCGACCATACATATATATATATATATATATATATAGATATATGAAATGAAATGAAATGAAATGAAATGAAATGAAAAGGGACTTGCTAAAGCGCACTGTGGCCAAGCGGCTTCCTGGCATAAATATATATATATATATATATATATATATATAAGTAAGTAAAAGGTGTAGAATATTGGCAGAAAAAATTGTAACTCCCACATATATAGTGAAATACATAGACTCATAACTGTATATGGGATAAAACAGGGTAAGATACAGAATTCAACATTTCCTAGTAATCTCCAGGAAAGTAACAGGTGCGGCACACTTTATAGAAGCAATTCATCAGAGTTACAGTGACTCCATATTTTAAGTTAATGTTGCATATAGGTAATACTATAGGTAATAGGTATATATATATATATATATATATATATATATATATATATCATACTGGTGGTCATACTGGTGGTATTTTGAACACACTTACCTATATGCAACATTAACTTAAAATATGGAGTCACTGTAACTCTGATGAATTGCCTCTATAAAGTGTGCCGCACCTGTTACTTTCCTGGAGATTACTAGGAAATGTTGAATTTTGTATCTTACCCTGTTTTATCCCATATACAGTTAGGAGTCTATGTATTTCACTATATATGTGGGAGTTACAATTTTTTCTGCCAATATTCTACACCTTTTACTTTGATAATTATTTACAATATGAACTATGATTGAGGATTGAAGATGACTTCATGTTTTGCTCACTTATAAACTATTACTCTATTGACATTAGTGTATTTTCTAATAGACTGTTGCAATCTAGTGATTATAAAGGCAAATACACACTGACCACATTTTGAATGCCCTCACAAGATAAGGATAATAGTCTGCTGATGCTAGAAGACATACATATGTATCTAGGATAACATTGGCATAGTCATGATAGATATGAATGCAGTTTGACACTCACTGTTTGTATTCTATCCAAATTTGAGGAGTTATTTTGCCGTAACTTGACCGTGGTGTTATCATTATTATTAATGGATGGATATTGCATGTTAATTGTTTAATATAACAATGGGGTGCCTTCACTAATTTAATATGGCAACTAAAGTGATCTTACACTCTTGAGTGTGCTTCTGCCATATTTATGATAATTAAGAATATCACTTGCAACTTGTTTAAAATATTCAGGAGCTAAATGGATAAGTTATCTAGCGTGAGATGACTGCAGCAAGAGTTTTATTATTGGTAGATCAGTACCACAAGACCCATTCTGAATGTTATGGGGGGCTTGTTTTCATTGCTTTAATATAGTGACCGAAATGACCGGGTTCTCTGGAGTCCGCTCTCAACTTTCTGATGCGGAACAATTGGCATCAGGTCTATATAGCAGTAAAAAGATGGCAGCTATGTTGCATACCAGTCTGACCCCATAATTCTAGATGAGGGTTTGGGAGTACTGTTCCCAAATATGGTGGCAATAAGATTTGTTTAGCAAACTGTGTATGAGTATTAAACTCGATTTGATGATTGTTTTGGATACATTTTTAGCCTGTAATTAGAGTGGTTACTTAGGTATGGTAATTATTGTATGCTTCAAGTGTGAGACCATGTCTGTACCTGGGACTACGGCACTGAACACATTAGTACTAATAGTGGAATCGGATACTCTCCCATACATCCCGGGGGCGGAGCCGGGAGCCGAGCGGACGCTGATCGTCTCGGCTCCCGGTTCACGAGCTGATCTAACCCGGCCCTAGGCAGATACAGCCCTTCATTTCGACCACTGATTTTGGCAACACGAAGCGGAGCGAGTAGGGCAGGTGCAGAGAAACAGCGATCGCACCCAAGTTGGCGGACAGGCTCGATCTTCCGAATTGAAGGAGGAGAGGGCGGAGGCGCTCAAAATGGCGGGCGGCACTACGCCGGGGACTCCCCTGACTGCTGCGGCCGCTGGAGGTAGGATTGCGTCCTGCGCTACCCCGGCTTGTCGAGACTCTCACCGCAGCAGCTGGCATAATTTCCACTAGTTTCATTTCGGTGGAGACCCCCACTGAGGGAATCCTCCCAGCGCCTGCCTGACTCTAAGATGGCGGCCGGCGGCGATTCTCGGATGGCGATCGCCGCTTCCACTGGCTCGCCCCAACTTCTCCCCGGCCTCCTGCTAATTCTGCGGCCCTCTCTTGGATTTTTGGCCTGCCTCCTGACCTGCTGCCAGTTTGGGGCCACTGCCAGTGCTGGATTGCCTTGTGGCCCTGCAACACGGGCCAGATCCCCGGACCACTCACCCCTCCCCCACATGGCACCAGGGTTCTGTATGTTGCCGGGAGCCGCTGCTCCCGGAATCCACACTGCTTGCGGTTGAATGCACACACAACCCACCGGCTGCCGTGCAGCGCCTCACGGCCAACGCGTGACCGCACCAACAGCGTCAACATGGCCTTTACCACCTGGCGCACTCTCACCCCCACCATGACGGCTGACTGCAAGTTCTCCAAGATGGTGACGCGCCTGCGGCTGGCCTCCAGCTTCATCTCCCACCTTCACTCCTGGACTTCTTGACTTTTGCTTTGTCCTGACCGACACTTTGTTGCTGTTTCCGGACAGTTTCTCTGGACTCTAGCCCTCCTCCCATTCCCTCGTCCTTTTACCCTTTTCCCCATGGATGATACTCAAATGTTCCCTCCCTTTTCTGCTTCCCCTTCTCTCCATACCCTTCCATCCCTCCCACCCTCCCTTTGTGCTGTGACTGCATCCACACTTATGGAACTCTGCTCTTTGACTTATTGTAATAACTCTAATCAATTGTATTTGCTTTAGACCTTGCACCATATACAATTCCTATGTAAATCTTAGAGTTTTTCCATTCATATCCCCTCCCTATGTATATAGAGATAACTCTAATCACTAGTGTATGCAGTAGACCTTTGTACTCTCTACCATTCCTATGTGACCATTAGAGTATATCCGGTCTTATCCCTTCCTATGTATATAGAGATAACTCTAATGACTAGTCTCCTATGTGACTTTTAGAGTATATCCATGTGTATCCCTTCCCTATGTATATAGAGATAACTCTAATCACTGGAACATGCAGTAGTCTTCTTTGCTCTCTTCCATTCCTATGTGACTTTTAGAGTATATCCAGTCTTACCCCTTCCCTATGTATATAGAGATAACTCTAATCACTAGTTTATGCAGGAGTCCGCTTTGCTCTCTACCATTCCTATGTGACTTTAGAGTATATCCATGTGTTTCCCCTCTCTAAGTAGATAGAGATATCACTAGTATATGCCTAGAGTTTTTCCATTTGTATCTCCTCTTTGTGTGACTTTATCTCTTGTACATTTGCAATTTTTTCTGTGTGTACCTTTTTATAACGCATGTAATCCTAAGTCCGTATGTTTTCAACTGGTTCTTTTGTAAGTCAAAAATGTGCAATTTTGTTTTTCCGATTGTAACCTTCAGTTCTTATGGTTGTAACTGGGTCCTATGTAAAGCGCTCTGACACCTTCGGGTAAAGTTCGCGCTATATAAAATAGCATAAATAAATAAAAAATAAATAAATAAACTCATAATTGCATGCTTTGTAGAGAGGATGTCCTGTACACAGTGCTCCAGCAGCGGGTGTACTCTTACGTATCACTGACACAGTGATTGTTGGGACATTATCTCGATCCACTATGGGAGAGAGAACTCTGCCACTCTCTTAACTGCATGCTCTTATGGGGAGAACATGTCCCATAAAAGGGGCTTCAGCATCAAGCGCACCTCTATTAACAGTCCGATGATTGAGCCACATGCCGAACGAGTAACCTGACTTTGCAAGCAAATGTTGTGCATTGTACACAGGAGTACACCATTAAGCCCCCAATACTCAACTGTAATTAAATATACAGTTTTATAACACATTGCATGTACTGTCACAAGTGTGTGCAGCAGCTAATATTTGGGTCAAGTACTCTTGGGTTAGTTAGATATAACAAGTCAGATTGAACGTATTTCTAATCATTCTATACTCAAAGAATCCATGCAGTTGTACACTGTTAATGACTAATCTACATATATATACGTATATTAAGAGGTTGCAGCATTGACTTATTGAGATATGTATAGTTTGTAATGACTGGACTTATAATAATTGATGAGCTTTTTTGCAAATACTTATACAGCCGGTGCTATAAGGTAAGAAATAAAATTAGAAATCATGCGCATAATGCCTTGGATGGTTAGTATAATGAGCAAACACCATTAATGGAGATCTAATATATGTTATTGGAATTGAGTTGACATTTCTTGAAGATTTAGAGAATCTGTTCAGCCTTATAGGGACACCAAAATAGGCAAACCCCATTTTTGACCAGATATTTGGACACTGTAATCTTGACAAATCTTAGGTGAATCCAAGCTTGTAACTTTTGGGAGAATACCTCTGGTTAGTGTTACTCTTACCCAGGACTGTTCAGGTATAATAAATAAAGGGTGCTATCTGTTGTGATTTTCACCCCTTAAATTTTCTTGAACACATGGTGACAGGATCATTGTGACCCTCTGTGATGGCTCTCTGCTCATGACCTGTCTAGGGACTCTTCCCCTAAACATTTGCATGTTTGGTATTGGTGCCCTGCGCAAAACTGATGCTGCAACTGCAGAAAGAGACACAACATGTGATCTGTTTATACCACAAATTCAACATTGACTCTTTTTGCAGTGCTTGAAGAACGTTTCTTTTTAAACAATGAAAATAAACTGAACAACTTTGGTGTGGAGGATGGCTCCATGCCACCCTCTACATCGGTCCTCTTGTGCGGAGGACGCTCCAGGCTGTCCTCGCACCCTAGGTGGAAATCCGTTCACTTACTCTTAGCCTCACGAGCTGGGCAGCAGCTTCCTTAGCAGCACGAGGCATTTTTTTTAAAGTAAGTCATGATGATTGGAGCACTGACTTCATCATATTGAAACCGAAAGTGAAATGAGCCAATGGGCATATTTCATTTTGACTGCATTGGTGCTCGGGGCATATCTCAGCCCCCGGCATTGATTTGGACGGGAGAGGTGTCATTGGAAAGAGAAGAATATCGCAGGAAGGTGATCCCCAAGCTGAGATCTACTCACTAGACCTAAAGGAATATTTCCAAGGTGGGGAGAGGCCCCCTTGGAAAGGGGCAAATGCTCCTCCACCTCCCCCAGGCCGAAAAGTCTTTCTGTGCCACCATAGGGCAGATTGCAGGCTCTTACTTCCAATCTTCCTACCGTAGGGCATAAAGCCCACTAGACACCAGGGATTTTTTTAATGCATCTGGCCTTGTACCTACTAACCCATAAAACCACCAGCAATCTTTCTGCCCCTCGTAGGGGCAGATTGGAGGTGGTTTCCGTCAGTCTGCCACCGAGAAAGGCAAAAGCCCACTAGTCACCTGGGAGATTTTTTGTGCATAATGGCTGGGGCAGCCCTCCCACAACCAGCAGTTTTTCTGCCCCTACTAGGGGACAAAATGGAGGTGTTATCCACCTATCTATCTATGGTGGGGCCAGAAAGTCCACTAAACAACCAGGGACTATATTTGGAGAGGGAGCTGCCCCCCGACAATGGACTAGTGCTCCCCCCGTTATGACTCCAACAGTCTTTCTGCCCTCCCAGGGAACTAACGCATCCCCATTATTCATATGGGTAACAGAGTTGGGCTAGTTCCCAATATTGTCCTACTTCTAAGATGAATGGCTGCACCTCTCGGGCTAGGGTCAGCTGCCACCTGGGGAAACCCACCAAGCCCAGACATCTCTGAAAACTTGACAGCCAGTGGAGTCCAGGCTGGTATGACTCCTGTGGATCCCACAACGTTTTCTTACCCAAAATTCCCTGTATACGGCAAACATTGCCTAAAATTGCACATTTACCATGCATTTCCGTGAAGTAACCTTTGGTAATCAGCAGAAATGCACCCCCCTTATACTGATAAACGTGCACCCCACTTGTGTGACTTAGCCTAGTGCACCCAACAGACACAAATAAAACCAGGGTCAATGAGAGTCGCTCCACAAGGCTCCCATTGACCTTGATTTCACGCTTGTCTGTCACATGCACTAGGCCCAGCCACACAAGTGAGGTAGCATTTTTATTGGGACAAGTAGGAGGCTTCTGGGATTGTAGGAATTTCAGGGAATTCCTGCTTATTCTTGAAGTTTACATCACAGAAATGCAAGAAGAATGTGCAATTGTAGGCAAAGTTTGAGGTTTGAAGGGCACTGTGGGTAAGAAAACTTTGTGGGATCCATGAGAGGCATACCACCCTGGACTCCCCTGGGTGTATAGTTTTCAGACATTTCTGGATTTGTTAGGGTGCTTTGGCTGCCTGTCAATCACTGGCCAAAACAAATCTGCTACTCCCATTGCCAAATCAGATCTTTTTTGTGAAAGAAAATGTTGATGTCTCCACATTGTATTTTGGGGCCTTTCCTGTTGCGGGCCTACCCTGACAAGTAAGGTACCACTTTTATCAGAAGACTTAGGGGAATGCTGGGTGGAAGGAAGTTAGTGGTACCACTAAGAATCCAAAACTTTCCATTACATAAATATGAGGAAAATGTGTCTTGCGAAGGATTCTGGGTAAAATAACCTGGTCAGAGCCATGAAAGTCATTCCATCTTGGAATCCCCTAGGTGTCTAGTTTAAAAAAATGTACAGGCTTGCTGGGTTTCCCTAGTTGTCAGCTGAACTAGGCCCAAAATCCACAGACATCTACTTTGCAAAAAAAAGGGTCAGTTTTGAATGGAAAAATGTGATGTATCAATGTTGCTTTGGGCCGTTTACTGTTGCAGCACTAGGCCTACCCATGCAAGTGATGTACCATTTTTATCAGAAGACATTTGGGAACATAGAATAGTAGGATATTTATTATTATTACCAATTAGATTTCGGTGCATTTGGGCCTTTCAAATGTAAGCCAATGTGTAAGAAAGAAGAGATTTTGGAAAATATCTTCTAAATCACATGCTCGTACGGGTATGACAGATTCAGAGATGTACAAATATCCACTGCTCCTAGACTCCATATCTTGTGCCCATTTCAGAAATAAATAGGAGACCTTGATACCTATTTTTCACTCTACATATTTCACCATAAGAATTGGTCTGTGCTTACAATACACAATGAAAAACCATTGTATGATCCAGCTCAAATGACTCTCAGTAGCTCGGGTTCTTGGAAGACCTGCAAACCCTATAAATCCACACAATCAAAAGGGTCTAGCAAATGTCTGGCATGTTATTGGTACATTACTTTTGTAATCAGCCATTGTGACAAAAAGTTATGAATGAAATCATTGTCACAAATTGCTGTTTTTTTTGCCTACTCATTTTCAATATTTATTTCAACAGTTAGTTTCTTTGGAAAACCCTTGAGGGATCTACACATATGACCTCTTGCTGAATTTGGAACTTTGCCTATGTTAAGGAAAAATATATAAATTTACTGGATCACCCATGGGTTTCACACTGGTTGCACCAGAAGCTGAAAGGTGGTTGAAAGCACAAAAAGTAGGAAAAACCGTCTACTCCTTTGAAAAATGCCAAAACTGTGATTAAAAAAATAGTTTTTTTATTCAGCTTTGTAGCATTGAAAGCTGGGAAGATGGTGACTTTAGCACATCAAACTGTTCGTTGAGGCCATTTTGTAAGAAAAAAACAGATACTGTTTTTTGCCAAAAACACAAAATGTAGCTATATTTGGCTATTTTCTCGATCCCCTTAAGAAGAATCCACAAACTCTGGATACCTTTAGAATCCCCTGGAGGTTGGAACAAAAAGATACAAATTTGGCGTGAATATCTTATGTGGATAAAAAGTTATGGAGGCCTAAACATGATCTACCCCAAAATAGCAAAGAAATGGCTTAGCACTGGGGTGGAAAGGCTTAGCAGTGAACTTGTTATAAACAGTTAACCAATTAAAACTCTATACTAATTGAAAAAGTAGAGAAAGCTACAAAAGTGTGCAATAAACCATTTTATAAAAAGCCCTCACTTTAGGAAACCAAAACTTTGCTGGATTCCTGACACACACCAAAATAAAAACACTCCTCCAAAGAAAATGAACAGCTTATTTTAAAGTAAGTAAAATAAAATTCATTAAACATAACAAATACATCAAATATATAAACTCTTCCTTTAACAAAACCATTATTATACTCCTTTCTCTTCATGTTTCCTAACAAAAGATAACAAAAATAGACCTAAACTGAAATAAACAGCAACCAGAAAATAAAGACAAGATCATTTGCTACCACCAAGCACAACATCAACTAAATAAGTAAAATACCAATATAATTATTAATAAATAATAAGATACTATTTTAAAGTAAAACTAAATAACACAAAACAACAAATAATGAATAGGCATGTGGAACTAATACTAATATTATTTCCAAAAGTAAAGCACCCGTGAAAAAAAGTCTGAGAATTAATGAAAAACAGAATAAACGTTTCTAAAAAGCTCTCCAAGAACATCTAAATCATGGGTATGAGCGTGAAACAAATGTAATACATGTTTAGTCAACTACATAAAATAGAAATTAATGTTAGATTAATCTAATAAATATTGTACTATTCTAGTACCCATATTTTGGAGATGACATCCATGGCCTGGTATTCCCCAAGACCTTTTCCCTTCCCTACCAGGTTTTTAACGAACCTGTTCTTGTTCACATTAGGCATTCGTGCACTTTATTCCTGTAGCCACTGGTAAGGGGCTTGTACTCTCTCTCTCTATCTCTCTCTCTCTCTCTCTCTCTCTCTCTCTCTCTCTCTCTCTCTCTCTCTCTCTCTCTCTCTCTCTCTCTATCTCTCTCTCTCATAAAGACGGTAACATTGGTTTGCAACTAATTGCCACATTTAATTTACTCATAAGTCCCTAGTAAATGATGCTGTATGTACCCAGGGCCTGTAGCACTGTACAACATGGCTCAGGCCTGCCATGGCAGCCTACAGTGCAGTTCAAAACTGCCATTTCAACCTGGAAAATAAACCTTTTGCCAGGCCTAAACTTTCCTATTTAAAACCTATAAGTCACCTCTAAGGCAGGCCCTAAAGGCTCAGAGGGCAGGGCGAATGGTATTTAAAAAGTACACCATGCTGATTTAGGTTTTACATGTTTTACATGTCCTGGCAGTAAAAAGCTCCCAAAACCAACTTTCACTGCTGCATGACTACCTCACCCTTAGACTAACACTGGGTTACCTTATTACACTTAGTAACTGATAACTTAAGTTTTAGATCAGATAGAGAAATACTTCTTCCACTCATTTGAATTGTAATTTTAAATCCAGCCGCGGCCCGTGGAGGGAGTTACGGTGGGGCAGGAAGGCGGGGAGGGGGAGGGGCGGGGTGGAGGGTGCTAAAAACCGGCATATGGATAATTGCAGGTAAGTAAACAATTTAATTAATAAAACGAATTTCGTAGCGCGCACTGCATCACATTTTGCGATGCAAGGCGCGCTACCAAATTCGTTTTATTAATTAACTTGTTTACTTACCTGCAATTATCCATATGCCGGTTTTTAGCACCCTCCACCCTGCCCCTCACCCTCCCCGCCACCCTGCCCCACCTTAACTCCCTCCACGGGCCGTGGCTGTTTAAATCCTCTTTAATAGTAACATTGGAATTTAAAATACTATTCTGAAAATGTCATTTTTCTGTCCAAACCAAATGTGCCTTTCTGCCATTGTCCAGGGTCACATGACTGTGAATAGCTCTCCTGTGGTGCAATGTGTGTTCCTTCCAGACATGGGGACAAAAGGGCCTTGTAAGCGGGGCTGGTTGTTCCTCTCCTGAGCAGGATGGCAGGGGGAGTTGCACTCCCCCCTTCCTGAGCTTGCTAGTGTAGCCCGAGGGCTGTGGCCATCCCCTTCCTGACTTGTAACAGATGCAGCTCACACCTAGGCCTGAAGTCTTTGTCCCTCTATATGTACTGGAGCTAAAGGAAAGGGAGAAGGTTAGAGAAAGGGCGCAGCCTTGACCAACAAGCTTGCACTGAGTATAAGAATGTCACCCTCAGAACTTCTCATCAGCCACTCCTGGACCTGTGGCTGATTCTGAAGAAGGACTTACAAACTGTCTGAAGAAGGAAGACTGGTGTTCGGACAAAATATTGAGAAAAAAATATTGAGATGCAGTGACGTCCAGTTGTAAATATTATGATGCATAAATATTGTGTGCAAAAATATCCTTGACAGGAAAATACATTTTCCAAGGTAAGTAATATCGATGTTAAAAATATCTATGTTATTATCATTTACAATAATATTGTTTTTTTATTATTTTTATGTATTAAAGTATATATTTTAATTTTATATGTTATAAAATGTTTGTATAAATATTGTTAATGTTTTGATATAGTTTGTACGTTTTTAGTTGTTTTTAAATTTTATTTAATAGTTTGTTATTTTTAGTGCTGTAACAGGTTGTCAAGGTTATGGGTGATACAGGGTGGGAAGTAAATTAATGATTTTTTAATTACTATTAAATAATTAATTGCTAATAAATTGTGTAAATTGTGTAATGATTTTTTTAAAGTTAGGTATCAGGTGCAGGTTGTGGGGCTGTAGAGTGGGAAGCAATTTCATTGTAATTAATAATGATTTTTAATGAATTGTTTATTTTATAATTATGTAAATGATGTAATTAATTTTATGGGGGCATGGCTAGCCAGCTGACATGGTTGACACGGGTCCGTGAAGCTCGAGCCGTTAATCCCCCAATCCTGGTGATTTCTCCTGAAATCCCTAACATCCACGCACCTGCGAGCTGAAAATCGGTGGGAGAAGCACTCTTGCATCTAAAGAGCTGTACTCCGAGCCTTTTGAACCGCCGGTGCCGCGGCAGTGACGGCGGCGACCACGCGGCCCTGCTTGGTGTCAGCCTGAGTGCAGCGTCCCCACATCGTAAGATGGCCGCCTGCACTTGCATACAGTGACCAGCGGCAGCGGAAGATTCGGGCTGTGCGGAGGAGACATCGCGATCGTCGGTAAGCATTGGACCGTGCCGCTCCCCTTCCCGATGTCCGGTACGGGGCAGTGTGTGGTCCGTGGCTTCACCTGGGTGGCAGAGTGCTTTCCGTGAGGACAGTAGAGCAGGAGGTGAGTGGGACAGACACTCGCGCTGCCCCGTGTGCACCCAGGTGGTAGTAGAGCTGCACCCGACGGGGCCCAACCTGCTCACGTAGTCCCTCCGGAGACGATACGGCCCGGAAGCCAGGGGCCTATTGGCGGTGGTGGCTAACTGAGGCTGTGCCTGCCCAGACTTCGCTGTGTGGCACCGGCGAGACTTGGCGCTGGAGGGCAATGAAATACTGTGCATAAGTCGCCTCCCGGAGTCTTAAAGGTATTGTTCCTGGCGAGTCAAGGGAGGCCCTCGCGCACTGTCGTGCCTGTGGAGAACGTGCGGCCCTGAGGTGGCGGGACTGTGGAGGTTGGGCGCAATCAACGGGGGTCCTGGAGAGGCCTGAGCAGAGGTAGGCCACCCTGCGCCAGACTGTAGCGCCAACGGTTGTGGCCCTTGGTGGGAGCAGCGGGGAGCCACGTCCTCGGACCATTGCGTGAGGGGCCCCCGCTTGGACCGCCCTGCTGTGATCCGGCACCTATCACCCACAGTGATCACACCCATTCCGACTGATGCCTGGACAAGTGGCACCCCAATGCCACGTCCTAGAAGCGATCGACAGCGTGGAGTGACGAGGGCTGGAGCCCTGAGTGTGCACTACACACAGGAGGACGTTGACCGGCGATCGCTGCTGGCGCAGTGGCGGCTTCCACAGAGTTTTAGGCAAGAGCAAACGATAGCAAAACCCTGCGATTTCCGCACCTGGGGCTCAGTCACTAGAGAGGCAACAGCCCGCGCAGACAGCCACCCAAAGGAGACCGGCACACCATTTGCACTGGCATATAACTGCGCGGCCTGACAACTCCACACCCGCCGCCACGTCATCACTGACCAACTTGAGTCGTAGTTCATCCACGGCCCCCAGGAGTCAACATCTGAGCCCTGGCCGCACACAACGGGGTGCCATTACTGCGCTTTGCCCCACCGGACCATATCCACGTGCAGCTGCTGCGGGAGCGGCCTCCCCTGTCAGTAACCCCCATGCTGGCATACCGCCTCGGCTGGTGACCACCTGCGAATGCCCACGGCGCATCAGCTTGTGATGGGCCTATTGAGAACCAAGATGCAGCAGGAGCCATTGCGCGGGAACTCTCTGGATCCTCTGAATCTGAGCACCGGAGGGGCGACGGAATCCACGTCCACGTCCCTAGCAGCCAAACTGTACTCTGTCCTTGCAGCAGTACAAAGGATAGGTGACGCACTGGAACACACCAGAACCTCCCTGGAAACCAGGATAGACAAGGTCACCTCGGATTTCACCCTTCTACATGCTGATCATCGTAAGCTGACCCTAAAAGTCACCGCGCAAGGCCAAACAATTAAAGCTCCAGCCTACCAAGCGAAGCCATGATGCTACGCTGCAAGACCTAATGGATCATGTTCACGAACTGGAAGACAGAGCGGATGATGCGGAGGGCTGCTCTCGCCGCAACAACGTTTGCATGGGAGGCCTGCCGGAAGGTGAAGAAGGTAGACACCCGGAGCAATTCACGGAACGTTGGCTACGTGATCTCCTGCCTCGGGGAATAGTGTCACAGCAATTTGTGGTCGAGAGAGCCCACCGCATCCCGGCACAGAAACCCCAGCCGGGAGCCAGACCATGGCCGTTCATCTTTAAGCTGCTCAACTATAGAGACCGTGATGTGGTCCTACGTGAAACACACAAGATGGATGATCTTAAAGTGGGCGGCAACCGAGGGACCCATAAGAGGTAGATAGAGGACTAGTTGGCAGAAGGCCCTAGAACAAAAAAGCTAGTACCTGTAAACCGGCTATTTGTGCATTATTGATTGTGTAGTGGGATTCTATATTTTCTGTATACTAAAGCACTTGTGTTATCTATAAAAAGAATCACTGGGCTGGACATTGATCTTAATACAATGCCGGGGGTGGTATCGATTTTTGAGCCAGAGAACCTCCAGACTAACCTCGCTCAGAAGCCTGTGACTTCTCACCTTCACTATTATTGAGAGTTAAGTGTGGAAAGAGTTGTACTTGACCCACTTTGCGGAACCATAGTAGGGCAGACACCAGTACAGCATGGTAAAAGACTTCAACCACTGCAGATGTGGCCCTGCAACTCCTGCCTGCCCTGTTGCCTCCTGAATGGGATCTGAAAATTGTTGAGTAATACTTATGTTAAAAGTAAATTACTGGCTGGGGTAATCTAAGGCACATTCTTGAAATGTTAAGACTCATCACAGAGTAGCAAACGCTGGCATGTTGTCCACCATGTAGCTAGTTTGCAAACTAAGTGACCCAAGCAGAGAGCCATGTCCTCAGTCCTGCAAATATGTCAACCAACCAATAGATTGTGGTTTTATGATAGAGGCATGACTGGATAAACCACGCGTGCCTCTACCACACAGCCTAATCTACAAATGCGTCTTAACCATGCATTTGCTAAAAACTACCTCACCCTACCCAAAGCCCTAAAAACGACCCTGACTACACATTCCCTCCCCCTGCCCTGAGCCCTAATACCTAACCCCTAATTCCAAAAACTACCTGACCCACCCCAGCCCTAAAAACTACTCTGACTCCCGAGCCCTTAAAACTACCCGTGATCCCCCCAGCCCTGAAAATGACCCCGCCCCCAGCCCTGAAAACTAGCCATAACCCCCAGCAGTGAAAACTACCCCAAACCACCCCCAACCCCGAAAACTACCACTATCCACCCCAGCCCAGAAAACTACCCAACCCCCATCCCAGAGAATGACCCTGATGCCCCAGACCAAAAAACAACTCCCAGCCCAGAAAACTACCCCCAGCTCACAAAAAATACCCGACCCCCAGCCCAGAAAAATACCCCGACCCACCCCCTAACCCAGAAAACTACAGTCCAGCCCCATTTACCTCTCCACAGATCTCTTCCTGCGAGGTCTTCCTGCTTCAGTCCCCAGCCGCTAGATCGCGCATTGCCTTAACCACACATATGCGTGGTTAAGGCAAGTGTGGTTTAGCTTGCGGAGTCGGAACACTCATGGTTAAGACCACAGAGTTCCGACTGTTTCCCACAGATTGTATTACAGAATAGAAGCACAAATATACAATTAAAAATAACATTCAGTGATAGGCATGTTGGAACATCCTTCCCAAGAGTGGGGGTGTCCTCTGTGCCAAACACAATTGAGTGGTTAATCTGTCTGCAATTTTTGTGGTATTTGTCAGTCTGTGATAACATTTCATGACCCCCTCAAGAGAAATGGTTGACCCATAGCTCTCTCGGGGGTGAGGGCAATGCTCCTCTGAATGACACATAGCGCTCCTCAATGTGACTGTAAAATGAGCATGTTTCACAGTTGTCACCAACTGAGCTGGTTTGTTTTGTGAAATCCGCAGTAGTCAATAACAACTCTGATGTAGCTGTTCAGAGCCTGTTGCACTGTAACCCTTGTGAATAGATTTTGTGGTTCGATTGTGTAGCTGGAATGCTTGAGGTTTGATTAACATAAAACACAAAAAAACTATGACTCGCCTGACTTATTCTTTTGAGAATGGAGAGCCAAAAAGAGCAACGCCTAGATCAGTCCGGATATAGGCCACACACATGATGAATGATATCAGATTACATTCTATAATAAAATGTTCAAAATATGCAATCAATGAAAGAAATAACTTAACTTTAAATATTATAAGCACAGTTCAAAAGACAAGCGTCTGACGATAGTGTACTCCTAGAAACCAAGGTCATAAGTGACAGTAACAAGAAGGTCAAGTAGCAAAATGAGAACATTATGTTTTTACTAATCTGAAAGCACAAATGGCAACAACAAAAAAGTAAATGGTGTATCAATATTGCAAAACGTTATTCCAGCACATAACCTTACCAATTTCATAGTGTCGTTGTCATCTGTTTTATAAAAACGCGCCACTGCATGTATCGATCATACGTTTGTCAACAGGTAGATTTCAAACAAACCAGAACAAGTTAAAAAGAAATAAACCGTATTCTTTAGAAAGGTCTAATACTCTCCTCTGATTTACAGAGCCGCCAAATGCAACACTATTCCACACATTTGTAGCCGGAGGATTGCATTTTAAAGCGGTTTTTCAGCTTTACGCTTCAATTACTTTTGGCAACCCAGCTGTTTGTATCCGTTCTGGTTTCCTGGAGGTCTTCTTGCTTAGTCCTTAAGATCTGTCTCTTTTCATGTTACAATAGTTATCATGGATGTTTGCTCTGATTTGCTCTTTGACTTGAGGAAATAGAGCCATTATCCTGCAAGAAGGCAATCCTTCTCTAGCTATTTTCAGATTTGATGACTTGTGTTACCTTTTTATTGTACAAAAACTCATTTGTTCGAAGGAAAGGCACCCATATATCATATTGAGAAAGAACATTTATGTTTTTTTAGTAAAATAATAAAGGCAAGTGTATTCCTACCTTATTGAAAGTTTCCATGTTCAGCTTGTTTGGTAAAACTAAGGCTATTTCTTTGCTAGTGTATTATTCATTCTTTTGAGGCTTAAAATGTAATAACATAATGTTATTTAAAAGAAACCATTTTGGAAATGGATGTTGAGTTGTTCGTTCATATTTGCTCTTACTTTTCATTTTTCGTCCTATTTATCTCTAAAGATTTGTTGCACATTTAACCCTGGAATAGCTTATTCTGACATTATTAGTCTGAAACATAAGAAAAGAAGGAGCGATTTGAGAACCAGCTGTGGAAACAGTGATGGTTAAATCCTAGTATGAAGAAAAATACGCCAAATATGTTGCATATGCTGGTTTTATCCACCATATGGCACTGATGCCTTGCCTACAGATGCAACTCTTGTAAATATTAATCACTCATGAACCAATCTCAAGGTTCAAGAGCGAACGGCCAGCACTCTACAAAAACTCTGTGTTGCTGTAATTTTGTCTTGTGACACGTTTCGGCTGATAATTTCGTCAAAGAAGGAAACATCTATGCTACAAAAAACAACCTTGCAAAAATGTAATAACTTTGGATGGTATTGTTCAGGTAAATTCTTTGTAGGAAATTAGCTTTTTCTGTGTAGTCAATACAGATGTTTTGCCTTTTTCTGGACCCTAGGATGGTATTGTTCAGGTAAATTCTTTGTAGGAAATTAGCTTTTTCTGTGTAGTCAATACAGATGTTTTGCCTTTTTCTGGACCCTATTTTTGCTGGACTTAGAACTCTGTGCATTGTTACCACTGCTAAGCAGAAGTAAAGTGCATGTGCTCCCAAGCATGGTTTAATTGATGTACCCCTGATTGCCACAGTTAACTTTCCCATAACTTCTTAGCATACAGACTCCGAAATGCACCCAGGGCCTGTAAGTTTAATGCCACCTGTGAACAGCAGCACCTATTGTGCCATCCATAGAGTGGGCCCACAAAGCATGGCCCCTGGCCTACCATTGTAGCCTGACTACTGCAGTGTAAAACCTGAGTGCAACTTGTCAAAATGTATCTTGTTGACAGATAAATACCTCCTTTTTAAATACAATGTCATTCCTATGTAAACCATGTATCCTATAAGGCAGAGGGCTTGGTATTTAAAAGTGGGACTTGTAGAAAACTAATGCCAGCATTCCCCTATAGTGGCAAGGCCCTGAAAGCTATTTCCACTGCGTCAGGGCTGCGTGTACTATAACAAAACACAGTGTATAGATGATATTATGAATTATGTATCACAGTTGTGGGACCAACTAAAAAAAATACTTCAGCCACTCTTTTAAATATTCTTTTGAAGCCCAAGTCAGTGGTGAAGTTGGGTATGTAATAAATGTTAAGAACGTTTAACTTTTAAAAAGTAATCTTATCCCTGCCCGAAGCTCCTGCAGGCTAATTTACTTTAGCTCCCCAGCAGCTGTCTATGGAATATGTGACATTAATGAGGTGTGATCGCTGCTTCCAGAGCAGGAGCAGTGGCCCCAGAGTGGGGAGGTGTTGTCTTACCCTGGCGAGAAGACCAGTTGTTGTTGGCCCAGGAAATTAATTACCTTCAAATGGGCCTGCCAAATCACAAGAAAATGGCAGGTAACATTTGGAAAGGCCTGGTCTTTGTGCCCAGAGTCGGGCTGATACCAAACCCATTGGGGAAAATGCTACCCCAGAATTGGTTTTGACTGACCGAAGCTGATCTGTTGCTCAGTACCCTGGCTGCACCTCTGGTTGGGCACACAGGCTCTGTAGAAGGGCAGATGGGTTTCCCTAGGATTTTGAGAGAAAGATGCACTGTGGGATTATTTTGTGCTGAGACAGAATATTGAGTTGGAATTGTCGACTTACATAAATATCGAGTTGAAAATATTGTGATTCAGAAATATCGACTGCAAGAATACCATGGGCAAGAATATCGAATTCAAGGTAAGAAATATCGTTTTTTTAAATATAGAACTCATTATTTGTTGTCAAAAATATAGATGTTTAATTAGTTTTACGTATTTTAGCTTCTATTTTAAATGTATGTGATGTATGTTTTTTGGTAAAAGTATTGTTTATGTTTTTTAATGCATGTGTTACATTTTCAGTAGTTATGAATTTGATTTTAATTAAATTTAGCATTTTTGTGTTCCATATCAGGTTGTAGGTTTATAGGGGAATAGGGTGGGAAGTAATTTATTTATAAGAAATTAATGATTATTTTGTATTTAATTTAGATTTTATAGCGTTCATTGTGGGAAGTAATTTATTTGCAATTAATTATTAATTAGTTGTTGATTATTATTAATTAATTAATTAATAATTAATTATGGTAATTGTGTCATTTTTCAGGTGTGGGTTGTGGGGTTTATAGGGTTAAAGGGTGGGAAGTAATTTATTTTTGAAAAATTAACAATTAATTGGTAATTTATATTAATTAATAGATTGAAAGTTAATTAAGTAAATTGTGTAATTAATTTTAGGTGCAGGTTGTGGTCTTTATAGGGGTAAAGGGTGGGAACTAATTTGTTTAATTAATAATTAGCTGTTAATTAATATTAATTAATTGATAATTATAGTAATTGTGTGATTTGTTTTAGGTGTGGGTTGAGCGGTTTATAGGGGTAAAAGGTGAGAAGTAATTTGTTTAATTAATTAATAATTAGTTGTTTATTAATATTAGTTAATTAATTGAAAATTAAATATGGAATTTAGGGATCCGGATGAGGTATTACGAGCGAATTATGGTGTGGTACTCTCTAAACTGGAGGACAAAATTCAGCGCTGGATTCACTTGCCGTTATCGCTGGCTGATAGAATAGCTATCGTCAAAATGAACGTGTTACCCAAATTGTTATACTTGTTTAATAACATACCGATCAAGCCACCACAAGCAATATTCCGCCGTATAAATTCCCTGGTGCGGACATTGATATGGGCGGGCAAGCAGGCTCGTATTGAGTTGCAGACGCTTACATTACCATTTGCCCTTGGTGGGTTCAGTGTGCCTGATTTCCTCCTCTATTACCTTTGTGCGCAGGCGCAATATGCTGCGTATTGGTACCATGTGGTCCCATATCTCACACACACGGCCATTGAAGAGGGAGATGCCTATCCTGTCCCCCTCTCTGCAATTATCACGCACACAAGGCCACCGCTGCATGCACAGGATATAAACACTGTAGACACCACGGTTAAAGCATGGCACAGGCTCGGGCAGTTGGCCCACAAGACCCCGCTGTATGCACCGGCCATGCCATTGCAGCATCATCAGGCCTTATCCGTCACTAGGGAAAAGGTGGGAATGTCTTTGCTGAGCAGGGCTGGTATTGACAGGTTGGGTGATGTGTTTCAGGAGGGCACATTCGTAGGACTAGACCAATTGCATTATATTCAAAATCAAACTCCAATGTTTCGTTTTACATACTACAGATTGACCAGGGCATTGAGGGAACACTACCCGACATTCCCAACAGAGCCAGATTGCTTTGCAGCGCTGCAACTACTGATTACCACAAATGATCTTTCCCATCTGGTGTCCAGATTATATACAGCTGCGCAATCAGAGCTGGCGGGGCACACTCAGAAAGCTAAGGGGCGGTGGGATGCATTAATGGACACACCATTGACAGACGAGGAATGGAGTAGCACCTGCGCTTTGACACAGATACTGATGCCCAACGGCAATTTAAGAGTTATCCACTTTAAATTTCTTCACCAAATCTACTACACACCGGCAAAAATGCTTAGGTTTGGATTGCAAGAGGAAGACAAGTGCAAGAGATGCGGGAGGGAGGGTGCGGATTTTGCACATCTGGCCTGGGACTGCGCTGGGGTGGCGAGGTATTGGGAGGAAGTCATTGACACTCTAGCGGTTATGATGGAGGAGGAGGTGCAGTGTACACCCAAGATATGTCTACTAGGTATAATGCCACAATTTAGGGCGTTAAAGCGCAGGTTCTGTGCTATAGCTTTGCTGTTAGCGAAGAGGCAGGTGGCGCAATGTTGGCACAGCCGTAAAGTGCCGACGAAGAAAACGTGGCTTCATGATATGAGCATCTGCCGAGACAAACTGCAAACATATGAAGAGCAACTGCCAGCAAAGTCCAGACCGAAAGACATTTGGGGTTTCTTAACAAACTACCTTACCTCACTGCAGGACTGTGAGGAGGAATAGCTCTTTTCATGTGTAGTTCTAATAGGAGGGAAGTATGATGCGCAAGCCCGAGGCTGATGGTGGAGACAATTGGTGGACATGGGAACTATTCTCACAGTTGATGTTTAAGCCGTGTAAGGTGGAGCTGTGAGGTCTTAGGTGGGGTATGTTAAGTTTCTATTTTCCTTTTCTATAAAATGTGAAAATGTAAGGCTCACATCTGTTATCGGCTAGGAGGCCTATGGATATTTTACGGGGCGGCTCGTATTTGAAATACTGTGCTGTAATTCATGACACATTAAATTTCTGCCTGATGATAATACCAACGTAGCGAGCCGGCCCCAGGGTTGTAGGCTCATGCTGTGTAAATTGCTTTGTGTTAATAAAGGTCTTACACAAAAAAAAAAAAAAAATTAAATATGGAATTTGTGTAATTAATTTAAGTGTGGGTTGTGGGGTTTATATGGGGAAAGGGTGGGAAGTAATTTTTGTTTAATGAATTAAAAATTAGTTGACCATTAATATTGATTAATTTATATTTAATTAGGGTATTTGTTTATATTTATGTGTGTATGTGTTTTATTTTTGGGATACAGTGTGGGGAGTAAATTAATTGTCCTTACTTTATAATTAGTTGTTAAATACTATTAGTTTTTTATTTAAAAATACGTTCTAATGTGTAATACAATTTTTTTAAGTTTAGTTTTAGCTCTGGGTTGTGGGGATTATAGGGGTACATTTTGGGAAGTTAAATAATTTGTATGAGTTTTAATTTGTTTTCTAATGAATAATAGTTCTTTAATTGACAATTAATTATGTTAACTAAGGAAGTCATTTTTTTATGTTTAGATGTGGGTTGTGAATTGTGTGGTGTTATAGGGTGGGAAATAAAAAATGTAAATTTATGTAATGTTTTTCTTTCTAAATAATTTTTAATGAAAAACATTTATTTCTATGTAGATTATTTATTTTATATTTAATATAATATTTCTCGGTATTTGTTATATGTATTTAACATTATGATATGTTTTAAAAACAATAAAATATTAAATATACATGTATTTGAATTCTTAACATATTTATATTTTTTTAATTTATTTTGTTTTTTAAATATTATTTTGTTGCTAAAATTGTGTTTGTTTTTCATTTTGAACTGACTGGAGCTAGAATATTAATTGTTACTCCTTTGCAATCCAACATTTCCCTACTGTTGCACACACTGGAGTGGGGATAGTAATTTTTACCCCTTCGCTATCCAACACTTTTCCTACTCTTGTACTTACTGGAGTGGGAATAGTCATTCTTACCACTCTGCTATCCTAAACTTTCCCTACTTTTGCACTCACTGGAGTTGGATTAGTAATTTTTACCCCTCTGCTATCCAACACTTTCCCTACTGCTCCACTCATTGGAGTGGGAATAGTAATTTTTACCCCTCCGCTATCCCTACTATTACACAAAGGGCCTGATTCTGATTCGGGTTGGAAAGCTTCCAGACCGAATCGGTTTGGAAATGGTTTCCGACCCACTCGGATCGGGAGAGTCCGACCTACGGAGTACGATCCATCCGGATGCTTCCAGATACGATTTGGTTGGACTCCCATTGACTTCAATGGGAGCATTTGTTTGTAGCCGCATCATAATTGGGCTCTGGGTCGGCAAGACACGTTCCCGATACGATTTGGAAGGAGCAAATGCTGTTAGGAGGCCTTCCTAACCGCATCAGAATCAGGCTCTAGGTGGGAATGTTTTTCTAACCGCATCGGAATCAGGCCCAAACTGGAGTGAGAATAGTAATTTTTACCCCTTCGCTATCCAACTCTTTCCCTACTGTTGCACTCACTGGAGTGGGAAATTTATAGTTTAATGTTTTAATTTATAATAGAATGTTGTTTTAATTACATTTTGGGCCCGATTCTGATGCGGGTTGGAAAGCATTCCCACCCAGGGCCTGATTCTGATGCGGTTAGAAAGGCCTCCTTAATGGCATTTGCTCCTTCCAAATAGGATCGGGAGCAACCCATTGCCCAATTATGATGCTGTTAGGAACATATGCTCCCATTGAAGTCAATGGGAGTCCAACCAAATCGTATCTGGAAGCATCCGGATGCATTGTACTTGGTCGGCTAGACTCTCCCGAACTGAGTGGGTCGGAAACCATTTCCAACCTGCATCAGAATCAGCCCCTTAATGTTATTAGTACACACACATATGTGTGTGTATATATATATATATATATATATATATATAAATATAGATATATATATATATCTATATTTATATATATATATCAATAAGTTTTATATAGTTTTAAAATGTTAAAATAAATAAAATTATAAAATAAATAAAATTAATGGTTTAATAATTGTTTTAAAGTAAATACTATATGAATTATGATGTATGTGTTTTTAACCTTTTTAAATTAAGTTTATTTATTATATTTATACAAATGTATAATAAATCTAATTAATTTTTATATTAATTTTATTATTTAACATATTTAATATGTATTTTATATATATATATATATATACATATATATATTTCGATAATTTGTACAACTATTTTTTACATCAATATTTTTTCTCGATATTTTTGTACTTACCTGTTTAAGTATAGGGGGGTCTATATTTTTGCATCAGTATTTTTTTACTTCTATATTTTTAACATCTATATTTTGTCAGTGGCCTGTTATTTGCAGTAAGGTAAATAGGAATTGCTGCAAAAATGGTTAGAGTTGCCTCTGGGAACTTTTATCCCATTGGTTAGGGAAGGGGCAAGAATCACCCACAACCGCTAGTTGGTGCTAGGCATAAATGTGGCAATCTAGGCATCATGCTCAGATGATCAGAAGGGGGCTCGACCGGCTGTCTGTGACCTGAGGGGAGCTTTGATAGACCATACCTGTTCCTTCTACAACAGGACAAACTAACGGACTCTAAGGGTTAGTTGGCTGATCTCCTCCGTGTCTAAGGGGAAACAACGAGCTTCAAGAGGTCTTTTCCCACAAGTTCCCAGCTTAACTGTGGCAACTGGACTGGCACTGAACTTTGCTATGGGCCTCAGCTTTTTTTTTCCATTGGGCAGCACAGGGGGAACCCAAAGGCCCCTGAAACTTTAGCGGCCGCACCCTACGGCCTGCGCTCCTGCTTCACCTCCTGTGGGATGTCTGGGACTCGCTAGTCCTATTGCCAGGTTCGGGGGTGAAGTGGCGTGGAGAATTCCGACTCTGTGGCGTGACGCCCTGGGCTCTTCCTTGCTATCTCAGCCCGGGAGGCATGACTTCATGGACGGCTTTGCTGCCTCCCTCTCTCCGGGACCGCTGTCCCATCACCCAAGCGGACTTCCCCAGACATTCAGCATGCAGCTCGACGGCACTGCTCCCCTCGCGACCCAGAGCCTGTGCATCCGGACAGACTGTTTAGGTTCCTTACCCTCGATGACTCTGCTGCCCCAGCAACCCTAAATGTTGGCTCGTTTGTCTGCGTTCGGCGATCCCCAAATACATTCCCCTCCTGCTCCCGTGACTGCCTCCCCCTCCTGCTCCTGTGACTGCCCCCCCCCTCTGCTCCGTAGTTCCAGCACCCTTGTTATTTTGCGGATTTGATCTCTTTAACTGCATCGCCATTTCGTGACTTTGCTTACGGTGCCCATGTCCTGGGTCATCCATCTTGGAGGATTCATCCACCTCACCTACTCCCGGATTATGCACTTTTGTCCACCGAATATACCTTTACTCTGTCCTGCCTCCCCCCCACCCGGTTTCCCTCCTCCCTTTCAGTCACCGTGCTTGATTGTCTTTTGATCCCCTTAGAGCACCTCCATCCCTACCTGTTCCTCCTGGCCCAATTCCCCTTCCTCCTCTTTTTTTCTTTTTCCCCCTTTCTTACATACATACCCATTTGGACATGTCTATATTCTATGCTAAGTTATTGTAACTGTAGTTATTGTGCAATCGCTGTTTTTAATTTGTAACTCTCTGTTCCTTATGTAAAGCGCTCTGATACCTCTGTGTCTAGCCAGCGCTATACAAAACTGAAATAAATAAATAAGTGGATACAAAAGCCTGGAATCTGATTATGAGGGGAGCCAGAGAAATTTGGTAATTACCGCAATCCCATAAGATGTGGATGACTGTGTTAGGAAGGGCAAATTTGAACTTGGCATGCATATTTTACTCTAGATTGGTACCTCTTTGGACCCTGTAGGCCTAAGTACAGCAAAACTTTACTTCAGGGCATATTTTGCTGACATGTATGTTACACTGAAAATAAAAGATTTCCCAGTAAACCTACATGAATGACCACTCATACAATAAAACCCTTATGTACCAGGCTCCCTGTGCACAAATACCTTACGGCACATGCCGGCGGTCTTATAAGTGTGGCCTGCACATGTGCACATGCTCTTGTGCCTGTGTTGATGTCTATCAGCCCAGTACATCTTTAAAGGCAGACATTGGCAGCTAACACACACATTCCAATTACCATGAAATTATAGTTAGTAAACTCAAGTTATAAGATTCACTCCAAGTAAAAGTCCAGAAACCGGTAGTCATAAGTGAAAATCCTGGTGGACTAGTTGGGTGAAACCAGTTTGCTACAGTACTGCATACATTATTTAGATGTTGTGCTAAGTTAAGCCTGCCTGCTCTGTGCCATAGCCACTAGGCGGGTGAGCTCGGTTTAATTTAATGACTTTGAGGGTTCACCCTGACAAGAAATATTTTTTGTATTCCTTGAGGTAAGCAGTCGCTCACTCCAAATAATAATCCACTTTCTCACAGTAATGGTATGGTAGACAATAAACTGAGCTTTTTGCTTTTGTTTTTGTTTTGGATAATCCTTTCTCAGTCACATCACACTTATCTGCTTACTTTCCAAGCATATAATTAAGTGGTAATGTTTTTTTTAAATATCTGATTGTGTTTGGGGTCAAAGTTTTCACAAACGATCCCATGGTCAGAGGCAATTGTTCAAACCAATAGGACATAAAAGGCTGGTGTAAATATATTCTCTAACTACTAGAGAGAAAGCGAATGCAATGAGAGATCCCAAGTTGTTTTTATAACCATGGTGTCAAATAGTAAATTTTAGACAACCAAAAGGGTTCAAGAGACACTCTGCCAAGTAAATACCACCCTTAACATTGATGTTTAGAGGTCTTCCTCATAATAAAGCTTTGGAATAATAATGGAAACAATGATGCCTTTTTTAGCACGATTTACCTGAAATTTAGCCAAAATGACACAGGCCAGGGAAAGGGGACAACTGGGTAAGTAATTTCACGTAACCTATCAATTTCCCAGAGGTACATAGCAACTTTGTTGATTTCTACATTCCACTTCCTTTAATGTTTTAATCAACCTTTTCCCAGAGGCTTCTCAGTCATATTTTATGAGTTAGAATCTACCTGGAAGGAGGTGGGTGGAAAATGAAATGTTAAAACTCACTGTCTCAGATCGAGAAAGATTTTATGAGCTGATAGAACAAAGGTACCATTAAAGTTACTGAGATGAGATCCTACAGGTCTGGATAGCAGTCATGTTACACTAATCCATCAAGCTAATTCCTCATTGCTCATAATGCCATGGCAATCTTCACTAGTATAGATTACTTTTTGATTTTGAGTTTTTTAAAGTGTCACTACCACTCTTTGTAGCTTTACAGTGCTTTGAGGTGAAGGTACTTATAAAAAATTACATGTAGCAAGATTTTGCATACAAGAACGGTGATATAGGACCCACTAAACTATCAGACAAGGGTGGGTAGTTCCTAGGACATACCACATCCAAAATACCCCAAATACATGGTAAGTATATGTAGCTAAATATAGGTTATTTCTATTTAACAATAACAAACAAAGGGAGTGATACCAGGACAGGACGTCCTATCACGGAGAACGGGGATAGCGAGAGAAAGAAGTTCTTTCTTTTTTAATAAACCCCTCACTCACCGACCTGGTCGGTGACATGCTTCATCATCGGCGTCCACCTGAGTGACCGAATGCCACTCAGGTGTGCTACGACGCCTGCAACTGCAGAGGAGCTGTTTTTTTTGTGTGAAAAGTGTGAAGTGGTGAAGATTTAAAAAGTGTTAGACGTGTCCTCTCTACAAACTTTATTGTGGAGTCAGTATATCACTAATAAAAACAAGTGGGATACTACTAATGGTGTAGTGTAATGGCGCAACGAAATTCGTTTTATTCATTTAAATGTTTACTTACCTGTAAAACTCCGTAATCCATACATTACTACCCCCCACCCTGCCCCTCCCCTTGCCCACGTCACCGCCCTACAGAAACACCTACTGCCGACCGCTACTGTGCATCTGTGTGACTGAGGTGGCTTTGCCAGATAGTGGTACTGGTTGTACCTAGTAAACCCATGTCGTACATCATGACTAGAGCCCCTTATTCGCCCTGATTGTATGTGCAGTGTTTCTTCCTGTGATCACTTGTGTACTATGTTAGGTATGGTACTAATATGGGCATCACTGTCTCTCTGTAGTCTCTACCAATGTAAGGTTCAACATCTGATAGGTGTTGGAACTTGGGTTACTAGTTGAGGGGCTGAACCCCTATTCAAGTAGTAGTCACAATTTATGTCCAGATGAAGTCACAAGCAAATCCCAAATTAATCTGGGCTTAAACTTCTGGAAGCTTGATTCAAAAGCAGTCAGGCTTTACTTACAGGCAATGTCTAAAGTATTTATTCCACACTTCAAATAGTACTAAAATAGAAACACAACTCAAGAAGAATCCCACAATAATTCAGAAAAATAGTGTACACTGTAATAAATTGTTTGACACCAAAACAACAAAAAAGCCATTCAGCAGAACAGGAAATTAGCAATTTTAAAGATTTAAGTAAAAATAGTGCCTAAAGACAGAAAGTGACAGCTGTGTTTATCTGATCACGCCAAACCGGGACAAATTCACAAGTTCAGACCGACCGATACGGAGCGCAGCCTGGATAAGGGACCGAGTTAGGCCAGCTGAACAAAGTACTTTAAATTCTGGTTTGTGGAGCATTGCAAGATCCCACGTCAAGGAAGCCACGTGCAGCAGCAGTTCAGAGGAAGCTGCTATGTGGAGCACTGCCCCATCATCAAGGATGCCGTCAATGAGGCCTTGTGATACGAAGTCCAGCACCGAAGTTGCATCGCCCACTGACGGTTCCAAAGAAGCTGCAGGGCTGCGATGTGAAATCCTGCTTCGAGGATGAATTGTGTAGCGGCAGTTCCAAGGAGAGATTTTCACTATTAGGACATGTAAACCTTAAAAGGATAAACGGACATGTCCAACTTTTTAAATAACCTGCACTCTGGGCTGTTTAGCGCCCATCATCAGTCAGGGTGACATATCTATTAAAACGGCTGGTTTAGGCCTTGCAAAAGGTTTATTTTTTCAAGTCAAAAGGGCAGTTTAAAAATGCACACAGGCTGCAATGGTAGGCAGAGACAGAAATAAAGGGTGACTTAAGTGGGTGGCACAATCAGTGTTGCAGGCCTAGTATTTAATTTAGAGGTCCTGGGTACATGTAGTACCACTTTATTATGAATGTACAAGTAAACTAGATGTGCTGATTGGGTGTAAGCCAATGTCATCATGTTTTAAGGAGTGAGCACATGCACTGTATCACTGGTTAGCAGTGGTAAAGTGTGCAGAGTCCTAAGGCTAAGAAAAACGAGATCAGTAGAAAATGGCAAAATGTTTTGGGGGAGCCACCCTAAGCCTAGCTGGTCTAACAATTGGTGTTAGTTGGAATTAGCTGTATTCCCCCTTCCTGCATTTCCTCCTGTGCTGCTCTTTAAATTCACCCCTCCCTCTTGAATTGGGAAGCCCAGTACAGACCGTTTGTTACAATAATTAAAATTTAACCAGTTCCCACAGGTCAAGGTGTAATCTTAACATAAAACAATACATGGACGATGACAATGACCTGATGACCATGACCTGGAAGCTTGGCATGGGACTCAGAGGAGAATTGAGCTCACTGTCCATTTTCTCTTCAAGACTGTTCGGAGAGCAGGCATTGCCTACTTAAAATACGCAAAAGGAAAACATTGAAGCTGGTCTTCTACTCCAGTGGTTGCCCTGGAGTTGATGGCAACCAGAGGGAAAATGCATTTCATTGTGTTTCGTTGTCCCCAAAGGTTTGGGGTGAACCTTGCCTCTAGATGTAAGCTGTCACCTCCCCCATTTCCCATATTAACCTTTTCACACACCATCGTAGAGGAAGACAAAGACCAAATACAGTATCCTTTCTTGTCTCCTTTTCAGTGTTAAGGATTTTATCCCTAATACTGAGAAGAATCCCTGCTGCAGTTGTTGCCGGAGGACCCAGGAGGTAGACTGCCTGGTTTGGAGATAACATGCCTGTTTCGCCAATCATTATGTTTAGTGTGAGTGTCTTTCCATCAGAAGGTTGGAGGCACTGAGCCTGCCGAGACTGGGAGCTGCAAATTGCGGCTCTGCCCAGTCTATATGCTCTGTTGTGTGAAGCCTGAAGGTGGTGTACTTCATTATATGCACCTGATTATTGTGAGAGGTCATGTACCTGCACCCTGCATTGCCACATCTTCACCATCACTCTATGGACATGCAAGGACCTTGTATCCTTATCCTTAATTGCTGCATCTTTACTGGAACCAGTTGATTTTGTGAAGCCTGTGTACCTGCAACCCGCATCACCTCTGTTTCACCAGCACACAATGATCACCCGAGACCTGGGATATTTGGCCAGAACCTCGGGATCGAGACCAGGCTTCTTAATAAAGGGGATGACCATTGCCTGCTTCCAAGCCAGAGGGACCACCCCCTGGTTCAGAGAGAGATTCAGGAGAGGATTCACCAACGGATTAACCACTGCCGCCATCAAGTTTAGCCGGGCATGGGTCAAGCGGCGAGCCCGACTTAAGATTGGCCATGAGTATCAATGACGAAGAAGCTGACATAGGCGGAAAGTCTGACAGGACTGGCCCTGGAGGGACCGATGGAACTAACTCAACATCAGAGCCAGGGGTGATTACAACCTGCCTTGATGGAAAAGAGTCCTGAATCAGCTTTATCTTCGTAGTGAAGAAGTTGGCGAGATCAGAAACCCACAGCTCAGAGGGGGCGGTCTGGATCGAATTCGACCGCGGGGCCGTGAATTCCCTAACAATCGTGAAAATCTCCTTGCAGGAGTTAGAAGCAGCCTCAATCCTCCTAGCAAAATAGCCTTTCTTCTCTAGGAGGATATCCCGATGGTAGGCTCTGAGCGTAGTTCTATACGCGAGCCTGGCGGCAGAGTCGTACTGAGCACGCCAAGCCCTTTCGGCCACCTTACACTGCCTCCGCGAGGCCACCAGCGCTTCAGTAAACCACGGGGCAGAGACCCGTTTAGATGTCGATCGGGGGGCCCTCATAGGGACCAGATCATTCAGCCTGTCTAGAAGCCACGCTTGCAGAGACTCCAGATCCTTGTCCAAATCCCCAATGAGGGGGCAAGGATGATCAAGGGAAGCCTGAGCCAGCGTATCTGGGGTCACCCGATGGTATGCTCTCGATGCTAGTCCCTGTTGTCTGAGGGCCATACTCGCAGGCTTCTTAGTGCCCAATACATGAAAACTGATCAGCCGATGGTCTGTCCAGAGGACCGGTAGAAGTGCCGTCACCTCTATAGGGAATGTTGAAAAAACCTGATCCAAGGTATGGCCCTTATCATGCGTTGGCTCAAAGAGATAGGGGACTGTCAATTTGATCGCATCTGGGTCCGCACCCTCATCCATATGGACGTTAAAATCCCCAGCCAAAATACAATGATCGGTTCTCAGGGCGAACGCTGACATTACAGACTGAAGCTCATCAAAGAAAGAGCCAGTCGGGCCAGGAGGCCTATAAACTAACAGCCCTTTAACCGATTGATGCGGCGCCAATGACAGGGAAAAAGCAAGGGATTCAGACCCTGTAATAGCCTCCGTCTGGATAATCGAGCAAACAACAGATTTGCTCACTAAAAGTGCCACACCTCCGCCCCTCCCTTCCGACCTTGCATACCAGTCATGAGGTTAATTATACCCACTGTAATAAAATGCTGACTTATGTTATATATTATGTTATATATTACGTCGCAAGAGTGTGCTAAAATGTTCCCACAATCTGTATACAGGTGACTCTCAGTTTTTAAGAAAGTTGTTGTACAGGGGTTTGCGCTTTATAAGACAATAGATATATAAATAGTCCACTCCACAACTTATATACAATTATTTCCACCATCCTGTTCTTTGTATCATTCTTCCTAGCTAGCTTTCTGCTTCATAAAATCTAGCTATTATATACATAAATAATAAAAAAAAGTAGCCCGCACTGTGAGAGGGAATGGTCTTGCCCAGTACCCACTTGGTGGGCCTCCTACCGCCCTCACCCTCCATTTTTGTAAGCGTCCCCCAAATTAGATAGCACTTCATTACATCTCTGCTATGTTCATGCTTTTAATTATGCATGGATTAATGCAAACAAATATACATTAATAATGGGAGAGTGGTGTTTAGTCTGACACCTATACTGCCCGTCAACTCTAAGGCACTGGACTAGTGCAGTCACTGAAGGGAACACGTCAGACAGCACCGAGCTAAAATCACTATGCAAAGGAAAAGGTACTGATATACCTTAACACAAACAATATTAAAAAACACATTCAGACTTGACACCCTTGGAAGCAATTGGAATGTTACAGTTTTCTCTGGAAATTCTGATCCCTTTGATTACGTTTTCATTCCGGGTGACAATCACTTTCCGAAATCCCCCGCTTTTCCAGCAATATTTCTTTAATGCCTCACCGGTAAGCCCTTCGATAGAAAACAATATCTAATTGCATTCACAATCGCGCCTCCAATCAGACCTCTGTCATCACGTTCCCTGCTTTACTATCACCTGAAAAAGAAATTCCACCTCATATTCCCAAAAAAGCTACAGGGCTGTGAGTTAGTGACAACAGAGAGCAGATTGTTATTACAGACATAATGCCCTGTGAAGAGAAAATCAAAACCACGCTTTCCTTCCGACTGAAAATGAAGGTGTACTTAAACTTGTAAAAGACAACATTTTTATTTGAATGATATGACGGCCCTGTCACCGGAGTGTTACCTGCTATAAAGAAGGCCTCCGAAGAGTTATTACCTTTATTAGGGCAGTGACACTGAGCTCTGCCCATACATTTCCAACTTCTGTCCCTCTACAAAGACAATTTTCTTTTCTTAAATAAACTGTCATGCTACTGCTAATATATGGCCGGCTTCCTCATAGTCTGAGAACACTGCTGATATAAAACATGTATATGTTAGATTGGTAATGGTATCTTTAGTGTAGCTGACTAGAACAAATGTGTTTCCCTCATGGCTGTGCTAATGTGATAAAGGAAAATTGGCTGTTCGTCAGCTTTTCAGCTTTTGGCTGGGCGAGGACAGGGGAGATGGAACCTCGTTCATTTTTTTCTGTGCATTAACAGTGCTGGGAACTTTTCATGAGTTATTTGTCATGAGCCTGCACATAGTGAAAAAGGTTTTGTAAAACCCGAGATTATCCCGCACACAGCAGCAAATAAGCATTAGCAAAGACAACAAGCCTTAGTGTAACCCGACCAACGTTGACTGTGTTATTAGCTTTGTACTGCTGTGCTTTGTCAAAAAGAAAAAATATTCTTGTTTGATGATGTGGAACTGTATTGATCCCCAAGCAAAAAAAAAAAAAAAAAACTGAAGCAGCTTGACGATGCATACACTGTCATGTGTCACCCCACATGCCCATGTATGAGCCAAGATGCAGAAGCATTTTTAAACTCTGTTGTTCCAAGATGGCGGATGTCAATCTTGGAGTGCTAAATTAAAAAAAGAAGCAGCCCGGTAGCAATTTGTAGCTGCCAAGCCTCCCCCAGTTAATTTTTTCTAAAGGAGGTCTTAGTGAGGAGCAAATGATAAATAGCAGAGCTGGTAAAGGTGCAATTCAACAACACAGCAGGAGCAACAGAAGAGTGGGGGGATTTGAAAAGCAGCACGCTTGATTAGGGGAGGCATTAGCGGCCCATCCCCTGCCAAAGTGGCAGGCCGGGCCACAGGAGGGAGGTGGGGGGGTGCCGGAGGCACAAAATAAAGGAAAAAACATACCTTGCAGCTGCTGCCCTCTCCTGCTGCATCGCGCTCATCCTGCACAGGCTACAGGACTGCACTGCGGCCAATCCTGATACTACTGCAAAGCAGCATCAGTATTGGCTTGAGTGCCGGCAACGTGCGCTCCCAGGCATACTGGGAGCCTGTGACTGCTTTCTCCTGCCCCAGCAACATAGCTGGTGCTGGAAAGATCTTCACTGTGCACGAGGTGTTTGGTCGGCCTGAGACGGCCTGCCAAACCCTCATGCACAGTGAAGGGAGTGCCCACCATTCCCCCACTAGCGATGTCATCCCTTGGGCTAGCCAACAAGACTTGCCAGAGTCCTTGGGGCGGGTCCAGGGGATTAAAATAAAATGATAATAAAACGGTTTTAAAACCCATTTTATCGTTGTATGTGCTCGTGGTAGCGGTGTGGTGCTCCTCCACTCTAATGGCGCAGCTTCCACTGGGGCAGGGACAGTGATACCAAGTAAGCAGTGGGGGGTGGAGGTGGGTGGAGATTTGAGCAAGAAACAGCACACAAGGGAGGGAGCAAGAAAACATGCACTCCCTTGGAGTGCTGCAAAAAAATGAAAAAATGTGAATAATGTAATGTAAGGATACAATCATCCAGTCATGAAGCTGGTAACAAAGCTATGTTCCAGAGAAAAGCCATACAAAAGAAGAGGAAGAAAAGTAATTAAAAAAGAAGCAAGCAAAGAAGACTGACAAGAGTGTCAACCTAAGGTACGCATTGGGTTGACACAGAGCGTACATTAGGTATTTACATATCACACAAAAGTTGTTAGGCAACAGACAGCTAATAGCTGCCTGTTGGCGAAACTTAAAAAGCAATTCACTAATGTAAACCAATGAATGCAAAATAAAAACAACCAGCGTTAAAATTTAATTACAAGAATAACTTAATATTTCAAACAAATGCCTTTCTGTGCACTCTGTTGCATTTTACAAATTCTACCTTCAAGTTCCTACTGGAAAGCCCTGCCCAAATTATTAGAGGAGGAGCACTACAACATATGCCAGTCTATGCATTATCAGTTTATTAAGAACCTTCAAAGAGCTGTGCACTGGGTGCCAACGCTCTCTTAGTGACAGCTGACAGTATGGAGAACAACAGTAGTAGGCAGGTTGCACCTAACAGAGTGATCATTTTCCAGGTTTGATTATAGCTACACTATCACAACAAATATGGAAATAAAATTCTCTAAAAGCCCTGTTGAGTCATTTATCTGGTGACTCCTCTTTCTCAAAACTTGCTGAGGTCAAGCTCAAGGATGATGAATTGCTGTGTTGCTGAGAGAGTTGGAAGAGCAAACGAGTGTTTGGGTCCATTTGGGTAAACCCTCTGGCTGGATCACTAAGATTCTGCTGACTGAATGTTTAAAGTCTTCGATACATTACTAATGCCAAGAAAGGTGTAGAGTGCATAAGATGTCATAAAGCCAGCACTACGCTTTTCCCAGAGGTCCAGTTTGACATTTGGCAGTGTCATTGTATGTGCGAGGGATATGTGCAGATGGAAATTGCCTCCCCTGCAGTGAAGTGATCCAGCAGAAATAAGAAAAATATTTGTTTGCTAAATATCTTGATGTTACTTTTTTTTTACTGTACCACGGGGAATGGGAGAATAATTCACACCTGTCATACATGCCTAGACACCATACAAATGAGAATGATTGTAGTAATTCTCATTAATATTTATTGCTCCACCCATTGTTCATATAAGAGGTGTAGGCCTCCATACATTAAATGTAAGGCACCATCCTACCTCTCTACCAACTTACATTTATCTTACCTCTTGTCCTTCATGGGGGAATTAGCAGTCCTGGCCTTACAAAAATAAAACCCAGCGGTACTAGGGGATCTTGACTTGTAGCTGGAATTGCTAGATGATGTAGCCCTCAAGTTGTTAAAAGAATTTGCTGCACTGAGTCTACAGCTACAAAGTAACAGGTCAATCCATTTGGTTGGGCACTTGCTAGGACCCATCTTGGCTGCTAAGAATTTACCTCAAGTTGGAGATCCTATTCAGCTGATGTGGATAAATCACTATAGTGTCCCTTTTGAGGTCCTCCTTCCTGAAAGCAGGGAGGTTTTCTGCTGCTGTATGAAAGGACCATCTTGCAACTGGTGCCAAATTCATTTCAAATTAGTTGTCTTATTCTCAAAAATGTCCTCCTCAAATTTAGACACAATATAGATTAGCTGAACCCCAACTTCCTCCTGGATGACTTCAATAACATATTATCATCCAACTTGGATCTATGTTTACCACTCCAACTATCTAAAAAGCAGCCACAATATATAAGAATACAAAATCTTTGGTTGTTCTGATGAATTAAGATCACTCAAGCTAGAAGTACGCTGGCACAGAGATTATATCTCATGTAATAAACAGAGTGCATTAAGCAAGTAACAACCTACATATCTATAATTAGGGAAACCAAAAAATAACTGTGTAGACATTTCACAACCTCCTCATCTGTCAAAAGAATAATTTCATATCATTGTCATGCTAGAAGTACTCACTGCTACGTTACAATACACTCAACAACTGTGTGATAACCTTGCTCAAATGTTTTTATTTAGCTTTACCTGATTTGAGATAATATCCAGGCAAAAATAACCCCTTCAGATAATCTCCCTACCTGTACTCATGGCTCTCAAACTGGGTCCCCCTTAAACCTCTTTAAACTCTTGTTATGCTGCGGCTGTGCCTGATCCCCGAAGAAGGTTTGGGTGGGCACGGTGCATGGAGCGTTTCCAATGGGGAAAGTGAGGGGTGCTCCGGCAGGCCACTGCACTTCTCTTGTGTGGTTACCTCGCGGTGGTCATCCCGCCTGTGTGGGCCTCTGTGACTCCACTCTAACCCTGGCAGGTTTTCAGCCTTAGGTGTCTTGCAAACTCCCATTTTCTCAGCATTTCCTCCACCCATAATCCCTTGTGATGACTCTTAGGATTCTTACTTTCCCAATCTAAGATTACAGCATTCAATAGTAATTCTTGGATACTTTTCCAATCTATTTTGGCTCTCCAGGTTACTGATGTCATTTCCTGGGGTTAAGGTAATTAACCGCATCCATGCGGTGCATTTTCCCGCTGTGCGCTGGAAAATTCAAAAACCCACTTTACATGACGAGCTCACCTTGTCATGAGTGTACCAGAGGTACACCTCATGACGAGCTGAGCTCGTCATGAGCGTCGAAGGGGTTAAGGAGGTGAAAATTGCCTTGCCCTTGCATCATAATGCTTTGTCAGCCCTGTTGAGAGTTCTTTGCTTCCCAGTTGATTCCGAAGTCCTGGTTACAGTTTCTGCTGTTACGTCCCTGGGTTCTGTTAGTTCTTGTTCTACTTTTGGCATTGTCTTCTCCTGGACCCCAGTTCTTCACTCCAGTTTATTAGCAGTCATCTGGAGGTTTTTTACCAACTTGTTTTTTCCCTGCAGCAGGGGCCTTTTCCTGTAAGACACGATCTGCTTGGCACACCCTAATATCAGCGGCATCGTGGCTGCTGGAAGGGGTTGCCCACAAATTTTCCAGACCAAGATACTGAAGACCTGGGCTTCTTGCTCACATCGTTCTCAAAGGTCCATAACTAGGCGTACATCTCCTGAACCTGACAACTCACATAGTGACAAGGCAGAGTTCAATGCCACCGTTGTAGACTGTCCCCTTTGGCTCTTCTTTTGATTTATGCCTAGCCAAATCTTTTAAACCTCTTTAGCGATCTTGAAACCTCTCTTGAAAAAAACTTTTCTTGACCCATAAGATCATTGCTGAATCTCTATTTTTACCTTATTAGGACAATGATTGAGAAACTGTTTTGTAAACACCTACAGCAATTTGCTGAATATAACAACCTCTTGGATTCCTTACAGGCCAGATTTTGAACAGGACACAATACAGAACTTGTGATCCTTTCAGTCTTCAATAATGTACATCGAGTAGTGGACAAAGGTGATGTTGGGGCATTGGCGGTCCTAGACCTCTCAGTTGCCACCATGGACACTATAAACCACACCATCTTGAAAGAAACCATAAAAAGACAGAGTTTGGCTGTCAAGTTATTAAATTGATCATAACATTTCTAATCAGATTCACAGAAATCGCATCACTACCATCTTTTCAAATCCAACCTTAAAATGTGAATTTTGGTGTCCCACAATGATCTATCTTGTCCTCACTGTTTTTTTAGTACATGTATGTCCCCACTAAATTCTGTTCCTTAACATCTAAGGGCTGGCTTCTATATATACACGTGGACAACTCGCAAATCATGTTAGGCTTATTTACAACGTGCAACAATGCACCCTCACACAGGCCAATAGTCAGGAGTATACCTTTGGTGCTGGGAGGCTTGTCCCCTGATAATTACAAACATGCACATTGGATTTTGGGGAAGGATGAAGTGAGTTCGCCTCAGAAATATTGTTAAACAATTTTAAGGCTATTGTGAGTAAGGAACATGACTCAGGAAAGAATAGAAATTTACAGGAGTTCCCCTGGCACCTTTCTTGAAGGTGTGTGGCAAATCATAGGTTATAAAACAATTTAGTTTAGCACCATTGGTTAAAGCTGGAAGAAGCTAAATGCTGTATTATAAGGGAAAACATATTGGTCTCCCCAAAATAATATTTGGGAGAATGAATAGGACATGTTGCATTCGTTCAGGAACATCAGTGAAAGCGTGACAGAATTTACATATAACTTTATAGAAATTGCAAGGTTCACTCACCAAGGATTCAAGAAAAAGCATATTCCAAATGGTGAACATAATTCATCTGACAACTCGCTGTTCGTGGGGGAGCAGGGTAGAGACATCCTGGCAGCTACTCAACTGCTTAGGTGAAATGGAGTCTAGGAATCTATCATGTCACTTTCATATTAGTAATTGCTCTTTCAAAAATCTGCTAAATTCTTAATTAGAAGGATCAGCACTTTATTTTATTAGTGGCACTGTACTCTTAATGAGCAATCCCACCACTTCTCAGACGGACTGCCATATCTTTATTGGAAAATTGGAGAATGTAAATACGTGTTGTAGGTCTGCTGGACTTTAAAATACAGTAACAACTCTTCTTGGGAGGGCTACTATGTCTTTATTGAGTTAGCAGATAATTTCTACAAAGATAGGCCATACAAGTGTTGATCATCACCAACACAACTCAGCATAGTTATGATTCCTGATAAATCTTCTGAGCAGGGCTGTGACAAATTAGAGGACAATACCAATGCTTCTCAGTTGGGCTGCACAGGGTGAACACTTCCCAGGAGGGCCTCTAAGCATTTCAGAGACAGTATCACACTTCTCAGCAGGGCTGTCATACTATGTGTGGACAGTCCATAACATCCGACTCCTGTATGAGGCAAATACGGCAGAGGTCACATGTGGAGGGTATACCTCAGAACTTTTCCAGATATGCTGAGGCATCCACCAGGAATGCTGCCTCTCACCCCGCCTGTTCCGCGTGGCCTTGGACATCCTGGTGGCAGCCATTCTGATAAAGAAATGTTGCAAAAAAAAGAAGAACCCCTGCATATTTGTATAAGACTCCTGGAAATCACTCTGTAGTGATTGGCCAGAGCTTCCAAACAACCTCCGGTCATGAGTGTCAAACCTGCTATATCACTGCTCTCATTGATAACATTTTGAATTTTGGGAAGTCACTTTTTCTATTTATAGTACTGGCTGCAAATGAAACCTGAAATGTATCAGTGTCCATGTGTTAACCCCTTCGATGTGCCTGTCGGGCAACAGCCGTCACGAGCACTACCTCCATAGTGCTGCACACATCCATGGACGACACAGCCCCGCCCACTCAATAAAGCCGCCGCTGTTAAGCGGTTAATCTACTTGTGTTAGTGCCCCAGTTCTGCCCATGTGTCAATGTCGCAGTGTACCTGTGGCATTACTTCAGTATTCCATATCAGTGACAGTGTCCAGATTTCATTATTGGTGCCTTGTTTAATGGCCCCTGTGTCTATGGCAAAGTCATTGCTCTGATGTCCATGTCCCTGAAACAAAGTCTTTGCCCCCATCACATTGTCCCTGTAGTGAGTAAGGTTCTCACACCCTCATTTAAACTTGTGGGATTATGTGGAAAAATTGTGTTCGGGATTCACACTTTTCCATCATATTTTAATCGTGACCACACCGGTGTTAAAAAATTTGACCATATAGTGTATGGTAGAATTGGAAAAGGGGTGAAGAAATTAAGGTTCTGTAAACCGTACTTTCTCTTCACATTTTATGCCCCAAACCAGTGTATGTCTTTAGTAACCTCTTCACTTTCCAAAGTGTAACCCGAAACCTGAAGGAAATCTGGAACATCGTTCTTGGATGCAGTGTATTCTTTTCCTCAATTTATATGGTGCTTCTAAGCAGTTATGGGCTCTTAAATGTCTCCGATTTGCTTCGGATTTTAGTTTACTCTATTGGAATGTATATTTTAAAAGGGTGTTTGTGATTTTAGTTTACCCTTTTGGAATGTATATTTTGTAAGGTTGTTTGTTGTAGTAATACTTATGTGGGATATATTTGTGAACTACATGAGGTCTGGAGATGTGCTTGTTGCTTTCTCTAGGCAAATTCCACAAGTGAGTTAGGCCGACTTGGATCTGTTGATCAGATAGTAGTATATTTTCCGGAACCATCTATCAGTCAATCAGTGAGTCTCTATGAAAGTTCATAGGGGTAATATCATTTGGAGGCTTGGGAAGTTGGACCTTTTGAAAGTTGGGGTAATGATCCACTTTATGAACTTTGAATGTTTTTTGTTTGAGACAATCTAATTGTATCTTGAATTGATGTTGTAAGAGCTTCCGCAGTGCAGTCAGAGCCTAAAGGGGCTGCATAACTTTTATTAAACTTTTGATGGAAGATTAAATCTGAAACATCGTGATTAGTTAGAAGTGTTGACTGATTTATTTGGCTATCATTAGTTAGAGATTCAGCAGATTTTTGGAAACTTTGCTACATTCGTTCTTTATTCACAATAGCTAAAATAAAAGAACAATTTGAGGAAGAGATTGTTCGAGCTTCCTATGGTGACTTGGGTTTCATCATATATTCTCTTGATGTAATAGTGTGGGCGGTGTTCTGTTGGATCTGCTAATATTCTTAATCAGAATGTTTATTTGTAATGCTTTGAATGTGGGACAGTTGGAGAGCCTCCTCGCGGTCCTTTACACCTGTTTCTATGGCTCCACTCCTATTTGAAAAAACACCTTTCCACAATCTTGCTTCACAGATTGGCGATGAGTTGGTCTACTTAACGGTGTGGCTTTCTGACTTTATTCACAATGTACTGTCTTTTAAACTCATTAAGGACCCAAGAGTCTAATGTATATGTCTACCAAACCTGGAATTGCTTTGCGCTAATTTTATTAAAACCAAAGAAGGGGGTGACCTACACAGTGAGCCACTGCATGATTTCCTTGCCAGTGACATGAAACAAGTGTGAAGGGGGATTTTATTCATTACAAGCAGCCACTCGTCCCCTTGCTTGTGCAGGTGCAGGAGTCTGTGTGGCATTTCATAGCCACGAGCACCCTGCACTATGGGGCACATGCATCATTGTAGGATTTTGCACTTCCTAAATTGCGAAAATTAAGGAATCGCAATTTAGGAAGTGCAAAATCCTATGCATCAAGAAATCCTAAAAGTTTTTAGGATTTCTTAATTTTCGGAAATTGCGATTCCTTAATTGCGAATCGCAATTAAGGAATGGCATTACATTGATTCCTATGGGCCTAGAGGACCATAGGAATCAATGCCGTTTTGCATTTCTTTTTTTGGGAATTCGCAATTTGTTGATGCATTGCAAGGGTGCAGAGGGGGATCCAAAGGACCCCCCCCTGCACCCCTGAAATGTATTTTAAAGTGCATGTTTCACACACACATGTCCTAAGGACATGTGTGTGTGTAACATGACACTTTCCAAAATGCATTTTTGTGCTTTTTTAAAGAATTTTGCAAATTAACACGAGGGTCAACCTCGTGTTAATTTGCACTTCCTATTTCAAAATTCGCATTTTTTAAAATATTGATGCATTGCATTTAAGGAATCGCACAAATGCGATTCCTTAAATGCATTCGCATTTTTAGGAAATGCAAAAAAAAGCGAATTTTGAAAAATTGTTTCATGTATCCCAAAAACATATTTAGGAAGCGCAAACGGCCGCATTTACCGATTCGCACCGTTTGCACTTCCTAAATAGGTTGAAGCATGTGCCCCTAAGTGTGCACACTCAGTATTCCATAACCATGAGTGCGCTGCACTGCGCTTGCATACATTATGCTGTAGGCATGCGAGAGAATCTATATGTGCTCAGCACCACAAAGGGCAGGCATTGGTGACATGGGAGCATATAAGTGCCGGGCAGGAATATAAAAAAACGACCTACCATGGGCATTGTGTCACCCTAATGAGTGGGAAATTTCTATGAGGAGCAGTTCTCTTTTCACTGAGCCCACTTCCAGATTGTGGTAGACTGTCTTCTCTTTTCCAGCTAAAGAGAAGCCGCCGCCCAATAGGGAGCTTGCTTCTACACAAAGGAGGAGTCAACAGCGAATGTTTTAAAAGCTATTGCAAGCTGGACATTTCTGATATTGCTTATTTCTATACAATGGAGTTTTCAACAGCAATTGGCACACTTGCAAGGATCATATTTGTGGTACTGTTAACAGTGACTGGCATGCTATAAAGGAAAGCACCAGCGAAAGAATAATTATTGAATTATTTTTTTTCTCTATCTTTTCTTTCCTTTGCAATATTGGTTTTGTATTGTTTGCATTTAATATATATATATTGTACAGTTGCATATTTTAATTAAGCTTTTCTTTATTTCTCTTAAAATCTTTAACGTTCATACATAGTTGTAAAATACAAGCGGCTACACCACCAAGCTCATTTCTTCAAGTACCAGCTAATCCAGCATTGAAATGGGGTCTATGGTTCGGATAATTCAATGCGTACTTTAGTGCAATAGATGGATTCAACTTTAAGGCTGATTTTGAACAATGTTTACTCTATTACTCTCTAGGTGTTGAACGACAGAATTTTTTAAATCATCTACCAGAATACATTTACACTGGTGATGAAGTTCTTGATGAAATAGAAATTGCAGTGAAACAACTGGATGCATATTTCGAAGAAGAATTTAATCTGGTGGTTCACAGACACAAGTTTTTTTTACATATATTCAAAAACAGGATGAGTCCATAGATTTAAATGTTTCAGCTCTAAAGATGTTAGTGTTTTATTGTGAAATCGAAGGATTCCTGTCCCAACTAATACGTGACCAAATTATATCTGGTATACAAAGAAGATAAAACAGAAACACTTACTTTGCAAAAACTCATCACTTCAGGAAGCAATTGACTTTTCAAAAAGTGTTCTCAATAGGATGCCCAAAAATTAGAATCAGAAAGTCTTCATATATATGTCAGTAGCAAATATCAATTCTCATGATAATGAGCAAACTAAACCATTTGTCCCCTCTAATAATTATGGTAACAACGGAAATAATACTCGAGCAACAACTAAATAAACATGCTGTAGATGTGGGTCCACTACCCATGTATCAAATTTTCAGAACTGTCCAGTGATTACACCAGGATGCTGGCGAAGTAAACAAATTGAGCACTTTGGTAAGGTCTGCTGGGGTAGTAATAAACGTATTTTAGTAAGGAGTGCCCAGGAACAGATTTTGATTAATGAAGTATATGACATTGACAGAAAGGTAGAAGAAATGGTTCTGTCTGAGGTAAGTATGGAGATAAATAGCGTATTTAGTGAAGAAAAGTATAGTGACCCTACTGTTTTGGTAAAAATAAATGACATTAATATGCCTCATCTAAGTGATTCTGGTACAAGGGTAACCATTATCTCTATTAAAAAATACAAAGAATGTTGGTCCAGCAAATAATTATTACCTCCAGGTGTTTTCACTACTGACTTTGAAGAAAGCAGAATAGATTTGGTCGGATATTTATGGGCTGACATTTCTTTTGAAAACTAAACTATTAAAGGGAAGGTATATGTAGTGTACAAAGAAATACATTTTCTAGGGTGGTGGCATCAAGCAAATTTTGGTGTGATCATTAGACCTGGTCAGAAGTGTCCAGTCTCTCTGATTCGCTCTGTTACTGACCAGGGGTGGGAAGAAAGGTTTAATGATGTATGTCAAAATAAATTGGACCAAATAAAAACTGTGTGCACACCACTGAGGTCAAGGAAGGCGTGCGTTCTGTTAAACATAAACTCCGCAATGTGCCACATAGCATACGTGGTGAAATTATGCAAATTGTTTTTAAAAATGCAAAATGTAAATATTACTGAACCTGTTAACGCTACTTTATGGTTGTCACCGATTGTTTTAGCGAAAATGAAATCTGATGACTTGCATCTGTGTGTAGATCTTCGATCTCTTAATAATGCCATCTGGGTGAAAAATTATCCTTTACCACGTATTTAAGATCTGATCACGGCTGTAGAACAGTCCACATGGTTTACTAAACTAGATCTTCATGTAGCCTACCATTAGGTGGTTTTGAATGAACGGTCACGTCAGCTCACTGCCTTTATCCTACCGTTTGGTACATTTCAATTCCTCCGTATGCCATTTGGACTGACTTCTGCATCCTCTGTATTTCAGAAAGTCATGTCTAGCATGTTTTCAGAGGTAAATCATGTTGTTGTCATGGTTTACATGGGCGATATTCTGATTCATGTTGACACATGTGAAACACATGACAAAGCTGTTGAGAGAGTTTCAGATAGTTTGCAAGATAGAGGATAAATGCACTCTTTTTGCGAATAAAATTGAGTATCTGGGTCATGTCCTCTTAGATTGAAGTGTGAAACCAAAACCCAGTATTGTTGATGATATTGTCAATACACCCCATCCTACTGACAGAGATCTGTTAAATTCATTCATTGATCTCTATGAGTTTTACATGAAGTTCATCAAGAATTTTTCAGAACTCACAGAATGTTTTAGAGGAATGTTGAAGAAAGTAGAAGAGTTTGTATGGACATCATTATGTCAAAAGAATTTTGAACAAATCAAGAAATGCATACGGGCACATGCATCAACCTATTTAGGAAGTGCAAACTGTGCGAATCGGTAAATTCGTCCGTTTGCGCTTCCTAAATACGTTTTTGGGATGCATGAAACAATGTTTCAAAATTCGCTTTTTTTTGCATTTCCTAAAAATGCGAATGCATTTAAAGAATCGCATTTGTGCGATTCCTTAAATGCAATGCATCAATTTTTAAAAAAATTCGAATTTTGAAATAGGAAGTGCAAATTAACACGAGGTTGACCCTCGTGTTAATTTGCGAAAATCTTTAAAAAAGCAAAAAAATGCATTTTTTAAACTTTCATGTTACAGACACACATGTCTTTAGGACATGTGTGTGTGAAACATGCACTTTAAAATACATTGCAGGGGTGCAGGGGGGGGTCCTTTGGACCCCCCTCTGCACCCTTGCAATGCATCAACAAATTGCGAATTCCAAAAAAAAGAAATGCAAAACGGCATTGATTCCTATGGGCCTATAGGAATCAATGTAATGCCATTCCTTAATTGTGATTCGCAATTAAGGAATCGCAATTTCCGAAAATTAAGAAATCCTAAAAACTTTTAGGATTTCTTGATGCATAGGATTTTGCAATTCCTAAATTGCGATTCCTTAATTTTCGCAATTTAGGAAGTGCAAAATCCTACAATGATGCATGTGGCCGATAGTTTCAGCCCTACCACTACAGGTGTATGTTGAGGGTCGTGAGACATTTATTGCAGTTGTCGCAAGTGCTTGAATTATGGGTGCTGTGTTGTCACAATTAAATGGAAGGAAGGAAACCACCATTGGTTTTGCTTCCAGGAGCATACAAGATATAGATACGAGATATTCAGTGGTAGAAAAAGAAATGTTGGATTGTGTGTGTGGTATAGAGGAATTCATACCTTATTTGTGGAGAAGGAAACTATGTTTAAGGACTGATCGCAGGACTCTAGTGGATATCCTTTCTGGTAACAAAATAAAGAAAGCAACTGCAAGGTTGGCCAGATTAGCAGCAAGGTCACTTGAATTTCATTTTAAGGTGGTTCGCATTGCAGGAGGAAAAGATGTAAATTCTAATAAATGAAGATTACTGGTCAATGATGAGTTGGGTGAAAAGGAGGTACATGATGACATTGAAGAATGTATCATAGCTAGTGTGGGAGGTTGCGTAATTTGTTCAAATATGGATTCATGGCATAATGTCTTCAAAGAAGACATTGTGCTGAGTCAAGTTATGAAATTTGTGACCATGGTTTGGCCAAAAGAGAAGTCTGTTGAGAATGTGTTGTAACCCTATAGCAAAGGGGTTGATGAATTGTCCATAGAGAACAATTTCTTGATAAGGGGAGGTAAGTTGGTTCCACCTATGTGCTTTAGACAAACAATTTTGGAGACTGCAGATTCAGGTAATTTAGAAGTGCGTCCTACTAAATGTAGGATTAGACATGATTTCTGGTGGCATGCTTTGGATTGGGAGGTGGAGATTTTAGTGAGAAGTTCAGGAGTGGCTAATGTCAGGGAAAAGAGGCAGGGTGTAGGGTTATTGGAAGTGGATCGGGCAACAGGGAAAAAGAAAAAATAACTTACCTGCTGCCCTCCAGCATCGTGCTCTTCTGGCTCCACTGCAGGCAGGCATAGGCACGGGCACCCAGACTGCCCTGCAGCCGATCTTAAAGCGGCTTTCATGCATGAGAGCAATTTCAGGATTTGCCTGAGGACCGAGAATTTGGGCTGCCAGACAGATTGGGAGTCTGCACCTGCTCTCTCCAACCTGGCAACACAGCTCTGGTTGGAGAGAGCTTCAGTGCGCATGATGGTTTGGCCGGCCTGAGACAGCTAACTAACCCGTCATGCGCACTGAAGGCAGTCCTGTTGCTCCCTGGCCCTGCGCCTAAGACACAGCATACAGAAGAAAAATAGATGATAATGAAACAGGTTTTAAACCTGTTTTAGTATCATTTTATTTTTCATATTTGTGAAGGTGCTGGCAGGGTAGGCAACGCTCCTCCTCCATAGCGGAGGTTCCGCCGCTGGAGAGGGTGTGTGCAATATTTTTACAGTGACAATCAGTCACTTCCACACCTTCTCCTGTTCCTGTGGTATGTCCAGATGAAGTTCGGCAGAGAGTTGCTGTGGACTGTTTAGGTCATTTCCATGTGTTACCAAATAACATGAAGTATTTTATTTTACTAGTAGATATCCTGTCAAGGTGGGTGAAAGTAAAAGGAGTATCTGAACCCGGTAATTAATTTTTTCCAAGAGGTGTTCAATAAGGAAGGAGTTCCTGAGGAACTTTTAACAGACAATGGTTTGCAATTTACTTCCTTCAGTATGACTGAATTTTTGTAATAGACTTGGGATGAGACATCTACGCACACCCTTATATCATCCCCGGGTAAAGTGGAGAGGTTCCACAGAGTATTGGTGGAGTGCATTAAAAGGTCTGTCAAGTCAAAGTTTGATTGTGAGATTGCCATCAGAGAGTTGATTTGGGCAAAAAGAACTACTCCACATTCTAGGACAGGCAAAGTACCATTTGAACTTATGAGAGACAGAAGGATCACATCATCATTAAGTCCTTTTTGGAAAGTTAAGGTGTTGGATCAGACATGTGATGTGGGGGTGTCATCCTATGCAGCTAAGCACACTAGCATTAAGCATAATATTGTGAGATGTGAGACAGTGATGAAATCAAAAGGAAAAATACAAGGACCAAGTTTCAGTGTGGGCGACTTTGTGCGTATCAAAGATCCCATTTGCATTATCGAGATTAGAGGACAAGCTGTAACAGTATCAAATGGACAGTGGTGGAATAGGGCCCAGTTAACCAAAGTGGATGATATTGATGTGGTGACTAAAAAACCAACAAGGTATGATCAAAGCAAACTAGAGGGAAAAGGTATGGATATCAATGTGTTATATAACCATGAGTTAGTACTACACATGGGTTCTAGAGTTAAGAAAATTCCCTCTAGGTTCCGAGATTAGTAACCAATGTTTGCAAATCTGTGCTACTTCTTGCTTCATTTGTGTTTTGTTTCAATTCTTTGTTGTCATTTGTTTTCTTTTGTTTAGTCTATTTTTTATGAGATCTTTTGTTTGCTTATTTTTTGGGGAGATGTTGAATACCGTTTATTGTAATAAGGGGATATATGTGGTAACTTGGGTTTCATTATATATTCTCTTGATGTAAGAATGGGTGGGATTTTCTATTGTTTCTGCTAATATTCTTTATCTGAATGTTTATTTGTAATGCTTTGAATGCGAGACACTTGCAATGCTTACATTGGGCCCTTTACACATGTATCTAAGGCTCTGCTCTTATTTGAATAAACAACCTTCCACTACACATTTGGATGGACATCTTACTTCACCCTTCCTCTACCTGATCATGAGACGTCTGGTTGGGTATTTCTCCTATTATAACTAATTTAGTTGAACTGGGAGGCTCAATCTTTTTGATACTGGCTTCCCTACATAAACTAAAGCTTTCAAATCATTGTGAAGACAAAAATAGTTGTTAAACAGCAGCGGTATTATTGGAAGGCTATTCCACAGCTATTGCTGTAGCATGATTATTATCTAGTTATCCATACAGTGCTGCCATCTCTTGGTGTGCGACTACCTCCCACCTCCACCAACCTCTACCAGCCTGCCCGTCCCCAACCCATCATCACCTCACATAAAGCCAACAACTTCCTGTTGAATACTTGCCCTTAGGGAAAGAAACTGGGAGAACAAGGCAAAAGGCTAGTGGCTTGCTCTGTGCAACTGTACTACTTTCACAACCAATGAGACATGAACAGAAAACAGTTTGATTTTTACCAAGTTGTAATAGAAAACTCAGTTTGAAAGAATTATATACCATGGCCACACACCAGTTTTTTTTAACTTTTACCTTACAGCACTAATCTCTCACCAACACACGAGGTAGAATGATGCCTGTTATACCTCTGCAAACCTCCTGTTGCCCAAAAATCTGGAGCCTCTATGCCATTGTATAGTGCCTCCTTATTTTAACATTGGGGATTTCCCTGCATATACTCATCACTGGCACACCGTCCACAACCCCTGAACTATGACTGTAAATCAATTGCTTTAAGTGAAGCCAAGATGCTTACTCTTTTATCAGCCACCTCAGAGTGCAAGAGAACTAGCCGTAAGAATAAGCCACCTCTTACCTAAGTTCAAGTTCAAGATGAACTGTCTCCATCCTATCATTTGTACAGAGGACACTTCTGTCCCTTAATGACGGCCATAAAGTAAGACAATGCTAAGTTCTAGATGTGCATTAAAGGCCTGCTATATGGCAGTAGGTTTTATGGATCCTATATTTAAAAATGTTGGCACTACGGAGCTTTAGAGCTTTCTAGAGACCACGAATAATGACAGACAAAAGTTGATACAGAAGACTTACCAATTATCAGCACATTCTTTCGTCAAGATGGTTGATATCATATACTTTGGAAGATAGGACAGATGAAGCCTTATAGTAATAATAATGATAATATTAGCAATAATAGCAATAACAATAATGAAGCTGATAATGATGATGAGACTTATTAATATTATTACATTTATACAACCCACTGTTTCCAAAGGACAGTGCTTACTGGTCCTATCTTGGCTGTAGGACAGTCAGCTGGGGGAGGTCAAAAAGAGTTAAGTTTTCGGATTTGTCTTTAAAAGAAATGGTTGTCCAAAGATCCAAGAAGGATGGGAAGGGCATTATAAGATGCGGCTACGAGCAATAACAATGCATGACTTCCGTTATGTGATAACCAATACTTTGGAACTTTCAAGAAGTTGGTATTGAATAACTTTAAAACATGACTGGGGAAGTAATGCATAAACTGCCTGTTGATAAATAAAGGGACGAAGGACCGTCCACATGGATGAAATAGATATTTAAAGAAAGTACGTTTAACCGCTTGGTGACAATGAAGAGATACGTGAAAGTAGAAATGTGACACCTTGTGTTTAGTCCAAACAGAAATCAAACTGCCTTGTTCTGTATAAGTGAGGAGCATTGCAAGGCCTGGCAGCCTGGAGCATGATAAATTGAAGGTTTGCCTTAAGAAGCCGCAATAGAGAAATACTTTTAGATAGGAGCTTAAGGAGATAAAACAGGTGGAGATACCCATCTTGATGAGGTCCTTAAATGAGAGCTGAGAGTAAAAAGAAACACACCTGGTGGTGTTCAACCACAATATTGAGATTTTTAGTAACCGTAATCAATGTGGGTCAGAGTATTGCCTACTACTATAATGTAAATGAAAGTATATTCTAGTAAGTATAATTTTACTATTATTAAATTCACATCTAATTACCTTCATGATATATTTTAAACAGTATTTAGTTTGTAGGTTAATCGCATGCTGATAACAGTCTGTGCTACTTTTCCCACACTGAACTGTAACAGTTTTAGTGAGAGGATGTTCCTATGAGATTTTGATGCATCGCAGATGCAGGTGTACATTATTTGCAAAAAAATCACATGCACATACAACGAGCCATGGTGCTTATTTGCCCTTAGTTACAAAAGAAAAAATATAGGGCACAAGGACGTGCCTCAAAATTTTCCCCACCACAATAGTGTTCCTCCTATTTGTGCTGTTTGTGGACCTACAGGTAAACAATTTGTGCTCTGGCCAGAAAACAAGCACATTATCATTATTCCAGCAGTCGCTCAATGCATTGCTGTGGCAGCAACAAATATTCCCTTGTTGGGACAAGACTCTCAAAGCTTAGATGCAACACCTATCCCACTTCAGCATACACCCAATGCAGAATCAGGTCTTGTGCCAGTGTGCCCAGTGGACTTTCTGCTCTGTATCAGTGTGATCAGAGCTGGTCATCAAAGTTGATTATGTTTGTGGGATGATTGACTTATCTTTGAGGTACAATCAGTGCTTGAAATTTGAGATAAGTAGATTCTAACTCGCTTAAACTCATATAGGTTCTGAATTTGTGTCTCACTCTATCATTTTGGAAAAATGTACTAAGTGGCCACCCGCTGTAGGAAATGGGGTGATATTGGTTGAGGGGGACTCTACTCAAGCAGCAACCACAATCCTTTTCAGGGTGAAGTCACAAGCAAACCCCAAACTAATCTGTGATCGACACTCTGGTAGATTGCAAGAGAATGTGTAAAGTATTTATTTAGCAGTTCACACAGTTATAAAGTGAAACACAACACCGGATAAACCCACACGAATTTATTAAAAAGAAAATGTAATAAATAAATTTAAAACCAAATAATTCAATCAGTAGAACTGGAGATATGCAATTTTAAATATATCAGTGAAAACTGTGCCTAGAACCACCAAGCGACAACTGTGGTTATCTAGTCGCTCTGGACCAGGACAAATCAACAAATTTAGGTCGACTGACATGAGGTGCAGGCTCGATACAGGTGCCAAGTTAGACCCATTGAACAAGAACACCTTAAATCCTAGTTTGTGGAGTGTTGTGAGATCCCACGATGCTTAGTCCTGCACCAGGGATTTGGTGGGCAGCTGTTTAAATGCGCAGTTTCTGTGAAGTGATGCATCGCGCTGCTAGTCCGATGCGGAGTTATGGGAGGCGATGCCTAGTGTTGCGTCAGTTAAGCTATGACCACAGCTGGGCCAGCAGAGCACATTCAGGTCCACTTCCAAGCTTCCAGGAAAGGGGTGCCAATACTTGGGGTGGATAGCACTCACAGCAGCAGAGCCCAAGAGCTGGTTTCAGGGTGGTTGGAGCCTTCTGTCCCTGAGGCTCTGGTTAGGAGGCCAGCCAACCAGCCATTCGAGTCACTCTGGATTCTGGATTCAAGATGCAGCTCCAGTCCTTCTCAATGAGGGAGGAGGGCAGCAGGGCAGCAGAGTGGCAGTGCCTATTTCTGCAGCAGCACAGCTGTCTTTCTTCTGAGTGATACAGTGTAAAAGCTGTTCATTCTTTATACAACATAAACACTTGAATATTACAATGAAATTCTAATTTGCACTTTGCAGATCTCTAGGAAAGCAACACTGACACTGAGAAAAGTGGAAGTACCAGCAACGTAATGTGCTCGGAAATAGTAGGATTAATAGAATAATTAATTTACCTTGTCTATTAACTGATTACCATAAATTTTTAACAAAGTCATTATGAAAGAGCTCGTCATGAGCACCGAAGGGGTTAAATCAGTAGATACTTTTTCCAGTACTTTTTTTGTGAGTGATTTGATGGGAACTGGACCATTAGACTTAATCCATGAAGAGCAACAAAGCAAATAGGCTTTTTGTCAACTAACATCTGAGGATGGAATGAAAAGTTGTTACTCATGAGCGACAGGGGAAAATATGCTAGAGTGTCAGTTTTGTACCTGCTAAGCGGAAGAATGATCACATGATAATCAGACCATTGTATGGTGACAAATGATGGACAGTTTGGAGTTTAAAAAGTGACTTTCCAAGGAGGAGGCTGCACATTTTCCTCACTTCCTCCAGGTCCACACCTTAGCGTCCATGTTTTTCGTCCTCCATTGCTCACTGCCTGCTTGATTACCTTTCCATACTTTACCTTTTCCCTTACTGATGAATTGCCTGCTGGACTATTTGGAGCTGAACGTCCCTCATTATTGCTCCACTTCCCATGCTTCATTCACAAGGACATTTCCTTAGTGGATTTCAACCTGATCACTTTGTAGATGCTAAGAGAACTCTATTGAACCATCCTCCTGCCTTTGTTGGTGGTAGGAAACCCTAACCTTAACCATTCCTATTTATGGATTCTTTATCTAGCAATAGATTTATTTTGACTGAATGTTTTCATTCAGTCTGGAAAAGGGAACCGACACCGAACAACAGGACCTCCTACAAACTTGCCACCCGGAAACACCACCAGCTGATCCGCGCCGCCAAGAAAACAGCATTCAAGGACCGGCTGGACAACAACGCACACAACTGCAAGGAACTCTTCAACATCGTGAAAGAGCTTTCCAACCCCAGCGCAGGAAACAACGACATCACCCCATCGCAAGACCTCTGCAACTCCCTCGCTTCATACTTCCACAACAAGATCACGGACATACACAGCAGCTTCAACAACCAACCAACGCACACCATGACCGAACAACCACCCCCCACCACCACCCTCCACGCCTGGACCCCGATCAGCACCGAAGACACCATCCGCACGATGAACTCCATCCACTCCGGATCACCGGCCGACCCCTGCCCTCACCACGTCTTCAACAAGGCCGACGCTGTCATCGCACCCCACCTGCGAGACATCATCAACACATCCTTCGACACCGCCACCTTCCCTGAGAGCTGGAAGCACGCCGAACTCAGCGCCCTACTCAAGAAACCGACAGCGGACCCCACCGACCTCAAGAATTACCGCCCCATCTCGCTCCTCCCGTTTCCAGCCAAAGTCATCGAGAAGACCGTCAACAAGCAGATGGCCGCCTTCCTCGAGACGAACGGATCCCTCGACCCCTCACAGTCCGGCTTCCGAGCCAACCACAGCACCGAGACCGCCCTCATCGCCGCCACCGATGACATCCGAGCCCTGATGGACAATGGAGAAACAGCGGCCCTCATCCTCCTAGACCTCTCCGCGGCATTCGACACTGTCTGCCACCGCACCCTAGTGCAGCGCCTCAGCAACGTCGGAATTCAGGAGAAGGCACTGGAATGGATCATCTCCTTCCTCGACGGAAGAACACAGAGAGTCCGCCTGCCACCGTACAAGTCAGAGGCCTCCGAAGTCATCTGCGGCGTCCCCCAAGGATCATCTCTGAGCCCCACCCTCTTCAACGTCTACATGAGCCCCCTCGCGGCCATCGTACGCAAACACAACCTCAGCATAATCTCCTACGCCGACGACACCCAGCTGATCCTCTCCCTGACCAACGACCCCGCCGCCGCCAGAGCCAACCTGCACGAAGGGATGAAAGAGGTAGCCGAGTGGATGACGACCAGCCGCCTGAAACTGAACTCAGACAAGACGGAGGTCCTCATCCTGGGCTCTTCACCCTCCGCCTGGGACGACTCCTGGTGGCCACCCGCCCTGGGCACCGCACCCAAACCGACAGACCACGCACGCAACCTGGGATTCATCCTGGACTCCTCCCTCTCCATGACCAGACAAGTCAACGCCGTCTCCTCGTCGTGCTTCAACATCCTGCGCATGCTACGAAAGATCTTCTGGTGGATCCCCACCGAGACCAGGAAGACCGTCACCCAGGCCCTCGTCACCAGCCGTCTGGACTACGGCAACGCCCTATACGCCGGTACCACCGCCAAGCTCCAGAAGAGACTCCAGCGGATCCAGAACGCCTCAGCCAGACTCATCCTCGACATCCCACGAACCAGCCACATCTCCGGACATCTGAGAGACCTTCACTGGCTCCCCGTCAACAAAAGAATCACCTTCCGCCTCCTCACCCACGCACACAAAGCTCTACACGATCAAGGCCCGAGCTACCTCAACAGCCGAGTCAACTTCTACGCTCCCAAACGCCACCTCCGATCAGCCAACCACGCCCTCGCCGCCGTCCCCCGCATCCGAAGAGCGACTACAGGAGGAAGGTCCTTCTCCTACCTGGCCGCCAAGACCTGGAACTCCCTCCCTCCCGACCTGCGCCTGACCCAAGACCACCTCTCCTTCAGGAAGAAGCTGAAGACCTGGCTGTTCGAGCAGTAGCGGCACCCCCCCCCCCCCCCCCCCAGCGCCTTGAGACCCTACGGGTATGTAGCGCGCTTTATAAGTGTCACTGATTGATTGATTGGTTTTATTCCATGTGCTGCAAGACTCATGACTGAACTGCTTAAAATGTTAAGATTTTGGATCTTTAACACAGTAACCAAATAATCTATAATTGTCTGAGTCTTTTATTGTGTCTAAATGTTCTTTCCGCAGACCCTGTGCATATGATATATTGATTTCTAAATGCATGATGGGGAGAATCATAGGTTATTTTCAGAACATCAGGTTCCTTTTCTCTTGTTCTGTGTAGCCACAGCAGGGCAGGTTTGAATTATTCTTGTTAGATTGAACTTCTTTAGATGGTTGAGTCTTCAAATTGCAATGCTCTATTTCTATAGCATGGTTCTGCAAGTAGTGTACTTGAACCTGATCTCTATTTTTTGAGTTGGCTACCAATTATTGGTCCTCATTGGGTGGCTAACAGTTCAACACCCTGATTTCCCACCCCTCACTGCGACAAAGATAGGTCCTGTGGAGCTTCCACTGCAACAGGTACAGATTTATACTGAGAAGTTAGGGTCTGAGAACCAATATTTATGCCTGCTGCCCACTTTGAAGTAGGAGACTTTTCTAGAGCCTTCCATCACACTTAGATGTGAAGGATCCCCTTCCTCCCTGCCATGAGTCAGCTCTTAATGAGATTCAGATGTTGAACTACCCAGCTGGACCACTGGTAGATCAAAACCTCCTCCAGACATCAGGCCTATTTGGTTGAGATTAGCATTGGGATGTAGAATGTGGAAGAGAAACCTGCATAGACTGCCTAACTGTCATTTCACTGACAAGGCTGGACGTGCCGACAAAGGGGAGCAAGGCGATGTCTGGCCCCATTTACCTAACAGTTTTTGGAGTGGCAATTAGGGGTTGGGGCTAAGGACCAGAAGAGAGCGCTTGGAAACAAAACGTGATTTCACCATTTTCAGGACAGCAACAATGATGTTTGTTCGAAATTGGGGTTTCTAGTTGGCAATGGTTTGCACTGTTGTCCAAGTAGAGCCCTTCTTCCTAGTGTGGGTAAGGGAGATACACTTCTAAAATAACCTCTGCTCACCCCCTTGGTAGCTTGGCACAAGCAGATAAGTATATCTCAAAGTCAGTGTGTAAAGCATGTGTGCATGCATACAGTAACACAGTGAAAACACTACAAATGGACACCACACTAGTTTAGAAAAATTAGCAAAACTTTATCTAAACCAAACAAGACCAAATACAGCAAAAATCCAACATACACTACTGTAAAAATATTTGCTTTGCCAAATAACCTTCAAATTGCAGAAATATCTCAAAACTACAGTTCTTCTGAGTAGGTAGATCTGTCCGGGGCTACCGAGATGCTGAAACGACAGAGTGTAACATTTCCAGCCGACTGCATCGGTATGGGCCAGCTAAAGCGGCGACAGACTCGTAGACAGTACCTTTCTCGTTGTGCCCGATCTCGGTGATACGAGTCAGTTAGGGCAACCATCGCGGTGAAGTGAAGCAGTGCAGCAAGCGTTGCCCTCACGGCGCAGTGCAGGCAGTGACTCGGTGATGGTCATCCAATGGCGCCGGTTATGACAAGGCTCGCGATGCGGAGTGAGGCGGCGCTCCATGCAGTGCTGGCAGGTCACAGAGCAGGTGACGGACCCGGTTGATGTTCAGGTCAGGCAGCGATGGTGTTGGTGATGTTCGGGCAGAGTGAATTGAGGCAGTGCTGAGTGCGGTGCCCACAGGACATGGTGCAAGTAACGGCTCAGTGACGGTCGCCCAGCGGCGTCAGTGAGACTAAAGATGCGGTGCGAAGTGCGGTGGTGCCTTCTGCAGTGCCTTCAGGACACGGAACCAACTACGGACGGGATGACAGAGTCGGCTGATTTTTTCTTCAGTGGTGACTAAAACCAGCAGTTCCAGAGACGGTGCCCAGAAGGATGGTGAAGTATTTGCTGTTTCTGAGATTTGGTGAACAGGGGGCAAACTCTAGCTCAAGCCCTTGGAGATATTTTGTCAAGCAGGATACAAACATGATTCCTCTCCTTGGCAGAAACAGCTACTCCAGGCCACCCCAGACAGCACACAGCAAAGGGCAGTACTCCTCCTCCTATTTGAGTTCTTCTCCTTGGCAGATGTTCCTCTTGAAGTCCAAAAGTGATCTAAAAGTTTGGGGTCTGGGCCCCACTTTTTATAGCACAATTTCCTTTGTTCTCTGGGGGCAGAGACGCTCTTTGCCCAGCCCAAACCAGGTCTGTCCTTTCTGGTGCAGCTGCCCATCAGGTGGTGGAGACAGGCAGACCAGGCCCATTCAAGTGTGAAAAAAATCTCCTCCCCCTACTCTGAATGCAGCCCAGGTTTATTCAGCCCAGCCCTAACCCACCCTGAGAGGCAGGACATACCTCACCCCCAAGTGGCAGTGTGAACAGAATGCACATCCCCAGCTCCTGTCACTCCAAAGCCAGACAGTCAATACACAGATCTAGCAGAGTTACACTGGATGGCTAAGCAAGAAAGTACCTACTTTCTAAAAAGTGGTACTTTCAAACACAGAATGTAAAAACCATCCTTACTAAAAAATACATCTTTATATTCTGAGTTCAGGCATACTAAGCTTTACCTTCCCATCTTGTCCCAATGGGAAGTTATATTCATAAGATGGTATAAATAAACTCCCATTTTATCCTATAGGACAGATAGCCTTGCAATAGTGAAAAACTAAATACACTGTATTTCACTACGAGGACATGCCACACACATCCGTACATGTCCTACCTTTCACATACGTTGCACCCTGTCCATGGAGGTACCTTGGTCCTACCATAGGGGTGTCTTACATGCAAGAAAAGGGAAGGTTAGGCACCTGGCAAGTAGGTGTACCTGTCAGGTCGACATGATAGTACTAGACTGCACACAGACACTGCAATGGCAAGCCTGGGACCCTTCTTCAAGGCTGCTTGTGTGGGTGGCACAATCTGTGCTGCAAGCCCACTAGCAGCATTTAGTTTACAGGCCGTGGGCACACATGTTGCACTGTACTAGGGACTTAGTAGTAAATCAAGTAAGCCAATTGTGTACACACTAGTCCATGACAACAATTTACAGAGGGGGCACTTGCACTTTGGCACTAAACATCTGTGGCAAAGTGCCCAAAGCATCTAGTCCAGCAAAATCGAAGGCCAACACACACTAAAAACACAGGAGGCAAAGGCAAAAAACACAGGCGAAACCCATGCCAAGGATGCCAGGTCTAACAATATTCAAAGGGGTGGACCAGCCAGCGGGCTGCTCTTGGAAAGAGCCTGCCAGTGGTGGGAGGGGATGATGTGGCATCTGTCAGGACTAGGCGCATTCTCTGCACAAACATGAGAAACCTTTTATGCATTCTCAGAAAGGTTTCTTCTGCTATGCCCTTGATGTAGGCCAGTGCCTTGTGCGCTGTAATTTTGCCTCTTTTGGCCCGCATTGCCGCCCCAGGCTTTTTGTTTGTTTCCCGCTGCCACCTTGGAACTGCTGCATGGGCCAGTGCCCTTGTTGGTGTCCACTTCAATGAATGATGTGGAATCAGTGAGGCTTCACTTCTTGAACGTCCTCTGGTCAGCAATGTGGACAAATATTTTCACAGTTTCTTCCTTATCATTTCCGTTTACACATTGAAGTTGTTCTTTATTTGTTTCTTTATACCTAGACATAATTTTTTCTGACTCTTGATCCAGAGAATACACTTATTAGTTTCCTTTATTCCTTCTTTTCTGGATTCAGCAGTTCCAAATCAGAAAGGCAGGAATGTACTACTTACTTTATAAATGACTAGATTTCTTTCAATGCTGTGCAATGTCACTCTTGCTCACTTTCGAGTTGTTTTTTGCTATTTTAGCTCTTTGATCCTTCAACACCTATGATTCTGTACCATGCCTTTGTCCACTTCCTTGAATCTCAAAGTTTGTATATCTCTGTTCAGTTTTTTCACTTGAAAAGCTGGGATTTTCCAGCAGTAGTTTTTTGTTGTTGTCCTTACTACAGTTTAAAATCAAATCTAGAGTTAAGAGTGGTTAATAGGAAAAGCACGCCTTGTCTTGCTTCCAATTTAAGAATTTGAAAAACCTTGTCAGAAAGACCAGCCAATGGTAGCATGGCTTGATTGTACAGAGAACTCTTCACTGCCACTTTCAGACCCTTGCACAAGGGAGAACTTTGAGAAGACAAGGGACTAAAGAGGAAAGAGGACTCCTTGTGGATTATACCCTACCTGGTGTGGGGGTACTCTCTGAACTCTGTCTCTTGGACCAGTAGCACTTTCATGTCCACTTCTCTGGGAAAAAGCAGAGGGTAGACTATCTGGAGACCCATGAAGAGAGAAATCATCTGCAAAACCCGAAGACCACTTCTGGCTAGAGGTGCTCTAGGAAGGGGTACCCCAGATTGCTCTAAGACCCGCGGGCGCCCTGCAAGTGGCCAGAAGCCCTTGAGACTGGAGCAGTACAGGCATCCAGTATGGTGTGTCTTCAAAACTACAGGGTGATGCTGGTTGAAGACTCAGGTCAATTCAGGACAGTAGAAGCAGGGGCAAGAGGGTAAATCGCTATGCTCTTCCTTATAAGAGGAGGAACAATCTAACTTAAAAAGCTTCAACTAGAAGAAGCATCCAACATTTAGAAGCAAAGAGACCCTGATTGAATACCGTAAACCACAGACTGTGCAAAAGAGCCAAAATTTGGCTAGAGAAATCAGATGCTGTTGCTTCTCCCACGAGGAGTTGCATGGCAGATCCCCAGACCACCAGCCAAAGAAAGTATCACCATACACAGGAGAGGGCTAGTTCCCTGAATGTTCACCATTTGTAGAAGAAATGTTGCACTCAGTGCCCCAGTGCCTCGGGCGATCTGTTGTGCTGGTTGTGCTGTGCTCTTTTAAGAACAGATTTTCCCCATGGAGTGCCAGGGCCTCAAGAACAGATTTACCACGTGTGGATGGCCTCAACTCCCAGCTAACCTGTCTGAAGGCAGAAGGAGAAGAAGACCCCCAGCTTCTATCCACTGTGCAGCAGCTAGCACACAAAAGACAGAAAGAACTGCCGCCTCCTCTTTCCACGTTTGGCAGTGTGCTGGGTTGAACGGTGTTGGCTGGACTCCACGAGCTTCGGCTTCCGCACCCCAAGGATGACTCATGGGTGACACATTGGGGGCAGGGGCATTCGGCAAAAGTAAAAAAGATATTGCACCAGCGTGTGCTGGTCTGAAAAAAACAAAGAGTATCAAAAAAGGCAATTGTTTTTGGTCCATTCAGCTGCTTTAAAGGGCTTCAGATATCAAGCCCATGGGCACAGGAGCACAACTTAATGCAAAGCTGAAAATTGAATCTTGCTTATGCAGTAGCCCAGGAAAGCTGGGACACCACTGGTAGAATTTATTGTGTGCTTGATTGTTGCCAGCAGAGCAGGAATCCCCACCCCCCACAATGAACCCTTGTATCAGTTTCTATCCGCCTCTGTATTCATCCCAGGTAAAGAAAGAGTGACTTGGAGAGTCGGACTTTGTAGGAAACACATTTTCGAAGTGGCCAATGATTTATAAGTGTGAAAGTAATAATTGTAATTCTTTTTAGTAGACAAAATAAAAGTACTTTCATGGATGTGTGTGTATGTTTATCGCAAAAGTTAATTCAAAAGAATAATTAGTGAACATATATATAGTGCTGATTTATATTTTTGTAAATAATGCACATGGCATGCAAACCACCCACCTGGTCAGCTGCGCGGTACCCAGTTCAGATACTGGATATAGGCACGTAAATCCTCTCTCCTCCTATCCTGACAGCCTTATCATAATAATGTCAGTTCAGCCTCACCCAGAGAGATGCTCATCGTGCCGCGATCTGCATGACTCTCTTTTTTATCGTCAATTTAAAAGCCTGTTCACTGATTTTAGAGATGGATGTTGCCTATGTGTAACTCCCCTTTGAAGCTAAATTGTAGGCGTTCAGGAGCCCTTTGTTTGTCTCTTATAGATGCTTTTGTTTCCCTGGTTGCAATTATTCCGGCCTAGGTGATTTGATTCGAGTGGATATCAAGGCAGGCTAAAGCTCTCCCGCTTCTCTCTGCCTTTATCTCCAGCAGCGCTCCGCCAGGCAACCATTTATTCATGATTACCGAGTTGTGTACGAAGGGAAATTGTTTTCCATTATGGGGTGAAAATAATATAAAAATGAGCTTAAATCTGTCAGAAGCACTGAAAACAGTGTTTATTGAGCAGCGAGTTATCTTAAAGGAAAGCAAACTATTTCCATAAGAGCCTGGCAGATATTGTGCATTCTTAGAATGAGGCATAGCAAAGGTAAACTTGAACATTTTGAGGCAATGAGCAGGTTTTTTTTGTTCAGCGCATAGTATTTTATTTTCCTTTGATTGCTCTTGTTTTTATACTGGTTAGTGTAATTTCAGTAGTTAGCAGAAATCTAATATTCTTCTAAGAAATAAAGAACAGTAGCTTTCATTTTAGTCTTCTGTCAGTTGCCTCATTATGTTTTTTACTGAGTTTATTTAAAGGATGTTTTATTAAAAATGTATTGAAAATGTTTATAAAGTGGGTTCTAATTGAAAATAAATAAAAGAAGTAGTCCATTGGCTGTTCAGCAATAACACTTTATTTTATTGTCTGCTATAAAGTTTTTTGTTGTTTGTTTAAAGCACGATGTATTCTCAGGTAACACGTACATTTGCATCTGTATGTGAAGCAAATTATAATCAACACTCCATTATCTAATTCAGTTTACAATTTTTGAATGACCATATCTTTTATTCGGCACTTATGACATAGTGCAGTCCGTAATCAAGAGTGTATACACTGTGCAGGGGTGAGAGGCACACAATTACAGTCACGGAACAGTGACAGAAGATTGCACATAAATTGCACCTAATTAGATAGCTACGGTCATTTGGGGGAACAAAACAGTAAAGAATCAACATGGGACTTTGGTAACAGTTGTACCTAATATGGTTCAGATCGGAATTGGGGCTGAAAGGGCTGAGCAGAAGAGAGAAAAGGAGGGATGGACACGGCAGGTAGAAGAAAGATAATGTATTGGGCCTCAGACAACAGTATACATATCACTAAAAAGTATGGGTAACAACTAACCTCTGAGAGAGGGCAAATCGAAAAAAAAAAAATAGAAGTGCACCATATTTACAAGCACGTTGCATTAGTTTAGTAAAGATTACATAAGAGTGTCGAATTTATAGAGTGAAAATACATGAGTGTTTAATTAAAATAGAATGCATATATCAGTGTGAAAAGCTAATGTAGAAGTGTGTAGAGATGTTAGAATGATGTTGAAATCCCATGTTATGTGGCTGTTGTAGAGGAGAATGTAATACTGCTAAACGTAGAAATGCGTAGGCCACATGGCAGTTCACAGAGAATGAAAGGTGCTGTTATACTCTCACATGATATGGATTTTAATGTTGTTGTAATTCAAAGTATTATTGATCATAGAACTGAAATATATGTTTTATAGAAGTGTTTCATATAACCATTGTGTGTAATAAGTTAGAATACTGTTTAGACTAAGAAATTAAAGGTTTACAGAGTGCACAGGCCCGTTTCATGTAATTCTAATAGGCCTGAATAGATAAGGTCATTTCTTTTGATCTGCATGTGTTAGTTAGAGGAATGTCATGTTAAGCATAAATTGCGGAGCCTTCTCGAAGGTTTACGACTTAGAAGATACGGTGGAGGCCGGAATTTGGGGCCCACTGTACGAGTGTCTGTTTGCAGGTGCAAGGAGGTTCCAATCAAGAGAGTGATGAATAGAGTTTTGTTCAGGGAGCCAGGCACAGGCCTGGAGGAGGCTTCAGGAATTTCCTGGGGGGTACCGTCCTGCCGGAGAAGAGCCTGAGAAGCAAGGTCAACGCTAACGATGGGCCCAGAGGAGTATCAGCATGGAAAATGCCAGAACCGACACCACGTGAGGGGCGTCTTTAAAGGGCGTTTCTATTGTAAATGGGATTTTTGTGTTAGGGACAGCACCCCTGGGTGGAGTTAGGGCAGATGGTCTGAGGAACCTAAGAGAGCGGATGGGTAGGCAGATAGGATAACTGCGAGACACCGATTCACAACGAAGACTAAGGGAAGTTAGTGATCTTCTTTGGAAGTCACCACGGCTGACACCTTTTTAGGTTAAGATTTTACTAAGTAGGGATGTCACTTAGTCTAGTGTAGGGACAGTCTAATCTGGATTTTCTTCCTTTCTGTAAATGACTCACAAGTTACAGCTTGTGTCTATTCTTGCAACTCTGATGATTTTTGAATTGGTTTTGGTGATAATCTTCTGCCGACTAAGAGCATTTAGAAAATGTATGTTTGTATTGATACCAGTATATCTTTTGAACCTTATTTTGAGATGTTTGTATCTCCAGTTAACTTTGGCTTTATAATAAACTTTTAAAACTTATTCGTAGTAAGTGGTTCTTTAGAGTGGTGTAAGTCCTTAACTGATTGACCCAGTAGTGGATTGCCTTTTACTCTATGACGGGTATCAACGGTTTAGTCGACCTGAGTTGGGATCTAGACCTATAGCAATAGATCAGAAATCCCGCCGTAACAGTTGGTAGCAGAGAAGGATGGTTACCTTCTAGAGGAAGGTGATCTAGACTAGGTTAAGATTACCCCAAGGTCCCTAGAGATCGAGAGATGAGCAGCGGAAGAATCGACTGCCGAAGAAGGTGCTGACGGTGCGAGAGAAAAGCAGCAGGGTCGGACGAGAGTGAGTGTAACAAGGGTCATGCATTGACAGATTGCGGTGTTTTGTGTTGTATCTGTATTGTAATGTCATGCGGAGTTGAATGACTGTAGTGTGAATGAGAGAGGGTTGTGAGCGCGCGCAACCTGGGTGAAAATCTTAAGTTCGGAGAAGAGCTTAAGTGGTTCGGGTGTATCAAACATCCAGAGTAGTTGTCGACCAGAGTAAAGGGGGTCATGAGGTACCATTGATCGCCCGCAGGACCGAGATAGGGGGAACGCAAGAGTGAGTGTGTGGGTAACGGACGCAGGTCGAAAGTTACCGTGTGTAAGTAACCTATCAGTCAAGGCGATTGTCTGGACGTACACGGAAAGACATTTCGTCAGTTAAGGTGACAATTACAGTTAGACTGTGGGCGTACAGTCAAGGAAAGTGATCGCTTGGTCGGAAGTAATCATTTTTCAGAGTATGAATGGGACGCATGCATGACCGGGAGACGAGCTGAGAAAGGAGGGGAACTGCTGCGAAGGGGAGACGAGTGACGTCAGCGAGAGCCGCGCTGTGATAGGCCGGTTGGTGTGAAGCCGCGCTGTGATAGGCCGGTTGGTGTGACGTCAGCGAGAGCCGCGCTGTGATAGGCCGGTTGGTGTGAAGCCGCGCTGTGATAGGCCGGTTAGCGAGAACCGCGCTGGGATTGGTGGATTGTCATCAGGAAGTAAATGAACGCAGAGAAAATAGAAATTTTGTAGATTTTGAACATGAAGTGTTTTAAATGTTTGAGAGCGATCTTTAAGAGAAAAAGAAGAGAATCTTATTACGGGGAAGAGGCACCGCCAGAGGGTACACCAGCTCACTATATGGCAACGAATGTTGGGTTGCATACTATACTGTGGCTTGATACTTGGAGTAAGATTACAGAAGGGAATGAGGAACTGACTTTTCCGAAATACGGAACGTTTAGACTAGAAGTGTTGCATCAGCTGAAAGCAGTTATGTCCTCATTGAGACCTTTGCCTAGACCAACACAGTTTGAGACCCTTAATGCGTGGATTAGGGCGGCGCACGACAGGAATCAGAAAAGAAACCAATCAGTAAGGGCAGTGCAAGATGCCAAATGGGATGCGGAAGCCAAGAAATGGAGGGTACAGACGATTGAAGTGGATAAGTTGTCCCCAGTGAGAGAGGTTACAGGAGAAAAGAGACCCATAGAAGAGGATGACGAGAGCGAGTCGGAGGATGGCCTAATAAATAAGTTGTTGATAGATAGACCGCCTCCGGACAATAGGGAGATAGAAGGTACTGAGCTCCCAAGGGAAGATAGGGTTGACATAGAAGGGAATAGGCCACTCCCTATAACGAATTGGGTACCTACCAAAGGTGAGGAGACACCTCAACATAGTCCTGTACAGAGAGTAGTTGGAAGGGTTGTGGTGCAGAAGATGCCAGCAACAGAGAGGGTTGAGTCTTATGGATTGCCAGATGCTCTTCAAGTATCCGTTACCATAGGTCCTATAGTGTCGGTTTATCACCCAGAGAAAGGGAGAGAGGAAGAACAGGTACGGCTAGACAGAGAAAGAGTTGAGATGGAAAGAAGGAATAACACGACAAATGCCTGGAGGCAATTGCCAGGACCGATAACGTGGAGCACCCCATTGGATTCAGCAGTGGATCCCGTAGCAGAACAGGGGGGTCAGAGAGGACCGATGGACCTGAGGGGACCACGGCCGAAATCCTATAAAGAGTTGAGGGCTGACTTGAAGGAATGGGATAGGTCCACAGAAGCACCGAGCAACAGGTCAAGAGCAGAAGCTGGATGGGGAAGTCGAGGCAACGGGACATTATCTCACTGCGGGGCTAGCGAAAGCAGTCAGGAGTGGGACGGTAAAAGTCAGGAGAGTAGAGGAGTTACACGTCATATTGACGGTGGAAATGGGCAGGAGCGAAAAGGTAGAAGTACGGAGTGTGGAGAGACGTCTCGTCTCATTCAAAGTGAGGGAGACCAAAGGACACAAGAGTACAGGGATAGGTTTAAGTGCACTCTCCATGCACCTGATGATAACGTACAGCACTGGAGTCGTGGGAACATGGGGAACCGCGAAGGATCTTGCCGTGCGTCGAGTGATCAGAGATCACAGGCAAATTGCGAAGGCATGGGGAATAATGGAATGCCTTACCATGCACCTAGAGAAACCAGGCAGAATGGGAAATGTGGGATTATGGGAAATACAGAAGTGTTTCACTATACACCCAGAGAGGATGGAACTGCATGGGACCTGGAGAGATGGGAGCATGCGAAGGACTCCCCATAACACGCCTGAGCCCAGACGTAGGACTCAGAGCTGTGATGGGAGAGATGTAAATGGACTCTCTAGAGATAGCATACTGAAAGCTGTGATAAAAGCCAAAAGACTCGATGTGACCAGCTTAAAATCTGACCTGGACAAGATAATAGATGGTGCGTTGCCTTTAGAAAGGATTGACATGTACGAACAAGATGAGCTGCTGTTTATAGCAAAGGATATTACTCGAAAGGCAAGAGCAACTAATGAGAAACTGTCTGAACTGGCAGACAAGTATATGGTAGATTTGTCCAGAATAAAGGCATTGCAGGGTAACCATAGGTTGCATTATTCAGATCAGGACTTGGAAGAGAGGAGGACAACTGGATTAAAAACACACATAAGGGAACTGATCACAGGAATAAGAGCATGGAGAGATCTGGACAAATGGGAAGAGAGGTGGTCCAAAAAGGGAACTGTTAGGCGGAGCGCGAATGTGATGTCTCCGGAGGGAAGGCTACTGCAGATGGAGGCATTCCCTTTGCGAGAAATAGCGAATGGGAGTTATGTACACGTGCCCTGGAGTAGGGGAGATTTGGCTGCATTTACCAACTCATTTCCGAAGTTAAGGGAAAGTCCCGTAGAGTGGTACAAGCAGGTAGAGAGGTTTGTCAAGATTTCGAAAGTATTGTGGATTGATTTGAACACCTTATTCGACATTGTGGTCCCAGGAGACTTGAGGATAGCATGCAAGGTTAGTGTCGAATGGCCAACTGCAGAACCAGAAAGGGATGCTCGTACTAATGGACCGTCAGAAAGAGTAATGTTAAAATATGAAAAGGTGATGACATGGCTGAAGGAGAAGGTGCCACCACAAGATATAGATTGGGTAAAAATAGACCGAACCAGACAGGAACCCAAGGAGACAGTTCATGAGTTTTATGAGCGATTGCTGAAAACGTTCAAACAATACAGTGAATTAGATGTAATGGATCCCAAAGATATAGGACAGTTTGTATCGAAGTTCGTTTTGGGGTTGAGACCTGATATTTGTTTGATGATTCAGCAACATTTAATTTGTTGGCAAAACAAACCATTGGATGAAATTTTGAGATACGCAAGGTATTGCAGTGATGAAATAGATTCCAAAGCAAAGAAACTAAAGGAGAAACTGATGATGGTGCAGATGCAGTCGACTAGAAAGGGTGGACAGCAGCAACAGGGAACAGGGACGATGGGAAGGAAATCAAATAGTCAGAATAAGGACAACGAGGAAAACCCGAGACCTAGAATAGACGTTGCTACATTGAAAAAAACGACAAAGTGTCACCAGTGTCACCAGGTGGGACATTGGAAACGCGAGTGTCCCTATAACCCTGAAAACGGAGAACTAGAAGTAGAGGAGGAGGAAGTTCAAGAAGTTCAAGTTCAAGGGGTGACAGTGCCAAAGAGTAAGGTGGCCAAAGGGGGGACTTCGGCTCCACGAGCTCAGTTCCCGCTGCCACCAAAGATTACGACAGGGGGAAAGATCTATAGACAAATGCCTCTTTTTATAGACGAAGAAGAATGTTACTACGTTGATCCCTTGACGGGACGACGTGTAAGTAGAGAGGAGGACTGTACCCTCAGGGCAGTTCTAGAGGTGGATCAAAGAGGACCATTTGTTGAGGCTGAAGTGGCAGGGTGTCCTACAACATTCTTAGTAGATACCGGAGCTACTCGATCAACTTTGAGATCGGCAGTGGTTCCAGATCTACCAATGTCGGGGGAAACAATTCAAGTGGTAGGAGTCGCAAATAGGAGAATGACTAACCCTTTGACGGAACCAGTGCTAGTGAGAATAGGAAACCACAACTATGAACATCAGTTTGTAGTATGTGATTCTAGTCCTGTGTGTTTGTTAGGAAGAGACTTATTGTGCAAACTGAACTGCACAATATACTGCACACCTCAGGGAGTAGAGGTACAGACTACAGACGAGGATGCTACCTTTAAAGTTGCAAATTCGAGAGTAGGCGTAGAACTGTATCCTACCCTGACTGTGGAGGACCTTCCTGGGGACTTACGAGATACAGTGTCATCAGAGGTATGGGATTATACTGGAGAAGAGATAGGATTGATCAAAGGAGTAGAACCAGTGAAGATCATGGTAAAACCAAATGTTGAATATCCAAGAACGCCTCAATACAAATTGACCCCGGAGACGATTGCAGGAATAAAACCCGTAATCGTCTCTATGATTCAACAGGGAATACTGAAGGAAATCGTGGGTAGTCCATGCAACTCCCCGATTATGGGTTTGCAGAAACCTAGTGGGAAATTTAGAATAGTACAAGATCTTCGAAGGATTAATAACATAGTTGTTTCATGTTGTCCAGTGGTACCGAATCCATCAGTGATATTGTTTCAGATACCATTCCAAGCTGAGTGGTTCACAGTGATAGATCTTTGTCAGGCTTTCTTTTCAATTCCATTAGATGAGGAAAGCCAGTTTCTTTTCGCTTTTAAGCTGGAAAATCGTGTCCTAACATGGTGTCGTATCCCACAGGGGTATACAGAAAGCCCATCAATCTTCAACCAGCTGTTGAAGAAAAATCTTGAAAGTCTAGTACTGCCACAGAACTCGGTTCTGGTCCAGTACATAGACGACCTACTTGTTGCGTCAGGAACGGAAGAAGCTTGTAAGATTGATACCATCGCCTTGCTGAACCAGTTAGCTGAAAATGGGCATAAGGTATCTCCGAGCAAATTGCAGTACTGTCTGACAGAAGTACAGTACTTGGGTCACCGGATAGAAAAAGGAAAGCGCAAGGTGTCACCAGATAGGATAGAGGCGATAATGAAGATGAACTCGCCTACGACACAGAGAGAAGTCAGGATGTTCCTAGGAATGGTTGGTTATTGCCGACAGTGGATAGCTAACTTTTCCCTGAAGGCAAAACCCTTACAAAAACTGATGCACAAGGAGGTGAGTGATCCGGTACCATGGGACAAGGATTGTTTGATGTCGTTCCTACAGCTGAGAGAGGACTTGTGCCGTGCTCCAGCTTTGGGGATGCCTGATTACGAAAAACCATTTTCACTTTACTGCTGCGAAAGAGAGGGTTGTGCTTTGTCAGTTTTAGTACAAACTCATGGAAATGCCCGTAGACCAGTTGCATACTTTTCCGCTACTTTAGATCCGGTAGCCGCAGCGTTGCCCGGATGTCTCAAATCCGTTGCTGCAACAGGTGTCAACATTGAAAGGTGTGAAAATATAGTAATGGGACACCAATTAGTGGTGTATGTACCTCATTCTGTAGAACTGTTAATGACCAGGACCAAGACACAGCACTTAACCAATAATAGGCTCACGTGCTACGAGCAAGTTATTCTTGCTGCGGAGAACGTGACCCTTAAGAGGTGCTCTGTTTTGAATCCTGCTACATTGATGCCACTTCCTAATGATATAGAAGGCGAAGAATGTGAAGATCACAATTGCCTTGATGTGACTGAACTATGCACCAAGCCAAGACCAGATATTGTGGATGAGCCGTTGACTGACCCTGATGAAATTTTCTTTGTTGATGGCTCATGTTTAAGAGATGATACTGGTCGGTTGAGAGCAGCTTATGCTGTTTGCACCATTACTGGAGTTGTGGAAGCCGCTTGCCTGGAAGGAGTACACTCCGCTCAGGTATCCGAAATCATTGCATTGACACGTGCCTGTTTAGCAGGTAGCAAAATTAGAGTCACCATTTATACCGATAGTCAATATGGTTTCGGTGTAGTTCATGATTTTGGGCAATTGTGGTCTCAGAGAGGTTACATGACCTCCTCTGGTTCGCCTATTCGAAATGGGGAATTTGTGCGACTGTTGTTAGAAGCATTACAAGGTCCAGCAGCAATTGCGATCGTTAAATGTGTAGCCCACACCAAAAATACAGATTTTGTGTCGCAAGGTAATCGATATGCAGATGAAGTTGCTCGCTATTGCGCGGAGCAAGGATATTCTTTCACAGAAGTGGAAGTAGGTGGGACTCAGGAAAAGACAGAGTTAAACATGATGCTAGAATTAGTTGATACTTGGGAGGATTTAAAAGACATGCAAGAGAACGCACCTGATTCTGAGAAAAAGGCATGGGAAACAGCAGGTTGTGTGAAAAGTGAAATGGATTTGTGGGTTTCAGCAGATGGAAGGGCAGTATTACCTGACGAATTAGTGAGTCCAATGGCACGACAGATACATGGTCCAGTACACTTAGGAAGAGATGCCATGCTGAGGTTATTTAGGCAGACTTGGTATAGTCCGAAGTTTAGGATTGCAGCAGAAGCAGTGTGTCGAAGATGTGTCACATGTCAGCAATTGAACGTAGGGAAAAGAACACCAGTTACAATGAGTCACATTGGGAGGTCTGGGGGGCCTTTCAACCGAATGCAATTAGATTTTATTGAGATGCCAAAAATCAACCGCCTCAGGTATGTTCTGGTGGTTGTATGCATATTTTCCAGATGGTTCGAAGCATACCCTACACGCAGGTGCGATACACTCACAGTAGCAAAGTTGTTGCTTAGAGAGTTGATCCCGCGCTTAGGGGTGCCGACATCCTTGGAATCAGACAGAGGAACTCATTTCAACAGTGAAGTTGTGAAGATGCTTTGCTCTGCATTAAACATTGATCAGAAGTTGCACTGTAGCTATCGACCAGAGGCTTCAGGTATCGTGGAGCAGATAAACGGAACTCTAAAGTCCCGAATAGCCAAAGTATGTTCATCGACGTCCTTAAGCTGGCCTGATGCTCTGCCCTTGGTATTCATGAGTATGCGTAGCACACCAGACAGGAGGACAGGTCTCTCTCCACATGAGGTTTTAATGGGGAGGGCAATGAGACTTCCGTCTGTTCCAACTACAGCTTTGTTGAATATTACAGATGACCTGATCCTGGATTATTGCAAGGGACTTTCTGATGTCATTCATTCTGTGTCTCTTCAGGTGCAGGCTGCTGAAGTTCCATCTTCAAGAGACCTATGTCACGACTTGTGCCCTGGTGATTGGGTGCTTGTGAAAAAACACGTCCGGAAGAACTGCCTAGATGTGCGTTGGAAGGGGCCCTACCAAATAATCCTGACAACGAATACTACTGTAAAGTGTGGAGGGCTCTCAAACTGGATTCATGCTTCCCATACTTGAAGAGTTCCAGCACCCTTAGAAGAAACAGCTCCTCTCACAGATGAAAATCCAGCTGTGGACGGCGAACCACTAGAGGGGATCAGTCAAGCTGTGGGGGTGTCGAAAGAAGTTGGGAGTGCTACAGATCCAGCAGAAGAAAGACAGGACGACAGTGAAACTGAAGTTGCCACCGAAGGAGAAAGTTGCTGTGAATACGGTTCAGACACAGATCAAGACAAGAGTGATCAAGAACCGAGTGTGAGGACAAGAAATAGGAGAACAAGGCGTGGAGAAGCTAGTTGGCCTGAAAGAAAGAAGAGGCCGAGCTTGAAGCCAACTCCAGAGAGAACTCTTGCTCCTATATCTGAAGACTCGGATTGGGACGAAGGTGCACAAAGACAGGAACAGGAAGGTCCGAGAAGATCGAGGAGGGTACGAGTGCCCTGCAGAAGATACGCTACTCCTGAGTGGACCTACCTAGCTGCAGATGTCCAGTGCACGGAGATCCGGGAGGGTGAGGGAAGTGACAGTGACCAGTACTGACCCAATCATAACATTGGAAGTAGTGTTGTTGGTACCAGGAGTGGAGGTCGAAGGGTTGCTGACACTCACTATCCCCAATCCTCCTTATCTGAGCAGGATAAGAGAACTGGTTTTAAACAGAATAGAATTTCCGACTTTTTGTTCAACGATGCCAACACTCGAGGAGATCATTCTTCGTTTAGAAATATTAGAATACGTGATTAGAGCCGCTGGAACACGTATGATTCCAGATTGCTAAAGACTTTGTAAATAAACAGATTGAAAGATAACCTAGCGCCAAGTGGAAGAAGAAGAAATTTAGGGACTTCCCATTTAGTGGACGGAGAAGGGCTAGGGTTGTCTGTTGCTAAAGAACTCAAAGACTGATCTTGCAGAAGGGATTATCAGCTTCCAGGTGTGGTTCGGAAAGGCTGAACAAGCAAAGAAAAGAGACTTTGTGTTGTGAAAGAAAATCAGAACTACACTGTCTTGAGATCATGGAGGCCGGCAACCTAAACCGCAAGACAAAATGCATAGTAGGCACACTTTTAGTGGGAGTAATTTTTCTTATAGTTTTAGTAGTTACTATATCATATGTAGTGGGACATGAAAATGAAGAGAAGGCAACAAAGGAAGCAAAAATTGTATCGATACAGAAACCTACTACTGCTGGTCAAAGGGGGGACAATACAGAGAAAGATAAAGCTTTACTAGCAGCAGAGACTCGTAGGTTGCATGTGGATGAATCACAGGGAAATTTCAGATCAAATGCATATGCTAAATTGCTTTATGAATATTGATGCTATGGAGGCAAAGGATTGCTATGTGTGTATGCAATTGCCAGCCTCTGTAGACGAAGGTATTAGATATCATCATCTTCCATTGACTTATGGAATCACATGTAGTTTGTTGCTTAGTATATTTTATGAACGTGATGGTTTTGAGTATTATTTTTCAAATTTTGATGCTGTTTTACCAGAAGTTCCAAACTACAAGCACATGAACAAGTGGGATTATTATAAGAGTGAAGATAGATTAAAGACATTTTTCATTCCTTGGAAAACGTTGGATACTTCACATGCCCGAAGAAATAATTTGACTTGTAAAGTGTCAGAAATTGAGAAAAGGTTTATAGGACAGGTGGATGATCGGTATAGGAGACAGAAGATCTTAAAGGCTTCAGGACAATGGAAAACAGATTGGACCGAGGAAGAAAGATCACACAAAAGAAAGGGTAGTAATGGTCCAATAGCTTTAGATCGAGAGCAAAAAGGGAAACTGTGTATATATAGGGGTAAAACCTATGATGAGAATGTGTTTGTGGGAGAAGTAAATTGTGAACATGCTTTCCAATTAGAATATTATACAAAGGATTTCTTGAAGGCAATGCAGGTGATCCCGAATGTATATTTTGTTTGTGGAAGAAATGCATACGTGAAACTGCCGGATAATTGGTATGGATCATGTTATTTAGCAATTGTCTTCCCCAAAATATACCATGCTAAGGATCTAGAAATTATAGAGGGAGGAACTCAAGCTAGAGGAAGAAGGGATGTAAGCAATGAGGAGGTAGTTGGAGACGTATTTGGTGCTATGTTTCCTCTTTTAGGGATAGTACTGAATGATGTCAAGATTAGAAGATTGGCAACAGTTGTAGATAGGTTGTCCGCCAGTACTGCTAGATCATTAATGCTGGTGGAGGGAGAGATGCAATCGATAAGGGCAATGGTTCTTCAGAACCTACTTGCTCTAGATGTTCTGTTAGCCAAAGAGGGAGGAGTCTGTAAGGCTTTGAAGGTTCAGGAATGTTGTACTTACATTCCAGACAATTCAAAACCTCTAGAAAAGTATATACGGAACATCACTGAAATTCATCATGAGATTGAGGATTTGACACAGGTAAATGTATGGGAAAAAGTAGGTCATGGAATGGGTAAAGTTGGAGGTTGGTTTGCCAATCTAGGAAAGGGTTTCATTTGGTACATACTGAAACCTATCATCATAATAGTGATTTGTATAATCACCTTGTGGGGATTGGTGCGGCTGTACCAATGGTCAGGATCAAATAGGTTGCAGAGATCCATGAGAGAGCAGGAGAGGAGATTATCTGCGATGCAGGATAATCAGTACAGGAGTCTGAGGGCTCTAGAGATGATGAAACGAGAGAGTACTGCAACGAGTTCAGTTTGATTCAGTTCATACCTCAGGGATGGTGTTGTGATGGTGATGACTACTAAAAGTCATCAAAGGGGGGAACTGAGAGAGCGCAAATCAAAAAAATAAAATAAAATAGAAGTGCACCATATTTACAAGCACGTTGCATTAGTTTAGTAAAGATTACATAAGAGTGTCGAATTTATAGAGTGAAAATACATAAGAGTGTTTAATTAAAATAGAATGCATATATCAGTGTGAAAAGCTAATGTAGAAGTGTGTAGAGATGTTAGAATGATGTTGAAATCCCATGTTATGTGGCTGTTGTAGAGGAGAATGTAATACTGCTAAACGTAGAAATGCGTAGGCCACATGGCAGTTCACAGAGAATGAAAGGTGCTGTTATACTCTCACATGATATGGATTTTAATGTTGTTGTAATTCAAAGTATTATTGATCATAGAACTGAAATATATGTTTTATAGAAGTGTTTCATATAACCATTGTGTGTAATAAGTTAGAATACTGTTTAGACTAAGAAATTAAAGGTTTACAGAGTGCACAGGCCCGTTTCATGTAATTCTATTAGGCCTGAATAGATAAGGTCATTTCTTTTGATCTGCATGTGTTAGTTAGAGGAATGTCATGTTAAGCATAAATTGCGGAGCCTGCTCGAAGGTTTACGACTTAGAAGATACGGTGGAGGCCGGAATTTGGGGCCCACTGTACGAGTGTCTGTTTGCAGGTGCAAGGAGGTTCCAATCAAGAGAGTGATGAATAGAGTTTTGTTCAGGGAGCCAGGCACAGGCCTGGAGGAGGCTTCAGGAATTTCCTGGGGGGTACCGTCCTGCCGGAGAAGAGCCTGAGAAGCAAGGTCAACGCTAACGATGGGCCCAGAGGAGTATCAGCATGGAAAATGCCAGAACCGACACCAAGTGAGGGGCGTCTCTAAAGGGCGTTTCTATTGTAAATGTGATTTTTGTATTAGGGACAGCACCCCTGGGTGGAGTTAGGGCAGATGGTCTGAGGAACCTAAGAGAGCGGATGGGTAGGCAGATAGGATAACTGCGAGACACCGATTCACAACGAAGACTAAGGGAAGTGAGTGATCTTCTTTGGAAGTCACCACGGCTGACACCTTTTTAGGTTAAGATTTTACTAAGTAGGGATGTCACTTAGTCTAGTGTAGGGACAGTCTAATCTGGATTTTCTTCTTTTCTGTAAATGACTCACAAGTTACAGCTTGTGTCTATTCTTGCAACTCTGATGATTTTTGAATTGGTTTTGGTGATATTCTTCTGCCGACTAAGAGCATTTAGAAAATGTATGTTTGTATTGATACCAGTATATCTTTTGAACCTTATTTTGAGATGTTTGTATCTCCAGTTAACTTTGGCTTTATAATAAACTTTTAAAACTTATTCGTAGTAAGTGGTTCATAGAGTGGTGTAAGTCCTTAACTGATTGACCTAGTAGTGGATTGCCTTTCACTCTATGACAGGTATCAACGGTTTAGTCGACCTGAGTTGGGATCTAGACCTATAGCAATAGATCAGAAATCCCGCCGTAACACCTCTTGAAAGGCACATTCGAAACTAAGAAAACTGAAGCACAAAATACCGAAAGGGTTATACATCACCACCTTAAGATGGGTACAGTTACATATATCCACACTGAACCCTCAAATCCTGACACATCCACCCTACATTTTAACCGATAAAAAAAGCGTAAAACTGAACACCTCCAGCCTATTCCTAAAATAATAAACAACATAAGTGTACACAAAAAGTAAGTGTTACTTGAAATAATAGTCAAGATACCGTGGTGAAAGTTTTCAGCAAACATGAAAAGGAATGCCTTTTACATAGGGACTGGCCATTTTTTAATTCAAATTCTTGCATGTCAACCATTTACACTGCACTCTCAACACTGTGCAACCTTTGTTAATGTCTCTTTATTTCAAGTATTATCATCTCTTCCTTTGATTTTTGTTCTCCCTTTGTTTGCAAATCATACCATCACGCAACATTGCAACTTCTTCCTTCCCTAGCAGATATTTTTGAAAATATTATTTCTACAAATTTGGTCATATCGACCATATCTCTCATGACCACATCCAACTTTGCTGATGATTATTCAGCAACAATACATTCTACATATCTTCTGTCCACCCATACTTAATTCAGCTTTGCATTTAGAATGCATCCTGTTGCAGTGTAATTTCAATCCATCTGAATTAGCATGCAGGTCTATCGAATGGGCCTGTACAAATTCTCACAAAATGTCCCTCAAACTTGCTCTCTTAACAAATTATATTTGCACATTCTCCTTGATCACTATGCTGAAAAGTAATCCTTATCCGCAATGATGTACTTTGGCCGTTTTCCCAAAAATAGAAAAGCACCCTAAGTTTCTAAGGGCAGTTTTCCCAAGGCTATGCAGTTAGGTAGATGGGAAAAAAAAGTTTAATTGTTTGATTATCAAATTCATAACCAAGATTCGTGAATCACAATAGTTCAAATTAGTTTTGTTGAAATAGTGTCATATATAAAGATATTTTCGAAATTCACTATGGATATTTAACCTTTCTTTTACCTTATACAGAGCTGCCTTACGTGCAGAAAATTAAGAAGATATTCGTCAGTTTCTCCTGTAGTACTGAAATTTGGAAAGCCTTGGCTCAAATTCGACACAAAGCAAATTGTTGTTGTTGTTGTTTACCTATTATATTATGGAAGAAGAAACATAGGAGCATGTACTTTGTCTATGTCTAGAACTGATTTCTTTAAGGAAAACATTTGTTCCTCCACCTTTTAATGAAAATCGATTCAAAACAATTTGAGGATTTGTGTTTCTCTCTTATACCACAACATCAAACAAAGCCATAGGATTTATTTTTAAATCAGTAACACTAGTTTTTACCTTTTTAAAAGCTGTAAAGCATTCATTGTATTTCTGTTTTGGTAAACAGGAATAATAGCATATCTTATGTTGTATCTATTAATTGGACTGTTTCATGGGGTTATATTGTAGCTGTCCGCTGTTATTGTGTTTGATTTTGCAGTCAATACAAATTAAGTATTGTGTAACATAAATATTATGTTATAACATAATTTGAGATATTTATTTCAGTATTAATCCCATCATCATCATCAATTATTTCCATTACTTCTTATCATCTAAGAGAAGGGAACACAGACATTTTCCCAAATGTACTACATTTTAGCATTGGTGTCTGTGCGAAACAAAGGGATGATACACAACACAAAGCTGAACAGCCAAAAACATCAATCACCTTTCAAATGCAAAAGTATTTTTGCACCAAAAATTAATGTGAATATAGAGCTGGAAATCATTGTGTCGCTGTGCAGGAAAGATATGCTAATCCATGCAGATTAGGTGGTGCAGTGTGGGAACAGTACAATGGCCCCTAATATTTCAATGAAAGCTAGATCAGCTTAAGTTGTGACCTGCGTTAGTTGCAATCCTACAGTCAAATGAAAACCTGTGAATACAATTGGGGAAAAGATAATATTCCCATACATAAGATATGTAATTTTCAAAATTACACTTTATACATTTTACCATTGAGCGATTTTTTGTGACTAGATTTACACCGGACAATGTACCACGAGTACAAACCTTTGGAAAACACTACTTTTACACCTTGCAATGTGGTACAGTGCTATATTGTGCTTATCATTTGGAAGCAAGGCATTTTACACTACGAAATATTTGCTTGATTTGCTTTATCATAAAAAGTTATAATGTATTACATTGTGTGCTTATTTGATCTGGTGTATGACATTTTGTGTTTATGATGTTTTGTTATATTCAAAGTATGTATTCAAAATATGGATCTGTAAAGCTATGGCATTGTCTTAACTTTTTTTTTTGCTGTTTGCTTTCATTTGTGCATTTTAGATGTTTACACTTGCAAGATAGTATTTATCTATTGAAAGGACTATTAGCATTAACACAACTTTCGAACTATTCACAGTGTTTTATTCGATTTGTTTTATATACTTGGGTGTGATATTATGATCCTATTATCATGGCATTTCTTGTAATTGTCATGCATTTTAGATGCCATTGATTTTGATTTATGCATTGAGTATTCACTGTGTAGTTTGTTTTCATTTCATGTGTGATAATTTCATGAGGCGGATTTTTTACTTACTTGCTGCTGCCGGGATGTTGTATTTTTACTGCATTTTGTTTGCAATTATCCATGGAATTATTTTGTGTTGACTGCTAGATATGGCTGTATATGGCTGTATTTTTTTCTAAACATCGAAAATCAAAAGCAGGCAAACTTATAAATGACATGAGATGTATTAAAAATACACTAAATTAGTATTAAAAAAAATTCAATCTACAAAATATATACACATGAGTTTGAATATTTTCCATACAAAACTCCTTGGATGCTTTCTTACTTTGAAAAACAAAAATAAACAGCCTCAATAGAAAATCTATATAATAAATTGCCCTAAAGTTTTCAAACTGTCCATGACTTTTCCAAATATGCTCTTCCGTCTTTTGATCTAAAATTGAAAGAAGCCAAATAATTAGAACAAGTCAGTTTCTGATATCACAACGTTCCAATGTTCTCCGTACTACCCCAAAAATATTGTGAAACAAATAATTGATAAGAAAATGTCTGGGCGAAGCTGAATAATCTTTGCTTCCAGGAAATCATTCAAAAGTTATTAATTTGGTCATACATTAGACTAACTATTCTTGAAGATGTTAGTTTAGTAAATTGTCAGACTCCCTGAGCACATCATATGTCACAAAAAAGTTCCTCTAAGGATTGTTTATATAAAAGCTAAACTATGCTCTCCTGACATTAATATTACAAAGTAGCATTGCCCTCGCTTGATACAGAGAAGCTTTTGTCACATATTCTCTCAATTTCTGATCTTCACACCTTTGTGGAGAGCCCTGAGGTTAACTATGTTGTTGAGAATCAAGGAGTTGCTATTTTCACACCTTTACCGCAATGGAAAGATGTGGGTCTTCTCAAATCTTTGTCTCAAAGTAGTGTACTGATTTCAAAGTTGACTCTCAAATGCTTTTCTTTGCCTTGGTATTAATAACTACAAATGAGAACATATTCCTTTGGATTGCAACTAGTACAATTCTCAGGAGAACACAATCACTAAGAATACCATATAAAACAACTTTGCCTCCGTTAGCCCATGTTCGAACACCACTCCTGGCAGAGAATGTTAACAACTTCAGGGACAGTGCCCAGTTCCTGTTGGAGGATAGTGGAAGCTCTGGTGCACAACCAGAGAGAGTGATTGTACATTTCATACCACTTTCAAGTTGTGAAGGGGATCCCTTCACTTTAGAGGAGGTCTGGACTAACTTAAAAGAGCATGTATATATTTGACTTAAGCAGCTTAAGAAGGTATTTCTAAATATATGCTCCTTGGAATCCACAGTGTGCCTTTAGGTGGGGTGTAACTATCACTTCCCAGGAGTTAGGGGGTGCAAGACCCATGAGGATTTACATGTTATGTTTCTTTGTTGGTAAATAGGATCGGCACATATACCGTAATTTGTTAAAGGGTCAAATAAGTATTACTATGGTCCTTAGAAAGAAAACTTTATCTTAGAATGTTGCAGTGTGAATAAAACGCATGACTGTTTAGAACGTTTTTCTAGTAGAGCACTATTCATCTGAACTCTGAGAAAAGAAAAGCAGTGCCACTAAAATTCTTGGCCAGCAAAACACTGCAATTCTAAGTATTGAGAAATATTGAATATCATTACTAACCGGAAGAGTGTGTCAGGAGAAGTTCTGCTCTTTTGTATACTGCATGAGAAAAGTGCACATTTCTATTATGTGCTGGGTAGATGATATACCTTCATAACAGTGAAGAAAAACTTGGTTGTCTCGTAAAATAGTGTATCTGGAGATTGATGGAAGAGAGAAGGCAGAAACAGGCCCTTACTTCTCACTTGAGCAGGAGAATCAACCACCTATCATATGCTTACCTCTTTACTGGGAAAAGTGCAATCCATAAGCAACAGCATTTACCCAGGTGGCTTATGCTTTGTAAGTTGTGGCTATTTTCACTTGCTCATTTTCTCTCTTTTCAGATTCTTTTGACAAAATGAATGATGTTAATGTTTGATTATAGTCAAACACTTTGCTTTCTTATGTTTCTAATTGCAGGTGTACCACCCGAGGATTAGTTTCTTCATAAATGGTTTGGAAGAGGATGGCACAGCTTATGATTCAAGAAATTTAAGTGGCCAAATAGCTGACACTTCTGTGAATGCTCGGATGCGCATTGGACAAAGTTTCAACAGTATGTCACAGAATTGACTAATACATGGCTTCAAAACAAATGTCTTGTCCTCCTTTAGACACAGTTGTTTCTGCCCTTTGAACGCATTTTCTCTCTCTACATTTAAGGAGCAGTGGCAGCCAAATAACAGCATGGAGTGCTACTAATGCACATGTACATCCAGGCAGCCTATTTTAGTTGAACAAATTAAATGTTTCTCCTTAGTATTTGTTATTATCATATTTTTTCATCTGTTGTTTTTCTTTTCTAGTCATTGTGGTAAAAAGCTCATTCCACTTCTACCAAGAGATCATTGTTTTTTAGAGGATTTACTGAGCTTTGAATTATTTGTCAAGTGTGATTTAGATTTACTTTGTTTTCAATGGCTCACGAACACATACAAGTTTATATTTTAATGACGTTTTTGCAAGCTAAAAACGCATTCACTTGGCACAAAACGAAAATGCTCCGCCATCCCTCCCAACTTTTAGGATTCAGGATAGAACAATGTCAATACCTATGGGGTTCCTGGGCATCATACTGAGCCTCAATTTTGGTATTTCAGTCCTTTTACCCCTGATTTCCTCGAGGTCCACATACTGAGAACACTAAAAGCTTATTTTCCACTTGATCCTTAGGGTAGGAAGGTGAGCAATCCAGTGCTCACTTAGGGAAGTGGTCTGGGATTAGAGATTCAAAGCTCAAAAATTCACCCGATGACACTTTTTTATTGATTTCTCAGTTAGCGCCTTAATTTAAAAAGAAAGTACATTTTATTGTGCCTACAATGTAATGCTACTCAAATAGGTCTTGCAATAGGTTAGAGCTTAGGAATTACAGGACATACTTGGCTATGTGGAATATTTAATGACTACTTGGAACGTAGATGCTAGTCCATTGACTTTCTGGTGAGCGATGTCCTTCTCATTTGTTGACTTGGAGATCAGACTCATCAGCTTCAATTCGGCCCATAAAGTGTCCTCTTCATAGAGTTCAGCTGCCATAGCTCACGTATTTCTTTAGGGGAGCATTGTATCTGAAGGTCAGTGCGGTGTTTCTTCAATTAGGAATGAACGACCACAGATTGCTGTCCCAAATGCAGCATCCCCATTGTTTAACCGCGTATTCCTAGACACCTCTGCAGAGTGATCACTGTTGAGCAGACAAGTGCCCACAGTTGTCCAGTCAATATCAGAGGACCAAAAAAAATCTCCCAATGAAACAAAGAAAAAAGTCCACTCGGGGATTGTCGAGGCATGATGAAGTGGGAGTGCATGAGGGCACTATAAATGTCCCTAGCTCCTGTGCTTTATGGTCCCAGAGTCCGTTTGAGGGCATATGTCACAGGGCACATTTTCAATCAATGGACACGCTATTAAAATTACAGAAGAGAACCACTGGTCACAATTCAGTCACATATGTGCAGTGTTCTTTTTGAGAGTAGAACAGGGACCTAGTCGGTCACAGATAGTTTTCCTTGGATGTTTGATGGCTGTTGATCTTGGGATTCTTGATCCCCACTCGCAACCCACTGACAGCTCTCAAGTCAAGAAGGAGGGCTGATGAAATCTCAAGGTAGTTTTGGGCAACCAGGGGACACCCACAGAGCAGGGGGTCCCATAATTCTCACCACAGTCTCCTGTTCCTTCACTGGCCTGATTTTGGGGAGTTCACTTCTCTGAGCTGCTCTTCCAGCTGGTAGCGTTATTGCAGGGTTGCTCCTCTAGCCAGTAAACCTCATGTACAGACACCAACATCAGCCCTCTCTCAGGCAAATTCCTTTCTGAGGCAGACGCTAAGCTATTCCAGCAGAGCTGTCAGACTTCTTCAGGTAATGTCCCCAGATTTGACTTGGGAGCTATCTGTCAGCAGCACCAGCCCTAGAAATCAGATGTTTCTCCAAGTCACTGCAGGGTGTTGCCTACACTGGTCACTGCAGGGTGTTGCCTACACTAGGGACTATATTTAACATGGTGATTCATGACCCTTGCATCTCGCAAGGAGGTACAAAGGAGACGCAACACTAAAGTTAAATTTATCAAGCCACGTAAGGCCACCTTGCATGGCCCTGCATGGTTTGATAAACCTGGAGTAATGCAAGGCATCGCACATTGCTGCCGTGTGTTACTCTGCCCCAGGGAGACTTTCCATGGGTGAAGCGTGGGTAGAGTGTGGATGTTCCCAAGCACACACCCATGAATTTTGGTGCATTCCCAGATTTATCATTAGTGGGAGACCTGGGAAGGCATCAAAATGCTACGACTACCCAGGGGAGGTGTAACGAGGAGAAATATTTACATTTCTCATGGTTCTTTCCTCTTTCTAAGTGTGCTGCATTCTGGGACACCTTCCTGAACAACATAAAATCCTGCTTCCTACGCAGGCACCCTTGTACCATGGTGCAAGGGTGCCTGCGTAGGAATTAGGTAGCCAAAAATCCACCAATGTAAGGAAAGGACAGAAATGCGCCATATGATAGTTAATATGTTGTGTTACAGCCCTTTCATGCCGCTCAGTGCAGCATGTTAGAGTGCTGCGTTGCGCTACATAAAAGTTTGATAAGTATGCCCCCAGGTTTGCAGACAGAGTCTGTGTATTCCTCATGTACACCAAACTACCTCAAGTACCCATGTACTGTATTGAAGCGGTTCTTCAATTTCATGTATCCATCTACGAACAGGGCAGCCAAAATAGTTGCATGCAGGTGATAGCGGGCAAGAGGGGTGGTGCTGAGCGTCTCTAATTTGGGAAATTCCAAACAGGAGCACAAAGGAGAGTGAAACTTTCACACGTGCACCAATCAGCACTTTAGGAATGGCAGCTCTGGGATGTGAGTGGCAAATGGCAGGCCACCATCAAAAGACTAACCATCCCTTTCTAATGATGCCACTATCACTGACATACCATACCTTCTGCAAGTCTGCTGGTGGTACGACTGTGAATGAAGCAAAACCAAAGGGGGTGATGGATGGAGTGTTAAACATTGCAAGCACTCACCCCCAGTCAACTGATCTGGATTTAATCCATCATCATTCTTTAGCTAACTCCCCCACCCCAGACTGTGAATGGACAAAAGGGAAGGACATAGCAACAAAAGGCAATCTCTGTACATCTAAAGAGACCGCTCTTACCACCTTTTAAATACCTTGAATTATGACCCACTTCAACAGCTCAGGAATGCTATCAAACCACAATGCTCATTTGGAAGGCTACCTCCAGTCTCCATTTTGTACATCATGCTAACAAGAGCATCCAAAAATGGATCACACTGCATCGATAGTGAACCATGACACACACACAGCACTACATACAAACACTGTACCTTAGCGTCCTGGCTGTAGCTAAGACTCCTGTTACAAAAGACGCAGCACAATTTTACACAACTTCAGTCTGAATTTGAAATCATAACTACTGTGGCCCTCACTGTTTACACGTGATGGTCGTGTGCCTTGAGGACAAACAGAAATATCAAGAAACACCAGTGGACTTACCTGTGGTAATTTAGGGCAGACGTGAAAGCTTGGGTTACTAGGCAGGGGGGCTTCCTATCCCAACAGTTATTATTCCAAAGTCTTTCAATGTTTAGAGTCCACAATTTTAAAATGCAAATCTATAATTATGAGTTTTACCTCAAATTCACAACATTTTTACAGCCTGAAGTGTCACCTAGAGGCATAAAAATCGGGATTTCTGCATCTAAAACAGAAATGCTAATTTAAAGATGTTGATGGGGGAGTCGACTTATTCGTGCAGAAAGTCTGCTGATGCAGGCAGATTTTGTTTAAGTAGGAGTAAGGCAGGAGTAGGGTAGGAGAATGAATGGGTAGTTATAAAGCTTTGCCTCATATTATGGACTTATTAAATGTTGTGTACATCCCCAAAGTGGGAATGAATCCAAAAGCAATGTTCATGGCTTTTTCCACTACGGAGATGTAGGTAGGAAAAGCATCAGTAGGAGACGCGACTTTGAGTGGCGGGATAAGGAAGAGGACAGCCCCATATTTCATGACAGTGCATGGGATGGTTTTTTATATATGGAAAAACATTCGCCCCGTGGATAAGAAAATGGTTCAAACTAGAACAAAAATGAGTGCCTGTATAACTTTGAACCGGCAGTCAGGCAGTGCAGTGTATAGTTGTACATTTATATTGGAAAACCTATGAACAATATTAGATTGCCGGTTATGTATGGCATTTTATGAATTCCGAATGGAGAGTACATTTAGATCAGAAATATAATTTTTTTTGAAAACCAAGCTTAAGGCAGTAAAAACATATGACTATGACTGTAAAATGTGCATATATCTGATCTAAGTTTTGTATTTCCTTTTTATGATTCGCAGTAATATGGTAGATGTCTTCGCCATGAACCCGTTTGGTGTACGTGTGCTTTACAAATATCGCTAACATAACATATACAGTTGACTTCAAGATAACATATCAATGAGCAGTTTAAGATCAGCTGAACAATAAGAGCCATGCACATTCTGCAGAAATTGCTGTACGTAATAAAAATATTTCTGACTAGTTTAATTCAGCTGTCAGACACCCTGTGCATGGGCAGGTATATTACTATGTTTTATCTTCATTGTAGAAAAAGCAAAAGTACAGTAGTACCTATTTCTTCTCTAATTGGAGGTGGCACGAGCACCGGCTCATTATTTTTGTTTAATGAGGCGGTCCTATAATCATCCTTCTAATACAGAAAGGGACAGGTACAAAATGTTCTTTAAAGGTTATTATGAGGCCTTTTTTTAATTAAAGTCACTGCTTCCCATGCGTTCTTCTGGTCAAGTAGGCTTGATTCAGGAGAGGCAGAAAGGCAAGCGGGTTCAATCAGTCATGGGCGGATAATAGATCCTGTCTAGCACATCTTACTTACCTTGTTTATTTTGTCCATTTACACAGATACGGAGCAGTTTATTGGAAGGATGAATGACTTCAGAATCTATCAACTGGCACTTACGAACAGGTACCACATTTTTTTGCTTGTGTATGTATTGAGAAAGTTTTTGAAAGGTCAAAAGCTACACATTTCCGTAAGTACCAAACTTACGTTAGCATTCTTGTTCATTTAAAACGCCCACTTTATGAGAGTCTTTTGCAATATAAAACAGACCCATTTCAAAGTGTTCTTTAGAGTTTATATGCTTTGCATGGATTGATTATTTTCGCCTTTTTAGCGTATTTATTTATTGTGTTTTATATTCTTTTTATAATTCTAAAGCGAACCGAATAAAGTTGAATTGAACTGAATTGAATTGACCAGGCACATATTCAGTTCAACCTGTTCAATTGAAGATGAGGGTAACATTGCTGTTGTGTAATGTTATAAGGTGTTGTCTGCCATGGGAAACGGCCACTACAACGCGGCCGTTTCCACAAATACATTAACCGCGCATGAATTACAACGCATGCATGGTTACCACGAAAGCCTTTACCACGCATACCTTTACTACGAGGTATGTAGTAAAGGCAAATGTGGTAAAGGTTCAAATTAAAAAAGGGAGGCTTGGGGGGGTCTCCCCCCAAAAAAAAAACCTCACCTGAAATCACGTCAGAATGTGCAGGCAATGGGCGTCGTTTAAGAGGAAACAGAAAGAAACTTCCGCTTCCTCTTAACAACGTACGACGTCACCACGCAAGAATTAGAGGAAAAGGTTATGCGTTGAAATACCATTCCGTTGTAACGCATGCGTGGTAAAGGCATGCGTTGCAGCGGAATACGTAGTAAGAACATACAACCGTCTGCCATAACCCGATGTCACACAGCACCAGTGGGAGCATACGTGCTATTAAATCCATTATGACACATCCTCCTTCCGCAAAGGAAACTCAACTTGTGTTGTAAACCAATATCTTTACTCAACATGCAACTCGACACTGTGAGTGTGCATACTCTCTCTGTTTCCGTCATAAATTCCCCTTTTTATTGACTGCTGCATGGGAACCAGCACCCTTTAGTAATAGTTCTTCTGATGTAGTTCTAATCCGACGTCCTTAAGACCTACCTGCTTGAGCGATAAAAAAAAATAAAGTAAATTAAAATATGTTAAAATATTCTAAACTCAATCCATTCTACTTACATTCTTTCATATTTCCCTCGGATCTATTTCCCCTCCTATATGCCCTCTGTTTTGACTCTTCCAGCTCCTCTGTCTTAGAATATTGTTATTCAATGAGGGCCAGCAAAGCAAACATCTGCTCAATCCCTAATAATGTAATTTGATTTACTTCAAGCTGGTCTCTGTTTATCAGGAGAAATAAAACAGGAAGTTGAGTAAAGCCTTATCACAGGCTTAGCCCATAGATCACTATGTTTTATTTGCATAACACCTGTCTGTAAAGAATGCAGGACTCAAATAAAGGAGATGAGCATTCACATTATCCATGGGTTACAAAATGAAATAGATGCTGCTCCTGGCACTTTTCTGCTTGAATATTAAATGGGAGCTTCACACCATTTTACTGGGAAGATTGTAACTATGAACTGCAGAAGGATTCAATCATTCATGGCTGTGTTCTGTGTTACAGTGCTGTTCACATTATTTTATTTTTGATGTGGTATTTTATCCTCTGCATTCATTGGTCGCAGTCAGTTCTTCAGACCCAAACACACCTGCCTTTTAAAAAGGAGAGTTTTTTTTGTTACTTATTGGCCATGCATGTTACTTGGGTGTGTTAACGCTCCCTGTGCAGACTTTCAGAGTACAGAAATGGAAAATAAAAGTAAAGGCTGTACTTTCCATTCTGCTTTAGAAACGTAGTAGGTTGTTTTAGTTTGCATATTTTCCTAGCAGCCTCTACTGTATCACATAACTCCTTCTATGTAAAATGTGATGCAGCATTTTATAGAAAAGGGGTATCAAATTCAAATTTGTAGCATGTAGGTAATCTGGGTGAAGTTAAATTCCTATTGTCTGGTACCCAGGTTGCAGTTATGAGATATGAAATATAGTCTATCTATGCTCTACTGAAGTGTATTCGAAAAGGATAGGAATTTCAGTCTGGGGTTGTTCTCTATGTATGCCATTTGATGGTACTTCTCTCCAGCTCTCACCTTATATGACTGGCCTCACAATGCCCAGGAAGGGAGTGAGGAAATCCCAGGGCCTGACAAATGGAAGTTCTGCAGTTAAGCAGAAAGTGCAGCCAGGAACAGCCTGTTCAAGTGGCAAAATTGCCTCACTTGCCCTCCATGTGGCAAAATTATTCAAGTTGGTTGCAAGATAAAAAAAGCCTTTCTTCATCAGTCCCATTTCCATGGGCATCATCTATGTCGTATGATCCCCAGACTAGTGATCCATTTTTATGAATTCTTACAAATTATAGAATCACGTGATGCCGTTCTGCCGTAGGCTGCAAATCATTAAAACAATAGAACTATTTACGAACAACTCTAGTGTGTTAATGTATTCTATTTTACATCACTCAGAATCAACTGTGGGTTGAGGAATTGGTGGTTTTAATATTAACCACATGGCAATATCAGACCCAAATGTTTAAAGAGACAACATCTAGAAACCATCACCTGGTCATATAAAATCTTTTTAAAAGTATAGGGCACACATGTCCCCATCTCTCTACATCTCAACTCATTGTTGAATGCAAGGTACAAATGTCACTTCTGCAACTGATAGATTGTGTAGTACTTTTCCACATGCACAATGAGACCCATGAGATTCACTGGAGTAAAGCACTGCAATATACTGTCTCCAGGATGGGGACTGAAATTCTGGGGCTAAATTATGATCAGTTTTAAGAATTGTTGATGCCTGGATTTCCTAAATTGCTTTATTACACAAAGCATGTACCAAGAAAAGGAATTGCACTGCTTTGCCTAAAACAGGTAGTGGGAAACCTCGGAATTGCATTAGGATCAGCTGAATCTCTCCACCAATGACTGACTGGCTTACCCTTTGAAAGGTCCTGATTGATATACACCAAGCAGAGAATCTGCCTGAATCTGAAAAGAAAAGCAGTTTCCTTGCTTGCTGCAGTGAAGACTTCATGCCTCCCTACCAAAAACCATTGGATAAAGGGGACCTCTGCTAAGTATACACTTATGTTTCCAGCAGTTTGCCCTTACTCTAGGAATGCTAAAGGGATCCAAGTTCCTGTCAGTGATGCATATTTTCCCCTTTCGAACTTCCCTCTTGAGGTTTGTGAGTCAATTCTGGGACAGTACAATCTGTTACCTGCTGGGAAAATTCTAGGTGTCCGGTTTCATCGATCTGGAAGCAGAGTTGTGTTGATCACATTCTAACTGTAAGAAGTGGTCTGGAGTCTAAGAAGCTGGTTCTGAAGATTCTGAAGGGTTTTAGACTCTGGGCACTTTACCAATGATGACCAGTGCTAAAGTGCAAGTGCTTCCAGTGTAAATTGTATTGGTGATTGGTTTCCCCATGATTGGCAAATGTGATTTCCTAGTAAGTCCCTAGTAAAGTGCATCAGGTGTGCCCAGGGCCTGTATATCAAATGCTACTAGTGGGCCCGCAGCACTGATTGTGCCACCCACACGAGTAGCCCTGCAAATCTATCTCAGACCTGCCATTGCAGTGTTTGCATGTGCAGTTTTGAGCTGCCATTTCAACTAGGCAAGTGTACCCACCTGCCAGACCCACACCTTCCCTTTTACTACATGTACATCACCCCTACGGCAGGGTGCAGTGTATTACTGTTGTGTGTTACATGTCCTACTTTTGAAATACTTCTAATTACATTTTTCACTATTATAAGACTCAAAATGATGTCCGTCATAGGGTAGAATGGGGATTTTCTTGAAATATATTTTAAGTGTAATTTTCCATTGGTTGAAGATAGAGATTTGGAGTTTGGGGTCCCTGAACTCACAAGTTAAAAATACATCTTTTGGTGAAGTTGTTTTTACAGCATATTTGAAAATGCCATTTTAGAAACTTGGCATTTTCTTGCTTAACCATTCTGTGCATCGCCTGGCTGTAGAATCCATGCCTGGGTTAGGATGACAGTTGATCTCTTTTGCATTCACTCTAGACAGTCACACAAAGGGAGCTGAGGTGTGCCTTGATATCCTGATGGCCCATCACCAGGCTGATGTGCATTCCTGAGCTAGAGTGATGGGAGGAGTTGTCACTGACTCCTGACTAGGGCTGTCCTGTCCTTGCACAAAGCTGTCTCCACCCCCTTTAGTGTGTCTAGAGCCAGGTCAGTGAAAGGCAGAGTCTTGGGCACTACAAAGACTTTCCTTTGAAGTTTGCCTACTTCAGCGGCAGATAGGAGTCTAAGTATTTGACCTCTGACACTCTCAATTCAGAACACTGAGGACATTCTGCCAGGGAGAAGAAATAGATGCTGTAGAAGTAACTGCTACTCTACCTGTTGCTTTGTTGTGCTGGTCTACTGCTTCTGTCCTAGTAGTGAAAGTACTGGACTTTGCTTTCAGTATCCTGCTTCCAAGGTTCTCCAAGGGCTTGTGTGTGCTCTCCTCCTGTTAAGACATCTTAGGGTCATCAAAGACTTCACCTACCAGTGCCTGGGCTCTTCTGCTGAGAGACCTGACTTCCCAAGTGGTGCCAAATCCAGTTCCTGCGTGCTTGGAAGTAGAATCTGGTGAACTGAAGGAGAAAATCGGCACATCAACTCCAAGCGTCTGTTTAAACAAGCTCCTTAACAGCAGTCCTTGTCTACAGTTAGGATCCAACCACAGGTGTTGAAATGTGGCTTAGGATTCATTTATAATAGTATTTTGATCATATATTTTTGCTCTGCTATATTGGCATTCACATATATTATGATGCCAAGTAATTTATTGATGGCTGTAATTGATTATTTTTCTTGGCTCTTCCCACCAGTGTCATCAGTAGCACTATGATCTCGTTCAATCAGGATGGTGTGTTGATTGAGGGACAATTGGCTGTCTGGTGATCACTGTGTATACAGTTTTTTAAAATACTTTTGCAATTGTGGGTTTTCTGCCAGGGACATTCTCACGGTATAAAATGTGCTCTACCTCCTCAATTAAGATGGATCAATGACACGATAGTATGGTAACCAATATCGTCGACCAAAATCTTCCGTCAAGAATATTGTTTAGCACAATATCATGATCCGGTCTTTATAAATGAAATTCCAGATATATCAGAAGAAAAATGTCATTAATATTATAAAAAACATACAAATATTGTTTTTCTACTATATTTACTCTTTAAAATAGTAAATCCTAAACATTTTAATATATACCAATTAACATTAATATTATGTAATTAAATAAATTCTACTAATTTGTAATACTATATTTATATATACATATTTATATAAACACTAGCTGTACCCGGCGCACCTTCCTCACACCCAACCGCTGAACAAACGCACCCCACCGCCACCCTCCGCACCTGGACCGCAGTGACCACCGAAGACACAGCCTGCACGATGAACACCATCCACTCCGGATCTCCGACTGACCCCTGCCCCCACCACGTCTTCAACAAGGCCGACTCCACCATCGCACCCCAACTCCGAGACGTCATCAACACCTCCTTCGACACCGCCACCTTCCCGGAGAGCTGGAAGCATGCCGAGCTCAGCGCCCTACTGAAGAAACCAACAGCGGACCCCACCGACCTCAAAAACTTCCGCCCCATCTCGCTCCTCCCTTTTCCGTCCAAAGTCATCGAGAAGATCGCCAACAGACAGCTTGCCGCCTTCCTCGAGACGAATGGATCCCTCGGCCCCTCGCAGTCCGACTTCAGAGCAAACCACAGCACCGAAACCGCCCTCATCGCAGCCACCGACGACATCCGAGCCCTTCTAGACAACGGGGAAACAGCGGCACTCATCCTCCTGGATCTCTCCGCCGCGTTTGACACGGTCTGCCACCGCACCCTAGTCCAACACCTCAGCAACACCGGCATCCAAGAGATGGCATTGAAGTGGATCACCTCGTTCCTCGCCGGAAGAACACAGAGAGTCCGCCTCCCCCCGTTTCGTTCCGAGGCCACCAAAGTCATCTGCGGCGTCCCGCAAGGATCATCACTCAGCCCCACCCTCTTCAACGTCTACTTGAGACCTCTCGCAGCCATCGCACACCAACACAACCTCAACATCATCTCCTACGCCGACGACACCCAGCTGATCCTCTCCCTCACCAGAGACCCCGACACCACCAGAACCAGCCTCCACGAAGGGATGAAAAACGTCGCCGAGTGGATGAAGAACAGCCGCTTGAAACTGAACTCAGACAAGACGGAAGTCCTCATCCTTGGACCATCACCCTCCGCCTGGGACGACTCCTGGTGGCCCCCAGCCCTGGGCACCGCCCCCAAGCCGACAGACCACGCACGCAACCTGGGCTTCATCCTGGAATCCTCCCTCTCGATGACCAGACAAGTCAACGCCGTCTCCTCTTCATGCTTTCACACCCTCCGCATGCTCCACAAGATCTTCCGATGGATCCCGATCGAAACCAGGAAGACGGTCACCCAGGCCCTTGTCACCAGCCGGCTGGACTACGGAAACACCCTCTACGCCGGAACCACAGCCAAGCTACAGAAAAGACTACAACGCATCCAGAACGCCTCCGCCCGACTCATCCTGGACATCCCTCGACGCAGCCACATCTCCGGCCACCTGAGGAACCTGCACTGGCTCCCCGTCAACAAGAGGATCACGTTCAGGCTCCTCACCCACGCACACAAGTCTCTCCACGACCTGGGCCCCAAGTACCTCAATGACCGCCTGACCTTCCACACGCCCACCCGCCAGCTGCGGTCCGCTAGCCTCGCCCTCGCCGTCGTACCACGCATCCGAAGAGCCACCGCCGGAGGCAAGTCCTTCTCCTACCTGGCGGCCAAGACATGGAACTCCCTCCCCATCCACCTTCGGCTGACCCAGGACCACCTCGCCTTCAGAAGACAACTCAAGACCTGGCTGCTCGAGCAGTAGCACCCCCCTTCCCCCAAGCGCCTTGAGACCCTTCCGGGTGAGTAGCGCGCTATACAAATGTTATGATTGATTGATTGATTGGTTGCTGTGGCTCAGTCTGCTTAAATGGAAGAGAAAGAAAAGAGAAGCGCATGTTTCTAATATGTTTAATTTCACAATGCTTGTGGGTATACAATATGTTTTTGTGACTATTGTCTATATGCATCCCTTGTAGTTGTTGCGCAGCAAGCAAATCGATAGGTTCTGTTCGGCCTTTCGATTAAAAACACGCGCGTATTGTACACACGCATATTCAAATCCAACGTTGTATATATATATATAAACACGCGCTAATGTTGCAAAGTGAACCAACTCCTCCCCCCTCCATCCACCCACTTCCCGGTCTGCCATCCTGACACCAACTGTCCATCCTAATATATGAAGACTATTGTCTCTATGCGTCCTTTCTTAATGTTGCAATGTGAACCAACTCCTCCCCCCTCCCTCCACCCACTTCCCAGTCTGCCATCCGGACACCAACTGTCCATCCTAATATTTGTAGACTATTGTCTCTGTGCGTCCCTTGTATTTGTTGCGCAGCAACCAAATTGATAGTCTGTTCGGCCTTTTGAATAAAAACACGCGCGTATTGGACACCCGCGTATTCGAATCCAACGTTGTGTATATATTAACACGAGCTAATGTTGCAAAGTGAACCAACTCCTCCCCCCTGCCTCCACCCACTTCCCAGTCTGCCATCCTGACACCAACTGTCCATCCTAATATATGTAGGCTATTGTCTCTATGCCTCCTTTATTAATGTTGCGACGTGAACTAACACCTTGACGTTGTGTATATATAAACACGTGCTTATTCGAATCCAACGTTTTGTCAAAATTTCAAAGCAATCGGTGAACAACTTTTGGAGATTTACGATTTTGAACAAATAACCTTTCGATTAAAAACACGCGCGTATTGGACACCCGCGTATTCAAATCCAACGTTGTATATATATAAACATGCGCTTAATTGAATCCAACGTTGTGTCAAAATTTCGAAGCAAAGAACTTTCGGAGATTTAAGATTTTGAACAAATAAACATTGACATTTTTATGTGTCTGTTTGGGCTTTCAAATAAAAATGCGCGATTATTTGACACACGCATATTCGAATCCAACATTGTGTATATAAAAAACCGCGTGTATTCGAATCCAAAGTTGTGTCAAAATTTCAAAGCAATCGGTGAAGAACTTTCGGAGATTTGCGATTTTGAACAAACGAACATTTACATTTTTATTTATATAGATATTATTTGTGTTTATATTTATATATATGTGTGTATAATATATTTAATAAATATTTATTGTACATTATATTAATTCATTTTAATTTATTTTTACTACTAAAACATATTTCTTAATAAACATAAATGTGTACACATATTCAAACACACATACATAAAAAACAACAAAAAATCAGCAAACAAATCAATAACATATTAATTAATTTCCACCAATATACAAAATATAACAATTTTAGAACACCAAAAGCACATGCAGTTGAAATATTATGAACCTGAAAAAACTAACAATATTAAATATAAAAAAATAAACAAATAATAATATGGATTCTATTTCCAAAATATAGCATATACTATTCCAACTCCAGCTTAACCACCAGAAGGAAAAGTGTTGGTCTTTGGAGGAGTAACATTTATTTTTCCCACTCCAGGCTATGGAACAGTAGGGAAAGTGTTGTATTTCGTATGGTTGAAATTTACTATTCCCACTCCAGTCAAAGCAACAGTAGGGTCATGGATTTAATGCCCTAGGACACTTAAGGCCTGGTTCAGAATTTTGCGGACCGGGTTACTCCGTCACAAGCGTGACGGATATCCCGTCCGTCATATCACAAGTCCATTATATCCTATGGCAGTAATATCCATCATGTTTCTGACAGAGTGAGCTGTCTGCTAAACTCTAACTCAGGCCCCAACTGTTTTTTCAATGTTGCTGGGAGGTTGCTGCACTTCCTTAAGCCCCTCCGCAGCATTAAACAAACATGTTTGGTTGTGCCCCTGCACCTTCTAGAGGCAACACCAATGAAAAAAAATGTAAATAAAAAGCCCTCACAAGGCATGAAGGGGCGTTCCATGCTGTTACAGTTAATAATCAATGAAGGGCTCCTGCTGCTCATTTATTATTAATTTCTTTAGTTTTAAGTTATTTTTGAGATGTCCTGGTGCCCACCTGGGACAACACATCTCTAATTTGTGTTTAGAGCTAAGGGGGAGCCATAACACCCCAACCGTGGTTCTCCTTTGCAGGAGCTGATCACTATAATTTTTTGTGGGTGGTCCGGTGCCCACCAGGAACACCCACATTTGCCAGGGGAAGAGCCCGATAACCCCAGAGACCCAGCTGGCTCCTCAGCACCATACTCATTTCTGGCAGGAGCTAACACCATTTCTTTGCTTCTGCCCAACTAGAGCAGCAGTTTTCACTGGGTGGGGACAGCATGCCCCCACCCGTTTTATATTAAATACGGCCCTGGTGATGGGATCTCTTGGGTCTTGGGAGGGGGACTCCATGCCACCCTCTCCAAAAAACATAAATGTGCCATCCCCCCGGGACCTGTCACAACCCAGGGGGTTTTTAATGAAAGCCGGGAGTGATTATATTAAACAAAATGGCTGCTCCACCCCACCACCCATCCTAGGGAGGTAGGATATCTCTACACTGCCCCACTATATCTCTTTTGTTTTACTTTAAACAAGGGCAGAGGACTGAGCCCCCGAGTCCGAAGATTCTGCCGGCATATCTTTCCTGATGTTGTGGCTGCCACTCAAATTGAGGTTTGTCAGCTCCACTGATCCTCTGTGGAGTGAAATATACAAGGGGGGCTATTTAAGAGGCTGATTGCGTCAGAGCGGCGCAAATCTGATGACAGATATTTAAAGCCGCATTGCATGGCCCGAGGTGCCTCCAAAAATCTGGAGTAATGCACCCCCATCGCAAATTGCTGCGTTGCATTACTCTTCCCTGGGTAAGAATTTCATGGGTGTTGCGTGGGTGTTCCCACACATCTCCCATGTATTTTAACGCATCCCCAAATTTACAAGAGCTTGGAAACCTGGGGATGTGTCATCATTAGCTTGATGACACATCCCCGGACTTACAAGAACTTGTAAATCTGCAGCACACTTAGAAAGAGGACTATGCCTCCAAGATTGGTTTTCTGCCGGAAGTGCCCCTTCCTGCACAAAAAAAATCCTGCATGAAACACAGGTACAATGGTTAGCGCTAGGCTGCCAAAAGGGCACCAGTGCAAGGAAAGGACAGGAATGCACCTTATTGAGTAAAATGCGGCACATTCCTGTCCTTTCGCTGTCACGTAGCAAGGGGACTTGCTGCGCTGCACTGCATGACTTCCTCATAAATGAGAACCAAGGTTTCTGAGCCTTAATTTGCCAAATCTAATGAACGGATTTACACCAAATCACAAAAAGCTCACTTTCTGGACAAAGGTCTAGCTTTATTCCAGATTTGGTGTAATCAGCTTCCAGTGGTTTTGGCTGTAGATGCGTCTAATTTTCCTATGAAAAAAATGAATGGGGAAAATGCTAATGGGATCCGCCTTTTCCTTGGCATCCGGACAATAAATCACCTCAAAACTTTCCTGGAAGGAGCTGAGGTGGAAGAACAATATTTTTCTTGAAGATTCGTTAAATGGTGCCAAAGTTATAAGCAAACCCAAAAATACTTTAACTCTGGAAACATGGTTCTAATGATAACTACCCATTTGCAGCCCCCACTAGGTAAAATATTTTACTTACTGGCTGTTGCCAGTATGTATAGAGATGACCTAGGGGGTCATTACAATGATGGTGAACCCACCACCAACAGGCTGTTGGCGGTGGGTTCTCCACCATCGGGAGACCATTTTCCGCACGCCATGTCATGATGGCAGGTGGTACAGTGGTGATTAGACCCTGACTGCCACGTATCCGATGGGCTCCTTGAGCCTGCCGGTACTGCAGAGGCCCTCAGCATACAATGCATGCAGGCAGTGCCTAGCAGGCACCGCCGGTCAGATTACTGGCTCCCCACCAGCCTTTCCATGGCGGTTCACCTGCTGTGTAAAGGCTGGCGAGATGGCCTTTGGGGGCCTGTTGCAGGCCCCCCATGTTCAGGGGCAGTTTGTTTTTGCACTTGGGGGCGACCTATGGTGGCCCCTACATTTCCCTGAACCATGTGACTGCCATATAGTGCAGGGAAAAGCAAAACCTGCCTTTTATCCATAGCAGCTGGTGCTGCAGTCAGCAGCACCCGCCGCAATGGAAAAAATGCTTTTTTGGCCACCGTAGTGGCAACCGTACTGTAATTGCATATGTGGCACCGCTGCCTTATAGGCGGGCAGTCCGCATCCGAGGGACGATGTCAGATGGACAGAAGCCCACCCGCCATCGCATCATAATCAGGCCCCTAGTTTCCATAGACAAAAATGCTTTTTGTTTTGCTAATACCTTTCGCGCTGTTTGACGAATCTTCCAGAATTATTCTAAACTAGTATGCCAATCATGTCAGCTGCTTTCTGGAAAGTTTTGGGGTGAATCATAAAGAGGGGGCCGAGAAAAAAGGGGGGGGAGCCCAAAACATGTTTTCCCCATGCAATTTCCCAGAGGGTTGTAGGTGCAACTACAGCCCGAACCGCTGAACAGAATTACAACAAATTTGGCAGAAAGCTAGATCTTAGTCCAGAAAGATCTCTTTTTTGTGATTTGATGCAAATCCATTCAGTGGATTTGGAGTTTTTAAAGAAAAATAGTTATAGATGTCTAGGGATGTGGGGAGTCTGCGGTTCCGACAGATCTAAAAAAGAGATCTGATTGGATACCACCACTTCAGTCAGGAAGTTTTGGCAGCCATCTTGGGACTTGGACTCAGCTGAGTCCGAAGAAAAACATTTTTTTTAAAAGACAAGGAGGCGGGACATGAATACCCTGACCCCCTATCCCTGGTGTTGGGGATCCACAGGGACCTTTTTTTAAAAGTTTTAAATTTACCCTCAATTTGCAGTCTAAGCTTGTGATTTTTCCAGCCCTTCAGGGGGCCGGATCCCTGGGGGATTAATTGTATTATTTTGGGGGGAGGAGCCCTGTGGTCCCCTACCCAGGCCTATTTTGGCCAAGGGACCCAGCCGTAGACTACAGAGGAGGACACACAGCCCCTTCCGCAGCCCAATTTTGGCCCCACAGGAACCCATCTCCTGGGGCCCAGCTGTAGTAATAATGGGGAGGGGGGACGCATGGCCACCCACCTTGGGATGTTTTCGGCACCAGGGACCCTAACCCCCAGGGCCCAGCTGTAACTTAAGGAGGGAGGGGGGCCAAGTGTTCCCCCCACTGGAGCCATTAATGGCCCTGGGGACCCCATACCGTAGGGGCTGCTCCTGCTATGTCCCGGGGTGCCCACCCCAGCAGGGAAGATTGTGTTCTCTCTCGCATTTCAATTTTAAAGCTCCTGCCAAGCTGGTGGGAGCTTTAGAAATGCTCCTGCACACTGGGAGTGGTCTTTTCACCTGTTTCCCTGCCTGCTGGGAAGTGAGTAGGGGAACACATGAAAACATTGTTCCAGTACGCAGGGAGCAGCATTTTTAGCTGCTCCCTGTGTGTAGGACCAGTGCCAGGTAGGGAGCCAGCTGGGGCCACGGGGGATTGGGGCTCACCCTGCAGCTCCCAAGAGTGGTGAAATGGGAGCTCTGGGTTGGCTTCTGGACATCCACTATTTAATGGCTGGGCCCCAGGAGATAGGATCCCAGGAGCTGCAATTTACCCTGGGAAGGAGGCCTCATGCATTTCTACAGCAAAGTCTTTAAGCTTAGCATTAGCACAGTGCCATCCATGCCGAGCTGTAAAATAGCAAACGCCTTTTACCACTCTAGGCACAGTATTACAGCTTTGGATTGGTAAAATACCATCCAAGTCAACCCTCATTTCTAGTGCCCCATATAGTTCCAATTGGTGTGATAACTCCTGTTACCCACACCTATCGATTATGAGTTGCTCACATACCTGTATACATTTCAGCCTGTCAAACCAGTCCATATTTACAGGGGGAAATTTTGGGGGAAAATTCCATAATGTGGATTTTGGTGCAGTTAGCACTAAAATCAGTGTGTTCTTCCCCATTGTATGCCAAAACTTGAAGTACGCGATGATCATTGCACCTCATAAATTTGGAAATACCTCGATCTTAGATTTTATCGTGTGATACAGTTAGCTCACAGGAAACAGGGCTACTCGTAGTGAGGGCTTCTGTCACTTGTATTCTGAAGGCCTGTGCATGCCTGTGGCATAGCTTCACAGTGGAATAGAAGGGTACCACCTTTTCAGCACCCTTGGAGATAATGTTTCTGAAGGGCATCAGACATTTAGCAACTGACATCCCTGAACCTGAAATATTAGAAGGGGTAAATATCCCAATGTAAAATCCAAAATCAAAAGGAAATGATGAAGATTCACTTTTAAAGCATGAATTTCCAAGCAACTCCCATAGTTGTGAGACTTGGAGTCTTCTCTATAAAGACAGAGAAAACAGGACATGGTGATTTATCTACACAAACTCTCTTTTGGGTGTAGGATCGAGGTGCAGGGCCTATGCTCACTTCTGGACCTAAATTACTTAGCAATTAGGGGTGTATAATTATACCTCTTATGAAGCTACTGTGCTAGTTAAGGAGCCTCCGCCCATGAAAGCATTTTTAAGCAGAAAGAGAATAGGAGAATTAATAATTTTATTGAAACAGTTAGCTTCTGTTGTGTTAACCCTTTCTGGGTAAAAGGTTGTATTGTCCATGCTCATATTAAACGTGCAGAATTCCATTTGTAACAATAGTGAAAAATAATATTTATTCTAGCAAACATTTGCATAAAGATTGTGGAGGTTCTAAAGTGGTCATTTACTTGTTCATGGTTCAAAGTATATATTTCCTCCTCTGCAACAGGGAGCTTCCTTTTTAACAAATAGACTGTACAGTATTAAATATTTAAATGTTACTATCGGAGAAGCTTATTGATTGGATTTTTGTTTTTAGTAGCTTTACTGGTTTTTGATTTGTACACATGCACAAAACATAGTCTATTTTCTATTTTGTATGATAATTTGTCAGTATATTTCTACTCATCTCTACTTTCAGAGAAATTTTGGAGGTATTCTCTGGGAGATTCCCACCTCTGCACAGCCAATCAGCATGCAGGTGTCCTGGCAGCCACCCTAGAGTACACCCTGTTGTCCAGAGGTATTGCATATCCAATGGGGCACCTAACGCAACCTATGATCGAGTACCGAGGCTAAACCCAGATGCCCACCCTGCAAGCTACATAAACGACAATGATATTGGGACACAGTGGATTTCATCGACACTCGATGATATATCTATTTCTGATGATGGAGTGAATATCATGATTGATCTGGAAAATGGGCAGTTTCAGGTAAATACTATTAATATACTGCCACAGATTCTGAAGAATATACATCTTGACCTTCTTAGCTACAGCCAATGCATGTTGTGAAAATTGTTTGCCTCATTAGGTTTTTAGGACTGATTAGAGGTACCTTTAGTTTGTGCCAGACTCTTTACTACCAGTTATTTAACTTGATACTAAAAGGTCATGCCAGAAAAATATTTATCTTTCTCTGTCAGGCTCTTGACTCTGGTGTATAATTCTACCTTGTGAAAGTGCCTTTAATGCATAAGGAACTACTTTATATGCAACAATGACATTCATTTATCACACTTTTGCCACATTCAATGATTCAGTGATGCCTACACCTACACCGGTATCGCCACCAACAATACCACCAATATAAATACCACCAGTACCATCACCACCAATACCACCATCACCAAAGCTGTAATACACATGCCACCAATTCCACCCCTTCTTGACCACAACTATAAATAATACAATACCAATACCACCAACACAATATCAATGACACCTACTTTACCAAAATTATTACACCACAATCATCATTACCACTAATACCTCCACCACGAATGCCACCAATACCTGTCACCACCAATATTACCACCACCTATACATTCCACATCCATCACCAATATCACCATCAATACCACAAATAATACCATTACCACCAGCTGCTCCACCACCACTTACAACACAAATTTAGCCCATACCACACAATAATCAACACCATCAATACCACTGGTGCTACACCACCACCATCTATACACCCCTACTACCACTACCACCTGTACTGCACCTACACTACCATTCTTACAGCTGACAGCTCCACATCTACCAATATCTAGTATTTTCCAACCCAATAGGTCTGACTTTATTCTGATATCACATGGAAATATGTTTTTGCATGTCTGCGTTTGCAGTGATACAGAAATATGAATTCAAAACATGCAGTTTACAGTCTTTGCATTCGCTCGTCAACAGTGCTAAATGAGAATGTATAGTTGATTGATGGTAAATGATAATGAAATTCTATTTTCTCTACCTTGTTGTACATTTTCTACAGAAATGATGAAAATATCCTATACTTAACAAAGTCTTTACTGGAAGTTTTCTTTTACAAGGGGTTTCCTCTTACATTAAGTGTATCTCTTGTGAAATTAAATATGTTCCTTTCTTTGTGCTGGGCCCACTTTTGACAACTACTAAATTGGCTGAAATTAAATGTGTGCCTTTCTATGTGCTGGGCCCACTTTTGACAACTACTAAATTGGCTACAATACCTGGTCTGTTAAACTAAGGCCATCGTTCTAATGCTATGACAATACCAATGAGATTTTGCTGCATCTGGAATTGCTGATTCAGCAGGTTTAAAAAATATGGAGATGTAGATGTACCGTAGTATTCTGACTTGCGTCCTGAGCAGCCCCTGAGAAATGGGAAGCATCGAACATTGGTGTTCATTTGCACAGTTCTGGCAGTGATTCCCATCCAGAGGTTTCATCAGCTCTTAGCTGGATAACCAACTGGACTATGCATTCCTTTTCATTGTGTCCTTGAGGTGTGAATGTTATAAAGGAACACACTTAATCCTAATGTATAGCATTAAATCAGGCCGGGTTAGTGGAAATGTTGCTGTATATCTGATTAGGACTTAGGGAAGCAAACATAAGACTTATCACTGTATGGGTTGTGCATTGTTGTTAGTTTTCAATTTTTATTTTTACACACAGCCCAATTAAGTGATTTATTTCATCATAAATACTTAAAAATAGATAATTTACTTTTTCATAGTAAGATATGGATGTGTTTCTGTAGTTTATCATTGTCCAGCCTAGAAGTTAAATATATTGCTGACACTTTGATATGAAGCTGCACAAAAACAATGATGGACTGGGGCGTGACCCTGACTGCCATTGCCTGAGATTAACTCAAACATTGTATAACTCACCTTTTTGTGTTTTTTTCCGCTTTAGTGAATTAGATTAATACTAAACCCCTATAGAATAAAGATCAAGATAGCTCAACAGAACATTCTGTTAAAATGTATCAAATATTGCTGAGAGGACCAACAGGATTAGATTAGTTTCACCACTTTCAACCAATATCATTTGAAGATCATTCGCAGCTGTCACCAAAATGGTTTGCTTGCCAAATGTGGGAGGAAACTCGGATTTATGAGGATCCAAAATGCTAAAATGTTATACTAGCTCATAAAGCCAAACGTTTCCCAGTATTTTGTTAAGATTTGGCATGGAAAAAGAGCAGTTCACCATGACCTTAGGATCAATGGTGGGTTCATTCAAAAAGGTAGCAACAAGCAATTTTTCTGTAGGTCTTTCCTTCCAGATTCAAAGAAAGATTACGGAGGGATGTAATAGAAATGCCAAGCAATGTTAATGATATACACAAGACCTAAATTAAGAAGCAATCAATGTAATTTTGCAAAGAGACATGTAGAAAAACAGAAAGTAAGTAGATTTAGATACATCACCTGATTTGCTGCTTTTTGACAATAAATAGCATCAGCAAGCACCGATCATATACAGGGGATCTTTTCAATTTTTGGTTGAAAAATATCTGAACTGAGTGATTGAGAAGGAGTAACCATGGAGTTACTGGCAGTCATACTGAATCAACTGTTAAAGATGGAAAAGACGTCCTTAGCAGTATTTTTAGCAGATTCTTCAGTCAAAAGATTTGTACTTGGCAGGCAAATTATAAAAACTATTTTCAAGTTTTTGAAGTGCAGCTGTGTAATAATCTCTAGATTTTACTGGATTAACATGGAATGGAAAACATACTGCATGTATGGTGTTACAAATGTGTCTCAGTTTTCTGCTCACTGACCTAAATACATATTACATGTATCTGTATTGGTGGAGCAACATATCATAAAACAGGGGCAGTAGTGGCAGGTACAAAGTGAATACAGAAATAAATGCTTACCGCTATGGAAAGTAGCAAAGTGGGGCTTGGTTGACTATTTAACTATAAGGAACATCACTTGACTAATACAGAAGAGAGCTGCCTCACAAACGGTATATAGACGATCAGCCAACCCACTCAGTAGATGACAAACAAGGTGCTATGGATACCCTAACTCTCTGACATAAGGGCTAGTGAATGAAGAATGATTTTCTGGCATGCACAATCATTTCACAAAGCAATTTAAGCCCCCAAAATACCATCCAATGTAAATGATAATTTTGGTTTCTATCCCAATTTGTTTAGGTATATTGCTGATGAATTTTCCAAGTAGACAACTATTTAAAAATAAATCATAAAAAGAAATAATTGAATGAATTAGGAATAATGAGAACCACACATAAATATAGTATAAAGTATATTAATTGAGATGATTTACCTAGCAAATCACTTAAAAACATATCAATGATGTATAAGTCGGCAACTGATCAGGAAAAAAGAATCAAGAAATACTGTATAATAAAAATCCATTCAAAATCTTATTCAAAATAGTACTGGACAACTTTTTATTCAGTTCATACCAACATTTCTATAAAATGTCTTGTAATGAAGTGCAAACATTTCTGTGATAATACTGACCTAATCAAATTGAACATTGCGGGAAAAGATTGAAAAGGCAAAAAAGACTGACTCACCTGTAACCACATCAATTATTTCTGGAATGTTTGTGTTTAATCAAAAAATGCCATACAATGTTTGGCCCAATATTATAAACTCAAATATTATTGCACCAGAGTTCTGAGTCCATAACACATTATAGGTTAAATGCATCAATCACCTTCTACCTACCTGCATAATTTGAAGCAACTTATTTTAAACTGGCACATTTCCAGAAAAAGGGCTGGCTGAATCCTCTGGTTTAAAAAGCAGCTCTTCAGCCTAAATATTTCAAGAACTAAAAACTACAACCATCTATCTAATATTTCTCTACTTTTAAATATGTAGGAAAAGACTGCATGATTACAGTTCCAAGAATTTTTAGAATTAAAAATGTTTATTGTTTTATAAAGGTTTTACCTGAAGAGTGGTATGGAAATGGCACTGTCAGACATCTAATCTTCTGTTCTGACCATTTTTAGGCATTATCAATAAAGATGAGTTCAATTAAGGAGAGAGTTTAAGTGGTGGGGTAACTAGATAAAGCCAACAAATAGTGATGTGCTATTTAGTCACTTGTGTTGTTTCGTATTCCCATACAACCCTGAATTGGCTCTTTCCTATATCGGGGCACAAGTCCACAATTATGCTGATGATTCCCAAGAAAGGTGTAGTTTATGAATCTGCAGTCAGGGGATTTGACAGATTATGCTGCTATAATTTTATGGGATTTAGTCCTGGATAGAAGTCAGAAACTAAATTTATGTCTGCAGTGGTCCCAAATAACCTTTCAAAAATCAAGGACGTTTATGAAAACTCTTCATGGGAAGGTCCACGACTGCTCTTTTTGAGAACGTAAAGATTTTGTAGACATGTTTTACCACAATAGGTCAATGAATTAGTAGACAACCCATATTGTCCTAACATACAGCCGATGTATTCAGTTGCTAAAGAGAAGTCTATCTCAGAACGTGAGCAAGTGCTATAACTGCTGAACACCTTGCACTGTGTGAGTGGGCCCAATTCATAATACAACCTCCCCTACGGTAATGGAGCTGAGCCAGCCACAATGGTCAAGAAATTGAGATTGCCAATAGCAGAATTCTGTCTCTGCCCATAACCCCACATCAGTCACCATATGTAATTGAATGCAGACAAGGCACATAGCATGACAAGGCAGAGCTGTATTAGAAGAGGTCGAAAGGATAACTTTTGGAGGCCAACCAAGCATGGTAATAAGCAAGGCCAGTCTGCTTACTATTAGCAATTCTGAAACTTTTACACATAATAAAGTAAAAGAGAGAACAGAGTGTAAGATATGCACCCTCTCTTGAAACAGAGAATAGTCACTTACCAGTATATAGGGTTCTTCAGTCCATGGGCACAAGTTTTGACATTATTTTATCTATTCAGTTGCAGAGTGGTTGAAGCACAGTTTAAAGTGTTCATCTAATGGGCCCCCTTGAAATTGATATTGGAAATTATTGTCATGGTCGTACATCTGGCCCCTAGTTCATTATATTTCTATTACAATTATCCAAATTACCAAAGACTACATAATGAACATGACTTACATACTATTTCTCAATGTAACAGCCAATCAATGAATCAAATGATTGCAGAATGTCTGTGTTATTTGGTTCAAGCACACAGAATATTAAAAAACTCCAGCTACTACAGAATTTGGCCTGCAATAGCAGTCAATTTCAATTGTGAATTAGAAGTGTTTGAAGCTATAAACATATGCTGCTGCAAATTTTGTAGAGAATTTTCGAAATGTAGACTTCTTGTAAACTTTCTGAAGATTGTAAAATGTTTACTACAATCAGAATTTCTGCAAAGTACGTTGTTTGAGAAACCCATTTCAAATGGGGGACGGGGTTCTCTGGCACATGTTTGTTTTACAGGAAAATTCTACCCGCAACAAGTTTTGCATTTATTTTCACCCACAAGTGAAGTTTTGTGAAGATTTCTAAACATTCCAACTTTTGTAACGTGTGAATATTTAAATATTATAGGCAACATTTTAATTTTGCTCACAACAAATCGTGTCTATTGCCTTGTTTTCTGGAAAATGTAATGCTTCAATCTATGAACTCCAAAGGCCTGACAGCAATCCACAAAGTTGTATATGGTCTGAGTCCTCTAGTCTCAAAAACAGATCTCAATTATATTTCACATGAAACCATTAATCACAAGTTAGATTGGTACATTTCTAATGCAACTGCTCATAGTACAAAAAGTATGTTTTGGATGTATTATGTGTATTGCAAGGGTGTAAATTGTGGAACTCTATTTCTCTGCCCACTGGTGATATCAATATCATCATTTAGTTCAGGAGACGAATTTTTGGATTCATCAATGTTTGCTAGAACCTCTGCAGTACCTTGATATTCATTGTGAGATTTCCTTAGCACCACATGAGTATACTATTATAATGTTCTTGCAGAGCTATTGTAGATGCTACTAATTGTACCAATACTTGTATAACTTCATATCAAAAATCACTGGTGGTCAAATATAAGAATTATTGCAATTATGGGGCAAGATATGTGTATACTCTGCTTTGTAAATTCTATGCATAATGGCAATCAGACAAAATATTGAAATTAAAATATCGATATACAATAATATCGATGTTTTAATTTCGATGGTATAGAATATCGATGTCCAAATCATCGACAGACAGAATATCGTTTTTTAAGGTATGTATGTTACTAATATCGAAATTTACTAATATCGAAATTTTGTTTAGTGTTATGTATCTTATTTATGTTGTTTATATGTTTGTTAAATATGTATTGTAATGTATGTTTGAAAAATAGTAATTTGGTTTACATTTTGCGTTTTAGTATCAGAGCGGGTTGTGGGTTTATAGGGGAATAGGGTGGGAAGTAATTTAATAATATTTAATTAATTAATATATTTTTGTAAATATGTTTAATTAATAATTAATTGGTAATTAATTAATATTAATTAGTTAATTAATTAATATATTTTTGAAAACATTTTTAATTAATAATTAATTGGTAATTAATTAATATTAATTAGTTAATTACATTAATTTGAGTTAATGTTTTAATATATATACATTTTTGTTATTGTTGATTAATTAATTGGTAATTAAATAATATTAATTAGTAAATTAATTAGAGTTATGTGCTAATATATTTATTTTTTGTTATTGCTAATTAATAATTAATTGGTAATTAATAATTATTAAGTGATTAAATGATGTGATTTATTTATGTGTAGTGGGTTGTGTGTTTATAGGGGGATAGGGTGTGATATAATTAAATGTAATTAATTAAAGAGATTGTATTTATTTGTTGGTATTTATTGTTAAGTAATTAGTAATTAATATGTGTTAATTAATGTATAATTACATCAATTTAGTAATATTAATTGTTATTAATTGATTAATTGAAATTTATATTAATTGTGTTTTTTTGTATGTGTAGTGTGTTGTGTGTTAAAGGGGGAGTAGTGTGGGAAGTAATTTTTACCCCCATGCTATCCAACGATTTCCCTACTGTTGCACCCTCTGGAGTGGGAATAGTAATTTAAACCCCTACGCTATTCAACGCTTTCCCTACTGTTGCACCCTCTGTAGTGGGAATAGTAATTTAAACCCCTACGCTATCCAACGCTTTCCCTACTGTTGCACTCTCTGGAGTGGGAATAGTAATTTAAACCCCTATGCTATCCAACGCTTTCCCTACTGTTGCACCCTCTGGAGTGGGAATAGTAATTTAAACCCCTACGCTATCCAACGCTTTACCTACTGTTGCACCCTCTGGAGTGGGAATAGTAATTTAAACCCCTACGCTATCCAACGCTTTCCCTACTGTTGCACTCCCCGGAGTGGGAATAGTAATTTAAACCCCTACGCTATCCAACGCTTTCCCTACTGTTGCACTCTCTTGAGTCGGAATAGTAAATTTTACCCCTACGCTATCCAATGCTTTCCCTACTGTTGCACCCTCTGGAGTGGGAATAGTAATTTAAACCCCTACGCTATCCAACGCTTTCCCTACTGTTGCACTCCCCGGAGTGGGAATAGTAATTTAAACCCCTACGCTATCCAACGCTTTTCCTACTGTTGCACCCTCTGGAGTGGGAATAGTAATTTAAACCCCTACGCTATCCAACGCTTTCTCTACTGTTGCACTCTCTGGAGTGGGAATAGTAAATTTTACCCCTACGCTATCCAACGCTTTCCCTACTGTTGCACCCTATGGAGTGGGAATAGTAATTTTTACCCCTACGCTATCCAACTCTTTCCCTACTGTTGCACCCTCTGGAGTGGGAATAGTATTTTTTACCCCTACGCTATCCAACGCTTTCCCTACTGTTGCACCCTCTGGAGTGGGAATAGTAATTTAAACCCCTACGCTATCCAACGCTTTCCCTACTGTTGCACCCTCTGGAGTGGGAATAGTAATTTTTACCCCTATGCTATCCAACGCTTTCCCTACTGTTGCACCCTCTGGAGTGGGAATAGTAATTTAAACCCCTACGCTATCCAACGCTTTCCCTACTGTTGCACCCTCTGGAGTGGGAATAGTAATTTTTACCCCTACGCTATCCAACGATTTTCCTACTGTTGCAATATGTGGAGTACGTATATATATTAATTTATATGTAGCGTTTGTAATTTATTTTAAATGTATATGTATTAGTTATAATTTTTTTAATATGTTTTAATGTTTTTATTTAATATTTGTAAAATTATATGTATTTGTAAATTATTTTTACATTATTATTAATACATTTAAAAAACCGATATTTTTAATTTCAATATTTTAGTACTACGATATTATTTTTTCGATATTTTTGTACTTACCTTTATGAAGATATAACTCCGATATTTTTGACTTCGATATTTTTGTGTCGATATTTTTGTATGTAGATATTCTGTCTTTCGATAATATGTCAGTGATTCATGCATAATGTGTTTACCCAGATAATTTTTTAATGTGAGCTTGTCTGTAAAGTGCTGAAAGTAGTAAATTAATTATGTTCTCACTTTAGCTACTCCTGCATTTAATGCAACAAATCACATAGAATACTTGTGTATCACAACTTGCCACACCTTGGACACAAGATATTAATTTCTATCTTGTGTTTTCTTAGTGGAGATGTGAGAAAAAATTCAGTGCATGAAGTTACTACTGTGAAAGTGAAACACAACGTTAGGAGGGAGCTTCCTAATATGATGGTCGGAATTAAAGAAATAAAACACCATAGCTAATCTGTGAAGGAACTTTCCAACCCCAGCTCCAACACCAACGACATCCTGCTGTCTTAAGCACTGTGCGACTCCCTCGCCACGTTTTTCCACCGCAAGATAGCAGACATCCACGACAGCTTCAACACCCAGACAGACCCAACAGACATCAACACAACCGACTCTCTGCACACCATCGAACACGACCCCCTACTAGCCTGGGCCAACGTGAGCATTGATTACACCATCAAGACCATGAGCACAATCCACTCCAGCTCCCCGTCAGACCCATTCTCGCACCACATCTTCAACAAAGCCAGAAGCTCCATCGCACCCCATCTGCGCAATGTCATCAATCTCTCCCTCGAGACCGCGACCTTCCCAGAGAGCTGGAAACACGCCGAGATCAACGCCCTACTCAAAAAACCCAAGGCGGACCCAAAGAGACCTCAAGAACTGCCGGCCCATCTCTCTGCTTCCGTTCCAGTCCAAGGTCAGCGAGAAGATCATCAACAGACAGCTAACCCAATACCTCAAAGAAAAGAGAATCCTGAACCCTTCCCAGTCAGGGTTCCGCAGCCACCACAGCACCGAGACTGCCCTCATCGCCGCCACCAATGACATCAGGATCCTGCTGGACACCTGTGAGACTGCGGCCCTTATCCTCCTGGACCTCTATGCCGCCTTCGACACCATCTGCCACCGCACAATATGTGCACGCCTCCACGCCATAGGGATCCGAGACAAGGCTATAGAATGGACCACCTCCTTCCTCTCCGGCAGAACCCAGAGTGTCCGCCTCCCTCCATCCTGATATGAAGCCTCCAAAATCATCTGCGGTGTACACCAGGGATCTTCCCTCAGCCCGACACTCTTCAACATCTACATGGCCCTGCTCACACACGTCGCCCGACAGCATGACCTCAACATAATCTCCTATGCTGACGACACTCTCCTTCACCAAGGAACCCATCACCGCCAAAGCCAACCTCCACGAAGGAATGAAAGCAGTCGCCGACTGGATGAAGATCACCGACTGAAGTTGAACACGGACAAGACGGAGGTCCTCATCCTGGGCTCCACCTCTTCAGCCTGGGACGACTCCTGGTGGCCGACGGCCCAGGGGGTAGCCCCAACACCCACCGACCACGCACGCAACCTGGGAATCATCCTCGACTTAACGCTCTCCATGAAAAAGCAAGTCAATGCCATCTCCTCCTCCTGCTTCAACACTCTCCGCCTGCTCCGCAAAATCTACAGGTGGATCCCGACAGATACAAGTAAACCAGTCACCCAGGCCCTCGTCAGCAGCAGACTCGACTACAGAAACGCCCTTTGCGCGGGAGCCCTGACCAAGATCATCAAACAACTGCAACGCATCCAAAACGCATCTGCACGACTGATCCTCGACGTACCATGCCGCAGCCACATCACCCCCACCTGAGAAACCCACACTGGCTCCCCGTCAACCAGAGGATATCCTTCAAGCTCCTCATCCACGCACACAAGGCACTCCACAAGACCGGCCCAGCCTACCTCAACAGATGACATTCCTTCTACATTCCCAACCACCAGCTCCGCTGCGCCGACCTCGCACTCACCACCGTCCCTTGCATCCGAAGAACAACCACCGGTGGGAGATCCTTCTCCGACCTCACCGCCAAGACCTGGAACACCCTCCCACTGAGCCTACGACAGACCCAAGACCTGCTGACCTTCAGGAGGCTACTCAAGACCTTGCTGTTTGAACAGTAGCGCCCCCCCCCTCCTAGCGCCTTGAGACCCTCGCGGGTATGTAGCGCGCTCTTCAAATGATTGATTCATTGATTCATTGATTGAATGTGGTGCCTATAATGTGCCTAGAAATGTTGACATCGTCAACGGCTCAAAGATGCTGCTCTGCATACCGCTAGAAATATATATTTAGGACAGGCTGGACTGATTCCACTCATTTTATGACTGAACCTTACAAATCACTCTTTTGCTATTAAAACACTTAGGTATATTAACAGAGCTCCAGTGGCTAAATCAGCCTATTTAAAATGGGACCCCTCTAGCTAAAAGTTATTAATACCTCAATGAAGCAAAGTCAATTCCTGAACTGCTTGAAAATAGGTAATAAAGGCCCTCTTCCAAAAAATCCTTCTGCAAAAATGATATTTTGGTATTCCAGGTCACAGGACTGAAACTGCCACCATGTATGTTAATGATGATGTCTGTTTACTCATCTACCTAGATCTCTGTGCAGTATTAACTATAGTTGCTCTAGTGATACTACTCAAAGCTAAACAGACAAACAAGGAGATCAACAGGCACAAACTGAAATAGCTGCCCTAATGTTTACCGAACCACAATCAAATCATCAAAAATGAGCACTTCAAATATACTCGTATACCAGAGCCTAATGGATGGTCACAGGTTCATTGCATCCTTCCTTGCACTTTAACATATGAGTATAATATTTGAATGGCTTGAAATTCATCAGTTACAATCAGTAATTAATGACACCCAACTCTGCATCAATCAATCAATCAATCAGGGTTTTATATAGCGAGCTACTCACCCGTGAAGGTCTCAAGGCGCTGGGTAGGGCGGCAGGTCCGGATCAGTTGAAGAGCAGGGTCTTGAGGTACTTCCTGAACGTGTGCAGGGTCGGGAGCGTCTGATGTTCACAAGGAGCTCATTCTAGGTCTTGGCTGCAATGTGGTAGAAGGCTTTCCCACCTGTTCTGTTTCTGCAGATGCGAGGGACCTCTGCCAGGGCGAGGTCGGCAGATCGTAGGTTCCTTTTGGGTGCGTGGAAGTATAATCTCTTGTTGAGGTATTTGGGTCCGATGTTGAGTGATTTCTAGGCGTGGTTGAGGAGTTTGAATGTGATCCTCTTCTCGACAGGGAGCCAGTGGAGGTCTCGTAGGTGTAGAGTCATGTGTTCGTGACCTGGTGTCCCAAGGATGAGTCTGGCTGAGGCATTCTGGATGGTTTGGAGTTTGTATAGAAGGGTTCTGTTGATACCGGCATAGAGGGTGTTGCTGTAGTCCAGTCTGCTGGTTATGAGTACGTGGGTGACGGCTCTCCTGCAGTTGGTTGGGAACCATTTGAAAATCTTGCGGAGGATGTGAAACTGGTGAAGGCGACGGCATTGATCTGGTGGTTCATGAAGAGGGAGGAGTCGAGGATGATGCTGAGCTTTCGTGCACACTATGCATATCAGTCTTGACCCAGCTCCATTGGAACAGTCAAGCTCAAACTTCCAAGCCAGGTCCACCATAACTGGAACATAAGCAACCCAGGACTGGTTTCACCCTAGCTAGGACTCATCAGCCAGGTTTCTCTTGGTTCCAGTAACACAGTGTGCACGGGACCCATGTTTGGGCATACACGTCCCAATTAGGGCAGCACACAAAGGTATACAAAAAGTGATCGATACAATGCTTAAATTAATCTCAATCACTGGTTATTACTCAGGGCCGCATCACAATCCATCGTTATTTTGTATTCCGATGACCTGAGCTTGGCCCCAGCCATATGCAAATCAGTCTTCACCCAGCTCCAGTGGGAAAAGTCGAGCCTGAACTGCCAAGACTGGTCCTCCTTGGACCCAGACACAAGTACACCAAGAACAGGTTTCACCCTTGTTAGGGCTCATCAGCCAGGTACAGCTTGGTTCCAGTGATACAGTGTGCAGGGGACACATGTTTGGGCTCACACATCCCACTTAGGGAAACACACAAAATATTAACAAGAGTGATGAATGGAATGCTTGAATTAATCTCAGCCATTGGTAAATACTGGGGCTGCAGTCCAGTTCATTGTTGTTTTGCACACAATGACATCACAGTTTAGATGCAACTTGGATAACCAGTTTACTCTCTCAGAACAGGTCATCAAATGAGGGCACCACTAAAAGTGAAGGCTCTTCTCTCTCTCTTCAGAGTGGATCAAAATGATGCTTTTACATTACATGATGTTCAGGTTCCTTCATCTATTTTTGATATTCTAGTACAGCAGTTTTTCAGTCTCCTTCTCTGCCAGCCTTTAAGATGGATTCATCAAGAGGAGATAGTCCATCAATACAACTTAAAGATACAGTAGCCAACTTACATCTAGTGTTACCCAAGACAGCCTCTGAGCTATCTAAATTAATAGAAAAGTTCTGAATCTCAGATGAAATCTGTGGTAACATGAATTGTACATTGCAGGCCTATGCTGTGAATCCTTTAGGTTTAGGTTTTCTGCAAGAGTGTACACAATTACCCAAGGGGCTCAGAGTCAGATTTCCAACGGAGTGGAGGTTTTACAATTGGTATTCATAAACTTCTGAAAGAATGAACCCCAACACTCATCTGCATGTGGGACTAAAACTCCTGTTGTCATACACTTGGTCAATTACTTTATCTTTCTTTCCTCTAACAGAGGGACGACTGGCACTATGGATACAGTAAGGGTGAGCAACACATTCCAGCCTTTTCTTTTTCACTCCTTCACTGAAAGTGACTGCTTTATAAAATAATGCATAAGGAACTGAAGGTATAGTGGATTTTAAAAGCTTGTTCTGACCCCATTCTTTAACCTCAATGTTCTGTTGCTTGGTCATTTGGCTGGGCAATGCCTGTTTTCCTGAGATCAGCATAGACAGAGTAGAATACCTGCATCTTGGCGCATGGTATTTAATGTCTTTCGTTTGGGAGAGTGTATGGTTTGTCTAAGGCTCACACAACTACATAATGCTCTTGGTTGAGCTACATTTGATTAGACCCTTAGGGTGAGATTCAGTGTGTCTGACAAACCAATAAAAGATGATTCATCTTAAGACTGACCTCTAAGGACTTTCTATCGCACTTATAGGAAATCCTGCATTTGATTCCCTAATAAAGATGGGCTTACATAACGAAAACCAAGCTAAGAAGGAAGCAGTAGTTATGTTGAATAAAATGATGATCCTAGTGGCACAGTTAAAATGTGCTCTTAAGGTATGTTTACAACCAACATTTCCTTGTATATGCCTACCAGGAATTCTGCAACGGATTCCTGACAGGTGTAAAGTTATTTACAAACGTTGAGTTTTGTGGCACGAGAGTTTTACTTAAGAGTGGGAAGAAGGATTGGTATGGCAGGGAAGTTTATGAATGCTCATGAACATATATGTATGGGCCTACCTTGATTTCAACCCAAGCTCTTCCCACCCTGGAAATGATCAGAGATGTACTCTCCTCGCCTTCCACTTTGGGAAACAGAAAGAACCATCTCCAGATCTGCTGCAAGTTTACTAGAATGTTTTTTCTCCACTGGGAAACGTGTTAACCTTGGAGCAAAAATGTAAAATAATTTGCATTTGCAGAGACAGCTCCATTACCCCACAGTAGTATTAGAAGCCTGTGGAAGAGTCACATGGCACTCACACTACCACACCTGGAAAACTGAACCAGCCATTCCAGGCACATTAGCGGGAATAATGGTGGCTACCGAAAAAATTGTAAACCTGCACCCACATTTTAGGCATAAATCTGGGGTTGCAGATTTACTAATTTTTTTGTGAATCAAACCCATGATAAGCATTCTTCTGTAGGTTCTCCGTATTAATTTAAGTTTTAATTTTGGTCAATATTTGTCTATTAACATTATAATTGCATTTGCAAAACAAGGCTTTAACGTGAATTATACTAGAAATGGTAAATCAGACAGCTCAACAATGCCAAAATATTGCACTTTGATTGACTACTTACTTGGAGAAAGCTACTAGAAAGATTAATATCCAGGAGCTGAAATAATCTGCATCACATAATTAACCAGCATGTCAGTAGGCCCTGCTTTTAGGCACCGGTCTGTGAAGATCACAGAGCTTTAATGCAAACTTTAGTGCTGACCTAGCTCATAAAATGTGCCGATGGGAAAATAGTGTTTAAACCCTTCATGTTCCTGTGTAGAAGACTGAATATACAGATAAAAGCAATTCTTTTCTGACCTGCTGCACGTTCTGGAATAGGTGTCATATACCCATGCTCGTCTCCAGTTTTGCACCAGGTAAGCTCTGTGTGGCGGAAGTGGTGATGACCTACCTGCATGTGGAGTTTGGGAGGGGCCTGCAAAGAACGTGAGGTGTAGATGACTTCAGGCCACATGTGTGAAATAATTCAATCATCCCTTTGTTGCAATGCAAGGAGGACCATGACAGAGGCTCTTCATGCCAACCTGCATGGCCTCCAAGAATTGATAGGTGTAGCAGAGGACATATTAAGGGCAGCGTTTAGGCTGCTAGTAATGGTGGTTGAGTCCCCGCGGAGCCAAGCTGGAGAACTAGGCCAAATAGGGCAGTGTCCATGGGGATACGAGCAGGCATACGTGCCTACAAATCTCACCTTGAAGGAGAAAATGTTGGGCCAAAAATAAAGTGAACCAGGCAATAAGGGACTCTGGGCCCTAATATGGGAGGACCACAATCTTGTGCTGTCGGAGACAAAGCTGTGGAAGGACTATCAGGGAGCAGCCACGGCCAGTGGTAGGTGTAACTGCAAGGCGGTGACGTAGGGAGGGGGAGGGGCAGGGTAGGGGGTTGTAATGTATGGATTACGGACTTTAACAGGTAAGTAAACATATATATAAATAAAACAAATTTCGTTGCGCGCACTGGATCGCATTTGGCGCACAACGAAATTCGTCCTACCCCCAGAGTACTGGAAATCTAATCATTGCAGTGGTCATTTATACTTTCTTTAATCATTTTTTTGGAGAATTTTAACCCCCCACCCTGCCCCTCCCCACGTCACCGCCCTGCAGTTACACCTACCACCAGCCGTGGCTGTCAGGGAGTGGGCTGTGCCCTTTGAGCAGCAAAACCAGGCCTCAAAAAACAACTGGAGAGGAGTTGTCAGGGAGTGAATCAAAGGCAGACCATCAAGTTGTTGACCTCAGAAGACCAAATGGAAGCATGATGGAAGACAGTGCAGATTAAGGTATATATGGAAGAGGAAGAAGAGATGCTGAGGCATAACAATTAATGGCAGGCATTCGCGATGGTATAGATGGGCATCAGTGTAGTAGGAGGGAGGGGCACCCTGAGCTACAGACTGCATCAATCAGATGGATGACATAGCAGAGAGTAGAGGCAGTTATCATTGGGACGAGGTCCTGGGAGGAGAGACACAGGAGACAAGATGAGAAGATCAATGGAGTAACTGCAAACTCAGATTATGGAGCTGAATGGGGGTACTGGTTGGAAAATTGGGAAAGTGAGATGATGGAAGAGTGTGGGGAGTGATAGAAAGAGCAAAGGAGGAGGACAGACAGTGCACAAAAGCAAGGGTCAAGGGTATTTTAACAGTTCCAGGATAAATGGTGGGGGTGATGGGACAAATACCTAGATGAGAGGATGGAGAAAAAAGAGGAGGGAAGGGTAACTAGGATGGAGCAATGCAAGTAGGGAAGGCAGACATTAGAGGACATGAGTGTGCAGAGCAGGCTTCTCCAATGAGTAGCTCGTGAGCTACTGGTAGCTCTCCAGCTACCTGTAAGAGCTCTCCTATGTACAGCCCAGCATACTACATTAACTTTGTTTGGTTGAATATATGAATCCTAAAATTTAAAGGGTGTATTTGAGACAATAATGTGCATATTTTCATAACTCCTAAGCGAATGTTTGGAGACTAATGGTTGGATTTCCAAAATGTATCTAAAGGTTATATTTGACTGTTGCACTGGGGAGACATATTACCTTGGTCTCAGGGACATTTCAGCTTTGGCTGTCATGTATTAACAATAACACTGTTTCCAGTCACACATAGATACATTGAGATAGTGGTTTCAAGAGTTCTTTTATTCCTTTATAAATATACGAGCCCCTTGCCAGCACATGTTTCGTCTCAAGCTGTTCACCTCACAGCAGACTACCTCAGGGCAAATTTCAGTCTCTTAACAGATTCTATAATGTTTGGATGAAGTAGTACCAATGGTTTTCAGTTGTAACTCAAGTCGTCCCAATGCTGTATGTAGGACTGATATTGAAATTATATTTGATGTATCTGAGTCTGAAAGGAACACCCCTCCCAGGGTGCACTGTCCTCCTCACATTGCAGATATGTCTGAATTCTACCCTTTGACTGTAGACAATGTTGAATGCGACATATCCTTCCACAGAGTTAATTTCCTCCCCCGCACATGCACTTGGTTTGGCCCATACAGTCTGAATTAGCCATCAAAAAGTTCCTTCTGTCGATTGAAAATAATTTCAATATCAGCTCTACATACAGCCCTACATACAGCATCAGGACGACTTGAGGTTTAATTGAAAACCATTAGTACTATTTCATCCAAAGGATATGCAGAGAGTCTGGAGTTGATGCTTTGGGAAACAACATAAACAGTAGGGACTGGGGTGATGGGTGGGAGTCCTGAAGTGCAGGAAACGGCACCGGCGGAGTGGCAGAGTTAGTGGCACAAGACAAGGCTGCAGACAGTAAGTCTGCAGTAGTGCATATGATGTACATGGGCATAGCAACCTCTCTAGGAGGCCATTTACTGGCTCGCACGAAGGATAAGATCTAGATGACCAAGTACATTAGCATCTTCAAACTCCTTCATGGAGAGAGGCAGAGCAAGGAAGGGTCCAAGGTAGAAAGGAAACTTGCTAAACATTCAAAAGTTCCCAATACTATTGAAACGCAGACAATGCATTTGCAATACTTTAGCATTTCATGTGTAAAGTATCCTGAGAGCAGCATGGAACTACTTAAGCATATAGATGTCTTCAGGCAGCACACATCAGTTTTGAGGGGTGTAGCGTGGATCAGGTATGATTTCAGAGCAAGGACAAGTCTAGACCCATAAAAGTCCCTGAGTGAAGTAATCGAAGAGCTGTAGCTGCAGTATATGACCCCAATGAGGCTGATATGGGTAGTGTACACAGCGAGTGGTTACTGATGCCTGGCCTGGAGGTTGGGGCGCGGAGTAGGACCTCAATACAAGACAGGGACATTTGGAATATTCCGAAATTTCAATAAAAGAACCTGCATCAAGTCCCTGTGCAAGTTCAGACATGAATGCTGGAAATGTGTGGGGAAGCATATAGATAAGCATGGACAGACTTTCTGAAGAGTGGTGAACAGAGCAGCAACCATGACTGGAAAGGGATACAGGACAGGAGAGAGAATATGATCAACGTTGTTATGGCTTTTGTAAACAGGTGACTGTCACAGGTGACTAATGTGGGGAAACTGGCATGGAATGCAATGAAATGTTGAGAGCAAAGGAACAGCCATTACTGTGGTTATGCTGGAAGGATTACTGACTCCACCTGGGAGATGGGAATGTTTTGAGCCATATTCTCAATGATGTTTATGGAGCCTTCAGGGTGTCTGGGGTAGTAGGGAAAAGGGGTAAATAATGGTTAACAGTTTGATTAGGTGCAACTGGAAGGAGACTGAACATGGTTGAGAACAAGGAGGAGCAAGTTGAACTAGAAGAGGAAAGGATGATAGGTGGTTTTCAAAAGATCATGTATCTCTGTGATTTGACCGATGTAGCCTTATAGAGAATACTGGGAAATGATGGGAGAAGTGACCGTGAGAATGTTCATTCATGAGGATGGCAGATGAGTGACGGATCAACAGCAAAAACAGGCCCCTCACTAAGAAATACTTTAGACTCGGTAGTGCATCCTACATTCACATGAAGAATAACATTGTCCCACAAACAGAAGTTATTCAAAAAATATTGTCAAATTTTATTTACACATTTTTCTGATACTTTAGAACATAATAGCAACATAAGCTCATACTCGTGACCACACAATACTACAATTGTTCTATATATACATATTTATATTATATACACACAGAAGAAACCCCCCAAAAAAAAACAAATTCACAGGCAGACATACCCAGTCAGTCAGAACCACTCATACATTTCATCCGAACAACCAGTTTCGCCACAATCACCAACTCACAACAGACAATGTTCAAAATGTAAACAATAAATAACAGTTCATATCAATATATAGTACAAAAACATAGGAAAAAGCAAAAGAAGCGCCGACGCGCGTTTCGGAAAGGAATTTCTGTCCTAGACTCCTTCGTCAGGGAGCAAATAAATCATTGATTCCATATATGTATTTCTTGTTCTGGATATATAGATACCAGGTTAATACTCCAAAATAATGGTCATGCGGTGGTACAATCCTAATTCAGAGGAATAATCTGAATTCATATCCAATTTAATGAAGAATAGCCGGAGTAACGAAAACCGGGTCTAGTAAATTCAGACGTTCAGTCTATAGAGCAGTTATTGGCTCACATTTGTAGGGAAACGTGCTACCCGACTATTTAGTAGGTAGAGCGAGTGTAGGTCCCCAATCGAAATGACCACCGGGCAGGGGACAGCCTCCCAAAGGATCAATTCCACGGGGTCAGAGTAGTTTCCCAGACGTCGGATAACGTGTCAGATTTTTTTTTTTTTAAAGCTGGATAACGAGCAGCAGTCCGTCGATAGTTCGATAGAGATGCCAAATGATCGGAAGTGACTGATCACCAAGTGGTATTGGTGTTCTATAAATGCTTGCAATTGTGGGGATTGCAAGGAAATGAGTGTCTAACACACTCAAGATGGTGGTGGTGACCGAGGCCATAAGTGGGAAATGGGAGGAAAGGTTGAAGAGCTTAGGGAGATGGAAATCGAGAAGGATATGGGGGTATATAAGGTTGGGGGAAGAAAGAGAGAAGAACTGCTAACTATTGTGTATGTTCCCCCCTCACTGGGTGGCATGCAGGATGAAGCAGGTCTGAATATGCGACTACTCCAAAGTACAATATTATATTATTATTATTATGGATAGCAATTGGCACTGGAGTAGGACATGGTGTTGGTACTGTGGCACAGAATAGGCTTGAAGAGATAGGGCCGAATATTGCTTGAATTATGAGAGCTTGCGGTGAGCAGGCGCAGACCGGACAAAATTTTAATACACTAGGGAGAAAATTACATAGTGCAACTAACTTGTTTAGGGCTAGATTTAGGTAAATCTATTTTACCACATCTTAAATACCGAATTTTACCGATTCGGGATTTAAGAAGTGGTAAAATAGAGGGGGGGAGATGTAGGTAATTCCATATGTGGAATTACCGAATCGGTAATATTCGGTAAATACCGATTCGGTAAATACTGAATCGGTATTTCCTATTGATTCCTATGGGCTGTGAAGCCCATAGGAATCAATGGGAAATACCGATTCTGTAATTACAGAATCGGTAAATACCGATTTTAGCAAGGGTGCAGGGGGTGTCACTTTGACACCCTCTGGCACCCCAAAAATTGACATGTGCGCCATGTGGCACACAGACATGCCCTAAGGGCATGTCTGTCTGTCACATGGCATAGGTGTGCATGCACACCTGAATTCGGTATTTTAACACCCAATTGGATTGGTTGGTAAAATACCGAATTTGTAGGGCCTTTGGGACTCTGAAGAGTCCCACCTACATCTGAGATTTGCCGAATCGGTAAAAAATACCGATTCGGTATTTTACAGAATCGGTACATTTACCGAATCGGTAAATTTACCGATTCTGTAAAAAAGTGCCCCTACATACCAATTCTTGAATACCGCTCGGTATCGGCCGAAAATACCGATTTTCGGCCGTTACCAACCGACCTACATCTGGCCCTATGAGTGGTTAAAAATAATGAAGAAAGAGTTGATGTGCAGGGCAGTTGGAACAAGACTTAGGTCCTCTGGACTCATTTATTACCCACAAGTGTGTAGAGGGGGTCAATGATGCTCTCAACCATCAATGAGGCAAGGGAGGCAATGAACAGAGAGGTATCAAGATTTTACATGAGATTTTGTAAGGCTCAAGACATGTTGATAGTCAGGCACGCCTGTGTTGTTCCAGCTGGAAGGTGTGCATTTGTACATTTTGGGAAATAGGGCATGCCTCACAAAGGTAATGAAGGTGTTAGACGAGTGTAGGCAGTGAAAGGGAAGAGAGAACACATCTTTGGTGAGAGGTTTTTTTGGGGGTGGAAAGAAAGAGCTCAGGATAAGGCAGGAGAGTTGGGGAAGGTTAGGTTAGGTTAGGTGGACAGCAGTGAAAGGCAAGATTAGCAACCACAATGGAAGATGGAAAACGAAGCAGCCAGAGCCTGGTGCAGGCAGGCAGGGAAGAAAACATTGATGACATGGCAGATAACAAATCTTACAAAGTGGGGAGTTTTGAATGAAGTTTGTTAAATGGTTTAAAGTTGACTGGGGGACTGTAGAATGATTAGGGGTGGGAATGTCTAGAGGTGGGGGGTGGGGAGAGAGTTCAATATCAGCAAAGTTTTTGGGCCATTTAGAATGTGTAGATAAGCCATAAAGCTGTAAGGCCTTAAAGTAAGTTCTCCAGTATTAGGGGTGTCTTTCATAGATTCACATGCTTGAATATTCCCCGTCGTCGAAGTGGGAGTCCCACGGTAAATAAAATAGCAATAATGCTAATAAATATATATATATATATACATATAGTATCATATAAGTAATAAAACAGATAAAATATGTACTGAAAAACCTTTACAAAGGTTACTACATAGAAATGCATTAGAGAGAAAAACTCATTTGTAACATATCAGTGTCATTATGTTAGTCCAAACTGCAGCCAATCAGGCTCAAGCACCCTCTAGAACCTTCTCCTCAGAAGCTCAAGCCCTCAGATTTTCTACCGCACGTCGTGTGAAGGGAGTCTCCCTGAGCTCTGCTCAGTTCTTTTCTACATTTCTACTCTTCACAGGTTTTTGTTTTACACAAGATGTCAAGTAAGAAGTCTTTATTTAGACCTTGTTCCTCCTGTGGGAAATTGCGTTTATTTGAGAAGGACCCTCATGACAAATGTATTTACTGCCTGTATCCTGCTCACAAAGCGGTTGATTGTAGGTTCTGTAGAACTTTCAATCCTAAAACCCTTAAGGACAGGGAGGGTCGCCTTCTACTTTGGCTTAAGCGCCTTCAAGATAAGGAGGACGTTATTTCTGATGCAGAAAGCCTTCAGTCAGTTCCTTCTTCTATGGCTTCTAAGCGTGGCAGTGTTCAGGAGTTACCATCTCCTTTCCTGAAGAAAAGAAAGCTGGCTTTAACTGTGGCTGCAGTGCCACCTGCTACTTCTATGCCTGTTATGACTACGCCCACGAGACCTGGCTCTCAGGCGCCTTTTCCAGCTTCTATTAAGGTGGTTACACTTTTAACCGCGCGGTCGTCGACGGGCTCGTCGACGACCACTCCAACGACGAGATTGGCTGCTGTGGCTTCGTCTACGACCACAGTCACGACGACGTCGGCGTCATCATCGTCGACGAGAGTCTCGACGACGTCTTGCACGTCGACGAACGCCTCTGGCTCTTCAATCCCGTCGACGATCCCCATTTTATCGTCGACGAAGAAGCCACCGTCGACGAAGAAACCATCGTCGTCATTACCTTCGTCGACGAAGCTCCCGTCGACGACACCGTCGACAACGACGACGAAGATTCCGTCGACAAAGATTCCGTCGACGAAGATTCCGCCGACGAAGATTCCGTCGACGAAGGCGCCGTCGACGAAGGCGCCGTCGACGTCTAAAATGGTGGCAACTACATCGTCGACGAAGATTCCGTCGGCGAAGATTCCGTCGACGAAGATTCCGTCGACGAAGATTCCGTCGACGCAGGCGCCGTCGACGTCTAAAATGCTGTCAACTACATCGTCGACGAAAACATCGTTGACGAGCTCGTCGACGAGCACATCAGCTACAGTAGTGCCTAAGCTTTCTAAGTCTACGGTGACGCCTACAGACTCATCGTCTACGACGACTGCTTCCAATTCGTCATCGTCTACGCAGGGATCTGCGTTGACAGAAACTTCTGGTCCTTCATCCTACGCCAACGTGCCTTTAGTGCCCTTGGACACTTCAGTTTCTGCTGTACAGTCCTCATTCAATATGGAGGAAGATTCTGCTTTCCATCTACAATCCCCTGCTCCACAACCACCACTTCAGTTGTTTGTCTCAGACCATGAGACTGAGTCTGTTCCGGATGACACTGGGTATGGGGACGCCCGGAGTCCATCCGATTTGATCATTAAATGCCAAACTTCTTCGGAGGAAGAAGAAGAAGATGAGCAGGTAGATCAGCACGAGGACCAATGTGTGCAAATTCCGATGACGTCTATTCCAATGACGCTTTTCTCTAACCTCCAACACATGTTGGACGATTACAATAGACGCTTTCCACCTACCCCCCAGGGTACTCCGGTTCATGAATCTGCTGAGGTACCAGTTTCGCATCAACCTCTACAATCACCACCTAGACCGTCGATACATTTGAGCGCTCCTCAATCTCCTAATCCACAGATGGACACTGACTCAGAACCAGAGAGAGAGGAAGGCGAGGTTTATCCAGATACGGATGGTGAACAAGATCCTGATATGGCGGAATTCGATGATTATCGAGTTCAAACACCCTCGCCACAACAGGGCACTTCAGGTGATTCACCTCCTGTGGACATCGCTAGTTTTCATAAGCTTATGGACAAAGCGGCGGACCGCTTCAAGTTAACAAGGGTCCAGCGAGACGAAGAATGTTTCCTGTATGATTTCAAGAATCAGCCTTATAAGCAGGTACATACCGTACCCATTATAGAATTTATTTGGAAGGAAGGGCAAAAGATTATGAAGGCTCCTAACTCTTTGCCTGCCCAAATACCTAGGTTGGAGAAGAAGTACAAGGCTCCAACAGGCTCGCCTGTTTGTCTGCTATCTCATCCAAAGCCAGACTCTGTGGTGACTCAGGCAGCACAACGTCGTGCGCGCAATCCTGCAGCGCCTGTCACTTCCCCTCCCGATAGAGAGGGTCGACGATTGGATGCAATCGGAAAGAAGTTTTCGTCCATGGCATCAACCTCAGCTCGTGCTGCGAATGCTCTCGCAATTTTGGGTCGTTTCGACCGACAAATGTGGTCGGACATGTCCATCTTCCTTGCACAGCTTCCAGAGTCATCCAAAGCAGAAGCGCTCCAGGTCCTTCAGGATGGACAAAGAGCTTCGGAGGAGATTATAGACTGTGCTGTGGATATTGCAAATACTGCATTCCGTATCCTTGCCAGTGCTGCGGCGCTCCGACGCCAGGGATGGTTAAAATCTACATCTTTCAGGCAAGAGGTTCAGTCAAAGATCATTGACATGCCATATGATGGCCAATCTTTGTTCGGTTCCCAAATCGATGCGTCTTTGGAAGCCATAAAGAAGGATACCGACACGGCAAAATCGCTTGGATCCTTACAATTTAAGAAACAGCCCTTTCGTGCAGCACGGGGACGGGGCACCTCGTCCACTTTTTCCCGAGGAGGACAGTCACAGTACCGCCAGTACAATCAGGGAAACCAACGGTACTCAAATCAGCAGTCTTCTCGTCAACAACAATCCAGACCCTATAGAGGAAAGTCCAATTATAGAGGTGCCAACAACGCCAACAAACGGCAATGACTTGCCAGTTCAGCAGGATGTTGGAGGTCGAATCTCGCAATTTTACTCTCAGTGGTCTCAAATAACATCGGACCAATGGGTGTTGGACATTGTGCGCAAGGGTCACGCCTTGGAATTCACAGAGTTTCCTCCTCCTTTTTCCACCTTCGGGTCCGCCACCTCCCCACTTGGAAGAACTACATCATCAAGTTCTACTTTTATTAACAAAGGGTGCAGTCGAAGTGGTTCCTGTATCTCAGCGGGGGAAAGGCTTTTATTCGAGGTTCTTCCTCATTCTAAAGAAGACGGGGGAGTGGCGTCCCATTATGGATTTGAGGTATCTCAATCTATTCCTGAAACTACAGTCCTTCCGGATGTTAACGTTGTCAGAAGTCTTGCGGCTTCTCTGCAGCGGCGATTTTTTAACGACAATAGACCTGCAAGACGCCTATTTCCATGTACCAATTATTCCTCAGCATCGGAAATACTTGAGGTTCACAGTGGGACACAATCACTATCAGTTCAAAGTCCTTCCATTTGGCCTCAGATCAGCTCCTCGTGTGTTCACGAAGGTTCTGGCCCCGGTCATGGCTTATCTGCGTCTTCAAGGAGTCCAAATATTTCCTTACCTGGACGATTGTCTTTTAAAGTCCCAATCCGCAAGCCAGCTGCATCACGACACACGTCTGTGCCTCACCCTATTCAATTCTCTAGGGTTGACCATCAATGTAAAGAAGTCACATTTCACACCTCTGCGAAACAGGACATTCCTCGGAGCTGTTATAGACACGGACGTGTCAAAAGCGTTCATCTCCGCCGAGCGGAGACAGAGGATACTTCATCTGGTCTCCACCATCAGATCAAAAAAGTCAGTTTCAGTGCGAATGTTAAAATCATTTCTGGGAATGGCATCATCCTGTATCGCACTGATCCCGAATTGCAGGTTACGTACCCGTCCCATTCAGGAGGAATTGGACCTACAATGGCGACAGGTGTCGGGGTCGTTCAACGACCAAGTGACAGTCACGTCTTGCATGAAGACCAGTCTGCTCTGGTGGGAGCAACGAACCAATCTGATCCAAGGGGTCTCCTTCCTTGCCCAGCCTCCAGATCTAACATTGACCACGGATGCGTCCATGGACGGATGGGGAGCCCATCTCATGGAACTTTCCATAAAAGGCAAATGGACAGCGACCCAGAAGACCTGGCATATCAACAGGCTAGAATTACTGGCAATCTTCCTAGCGCTGAAGGCTTTCTTACCAGTGGTGCGCGGAGAATCAGTGCTGGTGCAAACAGACAACACCACCAGCATGCACTACATGAACAAACAGGGAGGCACAAAATCTCAGCCCCTGTCTCGTCTTGCCCAAAAGATTTGGGAATGGGCACTTCGTCATCACATTTGTTTGACAGCAGTCCATCTGCCGGGAGCGTCAAACATACTGGCAGATTCCCTAAGCAGGTCTGCGTCATCCACTCACGAATGGGAGTTACACCAGCCGACTCTGGACCTCGTGTTCCACCAATGGGGTCATCCCAAGATGGACCTCTTTGCAACTCCAGTGAATCGGAAGTGCCAGACTTTCGCCAGTTGGCATCCACATCCGGAATCCAGCGGCAATGCCCTACTCATGGATTGGACCGGCCTATTTGCTTATGCGTTTCCACCACTCCCATTGGTGCCAAGAACGTTGTGGAAGATGCGCAGACATCCATGCCGCTTGATTTTAATCGCCCCACGTTGGCCCAGGCAGGCGTGGTTTTCAGAACTCCTTCTAATGTCCCAATGCAAACCCATTCGTCTCCGTCCACGTCCGGATCTTCTGACAATGGACAATGGACAAGTTTGTCACCCAGACCCATCAACGCTTCAATTGTGGGCATGGAACCTGAATTCATTGAATTTGCCTCTTTAAATATACCTCAAGACTGTAGAGACATTCTAGCGTCGGCTAGAGCTCCATCCACCATCAAGACATATAGGTTAAAGTGGAAACGTTTCTGTCATTGGTGCGCAGCATCCAACGTGCACCCTATCAGTTCCACTCCAGACCAACTGTTACCGTTCTTTTTAAGTCTTGCTCAGTCTGGTCTTTCACATGCCACATTGAGAGTGTTTTTGGCGGCTATCTCACGCTACCGTCATGATGGATCTACGTCTCTCTGTTCATCCAGAATCATCCGACAGTTCTTTAAAGGACTTTTCCGAAAGTTCCCTCCGTTAAGGCGCCCTCCTCCGGCGTGGCACCTCAACGTGGTGTTATCCCAACTTATGAAACCTCCATTTGAGCCAATTCATCGCTCACACCTCAAGTTTCTGACCTGGAAAGTGGCTTTGCTTTTGGCTTTGACTTCGTCTCGTCGCGTAAGTGACTTGCACGCTTTCACAATCAAACCTCCATATTTACAGTTCAAACCTGATGGAGTATCACTTCGTACCAATCCTTCTTTTCTTCCAAAAGTACCTACTGACTTCCATTTGAACGAGCCAGTGTTCTTAAAGACTTTTTTCCCGGATCCTAAATCCCCTGCGGAACAGCGACTACATTCTTTAGACATCAAACGTTGTCTAAAATTCTACATTTCAAGAACAGCCCCTTTCCGTAAATCCAATCAGCTATTTATAGCATATGGACTACTGCGCAAAGGACACTCAGTGACTAAACAAACAATAACACGATGGCTCTCTTCAGCCATATCATTTTGCCATCAGCAGGCTGGCAGGCCTTTACCTACTCCAGTGAGGGCACATTCTACGAGAGCGATGGCGTCGTCCATCGCATTGTTTGCCGGAGTGCCTCTACACCAGATTTGTCGTGCTGCGACATGGTCCAGCAGGCACACCTTTACCAGACATTATTGTTTGGAAGCTGTCAACGAAGCGGATACCGCAGTGGGGCAAGCAGTGCTTCGTCATCTTTTCAAATAAGGTGAGCCTCTTTCCCTCCTCCATTCTTGAGATTGCCTTGCTTTTATGCTATATATATATTGTTTCTTCAATGCTTGGAAATATTGCAATCTCAGCTCTAGGAGGTTACTGCTATCTATTCTATTCAAGCATGTGAATCTATGAAAGACACCCCTAATACTGGAGAAGAACAATTGTTACTTACCTGTAAACAGGTGGTTCTCCAGTATTGGTGTCTTTCATAGATTCACATGCGACCCACCCATCCTCCCCTCGGAGGCTCTGTTCTCCTCATGCGCTATTATTACTAGTGCTACGAAAATCTGAGGGCTTGAGCTTCTGAGGAGAAGGTTCTAGAGGGTGCTTGAGCCTGATTGGCTGCAGTTTGGACTAACATAATGACACTGATATGTTACAAATGAGTTTTTCTCTCTAATGCATTTCTATGTAGTAACCTTTGTAAAGGTTTTTCAGTACATATTTTATCTGTTTTATTACTTATATGATACTATATGTATATATATATATATATTTATTAGCATTATTGCTATTTTATTTACCGTGGGACTCCCACTTCGACGACGGGGAATATTCAAGCATGTGAATCTATGAAAGACACCAATACTGGAGAACCACCTGTTTACAGGTAAGTAACAATTGTTCTTTAAAAACCTTATACATTCAGTAAAAAAAGCACAGTTAAAGTCAACTTCTGGTTACAAACCAAAACTTAATACTGCTGGAATTCATCAGTTAGGGTTGGGTAAACTTACTATAACATATGCTCCCATAAGGCATAGCTTATGACATCACTCACGGCATGTGAAATTGACAACATAATTGATGACATCCAGTCTGACATTATTTTAGATTTTTCTAATTGTGATTTCTTTTGGATCTACTTTTTTGGTGACAAGATTTTTACAGAATAGGTTTATATTAGATATCTATTTTATTTTGCTACTGAATGGTGGCTCTTTTTTCTGTAAGGTGGATATTTAAGTAAATGTTGCTCTGTGTAATTACCTATTGAGGTGGGGCATGGGCTGAGAGGCTATTTTTGATTTATGGTGATGATGCATATGTTATTGTATGTTACAGGTGATAAAGTGTATAATGGTATATCTGTTCATGCCTGTCTCAGTAAGACTCACTTAATGGGATTCTTTGTTTCTCTATATATCCATGGATGTGTGGTAATACAATACTGGTGAAAAGCATATATATGTACTTTACACAGCAGCTGTGTTATATAAAACAGTGATTGTTTCATGTTGTGATGCATGTGTGGTAGTGAGCTAATGAATGTCTGCGGGTCTTATTACGAGTCTGGCTGTTCACAGATCGCCAGACTCATGGTAGCCTAGCAGTAGCGGTCTTTTGACCGCCCTACTATGACCAGGGAGGTCAGGCTGCACTGGGACGTTGCAACCATAAATGTGCAACCGCGACTTCCCCAGGCTCGAAGATTCCTCATCTGCTCCCGCCCCTGATACAACGCCCCCTTACATGGGTGGCCTTGAACTGCAATATGCTTGGCCGGGCTGCTACAGCCCGCTAAGCATATTACGAGTTCATCACCGCAACACTTTTCATGGCACTGTGACAACCATGAAAAGTAAGGCAGTGAGGAATCAAAGGCCTGCAGCATGAGATGCATGCAGGTGACCACTTGTTGTGCCCCCCAGTGTGCTTGCACCCTAGTACCTGCCTGGCGTGGACTGTAGCATGCCGGTAATGAAATAGACATTCCCATTCTGGTGCCTATTTCATAGGCACTGCCATGGGAATGCCAAAGAACAGCCCACCAGGCAAGAGAAAACTCCTAATCTGGCGAGCAGTTCAAACATGTGTTTCGTGGTGTGGGAGCAGGGCGGTCCCCTCTCACACCATCAAACTCCTAATAAGGCCCTGTGTCTTTACTGGTTCTTTTATGGTGGTTTATGACAGTTGTGGTCCATCTCAATAAATTTGAATTTGTTTAAAACGATGTTTTTTGTATGATTATAGTGGGTTAATATTTGAAAGAGAGTTTTAGTAGAAGCATACAATCTGATCCAAGAAGGGGTATTAAAAACACGTGTCAGGCCACTGAAATTATACAATTGTGTGGCTGTTGTGCTTACTGTATAATTATGGATTTACCACACATACCACATAATTTACGTCATAATTTCCAGTTTTCAACAAAAATTGTATTTCTTGTTAAATTGGTTCAAAATAATCGAGCATGTGCTGCATAATTCTACATACTTTGTCTTATATTGTCACATATTTAGATGCTCCCACAAAATTTGTTTTTTTTATTGGCAAATAGCTATAGGAGCCCTAACAATAAGAAAGAACTATAAAGTGTTTTACAATGATGAAACTAATATGTGTCATTACAATGAGGAAATCAAATTTCACAGGGACCCATTACATATTTTTCATATTTTTTCGGGTTTCTGCCAGTGAAAATCAATTTGGCCTAATACAGCTTGATATTTGGGGAACTTGTGCTATTAGATGCAGATTCAGACATTTATTACTAGGCTTGGTTATTTTGTTGATCAGTGAAGACGTCTGACTATGTAATAAAAATAATATGTACATTGGAAAACGTGTATTAGGACAATGTTGTTGGAAAACCTTAGTTAGATACTAGCTGTATACAATCATCTGCTGATCAGGAGAAAATACAAATCACTGAAAACCGTGGAACTAATAAAAAATTATTTTCCGGGTTTATAATTGACATATAACAGGATAATTAAAAATGTATACTGGCTTGGATTCCATCCCTGTCATGGAATAGGATATATGGGTTATTTCTAAGTAGATGTATATGTGTGTAACATATACAAGACGTCCATAGCTTATGCACCTTCATTTAATGGAAATGTGAGCTTGTCAAACAGTAGGAGTTCCCAAAGAAATGCAATGCAAATGTGGTCATTGCTCACATAATAGTAGCTTTTTGAGCATTCATAATTATCTAGGAATTTACATCATATACGTATATAACCGTGCATCTATATTTTGTATCAAGAGTGCAAATATTTAATGAAGGCAAGATTTTCAGTCCTTTATTTTAAAAATGTATTTTGGATGGTTTTGCATGTACCTTTGATCATTATGACATAAGTCAATATCGTACAGTACACATGTATAGATTGTGATATTCATATACATCATAAATTGGTGAATTACACTCCAATGTTGATTTTTCCCTTAGACCCATGGGAGTTGTAGTTTGTTTTTGTTCTCAAAATAGCAAAATACGAAGCATAGTAAAAGCCTTCTGACTTATCATAACATTTTACTTTGTAAAAACTTGCTGCAGCCATGAAATGTAAATGTAGTATGCTACAATATTGTGTTGTTAGTTTATTTGTTGTTATAAATAACTGTTGATATGAGAATCTTTCTGTTTATTAAATCAGCTGAACATAGATAATTTACTGTCACTCTTAAACTACTATTAATGCAATCCGTATGATTTGTGTCCACTGATAGGTATTCTACGTCATTATTCAGTTTGTAAGCCCTGAGCCAGAAGCTCTAACAATCCAAAGGAAAAAAAGCATAGATTTAGGCTGGGAAGATTGGCAGTATTTTGCAAGAAACTGTAGTATCTTTATCATGGAAAACAATGGACCACTGAACAGCCCAAATTCTGTGAACTGTCTTCAACTTCCAAGGTATGTTTATTTTAAACAACAGAGTACAACACATATCTAATTTCTATACAATTTATATTCTGAAAAACTTTTTTAAATTAGTTTTTTGAATGAATAACTACAAAAACACCACAATCAACATGGTCATTGTGAGCAACATGGGATGTACCATGCATGTACCATGTACCACGCAACCAAAGGTAGAATCTCATTGACTGCAAGGGACGAAGAAAGAATTGGCGAAAGGGATAAGTTCATAGAGGATAGACTAGGTCCCATGGCTGAAAAGATCCACAATCTAATTTGGACTATCTTGAAGGAGTAATTAATGTAATCTTTACAGGTTAGGGGCATGCTAAAATACTAATGCATTAAGTAAAGCATGGGTTATTAGATGGAAAGGAAGGGAATCCTTCCCAACTAATAAAACTAAAATCCTGTTATGACCCACTTCAGTAGAAGCCACCAGCACAGTCCATTGAAAGTCTACTTGACCTGGGCAACTTGCCAATCTTGGGAAATGCCTCATGCACCTTTTGGTGTCTTTGTAACCACACAGGAGGTCATCAACCTGGTTGCTGAAGTCCACTTCTTAATCCTAAGTATAAGGGGGTGTAGGCCAGGCACTTCAGATCTCCACATACATCACAGACATCAGGCATCTATCTTTCTCTTTTGTTCATCCCCAGGTCCAGATATGTTTTGAGGAGCTGAGGGTGAGATTCTACTTTTGTACAGTCATTACATAATGGATGGGGCAGATTTATGGAAGCTCCTTGACAATGGGTAAAAATGTCCCAAGGACAAGCCTCCACCTTTTTTTTTTCATTGTAATTTGTTATTTGTTTTCACATAACATAAAGAAAGTACTGCACAACATGTGCAGGAATAACAGTGCATGTATTCCCAAAACATTGTTCAATAAGAAAAAACAAGTATAAGAAAAGGAAAGTGTAATAAATCTTCAAGTGCAAAGAAAAAAAGGAGTGACAAGCAAGTTCAAGACGTACAGCTCCCCTATCCTACCAGCAAGGGCAATAACAATGATAACAACCAGTATTGTATACTAAACATGATAAACAATGTAGGCTGTAGCCTATTGACGGCCCCCCTACATTGGTCACCACCTATCAAGGTCATGTATACGCTATTTGACCTAAACTGTCCGATCTAGTGTCCAAATGCAGTGCAAATTATATCAGCGTATCTCCTAATTTGTAATTGGTGCAACATGTCTCTATTATTTGGTCTATGCCCGGGTAGTCATGGTAATCAAAGTGGCATCTGATCCGTGTCACCTGTTGTGTGTACGATGTGTTCCGAGGCCCTTAATCAAGCATGGATGCTTATAAGTGAATTTCTTCAATTGCTCATTAATTTGCAAATATTTTTTTGTATGAGGCCATTTGCTGCATGTCTGATGTCCATGTGCCTTAAGAGGGTGGAGTAACAGTTTTCCAGTGGCACATAATGTGTACCTTTGCCACTGCCAAAGCTGTTGACAGCCATCGATTACCCTGGTGGGGTATTTGTGATAGGGCTGAAGTGGCATGCAGTAAAGCTCGCTGGTTTGTCAATGGTGTCAATACCCCCATTTGCTTTGTGGCAGGTCCCAGACCGAGCTTGAGTTATGAGAAAGGGTCATGCTTTCCCATATGACGTACTATGTTGCAGTCTAGTGTCGAGCATCACCAACACCTGGAGTTTAGTATCATGTGTGCCCTGTGGAGCTTAGCCAGTGACCAACGTCATCTGTAGAGGGCCTTGAAATAGCAGAATTATAGTCTGGCTTCTTGTAATGTTTTATATTGATCCTCAACAAATGCAAGTCACTCATCATTTGTAATGAAGAGGCCTAGTCTGGTTTTCCACCATCGGCGTAGGCTGTGAGCGGTTGCTCTGAGAAAAGACTGTCCGTCAGTGTGGTGTAAAGCCCCGATATGCGCCCTTTAAATTTTTTCCATGTCATGATGTATTAGAGAAGCAAATCAGCCTGAAAAATGTAAGGTGTAATATGCTGCTTCCCCATCCCATTCCCACCCCCTGTACTCTCTATGTCACAACACACTGCCTGAGTTGGTTCCCACACACCTCCCTGCCTCACTTATTTTTAACAAATATATATTTTATACTCCTCCCCCAACTGTGGCTCAGTAGGCAAAGTGTCCTGGTACAGAGATAAAAGTGCGATTAGATTAGGAGATTACACTTTTGAATGCCCTACAGGGCTGGTTCAGTTTTTCAACTGACTGAGGTAGATAAGAAGTAGCACGGAATCAGACAACAGGACCTGATCTTCAAGAGCCCCGTCAGGCAGTGCTGCCTACAGTGTAAATAATTTCAAAAAGGGGGTGGTGATGGACAGAGTATCTGAGTTAATCAGAACACTCCTACCCAGTCAACAGATCAGGGCTTGATCCATCACCGTTTTTTAGCTCACTGCACCATCCCAGTTCAGAACCTGGCTATATGCAAATTAGTCTGTCCCTGGCCCAGTGCATCATGGGAACAGGGCAGACCAAACTACCAAGCCAATTCTTCACTGGAAAGGAAACAAGCTTCCGGGGACCGGTTTCTGGCATTACAGCCGTCTTCGGCCCGGCTTGCTTGAATCCTGATGGTGCAGTGAGCAAGGGACTCATGTCTGAGCATACCCTTCCACACTCATGGTGGCCAAAATAATTTCAAAAAGGGGGTGGTGATGGACAGAGTATCTGAGTTAATCAGAACACTCCTACCCAGTCAACAGATCAGGGCTTGATCCATCACCGTTTTTTAGCTCACTGCACCATCCCAGTTCAGAACCTGGCTATATGCAAATTAGTCTGTCCCTGGCCCAGTGCATCATGGGAACAGGGCAGACCAAACTACCAAGCCAATTCTTCACTGGAAAGGAAACAAGCTTCCGGGGACCGGTTTCTGGCATTACAGCCGTCTTCGGCCCGGCTTGCTTGAATCCTGATGGTGCAGTGTAAATAGTCAAGATTCCATTATTTTATTGTCTGCCTTCTCTCCTTGTGCCACTTGCGTTGTCTCTCGCTTTCACAACCTGTCTCTCTACCGCTAAGCTGCCACTTCCTGCCACTTCTAACCCTGGATTTCAGATTCCTAACACACCGTAGTGTTTGAGCCAAAAATGGAATTATGTGTCTGCCGCACATGCGCAGTTAATGAGCACTGGAATGGGGAATAACATGCTGCCTGTTTTGAAGTCCACAACTCCGACTCGGGCGCAACCTGTGTGCTTTCTAATGAATGAATCTCACCTTAGCCCTAATTAACAGACGCGCTCTTGCTCCCGCGTTCAGATACTCGCCTGCGGTCAGATTTCTACCTCGCATACCACTTCAGCTCAAGTGCTTAGACAACAGTGGCTTATCTTGGGAACAATCGAAGTTCTGCGCATTGGGACAGATCTGGAGGAGGTATTTCTTGTTTTGATTTTATGACCTGAGTGGAAACGCGATCTGTGGTTTGGCTGCGGCTGGGTGTGCCAGCGGGGGCCTCCGTTCGCCCCGGACCCATATGCTGCCCGTGCTGCTCACTGTACAGCTCTCCAACAGCGTGAAGCATCAGGCACCATGCGCCCCCGAGGAGGGAGCATCTTCAGAGGTGTTGAGACATCATCGCAATTCCCCGGGGCCTAGTGTGGGGCTCTCACCCCCGATGCCATGCCCTGATGGTTGACATGAAGCTAGTCTGACAGGATTTACGGCTGCCAGAAGCGCATCATTTTTGAAGCCGTTAAACTGAAAGCGAAGATGAGACGCCATGCGCGTGCACACCGCCTGTCTGTGCGCGCACATGGTTTGTCTCCCTTCGCAAACCTAAGCGACGAAAATAGAGGCTCGCCAAGTGAAGCAGCTCATGCGCTGCCCTCGCTAGGCGAGACCTAAAAAACGAAACGAAATGTGGTACATGAAATAGGTGTGTTTCCTTAGCAAAAAGACGTGCTGTCTATGTTTGTTTCCCTGTGTGAAAATGCCCCATCGCACCTCTAATTTCCTGAATTGCCCGCACACACGGTCATGCAAAACCAACATTAGGAAATGTCTTTGTTTAAAATTCTCAACGCTACCTTAACTAGGACATTAGCAATAATATATTTGGCAAAGGTACATACAGACGTAATAGTTATACACATATCTCTACAGCAACAATCAAGACCTATGGGATGCCTGTCAAGCAATGGTGAAACACAAATTAATCACTAAAGATATTGCTTTAAGGAGCTGTGCATTCAATGTTATCATTTATGTTTTAAAACCATCATCAATCAATCAATCAATCATGCCATTTGTATAGCGCACTACTCACCCGGGAGGGTCTCAAGGCGCTTGGGGGGAGGGGTATGCTACTGCTCGAACAGCCAGGTCTTGAGTTGTTTCCTGAAGGCGAGATGGTCCTGGGTCAGCCGAAGGTGGATGGGGAGGGAGTTCCAAGTCTTGGCAGCCAGGTAAGAGAAGGATCTTCCTCCGGCGGTGGCTCTTCGGATGCGTGGTACGGCTGCGAGGGCGAGGCTGGTGGAGCGTAGCTGGCGGGTGGGCGTGTAGAAGGTCAGGCGGTGGTTGAGGTACTTGGGGCCCAGGTCGTGGAGAGACTTGTGTGCGTGGGTGAGGAGCCGGAACGTGATCCTCTTGTCGACGGGGAGCCAGTGCAGGTTCCTCAGGTGGCTGGAGATGTGGCTGCGTCGGGGGACATCCAGGATGAGTCGGGCGGAGGCGTTCTGGATGCGCTGGAGTCTTTTCTGTAGCTTGGCTGTGGTTCCGGCGTAGAGGGCGTTTCCGTAGTCCAGTCGGCTGGTGACGAGTGCCTGGGTGACAGTCTTCCTGGTCTCGGTCGGGATCCAGCGGAAGATCTTGCGAAGCATACGCAGGGTGTTGAAGCACGATGAGGAGACGGCGTTGACTTGTCTAGTCATCGAGAGGGAGGGGTCCAGGATGAAGCCCAGGTTGCGTGCGTGGTCGGTTGGCTTGGGTGCGGTGCCCAGGGCTGGGGGCCACCAGGAGTCGTCCCAGGCGGAGGGCGAAGATCCCAGGATGAGGACTTCCGTCTTGTCCGAGTTCAGTTTCAGGCGACTGTCCTTCATCCACTCGGCGACGTCTTTCATCCCTTCGTGTAGGTAGGTTCTGGCGGTGTCGGGGTCTCTGGTGAGGGAGAGGATCATCTGGGTGTCGTCGGCGTAAGAGATGATGTTGAGGTTGTGCTGGCGTGCGATGGCTGCGAGAGGTTTCATGTAGATGTTGAAGAGGGTGGGGCTGAGTGAAGATCCTTGCGGGACGCCGCAGATGACTTCGGTGGCCTCGGAGCGAAACGGGGGGAGGCGGACTCTTTGTGTTCTTCCGGCCTTCCAGTGCCTTCTCTTGGATACCGATGTTGCTGAGGCGCTGGACTAGGGTGCGGTGGCAGACCGTGTCGAACGCAGCACGATATTCTCAATGACTTTAGCAGGAAAAGGGAGGAGCGAGATGGGGCGGAAGTTTTTGAGATCGGTGGGGTCCGCTGTAGGTTTCTTCAGGAGGGCGCTGATCTCGGCGTGCTTCCAGCTCTCCGGGAAGGTGGCGGTGTTGAAGGAGGCGTTGATGATGTTCCGGAGTTGGGGTGCGATGGTGGAGTCGGCCTTGTTGAAGACGTGGTGTGGGCAGGGGTCGGTCGGTGATCCGGAGTGGATGGTGTTCATCGTGCGGGCTGTGTCTTCGGTGGTCACCGTGGTCCAGGTGCGAAGGGTGGCGGTGGGGGGCATTGGTTCGACGGTTAGGTGCGTGGGTGGGGCGCCGGAGCTGTTGTGGATGTCGGCGATCTTGCGGTGGAAGAACGAGGCGAGGGAGTCGCAGAGGTCTTGTGACGGAGTGATGTCGTTGGTGCCGGTGCTGGGGTTGGAGAACTCCTTGACGATAGTGAAGAGCTCTTTGCTGTCGTGGGCGTTGTTGTCCAGTCGTTCCTTCAGGGATTTCTTCTTGGTGGTGCGGATGAGCTGGTGGTGCTTGCGGGTAGCGTGTTTGAGGGCGGTCATGTTGTCGGTGGTCCGATCGAGGAGCCAGGCTTTCTCGAGGGTGCGGCAGGTCTTCTTGGAGTCCTTGAGGTCATCGGTGAACCAGGATGCCTTCTTGCTTCTGGGTCTGCTGGGAGGGTTCTTTAGTGGCGCGAGGTCGTCGGCGCAGGCAGTCAGCCACTGTGTGAAGTTGCGGGCTGCTTCGTTGGGGTCCGTTGTGTTGGCGGGTGGGCTCTGGCTGAGGGAGGTGGTGAGCTGGTCTGTGGTGATCTTGCTCCAATTCCTGTGAGGTACCTGTTGTGCGTGGTGGTGGGTCGTGGATCTTTTGAAGCTGAAGTGGACGCAGCTGTGGTCGGTCCAGTGGAGTCCGGTGGCGTGGCTGAAGGTGATGTACTTGCTGGAAGAGAAGACGGGATCAAGCGTGTGGCCGGCATAGTGGGTGGGGGTGTTGACCAGTTGCTTGAGTCCGAGGTTGGCAAGGTTTTCCAGCAGGGCGGTGGTGTTGCGGTCCTTGTTGTTCTCCAGGTGGAAGTTGAGGTCCCCGAGGAGGATGTAGTCAGTGGAGGGGAGGGCATGTGGGCTGATGAAGTCTGTGATGTCTTCGCTGAATTGTGTGCGTGGTCCTGGGGGTCTGTAGACGAGGGTGCCTCTGAGGGTCGTCTTAGGGTCGGTGTGAATCTGGAAGTGGAGATGTTCGGCTGCGGCGAAGGAGTCGTTGGCGTCGGTCATGATGCGGATGGTGTTCCTGTGGACGATGGCGATGCCACCTCCGGTCTGGTTGATGCGGTCCCTCCTGATGATCTTGTACCCGTCCGGGTGATGGCGATGTCGGGTGCAGAGGAGGCGTTCATCCAGGTTTCCGTGAGGAAGGCGACGTCCGGTGATGTAGCGTCGAGGAGGTTCCAGAGTTCCACGGCGTGTCTGTGGACGGAGCGGGTGTTGATCAGGATGCACTTGAGGTGGTTGCTGCTGGTGTTTGGCTTGGCGGGTGCGGGGCAGGTTCGGAGGCAGGTGAACTTGCAGGTGCAGCAGGTGAAGGGTCCGTGGGTGCGTCTCGGGGTGGCTCGGCAGCAGGCGTGGGTCCGGCCAGCATTGAGTGCGTTGAGAGTGGCGGCGTCGTAGGTCAGTCGGGTCGTCTTGCCTCGGTGGGGAGGGCCAGGGGTCCTGGCGCTGGGCGCGGGCCAGGCGCGGACGGGCGCAGACGTGCTTACCTTTGGCGCACCTTCGTCGCTCAATCGGCGCTCCCGCTGCGCGCGTCCGCTGCGCAGTCGCTTTGGGGGCGTCATAAGTAAGGGGCCGGGAGGGAGGAGCAGCTGGGTGGTGGGAGCGGGGCGGCGAATGGAATCACAGGGGGCGGGGCCGCAGGGAGGCAGCGGCGGGAAATTCCAAGAAGCAGCGGGCAGCGGGAAATTCCCAGGAGCAGCGGGAAATTCCCAGGAGCAGCGGGCAGCGAGCGAAGGAATCTGCAGGCAGGAGGCGGCAAAGGCAGGCAGGAGCGGCAGCAGTGAGTGGGGCGACCAAGCCCTGTGGAGGGCTGAGCGGTCATCTTTAAAGTAAGTAATACATCAAAAAAGTGTGACAAAACTTGTATGAGATTTTTCATCTTTGTATTTTTATTAGCACTCTGAAGCCGCCTTCCGACTGAGCAAAATGATAGCAACAAATGAAATATGCAAGTAGTCATTATGAGAACCACAGTATCTGCACATGGTACAGCTCCCTGTGTAACACTGATACTACAGGGTGCAGTTTTAATCTCCACTTTCTGAGTTTTGCAGTCTAGATTGTGACATAATGTGGTCATTCTGCACGGTATTCCTCTCTAAGAACTTCAAAATCCAGAATCCTATGGTTTATTTTTCTGTATGTTTTTCTTCTGTTATAATGGGGCAGTATTTGAGTGGAGAAAACCTACTGTGTCAGTGCAGGGTTTGAACCCCTGTGTGTAATTGTGGGTCGGCGTTACAAGTAAACACAGAATGAAGGCCTAAGGTGTCATATTCCTATACTGTGAGTGACAAGTATTTCTTCAAAACTTGAATGAGTAACTCAACTTAATTTTCAATGAAGGTGAAATATACTTGAGAAACCTGTAGAGCTGCCCAATTAGTTATCAGTAATTACTTCAGGTCCTAGTCTTCCCTTTCATATTCCTTACATCGAGGAGTTTGCTTCGTTACACAAACAGGATTTACCTACATTAATCCGCAAATAAACTTAAAAACAAACACAAGTACCTTATTTATTATTATTTATTTTATTTTGAAGTTTTATATAGCGCGAAAGTGACCACCAAGGGTATCAGAGACCTTTACAGTTTATACATCAGGCAGAATACAAGTAATCAAAACAGCGTCAACAAAAACAAGAGATTAACAGTCTAAACGTGTTCCTAATTTGGGCCACACCTCTTCCTTGGGACTTAGGAAGAGGAACCCACCTACAACACTTCAGAAATACCAAGCACCTCTGTGCCCCTGTGATCAACACAAACCTTTATTTAAGATTGTGATGAGGAAGACCAAAACTCAGAGTAATTACAATTACCTTAAAGCTTTAAGAGAGAAAAACCCCAAAAACAAAAATTCTTGCTGTAACCACTTGAATGTGAATTCTTTTTCCAAAGTAAATGAGCTGCACCCGCAGGGCAGGATTCAAGAACTTTGTTCCCTGATGCCCCCAGAATGGTACAAACAGAGAAACTGCAACACTCAAGAGACCACAATGTCCACGTATGTGAGGAAAAAAACCATAGGGAATACCCCTCAAACAACAGACTCAGAAGGAATGATGAGGCACTAACCCATTAAGGGTCTTCAGAAGGACTGCATGAACCCAGAAACCAAATCAAACCTATTAAAAGAGAGAGAAAAAAAGCTTTGGCCAACATTTTCTTTTTATTTGCAAGAGGCTTTCGAGCTTCTACTTCTAGGACACAAGGCACAAGAAGAAGTAACAAAAATCAAAATGAAGAAATCTCACCTAATATGAAGACAGAATAAGCACTCCCAAGGAGGAGGTTAATTCTAGAAATTGGGGGGCCCACAGGGGGATAGCATGAGGAAATTCCCTGAAAAGCATGACTAAATCTTAAAACAAGTTACTAGAGGTAACCCATCATGCCAACCCTGAACTTCGAGGGCTCTTGATGAATTGTGAAAATTATTTTTGAGAAAAAGAATGGGACTCCCTGTTCTGTTGCAAGAGCTACACAACAGGTACAATCCTGTTACTGATGTGCAAAGATGTTTTGGGCTACTTCAAAACTTGAACCGAGTTGGAGCACCACTAATTTCTGAATCTGGGGGCTTGGAGTTTTTTCCTGAATACCATGATGATGCCCTACTTAACATTGAAACCTCACTGATAATAAGCATTTACTGAACCAGCGTCATTTAACACCTTCGCTGCTGGGCACATTCCCCCACTGTGCTGGGGGGAGGGGGGCGCGCACAGCGCCCCTGTGCTCATGACGAGCTCAGCTCGTCATGTAGCACAGTGCTCCTGTGCTCATGACGAGCTAAGCTCGTCATGACCACACCCGTTGTCCTAGAACGCTCGCACAGCAGAGGAATTAGCCCAGCTCAGCTCGTCATGAGCACACGAGCACCGTGGCTCATGACGAGCTGAGCTCGTCATGAGCATCGAAGGAGTTAAGTGTAAAATTGGTGTGCTGGAACAACCATTAGACAATAACAGACATAAATGTTTGTAAGCACTAACAGTAAAAGGATGGTCGATTTCTACCATCATGCTAAAACAATGAATACAGGCAAGTATGAAATGCATGACAGTAATAAATGCGTACTCCTACAATGCAACCCTAACTAGATGTACCTAAATGTACCTGGCATGTAAGTAGGTGTAAAAGCCAAGAATCCTTCTAGGATAAAGTCAACCCCATTACCTGAAGTGAGAGACTGTGGGACCCCATCTTGGTCTCGAGATGGACACCCCGCAAGGGATGTCAGACCACTCTGAGCTGGAGTGTCTGTGTGCAGGAACCTCTGCGTCTCGCGTCAGTGTGTCAGCATGGAAGTCCTTTTCTCCTCTGACTACCTCAGCAAGATATGGTATATATATACCCAAAGTTGTACCCCCCTGGGGATATACCTTGCTGTGTCATGTCGGACTAGGATGACGGAAGGAATGATCCTTATACAAAGTTATTATGCAGGAGATAGTAGGTCTGCTGTCTTGCTGTGAGTCCATGAATCCTCATGCGTAATACATGAGGCTTAAGCTTTTCAGAGAAAAACCCATGTCATCTTTAGGCATTACCGTAACTAGGTAAAAGGTCAGTACTAAGTACCGTTATGCAGTGTAATATCAGGGGAATGTAGGTGCAAGTTGCATTCATTAACTTAGCCGATATTGGGGTACCTTTATGGAACACAACAACCCTTTTAATTCAAATGTCTATTCTACCTCTATGTAACTTTCTGTGTGCTGCTATTCCCAATGCTGTTCAGATGAACTCTTTTAAAGAAATGCACAGTATATTTTCGGTATTTGTATGGGCTAATTGGCAATGGACATACAGGCACATGGATCGACCTTTTTTGCAAGTGCAAACTGCGATTCGCAAAAATCTGCCGTTTGAGCCCGCAAAAAGGGCTTCTGTGATGCATCATACTGTATGGCTCTCGCAATCTAAGAAATCGCAATTTCTTTAAAGAATCGCAAGTTGAGATTTCTTAAATGCAATGTATGATGAAATCGCTAATAGCGATTTCGCTAATAAGAGTCGCAAATTACCATCAATTTGAACTTGATGGTAATTTGCCAAAACTGTGAAAAATGCACTAAAGTGTTACACACACACATGCCCTTGGGGCATGTGTGCACAGATCAATTTCAGGGGTGCAGCAGGGTGTCCTTTTGACACCCTTGCACCCTTGAAATTGCATGTGCAATTTCCCATTCCTATGGGCCTGTAGGCCCATAGGAATGAATGGGAAGGCATTCTTTAATTGCGCATTTAAGGAATGTTTGGGAATCACACATTTTATAGCGATTCCTACATGCATAGGCTTTAGCAATTCCTTAACTGTGATTCCTTAATAATCGCAATTAAGTAATCGCAAAAGTCTACATTCATGCATGTGCTCCATATTATGCAGGCTAGTTAAAGGAGGAGGCTTGCACCTTCCTAACCTGAAAGAATATTACTTCGCTAATTTTTCACATACTACATACAGACATTTTAAGTTCACAGGTGTGATACAGTTTGACACATTTTTGGGGAATTGATCTATCAAGAATATGAAAGGATTGATTTTTTTAATGCCTGACGAAAGCTCCCCAAAAAGTTAGATACAAGTTGCTACAGTGTACCATTAAGCCTAGACAGAAAATGTTTAGATATTATGATATCCCTCCTATTAATGGAGTCACCTATTTAACTGATATAATTATTAGGGATTAACACCTGTTAGATAAAAATGAAGCTGACAGATGGGGGCGCAATGGGTATCGCACAATATGGGACTTTCTGGATGCAGAAAACTGGAAATGTTGGAGGGAAGTCGAGCCTACCATTACGTTTTTTCAAGCAGCGATGTAAAGGTCCGTTTTTAAGATTAGCTACTTCCTATGAGATATGGACCCTAGAACCAAGGAGCCAGTAGAGGACTGATAGAATCTAGGACTCATAGATCTATTAGTTGGCGGGTTTCCGTTCTACGAACAAACAAGGTTGTTAAGGTCCATGAGAAGGCGCAGGACAAATGGCAGGGTAAAGAAAATCTTCTGATTTCTGTTACAACTTTGGATAAAATAAACAAATTCAATGTTACCATATTTAAGGGGGCGCATCTACGGCATATGCAAATTTATAGCAAATGGCTGCTTTACAGAACTCTGAGTTGTTTTTTACATAAAATCAACCCACACATGTCTGCAAGTTGTTTTAGATGCTCCATGGAAAGGGGAGGGGTGTTTGGACTCATATTATTTGGAGCTGTTCAAGACTAAGGGAATTCTAGGCTGAGACTGATCAGTCATGATTTCATACTTTAGATCTAGAATATCTATTAGACGCTCAGACATCGGTTTTCGAATACTCACTCGATCAAAATAATACTCTTTTACAAAACAGGCAATTATTTATTATTGTTTCAATAGCACGATCATTCATTCTTCAAAAATGGTGGTCTGTAGAAGCTCACAAAATGTGAAGATTGGTGGTCCAAATTATGTAGAAACAGAGAATCTGAAAAAGTGTATGCTTTAAGATCAGGCTCCTACAGGAAATTGTTTTAACTCTATGAGGCATTTGGCTAAAATGTATTTGTAGGTAATATGTGCTATAGAGAAGTATGGATTTATGGCAATCTTCTTTTTTGCAACTTAAGCCAATCAAATTTCTAAAGCGATTGTAATGCTGTAATAGCTTCTTGTGTGAAATACAGAAGATTTATGGCAATTTTGTTTTTTGTAATTTAAGTCAATCAAAAAAAAAATTAAGTAATTGAAATGATGTAATTGCTTCTTTTTTGTGTTTTAGATTTTTTGTTTTCCTTTTTCTGCTTTATTTACTCAATCAGTGACTATGTAATTGATAAATTCTCTCAATAAAAAAAAATCTGGAACAAAATGTATTAACGTTTAACGTAGGGGTGGGTGGAATTTGCATAGTCGCACTACGCAAAGCTCTGTGAAATGGTAAAAAATCTCCACAAGCTCACAAAAGTTCAGTGAACACGCGGAATTGCTTGTTTTGCGTGTTCGAGTTGCTTTTTTCCTGTTCGTGAACGCTGTTTGCGTGCTTGGGGAGAAATATCTTGCAAACACGCATTTTGAAAGCACGAACAAGCAAAAAATTCTACAAACCTGTGGAATTTTTGGAATTCCGCGTTCTCGGCGGAACACGAAATGACCCAAATTCTGTAAATTCCGCGAGCGGAACAGAATTTACCGCCCAGCCCTAGTTTAAAGCATTCTAAAGGATGACTGTTGGACTTGGGCCTTTTTGGCAGGTTCACCCCTTAACTTTTTGCCTTTAGTCTCTGGCATGGTGATAGTGATTTTAGGCCTCTGTGCACTTTAGCACTGTGGGCCAGTGTAAAGTGCGTGCGCACTCTGAGTGTGTGTGCTGAGTTGGTCTGCCATCCCATAGGAATGCATGGGGAATATGTGTGTCCATGATAGTTCCTGATGCGTGGGGAGTGCAAGGTCAAGTTTGGTATGTGTGAACTCGTGAGATTAAATGCTGCGCGATGATATGTGCGGATTTATTGTAGCTAGTGTGGAAGTGCCACTTCTAGAAGTTGGCAGGTTTGTGTAATTTGTGTCTGGCTTGTGATTGGCTGGAGCTGGCTGGTGAGCCTGGCTCCATGAGTCATGATGGGTCTGCCCCGGTGGTGAGTGTTGAGATTAGCATGAGTGATGTGAGGGAGGAGTACACCTGGGACCTGAATAGGGTTGAGCTTTCCCCACACAATGCTGGCTCCGCCCCCTGTGGTGCGTCGAATGACCCTAGCCTGTCTTGTGAATAGAGAGAGGGGCTGAGCAAAAACAAAGTGCTCAAGAACCAGTTGCCTCTGGTTCTCCCCTTGCCTACACTGCTACATTAAAGGATTTCTGTGTATAAAAGAGCGGCTGTGACCCCAAGTAAATGTTCTTGTTTGCGGACTTGAAACTACCAGGGGTGTGCTGCTGCTGGAGCTCAGGGGAAGGCTTGCCTCCCTGGGCTCTGACCAGCCCCTGGATGCCTGGAGGACTTCTAGGGGACCCCTCTGCCTGCCTGGGCTAAGTGGGGGACTTTGCTTTGCCCTGGAACCCTTTTGACTTTTGCCATTTCCTTGCCCCAGGACCTTGCTGCATCTTTTTAGCACTCTGGGAGTGCTTTCCTCTTTATTTCAGGACCCTGGTTGCATCTAGCGCCCTGGGAGCGCTGTGTACATTTTGCCTGCTATTTTTATGCCCTTCGCAGGTGCCCACCATGCATTGTGGCCCTGCTATTTTGGCTTTCCTTAAGCGAGTGCCCACCTCGCGTCATGGCCGCCTATTTTTAATTTTTAAATACACGGGTGCCACCCCGCTCATTTCAGAGTTTATCCCAGCGGGTCATATCCCGATATTTATTTTTATTCACGAGGGAGCCTACCCCTCATTTTGTGCCCTTTGTATCACCGCTGCGGCCCCGGGTCGCGGCAAACCGGACGTCAGGCACTCCTGCCCGTGACAGGGGCGGGGACTGCAACCGGACTGGAAGCAGAGTACAGCTGCGATGCCCATGAGCCCTGCAGTGTGGAGGTTGCGGCGCCGGGGGCCCGAGGCGCGTTGTTAGTGCCAGCCCCCACCACGCCACAGAGAGCACCCGCCCGAGATAAACAGCCCGGTGAGTAGGAACGGGCTGGGGGGGCGCCGCGAGTACTTATCGATGGTGCCTGCCAAAGGCACAGACCACAGCTAACGCTTGCTGAGCGGCCCCGTCCTGCAGCGGGCCGCTCCCACATCAAGGGGAGCCTCGAGGGGGCCCAGGATTCTCCCCCCCCCCGCATTTGCTCCCCCGTTGGAGCATAATTATTGGGTGTCATATTGTGTCCCCCAGAGCGGCCCCAGATGGCAGCGGGCCGCTCCCACGTCCACTCAGCACAGTTATTTCCAGAGCCTAGAGGGCTCCAAGGTTCCCACAGTTTGCATATTTGACTTACAGGGCCTGTTGTTTCAGGGCCCGTGTAGCCCCATTGCTCCAGAGCCCCGGGGCTCCCACATTGGCCCCAGTTGTTCTCAGAGCCTGAGGGCTCAAACGAAGCCCCAATTAATTGCAGAGCCAGATGGCTCCCAAGGGGTACATTATTTATTTACTGAGCCCCGTGTGGCTCCACCACCTTGGACATTTGTTCAGAGGGCCCCTGAGAGCCCATGCTACATTTTGTTTTCCAGCTGTCCAGCATGGTGCAGTGAGCTAAAAAACGGTGATGGATCAAGCCCTGATCTTTTGACTGGGTAGGAGTGTTCTGCTTAATTCAGATACTCTGTCCATCACCACCCCCTTTTGAATCGTTTTGGCCACCACAAGTGTGGAAGGGTATGCTCAGATGTGAGTCCCTTGCTCACTGCACCATCAGGATACAAGCAAGCCGGGCCGAAGACGGCTGTAATGCCAGAAACCGGTCCCCGGAAGCTTGTTTCCTTTCCAGTAAAGAATTGGCTTGGTAGTTTGGTCTGCCCTGTTCCCATGATGCACTGGGCCAGGGTCAGACTAATTTGCATGTAGCCAGGTTCTGAACTGGGATGGTGCAGTGAGCTAAAAAACGGTGATGGATCAAGCCCTGATCTTTTGACTGGGTAGGAGTGTTCTGCTTAATTCAGATACTCTGTCCATCACCACCCCCTTTTGAATCGTTTTGGCCACCACAAGTGTGGAAGGGTATGCTCAGATGTGAGTCCCTTGCTCACTGCACCATCAGGATACAAGCAAGCCGGGCCGAAGACGGCTGTAATGCCAGAAACCGGTCCCCGGAAGCTTGTTTCCTTTCCAGTAAAGAATTGGCTTGGTAGTTTGGTCTGCCCTGTTCCCATGATGCACTGGGCCAGGGTCAGACTAATTTGCATGTAGCCAGGTTCTGAACTGGGATGGTGCAGTGAGCTAAAAAACGGTGATGGATCAAGCCCTGATCTTTTGACTGGGTAGGAGTGTTCTGCTTAATTCAGATACTCTGTCCATCACCACCCCCTTTTGAATCGTTTTGGCCACCACAAGTGTGGAAGGGTATGCTCAGATGTGAGTCCCTTGCTCACTGCACCATCAGGATACAAGCAAGCCGGGCCGAAGACGGCTGTAATGCCAGAAACCGGTCCCCGGAAGCTTGTTTCCTTTCCAGTAAAGAATTGGCTTGGTAGTTTGGTCTGCCCTGTTCCCATGATGCACTGGGCCAGGGTCAGACTAATTTGCATGTAGCCAGGTTCTGAACTGGGATGGTGCAGTGAGCTAAAAAACGGTGATGGATCAAGCCCTGATCTTTTGACTGGGTAGGAGTGTTCTGCTTAATTCAGATACTCTGTCCATCACCACCCCCTTTTGAATCGTTTTGGCCACCACAAGTGTGGAAGGGTATGCTCAGATGTGAGTCCCTTGCTCACTGCACCATCAGGATACAAGCAAGCCGGGCCGAAGACGGCTGTAATGCCAGAAACCGGTCCCCGGAAGCTTGTTTCCTTTCCAGTAAAGAATTGGCTTGGTAGTTTGGTCTGCCCTGTTCCCATGATGCACTGGGCCAGGGTCAGACTAATTTGCATGTAGCCAGGTTCTGAACTGGGATGGTGCAGTGAGCTAAAAAACGGTGATGGATCAAGCCCTGATCTTTTGACTGGGTAGGAGTGTTCTGCTTAATTCAGATACTCTGTCCATCACCACCCCCTTTTGAATCGTTTTGGCCACCACAAGTGTGGAAGGGTATGCTCAGATGTGAGTCCCTTGCTCACTGCACCATCAGGATACAAGCAAGCCGGGCCGAAGACGGCTGTAATGCCAGAAACCGGTCCCCGGAAGCTTGTTTCCTTTCCAGTAAAGAATTGGCTTGGTAGTTTGGTCTGCCCTGTTCCCATGATGCACTGGGCCAGGGTCAGACTAATTTGCATGTAGCCAGGTTCTGAACTGGGATGGTGCAGTGAGCTAAAAAACGGTGATGGATCAAGCCCTGATCTTTTGACTGGGTAGGAGTGTTCTGCTTAATTCAGATACTCTGTCCATCACCACCCCCTTTTGAATCGTTTTGGCCACCACAAGTGTGGAAGGGTATGCTCAGATGTGAGTCCCTTGCTCACTGCACCATCAGGATACAAGCAAGCCGGGCCGAAGACGGCTGTAATGCCAGAAACCGGTCCCCGGAAGCTTGTTTCCTTTCCAGTAAAGAATTGGCTTGGTAGTTTGGTCTGCCCTGTTCCCATGATGCACTGGGCCAGGGTCAGACTAATTTGCATGTAGCCAGGTTCTGAACTGGGATGGTGCAGTGAGCTAAAAAACGGTGATGGATCAAGCCCTGATCTTTTGACTGGGTAGGAGTGTTCTGCTTAATTCAGATACTCTGTCCATCACCACCCCCTTTTGAATCGTTTGGGCCACCACAAGTGTGGAAGGGTATGCTCAGATGTGAGTCCCTTGCTCACTGCACCATCAGGATACAAGCAAGCCGGGCCGAAGACGGCTGTAATGCCAGAAACCGGTCCCCGGAAGCTTGTTTCCTTTCCAGGAAAGAATTGGCTTGGTAGTTTGGTCTGCCCTGTTCCCATGATGCACTGGGCCAGGGTCAGACTAATTTGCATGTAGCCAGGTTCTGAACTGGGATGGTGCAGTGAGCTAAAAAACGGTGATGGATCAAGCCCTGATCTTTTGACTGGGTAGGAGTGTTCTGCTTAATTCAGATACTCTGTCCATCACCACCCCCTTTTGAATCGTTTTGGCCACCACAAGTGTGGAAGGGTATGCTCAGATGTGAGTCCCTTGCTCACTGCACCATCAGGATACAAGCAAGCCGGGCCGAAGACGGCTGTAATGCCAGAAACCGGTCCCCGGAAGCTTGTTTCCTTTCCAGTAAAGAATTGGCTTGGTAGTTTGGTCTGCCCTGTTCCCATGATGCACTGGGCCAGGGTCAGACTAATTTGCATGTAGCCAGGTTCTGAACTGGGATGGTGCAGTGAGCTAAAAAACGGTGATGGATCAAGCCCTGATCTTTTGACTGGGTAGGAGTGTTCTGCTTAATTCAGATACTCTGTCCATCACCACCCCCTTTTGAATCGTTTTGGCCACCACAAGTGTGGAAGGGTATGCTCAGATGTGAGTCCCTTGCTCACTGCACCATCAGGATACAAGCAAGCCGGGCCGAAGACGGCTGTAATGCCAGAAACCGGTCCCCGGAAGCTTGTTTCCTTTCCAGTAAAGAATTGGCTTGGTAGTTTGGTCTGCCCTGTTCCCATGATGCACTGGGCCAGGGTCAGACTAATTTGCATGTAGCCAGGTTCTGAACTGGGATGGTGCAGTGAGCTAAAAAACGGTGATGGATCAAGCCCTGATCTTTTGACTGGGTAGGAGTGTTCTGCTTAATTCAGATACTCTGTCCATCACCACCCCCTTTTGAATCGTTTTGGCCACCACAAGTGTGGAAGGGTATGCTCAGATGTGAGTCCCTTGCTCACTGCACCATCAGGATACAAGCAAGCTGGGCCGAAGACGGCTGTAATGCCAGAAACCGGTCCCCGGAAGCTTGTTTCCTTTCCAGTAAAGAATTGGCTTGGTAGTTCGGTCTGCCCTGTTCCCATGATGCACTGGGCCAGGGTCAGACTAATTTGCATGTAGCCAGGTTCTGAACTGGGATGGTGCAGTGAGCTAAAAAACGGTGATGGATCAAGCCCTGATCTTTTGACTGGGTAGGAGTGTTCTGCTTAATTCAGATACTCTGTCCATCACCACCCCCTTTTGAATCGTTTTGGCCACCACAAGTGTGGAAGGGTATGCTCAGATGTGAGTCCCTTGCTCACTGCACCATCAGGATACAAGCAAGCCGGGCCGAAGACGGCTGTAATGCCAGAAACCGGTCCCCGGAAGCTTGTTTCCTTTCCAGTAAAGAATTGGCTTGGTAGTTTGGTCTGCCCTGTTCCCATGATGCACTGGGCCAGGGTCAGACTAATTTGCATGTAGCCAGGTTCTGAACTGGGATGGTGCAGTGAGCTAAAAAACGGTGATGGATCAAGCCCTGATCTTTTGACTGGGTAGGAGTGTTCTGCTTAATTCAGATACTCTGTCCATCACCACCCCCTTTTGAATCGTTTTGGCCACCACAAGTGTGGAAGGGTATGCTCAGATGTGAGTCCCTTGCTCACTGCACCATCCCAGCAAGCAAGGAAACAAGCAAGCCGGGCCGAAGACGGCTGTAATGCCAGAAACCGGTCCCCGGAAGCTTGTTTCCTTTCCAGTAAAGAATTGGCTTGGTAGTTTGGTCTGCCCTGTTCCCATGATGCACTGGGCCAGGGTCAGACTAATTTGCATGTAGCCAGGTTCTGAACTGGGATGGTGCAGTGAGCTAAAAAACGGTGATGGATCAAGCCCTGATCTTTTGACTGGGTAGGAGTGTTCTGCTTAATTCAGATACTCTGTCCATCACCACCCCCTTTTGAATCGTTTTGGCCACCACAAGTGTGGAAGGGTATGCTCAGATGTGAGTCCCTTGCTCACTGCACCATCAGGATACAAGCAAGCCGGGCCGAAGACGGCTGTAATGCCAGAAACCGGTCCCCGGAAGCTTGTTTCCTTTCCAGTAAAGAATTGGCTTGGTAGTTTGGTCTGCCCTGTTCCCATGATGCACTGGGCCAGGGTCAGACTAATTTGCATGTAGCCAGGTTCTGAACTGGGATGGTGCAGTGAGCTAAAAAACGGTGATGGATCAAGCCCTGATCTTTTGACTGGGTAGGAGTGTTCTGCTTAATTCAGATACTCTGTCCATCACCACCCCCTTTTGAATCGTTTTGGCCACCACAAGTGTGGAAGGGTATGCTCAGATGTGAGTCCCTTGCTCACAGCACCATCAGGATACAAGCAAGCCGGGCCGAAGACGGCTGTAATGCCAGAAACCGGTCCCCGGAAGCTTGTTTCCTTTCCAGTAAAGAATTGGCTTGGTAGTTTGGTCTGCCCTGTTCCCATGATGCACTGGGCCAGGGTCAGACTAATTTGCATGTAGCCAGGTTCTGAACTGGGATGGTGCAGTGAGCTAAAAAACGGTGATGGATCAAGCCCTGATCTTTTGACTGGGTAGGAGTGTTCTGCTTAATTCAGATACTCTGTCCATCACCACCCCCTTTTGAATGGTTTTGGCCGCCACAAGTGTGGAAGGGTATGCTCAGATGTGAGTCCCTTGCTCACTGCACCATCAGGATACAAGCAAGCCGGGCCGAAGACGGCTGTAATGCCAGAAACCGGTCCCCGGAAGCTTGTTTCCTTTCCAGTAAAGAATTGGCTTGGTAGTTTGGTCTGCCCTGTTCCCATGATGCACTGGGCCAGGGTCAGACTAATTTGCATGTAGCCAGGTTCTGAACTGGGATGGTGCAGTGAGCTAAAAAACGGTGATGGATCAAGCCCTGATCTTTTGACTGGGTAGGAGTGTTCTGCTTAATTCAGATACTCTGTCCATCACCACCCCCTTTTGAATCGTTTTGGCCACCACAAGTGTGGAAGGGTATGCTCAGATGTGAGTCCCTTGCTCACTGCACCATCAGGATACAAGCAAGCCGGGCCGAAGACGGCTGTAATGCCAGAAACCGGTCCCCGGAAGCTTGTTTCCTTTCCAGTAAAGAATTGGCTTGGTAGTTTGGTCTGCCCTGTTCCCATGATGCACTGGGCCAGGGTCAGACTAATTTGCATGTAGCCAGGTTCTGAACTGGGATGGTGCAGTGAGCTAAAAAACGGTGATGGATCAAGCCCTGATCTTTTGACTGGGTAGGAGTGTTCTGCTTAATTCAGATACTCTGTCCATCACCACCCCCTTTTGAATCGTTTTGGCCACCACAAGTGTGGAAGGGTATGCTCAGATGTGAGTCCCTTGCTCACTGCACCATCAGGATACAAGCAAGCCGGGCCGAAGACGGCTGTAATGCCAGAAACCGGTCCCCGGAAGCTTGTTTCCTTTCCAGTAAAGAATTGGCTTGGTAGTTTGGTCTGCCCTGTTCCCATGATGCACTGGGCCAGGGTCAGACTAATTTGCATGTAGCCAGGTTCTGAACTGGGATGGTGCAGTGAGCTAAAAAACGGTGATGGATCAAGCCCTGATCTTTTGACTGGGTAGGAGTGTTCTGCTTAATTCAGATACTCTGTCCATCACCACCCCCTTTTGAATCGTTTTGGCCACCACAAGTGTGGAAGGGTATGCTCAGATGTGAGTCCCTTGCTCACTGCACCATCAGGATACAAGCAAGCCGGGCCGAAGACGGCTGTAATGCCAGAAACCGGTCCCCGGAAGCTTGTTTCCTTTCCAGTAAAGAATTGGCTTGGTAGTTTGGTCTGCCCTGTTCCCATGATGCACTGGGCCAGGGTCAGACTAATTTGCATGTAGCCAGGTTCTGAACTGGGATGGTGCAGTGAGCTAAAAAACGGTGATGGATCAAGCCCTGATCTTTTGACTGGGTAGGAGTGTTCTGCTTAATTCAGATACTCTGTCCATCACCACCCCCTTTTGAATCGTTTTGGCCACCACAAGTGTGGAAGGGTATGCTCAGATGTGAGTCCCTTGCTCACTGCACCATCAGGATACAAGCAAGCCGGGCCGAAGACGGCTGTAATGCCAGAAACCGGTCCCCGGAAGCTTGTTTCCTTTCCAGTAAAGAATTGGCTTGGTAGTTTGGTCTGCCCTGTTCCCATGATGCACTGGGCCAGGGTCAGACTAATTTGCATGTAGCCAGGTTCTGAACTGGGATGGTGCAGTGAGCTAAAAAACGGTGATGGATCAAGCCCTGATCTTTTGACTGGGTAGGAGTGTTCTGCTTAATTCAGATACTCTGTCCATCACCACCCCCTTTTGAATCGTTTTGGCCACCACAAGTGTGGAAGGGTATGCTCAGATGTGAGTCCCTTGCTCACTGCACCATCAGGATACAAGCAAGCCGGGCCGAAGACGGCTGTAATGCCAGAAACCGGTCCCCGGAAGCTTGTTTCCTTTCCAGTAAAGAATTTGCTTGGTAGTTTGGTCTGCCCTGTTCCCATGATGCACTGGGCCAGGGTCTGACTAATTTGCATGTAGCCAGGTTCTGAACTGGGATGGTGCAGTGAGCTAAAAAACGGTGATGGATCAAGCCCTGATCTTTTGACTGGGTAGGAGTGTTCTGCTTAATTCAGATACTCTGTCCATCACCACCCCCTTTTGAATCGTTTTGGCCACCACAAGTGTGGAAGGGTATGCTCAGATGTGAGTCCCTTGCTCACTGCACCATCAGGATACAAGCAAGCCGGGCCGAAGACGGCTGTAATGCCAGAAACCGGTCCCCGGAAGCTTGTTTCCTTTCCAGTAAAGAATTGGCTTGGTAGTTTGGTCTGCCCTGTTCCCATGATGCACTGGGCCAGGGTCAGACTAATTTGCATGTAGCCAGGTTCTGAACTGGGATGGTGCAGTGAGCTAAAAAACGGTGATGGATCAAGCCCTGATCTTTTGACTGGGTAGGAGTGTTCTGCTTAATTCAGATACTCTGTCCATCACCACCCCCTTTTGAATCGTTTTGGCCACCACAAGTGTGGAAGGGTATGCTCAGATGTGAGTCCCTTGCTCACTGCACCATCAGGATACAAGCAAGCCGGGCCGAAGACGGCTGTAATGCCAGAAACCGGTCCCCGGAAGCTTGTTTCCTTTCCAGTAAAGAATTGGCTTGGTAGTTTGGTCTGCCCTGTTCCCATGATGCACTGGGCCAGGGTCAGACTAATTTGCATGTAGCCAGGTTCTGAACTGGGATGGTGCAGTGAGCTAAAAAACGGTGATGGATCAAGCCCTGATCTTTTGACTGAGTAGGAGTGTTCTGCTTAATTCAGATACTCTGTCCATCACCACCCCCTTTTGAATCGTTTTGGCCACCACAAGTGTGGAAGGGTATGCTCAGATGTGAGTCCCTTGATCACTGCACCATCAGGATACAAGCAAGCCGGGCCGAAGACGGCTGTAATGCCAGAAACCGGTCCCCGGAAGCTTGTTTCCTTTCCAGTAAAGAATTGGCTTGGTAGTTTGGTCTGCCCTGTTCCCATGATGCACTGGGCCAGGGTCAGACTAATTTGCATGTAGCCAGGTTCTGAACTGGGATGGTGCAGTGAGCTAAAAAACGGTGATGGATCAAGCCCTGATCTTTTGACTGGGTAGGAGTGTTCTGCTTAATTCAGATACTCTGTCCATCACCACCCCCTTTTGAATCGTTTTGGCCACCACAAGTGTGGAAGGGTATGCTCAGATGTGAGTCCCTTGCTCACTGCACCATCAGGATACAAGCAAGCCGGGCCGAAGACGGCTGTAATGCCAGAAACCGGTCCCCGGAAGCTTGTTTCCTTTCCAGTAAAGAATTGGCTTGGTAGTTTGGTCTGCCCTGTTCCCATGATGCACTGGCCCAGGGTCAGATTAATTTGCATGTAGCCAGGTTCTGAACTGGGATGGTGCAGTGAGCTAAAAAACGGTGATGGATCAAGCCCTGATCTTTTGACTGGGTAGGAGTGTTCTGCTTAATTCAGATACTCTGTCCATCACCACCCCCTTTTGAATCGTTTTGGCCACCACAAGTGTGGAAGGGTATGCTCAGATGTGAGTCCCTTGCTCACTGCACCATCAGGATACAAGCAAGCCGGGCCGAAGACGGCTGTAATGCCAGAAACCGGTCCCCGGAAGCTTGTTTCCTTTCCAGTAAAGAATTGGCTTGGTAGTTTGGTCTGCCCTGTTCCCATGATGCACTGGGCCAGGGTCAGACTAATTTGCATGTAGCCAGGTTCTGAACTGGGATGGTGCAGTGAGCTAAAAAACGGTGATGGATCAAGCCCTGATCTTTTGACTGGGTAGGAGTGTTCTGCTTAATTCAGATACTCTGTCCATCACCACCCCCTTTTGAATCGTTTTGGCCACCACAAGTGTGGAAGGGTATGCTCAGATGTGAGTCCCTTGCTCACTGCACCATCAGGATACAAGCAAGCCGGGCCGAAGACGGCTGTAATGCCAGAAACCGGTCCCCGGAAGCTTGTTTCCTTTCCAGTAAAGAATTGGCTTGGTAGTTTGGTCTGCCCTGTTCCCATGATGCACTGGGCCAGGGTCAGACTAATTTGCATGTAGCCAAGTTCTGAACTGGGATGGTGCAGTGAGCTAAAAAACGGTGATGGATCAAGCCCTGATCTTTTGACTGGGTAGGAGTGTTCTGCTTAATTCAGATACTCTGTCCATCACCACCCCCTTTTGAATCGTTTTGGCCACCACAAGTGTGGAAGGGTATGCTCAGATGTGAGTCCCTTGCTCACTGCACCATCAGGATACAAGCAAGCCGGGCCGAAGATGGCTGTAATGCCAGAAACCGGTCCCCGGAAGCTTGTTTCCTTTCCAGTAAAGAATTGGCTTGGTAGTTTGGTCTGCCCTGTTCTCATGATGCACTGGGCCAGGGTCAGACTAATTTGCATGTAGCCAGGTTCTGAACTGGGATGGTGCAGTGAGCTAAAAAACGGTGATGGATCAAGCCCTGATCTTTTGACTGGGTAGGAGTGTTCTGCTTAATTCAGATACTCTGTCCATCACCACCCCCTTTTGAATCGTTTCAGCAATTAGTGGGCAGCTGCATCGTTTAGGTTCCTCTTCATTTTAGGGGGGCCTGTACTTTTAATCCAGGAGTAGACGCACTCCTTTCTCCCCACCCTGGCCTGCACAGCTGCGCAGCACTTAGTGCCAGCTGCAACATTTAGGCCTTCATTGATCTTCCCAGCTGCCCAGCAAGTAGTGGGCAGCTGCCACACTTAGGTTTGCGCCAAGTGCGCCCCGTGACTGTCGCTGTTTAGACAGCAGCCCTGACTTGATGGACAGAGGGCATTTGAGCCCCTTAGAGATGGCCAGTTGGCCCAGGGGACTTTTAGGTTTTGTAGGGCGCCAGGCCCTAATGTCATTTTTATATAGGTGCTACGAAATGTAATGTTTGATTAAATGATTTATGCACCTTGATTTATGCTCATAGATGTGCTTTTGTGATTCTCAGGTTTTACCTTATGTTTTTCTTCTACTGTGTTCTAGGTTTGATTTATTCCCTACTGCAGGTTATACGATTGAATGTATTTCCTGATGTTTAGGAGATTATGGTTTATCCTACTTTTGCTTATGAGGTTGGCGCAGAATAGAGTTCTCGCCTTATGTGTTACTATGCCTGTTCTGATTTATATTACAGGTTACAGTATTTCTTTACCAAGTGCTAATTCTGACAGTGGCCCATGTGGCCCTGTCATGTGTAAATAGTCCCTTGTAAATATTGCCCGTGCCAGTTGGCACAGTGTATATTGTGTGATTACTATCTGATGTGTTTTTATTCTAATACAAAGGCTATTTACCCCAGTATTGGAACTTTCATAGATTCCAATGCTTTGTATCATTCCCCGTCGTCGGAATGGGAGACTCGGTAACAAAAATACCATAGCTGTAGGTACAAAAGACCAAGGAAAAAGGCCTAGGCCTCATTCCCTTTTGTAGCATATCACCCTTTTTGTGTAAAAGAGACCAAACTTAGGCCTCAGCCAATCAGAAGTGCCCCCCCCCTTAGAACCTTCCTGAAGGAACCTCAGAGCCTCAGATTTTCTACCTTTGAGCTCTGCTCAACTTCTACTCTTCAAAGGATTTATTTCAGGATTTTTTCTTCAAAATCTTCAGCTTCACTTCAGGATTGTTGGCTGCCTTCCAGGATGTCAGAAATGGAGAAGAAAAAAGCCCTTTTCAAACATGTTCCACCTGTGGCAAGAAAAGGCTTTTTGTGGAGGATAGGCACGAAGACTGCATTTATTGCCTCTATCCTGATCACCAGGCTGCGGACTGTTAGATCTGTCGCACCTTTTCGGCCAAGACCCTCCGGGACCGTGAGGGTAGACTCTTGACATGGCTCCATAAGCTGAAAATCAGGAAGGATACTGTCTCTAGTGACAGTGAGGATGCAGCATCGATGTCTTCTTCAAGAAGGTCAGTGAAGAGGGGTAGGGGTTCCCCTTCTACTTCTATGGAAAGATCTTCCAAGGCCTCAAAAAAGACCCCCAGTGAGTCTGAGAGCCCAGGTCCCAGCAAAAGGAGAGGGTAGGACCAGCTACGCCTTCTAAAGGTGAGAAGACTGTTACAGCCTTCAAAAAACCTTCATCCCAGTCTTCTGAGAGGAGTTCCAAGTCCTCGACGATGAAGACGTCGACGGCGGAAGTCCCGTCGCCGAAAAAATCGAAATCTGCATTGATGTCGTCGACGATCCCGTCGACAGGGGATTCGTCGACGAAGGTATCATCGACGGCGGTTTCTTCACCGTCGACGGAGACGAGGCCGACGACGAAGATGCCGACAACGAAGACGCCGACGACGGCGTCGCCGAGGACGAAGGTGCCGAGGACGAAGGTGCAGACGATGAAGTCGTCGACGAAGGCGCCGACGACGAAGTCGACAACGAAGGTGTCGATGACGAAGGTGCCGACGAGGACAGTTTCAATCTCGCCGTCGACGATGGTGCCGACGTCGACAATAACGTCGACCGTTTCATCGTCGACGACTTCGACGACCCCGATCTCGTCGACGCGTATACAACCGTCGACGACAGAACCGTTGACGATATTGTCCTCTGAAAAGAGAATTACCATTTCTGTGACACGGATCACGCCGGAGATGACTTCTCCGAGGAGTGTATCTCCCCTGCTGCCAACCATGCTTCTTCAAGAAGGGGAGTCAGAGGAGGATGACCAGGACTCATACAGCTATGCCAATAGTCCCTCCCAACTTCTAGTCAAATGGCAGGACACTGACTATGAGGGCGAATACGGACACAAGGATGTTGGCCATCATCAGTCGGCCCAGTCGCAACACCATTCTGAGCAGGAAATGGTTACAGTGCCATCTTCTTTTCTCCAAGATCTGCATAAGATGCTGCAGGACTATAAATTTAAGGCAAGTAAGCCTATTCCGGTTCCGTCAACGCCTGCAATTCCTGCAGGGATTTCAGCCTCATTAGTGACGCCTAATATTCCAGCTCAAGTTTCCCCTCGGCCTCAAATGTCCATCCATCAAGATTCCTCTGGGTTACAAGAGGTCCATGATGATTCCTCGGATGAGGAGCAGCAGTCGGATCATGACTCTATTCACAATACTGAATATGACGAATATATCATTGCAGATCCAGCATCACCAGTCCCAGATCCGGCGGATTCCCCGCCAGCGGACATTGGGGGCTTCCATCAGCTGATGGAAAGAGCCGCTGCAAGATTCAAATTAGCCATGCCTAAGGTTACCACGGATTGTTTTTTATATGATTTCAAGGAACCTTTTAGGAAATCAACTAGGTCCATTCCTATTGTGGATCATTTGTGGAAGGAGGGCCTAAGGGCCATGAAGAACCCGGCGACGGTGGTCCCTGTGCTACCGCACCCGATGATGGTCCGGCAGCCTTAACGGGTTATCCAAGACCAGACTCTGTGATCTCGCAGGCTGCGCAGAGGAAATCCCGTAACCCCTCTGCTCCCTTAACAACTCCTCCGGACAAGGAAGGGCTGAGGTTGGATAATGTGGGGAAGAGATTCTCGTCGATGGCAAGTTTGCTGGTGCGAGCGGCTAATGCCCTAGCGATCATGGGTAGATACGACCGCCAGCTTTGGTGTGAAGTCGCCCCATACCTTGACCAGCTGCCTCCGGAGTCTACCGCTGAGGCAAAGAAGATCTTGCAGGAGTGAGAAGCAACGTCGATGGAAATCATTGACTGTGCAATGGATATTGCGACGACGGCGTTCCGTTCGTTGGCTGGGGCGGCAGTCCTCCGCCGCCAAGGATGGCTCAAGGCTACTTGGTTTCGGCCTGAAATCCAAAACAAGGTCCTGGATCTTCCTTTTGATGGTGAGGCATTATTCGGTAAACTCATTGACGACACTCTTCAAGAAATAAAAAAGGACACGGAGACTGCCAGGTCTTTGGGGACCCTTCAATACAGAAAGTCTCCTTATAAAGGATCCAGAGGTAGAGGTGGTAACTACAGAGGATTCTATCAACAACAACAACGCTATTCCACCACGGGCTCAGGTTCCCAGCAATACCGTCAGCCTTATCAACAGGGGCAGGGCCAGTCTACCAACTACTCCAGGCCTTACAATAAGGGAAAACAAGCTGGATGAGGACGAGATTCGTCCAAGCGCCAATAGCGGCCTCCTGGCTCTTCCTACTGGACCCTCCTTCTCGAGATCATCAGTTGGAGGCAGGGTCACCAAATACCTTCAAAACTGGTCCAGGATTTACATCGGACCGTTGGGTGCTCAACATCATTCGGAAAGGGCATACCTTGGAATTCACGCAAGTCCCTCCACCCAAGCCCCCGGCAGCCATTCCATCGAAACACCAGCGTCTCCTGCGGCTCGAGGTCCAACAGATGCTCCGGAAGGGAGCGATAGAGCCGGTCCCCTCAAACCAAAGGGGGCAAGGATTTTATTCCAGGTTCTTCCTGGTGAAGAAGACGCTAGAGAAGTGGCGCCCCATTTTAGACCTCAGGGAGCTAAACACCTATCTCATCTCCCTGTCCTTCCGGATGGTCTCTCTCCAGGACATCTTGAAGCTTATCAGCCCGGGGGATTTCATGGCTACGCTCGATCTCGAGGATGCGTATTTCCACGTTCTGATTCACCCAGCACACAGAAGGTTTCTGCGATTCACAGTAGCCAAGAGCCATTTTCAGTTCAGGGTCTTACCCTTTGGACTCCGCTCAGCCCCAAGAATTTTCACAAAGGTGCTGGCGCCAGAAGCAGCTTTCCTGCGAAGGAACCATTTCCAGGTCTTCCCCTACCTGGACGACTGGTTACTGAAAGCTCCGTCCAGGGAGGCAGCGCTGGAGGCTGTTCAAGCTTGTACCAATTTGTTTCAGAATCTGGGACTCACTCTGAACAGCGAGAAGTCTTCCCTGGTTCCGTCCAGGAAGGCTCGCTTCCTGGGAGCCATCTTGGATTCAAAGCTCGCAAGAGCCTTCCCCACTCAGGAAAGGAGAGAGAAATTACAGACCTTGGCTCAGGACTTACAAACAAAAAAGTGTCTTTCTGTACGCCGCTACAAGTCTCTACTGGGGGTAATTTCATCGTGTATCCCACTAATAACCATTGCAGACTAAGAATGCGTCCTCTGCAGGAGCAACTGGACAACCAGTGGAAACAGGTCCACGGTTCATTCGAGGACAGAGTGACGGTCACTCCAAGGATGAAGGAAGTGGCCTTATGGTGGACAGATCAAGACAACTTGTCCCAAGTTCTATCCTTCGCAAGCGACCCGTCTCCTCAGGTGGTAACAACTGACGCGTCATTGGAGGGTTGGGGGGCAGTGATGCAAGACCTGCATGTCAGCGGTCATTGGTCGCTCACAGCCGCCATATTGAAGGGATTAGGGGTTGCAGTCTAGCTGCAGGACGCCTCCCGCCCTCCCGGGTTATTTAAACAGCTGAATTCCATAGCGCGCTGCTATTATTGTGCCTGCTCAACCCCTGAGGCGGAAGCCGGGGGCTCTACTTGCTTTCCTCAATTTTAAAAATATTGCGTGTATTTGTTTTCACTGCGCCGTTCGCGACAATTAGATTTACTTACTTGTGGGTATTTTATTAATACATCATTCGTGGAGCTCTCACTCCCTGTACCCGGATCCCCTGTGCAGCCGATTAGGCACTGACGTGGAGGGACCGGGACAGGGGCTCACAGCCACCATATTGAAGGGATTAGGGGTTGCAGTCTAGCTGCAGGACGCCTCCCGCCCTCCTCAACACCGTATAAAAGTTAGTTATATGTCTTCCCGTCCGCGCAGTGGGCGGGCGCAGCGGGCGTGCCGGCGACCCGCCGAAGGCGCGCCAGAGGCAATCCCGTCTGCGCCTGTCCGCGCCCATCCGCGCCCGATCGGGGCCAGGGGCCACCCCCCTGCTCATTTATCGGGTAAAAGGATAATGTATAGGGTGGACTTTTTACGCCAGCTCTGCCCCCTTTGTCATCAAGTTGCTGCCATCTTATACACCCTCTGGAGATTCCCCGGCTCTGTCCGCATTGTAAAACTGAGATTATTACCTCATCAGCCAAGCCAGATGTAAGGGATTACTGCATGTTTCTTCTCAATTGCAGATCACACCCAAAGCACAGTTTAGAAATATCCTTGTTGCTGGAGGAACACACGCCGGATGCAGTCTTTTTGACTGAAACCTGGTTGGGCCAAGATTCTCAGCCCGATCTGGTGCAAGCCCTCATACCCGGCTATCAGATAGCCCGCCAAGACCATCCTCAGGGTAAAGGCGGAGGGCTCGCTATTATCTATAAGGATGCTTATGTATGTCGCTGTTTGATGGAGTCTATTGCTGACTGTGAAAGTATGCCCTTTGATATTGAATTCTCCCCATAGACTAGTTTCACAGGTATTCTTATCTACCGTCCCCCCGGATCTAGTAGACAATTTCAAACAGCTCTTCCCTCTGCAGTGGCTGAATTGGTAACATCTCCTTCAAATTTTACATTACTTGGAGATTTTAATATCCATTTTGATAATATCTCAGATATTGTTGCCACAGAGATGACAGCTAGTTTAGCTGCCATCCAACTGGAGCAACTTGTTCTATCTCCAACGCATGTTAAAGGTCATCTTTTAGACCCAATCTTCAGCAACTGTGAACATCTCAAAGTGGGTGCCATCAGCTGTCTTCCTTGGATAGATCACTTTTTGATTCCGTTCACCTGGACCACATATAAATCTCCATCCACTACTGCCATCCCCCGTAAAACCCGAAATTGGTCCAAACTTAATGTAGATAACTAGACCAATACTCTTATTACTACCAGACCTTCGACCTCCTTTGATGCTTCTGTTAACAATAACCTATATAATAATTGGATCACCACCTCTTTGGACTCTGTACTTCCTCTTCGTACCTCTGGCTCGAAAAGACAACAAAAAACCGCACCTTGGTACACGGAAGAGCTCAGGGACAAAAAACGTCTCTGCAAGAGACTGGAGAGAAAATGGCGCATGACTTATGACCTTACGGATAAAGGTACCTATAGGGAAGCCATTAAGATCTATAAATCCGCTATAAAAGCCATACAATCAGCCTATTACTACGAAAAGATAACTTTGGCTAAGTCTAAGCCTAAAGAGATATATCAGATAGTGAAAACTCTGATAAGGCCTCCAGCTCATTCGGCTGGTAATTGCAATTCACTTTCTCATTGCAATGAGCTGGTTGACTTTTTCTTTCAGAAAGTTAACACAATCTATCTCTCCTTCTCGGACCCAGTGGTGGAACTATCCTCCCAAAATTCTGATTTGGCCTCAGATATAGAAGTTCCTCGCCAAAATAAGCTTGATCATTTTCCTGTGCTGAACCTGGAAATACTTGAGACCTTACCACACCAAATAAAATCTGGTTCCCCGTGTGACCCTGCTCCTCCAAGCACGTTGGTTTTGACGAGTAAAGTCATTCTTCCCACACTCATGGAGTTGTTGAACTCTTCCATCTTGAGTGGGACGGTACCCTTGGCATGGAAGCATGCCATGGTACAGGCACTGTTGAAGAAACCAGCTCTTGACCCGGGCAACCCTAGTAACTATCGCCCGATCTCCCTGCTTCCCTGGGTAACCAAGATCCTCGAGAAACACATTAACATCGTTTTAACTCAGTTTCTCGAGGATAACCATCTGCTTGATGTTTCCCAGATGGGTTTCCGGCCCAAACATGGGACAGAGACTGCCCTGCTGGCTGTGACAGAGGCGGCGAGGCGGATTCTAGATCGGGGGGGATCAGTGGCAGTGATCCTCCTCGATCTGAGTGCCGCTTTCGATACGGTAAACCATAAAATCCTCTTAAGCCGCCTCGCCGACCTAGGTATATCGGGAGAAGCCCTGGTCTGGTTCAAGTCTTTTCTAACTGACCGAACATTCCAGGTCTTTGATGGCATATCTGTCTCGTCAAGCAGGCCTCTGGGCTGTGGAGTGCCACAAGGCTCTTCATTGAGTCCTACGCTCTTCAATGCATATATGAGGCCGCTGGCTGGGATTGTTCGTCCGCATGGTATTAACATCATCTCCTATGCGGACGACACCCAGCTAGTGGTCTCCCTTGTGCAGAAGAGTGGCCTCCAATCATCGCCCAATTTAACAACTTGCTTGGAGCAGGTCAAGAGCTGGATGATGAAATCCTGTCTGAAGCTCAATGACGATAAAACAGAGCTAATGCTCCTGGGCCCGACAGCCCCTTCCACTCTGGAGCTGTTGTGGCCTCTGAGCATGGGGAGAGCTCCCACTCCCAGAGATAACATCAAAAGTCTGGGGGTATGGTTAGACAAATCATTGACCTTCAACATTCAGGCTACCAAGGTGGCGGCAACCTGCTTTGGCCTCCTCAGGATGATAAAGAAGATTCTTCCACTTCTTCCTTTTGAGGCCAGGCAGATAGTGATACAGGGCCTTATCCAATCTCGCCTTGATTTCAATAACGCCTTATACCTTGGGGTGCCAGAGTACAGCTTACAAAAACTCCAACAAACTCAAAACTGTGCGGCTCGAGCTTTGCTCGGAATTTCACGCAGAACCCCAATAAGGCCTGGGCTAAGAGCTCTTCACTGGCTCCCCATCAGAGAGAGAGTCAAATTTAAATCTATGTGTATCGCTCACCAGGCCTTTTGGAAAGCGGGTCCAGAAATTAGCCATTCCTTGATCTCACCGTATCTGCCCAACAAAACTCTTCGTTCTTCATCTGCGTCCTTGGCCAAGGTGCCCAGAATCCAGAGAGCGAGAGCAGGAGGTCGATCCGTTTCTTATAATGCCTCCAAATTATGGAATACTCTCCCCTTGCATTTGCGAACTAATTCCAATCTGTCGAGCTTGCGTAAAAAACTCAAGACTTTTGTCTCTGATTAAGTAGTTCCTTGCTTTCTTGCTCTGTTTTTCTTGAAGGCACTTTTTTAGTTCAGCGCCTGGACGCCTCAGGGCAGCTGTAGCGCTTAACCACTTGGATGCTAAGCTGCTTCCTGGATTTCAATGTAATTTCCATTGAAATCAATGGAAACTCCATGACGAGCTGGGCTCGTCATGAGCGTCGAAGGGTTAATAAATCCTTTTTTCATTTCATTTCATTTCAGGAGAAACGCCTCCACATCAACCTGTTAGAGCTCAGGGCAATACGACTGGCTCTGCAAGCTTTTCTTCCTCGCCTGGAAGGTTCACAAGTGCTTATCAGGACGGACAACACCACGGCCATGCACTATGTGAACAAGGAAGGAGGAACCAGATCTCGTCCATTGTCGCAAGAAGCCCAGCAGATCTGGGAATGGGCGATCCTTCAGAGGATATCGCTGAAGGCAGAACACTTGCCAGGCGTCCTAAACGAAAATGCCGACAGACTGAGCAGGTCATCCTCAGTCAGCCACGAATGGGAATTGAATCAGAGAGTTTTGGAGGAGGTCTTCAGCCAGTGGGGCAGACCAGAGATCGATCTTTTTGCCACTCCGACCAACAAGAAATGCCGGTCTTATGCAAGCAGGCTTCCCCATCGAGGTTCTCTGGGGAGTGCGCTTTCGATAGCATGGTCGAGGACATTTGTCTACGCTTTTCCTCCCATACCTCTGATCCCACGGCTCATCAGGAAGATCAAGGTGGAGCCGTGCAGGATGATCCTAATAGCTCCTGCTTGGCCGAGGCAGTTCTGGTTCACGGAACTCCATCTGCTGTCGATAGCCCCTCCTCTTCCTTTGGAGGTTCTTCCAGATCTCCTCACGATGTCCGAAGGACAAGTTTCGCAGTCATTACACCTGACTGCATGGCTCCTGAGCAGCGAGAATTTATGAACCTACCCATATCAAGTGAGATTAAGGAGGTCTTTTCTCAGGCAAGAGCTCCTTCTACGAACAGGACTTACCGTCTTAAGTGGAAGAGATTTTGTTGCTGGTGCAAGAAAGAAGGCATTGATCCTTTCGCTTCCAAGCCTCATCAGATCCTTCCTTATCTGCTGTCCTTGGCTAAGTCGGGACTAGCCCATTCATCGATAAAGGTCCATTTGGCGGCAATATCAAGGTTCAGGAGGACTGGATCTGGATCCTCCTTGTGGTCCTCCAGAATTGTCAAGCAATTTCTAAAGGGCTTGTTCAGAGTTTATCCACCAGTGAGACCGCCTCCTCCGACATGGCATCTGAATCTAGTCCTTTATCAACTCATGAAGGGCCCGTTTGAACCAATCCATCGTTCTGACATGAAATACCTTTCATGGAAATTGGCTCTCCTCCTCGCTCTCACGTCGGCTAGGCGTGTTGGAGAATTGCAGGCCTTGACTATCCAAGAACCTTTCCTTCAAGTCAAGAGAAACACTGTCATCAAGAGAACTAATCCGAGGTTTATGCCTAAAGTTCCCTCGAACTTCCACTTGAATGAGCCGGTCATTCTGAAGGCGTTCTTTCCTCAACCGGCTACACCAGCAGAGCGAGCATTGCATTCGCTCAATGTACAGCGGTGTTTGAAATTCTACTTGGAGCGTACTAAGAGTTTTCGAAAAACCTCTCAGTTATTTGTTGCCTTCGGAGGTCCAAGCAAGGGCCTTCCTCTTTCCAAGCAGGGCATTTCAAGATGGATCACGAGTGCCATTCTGCATTGTCACACTGCTGCAGGAAAACCTCTGACTGGAAAGATTCGAGCACATTCCACGAGATCTGTGGCTTCTTCTACAGCCCTCTTCGCAGGGGTGCAGATCAAAGACATTTGCAGGGCTGCTACCTAGAGCAGCGTTCACACCTTTACCAGGCATTACTGCTTGGAGTCCCTACAACAAGATGATGCGGCAGTAGGACAGGCTGTCCTGAGGAACCTCTTCCAATGATTGGTGAGCTTTCCTTTCTTTCCCACCTTCCGTCTTTCACATTTTGTATCTTTATGTCATGTTGCCTATTGCTATATTGTGATGATGCAAAATGTGGTTTTGTTACTAACTGCTTGCTACTCTGATACAAAGCATGGGAATCTATGAAAGTTCCAATACTGGGGTAAGAAAACAAGTTACTTACCTGTAACTTTGGTTCCCCAGTATTGGTAACTTTCATAGATTACCATGCGCCCGCCCACCTCCCCGAGGAAAGCTCAGCGTACAACAGATATGGTGTCTAAGTACACAACGGCTACGAAAATCTGAGGCTCTGAGGTTCCTTCAGGAAGGTTCTAAGGGGTGAGGCACTTCTGATTGGCTGAGGCCTAAGTTTGGTCTCTTTTACACAAAGAGGGTGATATGCTACAAAAGGAAATGAGGCCTAGGCCTTTTTCCTTGGTCTTTTGTACCTACAGCTATGGTATTTTTGTTACCGAGACTCCCATTCCGACGACGGGGAATGATACAAAGCATGGGAATCTATGAAAGTTACCAATACTGGGGAACCAAAGTTACAGGTAAGTAACTTGTTTTCTTTTATATAACCTTGTGTGGAGTTCCTTTTGTGGTGTGCCTGGTGTGTTGTTACTGTGTGTGTTGTGCAAATGCTTTACACATCGCCACCGAGATAAGCCTAACTGCTCGTGCCAAGCTACCAAGGGGGTGAGCAGGGGTTATCTTAGGCGTGCAACTCCCTTTCCCTGACTAGAGTGGTGGTCTCTGCCTGGCTTTGGCTCACGTCTTAGCCAACCAGAGATCCCCATTTCTAACAATGACCTTAGAGTGTACCAGGATATCCAGTCATACCACAGGCATTCATGAAGAGAACACAAACAAAAGAAAGACCAGACAATTGAGAACAGAGACCAAAAAATTGAGAAACAGTTGCAAACAAAATGGCCAAAATGATAAAAATTGTGCATTTTACTACAGAGTCTGGCTCTGATTCCAACCCTAAAAAAATCTGCTCCTTATAGAGTGTTTTCCTTCATTATGAGGATCTACACATGCAACAGGGAGGAGTTAAGAAAGTACTTGCTTAATATATGGAACAACGATTGTGAGTGAGTGAGTATGTGAGACAGCCATTTTGTTTAGAACGCTGTGAAATGAGAGACCTATAGTCATTCGCATTCCTTTCAACCCATTCAGTTACCAATCTAGGTTTGAGGGGCTCATGGCCATGTTGTAATCCATGGAAAACATGTCTTTTTTTGGAAGGGTGAATCTGTACCATGTGCATCTGCTAAATTTGGCCTTTTCAAATCTCTTGGGTATCACACGAACAGCCAGTCCAGGTATTTACTCTGCATTCTGGAACTTGCAGTCAAAAGTTTATAATGACATAGATGCCAAAATACCTGATTCAGGTAGGATACTACTCATTTTTAAAGCCCAAAATTGCAATTTTCTGATTTATCCCCCTAATATTGTCTCCACTTCAATGCAGGTCAGTGGGGAAAGGTAATTCCCACTATTAGTTTTGCAAAGTCTCCAACTTTTCTGTTACCAAATTTTTACACGTAGTTAATGAGATAGTCAGGAAGACACCTCCTGTAATGCACAGAAAATCAAGGTCTGCATGAGCTATTCGGGCATGACTCTTAAAATATGAGAGTTCTGCCTTTTTCAATGCAGCACTTAATACAGGGTTTTAACTCAAAGGAGCTCTGACTTTTACATTGTCACAATAAAGTGCTTAATGCTTAAAAAGGAGAAAAACATATTTTCCCTTTTAGTCCTACTTTCAAATAAAACTACATGTGATTTTATTTTGTAATGGTTTCACAAACTCATTGTACATCAGAAATAAACTGGCTCGACTTCACTGCTGTTGACAGCTTTGTCGCAAGGTTTTAAGGGCCAGATGTATGACCATTGGATTTAGCGCCTCGCAATGTGCGACAAATTGTAAGTCGCAAATTGTGAGCTGCTAAATCCAATGTTCAATAGTGTCTCAGACCCTGTTTGCGATTCCCAATGGGGTCGCAAATTGCGAGGCTCATGAGTACCACTCGCAATTTGGGACCCCATTGGGAATGACTGGACCTCCCAGGGATGGTGGCCTGCTGGGCTCAGCAGACCTCCATGTCTGGGACTGCTTTTAAATAAAGCAGGTATTTCTTTTTATTTTTAACTCAGCCCGTTTTCCTGAAAGGAAAAATGGTTGCCTTTAAAGGGCAGGGACCACTACCTGCCCTTAAAACATATTTTCTCCTGCATTTGCAAAGGGGAAGGGGTCCCCTGGGGACTCCTTCCCATTTCCGAGTGCATTGCCGCCCTCTTGATGAGGGAGGTAATTTGCGAGTGTTTTGCCATCGCAATTGTGGTTGCAAAGCATTCATACATGGGGTTGCGGTCACTATTAGGAAGGGAACGCCCCTTCCTAACAGCCACTCGCAATTCCTAAATAGCGACTCGCTAATAAATTGCGACTCGCTATTTCAGAATTGTACATAGCCCTTTCACATTTTGCATGCGCAAACGGGTCACAAACCTGTTTGCGCATTCAAAACAGGGTCGCACATCTGGCCCTTAATCATGGCCGGACATCTTAAGACAAGCAGTCTGTCTCACTCATTGGTACTGTGTCTTAAAACTGGTCTGTCCCATTAGGTAATTTACGTTTAAAAAGTATCAGGGCGAAGAACATTTGTTTTTTTTCTAGCCAAAGTGATCATCTTTTTCTCAAATGTCACTTCTATGGACAAAGTGTGGAAGCACCTGTGCTCCAGGATCATTCGGTTTATTAGCAGCCTACCTCAGCAGACATTGTGACAGACTTGGCACGAGCGGCTAAAGTTATTTTTGTGCTGGGAGAATATAAGAAATCCTAAGGATCAGCACATCAAGGTTTGTTCAGATTACAGCACTTTGTTCAGATTACATCAACAAACTTTCCAGCTGGAGGTGCTCTGTGCCTGTCTGTGACAGGGTTGACAGCAGCCTACAGAGCTTCAGCATGGAGAGCCCTGCTCACCTGGCTCGCTACTCTCACCTGAGGGCAGCGCTCATCCTTCCTGTAGCCAGGATTCCGGAGGCTTGGCAGGCAGAGCCAATGAACGTGTTAAAGCAGAACTAGGGATTAAAAGACACGGTTTACCAACAACGGGAGTAACACCCACCACTTTGTTGCCTTAGCGATGAATCTAAACCAATGTATTGGAGAAGAAGAGGGTTAAAACAACTCATTAATATTAATCACAATAATCATTCTAATTCGGAGTCAATAACGAGAGTTAATAAAGGGATTTATTAATTTAATCTTTTAGTAGATCATGTTTTTTTATAAATTCAGGTTAATTTCCATACTCAATAAATGTCAGAAATATAAAATCAACAACGGTTAATCAAATCAATAAAAATAGTGCACCAAAGTGCATTCCACAAAGTAATGAATCCTTATTCTACGATTCGACTTGAGTTAGACAGGGCCCATAAAGATTTCTAAATCGAGAGAGTGAGAGACAATAAGCGTAAACTTCAGCATTTAAATCAGTACAAATAATTTAAAAAAATCAGGAGAGCATCAAAAGCATATTGACTGCCAAAAGATGAAATTTGAAACATGTCACAAATTCATTAGATGAGATGTCTATAATAGTCCCTGTTTTACCCACTCATTCATTCCATTCTGCCATTGCGCATTAGCAAATTATTCCATCCTCCATTTTGCCCGTTTTTCCATTTATCCAGATCCAGGTCTTATTGCATTGAGACTCTATTGAGTTTCTTGAACTACTCTTTATTGGAGAGGGGCATGATTGGTTACTCTAGAGAGAAAGATAAATACTGGGAAAGGGTTTGGGTAGAAACTCAAAGAGGGCAAATTAACACCAACCTAACTGGACGTTTCCTAGATTATAAATCACGTCCCTTTTGCGAGGCATATTGGGACATCATAGAGAGTCCTTTAGACCGCAAATTATATTTTCAATTCAGGGTAGGGACACTTTCTGTAAAAGCTTTTACCTGTAAATGGGCTTCATTAAAATATGATAAATGCAAAATTGTTTAAATTTGGTTGAAACTGTAGCACATTTATTTTTTGTATGCCCCCTTTATGTTGCCCCTCGTCGAAAATGGCTAAAACCCATTTGCTTAAATTTGGGTACCAGGAGGCATATTGAAGCCCTTAGGATATTAGAGACAGATTGTACACCCTGTATAGCGGTAGCTGTAGCTAAATTCCTAAATTGGGCCTGGATTATACGCACTCGCACTTTTCAGCCACATGATGATAGCTAGCAAATCACTGGACGTTTTTAAAATTGGTTTTAATTATGTAGTAATTTTTAATTGACTATAAATGAATCATGAAATATCTGTACTGTAAACGACAGGAATTTGGGAATTTAATAACTTTTTAATATCTGTATTGTCATGTATTATTTATAGTGTATTGTATGGTGATGTATTGTGTATTGTTTTTATGACATCCTGTCGAATAAAACCTTTGTAATTGTAAAACATTGGTTACTCTATGGAGCATTTGGGGTGATGCCCCACCAGTGTTGGAAGATGGTAGGAGATTGGTAGATTGGCCTGCAGCACACCCACTGCTGTATCTGTCAAATGAAGTGCAGATGAAAAATTATCTGATATGCAGATATTCGACTCTCAGACAGTGCACTTGATGCCTTCGCCAATACTTAAAGTGCGTACATATTTCATGCATACATTTGGACATTTACATGTAATACTTCTTCGAAGTCAATTTGAGTTCAATTGCATTCTAAATGAATGAGTAAATTGAAAAGTATAATTATATACTACTTGGTACCAGAATGGAGAAACATTGCTAGTGAGTTGGTTTTTGGCCCATTTGGCCAAGTGAACTTTAACACACTTTTCATATAAAGGACAAGTCTTCCAAGTACACGTATTCTAAGATATACATTTCAGGCCTCATAAGGCATGTACCCTTGAAACATAGCTATATGTTCGATCTCATAATCCACATTCCCTCATTATGAAGAATTCAAACAAAACTATATAAACTACTATTATATCAAACGTTCTCGATTGTTGTGATTGATTCTACATCATGCCACTGCTGACATTTATAGCTGCATTTGTGAATTAGATATTGCTCATGTTTACTGTTGCTTTTGCATTAATAACTAAAATCTTCACAAGCTTAACTATTCATGGTCAATTAAAGTAATCTCTGCATATCTGTGAATAAATCCCATCTGTTTTCTAGAGCAACTTTAAAGATTCAACATTTTAGGATGCTACCCAGCAGTTAAAATTGTATATTTTCTCACCAGAGTGCTTTATATTTTCCACAGGGACACCCCATATTCCAAAGGTAATATTACATTTAGTGTTCTGACTCCGGAACCCAATCGTCGTCCAGGCTACAATGATTTTTACAACACTCCAGATCTCCAGGACTTTGTTAAAGCTACCCATGTAAGGATTAGACTCATTGGTCAGAACGACACAACACAGCCTATGGTCAATGTTAGATGGAGGTACTACGGAATTAGTGAAATCACCATCAGTGGAAGGTAACTCTTTTTTGTCTCTTAACTGCTAAACTCCAGGGAACTGTGTTTCATTTAGATATACTACAAGTCAAAGGATATTGTAATAACTCAGAGCACTATTCTGCACCGAGTGCACATAGACAATGTTAATATCTGAGGTGCTTTATCTTGTATAATGCATTGATTCTGTCTCTGACCCGTTAACTCCATGGTATTTTTCATGATAATCTGTATGTGTGAGAGCAATACAAAAGACAATTGACCTTTGGTTCAGGTTTGATAATGTTTAGGACATTCACTGAGGTTTCGTCTTCTAAGGATGTAATAAGAGTTAAGATTGCTTGTACCATGCTGACCAAGTGTTATTTATAAATATCCAGCATCTTTACTTATTAAGAGTCACACAATGTCACTCAGAACGATTCACATTCCTGCATGGGTACTTACCTTCACTTCTCTGATTAAAATTGACACAACACAACATTGACCTTTCCATTTAGAATTGAAACATGTGTCCCAACTTGATCGGTTTGCATTATGCCACGGACAAAGTGGAGAAGTGTGGCTCACTGGTTAGAAGCCGCAGTCCCTGATGCAGAGGTCTGGCCCGGGACCAGGGTTCAATTCCCGACGTGGCAGGGTCTTGGGCTCAATGTCCGCGGACTCGATAATTTTCGCCTTGGTGCCTACTCTAATCATGGGTCCAACTCTGGGCAATAGCTTGCTTAATATCCACAACGGCCCCAATAGCGCTGGGATGCCTGGCTTCACCTTGGGGCTGCCCAGTAGGGAGCATCTCACAGGGAAAGCCAGGAAGAGTTCCACAGCGCCAGAATGCCCCGAGATGGGGCGGCAGTGCGCTTTACAAGTATACTTACATTTACATTTACAAACACAATTCAAGATTCAGAAATGTGGTGCTAATTTGTTAAAAAGAATTACAAGTTAGTAGGGGTTCTTAAAACAAATTTGGGAATTCACATTAATATTTTGTAGTTAGGAATAACTAAACATTGGCTGCAGTAAAGTAAAAAAATACATTTGGTGATTTTCATCACTTAATTGTAATTTCAAATACCAATCCAATCCAAAAATTCTTTATTTCGGTCATTAAGACCATAAAAGATGCAGATAAAACACACACAATTAACTTTAAAATACAGTTCATACAGTTATTTTTCCAATTAATAGAATAGATAAGATAAATAAAACACCATTATTTTCCCAACTCGCTAAATGAATGAATACAGAAGGGAAACCAGATCATAACAATGTTCGCACATTTAGAGGATTTTCTTCTTCCTTACCAACCAAACTGCCATGAGGAATTTGGCTACTGCAAACACAATAGGAGCAAGGGTATTGGTTTTCATTACTCTATGTGCTTGTAAGTAGTTGCTAAACCCCAGGTTTCTACAGAGAGGCGCTAGCCAATATTTCCTAGCTTTAGTATACGCAAGGCAGACAAACATGATGTGGAATTCATCCTCCTCGTGAATGTTACAGCTTGGACACATTTTATCGTTGCCCATTGACCATTTAGAAGTGAATGATCTTATGGGCAAAGTGCCTAGCCTCCATTGTGCGTACAGTTTCCTTGCGAAAGTGGGATAAATAAAATCCATAAAAGGTTCAAAAGCATATGAATTTTTGGATTCCAGGAATCGGTTTGTAAGGGTGCCGCTATTTTGTGCATTCAGCAGGAGTACTAGTCTATGATCTTTACAAATTTGGACCAGTCTTTTGCGAGGAACCCTAATACCTGTTTTGAGTTAATTAGCAAAGGAAATAGTGCCCTCGTGAACATTTTCGGGATGTATATTTCTGTTAGTTTCTCAGAACTACAGCACTAATCTGAAAACAAAAATAAGCATTTCCAATCACTGAATTGTACCACTGTTCCAGAACATCACAGTATGTAATTGAGTGGAATCTCTTTGTAAAGGTGTCCGGATGATTATTACAACCAGTAATATTTTGCGATTGGCTAAAATGTAATCCGGGGAGACCTGATGCTTCTATAGGAATAAGTGGGTGGTCTCGAGACCACCATGTAGACAACACTCTACACAACCTGAATGACATGGCGAGAAGAGAGTCAATAAGAAAATGGCTTTTAATCCCACAAGCCTGGGCTTGCCTAGGACTAAAGAACGTTTCAAATACGCCTTGGCCTTGCCACACAGCCATTGTGATCAAATAATGTGCTTCAGCCTTGCACAGCAGTTGGGATCATTGTGTTTTGTTCCTACCCCATTTAAAATGTTCTCTCCTCTCCCTTGACATAGAGCCACAAAGATTGTATTTTCATTAGGGTAGCTTAACCGCACAGGTGTCATCTCATCCTCAAAGCCACGCGTAAGGGACGGGAGGATTGCTATTGTGACCACCACCCTTTCTTTGTTCAAAGGTGTCAGGAGGTTTGTTAATGGACAAGCCTTCCAGGAGGACAGGGTAGTGATTTACATGGACCCTTAAGGCCTTGTCCAGGGGCTTGAAGGGTGTATTTTTCTCCATTCTTCCTGCCTTGCACAAAAGTGGGGTTGATATTTGTTGTGTCTCATCTTTCCAAAGGGCAGGTGTATTCTCTGTATCAAACAACACAAAAAGCCATCTGGGTAACTTACAGTGATCTAAGGAGATTCTCCTGATAATGATGCCAGGAATTGGAAATATGAGTTTAGCTGGAGTTGTATAAAAATCGTTGACAACCCCTCACCCACCAACCCCGATGGCTTGACTTATTCTCAGGTTGTCACGTTCACCCAACAGTGTTTTGGGGGGGCACTTGGGTGGAGGTAGGGATTCCTACCAAAAATGTGGTGAGGCATTGGTATGGTTAAAAATCACTTATAAAGAACACCAGTGCCTGTGCTTTAATGTTGGTTCCTCCCAGGGATAATAAAAACAATGGGAGCGGGGCACTGGGAATCGTTATTGTGCCTCTATCCCTATGATCAACATGTTTCAGCCTAGCAGGGCCCCCTCTGGGGTCTTAAACTTTCCACAATATTGTGATCCCTATTGTGCATTCAACTCTGATACATACGTGCATGCATACACACAATTTGTGTGTGATGGAATGGTACTCTCTGGTTTGGAAATTGTTGCATCATGCGGAGGCCACATCTCAAGTTGGTTAAATGCTGGCAAAACCCTTGAATGACTGACTCTGTGACTACAAGGGCAGCAGGGTGTCCTGACTTTCATGGGACTCTAAGCAGCCCTAATTAGGAAACCAAGAGCAAGAAGACAAATTTCCAAAACAGTGAGTACCACATGCATTAGGCACAAATTGTGTGTATGAGTGCACATCTATATCGGTGTTGAGTATGCCCACCAAGGGAGGGCAGAAAGCACAGTAGCCACCAGGGATTTTTTTTATAGGAAAATAAATATGGGTGGAGCTCCTTGTCCAGACATCTCACCTAACCCACACTGTCTTTTGCCCCATCCCTCCAGGAGAATTTCCCCATCCCCTAGATGTATCCACTGGCTCATTGGATGCCAGGGATTTTGGTTTGTAAAATAGTGTGCAGGCCAGGACATCTGCTTTCAGGACACCCCCCCCCCCCACACTGAGACCCCTACAGTCTTTCTGCTCCCCTAGCACTTAGAACATCCCCGTCCAGGTAGTAAATGAGAAGAAATGTGGATTCTTTTGGGCTTAGTTTTGATATATGGGCCTGCAGAGATGAATAAATTCATAGCTGCCCTATTGGGCATTTCTGAAGCCTAGGACCAGGCAAATCAAGTGTGGCGTGGCTGGGTTCTCACTACATTTTATTCTCAGAATGCACTGCAAACATCCAACTTTTGTAGAATGATACATTTTCTGCACATCACACCATCCTGGACTCTTCAGGGTGTAGAGTTTTCAGAAATGTCTAAATTTAGTGGATTTCCTTGCCTGGTGGCCGAACCTGCGCCCAAATACCACAGCTATCCACATTGCCAAAATGGAACAGTTTTCATGCTGCTTTCCTTTCACAAATGTAGCGCTGTTTTCATGTGGAAAAGTGTGAGAATACAGAATTGTAGAATAGTTGTTATTATCCTACCCATTTTTTTCCATTTGTGACTTCTGAATGTGAGCCAGTTAAAAAAACTCTTTAAGCGAGCTCCTCTAACTGACAGTGCGTAGCCCCGGCAAACATCTGCTATAATCCGAGGCCAATGTGCAATTGTTGATGCTGCATTGATAGAGGCTTCGAGGCATGGGGGAAGTTTCCTCTGGGGCTCGGAAGCGTCCTGGGGTGACACAGAGCCAGAGGGCCCATAATGCCAGCAGACTAGGAGTACAGAGGTCAAAAAGATTCCCCCGGGAGAGATGGATTGGCTGGCGGCTCCAGTGCATCTGACCCACAACTGGTTGGGGGAGGCAACGTTCCAAACAGCCTGGTATGGGCATGGCCCAAGTGAGAAGACATTGGACCGCAAACTGATGGTTGGGCCAGTGGCTGAGGGACGGCCAATACGTGGCCTGCCATCTTGAGATCTCCTTGGAGGCTGGGCCAGGCCTGAGTGAGGGGGCCGAACTGAGAGGTGTCAACGGGAGGAGGGCCGATGGCTGTGGCTTGCCCCCCCTGTCCCAGTGTGAGGTCCAAAGGTTTCTTGAGTCCTGGGAGGATCGGGAGGTGCTGACATAGCACAGATGCTGGGCTTCTCCCCCCAGCCGGGATCTCTGAGAGCCAGGGCTGAGTTGCAGCCCGGCGGCCCTACCGGTAAGAGGGGAAGAGAGGGTTTGCCTGCGGCTCAACATTAGTTTAAGTGAACAAAACTGGAACATACATATTAATAAAAATAAAAGGAAATTGGAGAACGCTCCCAGTGGTGAAGGGCAGTGGCGGGCCATCAGTGGGAATATTAGAGTCATCTGGGGCCTCAATCCAGAAGGCCCTGGTAGGCTGACAGAGCCGGTGGGCCATAAACTCAAAGAGTCAACGCGCCGGGGCCTCGAGGGTCGCCTGGTGGGATGGGTCCTGAACTGAACCAGTGTGTCAATTCTGAATAACTGGGTTTCCCCCAAGACTAACTTGCCCGGGTCTGAAACTGGCTAAAGGCCAGGGCCAACAATAGTCTGTACCAAAGGTGCCAATCGGTTCAAATGGAAAAATATACTGTGGCCATGGGACACATGTGGACCGAACCCAGTTGGAGGGCTCCCCTGGAAAGCCAAAATGAAGGCGATAAGAGACTTGTGGGACACCCTTGAACCAAAGATAGATATGGTCACAGAGGAGGTGAAACTATTGTGGGCTGACCTACGCAGGATGGCGGACAAAGTCTCAGAGGCAGAAACAGGAAGCATCCAAAACAAAACCAATAGGCTGGAAGAACAGGTGCTTGCGTCACAAAACAGCAAAAATACATGATGGCCCAGATTGAGGACCAGGAGGGGAGGGCCAGACACTACAACATCTGTGTGGTGGAGATCCCGGAGGGGGCAGAGGGCCAGTCAACAGATCTATTCCTGGAGGACTTGATCCTCCATACCCTTCAGCCCAAGCGACTCTCTAGTTACTTCTCGATCAAGCAGGCGCAGAGAGCGCTAGGGCAGAAGCAGCGCCAGTGCCCCCCCCCCCCCCCACGCACTATCAGCACGTTCACACAGTGATCTAACATATGAGAATGCAACAATCCGATTCCTCCCGGTCTTTACCCTGTAGGTGCAGTGCCAGCGGAGATCGTTTGGCGCGGTCAAGAAAGCCTTGAGAGATAAAAATCTAAAGTTCATGATGCTGTTTCTGGCAAAGCTCAAGGTTCTGACGAAGGGGAAGCAGCTATTTTTGCATCACCAGAGTAAGCGTGGGACTGGCTGGAGGGCTTGAGGGTGGCCGGTGGGAGAAAAAGCAGAAGAAACAAAACTGACCTGAGAATTATCCCACAGAAAGGAAGGGACCAGGGATCTCCGGCCTGCCAGTCGGAACCAGATATGGACAAAGATGAAAGACAATAAGTAACTTTCAGCAACCAACTGTCTAATAGCACATGGGATATGACGGTTGGGCTCAGTGGGGGTCATCATGAGAGGTAGGGCCCGAAGAGAGGTGGTCCGAGGGGTTTGAGCGACTCAATAAGATAAAATGTGGCATGATTTTACAATGGCCAGGGGTCATAAGATTGAGATGATCTCTTCAATAATCTTGAAATGCAGGTTGGTGGTGTATCGCCCTCCAATTGCTTAATGAACAGTTGCGGGTGAGAGGCACTCTGCAGGTTGGGGTGGTGGGTGGGTTTTCTCTAAACTAAGCAGGTATGCAGGGAGTAGTTGGGTTTTTCATTGTTTATGTTTGGTTGAATAGGTATGTTCATGAAAAAGTACAGTGCGATTACTAACTGCCTTAAACCATGGGGGCGGGGAAACTGGGAGGGAATTGGCGACTATTCATGGAAGCCTCTAAATAAGCAACTCTACGCATATGGTCATGGAATGTAAACGGACCGGGGAACAAGATTAAACGCACCCTGGTTCTCCAGTACACTAAACGCCATCACCCCGATATTGTACTGATGCAAGAGACACATCTGAAGGGGAACCAGTACAAGTCCTTAGACCATTTTGGATACAAGTTAATAGGTTTCACTTCCAGCTCCCAGGGGGTGGGCATCCTAGTGAGGACCTAGTGCCACTAACGATAAAGAAAATATGGTCCAACACATTGGGATGCAACGTGGCCCTGTCCTGCAGCTGGGAGGGTCGATCCCTAAACCTTTGCTCTCTATACGTCTAGATTGCACACCACGGTCCGGCCACAGATCAGTGCTCAACTCCTAAAATTACCCCCTGGAATTCTCTTGGTGGGAGGTGACACGAACGAGGTGATGAACCCTAAAATGGACCGGTTGAGTTTGGCCGGTCACCTTGCGGGAGGGGGGTCCTCCATGAATTTGCCGCTGTTCTTGGATGGATGTACCTGGGGCGGACTCAGAACCCTTACTTAAAACAATATACATATTATTCAGCGCCTCATAGGTCCCTATCTCGCATTGACTATCTTCTAACACAACATGATCAAGCAGGGTGCTTTTTGGGTTCAGAACACCTAGCGTGCGGCATATCAGACCACTCATCAGTCGGGGTGGCATTGAAGTGACTTACAGTCCAAACGTAGACTATTGCCCTGGCTCCTGAAAGATAAGGACATCAAAGGCAAATTGAATGCGGGAACAGAGCTATACTTTAAAGAAAATACGGGCTCTGTCCCATCACCATCTTCTCTTGCGGAGGCATTTAAGAAAATAATTTGGGGACAAGCCCAGGTCTTGATGGGGGGGCAGAAAAAGGAGACTCATATGGCATGCAAGACAATAGAACAGGACATCCTGAGGTTGGAGAGAGAGGTGACAAGGGAGAGAAACGCAGATACCCATGACAGATTAGCATTGTGGCAACAAGAATTGAGAAACTGGGCGGACGAAACAGCTCATCTACAGGCTTTGGCCATGCAGCACCGACTCTACAAGGTCGGGACAAGGAGTCCAAGCTGCTGGCCTGGCTGTACAAGAGGGATAGGGACAGATCTTGGGACGCTGGGGTTAGGGACCAGGAGGGAGTCCTACAGACAATGAGTACAGCGATAGCGAATACCTTTGCCACTTATTATGGAGACCTATACAAGCCCAGGAGTAATAGGTTGTACACAGACTCTAAGGAGCTTTTGAGCAAATTCACAAACCCAGGGCTTTCGGGAGAGGCCAGAGACAACCTGGAAGGGGAGCTGTTAGAGGAAAAGATTGCAGTGGATCTGGATTCACTGCAGTCTAGGAGGGCCTCGGGGCCCAACGGGCTGTCGATAGAGTTATACAAGGGACTATTTAGTAAAATTTCAGGACCAATCCTGGAAATGTTCCAAATGGCAGTGGAAGAGGGATACATCCCTGATCCCTCCCTGAAGACCAAAGAACGGCTACGATTGTGGTTATCCACAAAACGGGTAGGCCTCCAGAGGAGTGCAGCTCACACAGACCAATCTTCCTCCTAAACGTTAAGGCGAAGGTCCTAGCGAAGGCCCTAGTGGCGAGTCTCACATCTGTCCGTCCAGGCATTATACATGCAGATCAGTCAGGCTTAATTCCCATGGGCACACCAGACTTAACCTGCGCAGTATGTACAGAGTCCTGCACATGACGAGAGAACTCCCAACTCACCAGACTGCATTGATGGCTTTGGACGCTTCAATGGCGTTCGATAGCCTAGAATAGCCATATTTATTTGCTGTCCTAACCAGATGGGGTTTTAGCCAGAAGTTCTGCCCCTGGGAAAATTGTTATACCATGCCCCACGGGCCAGGGTGCGGGTCCATAGTGCGATCTCTGGGGTCATATCGTAGGGCAGAGGCACTAGGCAGGGTTGCCCACTGTCACCCCATCTCTTTACTTTGGCTTTCGAGTCATTGGTGGTGTGGATACGGGGAGACTGGCTGATATGGAGCATTCCCTCATCTGATAGCTGGGAGGAAGGGATCTCCTTCTACGCAGATGATATAGTCCTCTATTTTTCCAGACATTATGCGTCAATTGCACGTATCCTGCATATTTTTGACCTGTTTGGAAGCTATGCAGGATAAAAAATAAATTGGTATAAGTCGTTAATATTCCTCCTGTCAGGACCCCTACCTAGGTTGCTGTTAAGCTGCGTGGCACAGATAACTCCGGAGGGGTATAAGTACCTATGGATTTTCATCACAAGAGACGAGCAGCTATTCTTACAACAAAACCTCACCCCCCTACCCAGTCTTAAGGCTGATGTACCCCACTGGCTTACCCTTCCCCTTGTTGCTCATGGGAAGGTTGGCACTATACAAGATGATGTCCCTTCCCAGGTTGCAATACGCCCTAGAAAACACACTGTTTTGGGTCCCACCAAACTTTTTCAAACATATTGCCCACAAACTCAGATCGTTGCTGTGGCAGGGGGAGCACTACGCATAGCCCTGAAGAAGCTACAAAGAAGTGTATATGATGGAGGACTGGCAATCCCAGATATTAGAAATTACTACTGGGCCTCACAACTCCTGATAATTCATGATTGGCCTTACACCGACCGGAGTGAGCCAGCTTACAGGGTGGATCAGGCTGCAATGCTAATTGGCAACCATGAAATTATCATTTACGTGGATTAAAAAGAAATTGGGAATGCTGATTCACACACCGACAACGGAGTCGAGCTGGACACAGACCAATCGATACCTGAGTTGGCATTCCAAATTGAAAGCTATGACCCCACAAAGGTACTGTGAACAGTTGAAGGAGGGGTCAAGCCTGCAGGGGTTTTCTTGGTGAGAAACGATAGGGATTGAACACCTGGGTGATGTATGGAGAAATGGGTCCCTGCTCTCTTTCGAGACTATTAGCCAGAAGTTTGAACTCTCTCCCACACAGAGATTTTCTAGATCTTCCTCTAGAAAGGCACATCCAGGAAGGTACCCACCTCCCAGATTTTTTCCTCCTGGAGGATATACTGTTGGCAGATCCCATCCCAGAAAAGGGAATATGGTGATTTACCGGAAATTAATTAACAACACACCAGACCCAATGGGTCAGCTTCAAGAGACTTGGGTGGAGGACATGGGGGACAAGGACGATGAGGATTGGGTGGACGCCCTGCAAAGCCCCAGAGATAAAGCCATTTGGGCCAGATTCAGGTTAATCCAATTAAAAGTCCTACACCGCTCATATTATGCACACACCCTGTTGTTCAAACTGGGGAGGGCAGAGTCACCCATGTGTCTCAGAGGCTGCGCACAGGATGGACCCTTCTACCATATCCTCTGGGACTGTCCGGCAATACCATGTTACTGGAAGGGGGTGGCGGAGAGAATGGCTGGGGCCCTGCAGACCAGGGTTCCAATGACCGCAAAGTGGCTATTACTGATGATTGCGGTGAGGAAGAATGGCCATGCCATTCTAGGATATGGCTGGCACTGGCATTAATGGTGGCAAAAATAAATATTGAATGGAAATGGGGGCTCCTCACCCTGAGAGTGGTGGAGTGGGAGGCTGATATGGACTGGTGTCAGAGGACAGAGGAAGTGATCTACAAGGCCAGAGGATATCCCATAAAATGGGGAAAAATATAATCCCCACGGAGGAATTACAGAGTAGCAATACTAGGGCTATGAGGTGCTAGGAGAATCAAGGTGGATTACACTTTACAACAGAGACACATGCCTATCTTAGACCAAATGCGAAAGGGAGGGGCAATGTTGGAGGTGTCAGATTTTATTTATGTTATCTTAGGCCATTCCGGGGGAGGGTAATGTACAAAAGTATGAAGATGTTTGAGCTGTACGACCAATATGCACAATGTATGATGAGCATGTTAATATTAATAAAAAGATTTATAAAAATAATCTTGACACTTTGAGTAACCTCAAATTAAGAGTTGTAGATATAGCCACTATTCATAATCTCGGTGTTTTGGGCACATTTAAAAAAAGCATATGTTTCCCTTTTTTCATTCAGTTGATTTTACTATATGAATTACTGCATGGTAGTACACAGTGAAATATCATTATGAGCTGCAGCTCATTTATTGGCACTGGGTATCACATATATTTGAACAACCAACAAATACTGTACATCCCAGGTGGTTCTGACAAATGTAAGGGTTTAATACTTTTGCATATCAGTATCGGGGTAAACAATTACAGTAAAAACCTTATCACAAATTGCTATTTTTTCCTCCATATTTTCATTATTTATTTCATTTCAATATTTTGTATCTTTGTGATAGCAGTTATCTACATGAATGCCACTTGCTGAATTGTAATGTTTTCAAGTTTTCACACATATAGAGCTTTTCAGGTTTACCCTTTGGTTTCACACGTTTCCACAACAAACTGCAAGTATGTAGAAAACCCCCAAATCGGAAAAGTAGCTGGACACTTAGAAAATGTAAAATTTGTTGGAAACATGTTTTTTACAACCCTGCTTATTTCTTGAATGAGATAACTGTTATCTCATTCAAGAATGTTGCTGAAAATGCCCACCAGTACACCTGTTGGAGAGATGTTTCGGGCTATGTTAAGGGGAGCAGGCCTGTCGGAAGTAGGGTTTATGTTTAAATTTGGAAACCAAAAATTCTTTAAAAAAGTTAAATTAAAAGTCCTTCAGTCTATAGCTAGAAGCTGGTCAGCAATAAGAAGGAAAGTAGGGCTAGGCTATTTCTCAACATTTGCCCAACTGTGGGACTCTCCAGGTACACATGCATGCTTTCAGGATAGCCTGATCATACCGGTGAGAGATTCTGGGAACTTAACTTTGGGCGATTTGATGGAAGGGGCTTCCTTACTTTCATGGCAAGAACTTAGGGGGAAAGTGGGTCCCGGTCTCTCTAAGTTTAAGTATATTTAGATGAACAGCTGGGTTCAGTCACGAGCTAGGCAGGATGTATTGCTGGGAAAGGATAGTAGTCTGGAACAACAGCTAGTGGCAAGGCCGGGAGGCAGAAAAGAGGTCTCAGTTTGGTATTGGGCTATTGAGGAGGAAGTAGATGGTGATTTTAAACTTGCCGATGAATTATGGTGAGAGCAGATGAATGTGCAATGCGATTCGATTTGGATGGAATCATTCAACATCCTCTACAGAGTAGTTAAACCTGCGTGGCTGAGGTGTAACCATCTCTTCACGGCCCATAGAGCATATTACTCCCCGCTTAAGCTATCAAAATTCCAGCCTGGGAAAGCTAGTAATAAATGTGGTCTGTCAGAGGCATCTGATATACACATGTTTAAAGATTGTCCCTTCATACGCTCCTTTTGGGATAACGTTATACAATCTCTGGAGTCTATCCTGAATGTCTCATTGACCATTAGTCTACACAGTTAATCATCTTTGGCCTTAACAAGGGAATTTTGAGTTCCCCAAGAACATTTCTTTTCTGTGCAATTCTTATGGCCAGAAGACAAATATGCAAGTATTGGGTAGACTCAGTTTCGCCTACCCACTCAGAATGGTTGACCTCGTTGTAAGAAGTGTCTAAAGTAGACTTGGGCAGATCTTGTAATAAGAATAAGCTGGTATTTTGGGACCTATTAAGGCAATGGAAGTAGGCGCCCCGGGTTTTTTTCCCGGGTCCTATGATTATGCCTTTAATGCTCCTCGGACTATCGAAAAGGGTCTCTCAGTTTTTATCGGGCCGACAGGTCTGCAAAGACCTAGGTGGAGTAAATACCTCTCCCCCCTCATACTCCTTTTGCATGCCTAGTGTGTCCTGGTGGGCGCCACTTGACAAGATCCCTGATTTCATTCAGGCAGGATACGAAAAGGCGGCTGGAGTCTTGTCTCCCTTTTTCCTTTTTTCTTTTTCAGAAGGTTAAGGCAAATGAGGACAAAAAAAACAAAACCCTTCTTATTTCTGAAAGCTGGAAAGATGGTGATATGAGCACAGTATTTTTTTTTTAAAAATCACACACCTACTCGCACAGCATTTCTTTACCATTTTTTTCCAAAATAACAAAATAATGCCATATTTCAGCTACTTTCTCAGTTTCCTCCAGGCAAATCCACAAACTCCATATACCTTTAAAATGCCAACTGTGTTTAAAAAAGTTATGCTATTTTCGCTTAAATACAATGTGCGGAAAAAAGGTACGAAGGCCTAGTTGCAATCTGCCCCAAAAACCCAGATAATGCAATGACCCGATTAGGTCTCTTAGGGCATCAAAGAATGAATTTAGATTGCAGATGTAGAACAGGAAACAAGTAGGGATTTTGGATGCACATACATCCCACCGAGAATTTGCTGCTGATATATAAATTAAGGTTCAGTTACACTTAGGAACAATTTCATAAATCCTTGACTGTCAGTAGTAGGCTGTCCAACAAAAGCATTACTGTGTTAACAGTGACCGGAATCGAAATTATGAGAAGAATTGTGGTGTAAAGCAATGTCATAAATATTAGTTTTAATACATTTTATCTACCATGCTGGGAAGGTGTTGCTTGGAAATATAATTCATTTGAACACCTCTATTAGCAAGTGTTTATGATTGGCCACAAGGAGTATCTTTTCTGTCTACAAATCCTGAAACTTTCCTGCCAAGATTCTGATTACATCCACCAAATGTTTAGCTTTTTTTCATATACTATGATATCACCAAAATCGTTAATTAGTGGGGCTCATATGACAACCCTGGTATACTAAAATTTTTATTATTCTAAATTGCAGGTGTAATTGTCATGGACATGCTGATCAATGTGACACAAGCCTTAAACCTTACAAATGCCTTTGCCACCCAGAAAGTCACACAGACGGAGATAATGTAAGTTTTTGAAATGTTTAAGCCTATTTAAATAGTTATCTCAAATACTTTAACCTATTTTTCTTTGTATATTATTAAATTCAAAATTTACTACATGTAGTTAACAAATGTGTTAACCACATACTCAGAAACATAAGCCACATGCATGTGAAATGTTGCCTTTTGCAACTTAGTGGCAATTTGTTTTTCATTTTGTAAACCACAATTTTCTGATAGGCTGTTTCATGATGCCATGTCAAAAATTTGAAAACAGCATACTAGGAGGATGACATAGAACCACAGAAAAATCTGAGTTCACACTCCCTAAAGGTAGAAATAGTTCCATATCTTAAAGTATGAATATCTGTAGCAAAATATTGGTTTAGGAAGGACCTATCACTCATTAAACTGAGGTGCAACTGCTCATATAATGCTCAGCGTGACAGGTATATTCATGTATCTGAAGGGCTATTTGCAAAAGATGCCTTAAGTGAAATAATATTTACTACTTACAAATATTATCGGAACTTTTCCCATTTCTCTGTTTCTGCCACTGTTTTGGATGTTGCCTCGCACAACTTCAAGCGTGTGGTGACGGCATCAAACTATCTTTACCATACCCACCATGGGCACATTTTCGCGATGTGTGGCTTTTTTAGGTTAACATAAATATTGTGGGTCTCTACTGAATTGGATTACATGAGAGCATTTGAGACATTCATTGAGTTTGCAGTATGGAAGAAGATAAAAGGTTTGTACAAGGAAGTTGTAATAACTATAAACAAAGCTAAACTTTGCTGTGGGCTTAATGAACATTCATCAGCATCACAACAAATTGTAAGAAAGGTATATAATTTAGAAATGTAAATTGCTGATAGGTGGGTTGACTGGCCAACAGAATTGTTTTTAAAATGTGAATGCTCTATTTAAAGCAATTATGCATTCTGAAATCTGTTAGCAACTTAGGCCCAGATGCATCAAGCAAAAAACAGGTCGCAAAGGGGCAGATTCTCAGAATCTGCCCCTTTGCGACCGGTATTTTTGCATTTGGGATGCATCATCCCAAATGCAAAAATCGCAATTTTAGAAATCGCTAAATTGCGATTATTTGCATTTAAGGAATCTCAAATTGCGATTCCTTAAATGCAATGCATGAAAGTTTTAAAAATAGCGAATACGCTAATAGGGCACGCAAATTACCATGAAGTACAACTTCATGGTAATTTTCAAAAACTTTGAAAAATGCACTGAAGTGCATTTTTCAAAGTTTCATGTTGCGCACACACATGCCCGAAGGGCATGTGTGTGCGCAACATATGTGCACAGATCAATTTCAGGGGTGCAACAGGGTGTCATTTGGACACCCCTGCACCCTTGATATCGCAATCTCAATTTGTGAATCACTAATTGCAATTCGCAAATTGAGATTGTCTTCCCATTCATTCCTATGGACCTCTAGGCCCATAGGAATGAATGCGGAGGTATTCCTTAATTGCGACTCGCAATTTGCGACTCGCAATTAAGGAATTCTAAGAAATCGATTTTCTTTGTGATTTCTTGATGCATTCCATTTTGCTATTCCTTAATAGTGAATCGGTATTTTTCGCTATTAAGGAATCGCAAAATGGGTTGTTGATGCATCTGGGGGTTAGTTAGCTGTGTGGCATTTAACTAAGAATTTGAGCCAAAATTAACGGAAGCAACATGAAAATGTTGACATGGTCATATTTAGGTCTGTACACAAATTCCAGCTCTATACATCCATGAACTATGCCTGTCATAATCTGAAAATATATCTGTTATTTGTGCACACTTCGGATATTTTCCAATGTCCTAATCCTACCGTTGCGCACTACAGGCATTGCCTATTCAATACATGCATTTCAGGTACAGGGTGCTGTGCTGTCCACACCACTTATGCTTGGCCTTCATTGCCCAGATTACCCTTCCTTGTTCCAGTACTTTTCTAAATGAGGTGAGTCCACCTATCCCCAGGCCCCACATGTAATGTCTTAGCTAAACAGAAAAAAGAACTATCAGCATTCTTCCTCTGTTATCCCCTTTAGGTTTGTCTATATCACAAGGAACTGTAATCGGTGAGAACACTGGCATTATTACCTAACATTGCATGTACTGGCACAAAGAAGAGTAATGAAGAATTAGGGTAACAAATTCACCTGATACTGGAAATATTTAGGAACACCTACGTTGCTGCATATTAATAAACAAAATATTAATAAAAACAGAAGGGTATGGCTGTGCATTACATTACAAACAAATACTATAACACGTTTAAGCAATGAATAGCCCATACACTAGCCTTGAGCCAAAGATCTTGAATTGATACAGAGAAAAAGAACATGTTGAACATAGCTTCCTGTTGAGAAAAGCATAATAATACATCACCATTTACTTCATAAGCAGAGACCAATACTGAGACTGTAATTTAAATGATTTTCTGAAATGGAAAAGAGCACAGAGAAACATGCAAGTGGAAAGACTGGTTCATGTCAAATAGCACATAGCACTTTTCTTCCTCCAAATATAAATGAATGTCAATACAAGCTGGCTGTAGCCTAGTAATGCCAAATAAAGCCTGGTTATGCTAACCTAAACACATCTGAATTAAGCATTATGTTCTGCTTATTAAGAACTCTCCTTCAGCCCCTGATGATTTCAAAATATTCATCAAACTACCCTATGCTACACTTACAACATTTTAATCATTGTTGACCCCCTTTTCATGCACTCCTGCTTTGAGGTCATCACATTCGATATCTTCTCTCTTCCTTTTCCTAGCCATCTTTCTAGTCATTCTCTTCTTTCCACAGCTGCATTTCGAACCCCTAATGTAAATAACTTGTACAATTGAAATTGAAATATTAGCACTATACCAATTACAATTATTATGACTACTAATGCTGTTAGTAGTAATAGTAACTTCATGCGGTAGCCGAGTACCATCAAAGTATAAAACATATAACATTACAATAGGTACATCAGAGTACATTTTAAAAATAATTTACAACACAGTTCAATTTCCCTGCTTTTTTGCAGCAAAAAGAGGCTATTCAAAATGTGTTCTCTTCCATTACTAATACCACATAAAAACAAAAGCTATGGACAGGCTAGGCTATGTGTAAATAGTGCAAAACAATTTAAAACATGTCAAATGTACTTTTCTACTTAGTACATAAGATACATAAAATTGACACAATTAAAATCAGACAATAACTAATCTAAGCACTAGAAATCAAATTCAGCAATGGACTGCGTTTGTACCAGACTGCCTGTAAAACTTTACTCATAGCAATAACAATAACAGGAGTAGTATCGCTTTTTAAAATTCTGAGATGGACTAAACATTTGTTCACCTCAAATTATGACAATGCGGTTAGTATTTTCTTCAATAATCAACACCAATCCTGCAATGCAATGCTCAATCTCAATAAATCATGTGCCAAATGTTTCCTTCATACTAGCTTCTCCAGTTGGATCAACCTCACTCAAAACATTAGTTACATTATCAATATACTTCTTAATAATCATAGAAATATAATGTGCATAAGTACAACAATGATGTGCCTTAGTTACACAAAACACTCCATTTTCTTCTGCCAAATTATATCTAATGCAAGGTGATTTTGAATTACCACTGAACAAATACCAAACATGTCTTTATTTATTTAAGTTATTGCCCTGTAGCCAAAAGTTCCACTATTGTAAACAACTTTCTTAACCTTAGCAACACTCAAAATCACACCAATAGGAGGAATCAATATACCAAAAACAACTTTACTGTTCCAAAATTCAATTTAGTCATTTAACTCAAATATTAAGAAACACTAGGCAAAATAAAAATAACCTACCCAATCTTTTATAAGAATAAAATAAACAGATTACATGCAAACATAATGCATGCTTTTGAACATAAAATCAGTCACACCTAAAATAAAAATCTATTTTATACAGTAATAAACACACTCACTAGTCCCAATCTCAATTGTTTTAGCACATGGATTTTGAAGTGTCATTCTTGAAATACACACATTTCTTTCACTTCCTTGGCCAATATTAAGACATTTTTGTGAGCTCTTAAATACAATGTCTTCTACTCAATTAAAGTTCTTTTCTTTCACTTCATCTGATGCCTCTTTTGAGTTTTGATGTCCTTCTGTTATATTCTCTGAAAAATGTATATTCAAAGTGTTTCAATTTACGCATACTCTTTATTTTAGTATAATTTAGTTTAATATTATAATGAGATATAATACCTTTAAGAATGATCGATTTTGTAAGGAAAGATAGTTAATCAATAGGAAAACAATAATGTGTATCAATTCTTCTCGATTTTTCTGGTGATGATCACTTAAATGACAATGGAACATCTTAAAGCATAACCTAAAGGAACTTGTATAAAGTAATACCATCAGAGACAGACGTTGGTAGCTGGGTGCATGCATGACAATCAAACAAGATCATAATATCTGTGTATAACCGTAGCAAATCTAGGTCAGACTTTCCTCCAGAATCTTCATTAAATCTATGATTTTATTATCATCATTAATACTATTATCAGGTTATGTAGCATTTGTATGAATTGAAGCATATCCGTCAGGAAGGAAAATATAGATTATTAAAATTCCAATTAATATTATTAAAATATATCATAACAACAATTTGAAGAGCCAAGCACAATTTTTCTTTGCCATCTTCTTCCTAGAAAATGATTTCCTAAAATGGAAATCTCAGGGCCAGATGTCCGAAGGCTTTTTGTGGTTGCAAAGTGTATTATTTGCAGAATCTGGAAATTTGTGATAACAAAAAGGCCTTTTGGCATGTACTAAATCCAAATTGTGAATCGGGATCCGTTACCTATTCACAATTTGGATTTGCAAATACTTATTGGGGTGGGGCGTGTTTACAATGTCCTTTACAGATATTGAATTGGAATGGTATGTATTAATGTCTTGTAACCAAAATCAATAGTATTTTACCTACTACTGCAAAGTAGTGGTAAGGCATTCACAATAGGGAAGGGGTTCCCTCCCCTTTGTTAACATTGACAGCCTCTGTGAAAGGGGTCTTACTAAGTAATATTGGTAACGAACACTGCTCTTAAGTATAGAGTATGGAGGTTTACTGTTCGGATCTAAGCATCTCTCATGAAAAGAGTGACAGCTGCAGATGGAGAATTGATGATACAATCCACTGATTCACAGGCTCAAACCTGAGTTTGCTACGTGCATCTAGACGATGGAGAACAAAGTGTTCCAGAAGAAGAACAAGAACAATAGTAAAATTAAAAATAAGAAAATCAAACTTCCAAAATGTTAGCTCTGAAAACCATTAGGGGCTCCATCCCCTTTTTGAATGGTAAGAAAAACATGTTTTAGGAGTAGATAGTGGTTATGGACCACTGCCTATTCTTAAAAATGGGAGTCAAACGTTTCATTTTTTTTGTAAACGCATTCTGTTTTTCTTTAAGTAAAATGAACTGCATTAAAACATGCTTGCTTAATCCATAAGCAATTACAGAAAATATGGTCTACTGACCTCAGTAGGGCACCATCCCTGCTATGGCAATGATTGATAGCGAGTTAAAATATGTGACTTTCTTCATTAATATGCATGAGGTAGGTAGATTTGTGACTGATTATGAATCAGATTTTTGCAAACCTACCTATTAGTACAGCGATTTTTTCACAAAAAGAGATGGGTTTGGTAAAAGTCGGTGCACAATTTGCAACAACTGTTACCTACTCCATTCTTTGTACATGTGTCCCTAAATCTCTAAACAAGGAGTGAAATGTAAAAAAAACAAAAACAAAATGTTATATGGGCATTAATAAATGTATTTTCTTTGTTAGAACATAGCTCTCTTTTCTTCTCATGACCTTTTATCATAATGTCCTCAAAGGGCTCTTCCATATCTGATCTTTCTTTTCATTCTCACTTTTATTATCTATTTGTTTATGTTCATACAGGATACCAGGAAGGGCTACTGATGAGGAAGGATTGTCAATTGCATTTTCATAAGGCCCTACTCTTTGGAGATCCACTTTGCAGGGATGACCATATTGTATACAATTATCCAAGAGTTCCTATATTCACTGCTGTCTCTTTTTCCTTTAAATGAGGGTGTTGGATACTGTGGAATTAGATTTGAGTATACAAGAAAACTCCTCATGAGTAGCTCCTGGCAAATCAGTAAGGCAAGCCTGCTGCGTGTGATATTCTCTGTCACTTGGTCATAGAGGCAGTCTGATTCAGATAGAACTGACTGCCACAACCACAGATTTAAACCACACTGAGCTGCAACCACCTATGGCAACCTTTCGAGCCCTACAAAACTGTCAGCACCTTGCAACACTACCCTATGCCCAACCTCCCCTGCTCATATTCTCACGCTCCAGACACTCACCATCAGGCAAGAATTACCTGGACAACACCAGGTAGGTGGTTAGGAAGAAACAGAGGCAATGCAGCAGGAGCCATGGGCCAACACAAGGCCTGACCAGGTTAATTAGCCCTTAGAGAGCACCCAGCAGCCTCTGCAGTTGTCTGATAAGTATGGGCAAATTTTGCGGATCTGCGGTCCGCGAATTCGCGAGAAATCGCAAAAACATCTGCAAATTTGCGGATTTTACCGTGAACTGGCGGATTTTTTGCGATTGGCACTGCAGTACTTTCTACTCGCTAATCCAGTAAGTGCTACCTCGTTGGGTAAATGTATAGTGCTTTTCCTACACTGCAGCTGCGTAAAGGGCCAGAAGATTTGTCTCCACTGACCATGTGTGCCTGTAACTTTACCACCGCACCAAAAGGCGCCGAGGTCCCTTGAGTGAGCTGTCCATCATAGTTGGGAAAGGGCGGGAAGACGTTTGATATCGCTAGTGTGTGGTGCGGGGCCAAACGAGCGGGGCTTCTATGCGTGTCAACATGCCTCTTGTGTATAAAGGGTCAGAGAGCGAGCAGGGCAGCAGGTGAGGAGAAAGCAGCCTCCTGGTCACAGGACCTACACGGGGATTGTGCTCGAGAAACTCATGGATTCAAAGACCTCCCTCGAGTATTACAGCTAATTTTTGATGGCAGATATGGGGTTAAAGGCAAGCACACTTGCCCAGCCTCGACCGTGCTCACTAATGTTTTTGAGCTTCAACTGGGGCACCTGCTTTATTTATATCTGTAAGTGCTTCCTGTTGAGGTTTAATTTGTGTGACAGGAGCCTCGTGCCAGAATGAATCCTGCCCTGCATAGTTATCCACGAAAATGCCACTGTTTTGTGCAATACCTCTACTCAACTGGAGTACTTTCTACTGGCTAATCAGTAAGTGCTACCTCGTTGGGTAAACGTATAGTGCTTTTCCTACACTGCAGCTGCGTAAAGGGCCAGATGATTTGTCTCCACTGACCATGTGTGCCTGTAACTTTGCCACCGCGCCGAAGTCCCTTGAGTGAGCTGTCCATCATAGTTGGGAAAGGGCGGGAAGACGTTGGATACCGCTAGTGTGTGGTGCAGGGCCAAACGAGCGGGGCTTTTATGCGTGTCAATATGACTCTTGTGTATAAAGGGTCAGAGAGCGAGCAGGGCAGCAGGTGAGGAGAAAGCAGCCTACTGGTCACAGGAACTACACGGGGGTTGCGCTCAAGAAACTCATGGATTCAAAGACCTCCCTCAAGTATTAAAGCTAATTTTCGACGGCTGATATGGGGTTAAAGCACACTTGCCCAGCCTCGACCGTGCTCACTAATGTTTTGGGCTGATTAAAACATTACTGAATTTATTTATTTTAAGAATTTGTAAAGCGCGGCTGTCACCATTGCATCAGAAAAGGGGGTGGTGATGAACAGAGTGCCTGAATTAAGCAGACCACTCTTACCCAGTCCAAAGATCAGGGCTTGATCCATCACCGTTTTTTAGCTCACTGCACCATCCCAGCTCAGAACTTGGCTATATGCAAATTAGTCTGTTCCTGTCCCAGTGCATGATGGGAACAGGGCAAACCAAACTACCAAGCCAATTCTTGTACTGGGAAGGAAACAAGCTTCCGGGGACCGGTTTCTGCCATTTCAGGCGTCGTCGGCCCGGCTTGCTTGAATCCTGATGGTGCAATGAGCAAGGGACTCACATCTGAGTATACCCTTCCACGCTTATGGTGGACAAAATGATTCAGAAAAGGGGGTGGTGATGAACAGAGTGCCTGAATTAAGCAGACCACTCTTACCCAGTCCAAAGATCAGGGCTTGATCCATCACCGTTTTTTAGCTCACTGCACCATCCCAGCTCAGAACTTGGCTATATGCAAATTAGTCTGTTCCTGTCCCAGTGCATGATGGGAACAGGGCAAACCAAACTACCAAGCCAATTCTTGTACTGGGAAGGAAACAAGCTTCCGGGGACCGGTTTCTGCCATTTCAGGCGTCGTCGGCCCGGCTTGCTTGAATCCTGATGGTGCAATGAGCAAGGGACTCACATCTGAGTATACCCTTCCACGCTTATGGTGGACAAAATGATTCAGATTTTTGAAATTATTTTGGCCACCATGAGTGTGGTAGGGTATGCTCAGACATGAGTCCCTTGCTCACTGCACCATCAGGATTCAAGCAAGCTGGGCCGAAGACGGCTGTAATGCCAGAAACCGGTCCCCGGAAGCTTGTTTCCTTTCCAGTGAAGAATTGGCTTGGTAGTTTGGTCTGCCCTGTTCCCATGATGCACTGGGCCAGGGACAGACTAATTTGCATATAGCCAGGTTCTGAACTGGGATGGTGCAGTGAGCTAAAAAACGGTGATGGATCAAGCCCTGATCTGTTGACTGGGTAGGAGTGTTCTGATTAACTCAGATACTCTGTCCATCACCACTCCTTTTTGAAATTATTTTGGCCACCATGAGTGTGGTAGGGTATGCTCAGACATGAGTCCCTTGCTCACTGCACCATCAGGATTCAAGCAAGCCGGGCCGAAGACGGCTGTAATGCCAGAAACCGGTACCCGGAAGCTTGTTTCCTTTCCAGTGAAGAATTGGCTTGGTAGTTTGGTCTGCCCTGTTCCCATGATGCACTGGGCCAGGGACAGACTAATTTGCATATAGCCAGGTTCTGAACTGGGATGGTGCAGTGAGCTAAAAAACGGTGATGGATCAAGCCCTGATCTGTTGACTGGGTAGGAGTGTTCTGATTAACTCAGATACTCTGTCCATCACCACTCCTTTTTGAAATTATTTTGGCCACCATGAGTGTGGTAGGGTATGCTCAGACATGAGTCCCTTGCTCACTGCACCATCAGGATTCAAGCAAGCCGGGCCGAAGACGGCTGTAATGCCAGAAACCCGTCCCCGGAAGCTTGTTTCCTTTCCAGTGAAGAATTGGCTTGGTAGTTTGGTCTGCCCTGTTCCCATGATGCACTGGGCCAGGGACAGACTAATTTGCATATAGCCAGGTTCTGAACTGGGATGGTGCAGTGAGCTAAAAAACGGTGATGGATCAAGCCCTGATCTGTTGACTGGGTAGGAGTGTTCTGATTAACTCAGATACTCTGTCCATCACCACTCCTTTTTGAAATTATTTTGGCCACCATGAGTGTGGTAGGGTATGCTCAGACATGAGTCCCTTGCTCACTGCACCATCAGGATTCAAGCAAGCCGGGCCGAAGACGGCTGTAATGCCAGAAACCGGTCCCCGGAAGCTTGTTTCCTTTCCAGTGAAGAATTGGCTTGGTAGTTTGGTCTGCCCTGTTCCCATGATGCACTGGGCCAGGGACAGACTAATTTGCATATAGCCAGGTTCTGAACTGGGATGGTGCAGTGAGCTAAAAAACGGTGATGGATCAAGCCCTGATCTGTTGACTGGGTAGGAGTGTTCTGATTAACTCAGATACTCTGTCCATCACCACTTCTTTTGCACTGGGCCAGGGACAGACTAATTTGCATATAGCCAGGTTCTGAACTGGGATGGTGCAGTGAGCTAAAAAACGGTGATGGATCAAGCCCTGATCTGTTGACTGGGTAGGAGTGTTCTGATTAACTCAGATACTCTGTCCATCACCACTTCTTTTTGAAATTATTTTGGCCACCATGAGTGTGGTAGGGTATGCTCAGACATGAGTCCCTTGCTCACTGCACCATCAGGATTCAAGCAAGCCGGGCCGTAGACGGCTGTAATACCAGAAACCGGTCCCCGGAAGCTTGTTTCCTTTCCAGTGAAGAATTGGCTTGGTAGTTTGGTCTGCCCTGTTCCCATGATGCACTGGGCCAGGGACAGACTAATTTGCATATAGCCAGGTTCTGAACTGGGATGGTGCAGTGAGCTAAAAAACGGTGATGGATCAAGCCCTGATCTGTTGACTGGGTAGGAGTGTTCTGATTAACTCAGATACTCTGTCCATCACCACTCCTTTTTGAAATTATTTTGGCCACCATGAGTGTGGTAGGGTATGCTCAGACATGAGTCCCTTGCTCACTGCACCATCAGGATTCAAGCAAGCCGGGCCGAAGACGGCTGTAATGCCAGAAACCGGTCCCCGGAAGCTTGTTTCCTTTCCAGTGAAGAATTGGCTTGGTAGTTTGGTCTGCCCTGTTCCCATGATGCACTGGGCCAGGGACAGACTAATTTGCATATAGCCAGGTTCTGAACTGGGATGGTGCAGTGAGCTAAAAAACGGTGATGGATCAAGCCCTGATCTGTTGACTGGGTAGGAGTGTTCTGATTAACTCAGATACTCTGTCCATCACCACTCCTTTTTGAAATTATTTTGGCCACCATGAGTGTGGTAGGGTATGCTCAGACATGAGTCCCTTGCTCACTGCACCATCAGGATTCAAGCAAGCCGGGCCGAAGACGGCTGTAATGCCAGAAACCGGTCCCCGGAAGCTTGTTTCCTTTCCAGTGAAGAATTGGCTTGGTAGTTTGGTCTGCCCTGTTCCCATGATGCACTGGGCCAGGGACAGACTAATTTGCATATAGCCAGGTTCTGAACTGGGATGGTGCAGTGAGCTAAAAAACGGTGATGGATCAAGCCCTGATCTGTTGACTGGGTAGGAGTGTTCTGATTAACTCAGATACTCTGTCCATCACCACTCCTTTTTGTCACCATTGCAGGCATCCTGGCGCTAGCAGAACCCAAATAGAGGCAGAACAGTAAAAATACCGGGGGAGAAGGCTAGCCAGGGAAAAGCCAGGTTTTCACCTTTTTCCTAAACTGCAGAAGTTCGTTGGTGGCCCTGATCTCGATGGGGAGAGAGTTCCAGAGTCTGGCGGCAGTCACCTGGAAGGATCTACCACCAGCTCTGACCTTCCTAAATCTGGGAATGACTACCAGTTTAGCATCAGATGAGCGAAGCTGTCTGGTAGGGGCATACCAAACAAACTTGGATCTTAGAGGGGCTGGACCGCACCCGTGGAGAGCCCTAAAAACTATACAGAGGGCCTTAAATTGGATCCTCTGTCTAAGAGGAAGCCAGTGTAGTTTTGACAGGGCAGAAGGTCCATGAGATCTCCTAGGCAGTCCCAAAGCCAATTTAGCCGCCGCAGATTGGACCCTTTGGAGTCTGTCCAGTAGATACTCAGGGGACCCGAGCAGGAGGGCGTTACAGTAGTCCAACCTGCTCAGGATGGTACATCTAACCACTTGGGCACGAGCATGGAGGGGTAAAAGGGGCAGAACCTTCCTAAGTGAGCGAAGGATGGCAAAACAACAGGCCGATGTTTTCTGTACATGGGTGTCCATACTGAGCCCATGGTTCAACATGACCCCTAGGTTGCGGACAGAGTCCGCAGGCCGTACTGTGGAGCCAGATTCCGGGGGCCAGAAATTGTTAGGAAACGGTCGAGAGATCCTTGTTCCAGCGTTGAAAAGCACTTCAGTTTTCCCGGCATTAAACTGAAGCGAGTTTGCCTTTAGCCAGCTTGACGTGTTCCTTAGGCAGTTATGTAGGACCTCCACAGAGATTGACTCCTCTCCTTCCAAGGAGAGAATCATCTGCGTGTCATCGGCATAATTAACATTTCAAATGCCGAATCCTTTAATAAGCGAGATTAGTGGCCTAAGGTATACATTAAAAAGAATAGGGCTGATGGCAGAGCCCTGAGGCACTCCATGCAAGACCGGGGAAAAGGATGATTGAAAAGGAGGCACTGAAACCGCCTGCTGCCTGTCCTGCAGAAAAGAATGGAACCAACGCAATGCCGAGTCTCTCACTCCCGCCTCAAACAACCGCCTCAGCAAGATCTTATGATTTACTGTGTCAAAGGCGGCAGACATATCGAGCAGGATCAAGAAAGATGCCTGACTTCTGTCTGCACGCCTTTGAAGTTCATCCATAGCGGTGATGAGGGCTGTTTCGGTTCCATGGGCAGGCCGAAAGCCGAATTTATCCTCGTCAAGTAGTAGAAGTTGTTCCAAGTGGTTGAAAAGAGTGTTGCTAACCACCCGCTCAACTATCTTGGCGGGGAATGGCAGCAGTGAGATGGGCCGGTAGTTTTTTGAGCACTCAGGATCCAAGGATGGTTTTTTTAGCAGGGGGGAGACTAACGCCCGTTTCCAGTGAGCAGGGACGGTGCCAGTCACCAAGGATTGATTGCAGATAAGATAGAGTGGGGGGAAAAACTCATCTGCAAATTCCTTCAAAATTTTGGGGGGGACCGGGTCCAAAGGAGAGCCGGAAGCAATTCCTCTTGCTATATTGGAGACATTTTCAAAAGTAGGGGGCGCTAGAGGGCGCACGAGCTGTATGGCCGCACTACTGTGAGGCTCCGGCAGCCTTGCATCAATATCCTAAATTAATCCTGCTTTTTTCTGCACCTGCCCGTCCGAGACTCCCCACGCAAGGTCAGCGAGGGTGCCCGGACACTCGGTGAGATTTTGGTGTCCCTGCTTGCATGGGCGGCGGTGACAGAGCCCTTCAAAGATTTGACCCGGGAGGTGTCCTGCCGTGCTGGACCCCTGACTCGGCTTGCGTCGCTACGCAACACCGAAGCCCTACACGAGGCACCCAGGCCGGCCACGGAAGAGTGTGGCACTCCTGTCCTTGGCGGCGGAGGGGGACGAAGTCTCATCCCACCACCCCCCTCCCCTACCTCGTCCAACTACAGTGTGCAGGCCAGTGAGGAACCCGGTGAGTCCGCCAGCTGCAGCGCTTACCGCCATAGCGTGCACGGATCGCGGCCCCTCCCCCTCCAAAGCGGCCCGATTTCGGCGCGCTGGCGGACGCGCTGTTATACCGCTGTGGAAATCATCTTGCTGCCTCCATGCGAGTGGACCCTTGCCTCAGCCTGTAAATTCAGCTATAATCACCCTGCAGCCTCGAGACTCTCTACACTTACTTCACCAGGGCGCTTTTGAACGGTGAGGTGCTTCCTGCTGCCCGGACCTCAGTGTTGTCCCCAGGGGCACTGCTGGCTTCCGGACGTTGCGCCACGTGTGGAGGTGACGGTACCTCTGGCCCGGGGCTCTACTGAGTGCACCATATCATGGACTACCCCTAGCTTCCCTACAAGCCTCTACAGTGGGGCCGCCGGGGTTTCCCTATACCCGGTACTTGCGCAGTTCACTTGAGGGTGCCGCTGCCCGCTCTGTGTGGTGCTACTCACCGGGATCACATCCTCTCCAGCCCTTGTGGCCCTGATACGTGCGCAGTCTCCTGCACCAACCTAGCTTCCTCATAAGCTCCTCTGCCAGCACCTACCAAGACTGTCCTTGCTCGCCTGTGGCATAGCAGGGGCACCGCAACTTCTACACTGCGTACGCTTGGTGTAGGGATACCTCGCTTGACTTGTTTGCAACTGCACTGGGCGGGATCATCATTCGCCTGGAGCGGAGCTATACTGCATCCTCGGCGCAATGGGGAAACCTGATAATAAACAATCCAAACTGCATTTTGAGACTGCGGTACAAAAAAAAGTGACGGGGGACAGCGGACAGCCCAGGAGTCCTTCCGCAGAAGTATCCACGTCGGCCCCTGCGGCGCCGGACATTGCCACTATGCTGCATGAGATGCGACAGGGCTTTGCCACTGTAGTTGATAAAGTAGATAGACTTTCGGCCAGAATGGACGGCATAGTCCAGAAGATGGATATCCACGAGGGACGCCTTACGGAAGCAGAACGCCGGATTTCCGAACACGACGACACCACGGCGGCGCACGCCTCGAGACTCTCGAGGATGGACAATGTGCTTCGAGTGATTGCCGCTAAAAATGAGGAATTGGAAGCGAGAAGCCGAAGGAATAACATCCGCGTCACGGGCGTTCCAGAGACGACCAACACAGGGAAAATGGAGCTCTACATAGAGAAAATACTTATATCTGCAGTGGGGGCAGAAGCCTTCTCTAACCAATTTATTGTGGAACGCGCCCATCGCTCCCTTGGACCTCAGCCCAAGCCTGGTGCCCCACCACGGCCCATAATTGCGCGCCTGCTCAATTATAGAGATCGGGATGCGGCACTGCGAGCGGCCCGAGCGAACCGGAACCTCACACATGACGGTGTGACATTCTCCATTTATCCTGACTTCACCCCAGTGGTGCAAGAACAACGGCGTAAATTCCTTGTGGTTAAAAGGAAACTTAGAGACCTGAACATTGACTATGCCCTCCTATACCCAGCCAAACTGAGAGTGACTCATCAGGGCACGCAACATTTCTTTCTCAACCCGCAACAAGTTGAGGACTATATTAAAACTTTGCATAAACAAGGACGGCGATCTGCTGAAGCGGGGGACCGACGTGACTCGACTTCGGAATAAGGGTCCTGTGGCACTATACTGCTGGACCTCTACAGACGGCTGGGACATGTCTCCTGACTCACGGCGGAATTTGGTGCTCCTGCTGCGGCTGGAGACTGTGACGAACACTTGGGGTACCACGGACGGGTACTGGACTGCAGGCGGTAACGTATGCCAGGCACCCACCCCCCTGCCCCCTCTCCCATCCGGGTATTGCCATCAGGGCGGACATGCACGGAGTGGGTGGTGGTGAGGTGGGAAGACGTGCACCTCTGATGACCCCTAATGGGTATGCCCCACTGATCTGGACTTCAATTCTATTGATGGTTGGTTTTGTTTTTATTTGGGAGGGGGGTGGGCTTGGAATGCTGGCAAGTTGGGGATGCTTCAGTGGGTGGGGGAGGGGGGCGAGTTGCCTTGTGTGGGAAGAATGCAGACGGCAGAACATGGCTCCTTCTGGGGGAACCATATAGAATGCGCGAGAAGGGACGGACTTTGGTTGCTGCTGTCCCTTCCGCGCGACTACCTTGTTCCTTGGGGCATCTTGGGGATGGATGGGTGGGGGGCACAATTGGGGAGAATGTTTGGTTTATGTTTATGACATGTGCACTTGGTGTCGAGGAAATATTACTAGGTCTTGTTGTGAGGCTTTCTGAACGCGTCGGAGAGTTGAAAGGGCCTGTGGTGGGACGTGTAACCTCTCTGTTGCAACACCACATGGCGTGGGACGGGAGCACTGCGCATGGGCTGGGCCCTCCACTCACTTTGGGGAATGCGCGGCGCAAGCGCCTTGAGCGCGACCCATTGCTGGATGGTATTGGATGCGTCCTACTAGATGACACTTGTTCTGGTATAAATGTACACATGCACGCATGGGGGATACGAACTTGAACATAATCACATGGAATGTAAGAGGGCTCGGTGATCATAGAAAGCGGAGACACATTCTAAGCTATCTTGATCGACATAACATTCATATTGCCTTCCTTCAGGAGACACATTTCAAACCTCACGGGCCAAACTCATTTGGGACAAGGTGGGCCTCTTATACAGTTTTCTCCTCTTATTCATCATATGCAAGAGGCACTGCTATTCTAATCAAAAGGAACACGCCTTTCCACCTGCCTGGCTCATCGTCAGACTCACAAGGGAGGTTTTGCTTAATGTGGGGCAGACTGGGACGCATGGCTGTGACATTGGCCTGCTGCTACGGCCCTAATGTGGACGATCCACAGTACTTTACGGACCTGTGGGCGGCAATTGTAGGCACTGGACCACAACACATCATATGGGGGGGTGATTTCAACACTGCCTTAAACCCTGTCTTGGATAGATCACACCCCGCCCCCCATCACTATACTCAGGGGAGGGAAGTTCTGCGTGCAATCATTGAAGAGCATAAGCTCATCGATGCGTGGAGATCTATGCATGGGACAAAGGGGGAGGGTACACACTTCACTGCGCAGGCACGCTCGTGGGCCAGACTGGATTATGTACTTTTGACACCACACCTCTACACATCCCTTACATACTCAATGCATCCCCCCAGAACATACTCGGACCACTCGCCTGTCATAGTCACGCTGAGAGGAACTGAACTGGGGCCCCCGGTTACGGCATGGCGCATGCAACCCACGATGCTGCTTGACTCAGAATTCCAAGAAGAACTCAGAACTGAATGCTTAGATTTTTTCAAACGTAATAAAGACTCAGTCCGAGATGTCGAAACTATCTGGGGTGCTTTCAAGGTTACGCTTAGGGGCCTCTGCATATCGAAGGGCTCGGGTGTGCTCAAGAGTATTCTGAACAGATTGAAGACTCTGGAATCAGATCTTCGACACGCGGAGGATGCCCTCCGCGCGCATCCGGGGAGTGACACCCTGGCTATGATCCGTGCCAAACTGTCGGAATACACTGATGAAGCTGCTCGAGAGGTGAAGTTCAGGAATAAACACTGGGTGGCCAGAAGGTATGGGGAGGGTGAAAGGCCGGGAAAGGCCTTGGCTGCAACGATTGGACTTATGCGCTCGCCAACTGTCATACTAGAACTGGAAACGGCCGAGGGGACACTACTCAGGGACACCACACACATACTAAATGCCTTTGTGGAACACTACAGCGCGCTATACTCCTCGAACAGAACAGGGGAACTAACACTTGACAACTACCTGGCGGATGTATCATTAGGGTGGCTGAGCGACTCCCAGAGGGCCTTCCTCAGCGCCCCGTTCGAATTAGAGGAAGTACGTGAAGCTATCATGCACATGAAATCAGGCAAGGCCACGGGGTTGGACGGCATTCCTATTGAATTTTACAAGACATTCATAGATTTCATGGCGCCGGTCCTGCGCGAGGTGTATGAGGATGCTTTGGAGGTTGGCCATCTCCCCGCCTCTATGAGAGTCGCCCTCGTCACATCCCTCCTCAAGCCAGGGAAACCTGCTACTTACTGTGATTCATATAGGCCCCTGTCATTGCTGAATTGTGATGTGAAAATTCTCGCCAAATTAATAGCAGCGCGCATTAGCCTTCTATTACCCGATTTGATACTCCCCGACCAGATTGGATTTGTCCCGGGCAGGGCGACATCACATAATCTCCGCACCTTTTTCTCGGTCTATGATTCTGTACACGAAGACTTGCCGATGGCGGCCATATTTTTGGACGCCACCAAGGCGTTTGATTCGCTGGAATGGGATTATGTATTCCGGGTACTCGAACGCATGGGCTTTCCACCTATCTTCATATCTTGGATTAAACTATTGTATACTCGCCCGGTAGCCAGGGTACTCATCAACGGCAGATTGTCCCCAGAATTCCCGGTTTCCAGGGGTACTAGGCAGGGTTGCCCACTTTCCCCACTACTATTTGCTATAGCTACTGAGCCCCTTGCAGCGAAACTGCGTCAACATCACCGAGATAGTGCATTGAGATGCTTTCAGCGGCAGATACTAATCTCGATGTATGCCGACGATATTACACTCTTTGTCCGCCACCCGGTTGTGAACTTGCACCCCATCCTTAGAGAATTCATTCGATTTGGAGCCCTCTCTGGCGTCCAGATCAACTGGACCAAGTCGTGTATTTTCCCACTCACCGCCTCGACCCATACGTTTCCTTTGGAGTACCCACTTGCCTGGTGTGAGGAGGATTTTAAATACCTAGGAATACACATAGAAAAGGACAGGGAGGCGCTGATTCGGGCTAATTATGGCACAGTGATGGATAGAATCAGTGACAAGATCTCTAGATGGATATCCCTGCCCCTTTCAATGGCTGGGAGGGCTTCCTTGATCAAGATGGTGATACTCCCTCAACTCCTATACCTTTTTCTGAACATACCATTTCACCCCGGAGCCTTTTTTTTTAGACTGCTACGTTCGGAACTGCTTAAACTAGTATGGGGCGGGAAATCACCGCGGCTCAAATGGGAGATCCTTATCAGGCCGTACTCGCAGGGTGGCTTTGGGATTCCGGACTTTGAGCTTTATTACCGCGCAGCTCAGGCCCACTTTGCCTACTTCTGGGTGCGACAACCCAGATACATGCCCCAACTGGCAGCTGAACACTGGCTGGCACACCCAACCCCGATTGAGGGCGCATTATACTCCCCGGTGGAAGGTAGGGATAAGACCCCCAACACAGTACTAAGCACAGTGACTGCGTGGCAGCGGTTGACATCGCAACTTGGACTGCAACTGTTGTATGCCCCATTGTTACCCTTGGCTTACCACCCGCAGCTACCACTTCTACAGGAAGCAGGCTTTCAGAGACTACTGACGAAAATACATGTCCAAACTTGGGGGACCTATACCGTAATGGCACGTTCCGTTCCAAGGAACAACTGTACGAAGGTATACAGCCGACACCGCTAGAGGTGTTTTACTATATCCGACTCCGGCACGGTTTACAGACAGTCACACCTGACTTCCCACACGAGCCTCCTGTACTTCTCCCACTGCAGGCCCTGATCTTACATGATAACCCCATCAAACTGGTGTCTACACTATATAAATCAGTCCGCGCCAATCTGGAATACACTGTCTTACCTGCTAGGAGGAAGTGGGACTTGGAGTTGGACATCACCCTTACGGATAGACAGTGGGATTTCTGTATGCAACAGACGGAACGAATATCGGCTAGTAGCAGGTATAGGATTATTCATTACAAATTCCTACACAGATTGTATCACACTCCTGCACGGCTACACAGATTCCAGTTAAGACCCACTGACAATTGTGATAGATGTGGTGAGCCTGGGGCGGATTTCTTACACCTTGCATGGGGGTGCGATCAGATACGTCGTTACTGGGATCAAGTCTTCCAGGCCATCTCCAAAATGATACACATGGTAGTAGGTCCCTCCCCGATTGTAGCGCTTCTGGGATATGTAGAGCCACTCCAGGCAGCCCACCGCAAGTATGTGGCACTAGCTATGCTGTTGGCCAAGCGCAGGGTGGCTTGCAGGTGGGGGAGGGGTCGGGCCCCCAAATTCAAGGATTGGATACAGGACTTGGTGTACTGTCAAGAACAATTGCATACCTACTCTGAACTATTACCGATGGCCTCTAGACCTACTGATATCTGGGCCCCGCTGCAGTGCTATCTACTGGAGGTTGCCTCGGACGAGGGCAGGGATTGCTGATTTATGGCATATGCTAATGGTGGGCTTGTATGTACTCATGAGGTCCCGGGAGAATGTACGGGAGTAATATGCTGTTGTGTTTTACTGCTATTGGCGTTACCGTTCCCCCCCCCCCCCCCCCTCTTCTCCTCTTTCCCTGTGGCCAGCTCACCGCTCCTGTGATTGGCGCTGTTTCTGTGCTTATTGTGTTCCGCTGTGGCCGTGATTGCCCGAGGTACGAAGTGTGAGGGACCGTGTTGAGGTCTCATAAGTAACAATGGACTGCTCCAACTTTCTTCTTGTTCACTTGCATTGCACTGTCTGAGCTTCACCACGCCCGGGAGTGGGCCCACCACGCACCTGACGCTCGGATGTCTCTCATTTATAGACTCGATACCGCACATGTGGAGGTTTTACAACAAAAAACTGTGAAAAGCGAGACAAATTGATTTGTTATATTGCCTATGCAGACTGTCACCACATTTCTATTACAACTATGTACCTTTACCTGTGCATTTGTTTTTATATGTCTTGTGATCCTGATGTTGGTACATATAGCGGCCGGCCTCAGGGTTGTAGGCGTGACGCTGTGTTCACCTGACAGTATTTAATAAAAGTCTTGCACCAAAAAAAAAAAAAAAAGAAATTTTCAAAAGTAAGCAGCAGGAACCTGAGCAATGACTTTTCCAGAGCCAGAGCCGAATCAGGTACTGGGTTAACCGGTGGGACAGGTCCATGTTCAGGGGGAGAGTCACTGTCAAGGGGGATGTCCAGAACTTTAAGAATCAAGTCTATTTTTTCTTTAAAGAATATGGCAAGATTGTCACAAAGATCTTGGGATGGGACAATCACATTCTTGCACGAATCCGGGTTGGTAACGCTGTTTAAGATGTTAAAAATAATCCTAGAACTATTAGCAGTATTACAGATCAAAGAGGAGTAGTAATCAGCTTTAGAATTTGAGCTTCAACTCGGGCACCTGCTTTATTTAAATCTGTAAGTGCTTCCTGTTTAGGTTTAATTTTTGTGACAGGAGCCTCGTGCCAGAATGCATCCTGCCCTGCATACTTAGCCACCGTTTTGTGCAATACCTCTACTCAACTGGAGTACTTTCTACTGGCTAATCAATCAGTAAGTGCTACCTCGTTGGCTAAATGTATAGTGCTTTTCCTACACTGCAGCTGCGTAAAGGGCCAGAAGATTTGCCTCCAGTGACCATGTGTGCCTGTAACTTTGGTCCCTTGAGTGAGCTGGCCATAAAAAAAAAAAAATCTGCTCGCGCGTGAATTTGCGAATTTTGCGGCAATTTCACGAGATTCGCGGATCGCGAAATTGCCGAAAATCCGCAAATTTCATGAGCGGAACGGATCTTTGGCCCATACTCATTGTCTGACAAATATTTCAACTGTGGAGCTACTCCTGGGGGTCCAGTGATCCTGTAGTCCAGGCATTACACAAGGGCTGTTTTGTGGGCTACCTCACAGGTGTGCACTGACGCACATGGGCAGCAGGTAAAAGGCAATTGGGCCACTTCTTCAGTGGCTAGCAAGATCCATTAACTTAGCAGTCAGACCAGCCACACCGATGGTGCCGATGGCGCACCAATGCATCTTGGCTGCCTCAGGGCCTTGCCGGTATAGCTGTCCCAAACTGAACAGTCCATCATCTAGTCCCTGTCATTAGCAAGTACTGTCACTGCCGACCACCTCCAGGGAGGTGGAAGCAACTAAGAGGACTGAAGGCAGGTAGTCAGCGGCAGACCTCATGTCTCCTTCACAAATTAATATATAAAATAAAACCCAGACAGATGTTTGATGTTATATTTTTAAAGCGCATGATCCCGCTGTAGTCCCGCTGCACTCTAGGACCTCCCTCAGGGCCTAGGAGGACAAGGTATCCCTACCTTTCCCCATTATATCTAAGTTCCTGAGTCCTGTAATGACTGCCTGCAACAATTTTCCTTATGTTGTAGGCAGCCAATCAAAGCCTTTAACCCATAGGAGTAAGAAGGCCCAAGGATTTAAAAAAGCACCCTGGGACAGCCAGATAGCTCTCTTTTGGAAAATTGGGTTTGAGGGACGCTCACAGGAGTCACTCGAACACAGCTGTCTAGATATATAAATACTTTTGGAGAGTAATATCTCCAAAACCAAATCACAAAATGCATGCTTTCTGGGCCAAGATCTAGCTTTCTGGCAAATTTATTGTCATTTCAGTCAGCAGTTTTTGAGGTAGCATTGTTAAAATAAGTCTATGGAAAATACATGGGGATTTTGCTTTTTAGCACTGGTCCTTTTTTCGTGGCACCCGCTTAAAGATTCATCAAACAGTAACACGGTTATTAGCAAACAAAAAAAGGCTTTTCGTATGGAAACACTGACCTAACTATAACTATATATGTCTATACTTATGTGTAAATATATTCACTGAGAAAAAACGTTAAAGTATGCTGTTACGTGAATATGTCAGTTTTAACACTAACGTTTTCAACTAAACAAAAACAGATATTCACCAGTTAAAGTTAGCAGAGCTAACAATAACTTTATCCCCCACCAAGCACTGCTTATGACCTCACATATTACATCACTCCTGACATGTTCCATGACATCACTGAACCCATCTCCCAGGGCCAAAAATAAATTAACAAGGGAATGAGGGCTGCACGGCCCCCTTCCGAACCTTCATAGGCAACAGGGACCCCATCACTAGGGCAGTTTTTTGTTTAAAAGGGGAGGGGCCTGCACAACCTCCCCTCCCACAATCCTAATAGGCCCAGGGACCCCCTCCCCCACGGCAAATTACAATATTTTAATTAGCAGGGTGCCCCAGTAACCACCAGGGGCACCCACCAAGCACCCATTGTGGGCCATGGGGATCCTAAGAGTCCCCTCTGCACTAGCGACTCCCCGCATAGTGTGGGAGCTGGAATTGCAGCAGCTCAGAGAGAGCAGGTACTTTTGCATGCTTCTTCCGGATAGGAGCAATATATGTTTTGTTCTCAGAACACAATTCTGCTCCCAACCAGTGGGTGCATTGTTAAAACTCCCGCCAGCTTGCAGCACACTTAATGTTTGCTCCCGTTTGGCAGGAGATTTGAAAATGCTCCCAGCAGACAGAAACAAACATAACCACAGGCAAGAAAACTGTGTCCTGAGGTGGTTTCCTTGAGACACAGCAGCTGAGCTGCTCCAGGGGCTGGGGTACCCATGGCCATTAAAGGGTCAGGAAGGGGCAACACACCCCCTTCCCTAATAATTTAAGACATGGTTGTGGGGATGAGATTCCCAGGGCATAAAATGACTAAAGGAGGGGGGCTGCATACTCCCCACCCATTGATAATATACCCATCCCCAGGGGGATGGGGTCCCCAGGTCTGCAAATGGGCTGGGTTCAAAACTGCTGAGGGAATTTACACCAAATCACAAAAGGCATAAAAACCAAGATCCAGCTTCCTGCCAAATGTGGCGTAATTCTGTTAAGTAGTGGTAGCGCTTTCTACAGAAGTCTATCGAAAATGCATGACATATTTTCTGTTTTTGGACCCTCTTTTTTCTGGGTCCTGCTTCAGGGATCACCAAGAAAATTATTATGGACAATCTAGGCAAAAAAGAGCCCTTTTTTGAAAGCTTTATGGAGATTCGTAAAATGGGGCAACAATTATTAGCAAATCAAAAAAGGCATTTCCTATGGAAATGTTGTCCTAACAATAACTTCCCAGTGGCGACTGGTTAATTGCAAATGCACACTGCTAACCACGGCAGAGTATATTTTTATGTTGTTTGTTGGATGACACACTAGTGCACTTTTAGAATGCACGCAATATCGTGCTCCACCATGTGAGTAAAGCTATTTGTACAGGTGAAACACGTCAGGGCAGTACATTGTTAATGTAAATAAAACAGTAAAAAATCTAACACAACTGTCTCAGCAGCCTATTTTGCAAGCAATGGAAAAAGGAGCAATATGGCCCCCTCCCCAAGCTCAATAGGCCCTGGGACCCCTTACCCGGGCTATAGTTTAATTAAAGGCATGGGGGCATGTAACCCCATCTCCCAGGGCCAAATTACTTAATTAAGGGAAGGAGGCATGCAGTACCCCTCCTCAATCCTTTTATGGCCCTAAGGACCCCATGCCCCAGGGACACGTGCAATTAAAAAGGGAAGTGGGCATGCAGGCCCCCTCCCTGTGGATTCTACAACCCCGGGGACCCCATCCCTAGAGCCACAGGTGGGTGCCCACATGGGGCACCCTCAAACATCAAGTTTGGGGCAGTGGAGGGAGCTCATGGCCACCGCTGCCCCAGCAGGCAGGAAAACTACTGTGTCACTGATGTGGGCTCCCGGGACATGGTAACTGAGCCAACCCTGGAGGATGGGATCCCTGGGAAGTTTTAAGGCTCAGGGAGGGAGGCTGCCCTTTCTTTTTAAATAAATTTTGTGCCTGAAAGATGGGGCCCTCTGGCCTATGAGGGCTCAGGAGGAGGGCCGGGCGAACCACTGCAACCCTTCTCTTTAACCATTTTGCCTTGGGGATGGAGTTCCCAGGGCCTACAAAGGCTCAGGAGGGGCGCCAAGTGGCTCTCGCCCACTCCCTTTTTAGGATGGGGCCACATGGCCCCTTCCCCTTTTGACCACATTTCAGCCCAGGGAAGGGGTTCAGAAAGCCATCTACAGCTCAAGGGATGGGGGGGCGCATGCCCCCTTCTCTTCCTACCCAGCCCTGGGACACAAAATAGGCTTAGGTAGAACTGCCTCACATATAAACTGGCCCCATGTATTCTTTTTTTTCAAATGGTAGGCCTTCATTTTTTCCCCACAATCCTGGAGGAGTGCCACAGGTTTGCAGCAAAAACAGGTAATTTATTTTTGTTTTTGCCCCTGGGTTCCCTTTTGGTCCCCCCACAGGATCTAGGAAGGCAGGGTATCCCTACCCTGTCCCTTTATTATTTTTATTTTAAAACTTCAAGACAGGGAACTAAGTCCCTGAATCCTGTAATGGCAGGCAGCAATATTTTTCTTATGCAGCAGTCTGACTCCTGTGGCAACGAATTGGCCCAAGGAGAAAAAAGCTACCAGGGCCAATCATAAGGCTATATTTTTTTGAATTAGGTATGAGTGACTCTCGTGAGAGTTCCTCGAACACAACGGTCCAGATATACAAATATTTTGTAACCTTAATTAATGAAAAACGACTGAACGAATTTACAACAAACTACAAAAAGCATGCTTTCTGAACCAAGATCTAGCTTTCTGACACATTTTTTGTAATTCTGTTCAGCAGTTTTGTGGTAGCACTATCTAAAAAAGACTATGGAAAATGCATGGTGATTTTCCCTTTTTTTCTTGGCCCCCACTTGATGGATCACCCCGATTCTTTCCATGCCCAAATCAGACCAAAAGGAGCAATGTTTTGGAAAGTTTTGTAAAGATTCTTCAAATGTCACACAAGTTACTAGCAAATCATAAAAGGTGTTTTGTATGGAAAAGGTCACCTAACTATACACTGATAGTTATATGTTACCTGCTGGCGGTCACTAGTAGGTAGTTATAGTTCCATAGGAAGACAATTTTTTGTTTTACCAAAAACATTGCCGTAGTTTGACGAATCTTTGCAACATTTTCAACGCACACTTTAGCTGCTGTCTTGAAAGTTTGATGGTGATCTGCAAAGCGGGGGCTGAGAAAAAGGGGAGTCCAAAAACACATTTTCCCCATGTTTATTTCCATAGGAAATTTTAAATAAACTACAGCCCGAACTGCTGAATGGAATTATACCAAATTTGGCAGAAAGGTAGCTGTTGATCCAGAAGTGACCTTTGTTAAACGATTTTAATCCGTTCAGTAGTTAATGAGTTATTTAAAGACATTTCCAGTTGTATATATGGGGACAAGATGATCATCGACCCCTTCCAATCTTGTGCTGGGATTTGATTGGCTGCCAACACTTTAAAGCAGGAAGTTTTGGCATTCATTGTATAACATAGTTTGAACCGATTCACAGGAAAACACATTTAAAAAATGAAAAGAGGGTAGGGTAGAAACACTGTGACCCCCTAGGCCTCTTGGAGGCGGGCATGGCCAAAAAAGCATTTTTTCAAACATTTTTAGTTGGAGTTGCACTGGATCTGCGATATTTACCAAATAGTTTTATTTTAAAAAAAGCACGGGCTTCCATGCTTCATTTGTAATATGCCCCCGGGTGGGCCAGGTCCCGGGTGCATGTGAATAACATATAGGTAGGAGGCACACGTGGCCCCGGGGACAGGGTCCGCAGGGCAAAAAGTCAGCACAGGAAAGGAAAGGGGCCACATCGCCTCCCTTCCCTTATAATATTAAAAAAACGCCTACCAGCACAATGCCGGAGGCCCTGCCCCTTTCTGCACCACTCTTTAGTTGCCTCTCCTGGTGCCCTGCTGGTGGGGGGATGTAGTCCCCTGGACTGCTGAAGCTCCTTGGGGATCAGCAATCTCTCCTATTACTTTGAGTAAGTCCCACACAGTGGGATTGCTGAGAGGTATCTGAGGCCACTCCCCCTTCCCATCACTCTGCAAACATGCCTCTCAGCACACTATGGTGAGGGAATGAAGTCCCCTTGGTTGCTGCGGGTCCTTGGGGCCAACAAGACCTCCTGTTTCCTCCATTAAGTCCCACACAGTGGGATTACTGAGAGGTGTTCGGCGGCTGCTGAGAGGTGTTCGGAGGCCACACTCCCTTTCTGCACCACTCTGCAATTGCACACCCTGGCAGGCTGCTGGTTGGGGGATAAAGCCCCCTTGGCTGATGAGGGCCCGTGGGGGGGGAACAACCCTACTGTTGCCTCCAGTAAGTCCCACACAGTGTCATTGCTGTGGGGGTTCTTAGGCCACGTCCCTTTCTCCACGATTATGCAAATGCACCTCTAGGAGCGCTGTTGTTAGGAGGATGAATTCCCCTTGATTGCTGAGGGTCCTTGGGGGCCAACAAGACTTCCTGTTACACCCAGTAAGTACCACATAGCGCAATTGCCGAGGGGTGTCCTGAGGCCACGTCCCCTTTCTCCACCACTATGCAAACGTGCCTCTCGGCACACTGCTGGTGGGGGATGAACTTCCCTCGGCTGCTGAGGGTCCTTAGGGGCCAACAAGACCTCCTGTTACCTCCAGGAAGTCTCACAGAGCGCGATTGCCGATAGGGATACAGAGGCCATGCCCCCTTTCTCCATCACTATGCAAATGTGCATCGTAACACACAGCTGGTTGGGGGATGAAGTCCTCTTGGATGCTGAGGGTTCTTGGGGGTACATAAGCCATCCTGTTTCCTCTATTAAGTCTGACACAGCAGGATTCCTGCGAGCTGGTTGGAGGCCCCTCCCCCGTTGTCCACCACTCTGCAAACATGACTGCTAGCTAAAAAACCATAAAGATTACCTTAAAAAACCAAAGGTTACTGGGAGGTTATACTTAAGAAATAGATTTTGAAAAACCTTAGAAATTCACTAAGAAAAACAAAGTTTAAATGAACATTATAGTTAGGATCAAATTTCACTCATATAAAACCAGAGAAATTCTGCAGTGATAGTTACCTGAGCTAACTATAACTTACTCCTCTGCAATGCGCTCCTTATGACCTCACATTTTATATCACTCATGACTTGGTCATTGACAAAAGTGATGATATCACTGATGACATCTCAAATGACATCACTGATGACATCATCCAGAGACCCCTCACACACCTACTCACATCCCCATAGAACCTCTCATACGCTCACTCACACACCCACACAACCACCGACATACCCATTCACTAATTCACTCACTCCTCCTTAGAGCCACTCACAAACCCACTCACTCACTTCTACAGCCACTCACACAACCATTCACTCACCCATACAGCTACTCATACAACCAGTTAATCACCAATACAACCAGTTACATAACCACACACTCACCCATACAGCTACTCACACACCCACTTATTTACATACAAAGTCATTCATACACCCACTCACTCACCCATACAAGCCCTCACGCTCACTCACACAACCACTTGCATACACATTCACACATCCATACATGCATTCACACATCCCCATACTCACCCATACAGCCATTCATACAGACACTCACTCTCCAATAGTCACTCAAACACCAACTCACTTAACACAAACATGCACTCAAATAGCCACTCACTCACCCGTACAGCCACTTATGCACCCTGTCGCTCACTCATACAACCTTTCAGATACCCACTCACTCACCCATAGAGTCACTATACACACCCACTTACCCACCCATAGAGCGACTTACACTGACACTCACCCATTCATTCAGCCACTGACAACCCCAATAACTCACCAATACAGCCACACACACAGCATACCACTCACTCATACAGCTACTCACACACCCCCATACAACCATACACCCATACAGCACAAGGATACATATAGTCACACAGCCACTTGCATGATATATGATAAAAGAGGTATCACTCATTAGTAGTACACCTTGTATTCTACTTTAACTTGTATAGTACCTTAATATATATGTTTAACAATCATAAACTCTTACAAAATACTTACACTCACTGGATGGTGTCATCAGTGATGTCATTTGAGATGTCATTGGTGATGCCATCAGGGGTGTCACTGACCAAGTCATGAGCGATGTAATATGTAAGATCCTAAGCAGTGCATTGCAGGAGCATAATTATCGTTAGCTCAAGTAATTATAGCTGCCAAATTTAACTGGTTTTGTACTAGTGAAGTCTGAGGGTAACTATAACGTCCCTGTAACCTTTAGTTTTTTCAATGAATACATAAATATATATGCATATATATATTCACAGAAAAAAAGGTTACAGGAATGTTATAGTTAGGAAACAGAATTTAAAAAACCATAGAGATTCACTGAAAAAACCAAAGGTTACAGGGAATTTATAGTTAGAAAATAGAATTGAAAAAACCTTCGAAATTCACTGAAAAAAACCCAAAGGTTACAGGGACGTTATAGTTCGGCTGACATTCCACTCGTGCAAAACCAGAGAAATTCAGCAGTTATAGTTAGCTGAACTTACTTTCCAGACACCATCTGAAGTAAAGGGCACACTGTTTTGGAAAATTTCATGAAGATTTACTAACCGGTGTCAAAGAAATAGCCAACTGAAAATCACCTTTTTGATAGAAACTAGATCCTAACTACACACACACAAATGTATTAAGCATTATTTTCTAATTATTAAAACCACTCTCTCACCAAGTGTGTGGAAGTGGGATTCTTGGGCCACTGTGACCCTGGTAAAATGTCATGCAGCCCTGCAGAGATTTCCACCCACGAGGAGGAGTTCCCAACCAGCATTGGTTATCCCAGGACACAACAGCTATTTCTGCTCCCTGTTACTGCCCCATGCACAACTTTTTTTTAAAAATGTAAGCATGGCTAGGCATGCAGCTACGAAGATTAGCCTGAGTCCACAGAAAACCACAGATGGCCATGGATAGTGATAAAGGGGTTACAGAGGATGAAACCTACCTGAAACTAAAAGCTGAAAGTACAAAAATGACTGAAAGTTGCACTAGGTAGCAGCTGTTATGTACATTCCACAGAAACTCTGATGAATGTCAGCTAAAACTTAATTGCTTCAGTATATTCAGACTATTGAGCTATACCATTCTATGGAATCTGGTAGCATTTGTTTTGTGGAGTAATTTATTGTGTGTTGAGAGTAAGGTATTTTTTCTTATTTACATCAAAGCACTGGGTGGTCCTCAGTGTATTAACTGTTGTAGATCTGAGTTTCTAGCCCACATCACCTTTCCTAGTAAGCCATGTATTGCTCTGCCTAGCTACCTTGAGGATCAAGAGCAAAAGGGGTGTTCTTGATGGTTAACTTTGTGTCTAATCATGAGCATGCCCCTGAATAATGGAGGAAAAGTTTCAGTGGAGACATTGAACCTAGTACCCCTGTTTGCCCTGCTATGTCCAACCATTTCCTATAGGAGCACCTTTCCCTAAAGCTTCAATCTCTGCACTAGCTTACAATTTGTAACTGAGTCTGTTTCAATGTGTAGCATCAGTAAATAATGCCATATATCAAAACACCCCTGGATTTTGTTGGCCTCCTGATATGAGTAATACATACTGCATTGAGGATTGTCCTCCTCTGTTTATTCCTAAAGACAAATCAGTCACCTATGGCGATAGGTCCATTCCAAAATACTTTATTCGGTTTATACAAAAAAACATAAAAGTAAACATATCATGATAAAAAAAGAGACATTCAAAGTACAATATGAATTAATTTTCAAAGACAATACATTATCAACTAAAAAAAAAAAGATACATTACGAAAAATAAAAGTTTTAAAACTACAGCGATTTGTCTAATTTAAGAGCCCATAGATCAGTTATTTAACAATATCCTTAGTGTCGTCTCCAGCTATTTAATTAATTCCCTCATTCGCATGGCTGTATTAAAGAAAGTGGCGACATTGAAAATTTCCCATGTGTTGGACAACAATTGGAGATATAAAAGTGCGGGTTTCACTTGTTTAAACCCCTTATCCTTTAACAATGGTACAATGCATTTTTTCCGTATCTCCCTGAGGTGCCCACAAAAGAACATAAAGTGGGCCGTATCCATTATTGAGAAACCGTCGCAGGTGCACACTTTCAAGTCTATCTCCTTAGTCCAACATGTCCTCCCAGAAATGAGTAGATGAATCTTATTTAATATGAACTTAGTTAAAAGATATCTATGGTTAGCATTGTTGACAACTTTCAGATATAATTCTAAATCGTCATCCGATGTAACAACCAACTGATGGGATCTCACAGATGGCTTGATCAACTCCAGACCCTCTCTATTCATCTCTCTCTGCATTTTAAAGTTGGTCTTAACCCATTTTATATCTGCTTTAACCAGTTTAGATGGTTCCTCAAAAAGTTCCAGGCGACCTAATGAGACTGCAATTTTTTTCACATTGCTTAACCATGGAATGGAGTCCCAGTGTGCTAATCTGAGGCAATCCTTCAAGATCTCATGATTTACCTCAACCTCTTGGTTTAACCAAACCGAAATCCACTTCAAAAGGGGGGCAATAGCAATTCGATCTTCTAAATAGCCCACTCCACACTCTTGGTGGACAATAAAACATGGTGTTGATTGATTGAGGGACTGAGAGGATAGATTTTAAAAATTTGTCCTCTGCCACTTGTAACATTCTTGAATCCCCATAGATCTGCACCATACATTGCGATGGAGACACATTTGGCGTCGTAAACTTTTAATACTGCTTCCAGTGGTTTTACTCCCAGTTTACGAGAAAAGCTCAAAACGGCCAAGATTGATCTTACAAATGCGTTTCTCTTCTCCACTAATTGGGGGAGCCAGGTGGATTTTTCATCGAAGACTACCCCTAAATATGGGAATTTAGATACCCTGGATAGCCTATTTCCATTGCAATGCAAGGTCATCAGCTTCCTATGCCTGCCCCTCGTGCCCAGAGCCATAACATGGGATTTAGAATAGTTGACACCAAGGTCCAAAGTGGACATAAACTCATAAAATGAGTTTAAGAGACTTTGTAAACCCACTGGTGTGCGCGATATAAGAGCGGCATCATCCGCATATAACAAAGCAGGCAATAAAAACATGCCTGCCTTTGGAATATCTTTACAGGCATTACCCAAAACACTTGCTAGTTCATTAATATATAAAGTAAATAATATTGGGGCTAGTATACAACCTTGCCTCACCCCATTAGATATTCCAATCTCACCTGTCCTATTCCCCTTCCGATCGTATCTCACTGTGGCAGTGAGATCCCGATGGAGATCAGCAAGAAAGTATACTATGTTCTCATCAATGCCCATTTTGAGAAGTAATTCCCAAAGCTTGGACCTGTTTACTCGATCAAAAGCCGAGGACAGGTCCATAAAGGCTATATACAAGCATCCTGGTTTTGCTAAGGTATACTTCCCGATTAACAATTGAAGGTTAAGACTCTGGTCAATGGTACTATGTCCCTTTCTAAACCCGTACTGTACGGGAGCGAGGGTGTTTGTCTCCTCGAGCCAATCTGATAGTTTAGATAATACCACCCTACCAAGTACCTTTACTGCAGAGTCTATAAGGGAGATTGGGCGGTAATTACTTGGCTCTCCTCTGTTGCCTTTTTTGAAAATGGGGACAATTACCGACTGTGACCAGGTCTTGGGGATCCCTGTTGTTGGAATTCTATTAAAAATATTAGTTAAAACTTTGGACCATGTCTCTATATCAGATTTAAAAAGGTCAGCTGGCACACCATCAGGGCCAGGGGCCTTATTACTGGTCATTTTATTGATAGCTTCGAACACCTCTGCCTCGTTCACTTCTAGCGAATAGGAGGAAGTAGACCCCCTGCTACTATTGTCGCCTCCTACGGACATGTGTTCATAAACTAGTTTAAAATGAGAAAACCACTTGTCCTCTTGGATGGCGCAATCTAAGACATTATTGCTTGAATCTGAGAAGTATGGTTTGTTAATCACTTTCCAGAATTTTGCACTGTTTTTTATAACGTCTATGGAGGTCAGTTCTTCCCAGGCATCCTCCCTAATTTCCCGCCTCCTCTGTGTTACTGCCCCTTTATAAGCTTTCCTTAATAAAGCTACTTGCTTCCTATCAATGGGCTTACATTTCAGGGCCTCCTTTAATTTGCGGTTGCATGTCGAGCAATTACGGTCGAACCACCCAGTAGATCCTAAGTCTTTTACTTTACTGCTATTTGTTAAGTCAGTCATGATCTGGAGGCAGACCGTTTGATATGCAGCTGCTACTTCTTTGTCCCCTGCTTCCTTATCCAAACAGATGCGAATCTCCTCGCCTCTAGTGTGGAAAAGGTTGCGTGAGAAATCCTCGGGGATAACTTTACCCCGCTTAATTCTCCGGGCCTGATCTGTGGTCTGAAGGTCTAGATTGACCCTACTATTAGATCTAATTTCGGGACCATTAAAAACTCCATTAATTCGTTAAAAAACGGGATTATGGTCACTAAAATGAGACCATTCCGGGGAGTATTTTACAATGTTACTTCCCAATGTTGAGCTTATAAAAATATAGTCAATAATTGACCCGCGGCCATTACCCTTAAAAGTTGGTATATCAGGGTCGTCCCCCATCGGCAACATCAGACCGTTTTCTGCAAGGATAGATTCCAGTAATGACCCCTGTTCAGTATGCTCAAAGTGAGAGTCCAACTGCCCTGGAGGAGCAGAAAGATCATTAGGCGGACATTTATCAGGACATTTATGGATGTTGAAGTCCCCCAACAAAATTATATAACAATCATTCTCTGGCAACTCCATGTAAACTGTTAAAAAAGAGTCCAGCGCTGTCAGGTTACCTGTTGAGGTTGCTCTGTCAAAAGAATTATAAAAATTCACAATTAGCACATTTTGAGCCCCTCTGCAAACAACTTTGACAACCAAACAATAAGGCGAACCAGAGTCGATCACGGTATATGTTCCTGCAATGTTAGCAGCCACTAATGTTACCAAGCCTCCTCTTGCTCTACCGCTGGAGGTGGCGACCGCAGGAAGGAAATACGTGGTATAACCATCTAAAGTGAGTATGTTATTGGTGTCCCAGGTCTCTTGAAGGGCAATAATATCAGCGGAGCCTAAAAATTTCCTCCAAATAGGATCATCAATTTTATTTCTAAGCCCGGCAATATTCCAGGTTCCCACCTTGATGCCTCTTACTACTCTTGAGACAGTCCTATTCTCCAGTTCATGTGCTGGGCAAGTTATTTCACCATTACCGGTTCCAGGGTCATCAGTGATTGAGTCTACTACCATATCATTCATGTCTTTGGCACTGTTATTCGGACTCGTTTCTATCAGGGACACCAAGTCAACACTTTTTAGTTTATCCAAGTCTGAAGGAGTGATCACCTGTTGTCAATCGACCCAATCTAAGTCCGTCAAACACGCAAACTGATTTGTCATCGGGACGTTTTATGGGTTATTTAATGTATAAGGGACCCCAGCATGACCGTGGTTATAGCCACCCATCATGCTGTTGCCCCTACACCTATCTGTTTGGAATCTGGGGTCTTGATTATGCCTGCCTCCTCTACGTTGGACTAAATTCCACCCCTCCTCACTAGTCCCGTACCACCCATTAGGGTGTCTTTCCCCGATTACCTCTTGCCTCATATTTCCCCTTTGAGGGATTGGATTTTTCAGCCAGCTCCATCTATTATCTTGTTGTTCCTTAGGCATATAGAAAAAGGACAGGGGTCTAGCCGTGACCAGGGAACCATTTTGTTTGCAAGGGTTTCTCCTACAAATGTGTTCTACAACTTGTGGGTCTTCGAAAGTCACGACTATACAATCGCCATGTATGGTTTTCCGGTTATGTCCTACCCATGGTGTTCTTTCTGCCATTAGCATGTTACCACAAAGATTTGGCGGTAAGGGGTGATTATTCGTAAGCCAGTGACATACCTTATTTTTGAGTGCCTGGAAAGTTTCTAATTGTGAGGGAGCCAGTTCTGTTACCCCAGTCAGTATAATCACGTATGGGCAAGCATCTGGGGGAAGGTGCATATTGCGCCGTGTTTGATTTCTTACGGTGGGAGCCGGGTCATTCTGTGGGGCAGGAACTATGGGAGTACTGGGATTAGCTTTAGCAGTGGGCTTACTTAATATGTGAGTTTGTGCTTGTGAGCTTGTCTTATTCATCGCAGGGGTTGGCAGGTTCAAGGTCTGGGCCTTTGTCATTTTCCGATTATCTGTTGCGGTATTCTTGGCAACTGGTTGGGCTTTGGTTAATTTAGTGGGGGCGTTTGCGGCCCTATTGGCATAGCTACTATCATGAAACCTAATATCTTTGTGTGTATCATGTAGCACTTTTTCAATGCCGTTAAGTCTAGCTTCTAGGGGTGCAAGTAAATTTTTTAGAATTTCCGTTAAATTACAACCCAATGAAGCCTCTAACCCAACTACTTCCCCATTAAAGTCATGATGAGAACCATCAGCTGTGACGCTATCCTGGAGAATATCCGCTAAGGAATCATCCAAAATAGTATCATCGATGATGGTCAGGGGCAGACTGACGGTATCTTGGCCATTTTGAACTGCCCCGTTTATCTGACCGGTAGAATCAGTTGCACAATCTCTAACCTCTACTGAGTCAGCCATGTTATTTGCTTCCTCACTGATTTGACTAGTAAATGCGGGACGGGCTTTTTTAGCTTTAGTTGTACAAGCAAATAATTGCTTACGCTTAGGGATTGCCCCCTCCCTCTTCCCCCTTCCTTGTTCATCTGTACATTGTGTCTGGTCAATCACTTGGGGAATTGGTTGTACTTGCCCCGTGCAGCTCTTCGAGGAAGTAGAATGCTCATCCTGGGGGTTTGTGGGCAGTGGGACTGAGGAGTCTATCTGGCTACCATCCATCACATGGATATCAGCCGTAGCCTGGACTAGGTTGGGGGTATATAAGCGTTTATCTGGGGTGCGTGCCGCGCCAATAGGGCCTAACGACGATCTCCTCGCTATTGCTAAATCATGGGACACCCTTCTTTCCATTAATACAATGCCCTCATTGATCAGAGAATTGGTGCGCACAATAAAATCATCTAGTGTCCCAGTCAGTTTTTTCCCTCCCGCAGCTGCCATGCTTCTTGTTTCACGGCACTCCATGAGTCTTAGTAAGGCAGAACCAGGAGGTAACGGGGACTATTACCGGGTGATATTACAAACGATAAAATAACAGCTTAATACATTAAAAATTGAAATGTAACCCCCCCTAAACTAACCAATATAGCGCACGAGAAGGAACTATCACATAAAAATATAAATAAAAATGTGACCTCAAATCAAAGAGCCTAGGCCCAGTCCAGTCTCTACCGGCCTCGGACGGCCACAGACGGTCCCGCCCTTGTCTCGGGCTTCTCCCGGGCGCGCTCCCGCGCAGCGGCACGTATAGCTCCTTTTAAAATAAAGGGGGAGAGATTATGGGCGGGTGGGGGCGGGGCCAGCAGGGAGAGCAGCCCAGGTGTTGCGAATAGGGCACGCAGGGACTCCTGGTAAGTTGAGTCCCTGCTTCCAAGCTCGCAGCCCTGCCGGCAGCCCGAGGTCACAGCTCCTCTTCCAGGTAGGCACACACTTAAAATGCGGCGCTGCGGGACCCGCGAAGCGGGTCCGGCGAGGTCTCTCTGTCCCACAGGGGCAATCTCAAAGGGAAGAAGTCCGTGGAAGGTCGCAGCAGAAAAAGCCAGCAAACAACAGGCAAAAGGGTCCCGTAACAACAAGCTCCTCACCCGCTTTTCACTCTGTGGGCGGGGGGGCGGGGCCAGCAGGGAGAGCAGCCCAGGTGTTGCGAATAGGGCACGCAGGGACTCCTGGTAAGTTGAGTCCCTGCTTCCAAGCTCGCAGCCCTGCCGGCAGCCCGAGGTCACAGCTCCTCTTCCAGGTAGGCACACACTTAAAATGCGGCACTGCGGGACCCGCGAAGCGGGTCCGGCGAGGTCTCTCTGTCCCACAGGGGCAATCTCAAAGGGAAGAAGTCCGTGGAAGGTCGCAGCAGAAAAAGCCAGCAAACAACAGGCAAAAGGGCGATAGGTTATTTTCTGCTGCCACTGCTAATTAGTGAAACTTCTTGCCTTTTACTTTGTGTGCCAAACCCAATCTTAAGAATAGTGGAACGTTATTCAAAACATCGCTTTTTAAATAATTATTTTCTTGTTAAGTTTCCAGTGCTGTCAGATCCTTTCCTTTAGTATGACTGAGCAGCTCTATTTTTAGTTTTTTTGCTTTATTTTGTCAAATTCTTTATAAAACCATGTAACAATATTGTTTGGGATGGAATTTAGGGCTCTTTCCTGTTAAGTGCAATAATATGTTCTATGCTAATAAGATTGATTGACTTATTACTGATTGAATTGTGGGACAGGATAGGCTAGTTAGAATAGGATGTAGCCTCCAACGGGAGCCAATGTAACAATACCATATTTGTGAAGTGGATTGTTTTCCTTTAAACAGTAGTATAGACAGCCTAATTTGACCTTGTTGGTTGTATTTCCTTGGACAAAAGTGTCGCAGGGATTCTGCTTCTACACAGACTGTGCATATAGACTTGGAGCCTCAGCGAATTAGGGTGTACCAAAACTCACCTTAGTATTCAAAATTCCCTACCAGACTAGCAATCAGTGTCTCATTGGTTCTTCCATACCCCCAATGATTAGACAATCCAGAAAATAGACTTAGAACACCTCAGGTAACGTGGAACACATGAACACTCTTTCGTTATACTATCATACCAGTCCAAAACGAGGAGTAAATGAAGACAGGTGCAAGTTTGAAATATTCATTTCTAGTGCCGTGTTCTCAAGCGCAGTATCTTAGCTAATACAAGTAAACATATTATAAGCAACAAGGTTATCAGCATAGTTACTATTCCATAAAATACAAAGGTAGAAATCATGTTAAAATGCTAAAGGGAAGAAGGCTAAATGAGACCTCAGTCTTACCCTCCCTTGCTAGTATATTATAATATATCTACAGAAGGTCTCTTTGGGTTTACAAGGGCGGCCCCATACCTCTGGTCCCAGTATAAAGGGATCACATAATTTTCTACGCCAGCTCTCTGCATGAAAATGTTCTCCAAACTGTGTGTGCATGCTCTGCGCAGTGCATTATTAAATGCTGCATATGTGTTATGTCTAGGAGGTGCGCTGATCAGACCGAACAACAACCACTGTGTTGAAATAACCTTGAAGGCCTCGGCACTCACTGTTCAGACATAGCTTAGCAAGCAGGGCTGATACTATAGGAAAACATGTTATTCTCGTGTGAAGCAAAATATTCTGCTAGACTCTAAACATTTATAATATTGTGTGCCGTGTGGAAAAGCACCAGAGAGGAAAAATGGCATTTAAACTTCTAATAAGCTCATGCTAACTTAACACAGTGTAAAGGCAAAGCCTATCTCCATGACAAAAGAAACAAATTCTTAAAGCTAGGTTTGAGTAATTCAAGGGTATTCATTCATAAATGATATTTAGAAATTCAAAAAGACATCTTTGAAAATTCAGATCCTGACTGATGGTTGGGTATCATACATGTTCATTATTCCTATGTGTTCAGGGTTTGAACCTTACTCGTAATCTGGATCCAAATCATCTGCTGTCTGAGGTAAAGGCGACTATTTCCAAAAGCCAAATGTCATCACACACTAGATTATGGGGCAGGCTTGTGCCCTTGAGAGTGCATAAAAACACAATAGTGGCTATTCTGTATGATCATACATCAGTACATAAATATAGTAGGGTGGTGTAGTCATGAGCATCTATTATGACTGTCCATAAACTGGTGTTCCCATGTTACAATCACCCTGCCACCAAGGGTGAGACGCCATGCCTGGGTAAAAAGTCCCAGAACAGAAAACATATGGAAAAAGAGTACAAAGGCACACATAGAAGTCATGTATGAAATATCTGTGAGCCCAAGGACAAGTTCCAAAATTTAAGGGTGATCAAGAATTGTTTTTATTCTCCGACATATGTTTCATCACTTTGACTTTTTCAAGGTTTAAACTCTGTAACAAGTACTTAACTTCCAAGACAAAGTATTCAAGTAAAGGCTGCACCAAGATCTGTAGATATTTAGCTTCCCTGAAATGGTATCCCATATAAAATGTATCCGAACAGTCAGCGAGCAAAAGAAGCAGCCACCATCACAATAGCTGGTGTGCAAGTAAATGGTTCAATGTGTAACGTTTATACAAACTGGTCATGATTCGCCTGTCATGTAATGTTCCTCTGCGTGAGAACTCTTTAGATTTCCCACGGAGAGGAACACTACACGACAGGCATATCACGGCTAACCCTGGGCATAGTTCGCATAGTAGCACTACGCGTAGCTACGCGAAGTGCACTTCGCACTACACGAACTGCGCGTACTGCTTGTCCGCACTGTGAAATCAGTGCAAACTGCATCTTGTACAGTGCAAGCAGTTGTTTTCTGCCGCTCGGGTAGATTTCCACTCGAGCGGCAGCTTTCTCAACGTGGACTGGTAGTTTATCATCACGAGCCGTCGCGAGCATACGTAACCACTCTCAATGAAAAACCTGACCTCCCCGCGTTGAGAATCTCACCGGGATGTTTATTTTAAGCGCTCACGATCGGCAACTTGATGTTGCTGATCGCTAACGCATAAAAAGTCTCGCTGCGATGTCATTTTGCTCGCTCGCGGTCGCCAACTTGACGTTGAGGACTGCGAGCAAGCAAAAAATGATGCTACGCTATGTGTGTTTGCGCTAGGCTACGTGCAATTCGCATAGTGGTAATTAGCGCAAACTTTGCAAACAACTCAAGCGTAGCGTAGTACTTTTCCCAGGGTTCATCACAGCCAGTTTGTATAATCGGAACACATTGAAACATGCCCTCAAGAGTGTCACCTGCTCAGGAGGAAAAAGCCATATACTTAAACAACTTCCTTGCTCAACTAAGACTTCAGAGGATTGAAGAAGCCAGGAATTATAAATTCTAAAGTGGAGTTCTAATAGAGTGAAGAGTCAGGATCAAAAAGTGGAGGCAATAAGGAAACAAGTGAAGAAGCACATCTTAATTGCGAAATACCTTCCAACCAGTCTGAACCCCTTCTATAGTAGCAGTTCAGGTAAAGGAAATGACATTAAACACCACATGACAGGAAACATATTGGATTTGGAAAATCAGGTAGGAACCAAGAAAGAAGCAGCCATGAAGAAAAAGAAAAGCATACCAAAACATGAGCAGGCAGGCGATGGCCATTCTGTTGTTGGAGGAGTAGGGAACAGCAGACTAGGATCCTGGAGCTTGAGGCAGCCCTAGATGAGTGAGCATTGGGCATTATGTGGTGCTTTTTAGCCTGAGGAGCTGCATGACCACACAATATACTGTAGTTCTTGGGACCCTTGGTGGCGAAGATGCCACAGACACAATAGCATGTATGTATGTATGCTGTATTTATATAACATAAACCTAGCTAAAAGGCAGCAATCCAGTCCTTGGAACTAAGAGATATAAATCCCAGTCCAGCCATGCCAGATTGTCACTGTGTTGCTTCTCTGCAGAATTTATTGAGCAGCTGTACAGGAACACAGATAAACCTTCTAAAGTGTTAAAGCATGGAAAGAAACAGCACCATGTGACTGGCTTACGTATTGAATAGGATTTTGTTGAGGCACAAGAAGTCCCTTTGGGATTCTAGGCAGATTCACAACAATATCTCACAATTTGTTACTTGTACTAAAAAGACATAGGTAATTGCCATGGCACAGCAGGTTCTAACTGAGGTCCAATGCAAGAGGATTACTCAACATCAAGTTGGGAACTCCAAAACATCCTCTGAGCTAGCCAGTTGCTGGATATTGCATCAGATTTGGGGGACACCATGGGATTCACAACTCCTTGGTGGTTCCATAGGAGGTTGATATATTTCAACAATATCAGGCTTCATACACGAAGGCTCTTCCTCTTTAGTAGGCGATGTTCTCATTAGAAAATAATAACGTTGGATTCACCATTACTCACCATTACCAAGCCTATTTCAAAAATCTATTAAGCAACATCTTAGTTTCCTCTCCAATCTCACATTTGATGTTGTCTGCGTACCTAGCATAGCAATAGAGCAGTAGCAGTCAGGCACCAGATCTTGAAGCCTTTCTACCAATCCACTTCAAGTGTGAAACCTATACACCTACCTCCACACAAACAGTCAGATTCATCAATGTCCAATTCTGCGAATTTTAAATTGCGAGTAAATGAGAATTGCAATTTAGAATTCGCAGAATGGCATTCATGAAGTTTTCGATTTAAAAATGCGATTCTCAAGCGGTCGCAATCGCCGATTGCGAGAAGCCAGAAATCAGTTAAAAAAAACGCAGATTCCGCCGATACCCCTGTTGAAATTTGTGAATTCGCTATTACTGATATCGCAAATAGCGATCTCGCTAACTGCGAGATCGCAAAAACGGAAAGTCGCATCCTGAGCACAGTGATGACATCACAACCAGGAAGTAGGCAGCTCCCACCCTCATTCAGCAGTGAGAGGCTGAAGTACAGGCAGCAGTTGCAGAGCTCCCCTCCAGCATTCCCACAGGACTACAGCAGGAGACAGCACAGTGGCAAGCATGGCACAGGATGCAGCAGGAGCTTTCACCAGTGGGAGAAAGCGCAAAATAAAGTTTTCTGAGCAGGAGCTCGAACACCTAATTGAAGGAGTTTCCAAGGATCACAACCGCCTATTTGGCAGTGACTCCCGAAGGGTACCAGAGGCGGACAAACGGCGCATATGGCTGCGCATCTGCGCCAAAGTGAATGCCGTGTGGGTGACCCAGCGCTCGGTGGACGAGCTGAAAAAGCGCTGGTATGACTTAAGAGGGCGGGCAAACGAAAAGCTTGCTGAGAGGCTGGGGGAGCAATTAGCGACAGGTGGAGACTGCATGCATGTAGCAAGTCTAACTGTGTACGGAACATGTCACTAATCAACGTCCACTTCACATCACAGGTGGCGCTGATGTCCCCAGCACAGACAGCGAGGCCCTGGTGATAGAGGAGAACACGGAGGACACGGAGGGGGATACACATCATACCCCACAGCCCGGACCATCAGGGCAAGCTGCCACAACAGCGGTCATCCCACCACCCGCCCCTGTGGCCCGTGCCACCCCGTGACAACAGGCGCTGCTGTAGCACCACGCAGCACACAGCCACCAGTGGGGCCTGCAGCACCAGCAGCAGGTCGCCAACAAACCCGCCGCCCTGCGGCTGTGAGGAGCCAGACGAGCGGTCTGGTCAGGGAGCCGCGCACCAACACATCCCGCGCTGGCAGGGGCAGAATTGTGCGAGCAGGTGGGCTCTCTATTGAGCGCAGGTTGCTGAGTGTGCACCAGACCCAGGCCCGACACCTAGCCGCCATCCACCTCCAACTGGACAAGACGGCACGTAATGTGGCACATATGAAAGCAGCTGTGGAGGCCAACACTCAAGCAATGTCCAGGCAGCGGAATGTCAATCGCCGCAGACATCGCCAACTATTGACCCGCCTGTCGGCGTACACGCGGTCAACTCACATTATTGGAAACGCCACCTCCCAGCTCTCGCGACGCTCCCTGGCCATGCAGGGCCAAATGGTGCAGTGCTGCCAGGTCATCGCAACAGCCCTGGAGAACATAGCAACAGCCATGCAGGGCTTGCAGGCCACTGGCCATGGCCAGGCGGGGGGGCAGACGACAACAGTGAGGTAACATCAAGCCACAGCAGCCAGTCCATACCACCGGTTGTAGCACCCCGCCGCAGCAGCAGGCCCTCTGCTGCCGCACGGCACAATCTGGAGGAGGACGTTGAGAGGAGGTCAGGGGCAACTACCCAGAGACGCCACTGAACTGTTGTGCATTGCAATGAGGCCACATGCTGACACAACAAGCATGCCATGCAGACTAACCTGGACATATGACGCAATATGTCAATCTTTTCACACTTTTCAGAATGCCATGTTTATTGTGCAGTAACAGTAACTAAAATTCTGAATAACGTAAAGTGCCTCATGTCATTATTAATGTCGTCATGCATGAGTTGAGTTATGGGTGTGGGGAGTGGGTGCCCTAGAAATAGTTCATGCAGATTTGGTTGCGGCGCCTGTGTCCTTCTGCTGGGTTCTCCCCGCGTGCGTGACGCACATGTGCAGGTGGGCGATTGTCCCCTTCTGACTCACTGCCAGAGATGTCAACAGGGATCCTGCGCTTGGTAGCAATGTTGTGAAGGATGGCACACACGGCCACGATGCGGCAGCAGACCTCAGGATCATATTTCATGGCCCCACCTGTCTTGTGCAGCTACATGATCACAACGTACACATTTGGGGCATGTGTACTTACCCAGTAGGTGTCCTTCCCCAAAGTCTCCCCTGGCCAGTCGTGTGTGGATGCCGCTGTGCCTGAAGATGAAGGAGTCATGTGTGCTCCCTGGGCACTGTGCCACAATGTCCGTGATTATTGTTTTGGCATTGCACACCATATGGATGTTGAGGGAGTGGTAGCATTTCCGGTTGCGGTACATGTACTCCGTCTCAGCAGGTGGACAAATATGGACGTGCGTACAGTCAATACATCCAATGACGTGTGGGAATTGGGCTACATTGTAAAATTGCAGCTTTGTATCATTGAGGTCCTGTTGGCTGGTGGTGGGGAATGATATATAGTGCTGTAGCCGGGTCAGCATTGCCTCCAGGAAACTCCTTAGGCAGCGGGACATGGTGGGCTGGGATATCCCCCCTGCAACAGCGACCATCCCCTGGAAGCTTCCGGAGGCCAGGAGGTGCAGGCAGCACAATACCTGCACATGTGTGGGCACGGCATTGGTCCTCCTTGTAGGGTGCTGCATCAGGGGGTCTAGGTCCCGGATGAGCTTGATTATCATGGCCCCACTCAGGCGGTACTTGGCATAGATTTGCTCCCTGGTTTAGCGCAGAAGGGTGACCCGCTGGCGGAATATCCGCTCCTGTATCCTCCGTCTGTTGCGTGCAACTCGCTGCAGCCTACGCCGCCTCACCAGCATGTAAAGTCCAGGCATTGTGGGAATCACCAGGCTCCAGCTGCATGTCCTTAAATGTGTTTGATCAGCCCTGCACCTGTTGGGAGTGACCTAACTGTTTTTTGAAGAAAAAAAAATTTTCAGTACTGGTTACCACCTGATTTGAGTTCTTCTTAAATTGAGCGTCGCAAATAGCGATTTTCACGTTTTTCGCTTTTAGCGATTTTTCATGAATGGCATTTTTGCGAATTCGCTATTAAATTCGCAGAATCCATGGGTCCTCGCAATTTCCGATTTGCAAATGCCTATCCTCCAGGATTCTGCGAATTTAATAGCGAATTCGCTATTTTTAAATTGCGAATTCACTATTTTGGTTGTTTGGGTTTCTTGAATTCCTTCCCTTCAAATTGCGAGCGGAATTGCGAATTCGCAGCTATTGCAAGCGCAATTTCCTTTCATCAATCTAGCTGCAAGTCTTTTACAAGACATATTTCTTGTAATACACTTTGCATCATACACCATGCCTCCCATTCCCTTGGACAGATCTTCTTATGACATAACAGCTACACCGACCACACAAGAAACATCCTCAGATCCAGACTGGTCTTGGCTATGATAAAGACTGCCAAGCTCTGGAACTTTTTCCAAGTAGGAATAAGAAAGCTCCATAACCACCTGGAGTATTTAAGAGCTGTGATCATCTCGTTGTTCCCAAAAACACAAAATTTTAAACTGATGGACACAACAAACACATCCATTGAACCCACGGGTGGTGGTATGCAGCATCAAGTGCTGCTGTATCAACCTCACACCCTTTGCTTTCCTGGCATGCCTAGGTGCGAATAAAGGCCAGCAGCTACATGATTGGAATCCCCTTTCTACCCTCAAGCACAAAATCTAATGCATGTAAGTTACACTAATTATATACCACTTGAGGGGTAGCCTCCTGCCTAAATACCAACAACAGCACATCTGGGTCACCCTAGTGATAGGAGGCTCCTTAAGAATGCTACAATAAAGTACATTGTAATACAGATAGCATACTAGTGGAAGGCATGCTTGTTGAGGGATAAGCTGAACAGGACCTCCTCCTTATTCATCCTCTGTTCCTATGTTCCAAGCTGTTTCCCTCTCAGCAAAGAGACCTGTTTAAGCAGTCTGCAATGTTTGTACCATTTTGTGCAGGCCTTATCGAATGTTCTTCCACATCTCAGATATTGATGGCGAAGCCCTTTCATAAAAAGTTATATGCTCACAGATTTGTAGTCAAAGTCTCATATCTTACACGCTCGATGATACACCATACATGGCAGTTAAGATTCTTCACTGATGTCTGACACAGACCCATCTCAAACTGTGAGAAGAAGGAAATAGCATTGCAGAGGAGTTACATTAAAATCTGTTCAAACCAACAGTGCTATTAGAAGAAACAAGTACTTCATGAGCTCAGGTCCTCTTGTGGGATCGGTGTATTCTGGAGATCTATGAATGGCAAGGGTGTACCAAATCATCAAAATAATGTCAGTTAAAGTGGTAATGATTGAAGCTCGGAAAGTGTGAAGTCATCACCTTAGACCTGAAGAGAACTATTGAATATGAATCAGTGGCTAACCCAACAGTGTTCTGGTAGCCTGACATTTTGGCCAAATAGAAACTATGCTATATGAATGAAAAACGTGTTTAACTTTCTTGCCCTAATAAGCGTTTTTTGTTGATATTATGGAGGGAGTTCTGATAAAGTCAATGAGATTTATTTGTATTATTGTTTTTGCTTTATTATTGTTATGATGTTCTGTTTAACTTGGAACAGAGTCACAGTTGTTACTAGTTATTGCTGTGGAAAGAGTCTGTACAAATTGTGATCGAGTGCCAAGTGAAAGATAGTAACAATAGTGAGGTATGACAAACAGTAATGACAAAAAAATAGATGAGTGACAAATACATGAAAATGTAACAGGGCTTGCATTTTAATGACGGTATGCATGATTACCTGTGTGGTTATCTTTCTTGCATGACTGACCACATAGACAATATGGAATTGCGCAATAGTGCCAATAAAATGGTACTGGAGGATGCTTGGGACCCAATTTAAGTTAATCCTTGGGAGGCACAATTTCAACCAGGAAAGCAAGCAGCAGTATATACTAGGTTAACTTGGCAGAGCATCTGATGACATCAAGGGACCCATTACACATGCGGATAATGCTTACAATTCAAATATTATAAAAGGTACAGCTAAACTTTAGTGCAGGCTTCATGAGTACTAAGGGGCACAACCAAACACCCTACAATGTTTTCAAAGAGCAAGCATACAATAAGTGGGACCTCTGAAGAGGGAGCCACATTACAGTTCAGTGAACAGCAAATCATCCTGGGACCCAGCCCCTCAGCCTGGGACGACCCATGGTGGCCAGCCACACTAGTAAACACTCCCACCCCTACAGACCACACCCGCAACCATGGCATCAAGCGTCCTCACTCTCAATGAACCACCAATTCAATGCAGTACCCTCATCTGTTTCCACATGCACCGCCTGCTTTGAAAGACATTCAGATGGCTCCCCTCAGATTCCAGAAAGATGGTCACCCACACACTCATCACCAGTAAACTTGACTACAGCAACGCTCTGTATGCCGGCGTCACCCAGAAAGAGCTCTGGAAACTACATAATGTCCAAACCACCACAGCCAGACTGGTCTGCGACATCCCCGGCTGCAGCCACATGACACAACACCTCCGACAACTCCACTGGCTCTCTTTTAACAAGAGAATCACCTTCAAGCTCCTCATACATGCCTACAAGGCTCACCATGAAGCAGGACCAGAATATCTGAACCACTGCCTCGTCGTCAGACAACTCCGCTCTGCTCAAATCAGCCTGGACTCTGTTCCACAGATCCAAAATGCCAGAACCAGAGGCAGACCCTTCTCCTACCTCACTGCCAAGACCTGGAACACCTTGCCTCTCCACCTCAGGCAATCTGTGTCTTTGATCCAGTTCAGGAAGGACCTCAAGACCTGGCTTTTTGACTGAACCTCCACACCCAGATGGATCAGCAGCCCCACCTCATTGCCTTGAGACCCTCCCAGGTGAGTAGCCGCGCTTTATATACTCCTGATTGATTGGTCTGTTGCTGTATCATTAACATTTTCATCCAGCATGGGGAACTGGATCAGCCCATGTCATCTGTTTCCTAACTTCACTGTAAGTGACAACATGCTGTTTTTTCATGAGGAGCTCACCCACACACAACATTTTTGTCTCCATTGCAAGGGTACTAGAGCAATGTGTGCTTTTTGAGACCATAAAATAATCTTGCTTTTAGCCATGTATTAAATTAGTAAGGGGAGCCCGCTTTACAAAAACATGACTAACCAAAACAGGCACTGACAAAGCCAAAAGGCTGACAGCTAATGCCAGGACTAATGGCTCCGCCAATGCTTCAATGCTTGTTTCCGTATTGTATGCTGGAAAGAGATGGTAATGATAGTGTTATACGCAAAGATACCCAATGTACCTATGGGGAAGATGCTGCATTTGCCCTGAATTGCTCTCACTAGGAATGTAACTGTCTCAAGCGTTTGACTGCGTCAATTGCTCCAAGTTATGGTAAACTCTTCTCTCTTATGGGATGAACAAAGATCTGGTCAAATGTATGGCATATTTGCACAGAGATGTGAAGGCTAGAGTTAGAATAAGTACGTATCGAAAGGTGTCCAATGATTTAAGTATTTTACGGGGGTGAGACAAGGGTGCGTTTTGGCCCCTCTTTTATTTAGATTATATATTAATAGTCTTCAAACTTTTTTAGTCCCTGCTATACCAAATGTACCCAGAATCCAAGGGCTAATGCTCCCTTCTCTCCTTTATGCTGACAACCAAGGGCAAAAGCCCTGCGTCAGCTGGTGTATGCCTTTGTGATCTTTATGGGTTCCTTTGACTTTGTTAAATCCTAAATTATGGCATCCGGTCCAAAGAGCAAGCACTAACAGTTTAAGATGCACCAGTACTTTTTCCTATTTGGGGGTTTCTTTGCTTTTTCTGGGTCCTGGGCACCTCATATCTTTCAGTCTAGGTCTAAATTGTCTAGGGCGGTTGGCTCATTATGTAATCTACCCCAGCCGCCAGGAGGAGGCACTCTTGGCCCCTTGTTGCATATTTACAAATCTCAGTACACTCATGTCATAACATACTGGGCTGGGATATGGAGTATTTCCAGCTGCAACGCTATACAGATCAAAGAAAATAGTTTGTGCCGGAAGGTGCTGTTGATTCCTATATCATCCTCCTATGTGATCTGTCACGAATAACTGGGCATACCATATTTAAAAGATCACAGTAGAGCATTCCCTGCATTACTTTTGTTGGCGGTATGGAAAAATACAGGAGCCACATTAAATAGGGATAGTATTAGGGAGTGTCTTTGGTGTGAAAGCGGACACAAAATCCCAGGGTTAGCAGCTGCAGAGTCTGTTTTTCAAAAGATTGGTTTACAGTGTGAAAATATTGTGAATGGACATAACAAATTTATGCAGCTAACCCTGTTTGATTTTGAGCATACCTCTAAATTGAATATGAATGGGAGAAGTCAACAGTGACAGCTTTTGTAACCATGGCTGTAATCAGCCCTCCTACCAGCTGCCTGTTTACAGCAAGAGGATGCTGGGAACATAGTTTGTTTTTTCAGTTTAATCAATCAATCAATCAGGGGCTTATAAAGTGCGGCTACTCACCTGTGATGGTCTCAAGGCGCTTGGGATTGTGGGGGGGGGTCTGCTGGTTGGACTGGGTGGCGAATCATTCGAAGAGCCAGGTCTTGAGGTCCTTCCCGAATTGGGTCAGCGACGCTGATTGCCTGAGGTGCAGGGGCAGGGAGTTCCATGTCTTGGTGGTGAGGTAGGAGAATGATCTTCCTCCTGTTCTGGTTTTGTGGATCCAAGGGATGGAGGCGAGGGTGAAATGGGTGGATCGGAGTTATTTGGTGGGTACATGGAATGTGAGGTGGTGGTTCAGACTCATAGGTCCTTCTTTGTGTTGGGCTATGTGGCGTGAGTGAGGAGATTGTTAGTGACTCTTGTGTTGACTAGAAAGAGGACCAGTCTGGTGGCAGGGTTTTGGACGTTCCGTGATTTATTGATCTGTTTCTGGGTGGCGCCGGCATAGAGTGCATTGCTGTAGTCGAGTCTGCTGGTGATGAGTGCGTGGGTGACTGTCTTTCTCGACTCCGTGGGGATCCACCTGAAAGTCTTTTTGAACATCCTGAGTGTGTGGAAGCAGTCTGAGGAAACTGCATTGATTTGGTGGTCCATCATGATTGAAGAGTCCAGAATGATGCCAAGGTTGCGTGAGTTGCCCATCTGGGTAGGGGAACACCCAGAGCAGCTGTCCACCATGAGTTGTCCAAGGCTGACTCGGTGGGTCCCTGGATGAGGACGTCTGTCTTGTCCGATCTGAGTTTGAGGCAGCTGTCCGTCATCCCTGTTGTGACTGCCTTCATTCCATTGTGGAAGCTGGTTCTGGCAGTTGAGTGTTCATTGGTGAGGGAGAGGAACAGCCAGGTGTCGTCAGCGCAGGAGGCAATGTTGAGTCTCTGGCTTGTGACGATGGATGCGAGGGGGGCCATGTAGAAATTGACACGGGTAAGGCTCAGGGAGGAGCCCTGGGGGACTCCACAGATGATCTGTGTGGGTTCTGAAAAGAACAGTGGTAGTCTGACTCGCTGGGTCCAGCCAGTGAGGAAGGAGTCGATCCAGTCCAAAGCCCTGTTGCTGATGCCAGCGCCTCGGAGTCTGTTGATTAGGGTGCGGTGGGAAATGGTGTTGAAGGCGACTGAGAGGTCTAGTAGGATGAGGTTTGCTGTCTTGCCCTGGTCGAGGAGGGAGCGGATGTCATCTGTGGCAGCGAGGAGTGAAGTCTCCGTGCTGTGGTTGCTTTGGAAGCCGGATTGGGAGGTGTCCATGATGTGGTTTGCTTTGATGAACTCAGAGAGTTGGATGTTGATGGCCTTCTCTATGACCTTGGCTGGGAGTTGGAGGAGGGAGATCGGTCTGAAGTTCATGAGGTCTGTTGGGTCTGTGGATGGCTTCTTTAGCAGGGGGTTGATTTCAGCATGTTTCCAGTCATTGGGGAAGGCGGTGGTTTCGATGAAGCAGTTGATGGTGCAGCAGAGCTGGGGGTGCGATTGCAGCGACTGCTCTGTGTAACATGTGGTACAGGCATGGGTCCGTCGGGGCCCCTGAGTGGATGCTCTTCATAGTCTTGAGTGTGTCCTCTCTACTGAGCAGGGTCCAGCAGAACATGGTCTGTTGAAGGGCGGCTTGGTTGTCTGCGATGGTGGCGGGTGTGGCGGCCGTGTCCAGGGTTTTGAAGCTGGTGAAGATCCTCCTGATCTTGTGGTGGAAGAAGGTGCTGAGTTTATTGCAGTGGTATTGGGAGGGGAAATGTCTGACGTCTCGCTGTTCGGCCTGGCGAACACCTTGATGATGGTGAAGAGTTTTTTGTTGTTGTGTGTGTTAGCATTGATTCTTTCCTGGATGGCCATTTTTTGTGGTTTTGAGGAGGAGGTGGTGTGTTGACAGCAGACTTGAAGGTTGCATGAGTTTCCGGAGTTTTGTTGCTCCTCCATTTCTTCTTCAGATGTTTGCAGGTGCGTCTGGATTTGTGGAGCGCAGGGGTGAACCAGCTGGCTGCCTTGGATCATTGTTTGCCTGGTCTTCTCTTGAGGGGAGCCGGGGTGTTTGTGCAGTTGGCGATCCATTGGTGGAAGTTGCTTGATGCAGTGTTGACATCCTTGGGCATTAGCAGAGTGGTTATGCAGAGGGAGTTGACGAAGAGTTCTTCAGTGGCATTGGTCCAACTGAGATTGGGGGGTGATGGTGACAGTGGTGTGCGATGGGCATGTCGAAGGCGAGGTGTACGCACTGATGGTCGGTCCAGGGGTGTTCGGTAGTTTGGCCGTAGCTGACATTCCTGCTGGCGGAGAAGACGGGGTCGAATGTGTGTCCAGTTGTGTGGGTCGGTGTGGTGACTAGCTGCTTGAGTCTAATTTTGGAGGTGTTCTAGTTGCTGGGTTGTTCATGTGGAAGTTGAGGTCTTCGAGCAGTAAGTAGTCGGTGGATGCGAGAGCCTGGGGTGCGATGAGGTCTACAATGGAGTCAGTGAAGGGGTGTAGAGCCAAGGGGCCTGTAGATGAGGGGGCCGCAGAGGGTGGTATTGAGGTGGGTCTGGATATGGAAGTGGAGGTTTTTCCATGTTTGTTGTGGACCGTTAGAGTGCGTGATTATTCAGAGCATGCTTTTGTGGATGATGGAAATGCCTCCCGGGTGGCCGGCGCGGTGCTTGTGAGTGAGGGTGGCCGGCGTGGTGCTTGTGAGAGATGTTGTAGCTGTCGGGGGTGATGATGGTGATGTCCAGTCTAGAGCAGGGGTCGGTCCATGCTGCCATGAAAAAGGCGATGTCAGATGCGTTGGCATTGAGGAGGTCCCAGATTTCTGTGGCGTGTTTGTGGAAGGAACGCAGTTGAAGTGGACGGATGCACTGCCGTATGGCTTGGTGGTGAGGGGGCTTGTGTGGTGGCATGGCTGATGGTGTGGTTGCAGTTCTAGCATGGAAATGGTTTGAGCAGGGGCGACTCTAGGCTCATGGCGGCCCTGGGCAGGGAGCGTAGGTAGGGGGCCCCAGAAGAGGGGGTGGAGGAACGCAGGCATGGAGGCCAGTGAAGAGGGGGGGTCAGGGTGCTTGGAAGTGAAACAGAGCCGGAGGCCACCAAATCCCTGCCAGGGGCTGCCACGCAAATATGTATCCATCCTCAGAGGATTATTATATTAAAGATATATATTGGCATGGCGGTCCCTGGGGTTTGGAGGCCCTGTGCAGGTAGCTTGCACATGCCTAAGGCCGCCCCTGGTTTGAGGATCTTCTTCGGTGAAGGTAGGTGGCAGGCAGCGTGTCAGGTCGTTGAGGCTGAGGAGGGTCCTGGCGTCATAGCAGTGGGGGGTCTGAGAGGCAGGGTCCCTAGCACTGGGCACTGTCCAGGAGCAGACAGGCTTGCGTTTGGCACACCAGGGGCTCACCCACTGCACGCGGACACACAGTGGCCACCATTAAGTAGTGCTGCATGAGGGGTTTGACAGCTGGGAGGTGAGAAATGCAGGGAAAAGACACTGGCGGGGGCGGGCCACAGGGGATTGCAGTGGTAACGAGGGAGAGGGCAGAAAAAAACTGCAAAAACAGGAGGAAAAGAAAAAAGCCAGCAAGAGAAAAAACAAAGGCAGAGGCAAAAAAAAAAGAGAATTTAAATTAGAGAGGGAGAGAAACAGCGAAGAGAGGGACAGGAGGGCAGTCTAGCAGCAGAGCAGTGACACTCTACCACTGGACCACCAGGGATGAGGCACAGGCAGGAGTGTGCGGGTGGAGGAGGGCTTTGAACTCCTGACCTCTGGGTCAGTGGCATCAACAGCAGCAGACGGGGACCACAGCAGCAGCTTCCAGACGGTTCTGCGATGGAGAAGGAGCATGTCCACTAAGGATAGTTTAGGGCCGGCACATTAAAATGCCAAATGCCTATTATGCTGTCCCCTGGGTTTTCAAACAAACCTTGATGCATGCCCTTGCCACTGTGATGGGAGCTCTGATCAGTCCATGCAGCAGTTTGCACTTTTTTACACATTTTATTTAGGATATACAAAGCACTTTTAACTTCCGCTCATTAAAAACACAATATTAGGGATATGCCGAATAACGAGTCAAGCTTATATGAAGACTCTGGGGCATATTACCAACCAATAGAGATAATTTTTGTCTCTAACTTGTTTAGAGACAAATATTATCGCCGCAAATCGGTGATTTTTATCGCAGATAAACCTTGCTATTAACAAGGTTTATCGCAAATGCGATAAAAAACGGCCGCAATGCATGAATATCGCTGAAAAGTCAGCGATATTCATGCATTATCGAGCAAATGCTCTTAGCCATGTTATCCACCTCCCATTGGATAACATGGCTAAGAACTGCTCAGGGCAGGTGTTAGCTTTTGGAGATATTCGCGCTTAGCGCGAATATCTCCAAAAGTTGGTAATAGGAGATAGCGATGTTAGCGACTGTTTCCAGTCGCTAACATCTTGGCACGCCCACTTTGCATGTCATTAGTGATAAATATCACTGACATGCAAAGCGGGGCCCAAGATGGTCGCTATCTCCTATTAGCTGTCGCTAACTGGTGTTAGCGACAGCTTGGTAATAGGGAGATAATTTTATCTCCGCTTTCTTGGCTTTTAAAGCCAAAAAAGCGGAGATAAACCCCCTTGATAATATGCCCCTCTTTTCTTAAAGAGGCAGTTCGGGCCCAGCATACCAAACCTTACGATTTATATGTCCCTGTTTTAATTGTAGTGATTATTTATGCCGTCATGGGTTGGTTTTTACTTTTGTGTGTAATGAATTGTATTTATTCTCTAGAATGTTTCTCCATCAAGAACTGCCCCATTTGTATGGCACTCTTGTGTGTGATGAATTGTGTTTTATTTAATAATGTATATGTTTTATGTGCTCTTAATGTGGTTTTTCTTTTATGGATATTTGATTATCCGAATAAATATATTTTTGACTGACTGACTGGAGTTAACTGCATGCTTTCCTTGCCTCTGCAGGTTAGCATACATTCTCAGGTACATCATGCGAAAAGTGTACCTCACTGTAAATTACGCGGTTGTTCAGGGGGCATTTGGGTCGTTGAACTCTCCAAATGTAAATGCACTACATTTAAATCAAGAGTTTTCGGGGCTTTTACAGAAAAAAATGTTCAGTGAACATGATTCGCCTAGGAAACAGTTAAACCATTAAGAATTTCTCATAGTTCAACATGTGTCAAAATATTAGCAATTTTAGATTAGATTATGCAAACAGTAATTAGATCTGCCTGGAGTAATTAGAATATTCGTAATTGTCTAAAATACAATCAGTTGTCCATAAGAAATCCAATTTGTTTTTATTTTTGATGTGCCAATGACCAAAATAAATCCCTTTCTTGAAGTACTAGCAAGTCAATTACTGTAAGAACCCCACATTGCCCTTGTTCCATCCTGCCTCTTACGTTTGATAGAAATGGCGTGTTCAGGCTTTTTTTTATCCTTCATGCCTTCTAAAAGTATTTAATAGTAAGTATGCAGTTAGGTATAATGCATATATTTTTATGATTACCCTTATAAGGGGTGGTTGTGTTAGGTTACAAAATGCACTTTGAATGATATGAATTAAAGTTTAAATGACTATGCTAATTTATATTCTTCCACAAGTCCGTTTACGACTAAACCAGTGGCCGCACTGTGAACAAAGGGGTAGTCTAATGAAATGTCAATTCAACAAGTATATTGATGTATTTCTAATTCATTACTGCTCTACGTATCAGTGGTGGCTCCTCCACTATGGCAGAAGAGCGTCGCCCCACTGCTTTCAAGCAATGCGAAGGAGAAACATAATGATATATATAATGCTTCCTGCTGCTTTGTAGGTGGGTGGTTGGGCGAGGCTGCTACGCTCTTGGGGCTGGGCAGGGGAGGAGTGCTTTGCCTACTCCTAAGGGTGCAATGGCTGTTTGGTCTGCCCTCTCGGGCCGTTCAAACCAGTCATGTGCACTTTCCCCTTTCTCCATGCAGGCTGCATTACAACCTGCATGGAGAACAAGCCCAGGCTCCCATTCCCTGGTTGAGTGTCCAACCAGGACGCTAAAAAACAATAACAACGCTGCGTTGCAGCATTGTGATTGGTTAGGGGAGCCTGGGTGCCAACCAATACCAACGCAGCATTGCAGCGTTGTGATTTGTCAATGGGGCCTGGCTGTGAAGAGCAGAGAAGAACAGGAGCGTAGATCCGGGTCCTGGCTCAATGGTAAGTTTATTTTATTTCATTTATATTTTAAATATGCGTGAGCCCCACGCAAACCCCCTACTGCACCACCAGCCCACCCTATCACCCATGAGCCATGCCAGCTGCCGCTGCTTCATATAGTGGGAGGTCCAACATGTATTCAATCAGTATATGAGTGAAATGTTACAAGAAATAATAATTTCATAAACAGTGTTAATGCTTTCCACTTAGGAAACTGTTTATTCCTGTTATTAAAAGACCAATTTAAGTTGCCAAAAAAGATGCGCCCAAAGGTTGCTTTGCACAAAATAACACCTCTCCACCATTTTGCCTCCAACACTGAACTCAGGTGAAATTGCGAACATGTGGTCACTGTATACCAAAACTAATTAGTCATTTAATCAATTAGACATTAATTGAAAATAAATTAGTAATACTTGGAGAAATGTATACATAGTTGGGAAAAATCTAGCAATTTGTTTAAAAACGAACCACATTGCACGAAGACACATTAGTAAAGCAGAAATGGAAATCCAACTGGAACAAATTCTTTAAATCCTAGTGTGTACCAGATTCGTTGTGGGCGGCCAATTCAATTCTTAGTTTGAAAGATGTTAAAAACATAAAAAAGCGCCCACCAGTAGTTCCTGTCGATTTCTGCAGGAAAAAAATAGCGTGCAGGAAAATCTTTACTGCTCCCTAGTCATGCATACACATAGACAGGGTAAAACAGATTTCACTCCTAATAATAATCTTATTATCTGTTTGTAAAATTATTTCGCAGTTGTGTGCTTAATCTTCACAATGCACAAAATGTACCCATGGTTAGCGTTTTTAGGCTCCAGTTGCAACATATTTGGCCCAATAAGTCCAACGTAATACAACTTAGGTGTGTTAAGAATTTTTTGTCCTGGCATAGATCCTAATCTATAGGTTGAGGATCTGTGGTTAACCATGCCATGCGGATGGAAATTATTACAATAGAAAATGTGATATTTTGGTGTCTTTTCCACCTTACGAAGTTTAGGTGCAGGAGCAGTGACATTTCATGAGGTTTAGAGAAATGGATTTCACTATCAGGAAAAATAGTTTCCTGGTGGAGAAATATGTTCCTGGTGGTATCACAAAGTTGCAGTCAGAAGGCAGGAAAATCAGTGTCATCAACCAAAGTTGCAGGTTGTCTTCACAACTCAGAAGAATGTCCATCTAGCAGGCCTGGGCGTAGTTCGCGGAGTTTCGCTACACGGAACTCCGCGAAGTTGTACAAAAAGGTAGGGCCGAATTCGACCAAGAACCCTTCAGTATTTGCCCGGCGTTAGCCGCCTCTCATACCATTCGAGATTACCAAACAAAGAGGCAGGCGCTGGAGACAGAAGGCAGGAAACAGGAGTTTATTCCGACGGAGCAGAACACGTCAAATCAGACAACGAGGTATCTTCTCGAGGTGCTCTAACCGCATCTCTGAGGCCTGGCCTCTTATACACAAGTTTATGGCTTTATTACATTTATGACATCAGTGGTATTGCTTTGAAGTACGAAAAAGGCATCTCTGGAATCCCCGGTTCAGGCCCGTTCTCACACATATCTACAGTAGGGGTCCCCACCCAAATCTCAGCATGATGGCTATCGCGCAGCTGGACATTCCGCTGGGAACAGGAATGCGGGCGATCGGTCGCATCTAAGGGTGTGGAGGCATTGATTAATCCCCGCTCCTTTGATGTGAGGCGAGGTCTTACTGGAGGGGGCAATAAACCGTATCTGTTGGGCTAGGTGATGGCCTGGGATCAGGCCGGACAATCGGGCAGGGAGGAAGAGGTTATCAAAAGGGCCTGTTCTATGAATGAGATGAAAGAGTGAGGGGGTTCAGCACGGGATGTGGCCCGGGGACAGGGTCACGCTGGAGGTGCGTTTATGGCCCAAGCAGGAGAGACCGGGGGCTGTCGGGGCGCGGGGGGGTGCTTGCGAGGCCGGGGAGTGAGGGGGAGAGAGACGCGCAGGCTATTGGCAGTGGGCAGAGAGACCATGACAATCAAAATGGCTGCTGCTTACGCGCACGTATGGATTTGAAAAGGACAAGATGGCGCCGATAATGTTTACGCCCCAATCCAGATTTTAACAAAGTGTCATATAAACTCTGCGGAGTTCTGCCACAGGCAGAGTACAGTGCGAACTACTGCTCGCGCTGGTCTTCCAGCTGCTCTGGTGGAAATTCTACTGTGCCCGACCAGGGGAAAAACTCTGCTGCTTACACAGAGCAGAGTTTTCTGCACTCCGCGAGCTCCGTGGAGCGCAGAGAGCAGAAAACTCTGCAAACTCCATGGACGGAGCGAAGTTCACCGCCCTGGCCTACCACTTAGTTCACTTGAAAGCTGCTCATGAAATAAAGGGTTATATTTACAGTTCAGTGAAACTGTTACTCTGCCACAAATGTGACAGATATCCGTCCACTATATTACAAGTGTCATAGCATATAATGCACTTGTAATAAGGCGGATGGAATATCTGTCACATTTTTGATGGAGTAACCCTTCCACCAAACTCAAAATCAGGTCCCAAGTCTGCCCACTATACCAGATCATCAAAGAAGACATCCGGCCAAAAGAAAACACTCATCAACGCATTCGACCAATAAACCACCCACCAATCCATCAAAGGAGAAATGTAATACCATCAACAACTTCTTCTACACAAAGATTGCCGAAATGAGATATTACATTGAAAATACAGAAGTCTCAGCTTGCTCTCCAATGGTACTACCTCTGGACTAACCGATGTCGACCCACTTAGGTCCCTTTTCCACTGAGAATCTCCACTAACAGCATGCTTCAATTACCTCACAGTGGCAAACATTATCTCATTCTCTTTCTGTTATCTCTGCATCTTTTGACACAGTGAATGTAAACGATAATAAAAATATATGTGCAGAAAGGGGCTTCAGTGGGGATATCCTTCTTTAGTTTGCATTCAACCTGAATAACAAATCTCAGTTCATCCAGATGAACCCCCTCTAGGTCTGACTTGCAAAGTGCTCAAAAGTGTGATCATATCTCCAATAAACCCCAGCTCTACATTGAACTCTTGGGAATGTTTCTGGTTATTAAGGATATTAGAATGCATTGGTAGGAGGACAAAACCCAACTCCGCCTAACAATCACATAAAAAGTTACATCAATTAGCTTAAGGACTGCATCACCACCAGCCAAAACTAACTGATACTTCAGGCACACCTTCGTGAAGAATGAGTTCATGCTGATTACCTGAGACAATCATTAGGAATGTGCACAGGAATATCTTTGTATGAATGCCATTGTCAGTCCCAGATCAAACTAGGGCACAATCATGCAAAATTCCAGGGATTCCATGTCAAAACCATCCTCAATTTCAGAATAAACATCTAAAAAGACACAAATCACGTCACCAACTTGACATACTCTGCAACTTGAAGTTTACTCCTTGTAATTGAAAGCTTTCTCCCTGCAGCATCTATTTGTTGTTCCTTAAAAGGCAACAATGTGCAGAGACCATATCATAGTTCTTGTGGTGGCTTTGAAGATGCATTGTAAATGGTGAAATAATTTTTATGCTGAGGAGACTAGAGACCATTAACAGTCATATATAGGTAATTACATATGCTTCTCCTTCCCTTTTCTGTTTACTTTCTGACCCCTGATTCTGCCCTCTCTTCGCTTACCACTTTAGTAACTTGCCTGTAGCTCTTTATGCGTACCATCCTACTTTCTGTTCTGCTCCTGGTGTGTTGTCCTTCCCATGTCTAGGGCTGTTTCCCACTCTTTCTCCTCTCCATTGCTTTCCTTACCTGCTCATCACTCTTTTCGCGTTCTACTGCTCCTGCTCTTCTCATTCACGTGCACCTCCCAGCCGTGCCAATCATTCCATATTCTCCTCCCCCTCCTAGGACCTACTTAATGGCAGCCACAGCACAGGTGCCCAATTGATGCACAACATGTGCACCAAAGGCAAGCCCATCTGCACCCATCCATGCCTGGACCATGCTTAGCACCAGGAACCCTGGTTCTCTCCACACCTACCACTAACCTGAAGTGTCCATCAGTGCTGTCTACCCCGGCCACCGCTCAAAGCACTGCTGCTGCACTGCTCCACACAACATGGGAGGAGCTTTCACATGCACCTCCTGCAAGTTCTCATACACCCTCCCATAAACATTTAACACTCCCACACCAACTGCACCCACCACCCCACTGCTCATTCCTACACTGACAAAACCACCACCCACACAGCACACCACAATCTCATGCATATTCCTCAACACATGCTCACTCACTAAACACACCACGCATATCTGGTCTCTTCTGCATGACCAAGCTCTGGACCTACCCATGCCACTGGGCTTCTCCTGGACCTGATTTTACCCCCTCAGCAACACCACAGTCGAAAAACTGTTGCCTATCACCTGGACAGACTACCCCCTCATCAGCTTCAGCATCTCCTCCCCAAACCACAGAAGTCCCACCTCCAATAAACCTGCCCACCTCTGCTGGAAAAACATCCCGGAGAATTGGGCTTCGTGAACTGACCTTATCCCACCGGCAGCCAGATGGCAGATATCAAGAAATTCCCATCACCGCTCATGGCAACACCCTGATCATCCTTAAGTTTGTTAAACAGCAAGAACACAAACACAAGCTAGCTGGTACACTGAAGAACTCAACTCAGGATGACAAAATTAGCACTGTGAACAACTCAAGAGGAGAACAAGCCAAGACTCTGCAGAAAAAGACATGTTCATATCCATTACGAGATGCTACCAACAACAAATCCGGAAGTCCATGCATACCGCTCTCATAGACAGCGTTGACGCTGGCTTCAGCAGTAACAAAGAAATCTTAGCCATTGTCAAATGTTTTACCAGGCCTGCAGCCACATCCAACAACATCACCCCCCTCGCAAGAGCTCTTCAACAATGTCTCTGAATTTTCCTGCAACAAGATTACATCTACATACAGCAAATTCAGACCCCTTCAACCTGGCAAAAGATTCCTTTCTCCTATGAAGAAAGAACTCAGATTGCATGGCCCACGATCACCATAGACAAGATCCCTGCTACCATGAAGTCCATCCACTCTGGGGTTGTGAGAAATTGGGTCACTGGTTCAGGGGGCTGAAACCGTTTTCAAGCAGCAACTACAATTCTTCTCAGGTTGAAGTCACAAGCAAAGCCTAACTTAACATGTGCTTAACCCTCAGGTAGCTTGGCAATGAGCAATCAGGCTTAATGTATTTCTGCAACACTTCAAACAGTAACACAGTGAAAATATACCACAAACGGAGCCCACAACAGAGTTAGACAGATAGAGGATTTAGTAATAAATAAAACAAGACCATAACAAAACAAAACGAATCAGTAGAACTATAGATATTCAATCTTAAATATTTTAGGAAAAATAGCACCAAAAGGTGTAAAGGACTAACTGTCGATATCTGGTCATGCCGAACCAGGACAAAGTAATAAGTTCAGGCCAAATGAGATGGACCACGGGCCAGCTGCAAGGACACAGCTAGGCCCACTGAACAAAGTACCTTCACTCCTGGTTTATAAAGTGTTGCCAACACCCTTGTCGAAGATGCTGCGAGTAGCCTAATAGATCATTTAGTTCAGAGATGTGGTGAGGCTGCTATGTGAGGGCATACCTCGTCATCAAGGATTAAGTTGTGGGGGCTGACAATGTGAAGTCTGGTGTCGAGGATGTGGTGCAGTCGGGGCAATGTGTCAGTTCCAAGGAGTTGCAGGCTGCAATGCAGAGTCCAGCGCCACCATTGATGCTGCTGTTGAAAAGGGTTACAAGAGCCTGTGCGGAGGATACATTGTGCTGTCATGGTTCTGATAAGGCTGCAGTGGTGATACGACGGGTCCAACCCACACAAAAGCACTGATGTTTTAGTTCCGCTCGTGCTTGCGCTACACAGCAGAGGAGATGTTAGTTCCACTGGATCCAGAGAGGCTGGCAGAGAACCTTAGGCCCACTTAAAGGGGCCCAGGACTGGGGTGCCACTGCTTGGCAGGGTAGATTTACAATTGGCAGAGTCCTGGTGGAGGTGCCAGGTGGTTGGATGCCTGTTGTGTCCCTGAGGCTTCAGATTTGGAGGCCAGCCAATTAGCTCTTGGAGTCCTCTGGGCTCAAGAGATTGTGGTACTGAAAATGTTGGACCTGTGTCAACAACATCGTCGTATGATGACGATTTTGGTATCAGTAGACCGAGAATGACGTGTACACTACATACTCCAATTTTCGGCATATTTGGGCGGCGAAGTCACCATTAAATTAGGGACTCCGTCCTGAACCCTCGGGTTCCATTTTGTATACGGCATCCATTTTGTGATTGCCCTCACATAGGCCGGTGACTAAGACCAAAAACGAGCCTGAAGGACACGTTGCTGACTCCTGCACGACCTGCAAGCTGACTCCACTGCCCAAGGCAAAACCTGTTCGGTCAGTTTCTCTTCCAGTGGCCGGTCGAGATAGTATCAAGGCACAACATGTCATAAACCCTCCATCGCACACAAACCCTTCCTAATCTTACACACACCTGCCTCTGTTTCTTTCTTTATGACTTGCTTTACGAGGAGGAGGCGCCCGTTTTTATTGGGGTTTCATCGATATCTGATGAAAATACTGGGCCTAGCCGGGTAATTGATTGTGGGCTGAACAAACTGAAATATGGGCTTGTCATCATGACTCTGCTTTTTCTTTGTATCGAAAATATGTGAATGGTCAACTGTAAAATAAGGAATGTTTGCCTGAAGCATAATATTTTGTATAAAAAGAGAAGGCTGGCTTTGTAAGATTGAGCAGTCTCCTGAGAATATACACCGTGTTGTACTTCTAGGATGCCTGTTACTTGGTTGCAGCCAATAAACTCGATCTTTGACTTCACCTAGAAGACTCTGAGTTTCTGTAGTCTGAAACAGGGAGGACCCGAAGTCATAGGGTGTGTCCCTGGCACTGCTGGGTTCTGAAAAACCCAGTACTTCAGTTGGCGCCCAACGTGGGGCGATATCAGCGGTACCGGTCCAAGCCAGAGGTTCGTGAGGAGCTTCGTGTGAAAATTCTGGAGGAAGGCCGCCACTTCATCGACCCCTGCATGTCGACGTGGTCCGAAAGTCTTTGCTACGAGGTTCCCCGCTTCCCGACGGCTACGAAGGACTGCTGCCCTGACTATCGCCCTGTTTTGGACCCTTGATGATTGGTAGAGCGAAACGATAGACGAGTCTTCTGGTGACGTCATCGATAACTCAGTTAAGTATAAGTGGAGCGTCTCCCAGTCCTTAGTTTGGTTCTTAGTTTGGGTATCCCCTTGGGATCTTTGATTTGGAACTTGCAAGTACCAAAGCCGAGGGACTCGTGTATTCACGAGACTATCGTAATCGATAATCCTTTGAAGTTTGAAGCTAGACTAGAGAGTGAAGATGCCTGGTCTTAGCAGACTTGGGAACTTGTTTTGTCTTGGTTGTAATAGGGATTCCCGATTAGAGGACTCGTGTCGGTTCCTCCAATTGGAACTCCAACCTATGAACACTACGTGAAACACGGCGTGGGCCCCATCACGTATATTGAAGTATGGATCCTATACACCAGAAAGGATGGTGTTTTAAAATGGCCCCAATATGGTAGTTTTGACACAGAGATACTAGATAATCTAGAGGTTAGACTTTTTAAGAAGAAAGCCCGGCCGGCGATGTTTGACTCTTTCCGCCTATGGCGAAAGAAAGCCAAACAGAAAGAAATTAAATTAGCTAAAAAGAATAAAAGAGAAAAGGGTATTTCGATAATGCAAGCTGCTATGCAATATAAAGATGATGAGGAACAACAAGCGAGTGAACAGTTGCACAGGCAACGTAAAATGGCGATCGATAAATGCTATCCAGTTTTGCCGCCTCTTCAGCAAGATGCAGCAAAAGAACTTGAGAAAGATCCGTTAATGTCTCACTTATTAAGTTCGCCACCCCCCTATGCGCAGAGTGCTACTGCACCTCTGCAACCTTTAGTTGTGCAACCTCCGGTTGTTGTGCCCCAGGTTCTTCCACAACCGCCAGCTCCTCTTCAGTTGGCTCCTACTGCTACGGCTCAGCCTCCTCAAGGGCCGCTGACTTTGCTACCTGCTCCCCCTGTACTTCGTACGACTTTGCCTATTGCATCGACTGCCTCTTCTGATATTCCTACTGTTACTGCGTCTGCATCTACATCTGCATCTACCTTGCCTCACTCTGCTTTTACTCCTGTTCTTTCGCCAACTTCTCCTTCTGTTCGACAGAGAATGACTAACACTGTTGCTAGTCTTCTGTATCCTATTTTTGGGGCAACAAGTATGACCCCTGTTTCAACGAGCAAACAATTGCGTAGTCAACTGCCCGACTCTAGAGAGCGGGAAACATTGAATTATTTGGCACACAGATGGGTTACAGACCCTACGACATACGAGTTAGATTCTGTTATGGATGTCTTCCATCAGTGGGAAGAGCCGAAACAGAGATATGTTTTCGAGAAAATGTGTACTTTTCTTTGTGAGGATTTAGAGGGAAATGATTTGGAGCCCAATCCGCCTGAGTTATGTCGTATACGGTTCGAGTTTGCAAAAGGCACAATTGTGGGTTCCGATGTTGAAAAAGCAGTTGCGACATTATTGTCGTTTAGGAATGAGGGTGTTTCCCGGTCATTATTTGAGCATGATTCTTCCGTTAGGAGGAAAGCGAGACAATACCCCATGAGAGAGGTTCCTCCAGTATGGAAGGAAGAAGTAGCGGCTGGTCTGAATAATGTTCCCCCAGCTATACCGGCACACTTTCAGCGTGTTTAGGTACATGTGCCTTGGAAACGAGCTGAAGTTTTGGCCCTTAAGCAGACTTTGCCTGATCCCCGTAAAAATCCTGCAGGGTATTACAAGGAAATGTCACAGACTGCAGGCTCTTGCATTATGAATTTAGCGGATATAGACATGTTGTTTGGAAATGTTGTTCCACAGCCTTTATGGGGAAAGATTTGTCATGTTGATCATGATCAGGAGTTAGGTGATACATGGGTTAATATTGCTGCTGCTGATGGCAGACAAGTTAGTGGTGCTAAACCCGAACCTTTAGTGGCAGACCTCCCTGGTAGAATAATTACTTACATGAAGACTTTGATGCCTGCGATGCGGGTGAATTGGGACAAATTGTCTGCGTGTAAGCAAAATAAAGATGAGACCGTGTCTGATTTCTTCACCAGGTTCGAAGAAACGTTTATCGACCACAGTGGTCAAGATATGAGTACAGAAGGTGGTCAACGGTTGTTCGTTGACAAGTTCGTGCATAGTTTGCTTCCCGAGTTGTGTAAGAAATTAAAAGATTCAGAAAGTTCGTGGGCTGTTTCCTCTTCAGCACAGATATTGGCTACTGCGCAGTATTACGAAAATAGAGACAAGGACGAGAAAGATAGAGTAGAAAAGAAAACGAAAGAGTTCAAAACGAAGGTCCTATTACAGCAGGCGTACCCGCCTCGTGGTGGTCAGAGTAACTATCAGCAGCCTCAGCAGTTTCAGAGAAACATGCAAAGGACCGAATATCCTCAACAACGCTTTCCTGTAGGCCCTAATCAGTGTGCATATTGTAAAGAAGAGGGCCATTTTAAAAGTAGTTGCCCTGCTCTGCTACAGCGTATGGATGGTGTTTCTAGCGCAAGAGGTCGAGGTACTCCACAAGCACCTAGAGGTAGAGGACGTGGAAATTTCCCCCAGAACGCGCGTTCTTTTCCGCCTCAGAATTCAATGAATAGTTTTGATCAGCAGAATAACGCGTCTGGTAGGACGCCTCAGTACTATGCTGATGACTACTATGCAGAAGATGAGAATATGGAAGGTAATGATTGCTAGGACAGCCATAGACAAAGAGAGGGAGTTGTTTCAGTTCCAGTAGATCAGAGTGGACCTTATGTTGAGGTGATTACATCAGGTGTGTCAGAGCCTTTTCTGTTGGACACTGGTGCTACAAAGAGTTCCATTATGCACTCTAAACTCCCTGGCGCACCTTTGTCTGGCGAAATGAATGTTTCAGTAGGTTTTTCTGGCGCCCCGGTTAGGAACCCGATTTCTAGTCCTATGTCCCTTTCTGTTGGACCTTGTGAATTAGAAGCACCCCTTATTCTGACAACAGGTTGTGGTGAAAACTTGTTAGGACTGGATCTGTTGAAAAGATTGTATGCGACGTTGTATTGTTCTCCTTCAGGAGTGCAACTTACACTAGGTAAGAAAGTGGTCTCCCCAATGTATTTGTCAAAGGATAAACTTCCGACAGAATTGTCGCTTCTTCCTGATATTCTTTGGGCTACTAGTCCTAATGATGTGGGTCTTTTGGAAATACCGCCATATGTTGTGACATTGAAAGCCAATGTTAAAATGCCACGAATTCCCCAATATAGAATCTCTAGTGAAGGTAAAAAAGCGTTGCTAGCAATCATTTATGATTTAATTGAAAAAGATGTAATTGAAGAGACAAGAGGCAACATTTGCAATAGTCCTATTCTGCCTGTTTTGAAACGTACTGACTCTTCTCAGCCACCCGTTTACAGATTTGTGATTGATCTTAGAGAAGTGAACAAAATCGTTGTGCCACAATATCCAGTAGTCCCTGATATCACTGCCATATTGACTATGATTCCGGCTTCCGCGACTTGGTTCTCGGTGATTGACTTGAAGAATGCGTTCTTCAGCATCCCGATTGCCGAGGAAAGTAGGGATATTTTCGGCTTCAGTTTAGGAGGTCGAAGCTTCCGCTTCAAACGCGCTCCCCAGGGCTACTGTGAAAGTCCATCAATATACAGTCAAGCTTTAAAAACACAGCTTGATACGATTGTTTTACCTGATGGCGCTACACTTATTCAGTACGTTGATGATTTGCTTGTTGCTGCAGATACTGAGAAAATCTGTAAAGAAGCCACATTGTCGTTGTTGCGTCATTTGTCTGATTTACACCACAAAGTGTCTCTTTCCAAATTGCAATATTGTCGACAAGAAGTGACCTACTTAGGTCATCTCTTATCGATGGAGGGAAGAAAACTGACCCCAGAAAGAATTCAGGCAATAGCGAAATTGAGTGTGCCTAGGACACAGAGCGAAGTGCGTGCTTTCTTGGGCATTACATCTTACTGCAGACAATGGATACCGAATTTTTCTTTGTTGGCCAAACCTTTGGTGGCATTAACTTGTAAAGATACACCGAATCCCCTCCCATGGTCTGAAGAGTGTCAGAAAAGTTTTTCCGAATTACGCAATGCATTATGTTCGGCTCCTGTGTTGGGTACCCCCGACTACAGTAAGCCTTTTACATTGTATGTCCATGAGAAAGAAGGTTGTGCATTGTCAGTGTTGACACAGCTGTTCGGAAATAAGCAGTGTCCATGTGCATATTTTTCGTCAACTTTGGACCCGGTAGCTAAAGCATTGCCAAGTTGCTTAAGAGCCAGGGCGGCAGCAGCGGTTTCTATTCGGCAGTCTGCTGGTTTAGTGATGAATAATACATTGGTTGTGATGGTCCCACATGCAGTGGACACGTTGTTAAATAGGACCAAGACACAGCACTTAACTGGGGGTTATGAGTTGACACTTTTAGCGAGTCATGTACACATAAAGAGATGCAACACATAAAGAGATGCAACACCATGACATTCCTCTCTCCACACTCTCACAGGAAGATGTGCAATCCCTAGAGGGTGGTCTGACGGGGGAGGAGTTGGGGGCGGCCCTAGCAGCCCTAAACACTGGAAAGGCGATGGGACCCAACGGTCTACCGATCGAACTCTATAAGACACTGTCATCGACCCTTACCCAACATATGCTTCCCATGTACACTGACTGCTTGGAACGGGGCTCCCTCTCGCCGGATCAGAGGTTGGCCACTATTGTCACTATACACAAGCCTGGTAAGCCACCTGACCTGACTTCCTCATACCGGCCGATCTCACTGATGAACGCAGATGCAAAAGTGCTAGCGAAACTCCTGGCCCTACGTCTACAACCTCACCTCACAACTCTGGTACACCCAGACCAATCAGGCTTTATGCCTGGGCGTAATACCTCCCTTAATTTGCGGAGACTAAACGGAATACTTCACCGCATTCCCTTACTCCGGGAGGATGCCGCAATTCTCTCATTAGACACTACCATGGCGTTCGATCTTGTGGAGTGGCCCTTCCTTTTTGCGGTACTCAAGAAGATGGGCTTTGGCCCTAACTTCTGTGGCTGGGTTAGACTCCTTTATACAGCACCCTTGGCACAGATCATTGCGAATGGGCACACGTCACGCGTGATCACATTGGGTCGTGGCACCCGCCAGGGCTGCCCCCTGTCCCCACTATTATTCGCCCTCATACTTGAGCCGCTAGCGGTGAAAATCCGTATGGATCCACAGATCCGAGGCATCTCGTGGGGAGAGGGCTGGGAAGACCGCATCTCCCTCTATGCTGATGACGTACTGCTATATTTGACGTCTCCAACCCCGTTCCTAGCGACGCTAAGGGCCATACTTAAGACCTATGGCGACGTCTCGGGGTATACCATTAACTGGGCCAAGTCGCTCCTGTATGTATTACGCGGTTCGACGCCCATGCTGCCACATGGCTGCACCTTGCAAACGGTATCCAGAGGGTTTAAATATCTCGGGATATACATCACCCCAGAGGAGACAGTCTTTATGGAAGAAAACCTACTGAAACCTCTACAGAGGCTAAAGTCGGATGTGAAGCACTGGCGTTCCCTTCCTCTGACTCTACTGGGCAGGGCGGCCCTCTTTAAAATGCTCTCACTCCCAAGACTCCTCTATGCATTACAAAACACCCCATTCCCGGTCCCTCTCACATATTTGAAGTCGATCGATGCTGAGATCGCCGCACTCTTATGGGACGGTAAACCGGCCCGTATAGCGCAGGCTAAATTGTCACGTAGTTGGTATGACGGGGGCATTGCCTTGCCGAACGTCAAGCTATACTACTGGGCAGCTCAACTTATGGTAGTGAACCAATGGCTGCATGCCCCGCAACGGGATCCGGCCTACGCCCTTGACAGGACCGTTCTCCCCCCAGACAAACTTATGAAGGCACTATACTCCGTCAAGCGCCGGCACACACTCACGGGCCCTACGGCACACACAATCAAGATTTGGCATACTGCACAGAGAGCTCTAGGATGGAAGGGAGTCCTTACGCTGGCCACACCGCTCTGGGATACCCCCAAACTTGGCACACTGTCGAACTCGAAAGGTTTCAGGCAATGGGATCTAATTGGCATATCGACAATCGGAGACCTATGGATAAGGGGGGGGGGTTATTTCATTCCCAGCCCTGCGAGAGAAGTATGGAATGGGGGCAAATGAACACTATAGGTATGCACAAATCAAACACGCCTTGCAGGGAGCCATCCCATCTGACTCAACCCTTGCCGCATCCTCCCCCCTGGAGGATAGACTCCTCACTGACCACTTAGATAAGAAGGCGATCTCCCTTACATATCGGAAGCTCGTCAATAATCTCCCTGACCCCACGGTAGTCCTCCGTAGCAGATGGGAGGTGGATCTGGGTGACATAGCTGATGAGGACTGGTTACATGCACTGGCCTCGCCCAGGGAGACCACCATACCTTCACGACTGAAACTGGTTCAATTAAAAATACTACATAGGGTGTATTATTCCCGTACTCTACTACATAAACTGGGGCGTACCCCGGAACCTACCTGCCTCAGGGGTTGTGGATCCCCAGGGACTTTTTATCATATTTTATGGGATTGCCCCAAAATACAATCTTATTGGGAGGAAGTGTTGTTTGAGATATCGGAGGCGACGGGGGTTGTGCTACAGAATGACCCTAAGTGTTGTATACTAAACATTTGGTCTCCTACTGATATGAACAAGGGATTGCAACTCTGGGCGACACTGGGTATGGCCATTGCAAAGCGTAACATTGCTAGGAGATGGGGATCTGGTGTGAAACCCTCATGTACTCGATGGTGTAATGATATGGACTCAGCAATGGTAGCGGAAAGGGCAGTATATGTGCATAGACGGTGCCCTAAAAAATGGTCGAGAATATGGACTAATTGGAATGAATATCGAGGGAACCTATGTGAGCCCCCGGAGGAACTGCTAGATCCTGATGATGACCCATAGAGGGAGTGCCACAGTGTATTTGCTATATGATAGCCTTCTGTGTGTTTTGGGGGCATGGCGGGGATGTCTTTGGGAAAAGTGTGATGAGAAACGATCTAAGTCGCTGCGATATATACTGTGTAACTTGGAGTACATCTGGAGGGGGGTCATGGTTGCAATTACGAGATGTGCCGTACTAGGCGGGGGGAGGCGCAGGGAGTGCCAGGCAAGGCTAGTGATGTGGCTTGTGAAGGGGACTGTCTTCATAATATGATGATGTGCTTAGGATCCGATTGAAAATGCTTGGCTAATGTAACCCTGTAGGATGTTGATAATGACTGGTGCAATCCTGATTCTCATAGAGACAAGTTACGGTTGTTTATTATAAAATGAGACGGACTAGGTCTGTGAACATTATTATCCGAAGGTATTCAGATGTTATTTACACGATTTACGACTTGGCAAGGATGGCCGTTACCATTGCATTGATGTTTAGATACTTTACGTTTGATAAATAGCGGCCAGCCTCCGGGTTGTGTGTAAGACGCTGTGTATTTCTGAAACTTTAATAAACGTCTTAAAAATTTAAAAAATAAAAAATAGATGCAACACATTGAATCCAGCTACATTGTTGCCGACTGTAGCAGAGACAGATGCTTCTGAACAACATGATTGTTTTCTCAGAACAGAAGACGAAACGAAAGGGAGAATAGATCTCCAGGACACTCCTCTTGTGAAGTGTGATGGTACCTTATGGGTGGATGGTTCATGCTTCAAGCTTCCGAATGGTGATACGACTGCAGCATATGCTGTTACGACTTTGCATACGATTGTTGAAGCTGCACGTATCCCACATAATTCAGCTCAAGCAGCAGAGTTGATTGCACTTACAAGAGCGTGTGTGTTATCAAAAGGAATGAAAGTGACCATATATACTGACAGCCAGTATGCATTCGGTGTGGCCCATAGTTTTGGACGATTGTGGAAAGAACGTGGGTTCCTGACTTCGCATGGAGCTAAGATACAGCATGGTCAGTTGGTGAATGAGCTTCTCGAGTCACTTACGTTGCCCCTGCAAGATGCGATTGTAAAATGCAGTGCACACAAGAAGGTGACTGATGATGTTGGTCGTGGAAATGCATTTGCTGATGAAGTCGCAAAAGAAACAGCAAGGGATGTGATGAGCCGAATGTATGTTGCAGGCCCTGCAAGATGGGTTGGTGACGTTGGAATGTGTGAAGACACAATAGAGAGTGTGAAGTCTATTCAAGCTGAAGCTACAGAGAAAGAATTGAGTGTGTGGAGAGAAAGTACGGGTAAATTAGATGCAAATGGTTGTTGGGATGAATTGTCAGAACATCGGCGATGGTTGTTACCCGATGCATATGTGCTTGCAGTGGATACAATGGCCCATGGAATGGCTCACATCAGTGTGAAAGGGATTTGTAAGTTGTTGGCTCCAGTGTGGCAAAATGCGAGAATCCCAAAATGCGCAGAGAATGTGGTCAAGAATTGCATGCTGTGCTTGAAATACAACCCTGGTAGGGGAACCCCAACTCCAGCTGGTCATTTTGCGCCTCCAACGTACCCGTTCGAGGTTTTGCAGCTAGATTTCATCCACATAGAGAGGTGCAACAACTTGAAATACGTACTCGTTGTTGTTTGTGCCTTTTCAAGATGGGTAGAGGCATATCCCCTGAAGGACAACACTGCCTTGTCCACAGCTAAAGCCCTTGTTAAAGAGTTCTTTCCTAGGTTTGGAATGCCGAGAATGGTCTGGAGTGACAATGGGAGCGAATTTGTGGGTCAAGTGATGAAGAAAGTATGCGAAGGGCTAGGTATCCAGCAAAAATTCCACGCTGCAAATCACCCCCAATCAGCTGGACTAGTAGAGTGCTACAATGGCACGTTAAAACTGAAATTGGCCAAAATCCAAGCGAGCTCTGGTCTTAAATGGCCTGACGCCCTGCCTTTGGCACTCCTATCAACCAGAATGACTGTGCATTCGCGAGTGGGCCAACATATGGGGAGTGCCAAGGCCGACAAAATTCAGTGAGATCGAACACCCTGTACTGCTTGACTATTTGTACGAATTGACGGCTAAATTGCGTGTTTTATACCAACAGGTTCACAATACTCTGCCTTAGGTCTCTGAAGCTCCAGGACATCCTATTACTCCTGGATCCTGGGTTTTGGTGAAGAATTTCCAGCGGACAAAGAATGATCAGCCCCGCTGGACAGGCCCCTACCTAGTCCTGTTATCAACAAGATCAGCTGTGCGAGTGGAAGGGAAAAAGAACTGGATCCACGGCGTACATTGTAAGAGGTTCCCTTTGCCTCTGCCGTACGACCGGTGGGTCCAGGAGGGTGTTGCTGACTTTGAGACTGAGACTGTGCCTCGTTTTCTACCTTTCAGTGATGCACGTATAAAAGGAACAATTTCTGAACAAGAAAGTGACAAACTTTTGCAAGGAGCTGTGCCACCGTCAATTCAATTGGACACTGCAGAACTGCTGTTTCATGACCAGACATTACCTGGAAAAAGACGCTATAACTTGAGGCCGAGAGCTATGGACAAATACATTTTTCTTTCCTTTGCTATTTTTTAAAGTGCAGCTCCCCCATCTGAGAAACTTTTTTATTTTTGTTTTTCGAACCACCATCCGGGTTCAGCTGTAGGGTCGCGGTTGCCCAAGTCTTTGGAGTGCAGCTGAAGACGTTAGGTCGACAGTTCTGGTTGGTCTAAGGGAGTTGCCCTGGACTAACAGAAGTATTCCTTAGCATAGAACACCCTACCATCGCGAGCAGCATTTAGAGAGGATGGAGTTTTTCGAGATGGAGAGACCTGCCATAAAAATGAACTTCAAAGCTAAAATATGTAGAATGATGACCAAGAAATGATTTTTGATATTATGCATTTTCATGTTGCTCAGTGTAATGATGTTTTTAATAGGATATGTTTTATTCTCTTTTCGAATGACATTTGCACCCACTACACTGCCCATACCTCCTCCTACTGTTTCCTCGCATTCTTTCCACCCTTTTCCTGAACATGAGTCCGTTAGGAGATTAGAGTTTATTAATAACTCCTTCGTTCAGCTTTTGCACCAACACCAACTAGTAATGAACACGACTAACTGTTGGGTGTGTGGTCTTATGCCTCACACAACGGATAAAGGTATCCCTTATCTGGTCCTGCCTTTTAGCCATAATGGTTCTGTGTGGGCATACAGAACAATGTTCATCTACGCACATGAAGTCTACCCCCTACGTTCTGTGAAAGATAATCCTAAGAATAGTGCTCTAGTTAAGGGTATAGTAGATATGATTAGGGAAGATACTTCCTATGAGACTATCCCATGAGATGAGACACTAGCATACATTGGATGGAACGTGATCGGATATGGAGTTACTCTGGGTGAGAAACAGCGAGCTAAGAGATCCTCCCCGATTTGGATTGTACCCCATCAGGGTCACCTATGTGTGCAAGGTAACGGCAAGAATCCCCGAGCTCATTTAGGGAAAAGCATCTGCACTGAGACATATGTTTTTGCGTCTCAGACTTCCCCTTCGTTCTTAGCAGCTAAGGGTACCTATTTCATCTGCCACGATAGAGCCTATACATGGTTGCCCCCTGACTTTTCGGGCACATGTTTTGTTTCGTTCCTGTTGCCTCCCACCTACACAGCTGCGGCAGATTACCACAAGACAAGGATAGTTAGAGGTGTCTTCAGTAAAGAAGACACTGCAGGACAAGAATTTGGAGACTTTATGAAGGGTTTTCTGCCATTTTGGGGACCAATGGTTAACAGCAGGAACATAAGGCAATTGACGAGGGTGGTTGAATCCACCGTAGATGAAACTGCCGGTGCCCTTAGTAACTTGACTGCTGAGCTCCAGTCGGATCGCCTTATTACCCTTCAGAACAGGGTCGCGTTAGACGTCATACTTGCAGACCGAGGTGGGGTATGCAAAGTGATCCAATCGAGTTGCTGTGTTTTCATTCCAGATAACGCTCCAACAGTGTACCAGGCCATCTCCAAACTACATAAGATCTCTGAATCTATTCATGTGGATAAAGGAGATTGGTCGTTGATGGGATGGGCCTGGGACTGATATCCGCCTGATGATGGAAGATTCTGATGGTCATTGAGATGATCTTAGCCATTCTTTTCCTGTTCCTTTTCCTTTTCTGTCTATGCATACAGTGTGCTCCTGCTATATGTGGCCTCTGTGCTACATCGTGTGTAAGGAAACCTGTATCGAGGGACGAGCTAAGTAATAGGATGATGCTACAGCAACATCTCAATGATTTTAGGAATAGAGACCTGGACTCAGATTAGCATGAGTATAGGTTATTGCCTATGTAAGGGCAAAAGGAGGGTCTGTGGTACTGAAAGTTTTGGACCTGTGTCAACAACATCGTTGTATGATGACGATTTTGGTATCAGTAGACCGAGAATGACGAGTACACTACATACTCCAATTTTCGTCATATTTGGGCGGCGAAGTCACCATTAAATCAGGGAATCCGTCCTGAACCCTCGGGTTCCATTTTGTATACGGCATCCATTTTGTGATTGCCCTCACATAGGCCGGTGACTAAGACCAAAAACGAGCCTGAAGGACACGTACGCCTTTGCTGACTCCTGCACGACCTGGGAAAGCTGACTTCACTGCCCAAGGCAAAACCTGTTCGGTCAGTTTCTCTCCCAGTGGCCGGTCGAGATAGTATCAAGGCACAACATGTCATAAACCCTCCATCGCACACAAACCCTTCCTAATCTTACACACACCTGCCTCTGTTTCTTTCTTTATGACTTGCTTTACGAGGAGGAGGCGCCCGTTTTTATTGGGGTTTCGTCGATATCTGATGAAAATACTGGGCCTTGCCGGGTAATTGATTGAGGGCTGAACAAACTGAAATATGGGCTTGTCATCATGACTCTGCTTTTTCTTTGTATCGAAAATATGTGAATGATCAACTGTAAAATAAGGAATGTTTGCCTGAAGCATAATATTTTGTATAAAAAGAGAAGGCGGACTTTGTAAGATTGAGCAGTCTCCTGAGAATATACACCGTGTTGTACTTCTAGGACGCCTGTTACTTGGTTGCAGCCAATAAACTCGATCTTTGACTTCACCTAGAAGACTCTGAGTTACTGTAGTCTGAAACAGGAAGGACCCGAAGTCATAGGGTGTGTCCCTGGCACCGCTGGGTTTCGAAAAACCCAGTACTTCAAGATGCAGGTCCAGGCCGAAGGGCAGCAGTTCAGCAAAGTAGGAGTCCAGCGGTGTGCAGTCCAGCAGAGTGGCAGCCTTTCAGCAGCACAGCAGTCTTTCTTTCTGGCAGAGTATCCATAGGTCCACAAGTGTAGCGAAAATTTGGTGGCTGAGGTCTATTATTTATATGTATTTGTGAATTTGAAGTGGGGGAGAAGCCCCTATGGGTTTCTATTTGAAGTACCCAGGCATCCTGCCTTCTCTGCCTTGTCTCCAGACTAATTACAGGGAGTATGCAGCCCTTTGTGTGGAGTGGGGCTGCGCCCAGCTCCGCCCTCCCTTTCTGCCAGTGATGGTCCATCAAGGCACACCTAAGTAAGCATGGGCTGAAAATGTGTTCCGCTAGCGGAATTTGCGGATTTACCGCGATTTCGCGATCTGCGAATCTCGCAAAATCGCTGTAAAATCCACGAATCAGAGGAGACGAATTTTCAGCTAAGCACTTACATGGTTACAGCAGCAGGTGTAAAAGTTGAAGCTAATTTTTTGTAACCTTTTACAAAAGGGTTACAAAGAAATTAACTTCAACTTGGGCACCTGCTGCTGTAAGCCTGTAAGGGCTTCCTGGCGCCTCGTTGCCTACTTGCAACTATTCTCTGACCCTGCTCTGACCCTTGAAGCAGGGTCAGAGAATAGTTACAAGTAGGCAATGAGGCGCCTGTCACGAAAATTAAACCTCAACAGGAAGCACTGACAGATATAAAAACAAGCATTTGCAATGCAATAGGTCTCGCATTAGGAAAGTTTGAGCTATTGGTCTTGTAAATGACAATTTGTTTTATTTATGTGTTGGTTTTGAAAATAGCTAAATTAATAGCTTTGTCATTTACAATGCCAATAGTTATAACTTTCGCAAATATGACACCTATAGCATTTGTAATGCAACATGTTTTTTATTTACGTGACTTAGCTGTATTGATATTACAAATTGCAATGGCTTTTAATTTTTTTAAATAATTAATACTTAAATAAAAGTGATTTTAATTTATAATGGCAATAGCTTAAACTTTTGTAAATAACTTTTGTGAAGATTATGTTCAGTGTATTTTATTGTGATGAAAATCCAAGAACAGAAGTGAAATATTAACATCTTTTTGTGGCATTTGTAATAAAGTTTGAAACATTGATAGAACATATTTGAACCAGTTGTTGTTGAATGGTTGCGCAGATTGATGCTGGGGTGGCGCTGAGTGGTGCTGGGTGGCGCTGAGTGGTGCTGTGGTGATGCTGAGTGGTGCTGTGGTGGTGCTGAGTGATACTGGGATGGTGCTGAGTGATGCTGGAGTGGTGCTGAGTGGTGCTGTGGTGGTGCTGAGTGATAATGTGGTGGTGCTGAGTGATGCTGTGGTGGGTCTAACAGAGGGCAGAAGGGCACAAAAAACGAGTCTAACGGGGCAGAAAGGCACGAAAACGAGTCTAACAGAGGGCAGAAGGGCAAAAAAAAGAGTCTAACAGAGGGCAGAAGGGCACAAAAACAAGGGAATAACGGAGGGCAGAAGGGCACAAAAAACGAGTCTAACAGAGGGCAGAAGGGCAGAAAAACGAGGGAAAAATGAGTCTAACAGAGGGCACAAGGGCACAAAAAACGAGTCTAACAGGGGCAGAAGGGCAGAAAAACAAGGGAAAAACGAGTCTAACAGAGGGCAGAGGGGCACAAAAAACGAGTCTAACAGGGGGCAGAATGAATCCCGCCCTGCGTGTTTGTCCACGAAGATGCCACCTTTTTGTGCCATACCTCTACTCAACTGGAGTACTTTCTACTGTCTAATCAGTAAGTGCTCCCTCGTTGGCTAAATGTATAGGGGCAGATTTACAATAACTGGCGCATCCCCAGGGATGCGCCAGTTATTGTGCGCCGCAGCTCCGCCACCCTTGGTGCGCCGCATTTACAATGCGGCGCACCATGTGGCAAAAAGGGCACAGATGCGTCACGCATCTGTGCCGTAAAAGCAGCGCAAGCAGGGCAGGGTTTTGACGCAGCATTGGCCTAAAAGTGACTGAATGAAATCTTGTAGATTTCACTCAGCCACTTTTAGGAGGCGTTCCTGCGCAGGAACGCCCTCCCCTGCGCCGGAACGCCTCCTGATGGCGCAGGGCTTTACAACGTGATGCATCTCTCAGATGCGTCACGTTTTTAATACCCAACACCATGGCGCATCTTTCGTGCTGCCGCTGTGTCACAAAAAGTCTCGGTAGAGTGTGGCAATTGTGACTCAGAGGGTGGCAGTGATGAACCAAAGGGTGACCGTGATGAACCAGAGGGTGGCAGGGGTGAACCAGAGGGTGGCAGTGCTGAACCAGAGGGTGGCAGGGGGAACCAGAGGGTGGCAGGGGTGAACCAGAGGGTGGCAGTGATGAACCAGATGGTGGCAGGGGTGAACCAGAGGGTGGCATGGGTGAACCAGAGGGTGGCAGTGGTGAACCAGAGAGTGGCAGTGGTGAACCAGAGGGTGGCAGTGCTGAACCAGAGGGTGACAGTGGTTAACCAGAGGGTGGCAGTGGTGAACCAGAGGTGCTGTGATGAACCAGAGGGTGGCAGGGGTGAACCAGAGGGTGACAGTGCTGAACCAGAGGGTGACAGTGCTGAACCAGAGGGTGGCAGCGGTGAACCAGAGGGTGGCAGGGGTGAACCAGAGGGTGGCTGGGGTGAACCAGAGGGTGGCAGGGGTGAACCAGAGGGTGCTGTGATGAACCAGAGGGTGGCAGTGGTGAACCAGAGGGTGGCAGGGGTGAGCCAGAGGGTGGCAGTGGTGAACCAGAGGGTGGCAGGGGTGAACGAGAGGGTGGCAGGGGTGAACCAGAGGGTGGCAGTGGTGAACAAGAGGGTGGCAGTGATGAACCAGAGGGTGGCAGTCGTGAACCAGAGGGTGCTGTGCCCATACACGACCGCATGGGTAACTTCGCCATGCAAGCCCTGCAAACACGCAAAAAAACCCGCGAACATGCAAAAAACCAAAAAAAACAAATTCGCCCGAATTCACGGATTTTGCAGATTGCGAATTCGATTTCGCGCGAATTCCCAAATTTCGCGCATACTTACACCTAAGCTCCCTATTGTGTGTGGCTGTCTAGGTGGAGCTCAACTGCCAGCTACACCCTGTCACATGACCCAGGTATAGTTTAAAGGCACCAAATGGCTAAGGCCGGAAAATGCCAAATTTTGAAAAGTATGACTCAAACTGTTAATGGAAATATATCATAAACAGCCCTTCAGCGCGTAGTAAATGGTTGTTTTAGTTTGTAAAGATAGTCCAAAGCAGCGCAATTAAATAAGAAATGTAATTTCTAAACTTCAAAAAGTAATGATCTCAGGTAATGAGACACTATGAAACTTACAATTATGGAAGAAATTCATTTTATTTAAAGTAACTGAGAAACTCGTAAACATCGAAAGAAGTTAGTTTTCTTTCCACTAATTTGTGTTCCTTTTCTTGATAGACCCCTGACGAAGGGGCCACGAAAGGTCCCGAAATGCATTGGGTTCATATTATGAAATGGTTTTTCTTTTATAGTTTGTAAATCTCATTGTTTTGCACATTATAAACCACATTGATTTGTACACTGTAAATTATGTTTGATGATGATGAACATGTTTGATGAGATGTATATCGTATATATATAAAAAAATAATGGTTTAAATACAAACAAAAAGTTTATATGGACAAAGAGTTCGCTCATTTTTATGTTGTGCACCCTAGAGTCCTGGCAGCCAGTTAGGTGTCAGGCTTAATACAGTAGTTACGTGGTGTAGCAGACACCAATCGAAGGTAGCACACGAGTTTGAATAAACGCCCTTAAATTCAGTAAAGCAGAGTGCAGCACCCACACACATACAAATTTTGAAAAGTGCCATTGTCTAAATTCTAATGTAAAATCCAACTTCACCATAAGTTAGGATTTTTCAGTCCATTTCCAAATTCAGTAAACATGAACTGGTTACCTGGTCCTGTTTGGAAATTACAGCTTATTAAATGTAATAAGCTAACTCCAATGTTAGTCTATGGGAGAGCCTTGCAGTACTGAAAAATGAATGTAAGAATTTTTCACAACTAGGGCAAGTAAAACTTAAAAGTATATGATGTACCTTTTAAATACACTGCACCCTGCCCTCTGGCTGTCCAGGGCCTACCCTAGTGGTGACATATGTATCAGAATGGAAGGTCTGAGCCTGGCAAAAGGTTTATTTTGCCAGGTCAACATGGCAGTTTAAACTATACACACAGGTTGCAATGGCAGGCCTGAGACATGCTTAACAGGCTACTTAAGTGGGTGGCATAATTAGTGTTGCAGGCCCAATAGTAGCATTCAGTTTACAGGCCCTTACATGTTGTGCCACTTTACTAGGGTCTGAGTAGAAAACAAAAGATGCCAATTGGGGATGAGCTAATAATACTATGTTTTAAGGAGTGAGCACATGCACTTTATCACTGTTTAGCAGTGATAAAGTGTGCAGAGTCATAAGGTCATCAAAACTTAGATCAGCAAAAATGAAAGAGGAAGGCAAAATGTTTGGGAAAAGACTACCTTAAGGCTGGCAGGTCTAACAGGAACCTCATCCCACCATTCCTTTAACAGGGGACTCATCCCGATCAGCAAAGCTCCCACTCCGATCCTCATCACCTCAATCCAGCCCAGTGGCATAGCTGGACGTACTGCCACCTGGGGTTGAACCTAAGTTTGCCGTCCAGGTGCAGGTAAGAGTGGGGTGGCAGCCGACTTGTTCTGGGGGGTGCTTGGTCAACTTGTTCCTTTTCCGCAGGGGTAGAGACAACTTATTCTAGGGGCCAGGCAGACGGTAGTAGTCGACAGACATGTCTCCCGGCGCTGCCCACAAAAACAGTGCTGCCTGAGGCAGACTGCCCCCGCACACACTTAGCTATGCCACTGACCCATCTGTAAGCTTGGTGTTAGAAATGGGGATCTCTAGTTGGCAGAGGAAGGTACCTTTGGCGAAATAGGGACCCTTGTTTCAAGTCAGGGTAAGGGGGATACATACTTTAGATAACCCCTGCTCACCCCCTGGGTAGCTTGGCATGAGCAGACGGACTTATCCCAAAGGCAATGTATAAAGTATTTCTACTCAAAACACACAGTAATCGAGTGACAACACCACAAATGGACACCACACCAATTTAGCAAAATAAAGTATCTTTATCTAAACTCAACAAGACCAAAACGACAAACATCCAATATACATGTAATAAGAATATGAATTTAAAAAGTTTTCAAACAACTTGGCCCATAGAAAACTATAGATGCGTGATTTCTCCCAAAGTACCTGTAGTAACCCAATTCACAAGACCAAACAGCCACAGAGATGGGAAGCGTTGAAAAACAAAGAGATGCATCAGTCCCTTAGACCATGGGTAGGCGAAGCGACAGTTCTGCTGCATGCAGGAGAATTGATGCGTCGAATCAGCAGGAACAACCTCCAGAGGCCCAACACAGTCACAGGCCCCTCTAGTCAGGTCAGAACTCCCAGCGAGGACATTTAGGGGAGCTGGGGGTGAATGCTTTGTGTCCCTGAGACTTCAGAACAGGAGGCCAGCCCTACTCAAGACCTTGGAGATCTTCCTCAAGCAGGGAGAAACATCACAAAGCAAAGTCCTTGTCCTTTCCTTGGCAGAAACAGCTACAGCAGGCCAACCCGGACAGCACACAGCAAAAGCGCAGTACTCCTCATCCAGTTTCTACAGCTCTTCTCCTTGGCAAAGGTTCCTCTTGATTCCAGAAGTAGTCCAGGGGTTTTAGGTCTAATACTTATACCCTCAAATGTATTTGTTCTCTTTATGCAAGGGTCTCTGAGCCCAGTCCAAACCAGCTCTGTCCTCACTGGTGCAGTATGACCACATGGGGTGGAAACAGCATTGTGCAAGGGAGATAGGCCCTATTCAGGTGCAAAGAAATACCCTCCAACTACTCTAAATTTAACCAAAGTTGATTCAGCTCAGCTCTAAGTCATCCAGGAAGGGCAAGGCACACCTCAACCCCCCCCAGTGGCCATCTACAGTGATTGCACATCCCCAGCCCCTGTTACTTCACAACCAGAAAGTCACTACTCAAACAGGCAGAGGCACACAGAATGGTTAAACAAGAAAATGCCTACTTTCTAAAAGGCTTGCAGAAAAAACAGCTGTGATGCACTCTGATTCAAACACTTATCAAAATAAACATCAAACTCCAAATTAATCAATGTTGGTGTGCACCCTCTGAGGTGGTCCCACCCTACCACCAATTCAAAAAGAAGAAAATTACTAGGGCTAAACAGTCCTAGACAGAGTGTGCACTACTGGATACACCCAGAACGAGTGTGTTATCAAATTTCTGATTAATAGTAATACAATTTAAGAACAACTTTTTCCAATACACTCATTGTAAACGGCAAATACTTTCAATGTTTTTGCAAAAAAGAAGAAACAATGACTTCATCCATCATTTACATTGCGCTTCTTTTTATTCATGAAGCAAAGTTCAAAATTGTGTGCAACTTCAACAATAATGCACAAATTCCTGATGAACGTGGGTTATGTCATTCCCAATACATTTCGGCTGTGTCAGACACCCTTCGTCAGGGGAAATCTACAAACAAATCATATACACAATAAATGACTGTTATCCAAACTTACACTTCTACATAATACATAAGCTGGCCTTTAAAGTCCGGGAAAGGTTTGAGTAATATATTGGTTAAAAGAGCAGATAGTATGACACCCAAACATGTGGGACCAGCAGTGTGGGAAAATAGTGAAGGAAAGTGCCACGCCACCGTCCAGGAAAAATTACTAATAATGATAATAATGATAGTCCACCAAAGTTGTGAAGTGCGAAGAGCTACTGTTCACTCTGCTGATAGACTAGCCCACTGCACTTTCCTATACGCATTAAAATGGAAATAATACTAATTGACCAATGTCCCTCCACGTGTCTACAGCAGACCAAATTGGTCTCTAACAGTATGCATCCAAGCGCTCCGAACTTGCCTACCCCCAGGTTCCTCTACCTCTCAAATCGAAATATAACACAGACTATCAGAGCTGTGCCGTAATCATGTTTTACATTTACATTGAATGTATTGGACAAAGTTGTTCTTAAATTGTATTACTATTGGTCAGAAATTTGATAACACACCCATTCTGAGTGTATCCGGTAGTGCACACTCTGTCTAGGACTGTTTTGCCCTAGTAATTTTCTACTTTTTAAAAGTGGCATTTTAACACACAATTTAAAAACTATCTTTACTAAAAGATGTGTTATTAAATTCTGAGTTCAGAGAGCCTAAACCTCAGTCCTCTATCTCCTCCCAAGAGGAATTTATGTTTGTAAGATGTTACAAAGCATTTCCCATTCTATCCTATGGGCAAGATAGCCTTTCAATCGTTAAAAACAGAATCTCCATCCCGAGTGCAGACGTAAAGTTAGGAGTCGTAAGGTTCCTTCGGTGAATACCAGAAGTAGTACGTTTAGGATCTTGTCTCTTTGCTTAAGTCGGTTAGCGAGGACCTTTGCCAGTATTTTTATGTTGTTATTATTTTGGAGGGATATAGGCTGGTGGTGTACCATCACACGGAGAGACTATAATGGTCTCAGGCTCCACAGTTTGTCCAGGGGAATAAATCTTCCACCTTGAGTAGGCAGAGTCAAATGGGAATGTCTGTAACACGGGGAGAGTCCACAAAGTGGTAGTACCAGTGCAACAGCTGCTCCTCCAGTGTAAAAAAAGTCAGAGGGTGGTTGTCTCACCTCAGATGGAGGGACATAATATGCATTCTCAATGATGGTTGCAGCAGTCCTTTTCTATAGCAAGGAGTTTTGCTGGACCGAGAGGAATGAAGAGACCTCATTGCCACGGCTCAAGGATACAACCAGTGAGAAATGCTGTCATGCTCCAATCCCTCCAGGGGTTGAGGGAGTGGGCATAAAAGAGTTGGTCAGTATGGGCTCCAGCAGTCGGTCGGAGGAGCATTTGCAGGAGTCTGCAAACATAGGTCCGCCCTTTAAATATTAACTCTACAATTTAGGGCTGGGGAACCAGTTGAAAAGGCTTAAATGACTACTTTTAATAATTATTAAAAGCCCAACGTAATGGAGTATTTTAATTCTTTCAATAAATATTAAGGAAAAAGTCCTTTTAGAAAGCTACCTTTCCCTGCCTGAAGCTCCTGGAGGCTAATTTGCATTAGTTACCATCTGCCACCCTGATAAGGTGTGAAAACTGCTTCCAGAGCAGAGATAAGGCCCTGTGTGCAGGGAAGTTTTTTCTCCTCCTGGAAGGAAAACCAGTTAGTGTGCCCAGAAACACAATTTACTTAAAAGGGGCCTCCTCCCTCACCTATTAATGTCATACCATGCCTTAACAGGCCCCCTACTGTGTCCTCCCAGACAGACAGGCACAAACTCAAGTGGTGGAAAGCTGTCCCAGAACTGGTTTTTAGCGACCACAGAGGAAGGGCTACTTATTAGCCAGGCCATACCTTTCGGTGGGCAGATAGGGTCTACACAATGCAAAAAAGATATCTACATCTTGGATTTCTAGAATGAGGTACACCATGGGAATGTCTGACGTAGGGCACACAGGAAATGCAGCAAAAGTGGATAGGATAAGGTTACCCTGGAAACATTTACCCTACTGGTTAGGGAGGGGACAGAAATGAGCTCCAGCCTCAAGCTAGTGCAAGGCATAAGAGCGGCCCCCAAGATGCCTTCTTCAGAACATTCTGCCCTGTGGATGTACAGAAGGACTGCACTTGCTGTTTGAGACCTGTAAGGATACTTGAAAGGCTGAACCTGCTCCCACTTGTATCCAGGGCAAAGAAGTGGACTCCAAGGGTCAGTAGGCTGACCTCCTGTGTGTCTACAGGCACACTGCAAGCTGCAAGGGACCTTTTATCATGAGGTGCCCACCTAACCAGTTCTAAGTAGCCTCTGCTTGAGTGATTCTTCACCCCTCTAAGTGCTGTTCTGAGGTACTGGGATGCTTGGTTGTGTTCTGTCACCTCTGAAAACCTGGGACTTAAAACATTTTTAGACTTTAAGACTTCCTGAGGACTAGGACAAACCTTAGAAGTCCATCTGCCCAAGGAGCCACCTCTCTGGGCTGAAGAAAAAGATTTACCCCGAGCTGACCTTCTGCACAGCGGAAAATCCATTTCAGATAGACCTTAGCGAGAAGGTATCTGGTTCAGTGGAGGCCTCATCTTGCATAACCCACAGTTTTGACCCACTATAAATTTTCGAGCTCCAAAGAACGTACTACATCTGAAGGTAAAATTCTTGAACAGGCGAAGGGGGCAAAATCATTTGGCTAGTGAGGGGACTTTCATGGGTGTGAAAATCAAATCCTCTAGCTCTTGACATTTCGTGATAAAATCAATGTCTTCACCAAAATCACATCCAATTCCTATACAGTGTCATGGAGCCTTCCTTCGATACACAGTTCTGCCTTGCCCAGCTTCCAGAAAAATATTAAGTCTCAAGGTAAAATCTCTGACCGGGTCGAACCTGAACAGTATAGCCGACCCACACTCCGTCGCTGTGAAACCATGCCTAGGTCCCAGTCGACTGTGACCATTGATTACCCTTCGCCTTTGTGTGTTATGGTGCTATTTGTACTTAAATCTGTCCAATGTCATGTCTCTGTTTCCCCTTATTTTATTTGTGTTGTTTTCATATAATTTTGCTCTTAAATTATTGTTCTCTGTTTTTATAAATTGGTGTGGGATTTATTTTACGTTGTATTTCAACTTTGTAGCTGTTTTGTTACTACTAAATGCTTTACACATTTTCTCTAAGTTATGTTTCCCTGCTCTGTGCCATAGCTACCAATGGCAGACGTCAGGCTTAAAATACAACTAATAAACAACTTTCTCTCAATCTACACTTTGTAACTTTGTGGGTATGTGCTAAGATTTTTCATTACATTTTACACCCAGGGAGCAAAAGGATAGGTACTACTGCAAAAAGCAGGAATAAAGGTGCTTTGTTGCATAGAAAAGAAGACACCTCATATTTAATAGTTAGGGTTTTTGCACAAGGAACAGTATATTGCCCTTGATAGTGTTTAGAGAAAAATGTGAAGTGTATTACCAAAATCAGCTTGGGTTGAGGGGAGCACGGTTACGATCATAAAGTAGGAACCAAGAAAACTGTCAATGTTGTATAATTCTATGCTTTGCCATTGGTGAATTCTATTTGGCATGAATGAGTGGTCACTGGAAGTAATCTCATTCTTAAAGCCTTTTTCTAACATCCCAAATGGGTGCACATGATGAAAATGTCATACAGTCCAATCCTACAGTTCTCTTATTGCATGAAATAAGTACTCTATGTTGTATGCACACTCTAATCAATAACATAAAGCACAGTATCATTTTTATTTTCATTATATTTAGTGTGATCATTGCCTGCCACTGTTCAACAACAAGCCTTTTCATCAAGGGGACCAGGTCCATGCATACAACTGTAGACCCTGTGAGTGTTTTAATCACTCTACAAGCTGTCACTACAACATTTTAGAGGACCCCTTTCCACATGACCACTATCGAGGCGGTGGAGGAGTCTGCAGCAACTGTCTTCACAACACTACAGGTAAACCTGAAAATACAGCGAAGAATGCCATATTCAATAGCTTTCTCAAGTGTTGAAAACCTTTGACAAAACTATGATATGTGCAATTTTGCATTTGCTCATTAGTGAAAGCACTAAAATAGAACATGTTTGGTTTGAATCACTGAACAAGCTGTTTCAATTGCAGAAAAAAGGCATAGTCAAAAGGGTTGTAATGTACAGGCATGTAAGTTAAGCTTCAAAGAATGTGTAAATAGTGTACTGGTAAATGCCAATTTGTAAGAGCAAATGGATGTACATATTGGAGTTTGAGAGAAGTGGCAAATGTGTTCAAAAGTCACATAGTATTAACTTTGGGCACTCACATATTTTAAGCCACACACTTACATCTGTTATCAGAACATCAAACATACACACAGTTTGATTTAAAATGAGCAAAAAGTAGAGTGAAGTGGAAAAATGGTATTTACATGAAAGTGTAGGCAGAGGTGCCATGTTTATAAACTGTATATATATATATATATATATATATATATGTGTGTGTGTGTGTGTGTGTGTGTGTGTGTGTGTATAGATGATATGAGAGCTACGCTTTCTAAAACGCGTGTGCGTGTGTGTGTGTGTGTATATATATGAGAGCTACGCTTTCTAAAACACAGAATGCTCTGTAAACGAAACAATGTTAGATTCTCTGTGTAGCTAATGTGACTAATCTAACAACATGCTTGTACATTATCTATGTTCCTGCAACTATGAGGTATGAATTAGTACATTTTACGGCATGAATTATGAATTTACATGCAACGATAAATTATGGTGGATCTCTAATCGCTATTTTGGTTAAGCCCAAGATGATGATATTAAGAGTTGTTGAGGAGTATTGTATTCAAAATGTGTATCAATTCATGTATTGCCTTGAATTTTAACCCGTTACAACATGTCTTCCGCTTTTCCTTGTTGTCACATGTGCACGAATTGCATTGAGGGTGTTGGGTATTTAAAAATGGGTGTTTATATCACAAGACAAGCGTGACCAAGCCCTATTGGCGAAACGCGTCGTGGAGATTATTTCATCTGCCGAATAAATTCTTAAACTGGAGCTCTGGGTGCCCTGTTTTCTTCAATATTTTGAAGGTTCGTGGAGTGAGTTTACAAGCCTGCTGGTAGCTGTAACAGGACCGCCCGTGACAGCCTTATTCCTTAACCAGCATTGGTGGAGTGTTTATATATATATATATATATATATTTGTTCTCCAAAGATGCTCTAAGCATTGAAAGGTCACACGACTGTGCCCCCACCTTCTGGCATTAATCACCTCGCAGCAGCTTGTCTCAAGATGCCATACATTTCTCTCATGGCCGACGCGTTTCGAGGCAACGCTTCTTCTTCATGGGCAGAAACACACATTGAAAATCATCTCATTTCCGGTATCCTTTTATTAGGAAATTGCCCTGATTGGCTTTTGCTTTGTGCAGAATATATATATATATAATACCAGTCGAAACATAGAGCATAGAAATAGAAACAGCACTCCAATCGAGGTGATTGAATCTTTTATTCATGCTAATTCATCCGATAAAGGAAACACATTCATCTACGTGTTTCAGCTGATAATGGCAGCCTTGTTCACGATGAATCGTGGCATGTATACATTTTATTTAATGGAATATTACTATTCATCAACATTAAAAAAAGGACAATTGCATAATAAAGCAAAACAAAAATGTCAGCCTACACGAATGCTCAAGGCAAATGCTTCCTATTAGAAACATGAAATAAGGAATAACTGGTATTAAGGTACTATTAGATTCAAATCTCTTCCAATAGCCTTTGTGCTTTGGGAGCATAAAGTGCTCTGGTGCATACATCACATGGAAATTGCCATATTTTTAGGCCTGGGCGTGAACTCAATTCGCTGAGTTTGCAAAGTCTTCTGCACTCACGTGTGGTAAATAAATAAATTACCGGTACTATTTTTCTATGCATTAAAGGAAAAGGATAGCTCAATAAATGAGAGGCAGAGTCCGTGGTATCTGAGTCATACGGGCTTTAATTAAGTGGCTCGAGCAAATGGACATCGGGTTCCATCACCTACTAAGGTTCAGGAAGGGACAATCTCGACCTCGATCTCAACATTTCATTAACATCATACAGTATATATAGTAAAACAGTACAGTTGCATTGAATACAGTAGGCGTAACAAGCGAAAAAGGAAAGATAAGAACATATGGGCGTGAAAAGAAGGCGTGCACGGGGCGTGCACGGAGGTGTGTGATGTAGACGTCACAGAAGTGTCATAAGTGGGTGGACACATGGAGGGGGCTTCATGGGCAGCTGGAACCTTTAACCTACTGGTGCGCGCAAAACGAGTCATGACGTGTAACTGGGGAGAGCTGGGGGGCGCTGACTTCTAGCACTAGTAGAGGAGACTGAAGTCTGGGATGTCAGAACGACCTGTACCTATAGCATATCTGATATCTTGTGTTTAGAGTACATGTTGCTTGATTCTAAAAGTCATCAGGGCAAAGGCTACTTGTCACTAAAGCTAGTGTATGCATATATTTCTTCATGTATTGCGTGAGCTATGGATCTTCTATGGATACTAATTCAGTAAATCACTTGCATGGAGACAGAAAGACTGGACTGTAGACGAATATGTTTATCCTGTTCGTTAGCTAGGAATGTGAAGCCGGGGAGCTGAACAGATAACTGTAGGCATAACATATTCTTGGCAGGCAGGCCAGGCCGAGCCGGGCACCGCGTTGCTTGGCAGGAAGTAAGGAAAGGGTCAGGGATGCGGGCGGGGCTGCATCTCTCGGAGTGATTCAGGAGACTTGAGGCCTGGATCTTGTGTCCGGGCCCTGTGGAGCCCTAGAAACGGGTGCACCTCGATGATTTAACGTGCACCATGTAAATACGTTGGCAACATAGGCCTGAAAGCCTAATTCACGTTGCTTTCACGGAGGACTGGATAACTGACATACTAACGTTGGACGCAACTGTAAATGCGTCTTTATATTTGCCCATGGAGGGAAAATGCATATTAATCATGCACATATATTACATGTTGGGGAACACGTAGGGACACATAACAGGGCAAAATTCAATTTTCCTCATTCCCTCCTTGTTCCCTACGTTCCCTTCAGGAAACATCAATATTCATGAGACCATCTATCTGTTCATACAGCATCATTTGCTCGTCTTTTTTCTTTTGGGCATGGGACTGTGGACGTGGAATACAAGCTGTAGCGCACAAGCCGCAAATCGCTGGGCCACATTGTAAACAGAGACAACAACTGAATATGATCATTACTACTACTCCCAGGAATGACAGTACTCTCCATCCCCATGCAGATATTACACTCCAGAGCCAGCCGGACCAAGTCCAGGTGCCTGGATTCTGGTGTAGCTGATGAGCTATTTTATGAAGTCTAGTTATTGCTGAATACACGGACGGTGCGTTATTAGGAATAAAAACGCAACAAATAGATCCGATGACTCTACAAGCTCCGCCCCTATCGGCCAGTATGACGTCAAGAACAAGGCGGTTCTGAAGAACAACAAATCTCATAGCAGACTGCTCTTCTGTTAAGTTACCTAGGGCGGTAGTAGTCTCATTCACTACTGCTTCAAGGGTTCTGGTTAACCTGCGTATTAATTTACTATTCTGGACGGGGCCTATGAAGAAAAAGAAACCTTTATTGAAATCCGTATACTGTTCCAATGCAGTTTCAGTCTGATCGACAATTGGGGACTCGATCTCCCTTCTATGTCTAACGTGTACTAGATGTGTATTTCGGTGATAATCGGACGGGGCTAGGAAAACTGGTGGCAGTAGGAATGCAATGTAACATGTCCCATCCCAATCTAGGGGCAAACGTACATAAGCGGTCTGACCACATATAAAATAGGAATGACGTGAAGCTTTGAAAGTAGATTTCCCACTGTCACTGTACTCGACCACAGTAGTACAATCACTGTGTCCTAGATGTACTGAACCATTCTTTCTAACACATAATTCGCCTTTTACTGGTAGAACTGTTATAGAAGGCAAGTCTGAATTAGTCTCGGACTGAACATTCAAAACCATGAGGTTAGAGGAAAAATTACCTAGATCATATACTTAATTTTCTAGATCTATCCCTGTCCTATGGGGAAGACCGTCCTTGTCCGGGAAACAGGTTTCATTCATAACTGTATTCAGAAGGGACTTATCGTCTAAAGATGACGTTAATGTGAACCATGCTCCACACGAACCATTGTGTGAAAACGGATAGGGAAAGAGTGGCAGAGCTCCTTTTACTGTCTGGAAAGGGGGGAGTCGACCACATACCCAGCAATTAGTGGCATTACTGGTCTGATGCGAATAGTGTAACATACGAATAAAAGTATTGTTGCGCATTGCAAGTCGAAAAGATAACTCGTGAGGGGGTAGTTCACTGAATGTGTGCTCTACTGTATCATTAGAGGAAAGGTGTACATGTGAATCGAGAGGAGGAACAAATATGTGTAACATACAACTTATACATGTGATCGTAAGACTCAGAATAAACATAAACAATAATGTAACGATGCATCTACTTCGGAGATTTTTACAATATTTCATTTTCTTGAAGTTTCGTCTATCTCTCTCACTACGTGGGTCTATCTCATACATGTCAGAAACCTGTCTAACCGCTTCACCCGAGGGGGACTTAAACAATTAAACGCTGTCTGACTTACTAGACCTTAATTTAAGTTTATACTCCTGCTGCGGAGTTTTCTCTAACAGGGGAAGTTTAGAGTCAATATCGGGGCAGTCCTTGAAAAAAGTCTTTGGACGCAGTCCATGGAAACGCTTGATGTGACTGGAATGGAGCCAGCCTTTTCTTCCTTCTAGCTTTACGGCGGTCCTTGTGGTCATCAGAACGAGTTTTGGCTCCTTCCAGCGGGGCTCCAGAGGACTTGAGCGATCAAAATTCCGCACCAGAACGAGATCTCCTGGAACGACCTTGTGCGGTTTCACCTGGGTGTTGTCCGGAAAGGCAGCCGCGACCTGTGAACGACAAGAGAGTAGTGCAGACATCAAGGAAGCTAGGTAATCTGTCAGCATGTTACTGTCAACATCGGTGATTTTACGAGGCATAGGTGTACCCCACATGTTCGGGGGACGACCGAAAACGACTTCGTATGGTGACAAACCAGATCTAGAGTGAGCGACCATTCGCATATAGAAGAGGGCAACCGGCAGGGCTACCATCCAATCTACACCTTTTTCGGCACAGACCTTCGCTAATCGTGTTTTCAGGGTTTGATTGTGTCGCTCGACGAGGCCAGCTGCCTCGGGGTGTCGTACGCAGTGGAACTTCCACTGGTACCCTAACAGAAGTGATACTTGTTTCATGAGTTCGGACGAGAATGGCTGTCCGTTATCTGAATACACGACACGGGGCAAGCCGTATCGAGGGAAAAACTCACGTACCAACTGTTTGGCAGTGGTCACGGCAGTATAATCCGGGACTGGATATGCTTCTGTCCATCTGGACAAAGCGCAGACAACTACGAGGACATACTTGAATCCTCGACATCGATCCATCTGGATATAATCCATCTGGAGGACTTCAAAAGGATGGTCAGGAGGATGAAATCCACCTTGTTCCACGGGAACACCTTTACCTGGATTGAACTGACAACAGATCATGCAGGTACGCACTTTCTCCTTCGCTGCTGCTCGTAAATGCTTGTTAGACCAAAGGTTCTGGATGCTGTCTAACATGGCTTTTTCTCCTAAGTGTGCTGGACTATGTGCTGTATTAATGATGACTTGAACCATAGAGTCGGGGAGAAACCATGTGGCTTTTCCCTTCGTCAACCATCCCTGATCTGTCTGGACCCCTCCTTGTTTAGACCATTTCTTGATTTCGTCTGGGGTAGCATGTGTCTGTATGTCTAGTACGTCTTGTGTAGGATCCTTAACTGTCATGCAAGTCGTCAGGACTGGAACGTCTGTCTTTGTCGTGTCAACTGAAATGTCTGGAGTCTGAGCTGTAAGCTTGGCTGTTCGATCTGCCAGATCGTTACCCTGGGAAATGGTGTCAGTGACTCTCGTATGTGCTTTGCACTTCATAATGGCTATAGCTGTAGGTAAATGTATTGCTTCTAACAGAGCTTGAATGAGGGGGCCATGCTGAATCTTGGCTCCATGAGAGGTCATGAAACCTCTTTCTTGCCAAAGGACTCCAAAGTCGTGAACGACTCCGAATGCATAACGTGAATCTGTATATATGTTTACTTTCAGGTTCTTGGCTCGTATGCAGGCTTGGGTCAGAGCGATGAGCTCTGCTGCTTGAGCAGACAAGGTGTCAATACGATGTGTTTCTATAACTTCAGTTTCAGTAGTCACTGCATATGCTGCTACTAACTCTCCTGTACTTGTTCTCATACATGAACCATCCACATAAAGAGTCAGGTCTGGGTCAGGTAATGCAATGTCCGTCAAGTCTTGTCTTGGCTTCGTCATGGTGTTGATAACTTCCACACAGTCATGTGCGGCAGGATTTGAGGTAATCGGGGGTAACAGTGTAGCAGGATTTAAAATGTTGCAGCGTCTGATCTCTATGTGTGGCTGAAACAGTGTCAGTTCATATCCTGTCAATCGAGCTATAGTCAAGTGCTGAGTCTGTGTTCGGTTTAAAAGAACTTCCACGGAGTGTGGAACCTGTACTGTCAGGGAGTGTCCTAACACTATGGAATCACTTTGTCTGATAGCTAAAGCTGTGGCTGCAACTGATTTGAGGCACGCAGGCAAAGCCTGGGCTACTGGATCTAATGTGCTAGAAAAATAAGCACAAGGCTTGTGTTGTCCTGCTTGATCTTGTGTGAGAACTGATAATGCTGTACCATCGCGTTCAGTGACAAAAAGTGTAAAAGGTTTGCTGTAGTTTGGCGTCGCTAAAACAGGTGCTTGACATAAAGCTTTCTTTAATTCTTCGAAAACAAGTGTATGTTCCTGGGTCCAAGGGAGGACAGTCGATGTCGCTGCCTCCTGTGTTGTCAACTGTATCAGTGGCTTGGCTAGATATGCGTACTGAGGGATCCATTGTCTGCAGTAAGAAGTGAGGCCGATAAAAGCTCGTACCTCCTTCTGTGTCTTGGGCTGTGGAAGATGTGCAATCAACTGGATACGGTCAGGTGTCAGCTGTCTACCCCTCTTGGACAGCAAGTGTCCAAGGTATACCACTTGCTGGACACAGAATTGCAGTTTCGAAGGGGACACCTTGTGCCCCATTTCTGCCAGAAAATACAAGACTGTCAATGACGCACTTTCGCAGTCACGTTCTGTACGGGCAGTGATCAATAGGTCATCAACGTACTGGAGTAGGGCAGTGTCGGTTGGCATGTGAATACTATCTAGTTGTCGTTTCAGTGCTTGACTGTAAATACTAGGACTTTCTGTGAACCCTTGAGGTGCACGTGTAAATTTATAGCTTCTTCCATTTAAACAGAATCCGAAAAGGAACTGGCTGTCTGGATGGATGGGGACACTAAAGAAGGCGTTCTTGAGATCGATAACAGTAAAGAACGCTGCTTCGGAATCAATGGCAGTCAATAGGGAAGAGATATCTGGAACCACTGGGTACTGGGGTATGATACATTTATTAAGTTCTCGAAGGTCAATCACTAGTCGATAAACTGGAGGTGCATTTGGGTCAGTACATTTAAGGATCGGAATGATCGGAGAATTACATACATTGGAGTCAGTTTCTACAACCACTCCTTGAGCAATGAGCTCGTCAATAATTTTCGATAAGGCTGCTACAGCCTCAGGTGGTAACTTGTATTGTCGGATTCGCGGTAGAACAACTCCTTGTTTCAGAGTGACACGATATGGTGTAATGTGCATATAACCTACATCCGTTGGACCTTGCGCCCATAAATGCTGTGGTACATTCAGTAATCGTGGATCAAAATCTCTTAACACATAATGTCCTTTAAAATCACGTAAAAACAATCTCACTCCTTCCGGAGAACAACAAATCACTGCTCCTAATTCTTTCAATGTTTTAATACCAAGTAAGTTTTCTGGACATGATTTCGTAAGTAACAAGTCTGTAGTTCGGGACAATGGACCAACTTCTAGGGAAACTGGTTTCGATATTTCATTAACATTAGGCTTTCCTGAAAATCCCAGGGAAACATTTCTTGAGCCTGAGAGAGGAGCCCCTGGAACCTCGTCATGACTGATGGTAGTCCTACTTGCCCCTGTATCAATCAGAAATTTTCTGTCTTTCCCTAATACTTGACTGTGTACATAGGGACCCTCTTGATCTACAGGAACCTCGATGAGAGGCAAGCCAACCTCCCTCTCTAGGCTGTTTCATGAATACTGCTGATAATCTGGATAATCCGACTGTGCGTACTGGTACATCTGCTGTGTAACGTGTTGTGTGGCAGCTATAGGCTGCGGTACTGTAACTGTCTGTTGTGCGTTCTGCGGTGGTTGCGTATTTTGTGGAACATGTTCCTGTCTAGGAGGACGCGGTCTCTCTTTCGTCTTACCAGTAGCTATGTTGTGTTTCAGAACAGCACATTCGTTTATATAGTGACCTGGCTGTTTACAATAATTGCATGTCCCTTTAACGGGAGCTGCAGAGTGACTGGTCTGAGTCGTACCCCTCTTCTGACTATCTACCGGAACAGACTGTGCAACTAGTACTTTCATTTTTGTGTCTTTCATACGTCTCTTTTCGTGTTCCTGCTCTTCTCTGATTCGGTTCTGGTGGTACTGTAACATTTGTAACATTTGGGATGGGGTATTAGCTTGCCAGGTACTCTCGACTTTCAGTACTCGATTTTTAACTTGTGATAAAGAATTCTCTACTAATTTGGTAACAAAAAGATGTGGATACGACTCACTACTTGTTTTCAAGCCGCTATTAATAATGAAACATTTCTCAAATCTGGAATAAAAATCACTAGTGTCTTCGTCTTGTTTCTGTTTACAGGCTGAGATAGCATCCCAGTCTTCCTTTTTCGTGGTTAGTAATCTTGGCAAGACTTGTATTAACAACTCGGGCAATGCTTTGGCTTTTTCCCCGAGACCGGTACCAGGAACTCGTGTTTTATCTTCGTTCTCTAATTCGGCCCAGTCAATCTTTTTCTCTCCCACCTCCCATTCTTTTTCTTTAAGTTTTTCATATATGCCCGCAGGCAACAGGACCTTTAACATTTTAATGATATTGGGATACGTGTATTCTCCCATACGGAGCATGTCTTTTAATTCACGGTGGAACCCTGCTGGATCTTTATCGTGACAGGGTACTAACTTTTTCATTTCTAGTAGTTCTATTTTCGTTAAAGGGGTGTAAACGAATACGCGTTCGAGCGCACCTCCCTCTGTCCGAACAGGATGGACTTCTCGCAAGGGATTCTGTCTCTCTATGTAAAATGTCTTCCTTACTGGGGGTGGAACAGGAACGAAATGTGGAGTCAGGAACGTTCTGTATTTGTGGCGTTGTTCTAAAATGACATTAATCAAATCGGTACCTAGGCCTTTCCATCGGTTTAGGAGTAACTCGTCCAATACATTATATAGGGGACCTGGATCAGAATGCTGATTTTCGTACAGTGTAATGAGGTGCTGGATCATGTACATACCCACCAGTCGCTGTTCGTCTGGGGGAAGATTCAGAAACGTTTGGGCCACTACTTCGTCTTTAAATGTGCTAGAATTACTAGTCCATTGAACTGCTGATCGGGCTAGTTCCTGTTCGTGCATAGTACTAAGCTCACTATAACCTATACGTTGTCTCAGGACTCTGTCGGTAGCTTGGAATAAATGCTCAAGAGAACACTGTTCTGGTACGGGAGGAAGAAAAGTTTTCTTACATTCTAGGCGTGTGGATCTGTCAAAAGGTCTCGTCCTACCTACATACGCTATTCTATCTGGATTCTCTGTGTCTACATCTTCGTCTGATGTATCATTCTCTTTCTCGGGTTCTCTCGTAGCTTTCTCCCTTTCGTGTATGCCTAGAATTTCTTTACGAATCTTTCTATCCATGGTTTCTATACAATTTTGTTTACTGTGTTTTCCGTCTGCTATGTTGTCACTCCATCTTGTCAGGACTTTCATCTCGTCTTTGTCTTTACCAGGCTGGTCTTGTTCTCTTATTAAACAATTTATCAAAAACTGCAAGATCATATTTTGAGTCTAGACTTTCCTGTGGGCCATAGCCTCGTGAATACTTTCTGGTCTTTCCCCTGTTCGGATGAAATGATATATTCTGTCTAAATGTTCCCTCATCTCTGGTATGATAGTCAAATAGCTTGCAACTCGTCGCAGACGTACGGAATATAATATCATGTGATCTTCGCCTGGTACTGGGTCATATCTACAATCAGTAAGGTATTGTTTGAGGGCTGCGTATGTAGCCACTTTCGGCGTGCGTTGTAATGCTACATCTCTTAGCGTCATTCGTTTTGCTTGAGGCGGGGTGATAGGGATACCTCCCTCTGCTCCTCCGGAACTAGAATCGTCAACTAATACTGGATGTGCCGTCGCTGGTAATGTGACTGGTAAAGTAGGCATACGTAATGTGGGCTGGTCCTGGGTTACTGGCGGATTAAAAGGATTCCCGGGACCAGTGGCTGGAGGAACAGTAATTGCGTTATCAACAGGGTTTTGAGGTTGAGCAGGCGGGGGAGGACGCAGATTTGTATATTCTGGTACAGTATCGTCTAAATAGGAAGAAAGGAAAATTTCAGCTGCGGTCGGTTTATGACGTAGCTTAGTCGGGATCAATGGTGGCGGTAAATTACAGGGTGCTTCCGGGGTCGCCTTAGGCAGGCCCTCGGCGAGAAGGGGATACATGCCTTTAATAAGGGCATTTCTTTGTCTGTCTAACTGTTCTGCTCTTACTCGTTCACCTTCTTCTAGTAGTTCCCTTTCTTGGGCTTTTTCTGATGATTCTCTACTTAGTTCTGCTTTTCTGATTTCTTTTTCTGTCCTTTTATGCGATTCTTTACGCCACAATTCTATGGCATCTTTCTGGGATTGTCTGGCTTTCTTTTTCCATAATGCTTCCTCTACTCTCATGATGCACTCAGCATCCCAAGTTCCTGAAACAGGGCATCTATATTTCTCTTCCAGATTTTTGGTATAATCTACCCATAAGTCTAAATACAATATGGCATCTAAGCCATGTTTATGATACATGAAATGTCCGGGACTGTCCCTAGGTGGGACAGGAACTGATTCTTCGAGTATCCCTTTTCTGGTTCCAATCTGACGTAATTGTGAAAACAGAGGCATATTTGAACGTACTCGAACTTGAACACAATACACAATGAACACAGTAATGAATATCAAACAAATCATTCATACCACGACATCAAAAAAACACATTAGAAACAGTTCGAACAGATACTACTTAGTACATTGAAAACATAATACTGGAAATCTCGAGAGACTATACTAGAAAACAGAATTACTGGATGCACTGTTAAAACAGTACAGAACATACCGGTCTCATAAAGAGACACGTCATACCGTATCCACCTAGGTGAACACGTCGGACCGGATCTGTGTACCCAAACCCGTCTGGACCGGGCACAAATTAATGAACCCGTCTAGATGCATTCCCAGCAACGGTACTCACCGGGAAGCAAAACTGAAGGCCTCGGAAACTGGACTGGACTGGACTGCTACGACGTCTGGTTACTGATACGCACTACGCATGCGCTTCGGGCTTCGGAAATAGGTGGGCCTCCGGATACCTCGGACCTTGCTCTCTCGGCTTGGGCTCTGGTCGGGACTCCCCGCATTCCTCACCGCCTCGTCTGGATGCTGGACCGCAGTCTCCGTCTCCTCCGTGGGCCTGAGGGAGTTTAGCAGGAAAACCTGCAGGTGCGCAGAAGGGGTCCGTCAATGCTGTAGAAGGGGTCAGGGGGCCTGCGTTACATCGCCGGCGCGTGGGGAAAGGGGACGTCCCTGTTCGGGCGCCATTATGTGGTAAATAAATAAATTACCGGTACTATTTTTCTATGCATTAAAGGAAAAGGATAGCTCAATAAATGAGAGGCAGAGTCCGTGGTATCTGAGTCATACGGGCTTTAATTAAGTGGCTCGAGCCAATGGACATCGGGTTCCATCACCTACTAAGGTTCAGGAAGGGACAATCTCGACCTCGATCTCAACATTTCATTAACATCATACAGTATATATAGTAAAACAGTACAGTTGCATTGAATACAGTAGGCGTAACAAGCGAAAAAGGAAAGATAAGAACATATGGGCGTGAAAAGAAGGCGTGCACGGGGCGTGCACGGAGGTGTGTGATGTAGACGTCACAGAAGTGTCATAAGTGGGTGGACACATGGAGGGGGCTTCATGGGCAGCTGGAACCTTTAACCTACTGGTGCGCGCAAAACGAGTCATGACGTGTAACTGGGGAGAGCTGGGGGGCGCTGACTTCTAGCACTAGTAGAGGAGACTGAAGTCTGGGATGTCAGAACGACCTGTACCTATAGCATATCTGATATCTTGTGTTTAGAGTACATGTTGCTTGATTCTAAAAGTCATCAGGGCAAAGGCTACTTGTCACTAAAGCTAGTGTATGCATATATTTCTTCATGTATTGCGTGAGCTATGGATCTTCTATGGATACTAATTCAGTAAATCACTTGCATGGAGACAGAAAGACTGGACTGTAGACGAATATGTTTATCCTGTTCGTTAGCTAGGAATGTGAAGCCGGGGAGCTGAACAGATAACTGTAGGCATAACATATTCTTGGCAGGCAGGCCAGGCCGAGCCGGGCACCGCGTTGCTTGGCAGGAAGTAAGGAAAGGGTCAGGGATGCGGGCGGGGCTGCATCTCTCGGAGTGATTCAGGAGACTTGAGGCCTGGATCTTGTGTCCGGGCCCTGTGGAGCCCTAGAAACGGGTGCACCTCGATGATTTAACGTGCACCATGTAAATACGTTGGCAACATAGGCCTGAAAGCCTAATTCACGTTGCTTTCACGGAGGACTGGATAACTGACATACTAACGTTGGACGCAACTGTAAATGCGTCTTTATATTTGCCCATGGAGGGAAAATGCATATTAATCATGCACATATATTACATGTTGGGGAACACGTAGGGACACATAACAGGGCAAAATTCAATTTTCCTCACACGGAGCGCAGAAAACTCCACTTCGCGTAGTGCAGTGAAGTTTTTTCTCCACTCACACTCACGAACGGTAAGTTCGCGAGCGCAGGCAGAAAGACCAGCATGAATGGCAGTTCGAACTGAACTCCGCCACTTGCGGAACCCCGCAGAGTTTTTTTGTCACTTCTATCTCTGTAGTGTTTCAATAAAACCAATATCTACCACTATCTGGCTCAGAATATGCCTGACCGAATAGCCCTTATAATCCTACAAAAAGTTTCATAATATCTGTTACTTCCAATTTTACATTTTCAATGGCATTTTCAATGGCATAAAAGCTATGAATAATATTCATATGTCTAGGACCCTAGTCATAAATTACACTGTGCTTTGACATTTTAAGTGCTCAAGTGCCCTCTAAGACAAAAACTAAAAATATGAAGAAATTATAATGTATGATTTATGCTTAGAATATGAGCTTTCTAAGAGGAAAGGTGCGTACAACATACAGTTAGTATAGACATGTAGAGAGCTCTTCATCAATATTAAAACCATTTGGCTCCAGCGAAAAAGTTCCAAGACGCAAAAAGTCTCTAACTTTCTTAATTCTTTCTCACTATCCCCTCCTCTCTTCATTTTGGGGATGTGTTCAATACAGCTATATTTCAGAAAAGAGGGATTACTCTGGTGGGCTTTCTCAAAATATCCCACCATCGGATAATTTCGATCTTTGTTATTAATGACACAGAGGTGCTGTAAAATATTCCTAAGACACACAAGGGTGGCTGGGCCCAATGGGAAAGAGGGTAGGCAGGGCCTCACAATATGAAAATAGAAATGTTTGCCTATACCTCCAAACTACTTAAAGTACACACTACTTCCGGTACGAGTAAACCACAGCTTGTTAGTTTACACAAAACATTTTATGTTTTTCAATTTAATACTCAGTTTACAAAAAGAAAAATCACAATAAACAGAACTAAGATCACTATCGACCTCATGTCTGAGCCATATAAAAATTCAAAAGAAATTAATACAAATGTGCAGTGAGCCGAACATGTGGTAAATAATTAGAAAAGCAGTGACTTATTGACATATACAAACATCACATTAAATACATGGACCAAAAAAACTTTTTACATTTGTGAAACAAGGGCTCTTACAAACATTTAGGAACCCGGGGAGAAAATAGAAAACAGCGTTTTAAAATGATTGTTAAACTCCCAAAACCTGAATAGGAACTAATCAGTTAAATTTCAGGAACATAGCCCGTTTCTACAATAAATGGCAATGGCCAACCGGCCAAACAAAGGAAAAAAGAGTGCCGACGCGTTTCGAATCCTGATTCACAACTTGCAGAATTCTCATCAGGGCAGATTGGATCTAGTCCATGGGCACTATTTAAAATGAAACAAAACGAAAATATTTACTATCTAGCGGGTCCTCTAGCCATTAATCTCTGAACAGTACGATTACAAAACAGTTTGTACCTCGTGTGAATCCTGCCCACAGTCAGTACTGGATTAGAAGAAATGTCGTCTGTGCTTGGCGGCCTACGCTGCAACAGAGTAATGGAGTGAATAAGTACTAGCCGGGTGCACAGGAAGGAAATGCTTGAAAGCCATTATCACTAGGTTACCTGAGTTTTTATGGAAGCTGAGCCACATCTTCGCCACTTGGGGTGAAGTTCCTTTATTTTCTGAAACATAGGGGACAGAGTGCGACTTAGTGCGCTGTTTACTCGCTGATTAGCTAATCGCGTGTAGATTTTGGTGCATAGAATGAACCACTTACTTGAGCATTGGTCCGCAGTGACCTCAGTGGGGGTTCTATTTTGTGACCCCTTTTCGCCGCGCAGGGAACAGCTAATAATCTGTGAGGATAAGAAGAGGGGCACCGTGTTACCGCGCTGCTGTTTGGATGAGGGGTTGAGCAAGATACAATTTTAGAATGTGTCTACATCCGCGCTAATCGCGTTTGGATTGTAGACTCTTACAAATGGTCCACTTACTTGGACAACGAGTAGCGGTGACTTCAGTGGGGGTTCTGATTTTAAGGCTGCGTTTCTTCACCCAAAGCTTACTCGGGTAAATATCTGCGGGGGGAATGGGAGGGGGACACATTACCACGTTATCATTTCTGTGCATAACCAATATACAGTTGACAGTTCTGGAAAGTGGCATCTTCCGTGCTTACCGCAATATGTCAAATCCGATCAGCGTGCTTGCTCCACAGCGGTAACCAAGGGATGTGAGTGTCCCTGGGCGTCGCCGACCATGTAGCCCAAACCATCTAGTTTGTGACGGGCCAATCAGGCAAAAGTCCATGTAATGGAGCATGCTGGGACCTGTAGTCTCAAAGAGCAAATCAGGTTTACACAAACCTTTAAGGTGCATTGTGGGACATGTAGTGTCCGCCAGCGGGCACAAAATGTTTATGCTCTATTTATTTCACTGAGGCTGTTCAGACCCTTGTTTACACTGTCAAACTTTAGGATTAGGTACGCCTCCTTGCGCAACAGCATTGTGTCCACATCAAGGAAGTGTTTAGGGTCGATCCATGCCAATACGGTCCATTTGTGTGTGTGGTTGCGTGTGTGGTGGTGAGTGTGTGGTGGTGAGTGTGTGGTGGTGAGAGAGTGGTGTGTGTGTGTGTGGTGTGTGTGGTGTGTGTGTGTGGTGTGTATGTGGTGTGTATGTGGTGTGTGTGTGGTGTGTGTGTGTGTATGTGGTGTGTGTGTGATGTGTGTGTGGTCTTATGTATGTGTGTGTGGTGGACTTAGTTCAAGTGTTCGTACCCTGCACACTCACACACTGCCCCTACACACTCACACACTGCTCACCCTGCACACTCACACACTGTTCACCCTGCACACTCACACACTGTTCACCCTGCACACTCACACACTGTTCACCCTGCACACTCACACACTGCAGTCACTGTCACTCTGCAGTCACTGTCACTCTGCAGTCACTCTGCAGTCACTCTGCAGTCAGTCACTCTGCAGTCACACTCACTCTGCAGTCACTCTGCAGTCACTCTGCAGTCACACTCACTCTGCAGTCACACTCACTCTGCAGTCACTCTGCAGTCACACTCACTCTGCAGTCACTCTGCAGTCGCACTCACTCTGCACTCACTCTACACTCACTCTGCACTCACTCTGCACTCACTCTGCACTCACTCTGCACTCGCACTCACTCTGCACTTACTCTGCACTCACTCTGCACTCTGCACTCACTATGCACTCTGCACTCACTCACTCTGCACTCTGCACTCACACTCACTCTCACTCTGCACTCACACTCACTCTGCACACTGTTCACCCTGCACTCTCACACACTGTTCACCCTGCACACACACACTGCAGTCACTGTCACTCTGCAGTCACTCTGCAGTCACTGTCACTCTGAAGTCACTCTGCAGTCACTGTCACTCTGCAGTCACTCTGCACTCTGCACTCACTCTGCACTCTGCACTCATTCTGCACTCTGCACTCACACTCACTCTCACTCTGCACTCACACTCACTGGATTGAGGTGGGTAGGATGCGCCTCAGTACAAAAATAGCAGAGGGTCAACAGTTCAGGACTGAGGTACACTGACCGAGTTGTGTGCGCCCCGGACCTAAAAACAGGAGAAAATGGCGCTGTGCACCCCTGTACTGAAAGAGCAGTGTGCATGGCATGTGAGAATTGAGGTACACTGCCGGAGCTATGCTCGCTCCGCAACTGAAATAGCAGAGGATGCGGCAGGTCGGGATTGAGGTGCACTGACAGAGCTGTGCACGCCTGGTACTGAAATAGCAGAGGATGCGGCAGGTCGGGATTGAGGTGCACTGACAGAGCTGTGCACGCCTGGTACTGAAATAGCAGAGGATGCGTCAGGTCGGGATTGAGCTACACTGCCGGAGCTAAGCTCGCTCCGGAACTGAAATAGCAGACGATGTGGCAGGTCGGGATTGAGGTGCACCGACAGCTGTGGTGTGCGCGCCTAGTAATGAAAGAGCAGAGGGAGTGGCTTCCCTGGAATCAGAATTGAGGCCCAATGCCTGAGCTATGGCGCCCCTGTACAATGATAAGGATGCGGGGGGTCAGGATAGAAGCCCACGGAAGAGCAGTCGGAGTTCTCGGTACCTGACACAGCGACGCTTCTTTACACGCAGGGTTAAGGTGCATCTCCGGCGCGCTGGCAATAAGCTCGTGCTCACTCACATGCCTGGTCCGCACAATAGAGTTATCCGAGTGCTCACATCCTGTTAAACTGCTCCCATGTACTTCATAACAACTCGGCATGTACCTCCGATGAAAAACTGAACGCGCGTAGAATCCCCGAACAAACAAGCTTCACAACGCCGGACCACAGATCGCGAAAGCGATCCAATTGTAAAAAAAACAAGAACAAGGAAGCTGCGCGCTGAGCGCTGCAGAATTGTGAACGCGCCCGGCCATCTGGATTCACTAACGGAGGCACCCTGACAGCTCCTAATTATAATTTATGTACTTCTTTGCGCGAGCACGAACGAAATATGCCCAAAATGGCGGAACAAAACTACATTTACCCTATCACTTCAAGCCTATTAAAACGAAAACACAAGGAAGACGAATCTCTGGCCAGATGACAGAAAACGCTAAGGAATGTGTGGAATTCCTCTCACCAAGGCCCTAGGAGATACTTCTTTTTTTTCTTCTAACATTAGGATCTCGAAACTCCTCCCCCACTTACAGTGGGGAGGAGTCCGAGCCCTAAAAACAGCTACAGGAGCAGATCCAGTGATGTTCAAGCCAAATTGCAGAATGGGGCCTCTGTGCCGCGTCTCTGGCTGACGCATAAAATATCCACACAAACCTCCTCAGGGTAGAAGAAGCTGAGGCACACAGGGGAATCCTTGAGAAGCTCTTTATTGGGCCAACAGGGCATAATGCATTTCGGCATGAAGTGTGCCTTCATCAGACCCCCTTCTCACTTGGAAATCACCGACACCCTCCTTTTGTGCTACTGCGATCCTCCCCCTGGGTGGGGAAATCAGCTGACTCCTCCTTGCAGATTGCTCACAGCTGCAGTCCGATGTCCGCATATTTATGTATATTTATATATATATATATATATATATATATATATATATATATATATATATATATATACATAAATATGCAGACATATATATTCCAGCTCCAAATCCTTCACATTCAAAAAGGAATTTTCCGCACTTACAGGGTATCTTGCAAAAGGTTTTATTTTACCAACAAGTGTTGCTTGTTGGTAAAATAAAACCTTTTGCAAGATACCCAGTGAGTGCGGAAAATTCCTTTTTGAATGTGAAGGATTTGGAGCTGGAATAATTAGTGGTGTCCACCACCGCTTTCCGCACCCGTTTAAGAGTGCACCGTATATGGTGGAAAACCGGAGCTTGTACATATATATATATATTTTTTTGCAATATGTTTAATATGCATGATCAATATAAGCCTTTGCACATACTTAACATTATGCACATCCATAAAAATGAATTAAGCGAGAAATTACAGTATGGAACAAGCCTGGTTACAGACCACAAAGGCAACGGCATCAAAAGTATAAAGTGCAATCAGCGAGTGAGGCACAGGACGTGGGTTATATCCTCCTTCGAAGAGTCACACAGCCTGCAGCAGCCTGTGTCCTCCTTACATAACGTGGAGGTGCATGCAGAATTGATGTCTGGAGGCCCAGTCGAAATTTTAGGAAGTTTGCATTGAGAACGCTGTTGAAGACTTCTCCCAGGTATTGTCACGGCTTCAGGGTCTTGTAATTGTTCAGGACTGTCCAAGCATGTTGTCTTTTGGCTAAATTAGCTGAATTGTGTAGAAGCAATAGGTTTTTTTCTATTTTTTTTGCCACTTTTCTGAAGGAGTTGTGTCCTCTTCTAGACCAAACATGAAAGTCATTGAGTTGAGATATTTTCAGGCAAGAGAATGTAGTCAGTCTTTTATCTGCAGCCATTTGTGGTATTTTATAGTGTTTTTATCGAAAGTTTTGAATTTGTAGCAGCAGATGGTAAAAACCGCTCTCCTGGCTAATGTCTATTTGACTACGTTAATTTTCAGTCTTATCTGTGCTGGAGATGTGTGGCTAGGTAGCTGTAAAATATTCCTGTATATCCTCGCTAGGGCACCAGTTTTCGTAGCATAAGAATCAATCGTGTTTAGGGCTGCTGATAAATAATTAAGAAACAGGTCGAAAAGGGTAAGTGCCAGGGCTCACCCTGGTTTAGGTCCCTGCATTGTGGGTATTGCCCTTGACAAATTGGTTCCATTTCCCAATTTTATTCTAACCAACGTGATGTTATGCAGGTTTTTAATTGCTCATAGGAGTGGTGGGGGATGTTCCAGTCAGACAGTTTGTGGCACAGCCGGTTGCGATCAACGCAATCAAAAGCGGCTTTGTAGCCTATGTAATAAATATGTTGAGGGAGATGATAGGCCTTGGAAGAGTCAATTAGCAGTGACAATCAATCAATCAATCATAGCATTTGTAAAGCGCATTACATACCCGTGAGGGTCTCAAGGCGCAAACATGCCATGATGTTGGTGGATGTATCTATTTTTTGTGAAACCTATTTGACTGATCGATATTATGAAATTTGTGTGCCCGGTCCATTATATTTTCCAATAATATGCCCGTATTATACTTTGCCTCATTGTCAATGAGGTCAATTAGCGTATAGTTCACTGGGCAGGATTAATCTCGTCCTTTGTAAATTGGTGATATGATTGACCCTTTCCAGTACGATGGGATTTAATTTACTGTTAGGGCGTAGTTAAACAGAGGGACAATGTGCTGTGCATCGATAATTGGTGGATCAGCATCGATAATTGGTGGGACCTGAAATAGGTAATTACAGTTTTCTGCAGTATTTTTTCAGTTTTTAAGCTGTCATATAACTTGCCTGGACCCTCTTCAACTAGATTGATTTGTTACTTCGGTTTAAAACTCTCCGGGATACTGACTCTACTTTTTTTTAAGTGAGTGTAAAGGTAGTAGGCCCTGATCTGCTCGGATCGATTGGGGTCTAGCGAGCATTTCGGAGGTTTGTTTCTGTTTTTCACCATCTTCCAGAATGAATTTGAGTTGTGGTGCTTGACATCCCAGATTAGTTTGACCCAGAACACTTTGTTCCTTTCCTCCCAATTTACCTTTTAGGTCTTTTTTTCTCTCCTTAAGTCAGCTAGAGCACCGATTGTGAATGTTTGATTGATAAGCCTCAGAGGGCTATCTTGATGGTTTAACTCTGGTGGTGTAATGTTTCACAGAGGCTTCTGTGAAGGCCTCCCAGTTGTCTTTTGCTGTGTTGCCTTTTTGACTTTGTTGTTTGTAAGAGAAACTCTCCTTATTGGACCATGTCTTGCAGGATGCCAGGTGACCACTTAATTATCCTTAAATTGATGATTTACACTGTGCCCGAGCTCCCACTGAGTGCTTGTGTTCTTTTGGAGGGACAGTCAGTTCCAAGTCCTACAATAGGTTGTTGCTGTCTAGTCTTACACTCATCCTAAATGAACAGATATGTTTGAGAAGTGGAAGGATTACCAGGTTGTCGTCTCTCTGGGAGTTGCCGTTGACGGAGTAAAACAAAAGTGCTGGTGGATGTCACCCGCAAACCAGTTGTTTAGGACCCATAGTCCTTGGTGTTCTAAGGCACCCAGTAGTTGGAGGCCATTGGTGACTTTTTTTCCTAGGTCTCTCTTGCTTTGTATGGGTATTGCCCATTTCTGTTCAAATGATGTGAGGATTTTGTTGTGTCCCGGCGAGCCAAGCAGCTTCATATTGAAGTCTCCCATGACAATTAGCTGGCGCTCACATTCTGAATTTTGAGGATGGTGTCCACCAGTTTCTTGGATATCTTTGCCCTGGATTTACTATATGGCTGAATGTATGTATTTATTAGTGTTAGCACTGTTGCCTCACCCTCCATTTCCAGTGTTATTTGTAATACTTGCAGGTTGTCAGAATCACTTTTGTACTCAATACTCATTGTGTTAAGTGCTGTTAATACGTAAATGGCAAGGCTGTCTTTGCTGTGACCATGTTTTGATTCCTTAGTTACTGGGATGTCAATGTGTGAGAACCCAACAAGGGGGAGAGGTTCAAGGGCCCATGTTTCTTGAAGTAGGATCACATCAAAGGTTTTCAGGTAATTGTGCAGCTCAGTACCTTCTAATTTGCCTGCCACCCATTGATATTTCAAAAGCAAATTCAGAACAATCTTTTTGTTGGCCTCCACATTTTCTAGTGGATCATTGCAGGCTCATTTCTGGCTGCTTATCAAGCTGAGAGTTTTTCCATCCAATCCCAGCTGCTGTTTCGGAATCCCAATTTTACTTTGATCTTTGATTCCTCTGCTGGCTTTGAGTCCCAGACTCCCCCTGCTCTTTGGGGAATTATGCTTTCTACATTTTTAAGTACTTAGTAGGTTTCTGCTATGTATCAGAACTCTCTCTCTAGCCCGAACTATTCCCCATCAGCAGGTGAGCATATCCTGTTGGATATTCACTAATATTCCCAATTTTTTGAATTGCTGTGTTTCAGATTGTAATTTCTGAGCCATTTTGGCATTGTTCCATGTAACCTTATTTGTATCATTTTGGTGCCTGGGTGCCAGATTAATCAATTGTATGGATTCAACGTCAGACAAAATTACCCCTGTGAACACTAGAATTTGTTGCAGTAGTTTGAGGCTGTTACTGTGGTTGAGAATGTCAATGCTCCCCTTTGACTTATTCTCTGGGTAGAGAAGGGTTGTGCTGGACCCTCTGTTCTGGTGGTTCCCCACTTGTGGAGGCTCACTGCCTGGTACTAGTTTTGCTTCACCAGTTCCCTGCCCTCTGAGTGATTGATGACAATTGGTGGCCCAGACCTTGATTCGCTGTCCGACCCTATTTCGCTTGATAATTTTAGTGCTGCCCTGCATCACAGGGACTGCCCCGCTTCTAAATGGGTTTGAAGGGAAACTTCGCCCACTAAGCTAGGCGTCAAGTCAGTTTGCAGCCACTGATACGGGCCCTGGGGAAGGTCTCCATGACCCCCAGTTATTTCTGTCACAGGGTCAGTTTAAGATTGATGTCTGACTGTATTTTTGATTAGTGCCTCATTCTCTTCTTGTTCATGGCCCTTGTGAGGGTTGTCTGGCACTATTGTTCACCTGTTATTAAAGATCAGATAATCTTTTAGCCACTTTGTTTTTGGATTTCCTTTTTTTATTTCTCTTGAGTTTCATGGTTACCATGTTTAGAAAGTATATTTTTGCAGAACAGACGGTAGCAAATAAATATCTCGACACTGCACACCTACAAAACCATACAGCAATGTACAGATTTCTAACATTTTATGCAATCAGAATTATAAAAATGTCTTCAGGCCATCACGCCACACGAATACTGTGATATACGGATTCATTTTATATCTTAATACAGACATGTTTGCCAGTTGGTACCAAAGTAAAAAAGGCTCACAATAACAATGCCTGTTGCCCTGGTAAGAAGGAGGCAAACTCTAAGCCCCTATTTGAATCAAAAGGAACCAAGCCACTACAACCGCAGAGCAGACACAACAGGCAGGCCTGATTGCATGGCTGCAGAATGGGAGTGATCATACTGTGGGCAGTAAAAGCTGGCGTCACGACCGGACTGAAGTGCACTGATTGATGCCATAAGGGCAGGTATTGTGAGAAGCTCCTACATGTAATGGCGTTAGCCACAAATCACCCAGGGGGCTTCTGTGCACCACCTGTCACTACAGCTGGGCCAACCTGGTGAGCCTAGCTTTGTAGCTGATGTTTGCTGGAAAGCTGCAGCTGATGCCAGGACTCTCCTGTGTGCTACACGGGCACCCTCAACTGCATTAACCACACCCTGCCCAGCAAAGGGTGCTTGGTGGCCGGCGATGGGCCTTTCCCTTGGGGCTGTTTAGTTGGGCTAGAGACAAAATAGTGCACTGGACTGTACAGAATGGCGAGTGCAACCATTACATTAAGTGCAGTCTTCTGTGGGTGGTCACCCTGCCATTCATATCATGCTGACGGAGTGAGTTTACCACCAGATAAATTAAATGAAATTAAATTCACAACACTAAACCCAAAGTAGACACTGTTGCTTTTGGATGTTGATGGCTAAGAGTATTCACATGACACTTTGGAAGGGCTGTTGCACGTGCCTCCAGTTGCTATTACTTTCAGCGTGGTCATGGTTGGAACTTGGTGAGACAGGCCTCACTCACTTCAATGATTTACTTTTAAAAATAGCCCTTGCAACAGCACAGAGTTTACTACAAACCCAAGACACTTAGCAGAAAAACCTCCCCATAACAGTACCATCTTTAAGTGCCTTGCTGGGTATAAATTGCTCAGCATCCCTGTTGGACTTGGCCTTTTGTCAGGTTCATCCCGAAACTTTTTGCGTTCTCCTAGCCTGTTTCTGTAACCTGGTGTTGGTGATTTTAGGCCTCTGCGCACTTTAGCACTGTTGCCCAGTGTAAAGTGTGTGCGCTCTTTGTGTATGTGTGGTGAGATGCGCCTCCCCTCCCATAGGAGTGCATGGGGGATATGTGTGTCCCAGGTAGATCCTGGTGTGAGAGGAGTGCAGGGGCGAGTTTAGTATGTACGAACTCGTGAGAATAAATGCTGCGCAATGGTGTGCACAAATTGATTGTGACTAGTGGAGAAGTGCCACTTTTAGAAGTTGGCATTTCTCTGTGCAAGGTGTGTCTGCCTGCCTGATGTGAATTGCATGTTTGGATTGTGATTGACAGGGGCTGGCTGCTGTGGTTCGCCCCAGGAGCCAGGATGGGTCTGCCCGGTGCTGAATAGGGAGATCTGCATGTAGATGGGAGGGAGTAGTTGCACTTGGGACCTGAATAGGGATGTGCCTCCCCTCCACAATGCGGGCTCCACCTCCTGTGGTGCATCGGATGGCCCTGGCCTGTCCGGTGAATAGGAGAGAGGAGCTGAGAAAAACAAAGTGCTAAGGAGCTCCCCATAACCAGTTGGAGCTGGTTCTCCCATTGCCTGCACCTTGTAGACAAAGGAAAACTGTGGTATAAGAAGGGGCTGTGACCCGATGTAAAATGTTCTGCCTTGGATCCTGACCCTGCGGGGCGTGCTGCTGCTGGGGGCCCAAGAGGGGCTGCCAAGAGGGCTTTCCACCCTGGGCTCAGCATGGCCCCTGGATTCTCTAAGGACTATTGGGACCCTGGGCTCTATTCTCTTGATCCCTAAGAACTTTGGCTTCAGCTAGCACTGGGAAGCGATATCCTTTTTAATTGCCCAGAGGAGGAGCGAGCAGGATCTGCAGCGCGGCACTGCTGGAGGAGAGAGAGAGGAATCCCCAGCTTAGGGATCCCCCCCCCGATGCTGGCCAAAGCGGGTGCCCACCCTGCGTTGGGGTCGCTGACTGCATTTTATGGAAAGCGGGTGCCTACCCCGCTCTCCTGTGATTTTGAATAGTGGGTGCCCACCCCACATGGCCGCTTTGCATTTATTCAAGTAGTGGGTGCCCACCCCGCATTGCCGGCGAGAAACCACCACCGCGGCCCGAGCCGCTACTAGAATCGCTTCTGGGGCGCTTCCCAGCGCGACCCGGAAGGCAGGAGAGGATGCCGTCGCCGGTGAGGACACGGGTCTCCCATGAGCAAGAGGGAGCCCCGCAGTGATGGCCCCCGGAAAAGCAGAGTCCCGGGCCCCCGGAGTGGAGGCCCGGGTGAAGTAGAGAGGAGTCTGCAGCCCGAGCGGGAAGGAGGCAGACCGCCACCTACAAGCAGAAGGAGCCGGTGAGTGGCGCTGGGGCTCTGGTGTGTTGGTGCCTGTCCCAGGCATGTTGACAGTGCTGAGCGGCCCCGTCTGGCAGAGGGCCGCTCCAGCGAGGGGGCACAGTTTCTGTGAAGGCCCCGTATCAGTCAGAGCGGCCCGTCCAGCAGTGGGCCTCTCCAAGGTTGGCCATATGGTTTCAGGAGCCCGGGTGGCCCCCACGAGGGGCCCAGGAGGTGCAGGGCCCCTGTTGAGGTCCCACAGGGGCCCGTACCCCTTTCAGAGTTTTGGCCAGTATTCTACAACTGCCCCAAGTAGGAGAGACACGAGGAAAAATGGGGAACCCAATAGACCCTTGTAGGTATGGGCATGAACAATATCGTGTGAAGGAATCTACAAGGGATTTTATTTGTGATATGACTTAACTATTTTTCAATTCAAATCAGTAAGTCATACGATCAAACTCCAATGTGTCCACAGGACAACGACATCAAATGAAATAATCGGTAAAGAGCACACGGAAGATCCTAATTGTATTGAAAAAATATATATTTGTAAATTTCATATATTAAAACATGAATTCAAGGGGATACATGAACAGAAGGTAAATTAATAGCAACAAGTCATGAACAGATGTCTAAATCAAATGAGCAAAGCAGTTCATAACAAACATCAGCTCCTAAAGTAAAAGAGAGCAACTGAAAACAACAATAACTAAATGTTACTCTTCAAGAAATCAATTTCTTTGGAGATGATGGAGAGGTCGACGTTTCGGTCTTTGCAGTATAGGTCTATAAGACCATCATCAGGACATTTGATTTATGCAGGACAAAGCCCCTTCTTTTTAAGTAGAGATTGGTGTCGAAGGACACAATGAATGTGACTTTAATAACAGGACCGCAGAACTGTCATTGGAATTACTGTTGAACTGTTAGAACAACTGAATTGTTCTGAGTAGAGAAGTCCAGTATCAACATTTGAATGCGTGGTTGTTCAAAATTATTCCACAGCATGAACTTGCGTGAACACGCAAGTTCATGCTGTGAAATAATTTACAATTTACAAATTTATATTTTTTAAATACAATTAGGATATTCCATGTGCTCTTTACCGATTATTGCATTTGATGTCCAAGTAGGAGAGGGCAGCTGCAGCATTTTGAGGGCATATAGGTTTAAGAGCCCCAGATAGAGCCTCAGGAGGGCACAGTGGTGCCATTCTCTATTTGGAGATACACAGCTGCCCCACAAGACAGAGGGCAGCTGCAACGTTTCTACGGTATTAAGAGAGTCCCTGAGAGGGACAGAAGCAGCACAGTGGTGTCAGGCCTCATGCGGAGATCCCCAGCTGCCCAGCAAGTAGTGGGCAGCTGCAACGTTTAGGTCTCTCTTGACTTTGGGGGGCATGTCTGAGTTAGGAGTGAGTTGCACTCCTTTGCCCCTGACACAGCTGCACAGCACTTAGTGCCAGCTGCACTGTTTAGGTTTGTGCAGAGGCGCAAATGGATTTCACTGCATTGGCATTCTGGACACAGGGCATTTGAGCCCCCTTTTTGGAGATGGCCAGTTGACCTGGGGGACTGGTAGATTTATAGGTCGCCAGGCCCTAATGTGATTTATGTGCTAATGTGATGTGGTGCTACGAAATGTAATGAATTTAGTATGTTTTACGCACCCTGTTTGATACCTCTAAATATGGCTTATGATTATTAGGTGGTTTTGCATATCATGGTTTATGCTAGTGAGATTATGTTTCACTGTGTGATGTACGCCCCTAATGTGAGTCATGCTTAGGAGGTTAGGGTCTAATGTGTTTAGACTTGTGAGTGATTGCATAATGTGTTTATGCTGGTGAGGTGGTGCAGATTCTAATTTGCGCCTGATGTGACTGTGTATAATGTAGTTTATGCTACAGGCTAATGCTAAGTACAGTGACTACCAGTATTTACTGGGTGTACGGTTATGATCTGTCTTACTTTTACCAAGTTCGCTTTGTGATGGTTCTGACAGTGGTCCATGTGGACCTGTCATGTGTATATAATCCCTGGTGAATATTGTCCGTGGCAGTTGGCACAGTGTATGTTATGTGTTTACTATTCTAATGTGTTAGGAGAATACAAAGGCTATTTTTTATATAACCTTGTGTGGAGTTCCTTTTGTAGCATGCCTGGGATGTTGTTGCTGTATGCGTGCGCAAATGCTTTACACATTGCCTCCCGGATAAGCCTGACTGCTCGTGCCAAGCTATCAAGGAGGTGAGCAGGGGTTATCTTTGGCGTGTAACTCCCTTGCCCTGAATAGAGTGTTTTTTCTGCCTGGCTTTGGCGCAAGCCTTAGCCAACCAGAAATCCCATTTCTAACAATCCCTAAACAAACTGAAGCAGAGGAATACCACTCATTTAACCAGAGCCTGAGCTCAAACAGGCCAATTTCACAACCCTGGGAAACAGCTGCCAGATAGGGAGATGTAGCAGGAGTCGCTCTCCATGCCGCTACTCTGTGAGAATTGCAGGCCCTCCAAGCACTGCTGAGACAGCTGACAACATACCCAACAAGTTAGATATGATTTTGACATGAACATGTAAAGCTCATACAGCCCTTGAAGCTAAAGTAAATACATTAAAAAATTGATCTTACATTGCTCCAAGAAAACCACAGTAAATTTGTGAATAAGGTTACTATTAATGAACAAGTATGTTATACTGACTTATAAAGCGCATAGCTGCCTCAAAACAGGGCTTGCCAGCACTCACCCACTACCCAGGGTGATACACCAGAGAACCAACTCAAATAGACCTATGTTGTAAACAGCAAGATCTTCAGCTGTTTTCTAAAACAAAGATGGTGCTGAGTATTACTTAGATGTAAAGGCAGCTTGTTCAATAAGACAGGAGCCTTTGTGCGAAAAGAATGACCTCCCAGCCTGACCCTATTGGTACGAGGTATCAAAGCAAAATTCATGTCTGCTGATTGGAGGGCCTAGTGGGAATATATGGCTGCATCAGGCATGCCAAACAAGGTGCCCCCTGCTTGTTCATAATCCCATGATCAATGCCCAAGGCCTTAAACTTTATATGTTTCTCTATTGGGAGCAATGCAGTTCACAAAGCAGCTTAGAAATGGCTCTGAATTTAGGCTGATGAAAAAGTAATCTGGCTGGTGCTTTCTGAACAATCTGCAACCTATTTTTTACGTGCCTGGTGGTGCAGAAATACAAAATATTGCATATGTCAAGGTTTCAGATGATTAAAGACTGTATAATCATTCGCAAAACCTGAGGGTGGAAAAAGCCAATAATTGATTTAAGGCTTCTAAGATTTACAAAACCAGTTCCCGTCAGTGCCTTGACTTGAGGGTCATAATGCATAATTGAGCCAGATGTCCAAATATTTTACAACAGATTTGGGCTTGGGAGTTGACACTAACACCCTTAGCCACCAGTGATTTCCCCAAACCTGAAAATGCTTCCCTAGCAAGAAAATTTCTGTTTTCTTGGCATTCAACTTCAGGAAGTTGGAATGCATCCAATCAGCAATGACAGCCATGCAGTTCTGAAAATCGACAGCGCCCTCCGTAGACCACACCACAAGAGATCACTGAGCTGGAGACCCATTCTAGCCAGTTGCACAGATGTATGGAACATATTCACCATAGAGAGAATAAACTGGAAGATGCAGAAGGATGCCCCAGTGCAGTAATGTTCGAATATTAGGGCTACTGGAGGGTACCGAAAGCAGTGATGCTACTCTCCATATAGAACATTGGCACAGAACCAACATAGCTCCTGACGCTTAATCAACTCGCTTTATGGTCGAGAAAGTGCACAGCATGCTCATCAAGCAACCTTCACCTGGATCGCCCCCATTACCTTTTGATCATGAACTATCACAACCGAGCTGCAGTCTTGGTGGTGGCCAGGAAGCACTGTAGTACTAATATTGGAAATTCCAGGTGATAATATTTTCCTGATTACACAATTGCGGTTCAATAGCAACACTCATCATTCATCCGGGTTTGCATCATGGCAGATCAGCAAACTCATTTCTTTACGGAACCAGCAGTGGCTAGAACTGGGCAGAAATGTATTGTGTTGGAGTTAGCAAATTGACATAGTAGAAGTCCACAGACACCCCAAGCCTTAATGTAAGAGACTACATTGTGGTAGACCCCGACCAATGCATGCAGAGATGGGCCCCCCTTCATCCTACCAGACCTGTAGAGATGCATTGGTGGCTGTTGCGGTGCTGAACAACTTGACCTCTACACCCCTACTGCTGAGGACCTGACTCTACCGGGTGCAATGATGTTACCCTATTTTTGAAGAAGATTTGGAATTGCCATTGGTGCATCTTGTAACCCCACAAATTGCAGATTATATTAATTGAAGATAATGAGAGCTATGTTAATGATTTTCACATACTCCTGGAACTGGTTATTAGTTAACTAATGGTGGCACCTGTTTATGTTATTAGTTGATTTTCTTTGAGGGTGAGCTTCTGTTAATCCTGTGCCTTGTGTGTCTATCTAAGTAGTCCTTTATACATGTCTAAACTATACCACAGTCACACTCCTTAGCCATAGCGTACTTGCTTGCATTAATAATATCCAACACTAGTAGGGCTGTGTTGCCTAATTGGTACACTTTATTCATCATTCTAATATTTCCCTGTCCCAATCCGTGAACTGCGGAACCAAAGATGTTTTATTGACTTTTTTTTTTGTTTGGGTTGGACAGATATGTATGTGGTTCTGTCCCTTGGGAGATCATGCTTTGCATAGGTACACAGTTTGCTTCACACTCTGTTGTATAGCTTGTTACGACCCTAGTGTAATGTTCCCAATTCATGCCCTTATATAGGTATAAAATACCGTATCCTTATATAGGCATAGAAATCATAACCATATTAAGACACAGCTCAAGTAATCATAATACGGCTTGGCTACTTCCACCAGTTCCGAAAATCTACAACGATTTCTTGAAAAAAACCGCCTTCATCAGTCAGGGACTTCCCCTTGCATAAATATTAAGTTATCCAAGAAATCATGGGTTTTCAGAGAATTAAGTCTCTGATGACATTATTATGTCCAATCTTACGTCAAACTCGGCACCTTCAAGGTATAAATATGCCCACAATTGTCCAAACAAACACACGGTGGTTTGGAGCAGTTCGACTATCTACTTGCCCGACGCGCCCTGCTGCAGCAAGTGCTGAAGGAAGCCGACCCTCCAGCTGACGCACTGAGAGACGCTGTACTTTCTCCTGCCAAGAAATCCAGCTCCAGTGTTTACAGGCTACCCTTGCGGGTTGCTGGGAAATCGAGTCCTGAGAGAGAGATACAAGACCTCCTACATTCTAAAACCAAGGTACAGAGCTGATTAGACCCTAAGAGAATTCTTGCAATAATACTAAAACTAGGCTACACCTCACTTACTTCTTCCCTTGAACTGGACCTAGGTTAGGTACACCGGGGTAGGCGTATTTTAGAAGCACCAGTTGAGTACTTTTAGTCATTATTTATCACTGTATGTATTTTATGCATTTTAGGTATCTTATGGCTTAGAAACCATATCATGCTTTTACAGTATTATTTTATAATACTCTTCGTATTATATGCTCTGTACTTTACAGCAAGTATTACGATTTCAGCAGTTAATTTCTTATGATTGAGAAAGAAGACTGTTCAATAAATACCCTTTTATTGAAAACGCCCGTCTCTCTATTTCTCTGCACCTCTGGTGAAACAAAGCATGCACGATTGACTGAGTGAAATAACTATCTATTGTTTCCGCGACTCTAGAGATATATTTCTTATTCTTGGGGAACAAAGTGGTCATGTTTTAAGTGGTTGTCAGAAACTAATCCCTTCTTGTTTATTCAAGAAAGTTTCTAGTGACCTCTGAGCTAGCTGGCACACACACAATTAAGCTTAGTATATTCGGTAGAGATCTAGTTGACTTCAGTCCTACGTCTAAACTACAGGATACACTATTCCAATGCGCAGAGCCTATTGGGAATATAGGAACTACACTACAACTCCTTCACGCTCAGTGATTGCTATGCATCGCTTTTTACCTCTTAATATTTACGAATAGGGATGGGATGTCCCTCGACATGGGTTATAATGCATTCATCATCAACACTATGTATAGAATCATAACATGGAATGTCAAGGGTATAAAATACACTCTGACCTAAGTAATTAGCAAGTTCAAATAGCATTCTTGCAGGAGACATATGTGAGCCAGACTGAATATTCACAACTACAATGTAGACGACAAGGCCAAATATTTGGTACTACGCACTTCTCATATGAATGAGGAGCACTAGTGTAGATCAAATCATGAACTCCCTTTGTTTTGGAAAGTTTGTAGACAGAGAGGGCTGATATGTACTACTTCGAGGTGAACTAGATGGTAGGCAGAAAGTGTTGGGCTGCCTATATGCCCTTAATGTTTTCAGGCTGTGTACTTTACTGAGTCTGGTCTCTGCTTGCTTTGCAGGCTGCATCAATATACCAACTTAGCAACTGAAGAAGTGCAACGTACAATTAACCTAACTTTGCTGCTTCTGTCAGATCTTTACCTTTGGTCCTAATATTTTATTATCTTGCAAACCTGGTTCAGAAAATGAGGATTTGACATTCTTTTTATTTTCTAAAGTCAACAATTTTAATCACATGGCACAAAATATCCTATTTACCATTGTTTGGCCTGAACTGTAAGCCTTCTTGTCCTCAAAAGAAGTGATCTTATCTGCCCTACTTTGGCTTTCTGTGGCCAAACAGACATACTTCTAGTTACTTTGCAATAATATTTCTATAAACATGGACCATCATTAATAACAGCTTGCTATTGCCACTACTTTCCCAACAAAAAACCTGTATTTCTCACCATCATAATCCTGCCAATTTCTCAGTCCCTGAAGGCAAGATATGTAGTGCCAGTTTTGAAACCAGAATTTGCCCTAGGAATATGTCCCAAAGCAGCCTTCTCTTTACTCACGCCCCCTACTGCTGGGAATATCACTAGAAATGAGAGTGTATATTGGTCATGGCAGACTATCCTGCGTCCAAATCAGCCCCCAAACCTGCAGCATACCAGAAAAATTGTAGAAAGGTGGAATAGTCAGCCCCACTCTTAGGATAACTTTGATGAGTCTTTATTTTCTTGGATAGCAACTTATAAACACTCACATATTCGGAACACTCCTACCTGCAGTTGTATGTGAACCTATTGAACACACAAATATTGCCTGACGAACCTATCATGTCCTAAGTATTGTTTAGCATCATACTGTACCATTGGGTGTAGATTTTCTATTTTTAACTATTATGGATCAATATATTTGGAAACAATATGTAGAACATAACATTTATTTTAAATAATATTTAGACCATGATATTCCAGTACCATATCCCACTGCTAAGCTTTCTGAAATGCCACCCCTCTGTAAAATATCTGACCTTTCCTCTGGCCTCATTCTTGAGCTTTTCAATTAAGATACTGCTTTGGTGTGATTGTTGGAGTCTACAAATATTAACAAAACCATAGCTACTATGTCTGTTTATAATAATGAAGGCTCATTATTTTCAATTTTTTTATGGTTTTTACTGAAAAATACAGTTAGAAAATTCATTTTCCATTCTGTATTCATTTTTTAAATGTGGATAAAATTGAGAATTTGCTATAATTTGAGTGCTTCTAAATGCTGTCAGTCAAGGCCCCTAGGCCAGTAGCTGTGAGGATTGACAGATAAGGGGGTTTAAAAAAGAAATATATTTAAGTAACAAGGTTAAAAGACAGTAGATATGCACTAGGTTGATACCAAATGTTGCATGTTTTCATATAAGTGTATTATTTATCATCTGTTGGTGTTGACATCATTAAAATCTGTCTGGAATTTAAGAGTGTATATTTATCAGTTAAATAAATGCGTAAATATACTAGTATCAGGTGCATTTTGTTTATAAAACCCAAAATAAATAGGGAAAATATAAATACAATTAGCAATGTGTAAATATGGATAATTATAGACCAGAATGTTACAAAAAAATACCCTCGAACTGGAAGGCCCGACCTGCGCCCGTCAGCGCCAGGAAGAGGCAGGGCAGGGCCACCATCCTGAGCTGCTGTGCTCACCCCCAACCTGCTCTCAACCCAAGGGGTAAGACATTTAACAAACTATACATCTACAGTAACCAGGTGACTCTGCCACAAAAGACAAATATTATTTGTATGTCCCTCTTCTCACTTGGACTATTGTGGTGCTACTGTCTGAGCATTGCCCTGGGGGGCATGGTATGTTTTTTTGTGAATGAATTAGGGGGCGACTTGCGCGACAACATTGTATTAGTTGTGCCGCGAGGCGGTCTGTTCTATGCTCCTGAACCCCCTAAGAGGCCCAAGGGTAACTAACAGCACTCAGGTAGTGGTGGGACGAGGTATAGCTTGCGGGAATAACTGCAACGTTAGCCACTGAGAAAATGGGAAAAAGGGTAGTCGCCAGCAGAATTAAATCAACAAGCGAGCCTCTCCCTACAGCGATAGATAAAATGCTTCAGAGGGCTATCGGGTGGTGTCCACAGAAATAGAGCGTCCAGAGAGAAGGCTATCACTCACCCCGGACATTTGTCCCCAAGAGTCTGAGGCGAGCCCTGTACTAATTACCACCCAAACACCGCAGCATAGCCCTCGGACACTTTCCCCCTCTGGCCATCCTCTTACATCTCCAACTGGGGCCCAAGAAACACAAACACACATTATAACGCCCTCCCTGCGAGCTGGCCCATCCAAGAAAAAAACCCACAAGGATAGTACACACATCAACATCCCAAACAAAGGGAAACGTAAACTACCATTAGGAACAGGGCCAAAAAAAAAAAAAAAACTATGTGTGAATAACCAGGAAGGCCCGGTGGGTGGCAATGAGGCGGAAACGCCAAAGGGCAAATCTCAAATAAATAACATAGCTGCAGAACAGCCATTGTGGGCGGCGAATTTGATGGCTGATCTCTTAACCAAATTAAGAACTATCATCAAAGAAGAAATAGCTTCTTTAGCCAGTCGCTTAGATAGTCTGGAGAGAGCATGGGAGGGCACAGAAGCCACAGCATGAAACGATCCTTTGACCACGAAAGTGAGGGGAGGGTCTGATACTGGCAGTCAGGAGGCTTCCCAGGGTTCAATTCACACATATGGGGGGGTACATAGAACTGGGAACCCCCCAATTAGTGGTATACAAAGGGAGACAACAACTACAACCACAAAAGTCAGCCAGGAGCCTAGACATAGGAGGAGCACACTGGAAGTGAGTGGAGGGGATAAGGCCAAGTCTATGTTTATGTTTATGTTTACGTGATTTGTATAGCGCAACAAATACCCTAGGGTGTCTCGGCGCTTCTGGTCTTTAAGGGACAGAACCAACGGATGGGATCATTGATCGAATAACCAGGTGTTTAAGGCTCTTCGAAAGGAAATGAGTGTGGGACTGATTTTGATAGCCAGGGGTAGGGTGTTCCAGCGTTTGGGGGTCGCCACAAGAAAACGTCTGTCTCCCCAAGTTGAAGTTCTGGTACGAGGAACAGGTAACAGGAAAGTAGAGGCTGATCTTAGCGGTCTTTTTGGGGCATAGATCTGAAATGCATTCCTCAAAAAGCGAGGCCCAGTTTCATGTATGGCTTTATAGGCGATACAGAGTGCCTTGAATTTGATCCTGTTCCTGACTCGTAACCAATGGAGATGGCGTATTGCCAAAGAGGTGGAATGATGTTTGGGTATCCCGAGCAGGACTCTGGCTGCCGCGTTTTGAATGGACTGCAGCTTATTTAGGACTTGTTCTTGCGTATTGAGGAATAACGCATTACTGTAGTCCATTTTTGAGAAAACCAAGGTAGTGATCAAGGTTTTTCCGGCGGAAGCTGGCAGGTATGGGAGTAGTTTTTTTATTTTCTTCAGTGTAAAGAAAGAGGAAGAAACCACTGAATTGACATGGTGTTTAAATGATAGCCTGTCATCAAAGATGACTCCAAGGTTTCTGACCTTGGTCACCGGGATCGGTGGAGGCCCCATTTGCTCGGGCCACCAGATGGAAGACCAGTCAGGTGAGAGAGTGCCAAAGGTCATAACCTCGGTTTTGTCTGAGTTGAGTTTCAAGCAGTTCCTCGACATCCAGGAGCAGATGGCTAGCATCCCCTCCTGGAATCTCGAGGCGACTGCTGATCCGTCCCTGTGTACCGCCAACACCAGCTGTGTATCGTCGGCGTAGGTTGTTAAGGATAGTCCGTGTGCTTTTATGACTCTCGCTAGGTCCGCTACATATATATTAAATAATGTAGGGCTCAACGATGAGCCTTGGGGTACCCCACATGGTAAGGTGAAAAAGGGAGAGTAGAACTCCCCCAACCTCACCGCCAGCGTGCGGTTGGCCAGAAAAGAGGTGAGCAAGTCCTTGGCCAAGTGATTGACCCCAAGGCCGCGACACGGCTGATCAAGATGTTGTGATCAACCGTGTCGAAGGCGGCGGATAGATCTAAAAGTATAAGAACCGCCGCCCCACCGTGGTCCAAGATGTTCCTAATTTCGTCGGAGGCCTTTATGAGGGCGGTTTCAGTTCCATGGCCCTTCCTGAAACCAAACTGCGTGTCATCAAGAAGCTGATGCGTATCAATAAATTCTGACAGCTGCTGGTTCATCACGGATTAAAAAATTTTGGCGGGGAATGGGAGACAGGCAATGGGTCTGTAATTGGCTGACTCACGTGGGTCAAGCGATGGATTTTTTAGCAACGGTTTAATGATTGCCTTTTTCCATATTTCCGGGTAGACTCCTGTTTGGAAAATGGAATTGCAAATGTCTGTCAAAGGAGAGGTGATAGCCTCCATAATGGCGTTAGCTATGGAGGGTGGGCACGGGTCTAGGGGGGGATCATGATTTTATGGATGTAATTTATTTATTTATTTATTTATTTATTTTACATGTTTATACCGCGCTAGGATCACCTCCCGAAGGAGTATCTCCGCGCCTTTGGCATCTGAAAACAAGTAGCGGGGCTTGACCATGAGTATGGATCAATATTGAAAAAGGAAGGTTTTTAATAGTTTCCTAAAAGTAATGAGTTTGCTAATTTGTTGAGATGTGACCGGATGAAAGACAGAGAAAGAGGGTCTGGGGGCTGGTACAGGGGGCTGGAGGAGAGATCGCACACTTTCCAGAGAATTAGGGGTGGTAAAAGTGGAGTAGATATTGGCGACCTTTGTTGAAAAGAATGTAGCTACAGAATTGCAGAGCTCTTGAGATGCCTCCAGGGGGGGGCCTGTTGGCGGGTTAGCGAGGAAGTCGACAACTTGGAACAGATTCCTGGCTGAGTTCTGAGCCAAGTCAATCTGGGATGAAAAGTAGTCCTTTTTGGCTTTCAGGATAGCTCTTTTGTATACTGCTAGAGCATTTTTGTAAATTAATTTCTGTTCGGTGCAATAATGTTTGCGCCAGTGCCTCTCGAGGTTCCGACAATGCTGTCTGTGGAGTGTAAGGTCCTCAGTAAACCATGGTGCGGATGGAACGGCACGGTTAGGAAAAACACATTTGGTCGGGTGGTTACTAGTAGACAAACTGTGCCAATTAGACAGGATTTGAACAGTGAGAGTAACGGGTCTCCCCTCCCTAGTATAAATCTTCCTCCAGCCCGTGCCCCTTATGTTGCCATAATGACAGGTATCCCTCCGATTGCCCATAATGCTAAGGAATCCCAGCTTGACCTCAGGAACAAATGTCTATTTTGGCTCGCAAGGTACAAACATTTCGAGTATGCTAGAGCGGGGGGAGATAATTATGGTTCGCAGAGTGGGCTGGCTGGGCAACACTCGAAAAATAGAAGCGTATTGTCATCAATTTTAATAACCCCAACACTCCTAGTAGACTGTTAACCACACCTAATACAGGTTACCATATACCCGCAGGAATAAGCCTGCGCTCGCTAAATTGTTTCTACCCCCAACAACATCCTGACCATAGAGGCAGTGCACTCCCGCCAAACAACCCAGAGGGCCCTGGCTCCCTTATGGAAGGAAGGTGGAGCCAACCAAGTAGGAGCCCTCTGTATAACATCACAGTGAGCAAAAGATATGCAAATCTGGAGGAGGTTGACTGAGTACTTTGGAGGAGGTCTGAATAGAGCTAGCGGTGTGGTCTTGGACTGCCGGCATAGCACTCAAGTAGTGGGCAGCCAACTGAGTGAGGAGGCTGCTCTTATCCCCCCTGACACCCACCTGGGCCGTACGGGCAAGGGAGAACCTAGTGTAGTATCTCCAAAACTACTTAGGCTCTAACAGGTTGCCCATCCTTCCCCCTGTATCACCTCCATCAAGGCAGCAACAGGGACAGGACCGGTGAGGAACGAACGACGCATCCTATCTTGTAATCTAGCAGGACTCCAAAACAAACTTGTATGTCCAGATTAGGGTCTTTTGTGGACAATCAGGATATTTGCCTATACCGAGAGACCTGTGCCTGCGAAAAACATCACAGGGTAGGCTTTGCGCCATTTAACATCCTGGCCACCCAGGGGGGAAGGGGCACCCGTCCGGTGGACTCACGATCTGGATGGGCACGCATCTTGTGTGTATGGCAGAGCAATTGACAAGCCCCACTAATGACATCCAATGTGTTTTGCTCTCATTCCCCGCCAAGTAGAAAATCGCCCTAATTAATGTTTACTCAGGACCTGTGACCAATAGATTAGAATCTGTCACCATAGACCACCTTGGATACTATATTTCAACCTTGGACTCAGCAACTCTGAAGAATATAGGAGGTGACTTCAATTGTCAATTCCAGCCATTAACTGACAACTCCCATGAGGCTCCCTCAGAAGAAGACCTTTACTGGTCAATTCCTGATCCTCTGGCTATGCAAATTCACTCATTTACGCTGACCCACTCCTTGCGGGCATGCAACGGGAGGACTAAGTCTGACCTCCCTGGTAAATTCACATTCAACAGAGATGGCCACTCCTCGGTAATTGATTACATCATGGTAGAAATGAGAACACGGGAGAAAGTCCAAGATTTCCATGTATAACAGAGGCAGGATAGTGATCATAACTCTCTGCTTGTAACCTTGAAGTTAGGGAACTTGGGCGCGTCCATCACCCGTCCATACCCTGCATCTAGTTTGGGTGTCCTAACAACTACCAATAACAGAAGGAATGTTAGATGGAGACGGATACAACCCTCCCCACCTAAACTGGCTAAAGTCTACCAGCTTGCAATACCCATGATAGCCAGAATGAGTGAGTTGGGACAGGTGGAGGCACTAGCAGGGGAAAGAGACAAGGCCAAAACAATTCACGAGGAGCTAATAGTAAACCTGAATGATGTATTCTATCCAGAAACATCAAAGAGGGAAATAAATCAACCCAAGTCCTCATGGTACAACAGCAAGTGCCGCCAAGCAAAACAAGAGCTTGTGCAAGCGGTGAAAGCTAAAGATAGGCCAAACATCAAACTAGAACCAAGCACAGAAAGATCTTGCTGTAAGAAAAGAAAGAATGGGAATCAGAAAGGTGGGAGGCTCCCAGTACCGCCTTGAAAGAAAATGATTTCAAATTGTTTTGGTAGTTAGTGAGCTCAGGAGAGGGGGAGGGACGTGTGGCTATAGAGCCTAACATAGCGCCCAAAGTATGGGAATCACACTTTGGGGCCTTGTATGACTGTGAATCGGAAGACCCCTTAAGCACAGACATTTTAAGCAGAACCGTGGAGTCCTTACAGGAGGGTGCCTGGGATATTTAGTTGATTGAGGTTAGAAATGCTATAAATAGCCTACTCCCAAACAAAGCCCCTGGTCTGGACAAACTCCCGGGGATCTCTTTTTGGAGGAATCCAATGTCTGGGCTCCATATCTGTGTGCCCTCTTTAAAGCTATTCTGAAGGGCATGAATCCCCCTGACTCCTGGAAAGGTGCTGAGATAGTACCCATATTCAAAAAGAGTTGCCCCCTTCTACCCTCTAATTACAGACCCATCAGTTTAATCGACAACACTCAAAAACTCATGGGTAGGGTCCTATTGGCCCGTATGCAGGAGTGGATGGAGGAGCAGGGAATCTTGAGCCCCTATCAGGACGGCTTCAGATCAAACATGTCAACCGTGGACCAGATATTCAGACTACAGCTTCTTTTCTGAAAAACGGTGAAGATGGAGGGCGGCAGCCTCTATCTTATATTTGTTGATTTGAAGTCGGCCTTTGATCTTGCATCTAAAAAGAAGCTTTGGGAAGTACTTGGGGATCTTGGACTTCCCCCCTATTTTCTCAATGTGCTTGTGAGTTTACACACTGATAACTATGCACAAGTCAGATGTTGAAAATTTGGGGAACTCTCTTGGCGCTTCAATGTCAAAAAGGGTGTGAGACAGGGATGAGTTTTAGCCCCCACTTTATTCTGTCTCTATATTAACGGGCTCATCCACATTGATGCCTCAAAGCTTGCCACAGGGAAGATACCTGCATTTATGTTTGCGGACGATACCTTGTTACTAAGTCACCCCTAGGTATCCAACGCATTCTGGATGGGTTTCCTCAGTTCTGTAATACACTAGGTTTGAAAAGTAATTTGTCTAAGACCAAATTTGTGGTCTTCAAACCTCCAAAGAGTACGCACTCAAATCCCTCCCTTAATGGCACCCTCCTCGATAAAGTAAGGATATTTGACTATCTGGGCATTACACTATCTGAGCGATTTGGGTGGGGCCCACAGATGGATAAAGCACAGCTTAGGCTCACCCAGAACACGGGGGATAATGAAACTATACAGAACATCTGCTTTCAAGCCAGCAGCTCCTATGGTGGAGATATTTAAGGCCCAAGCAAGAGGGGCTACACTATATGGAGCGGAGCTTTGGGGGCATAGTTCCACTATGGACCTTGTGAAGCTAGAAAACAAGTTTCTGCGACAGCTTATAGGGCTACCACGCAGCACCCCACTAGTTCCCCTCTGCATGGACATGGGCATGAGTCCAATTGATGAAGAGATTGCCCTTAGGCCCTTGACATTTTGGGGGCGGTTATGGGTAACTCCCGAGCTATCCCCCTAAAAGATGAGTTAAAGGAGATCCTCCCCAGACTTGATACCAGTAAAAAATCGTGGTTGGCCCATATAGGAGTGTCTTGACCAGGCTTGGGAGGACAGAACTATGGTCATCACCAGAGCTATCCTGTGCTATGATTTCCAGGTCGGATCTTATCAAACATTACAGGCAATACAACCTGTGTCGCTCCAGGTAAGTGTTAAAGAGGGTGGGTTGACAATGGAGTTCCAACAAATAAAAGAGGTGTATATGAAGGAGCCTTTCTTGGATGTAATCTACCCACCTATGGCCAGGAAACTATATGTGCAATTCAGATTGGGGAATTTACCTCTGGCAGTGCACACTAGTTCATGGGCTCCCGAAAATTCAAGTGTGTGCCCCATTTGTAATTTAATGGCTGAATCTGAAATTCATGTGCTGTTCTTCTGCCCTGCTTATGTGTTGCCTCACAAGCAATGGATAATCCAAATATGCAAAAACCTCGGGTTTGTCCGTTGCGTAGAGGCTTTTAGAGTTCTAAAATATTATACTGACCCTCCAATTGTATTTACGGTATCTCGTTTTTTAAATGCCATGTGGCACATTAGGAGAGGATTTTTTAAGAAACTATAGTGGAGGACTATTTGGAGGATTTCTTTCCTAACTTTTCTGTGTACTGTAATGATTGTTTTTAGAAATTCGAATCTGACATGCGTCTGTCAGTGGTTGTAACTGCGCACACATCATGGAAGTGTAATTATTGAATAACTTATGTAAATATTTGGAGATCATCTTTTGTTATGCAATTTTAAGGCATGAACGGTCGAAATAAAGTTTTAACAACAACAATAATAATTGTTAGTAAATTAGAATGTTGACAGCAGATTTAAGAGAGGCAAAAATGGATGGGATAAGTGTTTGTCTTACTGTTTCTTCCTCTTTAATTTGGAACACTTGAACCCCAGTTGGTGGAATGTGAATAACATGTAATTCTTTATTAATACAAATCTTTACAATGTAGATAAAACATTATGTATACATTTAATAAAATCCCAAAAGTCAGTTAAAAGAGAAAAACTAGCTCTATATAATAAGTACTGGGTGTGTAGCTGAGATCAAAGTGTAATAGCAGCATGTCATAAATAGATAAGTGCACATCAATGTCTCTAAAATTAGCAGCATGACGACTTGAATCAGCACGTTTTTAGCAGCTAAAAGTAGTTCATGATACGCAGAGCAGGTATCCCAGATGAAGCGATCTAGTCCATTCTTTAGGGAATAGCGTGCTCTAATCTCAGTTTCATGATTTCCGTGTATTTGCCGAATTTTGCTAAATCCACCTCCTCTGTCATGCTGAACACCAAATGTCCTGCCTCGTTGCAAGTTTAGGCACCGTGAGCGATAAACCGCGGTTTTAACAGTATGTGGTGCGGTGTAATTTGTTGGAATGCTCTAACATAATTGCAGAACTTCTGCATCGAGTTACACCACTCACTAATGGCCCTTCTCCACTTTATTGGAACTTAGCTGCTGCACATTAGTCATGTAAAGGGCCTTTAGAGAAAGGTGGTGGGTTACACTGCTATAATAATTATAAATTTAAATAATGATTCAAGTACTACTACTATTCATAGTGCTACTACAATTAATTCAATTAATAATAATAACAATAATCAGAATAATAATAATTAAAATAACCGCTTCAACAATCATGCTGTTTTTCTCTATTCACTTATAGTAAAGAGGCTTTTCATGCTACAATTAAAACAAATATATAGAAGCAGGACTATGAATAATTTCATTGTCGAAAATAAACTATATAAAGCAAATGCATTTCCTCCTACAGTCAATTATTTTAAAGGCACATTGGAGAATTTTAAGTGAAAGCAGTAATCTTCACAAAAATATGGAGTCAGTCAGGTAACAGAATTTTATGTAATTATGGGATTATGTAACAGATGGAGGTTTAATGAAGTAAAGCACAGTTTGTAACAGGTTCATTGTTTCATATGCTCTGGATCAGTACACTGTCAGGTACAGATGAAAGGTGCATTAAAATGGACATCCTGAAAATTTTAAGGCTCTCAGTGGAATACAGCCTTTAATTTTGAATTATATTTTTAATTTTAATGGGTCAGAATCCCTAATGCATAACCTTTCTTTGATGCAGGAAAAAACTGTGAGCTATGCAAGGATTTGTTTTATCGTCAAGGTGGAGCTGATCTTGCATCAGTCAATGTTTGCAAGCCATGTAATTGTTTTGAAGCTGGAACCATCAATGGAAGCCTCCTATGCAACAGGGTGAGTTATACTTACATTATTCAGTGATTTTATTTGGGAAGGAATGACATTCTTGCACTGTTCTCATTTTTTCAGCATCAGTCTCCTCCATTATTAGGCAAAACGTGGCAAATTAAAAACATTCTTCACATTACAATGTCAAGTTTAAAAGAACATTATCGCAAGAGCTGTACTAATCAGGTCATAGGAGCTATCCCCCTGCCCTACTAACAACACCTGAGAATAATCTTCAGAAAACAAAATGATGCGTTCACTCAAATTCATCCAATCAGGATGTGATTGAAGCACGTCCACCCCTACATTATAATCAAATATATTGAGACAGACAGATAGCACGTGGTGGGGGTATCCACTCTGTAATTTTCATTTACGTTTAGTTCAAAGGATCTTTATTCATCCGATCCGGCCATAAAAGACAACATAAAATACATCATCATTGTTAAATTCCAGGGTAGAAAATCATCAATAAATGCAAATCTTAAAGACATCAAAACTCCTTCATCAACAACGCTATAGTTATATTCAGGACTCCCAGGTAAAGGAATTCCTCATAATTTTGCTTACTAATGACTTTGCCCCATTTAATGAATCTCATTGAAACTTTCTAGACCTCTAGCTTTCTTGACATTTGCGGAAGATGCAACTTTTCGGGTGATTGGTTAAGGGGGTGCAAAGATAAAAGGGGGTCCCAAAACACGTTTTTCTATAGACTTTTGTATCCAACATTGCGACTTGACGGATGTACATTAAACCTGGCAGGATTATACATTAAAGTGTGAAGATGATCCTTCTGGGTATTACAGGTAAGTAGGATAAGTATTATTTTAAGTTATAATGTATTTTAACTTAGTGATATATGTTGTTGCAGTAGTTTCACGAAATTTTGCATTTTGTGTGAAACTACCACGGAACATGGCGATGACAAGAAATTATTATGCGATGGACCTTGACAAAAATTAATGGCAGCCATGTTGTTTTCAGTACACTTTGGCTGTGTTCTGCATTACAAACTTAGGTACAGCTAAGTATTATGTATGCTATTTTTAGGTCTCGCCTAGAGAACGCAGCGCATGCGCTGCTTCGCCTTGGCGAGGCTCTACTGTCGTCGGTTTGGAGCACAAAGGTAGACAAACCATGTGTGCGCACAGACAGGCGATGTGCGCACACATTGTGTCTCCTCAGACGCTCCCATTGCGTGCTTTGCAATAGCGCACGCTCCTCGCAGCCTTGTCGCGCATGCACCACTCATGGGACGCTGCTTTCTGACGGAGCCCGCTCCTTGCAGGGATCTCGTGGGCTTGTTTAAATAGGACTGGTTAGGCTCAGAGGACAGGTATGTTGTACAAACCATGCAATCGAGGGATTCTCTGTAAGAATAAGACAAGCTTCCTTCACTTGAAAAATGCTACTAAAATTTGATCGATTACAGGTAAAATGCAGCATTTTTCTGCCATCTTGCCTGATGCACAGACACTGCCGCTACCCCCTTTACATGCAGATAGAGTAATAGGTGCTGTTCTCTGTCATCCTAAAGCAAAACATTTATCACCAAAACTGGGATACAATCTAAAACTGTAAGAAAACTCCCAATCTCGACACACCGTGTACATCCCATGGATGAAATAACAACGAACGCCATACATATACAATATATCTAGATACCATGTATGTGAGAAAAACCTACATGACTGCATTCGTTTGTGAAACTCCCAAAATTACACTTTTAAACCACTTCATATAATTATGCGCAATTTGCAGTAAAAAATGGAATGTGAACTGTTGGAATAACTGAATGCAAGCAGAAATTGTTCTACGTGCTTTTGTTTCTTTACACTATCTTGTTACCATGAAATGCATTTATGCGCCAATATTTGACGCAGGAATGCATCATGCACTAAAATATAGTGCTAAACGATGGATTCACATTTTACCTAATTATGCATAATTTTGCCAACATTTGGTGTAAATGCAAACATGCAAATTACTTAAATTTCAAAGGTCCTTTGGCAGACAAACTGCCAGAAGACCAGTATTGGATAGGAGTGAACAGGCTTGGCTCCCCGTTCACAAAGAAAGCAGAGAATCTGCTTAAGGACCAAGTGGGCACGTCGACACATCCTGGAATGCGGCTTAATTCACCAGAAATGAATGACCAGGGGGCATTACTTGGGGTATTGTTTGACAGCAACTTCACTCTCCAGGCAAACGCGAGCCTAATGGGTGCATTGTTCAAAGAGAAACAGTCATGAAAGGTCCTCCTTTATAGTTCTTCCAAAAAGACAACAAAACTACCCCAAACGTATAACAACAAAACTCGCTGTGTTCAACAGCAACATTCTCACATTAATGGTGAAACATAAACCATGCAAGCTGGACAGAAATGCTTAAACTTACTTTTTTTTTACATTTTCAGTAAGGCCCTACCAGGTAAACGATGAAAAAAGATTGCACAATCCACTCGATCCCAAAGCCTCAGCTCTTTACTCACTGCGCACCCTGCACCACTTTCCACAGACTCCTGGTATCTTTACCACAGCTCCAGACCGACACCCTCTGGAAGGATTAACACCAACAACATGGCAGTAGACCCAAGTGAGAGTCCCACACAATATAAAATAAGAATATTAGCTGTAGAAGCAAGAAAAGGGACAAGTACTACTAGTGACTGAGTGACTGCCACTCTTGGGCACACATGAGGCCTGAATGTCAGACACAGGACAACCTGTCACCCTTCCTCTGCAGACAGTAGTCACTAGTGGTGCCCCAACATGAAAGCAATTGGTTAGCAATGCAAACTTTGATTTAAAAAAGCACAATGATATATGCTGCTTTCATAATATCTTCTAGCATGATTTTGAGCAGGTTTTGGCGGTTTTGCCCCCACGTGGTGTCAGGTGAAGATTCTGTCTTCATGGGGTGATAATTGCCTGATTTTCCAGAAAGATATTTGATGTTGAAGCGTAGGTCACAAACACTCCCTCCTGCCCTGCGTTCCGCCCAAAAACGAACTCCTCCAGGCCAAGACAGCACAACATGTTGAAAGGGGAAGATGTTGGCAGATGCAGCGAAAACAGGCAAGCTGGAGCAACCGGGGTGACTATGCAAAATTGAACAACGGTTCGACGCCATGCCTACAGTGGTGACCTAACCACACACTGCTCCTGGTGCGAGGATGCATGGAGCCAGGAATGATGACCAGGGCTGGGTATAGGCTCACAAAGGCATGGTGCTGTGACTCTGGCCTTGTCGGTAAGCAGGGCTGTACGTACAGAACACCTTCAATTTCTGGTGTGGACTTGCCAAGGAAATCTGGATTGCCCTACATATCAGGATGTTTGAAGCTGCCCCCCACCCTGTCTGAGTTTGGCAGGCAGGACATGCAAGTGACATGCACCCTGGATAAACCGCCCAAGTTGCATCACCTTACGAGACTGATTCTGCCCCACCCTTGACGACTTGTCAAAGGTGTATTAAGGCACGTGTAACTGTCCCATCCTAGTCCGCCTATAACATTCACATTAACAAAGAACTATTTCTGCCCTGGTCCCGTACCCTTTAAAGAAGCATGAATTGAATTACTCTAACCCGGTCCAGCTAGGCTTTAGTACTGTCTGTCAGCCCACGTGAGGAGTGCATGGCCTCTGTTGAGTGAGACTTCCCTGTAAGAGTCAGCATTACCCTTCAGCACCAATAGATTAGCCGGGGGACACTAATAAATGAACAACTCCGCTACAAACACTGCAGCACGGTTACACCACTGCCCACCCATGAGACAGTAATAATCATGCTGTTCTTTTGAGATCCGCCAAAACATCCAAAATGGCGGACAATACATCACAGCTGACACGGGTTAGGCGGAGGGCCTAACCCTTCACCCTCCATACACAAAGAAAAGGCGACCTTTCTTTCTCTTACATTACTACCACGCAGGTTTGGACGGCAGGTCTCAAGAGTCGCCTTGTCCCCCAACCCCACCATTCCTTAAGTGCACTTAAAGGGGTGTGGGATGGATTCATTCCAAAGCATGAATGCCGTGGGGGAGTCGCCACTCAAAGAAACTCTTCACCGCCTAACAGGGGAAATAATTACAGTTAGGGCTGTTCGGGCAGTCCAGATGTTGCTTCCAAGTGTGACTGGCTCCTGATCAACCTATGAAATGTATTGCCTACATAAGCAAGTTCACCCACCCACACCAATAAAGCCATGGCACCTGTGCAGGCTTCATCAACTTGGTACATGCTGGGATGCTAGATGGCAGTCCGGTCCAACACAAGACAGGGCCTCACTTCAAAGCACATGCCTCCCCTCGGTAACCTGCAGGAGCACTGATACGCCATTACCCGGCTGTCATGCTGTGCAGTATGTGTATAGTGCTTACTACCCATGTGTGAGGCTTTACAGCACTTACCGCACGGAGAGCAAGCTACACGGTAGGGAGTGTGCTTGTTTTGGGCCTGTGTGAGAAGTGTTTTGAAGTCATGCGTGAGGATTACCGAGGTGGGGTTATCGGACGGGGCACGTGACCGTCCCTGTGCCACTCCACTCTTTGTGATTCCACTCTATTCCGTTCCAAACCACTCTACTAAAAGACACTGTACGAGAAGCCACTCTATGACCCAACACTCCACTCTACTCTATGACAAGCCACTTCACTCTACTCTTCAACACACCACTCCACTCTATACCACACCACTATATATGATTCGCTCTACGCCATTCCATCTTATGCTACTCCACTCTATGCTATACCACTCTATGCCACTCCACTCTACAACCCTCTACGAATCACCACTCTATGACATGACACTCAACTCTACCACACACCACTCCACTCTACACTATTCCACTCTATGCCTCTCCACTCTACACTTCTCCACCCTATGCCACGACACTGTATGCAACTCAAAGTTACATCACAAGAGTTTACGCCATGCCACTGTACACCACCATAAAACAGTGTACAACTCTAATGCATTCGATGCCACTCTACAACATTCTGAACCCCTTCACTCTACCACAGTCTGATCACTCTATGGATCACACTCTATTCCAGGCTATGCTACTGTATGACACTCTACGCCACTGTATGATGTCCTACTCCACTTTACACAACTACCTTAATGCCACTCCACCCTACTTTACTCTACTCTATGACACACTACTCCACTGTACTGCACTCTACTCCATTACTCCATACTATGTCATTCAACTGTACAACACTCTATACCACTGCACTCTAGCACCCTCTCCCACACTCCAGTCTATGCTAGAGCACTCCACTCTACAACACTCTACTGCACTCTATGCTTCTCCACTCTACTCCAATCTAGGACACTTTCCGACACTCTAAGACACCCCACTCCACTCCACGGTATGACACTTTACTCCACTCCATACTATGCCACTCCACTCCACTCCACTCTACTCCATGCTACTGCACTCTGGGTTGCTCCACACTACAACACTCTACTCCACCTTCTGCAGCTCCACTGTGTGACACTCTACTCCACTCTATGCCCCTACACTCTACTCTCCACTACTCCACTCTGTGCCACTCCATAACACTCAATACCACTGCACTCAACTACACTGTATTACACCCTACTCAACGCCACTCTGCTCTACAACATTCTACTGCACTGTATGCCACTCACTCTATAACACTTCCCAACACTCTCCGGCATGCCACTCCAATTTATTACACTTTACTCAACTATATATTATACCCTTTAATATTACATCACTTATACCACATTAAATCAGAGCATTTATATCAACACTGCTGCCATCTCAAATGATATAATTTATGAGAACACTGTGCATGGTATAGGGGCAGGTTATAGTTAATGTAGTCTGTGTAGCTACATTGGCAGATGAAGGAAAGTTTCACAGGGATTGGTCAAGGGGGTACAAAGAAAAAAGGGGATCCCAAAACAGGTGTTGACCCCAATGCATTTTACATAGGCTTTTTGGATTGCAAGTAGCGACAGACTGTGCAAATGGATTTACATGAAATTGGGCACTACCGTGCGCAGATGCTCCTTTTGGGTACTACAGGTAAGTGGAGTAAGTATTTTTTTAAGTTAGAAGGTAATTTAACTTAGTGATATCTGTTGTTTCAGTATGTTGTGTTATTCCGCAGAAGTACTGTGGTATATAGCAATTACAATTCATTAGGTGATTTCCTTATGACTGCCTTTACAAACGTTTATGGCAGCCAGGATATATTTAGGTGCAGTTTAGCTATGTTCTGCATTATTTTCTCCTACCTATCACCTCTTTAGTAAACTGTAATAGGTAGGGAAAAATATATCTGTATATTTTTTTTTAATGTACAGAGTACAGTGGCACTGCCTCGGGAGTACCACTTTAAAATAATAAGTAAAAAAATTCAAAATAGATTGTACCACACTATATTCTGCAAACATAGTTTACTGCAGTGTTATTTCTATTGTTTACAAGTTTAAATATGCACAACAAAGTCTGCGGAGTAGCACAGGAAATACCTACAAAAATACTGCGCTACTTTAAAAAATATGCTGTTCTCCTTATATTGCTAAATAAATATTTAAAACTATACATTTCTCTATCTATTACTACTTTAATTGTGTTAATAGGCAGTGAACAACAATTAAAAGTACTAATTACCTATATTTAGGACCCCAACTTAGAACGCAGCTAAACTTAGACCGTACAACGCACCAAAACAGCGATAAAAATACATGGCCGCCTTTTACATTTGGTAAATACCGCCATTAGCTATCACATACTGACTTCTCATCCATATGTCAGTACTTATTGCTGTGTATGGCACCACAATAAATAACTATGTTTTTTTTAAACTTATAACTTTACACTACTTACACTATTTATACATTATACCAAAAAATAACACTTACTCCTCATTACCTATATTCCTGCCACATTCACTCTAAATCCATTTGCACCCTTTCATGCTACATCTGTTCCAATTAACACACTCCACTCTGCCACTCTACTCTATGCCACTCCACTCTAAGTCATTCCACTATATGCCACTAAACTCCACAGTAATTCACTGTACCCCACTCCACTCTACATTGCTCTACTCTATGCTATTATTCTCTACCCCACTCCATTTTATGACACACCAGTCTACACCCTTCTACTATATGCTACTCCACTGTACGCTTTCCACTGTACGGGACTCCACTCTATGACACTACACTGTATACTACTCCACTACCAGCTTTTACACTTTGCCACACTACACTCTACACCACTCCAGTCTTTGCCACTCCACTCTACGGTAATTCATTCTACACCACTCCAATATATGCCAGGCCATTATACCACACTTCACTCTACACAACTCCGCTATACACCACTCTACTGTACCCTATTCTGCTGTACACCACTTACTGTACCACATTCCACTCCACTCTACTGCATTCTACAACACTATACTCTGTGACAGTACACTTTTTGACACTCTCCTCCAATCTGCTGTACCACACTCTACTCAATGACACTCTGCTCGACAGTAAACTGTTCGGTTTCAACAAAGTTTTTATTAAAAATTTAAAAAGCATTAAAATTCAATTAACAAAAACAAAGAGTAGGGATCAGTTATAGAAAGGAAACATTATTTATTCGTTCTATACAAACCCAATTAAACCAAAGAAACATTACAAATTATAAAGTTACAGTTATATTTTGAATGTATAAATTGTGTACCACCTTCAAATTACTATAACTCATACACCTATGTGTCCAGTTTTGTCACCTCACTCGCCACACTACATCATTAACTATAACTCGCAGATTTTCCCATGCACTGGTTATATCCTTCCACATTACACCACTTATACCATGTGAAATCATAACATCCATAACAATACTTTTGACATCTCAAATGACATAATTTGGGATAACAGTGCCAGGAAAAGGTGTAAGCTTTTATTTTTTTGGCTTCGGGCCATGCGAAGTACGGTGTTGGCCGTAGGGCCCTATCTGTAACCACGCCCTACACCAATCCTCCATAATCACAGCAAAGGTTGATCAAAGGACCTATTGTTTAATGATATTAAGGGCTTAATTTCCATATTTAAACAAGAATGATATCTGCACTGGTTCACATAAGTATTTCTGGTTAAATACTATTGACATGGTTTCAGAATAAACAGAATGCAATGCCACATAACAACCTTCTCAACAGATAAAAGATTGTGTGAATTTAAATGGAAAGAAAGCAGGGTTTATAAATTAGAGCATGTTATGAATGGCAATTTAGTGTGATGATTCTACAAATCAAAGAAGGCTGCATGCATTATAGATCAAAGTAACCTTTATGGTCTGGGTAGACAGCTACACAGTTTAGTGCTAGAGTAAAATCAACAATATAGTGTGCAATTGAGGGCTATATGGGTTCATATTTGTTGCAAAGTCAGCCTGTGTGCCCTGTGCACTCCCTTTTTTTCAGCTGACTGGTACTGGTGGTAACTCACTCAGACTGCTTCTGGGCTCTGTCTAATCAAGCTCAGGGCCAGTGCTATGTTGAAAACACAAATGAAAACACACACATGCATTAGGGTACACAATCTGTGTTAGGGTACACCTAGTATTGGCATGGCTTACCATAAACGTCCCTAGTAGAAAGTAGGCCAAGGGGGATTAAAACTACCCTTAAGTCCCTAGTATATAATAGGCCATGGACGTTTAGCGGCCAGCAGCTTTGGTTGCACTTGCATGTGTGTACTGCTGAGTGCCTGAGGTCAGTTCAAAAGCAGTCCTGTTCTGCAGCACTGCTTTTAAATGTCAATTGTGCCCAAACAGAGCTTTGGTGCTAGGGGCTCTTAAAAAGTGATAATCTACATTATCTTTACATATTAGGTACCCCCGGGTTCTCCCATAGGTGTCCCAGGGGAGGGGAGCAATGAAATTATAAGCAGGGCTCTTATAAAATATGTTTTTTATGCCCCAGGGAACCGAGAAATTGCACATTTCACTTCCCCGTCGTAGTACATTCCTTTCCAAAATCAACTTTGGTGCTATGAGCACAGTGGGGTGAGGAGCCATAATATGTTTACTTATTCAGTATCCCCAAGGTCTCCCCTAGGTGTCTCAGGGGTAGGGAGTCACCTAACTATAAGCAGGGCCTTTATAAATGATGTTTTGTATGGCCGGGTGATAGAGAAATTGCAAGTTTAATTTTCGCCATTGTAGATACCTAGCCACATTGGATGACATTACAATAGTTTATGGATGAATAGATATTGCTAGAAATTGAATAACTATCATTAAAAACATAGGAGAATGGTATTGATAAACCCAACAATGTGCCATTGTTGAATTTATCTAAATTGTACAGAAAAGAAGTTATATCACTTTTTTGTCTGTAAACCAACATTCAGCCTTCCTGCACTCTTCCCTGATTGCTTAGAGTTAACAGGAGTAGCCAGGATGCTTTGATGAAATGATAAGTGGCTCACCGGGGGAGAGACTATCTGCTGGAGAAGGCTCTGCTACACAGGAATGCCTGAGCCGGGAAGGGGGGTCGTAAAGCGTGAGGCTTCAAAGGAGGAACCAGACAGTCAGGGAATGCCAGGCCTGCCTACCTCCATCCCCTCTGACCAGCCAGAGAGCAGGCTTAAGGGAGGAATCTGCAGGTGTTGGGGGGGCCTATGAAAATGAGCCACACTGGAGGTTGGTTTAGCTAGTTCTTGCTCCTCTGCTGAGATTTCAGCCATCATGAATTTTGGAGGAATAGTGCTTTCTGGGACAAGAATATGTCACACTTTGGAGGGAGTTGTCATGCTCTGGGTTGTTTTTGGGCCTCATTGGACACAAATGCTCTCCTGCTTCCCACCAGAGAACACTGAAAACATATGTGAGAGGGGCAGAGCCTCTCAGATCTGCTTTTTGATACTAAGAGAAGAAGGACTGCAATGCTGGAAACTTCATTTGCACCACCATGCCCTGCATTCTGACTGACAGCACCTGCTTCACTATCTAGAACTACAGCCCCGTGAATGTACCTGTGGATGTACCTTGCTTCTAAAGGATTAAAAAGTGGGCTCCCTGTAAGTTACAGATTAACAGAACTCACCTGCATCAACAGCACCAAGAGTCCACAGCAGTCCAGATGCATTGTGGGATTGTAGTCCCAACCTTTCAAGGACCATCTTTGAGCTACCAGAACCTTAGATGGTGTATTGGACCCTTTGGAATCTCAAGAAGAACTTCAGGAAGAAGTTCCAGATGTTTGGACGAGTTTGGAGCATTTTTGATAAAAAAATTCCATAAGGTGACCGCGTTGCCCAAGCCAGCCACCTTCATCTGCGACCTGGCCCGAATTCCAGGTTTGTCCTGCTGAAGAGCTCCAGAGGTCCGACTTCCATAGTTTGACTGGGAGCTCCCTTACTGTCAAGCTCGCAAACTCTCTCCAATTCCGGACTGGTGAAGAGCATCAAGGGAACTTGGAAGAAAACACTCCAGAAACGTTTCTAAGTGCGAAGGTAAAATTGTGGTCAGCCTCAAACTTTGACTTTGTCCTGGTCAAACGTGACCAGATGTCCCAGAGTGGCGCTATAGATTTCAAGGTGCTAGAAAGTTTTTAATCTTTAAAAACATATCTCTGGTTTCCTACAGTGGAACTTTGTATTTTTGGTGTCATTTTAAAGATACAAATATTTTCTACTGTTATAAAATGGTGTGGGATTTTTATTGTGTGTTGTTTCTTAATTATTTACTGAATTTGTGTTTTTAAATGCTTTACATACCTGTCTCCTAAGTTAAGCCTGACTGCTCACATTCAAGCTGCCAAGGGTTGAGCATGACCTATACTGGACCCTAGACTCTGTTGGTGGACTTATTACCAATGGTAGATCCATATTTACCACTACTAATAACCTACTTTCTAACATTATTGAGAGGGTATTAATGGGGAATATTCCATACCAGCTATGGCTGCGTATTCTTAAAACCTATGACAAATTACATTGCCTTACATTTTTAACTGAAGGAGGTGTTGCTGATTGAATTTATGTCACTGTGTGACTGAGTCTCAGTACAGTGTTAAATAATATACATAACCTCTTAACCAGTCATTGATCGAGCTGTAGACATGGTTTCTAGTTATACCTTCAAAAAGTGAAGCACTGCTATGGCACATTGGTTGATGTGATCTTCTACTAACCTTAAACGACCCAACATGTCAAACACAAGCAAGCAACCTAACAAAGTTATCAGAGCTCTAAGCACTGGTATAAGAAGAGTACCCTAATTAAGAATGTTGTTGTAATGCTAGAATGCCTTTTTCAAATACTGATTACATAGCACAACACAACACAACATGATACCGCTTGTGTTGCCATCCAGTTTAGGGATTAGAAGGGCGTCTTTTCTCTAACCTTATTTACAATTGTAGCATCACCCTCTCCATAATTGCAATTCCCCTCTCAGTTTGATTGTGGTGAATAAATGCTATTCTTTCCTTGGCAGGTCCATCAATGAAAATAAGGATTGTTAAATATAATAAACAATTGTTACATCGGTCTAGGACAATACAGATCAAATTTCAAACTTACAGCTGGGTGCTACAGGAAAGTAAAATAAAAATGGAACATTAGAAGAACTGAAATAAAGAATTTAAGCAAAAGGAAAACAGTGCAGAAATACCTATGGCCTAGCATTTAAAAAGTGGAGTGATATATATAATTATAGATGGGTAATAGTGAATAAAGGAGATGTTTATCACTTATGGGCTTTGAGTGACATAAAATAGACAATGAGACTGAAGCTTGAGTTGTCTGTGAAGTCACTCAGAAGCCTGAGCTGAAAAGTATCCACCTTATTCCCTTTTTTTACTGATCAGTAGTTTTAGGTAATGTATGCCTCCCCCCAAATAATCTGCCCTTGTTTTCAGCTCCTAAACAGAACAGAGGATTGAAGTATGAGCCATACATAACATGGCCTATACTCCCTTCCTTAATACAAACTAAATACCTGGCCTTCTGCCATATGCGCTTTCCCTTTCCTCCCATAGCTATGTTCTACTTTGTTTCACTGGCAAGCTATGAGACAGCCCTGTCAGAGCAGCTTGAAATTCCTTTATGACTTAGCTACAATGGGAAAAAATTCCCTCTGAGACACATCTGTCTTTGCATCTGCCCTGAAGCTGTGCTGACTGCCACAAATAGCGGTATTGCAGGAGCCCTGTTCAGGTTGACTGGTTCATTATCAAGGATCTTGACTAAAAAGGGCTTACTAGTGCTAGAAAAGACAGTTACATCACTTAACCCTGATCATTGATTGACATTGCCCATAGTTGTACCTTACCTTTCCAGTCCAAATGACAAAAATCCTGAGATATGTGCTTGGTAGCTGGAGGGAACAATGGTTGTCAAAATAAATGACAGGAAAAGCTAATTGAGTTTGGGAGTCAAGTGCCCAAAGCCCTGTTCCTAACTGACACATGAGTGCTGTGTGAACACATACCAGTTGGCACTGGGCAAAGTATAGTGTTGTGAACATCTTTATAAGTCGTGAGACAAAATGTGAGTGTATGTCACCCCTACACTTCTAGTACTGATTAAAAGAATCAAACGTTTACTAAAACCCAAGATTTTGCTATCTGTTCCCCTAGACCAAAAAACTCATAGGAGAAACGGACATGGGGGCGGTTGATTAGGATTTAAACTCACAGAGGCACACAGTGGCACAAGGAATCTAAAAAGAGAATGCCCACTTATTTAGAGCAAAATAATGGAGGACATATTCCTCACACTGAAACTGCCTCATGTTCACTTTAATTCCTAGAGTGGCCAAAGGGGCGTATACTAGGAAGTAACGGTGAGCAGCGTTAGCCTTCTCGGCTAAACGCTCCGCTCCGCCACTCTGAAACGCAGGGCTGGACCGTATTTACAACAATGCATGCAGCCCTCGCGCTAAATTTAGCTGCCTAGCGCCAACGCAGACACTCTTGCACCATTGTGCAAGGGTGCCTGTGTTGCAGGGTAAGATGGTTTAGGTGCAGGAAGGTGTCCCTTACTGCACATAAACAAACAGTAATGGTGTTTTGTAACTTCTATGTGTGCTGCAGAATAGCAGAAGTTGCAGCTAGTAATTTTTTTGTAATGATTGTTTATGTGTTGGAAGTGACACCTTCCTGTACATAAACAATCAATGGCGTTTTGCTGTTTTTGTATGTGCTGCACAACGCAGCACACATTGAAACAGCAAAAACAAGGAGAAATAAAGCTTTACTCCTCGTTTTGCAAGGGTAAGACCAGGTTTACCTGGTCTGAATTTCGGTGCTGCCCCATATTTACACCACCCTTGTAAAAATGGGTGTTGAGGAGGAATGCCCACCAAAACACCCATTGCCCACCCCTTTCATGCTAAGTATTGCTTAAGAGGGGGCTTTATTTACAAAGCAGCGTTAAGCCATGTTAAGTGGCTTAATACTGACTTGTAAATGAGGCAAAGCCGGTATCGCCAAAAAAGTGATGTTATGGGGGTGATAGGGGCTTGTAAATATGCCCCTTAGTGCGCTTGTTTAATTAGCTGATATAGAGAGTACTGAAAATCCAACATCTTTTACGTGTAAATGGGAAGATTGAATGTGTTTTCGTGATGAGGTGGTCTAGGCAGTGCTCGGAATATTATGGTTCCATTGGGACAAAAAGGATTTCCGAACCTGATCCTTGGGCAGATAATTCTGAGGAGAACAAAGTGGTGCATGATTAAACGAGTTCTCATTGGACACAAGAATCTGTCTTTCCAAATTCCCACCAGTTGACCAGGCCATCTTACCACCACCCTCTCCTCACTGGTGAACAGCTGTTCCAATTGGATTGACACTGGGGCAAACCAGATATTCTATTCTACAGGATCAGCAAAGGGATGTTCATCGTCGGTGGCAAGATGCATGCAGAAATTGAAGTAAAATATTTCTAGGTATTGTGCCACCATCTCACACTTATCATATAAGCCAAATGCGCCTACCCCTCTTTTCATGAAAAGGCAAGTGTTCAATGACTAAAGATGTCTAGATAAAGTGGTTTAAAAGAAGTGCCAATATTACTGAGCATGTTATTAAACTGATTGAGTGTGTAAGTGAATTAAGTGAATAAATAACTTGGAGATTCTGCACGGTTAAAAACACTTTTGAGCTATGTTAATGGGCATGATTCATTATTATGAAACTGTTATTTTATTAGCTACAAACCGGGGCAATGACATTTTATTATCAAACCATCAGTACAAACATTCTATAACTAACTAGTCATACATTGTATTTACCGCACAGACCGTCATTTGTCAAATTCTTTGCAACTTTTAGAAAAAAATGACGTATCTCAAGTTGCAAACAAAATTTAGCAAAGCCAGTGGCTCATTCATTTCTGCAACATACAATGGCAAAGCTAATAGGTCTGGACTTTTATTAGCGGAAGTGTTGGGTAATAGTTGTGTGATTTTGCATGTGTTGCTCACACCTCTCCTAGAGAGATAATATCAAAATGAAGCACGCTCTTGGCCTACAATATCATGGATAGAACCATATTACAAATACTATGCAACATATTTCTTATCTCATTTAAAGATTGGTCTATGGGTTAAATGTTGCAATATTGCATGCAACATAACCATACATTGCAACAAGCCCTTCAATGTGTCTTTTATAATCTATTTTCGTACTATAATCACAGCTTCCCTTGCCTATCCACCAATGCAAACGACCCCATCAGAAAAAGTATATTTAGTTGGTGGAAATCGCCTTATATTCAATACTTGCAATTATGTACACACCGAGAGGTGTATAGATGCCACGAATCAGATCATTATTGGAAATTCTTGATTCCGTGAAAAAAAAAACCCACTCTGGCAGCCTTTCACATCCCAGTTATTACAACCATAAAAATTCCACGGAGGGAATGTGCCCATGTTGTTTGCTCTTATTAAAAGGCCTCCCTGTAACATCCAATTGTTAAGCTCTCAAGCATTTCAAAGTCTGCGGGTTCAATTTAGTCTGAATAGATTTATGGGCAAAGTAAGCGGAAAACACATTGGCATACCTGGAGTGCAGGAAGCGGGTCACGAGAGGTTGCAGTTCATCAATGATCTCATTTGCTGCAGTTCAGGATCCGTTCTGAAAGTTGTCAGAGAGTGAGCTTATAACCTATAATGATTACAGCCGAGAGGACGGCTTTACGTGGAGAATATTGGAACTCCGGATTCCTTCTCGCCCCTCTCCATAAACACAGCCTCCCTCGACCCAAGGATGGGCTGATGTGCTACCTTGTGTAGGTCATGACAAGAGCATTCCACATGTGTGAATCTGCCAAGTGTTAGTGCATCTTCACCGTGACGGAAGTACCACCTTTTTGCACGTGTGCTCATTTGCATGTGTGGTGTGACCCTGTAATATCGAGGCAGGAATCTCGATGGCACCAAATGTCATGTTCATCATGTTTATTTGATTTCCTTTACTAAAAAATGTTTGGGGGATAGATTGTTTATCCATCCACTGTTGTTAATCTAGTATATATGAGAGACGGCTGTTTCTTTAAAACATTACCAAATATCATGAGAACAATATCGAACAATAAAATCTAAAAAAGTAAGTATTGAATTTCTATACCAAACTCCATATATATGTGATTGACTATAAAAATTGCCTATGTCAAAACCACCAGCTTTTGCCAGGGGGGGGTTTTTGGCCCCGTGCTAGACGGCCATCTAGGAAAACCTACCAAACCCACACATTTCTGCAAAGTAGATACCCAGGGGCTTCCAAGGAGGTATGGCATGCATGGATCCTCCAATGTTCCTTTACCCAGAATCCCTTGCAAACCTCAATTTTAGCTGAAAAAATCAGTTTTTTCAAACATTTTTGTGTGGGAAAGCATGGCATCACTGGGCTCACACAAATTTCCTCCCACCCAGCGTTCCCCAGGTCTCCTGATAAAAATGGTACCTCACCTGCGTGGGTGGCTCAAGGACCCGCAACAGGCAAGGGCCCAAAACCTAATGAGGTGACATCAAAATTACCTATCACAAACCAACCTGGTTTTGCAAGGGGGTTCCCATGAGTTTTTGGCCCGGGGCTCGGCGGCCATCTAGGGAAACCTACTTAACCCACACATTTCTAGAAACTAAACACCCTGGGGACTCCAGCGAGGTATGGCTTGCGTGAGTCTCTCATCATTCTCCTACCCAGAATCCACTGCAAAGCTCAAATTTTGCAAAGAAAAATGCTTTTTTCTCACATTTCTGTGTGGTAAAGTTGGGGAATCGGCATGGATCCTCAAATTTCCTCCCACCCAGTGTTCCCCCAGGTGTCCCGATAAAAATGGTACCTCACTTGCGTGGGTAGGCATAGTGGCTGCAATTGGAAAAGGCCCAAATCGTACGGTGGAGACTTAAAAATTACCTATAGCAAAACTACTTATTTTTGGGGGGGGGCACCTGAGTTTTTTGCCCCGTGCTCAGCGGCCATCTTGGGAAACTACCAAACCCAAACAGTTCTAAAAACTAGACACCCGGGGGAGTCCAGCGAGGTATGGCATGCGTGGGTCCCTCAACGTTTTCCTACCCAGAATTCCCTGCAAACCTTAAAATTATGTTAACAAAACACTTTTTCAAACATTTTTGCGTGGGATCTCCGTGCTGGCACAAATGTCCTACCACCCAGCGTTCCCATTGTTCTCCAGAGTAAAATGATACCTCACTTGTGTGGGTGGGCCAAAGGCCTGTGACTAGGATGACCCCAAAACAGTAGAGTTCTCGTGCTTTCTTGTAAATCTCGAACGCTACAATTTTTTTTAAATACATTTTTAGCCTGTTCTGCTTTGGCCCACCCACACAAGTCTTGTCAAGGACCGTACGCCTTTCCGTGGCGGCGGCATGGCATTCCCCAAAGCTCATCCTAATATGGTTGGCGGTGTCTAATAGACACCGCCACCATATTAGACCAGTTCCGCCACGGTCGAAAGGCGACCGCGGCGGAAAAGCGGCGGACGGTCTTCCCATCCGCCGTGGACCGCCAGACCAGCAGGGGCAATTCGTCTGCCATCCTAATCGACCCCAAAGTGTGAAGGTGATTCTTGTTGTGCATGGAAAGTTTTGAGGTGATCCGTTTGTTTTCCATGTTAATTCCCATAGGACCATTAGTCAAAGCTGCAGACCAAAGCACTGGATGGAATTACACCGGATTTGGCATAAAGGAAGATTTGGTTATGCAGATCACGCTTTCAGTTATTTAGTGTGAATCTGTTTTGTAGTTGAGAAATTACTGAAAATACAGTTAGTGATATCTTTGGCCACGGGCACTTTGCAAACAATAATGAATTCGAGCCGGCAAATACAGAGCTCTGATTGACTGCCAACACTTCGACCAGGACGTATTGGCAGCTGTTTTGGGCCTCGGCAAAAAATGTAATACAAAAAAAATGGGAACAAGATAGGAATATCCTGGCCCAATAAAGTTGGTCCTGGGGTCGCAGAGCGACCCCAGCTGGCCAAAAAAGCAGTCCTCTCCCTACAATCGCACTCTAAATGAGCTGCCTCACCATTGCATTTAGGGACAGTTGTTAGATGCTCGTTATACTCTGGGCATCTCGCTCTCAATCCAACCAGTCCGTGTTAACTCATGTTGTCTCAAAAATGATTGCCATTCAAAAATGTGCCATTAAGTGCTGGGTGTTTGTCCCATGCTGGAAAATCAGAGCGAACTGCACCATGCGACGCACCATGCAACGCATAAGAGGACGCTGCTTCTTTCTGCCACTCAAGTAGATTTTCTGCTTGAGTGAGAGCTTCCTCAACACAAATGGATGGTTTGTCAATGCGAGCGGTCACAACCATCCGTGACCGCCCGCATTGAGAAATCTCGCCGGGATATGATCTAGCTTTGGATTTTCCTCGCTCACCAACTTGACATTGGCGAGCGCGACCAAGGGAAAAACTCTTCTCCGCGGAGTGGAGTTTTGTGCAACTCTGCTTGCTATGCGGAGTGCAGAAAACTCAACAAACTCAGTGAATGGAGCGGAGTTGACCGCCCAGGCCTATCTGAGATCTGTAAATTAGTGATATGGGTCTCTTGAAGAAAAGCTGGATGGGATGTATTCATATTCTGGAGAGATGAGTGAGAACCCTTTGTCTGTTAATAATATTGCCACTTACAATTAAGAAACGGTGATAATTGACATTTCAATACATTTGGAAAGATTTAAATTAATTCTATGAATCTCATGTAGTTCACTAGAGTAAATAATATTTAGAACGAATTATCTTCAGTAATGTAGGTTAACATCATAAAAGACATAATTTAAACAATTGTGAAGTGAAGAATCAGCAATGTAGTAAAATAATTGGTTGCTACCACAGACACAACTTATAGAAAACATACTGCAATGTTTGAATTGCACCATCTTCCTCCAGATTTTTACCAATCTGCAGTTCAAATATTCGGACATCAGCACGAACAAATAATTTCGACGAAAACGCTTACTGGACATAGATTTTTGAAATGTTGTGTGCAGTGATGCTGGGCTCTCTTATTTTTTGGTAAGCCTTGGACTGCTCTGCCTCGCTTCCCTGATAGTCAGGTGCTGATCGGAATACTAGGTTCCTCGCTTTAGGGATCTGCAGTACAGGGACCTCTGGATTCCTGAAGCAAAAGACATTGGTTGTTACAGTTAGGACCCTAATTTCTGACATAGGTGTAGTGTCACTTAAAACATCTCATGCACAAATAGCCTGACATACCGTATGCAGTATGTAGTAGACAGCAGGCATGATAACAGATTTTTATTGAGAAGTTTGCAGCTTGAGTTATCAATAGAACTCATGTGTGTTGTGTTAGCTTAGCAGTATTTTAGCACAAGAGACATCATAGACTAGTATCATTACTTCCCTTCCCCTCCGCTCCCTGCCCCCCTGATTATCTTGATTATTTTATTCCCGTATTGGATCAACTCTCCAGCCATTGATCTTGCACTATCAGGGACAGGTTTATTGCACATGATGTAAGCACATGATTCGTGCACCACTGGTAAGACCTATACACCAACTTCTCAAAGGTCTATGGGAAGCTTTAAACCTTCTTAAATGTTGTGAATGTTTTGCTTATCACATTTATATGAATTTTATGACGTTTAGGATAAGTAATATTCTGTAATTCCTTATTTTTCTGTAACAAGATAGTTCTACTGAAGATATACTTGGCAAAGAACATTCCGATTTGGACATGCACTAAATATAGAGAGGCTTGTTTACAAGCCCTTTGCGCCGCCGGTAAGGCACTTTTCCCCATGTTAAAAGTGATGCACTGTGAGGCCTGGGGAGCCCCAAAGTCTCTGGTGTATGGTATTTGCCAGGTACAGAAGTTAAGTCCCATTCTTATTTATGGATCTCATAAGGCTGGATCATTAATGAATAACACAATTTATTCCCTATTCCGAGATGCTCAAGCAAGGCATGTGTGCTATTTGCCTCCACGATTCCTGCTAGGTTTTACATAGCAAAGTTTGTACAGGCATTATCCTTCAGCGTTCACAATTTATAACTGGGTTGCAACACCGATATGGGACCACATTGGAATATGGTTCTGAATCAGGAATAATGGGCCTCTCATAATGAGAACCTTGGTGTTCTTTTCCTATTCAATTCCATTGTACATTGAAACGCTTAGCAAAAGGTAAGCTTGAAAAAGTATGCATACATTTGCCATTGTGCAATAGAAAATCTTTCGTAAAATGTAAAGTAGTGGAGGAAAAATATGCACACATTTTCAAAGTTGCCTCAGTTCAGTCAGAATGAAAATGATCTGTTTGCCCAGTAAAAATAACCTGACAATGTGAAAAAAATCCTTGCTTGTGAAAAGGCTAAGATAAACTGGCAAACATTCCAAGCTTCAGGAAGGCCAGTAATAATAAACCTCACAAAACTTGGTTGGCAAGAATAAGACAACTGTACACAGCGTACAAAGTGCACCAATACGCTATTGCCTGAGTACAACAAGGAATATGGCTTTTTGGAGGGTTCGCAGTGTTTTAGCTACGGTGACAACATTAAATACCGTTTCCATTGGATGTTAACAATGCATGACTGTCTTGAGTTGTAAAGTAACAGCCTAGTCCAAGCATTTTATTGCAATTTGTCAAAGAAAGTGGTACGAAGCATCATAAAAGAGGATGACAGTATCTTGAACTCCAGCACTGACATTACAGCTCAGCCCCAGCATCCTTTCTTCTAAATGTGCATTCATGACATCTGATCTGAGTGATAAACAGCCGCGACACCAGATTCTTAAATCCAAACAAGCATTATGATGTGCATTACTCGACGTGCATTCTTCACTTCATGACATTCATGCATGGCAGACTCCAGAAACCTTTACAGGCATTACCGTAAGGAAAGAACGTCTCACACAGGCAGCTTATTTATGTGTCCTCGCTGTTCAGCTCTGCAGGGGCCTAAGTGGCTCAAAGAATCAGCCCCTTTGACGATGACTGATGAATATTGGGGTGGAAAAGCCTAGAAGAAGGAAAATGAAAAAAAGTGATGCAAAATGGCCTATTACCTGAATCATTGCAGCTTGTGCTCTCACGCACTGCTTGCTAGGCTCCAGCTACGAAAACTACATTATGTTATTCTGTTTGCAACATCAACAAAGGCGGGGCGGAGGGGTTTGTTTGCAAAGAATGCACAAAACCATCTCAATAGCTTTGCTATCCCTAGCTAACACAGAGGAGTTAATCTACAATTATATTCTTTTGAGAAAATATATCAATAGGCTGTATTTTTATATCTACAGTCAAATGTCTGCAGTGCACATTTTTTCATAATGTAACCAAATGTGTAGCTCCTCGTATTCATGACTAGCCGCCTACGAAATTGTTGCACGAATCCTGTCAGTTTTTAAGGGTTTTGCCTCCCTGTATAAATTTCCACACAATCTAATTTAGGATCTTCTTAAATTCGGAAAACTAATTAACAACTCCAAAATACTGCAATTCAATAACAACCACAAAACACACTTCCGTTATTTATAGTAGTATGTCCTCCGAAATTTACAACAAACTAGAAAATGTGCTAAAAATGCAATCTTTTGAAACGCATAATCAATTGGTTGAAAACGGGAGACATCATCTCCTACGAAAGAACACGTAAACCCTCCTCACTTTCTGCTGAAGGCTCTGGAATCCTCCTTTGGGGAAGTAAATAGTAATATGATTTTTTTTAACTATTTTAGAACGCAATACTGACAAGCATTGGGTTTGCAACACGTGTTTAGAAATGTGCCAGAAATCTGATTCATATTCATATTCAGAAATGGCCATCAGTCATCTGTCTTAGAGAATTCAAACAATCCACACTAATGTAATGGACTTTACATAACTAACCTCCAGTGTAATGCTGGCTGTTTAACATTTTTAGCATGCCTTACACATTACAACGTTGTACATTCACTCCAGTCAGGTTTAGAGCTTCAAGAGAGCTCTCCACTGAGATACCTATATCCAGTGCCATATCCCCTCGTGGCAGTACCACCACCAATATAAACAAAACATTAAAGTCAAGCACAAACATGCAAACTGATTGTACAAAAAATGTATTAGTAAAATATTAAGGAAAGGGTGTTTAGGCTGCCATTTTGAATGTGTGCCCCAAATACTATTGCACTCTTTTTAGATACCCAAGTTACTCCCTTTGGGCATTTGACTGTTCAGGGGTAGTAAAATTAGCTTACTCCTAGAAGTGGTATGCAATGGAAACTCAGATAGAGCAAGATACATGAATGAATGAAATAGTTTTATAGAGCGCGCATGACCCAAGGGTGTCTTAGCACTGAACGGATCAAGAGCCGCAAAAGGGGCAACAGGCTGAGGGAATAACATGGGTGACTCCATTATTTAAAGTAGAAACTGCCAGGTCTGTAGCTGCTTTCTGAAAAGTTGCAGGGTTCATTGTGAGCGGAGTGCAAGTGGCATGGAGTTCCATAACTTTTCCCCCTGGTATGCAAGCGTTCTACCACCCCAGTTTGCTCTATTCATTATTGGGTCCATGACCATATGCGTAGAGCTAGATCTGAGGTTCTGCTGGGCGTGTACCAGGAGAACCATTCTTGGAAAAAAGATGGACCGATACTATAAAGAGCCTTATGCATTTGGCACAGATCCTTGAAGGAGATCCTCTTCTTCACCGGCAACCAGTGAAGGCCGTACAATAGGTGGGAGACTGGTTTGAACTTGGGAATCTTCAGTAGTGTTCTTGCAACGGCATTCTGTAAGGACTGTAATTTTTTTATCAGGTATTTGGAAGTGCCTAGATAGAGGGCATTACAGTAGTCCATTTTAGAAGCGATGAGGGCCAACATTACCGTTTTCTGTAAGTCAAACGGAATGAACAGGGGAGTTTTCTTGAGAACCCGCAGCATAAAAAAGCCCCCTGAGGTCACAGCATTAATTTGATCAGAAAAACACAATTTGGTGTCAAAAATGACTCCCAAGTTTCTTGCCTTTTGCCCTGGCTTGGAAAAATTGCCCATCTCCAAGGGCCACTAAGATGCAGTCCAAAAGGTGGTCTATTTCCCAAAGAGCAGAACTTCTGTTTTGTGCGAGTTTAGCTTGAGACAATTTCTCTGCATCTAACTCGCGACTGCAGCTATGCATCTGCAAACATTGCTTGCATCTTTCTGCACCTGTGATGAGATAAATACCACTTTCTGTGTGTTGTCCGTGTAGGACAGTATGCCCAAGCCAAAACTATGAATAAGCTTTACCAGAGCGGTGAAATACACATCAAAAGGGGCCGGACTAAGCGCAGAGCCCTGCGGCACCCCACAGGGGAGAAAGAAAGGGCTGGACTTCACAGCCTCCATCTCTACCCACTGTTTTCAGGCTTCAACAAAATAACTCAGCAGTGTTCCTAAAGCCTAGTGTGTGTTGTAGTAGGCACTAGACCTTTAAATACGAGTATGCTTTTCGTATACAGGTTGGTAAAATGGCCATTTAAGCCATAAAACAGAGGTATGTCAAAAGATGCTAGTACCATCTAAAGCTACGATATAATACCAAGCATTATAGTAGCATTTACACATTAGGTGCTTTTTCAACCTTTGCTGCATGATCTATCTCAGCTATTGGGCTGCAACCTGCTGAGCTCAGAAACCTTTGGGGAACTTTTGGACTTTTGTGTCAATGGTCTGATGGTGCAGCACAAGCGAACTCTATAGGCTACTCCCCTTCTTGCTGTCTTTCCAGCCTAGTTATTGTTTTGTTTCAGGACTGCACATAACTTCTATCTCCTTCAAGACCATGCTCTTAGATGCATCCACCAGGGCGATTCATCAGTCAGCTGACCTTTGCGAAAATGTTCAAGATGGCCAGTTTTCAGCTCTTCTCCAGGCAGGGCAGTCCATCACCTCCTCTTAAGGCACTTACAGCAAAGTGTTCCTAGGACAGGAGCCTTATCTTCCGCCTTACAAGATGATAGACTCCAGGCAAGGTTATATCCCTGCAGTTCATCTGCATCACTGATGTTAAGGGTATACCTGTTGTCCAGATTATGTATATATTAGAGACAAAAGGGTCCTAGTATATATCCAATTTGGAAGCACGTGTGAGAAATAGGAAGCAGTCAAAGTTCAGCTACGGTGTCTCTCAGTCTGGAAGATGTGCATCTTATCCCATTTGTTCTTAATTTTCACAGCATCTGCTTTTAGATTTTGCCAGTACAAGCAAGCTGGAACTCTAAGGTGTGGACACCGATATGGTCCAGACCGAGTGAAGCAGAATGCTGACAACTAGCAATACAGGAAAATTAGTATGGGAGCGTTTCGCTGAGGCAGGCGAAATCTACATTTAAAAACAAAAGTCCTTTCACTTAAAGGGTACCTGCAGTATTTGTTAGGGGTCTTTAAGTAATAAGAATAGGTTAATATGTCTGAAATTGACAAACACCATTCCACAGTTCACACATTTTACCTTGTGCTGCTGTGGACAACAGAAAGAGAACTATATGTAATCTATCTAAGGTCAGTTTATGTTTGGCATTGTTTTATTTAGAGTTCAGCGAATATTTTTACATTACCTGAAATGTGTGGTGCAAGTACGTGCGAAGTGGACATTTTCCTTTCACAGGTGTCAGGACAAATAGATTGTTTTTTGGTGTTTCCGTTTCTTCATTTTATTTTGACCTTATTTGCATTTTTTTTAGTTTGCACTTTTTATTTGTTATTTATTTTTTTCTACCAAAATGGCAAATTAAGGGCAAGGCTCACAAAGTTATAGTTTATACATCTTTACTGGAGACAGGCATGATCTCTGACGGATTCTTTATTTTTTAAGTTAAAGATCAATGTCCAGCTACTTGTTTACATACCTGAGAATATTGTAATCATGCCACTGAATCTAGTACCTCAACAACCTCTGTTCCTCAATCCGATTGACGTTTGACATTCATGTTCTCATCTTGTTTACAGTAGGCCTTTTTTTTTTTATTGTCCGATGCTGAAATCAGTTGATCGTTGTTTCTGAAATAGAAAGTATTGAGGCGAGTAAAGGAGCAGCCTTATTTGCTGTTCCTATGGAATGATGTCCTTCTTGGAGGCATTCCTTTAGATGGGCATAGCTTCCATCTTCTGATTTCTCAATATCTTAGCATTGTCTTATTTAATTTAAAATGCACATATCCCTGCCCAACCAAATTTGACGTGGCATTACAATCCAAGCATAGAACCCCTTATCCACATGAAGGCTTTATTTATTGCACATCATAAAACTATAATTATTCAACAAAGATGCATGCAAACCAAGACTTACATTCATTTTCTTTGCAAAGCTGCTGATCAGTGCCTCGATAGTTTCACAGTCAAGAGTTGGAGGTTACAATTTAGTAAAACAGTGCAGATAGTATTAAAGCAAATACTACTTTGGTCATCGTTACAATGGACCCGCTAATTCTCCTAGAGACTTTCGAGTTACTGATGCTGGGGTAACGTGACTTCAGAGCACTACAATTACAGGGGGGATACAAGTGGGACTCTGAGTGTCCTATTAGAAATTAGATATTATTGGCCGATTCAGAAATTCCATATCAACTGCCCCAGTAAATCCTCTATCCGGCGGATTTCGTACTTCAAATTGGGCCAGTAACTGCTATTAAAGGTCCCATTCGAATTAAAAGGTAACACATAATGACAGCGATTTCCCTTCAAAATTTCAATATAGATCTAGTTTTGGTGCCTCTGACTAATTGAAGCTTGTAGCATTGGTAATTTGCTTTTGGGGAAATGCTCAATGATAGATTTCAGGGTATGAACATACAAAACCTCCTCAGAAGCTAATAAATTTCAATTTGTGGAGAAATCAAAGTGCTAATGTATCAGATTGTTTGAGCCAAGTCATGGGGCACATCACTAGCATGTTTACAAAACAAATACAATTTTTAGAAGAATAATAATTTTGATCTTATTTTTTTCCCATTAACCAAGACAGTTTTTCCCATCAGTGGGATATAATTCAATTAAAACAAATGTTTTATGTCCATCTGAATTTTGATCTCCAGTGTAAGAAACTGGGTTACTGGTTGAGATGGGGAAACTGTACTTAAGAACGAAACACAATCCTTGTCAGGGTGAAGTCACATGCAAACCCTAAATTAACCTGTGCTCAACCCCCGGGTAGCTTGGCACAGAGCAGTCAGGGCTAACTCAGAGGCAATGTGTAAAGTGTTTGTGCAACACTTCAACCATAACACAGACCAAACAACAAAAATCCAATGAGTAGAACGGGAGCTATGCCGAATTTAAGATTTCAGTAAAAATTGTGCAAAAAAGCACAAAGCACCAACTGTGGATATCAGGTTGCGCCAGACTGAGACAAAGTCACAAGTTCATGCTGACCGCGTTGGAGCTACCAGAACAAATTACCTTAGGTCTTGGTTGTGGACCATTGCAAGGTTCTCCACCGAGGATGCGTCACGCAGCCAAGATGATGCGTTAATTCCGAGGTGCTGAGGCACTGCAAGGTCCTGCGTCATTGTCGAGGATCCCATCAACAAGGGCTTGCAATGCGAAGTCCTGTGTTGAAAATGCATCATCCAGACAAGGAGATGCATTTGTTCTGAGGAACTGTGATGCATCGACACGAGAAACGGTGTAATTGTCGGGGGTGCTGTTTACGAGAGAAGCCAGGACCTGCGTTGGGAAAGCTTTGCACAGGCAGTAGATCCAATGTGGGCTTCGAGGTTGATGCAGAGTCCTTTGCTTTGGGAGAACCCTCGCAGCAATCAGTTCTGCTCTGGATTGCACCGCACAGCAGAGGAGATGCGTCAGTTCTGCTGAATCCACAGATGACTTGGCAGAGCACTTTCAGGGCCACTTGCAAGTGTCCAGAACTGGGGTGGCACCATTTGGCAGGGTAGGACTCACAGCTGGCATAGTCCAGGTGCTGGGTTCAAGGTTGTTGGAGTCTTAGTTCCCTGAGGTTCTAGTCAGAAGGTCACCCTTGGAGTCACTTTGGGGTCCTGGGTTCAACAGATGCAGGTCCAGTCCTTCTCACCCAGGCAAGAGGGAAGCAGGGAGCACTTCGGTGCAACAAGGCAGTAGTTCTTCAGAGCAGCAGGCCAGCTGAGTGGCAGTCCTTTCGGCAGCATAGCTGTCCTTCTTCATGGCAGAGTACCCACAGGAAATAATAGAAGAGTGCTGCCTGACAAGAGAAGTGCCAGCAAGAGAAATCACTCTTAGATTTAAAAACAAACCTCACTCACCAACCTCGTTGGTGACATGCTTCATCAGTGGGTTCCCACCAGAGGGGCAGAGTGCCTCTCTGGTGTGCTACAGCGGAGCGGGTTTTTTGTGAATGTGAGTGAAAAAGTGTTTTTAAGAAATGCCTCAGTTTTATTAAAAAAGAGGTTTATTAGTTGGAAAACCTGGCACAACTAAAACCAAGTGTAGCAGATGTTACCAAACTGGTTAAATTAACCAGAGACATTCTAGTATGCAGTGACAAAGTGAGTAGTCAACATGTTTCTGCCTCCTATTGTTGTTGGCAAGGCTTTCTTCAGGACCACATGCGCGCCACAACCAGCTGTTGTAACACCCATGGCAGTGGCACAGGCCACAACAGTTGCAGCCCGGAGGCAGACAAGGCGCACAGCCACTGTGTGATCACAGTCCAGTGGACTGGTGAGGGAGCAGCGCGACACAACAACACGCGCTGTCAGGGGGGGAATATCCGGGATCCTGACCTGTCCATTGAACGTCGCATGCTCCGAGTCCATCAGAAGCAGGCACGTCACTTGGCTGCCATCCACCTGCAGCTGCACAAGACTGCACGTAATGTGGGACAGCTCACTGACAGCATGCAAGTCATGACCGCTGCTGTCCAAGAAAACACCCAGGTCCTGTTGTCCCAGCAGGATGTCAACCGCCGCCGCCACCGTCAGCTGCTGATCCGCCTGTCAGCTTACACACGCTCCAATCACATTATCGGGAATGCCACATCCAAACTATCGCGTCGCTCCCTAGCGATGCAGATCCAAATGGTTCAGTGCTGCCAGGACGTCGCTAGGCCACTGGAGCAAGTCACCACAGCAGTGCAGGGTCTGCAGGCGACTGGCCATGGACAAGCTAGTGGGGGGGATGATGCCAGTGAGGGCAATTCCAGCCACAGCAGCCTGTCGTTGCCGCTGGTGACGGTACCCCGCCGCAGCACCAGGTCCACTGCTGCATCACGGGCTAATGCTGAAGTGGAGGAAGTCGGAAGGCGACTGGGAGCATCCGCCCGGAGGCGTCACTGACTCTTCCGGCAGCAGAATTCAGGCTGGTATTTGAGGGCCCCACCAGTCTTGCGTAGCATGCGGAATCGGCTCTTCAAAGGCCCAAATGTCCGCTCAATGCAATTTCTTGTGCAGATGTGTGCAGCATTGAAACGCCGTTTCTGTGATGTGGCAGGGTTGAGGTATGGGGTGAGGAGGAGACCGTAGGCGCTGTCACCTGAATGAAAGGAGCAGAGGGTGAGTGCCTGTTATGCGCACCTAAAGGGTCGCGATGTACTGTTTGTTGGCATGTGTACTTACCTAGAAGGTGTCCTTCCCCAAAGTCTCCCCTGGCCAGTCGTGTGTGCATGCCGCTGTGCCGGAATATGAAGAAGTCATGTGTGCTCCCCGGGTATTGTGCCACTATGTCCGTGGTGATTGTCTTAGCGTTGCACACCATCTGGATATTCAGTGAGTGGTAGCACTTGCGGTTCCGGTACATGTATTCTGTTTGTGCTGGTGGGCAGATGTGGATGTGGGTACAGTCAATGTATCCAATGACATGGGGGAATTGCGCAATGTTGTAAAAATCAAGCTTGGTTTGATTCAAGTCCTGTTGGGTGGTCGGGAATTTGATGTAATGGTGTAGCCGGGTCAGCATGGCCTCCAGGAAACTGTTTAGGCAGCGTGACATGGTGCTCTGGGAGATCCCCCCTGCAACAGCAACTATCCCCTGGAAGCTTCCCGAGGCTGGGAGGTGCGGGCTGCACAAGACCTGGACATGGGTGGGCACGGCATTGGTCCTCCTTGTTGGGTGCTGCATCAGGGGGTCAAGGTCCCGGATGAGCGTTGTAATCATTGCCCCATTCAGCCGGTACTTTGAGTAGATTTGCTCCTCAGTTTGGCCCAGAAGTGTGATCCGCTGGCGGAAAACTCGCTCCTGGATCCTGCGTCTGTTCCTTGCTACTGCCTGGAGCCTTCGCCGCCTAACCACCATGTATAGTTCTGGCATTGTGAATGTCCTCATGCTCCTACTGTGTCTCCTTAAGTGTGTTTGGTCAGGACCGCACCTGTGGCTAGTTTGGGATTTTTTTTTCTTCATGGATCTAATGGTGACCACCTGGTTTGGGTTCTCCTTAAATTGCGCCTCGCAAATTGCAATTATGTGGTTTTTCGCAATTTGCGATTTTTGATTAATTTGGTTTGCGATTATTTAGCGAATTCGCAAGGTAAATCGCAGTTTCATTGGAATCTCGCAAATTACGATTCGCTAAGGGGGTTCCACCTTGATTCTGCGATTTTATTTGCGAATTCGCAATATCTATTTTGCGAATTCGCAAATTGTTCTTTTTTAATTTCATGAATTGCAGATCATTAAATTGCGATCGCAATAGCTAATTCGCAGCTATTGCGATCGCAATTTTAGTTGATGAATCTGCCTGTAGATCTCTTAAGTGCCTGAACCACTAGTTTCACAGAGTATGTCCTGCCGATAGAAAACGGCGTCGAAGGTAGCCGGAGTGATGGGGGGGGAGGCAGTTTCCAAGGTTGGTGAAAGGTTTGCTGATATCCATTCAAGTGTGTTTATTTCCTTTTTTCTGTGTGTTTCTCTACTGTCTCACCCTAATGAAGATTCCTAAAAATAGGAGCGCTTCTCAGTCTCTGGTATTTTTTGTATCTTCCCTAGACTGGAGGCCAGTGCAACTGTAAGAAACACGTGTCTGGCAGGCAGTGCAATCAATGCCAGGAGGGGTTCTACAATCTGCAGCAGTCCAACCCTGATGGCTGCAGACACTGTGACTGCAATACCTCCGGGACAACAAACGCAGATATCACCTGTCACCAAAATTCCGGCCAGTGCAAGTGCAAAGACAGCATAATTGGTAAGTGCCAGTCACTGCCGTGACGTCATCTTTCTTTTTATCTTGGAGGAAAAAACGTGGAACAAAAGGAAAGTTACCAGCAAACTTTATTAGAAACGTTAGAAGTGTATTTGTAACGAGGTGTGTGAAAATGATGTACTATTATTGCTGTCCACATACATGATGCAAAAAGCGCCCATATTGGTCAGCATGGTTAGTTGCCTACACACGCCAGCGTAGCTGAAGTAATATAATTTGTTTCCTCTGTGGATATATCTTTGAGTAAATTAGCACTTTTTCAAAAATGCTTTATATTTAATGAATTCTAAGCAAATCATTTCTGCACCAGCTTTTTTTTATTAGGCCAAAATAAATGGAATGTTTTTAAACATATTCTCTGCTACCGGGCACTTAGTGATAAATCTTTCCTTTTTTCCTATTATATTTCTTTGAACTGTTCTTGTGAAATGCAAAGCGAGTCAACATAATTCCGCAGATCATATATACTAGAGGGGTTACTTATCAAGGACCACATAATTTTAATTTTGTAATTCGCTGAAACACTGATTATAATAAACGGCTGCCTTCCGTGCTATTTATCATAGGTTTTTTCTACAAGACATTCTTTTTTGTTTGTGGCTCCCACAGGTATTTTTCAGAAATTAGATTTGATTATAGCAATTTGTTACATCCAGCATATTTGAGGGGAGCCGTGGCTACATAAGGACAAAATTTATCAAGTGCCTAAAATACACTGTGCATATAATGTGCTTTGAAATGTTGATATATGGGTATATTATGCAGGGTGTGTTTTTGACGAAGTGAGCCGAGCATTGCAACTGTACGGTGCATGTCTCATGCGATGCGCGGGGCGCTAGAAAGGGCAGCCCCTTTGTTTATTTAGATTTTGAATTCTGAGAACAATCATTTTTACAGCTGATTACTAGCATATCTGCAAATTAATAATAACATTTCCAGGGGTAATTATTAAGCTCTGAAATTGTGAACAATGTGTCTTTTCACCCCATCAATCTGAATTTGGTGCGTTGGTAATCCAATTTGTAGCACTATCCCGTATCTTTGCAATACAGAAGCACAATATTCCACAAATTACTGAAAAAAACACAATCGAAATAGAAAGAGAAGTTGACAATGACATGTTTGCTACAGAATCCAATTTCCGAAAAGTTAATGTATATTGACTGTTTTTGCTATTTATCAAAACTATGCCATCATTTAGCATTCAAATGAGATCAATAAATCAAGGCAGGAGTCGTATGTTGTAATGGGGATTTTAAATAGAGTGATGTGGGTGCATGATGTTTGCCTTCACGGGTGCAAACAACAGATGGAAAATGGTGGTGATGAGCCTTTGGCTTCTGGATTTTGTGATGTGGACAGCCGCAGCCCATGGAGGTAAGAGCGGTGGAGCCGGATTGGGGGGGAAGCAACAGGCGACCACAATGGAAAATTAAATAAATAATGAATTATCCCTCGCTGTCGTCTGTTTAAAAAAAACCCGGCCCCACTGCTCTCACCTGCACGGGCCTCAACTGGTTGTGGCGAGGCAATAAAATGTTACTTATCAATGCCATTGTGACTGGAGGGACTCTCACCTGCATCACTAATGAATACTCTGGTATTATGTAACATAAAACACCCGACCGAGGCTTGTAGAGGGAGGGTCACACTTGATCTAACCAGTGTGGAGCACCATCAGTCCAACCAATGAAGTTCCTTTCATTCTTGCGCCTCTAACTTAGATTTCATATTAAATGTTTACATCGCTTTGTATGGTAGGAGTTTTAAGTATGTAAGACGCAGGGGATTTCTGCTGAGCTGGGAGCAGTTTTGGACTGATTCAACATAACTTGTCACTGGTATGACTGGATCAGTTCAAGATTCCCAAGTATTGGTGAATGGTGTGGTCTATAAAAATGTTCATCATAACATCATATACAATCACGTATGATATAATTTGATTAAACATGACAATGTAACTGAAGAGTATCCAACAAAGGGCTGCAAGTATTCTAGTGCTACACACCAGAAGAAATGATGCATGCATTCCAGATTGAGGAAGAACCTCATCTCTCAACTGACCCGACATCACTGTAAGCATGTTCTCATGCCACACAGAGACAGACCACTAGAACCATCCCACCCAGTGTGTTCCATTTCACAACAGCACACTGTAAACTGATCAACTAAGGGCCTACTTATGAGTCTAGCAGTCTGTGGACCGCCAGATTCATGGGGGCGTGACGGTGGCAGTCTTCCAACCACCCTATTACAATTAGGGCAGTCAACCACCATTGCCCCGCCGCTGCCGCCAGGGAAACACCGTTCCCTTGCGGTGTTGTGGTGATCAGGTGGCCGCAATTTAATTGGCAGGACCGCCATGGTCCCACCAAGCATATTACGAGTATCCTCTCCGCCACGGTTCCTAACATGGGAGGACAATGGCAGAGTCAACTTGGAGAAGAAGTTACTGCCACTGGATCAACACCTGAGAAGGCCTGCGCTGCTGTAGCAACAGTGGCCCCAGAAAAAGGATTCCAAATTTGGTTTTCTTCTGTCTTGAACCACAAACCAGGTGCCCCACTACCATAGGTAAAGAGAACAACTGTCCAATGTTTGGCATTGCAGAAGCCAGCAGTACAGAATGTGATGGTAAAGCTTCACCTTTGCGAATTAGACTTCTTGAGCATGGAGTCTTCGCCCAAGTGTCAATTAAAATTGTTTAATCTCACAACTGTTTTTGCTACAAGCAAAACACATTATCAACACAGCAATGAAGGTAAACCTTGGTGAATATTTTTTTACCAGTGAAATTTTGCATCATTACTAGTTGTTGGTTTTCCCCATCGTATGTGTCAACCCAGGCTGAGAGAGCTTCGCGAGCTGGCGACTGCATAATTGCAGATGCACATGAGTACTTCAAAGGTCTTCAAAAGACCATTAATGAGGCCCCTTCTTGGAGCCACTCTGCCTATGGCTTGAAGAATTAGCCCCCCCCCCCCGAAATCTTTTTCAGCACCCCTTCCCCCCCGAAATTTGGCTTTAGTTGCCCGCCTGCTTTCAATGCCTTTGGAACTGACATTAGTCAGTGGGATGTTATCCCCCAAAATTCATGGTCGCATTCTCACCATTCCTCTAACTCTTTTTTAAATCCCTGTACCTCTCTACTCCATTTGAATGATAAAGGATGTTTGCCGATCCATAGAATGAATGAGAAATCTATCACTGGAAAAAATATTACCATTAAACATTTCAATGGTTGTAAAATGCATTTGTGAACGCTGTCATCTCTACATCCTTTCTAAAATCTGCCCTTTATTTAACATCCAGCACAGAATAAAGCTCCTGCAGACTGTGGTGTTTGCTAGGTTGTTTTAATGCATGGATGTATAAAAAAATAAAAAGGCATACGTACGTACAACCATTATTGAAGAAAACACATTTGGACCCTCAAGACCCCAACAATTACAGACCTATCGAGAATGGACCATTCCTAGGCAAACCTTTTGAAAGAGCAATCTTTGCCCGCAAGTCACAAAGTATTGACAAAAATCCCCTACTTTCCAACTTCCAATTAGGATTCAGTCCCAGAAGAAGCATTGAATTATCCCTATTCTCCATGTGGGACAACCTTAAAAGCACAGTAGACTAGGGTTCCTGCGTTATTGCTCTTGGACTTTTCAGCTGCTTTTGACACTGTGAATCATGTTACACTAATGCTAAGATCCGATTAAGTCAGCATAGAGGGTCTTGCTTGGATCTACTCTTACCTTCACATTAGAAGAAATGTGATCCACACTCCTCCTTTCTCATCAAAACCCTACAACATGAAAGCGTGAGTCCCTCAAGGCTCTATCAACTCATCTCCTATTGAACATCTACATGGAACCCATATCTGATCTAATCAATGGCTTTGAGTTCACATGCTATATCTATGCAGATTTGTATTTGTATTTGTATGTGGTTTTATAGAGCGCGATTGCTGCCCGGGGGCGTCCAAGCGCTAAGGAACCAGCAGATGTTTAGGCAGGGGCAGGGTGAGTTGAGCAGGGAGTTACTGTGAGGAGTTAAAAAGAAATGTCTTGAGCTGTTTCCGGAATGAGGAGAGGTTGGAGTTAGCTCTCAGATGAAGAGGAAGGGTGTTCCACAGCTTGGAAGCGTTATGGGCAAAGGTCCTACCGCCTGATCTGGCTCTTTTTATTCTGGGTGCGGTAGCCAAAAAGGTCTGGTTTGAGCGGAGGTTTCTGCTTGGGTGGTAGTGGGAGACTAGGTCGCGGGTGATCATAGGGCCTGTGTCCCAGAAAGCCTGGTGAGCGATACACAGAGCTTTGAAGTGGATTCTTTGGCGGACTGGCAGCCAGTGAAGACTGGTCAAGCCAGCTCTGACAGATTGCCGGCGTGGGAGCTGGAGCAGTGTTCGGGCTGCACAGTTCTGCACTATTTGAAGTCTCCGCAGTGTGTAGTCTGGTGCAGCGAGGTACAGGACGTTGTTGAAGTCCAGGCGGGACTGGATCAGACCCTGGATGGCCACCTGTTTAGCCTCCATGGGTAATAGATGAAGAATTTTTTTAAGCATCCTAAGAAGGCCAAAGCAGGTGGCCGAAAGTTTAGTAGCTTGTATATCAAATGACACACAGATACTTCTTAAAATGGAAGGTCCTAAAGGCCTTGCTCCACAATCTTCAGTTAGCTCTGTGCCATTGTCTAGGGGATGACATGGAGCCACCTCAAGATGCATACCTCAAAAACTGAAACACTTATCTGTAGAGACCTACAAACGAATGACTCTCATTACACCTAAAACTTGGAGTGACTCTTAGCCATTGGCAAATACTCTGGGCCACATTCCCTAATGTCACTGCACCTCGCTTATGTCCTCAGCAGGTCTATACATCACCACGCTAGATGTCCCTTAATGAGAGCTGCCCCACAGCGTGGAAGCAGTTGGTGTTGTCCCCAGTGCATGATGCTCCCGTACTGTGGCTGTACATTATTTGCCTGGGGTTTTGATATCAGCATCAGCTTTGGAATTGGTGCCACCTGCCGCTTGCCACTGTTACTGCCAAAACCAAATCATATCAGCCCATCTTTCACTGTCTAACTGCTTTAAATCACCAGTGAAACCCTTCATTTGGCTAGCCCTGGTGTCAGCAAACAATATGGCACCTCAAGCTGAGTGAAACAGGGATGTCTGCCTGTGCCTTTACTTTTTTACTATATACAACTTATCTGTACAATGAAGTTTTGAAGGAGCTTTAAGACATCCTGGCAATTGAAGGATTCCAAATTCCTGCACTCCTCTATGCGGACGATCCCATGCTAATCGCAAGAACATCAAAGGGTCTCCAACTGCAGGTACTAGCAGTAGAGAATAACTGTCAGGGAAATAGGTTAAAGATAAACACAGAGAAACACAGAGAAAACTAAAACAATGATCTTCAGAAAAAACTGAAATCTTATAATGTCTTCACAATCAACAACAAACGACTGGAAGAAGTAAAAATATGTAAATACCTAGGAATGTCCATTCACTCAACCTCAAATGGAACACACACATTCAGAAAGTCATGATAAAAACCATTAATGCCTTCTCTAAATGCCATCTGCTAAATATCACATGCACATGGAAACTGCTTCTCATATAACATCGATCGGTTTGTCTTGGCAAAGGTAGAAAGCCAAATAGCCTATGGGGCCAAAGTTTTGGAGACTGGACAAACTAACATCAAAAAAAGCAACTCATGAACCTGGTGACCATGGAAAGAGATGTCATCTTTTCCTCGATTAAGAGTAGATAGGAGATCACTCCAATGAAATATGGCATGAAGAGACAGAAAATGGCAAGAGAAAATGTAGTCGCTAACGCCTGGAGACAGTACTTCAAACATAAAGATCAATTAAACATTTACACTTGCTGGATCAAAAAAGCCAAGAAGCCAGGACTTGACACATCATTGGAAAATTCAACTAGCAAATGGCAGCAAAACAGACAATCAACAAAAAGTTCATAATGACAAAAATGGAAAGGAAACTGAAAGCACCTGAATGAGACCTTTCATCCAAGAGATCAAAATGGCCTCTTTTTACCAACTGTAGGTTTCACTGAGTGCCTGATTCGATACATCGCCTGCTGCTCGAAACGCCACATCTCCGGCACAACAGCCAATTAATAGGGTATCGCCGCCAGGTCAGAAATTATAGCTGGTATCTCAGAACAATAGGCACAACAGCCGGATTTTTTAAACCTGTGATTACGGGCTTAAGGTGACGGCGCAGGTAGAGCTCTTAGCTGAACTATCCTGAGTAATGCGTCTCCAGACTAAAAACAACTAGTAGCAGTATAATTGCCCTGACAAAGTTCTTGTCTAAAAAAGAACAAAGCGTGTTGGCTGCCTGGTGCTTTGTTTCAAATTAAAAAGAAGAATAAAGAAACTTGAGGTGCAACCTACAGTTGGTAAAAGTTTATGTTGATCATTTGGATCGCCCCTTGGAAACAGCAAGGGTAGTGATGTTGCACACCATGAGAGAAAAATGCTCGGATGTCAGTTGGACTAGAGGAGGGTTGGCAAAAAGAGTGTTGTTCTTTGCTTAGATGGAGGTGCGTCACATACACTTTATAGTGTGTGTTGGGTTGTGCTGTTTCCTTTCTGGTTTTAAATTGGCCTCTTTGACCATTTACAGGTGGGCCGCCTTATTTAATAAACCTAACAAATTACAGAGAAAGTAGACTTTGTGTATCAGCACAAAGGGGCATGTTACCACTCAATACGACCTTAAGGAAAAGGAAGCAAGTTAACTTCAATGCCTGCCCCTGTGACCAAATTGTAGATTTGAGACACTTCTTGCTCAACTGCTCTACACTAAGACATATAAAAACCTGCTACACAGGAACAAATCGATAGAGATGCAAACCGTATTTTCTTCTTTTTGAGTGATATCTTAAAAGAAATAACCAAGTGAACAGGAGGGTCCTCATAAAAAGCTGGGATCTAAGAGAAAAAGACTTGAAAATTAAAGCTGTGAATCAAATGTTTCTGTGGTACCCTCATTAACATCTGTATGTCTCAGATAGCCTGAGCAAGTACCAATGTGAATGTATGTGATCCTCCTTTGTTTTTTTCGATTTTATTTTGTTCTGTTTTTGCATCACATTTTTTAATATTTCATTGTCTTTGAGCAAAAAGCAGCTTTGGATGTCGAACACACCTGTTAAATATTCTCTTTTTAATTCTCTGTGCCAGGCCTGATGGTCCAGGATCACAGGGTTTGAAAAACCTTGGAATTACCATGAACTTCAAGCTGTCCTTGAATGTCCAAGTGAATAAGCTACCCAGATCATGAATCCACTGCAACCCATCTTCCCACACCTAGGATTCCCCCACAAGGTACAAGGAACAAGCAAGAATCTCTTTCTCTCTCTCTCTCGTCCTATCAAAACTAGATTCCATCAATGGTCTATATCACAGCTCACGTTTGTCAACCATATTAAGATTACAGAGAATTCAGAATTCTACTGCTAGACTACTTCTACATATAAAGCCACAAGTACATATCTCCCTTGTCTGATGGTCCCTTACTGGCTACCAGTTGCCAAAAGATCCTCCTTCAAGATGTTTTGTTTCACCCACAAGGCACTACATGCCAAAGGACCACTTTTCATCAAATGCATCCAACAGAAGAACCTACACTCAATGTTGGCACAACATCTCTAAAGCCCAGCATACAAGAAAAAAACATGGATGGAAAATCTTTCTCTGTGCAAGAGGCTAAACTATGGAACTCATTACCAAATAAATTAGATCCCCTTAGAACCATCTAAGCTTTAGAAGACTAGTCAAGAACTGGCTCTTTGCTCCATGATTACAATTCTCACAACACAAAAATGTGCCACAGTAGTATGAACACTGCAATAAAACAGTAATTTATGAAAAAAATACTTTTAAAAAGAAAAACAACCTCTGCTATGTGTATGTGAACATTTATGTATATATCTCAGTGTGCATCTGTGTCTGTATTAAACAAATAAGGTATGTGGAAAAGTATGTATAGTTATACACTGCAAGAAGATATATATATGAATACGTAACTGTTGTTGTGTGCATATGCATGTGTGCATCGATATGGGTTTAGCTTTGTATAGGGATGTACCTTTCTACATGAAAGTTTATGTATATGTCTATGTGAGAAACTGAGGTACTGGTTGAGGGAGGTGAAACTCGACTCAAGCAGGAACCACAATCTTTGTCAGGCTGTGGAACGAGCAAACACCATATTATCTTGTGCTGAACCCTCTGGTAGTTTGGCACAGAGCAGTCTGGCTTAACTTAGAGGCATTCTGTAAAATATGTATCCAGCACTTCAAACAGTAAAATCCCACACCAATTTAGAAAAAAAGAGCATTTTTTAAATATATGAAACAAGACCAAATTTCAAAAATCCGATCAGTAGAACCAGAGACATGCAAGTTTAAATATTGTAGTGAAAATAGCGCCGAAAAGCATAAAGTGCCAACTGTGGATATGTGGTTGCGCCGGCCATGGACAAAGTTACAAGTTAAGGACGACCATGATGGAACGCGGGCCTGCTTCAGGGACCCACTTAGGCCTGCTGAATGAGAGTACTGCAAAGGTCATATTCTCGACCAAGTATGGACGACTACCCTTGACATCTCCCCTCCTTTAGTGTACCCTTGCTCATGGTCTGATCACTTTTTTATTCATTTTCCATTAACCTCACTTTGCCTGTCCGCCCCATCCCCATTACTAATTTTACGGCCCGTAATTGGAAGCATGCCAACCTCGTAGAACTCCACGCTATCTTGGCCTCTACAGCCCCTAGGGAGCAGGCCTCACTAACTGACCAGGCCAGTCTCCTGGAACAATGGTTGGTATCTGCCAGTGATAAAGTAGCCCCACGAAAAATTATAAAAACTAAACGTCCCCACAACGCTCAGCGTTGGTTTACTGATCAATTGAAATCAGACAAATTGTCCCTCCGCCAAGCTGAGCGCCGATGGAGGCGTAATTACGATCCCATAGCTAAAACCGAGTATGTGGACTTACTGAAACAGTATAAAAAATCTATTCTACTGGCCAAAACCTCTTATTTCTCCCAGAAAATTATGGACTCTGCCTCTAAGGCTAAGGAAATTTTTTTATAGTTGAGGAGCTCACCCTGCCGGATCGTGTTACTGTCCAACCTCTACCTACTCAAGCTCTATGCGACTCCCTGAATTCGTACTTTTCTGAAAAAATTGTTACCCTTAAAAACAACATCCCTCTCCCCTCATCCCCCATACCCCTCCTTTGCCCCTATGAACCCTTGTCGATTAGATGCTTTCCCTCCTATTTCCCTGACCGAGTTCACTTCGTTGCTACACTCAGTGAGTTCTGGATCCCCTAATGACTGCTGTCTAAGCATGGGCGGATTTTGCTAATCTGGCGTACGCGAATTTGCGTATTTACGGATTCGCAATCCGCAAAATCCGCGAACTCTCGCCAATTTGCGGATTTTTGAGTTTTTTTGTGTTCGCAAGGGTTTCTGCCAGTTCGCGAGGTTTGTGTACCAGTTCGCAATTGCGAACTTACTTGTCGGCTCGCAACGGCCGCGACTATGTTGTTTCTACATCTGGTTCATCATCACAGGTTCACAGCACCCACTGTTTCACCACTGCCACCCTCTGGTACACCCATGCCACCCTCTGGTACATCCTCACTGCCACCCTCTGGTTGGTTTATCACTGTAGATTATGGGGGTGAAAAAAAGCAAGCACACCTGCCCTGCTTCAACTGCCATGAATTAATTTGGGGTTGATTAATGTGTCACTGATTTTTAAACTTCCAGTCTGGCTGGCACCTGCTTCCTTCCTTATCTGTAATTTGCTTTCTGTTGCAGTGCAATTTTTTTTCACAGGACCTTTATGGCCTACTTGTAGCTATTCTATGAGCCTGCTGTGAGGGTCAGAGCAGGGTCATAGAATAGTTGCAAATAGGCAACTGAACTCTGGAGGGGCCCCTCAGGAAGCACTAGAGTGAATGGTTACATACTAATGTTAAGATTGAACTTTTGCACCTGCTGATTGCTTTCAGTTTGCAAAAATCGTTTTTCTGCAATTTCGAGCGATTTGCGGGGCGCGAATCCGTGCGAGATCGATTTCGGAAGCCGCGAATTCGTGCGAATACACGATTTGTTTTTTTGCGGCGTGTTTGTTCGCGTGATTTTTTACGTGTTCGCAAGCCGCTTGTAGCGCAACGTTTGCGAAGTTACCCTAGCAGTCGTACATGGGCTCGGCCATCTTGTTTGCGTGACGTAATTCCGTTTCCGGCCGCTATGTGTAATCTCGCAAAGTGTGCGGCTCGCTAGTACAATTTCGCGTGTGATCGCGAGGAAAATCTCGCGCGAACTTACCCACGCGGTCATGAACGGGCACGGCAATCTTGTTTCTCATTCATTGCTATGGTTCTGGGCATGCTCTCTGTATCCTTTCTTAATCTCTGCCATCCTTTGCTTGTTTGAAGTTTTTTTTAATCTATTTTACTTATTATCTATCCCTCTATTTTTCTAGCTCTATTTTTTTGTGTTTTCTGCTACTTTTTGTTAATTTTAAGCTACTTTTTTAAACGCTTTTCTTTTCTTCTTACCTGTTCTATTTCTTCTTTCTTCTTTTGCTTCCTTTCTGCCCAGACCATGGCAAAGGGAGCCGGGAAGAAGCCCGCAAAGGGGAAGGGTCCCGCACCCCGTGCCCGGCTCCCGTGCGGGCGTTTGAGGGGGGTGACAGTTATAGCTCGGGAGATTTTTAGTGCGGAGGAGGTGGCCGCACTAGTCTTTCACGTCCAGCGCCGCCTCCCCAAGACCATCATGGGAGGCGGCAAGATCGCTACCGGCTACGGGATCCGGGAGCGCCGGAAGCGGTGGGAGAAGGTGTGCCGGGCCATGTTTGAACACTCTGGGGTCCGGCACACCTATAACCAGGCCACCCACCGCTGGACGGATCTCATGGACCGGGAACGCGACTTGCTGGACGTGCTCGGTGTAGAGATCCCCGGGCTTGGTGAGTAGTAGTAGCTATTTCTATCTATTTCATCACTACTCTGTTTTATCCCGCTCTGTGTGTTATTATATTGCAAATTTTTGTTTTTTACCAAGAGCAATAATGCTGCCGCTTACATTGTAGGTAAATTATATTTCAAAATCTTCTATGCATTTCAGGTGCACTGCTCTCCTTCTCAGTAGCCTTGCTACTATGCTTATTTGTTTTCTATTTTGTGTTCATTTCATTGGCCTGAGAAATTATGTATGAGTGTAGTGTAAAGAACTGCGTAATGCTAGACACTAAGGGTCAGATTTTCAATTACCGGCGCATCCCTGCAAAGTAGCAGGGATGCGCCAGTAATTGTGCGCCATGCCACCACCACCCATGGTGCGCCGTATTTACAATGTGGTGCACCATGGGCCCAAAACGTCACAGAAGCCTTACGCATCTGTGCCGTAAAGGCGGCGCATTGCTGGAGTTGCGTGCCAACGATGGCGCAGCTCCAGCAATGCTCTGGGGTGCCCTATCTCCCCAATGCTGCATCAAGCCGTACGTCGGCTTCAAGCAGGCGCAGGGTTTGAGTCATGCATCATTGTCCTAAAAGTGACTGATTGACATCTTGTAGATTTCCCTCAGCCACTTTTAGGATTCGTTCCTGCGCAGGAACGCCTCCCTTGCGCCGGAACGCCCCCTGATGGCGCAGGGCTTTACAACGTGATGCATCTCCCATATGCGTCACTTTGTTAATATACGCCGCACCATGGCGCCTCTTTTGTTCTGCCGCTGCGTCACAAAAGTCACGCAACAATGGAGCAAAAGAGCCGCAAGGGGCTTCTAAATCAGCCCCTACAGACTCAAGTCCAGTCCTTCCTTTAGACACATGGCTATAAGAAGAAATAGTGGTGGTGGTCGGTGGATTGATAGTTTGAGTATTCACTGATCTGCAAGCACGATGGACTTTGTCTGTCACTTCGCGTGCTGCGGACTGCTGCCTGCCAGGCCTAGGCAAACCTTTTTAGTAGTTTGTTTAGTGAGTTACATAGGAACTTTCCAAGTCAACGGTCCGCAAATCAAGCAATACTAATAACGTAGTAGACCACATGAGATCGGTCAATATATCCCGTGGAATAGTTGTCTATTTGCTATTTTGCCAAAATATTTTGTTATTGTTCTTTTGAAATGTTTGATTTGGTTGACAAATATCATCCATGTTTTCTGGTTTTTTTTTCTTTCATGTTGTACATCAGCTCCCTCCAGGGGCAAGAGGAAACAGGAGGAGGAGGAGGGTGCTAATCAGGATGCAGGCCAGGATCGGGCAGGCGAGGGCTCCTTTGCTGGCCCCAGTAAGTTTTAATTTTAATATAGAGTACCTATTTTTTCCTAGCGTTCCTCATTCGATTTTTTCTAAATCGTCTTTGATCTTCTTGTAGACTGGATCTAAATTCTTATCCTGCCTCGACTATGACTCCCTGTGGTATTACTAGATTATTCTTATTAGTCTGTCTGTGTAGCTAACTAAGATTGCACATTTGGCAATTCCATTGGACTCCCATTCTAGTCAGCAATAGCTCTATGCACTGAGTGCAGTCCTCTGGGATTGTCCATAATGTCTTTTCAAGTCTTCTAAATGTTTATGCTTTGACAATTGCCAACAATAAAAAGGTGAATGACCACCAAGAAAGAATAAGATACTACTTTACTTTTGGTTTGGATAGTAGGACAATCCATTCTACTACTGTTGCAGGGACAAATCTGCACAAACAGAACTATGGACACTAAATAATGCATTGCTTAGCTTATCAATTATAATAGGTGCTGTTAGACTTTCCACATACCTCAGTGATAACAGACTTTGTAGTTGAACCCCCAATCTCCTTACTGACTAGATAGTGTGGCAGAGTCATTTAGCTCCCAAAGTCACCGATGATTGATCCCCAATGATGATTAGATTATCCAACGCAGGACAAGAGTACAGAGTCAGAGGCAAGAAGTGTCAGAGGCACGGACTCATGCTTGCAAAAATTCCAAAACCTTTAGCTCATCCACTCTAGTCTGGAGGACCAAAAACCACAGAGTCTATTTAAGTTTAAAAGCTTTATTAAAAGTAAACACATTTATTAAAATCAACTTTGTCATAAAACTAAACGTTTAACTGAAAATGGAAAAGTGCTTAGTGCTGACGATTAATTGGACACATTTCTTGTGGTCGAGCCGAGCTCTCACCTGGTTTGAACTTGATCCTGCTCGTATTCTTAGAAGTCAAGCTTCTGTCTGTTAGGAGAAAAAGTGGTGCGTGTTAAAAATAAAAAGCAAGCATTCATCAGATGTGCCAAAAAGTGCAGCAAGACAACAGCCTTCCCTGGAAAAAGGGACATTTTTACTTTAGAGTAGACAGTCACAAATTATTACATTGTATTCTGTTTTTTTCACATTTCTTTATTCCTCCTAGACCAAATATTATATAGTAGTGAGTGGTGTATTCTAACATTCTTAAATGTACTTTGTAGGTGGAACATCTGGTGGCGGGGCCAGCGCGGAGGTGGTGGTATTGGACGAGGGGAACAACTCTGGGGAGGAGGCGGTGCAAGTGCCGGACGTGCCTGTGAGTGTTCACACGGTGGTGGCGGGCAGAGGTAAGCTATATATTCCTTACTTATTGAGATTGAAGACTGCATAGTGTGCTTTCTGCACGGGTGTATTATAAATCAACCAGGTAGTAGCCTCCTCTAAATGTACTTCGACTTAGCTGTGAAGTTTTTGGCGAGAAGAATCCCAATAAGATCTGAGATGAACTTGATGGATGGGATGAACGAAAAGCGAAAGAAGGGTGTAAGTAAGTGTGGAAGGACGAGAAATGTAATGATGACTGGCAAAGAAGAATGATATGTGTTTGCTTGGTCCCCGAGGTGGCTGGGAAGGAAAGAATATGGTATGGTGCATGGCTGGGTGAATGATGAAGCAAGGATGGGTGGAAGGAGAACAGCCTGGGTGGGTGAAACAGAAACTGTATGTGTGCATATACTTTGAATGGATGGATGCCTGGATCATGGTATTATCTGACTCTTAGATAGCATATGTGTATCTAGAGAGAGTAGACGGTCACTGGATGAACTAGGTGTTACTTTGAAGAGCATGTAACACCGCACCCGCACGTCCGTTCCAGTGTAGGAAAGGCAAGGAAAAGAAGTTGTAATTTTGTCCAAATACTACCATGAATAGTAGCAGTAGTTTGTATTGCAACTGGAAGCACAGCATATATCCGGTTATTACGGTGGACACTCCCTACCTCTCTTAATAACTTTAGTTTAGTAGTAGTACGTCATTCATGTGTGGGTGTATCACTGTTCACTCAATAATAAGCAAAGCACCTAAAGTCATCCCATATGTCATCAAATACATCCCATGTGAAGTGATAGATAATCAGATTATTTAGATTCTTCATTTTCCTTTTCTAGTACTCATTTGCACTGTAGGGTGAAAGCTAAATTAATTAAGCAGTAGCCCTTTTAACAGAGTATTCTCAGTGCCACCCGTAATAGAAAAGTAAGAGCTTCACCACCTGCATGTACTGGACCGGTACAGTAACGCAAGTCTGTCTCACTCATCATGGTGTGCGTCTGTTTTTCTCGGGTGCAAGTTCACTGCGCTGGCATTATGCCGGCTTGCATAAGATAACGTACCAATTTTCCTAAACAAGAGAGAAGAAGAAGAATAAGACTGGTGTACTGTCATAGTCGACTGTAATGGAAGTCCATAGTGCTCGTAGAATTTGTTCCTTAAACTCCCACTAATGTTAGAGCAAGGATGAAGAAGTGGGAGGTTAGATAGATACTGTCCTCAATAGTTATGTACTGTGCTTTCAATTTGCTACTTGTACTGTGACACAACTTTCTGCTCAAACATTTTGTGTTAATCTTAAGGAGCATTGGTCACAGACTATGTCTTTCTTTCTTCATATAGTTGCTCCTTCCAAATCAAACAGACCATCAAGGAGGGAGCAGGCTCGAATGGCCCGGCAACGGAGGCTGGATGCCACTGTCGCCGAATATCGGCAGGTGGTGGCCCTGGAGGAGGAGGAGACGCAGTCTACCGGTACAACAACAACATCCACTGGGACAGCTGCATCCTCCTCCGTGCCCCCACGGGCTGCCAGCCAGCGCAGTGCTCCAGCGGTACGGAGCCGGGCTACCAAAGCCAACCGCTGAGCAGCAAAGACCGCAGCTGCCCCCCACAGGAGTTGCATGGCACGCCAGCGCTGCTTATGCCTCAGAGTGTCCTACCTGGAGCAGGAGGTGCATACCTATAAGAACTTGGTGGAGGGCCTCCGCTTCGACCATGCCACCCTCCGCAAGGAGTATGATGCCCTGGCCGCTAAAGTCAACAGCACCCTCCCGTAGTGTAGTGTCCCTTGCCCCTTTTTTAGAGACTTTTGGGGGGTGGGAATTGGGAGTTGGGTTGTTTTTGGGACTTTTGAAGGACAATCGTTGGGGTTAGGGAGGGTCGTGCGGGAGATTATTTTGTTAGGGCTACAAAAATATACTTTTTGAAACTTTATCTGACCATACCTGTTTTTTACTGCTTTTGAGTCTGGTGGGTGGGGGTTTAACAGTAAGTTTGTTTTCCTGAAGAGTCCTAGGACTTTAGTAGTACTACCGTCAATCTCTCGTCTATTCCTAATACTCCATTATACTACCTCCCACCAAACGCTTATCTTACCTGTAATTTGTGTTTGAAAGTAGGGCTAGGCCCAGGGCTGGCTCCACGGGAAATGGCGATTAAGGTTGGCAATCCTGGGTGGATGAAATGTCCTCATTGCGGTGGTACTAGTGGTGTGACACAGTGGCAGTTGCATGCCTATGGAAAAAAAGAAAATGAAACCTGGTTTGTCCTTACTGTAGCATTACAACGGTACGATAGAGAATATAGCAGGTGACAGTACACTAGAACAGTGCCACACAGAGCCTAACAAATGGTAAAGTATTGAAAGTATAACTAGTACTTGCGTTGAATTTCTTTGACATTGGCTACTACTACAAGAAATAGTACTGAAGCTGAGTAAGTCTAGAATATATCCTCGGATTCCTTCATCAGCCTGTTGCTATGACCTTATCCTCCCCAGCAAGTGTGTGGAATTATTGATGTCATTTAGTCACACATCAAGCAAAACCACACAGCCCGGGGGAAGAGGGTTAGGGTTTGGAAAATGAATGGGAATGGGGGTTTCTTTTTGGGTAGGTTTTGTTGAGAGAAAAAAAAAGCACAGCATGGACAAACAATAATTGAAGATAAAGAAATCTTTGGGTACAAAGCTAACCATAAATCTTTTAAGTGACATAAAGGAAGTGCATGCCCTACTGCATGCATTGTTACTGAAAAGTAAGTAGTACTAGAATGCGACAGTACAGGGCTGCAGCGTTTTCACTTGCCTATCTCTGCACTCAGAGAAACACTTCTTACATTAAATTAGGTTTAAAAATTAGCCGAAGTAAAACCTATAGAATGGCTGTAGGGATCAATTTAGAAGCAGAGAGAGATCCAAGAAATGCAGTCACACTCATAGAAGAAAACAATGGATACTGTATCTGTATGTTGTTGTAGTTGTCCTGTTGAATTTGGTAAGTAAGTTGCATGCAGCAAACAATTCCTCTTATTAGCGGCACTCCTCCATTCCAGCTGACGCTTCGTCCATCAATGTTGGTGACCAGAAGACACCCTGTCCACTGCTTGCCTGGCGGATGCTGAATTGCGGCTCGCTAATGTGAAGCCTGACTCCATCCTTTTTTCCCCATTGCACAGACTGAAACCCGGCCTGTAATTATTGAACGAAAAACAGGAAGTGCTATTACAACACCACTAATAAATAAATATAAGGTATGTACGCTGTGTAGTGCAAAAAGTCACACTTTGATTTTCCTAATAGACAGTACAATATTTTTGAAAGTGCGTACTCTGTCTGAGTCACCTTTTAAAGGATAAATAAGTATGGGCAGATTAATTTAGCGGATCTTTCCCCTCAAGCTAGGTGTACTGTAAACTGTGTTTTAGAACAAAATTAGACCTTCCCAGCAGTGCTCCCACCCAGACCCTTACTAAAGCCAGTCGCAAAAATGTAGAAGACCCCCAATCAGATCTCAAAAAACGAGGCCTAGCAGAAAACTGGTGACAAAACGTACTTTGAAAGTAAAAGTAGGCCCAAATACCCCCTTATCCACCGTGGATTGTATTTCAAACCACTTGCAAGCAAGCAAAAGTATCCATAGCCAGCATCGCTCCAAGACTCGAAAACCCCCCCACCCAAACACATGTAATAGAAATACTGCTAACCCTAACGAGCCCTAAGTTAAGAATAGTGGCAAAGGCTTTCTTTAACTATGCCAAATCCCCCCTTATCCACCATACTACTGCTTTTGAGTCTGGTGGGTGGTGGTTTAACAGTAAGTTTGTTTTCCTGAAACTTAAGTCTGTGTCATTTTCTTCCTTTAAGTGTAAATGGCTAAATGTTTTCAACACTAAGTGCCTCTCACAGAGTAAGTGATTCCCCCTTTCCCACCATGGATTTTCTTCAAATCGCTTGCAACAAAAATTACACATTCCCACGAGTGCTCTAAAACCCCAGAACTCAGTTGCAAAAATCAAGAACACCCTGAAACACATGCAATCCTGCTGCTAGGGCTAACCCTAACGAACCCTAAGTTACAAAAAGTGCCAAAACCTTTTTCATCATGGATGTTGTTTAAACCAGTTTTATCCGGTATTAGACCTTCCCAGCAATGGCCCCAGAGCCGTCAACCAAGGGAAAACAAGTAGAAGACCCCCAAACAGCCAAAAAGCAAAAGTACAAAAATGTGGACTTAGTCACTTTTCTGAAAATTTCCAAAATCACTCAGCGCGCGCTCTGCAGCTAGGCCCTAACTCCCCTCTGCCTCCATGGATTTCCTTCAAACCTCTTGCTATCTAAACTATCCATACCCAGTAGTGCTCCCAGACCCCGAAACCCACCCACAAACACCAGGAAGCCCCCGAAACAGGCCCTCGAAAACGCTACATTGAGCGAAAAGTCAGAAAATGCAAAACCTTTTTCATCATGGATGTTGTTTAAACCAGTTTTATCCGGTATTAGACCTTCCCAGCAATGGCCCCAGAGCCGTCAACCCAGGCGAAAACAAGTAGAAGACCCCCAAACAGCCAAAAAGCAAAAGTACAAAAATGTGGACTTAGTCACTTTTCTGAAAATTTCCAAAATCACTCAGCGCGCGCTCTGCAGCTAGGCCCTAACTCCCCTCTGCCTCCATGGATTTCCTTCAAAGCTCTTGCTATCTAAACTATCCATACCCAGTAGTGCTCCCAGACCCCGACACCCACCCACAAACACCAGGAAGCCCCCCAAACAGGCCCCCGAAAACGCTACATTGAGCGAAAAGTCAGAAAATGCAAAACCTTTTTCATCATGGATGTTGTTTAAACCAGTTTTATCCGGTATTAGACCTTCCCAGCAATGGCCCCAGAGCTGTCAACCCAGGCGAAAACAAGTAGAAGACCCCCAAACAGCCAAAAAGCAAAAGTACAGGTGATTAAAGTTTTAATTATATTAACTTGTGCAAAACAAAGAAAGACAGAAACACAGGAATAAACGTGAATAAGTACGAAAAAGAAAATTTCTGAATTCATTGGCTCATTTTCAGGCCTCGGTGTCAGGGAAAAAGAGTTTGTCCTCATACTCTGCGAATTCAGGCAGGAGTAGGTCAGTGTCACCTAACACAGAAGAAATTCCCTCATCTAAGTTGCTGTCCTCCTCATCTTCTTCTGTCGTGCGATCTGGTACTTTGAAATCTGGTGGTATGAGGTGCTCATTCATCTTGATCATTGTCAATATCTCCACATTTTTGGGCGAGAGGCGGGTCAGTTTGCAAGTTACAATGCCACCAGCAGCACTGAAAACCCGTTCAGAAGACACGCTTGCGAGTGGGCAAGACAAGTAATGTATAGCCAGGCGGGTGATCTCTGGCCACAATTCTTTTTTCCCATGCCAATACACCAATGGGTCAGCATTAACATAGACCTCTGTTGAGTCATTCAGATAGTCCTGCACCATCGACTCAAAGTTCTCCACGGTTCCTCCACTTTGCTGAATTTTCGCTCGGACCTTTTCAGAACCATAACCAATCTCAGCTAGCCAATCCTCTTCATCACCCGATATTTCTGTTGTGTCTGGTGCAGATGATGCTGTTGCCGGTGTCTTTAACGGCTGAGAGGTCACTTCTGCCACAGCCACAGGTGCAGAAGTGGAGTCTTTTGACTGGGGATGGCCTGCTGATGCTGATGTACTGCCTTTTCCTTCAATTTGCTTCCGTTCTCTTTCAAACCAGATGGCTGACAAAGCTAGCCAACGTTTGTACTTTATAACATCTTCATCACTAAAAGGAAAAAATGCAGAGCCTGCAAGTGCCTTTTTGTAGCGTGGATGCAGAATAGTAGCACAAATGTAATGCTGTTCTGAGTGGATCTTTTGAAGACGTTCATCGCCAAGTAGGCGCTCTAATAATTTCTCCGCCAAAACAAAAGCTTCTTGCTTTTCTTCATCTTTTTGAAACTTTGAAGACACCGCCTTCAGTTTGTGCTCCAGCATGCGCAACAATGGGATAGCTTTTCCCAAATTACAGTCCTCCCTGCTGACTGCACGCGTGAAGACCTCAAAAGGACGAAGCATGTCTGTCAGGCTTTTAACTAGCTCCCCTTGCGCCGCATTTAACCTCAGGTCCTCCTTCACAGCTGTACCCATTGTTAAGAAATACTGATCGAGTACCGTAAACTGCTCATACAGACGCTCAAGCATGTAGAAGGTTGAGTTCCAACGTGTTGGCACCTCCTGGATGAGTGCTTTCACTGGCATTCGACGTTCATGTAGCAGGCTCCTCAGATGCTTCCGGGCCTTAAAAGAATGGCTGAAATGGTTGCACATTTTTCGGCAGGTGACCACTAACTGGCATGCTGGACTGTCTTTATCCAAGAATTTTTTAACAACCAGGTTTATACAGTGCGCCAAACACGGCACTCTGAAATAGTCACCCAGATCCATGGCCTTAACTACATTGGCGCCATTATCCGTGGAAACATAACCAATGCCGAGTTTTTTTGGAGACAGCCAGTGAAAGACCTTTGTGTTGAACTCATTCAAAATGTTTTGTGCTGTATGACGTTTCTCCAAGCCAAACATGGCTAGTGTTGCATGTTTCCGAGCAGCTTTAAAAACTTGGTCCAGGTCAGCACCTGCGTTTAGCTTTGCTTTAACCCCTGAAAAAGAGACCCAGTGTGCAGTGATGCACATGTAATCAGTGCCTGCGCCACTGGTCCATATGTCTGTTGTCAGATGTATAGTGTGAACAGCACTCTTCTGCAAAGCTGCCCCAATCACCTCCAGCACATCTTCATGTAGTGCTGGAACCGCAACTCGGGCAAAATAGTACCGGCTAGGAACCTTCCATTTAGGGCAGAGCGCTGCCACTAATTCTAGAAAACCAACCCCTTCTACAAAAGAAAAAATGGGAGAAGATCCAGCGCTAGCATTTTAGCCAGCTTAGTGTTATACAGACGCACCATTGGGTGGTTGCGGTCATATGGCGCGTCTGAAATCAACATTGTTTTAATGTTGCCCTGGGCCATTTTACGGGATGATGTTGATGATGATGACTTCTTCGACCCAGTTACGCTCGCTGATGAACTTTTTCGCATTGGTGTCTCACTCTGCAAGCTTACAAATGCTACAAATGGCTATGTTTTCCCTTTTTGGGCAAACACTAAAGAAGTCCCAAACTGCGGACTTGAAATGTCTGTGGGGGCCGGAGGAGGCGATACTGGTGGTGGTCGTGCTGCTAATGCCAGATGAAGTGGAGGATGTGTATTGCTGAACTTTACTACGTTGTGCACTTTTACCACCACTAATTGAGGTCGAGGTGGATGGAGGTCCTTTCTGGCAAGTAAGAAATATGGAAGCGGTAGGTTGTGGTGTACTAGTTAACATCAATGATTGTGGTGTTCCCATTGCCTCCTCGTCGGCTTCATCATCACGCTCAGCAGCTTGTCGGGCTAGGGTCAAAATGTCTGTTTGCTGCATGCCCGCTGGGGCTTCAGTGACGTTAGTGATGATGACTGCGTCGTCGTGGTGAGAGTCTTCAGCAGCAGGAGTATACGCCACTTCTTGTTGAGCATCATCACACTCCATAACTATGAGAGTTTCGACGACCTTCCTTTTACGCTTAGCTACCTTTGTCAGATCATGGTGTGCCTCCTCAACCTCACTCTCAGACGGCAGTGGTGCTGGTTCCCAAGTAAGATCCATATCATCAGAAGGAGGTGGGCTTGAAGAAGATGTAGACACCAACACCCTTGATCTTTTCCTTGCTCGGGATGTGGAAGACAATGAATGATCATCAGGAGGAGTGGCTTCCTCGAATGATACCTCGGCTTGATTGTCGATTTCCAGATGTGCCCCTACTTCTGGAGGAACAACTATTGTGGCCACTTGTTGTGCCCCTCCATGCACCTCTGCTTGCTCCTCTCCTTGCGCCGCCTCTCCTTCCACATGTACTTGGGCTTGTACTTGCACATGTGATTGTTGTTGCGGCTGTGGTTGTTCAACACTCGTCAGATGAGTTACAACAACCTGTGTTGATTGAGGGACATTGCTGCTACTTTCTTGCGATGAGCCAACATCACTGGTCGATGGTGATTGAACAACTATACTGGCTGCCTCTGCAGCACTCAAGGGCTTGGACCTAAGTTGGCGTGGTGGTGGTGGCACTGAGCCCAATGGAGCGGAGGTGCTGCTCCCAGCTTGGTCCCCAGCAGACCCCGCTGCTGCTGCAGGCGTACTTTTTTTAATCCCAAAAAATGTGGCGGACGTCATCACACCAGTCTCCTTGGTAAGTGGCGCCACTTGCTTCTTCTGCTCCTTACTGGCAACTTTCTTGCTAGAGGAGCTACGGGCAACTATTTTGGGGCCATCTTCTTCAGATGTCACTCTGAACGGCAGGCCGCAGTTGCACAAGTTGCAGAGTTGTCTGTGGCCACACGTGACGTTGTGCTGCACACACCGCAGCAGGACTTCTTCCTGGCACTGGTGGTTCTCTTGTGCACCTACAAGCAATGGAAGACAAAGGCACATCAGTTATACACCCCAAAAAGTCGAAAAAACACACAAAAATCAGCACAATCCCAGCCCATCCATGGCCTCAATGGTGTTTAAATCCAAGAAGACACCCCACAGGAAGACTAGGCCCATGCACCACTCACTACCCCTGGGCAAAAGGCCCCACCAGCAGCCCCAAAAAAACGACAAAAAACACACAAAATTCAGCACAATCCCAGCCCATCCATGGCCTCAATGGTGTTTAAATTCAAGAAGACACCCCACAGAAAGACTAGGCCCATGCACCACTCACTACCCCTGGGCAAAAGGCCCCACCAGCAGCCCCAAAAAACGACAAAAAACACACAAAATTCAGCACAATCCCAGCCCATCCATGGCCTCAATGATGTTTAAATTCAAGAAGACACCCCACAGAAAGACTAGGCCCATGCACCACTCACTACCCCTGGGCAAAAGGCCCCACCAGCAGCCCCAAAAAAGCGACAAAAAACACAAAATTCAGCACAAGCCCAGCCCATCCATGGCCTCAATGGTGTTTAAATTCAAGAAGACACCCCACAGAAAGACTAGGCCCATGCACCACTAACTACCCCTGGGCATAATGGATGAAAGCTAGGCAAAATAAGTGCAGGCCTCAGACACTGCCTCTCTTCAAAATGGCCCCTTGAACCCCAAGCACATGTTGCCTGTACCAGCACTCAAGATGGCCACCACCACCACCCACATGACCAGTCCACATCAACAGTACACCCCAAAAAGAAACGAAAAACACACAAAAATCACCACAATCCAATGCCATCCAGGATGTTTACATTAAAAAGACCCCACAGGCAGGCTCAGTTCATGCACCACTACCCCTGGGCAAAAGGCCCCACCAGCATCCCCAAAAAAACGACAAAAAACACAAAATTCAGCACAATCCCAGCCCATCCAAGGCCTCAATGGTGTTTAAATTCAAGAAGACACCCCACAGAAAGACTAGGCCCATGCACCACTCACTACCCCTGGGCATAATGGATGAAAGCTAGGCAAAATAAGTGCAGGCCTCAGACACTGCCTCTCTTCAAAATGGCCCCTTGCACCCCAAGCACATGTTGCGTGTACCAGCACTCAAGATGGCTACCACCACCACCCACATGGCCAGTCCAAATCAACAGTACACCCCAAAAAAAACGAAAAACACACAAAAATCACCACAATCCAATGCCATCCAGGATGTTTACATTAAAAAGATCCCACAGGCAGACTCAGTCCATGCACCACTCACTACCCCTGGGCAAAAGGCCCCAACAGCAGCCCCAAAAAATCGACAAAAAACACAAAATTAAGCACAATCCCAGCCCATCCATGGCCTCAATGATGTTTAAATTCAACAAAACAGTTGTATCATGCACCCATAACCAACCCTGGTCCTACTGGATACTGTGGCTACCCACAATATCTTTTATTTAATGTTCTGAAAAAGTTCCAAAATTGTAGTTGCAGCAACTGTAATGCCCCAAACAAACTTACTTGTGAAAGTTGATTTCTAATCCAAAAGTGATCCAAAGAAAGTCAAAAAGGCCTCAAATCCAAATATCCAGCAGCACCCACAAAAAGTAATCCTTCCAGCTCAAGGTCCAAATGAAAGTGACAGCACATGAAGAAAGCACTGGGAGGAGCCTGCTGGACAGTAACAGGAAGTTGGAGACTGTGGGGCACTTCCTTCCTCCCCCCCCCCCAAAAATGGACTCCTTGCAAAAAAAAGTGCAGGCAAATGTCAACCTGAGGAGTGATTCTGATAAAAATCATCATTTTCTGAAGGTTTATGCTGTTTGCTGGTGGATTTCTTGTGCAGAATTGCAAAATCTATATTTCGCGAGTGCGAGATTGTTCCTGCCCGCCGCACCTACATGTTCGCAATTGCGAACTCTCGCGATGCGTGCTGTGCAAGGTAAGGTGGCAAGCCGCGATTACGTATTCGCGGGCGCCAACTCCCGCGGGATCCCGCAGCAACATCCAAAATGGAGCAGCACTCGCAAAATATCGAGAAAAACAACTCGCCAAACGCTGAATGACGGAAAGTGAACGCCGTGCGCCACGCCGCGTGCCGCAATATTGTATCACCAAGCAAAAAAATCCGCCGCGTGCGAATTTACCGAAAATCCGCAAATTCCGCGAGCGGAACGGATTTTACGCCCATGCTTACTGCTGTCCCCCTCAAAATCTTAAAGATATTTTTTTGGCCTGTCCAGACCCCCCCCTTGTTACTGCTCAACAAATCGCTTGCTACTGGTAAGGTCCCAGATTCTTTTAAACAGGCGGTTGTTGTCCCTATATTAAAAAAGCCGGCTGCCAACCCTTCGGTCATGAGTAACTTTCGACCCATCTCCCTTCTTCCCTATTTGGGGAAAATCTTGGAGGCCCACGTCACCCGCTGCCTCAGTGCATTCATCGAGGGCTCCTCCTTTCTGGAGAAGCAGCAAGCTGGCTTTCGGCCAGCTCATTCCACCGAAGCGGTTATTGTGGCCGTGATGGATGTACTGAAGCAAGGCGCTGACAAGAATATCGCCCAGGCTCTTGTATTACTGGACCTGTCAGCCGCCTTTGACATGGTCGATCATGCTATCTTGATCGACCGTGTCAACAACGCGGGTATCCAGGGTGTGGCCCTCTCGTGGATTAGATCCTTCCTGCATCAGCGCTCCCAGGGAGTCCATTTGTCCACCTTTTCCGCCTCTTATTCCCCCTTAGTCTGTGGAGTCCCTCAGGGCTCTGCATTGTCGCCACTTTTGTTTAATCTCTATATGCAACCTGTCTTGGCTTCCCTCTGTCACTCCCCCGTTACTATTTTTAATTATGCGGACGATCTTCAATTGATCTTTCCCGTGGACTCTTCCCCTTCTTCCTGTACCAACTTTCAATCCACCATGCTTGTGATCTCGGAGTGGGTGCATTATAGTCAGCTGAAGCTTAATCCTAACAAGACGGACTTGGTGCTGATGGGTGGGTAGCCAACCCTTGGAATTCTTGCTTCTGGCCCCCCCTCCCTTGGGCCCCCGCCCTGCCCTGACAATTTGGTAAAGAGCCCAGGTGTAATCATCTCTAGTGACTTGTCTATGAGACCTCAAATAATGCAGTAACATCATCCTGTTTTTTCCATCTGCGCAGGATATGCAAAATCCGTAGGTTTCTCACCACCGAGGCACTCATTCTTGTCAATATGGCTCTGGTTACCTCACGCATTGACTACGCCAACTCCCTCTATGTTGGAATTCCTGCTTACCACCTCCACCGTTTGCAGTTGGTAAGACTGGTAAGACTGGTCTTTCATCTGCCCAAACATCAACATGTCTCTCCCCTGTTGAACAGATTGCACTGGCTCCCCGTGGCCTATCGCTGCTCGTTCAAACTTGGCTGTATTGTTTTAAAGTCCTTATTGACCAAGCTCCTGCTCCCGGTATGACTGCTTCCGCAAATTACTCAAGACCTATCTTTTCAAGCTAGCCTATTGAGTTACTCTGCATCACTGTTTCCCCCGCAATTGTTTTGAGCGCCATGAAACCGTCTGGTGACCGAGCGTGGTACAAATACTTTTAACATAACATAACAACAGTACCTTTAGTCTTGGTTGCGGAGTGTTGTGAGGTCCCACTCCAAGAATGCATTGCACAGCCAAGAAGATGCGTCAGTTCTAAGGTATTCTGGTGCTGCAATACGATGTTGTGCAACATCATTGAGGATCCCATCAATGAGGGCTTGCAATGTGAAGTTCAGCATCAAGGATGCGTTGCGCAGTCAAGGTGATGAGTCAGTTTTGAGGAGCTGCAAGACTGCGATGTGAGAACTTGCATCATCTCTGAGGCTGCTGTTGATGAGGCATTTGCGATGCGAGTGCCTGTGTCACAAAAGCTTCAACCAGGCCGCAATTATGTTGTGGGCTGCGAGGTCGACACAGAGTCCTTGTGTCAGGAGTCATCTCACAGCTGAGGCAATGCTTCTGTTCCGAGGAGCTTTGGTGCTGTGATGCAATGTTGTGCGTCTTCATTGAGGATCCCATCAAAGAGGGCTTGCAGTGTGTAGTCCAGAATCAAGAATGTGTTGCACAGTCAAGGCGATGTGTCAGTTTTGAGGAGCTGCAAACTGCGATGTGAGAACCTATATCACCTCCGAGGTTGCAGTCAATGAGGGATTTGCGATGCGATGGCCTGCATCACAAAAGCTTCAACCAGGCAGCAATTCAGATGTGGGCTGCGAGGTTGATGTGGAGTCCTTGGTCAGGAGAACCCTTGCAGCAGAGGAGATGCATTGGTTCTCCTCTGGGTTGCACCACGGAGCAGAGGAGATGCATTGGTTCTGCTGGATCCACAACATAGCTGTCAGAACTCCTTCAGGCCCACTTCCAAGACTCGAAGACTGGAGTGGCACCACGTAGCAGGGTAGGACCTACAGACGGAAGAGTTCAAGGTTGTAGGAGCCTGCTGTCCCTGAGGACTGGCTAAGGGTTTATTATGCCATGGCGGAATGGCAATTCAAAACTGCAAGCTGCAAGACCTGAGGCATGTGTCAAGTGCTACTTAAGTGGGTGGCACAATCAGTGCTTCAGGCCCACTGCTAGCATTTTACAGGCCCTGGGCACAAGTAGTGCCACTTTACTTGGGACTTACAAGTAAATATGTTATGTTATTGATACTTCTAATGCGCACAGCTGCTTGAAGAGTGTCCCGGCGCGAGCCAAGTAGGGGAGCAAATGAGAGGACCATTAGATGAAAAGCAAAGTTTTCAGTCTTTTCCTGAAGATCTTAGGGTCCTGGATACTCCGAAGGTCCAGAGGAAGCAAATTCCAGGCTGTGGCTGCCTTGAATGCCAGAGTACTTCCACCATTTCTCTTGAGGCGAAAGCGTGGAATGACAGCACGAAGCTGTGCCACTGAAAGCAGCTGTCTAGCAGGGATGTAAAAACTGAAACATTTCCTAAGGTAGACTGGACCAAGTCCATACAGGGCTGAGTTAGCCGGAACAAGGGCTTTAATACTTTACTCTTTCAGCCACAGGTAGCCAGTGAAGATCACACAGGTGTTGCCTTATGCTAGTTATTACAGGAATATCAAGGAGAGTCCTTGCTTCAGCGTTCTGGACTACCTGCAGTCTCAAAAGGTAACCTGGCAAGCCAATGTACAGGGCATGCGCTTAATCGATGCGTGAATGGATTAAGGAAGAGGTATCCGTTTCCTTGGCTGCCCTAGGGCAGAGGGGAAGACATTTTCTGAGTGATTTAAGGGAGCCAAAGTACTGTCCATCTAGCTTCTTAATATGTGTAGTAAAAAGAAGATTCTCGTCAAACCAAATCCCTAGGTTTTTAGTGGGTTGAAATTGGATAATCCGCCGGCCAAACCGATTCCCTAAACTGAGTAGGGAAGGTCCCAAATAAGAGGATCTCTGATTTATCCTCATTGCATTTTAGCTGCGCGGAGAGGAGCCATTGGAAAACGGCAGTCAGACATGTTCTGGCAAGGGAGGTGGATGAATCATTTTTATTCCATGTAAAGAGGAGCTGGGTATCAGCATATGCGATGATCTTAGCACCAAGCTCCTAAGCCAGCTGAATCAGTGGTGTGACATACAGATTAAAAAGGCTGGGGCTCATATTAGACCCCTGAGGCACTCATGTGGTCAGGCGGGCAGACGAGGACGGGGGGAGCAAAACTTGCTCCGTTCTGCTCTCTAGGAACGATTTCAGCCAATTCCATGCAGATCCTGAGATGCCAATGTCTGAGAGGCGGGCCAGCAGCAAAGAGTGAGGCACAATATCGAATGCTGCATAGAGGTCTAACAAAATCAGAGCCACCCTGCCACCGGAATCCAGACCTTCCGGAATGGCTTCAGAGATTTCAACAAGGGCTGTTTGAGTACTATACGAGGTTCTGCAGCCCGATAGGGCTGTGTGGAGCAGGCCAAACCCTTCAACATAGCTAGTGAGGAGGGCTGCTACGGTGGAGTTCCACGCCTCCACGTAGCACCTGTGCATCCCGCTCTCGCTCCTTCGCCCCTCCTACCACGAGTATGATGGCAATTCCTGGCTGGTGGCTGTAACTTCGCTGCTTTTGTTGGTTCGTTGGAGGCGCCTGGGCCGCTGTTGTGCTTCCTTCGCCGGAGCGGTTCACGGAGACGCTGGTGCCCCATGTTACTGCGTTGAGATGTGAAGCCGGTGAAGGGTTCGAAAGATTGCGGAGGCTGTTTTGCGGCGCCCTTCTTATGCATGTACTCTGCTGTATAGCCTGCTGTGGTTGCGGCTGACTTCCAGAATTTTGACGGCTGGTTTGACATTACGGCTGGTTTGACATTACGGCATTATAGCTGGTGCTCTAGCGGGTTAAGCTCTTGAAGATACCAGCTTTGAGAGTGAATTTAAGGTTCCACCCACCGTTTTAAAATTTACTTTGTGTGGCTGCAATGTGGCGGGGACTATGTGGCGGGCACTATGTGTCCCATCTCTCCTAGCGGGAAAAATCGTACCTCTGCCCTCCAGTTGGAAAATTGGAAGATCTTCAGAGATCGCCGGTGAGTGGGTTCTTGTGGACTGGCTGTTTCTAGTGGCAGGCCCTTGTTTTTTTTTTCAATTTATTTTTTAACATCAGTCTTCAATGGGCAAACTCACAGGTGTACGCGCTAAGGCGAGAGCCCGACGCCTCCAAGCAAAAGAGGACGCGGCAAAATTACCGCGCCAGAAGGGCAGAGAGGAGGTATCTTCTGCGAGCTCTGAGGCAGAGACGGAATAAACACCTGGCAACATTTGTGATACAGAGTCACGAGCAGAGACATTGGATAGTAATCCAGTATCTGAAATAACGCAGACGGGGGCCCTAGACAAGACTCTTTGAGAGCTACCAGACAGCCGAAGACATCGGATATTAATAAGCCTTTAAAGCAGTTTCCCCTGTTCGAGACCAAGCCTAACTCATCCGTAACCAGTAGCCCCACTCTGCTTACTTCTGGTTTAGACCCCGGTCTAGCTTTCTCAACGACTGCTACAAGTATTTCATTTTCGCAGGCTGGTGGTTTAATATCAAACAAGACAAACAAGACGGATATAATATCATTTTGCCCCTCGATGACTGGGGTTTCAAAGGCAACGGCTGCTGCGGTAGCTACAGTCACAGCTACAAACAACGGTGTAGGTAACTCGGTAAAACCGGCCACTGCTCATACGGCGCCTACCATAATGGAGGGAATAGATATACTTAGCCCTATCTTAGCTATGGATACTGAGACTACTCAGACTACTGGGACTCTGCAGTTGTCGGTTAAAGATATGTTGAATTTGATACTAGACGAAGTACGAGAAGTCAAACAGTTCCAGAGGTCAGAGCTGGCTGGGATTCAACTTCGACTGGATAAAATTGAGGACTTAGGGGTCCATTAGGATGGTGGGCGGATTGCCCCCGCCGGGCTGGCGGTAGCCACCGCCAGCCTGGCGGGGGCAATCCGCCCACCATCCTTCCCTGTAATCCCCCCGCCATATTACGATGGCGGAGGGGACCGCAGCGGTGGGAAACACCGCCCGCCTGTTTTCCGCCCCGGTCGCCTTGCGGCCGGGGCGGAAAAGGGATAACATGGTGGGGGTGTCTATCAGACACCGCCAGTCATATTAAAATGGTCATTTTTCAATGCCTTTCCGTGGCGGCAATGCCGCCATGGAAAGGCAGGCGGACTTAACTCTGGGGGCCCCCTGCGGGCCCCTAGAGTGAAGCACATTAGGGGGGTGCACACGGGGGGGTACCTATGGTATCCCCCTGCATTTGCATAATGAAAGTGGCAGGCACCGCACGGTGCCTGCCGCTTTCATTATGCAAATGCTGCAATGCATTTTCAGTATTGTGGCGGGCGGTGCAGAGAGCACAGCCCGCCACAATGCTGAAAATACAGGATGTGCCCGCCACTGTGGCGGGCACATCCTAATGGCACCCCCCCCCGGGGCCCCCGCCCTTAAGGCGGGCGGTCCAGTTTTCCGATAGGGTGGCGCCCGCCATCCTAATGTGCCCCTTAGTCTCCTCATTTCCTGCTCGCCTTCAGGAAGCCGAAGGCAGAATCTCCGGTTTAGAAGACAAGATGTCTGATGTTAAGAAGGACATTAAAATTGTCTCCAAAATATCTAAGGCTTTGGAAGCTAAGCTTGACGAACTGGAAAATTTCAATCGAAGATCGAACCTCAGAATAGTAGGGGTTCCAGAAGGCATTGAGGGGTCTAATATAGTCCAATGGGTTTCTTCTTTTCTTCTACATGAAGTCATTCCGGAGTTTAAAGGGAATCACCCGAGCTCATCGGGTGCCTGCTCAGCCATTTCCAAATTCTACTCTTCCCCGCACTATTCTCTTAAATTTTGCAGACATTCATATTAAAGAAACAATTTTGTCCAGGGCTATCAAACAAGGACAATTCGCAGCAAATGCTACCACCAAATGTTGAATATTTTCCGACATGTCAGCTGCTGCAGCTAGCCGCAGACAAGAGTTTGTAAAAATTCTGCACCCGTTCATAGCTATGGGGGCTCAACCCTCAATTGCGCAATAGTCTATACTAAAAGTGCTGATGAAAGGCAAATTTTATTTGTTGACAGACGTAGATGAGGCACAAGATCTGCTTAGCAAAATGTTGCCTGGTTAGACATTTAATATACCTCTGTGTTTTTTTTTCTTTTTCTTAATTCATCAGAGGATGGTGTTGCAACTGGTATGGAGGAGTCGGAGGGGGTGGAGGGGGGTGCTTGGGAGGTCATGGGGTGTAATATCAAGACACCTCTATGGTAGGGGGTAAGACTCAGTGGCAGGCGTGGGAGAGGGCAGAAGGAGGACGGCAACGGGTGAAGTTTGGGGGGTACGGGTTGCTGGGGTAAAAAAAGTGAAAATTGAAAAGTTTTTTGCAGCAGAATTGTACTTATTAGAAAAGTTTCTTCTTAAGATTTTTGTTATGTATGAAAAAAGCTGGGATTGTACTGTTTATGCTGTCGCAATATTTGGTGCATATAAGTTATAACATGTGCTATATCTACTAATGGGGGCTTGAAATTTATTTCGTTTAATGTCAGTGGTCTCAATAATAAGAAAAAAATGCAAGCCATAGAGTCATGGATTAGGACTGAGAATCCCGCTGTTATAATGTTGCAAGAGACTCCTCTTCCCGCTCCTAAAAAGGGGGATTTTTCGATGTTTAAAGCATGGGCTTCGTTCCGTCGTTTTTCATGTGCCATTAGTTCACAACGGGGAGTCGCTCTTTTTTTGAATAAAAATTTGGAGGCTGAAATCATTCAGATGGAGGAGGATGGTTTAGGTCGTTGGTGCTGGGCTTCGTGTAGTATTAAAAATCAACAAAGTCTTATTACCTTTGTCAGTTTTTACGCCCCTATAGAGGATGACTCTCAGATTTATGACACCATGTTTCAGTCCTTGTTATTGGTCGGAGGAAATATTATTATGGGCGGCAATTTTAATATACTTATGAACCCTAATTTAGACTCTACCACATCCTCCAGGCGACAGTCTAAACCTAAATCTCTTAGGACCTTGCTACATAATACTTGATTTATGTGATCCATGGCGCTTGAAAAATCCACAGCAAACTGACTTTACATGCTGGTCGGGCAGGTTTAAATCATCCTCTCGCATTGATTTTTTTTTGGCCTCTAGGCAACTCAATTTTTCTTCTCAGAAAATTTGTCATAATGGTTTTTCAGATCATGTGATGGTGGTTATTGATTTTGTTTTGGGAGATAACACTAAAATTCCTAAACGATGAATCTTTAATAAAGCACATTTACAAGAGATAAACTGGGTTTCTGCACTCAAAGCAGAGATTACGGATTTTATTGCCCGAAATGCAGGCACTGCTCCCGTACACAATATTTGGGATTCCCTGAAGGCTTTTATTAGAGGTGTAGTCATAAGCAAAGATGCGGCTGACTGGCTCGTCGTAAAAAATATTAGGAACTCTTTGGTACAAAGAATTCAGGTTTTAACAGCACAACGATACCGTAATCCAACTTGTAACGTTCAGAATCAACTTAGTGAAGCTAAACGGGAACTTAGTGCCCATCATTTTGCTCAGAGTGAAGAGGTTTTTCGTAGACAATCTCAAAAAGTCTACGAAGAAAGTAACTTTACGGGTAAGTCTTTAGCCTGGCAGGTTAAAGAACAAGCTGCCACGAATTTGATACACTCTTTAAAAAGTCCGGTAACCCATATTGAGACATCTGAACCGGCAGAAATAAGTTCAATAATGTTCTCCCATTATCATACAATTTATAGTACACAGTATTCTATTGACCACCAAAATGATTTTCTGGGGAAATATGAACTCCCCAGTTTATCATTAGACGATCAACTAATTATGCGAAGCCAATTTTCCAGCGAGGAATTGGAAGTGGTTGTTAAGGATCTTCCATTGGGTAAGGCCTGCGGCCCGGATGGCTTTCCTGCAGAGTTTTTTAAGGTTTTTCTTAGTTCTTTCCGCAATTTGTTTTTGTTATTGTTAAACTCTTTGCTCGATGGTGGGCAAGTTCCCGCATCTTTTCATGAAGGCACGGTTGTTAGTTTTTTGCAAAAGGGGAAAAAACCTAAGGACCCTAATTCATATAGACCGATCACGTTATTTAACTCGGATTACAAAATCGTTACCAAATTACTGTCACTTTGTTTTAATAACATCGCGATTGATTTGATCCACCCCGATCAAAATGGGTTTATTATAGGAAGGCATTTATTTACAAACACACATTTTCTGATTGAGGCATTAGATTATTTTGAGTCACGGGGACTGCCGGCTTTGGTCCTACTATTAGATGCAGAAAAAGCTTTTGATTTGGTGGTCTGGGACACATTTTTTATTATTTTGAAATATTTTGGGATTCCACAACAAATTATTAATCTGATACAGAATTTGTATACTGGTGCTACAGCTAATATATTCATTAATAAACTTTCAGCGGGTTCAATCTTAGTCCAGCGGGGAACTAGGCAAGGTTGCCCCTTGTCCCCTATTCTTTTTGCCTACTTCATTGAACCACTTGCTGTAGCTATTCGTAATTGCGCACAGATTGTTCCCCCGGTCATCTCTATGGCCAAGATAAAGTTATATGCGGACGACATTATGCTTTTAATTAAACCGGATCTCCAATCACAGACACAGGCTCTTCAGATTTTTTAAGAATTTGAGGCTCTAGGGGGCTATCGAATTAATAAAAAAAAAACTGAAATTCTGGTTTGTGGGGGGCGGACCCAGTATTACATCCAGACCTGTATGGTTGTATTAATCCAAAACCTAAAAGATACTTGGGGATTTTATTTTCTCCTACAATTCAGGATTTATACACACTTAATTTTGTCCCTTTGCTTCGGAAGGTTTGTTCAATGTTCGCTCGCTGGGACTCACTACCGTTATCTATTCTCGGCCGGGTTGCCCTGATTAAAATGTCCATACTTCCTCTTTTTAACTTCTTATTTTCTACCATCTCTGTTTTGCCTGGCGTCTTTTTTTCTGGAGTAGAATCTATGTTTTCCGCATTTATCTGGGCTAAAAAAAAAAACTAGAATCGCCATAGGGACTTTATACGAAAAAACATAACACGGAGGCCTTTCATTTCCGAATTTAAAAGACTTTATAATGCGTATTTTGCGCAGTACTTAGATAGATTTAAAAATACAATTCAGGGCGGAGGCTTATTTATAAATTTTTTCTTTGAGTTAATTTGTTTAGAGATTCAGATCCCATCCCCCCTTCTTGTGCCTAAATCACCTAAATGTGTTCGATATAAGACCCTGAATTGGTTTTTCAAACGACGGGATGCCATGCTTAAGAGATACTCACTCTCCCTCTTTAACTTAACAACTCCCCTAATTGGTGCTTTTGCTTTTTTAGGGATCAAAATTGAACCCACAATTATTGTAAACTGGGGGCGCGCTGGGTTTAAAACGTTAGCAGATTTTATGGAGAATGGTTTCTGGCTAGCTGTGGATGCAATGACACGTTTAATCCCTGGTAACTTTTTGTTAATCGGGTCCTATAATGTGATTTATAAAACTCTGGCGCAATTAGACCCCAGCCATATTAGTATCCCTTCCCCGTTGGCAGCAGATCTTTTTGTGAATGTTTCAATAAAGAAACCCGGGGAATGGAAACATTGTTTGGTACAGAGCAGGGAGGGAGAGTTGAGCTCTAAAGCTATACGAAAATGGCATGTACAAGAAAATGTAGTGTTACCTATCGATATTTGGAAAACTATCAATAATTTTAACTTTGGATTATTACGTGGCCCCAATTGGCGTAGAATGTTGTTCTTTAGCAAATGGCTTTTGTACCGCATTCCTGCAGTTATCGCCAAAATGTATCATAATACGTCTGCTAATTGCTTTAGATGTCTTCAATGCGACTCAGCCAATTGGTCTCATATTACGGCTTACTGTCCGAAAATTAAGCCATACTGGGATGAAATTTTTGCCTTTTTTTAAACTTATTATGTGATTTTTATTTCCTGCAACGTAAAATTATTACTGTTTGGTTTAGATCCTGATTGTAAACTTTCAGATTATTTGGCAAAATTGGTGTATATTGCAATGGCAGTTGCCAGATCTTTGTTATTGTAGAACTGGCGTTCATCACAGGTTCCGACGGCTCAGGAGTGGTTTGATAAAATGAAAAGGGTCAGGAAAAGCGAACAAATGTATGCAAAACGGGTCGGGGGATAAAAAAGTTTGAAAAAATTTGGGGATTGTATTTCGAATAATTTTCTGTATAATATGCCTTATATTTGAAAGAATGATATTGCTAATAGTACATCTGTGAGATTTATATTTTTTTGTATCCGATTTAAGAGGTTGCAAATAACTTCAATAAAAAATAAAATTTAAAAAAAAACAAAAAAACAGAGCTAGTGAGCTGTTTATTAACAAATTTCTCACAAACTTTCGCCACGGCTGGAAGGAGAGAAATGGGGCGATAGGTAGCAGGGACAGATGGCTCCAAAGGTTTTTTAAGAAGCGGCAGGAGTTTGGCCTGTTTCCACACTAGAGGAACTGTGGCAACCTGGAGAGGCAGATTGATAAGACTATTAACCTCTGGGTTAACTGTCTCTGCAACTGAGTGCAACAGCCTAGCCATGCAGGGGTCAGTTGGGGAACCTGATTTCAGTGACTTGGGAACCATCAGGGAGTCAAGCGGAGCAATAGGTAAGAAGAACGCCAGAGAGGGTGATGGTTGCGAGGTAGCTGTCAGTTCTTTTGGAAGTGGGTTCCAGTATTGAAATTCGCCTGTAGAGTCTGGATCTTGTCAATAAAGAAACTGGGGAGTTTCTCACACCAGGCAGCCAAAGTAGGAAGCGTGATGGTCTCTGTGCTACGGGCTAGGAAGCTCTTCACAATGGAAAAGATTTCCTTGGACTTGTTTCTGAAGAGAGCGATGCATTTCGAATAGTAGAGGCTCTTTGCATGTGTTATATTTGCATAGTATGCTTTCTGGGCTTTCCTGTGTGCCTTCTTGGCCAATAGGCAATACGCTTGTCTTCAGCAATGCTCCAGTTTTTTGCATCGTTGTTTCTGAACTTTGAGCTCACTGGTGAACAAAAGGTTTTGAAGGAGAATTCCTGGTTCGCCTATGCAGGAAGATGGAGAAAGGTGCTCGACTGCCTACATAATCCAGTTAGTGAAACTATCAAGAGCTCCCTCTAGGACTTTAGCAAAGGCTGCCTGTGACTCATTCAGGACCAGGCTGAGGGCTATAGGATCAATTTTGGGGCAGGGTAAATTTTGGGGCTTGGTAAATAGCTGCTATCGATGGCCCAAGAAAAATGGATCATAAAGTGATCTGTCCAGGGTATCGGGAGAGGATCTTTGATAATAATGGGGAAATTGGAGCATATCGAGTCAAGAATAGGATCTCCAAATATAATATGCTATTTGGGTATGAACCAATTTTACCATGTTTTAAGGAGAGAGCATGCACTCTTTAGCTCTGGTTAGCAGTGGTAAAGTGCAAAAAGTCGTAAATCCAGCAAAAATGAAGTCAGCAAAACAGGAGGTTTGAAGTCAAAAGGTTAGGGGAAACACACCACAGTTGTCAGGTGTAACCAGGTCTAACCATATATATTTAAAAACTGAGTACTTAGAGTTAGGATCATATTTCCATAGAAAGTGCCTTTTTTGTGTTGCTAATAACTTTGGCGCCGTATGACAAATCTTCATGAAACTTCACCAAAAAGTGCTACTATTTTACTAATTCCGCATGGAAAGTGCCAGGGACCCTGACAAGCAGGGGCTGAGAAAAATAGGGGTCCCACATAGTGTTTTTCCTATTCATTTTTTCATGCCCTTAGGTAACTATAGCTTGAGCCCTCGCCATACATCTTAATTACCTCATATATTACATTACTCATGACATCTTCTATGATATCTACTATGACTGGTGATGTGATTAGCTGATGTCTTTGTTTACCAAAGGTAAAAATCAGCCAATTTGTTTTTAGGACAATTTGCATTATTGGACGTTCAGCGTTTCGCGGATTTGTATGTTAGGGTGTAACATACAGTTGAGTATAACGTTTTATTATTGTTAACAGCCAGGCTATTACCACTTTAACGAAGGGGTAATAGGTTAACTTTTTTGTTCAGAAAATTGTACATATTATCAATTTATAGATTTTTTAAATTTTATACCTTAATGAGTTTGTATGCGCTTGAGGAATGTCAAACATTTTAGCAGATGTCTTCCACTTGTTTAATTGCCAAATGAGTAAACGTTTTGTAGGGTTAGCTGAAGGGGGTGTAAAGAAAAAAGGGTGTTCCCAAAACGTGCTTAAATCAAATATTTTTAGCATACACTTTTATATTTTGTGTTGTACAAAAACCGGAAGTTGTATTTTGTTTACATTTGTCAGGATTATTTATTACTGTGCGCATTTGTTTATTTTGTGTAGTGCAGGTAAGTAACGTTATTATGTGATACGTTTAAATGTATTTAAAGTTAGTAATGTTTGTTAATGAGGTATAGTTTGAAAATATGGGGATATTTCGCGGTAGTCTCGCGATATATAGTTATTACAATTCATTAGTTGATTATTTAATCATTGCCATTACTAAAAGTATAGGCATCGGTGTTGTTTTTAGGTATTCTTTCCCTGTATTGTGCGTTATGGCTTCCTATGTAAGTAACTATAATTGATGCATTTCAGAGGTTTTTTTAAGTTTAAGATGTCATGTTTAAATTGACATTTTCTCTAACTACTAACTGCACTGTTCCTTTAACCTTTGCTTTTTCAATGAATTTCTAAGGTTTGTTTTTAATGTAAACTAAGACATGATTACTATAACTAACTATGACACCATTTTAACCATTTTAACCTTTGGTTGTTTCAGTAAAACTGCCAGCCAATGCAAGTTGCTAAAATTACATTTTAAACCAAAAAGACTCATTGACATTTACCAGTACCTATAACTTCAGCCCCTGAGAACTAAAACTTGCAACCCTACCATACATAGTGTTATTGTCAATGATGTCATTTCAGATGTTGCATTGATATTGTCAGTGGTGCCATAATATATGTCATGAGGAATTTATATGCAGGCAGTGCATGGTGAGGCCATGAGTTACAGTTACTTTAGGGTACGAGTTATAGTTACTTGAAATTACTATAACTGGCGAATGTCTGTGTTGTTTTTAGTTTAAAATGTAATGCTGCAACTGGCATTGTCACCTTGTATTTTTTTCCAGTGAATTTCTAAGGGTTGTTTTGAATACTTAACTGTAACTTTCATTTTAACCTTTGTTTTGTTCAGTGAATTTGTACGTTTTTTTGTTTAAGGTACTGTCAAATATATAAAAGGCAGGCCTATTGGTTTAGTCAAGAAGCCATTGCAATGTCTGTCAACATTAGTAATCAAAACAATATTAAACAAGAGTGACCCTTTCTTTTACAATCTGGGGATGCTTAAAAACATGATCAGTTTTTCCTGGGGTCTGTTATGTATTTTTTCAAGTATTTCTGGAGGGCTGGTGTACTCTCTCAGCCCCCCACCCCCCACAATATGCTATTGGTACCCCAGCCTAGATTAGAGCACCATCATGCATAAAGATATATTTAAATTAGCCCACAAAGAGGATTATGGGGTGCTCCTTCACAGAGCAGTGAATAATAAATGAGCAGCTCCTAATTTATTAATATTTGTCCATACATATTTTTATTAATTTTGTAGTTGTCAGAGTCCCATCCAGGACAGCCACAGTTTATTTGATTGTTTTTGGGCAATGGGGGGGGGTTGGGTGTGGGGGAGCTGGAACTGCCCAGCTGGTCTCTATTCAGCACCCATTTGAGATGCCGGCTTGAGATGGACAATTTGTTTTTTGATGGGTACCTCAGTGCCCACCCAGGGTAGGCACATCATTTAAATAAATTGGGGGCTGTGGGAGGATCCTCAGGGCCACCGCAACCCCTGCTGGCTCCCCGCAGGAGTCAGCCACAGCTTCTTTTTCTTTTTTTTACGGTAGGACGAGCCCTGGATCTACAAGGCCCCTGCTGCTCACCTGTCATCACCCATTTTGGGTGCTGGCGTGAGCGGGACACTTTTTTTCTGGTAGGTGCCCCAGTGCGCACGTGGGTCACCCACATCTTTCAAGTCCATTGGGAGCCATGGAGAGCACTTGCGACACCTTCTGGCTCCCCAGACAGCACCCATTGAGGGTGCTGGTGGAAGCCAACTACAAGTATGCACCTCCCTTAGGGAGCAGATTTTTTCTCTGCTCCTGCAGCAGGAGCAAACATTATTCCCTGCTGTGCGGGACCAACCTTCTGTTCTTGCTCAGTAAGCATGTGGTCTCTGTGGCCAGAAGATGGCTCAGGGAGGGGTTCCACACATCTCCCTCCACCAAGAATATCATTACGTCCCTGGGGATGGGGTCCCTAAGCTATTTCAAAGGTTTAAGGGGGGACCACACACCCCTCCTCAAAAAATGTAATACGGCCCTGGGGAATGGGTTCTCTAGAGTCATTCTAAGGTTGGGCAGAGGCATAATAAACCAACCACCTGGCCCACCCTGGGGTGTTTATTACTGCAAAGGGTGGGACCCTGACGAAACATGTTTTAAATGGAACCAGGGATCCGCAATCCTGTGTAAATAAAAATATACACATATCATTTTTGGATCAGGGTACCTCTACAACTTCCCAGCAGGCCTACAGAGGCTCAGGGTAGTCATACCCTGCCCCATTATTTTTTTATTTTTTCTTATTTACAGGATAGGAGTCCTCTATCCTAAAATGACAGCATCAAATCTTTGTTGATCAGTCAATCAGATCTTATCTGTAGAGCTTTCAGCTCTGAGGATCCTCTGCGGTGTGATAGATACATAATTTTTTTATCTTAATTTCTCAAAAACGACTGAATGAATTTACACCAAATCACTAAAAGGTTGCTTTCTGGACTAAGATTTCACAATCTGTCAAAGTTGGTGAAATTCTGTTCATAAGTTTTGACTGTAGCTATGTCAAATTTTTCTGTGGGAATTGCATGAGGTAATGCAGTTTGGGCCCCCACCTTTTTCTCAGGTCCCTGCTTGACGCATCACCCTGAATTTTTTCAGGAAGGAGCCGAGGTGCATTAAAATTTTTGGGGGAAAGTTTAGTGAAGATTCCCCCAAAAATTCTACAACCACATTTATGATTACAAGAATGCATACATGTTTATGCTTTAGATGGACATTGTGTCTGGCTATGTAAATATGGCTGTGCACATATAGATGTATCTATGTAATTGGAAGTATGCATTGTATAAGGATAAATATATATACTGAAAATCAATGATTAAACAAACATCTGTTATGTATATGAAAATAAATGTATGTTTATGCATTACATATATTAGTCCACAATAAATAATTCCAGTTTTTAATCCTTTAATTTGATCCTCTAGCTTCTAGCCGCTAGCCAACATGTGTTTCGTCACACTGGAGTGGTGCCTGTGACTTCATCAGGGCTAAGAGTGAATAAAATATAACTTTTCTACAGTAATTTCTCTTACCACAAACAAAGTAATGTTTCTTTTTCTTGCAACTCAATATCTTATTTTACAAATGTATATATAATGATGGTGAGAGAAAATTGTTTGTGGAATACCATAATTCCATCAACACCAAGCTTGAAAAGCACTGGTGATTGTAACATTATTCATTAATCCACTAAGGCATAAACAAGAATGTATTACAATGATGCCCAAGTCCGACACATTAAAATTGCCTCTCCATCACCAAATTCAAGAAAGAAAAGAGGCAGAAATTATCCCAACACCTGCCTTAATATATTAAAAAATGTGACCTCAAACCACATACCCTTGTTACAATTGGTTGTCAATTTTACGCTAAAAACCATATAAGTCAAAACTATATGTAAATATCTCATCAGTACTTGTCAAATAATACCAGAAAGAATTATTATAAGTACATAGTCACCCAATAGAAGGTATTTTCCCAAAATGTTGTATGTGTCCATTGACATCGGAAAGTCACAAAAAAATAAAAAAATTATTAAACCATGTGTCCATGACAAAAATTATTTTCATACCCTTAAACAACCTGCTATCACATAACCACATTATCATTGGCCTTAAACTACAGAACATGTATAAGTGCTAACAAAATTTATTAAACCTGTAAGTCTTCAATTTTATACTCAACACATCGTGCAGTAAACATACCACATACAATACAATATCATTCACCTCAAACTATAAAACAGAAAAATGTAATAACATAATTTACTAAGCCGAGGAGTGCTCCCGACATCAGACAGCATGTATCACTATGGCCTTCTACTTGGGCAACATCTTGTCCTCAATAAGTAATGCTGTATACATAAAGAAGGACCGCTACATTGTGGCAAACGCAGCTGCCGTCTTATCTTGTCTAGTTCACTTCATGACTCTGTTCAATATATATGAAAAACGTATATGTGAACGTAATAATATAAAAAAGCTTTCTCAGTAAGGTTCAACTCATCCCACTCCTATGTTCACCTCAGTATTTCTATCCACAAACATGAGTGTCGCTGCAGCATTCTTCTTTTTAAAAAAATTTTTAAACAACGCTCAGTGTACAGTGAATATAGTAACTGAATTGCAGCAATCTTTTAGCATACATTTTGATCAGAACAGACATTATCAAGATTAGGACATGTTTATACATTTGGAATGGAGCCTTTATAGCTTTTGACATTTCAGTCCACAGTAGGTAGCACATTGAAAATGTGATGCACCCCACCCCAGCACCCTCCAACCCTCCCAGCACCCCCATCCTCCCCAGCACCCCCCACTCATTACCCTCAGATAGTGCACCAGTTGCCCCACACCTTTTCCCATTTCTTGGGCCAGCCCCTGCTTTGATAGACCGCTTGATCCACCCGCTGGCAACAGTCGAAGTCTGATTCCCAGTCTATAACTTGTGGGGGAATCACTGTGCCCCATGCCCGTGAAATATTGTACTTAGCCACCCCCGCAGCAACCATTAGTCAAATCTTCTGGTATTTTGGCAAGGCCCCCTCCCCTGTTATATTCAACAGCCATTTTGCATCTAAGGGAACCTCCAGAGCTAGCAACCAAGTCATTCTCTGTATCACTTCTCCCCAAAAGATTTGTATTATCCGGCAGTCCTGCCTTCTGGATGTGAAAGAATGTGTCTTCCAAACCACACCCCCACAGGCAGAGTGCAGTTTCTTCCCTTCCTATCTTCTGCAGTGGTTCTCTGGAGTAGTACAATCTATGTAGGATTCTCAGTTGCACAGAATCTAAAAAGGGTATGCATCGCAATTTCTCTTGTGGGCTTTGCAGGGCCTCTGTCAATAGTCTTCATTAAAGGCTCTCAAGTCTCCTTTCCAGGCCTCTCTCTCAAAGGCACCACCGCGTCAGGGACGTTATTAACTGTTTTTTTGTAAAAGTAGAAATGGCCTTATCCATTATGGAATCTGTAGGCAGCATTCGAATTAAGCATCATATTGTTCCTCCCTGTATGTTGCGATTGTCATTCAAATAAACTGTTCAGAAGCAATGATCACAATAAATGTTTACAAATCCAGGAAATAGCTCATAACTGGCCTCTATATACATAAGAAGAGGCGTACCTTTTTTTACATTAAACACTCCACATTAAAGGTGGTTGTTTCAGAGTCAAAAGAATAACCCTGGAATCCATTTATGAAATGCAACGGTCATCTCATTAAAGCCTGGTGATGTATTTCTAATCGAATCTAATCTATGCTAGTCAATTTGTAAAGCACGTGGCTACATGAAGGTTTCCCAGCACTGATCCAAACCAGCAGATCATTGAAACCAACCCAACTGAGAGCTGAGCATGGGACAGTCATTTAACACAAAGCCATGTCTTAAGAGCCTTCTTGAAGGCGGATTCGGATTCCATCAGATGCAGTTCGAGTGGCAGGGAGTTCCATAGTCTGGGCACAAGGTGTTTGAAGGAACGACCACCCTATATGGATCTGCATATCATGGTTTTCATTGCAAGGGAATTGGCTGACCTTAGAACTCGTCCAGGGTTATAAAATTTGATGAGAGCGTGACAGAATTTGAGGTCCCTTCCTGTGAAAGGCCCTTCGTGTGATGCACAGAGATTTTAACCATACCTGTGGCCATACCTGTGGCTCTAAAGGTTACCAACAAAGGTTGCAAAACCAAAGGGGATGGTGGACGGAGTGTTGAAAAATTGCAAGCACTCACCCCCAGTCAACTGATCTGGGTTTAATCCATCATCATTTTTTAGCTCACTCCGCCACTGGGTTCTGGCTAATCATCCGTCATCAGCCAGGCTATCTTGAATCCAGTGGCAAAGTGAGCAAGGGACCCACGTCTGAGCATACCCTGCCAACAAAGAAAAACCAAAGGGGATGATGGATGGAGTGTTGAACATTGCAAGCACTCACCCCCGGTCAACTGATCTGGGTTTAATCCAACATCAAACTTTAGCTCACTCCGCCACCATAGTTCGGACATGGCCATATGCACTCCATTCTTGGGAAGATGGATGGGACTATGCACCATCGCCTGCTCCTCAAGTCGGATTCACTCCATTCACAGATACCCTGGCCATTGTGCCCTGCAGTTTTTGCCTGAGGTTGCCCGGCCTCCATTATACTGTCCAGCCCCATTACGCTTCTATCTTGAGAAAGACCCACCATGACCACCCATTGGGGCACATCAGGGTCGAAACGTCGACACTTTTAATAGGTCCAGTACCACCAGGATTCCATTAGGAAGAATAGGAATCTTTGGCTCCAAATCGGTGTCTGGCCACCATAAAAACACTTGTGTATATATCTGTATGTAGGAAATTGTTCGCACTGTATATATTCCTCACCCATTGAGCACTTTTTCACAGATGTCACTGAATTGCACTTTAATATTGATTGCAACGGTCTATTTGGGCTATGTATATGAACACTGAATGAAGCAATTCTGTTATAAATACATAGTACAATCTCTTGACTTCATGACTTATTTGTTGAGTATCTATTTCTAGTGATGTGTTTTTGGGAGAATGTTAATCTTGGATTGCATTATTAGCATGGTTAAATCATTTTATTTTACCCAACAGAACCATTTTTTCATAAACCATTAATTACCCAGGTTCTGAGGGCACAGGGTTACCCCTTTTCTTTAAACTAAAAAACCATGGAAGGTCACTGAAAAAAACAAAGCTTACAGGAATGTTATAGTTAGGAGTTAGCGTTTTAAAAAACAACGTAGAAATTCACTGAAAAAGCCAAAGGTTACAGGGGCTTTATATCTAAGAAATAGAATAAACAAAGCTCAGACGTTCACTGAAAATAACAAAGGTTAAAGGGACCTTGTATTTAGGCTCAGTTTTCACTTGTACAAAACCAGTGAAATTCAGCAGTAATAGTTAGCTGAGCTAACTATACCTCGCACCCCCGCAATTCACTGCTTATGACCTCACATATTGCATCACTCATGACACGGCCAGTGACATCACTCATGACATCACTTATGACATCTCAAAAAGGACCTCAAACTCCACCTATTTGACAGACACCTTGGTTAATCACCCTCGACCAAACTTTACCCGATTACCGTGGCGGACAAGTACTATAGAAATACAATTTAATTTACAATTACAATTTACACTTGTATGGGAGCACTTAAGAACTCCACTACTTGAAGATATTCACAGTAGTCCTATTGAAATCATTTTTGGTTTAGCCAAAGTCGACCAAAGTACACGTCAGCACGGGAGTTTAAATTGGCCCTGTGTGACAGTGCGGACTAATATGAGAGTGCTCTGTTTTTAATGGAGGATTTTCCATGATTTTACTACTTTAGTAGCTGTTTGAAGTTTGCTTGTTCTCAGAGAATGCATCTTATTACATCATATCCCATATTGATATATATAAAATGGCAGATGTCAAAGTTTGACCGTAAATGAGTGGCTATCCCTGGGGCAATGATTTTGAAGCAACCATAACTTCCAGTATTTTCAGCCCTAACGTTTCAAGGTTGTAAAACATAACTAAGAAAGCACTATAAAGAGGATCCCAGATATTCAGCTCGGTTTTTCGTTCTCCTTTAAATATGTGTTCTTTAAAGGTGTAATATTAATTTATTATGATATGTGAACGATATAATTGAATAATGTGATGATATCCAGACACTGGGCTTTTGTTTCCAGTCAGTGTGTTAACTAAATACTAAATAAATACATGCACAAATAGTTATTGTGATGCCACAACCCAACTCTAATAAAGTATTGCAATGGAATTGCAATGTTTGTTTCTTAAAACATGTGAATAGTGATGTCTCAATCATACTTATATAATTAGAACCCGACTTGTATAAACCTAGTGCTGGTTTCCACATAGTATGTTGCTATGGAAACATTTACCCCACTGCCGATAAAATGTTCTGACTTAAAAAAGGAAGACATAGAAAGATAACATATGAAAGATGGAGCAACGGCCTCTGCCAGCCATTATGGGCCCTCTGCCACTCCATTGGCTTTACTGGCACGCCCAGTATTCCAATATTTTTTAAAGTAGGTCATTTCTCTCTAGAGTCAGAATGGTAGATGAATGCACATTAAATGGCACGTGTGTTAAGCCTTCTATACTTGTTAAGAGTGGACGAGATGCCCTGTAGGCTACCTCCTAACTGGCAAGGATAGATTGCTTGTCAGGAATATATAACGCATATTCAAGTAAACCCTATTCATATTCTCAAAATGGATAAAGTATGAATCAATATACATAAATTTTAATAGTTCAAAATGAGTCATAACTCTTGTTAACATTACTGTTATTTTTAAACATTGAGACCATAGCGTTTCTTTTTTTCTATTTTCTTTACTTGAATTAAATTGTGTGCCTTAGGTGAGTCATCCATCACAACGAAGACATTTTGAATTCTCACCTATATACATTAAGCATTTCCTACCATAATTCATGCAATTTCTTCATGCACATTTCTAAGTTGTATTTCTAGATGTTTTTATGTTGTTTGGGTCATAAGTGGGCAGCTAGAAACCAAGATGTATTGATGTTCGGTTATATTTGAAAGTGGCTGCATCGTAGAGGGTTATTTAATTTTGTTATTTTACGTGAATTGCTTCAGGTAAAAAACATGAAAGTGAGTTATACATGTTCAGACACGCCACAATACCTTCAGAAGTGCAAATGAAAAGAAAGTTTGCTATTTCGTTTGCTTAGTAAAGTTTTAACACTTTAACATTACTGGGGACTGCTTCACAGAAACTTATTTCAGGTAAGTAGTGGCATTATGAGCTCAGATTTGATGGACCTACAATAAACTTGCTAATGATGGTGTAAACATTTGTTTGCTCTTTGCACTCTAACTAATTTGTGTCCCACTGCTCACATATACTTTTCTTCTGTTAAAACCACTGCAGAGATGCTGAGAGCATTAGTGGCATGGGAGCACCACTAGCAGCAGAAAAACACAATTTGTAAACAAGTATTTCAACAAGTTTAATTGTATACCTTAAGAATGTTGAAACTTAAAGGAGATAATAATGTGTTCCTCATTGATATGTTGAGTAAGATCCATACTTCCCCCATATTTCCTGCAACCTTGGAATCAGGTATTTAATACTTATTCTTGCAATTCATGTCTTCAGTTTATTTATTTATTTGCTTATTGAGCGCCTGATTCAATTCCCGGAGGGATATCTCTGCGCTTTTTTGCTTCTGCTGTTCAATCGCTGTTAGCTTTCAGTTATGAGTAAGATTGAGACAAAAAAAGGGGGATTGTATTAGGGCAGTGTGAAAAGGTATGTTTTGAGTTTTTTCCTGAAAGATTCAAGGCTAGGGATCAGTTTCAGTGCTATTGGTAAGGAATTCCAGATTATTGGTCCTTTGTAAGATAGGGCTCGTCCACCTTGTCTGGCTTTTCTTACTTTTGGAACCTGTAGCAGTAGGTGGTTGCTGGAGCGCAGTGTGCGGCCGGGGATGTATGGTACAAATATTTTCTTAAGATATTTGGGACCTGCACCGAACAAACATCTATGTATCATGCAGCATATTTTGAACTTGATACGGTGCTTTACCGGCAGCCAGTGGAGTTGGTGTAAAAGGGGACGAGAAGGGGTTCTATGGGGAGCATTTAGAGCTAATCTTGCTGCCGTGTTTTGGACTACTTGTAATTTCTCCAGTTGTTCCTCATTAGCCGATACGTAAAGGCCATTACAGTAGTCCATTCTACCTATTATAAGAGTTTGAATGAGTGTTTTCCTGTGGTTGTCTGGCAGAAAGGGGAAAACACGTCGGAGCAGCCCCACCACATGGAAGCATGCACCTGTCACTTGGGTAGTGTGTTCCTTGAGTAGGAGTGCCTGGTCAAGTTTAATACCAAGGTTTTTTACTGTTAATTTAGGGGTTGGGACCGGACCCAACTCCAGGGGCCACCAGTCTAGAGACCACAAAAGAGTTGCCCCCCCAAACAGCATTACTTCGGTTTTTGTCACATTGCATTGGAGATAATTTTGTGCCATCCATCGTGCCACTGCTCTCATCCCGTCCGCAAAAGTTGTTTGTACTGTGGGTGTGAGGGTTTGGAAGGGAAACAAAAGTTGGGTGTCATCAGCGTATGACACGGGGGTAAATCCGTAAGATCTTATGATGTTAGCTAAAGGGGCCACGTACACGTTAAAGAGCGTGGGGCTTAGGCATGAGCCCTGTGGCACTCCCTTAGTGAGCTCCCTTGAGGTCGAAGAATGGGAGCCCAATTTAACACCTTGTGCACGTCCCGAGAGAAAGCTCTCCAACCAGGACAAGGCCGTTCCCTCCACACCTATATCCCTCAGTCTGTCGAGAAGAAGTTCATGGGACACCGTCTCGAAAGCAGCGGAAAGATCTAACAGCACCAGAATCACTGAGCTCCCTCCATCTAGTGACATTCTGATGTTATCGGTCACTGAGAGGAGGGCTGATTCTGTGCTGTGATCGGGCCTGAACCCAGATTGAGAGGGGTCCAGGCCTTCCACTGCTTCGATGTATTTCGACAGTTGGGTGTTCACATGCTTCTCGGTGAGTTTACTGAGATAGGGTAGGAGGGAGATGGGTCTTAGGTTGGAAAGGTCCGTCCAGGGGAGAGTGGCGTTTTTTCGGATGGGATTGACCACAGCTTGTTTCCATTCTGCTGGCACTCGTCCTTCTCTAAGAGAATGATTTATTATTGTTTGGATGTGGGGACCTAAGAAGGAGCAGTTGAGTTGGTTATTTTGTTTATTTTTGTATCGTTTATTTACCTCCACAAAATACCAAATAATTCATGACATGATAGTGGCCAATATTGATCATTTCTGTAATAAATGCTGTAATATATATCTTAATCCCAGTTAACTCACAACATACACATAATTTCAATAGGAAAAGGCATAGAATTCCACAATACCTTCACAAACCTACATCTTCACATCTCAAATGCATACAAATCAATGCATCAGATTACCCATAGCCCTGGAAATCTGTTTGAGAGTGGTAGATGGATCCTCTCTCTGTAGTGAGAGATGCATTCTGTTTCTCCTTGAAATAGTTCATAGGTCGTGTTTAAAAAAAAAAAAAAGGGATAGAGTCGACTCACATTGATCAATTTATATTCAGTCACCAATCTACCATCACTTCCTTAGGCCCTAAAGAAAATTATAGTTGAAAAGTGCTAAGACCAGTTGTAAAAATACCAGCTACTGTGTTGCATCCATCTGAGATTTTGTCATGGGATTAGCAGGGCACTAACCTTGCTGGATACTATATCCAGAATTTGCATGGGTCACAATCCGACTTACCTAAGTAGAATTCATTAGTGTTTTTTTTTCTTAGTTTATTGTTGACCGTTCAATTATTTAAAATCATTACAGTAAGAAATAGAATAACAAGAAAGTAAAAAAAAAAAAGTTACAAATTAGGTCCCCTCCCCCATTTCTCCCCTCCCCTGCTGCCCCCCACCTCTGCCAAACTGCGAGTCTTTCAAGTCCTGTTTCCGACAGTCGTGTCCTGTGTTTCAAAGTACCTTTTTGCCATCAGCTCCGGAAACTTCATTTTGCTTCTGCAGTGGGTCAATCGGGCTGGCTCCTCAATGCCCTTGGGTTGTTGCTGAAGCTCGTTGTTTGTCTGTTTAATTCCTCTATATTGTGCCTACTTGTGGTAAAGCACAATTCATTAACCAGGTCCCAAATTGCGATCCACTCTAATCGGTTACAATCCACTTGATGGTGTCTCACAAAGGATAGAAGTCAACCATGTCTGTTACTGTTTTTTCATAAAGACCTATTTTTTTCCTTAGAGGAACTGGGGCTGCATATTGAAAAAAATGAATTAAAAAATGTTTTCTGTGAGAGTTAGAAGTGGTTCTCTGGACCTTTTCCCCCAATTCCTGAAACTTTTCCCCCAATTCACAAAGGAGAAGGGGTCTCCGTGGGACCCTTCCCTTATGCAAATGTGTTAGCACACCCAACTTGGAATTTGCTAACATTTTAATAGCTTGCAATCAAAATTCCAGTCAAGAACCATTGACACATATGGTATCAATTTGCAATTTGCAATGGACGATCACAACCCTTTCAAATTGCTAATGTGTATCCATTCAGAAATTCGTTATCTATTATTATTATTTTTCATTATCCATGTATCCATTAGGAGTTTTTTAATAGTTGACTGATCCTAAAATGGGCTTTATTCCACAAGGATAAACTAATTTTTAGTTGTAAACACTCTTAGTTTTGCGAGTCAAAGTGTTTATGACTGCGAAATAAGAGGCCTATTACGACGGCGGATTTCCCGCATCCACTGGCCCGGCGGAAGCCACCGCCGGCCCGGAGGATGCGGGAAATCCGCCGCGGAGGCTTGAAAGACCCACAGCCAAAGTAGGATGGCTGGTGGGTCTTACAATCTGCCCTCCGCTTTTCCGCCGCGGTCGCCTTCCGACCGCGGCGGAAAAGCATTTACATGGCTGGCGGTGTCTATCAGACACCGCCATCCATATTAGGATGGAGTACAAAGTATGCTTTTCCATGGCGGCTTTTCCGCCGTGAAAAAGCATACGGACCTTCACTTCGGGGGCCCGTTGCGGGCCCCCTGGGTGAAGGGGGGTTGGGGGGTGCACATGGGGGGTACCTATGTACCCCCCTGCATTTGCGTGGACAAAGCGGCAGGGACCGCGCGGTGCCTGCTGCTTTGTGCACGCAAATGCCGTGCATGCAGTTTTAACATTGCGGCGGGTGCAGCTTGAAGCTGCACCCGCCGCAATGTTAAAGATTGAGGATGTGACCGCCACCCTGGCGGTCACATCCTAATCTGCACGGAGGGACCGGCGCAGCCCCTGCGGACGGTCCCTCCTACTCTATGGTGGCGGACGGACTTAGGTCCGCCCGCCATCATAATCGGCCCCTAAGTTAGCATATCTGGCTCAACATGTCATTTTTGTGAGATCTGTCTGGAGCTATTGGTCCTGGGGAGCACAACGTTCTACTTGCCTGGCTGCTGGACTACCCGGAATTCAACAACAACTTTGGAGTAATTGTATTTATTTTTACCTTTTGCAAAGGATGGCTTGGGCATCCCTCAGTCAACCACCTCTACCATATCTTTTGAGGATGGGAAATGGCTCAAAGTGTCTAGCAGAAACCCTTTTTAATGTCTGTAGTGATCAGTTGCCATCACAGTTTTTCTGTGGTACTGGGGGGCTATTTAGATGCAGATGAAGCCCAGTTGTGTGTCAGGGTGGATTAAATGCAGGCCGACTCTAGAGCTTTGTCAGAATGCATTAGTAGTATAGAAATCTTGATCAGAAGAAAAGTAGCTTTGATTAAATATGAGTAAAACTCCACAGAAGAAAAAGATCTGCTCACTCGAAAAAACATTTTTGGAGCAATACTAATAATAAAAAAACAATAATATGTTGCAATTTTCCATGAAACGATGGTGCCACTGTTGTTCCAAGAAAACCTAAGCCACAATATCTTGTTGTCCTGCTCCTGAAGACCCCAAAATTCTACAGCAAGGGTTGTATCTCAAATAGATACAATGTGTCAGGGTCTCAAGACATATTTCACTGGCTCCCAGTGGGAGCTTGTATCAGGGTTAAGTTAAAATGCCTGTCCTGAACAGGTATAAACATGTCCTACATCCAGGTAAGATATGGCCTCTACATAGTGCTGGTAGAGAATCATAAATGAGGCCCGGGTATTTTATCAGGTCCATCTATTGTGGAATAACTGCCGCTGTTAATTAAAACAGGATTAAAATCACTTAGGGACAGATGTAGGAAGGCTATTACCGGTCGGTAACGGCAGAAATTAACGAATTTAGGCTGTTACCGACCGGTAATAGGCTTTTCTGATGTAAGGGCCGAAATTAATGATTCGGTAATTTACTGAATCGGTAAATTACCGATTTCTTAAGTACCGATTCTCTAAATTACCAAATTCCTAATGTAGGGAGCACTTAAATGAGTGCTTATCCCATGTTAGGATTTGTTATTTACCACCAACGACAAGTTGGTGGTAAATAACGAAAACGCCCCAAAAAGCAATTTTATGCAAATTGCTTCAGTGCCATGTTGCAGACATACATGCCATTAGGGCATGTATGTCTGCAACATGTGCACCCATACACAATTGAGGGGTGCAACAGGGTGTCAAAGTGACACCCTGCCACCCTTCAAAGTTTTCCCCCTTTTACCAAATCGTTATTTACCGATTCAGTAATTGACATTCATTCCTATGGGTCTCCAGGCCCATAAAATGAATGGCAATTACCGAATCGGTAAATACCGATTCGGTAAATACCGAATCTTAACGATTCGGTAATTTTTACCGAATGATTTGCTTCATAGCATTTACCGATTCGAAAATACCGAATTGGTAAAATTCGGTATTTTCGAATCCGTAAATGCTATTTACTTACATCTGGCCCTAAGGGCCAGATGTAAGTAAATAGCATAAATAGGTAAAAGGGGGAAAACATTGAAGGGTGGTAGGGGGTCACTTTGACACACTGTTGCACCCCTCAATTGTGTATGGGTGCACATGTTGCAGACATACATGCCCTAAGGCATGTATGTCTGCAACATGGCACTGAAGCAATTGCATAAAATTGCTTTTTGGGGTGTTTTCATTATTTACCACCAACTTGTAGTTGGTGGTAAATAACGAATCCTAACATGGGATAAGCACTCATTTAAGTGCTCCCTACATAAGGAATTCGGTAATTTACCGAATCGGTATTTAAGAAATCGGTAATTTACCGATTCCTTAAATTACCGAATCGTTAATTTCGGCCCCTACATCAGAAAAGCCTATTACCGGTCGGTAAAGGCCTAAATTCGTTAATTTTGGCCGTTAACGACCGGTAATAGCCTTCCTACATCTGGCCCTTAGTGTTTAGAGGTCAGTTCAAATAGTGTAATCTGAGTAGGTCAGCAGTGTGCGTAATTTGTAAATATGCACTATGCACTTATTCACTGCATGACTCGTTGCAAAATAACACTTTCTCTGTTTAGCTATTATAATAGAATCTCTCTCTCTTCTCACCAAATCGTTAAGTTACAGTGTGCTAATTCTGATTTCATTTCTTGTTGTCTGCAGGTAAAAGTCAAATGTTTGCTCTGAAAGTCTTACATCAGTATGCCTAAATATTGGGGGATGGTATTACCTTTCTAGATCCTCACATTTGATGCACACTAGAGCAAAGTGTTTAATTAAAATCTCACTTCTCTATGTGAAGATGTAAAACCTTTTTAGTCATGTTTTTATTCGAGTTTTACACTTAGAGTTATCAATGAAACTAATTAATACAGTGCATACATTTGAAAGTATAAAATAATTGGTTAACATATCCAGAATACATTGGTGGAGGTCATACCCTAATCTGTCGGGGGACAGACCGCTGCCTCTGACAGGATCTCAGATCCCGACGGGGTGGAGATTGGGATCGTAATCCCAACTGGAGGCAGTGCCAAGCCAGGCACTGTCATCGGGTTTATAAGATCCCTTTCAGACAGCCTGTTCATTATCGGAACACTGCCATGGACAGGCCATTGGCAACAGACTTTGGAGGCACCAAGCAGGGTCCATCCCTCGTGGGCCACTGCAAAGTGGCCATGGGGCACATGTAGAGCTCCCACTCACATCCATGCACAATGTGCCATGCACCATATGGTGCATGGCACAGGTCCTTGGTTGTGCAGAAAGTGCTCCTGTTCACGGCAGCTTGTGCTGCAGCCCTTTTCCTGGTCCGCAACACAAGCCACCATGAACAAGAGCACTTTGCGACCACCAGTCTAGCGGTTGCATTATAATTGAATGTCACAGACTGCCGTCTGCTTGTCAGGGGGTCTGATAGCAGGAAGGGGCCTGACGGTCTGCTATCATAATAAGGCCCTCGGTCATGTTAGGGTAACTCATTCAAATATAGATTGCTATAAACCAACATCTTGGTTTGGATAAAGCAGACTGGCAAGGACAAAGCCCGGAAGCCACTCAGTGATTTATTTAGAGGGACGACCATAAAGCCATTGTATCTTTAGTAACCGTTTGCAGTTTTACAATGAACTTGAAGATGGATAATCTGTATTTTGTCAGTCGTAAAGTAAAAAATATTTGCTTCTTCTTCCATTTACGAGCCACAGCTCTACTTAGTTTGTGATCTATGAATGTCTCTAATACTTTATTTGTATGTATTCATATGGAACTGCTTTTGATCAAGCAATAAGAGACCTCTGAACTGACCTATATGCTTTTAAATTGACTCAATCTTTAAACGGATGCAACACATGTAAAGAGTTTCAGACAAACATTATTTTTTATGTTGTTTATTTTTCTTTATTGTACTATTTATTTTCTTTTTTTGTTTGTCAAAGTAAAAAGTTTTTATAGCATTCTTGTGACATACATTACATTATATAACTTGACAATTCCATTGCATACAAAAGTTAAGACAAAAGAGAAAAACTTGACATGGTCCCTAGAATTAATTAAAAAGAGCACTTTATCTCACCAACATTCATTTCTTAACTATCTCACCATAACAACCACTCATGCAGACTCATACCCAAACTATGTAGAAAACATGTACGACAACAAGGGAAGGCTGTACAACTGAGAATCTATGAGTATTCACAAGTATTTACATCTACAATTGTATATCTTGATGCTCCATAGGTAATGCATTGCTTTTTTCTTTTATATTTCTTTTTCTCTTCTCTCATGTAGATCTCAGGTGTATAGGGCCTACGTACGTTTCGGTGAACATATATAACTTATATCACCTTCTTCAGGGCCAACATAAACAAAAACATGTACATATAAATATATAAAAACTGGGGATCTTCTTATCTGAAAATGAATATATAACACATTACATATTTTAGAGTTGCATCCTTGGTATCTTCAGAAAAAATTAAGTCTCATACATGATATTTGTTAGGTGTGCTATGAGGTGTGACAAAAACTAATAATTATAGATCCGTCATATAATAGAGAGGGTCATGTCTAATTGTGCTTAACCCTTTGGACAGAGGGGATAGTCAGCGTGCCCGCAGAGTACCAATAGTGAGAGAAACAAAAGTTAGAAGAGAGCCAGAGTTGCTCCTAAAGTGCAGTCATTTTGGCTACATACCACACCTCATAGCACACCTAACAAATATCATGTATGAGACTAAGTTTTTTCTGAAGATACCAAGGATGCAACACTAAAATATGTAACGTGTTATATATTCCTTCAGAACCCTTTTCATATTATTACTGCTTTTGATCAAAACTAAATAGGTCCAACCCCCATTCTGCAAACACCTCTCACACACCAATCATATTTCCTGGAAGAATTTGGGGTTTATTTATAATGGTTTGCCAAGGTACTTGTGTGGCATAAAGCAATGCAAATTTTACAGCAATTTATTTTCCATTTTAGAATCCCTCTGGGTGCAGTCAAATTTTCTCTGTGCCACACAACCCTTCGCAAATAGCCCCCTCTTCTGATATTAAGCCCCACACTGTCTAATAGAGTTTAACTCCCATATTGCAAACTATAATTCAGGAAGTGTGTCTTCTAGCTAACATAGCACTAGAATGCCCTCCCATTTGGAACAATGTTACCAGATTACCAAGCCCATTCTCTTAAAGATCTGCCACCACCTTCAGTATCTTTAAAGTGGCCCTCAAAAACATCTTCATTGTGATTCCACCATCGCCAATGTCTAAGTAATTTTATAATATTTTACTTTCCACCCTAAACCCCATGCCTCAATAAACCTCCGTACTCCACTTTGCGAAGGATGTGAAACCAAAATATCATACAAAATGCAAAATTCCAACAAATAAATCAGAAGGTTGCTTATAAATATTGTGCAAAATAAAAGATAGGCCCCTAATGAAAATCTGCACAACAGTCATTAATGAGTTCATTTGCCAAAATCTCTTGAGTATTTGAAACATTGTTTTATTGTTTCTTGTATGACTTTGATACTGAATCCATTTATTTCCTTCTCAAATTTCAGGGCTTCGGTGTGACCGCTGTAATTTTGGATTTAAATTAATCAGTGTGTTGAATGAGGAAACTTGCATGCCCTGTGATTGTAACATCAATGGATCAGTTAACCAATTCTGCAACCCTTTCACTGGACAATGCCCTTGCAGAGAAGAGGTTACAGGACTTCTGTGTGACACCTGCGGTGACAATTTCTATGGACTGGATTCTTCGGGTTGTAAGATTTGTGACTGCAGTCGTGTAGGATCTGCTCCTGGATCCATCTGTGACAGCATGACCGGACAATGTGTCTGTAAAGCTCATTTTGGAGGAAGACAGTGCAAGTACTGTTTGAATGGATACTACAAAGAACACCAAAACAACTTATTTGCATGTCTTCCCTGTGAGTGTGAAAAAACAGGAACCATGGAAGACTTCCCAATGTGTGATCGGTTAACAGGGCAGTGCCCTTGCAAGACAGGTGTCACTGGACTTAGGTGCAATCAATGCCTACCTCATATGTACAATCTCACAGCCAGTAACAGTCATGGATGCCAGAATTGTGACTGCGACCCCCTTGGGACACTTGAGGACACAGCATGTGACGTAGTCACAGGACAGTGCAGATGCCTTCCTAGTCGTCATGGAAGAAGGTGTGATCAGTGTAAACAAGGTAGGTCTCAAGAAACAAATAAATTGACAAAAATGAATCTTCACCCTCATTGTACTTGTGCCACAGAGAACAATCTAGGGACAGCTATATTTGTAATTGTCCCTCTCTAGGCTGAATTGATACTTAATTTGGGTAAATTTAGTCAAAAGTCATAATTTAAGGATATAACTCCACTGAACAATACTCAATGTTGTTAAAGAAACAGTATTTTGTTAAACATTACAAGGTGGTAATAATGTTTCTTTATGTTTGTTGATGAGACACTTAGCTGTAAGGTCTGTCAGAAAGTGGATTATTAATATGGGAAAGTGGAACTATTTTCACCTTAGTAAACACACTCTGGTTAGGTCTCCATATAAATCTCAGAGACACTCTGCTCAATCCCTGAAAGCAATAGCATAATGATCACGGATTTACCAAGAGAAATGCGTATTAAATTCAAGCAGTTCCAGTTACTTTAAAGTCAACAAAACAACACCCTAAAATTCCCAAACTAATTTAGAACAAATAGAGAGAAATAAAATAGGAAAAATGACAGCAAAATAATTCAAGTCAGATAAGGAGATCCAAAGATATGATTCCTGTTAAGTGGCCAGTTGTTAAAAATGTCCCTGCGAAACTGGCCCACCAGCCAATCCATTGTCTTCTGGGAGAAGGGCATCTCAGCCAGGAGTGTGTATAGATTGGGATCGACTGGGAGGCAAACTGAGTCTAAGCCAGTTTTGCCTTTGGCAGCACAAAGTACACCTTTGTAAAGTTACTTTTCTACTAAAGCTATGGAAAATCTACTTTCACATTTAAAATCGATTTTTTGAAACCAAGAGGAAAATATCTGTGCATTATTTCTACTATTTTTCCAAGCAAAGATGTGAAACAAAGATTTTAATCACAACTATGCCTGTTCTGGAAAAACGTAGCTTAGCCTACACAGTGAAAAGAGCTTCTCTGTCTTTATTTACTGTGAGGACACATGTCCTGATATCCAGGGTGCTACTTTTTTATATATTAAGCACCCGCTCGTAGCTTACAGCGCACAATAAGGAGCGACTTATCTAGTATGTGCAAATAGTTTTTCCTACATAGTTAAAGGCACTTTTCCTTTCCATGTGTCACTGTAGTGCATTTAGGCTGCAGCATAACCAAATTACAGTGGTGCTCCTACCAGCTAAATATTTTTGTTATATGTGTGAGTGTTGTATAGACCCACTACAGCCTGCATTTATGACATTTAACCAGCAAGCCACTTGTGTAATTTCTGTGCCAACTCTCAAGAGTCTTCTTGGAGAATTAAATACACCAATTAAAATTCACTAATTTTACAGTACATTTTAGGAGCATCACACATACACTGGGACACTTATTGACGGAGTAGCAGTGCATAAAGTACTAACACTAACAAAAATAGGGTCAGGAAAAGATGAAATATCAAGGGGAGACTATTAAGAACAAGCATTTGCAATGCAATCGGTCTAGTTTTTGGACCTTAGATGAATTTAGCAATGCAGCACATTAGCCTGGGTGCTGAAACATCTACTGTTCTTTACCATGGAGGGAAAGAAAGCATCAAACTGCGTGACCAGCCAGGTATGGGAACACATGGAGTGAAATATTGCCTTTCAGTGGGAAATGGTATTGCCCAAAGCTCTGTTTTTCATATAAAATCAGGGCCTTCGTGGTCATATCACTGAAAATACAAGATTTGAAAAAAATATTATTGTCTATGGGTGCTCGTGGAAGACAATTTCTATGGACTGGAATCTAGAGAATGCTAAAGTGTTTCTGGTATTTTACTGACCTCTGCTGGTCGTTTTCTATCAAGAAAGTTAAATAGAGGCCGTTGCCAGAAAAATGAAAAAAGAAAGTCCCTCAGCAGAAAGCAATTCTGGTATTTTATTGACCTCTGCTGGTCATTTTCTATCAAGACAGTTGGCAGTTGAACTGAAAAAAAAAAGTCCCGAAGCAGACAAGTCCTATGGCTGATCTCCAAAGCCCACAAAGTACATACACATATAAGTATATATATGAGTATATACTAAAGTATATACAAGAGGTCTTGCATGCTCGACCTAAAAAGTGCTCATAAAGCCATGTTTGCTTTCTATAGTTCACCCTTTACCCTTTGCCTAGTACCAGAGTTGTAAACTTTCGCTAGCCTTGGTATTTTAGTGAATTAGGGGTGAAAGGGGGGGTAGCGGCGGTATTGGGAGCTGTTCTAGACCCTGGGTGCATAGTTGAAGAAAGCTTGTCACCTGGTAGCTTCTTTATTTTATATATGTTTGTATATGAGGGTTCGCGAGTTTTGTAAATCTCGTTGTGTATCTATGGTGTATTGTGAAAGGGAAGGTCCAGGGTGATCACCCCCTCTCTTAGTGACTAAGTTTACATGCATTGAATATGGAGATCTGGGATTTAATTTAATGCTGGCTTTCCCACATTATGTGATCCTGGGCAAATCGCTAGATCCGCCTGTATAATTTTTTATTCTTTCTTTCAAATTTGGAAACAGTTACAAGTGTGCTGTCTCCTCCCTTTAGGATTGCCACCTTTTTCACAGAAACGAATTCCGGTCATGTGTTCATGGTTGCAAATGCCTGAGACTGATCTTGTTTTAACTCTATGTAGTTGCTTACTGCATGACAATTTGGTCTCTGCTAGTTTCCATAATTATTTGGGAATAGTTTAGAAAGCTCTAAATTTAATTTGAACTACTTTTAATTTAATATGCTATTTAATTTTATGTATCCAAGGGAAATAGTTTGTACAGGCTTTTGCTGTTGTTTTCCTCACCAAACTTTACAGAAAATTACGGCCACTCGTACTTAATTTTTTTTTTCTACTTAACATTTTTCTGGTTTTTCCACCCAAAAAGATTTTCCATCGATCTTTTTTTTGTTTGTAAGCTGAGAACGTGGCTTGGTTAGTTAAACGAGTGGCAGACATGCACTGTGACATTAGGGTCATGGGGTTGCATTCAGACAAGTCTAACTCTCCCTTATATTCTTCTGAGGTCACTAAATTGACTAATACCAATTTATGTGAATAAGTAAAGCCTGTTATCAGCAGCGCCGAAACACTGGGAATCTGCGACATAACGCTTTATCGACAATCATCTTATTATTTTCATTATATTTATCACATTGTTTTTGCTTAGCCTGTTTGTCTGCCTGTTGAAATGCCAGAGGTGCCTGGCATCCATAGAACATAGCTCACTGTATAAGGAGCTGCCTTCTAGGCACTCTGAGAGCGCACGCTAGAACAGCTAGAAACCCTCGATCCGAATACGCCACCATGATGTTTAAAGACAGCATAGTATCCTTGCAAAGAACACGTATCCTTTGCACGTGCCTGTGTATCTGTGTGCTACCGCCCACGTGATATTGTATATAACAGTGCCAGCCCATCGAGGCTCCAGGGGGTTGCATGGTGTCTTTATGCTTCAGCCTGTCACTGTACCTGGGGCCGTACACTGTATATAACGGCGTTGCCCTTAAGCATTGCACCTGTGGCCCTGTAGCATGTATTACTATACCAGCCGGTCAGTGTGCCTGGAATCACACTGTTCGTGTGCCAGAGCGCCACCCCTTAACATTGCTCCTGGGACTAGGTAATGTCTCCTACTATGCCAGCCCTTGTACTGTAAAATTAGCTAGTCAGATAGGTGTGTCCGCACTCAGGACAGTTCCACCCAGAAGGTGGGCTACCCTAAGTGGAGGTAACTTTTCAGGTTTTGTCATTTTGGTGAAGGCAAACTTATGAACTCTGGAACAGGGTTATGCCCACTTCCTACAAGAAGTTGTCATATAGGGGTTGTAGTGACCCCAAGGGTAGGTAGCTTGTTAACTACTAGCCTACGCTCCAAAAACATCCCTTAATTTAGTATTTAGGGGAGCCCCTAGGACCAGAAAGACAGATCCTGATGACCTACGAAGAAGAGCTCTACTGTAGAGCCAGAAAAGCAGAAGACTGAAGAGGAGCAACTGAACTGGCACCAGCACTGCCGGCCTGTCTGGGCATGGTTGTCAGAGTAGTGGCTGGAGATCTTTAATAGCACCAGGTGATTACTGATGGCTTGGTTGATAGAGGGCAAGAGTTTTAATTTTCACAGATGATTTAAGTTGCATGGGGAACCGGTAATAACCTGATTTAAAATGTTTGTGGAAATTTGAAAAAGGTTTCCATTATGTCTCAATAACACGTCGATCCGGAATCATAGGTATGAGTAGACAGAATATGGTGGGTTAAACAGAGTCCTGGTAGTATAGTTGAAGAACACACTCATAGGAAAGGAAGAATAATGTGGAAGGTCAACTATAAAAATTTTAGAGTACCAGAGTAAAGTTGGAAGATAGAATAGATATTTCTGATTCTAAGCGACTTGCACAGGGTGGCATTGGTTTTTAAAATCATATTAGAAACATGTTACACTCAAATTGTACCCAGAGTGTCTGGTGAGTAAAATGGTGGATGTTATTATGGGAGAGTACTATACATTTTTGGATATCAGGCATCATTGATAAGGTGCAGTGTCTGAGCCAGGTGTAACCTTTCACACCAATAACCTCCATGCACCAGGGGACATCCACCAGCTAGGCAGATCAGCCCCCCAACATCAGCGCTCCTCCTGCCCACTAGGAGACCTCCTAATGACCCCCCTACATTTTACTATTTAAAATGACTTTGGGGCAAGGTGACCCTCTAATTTTACTTGAAGGAACACCACATCTCCCTTTCCTTACAAAGCACACAAAATGATGATTTCTACTCTACATTTTAAATGTTGTCACCTTTCTAGTCAAGTCCATCTCCTACCATGCAAGTACCAACTACCTTCAGGGTTTGCTTACTTAATCCATATTCAGCATACATTCAAACTGGCTTTGCAAATGCCTTTCATGCACTCTGGGAAACGTATACCTCGGTCAGAACCTTGTTTGCAAAATTAAGCATGGTTTAAAAGTAAAGCCATATTCACAACATACAAAATAAAACAAAAATCTTGATTTCTTGCCTTTAAAGTAAGCACACACAAAGAGATGATGGACGGAGTGCTGGAACTTTTCAGACACTCACCCCCAGTCACAGTTCTGGGTTGAATCCATCATCATTCTTTAGCTCACTTTGCCACCTCAGTTCAGACCCAGCTATATGCAAATCAGCCTTGACCCGGTGCCTCATGGGAACAGTCCAGCCTGAACTGCCAAGCCAGGTCTTCCCTGAACCAGGAACAAGCATCCTGGGACCTTTCTGCATTTGTCACCCCAAGTGGGACGGGTATGCCCAGACGTGGGTCCCGTGCTCTCCATGCCACTGGAGTCAAGCTATCCTGGCTGATGAGGGCTGAAAGCCTGAAGCCGGTCCTAGGATGCTTGTTTCCAGTCCAGGGAGGACCTGGCCTGGCAGTTTGGCCTGGACTGTTCCCATTGGGCGCAGTGTCAAGACTGATTTGCATATAACTGGGTCCAAACTGGAACGGCATGGTAAGCAAAAAAAACATGGATTTAGGCCTAGATCTCTGTACTGGGATGAATGTATGACATTGCTCTGCATTCTGTCCATCAATTGTTCTTTTTTGCATTTAAAGTAAGCACGTCACAAGAAGGCCATGAAGAAAATGTTAGTATGAAAGAATAAATGTGCTTCTTAATGCATGCACATATTGCTTATGGTACTGCTATGATGATGTTCCGTTATAATAACATTATTTTTTCATAAGCACAATTGGACTTGGCAGTTTCTTCAGGGTTATCCCCAAGCTTTTTGCCTTAAATTGCGATTCCTTAAATGCGATGTAACAAGCATCCAAGTTGTGCAATTCCTCCTTAAGAAATCGCAAATTACCACCATCTTCAAGTTGGTGGTAATTTGTGATTTCTTTGAAAAATTCACTTTTTGGCATTTTTCAAAGTGCCATGTGGCGCTCATACATGCCCTAAGGACATGTAAGTGCGCCATATGCGCACACATGCTCATTTCAGGGGTGCATCAGGGTGTCCTTATGACACCCTTGCACCCTTGAAATTATTCTCAATTTGCGATTCTCTAATTGCGAATCGCAAATTGAGAATGTCTTCCCAATCATTCCTATGGGCCTCCTGTGATTCGCAATTTGCTAATCGCAATTAAGGAATGCCAAGGAATCGATAACTATTTGCAAATTTTTAATTACATCTCATTTGCGATTCTCAAATAGCGATTCTCAAAAAATCGCTATTTGAGAATCTCAAATAAAGTATTTGATACATATGCCCCTAGGTTTCCCTGAGGATTCCAACCACTTCATCCTTGTAATTTTATTTTAATTGCCTACTGGTTGGTGTTTCCCAAGCTGCTTCTGGCTTGCAGAATGTGCCATGCGTTCTCCTTCTAACCTCTCCGGGTGTGATCCCACTTTGACACAGTTTGATGGCTTGTGGTGCAGTTCTAATGTTCGGCGTTGTGAGGTATTATAGTACTGGACTTGCGCTCTCTGCTTGTTTACTGACACCAGCAGCGTGCAAAGAGTTGGCACAACGCAGCTCAGCCGCACTGGGCGTTTACTAGCACAGATGCTTTCAAATCTAAGCCCTGGCATTATTTACTACCCAAAATAATTTTTGAAAATAAATTGTGGCCCCGTTCATTTTAATAGTCTGCTCAGGAAGAAAACAGAGGCGGCAGACTGGAGTTCGCTGCTTGCCTCTGCGTTTTACATGACCATGATAAAAACAAGGCCCATTTCACAACTGTGAAGTCCCGCATACATAAAAGATAAATGCTAGATTATACTGTAATTTGTCTGCTGCGTTTAAGCATAATTATGCACAGCACATTTCACAGCATTGCCAGCCATCTGTTCAAAAGTCAACAAGGCATAATCTTAAAAAAAGGGGGAAAAAACAACAACAACAACTCGGTAGCTTCATTTACGAAAGCACGTGCGGTATAAAACCTGTGACTGGTAAAATGTTATAGGAATACATTTGGTTCACGTTAAATTTATGGGCAATTTCTTAAAGTAGCTGTGTGCATTAGAAGGAGCATTAGAGGCGCATTGGTTTTAATATGACATTCAATAACTCGAGCAGGGGCTGCAAGTATAGCTGAACCTCCATTAAGATTTTTTTTTAAATGTTCTAATTTCAAATTATTTCGGGGTAAGAACCAATAAATATGGAACCGGTGCTTTCTTCCTTTGCCGCGTTTTCTCTTGTGCTATCTGACCCACTGACATTCTGAAGCAAGCACTTAATCAGAGACCAGATTGGAGAGAGGGGGAGGGGCGGTGTCAAGACATCATGGGAAAGTAACCCACCCTTGTCCTTGAAAACTACAGGCAGGGGATTTCACGAGGATAGGCACTTTCAAGCATTTTCCTCTGCAACACAACTACAGATCAAAATGAGATTAAAAAAAAATAATAAACCAGTCTTCTCATATTGCAATGAGGTACTTATGTTCAGAAAGATATGATTTTAGGAGGAAGGATAATGTGAATCCGGAAACAAAGTTTTACATCCTCTTACTGTCTCCACATTTTGTGAGTTGCTTTACTAATTAATGATTCTGTGTATGTGTCTGACACCACTTGGGGAGGGGGCGCAGAGTTATCCATGAGACTGCGGATATGGGTAGTGACTGAGGTTCCTTACCCAAGTGTACACTTTACAAATTTGACCCTCTGGATCGCGAGGGTGAGCAAAGGATTCTGATGGAGAAAGTGTGGGGGAGATGAACACAGAACTCGTCAGTCAACCAACAGACACAAAAGCAAATTTCCCAGCCCAGTGCTTATTGAATTAAATAAAGTATTTCAATCACACTGTATAACATATTAGTACTCAGCACAATTAGGTCTGTAATCCTGTTTGTGGTGTACCTTAAGGGGCTACACCCTTCAGTATCCGCCTATAGCTGACAGTCCCAGCAATGTTATAATAATCCCAGGGAGTATAACTTGGGACAAAGTACAGCTTAAGCACAGGTGCAATTCACTCAAATCACCCCCAAGGTGTGGATGTGCCTAATAGTTAAATTCACCTTCATGTCTTTATTGTTACCTGGAAAATATCCTATGCTCGTTTTGCATACCTTGATATACTGCCCTGTCTCTCATTTCTCTCACAGCTTTAAGCCCTGCAGTTGTCTGCTTTCTGTTGTTGCAGTGGTGCAGAGTAGGAGACAGATGCATGTAATGATTCTCCTCCTGGAATGGCAGCTCTTGAACTGTATGGGCTGTGGCTATGGACTTGCTCTAAATTTGACCACTTGGAGATCTCAGCATAGCTGCTCACACCACATCTCTTTTCTTTGGCAGTAGCAGCTTCCCTAGGCCGGGTGCAGATGGCTGTGGTGGCAGTCGTGGCATCCAGGCTGATATTGACCTTGTGAAGGTATTTGGAAGTTGCGGTCTTGAGGCCGATAAGGGCTCCCACCTAGGCAGTGCCATCGTTTTTGACTCTAACTGCAGTAGAAGCAATGCTAGTTTCTGAGTTATGGTAGACTGTTGATCAAACGTGATTCTTCAAAATTGTAGAAAACCTGATGCAGATCATGACCATAACCACTCAAGGAGACCGGGAACCCCTTTCAGCACACGAGTGGCTCCTACCTTTGCTACCTCACACTTGCTCACCGTCTCTGATTATTCTTCACACTGGAAACATGTTGGGCTTCTTCTCCTGGACAGCCTATCTCCCAAAAGGACCAGGTACACTCCTTCCCAGTCTCGGCACACAGGCAGGCAGACAGGCTTCTATATGCTGAGCTTCTTCAGTAGAACGTGCAGACTTCAGTTTATATCCCCTCACCTTTGATATACTGCCATTCAGGCAGATACCCAGATCCCAGGTTGTGGCTTATGCACCACTCACCACTGTAGGAAGGGCCCCAGCTCAATGTAAAATTACCACCATCTACCATGTATGGCCCCAACTGACTGCTGCAGGTCGCAGTAGTGCAGTTGCCACTCGGCGGTGCTCACTCTCAGCCCCAGGATCCTGCCTCAGCAATCAGGTTGTGAGAAGGCGTGGACCAGGCAGGCCAGCAAAATGTAGTGGGCCAATGGAACAGTGAACGAATAGGATCGCTGCTACTGGCCAGGGTGTGGCGTGGTGTAGACTCCAGCAGCACAATCAGTGCTGGATATTTTCCACTCCAGAGGTTGAGTGCTTCGGCCCAGCGAGCAGGCGGTAGGCATCTCTCGAAGGGCCAGTAAGAAAGCGTACTCGGGATAGAAAAACAGTAAGCAGCCAGGGTTGCCCCTTTTAGGCGTGGCTCAGGAGCACATCCAGAGGGAAGGGGCACCGAAATGTGTACTGGTTACAGGATCGGCAAGGATGGTGACACAGTGGCAAGAGAACTTGTCCTTCTATGAGACAAGCACACTTAGGGCCATATGTAGGTGGCCAAATACCGGTCTGTAACGGCCGATTTCGTCCGTTACCGACCGGTATTTTGAGTTTCTGATGTAGGTGGCCAAAATATGATCGATTCTGTATATTTACCGAATCGGTAAATTTACCGATTCTGTAAATTACCGAATCGGTAAATGTACAGATTCGGTAATATGGGATGTAGGTGGCACTGGAAACAGTGCCACAGGCCCTTAGGAATTCGTTATTTACCATGAAATATTATTGCATGGTAAATAACGAATTCCTGTGTACATGCACATCTGTGCATGTACACCTGTGCCATGTGGCACACAGACATGCCCTTAGGGCATGTCTGTGTGTCACATGGCACACAAGCCAGAAACAGGGGTGCAACAGGGTGTCAAAGTGACACCCTGTCCCCCTTGTAAAATCAGTAAATTTACCGATTCGGTAATTACCGAATCGGTATTTGCTATTGAATCCTATGGGCTTCAAGGCCCATAGGAATCAATGGCAAATACAGAATCGGTAATTACCGATTCGGTAATTACCGATTCTTACCGATTCGGTAATTATTACAGAATAATTACCTACATGGCATTTACCGATTTGTAAATACCGAATCGGTAAAATTCGGTATTTACGATTCGGTAAATGCCATTTACCTACATATGGCCCTTAATAGTAGCAGATTTCATGAAAAATTGAACCTCTTTACAAGAATTGCATTGCCAAATCGCAAACATCCAACCACAAATGACAAACCTTTTAAATAGAATCCAATAGCTTGAAGCATGGGTGGAGGATGTGGAGGGCCGCTCCCATGTGAGCATCATTCAGCTCATTGGCTTACCAGAGGGCTCGAAGGGCCCTGGTCCTACTTCCTTTATCAAGGACTGCCTGTACAGATGTGTGATGCCCCAGATACTTTCCCCCTATTTTAGTGGAGTGTGCCCTCATAGTCCCATCCCACCATCCTCCACTGGAAGCTCCTTCTAGGCCGATGGTCACCAAAATCTTACATTTTCGAGACAAAAAACGGATCTGAGAATGGCTTCACAATCAGACAAGCTGACCAACGATGTTGCTCGGATTCTTCTTTTTCCAGACTATATGCTTGCGGTGCATTGCCTCTGCACTTTGTTCATGGAGGTGTAATGTAACATTTGTGGCATGGGCATTAAATATTGCTTGCAGTTTCCAGCCCGGTGAAAAATATTTGGAAATCAAAACACACACTTCTTTGCTACAGTGGAGGAAGCCTCGTACTGGGATGAACAGCAGGGAACCTTTATACCTTAATTAATCCTCCCCCGTGACCACAAACGAACAGCGCAACCTGGCAGGTACAGTCACTGCTGCCTGCTCTCACAATGGAGTACTTACAATCTTTTTTCCCTCTAAGCTGGGTGGTGCCTGTGTGCCTGTGCAAAAAGTGATTTCGGATTGTGCAGAAGATCATTAAGGGCACACATTATAAAGCTTTTTTCAGGGCCATTAAAAGTTTATCAGGAGAGGATATATTTAAGAGCCCCTGAGGAAACAGTACAAATCAAGTAGTAACTGAAAAGGCAACAGCAACATTGTTCCACTCCCAGAAAATAAAGCAAACATTGTGTTGTTTTTGTCACTATTTACAATTTCACTGAAGTTCTGCCTCCCAGCATTTTAAGATGCTACTGTGTATCTCTGAAATTACTTTGCAGAACTAAACACGTCATAGTCTCGCCGATCATCCATCCCACTCTCATGTTCTTTTAAGTTTTATTTAGCACCTTCAAAGAACACTAGGCCAGGATGTTGTGAAAAACATGTTTGCTTTGGGAAGGCTTCCTAATATGCATCTGCTTTTAGCACAGATATGCAGCAGTCGATGATCTTGCAGTGGTGATTTATGTAGCAGTGCAGCTTGTAAATAAAAAGTAATATGCGGGTTTATTGGACGGCACTACCTTTGGCTTCTCCAAAGGAATTGTTGCCAAGAATTATTAAGAGAGCGAGAGAGAGAGATGGAAAAAGTATTAGAAAATGGATTAGAGTGTGAAAAACAGCAAGTTAGTCTGTAACTGATAAATTAGGTGACAGTGCGAGCAATAACGATTTAATTAGAAAGGCAGTATGATACAATGAAGCTAGATTTCAAGGGATTTCAAGGAGGTATGTTAAAGAATTCAGGGCCAGGTCTATGAAAGGGTTTTGCCCATTTTGTGTCTATGGGGAAATGTGTTGATACGGTATACAACCTTTACCACGCAACTTTTACAACGACATACCATTACAACGCAATTTTTACAACGCGGGAACCATTACAACGAAGTACCATTACAACGCATGTATTTACAACGCAGGTACCTTTAAAACGCATACCATTACAACGTAAGTAATGGTAAGTATATAATTTTATCTAAGTTTGGGTTTTTGGGTAAAGGGGTATTTTTAGAGTTCAGGGTCAGTTTTGGGTTTTTTGGGTAAAGGGGTATTTTTAGGGTTCAGGGTCAGTTTTGGGTTTTTTGGGTAAAGGGGTATTTTTAGGGTTCAGGGTCAGTTTTGGGTTTTTGGGTAAAGGGGTATTTTTAGGGTTCATGGTCAGTTTTGGGTTATTGGGTAAAGGGGTATTTTTAGGGTTCAGGGTCAGTTTTGGGTTTTTGGGTAAAGGGGTATTTTTAGGGTTCAGGGTCAGTTTTGGGTTTTTGGGTAAAGGGGTATTTTTAGGGTTCAGGGTCGGTTTTTGGGTAAAGGGGTATTTTTAGGGTTCAGGGTCAGTTTTAGGTTTTTGGGTATAGGGGTGTTTTTAGGGTTCAGGGTCAGTTTTGGGTTTTTGGGTAAAGGGGTATTTTTAGGGTTCAGGGTCAGTTTGGGGTTTTTGGGTAAAGGGGTATTTTTAGGGTTCAGGGTCAGTTTTGGGTTTTTGGGTAAAGGGGTATTTTTAGGGTTCAGGGTCAGTTTTGGGTTTTTGGGTAAAGGGGTATTTTTAGGGTTCAGGGTCAGTTTTGGGTTTTTAGGTAAAGGGGTATTTTTAGGGTTAAGGGTCAGTTTTGGGTTTTTGGGGTAAAGGGGTACAGGGTAAAAATTAAATACAATTAAATTTAAATTACATTAAATTAAATTGATTAAATTAAACTAAATTAAATTAAATTAATTAAATTAATTACATTAAATTAAATTAAATTAATAAAATTAAATTATATTAATTTTAATTAATTAACATTTAAATTTTTTTTTATATACTTACCAATACTTACGTTGTAATTGTATGCGTTGTAAAGGTATCTGCGTTGTAAATACATGCGTGGTAATGGTACTTCGTTGTAATGGATCCTGCGTTGTAAAAATTGCGTGGTAATGGTAGGCGTTGTAAAAGTATGCGTTGTAACGTCATACATCCGTTGATACATATGGCCCTCAGAGAGGAACAAAAAGAGTGTGTGCCAGGAGACATAGGGAAGTAGAAAGAGGACATGTGCGGCACAGTAGATGATAGAGATGTAATCCATTGCAAGTAACTGCTGGGTCAGGAATATCTGAGTGATACATGTGATCTACAGGACACCGTACAGGTATGCCATCATCAGGCTCAGTGTATGAATCGCAGGTCTTCTTTGGTGTAACGTTAGTCCGGCTTTTTCTTGTAAAGTAATGATTGGCCCAGCAAAATAAAAGATGGCATGCTCTGCAGCCTCCTTACCTGGGGCAGGAGACTCAATGAAATTTAGATAGACACATCCGGCAAAGTTAATGTCATGGCTGTTGTATGTCCTACTACATAAAGTATTATGGCTGTTGTTTTTAATGGCACATGAGTTCAGACCATGAACATCTGTGCTGTTTCTTAAAGTGGTCCACAAATATGTTTTATGGTGCTTATCAGAAATATATGATGCTTTGCAAGAAACTTTTCTGACACCTTAATCAATCGTGTTATTCTTCTGAGCAAATCCTGAAGAGTTTTGGATGAGTTCATGGTGTCCAATTAAGAGAATCATTAAAATATAAAGCGATACCCGACTACAAATCATTATGGACACTGTTTCCAGTCCTATACTTTTGTGTGATAGGCCAATGTATTTTCGGTGTTATGGTCTTGTTTTGCTTCCATTCAACTAATTAGACTAACACACCTGAAATCAGTGTTTTGTATGTGAAAAGTTCAAGATTGGAAAGGATGTCCAATACTGACCTGGAGTGAGATGGACACGCTACTAAAATGTGTGCCTTTTTAGCCCATATAGCTGGAAAAAATCCATTAGCTGACGTGTTTCGTCCCAACAGCCGAAGAAGACGCTGAGACGACTGTTCCTGGCTACCATGCCACTTTATCAGTGACTATACAGATTAGGCCTGGGCTGTAAATTCCGTTCCGCTCATGGAATTTGCGTAAATTCGCATTCCGGAAATTGCCAAAAATTCTGCAGCTTTGTCGAATTCTTTGCTTGTTTGCGCTTTCATAATGCATATTTGCAAGATATTTCTCCCGAGCAAGCAAACAACGTTCGCGAACAGGAGTAAAGCATCGCGAATGGGCGGAACAAGCAATTCCGCGTGCTTGATTTTTGCGTGCTCACGGAGATTTTTTACTGTTTTGCGGAGCTTTGTGTAGCGCGACTACGCAAATTCCGCCCACCCCTAATACAGATATGTTACTCATATTTCACAAGAACCAATTGTGGACATTCTAACTCTGAATGCGAATGTACACCCTGACTGATATTAGAGCCTTGAAGAAGTCCCTATTAAGATGAAACGCGTCGGCTAATGGATTTTGAATCTTGGATTTCATGAGCTTGATGTATTCAGCTTTTTCAATAAACAATAGTTTTCAAAAAAGAAAACAAGACTATACGCACTTGAAAATGTCTTCAGATCGTCAATAACAACTTTTTTCAACTGATTCTGAGTGTATCTATAAACTCTGTGTTCGAAATTCCTATTCTTTATGCTGTTGTAACTTTCGGACTTCCAAATAGGGAGTGGAGAGGGGTGCACTCCCTGGTTTTCCTGCACCAACATTACTTGCCATAATTTCTTGTAACAGGTGCGTTCTCTGTGTTTGCCTCAGCCCTCAGTTTGTTTTTTCATCATTTAAAATTTACAATTTAATACCACTTTATAAACCAAAAGTTCTCAGAGGACTGTTCTCTTGCAATTCACTTAGAAGCAATACCTCACTCCCACCACTTATCTCAACATGCTGCTGTGCACACAATGATAAAAGGATGCCAACACACACTGCATTCCCGCACACAGAGGAAAAACATTAGCAGGAACATTGATTCCAATGTACCACACCAATTGAAGCTCAAATTGAGAGAATCTCAGTACTCTTCCTGGCTCCATAATCCAACCAATACAGTCTCATCTGGGGACTCTGACTCAGCTTCTTTGGGCAAAGACTCATACTGTTCCTTGTTGAGTTCTATAATCGACAACGTTACCAGTCACCACGCCACATACAGTGGACGATATTGTATAATTATAACTATACATTATACTGTTGCAGTTCTGATACACTTATAATAGTCTGCATAGGCTGTAATCATAGTCCATGGACATTCCTTTTAATTCTTATGCTATTAGATGTTCTTTCAGATGGTGCTTGTAGGTGTGGTTTACCTGGCACAGATCTAGAAATCCTGTTGACTAATAGATGCATCTTGCTCTGCTCCTGGGATGACAGCTGAATTGGTCAACTTGACCCTCACTAGCTCATACTCATCCACAAATGCGAGGTATGAGATACATGATTACTGTTTTTCCCTAACTGGGCCTATCGACCCGATAGGGTTTGCAGTTGAATACATGGTTAGTTTTGTTACTTTTTTGGGGCAGTTAGATGTTGCTCTGCTGCCCTTTGGAGGGGAGTTGGGAATTTTTCATACCCGGGCCTGACTGCTCTTAATCCAGGAGAGTATACCGGAGAGACCATAGTGGGGGAATGAGATCTATCTTGCTACTGTTGTTGGTGCGTCGTTTTAATGTCATTTACCTTATCCCTCGTCCCCCTTTACAGAGCAGCTAACCTAACATTTCTGACATGGAATGTCCAGGGAATGAGCTCCTCCAAGACATGTAAAAATATTCAATCCTGCCAAGGTTCCCTCACTGCACAGCAGTTCCCTGACTCTTGCAAATATGTCTACTTATTTATATGACATCACCAGGCCCGTTTTACTGTAATGTTGTTCTGTTATTAGTTCAATAACTGATGGATCAGCATTTTTCATTATGATAAAATGGCATATTTATCATTAAATGTAAAACTCCATATATGTTGATTATTGAGCAATATTGTCACCTCAAAATGTTTGCTCTAATATGCACTTCTTGCATGTAATATTCTTTATTGAAAAATCAATAAAAACCTTTTTTTGACACCACTTTAATACATGTACCTCTAAATGCTATGCACACAATTGCAAACATGTGAAACTTGAGTAGGCAAAACAATATACAAACCTCTCAAGAGGCCTAACATAAATCCTCAAATACATATCTTGTAACTTCCAGGTCTTGTCAAAGGTGGTAACAAACACCAAAAACTTTGCATACTATAGTAATCTGTTGGATTCTATGTGACACTAGTCCTAGCCATAGGTTTTAACAGAGTATATGAACAATCCAAAGTTATGTCCTGTTGTCTTTAACATATGCTTTTCACTATAAATAAGTCAGCCCTACCTCTTTTGCCATACTTTATGTAATGAACAGAAAAGCCATAAGGCATCTGACATAACCTATTCCAATGAACCTATCAGGTATGTGGGCATCACCATTGGTGTTTCACTATAAGCAATGCTGGTTTAATATGTTGAGTAGAAGCTTAATCACAAGGCAACCAGCATCCAAAGATGCATAAAATGACAAATATGTGTATCACAGTTTATAAAACAGTAGTTAACTTTTACTTTTCCACCGATGGTAACCTATGAGATCCCGTGTAACATTATAACAATTCACACCTAAAGGTCCTTTGGCTTAACATATGGTTTTCACAATAAATAATTGAGACCACTTCTTTTGTCGTCAATTTTCATAATGAACAGATCAAACCTATGAGATCGGACCGAATGTTCCCCAATGAACCAATTAAACCTATGGCCAATATCCTTTATCATTGACTCGTCAAAATGGAAACAAACTCAGTCCTTCTGTAAAGAGCCTCAGCTTTTCCACAAAACAACCATCAGGCATATTGTCATGAAACTACAAATATGCAAAGACAAAAAAAAATACTATCAAAAGGGCCTAATAAAGATTACCACTGTGAAAACCTTTTACCATTCGGGCTTTCAATAATGGAAAAGTAAAAAGAAATACTTTTACTCCAATAATCTCTAAGAGTCTGTATGATAGAATGCCAGTCTACTGGCTTTAACACGAGTAATACCAACTCACCCTTAAAGTCCTACTGGCTTTAACATATGGTTTTCACAGGAAATATTTTAGGCCTATTTCCTTTGTTGTAAACTTTCATAATACACAGATCAGACATATGTCATCGAACATAATATTTAAAAATGTACCAATCAGGCTTATAGTCTTCGTCACTGACTTGTCAAAATAAGTAACACAGGGCTACTGTTCTGAGCATAATATTTCCCATAAGACAACGTCATAAAATATGTACAAAGTTACAGCTGTTAAAACAATATGCGGGTCCTCCTACAAGATCTAAAAAAGATTATCATAATTCAAGTCTTCTATCCTGAGGGCTTGTCTGAAGGGATTACCAACACGGAAATTCTTGCTTATCATGGTACACTATGAGATTTCAAGTACAAAACTAGCTTCCGATAGGCTTTAACACAGTAAAATACCAAAAAAGCTCATACAGACCAATTGATTTTAACATGCTGTTGCAATACAAACAGGTCTACCCTATTGCTTTATTGTGACGTTTCAGAATGAAGATGCAAAACATATTGTTTTAACAACTTTTTCCAGAGAACTAATCATGCCTATGATCTTTATCATTAGTTTGTCCCCATAACCAATTCAGGCCTACTGTATTGAACATAAGTAGTTCCACAAGTCAACCATTGGCATACACTTATAAATCTACACATATGCTCCGAATTACAGCTGGCAGAACAATATAAACTCCCTCCCAAGTGGGCCTAACAGGGATTGTCAGAGTGCAAATCCCAATGGTTCATCAGAGTGTTTAACCAATGCAAACATCCTTGCCTACCAACCACAGTATTCTATGAGATACTATCTAACAAAATATTTGTGCAGTCACTAGTAGGTAGTTGTAGTTAGGATGTCGTTTCCATAGGAAGAGTGTACTTTCATTTGCCAATTACGTGGGAGTTGTTTGAGGAATCATCCCAAAATTTTCAAAATTAGTTTGCCACTCACTTCAGCTGCTTTCTTAAAACTTTTGGGGTGATGCATCAAGCAGGGCATGAGAAAAGAGGGTACCCAAAATGCATTTTCCCCATGTTAATTTCCATAGAACTTTATACTCGGCTACAACCGGAATTGCTGAACGGAATGACACCAAACTTGGCTGAAAGGTGGCTGCTGGTCCAGAAAGCGCCCTTTATGTTAAATATTGTAAATCCATTCAGTAGTTGTGGAGATATTTAAAGAAATTTCAAGTTGTATATCTAGGGGAGCTGAGGATCCACGACCCCTCCCGATCAAGTGCTGAGATCTGATCAGCTGCCGACACTTCAAACCAGATAGTGCTGGAAATCATCTTGTGACTAGGTAGAACTGAGTCACAGAAAAAATATTAAAAGAAAAGGGGGCAGGGTAGAAACACCCTGACCCCCTACGCCTCTAGGGTGTGGAGCCCTGCAGGGCGAAAAATGCATTAAAAAAAAGAACTGTATCCGCAAATCCTGCTGAAATTTGTTTTTAAAAAAAGGAACGCCGGTTCCCATGCTTTATTTCTAATCAGTCCCCGGGTGGACCAAGTCCCGGGGGCACTTTTAAAGATGGGGTGCACAGCCCTTCCCTGGGGCTTGAATTTATAGAAATGCGGGGGAGGCCCATCTGGCCTCCCCGCTGCCCTGGGGACCACCACCTCCTTTTTTAAATATTTAGAAAGGGGCATCCTGGATCCGCTCAGCCTCTGGGAGCGCCACATCCTGGGGCGAAATCATAAAATAATGATGGGTGGTGCGCGGACCCCCTCAGCACCTGGGACCACCACCTAGCTGTTTGCTGTGGCTTGGCGCAAGCTTTACCGCTTCTGCCAAGCCCTAGCAAACTGTGCTCCGCTTTGAGCAAGCAAGAGCATTTTGCTCTCTTTTGCTCAAAGCAGAGCACAATTGCTTTTACAGAAATGGAGCTGCATTTTAGCAGCTCCATCTCTCTCATAGCAATACCAACTTCCGCCAGAGGTGGGGAGCTGGCAGGGACCACAGGGGCCTTGAGCCTCCTCCTGCAGTCCCCAACACTACAAAGTGAGTGCCCTGGTTGGGACCCATCCACACTAGAGACCGGGCCCCAGGGGATGGGGTCTCTTGGGCCAAAATCAGCTGGGGAGGGGTGTCAAATGGCCCTCTCTACCAGATTCGAAAATGGACTAGCCCCAGGGGATGGAGGCACTGGGGCCCAAACTGGAATGTGGAAAATAAAGTAGTCGCTCACTCAGTCCGAGTTCTACAGTGGAAAACCAATTTAATCCAGCACCATGCTGTGTTTCGGCCAACTGTTACCTCCAGTAAGTCCCACACAGCTGAATTGCTGAGAGGTATTTGGAGGCCAGTGCCCCTTTTTTCCTCCACTCTCCAAACGTGCCTCATGGTGCATTTCTGGTTGGGAGATGAAGTCCTCTGGATGCTGAGGGTTCTTTGGGGCACAGAAGCTCTCCTGCTATGTCCAGTAACTCCGACAAAGCTGGATTCCTGACAGCTGATCAGAGTCCCGACCCTTTCTCCACTACTTTGCAAACACGACTACTAGTTAAAAAAACATAGAAATTCACAGAAAAAAATCAAAGATTACAGGGGAGTTATAGTTAGGAAATAGAATTTGAAAAACCTTTGATATAAACTTAAAAAACCAAAGGTTACAGGGACGTTATGGTTAGGCTCAGATTTCACTTGTACAAAACCAGTGAATTTCAGCAGTTATAGTTACCTGAGTTAAGTATATCTTACGCCACTGCAATGCACTGCTTATGACCTCACATATTACATGGCTCATGACATGGTCACTGACATCACTGATGACATCACTGATGACATCTTCCAGTGAGTGTATTTTCTAAGAGTTTATGGTTGTTAAATATATATATTAACCTACTACAAAAGTTACATTACTATACTAAGTGCACTAGTACTGAGTGATACTGATTCAAACATATATGATGTGCCTGCATGCATCCTTGTGTGGTTGTATAGGTGTGTAAATGAGTGTGTGAGTAGCTGTGTGGATGAGTGAGGTGTTGTGTGAGTGGCTATATCGGTGAGTGAGTGGGTGTGTCTGTGGCTTTATTGCTGAGGGAGTGGCAGTGTGAGTGGCTATGGGTGAGTAAGTGGGTGTGTAGTGACTGTATAGGCAAGTGAGTGGGTATCTGAATGGCTGTGTGAGTGGCTGGGTGTGTCAGTAGCTATATGGGTGAGTGAGTGGCTATTTCTAATGCTGTTTGGTTAAGTGAGTTGATGTGTGAGTGCTTGTATGGATGTGTGAAGGGTATGTAAGTGTTTGTGTGGGTATGTAAGTAAGTGGTGTGTGAGTGCTTGTATGGGTGAGTGAGTGGCTGTGTTGAGAGGCTGTTTGGGTGAGTGAGTGGGTGGGTATGTGTATGACTGTGTAGGCAAATAGGTGGTTGTTTGTGTAGTTGTATGGGTGGGTGTGTGGCTACTTGACTGACTACTGGTGAGTGACTGGTTGTATGAGTGGCTGTATTGGTGAGTGAATGGTTGTGTGAGTGGCTATACGAGTGGGTGAGTGTGTGAGTGGCTCTATGGAAGAGTGAATAAGTGGATGTTGGAGTACTGATATGTGTCTGTGAATGTGTATGTGAGTGGTTGTGTCAGTGGGAATACAAGAGGTTGTATGAGGTGTAAGTGGGTTTGTCAGTGGTTCTGTGGATGATGTCATCCGTGATTTCATCAGTGATGTCATTTGATATTTCATCAGTGATGTAACTGACCATGTTATGAGTTATATAATATGTGTGGTCAAAACAGTGCATTGCTGGGGGCTAAGTTATAGTTAGCTCAAGTAACTATAAATATTGAATCTCATTGGTTTTGTATGCACGAAATCTGAGCCTACCTATAACGTCCCTGTAGCCATTTATTTTTTCAAATATATATAAACACAAATGTGGAAATAAAGTAGACGCTCACTCAGTCCAAGTTCTGCAGTGGAAATCCAATTTAATCCAGCCACATTACACATTTCGGCCAACTACCAGCAATTTGGGCTGCTAGTTGGCCAAAATGCATCATGGTGCTGCATTAAATTGAATTTACACTGCAGATCTTGGACTATGTGAGCGTCTACTTTATTTTCCATGTTCTGACTCATTTACTCTGGTTGCTGGTGTGGTCCACCAGTGTGGTGCTCCTCCCCTCACAGTATATGTTGCCACAGGAGCACATTTGCTGTCATATTTAATTATATATACATAACCACTCCAGGTAAATTCATTGTAGGGTCATGGGGTGGATATCCTGCAATATGGCATGTCACAGCCCTCTAGGACACAATTGTGAAACCACTTGCCTACACCCAATGATTCTCATAGAAACTTATTAGAGGAAAGATCATGTCCCATGTCTAAATGATCGAATCTTATGGGGTAAAAATGTGTGTTAAATTGCAAATTCAACAGAGGATGAGCAGGTCATTCATTTATCCACTTCTGACTGAAAGAGTTTGACACATAGCATAAGCCAAAATATGGGCTCATGCTCTGTTATGTGTTTTTTATACATCAGTGATGAGGAGCTGGTCTTTTTTAAAACACACAGAAATCATCACACACCAGGTGCTGCATCAGCTGTAATCTTCAAACTAGTTATGCTGTGAGCAAGCCAATTTATTGAAAAGGGATATGACATGTATTAGGAAATAAGGATACTGAAATTAGGTCTACTACTGTCAACATTAAGGTGGGTGATTTCTATAAATAAGTAAAGCCTTGTCAAACAGGCTCACCATTCCAGTACCAAGGGACTAAGTACTAAGTACTATCCAGCAAATTGCAATTTGAAAGCGTCCTGATTTTGACTGATTTGCTATGCAATGAGAAGAGAGTGTAATATGACAATGAAGAGCAAGAAGGTGGCATAGTTTACAATCAAGAAAGATTTCATAACTTGATTGAAAAATGGAAGTGGCTTCCAGGATTGCTATGCCTTTGAGTGTATAACCAGGACCTTGTTGCAGTATATATTATTTCCTAGAATATTGCACTCTTTAAGCAATGATTATATATTAACTATGTAAAAAAATGGTATAAGCAGTTTCAAACATGAAAACTTGTCTAGATTAACCAGTAACATTACAGGATTACAATATGTTTCATTCTTTAGCATCAATGAAAGGGGTTTAGAGTGCAGGGTCTTGATATTGATTTGTCATCAAGATAAAAAAAATTATACAAAATAGTTTTGAGAAAGTCTAATAATTTTATGACTGTCTAGATTATATGCAGCGAAACAATGGAAAGTGAAAGTGTGTGAAACTATGAGCATTTTTAACATAGGATTGCCTCCTATTTTTTTATTTTTATTTTTATTATTTACAGCTTCACAGCAGCAAGATTACACACAACAATATACAATATACAATAAGTATCAATGGGAAAATAAAATAAAACACATAAACAAATAAGTACATAAATGAATAAATCAACCCTTAACATAATCACGGAAGGCACCCCAGATGCTTTTACCAGTCTGACATTTCTTAGGCCCTTTGACAGAAAATAATCTCCATTCTAAATTACATAGATTATACATTGTTGCAGTTCAAATACTGGTAGATCTTTCTAGAGCCACTCGCCGGCAATACAAAGGCGAGCAACAGTCATAGAAAAAAAGATCAACTGACGATGTAGATGTAGTGTATTCAAGATACTACTTTCCGCCAGCTTCCCTATTAACATCATGGCAGGTGTAATTGTCAGGCAAAAATTTATAACCAAAGACAAAAACTTTTCTATGTCTGTTATAAATCTAAACAATATATCACAACCAAAAAAAATATGTAGACTATCCGCACTCTCATCCCCACAGCGGAAACACTTTCCATCAAACCCAGCCCCCCATTTAGCCATCCCTGCGGGGGTATAGTATAAATCAAATAGAGATTTTAAAAAATGAACTTTCAGATTGGCTGACCTTGGCGTCTCTCTAGAGAGTGCAATAAGTTTCTCAACCACAATGTCTGTTTCTCCCAACTCTCTAGACAATTTAATGTTATATTTATCCAAATCGTCTGGTCTATCGGCTAAGAGTAACTGATATACAACTCCGATTTTAGGCTGTCGTCTAACCATCTCTATAAGAGAATGGGGTGTTATATTAACATTAGACCGAAATAAAAAAATTCCCTAATCTGCAAGAATTTGAAAAACTGCGCTTTAGACACACCACATTACAAAACTAATTCATCAAAAGATTTACACACCCCATCAACAGAATAAAAATCCCCTAAGTTCTTAATACCTCTTTTCCTCCAGGCTACAGCTATATTGTCCCAAAATATACCAGGTAGAATCGTCAGTGCATGTAAGGGCGTATAATATGAACTTTTCCCCATTGTAATCGGCATATGTAATCGTTTCCACACTTTATAAGCACTATTCAAGACTTTAAATCGCGTTTGTTTGAAAAAACTGATTGCCTCCTGGTGGGAGTAGTACTAGTAAAATACTTTATTCGGTAACCAAGTACCATCAAAGTGTACAAACACAAGGTAATACAATAAATACATCAAGATACATTTTTAAAACATCAAATAGCTCAGGCTCATCATAAAAAAACAAAAGCTATTGAGAAATCATTCCTGCATTACTTGTGCACAGAACAATGTGCAACGGTCGAACAAGGTCTATGTGCAAAACAAGCAACAGACAACATGGGAAGTTTTGTTCCATTTTATGATAATATATATTTTTTTATAAAATAAATGCAGTTAATATTGGTAGTAATTAAACAAAATATCTTAAATCGCTGGCAGTCGCAGTCTGTAATCTACCACTAACAGCAGAAACGATTACAAGAGTAGTGTAACTCTCTAAGGTTCTAAAAGCCAATGAATATCTGGTCACCTTCAAGTTGCGGCATAACGGTATAATTCATTTCCTGCGTGGGTCTAGATAACCAGGACAAAAGAATAGAATATGTGTCTCGTCTTCATTTTCCAAGCCATATGCCGGACAAAATCTGGAAACTGAGTCCTTAATCAATTTATTAGTGAAGGACCTCAGAGGTAAAGTGCCTAATCGAAAGCGGATATAAAGACTTGTCGCTAAGGGGTGGGCAACAAAATCTAAAAATTCCTTGAAACTGGGAAATGGTTTATTATCTAAAAATCTATTTGTCAATGGGCCAGTTAACTAGTTGTTAATATAGCCATCTTGAATATAGATCCAATAACTGGATTTAAAAACATCTTTACACATTTTTTCCAGATTCGCCCATAACCTTTGCAGTCCCAGCTTGCTTAGCCAGTGAAAAACATATTCGACCCAGGATGCTGATTTAGCACCTCTTGCAGTAAGCAAATCAACAAAGCAGTCTCTGAACTTTCTTAACTCACGTGTAACCCATAGACGAACCCAATAAACAAGTGGTCTAAGAGCTGCCAGATCTGCAATTCTTTTAAAATCCTAAATCAAAGAATAGGGGAATTAGCAGTTCACTGTTAGGAACGGAAACCTGCTGTCTGGCAAATTTGTTTTCAGCAATGGTAAGTGGAGAAACATCAGTACAACCCCAAATCTCAGCCCCATAAAGAGTGGCCCCTTGCACCTTACTACGATATACTTCAAGGGCCGGTGAGACCGTTCGAGAGGTCATTTACTTGTGCAACCTATTAATAGCAGTTGCTCTGTGCTCAACTAATAGCGTGCTTTTGCTTAGTTGATCTTGCCAATTTAGGTTCTCCATTACATTGACTCCTAGGTAATTGAAACTCCTCACCCTCTCTGGGGCTTCTCCACCAACTCGTATAATGGTATTTTTAACCACTCCCTTTCCAAACATCATATATTTGGTCTTATTAACATTGAGCTCCAAGCCCCTTGACACACAAAAGTCTGTACATTTGTCAACAAGGAGCTGGAGCCCAATCAGTGTCTTAGAGATGAGAAGGGAGTCACCTGCAAATAAGAGAACCTGTACCTTGTTACTGTTCTGAATAGGGGAGTGATTTCTGCAGTTCATCAGAATATTAACCACATCATTTATATAAAGGGTGAAGAGCGTGGGTGCAAGAACGCACCCTTGCAGTACACCCCGCTGGGTAGGAACGCGTTGGGTTAATTCACCCATCTGGCCTCATTGTTTCTGAGCAAAATGAATACTGTACAATTGAGATGTAAGATTAATCAAATTGCCGGGGACCCCCATCTTATTTAAAATGCACCACAGATTAGTACCTGGAATGAGATCAATGGTGGCTTTAAGATTGATAAAAGCCACATAAAGTTTCTGATAACGCTATAATATATATTACCAGTATAATGTGGCAAATCTAAACATTTTATCAGAGGTACTCATCTTTGAGCGATACCCAGCTTGAAGGGCTGACATAATATTGTTAGAGTCTACCCAATGTAACAAATTATTAAGATTCTGCTTAGCAAAAATCTTTTGAGTAATCTCGATTAGACTGATTGGTCTAAAGTTTGAGGGCACACAGGCATTACTTTTTTTGTATATTGTCACAATCTCGGCTCCTCTCAAAGAATCTGGTACCTCACCCCCTCATGCTATAGCATTGGAAAGTAAGTTAAGATAAACTGTCCAAATCTGGAGTTCCGATTTGCATAAGTCGCCAGGAATTTTAACCGGTCCTGGTGCCTCAGCATATTTTAAAGAGGAGATTGCTCTGGTGGTATCCTCTAGGCTAAAGGTGATAGCTGGGACATAAGCTTCATGACAAAATCTGCCTATGATGGTCATTGGATTGCAATAGGGACCTAGGGTATCTGAGGTCTCTGCCTCATAGAAATCAGAGTAGTGAGATATCCATTTGTCAGCTGGTATGTGATGCTGATAACTCTTTGGGTTATCAGTTCTAGTTTGGGCCACCGTCGGCCAGAAAAGGCCATTATCATTTGTTTTAACTGCAAACATGTCCTCCCAAATTTTGTCATCCCAGTTCTTTTTTGCAGAATTTAACAAGGCTTTATAAGTACGCCTAGCGTGTGCTATTAAGTCCCTGTCGCCGCTTAAGACAGCGGATCTTAAAGAACGTTTAGCCTGCTTACAAGCGAGATCATACCATCTAATATCTTTGCCCGAGGCTTGCTTCTTATGAACCATGTGTTTGTAAAATACCTGTTGTAACTCTTTGCAAAGTAGGTTGAGTGTGCTCAAAGTAGGAACTTTTAAATAATTTACCCCTACATAATTTGTCAGAAACTTAGCATAAATCCCATATATCTGAGACAACAACTTCGGATTTGACAGAACTCTAGGCCATGAGACATGACGTCGACAACTGGCTAATACAGGTTCAGGCACTATTGTATAACGTGTTTAAATCCCTAGCAAGTGAAGCTCTAAATAATGATACAATCACAGGGTCATGATCACTGTCAGGGCGCCGGTCTACTTTCATATCAGCCAAAAGTGGTTACAAATCTCACGTCTAGAATAGCAAAATCAATGACATTCACATGATTACCTCTTCTGAAAGTAGGGACTTGATCAGGGTCAGAGGTAGTGCGTCCATTACATACCCTCAGCCCTCTGCCTACTGTTAGGGAACCTAGTTTCAGTCCAGTGGCCATAAAATTAGCCCAGTTAGTACACATTGGTCAATTTCCTCTTCTGAGACCTCATTAATGTAAGAGGAGGGTTCATAGGATGCGCTAAAATCTCCAGCCAATATTATTATAGTATTTCAATGTAAGGAATCTAAAAGGTCTTTGAGTACCAAATCCAACCTTGAGGGGAGAATAACATTGATCCCCATTAGATCTAAATGTATTATTCTTAATTGGGATCAGAAGACCCCCAGATGCCCTCTGAAAGTGTTTGGGGGGTTTGGCTTTCACAATGAAGGTGGTAAAGCCATCACCCAAAATGGTTTCAGTGGCCCAGGTCTCTTGAAACATACAAACATCATATTCAGCAATATACAGAAACCAATCGGGGTCTACCAGCTTAGATGGAATTCCTGCCAAGTAACAAGATATTAAACTGATACCGGATTGTGAGAGAATAACCTTAGAATCAGCTGTAGTTAGCGTACATGGAGTTGCACCTGCAAGAATGGTAATTGTGCCATTCTCTGTTTTACTTCCGTCAGATCTATGACTGTCGGAGATTTCATCTAACCTGCTCAAACATGACGAGATATCTGGGGATATGTTTTCCCAACCTCTGTCCTAATTTACCTCTGGAATCACCGAACATCCAATGGCATCCATCCCTAGGTTTCTACCCCCAATATTAGGGAAGTCAGTGACATCATCTATTAGCTCGACTATCATTCTTTTTGATACTGCACTAGGAAGTGTTCAAGGAGGCAGTAAAGACTGCGTGTTCAGTCAATCAATTGCATTCAAATTTGACACATCATTCAAAAGTGTTGTGGTGTTGACCTGCTCAGTTAAAGTAAAAGAGTGCACATTAGTTCCTTCAAAAATTCTATTGGTGGGAGGGGATATTTTCAGTCTACTTCCCAGTGCATTATTCCACGAGAGATGACAAGTACGAAGTTCAAAGTTGATTGGATTCTCAACCAGCTGATTTGCATATAGTGTAGCCTAAATATAATCAAAAAGGTGAAGTGTCAAAAAAACACCGCTTAGCACAGAGAATGTCAGATCTAATCACAGAAAGACATTTATGTTTTATCCTTAGCCAGAATTACTTTGTTAATTAATGCATCCTCATAAACTCTAGACTTTAGTTTGGGTACCCGTGTCACATAAATTAAGTTATTAGAGTCAGGAATTATTCTTCCTTGGACACAAGCAGGTGGAACGCTCTGAGAATAATCCTGGAAAAATGAGAAGTAGTTCCATTTGGAATAGCTGGATAAAGAGAAGAGGTTTTGTTAATACAATCCACTGTGCCCTTGTTGGATTCGACATAAGGTGGTCTCGTAACTGTAGTATTAGATGTGAATTGGGTTGGAATCCTTGTTGATCTTACAGAAGGCATTGAAGAAGAGGGCCCTAAAGGTAGAGTGTTTCCCGGTACCTGTTTAACCATTTGGGCAGAGCTTGAATTTGCAGCAAGACCCCGAGTCCACACTGTTCTTTTTGGGTCCACTGTTACAATAGAGGGATTTCGATGCGCTTGGGGCTTCAAAGAGGATCCAGCCTAGTCTACCTAACATTCTTGGTTGCAAAAGCAGGAGTAGTTTTTTTGTTGTAATTTCATACGCCAACGACACCCAGCTGATCATATCCCTCACCGAGGACCCCCCACACCGCCAAAGCCAACCTCCACAGAGGAATTAAGGGCGTCGCCGAATGGATGAAGGACAGCAGGCTGAAGCTGAATTCAGACAAGACAGAGGTCCTCATCCTCGGCCCCACCCCCTCAGCTTGGGACGACTCCTGGTGGCCAACATCGTTAGGAACAGCCCCAGAACCCACCAACCACGCACGCAACCTGGGGGTCATCCTCGACTCCGCCCTCTCCATGACCAAGCAGGTCAATGCCGTCTCCGCTTCCTGCTTCAACACCCTCCGAATGCTCCGCAGGATCTTCAAATGGATCCCCTCAGACACAAGAAAAACCGTCACCCAGGCCCTCGTCACAAGCGGGCTGGACTACGGGAACGCCCTCTACGCAGGAGCAACAACCAAGCTCCTGAGACGGCTGCAACGCATCCAGAACACCTCGGCACGACTGATCCTCGATGTCCCCCGATGCAGCCACATCACACCCCACCTGAGAGACCTGCATTGGCTCCCCGTCAACCACAGGAACATCTTCAAACTCCTCATCCACGCACACAAAGCCCTACACAACGCCGGACCAAAATACCTCAACGACCGACTCAGCCCCACCCGCAGCCTCCGCTCTGCCAACCTCGCCACAGTCCCACGTGTCCGTAAAACCACTGCAGGTGGCAGATCCTTCTCCTACCTCACCGCCAAGACCTGGAACACTCTCCCTACCAGCCTCCGACACACCCAGGACCTGCTGGCCTTCAGAAGACTTCTCAAGACCTGGCTTTTCGATCAGTAGCAGCCCACTCCCCCCCCCCCCCAGCGCCTTGAGACCCTCACGGGTATGTAGTGTGCTTTACAAATGAATGATTGATTGATTAATTGATTGATTGATTGATTGATTGATTGAAACCTGGTCTGATAGGGAGACAATCAAACTACTAATATAGTCCAATTTAGAGTTTACTATTAGTAGGGTAATTGTCTCCTCGGGCACCCCTGTATCTTTATGTAACCCATTGTCAGTTTTATCTCCACCATTTTTCCTAGATTGCTCCTGTAATGTGTGTATCCCTACAACAGCATCAGGGGATTGCAGGGGAGCAAATCAATTGTGGCAGGAAACATTAGAAGCCATAATATTTTCAGGTAATAACGGGCATGGAATAGGGGTAGACGGCTCTATAGATATCACTTAAGCTTGGACAAAATGGGGACTGTAGGCTTAGGGGTCTCGCAATGATAATCTGAAACAACATGATTTATTGAATGTGCAATAGCTGGTACAAGCAGTTTTTTGTTTTTTGTGTTTTTGAACATATCGGGGACCCTTATGGAGTTACCTTTCCCTTTGTTAGAATTTGGGTTTAGAAGGAACTCTACCTGTTCAACTAATTAACCGATATCAGCCAGTGCACTGGTATTAGAGTGCAAAACAGCTACAGGTTTTGCTCATGAAAAAACAGGTTCCGCGCAGCGGGGTCTCGCTGCTGCCTTAATGCGCCTATGGGCGCCAGAAGATGAAGCTGGAGGAAGCAGAGGTGCCTGGGGGCTGTGGTCCGCTCCCCGGCTCATGAAAAACCTGTTGGGAGTTGAAAAGATCTGTTAACTTAGATTAAGAGGAATTGAGACAAACTGTTCAATGAATACCCAGATGTTTTGATACTTATTACAGGAGAGTATCAATCAATCAATCAATCAATCAGAGGGTTTATAATGCACGCTACTCACCCGAAAGGGTCGCAAGGCACTGGGGGGGGGGGGGGGTCTGTGCAGCTCTGGTTCAGTCGAAGAGCCAGGTCTCGAGGTTCTTCTTGAAGGTACAGAGTGTGAGGGAGTGTCTGATGTTCACTGGGAGCTTGTTCCAGGCTATGGCAGTGACATAGGAGAAAGCTCTTCCCCTTCTCTAATTCCGTGGATGTGGGGGGTCTCTGCGAGGTCTGCGGAGCGAAAGTTCCTCTTGGGTACGCGGAAGGGTACTCTCTTCTTGAGGTATTTTGGACCGATGTTGTGGAGGGATTTGTAGGCATGGGTGAGCAGTTTGAAGGTCACTCTCTTCTCGACGGGGAGCCAGTGGAGGTTTTGTAGGTGTTGGGTCATGTGTTCGTGCCATGGGGTTCCAAGGACGAGTCTAGCTGCGACATTCTGAATCAGGGGTCTCCAACCTTTACTGTAGTAAGAGCTAATTCTGATAAAGAAAAGTCCTGCTGAGCTACTAGCATATTTTTATCACTGTAAAATGCAGATGATATGTATTACACTATGACCACCCTAAGCACAGTTATCAGTAGTAACTCCCCAAAAATTTCAGGTGAAGTTATCAGCAGAATGCTAGGAAAACGTTTATCAATATTAAATGCTTGTAATGAAGTAAAATTCAAAGCATCACGTGCCACAAAGGGTAGTACCACAGCAGTAAGTCTCTCCAACTCAAATTGTATTATCATTCAGCTAACAACTTTAAATGTGTTTTAGAATTGCAATATTATGTCTTCATTCGCATATTAGTTTTTGAAAATACACATAGTTTTCTATCAAAATCCCTTTCAGCTTTGAGCAATCAAACTCAATTTTCCAGAAGAAAAAACTTTTTAAAAAAAGCATAATTTATTCTTTTACAAATCAAATCAGTTTTCATTGTTAGAGAATACACAGTCCCTAAACATCAGCTTTTACTTTTCATTGAGTACCGCCATGTAAAAATGCCTCTCATGGACAAATTATGCTTCAAATACCCAGGTATTGGAATCATAGGCCATGGTTCCTCACCATAACACTAAGAATGCGTCTGTTATGCAGAGGACCTTAGATTCAAACACCACATAAAAAAACTTACTGGCACCTGTTTTGCCACTTTAAAAATGCTCCGCAAATTCTTTCCCCTGCTCCCAAGAGATGCCAGGGAATCTGTTGCTCGGGCACTCATACTGGCCAGGTTGGACTATGCAAATGCATTGTTCAGTGGCATTCCCTCTTATCTAGTAAAACGACTGCAAATTATCCAGAACGCGGCTGTCCGTCTATTATTCAGCATCCCCAGATGGAAGAGCGTGCGCGCTGAGATGCGCACACTCCACTGGCTTCCTGTTGCACAGCGCATCTTGTTTAAATCTCTGGTACTGGCGTTTCGTGCTACCCACAATCAGGGTCCCCAGTATTTGAGAAAAAGATTTATCAGTTATGCCCCTGCACGCACCCTAAGATCCTCCACTTTGTTTAAATTGACCCTTCCCCGTTTTAAACGTGCCAGACTTGGCGGCCAGTCGATTTCTGTGGTTGTGGCTCGCGCCTGGAACGCTCTTCCTTTTCATCGGCGCTCCACACCTACAGTTGCTGCCTTCAAAAAACATCTGAAAACACATCTGTTTAATAGTGTAAACTAAGGTTCTTTCCTGTGCTCTGTTGTCTGCTTTTCTCTTTTTCCCGCGCCAGGATACTCTCCAGTAACGGAGCGCGCTATAAAATGGTTTATACTTCTACTTATACTTATACTTATGCTAATAATGCCCACCATTAAACCAGGGCTACCACTGTGCCACAGCTGGATGCCCAACATATATCAGTTATGGCCATTATTATGGGAGAAGATGCTGCCACTCTGTCAGGAATGGCTAAAAGCAGACCAGACATGCTCGTAATATGTCAGTGATGGCAGCAAGTATGTAGATACTCTACGTATGTGCCCAAAATAGTCAAGGACGAAAATATTATAGCTATGGCACAATTATACATGAATGGGCAAAATTGCATCAGAGATAATACTCTTATGATGGAGACCAGCATACATACTTGGTAGTCCTTGACACTAGGCGTAGTTTTAAGGAATCCACACTGTTTATTTAGGAAGGACACAATGTCACACACCCATGTTAAAGATCAATTCAAAATGGTCAGGCGATTTCAGTAGATGTTTCCTAAGTTAAATTTGCCCGGCGTAAAACGCCTCTAATACCATACGAAGTTATTCAATAAAGAGGCAGGCGCTGGGGACAGGAAGACAGGAAACAAGTTTATTCCGTCGGAGTAGAACACATCAGATCAGACAACAAGGTATCATCTCGAGGTGCTCTCTAACCTCTTTGAGACCTGGTCTTTTATACACTGGTTTAAGGCATGTGAACGTCCTTTATTACAACAGGGACATTGTGAAGTATGAGAACGACATCACCGGCACCCCCCCCCCAGTTCCGGCCCATTCCAACACATGACAACAGTAGAGGACCTTTCCCCTCATATGATTGGGAGGGGCCATCACGCAGCTGAGTGTTCTGCCGATTCCTTTGGAATGTGTGCGCCTGATCGAATCTCAGGGGGTGGGGACGTCATGATCAATAGTGATCCCTTTCAGGAGAAGCGAGTGCATGCAGTAGTGGGCAATAAACTGTATCCTCGGGCTAAGGGATGACCAGCGGTTCGTACAGGCAGTCGGGCTCAGAGGAAGGGGTCATCAAAGGAGGGGTATTCATGGGCGGAAAGGAGGTGTTGGTCAGGCGCGGGGTGTGATTCCCTGAGACAGAGTCATGGGGGGGTTTCATGGCTTGTGCATGTGAGCGCGGGGGCAGCCAGGAGGCGCGGGGAAGGCTTGCAAGGTTCAGGGAAGTGTGCTGACGGGCGATCGTGAACAGGGAGACCATGGTACCTAAAATGGCTGTCGTGTATGCTCATACGTGAGTCTGCAAGATGGCGTAGATGATGTTCAGTACACTAACTAAAATTCCACAGTCCTCCCTTTAACATGTCTCGCCAGCTTGTCAGTTCGGATCAATCCCCATGAGACCACGCACCTCTATCTCGTATAGGGGACTCATGTGCTCATGTTTAAAGTTCAAAGTCTTTGGGCACATACTGTTGGAAATGAGTGCACATAAAGGTGGTAAACATTGAATACCTAAGCAACACCCACATAGTATCATGATTGGTATCAATAAAAACGTGAACAATCTCCACCCCCAGTTCTTCAAAGTGTCCCAGAACCAGCCTCCAAGCGACCATCCTTCCTGCTCCTGGTGAACCTCCGAGGACAGTCTGTGGAGGTGTTCGATTGCTTTGTAGACTGAAGGTGAGTTATCTGGCACGTAGGTGCAACAGCTGGAGCCGATGATGCGGCATGCACCTCCGCGGTCGGCCAGAACCACATCTAGAACAAGACGGTTTTGAAGAGCCACCAGGCGGACGGCCTGAAGCTCAGCCGTGTTGTTAGCAAGGATGCCAGCGGTGATGTTAATGGTTGTTTCTAATGCCTGAGTCAGGTGCCGGATAGCGCGGCTATTTGCCATTGGTCCCCACAGAGGAACAAGTCCCTTTGCTGCATCCAGGAACTGTGCTCCGGTGGAGTCGGCTTGTTCAACATCTCCGGCACGCTTTTGCCGGTGGTGGTTGGCTGAAGCCACATACGTGGGAGGAAGAATGAAGGCGATGTAGCACGTACCCCTCCAGCCTCTTGGGAGCCAAGTGTAAGCTTTGGTGCCACAAACAAAGTACATATTCGGGGAAGCAACAAAGGTGGGGGGGGTCAGCTGAGACCAATGTTTTGGTGATGCGACAAGAACTGTGACCCACCAGCTGCGTTCCTTGTCCTTCGAGGCATACGAGTCCTATGACATTGATGACAGACAGGGCCACAGTCAGGGTGGCAGCCGTTTGTTTCCGCAGGTGGGAGGAGGTGGGTCTGGCTGGATTGTGGAGCACTTGCATTTCGACCCTTTCTTTGGCAGGGATGTTCGTAAGGAAGGTTGAACCTGAAATTGCAGGACAAAAGGGCTTTCCTGTCTTATTCAGCCAGGACCCATAGTAGAAGTGTGACACGGTTTGACCAGAAGTGGCGTTGTCCTTGTGGCTTTCCTGCATGAGGATCAACCAGGCGAGGCAGGAGCCGTGAACTGAGAAAAGAGAAGGGATGAAGGGGATGGAGTGTCCGGTAGCATGTGGGAGCAACCCACAGATCCAGCAGTTCGTGGCATTTGCAGCAAGGTTGTGCTGGTGCAACAGTTGTACGAAGGAATTGTTCCAGAACTCCCTACGCCTTTCTCGGAGCTGAGGTGAAAGGGTGATCAGGTGGTGCTCTTTCATGGTGGTTGGCTGGACAGTGGTTGGCAACATCTGGTGAGCGGGTGTGCTTTCCTCCAAGATCCAGAAGGAAGTCATGAGGAGGAGGCAAAAGAGGAAGACAATGAAGAGAGCGATTGTCTTTGATTTGTGCAAATTGTCAGTCTTTGGGTTCCTGTAGTGGGTATTTCCTGTTGCTTCCGACGTCTTCTTATCTGGCGCTTCCATCATCTTCTTATCTGGCGCTTCCATCATCTTCATCTTCAAGGTGCTCGGTAGTGGGCAGAACCACAGACTTCGTTTAGCTTCTCTCCGGGTAACCCTTGGTTGCTTTGGGTCACCGTTCTGAGATTTTTAACTTAGTCAGTGGCCTACTTAGCCGAAGCTCCCTCCTTTCGACGCAGGAAATACCCTTCTCGGGATGGCACAGTGGGATCAGAGTGTTTTGCAAGTTCAAGTGCCTCGGTATCAGGATAGCAGTTCAGTGATGGTCGGTCTTTGTTCAGGAGCTCTTCTTGGGTGCTGACGTTGTCTGTCGTGGCCAGGGTCGAGGAAATTTTCTTGCAGTGGTGTGCATGCAGCCAGTTCTTTTTTCCCTCCACTCGAAGAGCCGTCCGAGTGGTGATCAGTACTTGCCAGGGGCCCGTCCACCGGGGTTCCAGACTCTTCGCTCGTTGAAAGTTCCGGATTAGGATGTAGTCCCCCGGTTGGATATCGTGACCGGGACCCCTGGAAGCATCAGGGATGGCCTGCTGCACCTGTTGATGAATGACAGACAATGTTTTAGTTACTTTGTACAAATAATCTGACAGCAGGACGTCGGGGACGTCGTGAATGGAGGTCGGTTTGGGGGCAGTCCAGAGGTTCATAGGCCGCCCAAACACAACTTCGTAGGGGGTCAAGTGGTGCTTAGTGGGAGTGGAGCGCATCGATAGTAATGCCAGTGGAAGGGCATCTGGCCACTTAAGTCCTGTGGTGGCCACTATTTTTGACAGTTTCAGTGTAGCGTTGTGTCGTTCAACCAGGCCAGCAGATTGGGGGTGGAAGACTGCGTGGAATCTTTGTTTTACCCCCAACCCCTTCAGGATTAGTTGGATAACTTCAGCTACGAAGTGGGGGCCATTGTCGCTCCATAAAATTCGACAAAGGCCGTAGCGAGGGAAAAACTCTTTCAGTAGTACTTTGGCAGTAGTCATGGCAGTGTTATCACGGGTCAGATAGGCTTCCACCCATTTGCTGAAGGCACATACAATGACCAATACGTACTTCAAGCCTTGGCACCTCTCTAGCTGGATGTAATCCATCTGAAGGACCTCAAAGGGGTGGTCGGGGATCCCAAACCCTCCCCGGGGTACCACAGTTCCTTTCCCGGGGTTGTGTTGTAAGCAGATGAGGCACTGCTGGACTAGGCGTTTGGCCGAGTCGGGGATCTTGTTGTTGTGCCAAACTTTGGAAATGAGTTCAATCATGGGGGCAGAGCCTATGTGTGCAGGGGAGTGTGCCATTGTCAGTATGGGGATCAAATAGGCATCAGGCAGCAACCATTTGTTCGTGTCTTTTGTCCGCCAGCAGCCTTCATCGTCCCTTAGACCCACCCGCGCCCACTCAGTCAATTCGTGTGGTGTGCTGGCCGATTGGATGTCCCTGATTGTTTCCCTAGCGTCGGTCCATTTTTCTGCTTGTGACCTGGTCACATACATGCGTGTCGTTGTCCTATTCTCAGCTGTGGTTCGGGCAGTGGTGTCGGCTAGTGCCTTTCCCTGTCCAACTAAATCTGTCACCTTCTTGTGTGCCTGGCATTTGATCACTGCTAATTGTCTGGGGAGAAGAACTGCTTCAATCAGGGCGGAGACTAAATCTCCGTGAAGGATGGGTGTACCGTGGGACGTCAGGAATCCCCTTTCCCTCCACAGGAGCCCAAAATGATGAACCACCCCGAAGGCGTACTGGCTGTCCGTGTAAATGTTTGCCGTGGTTCCTGCTGCTATGATACATGCTCGTGTGAGGGCAATTAGTTCTGCTGCCTGTGCGGATCGTTGTGTGATGCGAGCGGTTTCAACTACTGTTCGAGCTGTCGTCACCGCATAGGCAGCAGAAGTGGTGCCGTCTGGGAGTTTGATACAAGGGCCATCTACCCATAGTTCTCCATCAGGATCTGTAAGAGCAATGTCTCGGAGGTCAACTCTACTCCTAGTCTGTTCGTCCGTGAGGGTCACACAGTCGTGTATAGGGGGCACATCGGGGTCATTTTTTGGGCAAGGGTAACAGTGTAGCAGGGTTCAATGTCGTGCATCTCTTCAGGGTGATGTGGGGTGCAAGTAGAGTCAATTCGTACCCTGTTAGTCGTGCGCTAGTCAGATGTTGAGTCTTAGTCTGGTTCAAAAGGGTGTCAACTGCATGGGGCACTAATACCGTGAGGGAGTTTGAAAGCACAATTCCCTCACTCTGGCGGATAGAGACAGCAGCAGCGGCTACTGCTCGAAGGCAGGCAGGTAGAGCTCTGGCGACTGGATCAAGAGTGGCAGAGAAGTAGGCACAAGGGCGTTGTTTGGCGCCGATGGGCTGAGTTAGAACAGACAATGCGCATCCCTCCCTTTCGTGAGTGAAGAGGGAGAAGGGCTTGGAGTAATCTGGTGTTCCTAGAACGGGTGCCGAGCAAAGGGCATCCCGCAACTCCTTAAAGGATGCTTGGCATTCGGGAGTCCAAGGGAGTGGGAACGGAACATCTTTGGCCAACAGGGAGAGTAGGGGTTTTATAATGAGACTGAAATTTGGTAACCATTGTCGGCAGAAAGAAGTAAGGCCCACTAATGAACGGACTTGCTTCTGTGTTTTTGGAATGGGGGTGTCTAGGATGGTTTGGATTCGGTCGGGCGTAAGTTTCCTCCCTTCTTTGGACAGGAGATGGCCTAGGTATGTTACTTGGGGCTGGCAGAACTGCAGTTTCTTTTTGGAGACTTTGTGGCCATTCTCCGCAAGAAAGTGCAAGAGTTGGATAGTGGCTGTGATTGCAAGTGGAGTGGTGTCGGCCGCCAGAAGGATATCATCGACATATTGGATCAACACCACTCCATCTGGTAGCTGGACGGCGTCCAGCTGTCTTTTGAGGGCCTGGCTGTAGATGCTGGGACTTTCAGTGTAGCCCTGGGGAGCTCTACAAAATCGGTACGAACAGTTTTTTAAAGTGAAGCCGAAGAGATAACGGCTGTCTGGATGGATGGGGATAGAGAAGAATGCATTTTTAAGATCAATAACGGTGAAGATGGTGGCAGTGGACGGGATGAGAGTCAGAATGGTGGCGATGTCTGAGACTACGGGGTACTGTGGTACCACCACTTTGTTGATTTCTCGCAGGTCGATGATGAAGCGGTACGCTTTCTCATCTCCCTCACCTTGCTTCTTAACAATGGGTAGGATAGGGCTATTGCAGACATTACTAACCACTTCCTCTACCACTCCTGCATCTACCAAGGACTGAATAATCGCTACCAATGCCTTCTCGCCTTCGGGCGATATCCGGTACTGTGGGAGTTTCGGGAGTATTGCATCTGGTCGAACAGTTATGTGTACAGGATCGATCATCATTCGTCCTACATCCGAGTCGTTTCTGGCCCAGAGGTACAGGGGTAGGGTATCGAGCAAGGATAGGTCAGCATCTGTTATGGCGTACATATGTCGTGCGGGTTGGGGTCTGGACATGCTCGGGTTGTCGTACAGGATGACTCGGACTCCATCCGGGGAACACCTAATAGTAGCTCGGAAATGTTTCAGTAAATCAATACCCATAATGGCGTCAGGGGAGCTGGAGGAGAGCAGAAACGTTGTGTCAGTGGGATTGTTTCCTAGGTCAAAGGAGATAGGTACAGACAGGGGATTAGTGGAGGGTGTTCCATCGAAACCTATCGAGGTAATGTGTGAGCCAGACAAGTGTGCCCTTGGAATCAGTCGTTTTGATAATACACTACGTGTCGCTCCAGTGTCTACCAAAAATGGAGACGTTGTACCCAGGACCTTAGCAGTGACGTAAGGACCTTGCTAGTCAACACAGAGCTCGCCTGGATCCCTCCCTTGCCCCTGGCAGTCCTATGCAGAGTCGTGAGCATTGTTGCAGTCGGACTGTTGGCACTGATTCTGTCGGGGGCGGTCAAATGTGTTTGGTCTGTCAGATCGGTCATTGGTGGTGTCGCGGGTCTGCCCTCGTCCTTGCCCTCCAGTTTTGGAGCCATTGGTCATGTCCCTTGTTTCTTTATTTCTAATCATTTCCCGAAGGGCCAGGCATTGAGACTTCCAGTGCCCAAATTCTTTGCAAAATGCACACTGGTTCTCATCGAGGTCGGTTCGGGGTGTGGGGTTGCGGTCTCTAGGGGCCGAATTCCTAGGGGCATTCGACTGGTAGTTTCCCCTATACCGTTCCCTTCCTGTAGTCACTCCCTGCAGTTGAGCAATCATTACTCGTTCCTTTAAGTCCTTTTTCTTTTTCTCAGTTGCCCTTTCGTTCTCGTTCTTTTGGTGTTCGTATTACTGAGCCATCTGAAGGATAGCTGCAGGTTTAGAAGCTCCCCAACTACTCTCGCTAGTCTGTAACTTTTGGGAGACCTCTTGCGATAGCCCATTTACGTAGTTTTGCACGAATAGGTGTTGTCCGGTTGCGGTGGTCATATCTTGGCCACTGTAGTCGGAGAACACTGTTTCAAATCGTGAGAAGTATTCTGATACATCTTCCTGAGGCTTCTGGCGACAAGCCGTGACTACCGACCAGTCTACCTTCTTTTCTGGGATCAACGTCTTTAGCTTCTGCACTATTTTGTCGGGGAGTTCCAGTATGTCTTTTACAGTGGTTTCTTTCCGGGCTCTCGTTGCCTATCTAGGTCATCGAGTTGTTTCCAGGTGTGTCCGAACAGGTCTGTGTGGTCGGCTTTCCGGATTTGCTTCCACACATCAGCCGGCAGACACAACCCAAAAAACAAATCAATGTCCGCTAGAGTCATTATGGTTGAGCCCAAGGCTGTGCCTAGTTCTGTATAAAATGCCGTAGGGTTCTTTCGCAGATCGGGCAGGGTTTGCCTAAAGGTTAAAATATCTTGCCGATCCCATGGTTGGTAAACCCAGTTGTACACAACCCTCCCTTTTGCATCTGCGTGGTTGATATCATCGTTTGTTCCCTGACCTCTTGGGGGAACCCAATAGGGGGCGGCTTCTCTGATGGGCATCATCGTGTTGGCTGCTTCTACTGAGGGCTCAATCGTCTCAGGGACTGTGATCTTGACCTCTGGCTTCTGTTCCGTGAGGTGGCGGAAGACCTCAAGCGTTTGCATGAAGAGGTCTGTCACATCGCTCTCAGTTCCATCTCCAACATCGACCCTTCTATATAGAGCCGTCAATTTAGCAGGACCTTTATTCTGGTACCTATCCTCATACGCGTTCAGGGTGTGGTAGCTGAACCGTAAAATGAAATGCCGTCTGTGACTACCGGCATGTGAATTATGCATATTCATCGTATATTCCTCGCTCTCCTTCCGTTCTACCAATGTTTTTGCTATCTTGTCGATTCCATCCCGCTCATCTTTGCTCAACCTATTTGGTCTGGCTGTTAGGTGCCTGCTAGTCTCATGTTCATCTGCTGTTGTTACCAATGCGGCTGGTGCGAAGGCCGTAAGAGCCGGGGCACTAGCGCTAGAGTAACCCACGCCTGCACTTTGGACTGGTGAGTGTTGTGCTAGAGGCTGGCTGGGAGCATAAGGAGGAGGCATGTAGATAATTGGAGGACCGAGTAGTAACTCGTCATTTGACCGCTGTTTGGAGGGCATCTCCGGGTAGAGCGCAGAGGTGGTCCTGACAGGGCATTGGCCTGCCATTCCTGATTCTTGCGTTTGTTTAACTTCCTCTCTTCTTCTTATTTCTTCATCTAGTTCTTTTGCGGCCAGATGGGCTGTTTTTCGTAACTCTTTCACTATTTTCGCTTCCTCTCTTTTCCTGCGATGTTCTGCTTCTTTGCGCCACATGCCAATACTATCGAGCATAGTGGGTGTTGCCTTGTTTATTTTTACAGCTGCTTCTAGTGTTTTTATTTTATTTTTATCAAAAGAACCTATCAGTGGCCACTGATTTTTAGGATCCTTTTTTGTATATTTATGCCATAACCTACTATAAGCTATAGCGACTAGTCCTTGCTTAGTAAACATGTCCTTATTAGGGGTGCCTTCCAGTGGAGCTGGATGGTTCATCTCTAATAAGCGGTCCGGGTTGACCCAACTATGAACCAATGGGGAGAAGATAGGCATGACGGATTACAATGGGGGCAAAAGCCTGCACTACCTATCTTTTCACTATTTGCAAAGACTGGACAGAATATTCTATTCTACGCTATTTGCAAACAGAGAATACCTCCGAAAAGAACCAATTCCCAAAACAGTCAATGTTCGGGCAAACAATCAATCAATGAGGAACGAAATAGGCACGACGTGTTAAAGGTTTGCGTTACCTACCCTTCACTATCGGCAAAGGGAGAGAGAATATTCCTATTCTTCCCCGTTTGAGGACAGAGAAGATCCTTAAGAGAACCAACTTCGAACAATTCAATGCTCGATTCAATCAATCAACCAATGAGGAGAAAAAAATAGGCACGACGTGTTAAAGGCTTGCGTTGCCTACCATTCACTATCTGCAAAGACTAAACAGAGTATGGCGATTCTGTACTTGTTTGCAAATAGAGAATTCCTCAGGAACAGTCAATAAGTAATACTAGTATTTTCAAACAATCAATCAATCAATTTCGCAATTTGTCGTGTATCACGACCTTACCCGGACCGCATGGACAGTTTCTCGTCTTCCGCTTCCAGCGCCCGATCGTCCTCTACTCTCTGTTGCTATCGCGGCACTCCTGGTGGTTCCCAGTCAGGACCGTAGATCACTCGGGAGAGGTCAGCTCGGAATCAGTGAAGTTCAGATGATCGGCTGTCAGACGAGGGTCTATCGGACAGGAGCTCTTTCCGATCGTTGCAGTTGTTCACTCTGTCGTCGGGACCTCTCCCACTGGATCCACGTGTCGCTGATGGGCCCCGCGTTTGGGACGCCAATTGTTAAAGATCAATTCAAAATGGTCAGGCGATTTCAGTAGATGTTTCCTAAGTTAACTTTGCCCGGCGTAAAACGCCTCTAATACCATACGAAGTTATTCAATAAAGAGGCAGGCGCTGGAGACAGGAAGACAGGAAACAAGTTTATTCCGTCGGAGTAGAACACATCAGATCAGACAACAAGGTATCGTCTCGAGGTGCTCTCTAACCTCTTTGAGACCTGGTCTTTTATACACTGCTTTAAGGCATGTGAACGTCCTTTATTACAACAGGGACATTGTGAAGTATGAGAACGACATCACCGGCACCCCCCCCCCCAGTTCCGGCCCATTCCAACACATGACAACAGTAGAGGCCCTTTCCCCTCATATGATTGGGAGGGGCCATCACGCAGCTGAGTGTTCTGCCGATTCCTTTGGAATGTGTGCGCCTGATCGAATCTCAGGGGGTGGGGACGTCATGATCAATAGTGATCCCTTTCAGGAGAAGCGAGTGCATGCAGTAGTGGGCAATAAACTGTATCCTCGGGCTAAGGGATGACCAGCGGTTCGTACAGGCAGTCGGGCTCAGAGGAAGGGGTCATCAAAGGAGGGGTATTCATGGGCGGAAAGGAGGTGTTGGTCAGGCGCGGGGTGTGATTCCCTGAGACAGAGTCATGGGGGGGTTTCATGGCTTGTGCATGTGAGCGCGGGGGCAGCCAGGAGGCGCGGGGAAGGCTTGCAAGGTTCAGGGAAGTGTGCTGACGGGCGATCGTGAACAGGGAGACCATGGTACCTAAAATGGCTGTCGTGTATGCTCATACGTGAGTCTGCAAGATGGCGTAGATGATGTTCAGTACACGAACTAAAATTCCACACCCACACAAAAATGAATGTGAAGTTTTTAATTTTCCCTGCTCTGGATGCATACTCTGTTCTCTTCGGCTCTTTGGTTGATCATGCTCCCAACTAACATATTTTCTCTCTATTTCTTGAAGTCACACACTTTGGTGGGTCATGCCTGGTTACTGTTGCTACTATTCTTTGATGTCATATACCGTGCGACTGATGGAGCCGGGTGGATAATATGGCCAATCTCTTTCATAGGTAGATTTAAATTGGATAAAGATGGTTCATGTGGCAGACCCATAGGCCAATCCTGCATCTTCCACATGCTTCAACACCCTCCGCTTACTCAGCAAGACCTTCAAATGAACCCACCCCCCGAATCCAGGAAGACCGTCACCTATGCACCCATCATCAGCAGGCTGGACTATGGAAACACCCTCTATGCTGGAATCAACAAATCTCTACTCTACAAAATTTAGACTGCCCAGAAGGCCGCAGCTAGACTCATGCTCAGCATCCCATGACAAGACCACATTACCCAGCATATACGAGACCTCCATTGCCTCCCCGTCAAAAAAAGAGTGACTTTCAAACTGCTCACACACACCCATAAAGGTCTCCACAACACCGGACCCCAATACCTCAACAAATAATGTCCTTCTACACCCCAAAAGGAACCTCCACTCCGCTGACCAGGTCTTGGCCGAGATCCCCTGCATCCACAAAACCAGTACAGGAGGCATACCCTTCTCCTACATCATGGACAAGACCTGGAACAAACTACCCCTCAGCATCAGATGAAGCACCACACTGAAAGCATTCAGGAAGAGCCTCAAGATCTGGCTTTTCGAATGACCTGAATGTGCCCAAATCCCCAAACACACACTCCCCCGGCGCCTTGGGACCCTCACAGGTTAGTAGTGTGCTCTATAAATCCCTGATTGATTGATTGATAGGCCACCAAAGTGTGTGTTTGAGTGTTATCAAATGGCCCTGCTATTGGTTTGGCTGTCTGTAACTCCTAAGGGTAGTGGAATGAGCAGTGTTGCCTTTTACAATATAAAGAGAATCTCCCAGATTGGCTTGGTTTGCTTCACCTCTGAGAGCTACTTTAAGGGTGCTGGTGAGCTACCAGTAGCTCCCAAGCTACTGGTTGGAGACCCCTGTTCTGGATGGTCTGTAGCCTGTGTAGGAGAGTTCTGTTGATTCCGGCGTAGAAGACATTGCCGTAGTCCAATCTGCTGGTTATGATTGAGTGGGTGCCGGTTTTTCTGCATTCAGTGGTTATTCATTTGAAGGTCTTGCAGAGGATCCAAAGACAGTTGAAGCTGGTGGAGGCGATGGAGTTGATCTGATGGGTCATGGTGAGGGAGGAGTCGAGAATAATGCTGAGGTTCCATGCGTGGTCTGTCGGGGCGGGTGGACTCCCGAGGGTGGAGGGCCACCAGGTGTTGTCCCAGGCGGAGGAGGAGGGTCAGAGGATGAGGACCTCGGTCTTCTCAGAGTTGAGCTTCAGGCAGCTGCTTTTCATCCAGGCGGCCATGTCTCTCATTACTTCCTGGAAACAGAGTCTGGTGTCTTCGGGGTTCTTCTTGAGGGATAGGATGAGCTGGGTGTCATCGGCATAAGTTGCTATGCTGAGCCCGTGTTGTCTGATGATGGCGGCGAGGGGGGCCATGTAGATGTTGAAGAGCTTGGGGCTGAGCGATGATCCTTGCGGAACTCATCAGGTGATCCGTGTGGGTTCGGAGAGTAAAGGATGAAGTCTGTTCCTCTGGGTTCTGCCGGAGAGAAAGGATCGGATCCAGGAGAGGTCGGTTCCTCGTATCCCTGTGTCGTGGAGTCTGGCTGCGAGGGTGCGATGTGACACCGTGTTAAAAGCTGTAGAGAGGTCAAGTAGGTGGTGACGATCGGCTCTACGTCGGTGGTGGTGGAGCGTGGGGTGAGATTATGATGTCAAGAAGACTATTCATGTTAAGATTAATCCCATAAGTGCAAGCTATTATGAGGTATGGGAAATAGAAGGAAATAGCAAGAGTTCAGAGAAAGAAAGATGCAAGCACACTAGAGATTTTTTGCCCGAGCTATAGAAAAACAATAACTACAGAATTTGAATGGCCATCCATTTGGTGGTGTTCCTGGATGGTCAGCCTTGTCTAAAATAAATATGGGCGTAGTTCGCGAAGTAGCGCTACGCGTAGCTACGCGAAGTGCACTTCGCACTGTGCGAGCTACGCGTGCACTACACAAATTGCATAGTACCCTGTTCGCACTGTGCAAGATGCCGTTTCCAATGATTGCACAGTACGGACAAGCATCCGGCACTGTGCAATAATTGAAAACGGCATCTTGCACAGTGCGAGCTGTAGTTTTCTGCCGCTCGAGAAGATTTGTACTCGAGCGGCAGCTTTCTCAACGCGGACTGGTAGTTTCTCGTCGCGAGCGGTCACGGGCATACGCGACCACTAGCAATGACAAACCTGACCTCCCCGAGTTGAGAATTTTGCTGGGAGGTTCATTTCCCACGCTCGCGATCGGCAACTTGATGTTGCTGGTCACGAACGAGGAAAAAGTCTCACCATGATGTAATTTTCCTTGCTCGCAGTTACCAACCTGACGATGATGACCGCGGGCAAGCAAAAAATGACCGCTGCACTACGCTACGCGTGTTTGCACTGTGCTACGTGCAGTTCGCGTAGTGCAAAGTAGCGGAAACTTCGCAAACTACCCGAGCGTAGCGTAGTGCTTTGCCCACTGTTAGTCTAAAAGCTGAGAATCTTATTTGGCTCATACATTTGTTAAAGGCGAACATTTAGTTGACATCAATTATTTCTCAGCAAATGAGTGTGCAGTAGGTGAGCTCGACCCACAATTAACAGGACTTCTTAAGCCTACCTGATTGCTTCCTGGGAATGTGGAAATGTCGGCTAATTCAATACAGTGGACAGTCAAGGAGTATTTAGCATTGATGTCTTGATTAGAGCAAAAGAGTGAAGTGTATATTCAGCAATTGGTGGGACTCACACTCCCTGTAAATGTAAATGTAGTTGAGCTTATATAGCGCACAGCTACCCGCAGTGGGTGTCCCGGCGCTTGCTTAGGGAACCCTTCCTAGTATTCCCCTGTGAGATAGCAGGGTATCCACAAGGTGAAAGTCAGGCATCCCGCCGCGAGGGGCCGTTGTGGAGATTAAGCAAGCTATTGCCCAGAGTCGCAGAGTGTGAACCCGTGAGTCGAGGAGGCACCAGGGCTAGAATTATCAAGTCTGTGGAATTTTTAGCCCAAGACCCTGCCGAGGCGGGGAATTGAACCCTGGTCCAGGACCGATCTCAGCTTCCGGGTCTGCTGCCTCTAACCCCTGAGCCACACTTCTCCCTGCACATGTGGTCATCTATAATTATGACAATGTTATCTCTGACATTAACAGGGCTCTCTTTCTCAGGGAAGTAATATACGAGAGTGCAAATATGTGCAAAATCCCTCTTTTTGCATGAACACTCCCATTGTTTTCTGACTGGTAGTTCTGTTTTTTTAAGTCTGCACACTGGGGCACCTCTCTCCAGTCCCTTGTTTATGTGCTTCTACCCCTAAAGCATGGTACAATTGGCTAATCCTCACTGGAAATCCTTAACTTTCCAGTAAGGCCATTGTATACGGAGCAGGAAAATACACCAATGGCATGGGAAGTTAAAAGCCACCTGTGGACTGTAGCGCATGTTGTGCCACCAAGTAGACAAACAAAACATGTCTTCAGGCCTATCTGAACAACATGCCTGTTGCTGCTTTAACACCTGCAGGGGAACTTGTCAAAAGAAGCCTTTTTGACAGGTAAAGCCCAACTGTTACATATTAGGTCATGCTTAAATGTATGGTGCATGTACCTTTGGTGACTAGCCACCAACATCTTTCACTGCAAAAAGATATGTATGTTGCAATTGGAAATACTAAAGTTCACATAAAATAATAATTCTGCTATCTTCGGTTAGGGACAGCTACTGGAGTGATTTAACCCCTATTTTTCAAGTTCAGCAGGTTCAAGTTTCAGGTTCAGCAGGACCTGTGCCCTCCTGGTCTAGACTCAGCTGACTGAGCCTCCCTGCTGCTGTGCCTCCACCAAGTCTCATAAAGGGTATCATTTACCTGTGATACTCGTCATATTTGGTGTTTTATTTTCTGCCTTATTTTGACCCTGTGCTTATTTTGACTCTGTGTTCTTTTTCTGCCTTATTTTCCTTATTGCCTGATTCTTTCTTCTTGCCCTTTTCTTGTCCTACTTTCTTTAACCCTGTGCCAGGTTCTGCCCAATCTTCGCCGCTGCTGCCTCCACGGCCTCTCCCCCTGCCAGCTTCCCGCTCCCGCCACCCAGCTGCTCCTCCCTCCCCCTTCCCTTATTTAATGGCAGACGCATGCAGCATGTGCGTTGCGGGCACGCTGAAGGCGCACTAAAGGCAAGCCCGTCTGCGCCCGTCTGCGACCGGACAGTGGCCAGTGCAAGGAACCCTGGCTCAACGACCACACACCGCTACAACACAGCTGCCCTCCTTGCACTCAACTCAGGGAGGAACAACATCTGCCTACATGGACTACATACTCGTTGGAGACCTGAACTTCTACCTCAACAACCCCAGCGACCCCAGATCCACCACTGTCCTGGACAACCTTGCCAACATCGGACTCAAACAGCTCGTCACCACGCTCACCCACAAGGCAGGATACACCCTCGACCCCATCTTCGCAGGAGGAATTAAAATCAATTTCAGCCACACCATGCAACCCCCATGGATGGACCACCACTGCGTATACTTCCATGTCGATTAACCCATGCCGCCCAAACCTGAACCTTTCCCTCCACAAAGGAGTTGGAGCAAAGTCACAGAGGAGCAGCTCAACGCCAACCTCAACTACGACTTCTCCACCACCTCGACCGATGCCACCCTCGCAGTCAAAGAACTCCACAGATGGATCTTCAACTGCACAGACAAACTCGCACCCCTACGAAACCCTGACATACAGCACTCCAGGAAGGCCACCTGGTCCACCACTGACCTCCAAGAATCCAGACACACCTGCAGGCGTCTCGAGAAGAACTGGAGACACAGCAAGACAACAGGAGGCTGCACCACCTAGTTGAACGCCATGACGGAATACCACCAACGCATCAGATCCACCAAAAGGGCCTTCATTCAAAACAAGATCTTCACCAACTCCAGCAACTCCAAGGAACTCTTCAACGTCATCCAGGAATTCACCAAGCCAGCCAGCGAAACCAAGGACATCACCCCCTCCTAGGACCCCTGCAATAAGCTCAGAGCCTAATTCCATCTGAAATCAAGAACCTCTACGACAACTTCAACAACCAGACACTCGAAACCATAACCACGTCTCTCTCCAGCAACACCAGCCAACCCACCAGCTCCTCCGGGACCCTGGTCACAAGCGAAGACACCACCTCGACCATGAGAGGCATCCACTCAGGGGCACCCATGGACCCATGCCTACCGCACATCTCCCAGAGAGCTGTTGTTGCTCCAGAACTACAACGCACCATCAATGCCTCCTTGAAGACCAGCATCTTTCCAGATGACTGGAAATGCACAGAAGTCAGACCCCTGCTCAAGAAGCCCTCAGCAGATCGCAAAGACCTCAAGAACTACTGTCTCATCTCCCTCCTCCCCTTCACGGCCAAAGTCACAGAGAAGACCACCAATACACAACTAACAACATTAATTGAAGAAAACTCCACCCACGACCCTTCCCAATCTAGATTTTGCAGCAACCACAGCACCGAGGCTGTCCTACTCGCCGCCACACACGCCATCCGCACCCTCCTCGACCAAGGACACACTGCGGCCCTGATCCTGGTCGACTTCTCAGCAGCATTCAACAACATCTCCCATTGCACACTCACCACCAGACTCCACTACGCCGGTATACAAGGAAGTGCCCTCTACTGGATCCTCTCGTTCCTTACTGGCAGAACCCAAAGAATCAGACTACCACCTTTCCTCTCCAAACCCACAGAAAACAACTGTGGAGTATCCCAAGGATCATCAGTCAGCCCTACGCTCTTCAACATCTACATGGCCCCCCTCGCATCCATTGTCAGACAGCACGGATTTAGCATAGTTTCCTATGTCGACGACACCCAGCTCATCCTCCTCTACCTCACCAAGGACCCCATCACCACCAGACTCAACTTCCAGGAAGGAATGAAGGATTTCACATCCTGGATGAACATCAGCTGCCTGAAACTCAGTTTTGAGAAGACAGAGGTCCTCGTCCGCATGGGACAACACCTGCTGGCCCTCCGCCCTCGGCAGCCCTCCCACACCCACGGACCTGATTGTTTCCCTAGCGTCGGTCCATTTTTCTGCTTGTGACCTGGTCACATACATGCGTGTCGTTGTCCTATTCTCAGCTGTGGTTCGGGCAGTGGTGTCGGCTAGTGCCTTTCCCTGTCCAACTAAATCTGTCACCTTCTTGTGTGCCTGGCATTTGATCACTGCTAATTGTCTGGGGAGAAGAACTGCTTCAATCAGGGCGGAGACTAAATCTCCGTGAAGGATGGGTGTACCGTGGGACGTCAGGAATCCCCTTTCCCTCCACAGGAGCCCAAAATGATGAACCACCCCGAAGGCGTACTGGCTGTCCGTGTAAATGTTTGCCGTGGTTCCTGCTGCTATGATACATGCTCGTGTGAGGGCAATTAGTTCTGCTGCCTGTGCGGATCGTTGTGTGATGCGAGCGGTTTCAACTACTGTTCGAGCTGTCGTCACCGCATAGGCAGCAGAAGTGGTGCCGTCTGGGAGTTTGATACAAGGGCCATCTACCCATAGTTCTCCATCAGGATCTGTAAGAGCAATGTCTCGGAGGTCAACTCTACTCCTAGTCTGTTCGTCCGTGAGGGTCACACAGTCGTGTATAGGGGGCACATCGGGGTCATTTCTGGGCAAGGGTAACAGTGTAGCAGGGTTCAATGTCGTGCATCTCTTCAGGGTGATGTGGGGTGCAAGTAGAGTCAATTCGTACCCTGTTAGTCGTGCGCTAGTCAGATGTTGAGTCTTAGTCTGGTTCAAAAGGGTGTCAACTGCATGGGGCACTAATACCGTGAGGGAGTTTGAAAGCACAATTCCCTCACTCTGGCGGATAGAGACAGCAGCAGCGGCTACTGCTCGAAGGCAGGCAGGTAGAGCTCTGGCGACTGGATCAAGAGTGGCAGAGAAGTAGGCACAAGGGCGTTGTTTGGCGCCGATGGGCTGAGTTAGAACAGACAATGCGCATCCCTCCCTTTCGTGAGTGAAGAGGGAGAAGGGCTTGGAGTAATCTGGTGTTCCTAGAACGGGTGCCGAGCAAAGGGCATCCCGCAACTCCTTAAAGGATGCTTGGCATTCGGGAGTCCAAGGGAGTGGGAACGGAACATCTTTGGCCAACAGGGAGAGTAGGGGTTTTATAATGAGACTGAAATTTGGTAACCATTGTCGGCAGAAAGAAGTAAGGCCCACTAATGAACGGACTTGCTTCTGTGTTTTTGGAATGGGGGTGTCTAGGATGGTTTGGATTCGGTCGGGCGTAAGTTTCCTCCCTTCTTTGGACAGGAGATGGCCTAGGTATGTTACTTGGGGCTGGCAGAACTGCAGTTTCTTTTTGGAGACTTTGTGGCCATTCTCCGCAAGAAAGTGCAAGAGTTGGATAGTGGCTGTGATTGCAAGTGGAGTGGTGTCGGCCGCCAGAAGGATATCATCGACATATTGGATCAACACCACTCCATCTGGTAGCTGGACGGCGTCCAGCTGTCTTTTGAGGGCCTGGCTGTAGATGCTGGGACTTTCAGTGTAGCCCTGGGGAGCTCTACAAAATCGGTACGAACAGTTTTTTAAAGTGAAGCCGAAGAGATAACGGCTGTCTGGATGGATGGGGATAGAGAAGAATGCATTTTTAAGATCAATAACGGTGAAGATGGTGGCAGTGGACGGGATGAGAGTCAGAATGGTGGCGATGTCTGAGACTACGGGGTACTGTGGTACCACCACTTTGTTGATTTCTCGCAGGTCGATGATGAAGCGGTACGCTTTCTCATCTCCCTCACCTTGCTTCTTAACAATGGGTAGGATAGGGCTATTGCAGACATTACTAACCACTTCCTCTACCACTCCTGCATCTACCAAGGACTGAATAATCGCTACCAATGCCTTCTCGCCTTCGGGCGATATCCGGTACTGTGGGAGTTTCGGGAGTATTGCATCTGGTCGAACAGTTATGTGTACAGGATCGATCATCATTCGTCCTACATCCGAGTCGTTTCTGGCCCAGAGGTACAGGGGTAGGGTATCGAGCAAGGATAGGTCAGCATCTGTTATGGCGTACATATGTCGTGCGGGTTGGGGTCTGGACATGCTCGGGTTGTCGTACAGGATGACTCGGACTCCATCCGGGGAACACCTAATAGTAGCTCGGAAATGTTTCAGTAAATCAATACCCATAATGGCGTCAGGGGAGCTGGAGGAGAGCAGAAACGTTGTGTCAGTGGGATTGTTTCCTAGGTCAAAGGAGATAGGTACAGACAGGGGATTAGTGGAGGGTGTTCCATCGAAACCTATCGAGGTAATGTGTGAGCCAGACAAGTGTGCCCTTGGAATCAGTCGTTTTGATAATACACTACGTGTCGCTCCAGTGTCTACCAAAAATGGAGACGTTGTACCCAGGACCTTAGCAGTGACGTAAGGACCTTGCTAGTCAACACAGAGCTCGCCTGGATCCCTCCCTTGCCCCTGGCAGTCCTATGCAGAGTCGTGAGCATTGTTGCAGTCGGACTGTTGGCACTGATTCTGTCGGGGGCGGTCAAATGTGTTTGGTCTGTCAGATCGGTCATTGGTGGTGTCGCGGGTCTGCCCTCGTCCTTGCCCTCCAGTTTTGGAGCCATTGGTCATGTCCCTTGTTTCTTTATTTCTAATCATTTCCCGAAGGGCCAGGCATTGAGACTTCCAGTGCCCAAATTCTTTGCAAAATGCACACTGGTTCTCATCGAGGTCGGTTCGGGGTGTGGGGTTGCGGTCTCTAGGGGCCGAATTCCTAGGGGCATTCGACTGGTAGTTTCCCCTATACCGTTCCCTTCCTGTAGTCACTCCCTGCAGTTGAGCAATCATTACTCGTTCCTTTAAGTCCTTTTTCTTTTTCTCAGTTGCCCTTTCGTTCTCGTTCTTTTGGTGTTCGTATTACTGAGCCATCTGAAGGATAGCTGCAGGTTTAGAAGCTCCCCAACTACTCTCGCTAGTCTGTAACTTTTGGGAGACCTCTTGCGATAGCCCATTTACGTAGTTTTGCACGAATAGGTGTTGTCCGGTTGCGGTGGTCATATCTTGGCCACTGTAGTCGGAGAACACTGTTTCAAATCGTGAGAAGTATTCTGATACATCTTCCTGAGGCTTCTGGCGACAAGCCGTGACTACCGACCAGTCTACCTTCTTTTCTGGGATCAACGTCTTTAGCTTCTGCACTATTTTGTCGGGGAGTTCCAGTATGTCTTTTACAGTGGTTTCTTTCCGGGCTCTCGTTGCCTATCTAGGTCATCGAGTTGTTTCCAGGTGTGTCCGAACAGGTCTGTGTGGTCGGCTTTCCGGATTTGCTTCCACACATCAGCCGGCAGACACAACCCAAAAAACAAATCAATGTCCGCTAGAGTCATTATGGTTGAGCCCAAGGCTGTGCCTAGTTCTGTATAAAATGCCGTAGGGTTCTTTCGCAGATCGGGCAGGGTTTGCCTAAAGGTTAAAATATCTTGCCGATCCCATGGTTGGTAAACCCAGTTGTACACAACCCTCCCTTTTGCATCTGCGTGGTTGATATCATCGTTTGTTCCCTGACCTCTTGGGGTAACCCAATAGGGGGCGGCTTCTCTGATGGGCATCATCGTGTTGGCTGCTTCTACTGAGGGCTCAATCGTCTCAGGGACTGTGATCTTGACCTCTGGCTTCTGTTCCGTGAGGTGGCGGAAGACCTCAAGCGTTTGCATGAAGAGGTCTGTCACATCGCTCTCAGTTCCATCTCCAACATCGACCCTTCTATATAGAGCCGTCAATTTAGCAGGACCTTTATTCTGGTACCTATCCTCATACGCGTTCAGGGTGTGGTAGCTGAACCGTAAAATGAAATGCCGTCTGTGACTACCGGCATGTGAATTATGCATATTCATCGTATATTCCTCGCTCTCCTTCCGTTCTACCAATGTTTTTGCTATCTTGTCGATTCCATCCCGCTCATCTTTGCTCAACCTATTTGGTCTGGCTGTTAGGTGCCTGCTAGTCTCATGTTCATCTGCTGTTGTTACCAATGCGGCTGGTGCGAAGGCCGTAAGAGCCGGGGCACTAGCGCTAGAGTAACCCACGCCTGCACTTTGGACTGGTGAGTGTTGTGCTAGAGGCTGGCTGGGAGCATAAGGAGGAGGCATGTAGATAATTGGAGGACCGAGTAGTAACTCGTCATTTGACCGCTGTTTGGAGGGCATCTCCGGGTAGAGCGCAGAGGTGGTCCTGACAGGGCATTGGCCTGCCATTCCTGATTCTTGCGTTTGTTTAACTTCCTCTCTTCTTCTTATTTCTTCATCTAGTTCTTTTGCGGCCAGATGGGCTGTTTTTCGTAACTCTTTCACTATTTTCGCTTCCTCTCTTTTCCTGCGATGTTCTGCTTCTTTGCGCCACATGCCAATACTATCGAGCATAGTGGGTGTTGCCTTGTTTATTTTTACAGCTGCTTCTAGTGTTTTTATTTTATTTTTATCAAAAGAACCTATCAGTGGCCACTGATTTTTAGGATCCTTTTTTGTATATTTATGCCATAACCTACTATAAGCTATAGCGACTAGTCCTTGCTTAGTAAACATGTCCTTATTAGGGGTGCCTTCCAGTGGAGCTGGATGGTTCATCTCTAATAAGCGGTCCGGGTTGACCCAACTATGAACCAATGGGGAGAAGATAGGCATGACGGATTACAATGGGGGCAAAAGCCTGCACTACCTATCTTTTCACTATTTGCAAAGACTGGACAGAATATTCTATTCTACGCTATTTGCAAACAGAGAATACCTCCGAAAAGAACCAATTCCCAAAACAGTCAATGTTCGGGCAAACAATCAATCAATGAGGAACGAAATAGGCACGACGTGTTAAAGGTTTGCGTTACCTACCCTTCACTATCGGCAAAGGGAGAGAGAATATTCCTATTCTTCCCCGTTTGAGGACAGAGAAGATCCTTAAGAGAACCAACTTCGAACAATTCAATGCTCGATTCAATCAATCAACCAATGAGGAGAAAAAAATAGGCACGACGTGTTAAAGGCTTGCGTTGCCTACCATTCACTATCTGCAAAGACTAAACAGAGTATGGCGATTCTGTACTTGTTTGCAAATAGAGAATTCCTCAGGAACAGTCAATAAGTAATACTAGTATTTTCAAACAATCAATCAATCAATTTCGCAATTTGTCGTGTATCACGACCTTACCCGGACCGCATGGACAGATTCTCGTCTTCCGCTTCCAGCGCCCGATCGTCCTCTACTCTCTGTTGCTATCGCGGCACTCCTGGTGGTTCCCAGTCAGGACCGTAGATCACTCGGGAGAGGTCAGCTCGGAATCAGTGAAGTTCAGATGATCGGCTGTCAGACGAGGGTCTATCGGACAGGAGCTCTTTCCGATCGTTGCAGTTGTTCACTCTGTCGTCGGGACCTCTCCCACTGGATCCACGTGTCGCTGATGGGCCCCGCGTTTGGGACGCCAATTGTTAAAGATCAATTCAAAATGGTCAGGCGATTTCAGTAGATGTTTCCTAAGTTAACTTTGCCCGGCGTAAAACGCCTCTAATACCATACGAAGTTATTCAATAAAGAGGCAGGCGCTGGAGACAGGAAGACAGGAAACAAGTTTATTCCGTCGGAGTAGAACACATCAGATCAGACAACAAGGTATCGTCTCGAGGTGCTCTCTAACCTCTTTGAGACCTGGTCTTTTATACACTGCTTTAAGGCATGTGAACGTCCTTTATTACAACAGGGACATTGTGAAGTATGAGAACGACATCACCGGCACCCCCCCCCCCCCAGTTCCGGCCCATTCCAACACATGACAACAGTAGAGGCCCTTTCCCCTCATATGATTGGGAGGGGCCATCACGCAGCTGAGTGTTCTGCCGATTCCTTTGGAATGTGTGCGCCTGATCGAATCTCAGGGGGTGGGGACGTCATGATCAATAGTGATCCCTTTCAGGAGAAGCGAGTGCATGCAGTAGTGGGCAATAAACTGTATCCTCGGGCTAAGGGATGACCAGCGGTTCGTACAGGCAGTCGGGCTCAGAGGAAGGGGTCATCAAAGGAGGGGTATTCATGGGCGGAAAGGAGGTGTTGGTCAGGCGCGGGGTGTGATTCCCTGAGACAGAGTCATGGGGGGGGTTTCATGGCTTGTGCATGTGAGCGCGGGGGCAGCCAGGAGGCGCGGGGAAGGCTTGCAAGGTTCAGGGAAGTGTGCTGACGGGCGATCGTGAACAGGGAGACCATGGTACCTAAAATGGCTGTCGTGTATGCTCATACGTGAGTCTGCAAGATGGCGTAGATGATGTTCAGTACACGAACTAAAATTCCACACCCACACAAAAATGAATGTGAAGTTTTTAATTTTCCCTGCTCTGGATGCATACTCTGTTCTCTTCGGCTCTTTGGTTGATCATGCTCCCAACTAACATATTTTCTCTCTATTTCTTGAAGTCACACACTTTGGTGGGTCATGCCTGGTTACTGTTGCTACTATTCTTTGATGTCATATACCGTGCGACTGATGGAGCCGGGTGGATAATATGGCCAATCTCTTTCATAGGTAGATTTAAATTGGATAAAGATGGTTCATGTGGCAGACCCATAGGCCAATCCTGCATCTTCCACATGCTTCAACACCCTCCGCTTACTCAGCAAGACCTTCAAATGAACCCACCCCCCGAATCCAGGAAGACCGTCACCTATGCACCCATCATCAGCAGGCTGGACTATGGAAACACCCTCTATGCTGGAATCAACAAATCTCTACTCTACAAAATTTAGACTGCCCAGAAGGCCGCAGCTAGACTCATGCTCAGCATCCCATGACAAGACCACATTACCCAGCATATACGAGACCTCCATTGCCTCCCCGTCAAAAAAAGAGTGACTTTCAAACTGCTCACACACACCCATAAAGGTCTCCACAACACCGGACCCCAATACCTCAACAAATAATGTCCTTCTACACCCCAAAAGGAACCTCCACTCCGCTGACCAGGTCTTGGCCGAGATCCCCTGCATCCACAAAACCAGTACAGGAGGCATACCCTTCTCCTACATCATGGACAAGACCTGGAACAAACTACCCCTCAGCATCAGATGAAGCACCACACTGAAAGCATTCAGGAAGAGCCTCAAGATCTGGCTTTTCGAATGACCTGAATGTGCCCAAATCCCCAAACACACACTCCCCCGGCGCCTTGGGACCCTCACAGGTTAGTAGTGTGCTCTATAAATCCCTGATTGATTGATTGATAGGCCACCAAAGTGTGTGTTTGAGTGTTATCAAATGGCCCTGCTATTGGTTTGGCTGTCTGTAACTCCTAAGGGTAGTGGAATGAGCAGTGTTGCCTTTTACAATATAAAGAGAATCTCCCAGATTGGCTTGGTTTGCTTCACCTCTGAGAGCTACTTTAAGGGTGCTGGTGAGCTACCAGTAGCTCCCAAGCTACTGGTTGGAGACCCCTGTTCTGGATGGTCTGTAGCCTGTGTAGGAGAGTTCTGTTGATTCCGGCGTAGAAGACATTGCCGTAGTCCAATCTGCTGGTTATGATTGAGTGGGTGCCGGTTTTTCTGCATTCAGTGGTTATTCATTTGAAGGTCTTGCAGAGGATCCAAAGACAGTTGAAGCTGGTGGAGGCGATGGAGTTGATCTGATGGGTCATGGTGAGGGAGGAGTCGAGAATAATGCTGAGGTTCCATGCGTGGTCTGTCGGGGCGGGTGGACTCCCGAGGGTGGAGGGCCACCAGGTGTTGTCCCAGGCGGAGGAGGAGGGTCAGAGGATGAGGACCTCGGTCTTCTCAGAGTTGAGCTTCAGGCAGCTGCTTTTCATCCAGGCGGCCATGTCTCTCATTACTTCCTGGAAACAGAGTCTGGTGTCTTCGGGGTTCTTCTTGAGGGATAGGATGAGCTGGGTGTCATCGGCATAAGTTGCTATGCTGAGCCCGTGTTGTCTGATGATGGCGGCGAGGGGGGCCATGTAGATGTTGAAGAGCTTGGGGCTGAGCGATGATCCTTGCGGAACTCATCAGGTGATCCGTGTGGGTTCGGAGAGTAAAGGATGAAGTCTGTTCCTCTGGGTTCTGCCGGAGAGAAAGGATCGGATCCAGGAGAGGTCGGTTCCTCGTATCCCTGTGTCGTGGAGTCTGGCTGCGAGGGTGCGATGTGACACCGTGTTAAAAGCTGTAGAGAGGTCAAGTAGGTGGTGACGATCGGCTCTACGTCGGTGGTGGTGGAGCGTGGGGTGAGATTATGATGTCAAGAAGACTATTCATGTTAAGATTAATCCCATAAGTGCAAGCTATTATGAGGTATGGGAAATAGAAGGAAATAGCAAGAGTTCAGAGAAAGAAAGATGCAAGCACACTAGAGATTTTTTGCCCGAGCTATAGAAAAACAATAACTACAGAATTTGAATGGCCATCCATTTGGTGGTGTTCCTGGATGGTCAGCCTTGTCTAAAATAAATATGGGCGTAGTTCGCGAAGTAGCGCTACGCGTAGCTACGCGAAGTGCACTTCGCACTGTGCGAGCTACGCGTGCACTACACAAATTGCATAGTACCCTGTTCGCACTGTGCAAGATGCCGTTTCCAATGATTGCACAGTACGGACAAGCATCCGGCACTGTGCAATAATTGAAAACGGCATCTTGCACAGTGCGAGCTGTAGTTTTCTGCCGCTCGAGAAGATTTGTACTCGAGCGGCAGCTTTCTCAACGCGGACTGGTAGTTTCTCGTCGCGAGCGGTCACGGGCATACGCGACCACTAGCAATGACAAACCTGACCTCCCCGAGTTGAGAATTTTGCTGGGAGGTTCATTTCCCACGCTCGCGATCGGCAACTTGATGTTGCTGGTCACGAACGAGGAAAAAGTCTCACCATGATGTAATTTTCCTTGCTCGCAGTTACCAACCTGACGATGATGACCGCGGGCAAGCAAAAAATGACCGCTGCACTACGCTACGCGTGTTTGCACTGTGCTACGTGCAGTTCGCGTAGTGCAAAGTAGCGGAAACTTCGCAAACTACCCGAGCGTAGCGTAGTGCTTTGCCCACTGTTAGTCTAAAAGCTGAGAATCTTATTTGGCTCATACATTTGTTAAAGGCGAACATTTAGTTGACATCAATTATTTCTCAGCAAATGAGTGTGCAGTAGGTGAGCTCGACCCACAATTAACAGGACTTCTTAAGCCTACCTGATTGCTTCCTGGGAATGTGGAAATGTCGGCTAATTCAATACAGTGGACAGTCAAGGAGTATTTAGCATTGATGTCTTGATTAGAGCAAAAGAGTGAAGTGTATATTCAGCAATTGGTGGGACTCACACTCCCTGTAAATGTAAATGTAGTTGAGCTTATATAGCGCACAGCTACCCGCAGTGGGTGTCCCGGCGCTTGCTTAGGGAACCCTTCCTAGTATTCCCCTGTGAGATAGCAGGGTATCCACAAGGTGAAAGTCAGGCATCCCGCCGCGAGGGGCCGTTGTGGAGATTAAGCAAGCTATTGCCCAGAGTCGCAGAGTGTGAACCCGTGAGTCGAGGAGGCACCAGGGCTAGAATTATCAAGTCTGTGGAATTTTTAGCCCAAGACCCTGCCGAGGCGGGGAATTGAACCCTGGTCCAGGACCGATCTCAGCTTCCGGGTCTGCTGCCTCTAACCCCTGAGCCACACTTCTCCCTGCACATGTGGTCATCTATAATTATGACAATGTTATCTCTGACATTAACAGGGCTCTCTTTCTCAGGGAAGTAATATACGAGAGTGCAAATATGTGCAAAATCCCTCTTTTTGCATGAACACTCCCATTGTTTTCTGACTGGTAGTTCTGTTTTTTTAAGTCTGCACACTGGGGCACCTCTCTCCAGTCCCTTGTTTATGTGCTTCTACCCCTAAAGCATGGTACAATTGGCTAATCCTCACTGGAAATCCTTAACTTTCCAGTAAGGCCATTGTATACGGAGCAGGAAAATACACCAATGGCATGGGAAGTTAAAAGCCACCTGTGGACTGTAGCGCATGTTGTGCCACCAAGTAGACAAACAAAACATGTCTTCAGGCCTATCTGAACAACATGCCTGTTGCTGCTTTAACACCTGCAGGGGAACTTGTCAAAAGAAGCCTTTTTGACAGGTAAAGCCCAACTGTTACATATTAGGTCATGCTTAAATGTATGGTGCATGTACCTTTGGTGACTAGCCACCAACATCTTTCACTGCAAAAAGATATGTATGTTGCAATTGGAAATACTAAAGTTCACATAAAATAATAATTCTGCTATCTTCGGTTAGGGACAGCTACTGGAGTGATTTAACCCCTATTTTTCAAGTTCAGCAGGTTCAAGTTTCAGGTTCAGCAGGACCTGTGCCCTCCTGGTCTAGACTCAGCTGACTGAGCCTCCCTGCTGCTGTGCCTCCACCAAGTCTCATAAAGGGTATCATTTACCTGTGATACTCGTCATATTTGGTGTTTTATTTTCTGCCTTATTTTGACCCTGTGCTTATTTTGACTCTGTGTTCTTTTTCTGCCTTATTTTCCTTATTGCCTGATTCTTTCTTCTTGCCCTTTTCTTGTCCTACTTTCTTTAACCCTGTGCCAGGTTCTGCCCAATCTTCGCCGCTGCTGCCTCCACGGCCTCTCCCCCTGCCAGCTTCCCGCTCCCGCCACCCAGCTGCTCCTCCCTCCCCCTTCCCTTATTTAATGGCAGACGCATGCAGCATGTGCGTTGCGGGCACGCTGAAGGCGCACTAAAGGCAAGCCCGTCTGCGCCCGTCTGCGACCGGACAGTGGCCAGTGCAAGGAACCCTGGCTCAACGACCACACACCGCTACAACACAGCTGCCCTCCTTGCACTCAACTCAGGGAGGAACAACATCTGCCTACATGGACTACATACTCGTTGGAGACCTGAACTTCTACCTCAACAACCCCAGCGACCCCAGATCCACCACTGTCCTGGACAACCTTGCCAACATCGGACTCAAACAGCTCGTCACCACGCTCACCCACAAGGCAGGATACACCCTCGACCCCATCTTCGCAGGAGGAATTAAAATCAATTTCAGCCACACCATGCAACCCCCATGGATGGACCACCACTGCGTATACTTCCATGTCGATTAACCCATGCCGCCCAAACCTGAACCTTTCCCTCCACAAAGGAGTTGGAGCAAAGTCACAGAGGAGCAGCTCAACGCCAACCTCAACTACGACTTCTCCACCACCTCGACCGATGCCACCCTCGCAGTCAAAGAACTCCACAGATGGATCTTCAACTGCACAGACAAACTCGCACCCCTACGAAACCCTGACATACAGCACTCCAGGAAGGCCACCTGGTCCACCACTGACCTCCAAGAATCCAGACACACCTGCAGGCGTCTCGAGAAGAACTGGAGACACAGCAAGACAACAGGAGGCTGCACCACCTAGTTGAACGCCATGACGGAATACCGCCAACGCATCAGATCCACCAAAAGGGCCTTCATTCAAAACAAGATCTTCACCAACTCCAGCAACTCCAAGGAACTCTTCAACGTCATCCAGGAATTCACCAAGCCAGCCAGCGAAACCAAGGACATCACCCCCTCCTAGGACCCCTGCTCAGAGCCTAATTCCATCTGAAATCAAGAACCTCTACGACAACTTCAACAACCAGACACTCGAAACCATAACCACGTCTCTCTCCAGCAACACCAGCCAACCCACCAGCTCCTCCGGGACCCTGGTCACAAGCGAAGACACCACCTCGACCATGAGAGGCATCCACTCAGGGGCACCCATGGACCCATGCCTACCGCACATCTCCCAGAGAGCTGTTGTTGCTCCAGAACTACAACGCACCATCAATGCCTCCTTGAAGACCAGCATCTTTCCAGATGACTGGAAATGCACAGAAGTCAGACCCCTGCTCAAGAAGCCCTCAGCAGATCGCAAAGACCTCAAGAACTACTGTCTCATCTCCCTCCTCCCCTTCACGGCCAAAGTCACAGAGAAGACCACCAATACACAACTAACAACATTAATTGAAGAAAACTCCACCCACGACCCTTCCCAATCTAGATTTTGCAGCAACCACAGCACCGAGGCTGTCCTACTCGCCGCCACACACGCCATCCGCACCCTCCTCGACCAAGGACACACTGCGGCCCTGATCCTGGTCGACTTCTCAGCAGCATTCAACAACATCTCCCATTGCACACTCACCACCAGACTCCACTACGCCGGTATACAAGGAAGTGCCCTCTACTGGATCCTCTCGTTCCTTACTGGCAGAACCCAAAGAATCAGACTACCACCTTTCCTCTCCAAACCCACAGAAAACAACTGTGGAGTATCCCAAGGATCATCAGTCAGCCCTACGCTCTTCAACATCTACATGGCCCCCCTCGCATCCATTGTCAGACAGCACGGATTTAGCATAGTTTCCTATGTCGACGACACCCAGCTCATCCTCCTCTACCTCACCAAGGACCCCATCACCACCAGACTCAACTTCCAGGAAGGAATGAAGGATTTCACATCCTGGATGAACATCAGCTGCCTGAAACTCAGTTTTGAGAAGACAGAGGTCCTCGTCCGCATGGGACAACACCTGCTGGCCCTCCGCCCTCGGCAGCCCTCCCACACCCACGGACCACGCCCGGAACTTCGGCATCATACTCGACTCCTCCCTCTCCATGACTCGACAGGTCAACGCCGTTGCCGCTAGCTGCTACTACAGCCTCCTCATCCTCCAAAAGCCCTTCAAATGGATCCCCTCAGAATCAAGAAAGGCAGTTACCCACGCACTCTTAACCAGCAGACTGGACTATGGAAATGCCCTCTACACCGGGATCAACAAGTCGCTGCTCCGCAAGCTCCAGACCATACAGAACACCGCAGCCAGAACCGTCCTCGTCATCCCTCAACATAAACACATCACTCAACACCTGCGGAACATCCACTGGCTCCCAGCTGAGAAGAGAGTCAATTTCAAGATACTCACTCATGCCTACAAATGACTCCACACGACTGGAACCCAATACCTCAACGAAAGAATCTCCTTCCACTGACCGAAGAGAAACCTTTAATCCTCCGACCTCACCCTCGCCGAAACTCTGCGCATCCGCAGAGCCAGCACAGGTGGCAGAGCCTTCTCCTACATCATGGCCAAGACCTGGAACGAGCCTCCGATCAACATCAGATGCTTCCCCTCCCTGAACATCTTCAGGAAAACACTCAAGACCTGGCCCTTTGACTGAGCGGAGCTGCATACCTCCCCTCCCCTACCGCCTTGAGACCCTCACAGGTGAGTTGCGCGCTTACAATTCCCTTGATTGATTGATTGATTGATTGATTGATTGATTCAAGTTGAATCATTGGGGAAGTTGATTTTTAATAAACATTTAGGAAAAGTATCTTTTTAAACGTTCTAGTTGTCTGCCTAAACTTCTAGTAGGTCAATTAGCCTTCTCCTTCCAGCAACTGCCCTCTGTCAGTGCTTCCCCTTAATGAGGTGTGAAAACTGCTCCCAGAGCAAAAACAATGATGTAGGCCTTTTGGCAGGAAAACCAAGATGTGAGATACGTGGATCCACTCAACTCAGTAAGGGTAGCCGGGGAGGGTTCAAGAAATATGTTTGACCTTAGTTATTACAGCCTAGGCATAAACATACTTCAGTCTAGCACTGGAGTAAGTGAAGCACCACAGATCACCACTCACATATATTGGAACACCGTCCCATAGAAAACAATGGAGGCAGGGAATTAAAATCACACCCCATAGGAATGAACGTTAAATGAATTCAATGTTTTTGACCTGAGAAATATGTACATATGTCTGTGTGTGTGTATGTCTGTGTCTGTATGTGTGTGCATGTGTTAAAAATAAATATAATGCATGTTCTATTATTTTAAATATAATAAATGTAATACAAAATTAACATATTACCTTCTAAAAATATGTTTTCAAGGAATTAAACCCATTAAAACATATACCTGAAAAATAAATAACGTTTGTGAGGGTGTTTTAAAAAAAAGAAAATAAAAAATTATAAATATAATAATTTTACATTGTATTTTGTTACTTGTAGGTTAATAGCAAATCATTAAATCCATTAATATTTATATTTTACACTAAATATGTTACACATGTTCAAAGAATAACAAACTTTAATTTTCCATAATCTTCCAATGGGAAGATCTACACCTACATGTGTAAATTTACAAAAAGTACCTTTGCACTTATAAATTCTGTTATAGGCGGCTCCACCACGATATGAGAGGGTGGAAAAATGGAAATCTAAAACTAGTTGTAAATCTTGACTCGAAATTGTGAATAGCAAAAAAAGTTTGCTGTTACACCTAGGCTTAGTATACCTTTGGGTAGAGTCTCTCTAGACTTGAATTGAATCAATATTTATCTCACAAGCCACTGTAAAAGCTGCACAGATCATAAAAACGAATTCCTTTCCACATGCGTGGTGTCTTGACCTGTTAATAAAAAAGGTATTTGTGGAAATACCGGTAGGTTCTACTATAGGTAGGAATCACTTAATATTAGTGACTAGTAATAGCAACCAGGCTTCTTTGACTTTAGCGCTCCTTGACTCATAATTTGTAATATGATTGTGAGTCGACTTCTCTTCTGCAAACTAGTAGTCCATACATATTTTAATTTTCTTTGCCTGCAAACGATGTATTATGCGACAGGAGCTGTCATCTTTAATCTAATATCACTTTAAATCTATTGTAGGCACATTTTTATATCATATTCCATCATTTTTGATTAGTTCATTTTGAAAGGTTCAGTCAAAATTAGGCCAGATAGTTCATTTTCTCGACATCTCTACATGATCTTGTTTGTGCCAAACGTTAATGGCTTTGGACACTAACAGAACTATATCCTATTTCTGACATGTTGTTGCTGTAGTTCACGAGAGACACTGTCACTTCTTTACACTTTCGATCTATTGGTTCTGTTACTGGTCAATGCAGAAATCTCTTATGTTATGATAGTATTCATGTTTTAATCATATCCTTATTTTCACAATTAACAGCAGTTCCATCAGTGTAGAGATAAGGAGACAGAAGTACTCATGAGTGAAAAAGAAATGGCAGAATATTAATTCTGGCCATACATTGTATTTTACTGTCTAATAAGAGGGTCGCATTATCTGCATAATTGAACACTAAGCAAGTTTGAACATTTTATTTTAAGAAATAATCTGTGATTAATTAAAATTTGCAGTAGCCACGGTTTCTCCGATAGTAACAAAAGAGAACTTCCACTAGAGCGTATGCAAATATGTAAGGAAAGGTGCAGTGTGTACCAATTATATGTGAAAGGATGTCATTTCTATTTCATAAGAAGGATGAAGGATTATTAAATAAGTAAGGAAAGTGTTCCATTGATAAAGTAATCATAACCTCTGTCTCCCAAATTTCTAAAATATATTTTAAAAGTGTACCTTTGTACTGGTATACATCTTCAGATCTAGTTTTTTTAGATAACATTGATAAACCTAAGCAAATATTAGTCCTTGTCTCCTGTATGTCCTTGAAATTCCATAAGCTACTAAGAAGATGGTGATTTGCATTCCTGTAATTTAGTTGCCATCTAGAAACATGTCAAGATCCCCTTTTATTCTATCATTTTATGCCTTTCTATTTCTTGGAGGTGTTACTTGAGACTGGCTCTCGGGGAATTATGTGGAGTTCTCCACATCCTACCTACTATTTGTGGTTCAGTGCCCTTCTAGGATTTTTGTAAGTTATAACAGCTTTGAGCCAGGAAGGTAGTTGCTATACTGTTGGCATCAACAGTGTGTTTTTCAAGGCAGAGAATAATTAGATCCTTCACGGGCTAGAGTTAATGAGCTCTGCGATTAAAGAGCATGTGCTGGGGAGATATAGAAGCATACTTCTAGGCAATGACTCTTCATCATGCTGGAGGTATTACTGTTTCTTTTTCAAATGCTGTTTAATTTGTTAGAGTTTTGAAATGCCTTTCCATTGTATATCGATACAAGAGACATTTTTAAGGTTTTTGCATATTCGTTTAGCTAGTTAATTGTGTCATTGACCAGACTACTGCTCTGTGGCCATGTAGAACTCTTCATTGCTCTAATCTTGCTTTCCTGACTATTGGTTCAGTGCCAATGATGTTCCGGATGTCAGTCAGTCCTCTATATGTACAGTGTCAAGTCCAAAGTCCGTAATTACAAGAGAGGTGCATAAGGCACCTGATATGGGTGTCTACCCTTCAGATGTGCAGCAGAAAAACTCCACAAGGACTCATACAAGTATTCCTCTTGGAAAAGGGAACTTAGCTCTATATTATATTTGAGTGTATTCCTCAAAGCTAAAGGGAAATCTGAGTAGATTATTGGTGCTGTCTCCAGGAAAATACAATCAGCAGCCTAGGATTTACTCGACATGGAATGCACTCATCTGGTGAAAAGTAGCTTCATTGAATTGATAAGAATGTACCTCCCTTTACTAGTAGTGGAATACTATTCGTTTTCTAATTGGCAACCCTGTGATACTGTGATGTGCACTGGAATTTACAATCTTTTGTCTCCCTGTCCTTCCCCTTCCTGATGAGTTCTCTATTCAGGTTCTTGAGGCTGGTTTTTTAAGTTTGATAATTCTGTTTGGACCCCATTAGTGCATTAACCTCTCTCCTTTCTTGTACCGTCACTGATATTAATAACAATCTTCCTAAAACGATTCTGATAGAAGGAGCCTAACATAACCATTTCTAACTCCAGACCCTGATAAACACAGTGGAATAAAAATTTAAATAGGGGCTTAACTATGAATTGTGAAAATGGATTTAGTGGCACTGGGGCCTGGGTACGTTAGGGGTTCTCTTCACTACAATTCGTGGCTGTTTTTTACTACAATAACGGAGGATATTGGAACAACTCCCTTGCTTGTATTTGTGCCATTGCAACCCTGCTACACCACTGAATGTAACTACCATATTTCTGCTATCATACTATTAAATAAACGTCCAAAATAAAATAGCACAATCACTAAAATGGCTACTGGCTGCTACGTGTCACTCGTGTGAGAAGACCTTACTGTTCCGATGTACATAAAAATGGAAATGTTAAACTACTGAATTGAAATAATAAAATCTTAATTGTGAACAGCTGAGCCAGTATTAGTTTAATTCAGGTATATGAAAGGGGTATTCACTGAGACTTTCTACAGTGCGTGTTGCACTTTCAACTTGTTTCCCCTTTTATTAATTGCAGTCATCTTAATCGAAACCATATTTTTTGTGTCCTATTATAGTTTTGATTGTACCTTTCATGCAATGTTTTGTGTGGTTTGTGAGACTGGGTTATTTCTTTACTACATTAGGTCTTAGTCCCACTCCTATCTTAGATGTTTTGAATATTTTAGGTCTCCAAGATATCCCTACCAAATTGCAGCATCTGATGTGAAGATTTTTTGTTTTTAACTTATCAGTTCCCATTCTAGAGTTTATTGCACCATGAATATCTGCGACAGAATGGCCAGTGTTGCACTGATTGATCCCGGTTTTGTTGTTTTAGCATTTATTCCATTTATAATGATTTTTCTAATTTTTTAGGACTTCAATTTGTTTAGGTATATTACAGTAGGAGCTTTTCTATTTTTGTTACACTTTAAGATCTGATCAGGGTAAGGTTTTGTTTCCTATAAGACATTTCATAAAATAACACTCCTAAAGGTTTGCTTCTTGATGGTTGCTGTGGATATATGTGGATATATATGTTTTAGGAGCTTAGAGCACTGATTAACAGAAATGGTGTGTTTGTGGCTTGTTATGAAAAAGACAAAGGAATTGGATGAGACATCAAAAATTTGCAGGAAAAATTAGGACCTAACTGCAAATTATAGATACTTTAACCGTGCCGAGCTTGGTGCCCAAGTACCTGGTAAATTTGACTTGCCCAGCTCTTTGAGTCCATTTGAAGTCCCTTTCGATAACCAAAGAAAGTTTCATGTCAAATGTTTAGGTAGGAAGGAGAGGCCTGACAATTGGTAAGTATAGTTTTGACAATCTTGCTAGTCCAGATAGTGACCAAGAAAGTGATACAACTTAAGGTATACATTAAGCTTCATTTAGGTTATTAGGTTCCCAAGCAGCTCAGACTGATCTGTGAATAAGAATCAGCTTCAAAGAAGTGAAAGGCATACACACAGAAAAATGCACAAACAGGGTGAATTCAGTGTGGTTGAACAAAGTTGTGAACAAAAGCTGGACAATATGTCAGGAGCATTGATCGGAGCATTTTTAATGACTAAAAATAGCATCTACAGAATAGTGAGTGAGACCTTGGGATGTAACTGTAAACATATGTAGAAGTCTGCAAAGCAAAGGTTTAAAGGAAATAAAAGACCGGTAAAAGGGATAAGCTAAGCATTAGCTTAAAAACAGTTACAATACTCTTCTACTCTCTCTGTCTTTCTTATCTAGTTGCATTGTGGAAATTGTAATGGATATACAATTTTCTGAGTTAGTGCAATGGAGGTTGTTACTCACAGTAAAAGTTAAGCAATTAAGTATACTATCAATACTATAATATAATTATATAATTATAATGATAATACTATAAATCATTGGGAATATTACTATTATTATTATTATTATTACTATTATTGAGGTTATTATGTCTTTCTCCTATAACCTTTATCTTATCTTTACTACCTTCCTATTTACTTGAAAAGAGTATATTGACCTAATTGTAGATTCTAGACCGAACTATATAATATCATAGCATACATTTCAAATTATCTATGTACTCCGTGCACACTTTAAGATTATAACAACACTCATCATTACTCTCTATATTGCCACATAAACTTTGCAGTCTTGCAGTGCTTTAGCTGTAATGGAAAACACACCACAAAGATTATAATGTGGCTAATAAAGAAACTCAGAGCTTTATTTAGAAATTGGTGCGTGGTAAATTCAATAAAAATGTGACAATATCCTGTACACCGTATTACAAGTGACATGGGCTATAATGCACTTGAAATACGATGGACAGGACATCCACCACCTTTCTGGCAGAGTATCGCATACACTAACTCTAAATAAGGCCCTTAGTGGCAAAGCTATTACCCCATGCAAGTTAAACATGTTAACCACTGACATCATATTCCATTTAGAAAAATGTAATGAAATGAGAGATTATTATATTACGTTCTAGTAATCAACAACTTATAGCTTAAGACAAGGAGCATGCAACACCACCAAGTTGGTGGTCATGCAAGATGAGCGGCTCAGGCAGGGGTAGCTGGGTCCACAGTATAACTTCAGGATACCATCCGTAATTATGTTCTAACAGTAGGGAGTCCCGGTTCTCCAAGGCAGCCTTTGACTTAGGCAGTGGCTTTCCTGGATCAAAGGATTGTGCAGCCCAAAGGCACTGTACGTAATATTTTTCTCTGGATAGTCAATAGCACATAACATGTGCAGATGCCTTCAGCCCTCAGGAGCCTTCCAGAAGCAGAATAGGTCTCCTTGTATCCCTCCGTTAAAATGAAACGGGGACTGCACATTTGCCTTCTGTAACAGATTCCCTGCATTAATGTATCTAAAATAATTTGTCTAGACATGTAATTGGTTTTACGGACACCAGCATTCCAATTTAAAATGCTCTGACGCTCATTGGGTGGTCTTCATCATCAACTGCAAAACAAAAAAAATGAGCACTGCCAAAGCAGCAGCCCAAATTGTTTTGTTATGTTTAGATTGTATTGGGCACTCTCATACATGAGGGTCTTATGGCACTAGAAACCTAAGAAGATGCCCAAAGAAAAGAGGAAGTTCACCCCGGAAAAAAAAGTTTTCTGTCTTTTTCTAAGAAGAAGATAAGAGGAGATGAAATTAAGAGCAGGGGGCAAACCATTCCACAGTTTGGGGGTGAGTACTGAAAAAGTGTTTCCTTCATAAGTGGCCGTCTAAAACTAAGGAACAGCTAGAACATTTTTAGACGCTGACCAAAGGTTGTGCTGAGATATGTGCTTCAGTAGCTTAGATTTAGGGAAATTTGTTGAAGAACTAAAAAGACACTTATGAACATGACACATGCCTTTTAAATTATCCTCTTTCTCACTGGAAGCCAGTTAAGTGTCACCAGTAATGATGTGGCTGGTCGGCCTCTTTCGATCATATTTGGGGAATGCACACCACAAGAAGGTTTATGCCTCCCTTTTATCCATCTGTTTATATTATATTAAGAAACACTGTGCATAATTTTGAGCTGGGTATTTTCATAGTTCTAAGCGCATCTAGGGCTGCATTAAACACAATACAATAAAAATATTAGCACCTTTTTTGTTGAAATACATATTAACACTAAACGCATCATTATGCACAAATTACCATTGAATACATTGTATTATCTTATATTTGAGAACTTATATTGATACCAATTGAACATATGAAAGTGTTTGCCACAGCATATTTTAGATCAATAACTCATATGTAGTTGTGAGGTTAAGATGTCTGCTGCAGTTCCTCTGAGGCTTTGAGTCTGTCTTGCATGTGCCTCTCCAAATGACGACAACGCCTGCAGAAACCGCACTGGGATGAGCGTGAAAAAGGATTTGCTCCTCCTTAGAGCAACAACAGTGGCAACAGACTGTGCCAGCCACAGCACATGCAGTGGCTCATCCCCCTGCTGGGACAGAAGGTGGTGATCCCTTGGAGTCTGGTGGCAGTTCCTGGAATGTATAGCTGCATGGTGGGAAGCCCAGCATCACAAAGCCTCCTGGGTGGAAGAAGATAAAGGAGAGGAATGAAGGTGCCGTAGAAGCCGAACCCTGACACAGCTTCCAACATGGGTCTAAAGCCAGTCCCTATACTCCTTATTGTGACAGAGGAAAATAACACCACATGAGGCTCTGCGGAGCAGGGCCATGGAAAGATGGACAAGGTGTAGAGAAGAAGGCTAAATGGAGATCAGCCTTACAAACTCCAAGTGACTCATGTTAGATTCGAAGCAAGGAGAGTGGCAGGGATAAGTGAAGCACCAAAAGATAGTGCAAAACAGCACATGTGAAACTATTCAAGATCCTAGGAGTCTAACAGCACAGTTGATGGGCCTGGAAAACAGGCACAAGGGTTAATTCTTCAGTAAGCTCAGAAAACTGCAGTCGCTTTCACTGGCCTACCTCAGCCAGTCATGAACTCGTGATCACAGTTAAATCTTCACAGAGAGGGCACCTGAAATAACCCAAAAAGCTCCTAAAGGCCCGAAAGAAAGAGATACCTATTGCACCGGGGTGCTGGGCAAGCCAACAGGCAATTGCAAAGCCTCTGTTGGGGGGATCTCAATGGAAGTTCTCCAGAGTTTATGGAAAGAAGATCTCACATAATAACTCCTTAAGGTCAGATGTGGACCAACTGGCATGATAGGAGAGAAGACTGAATGGAAAGTTTAGTGGTCACAGGACATTAAAAACATGGACAATCTGACTAAAATGAATAAGCAAATACAGGCATTACATGGCAAGTCTAAAGATTGTAAAAATCACGCTACATGAGACCGTGTCAGAAATTGCAATACTCTAGAGGAGACAGAAGGCGGCAGCATTTCAGATTACATCAAACTCTTATTCACACAAATCTTCGGCCAAAAGGAAGTAGAAGAGGTACTCATACAGAGAGCAAACAGTTAGCCCAAAACTGCTAGCACAGACAACAAACCAAGGGATTTTCTAGCAAAGATGCTGACCTTTCCTCAAAACAAAAGTCTTGAAATGAGAAGCCAGATGTCTAAGCCCACTAATTTCCAACAGCGAAACAGTAATTCAGATGTAAATTTTCTCATAAAACACCTTGATAAAAATAAAATGTTCCCTTTCTCTGCTGTAGCTGATAAAACAATCAAATTCAGATGGCTATTTCCTTGCAGCCTACTGAAATTGATGGTGTAAGTCAGCATATCACAAGCCTCACAAGAGCCTTGAAGCACTGGGACTACCACGTCTTGTAGAGGAAGCCTCTTGGATGAGAAAATGAAGACAGAGTAAAAGGGGCATTTGAAAGACTCAGAACAGATTCGCCAGCTTAAAGGATTTCGGAAAGGACAGCGAGGCCCACAGAACAGCAAGAAGTAAGCCATAGAAAACCTGTTTTCATCGTTCTCCATTAGTAAATCAACTTCAGTTATTCTCACTATTTCTACATTTCTAATATGTTTATCACAGAAATTGAGTTAACATTTAGAGTTTTTTGCAGGAGAGGAGGTAAAATGTTAGCAATACTACATTCACAAGTGTCCCACAGGACGGAAAATTAGTCAGATGGATTATCAACTGCATAGGGCAAATTAAAGTTCTGTCACTTTAGACAATGGGATTGAATGGCCGAGGAAATATCTAGAACACACTCTGCTAGAAACAAAAAAGGCTGAGGTGGTGGTATTGCACAAAACCCATTTGAAAAGAAGGAACTTCCACATATTCCCCAACAAATGCTGCATCAGACAAATGCATGCCACTGCACCAAAATAAACATGCATAGTTGCAATGCTGCTGCCCAACATGCAGTGGTTCATGTTCAAGGAATTCATCATGGACAAAATATGCAGGTGTTTCGAAATTAAGGGAGGTATGGGGTCATAGGTGATCATTTTAGAGCACTGTAAGCTCCTAGCCAGAACCAAGACAGTACTGAGGAAGATTAGGAAATTTTCAGGGAGACTTGCAGGGGACTTTAATCCAGTGTTTCAGAGACATAGACATGTCAGGATTGGAAGCAAGAGCTTCAGGTCTTGTGACAATGGAGACAGGAAAGGAACTAAATGAAAATGGGCTAGGGAATTGGTGGAGACTGACGCAGTCATAGGCCAAGGACTACACCTTCTACGAACACATACACCACTCTTGTTCAAAGATTGTCAGAATGTGTCTCTCACAGGTCCTGATGGCGGGTCAAAGGAGCCAGCATAGGCTCGACCACGATCTTGGATGATACTCCAGTGACAGTTAAAATATGCAGTTTAGCAGCATCCTCAAGGGGCAGAAAATGGGGTCCTGGTAAATATGGTTTGCAAGATGATGTTAATAGGGCAGGTTTTGTGGCCATAGTTGGGGAGTATCTAGATTTCAGTGTTTCAGCTGACATCCCTAAATCTGTGTTATGTGATGCCCTTAGGCCACATTGAGAGGGAGGGACACTGATAAACCTGCTGGCATCAGCTAATAGTAATAGGGAATTAATCCAAATCAAACTGCAACAAGGATAGAATCAGTTGAAACACATACAACTGAAGGTCTATGAAACCAGTAATAAGGCTCATAACATATTTGTCAATGTCCTAACTTCAAAAGCAGCCAGTTAAATATTGGAGCTATAAAAGATACTTTAAAAAAAGATGTATTATGAGTACAAGATTAAAGTAGCTCTGTCCCAAGATCCCTATGAAAAACTATACTCAACAGCGGAAATTTGACACTTCAGAGCCTGCACCTACCAAAGATAACAGAGGAGCAGAAGGACATGCTAGAGGCCCCCATAACAGAAGCAGATATCTTGATAGCAACAAGAAAAATTAAATCCTTTCACAGCCCTGTGTCCAGGTAGGTTTACCAGAAAGCTTCACAAAACCTCTGGGCCGACCTTCATCCCTACAAAGTTAAAAGTCTGCCATTCCATGACTGAAATCGGCAAGGCGTTGTCATTGTGGCTGAAAGCAGATGTATGTGTACTCTATAAAGATGGATAAGATCTCATGTGTGGTGCACATAAACTAATGACACCCCTAGACAATGACAATAGAATTTACATGGGAGTACTGGCCAACAGGCTGGTGGACGTACTTCCAGACTTGATACATGGTGATCAGGTTGAAATCATCACAGGGTGCCAAGAATTCAATATCTTCAGGAGGGCAGTTCACCTTGTTAAGAAAGTGAACAAAATGAAAGAAATAAAAAAGTTGGATACTCGGGGATCCAGTTCAGTGACAGCTGACATCCCTAAATCTGTGTAATGTGATGTCCTTAGGCCACATTGAGAGGGAGGGACACTGATAGACCTGCTGGCATCAGCTAATAGTAATAGGGAATTAATCCAAATCAAACTGCAACAAGGATAGAATCAGTTGAAACACATAAAACTGAAGGTCTATGAAACCAGTAATAAGGCTCATAACATATTTGTCAATGTCCTAACTTCAAAAGGAGCCAGTTAAATATTGGAGCTATAAAAGATACTTTAAAAAAAGATGTATTATGAGTACAAGATTAAAGTAGCTCTGTCCCAAGATCCCTATGAAAAACTATACTCAACAGTGGAAATTTGACACTTCAGAGCCTGCACCTACCAAAGATAACAGAGGAGCAGAAGGACATGCTGGAGGCCCCCATAACAGAAGCAGATATCTTGATAGCAACAAAAAAAATTAAATCCTTTCAAAACCCTGTGTCCAGGTAGGTTTACCAGAAAGCTTCACAAAACCTCTGGGCCGACCTTCATCCCTACAAAGTTAAAAGTCTGCTATTCCATGACTGAAATCGGCAAGGCGTTGTCATTGTGGCTGAAAGCAGATGTATATGTACTCTATAAAGATGGATAAGATCTCATGTGTGGTGCACATAAACTAATGACACCCCTAGACAATGACAATAGAATTTACATGGGAGTACTGGCCAACAGGCTGGTGGACGTACTTCCAGACTTGATACATGGTGATCAGGTTGAAATCATCACAGGGTGCCAAGCATTCAATATCTTCAGGAGGGCAGTTCACCTTGTTAAGAAAGTGAACAAAATGAAATAAATAAAAAAGATGGATACCAGGGGATCCAGCTCAGTGACTTAATATCGAGGGACATAATATAGAATGCCCAAAATATCGACTAAAAAATATCAAAGTACAGAATATAGAATCCCTATCTACAAACAGGTAAGTACTAAAATATTGAATCCAAAATATAGAATGTTAAAATATAGTTAACTAAAATATTGAATCTTTTAAATGTATTAAAACTAATATAAAAGTAATTAAATAGTAAAAACAATTAAATAAAACATACTTAAAATAATGTAAAAAAACTTAAAATGTAAAAATAATAAGTGGTCGATTCAGATTCGGGAAACGAATCCGTACGACGATTCGTATTCGTAGACGTTTCCGTATGAATCGTACGAATCCGTCCGAATCGCGTAGTACGGTCCGTTCCGAGAAAATACGTCCGATTCATTGCGAACCGTACGAAAATGATGGGTAAATACGTACGACATTGACCCGCACAGTGAACTGTACGATTCGTAAAAATGCCATACGACCCGCCAAGTACGATCCGGACCGGGGAATGAGTACGCGATTCATACGGTAAACGCCACGTATGAGCAATTCTATCACATATGCACGGCACCACACCCCTAAAATCAAGGGGTGTACACATGGGGTGTACGCACCGTACACCTACAACACTGGGGTGTACGAACCGTACCCCTACGGTCCGTACACCTACGATCAAGGGGTGTACGCACGGGGACATACTCATCGTACCGCTGAAACCCAGGGGTGTACACAGAGTACCCCGATGCACCATACCCCTGCAACCATGGGGTGTATGCTCCGTACCTGGGGGGTCCGTTTCGTACGCATTTCGAGGCAAAATCTGCTTTTATGGACGTTTTAAACTCCCGTAGAAAAAGAGTTGTACGGAGTGTTGTAGATACGATTCGTACTTGCTGGGTCGGAAAATGCAGCTTCGATCTGTTACGGACATCGCGTACTGCGCGTTCTGAATGCGATTCGTACGGATTAGTGAGTTGTACGGTCTTTGGTACGATTCGTATGGAGAACTGCTTTGGGTACACATCGTATTACATCGTACGGACGGGTATGGTTCTGCATACGATTCGTACGGGAAAAATGCTCTGTACGGCTATTCGGAGGGCATTTTACCGAATCGGAATCGACCCCTAAATGTAATGTAAAAAGAATGCAACAGTAGGGAAAGTGTTGGATAGCGGGAGGGTAAAAATTACTATTCCCACTCCAGTGAGTGCAACAGTAGGGAAAGCGTTGGATAGCGGGGGGTAAAAATTACTATTCCCACTCCAGTGAGTGCAACAGTAGGGAAAGCGTTGGATAGCGTAGGGGTAAAAATTACTATTCTCACTCCAGAGAGTGCAACAGTAGGGAAAGTAATGATTTAATATTAAAATAAGGTTACATTAATTATGAATACCAATACAAAATTAATTAAAAATAATTACCAATTAATAAAAATGAATTACCAATTAAAAAAAGTCATTACCAATTAATAAAAATGAATTACCAATTAATAATTAATTATCAATTAATTATCAATACATATAAATAAAAATAAATATTTACTTTATTACAAATAAATTACTACCCCCCCTATTCCCCTATAAACCCACAACCCGCTCCAAATAATAAATAATACAATTAACATGATTATCAATTAATCAATTAAAAAAATGAATTACCAATTAATAAAAATTTATTACCAATTAATAATGAATGATCAAGCAATTAATTATCAAGACATTTAAATAAAAATAAATATTAACTTTATTACAATTAAATTACTTCCCACCCTATTCCCCTATAAACGCACAACCCACTCCAAATAAATAATACAATTAACATAATTATCAATTAATCAATGAATAAAAATTAATTACCAATTAATAAAAAAGAATTACCAATGAATAAAAATGAATTATCAATTAAAAATGTTTACCAATTAATTATCAATCAATTAATTATCAATACATATAAATAAAAATGAATATTTAATTGACTGTAATTAAATTACTTTCCACCCTATTCACTATAAACCCACAACCCGCTACGGAATTAAATTACGCAGAAATTAAATTACATAACATTCATTACTTAAAATAATTAAACATACATTACAACATTAATACATAAATTAAACACATATACTACCATACATAACACTAAATAAAAATTGATATTATGGAAATCGATATTTTAAATTCAATATTATGGAAATCGATATTTCCTACCCCAAATCCGATATTCTGACTAACTATATTTTGGATTCTATATTTTGGTCGTGCACCAGGGGATCCGAGTGGTCAGATCATAATGCCCTCACATATCTGGTTGAGTGTCAGGCTTCATCATAGGGCGCTACTCGTCAAGACAACGCTGCAATGCTTGACAGGCCTGGGGCTCTTTACCAGAGATCTTTTGTAAATGCCGTGAGATGAATGCGTGTGGGGGCTTTTGACTAGGGTGGTGACAAATACTGAGAGTAAAAGAGTCTAAGGGAACCAGGGATTTATTTACTGGGCAATGGTCCCTTGACACAATAAACCATCAAGGCACTATCCTAAGGTCACAATGTACTCTGCCAGCTAAAAGGTGAATTGTAGCAAGGGGTCGACATGTTTCATGCTTTTGTTGCCAGGAGGGTCAATCGGCATTTCGCCGAATTTAATTATTCTCCTACCCTATATATGCTTATGGGCCCACAGTGACATCATGAGTGCCCACTAAAATAAAAGATACTGCATCTGAATTGATGTAATTGATGTAATGTGATTGATTCCACCCGTAGTTCTGGATAGAAAGAACCCTTTAGGATAAGGCAGATGTCTGTGACACAGCTGCGGGAAACAGAGTGATTCTCGAGGGAGATTATCCCTGGTCCTACTCTCCTCTGCTGGCCTGTAGTCATGTTTCGGCATGGCTGTTTTCAGCTTCTACTGTGTTTTTTCAGTGTTTTCCAATGTTTTCAAATAGTTTAAAAATTAGTTGGTATTTAATCTTTTTTGTACCACACAAAATAAAAGGCATCAAGTTTTTATACTGCTTATAAAGAAACTTGTTTTTATTAACATCCTTTGTATTGTCAATTATTTCTCCTTGTGTTGCTCCCATCTCCCTTCTTGGTACCCTTTCTTTGTATTTGCTCATTTATCTAACCTTTTTTTTCATCTCAATGCTTACCTAAGTTTTCAGTACTCAAGCCCAGCAGTCCTGCCCAAGCCCATATCAAGGATGTGCATTGACTGTTAAATTTTGATTATAGTAGGTGCAAGGTTAATGATGGTAATTTCACATTCTCTCTTGCTGCTCTGTTCTTTAGAAAAATGGCAAAGGTCGTCAGAATTAAGATTTCTTATATTAGAGCATGAGTTATATATTGTGGGGAGTTCAGTTCTGTGTTATTGCAAGCCACTGTCATACTGCATTGTTTTTGTCTAGAGATGCAAAAAAAGAATTGCACTAATAATTGTGTTATTACTCTTTGATCTGGGTACTGTTCTAAGTAGTGAGGAGGAATTAAGAATCAAAGATTATCTTGGTTATCCTGTGGCAATATCATTAAAGTATTCTGCTTTAGTGTGCAGGCTCAGAATGGGCCTATGCACCTGATTTTCCTGAAACTGTGAGGCCTGGAGCACATACTAGGAAACAGACGAGTGACTGCCTCTTTGTGCTCATGAGCTATACCATCTACAACTCACACACTAACAAATAAATTGCGATCTACCACAACTTTGTGATCTGCTGTAATATAACATAATTGATTGAACAGACTACATTCCCTATAAAAGCCCAACATATTTATTATTGCGATTTGTCCATTTGAGAACTGCTACAAAATATTGAGCATATTTGTAGAAAAAATGAGAATATCTTGTATTTACACAACCTAACTCCAATTGCTTGGAAAAAGCTCCAGCACAGAGATGCACAAATATTCGGGCAACGAAAGGATTCATATAGCAAGCAAAAATAGGAACTTGTTGAGAACACAACACTTGACTTATATTAGCGAAACCTATGGAAATGTACCGAATATTTTGGCGGCTCAGTTTTTCTACCACTTGTAGCAGTGTCTGTCTTATTGTGTAGGAGCAAGGTTAACACTCTAGTTCTTTTTAAAGCTGAGTGACTTTGAAAGACATTGGTTAATGGAGCAGAATAGTAGTATGATGATGGCCACTTTATGGAGGATTGTCTCTGCTGCTGGATACTAATTTACTAGTCAAAGTTCGACCACTTAGGCATTTCTGAAGAGGTCGGAAACGGCCCTGACTGTCGGTCAGAGCTGTTTCGACCGCATCAGAATCGTCTGTTCGGTTTCCTTTCCGACTGACCCATTTTCATGGGGTCGGTCGGAAAGGAATCCGACCCTGATTTCCGAATGGCTAGCAACGGGCTCGGAGAGCCCAGCTGCTGTTCGGGAATCCTCCATCAATCCCTCGGGCGTCTCTTTACGGCTGAGAGATTATGATGGAAGATTCCCACAGCCTTTCTGTGCCGGCCTTTCCGACAGAGAAAGGCTTCCGGATGGAGGCCTAGGGGATACCTATGGTGCCCCCCTGTTGATCCCTGCACCCCGTGGTAGGCACCTTGAGGTGCCTGCCACGGGGTGAAGGGTTGAATTGCACCTCTTCACTTTAGACTGAGAGCATGCATTCCGGTCAGAATGCATTTATTTATTTAAAGAGTTTTATATAGCTCTGGCTAGACCCAGAGGTATCAGAGCGCTTTACACAAGAATCAGCAGTGTAACAGAAAAATTTGAACAATTAAACAAAAAATCCAGAAAGAATAGGCAATACAATTAGGAGAGGAGAGAAAGGGGAGAGAAAAGTAGTGGAGGGGGCAGGGGAGGTGAGAGAAGGGAGGATAAGGGAAGAGACAATACGGAGAGACGAAAAGAAGTCTGTCTAAAGACCGACTGGGTAGGTGATGACCAAGGAGGGAATCCACGGCCCATCTCCCCTTTAGCTAAACCAGGTAGCTCCATCGGGCATTTAGATAATAGATCATGAAAACATAGCCTTGTTGCATAAAGCTGGTTGAATTGCTGCTCAATGAGTTTCATTATTAATCATTTGGACATTTTGGTGTGCTAGTTGTGGCATTTAACTGACAACATGCAACTCAATTCTTATTATTGGCAAACAAATTATTCCATTTAATTGACTCTATATTACATTAAGTAGCAGAAGGAAGTTTACAAACTTCCCAATTTCTGACTTGTAAGATGGAGTCCAGTTGAAGGAGAAACATGCATAATGTATTGACACAATATTTTTTACATTTGTTCTCCACTAGGTTTTTATCTGCCTGCTTACAATGCCACACACTGCTTATCATGTTCTTGCCATGTAAATGGGTCAAAGGAAGATACCTGCCACAATCTCACCGGTCAATGCACATGCCTGGATAGTTCTGTGACTGGGCAGAGATGTGATCTCTGTAAAGATATGTATTATGGATTTGATTCACATTCAGGAAGGTAAGTGCAAACAATATCTCTATTCCGTGTAATGCCGTGGGAAGTGTAAATCCAGACTCTAAAGAATATGTAACTTAGAAATTCCTAATAGTTTTGAGCACCATGTTCTTATTTCACAATGATGCAAAGGAAACATGTTGTGAACAGGTTTGATAAACGTGAAGTGAAATGTAACAAACACTCATTAAAAACAAATTTTAATGCTGGCAAGGAGAATTGAAATTAAACAGAACAATGAATATATACCTTACCAAATTACATACCCAACACCATATTAACTTTCTAATTGACATGAGCTACCAAATATGTGTACAATTATATTTATTTGACGATTTTGCACCAGACGGAAATATTTTCTGGTGAACCATACGTTTCTTGTAAGACGTGGAAAAACAATGTACTTTTGGTAATGGTCTACAAGAAGAAAAGTAATAGTGATTAGGGAATGGTCAATTTCAGAGTTTAATATTTTAATTGCATTAAATCTTTTAGTTTCATTAGAAACAGTACAACTACACGTTCACCATTATGTGTTGTTACTACATCATCCCAAAATATTGTTGTCGACGGCATATTACTTAGCACTTGAAATATGTTTATCTACATACACTGTATTTTGAGAGGAAAGTGAACATTGCAACTAGTGACGTCACACACACTCCAACAAAGAGTATCAATGCAGTAATCGCACACTCAGCCACGCCCATTGCAACATGTGGTGTGAAGTAATACTAAAGCCCTGTCCCAGAGTATATCAGTGCACTGAATCATTCACACAAATTCACATTAACAAATGTGTCAGAGTCAACCACAAAAAGCAGACTGCAGAGTGTCTGTACCCTTCTAGAAAACGATAAAAAGAGAGTGGAGAAGTGTGACCGGAGTGAGAGTGAGCGAGTGACATGAACATTTTGGAAGACATACTGGTTCTCTTGTACTTTGTGGCAGCCAGCTAAGCATCATATAAGCACTGGATCACCCTGCACCAGTACTATCTGTGGTGGGAAAAGACTGTGGGGAGTGGAGACAATTGGGCCTCAGTCGGGAGTCGCTACACAAAGTTCTACTGGTAACCTCGACTCGAAATAAGAGCGGAAGAAGCTTGCAGCTGGGCTTATTGATCCTCTTACCAAACCCTAGGTCTAAAGGAAACCTAGAGGTGCCTACTTACATCCCTCTGATCCTCTCCCATGTTATCAACCTAGTGGTGTGAAGAGGGACCAAGGACCCAGAGATGAGTGTGTTCCTTGCCTCAAGGAGTTGGGGCAGTAGTGCTCTTGCACTGCATTGCTGCCCTTCACCCTTTGCCCCCTAGGTGGGGTCTGCTGAGGGGGAGCATGAACAAGCTTAGGCAGCACCAACATTTCCTTAACTTTATTGGGGTAACAAATCCGAATTAATTTGTCTCTCATCAATGATTTCTCACTACTCGGGGGGGGGACACCCGGGGGGTCCACCATGGCTAATAGCTCTGCTGCTGTCCTAGGTAATGAGAAAGAAGAAAAATGCGCTGGTTCACAAAGTCGTTTCTTGTAGGCCTGGGCTTGAAATTCCACTCTGCTCGGGCAGTTTGCAGAGTTTTTCAGCTGTGCGGAGTTCCGAAAATCTTTACTTGTCGTATTGGTGTTTTTTCTTCGCTCGCCAACTTTAAGTTGGTGAGCGTGAGCAAGGAAAATCTTACTCTAGTCCACCTCCCGGCGAGATTTCTCAACACGGGCAGTCGCGGATGGCTGCTACCACTCGTGCCGAGAAAACCCTTTGTACACGTTGAGGAAGCTGTCCTTGAGTTGAACATATGCTCAAGCGGCAGAAAGAAGCAATGCACTCTTGCACTGCACATGATGCTGTTCGTGCTGATTTTCCAGTGTAGGACAAACACGCGCGAACTGTGCGACCTAACATTCCGCTGCTTGCGGAACTCCGCGTGGCGCGGCAGTTTTTTGGTCACTTTGCAGAATTTCACATAGCAAAACTCAATGAACTCCGCCCAATCCTAATCTCTTGTTGACAAAACCTTAAAAAACATCAAAAATGAAATTTCTATCACAAAATATGGCCTTATCAAATGTAGACATAGATAAAATTAGGAAGTTAGCAGCTAAAAATATGTCACAATGACTTCAAAGATACCCCTTTCAAAGATTTCATCTTTGTCTCAGGAGGCTACACCAGTGCTTTCTTCAGAGGTTAAAGTGTCAGATGATTCAAATAATATAAACACCGATATTGGGAAAAGCGACTAATCATTGAGCCCAAAAATTATCCTCTTTTTAGGGAACCGGAGCGAGCCGAAACCATGATGATAATTAATTGGTTACCGCAAACTAAGTAGAGACGGGGTTAATCAAAGTCTACAGGTACAAGACGAAGATGTAACATGGTACAAATAATATTTTTTCCAGATAAAGTTCAGCCCATAACTCCATCTTTTTGTAGGATGGTCTGTTAGTTTATCAGGAGAGCGTACATCATTCTGGGGTTGATCTGGCAGAAAAGCATTCACATGCTAAGTAAAAAATCTCTTGGGGAGCTAATCTGGCTAGAAATCAGAGACATAAAAGCCAAGCAGATGCAAGAAGTCAATTCCCTGCCTGGTGAGCTTGCTAAAATTGATGAGAACCTCTCCCAGATCGCCGTCAGATTTCAAACAGTAGTGCAAAAGGTGTCCAAACTTGCGGATAAGTTATACGTTCATCAAAAGTCAGATATGAAAATGAAAAGGGAGGTTAATATGTTTTTGAGAGAGAAATTGAGGATTCGGAGAACTATTCCTGTAGATCAAATTCACATTTTGTTGGTATTCCAGAGGAAAGTGGAACCAAGGGGTTCAGGATGGACCAATTCAACTTGTTGAAAACTTGAAAAGATCCCACATACTTCCAAACTTTCCTAAAGCCCTCTTGATAATGAGAGTGCACAGGGTCCCAAGCCAATTATCCCTACACATGAAATACTTTTGGACCATCTCAATTACCTTTGCAGACTACCCTATCAAGGAACAAGTTCTCCCTGTAGCTATTCAATAGAAATCCTTTGTAGCACCTGATGGAAGGAAATGGTCTGCTCACATATGTTAATTTCTGATGTATTGCTCTATAGAGAGTTTCAGTGCCTAATGGACCATTAAAGCTGCGGGTGCTCAGGCTTCCCTAATTCAACAATCCAAATCAAAAGTACTGATTAAGCGACTATTTCACATTCAGGCTTTCATATCAGAAGCATATGTGCATTTGAAAGAAGTTCAGGATATTTCAGGATATTTCAGGATGACAAACTGATTTGAGGAGTGAAATTATTGATTTCTAGGCATTATGAAAATGTATTTTTTCGTGTGCTTCTTTTCCATTTCTTTTCACTCTTTTTTTGTCTGCTGCTATTTCTTCTTTCTCTTTGCCATACCAAAGCAACAACTAAATGGGCAGCAAGATTGTCTGATGGCATTTGTGTTATTGGTACACTGAGTTCTATCCTCAGTTAGCAGATGGGAGGCATGACGGGTTGAAAGGTCCTCTTAGAGACAGACCAGACCTCGTTGCAACACCATGGCACCAGCTATTGTGGGGCCAGATGATGGTCCTGAGGGTAATGTGGGCAGTTCCCCCTTTTGGGTCTCACAGATGGGGTGGATATTCGCAAAAGCTGAAATATTCAAAAAAGGGTAGTTCATCTGATCTAGTAGAGTGCATATTGGAGTTTATTTTCTTCTTTTATGGCAGTACATTAGAATTTTTAAAGTAGCTCCAACAAGAATGTTATGTTTTGATATCTTTAGACGGTTAATGGTGTTTTTTGTTTTTTCTTAATGGGTCAATCAATTATGATTATCATTGTTAAGATTAAAGGTGTGTTGAACAAGCATAAACATCACTCCATCTTGAGTTGTTTGAAAACGTTTAACCCAAATGTGATTTATTTGCAGGAGACCCTTTTTAAATGTAAAATCTAATAATCCAAAGTTGATAATTCCTAGGTGTGAGAAAACAGGGTCTCTAGTTGGCAATGGTTTGCACCTTTGTCCAACTAGAGACCCTTCTTACTAGTCAGGGTAAGGGGGATACACTTCTACAATAACCCCTGCTCACCCTTTTGGTAGCTTTGCATGAGCAGACAGGCTTCTCTCAGAGGCAGTGTGTAAAGCATTTGGGCATGCATACAGTAACACAGTGAAAACACTACAAATGGACACCACACCAGTTCAGAAAAATAAGCAATTCTTTATCTAAACCAAACATGACCAAAAATGACAAAAATCCACAATACAGTTCTTCAAAATATGCAGTTTGAAAGAAAATCTTCAAATAGTAGAAAATATCCACAAAACACTGTTCCTCCAAGTCGGTAGGTCCGTCCGGGGTTACAGAGATGCTGAAAACAACAGAGCCTAACAGTTCCATCTGACTGCGTCAGTACGGGCCATCTAAAGCATCGACAGTCATCAACAGACTGGTGAACAGTACCTTTCTCGGCTGCATTGCAAAAATGGAAGCGTTGCAAGGTGCAGTGCCCTTACGATGTGGTGCAGGCAGCAGCTCGACGATCGTCCAGATGGTGTCGGTGAGACCAAGGCTTACAGTCCAGAGTGAGGTAGTGTTCGATGTGGTGCCGGCAGTTTGCGGTGCAGGAGACAGAGCTGGTTGATGTTTGGATAGCGACTGAGTCGGTGACGTCCAGGCAGGGTGAAGCAAGGCAGTGCGGAATGCGGTGCCCACAGGACGTTGTGCATACAGCGGCTTGGTGACGATCATTAAGACGGCGTCAGTGAGACCAAGGACACGAAGTGAGGCGACGCCTTCTGCGGGGCCTTCAGGACACGGAATCCTGTGTCGGACTCAGTGACAGAGTTGTTTGCTGTTCCTGAGACCTCTTGAACAGGGGGCAAGCTCCACTACCAAGCCCTTGGAGATACTTTCTAAAGCAAGATACATACACAGTTCCTCTCCTTGGCAGAAACAGCTACTGCAGGCCAACCACAGACAGCACAGCAAAGGAGCAGTACTCCTCCACCAGTTTCTTCCAGCTATTCTCCTTGAAGGTTCCTCTTGAAGTCCAAAAATGATCTAAAAATCTGGGGTCTGGGCCCCACCTTTTATAGTACAAAATGCTTTGTTCTCTGGTGGCAGAGAAGCTCTGTGCTCAGTCAAAACCAGTTCTGTCCCCACTGGTGCAGCTTCCCGGCAGGAGGTGGAGATAGCATTGTGCCATGCAGACCAGGCCTATTCAGGTGCAAGGAATTTTCCTCCCCCTACTCTAACTAAAGGCAGCCCAGGTCTATTTAGCCCAGCCCTGACTCATTCAGGAATGGCAGGACACACATCAACCCCCCCTCCCCCCGGAGGCTGTCTGAGAGAATGCACATCCCCAGACCCTGTCACTCCAAAGCCAGACAGTCAATCCACCAGTAGAGGCACACAGAATGGCTAAGCAAGAAAATAGCCACTTTCTAAAGGTGGTATTTTCAAACATTTAATATAAAAATCATCTTTCCTAAAAGATGCATTTTTATACTCTGAGTTCAGGCATACTAAACTCCAACTTTCTATCTTGCCCCAATGGAAATTTATAGTTATAAGATGTTATAAATAAACTCCCATTCTATCCTATGGGACAGATAGCCTTTCAATAGTGAAAAACGAAATACACTGTATTTCACTATCAGGACATGTCACACACCTCAGTACATGTTCTACTTTTCACATACACTGCATGCCGCCCATGCGTCTACCTTGGCCCTACTTTAGGGGTGACTGACATGTAATAAAAGGGACGGTTAGGGTCTGGCAAGTGGGTGTATTAGCCAGTTTGACATGGCAGTACTTAACTGCACATAGACACTGCAGTGGCGGGTCTGAGTTACATTTACAGGCTGCTCATGCAGGTGACACAATCAGTGCCGCAGGCCCACTTGCAGCATTTGATTTACAGGCCCTGGGCACACACAGTGCAATGTACTAGGGACTTACCAGTAAATCAAATATGCCAATCATTGAATCACCAATCCATAAATACACTTTACAGGGAGAGCATATGCACTTTATCACTGATCAGCAGTGTTAAGGTGACCAGAGTCATAAAACCAACAAAAATAGGGTCCAAATCAGGAAGCGAAAAAGCAAAAAGTCTGGGGATAAACTTGCGGGACAAGCCAGGTCTAACACTAGGTATTTCATAGTTTTTTGCTTCATCTGGCTCTGCTAAAAAGGGTGTAGTGATCTACTTTTCCTCCAGCATACGTTAGAAAACAGGAGAGGTTAAGAGTTATGAAGATGGTAGATGGATTTGGGTTATAGCCTCATTAGAGGGACAGCAAGATAATTTTGTTAACTATTATGGCTCTATTGAGGACCATGTAGGGGCTGTTCCCGAGCTTCATATGGCTATGAATGCTGTTGGGCCTATAATTTCTGGTGGCGAATTTTATATATACTTCGACACTAGATTTCTAATTAAAAGGAAAAAGGCAACTGAAACCTAAAACGTGCAACTCTTACTACAACATAAGCAAAACTATGCTTTGATTAATCCATGGCGTTTTGGTTTTCCCTCCTTTTCACAATATAAATGATTTTGTAAACAATTTAATTCTGCATCCTAGCTTAATTTGTTTGATTTTTCACTATTTAAAGAAACAAGAGACTTCCATATTGGCAAATGCCTTTTCTGACCACTCGGTGGTCATGCTAGAAATTATGTTAGATGTTCGATCTAGGACCTCCTATGCAGCACTTTGACAAAGCCCTTCTTATAAACTATGCTAGGAAGCAAGATAGAATGTCCTTTTTAATTGAATTGTTTCTTATTATTATAAATATGGTTAAGATTTTTCAGTGTGGGAAGCATTCAATCTATACTTTCGAGGTAGAGTGATTTCATATAAATCCAAGCTGTATCAATAATGCAAAGAATGCAGGATGCTGAAGATGTTCAAGGATGCTGGGCCAGTGTCAGGAGCCTTCCTGTGGCCATCCGTTGGTCCAGGATCACAAGGGGCGACTTTGGCCTCAGGGGTTCATGCCCACAAAGTCTGGGTGAAGTCCACCACCAAACTAGTTGCCACTGGTCTACTGGTCTCTAGTTACTGAAAAAACAGTGGTTCTCTGTAACTTGCAGTAACTTAATGCTAGGCAACCGAACTGCACTCAGAAGACTCTCCCAGGTCCAGCAGACGCAGGTGCAACTTTGAAAAGGAAGTCAGCCATCTGACTCTTGGAGTCATGTTCTCCATCTTGGGCTCTGCATGATTTTTCCACATGCAGGACACCACATGAACAATCCTTTTGTTGCTAGCCCAAGGTGCAGCAGAGCAAATGCAGTCCAGCTGTTGGTGCAGACTCTCTTTGCTTGGTCTGAGAACGGAATGGGTAGTTCTTCTTTTATCCTCTCTCCAGTCCAGATGTGATCTCAGTTCTGGGTGCCAGAGGTGCCAATTTATGCCCACTACAAACATAGCGGGATGTGGCAACTAACTAGGCGGTGTGGTACCGGGTCCCCTTCCTGTGAAGTGTGGCATCTAGCTAGCCCAGAATGTACTGTTGTGTTCATTATCAAAATGGCAGAACCCTGCTCTTGGTGAGGGGAGCTCCCTTGCCCAACCCAGAGGTGTGGCTGCCTGGGGGCTATGTGCCCTCTGAAAAAACAGCTACTCCCTCTCTGTCAGAGATGCCAGCCTGTCTGCAGAAACAAAAGAGAAGCCCCTCTCATGTATGACTACCATTTGCCCTTCTAAGGCGGCTTCCCCCTTGAAGGACACCTTTTGGGCTCATACCCAATCTGGCCATCCTGTAAGGTGGAGGTCACAGCTCTATTATCGGCAGGCCTTTTGTTCCATTACTCTCACGTCTCCCCTGGATGGCAGAAGGCTGGGTCAAGGAAAACAGCCTATATGCAACTGTAACCCGCTCCTGGAAAATGTGGCCAACAAAATCACTACTTTCTAAAGTTGCCACTTGTATAAAAGTTACATTAATCTTGAAGTGAGCAACTAGTCGGGTTTAATGTTATGATTTGTTTGATACATTGAAGTACCATGCTTAGTTGTCCCATTTGGAACTGGGAACTGCTGAGTTGTTAGCCTATAAATTCTTACTTGCCAATGGAGCAACTATCCTTTCCACAGTAAAAACAACAATGCTCTGTTTTTATGACAGGCCATGCAAAGTTAATAAAACACATGTCCATCTTTTGAATATAATACACCCTGCCTTTAAAGCTCAGTAGACCTGCCTTAGGGGTAACATAAATATTATAAAGGAAGGTTTGGGCTTTGCCATTGGTTTAAATCTCAAAAGTTGAACTAGCAGTTTAAACATTTCTCTGCCAGCTGGCAATGTGGGCTGAGAATCATGCTTTGCTTTGTCACACTTGTGGTGGCACAACAAGTGCTGCAAGGGACACTTAACTTACAGGCACTGGAATTTATTCTGACTTTGGAGTAACCAATTAGACATACACGCCTTAAGGGTTAGAGCAGTGGCACTGAGGACTGTTTAGCAGGCCTCAGTGCACCTTCAGAGCTGCATCAGCCCAAACACTTTGGGGTGATCATGCATAAAGAGGCCTTTCCATACAGATATCATGACTAGAAAATCGGAAATTGATCTTCCCGCTTTCTAAAAATCAGCAAAACGTCCAAATAATTTAGATATAGATCACTATGGCCCACATGCATCAAAGCAAAAACTGGTTGCAAATGGGCAGATTTGTGACCAGTATTTTTGCATTTGGGATGCATCATCCCAAATGCAAAAATCGCAATTTAAGTAATCTCTAAATTGCGATTACTTAAATTGCTATTGCATTTAAGGAATTGCAAATTGAGATTCCTTAAAGGCAATGGACTAAAGTAAAAAAAACTAGCGATTTCGCTAATAGGGGGAGCAAATTACCATGAGGTTAAACTTCATGGTAATTTGCAAAAACTTTGAAAAATGCACTAAAGTGCATTTTTCAAAGTTCCTTGGGGCATGTATGTGTGCAAGATGAACTCATATGCAGATTTCAGGGGTGCAACAGGGTGTCCTTTTGACACCCTGGCACCCTTGAAATTGCATTCTCAATTTGCGATTCTCTAATTGAGAATCGCAAATTGAGAATGTCTTCCCATTCATTCCTATGGGCCTCTAGGCCCATAGGAATGAATGGGGAGGTATTCCTTAATTGCGAGTCGCAATTAAGGAATGTTTAGAAATCACAATTTTTTTTGCGATTTCTACATGCATAGCCTTTTGCTATTCCTTATTAGTGAATCCTTATTTTTAGCTAATAAGGAATCGCAAATGGCATTGTTGATGCATGTGCCAGTAGATGCAATATCTTTTCGATTAAATCTGTTTTGTACATAATATATGATCCCTATCGGCCATCTCTTCTTATACTTAAAGGACATTCTGGGCTTGGAGATATGGAAGAGCTCAAGTGAGAAATGGAACAAAAGAGGATTTAATCATGTAGGTGATTTTTTACTGAGTCGATCTGAGAAATCTTGGACAGCGATTGATCAGATTTTGCAGGAACGGGATCCAACGATCTGGTTTAGCTTTGCACAGATACATAGCTTTTTGTGAAACATATTCCTTTGTGCTGCACAATTACACCCCTATGATTATCGTTTGAGGTGAAAGTATAAAAAGGTCTGAATGCACAAGAAACGTGCAACATAATCTGCATTCCATTATTCGCAGTTAACCAATCATGTTAGCAGAGATGTGAATGATTTTGGAAGTGTGCTTGAGGAGATGATCTGCAGTTTCCATAGGTATCATTCTTCTCGCAATATATTGACTGATGTGAAGATATCAGCTATACCGTATCCAAATCCTGCAATTACTGTAACTCATTTCAAGGCAGATCTAACTCGAGTGATGGAATAGAGCCATGAGATCAGAGTTTTATGAACGTGAAACGGAGAACACTTAGATTTAATTCAGCAATATAATCAGTCTCTGGTAACTAAGGCCATAGGCATTTTTTCCGCAGACGACTCTAATTTTAAACAGTACAAAAACTAGAAACTGCGGGGGTTGCACAGTCATGATGCACGATATGTTTATTTGGAGTCTAGTGCTCCAAGAATAGTATCTCTTTTTCACGGTAGTTTTGAATCGCTTTTTAATTCTTTCTAAAATTGTGCTTATTAACACACAATCACAAACTTTTGCGAAGCTCCCGGTTTTCTTTCCCAGGTTTAGTTTATGGTCAGTTTTCAGATGAATGACTTCATTTATAAAACCAGACTTTGAACTTGAGCACAAAGAACGGTATTCTTAGAAAATAGGACTTCCTTGATGGCCCTTTTCTCTATCACTTAATAGATTGAAGACCTGGATCTAAATTGCCAACTGTCCACTGTCATTGCAACAGTGCGATTGTAAAATGACACTTATTAATTTGAAATACAGCACTGCTTAAAGCATGTCAAAGTGACGCGCGTCCCTTCTACAGGTATGGGGTTTGGGATAAGAGTGTAGAATAAGGTTGCATTGTTAGAGTATGCAGAGCTCTACGTACATGGAATGTGTGTAGAGCATAATACTTTTTTCATCATAACCATTGATTTTACCCGGACAGTTTAGTGCAGGGCTGGACTGGCCATAGGGGGCACCAGGAATTTGCTGCAATATTGCCCCCCTGTAACAAAACCCGGATCTGTGCTAATCACTAGCAACCCCCCTTCCGCTACCGGGGCTGCTAGAGTAATTTGCCAAGGCTGGTTGATGTTCCCAGTCCGTCCGTGGTTCAGTGGGTTATCTGCTCATGCAGTATGCCACTCCACTCTACCCTGCACCACTCACTCTATTCCACTTCACACTACTCTGAAACAATCTACTCTATGCCACTGCCCTCTATGCCACTCTGTGCCGCTGCACCACTTTATGCCACTGCACTCTATGCTGTGCCACTCTACTCTAAATAACTGCACTCTACACCAATGCACTCTACACCACTGCACCTATGCCAACTACTTTACACCACTGCATTTACACCACTATACTACACAAAATTTCACTCTCAGCTGCTGCACTCTATGCCACTCTACACCATTGCACTCTGCATCACTGCACTCGACGCCACTCTGTACTACTCTGCAACACTGTCTCTATCACTGCTCTCTACACCACTCTACTCTGCACCATTCTATGGCCCTGCACTCTACTCACCTCTTGGTCACTATAATCTACCCTGCACTATTCCACTCTACCCTGCACACTCCACTCACCATTTCACTCTACACCACTCTGCGCCACTTTACTCTACACATTTGCACTCCACGCCATTGCATTCTACTCAGCACCACTCTACGCCACTGCACTCCACACCAATCTACTCTGCACCACTGTATTCTATGCCACTTCTCTCTAGGCCACTCTACTATATTCCACTCTGCGACACTCCAGGATACACCACTCTGATGTTGTACTCCATTAAACTTTTCTCCACTGACACTCTACTCCACTCTAGGCAACTCTACTCTACAGCACTCTACTCCACTCTATGCAATTCTGTGACACTGCTCCACTCCATGACGCTCTACACAAATCCCTTATGCCACTACTTGCCACTTTACTCCACTCTATTTTATTACACATGTTGGACCCGGCCTCGTGGCGTGGTCCTACCCCTCCCGCATGGCAGGCCCCGGACGACATCGGCCCTCCATCCAGCCCGGGTTGGCCTCGGGCACACCTCTGCACGCCCTCCAAACCACCAGACCCGCCACCCGGCGGCCCACAACCACTGACACGGCACACTCGGGCCGCCCCAGCATTACCGGTCCGGTGCCCACCCCGGACCCTCATTCCAGGCCCGACGCCATCTTGGGCCCATCACGTCACAGACACGTGGTCCCGGGCCAGCCGCGGCCACGGCCCCAACGAGCCCGCCATCGAGGCACCAAGAGCCTCCGGGTGGTAGAGTGGCCACTCAACCAGAGACAAGGAGAGGGGAGTTTCGATGGCTCTCCAACCGTCCCCGGATGCCTGGTTTCGATCGGCCTCCGGCCTCCCTGAGCGCTGGCCCCACCCCCCTGCTGGGCATCTGGACACCATCACCCCGGCCTCTCTGACCCCCAGGCGAGAGGGTCCGGACATCAAAGGACTCCAGACCTATATCTGGGCCAGCCCCGGAGTAGGACGGCAGTTGTATCCCGGAGTCGAGAAGCCCTGCTGACGCTGTCGCGGCTGACCCTGAGACGAACTCCCCTTGCTGCTCTACCTGGAACCTGCTGGCGCTGCCGCGGTCCATCTTTGCTGTAACCACCTTGAAGCCTGCTGGCGCTGCCGCGGTCCATCTTTGCTGTAACCATCTTGGAGCCTGCTGGCGCTGCCGCGGTCCACACTCGCTGAACCATCTTGGAACGTGCTGGCGCTGCCGCGGTCCACACTCGCTGAACCATCTTGGGACCTGCTGGCGCTGCCGCGGTCCACACTCGCTGAATCATCTTGGAGCCTGCTGGCGCTGCCGCGGTCCACACTCGCTGAACCATCTTGGAACCTGCTGGCGCTGCCGCAGTCCACGCTCGCTGAACCATCTTGGGACCTGCTGGCGCTGCCGCGGTCCACACTCGCTGAATCATCTTGGAGCCTGCTGGCGCTGCCGCGGTCCACGCTCGCTGAACCATCTTGGAGCCTGCTGGCGCTGCCGCGGCCCAACCTTCCGGAACCCCCCAGCTCGAGGATTGAGAGCTGTGCGTAGGGTCCCATTGCAACCGACCATCTATAAGACTGTCCCGCTACCTTGCCCCTTGCCACGAGACTTTCCAGATCTCTGGATCTGCTGTATATATCGAAACGATACTTATTGCCCGATAAAGATTGAAAACTCTATCTACGTGTGGTGTATATTTGTAGTGGTGTGGTTACTCTGCTGTACGATTCTAGGAGAGGGCCCTCCCGTCGGAGGCCTCTCGACATCGCTCGGTCCCTTCTCTGAAGGAGGGGTAGACCTAGGGGTGGTCAGTCAGACACCTTCTGCCTCCCCCGGGTTCGCCTTTCTAACATTGGTGGCAGGCGCTGCGATCCGAGCCAACGCAAAATCGTACAGAGAGTGATCTACCCGCTATGACGGAAAAACACACAGAGACCATGACGACCCAAGGAACCAACCTACCTGCCGAATTCCAGAAAGAGAAGATAGAAGAATACAGCCACAAAGAACTAAAACAATTCTGTAAAGACATGGGTATCGCTACCACTGGCCTGAGCACAAAAGAGGACTTCAAATCGGCCCTACAAGCCTGGGTGGAAACCCGAGACAGACCACCCCAAGAGGAGAATGGCCCGAACGGGCAACAGGAAACCAGCGCACCTCCGACGGGGGAAAGAACCGCAACACTAAACGCGGACCTCATCTATGAAGACGCTCGAGAACGGGAGCGCAACCGGCTACACGAAGTGGAACTTGCACGACTCCGGCTAGACGGAGAACTCCAGCTAGCGGAGAAAAAGATAGCCCTCGAGCAACTACGGCTGGAGGGGGATCTAGAAGAGAAACGGAGACAACGTGACCTCGAAGAAAAACGACTAGCATATGAACACGAACGAGGCCTGAGAGAACTAGAAATCATGGCCAAGATCAACGAAGATAGCGCGGCCGGGGCCAAGACCGCGGCCCCTCCCGTGGACACCAAGGTTCACCTACCGAAAGATGTAGTCAAAGAATACTACAAGAACGATGATATCCAACAATGATTCAAAGCCTACGAGGTGGCCAAGACCGCCCATCGGGTGCCCCTGAAGGATTGGGGCGCCGGCCTGTGGGGAAAGTTCGTCAACGAAGGGAGGGACACCCTGCTGGAACTCCCTGACACCGAAATGACCTCCTATGAACACATGAAAACGGCCCTACTCACGCGCTACGGACTCACCCCCGAAATGTACCGGCAGAGGTTCCGAGACTGTAAAAAAATCCCCGGTACCACTTGGGTAGAATATGTGAACTTTTTTAGCAGAGCCTTCGAGGGGTGGGTCAAAGGCAGTCAGGTCACTACCTACCAGCAGTTGGTCGACCTGATGTTATGGGAGCACCTCTCCAACAACTGCTTCATTGAACTACGACAGCACCTCCTCGACAGCAAGTTGACCGAGCCGCGGAAGCTAGCGGTCGAAGCAGATCGGTGGGCGAGCAACCGCGTCCACCGGAACCCCACAGGAGAATACGGACGAGGGTCCCCGAGGAACCACCGGCCGCGAGGCGGCGGGTCTGGCACCAGCCGAGGTCGAGACCTCCCGCCGGGGTCTTTGCCCGCCTCCGCTACACCAACCTCCAGCCCGAGGGGGGCCCATCCAGCCCGACCGGGGCAACGCCCCAATGTTACGTGCCACAGATGCCAGCGGCTGGGTCACTATGCCAATGATCCTCTCTGCCCCATGAACCAGCGGCCCGGCACCACCGGGCCCCCCGGTCGACAAATCACTGCAGCTGCTCTGAGCGAAGAAAGGGACGAAGAAGAAGAGGTCCCTATGGAACCCGAAGAATGGGAGTCCGCGGCCATGTGCCTCGCCTCCCTGGGCGACAAAGACATGATCCCCCGAGACCAGATTCCGATCAACACCCAGAAGTACCGCCAGTGGGTCACCATCAACGGACGCCGGGCCGAGGCTCTCCGTGACACGGGGGCCAGCATAACCGCCGTCCGCTGCCATCTGGTGACCCCAGAACAAATCTTGCCCCACGTTCAGTGCCCTGTCCGGTCAGCGGACAATTCCGAGAGCCTGTGCCAGATGGCCCGCATCCCCTTCGAGTGGGGAGGAGTGTCCGGCATGCTGAAAGTCACCGTCCGAGACGATGCCCCGGTGGACTGCCTCCTAGGGAACGACCTGGAAAGTTCCCCCTGGGCACAGATTGAGCGAAGAGAGCATCTGGGGATGCTAGGCCTTCCTGAATGGGTTTGCGTAACGACCCGATCCATGTCCACCCGGGACGCCGTCCCAACCGAAGACAAGCTGCCCAAAGAACCTGAATGGCCGGCACCTCCGCCACCCGCCACGGCCGAACCCGAACTGGGGCCGCAGGGCCCCAGCCATGAAGAACTTCCCGAACTCGGGCCCCTTCCCGAACTAGCCCAGTGGCGCCAAGAAGGGGGCCCCACCCGCGAGCAGTTCCGTCGGGAACAAAAGACATGTCCTTTCCTTGAGGGACTCCGACAACAAGCCGCCACGCAAGCCACAGGAGACTCCTCTGGGTCCCACTGGGTCTATTGGGACCAGGACATCCTGTACAGTGAACAAAAGGGGGGCCTATTTAAGGCGGACTCGTGGTGTCTGACGGCGGTCAGGCTTTGCTGTTACTCGTGGCTTAGCTTTTTAGCGCGTTGCTCGTCAGCGCTGAATTTTAACCTGTATGTGCATTTAATTGCGTTTATTTTTCTTTAGCTTTGCTGCTTGGTCTGGGGGAAAGGGCTTCCACTTACCTGCATTTAAAAGACTGATGCACCGCCGTTTTGGCGGGTCCGGGTCCCGAGGGGGCATGTTTATTCAACTTTAGCCGCCATCTTGGATTGGGGCTGTTGGCGCTTTTCACGGGCGCCATCTTAGAGCGTCCTGACGCTCGCTTCAGCCCAGGGGACGCCTATTTAAAGTCGTCCTCTCCGCGCAGCGGGAACGCGCAGCTGGGACGCCGTCGCTTAGCCGGAGTCGTGCCTGAGTCCTGCCCGTCTGCGCCCGTCCGCGCTAAGGACGCGCAGGACTCGGGCCAGGCCCTGCTAGTGCGGTGTGCGGGTGGTTATTTCCAGCCATGTTGACATACTCCAGCGACACCTTGCGTGACTTAGGACGTCGGACGGCTGGGTGTAGTTCACATCTTTCACACCCGTTAGTCGGTCCTTATTATTGTGCTGGCTGTCGGTGGTTTTTGGAGCGAGCTACTTCTATCGCCCCTACGCATTCGGGGGCAGCCGTTTGCAATAACCACCCGGAGCATGCTCTACGCATCTTTAGTTTCAATGCTAGGTCTTTGGTGTCGCACTATCAGGCAGTATTTGACCTATTGCAGGATGAAAGCCCAGACATCGTGGCTATCACCGAGACATGGCTGAAAGACGAGGATGCAGCCATTATTAATCTGGCATTCCCCCCTGACTATATAGTCCGTACCCTTAATCGATCTTCTAGGGGAGGGGGTATCGCCCTGGCTATCCGTTCTAGTTTTTCTTGTTCCTGGACTGCACTGACCATTGCGGGATGCGAGAGTGCTATGTTTAAGATTTTGGTTACTTCTCACTTTTCACTTTCGGGGATGGTGGTCTATCGTCCCCCAGGGAGCGAGGCGGCGTTTCGCGCTGCCTTCCATGATGTGGTCAGCTCCTTGGTGGTAGGGTGTCCCAATTTTTCGATTTTGGGGGACCTCAATCTCCACTTCAACAGACCTAACCTACCCGTGGTCAGTGGCATTCTCGCGGATTTGGAGGCCTTACAGTTGTTGCAATTGGTTCAGCAGTCCACCCACATCGGTGGCCACACGCTAGATCCCTTCTTCACTAACTTGGCAGACGCTTCTGTCACTGACGTCTTGCCCCTGGGCTGGACTGATCACTCTTTGGTCGCCATTAGTACCCCTTTACCAGGTAGGATTGTCATTCCTCCTGCCAAGCTGCTCGTAAGGCGGCACTGGGGTAAACTACGGTTGGAAGATCTGCACTGTGTCCTTGCTGCAGAGCCATTAGATCCATTCGTGACTGTGGATGCAGGCTACGACGGGTTCTGCGCGTGGATCACTAAGGCGCTAGATGTGCTTATTCCACTCACCGCCTGCAAGACCAGTGCTAGAGAATCTAGCCCGTGGTACGATGGCGCCCTTCGTGCGCTCAAGGGTAGCTGTAGGCGTGCAGAGAGGGCTTGGCGGAAGGCGTACGACTCGGGGAAAAAAGCTACCTATCTCGCCTCCGTCAAAGTGTACCATCGGGCTGTATGCCGTGCTCGGGCATCGTACTATACTGCCGAAGTTGGCAACAGCCCTAATCCCTCGAAAACCATTTTCAAATTGATGAAGGACCTTCTAGCGAAGCGCCCTGATGCTCCGGCGACTGGCTCCATTGCACATTGTGAGGCCCTCGCGGTGTTCTTTCAGGAAAAGGTCCAAAACATCTATAAGACCTTTCCATTTACAGGACCCCCAGTTGAGTCTCCGATTTCCATCTGTGGAGACACGGTCCTGCACGCGTTGCCCCTGTTGACATCGGAAGGGTTTGACATCTTGGCAAAGCAGGTGAAGTCTGGGTCCCCCGCTGACCCTCTCAGTTCGGCTCTCTTTAGAGATGAGTCGTTCCTGAGTCGGACCGTGGTTCACTCCTTGATCAACAGCTCGTTGGAGTCGGGCACGGTCCCCCTTAGTTGGAAGCGGGCGGTGGTTTCTCCCATTCTAAAGAAACCCTCTTTGGACCCAGGCAAGCCTGAAAACTATCGGCCTATCTCTTTGCTTCCCTGGCCGACCAAAGTAATGGAGGCCCATGTCAACAAAGTTCTCTCGGCCCACCTCATCCAGTTTAACATCTTGGATCCCACCCAAAACGGCTTCCGTGCTGGTCACAGCACGGAGACCGCCCTTCTCTCTATGGCTGAACACCTGCGCACAGTGATGGATGCGGGGCAGACAGCGGCGCTCGTTTTATTAGATCTGAGCGCCGCGTTCGACACCGTGTCCCATCCTATCCTGTTGCATCGCCTGGAGGAGATTGGGTTGGGTGGCTCTGCCCTCCAGTGGTTTCGCTCCTTCCTGAACGATCGTTTCTTTAGCGTTGCGCTGCCACCGTCCCAGTCCCAATTCCTTCCTCTGAGACAGGGGGTCCCGCAAGGCTCCTCGCTAAGTCCCACGCTGTTCAATCTGTACGTGAGACCGCTGGCTGAGATCGTCAAGCAATGGGACATGACTATGGTCTCGTATGCTGACGATACTCAGCTAGCGGTTACTATTAGCGGGGATGCGGACCGGGATGCCCCTAGGTTTCAGAGTGGACTTAGGGCGGTGGCAAGCTGGATGAAGAACAACTGTCTCCAGCTCAACGCGAAGAAAACCGAGATCATGATCGTCGGCAGGAGGGCGGAACTGTGGGGGGACAAGTGGTGGCCCGTTGAACTGGGGCCGGTCCCTCTCCCGGTCACTGAACTTAGGAATCTGGGAGTTTGGATGGATCCTGCTCTTAGTTATGAGGGCCATTCGAAGAAAATCGCGGCCTGCTGTTTTGGCATCTTGCGGTCGCTGAGGCCTATTCTTAAGTTTTTTGACCGTGGTACCAGGCAGCTGTTAGTCCAGGCCACGGTACTATCTCGCCTGGACTATGCCAGCTCGCTTTTGGTAGGGACCAATGTGGCGGAGACCCCCCGCCTCCAACGCGTGCAGAATGCCGCGGCGAGAGCCATTGTTGGCTTACCCCGAAGGAGCTCTGTCTCGGGAGTCTTGAGATCTTTGCATTGGCTCCCCATTAAATCACGCATCCAGTTTAAGGCGTTGTGCGTGGCGTTTAAGATCTTGAGGGGAGTTGGTCCGCCAATTCTTGATGGTCTCCTGTCATGGTATGTTCCTTCCCGCGCTTTGAGATCGGGAAGTCAAGCGCTCGCGGTGGTCCCCCGATACAGGCTGTGTCGGGCTGGGGGTCGCTCTTTCCGGGTTAGGGCGGCTGAACTTTGGAATTCCCTCCCCGCGGACTTGCGGCTACTGGATGACCTTTTGGCCTTTCGCAAAGCGCTGAAAACTTTCCTTTTTAAATAAATTTTCTTTCTCTGTTGTGTTTCTGCTATCTGTTGCACTTTGCCTGCCATGCGCCAGGACGCCCCTTAGCTGGGGCAGCTGTGCGCAATACAAAAGTGCATAACATAACATAACATAAAAGATTGCCACGCTGGGGGCCGGCCGAGTGCTAGTCGTCCCCCTCCACTTCAGAGACTTTCTCTTAAACCTGGCACATGATGTGCCCCTCGCCGGGCACCTGGGGCAGGACAAAACCTACAGCCGCCTGGTGACCCACTTTTATTGGCCGAAGATGCGCCGCGATGTGTACAACCACTGCCGAACCTGTCCGACCTGCCAAGCCAGCGAAAAGAGTGGGGGGAAAATCAAGGCCCCACTCCAACCGTTTCCCGTGGTGACCACTCCCTTCGAGCGAGTAGGGATCGACATCGTGGGGCCCCTGGATCCTCCAACCTCTCAGGGGCACCGCTTCATCCTAGTCCTGGTGGACCATGCCACCCGCTACCCAGAAGCCATCCCCCTCCGGACTATCACAGCCCCCGTAGTGGGTCGGGCGCTAATGGGGATCTTCTCCCGAGTCGGCTTTCCCCAAGAGGTCGTCAGTGATCGGGGCACACACTTTATATCGAAATATATGCGGTCCCTGTGGCAACAGTGCGGGGTCGCGTATAAGTTCACCACCCCGTATCACCCTCAAGGGAATGGACTAGTGGAGCGATTTAATAGGACCCTGAAAGGAATGATCAAGGGCCTAGAAGAGCCCCTCCGGCGCAAATGGGACGTTCTGCTGCCATGCCTCCTGTTCGCCTACCCGGAGGTACCTCAGAAGTCCCTGGGGTTCAGCCCCTTTGAACTATTATATGGACACCCGGTGCGAGGCCCCCTCAGCCTGGTCAAGGAAGGCTGGGAGCTGGCCGCCTCCGATACTCCACCCGATGTTTTCCGATACCTCTTGACTCTCCGCAACCAGACTCGGAAGTTCCGGGAACTGGCCGAAACCAACCTGAAGGCCAGTCAAGAGGAGATGAAGCGCTGGTATGATGAAAATGCCTCATCCATTGAATTCGAGCCGGGCCAGCAGGTCTGGGTCATGTCCCCGGTCGACCCCGGCGCCCTCCAGGACAGATGGACAGGGCCCTTCAAAGTGGTGGAGCGCAAGCGCCCCGTCACCTACCTAGTGGACATGGAGTCCCCCCGGAACCCCCTCCGGGTCCTACACGCCAACCGGCTCAAGCCCCACTTTGTCCGCACCGAACTGAGCCTGTTGTTGGCTACCGATGATGGAGCAGAGGACGACTCCGAACCTCTACCAGACCTCCTGAGCACCTCCGAGAAATATGGCTCCGTCGAGGGAGTCTCCCTCTCTCCCGCGCTGACACCCAAACAGCGCCAGGACTGCCAGAGACTGCTGGGTCAATTTGCGAACTTATTTTCCCTCACCCCCGGAGTCACCCAGTGGTGTGTTCACGACGTCGACACCGGGGACAGTCCGCCCGTGCGGCACCGAGCCTACCGAGTCCCCGACCGAGTCCGGGCCTGCATCCAAGCCGAAGTTTCCAAGATGCTAGCCCTAGGGGTAGTGGAACCCTCAGACAGTCCATGGGCCAGTCCCCCCGTCCTGGTCGCTAAGGCCGCCGCCCCCGGGGTGCCCCCGGAGCTGCAGTTCTGTGTCGACTACCGGGGACTGAATGCCGTCACCAGGACCGACGCCCATCCCATTCCCCAAGCGGATGAACTGATCGATCGCCTGGGAGCCGCCAGGTACCTCAGCACCTTCGACCTCACGGCCGGATACTGGCAAATCGGCCTCACGCCAGGGGCACAAGAACGATCCGCTTTCTCGACCCCCGATGGCCACTTCCACTTCAACGTGATGCCCTTCGGCATGAAGAATGCTCCGGCCACTTTCCAGAGACTAGTGAATCGGGTGCTGGCAGGACTGGAAGAGTTCAGCGCCGCCTATCTGGACGATATTGCGGTGTACAGCCTCTGTTGGGACGAGCACCTGACCCACCTCTGGAAGGTCCTGTCGGCCCTCCAACGGGCCGGACTAACAATAAAAGCCAGCAAGTGCCAGATCGGTCAAGGGTCCGTGACCTATCTGGGACTCCAAGTGGGGAGCGGCCAAGTGGCTCCCCTTCAACCCAAGATCGACGCCATCCAGGCCTGGGAGCCCCCCGTCACCCAGACCGCCGTCCGAGCCTTCCTGGGGCTCACTGGATACTATCGGCGGTTCATAAAGGACTATGGGAGCATTGTGGGGCCCCTCACAGAACTAACCTCCAAGAGACTACCCCCGAAGGTGCACTGGACCCCGAGTGTCAAGTAGCCTCTGAGACACTAAAGACTGCCATGTGCACCGCCCCGGTGCTCCAGGCCCCCGACTACAGCCGAGAGTTCATCGTCCAAACTGACGCCTCGGAACACGGCATTGGGGCCGTACTGTCCCAAATGAACTCTGATGGAGTTGACCTTCCTTTGGCCTTCATCAGCCGGCGCCTGCTGGCCCGAGAACAACGATGGAGCACCATCGAGAGGGAAGCATTCGCCGTCGTATGGGCCCTAAAGAAGCTCCGGCCCTACCTCTTCGGCACCCACTTCCGAGTACAGACCGACCACCGGCCCCTGCGGTGGTTGATGCAGATGCGGGGCGAGAACCCGAAGTTGCTACGTTGGTCCATCTCCCTCCAAGGGATGAACTTCACCGTGGAACATCGCCCTGGCAACGACCACGCCAACGCTGACGGCCTCTCCAGATTCTTCCGCCTTGGCGAGGAGAATCCCCAAGAAGATGGGTGACTCTCCCCTGCCTTCAGCTGGGGGGACGCGTGTTGGACCCGGCCTCGTGGCGTGGTCCTACCCCTCCCGCATGGCGGGCCCCGGACGACATCGGCCCTCCATCCAGCCCGGGTCAGCCTCGGGCACACCTCTGCACGCCCTCCAAACCACCAGACCCGCCACCCGGTGGCCCACAACCACTGACATGGCACACTCGGGCCGCCCCAGCGTTACCGGTCCGGTGCCCACCCCGGACCCTCATTCCAGGCCCGACGCCATCTTGGGCCCATCACGTCACAGACACGAGGTCCCGGGCCAGCCGCGGCCACGGCCCCAGCGAGCCCGCCATCGAGGCACCAAGAGCCTCCGGGTGGTAGAGTGGCCACTCAACCAGAGACAAGGAGAGGGGAGTTTCGATGGCTCTCCAACCGTCCCCGGATGCCTGGTTTCGATCGGCCTCCGGCCTCCCTGAGCGCTGGCCCCACCCCCCTGCCGGACATCTGGACACCACCACCCCGGCCTCTCTGACCCCCAGGCGAGAGGGTCCGGACATCAAAGGACTCCAGACCTATATCTGGGCCAGCCCCGGAGTAGGATGGCAGTTGTATCCCGGAGTCGAGAAGCCCTGCTGACGCTGTCGCGGCTGACCCTGAGACAAACTCCCCTTGCTGCTCTACCTGGAACCTGCTGGCGCTGCGGCGGTCCATCTTTGCTGTAACCACCTTGGAGCCTGCTGGCGCTGCTGCGGTCCATCTTTGCTGTAACCATCTTGGAGCCTGCTGGCGCTGCCGCGGTCCACACTCGCTGAACCATCTTGGAACCTGCTGGCGCTGCCGCGGTCCACACTCGCTGAACCATCTTGGGACCTGCTGGTGCTGCCGCGGTCCACACTCGCTGAATCATCTTGGAGCCTGCTGGCGCTGCCGCGGTCCACACTCGCTGAACCATCTTGGAACCTGCTGCCGCGGTCCACGCTCGCTGAACTATCTTGGGACCTGCTGGCGCTGCCGCGGTCCACACTCGCTGAATCATCTTGGAGCCTGCTGGCGCTGCCGCGGTCCACGCTCGCTGAACCATCTTGGAGCCTGCTGGCGCTGCCGCGGCCCAACCTTCCGGAACCCCCCAGCTCGAGGATTGAGAGCTGTGCGTAGGGTCCCATTGCAACCGACCATCTATAAGACTGTCCCGCTACCTTGCCCCTTGCCACGAGACTTTCCAGATCTCTGGATCTGCTGTACATATCGAAACAATACTTATTGCCCGATAAAGATTGAAAACTCTATCTACGTGTGGTGTATATTTGTAGTGGTGTGGTTACTCTGCTGTACGATTCTAGGAGAGGGCCCTCCCGTCGGAGGCCTCTCGACATCGCTCGGTCCCTTCTCTGAAGGAGGGGTAGACCTAGGGGTGGTCAGTCAGACACCTTCTGCCTCCCCGTGTTCGCCTTTCTAACAACACACTACTACTCGCTATTCTATGACACTCCACTCAGTCTCTCTGTTAGAATTGGGGTTCCTGGTTTGCTGGGCAGGAACCACCACTCTAGTCAGGGCAAGCTAGATGCACACTAAAATATAACCTGTGCTCACCCTCTGATAGCTTGCCACAGAGCAGTCAGGGTTATCTAAAGGGCCAATGTGTTTGGTATTTGTGCAACACACACACAGTAACACAATAAATACACCACAAAAAGACTACACACAGGTTTAGACAAATAAATAATTTTTATCTCAGCAAAATAAGACTAAAACAACCAAAATCCAATCAGTAAAAGTCATGATATGAATTTTCAAAGATTAAATGCAATAATAGTTCTTGCAAGTCACTAGCGGTCAAAAGGTTACTTGAGGTCGCAAGAGATCAGTGCAAAACCAAAGTTCAGGCCAACAGTAATGGAGGGCAGGCCAGCTACCAGACCCATGCACGGCTCATTGCGAAAGTACCTTGGATGGAGCAGAGCATCGACTCTGAGGACTCGATGTGTCAATGTTTTCCACGCATTCTGGTTGCTGCATTGTCGTCCAGCTTCACTAAAGTGCAGGTAATGCTGGGTTTTTGAGCTACGCAGAATGTTGTTGGGCTGTGCAGGCTGTAGAACAACTGTTGTCGAACAGCCTCTGCACCGAAGGGCGATGCCTTGGTTCCAATTGCCGCAGTGGTGACAATGCATTGGTGTTGTAGAAAACAGCTGCAGAACCCATTTCTGAGGACTAGAACTTGGAGGGGGCACCTCATCCTGGGGTAGGACTGACAGGAGTCAAGTCCATCAGCAGCAGCATAATTGCAGGAAATCTTTTGTATCACAGAGACTTCAGAAAACAGGAGGCAAGCCCTTAGAGATCACTTGGAAGGAGCTCTCCTTCAGCAGAGGCAGGTAGCAATAGGCAGCAGGGCAGAAGCAGAAAAGCAGTCCTTCCAGGAAAGCAGTCCAGTTGAATCCTTTAAGCAGCTCAGCAGTTCTTCTGCCAGAGATTCAATACAAGATCCAGAAGTGTCTGATTTCTAGGGGTCAGAGACCCAGTACTTATACCCAAAAGTATCATTTATGTAGGGGGTGGCTTCAAAGCAATCAATGCTCTGAAGTGCACAAGGATCCCTCTCAACCCAGTCATATCTGCCAGACTATCTGTGGGTGGCAAATCTGTGCTTTGTGTGTGGATAGGACACTACCTATTGAAGTGGCAGCCCCTCCAATTCCTCCCTGCCTAGGTAGACCCAAGAAAATGCAGATAAATGCAGATTAGCCTCTCCTTCCTGTTTGTGGCTGTCTAGAGGGAATACACAAAGTGTAGGTGTCACCCAAATCCGAAGTGTATTGGAGACAGGCTTTCATGCACAAAGAGCAGTAAGTACAGAGAGATGCCACTTTCTAAAAGTGGTATTTCTAAAACAGTAATGCTAAATCCAACTTCACCAGTAAGGAGTATTTATCATTACCATTCCAAACATATGAAACATGAAAAATCTCTTCCTCTTTGATCAGGAATTACAGATTAAAAGTGTACTAAGGTTTTCCCAATACTGGCCTGTGAGAGGGGTAGGCCTCCCAGTAGTGACACAATGAAATAGACTGTTTGTCAGTACCAGGACATGCAAAACATAAAAGTACATGTTCTACCGTTTACTGACGTAGCACCCTGCCCGTAGGGCCTACCTTAGAGGTGACTTATATGTAGTGAAAGGGGAGATTTATGCATGAAAAGTAGTTTTAAATGCTAAGTCAAAGTGGCAGTAAACTGAACGCACAGGCTCTGCAGTGGCAGGCTTAAAAAAGGTTTGAAAGGCTACTCAGTAGGTGGCACAATTTGTGCTGTAGGCCCACTAGTAGCAGTTGAAGTACAGGCCCTGGGTATATGGTATACCACTTTGGAAAGGGACTTACCAGAACATCAAATATGCCAATCAGGTATACTCCAATGTCATCATATTTAGGGGAGAAGCACATGCCCTTTAGCACTGGTAAGAAGTGGTAAAGTGCTCAGAGCCCTAAAGCCAATAAAAAGAATCAGCACAACGTGGAGGCAAAAGGCAAAAAGTCGAGGGGAAGAACACTCTAAAGATGCCAGGTCTAAAACTCTCTATGACACTCCTCTTTATGGCACTCTACTATACAACACTCTACTCCACTCAATGCCGCTCCACTCGTTGACATTCTACTTCGCTGTACAACACTGTAGTCCACTGTACGCAACGTCATCTACAATACTTTACTCTGCTCTTCACCACTGCATGACACACTATGCCACTCCACGACACACTACTCAACTCTGATACTGTACTCCACTCTACAATATTCAACTCAATGCCCTTCCGCTCTACAACACTGTGCACCCTCAACAGCACTCCACAACACTGTATGCTACTCCATGACACTCCACTTCACTCCTCTCCATGCCACTCAGCTCTTCTGTACACCACTCCATAACACTCCACTCTACTCCACTTCATGACACTCCACGCCACTCTCCTTTACCCCACTAACTTTCAGCCATGCTGAACAGAAGCCACTGTGGTAAACAGCTCTTGCATAGGTGAGACCTATTTGCTTTACAAAGGCTTGTTCAATATGAACTGGATTGCCAAAATCAAGGCTTGATGTGAACATCAATGCCTGGTTACTTAAGTAACTTTTATATCTTAGACAATGCTTTCTCAGTAGTAGAGTTTATTCTAATGACTGTAATGTGAAAGATAGTTCAAAACAATTGTATCCATTTCAGGCACCACTCCAAAAAACGTGCTTAATTTGTTGGGTCTCTGTTGCATCTAGGACTTTTTCCAGATCCACTTTGATCGATTTCTTGGAGTTTTGCTAGAGAAGAATGATCATGGTGTATATTCTTTTTTTAATAAAGTGTAGGTTTTGCATGGTTGCTTTATTTTAAGTTTGTATCCACTTCTGTCAAAGGTATTTATGTGGGAGTGAAAAACATACGTTTACTGCACATATTTCTTTAATAATTTAAATGTTTTGTACTGAATTCCAATGTTGTAGTATTTATGGTCGTGTTAGCTCCTGGTGAATATTATTACAGCAGGGTTCGATACTCAATTGGTGTGGGATTACCTCCCAATTCTGAGTTCTGAAACTCGAAAGGGGGATAATGCAATAAGAATGCATGATAGCCCCATTCTGAGTTGTGAATCTCGGAATGTTGAAGTTTTTCTCCACACAAGTTCCATTAGGTCTTACCAGGGTTTACCTGGCAACATTTGTAACTAGGAAAAGTGTGATTTTCAGAACCACTGTAATCCCGTTTCTAGATCATCTATCGGGATTACTGGGCCAGTTAGAATGAAGCTCTGAGACTAACTTTGGTTTTGAAAGGATTATGATAGCAATACGAAATGATCCCCTCATATCTTGGGCAAAATCCATTATTTATCCGTTGTTATCTGAGGAGGCATTGGGGATCATTTACATTGTAATTGTGAGAGATGTCCTTGGTTGTCCAAGTAAAATTAGGGTGATGGTGCTGGGAGTTTGAGATGAACTGTGGTGTAGTTCCATTTATGACAATTAATGCTCCAGACATTCTTTTGCGGCATCAAACTCCACATAGTGCCAACAGTAATGGCCACTTTAGCCAGGATGTACTGCCACTATGAGGGGAGATCGAGCAGCAGGGACGTTCAAGGATGTTAAAAAGAACTGCAAAATGTTGTCCTCTTGCAAGAACTCTGAAGCTGTGTTGGAAAGTTCGAGCTCCTAAAAGTCCCACCTACTGTCACAGCTGTTCACTCCACAGCTGATTTAAGAAATTAGTGGTTCTAATTTTCAAGTAACATACTCTTTGCCTATTCATGTAATACGATTTGTGATGTCACAATCAGTAGCAGACACATTTAACAATTCAGAGAACTTTGCATGTGTTAAGAGTTGTGAAGCAACAAGCGTAGGAGACACAAACACAGAGAAATGAGAACTATTATGAGCCTGAGTAGTGTGACAATAACAGTTTAGGGAGTGGTTGGATCAAATGTTTCTTAGAACTATCAATCAGAGAGGAATAGAGTGAGAAAATGTCTACAGTACTAGTACAGTCTCCAGGTCTAGTGGAAAATCAGCTTGACCTTTATAATTTTCTTTCTGGGGTGCATAGACAAGGGACCCTCTTATTATTAACTTACCCTCTTAAGGTGTACTTACTACAAACAAAGTTACAGGTAAAACACAGTAATGTCAATAAAGCACTCAAGAATGAGGTAAATAAGAAAAAAGGTGCAACAGGAGGGACAAGTGCGTTTACTCGAGTGAGGGAGTATATGAGTAATGAGGAAAAGCATATTTATTTCTAGACCACACTAGACCAGATCGAAACCAGAGAAGAAGACTGTTTGAGAGCTTAACTCAAAGGACTCTAGTGGTGCTCATTGTCATATGTTTTCTTCCTCTCCCATTTGCCTCTCCCATGAATGCTTTCCACTCTTCTTCTTCTCATATGCCAGGAGTCAGTGTAAAAGGTTTGGGGGCATGGAAGGAAAACCACCTGAGATTATGGGTCTCCTGAGGTGGTGACTGGCCTTGGCGTTCAGCTACAGGTCATGGCAGTAGTAGTCTACACTGTAGCCTTAATTTGATGATAGATTAGCGAATGCTTTCATGGAAAATTAGCCACCAACTGGTATGACATAGCTTCAAAACGCTTATTGTGACACAGGGAGCCTAAAGCGCCTCTAACTGTGCTGTGCAATGTGATCGTTTTGTAATAAGACAAGTTATTCTAACAGTGCAGCTTTTCAATTTACGTCAAAGGCAGTAAGGTTTCTGCCATGTGGGGTGCCTAGTTGTTTCACCCCCTCTCTCCAGGCTCCTACAAAGAGATGTTCTATTCTTAAAAGTTTGATGGCGGCATGTAGCTGATAATGCACAGCAGGAACAATTCCAGGGTATTGAGTTTTTGTTTTGAAAACACTGGAAGTTAAGGCCTAGTTTTGCAGGTTCAATCCACTCCCATTCTACTTCCTTTATAGTCCCCACTCGACTTTGGAATTTGAAGCTAAAACTGAAGTTAATTCTGGAGTTTAGTGGATAGATGACCATTTTCTGTTTTTGAAGATTTGAACCTCACTCAGAGCTGGATATTCATCCACCCCTACACTATTCAGCTCCTAGTTTGATGATATTCTAGGAGTGGTAGTATCATGCCTACACAATGTACACATGTTAAATGGCTATAGATTTCAGCATAGGGGCACCATGGTCTTTTGAGATTGCGAGTTGCAACTTTGCTTAAGATAGATACTCGTGAGCCTGCTGTCTTTAGATGTAATTTATACTTACAGTTAACTTCATCAGGCACCCCACTTCTGTGCTCATATGTACTTGTTTAGTAAAACCTTATCACAGGGTTACCTTCTAGCTACCAGATACATTAAAAGAAGCCTCTACTTCAGCATAATGCCTACCCCTTGCTAATGCTACAGCCCATCAACCTCTGATTGTTGTCCATTATTCCAATGACACACACATACCCCCCTCTCCTCACTTCTTCTGTTGCTTTGTATCGCCCCATACTATTGCACAGCACTCCACTTTCCCTTAGCTAGGTAAATGATATTTAATTCCACAAGCATACAGACATGTATATGAATATGTTCTGCGTATTGTCAAAACAAAGGACACCATGGAGGTAAACTGGTTATGCCAAAAAAAACTGTGGCTCATCTTCATGAGATCACCAGAACAGCGAGGGAATACCCAAAGAAAACGCCCTGAAAAATCTAGCACACAATGACACAGTTAAGAAAAAAGAAACAAAATAGAAGGAAGAAGAAGATAAATGTGTACATCTAGAAAAAAGAGAAATATTGTACTAGAAGGTACAGATAAGACAAATCTGAAAAGGTGCTCAAATATGAATAGAAAAAAACCAAATGGGAATTGTGACAAAATTCAATGGAAAGTTGAAAAATACCCCAAAAGTGTTCAAATACTGTATGGTGGTCGAACCGTGAAATAGGCATCCCAAGTGGCCGACCAATGTCTGCTTGGGGTTGGGTTGGGTTGGATTGGTGGTCAGACCTGATAAAGTGATCTGCTTTTGCACAGAAAACGTTTTAGGAGCAAGTAAAATGTCATGCAAGAACAAATTGGACTGAAACAATCTGGACTGGAAAACGACTCCAGTAAGTCAGATTCACACAGTTGGTGTCTCCTGAGCATACTTATCATTAAGCAAAGCTCAAAATGGGCCAGAGGTACATAGTCAAAGGTCATTTTGAGGTTTCCACCCTGTCCCTCTGATTTTAAGACTGACATCGAGGTCTTTGGGACACCACCCACCAATAACAGCATCAAAATTCACCAACATGCGTATTATACAGACCTCTACTTGAAATTCTTTTGCACTGCAGACTTCCTCCCTCATCCCGATTCAAATCCCCTCACTTAGGAGAAATTAACCCCATCGAGAAAGATTTCCTGTTATTTGCCAAGAACAACAGACACTAAACAGTCCGACCTTAGCTCATTGACATGAATCTGAAAGGCTTTAAATCCTATCTTTCTCTCAATGCTAGGTCACTTGTATATGTTATGGACATCACTCTTTGTCAAGAAAAAAAGCATTTCCTGCTACCAGTTCTCCCAACTAAGCAAAATGAAGTCTTTCCTTATAGAAGGTGACTTCAGAACTCCTGTTTAAGTTCTCATAATCTAGCATGTGGACGATGGAAATGTCTGGCTGCATGGCCTCCCATATTCCACACTGGCCACCCTTAAGGGCCATCCTGAACATTGCAGCTTGTCTCATCCTGGGCCGGAAGAAATCTGTGGACATCACCCCTATCCTGATTAAACTCCAATCGATCATCTTGCTAGCCCACACCATCTTCAAAATCACCTGCTTCATTATATGATCAAGTTTACAATCTTTGGTGGCTTCCGACACCCCCTCAGACAGAACCCCTTCAAGATGGAGACAAAGATATGAAAAACTGGAAAAAACAAGGCAGCATACTTTTTCCATCTATGTGTCCAGGACCTGAAGCAAAATCCATGTATCCATCAGACTGCCCCAACCTTTAGGAAAGAGTTGAAGATGCTCCTCTTTAAAGAACATTACATCACGATGCAGTAACAGTATACTTTTGCTCCCAGATAACAGCTACCTCTCGAAAATTAGTTGAATGTACCCTTGTCTTTGATCCTATGGAGTGCTATGCTGACTTTTGGCTAGGTTTGTGCTGTACAAATAACACATACATATATACATACATACATTCTGTGAAGGCTCCTCAAGTTAACTTGGTTTCATTGGAAAAGTTTGTGAATAGCTTTTGTGTGAAAAGAACACTGACCGGAAAGAGGTGTTGCTCATATTTTAGTAGCCCATACATAAGCCAGATTTATGCTTTTGATTCGCCTTGGTTTTGGAAACCCACAAATATGGAACTCTTGTCTCTCAAATTAGGTTTTCTTCAGGGCTGGCCCACTGACTCACAGTCCTTTTAATTTCAATTATCGGTTCATTCTCAATACTATTGCAAGACTTCCAGAGTGTCCCCAGCAACACTCGTGTAACTAGAATCTTGTGAATGGGTCAGCATTCTCACCCTAGTGGAGGCTTATTCCATCACGAATCCCATTCATGTTATTCTTCAGAAGCAAATTCATCCAGCTGTTACAAGCAGGGTTGCTGAAATTGCACCGTGGATCAGATTAGGACGTTGACTTCCCAGTGTTTGGAATTATGACCGAAGGGCAACGATTCTCTCATAGGAAAAAAAAAAACCTTGCTGGGCTCTTTATCAGGTACATAGTAATTTATATCAACATATAAAGACAAGTCAAAGACAACGATTGGAAATAAATATATGCAGTGTTAATTAGAAGAAAACAAATAAGCCAGTTTGTGAACAATTATTTGGTGAAGATGCAGGATACAGCATAGAATACATTAGTGTAACTGTTCATTATTTAATTAATTTCAGTCTAGCACATTTACGGGCCCTTAAAAACAGAGAAAAAGATGCGTGCATGAGCTTAAAAATACATAGACATTCAAATATTTTATGAATAAGTGGAGACTTCTTAAAATCAAAAATGAACATTTCTTGATATATGTCAATCTTCAATAGATCAAAAACGACTGAAAATAGAATTCATAGGATGGGCGGAGGAGCATAAAGTAATGACTACCCTCCAGGCCGGCTTTTGATCCGGGATCTCGACCCTGGATCAACTTTTTAGGCTGCAAGTCCTTTTTTGGAAGACAGTAAGTGTTGAGGGTGGCAGCCTCTACCTTGTCTTCGCAAACCTGCTGGCCGCTTTCGACCTTGTGCCCAGGGAGAGTTTATGGAGGGTTTTGAAACTAGACCTTCCGCCCTATCTGTTAGATGTCCTGAAGCGTTTTCATGCAGGGAACTATGCCCAGGTCAGGTGCGGGAAGAACGGGGAATTATCAGCCCGCTTCCCAGTAACTAGAGGCGTACGCCAGCACACTTTTTAGCCTCTATATAAATGGCTTGGTGGGTGAACTAGACAACGTCAGGGATAGTGATGCTCCAAGGCTGGCGTCGGGTCGGGTGCCTGCTCTGATGTTCGCAGACGACACCTTGTTGTTGTCTCGAACATCAACAGGCATCCAGCGGGTCCTGGATGGTTTCGTATCATTCTGCGCCTAGCGGGGACTCGAGAATAATCTAGAGAAGGCGAAATTTATGATCTTCGGTCCCCCGACGCACCCGCCCTAGCCCTGTACTAAATGGCACCCCGCTTGAAAGGGTGAGAACCTTTGTATATCTGGGTGTCACCCTGACTGAAGATTTCTGCTGGGGCCCACAGGTAGCCAAGTCCGCCCTGAGGCTTTCGCAGATTGTAGGGGGTATTCGCAAGTTCCAGAGTACAACCCATTTCAAGCCAGTCTCTACAGCGCTTGAAATCTACGGTGCTCAAGCCAGACCAGCTGCAATGTATGGTGCAGAGCTCTGGGGTCATACGCGTATAACAAGCCTCTTGAGGGTTGAGCAGGCCTTCATGAGGAACTTGATTGGCCTCCCCCAGAGCACTCCGCTCATACCCTTGAGACTAGACCTGGGTTTAGAGCCCATTTCAGAACTGTTAGCGGCTCGTCCTCTCCTATATTGGAGAAGGCTCTGGACAGTACCCGAGCTTGATGATTATAGAGCAGAGTACTCCGCAGTTTGGGGGCGGATGAAGAGCAAAAATATACCTTGGTTATCCCATATTAAAGCTGTTGCATACCAAATAGGTTTGCCCCAATTATGGGAGACCCCATAGGAGAGTTGCCCAGCGGTGCGGAGAACTGAGCTGCTGGCCTCCCTGAGACAGTATAATCTAGGTTTGCTGTATTGTTCGTCAACAATGGGCAGGTTGTCTACAGAATTTCTGCAGGTTAAACTTGCGCCCAGGAGGGAGGAGTTCATGGATTTAATGCAGCCACCCACTGCAAGAAAACTATATACACAATTAAGACACGGCTGTTTGCCAATTGGGGCATTGATTTGCAAATGGGCGGGACGAGAAGAGGGAATCTGCCCAGCTTGCAACAACAGTAAAGAAGATACGGTCCATGTCCTGTTCTTCTGCCCTGCCTATAGTGCAATACGGAGATCTTGGCTGGCACCGCTGTGTAGAAATTTGGGCTTAAAACAATGTGCTCAGGCTTGTAGAATTTTAAGATTCGATACTTCACCCCCTATTGTGTTCTCGGTCTCCCGCTTTTTATATGGTATGTGGCGTAGAAGGTCTACTCTGATCAATTGTGATTAAATGTGATTAATTGAACTGACTGTCATCCTTCATTTGATAACTTATTGTTTAATAATTTTTTAACCAAGGTTTTTAACTATTTATGTATTCTATGTATTTTATCTTGTATGTACATATTTTATTTGTGCTTTTATGGCCTTTGGCCGAAATAAAGTTATCAAATTGATAGAATTCATTCAATCCTGAAAGGATGTTCAAAGTGAGCATCAAACAGGAACATAGTTGTTGGAATTGTAAAAGAGAAATCGGTCATCGGAAACTTAATATAGATTTCTGATCTATTAACCCTACTTCTGGGAGTGCACTAGGTGAATGTGATTCTACAGAAAAGATTGCCTAATACACATGATTTGTCGGTAACTGGTGACATTTAGAATCTGCTTCATTTAATGATGGCAAGCATATTTCTACTTGTTAATCAAAAACACTATCAACTGCATGTACCATAATGCAATGGAAGAACTGATGCTAACTTGCTGGAAGAGTGCTCCATCCCACTTTGATTGATTAATGAGCAATGGGCTGCACCTGGCACTTTACCTGATATCCCACATGCAGCATTCCACCACCTCCAACCCAGCCTGCTACTTTCTCCTAAAAAACAGGTAAGAACCCAGAAATGCAATCATTGGCTGCACCCACATTGGTGCGCGTTTCTACTTGCGAGTATCTCATATACACTGTGGACAGTGTCTTCCTTAACGCAATATGAGAACCGTGGCTGACTTGTGGGCAGTGATTTCATCCTCTGTGATTGTTTGGGTGTCTTTTGATTGCCGAGCCAAGGGGTGCACCTGCATCCTTTAGAGTGGCGCTTTGCGTTATATACAAGAGGCATGTTAGGCAGCCCCCAAACCTGTATGCAGCTTTCTGCTGAAGACAGGCTAGAAATCAGAAACCCTTTAAGGGAAATGCAAACACTGGCTGAGCCTACACTGGTAACAAACGTGTGAGTAGTTTGCAACCTCTATGAACTGCATCTTCCATAATGCAATGAAAGAACTAGGGCTGATTTGCTGCTCCTCCTTGATAAGATGTAGATTGTAAGGTATTTAGTACAACGTAAATAAAAATAAAGAACTTCAAGCTAAAGATAAGCAGAAGAACATTGAAATGGTGTAAACATTTAGTGTACTGGAAACATGGTTAAAGAAAGAGATGCTCCATGTCTCAATGCAGCCTTTCCATGACGCCATTATTTTTATAACAGTTTTTGAAAATTATTTCTATACGAGTCTGAAATTTGACTCCCCTTACCATTCTTTGTTGCTCCGAAAAATATACATCCCATCTCGTCAAGTGGAACTTCTGCCCAGTGCCACAGCGTCACTGGGTCATAAGGACCAGCGATCTTAATTTTAGAGAGAGCTCTCTTTATGTCAGGGAAGCTGCCCTCCTTCCTCACCTGCCTCCGCGGTGGATAATGGATCTGAGCAACTTGCCCTATTGACCTCTGAATATTATTTCCCCTTCAGTCAATGGCGGGCCTGGCAGGAGGGACATCCTTGGATGAAATGAGGGACAGATTTACAATAACTGGTGCCTCTCTGCATTTTAGCAGAGATCCTCCAGGTAATTTGCGACACGTAAAAAAAAGCTTGCACCACCATGGATGCATCTCATTTACAATGTGGCACACCGTGGCACAAGGCTAGACAGATGCATGACGCATCTTTTAGCGTAAGGCCAGCGCATTGCTGGAGTTGTGTCGCAAGCACAACACACCTTCAGCAATGGTCAGGAATACCTATTCCTATCATGCTGCGTTACTCCTTATGCCTGCTTCAAGCAGGAGCAAGGTTTTGACGCAGTGGCATCGTAAAAGTGACTCAGTGAAATTTTGTAGAGGCTTTCTCATGTCAGAATGCCCACCTTGCATACATTATACCTGAGGCAGGTATAATGTTGTGTAGGGCTTTACAACGTGGCGCATCTCCCTACATGCGTCACGTTGTAAATATGTCACAACGTGGCGCATTGTTTACGATGCCGCTGTGTTGCAGAAATGACGCAACAGCTGCATAAAGTTGTTGCAAGGGGCTTGTAAATCTGCCCCAATGTGTTTTACCTAGTATGTGCAAACGTGGCTTGACATTGGCAGTCCTGGTGAAGTGGTAGTGTTTTGTCATATATAGCTAAAAATGAAAAAAAAAATGTGTCAAAGCTCTTACGTTTTCCAGTGAGTCCTAGCCAGACCCGTTTTATTTGTTGCATGCTGAGCCAGTCCTGTTGAAGCCATTATAAAAGCAAGACTACAGGTACCAGAATTCAAAGTAAATTTCAGGGCTGGATGAGCTACTCATGTCTAGAACTGTGAAACTTGAAAGCTCTGTACATGATTTTAGAATTCTTTTAGACTAGGTCCCCATTGTACTTTTGAGAAGTGTATCAGATGATAAACATTCCCACAAGAAAAGGCATATCATTTTATTTTTCCTCCTGTACGTGTTCCTAATGGTAACTATTCAAGATATTTACATGTATACACGTCGCTCCGAATTCTTACGCATGCCGGTAAAGTAGGTTAGTCATTACTTAATTTTAAGTGCTCGCAATCTGATTGAACATCGCAGGTACAAAAAGATAATTCTTTGAATAGGTTGAAATCTGCCTAGGCCTTTGGTATAGTTTGGCTAAAGTAGCAGCTGAATCTTAACATTCATGGTGTGTTTCGTGATTGGCGCAGCCTCTCACTCAGCTCTGTTCATTCTTTTCAGAACTTTTAGAGTTCTGTTGAATTGTGCCGTCAAATCATCAGCGTTGGCTTTCAGTCAGTTCTAGTTTTCAACCAATAGCACGTATTCACATTTCTAGTTGGGGACATATGCATTTAAGGCCCATTGTGCTCTGCACCAATGGTTTAAAAAAATCAGATGTGGTGGAAAATAATCCTTGTAACTGGGGATCAGTAAGCTGGTGTTATTGGTTTGAAGTTTTTTTAAGGTAATGACGTCTTAGCCATATTATACTATACTGCAGACAAATGTTTGGAGTAAGTGTTTGGAGTAAATGTTATTAATGCATTTTGTACCAAGCTAGCAACTGTTACGTCCTCGTGCCACGTCCAGGAAATCCCTCTTGCCTGCCCCACCATCAAGGGCTCGGGACGGGGTTCCATCAGGCCAGAGGAGGCCTCACCTGCTTTGCCTGCATGATAAGGTGCCTGCGGGCCCCAGGTCAGAGCTCTGTCAGGGCTCTACTCCAAGCACCAGGGCCGCACAGTCCCCCGGTCATTTGGTTGCACACGCGGGCTCATTCTCCTGGCACACCACATGGCCAAGCCCTTGGGACAGGCTCCCGCATGCCCGGAGAGGCCTCCCTTGTGCGGCCAGGTCCAGGATCTCCGCGAGGCCCCAGTTCCCTACCGGGCCTCTGGGTGGGTGCTTCCACCCTGGGTCTGTCCTCCAACCTGCCGCACCGCCAAGGGTCTGGGGCGGGGGTCCTTCAGGCTCAGAGAGGCTTCTTCTGCTTGTACGGGTTCAGAAGCTCTGACTGGGGCATCGGCGGGCCCCTGGGTGGGAGCCCCCCATCCTTGGTCCCTTCCTCAGGTCTGTTGTGTGGAAAAGCACCCAGGACCTTGTCCTGTGGGCACAGGGAGGCCTCCCCTGCACTGTAGGAACCAGGAACTGCAACCCGTGCCCCGGGGCCCTGCCTAGGCCCTGAGGCAGATGCTCCCACCTGGGTTCCGTCCTTCGGCTTGACGCACCGCCAAGGGCCTGGGACAGGGGTCCCTCAGGCTCAGGGAGTCTTCCCTGTTTGTACAGGTTCAGAAACTCTGATCGGTGGGATTCCCTCATCCTGGGCCCCATCCTTAGGCTCACCGCCTGGCAAAGGACCTGGGGCGGGATCCCACCGGCCTGGTGGAGGGCTCCCCAGTGATTCTGGGCCCCAGCAGCTCTGGCCAGGCCCAGGGGCCCAATCAGGCCCCAGGGTGAGCACCCCTGCCCTGGGATTTGTTCTCCGACCTACCAGACTTCCAAGGGCCAGGGACAGGGGTCCATCGAGCCTGGGGAGTCTTCCCCTGCTTGGCCTGGTTCAGGAGCTCTGATCGGGCCCCGGGGCAGACACCCCACCCTATGCTCTGTCCTACGGCCTGCTGCTTTGCTAAGGGTTCAGAAATGGGGTCTATAGGGCCCGGGGAAGCTCTCCCTGCTTGGCTGGGTTCAGTAGCTCAGACTGGGGCCCCAGCAGGCCTCTGGGTGGGAGCCCTTCATTCTTGGGCTCCGTCTTCAGCCCACACATGGGCAAGCCGCTGGAATGGGCTCTAGCAGGACCAGGCGGGCCATCCCTCCCGCCCTCGGTTCAGTCCTCTGGCTTGTGGCCCTGCCAAGGGCCTGGGATGTGTGTCCATCGAGTCCTGGGAGATTTCCCCTGCTTGGCTGGGTTCAGAAGGTGTCACTGGGGTCCTGACAGGCCCCAGGTGGGAGCCCAATATCCTGCGGCCCCCCATCCTGGGTCCCATCCTTGGGTCCGCAGCCTAGCAAAGAACTTGGGCTGGGTCCCAAGGGCCTGGTGGAGGGCTCTCTGGTGTGGCTGGGCCAGGAGCTCTGACCAGGCTCTAAGGCCCAGCCAGGTCCCAGGGCGGGCACCCCTGCCCTGGGCTCTGTCCTCTGACCTGCCAAACTATGAAGTGCCTGGGATAGAGTTCCATTTTGCCCGTGGAGGCTTCCCCTGCCTGGTCTGGTTCAGAAGCTCTGACCGGGGTCAGTGGGCCTGAGGTGGGGATCCCCAATCCTGGTCTCCTTCTTTTGGCCCACTGCTTGGCCAAGCCCCTGGGGGGGCTCCTGCAGACCCAGGGAGGCCTACATGCCCTGGGCTCCTTCCTCTGTCTGGCCTGCCGCTCTGCCAAGGGCCCAGGACTGGGGTCTGTGGGACCCGGGGACCCTACCCCTGCTTGGCTGGGTTAAGAAGCTCTGACTGGGGCCCCGGTGGGACTCCAGGTGGGGACCCCCCATCCTGCCCTCTATCTGCAGCCCACCGTATGACCAAGCCCCTGGGATGGGCTCCCACAGGCCCAGAGAGGCCTCCTCAGCGCAGCCGGGCCGAGGAGCTCCAACCGGGCCTGGGATGACAACCCTGCCATTGGCTCTGTCCTGCTGGCTGGGTTCAGAAGCTCTGATTGGGGACCCGGCAGCCCCTGAGGTGGGGCACCCCATTCTGGGCTCCGTCTTCTGGCCCACCGCATTTCCAACCCCCTGGGATGGTCTCCCACTGGCCAAGGGAGACATCCCAGGTGTGGCCGGGCCCAGTATCTCCGACTGGTCCAGGGGCCCGCTGTGCCTTGGGGTGCACACCCGTCCCCTAGGCTCTGTCCTCCGGCCTGCCGCCCTGTCAAGGGCCCAGGACGGGAGTCCATCGGGCCTGGAGAGGCTTACACTGCTTGGATAGGTTCAGAAGCTCTCACATCCTGGTCTCTGACCTCCAGCTCACCACATGGCCAAGCCCCTGGAGAGGGCTCTCGCAGGCCTTGGAAGGCCTCCATTGCTTGGCTGGGTCCAGGAGCTTCGACCGGGACCCAGGGCCCCTACCGGTCGCCGGGGTGGGCCCTCCCGCCTTGATCTCCATCATCCTGCCTGCCGCCCTGCCAAGGGCCTGGGGCATGGGTCAATCGGGTCTGGAGTCTTCCCCTGCTTGGTTGGGTTCAGAAGCTCTCCTCCTGGGCTCTGTCCTCAGGCCTGCCACTCGGCAAAGTGCCAGAGACAGGGTCCTGCGGGCCCGAGGAGGTATACCCTGCTCGGCCAGTTCCAGGAGCTTCTGTCCTGGACTTTCCAATGGCGCTACCATATGGCCGGGTTTCCCTGGGAGTCCGATGAGGGCTCTTTTGCTTCCTTGAGCCCAGCCAGGGCTCCAGGAGGTCAAATGCGGTTGCGCCTTCGGTCCCCTCTGTCACTCGATGTGCACGGATTACAAGAAAGGGAGGTATTTTTCCTCCAGGCTACAAAGGGCAGGGTACCCTGGACCCGCTTGTGCTCTGGTGGTTCTCAGCCAGGTGCTGCCAGGGCCTAGGCCCCAGGAGCCAGGCCGCTCTTGCCACTTAGCCCTGCCCGATGGGCCTTTCCTCCGAACCAGCCTTCCCCGAGAGCAGGTAGGGACGACGTAGGCTCTCGCATCACAACCTCGCCGCATCTCTGAACCAATGCATCGCTTTAGCTGGGCAATGCATCTTTGACGCGGTTCCTCGCAAAGCTCCGCAACCCAGGATTTACGGGTATTTGTTCAGTAGGTCTAACTGGTGGCCTGTAGCCAGCCCAAGGCTCCATCACAGAAGGCTTGAACTTGTGTCTTTTTCCTGGTCCAGCACGACCAGATATCCACAGTTGGGGCTTTTTGGTGCTATTTCTATTGAAACTTTAAACTTGAAAATCTATAGTTCTATGAATGGTATTTTTGTCATTTTGGTCTTGTTTTATTTATTAAAGAAAGTTCTATTTGCTCTACTTTTGTGTGGGATCCTTTGTGTATGGTATTGTCATTGTACTATCGTCTGCATTACTGCACAAATACTTTACACATTGCCCCTAAGGTAAGCCTGATTGCTCTGTGCCAAGCTACCACAGGGTTGAGTGCAGGTTCATTTATGGTTGGCTTATGCCTTACCCTGACCTGGATTTTGGTTGCTGCTTGACCTGGGCTCACACCCCAGGTAACCACCAACCCAATTGCTTGCTGTGAATATAAACACAATATAGATATTTGATATTATTAGTTCTACAAAATGCATCTTGCATTTCTCCATACAAAAGTGTCTAGAGATACCAATTTACATTAGAGATAGATTTTTTTGTGCAAAATAGTCTATGGCATGTACTGCTTCATATAAAGGCTGAAATACATTTTAGCTGATTCATTGGGAATGCCAATTATGAAATGTTTTTCACGTATTATTGGAAAATTAGGTGGGTTTTGTTGTATCTGGGGGTCTCTAGTTGGCACAGGTAGGTACCACTGTCCAAATAGGGAACCTTGCTTCTAGTCAGGGTAAGGAGGGTACACTCTTTAGATAACCTCTGCTCACCCCCTTGGTAGCTTGGCACGAGCAGTCAGGCTTATCAAAGGCAATGTGTAAAGTATTTGTTCCAACACTCACAGTAACACAGTGAAAACACCACAAATGGACTCCACAACAGTTTAGAAAAATAAACGTATTTAATCTAAACCAGACAAGACCAAAACGACAAAAATCCAACATGCACAGTTCAAGAATATGATTTACAAAGAGTTCTAGGGTTTGCGTCAAAATAATCTACAGTTGCGTCATGTTTGGCCCAAAGTACCTATAGATGCGACAAAAGTTCCAAGTGGAAGCTGCAGCGTTGAAAAACAAGCGATGCGTCACTCCTGAGACCCTGGGGAGGCGATGCGACAGCCCCGCTGGACGCAGCGGGCGTGTTGTGACGAATCCGTAGAAAGCGTCTCGCAAAGGCACGATACGACGATCTTCGGGACGGCGACGATCTCAGGTACGGCAGCAATGCGCGGCGCAGCGTTTATCTTCTCCTCTCGCGGCCCCTCGATGCAATGGCTCTGCGACGATGCTCGCAGCGACGTGATGCGATCCGCAAGCAGGCGGTGTGGCGATCTCACCCAGCGACGACAAGCGACGATACTCGCAGCAACAGGAAACTTCCCGCACCGCAAGTGAACGATGCGTCGGTTCCTGCAGAGGCAACAGGCGCTGCGACAATCTCGATCTTCGCGGCGGCGGGAATTTCCTCGCACTGTCGGGGATGCGCTTTGCAAGAGAGCGATGCGTGAAAATTGCAGATTGTCTTTCTTTCTCCTTGTGCAGCTTCCCAAACAGCCAGCAGCAACTTCCAGATGCCCCTCAGTCGGATTCAGCACTCTAGGCACGCAGAACTCTCTCAGCAGAATTCAGGGGGAAGCTGGGGGTGAAGTCATTTTGTTCCTGGGACTTCTTAACAGGAGGCCAGCTCTTCCTCAGGCCCTTGGAGATCTCTTCAAGTCAGGGGACTAAGCAACAGCAAAGTCCTTCCCCTCTCCTTGGCAGCAAAGCAACTTCAGGTTAGCCCACAAACACATGGCAGGACAGTTCTTTCTCTTCAGTCTTCCAGCTTTCTCTTTGGCAGAGGTTCCTTCTTGGTTGCAGGATGACCTTCGGACCACGTCGACATGCAGGGGTCGATGAGGTGGTTGGCCGTCCTCCGGAATTTCCACACGAAGCTCCTCACGATCTTCAGGCTGACTGGTACCACTGGAATCGCCCCAAACGTTGGGCGCCAACTGAGGTACTGGGTTTTTAAGAACCGGCACAGAACCGGTAACCCAGCGGTGCCAGGGAATCAACACCCAGAGACCTCGGGTTCTCCTGATCCAGACCTACAGAAACTCGGAGTCTTCTAGGTGAAGTCAAAGATTAGTTTATTGGCTGCAACCAAGGTAACAGGTGTCCTAGAAGTACAAAACGAGTATGTTCTCAGGAGACTGCACACTTTCATGAAGTCAGGCTTCTCTTCTTATACACAGTTTTAGGCCCTAGGCAAAACATTCTTGGTTGTAAAGTAAATAGTTAACATATTCTGGTTCAAAGAAAACGCAGAGGCATGATGACATGTCCATATTTCACTTTGTGCTGCCTACAACAAATCTTTTGGCAAGGCCCAACATTTCATCAGATATCACTGGACCCCTAACAAAAACGGGCACCTCCCCACCATAAAGTAAGTGAAGCAAAGGAGTGGAGAAAGATGTGAGCGAGATATAGCAGGTGTGCGCGCTGAAATGGTTTTATGGCTGGTTGAGCCTAGATGCTATCTTGCTCGGCCACTGGGAGGGAACTGACCTAACGAGTTCGGCCTGGGGCAATGGTTCTAACTTGTACTGAGGTCAGGGAAAAGTCGATTAAGGAGTATGTGTCCTTGTGGAATCAAATTCAACTGGATTAAGGCCTATGTAAAGGGCAACATATAAATGGGAGCCAAGGGTTTAGAATGTAAATGACGATTTCGAGGTGAAATCGTCACTCGAACACGCCGAAAATACATGTACATGATGTACTCGTCATTCTCGGTCTTTTGATACCAAATTCATCATATTTCGACGAAGTTTTATTTCTCGAGTCCAGTATAATTATGTGAATCCAGATTTTTAGAACCACAAACCCTCCTTTTGCCCTTACATAGGCAATTAATCTATCCTCATGTTAGTCTGAGTCCAGATCTATATTCCTAAAGTCATTGAGATGTTGCTGTAACATCATTCTAGTACTTAGTTCATCTCTTGACACAGTCTTCCTTACACATGATGTAACACAGAGGCCACATATTGCAGGAGCACACTGTATGCATAGACAGAACAGGAAAAGAATGGCTAAGACCATCCCAATGACCATCAGAATTTTCCATCCCCAGGCAGATATCAGTTCCCAGAACCATCCCATTAACGACCAATCTCCTTTATCCACATGAATAGATTCAGAAATCTTATGTAGTTTGGAGATGGCCCTGTACACTGTTGGAGCATTATCTGGGATGAAAATGCAACAACTAGACTGGATCAATTTGCATACTCCACCTCGGTCCGCAAGTATTACATCCAAAGCGACCCGGTTCTGAAGGGTCATAAGTCGATCCGACTGGAGCTCAGCAGTCAGGTTACTAAGGGCACCAGCAGTTTCCATCACGGTGGATTCAACTACCCTTGTTAATTGCCTTATGTTTCTGCTGTTAGCCATGGATCCCCAGAACGGCAGAAAACCCTTTACAAAGTCCCCAAATTCTTGACCTGCAGTGTCTTCTTTACTCAAAACACCTCTAACTACCCTTGTGGGATGGTAATCCGCCGCTGCTGTGTAGGTGGGGGGTAACAGGAATGAAACAAAACATGAGCCCGAGAAGTCAGGGGGCAACCATGTATAGGCTCTATCATGGCAGATGAAATAAGTACCCTTAGCGGCTAAAAACGCAGGGGAAGTCTGAGATCCAAAAACATACGTTTCTGTACAGATACTCTTCCCTAGCTGAGCTCTCGGATTCTTGCCAATACCTTGCAGACACAGGTGACCTTGATGGGGTACGATCCAGATAGGGGACGATCTTTTGGCTTGCTGTTTCTCACTTAATGTAGTGCCATATCCGGTCACGTTCCAACCTACATATGCAAGTATCTCATCATCCGGAGTATCTTCATAGGAAGTTACTTCCTTGATCATGTCAACTATACCTTTGACTAGGGCGCTAGTCTTGAGGTTGTCTTTTACAGAACGTAGGGGTTGGATTTCTCGTGCATATATGAACATTGTCCTATATGCCCATACTGAACCATTGTGACTTAATGGCAGGACCAAATAGGGGATACCTTTATCCGTTGTGTGAGGCATGAGACCGAGGCATGAGACCACACACCCAACAGTTAGTTGTGTTCATTACAAGTTGGTGTTGGTGTAATAACTGAACGAAGGAGTTATTAATGAACTCTAATCTCCTATTTGATTCGTGGTCAGGCAGAGGGTGGAAAGAATGAGAGGAAATAGTAGGAGGAGGTATGGGTGATGTAGTAGGCGCAAATGTTACATGGAAAGAGAATAAAACATAACTTATTAAAAAGATCATTACGCTTGATAGCATAAAAATACACAATATGATAAAACTTTTCTTCGCCATCGTGTTACATAGTCTCTGCTTAAATTTCATTTGTTTGGCAGGTCTCTCCACATCAGGAAACTCCATCCTCTCTAAGGTGCTGCCCGCGACGAGGAGGTTGTTTCTGCTAAGGAGTGCTTCTGTCAGTCTAGGGCACCTCCCTTGGACCGACCAGAACCACCGACCTAACGTCGTTGGCTGCACTTCCAAAGACTTTAACCAATCGCGGCCCTAGCAGCGGAACCCGGATGGCGGTTCGAAAAACAAAAATAAGCAAGTTTCCTAAATGGGAGATCTGCACTTTCAAAAATAGGATTTGGGGAAAAAGATACGTTTATTAGTCCATAGGTCTTGGTCTCAGATCATAAAAAGGAATCACTTTTATTAGTCTGTTTTTCTCGGTCGCAAATTGTAGCGTCTTTTTCCTGGTACTGTCTGGTCCTGAAACAGGAGTTCAGGTTTCAAAGAGTTCAATTGTTCTGGTGGTGGCACAGTTTCTTGAAAAATGTTCTCGTTTTCACAATCAGGGTTAGTTTCTTTTACACGGTCATCAGTTGTGAGCTCTGAGTCAGTGACACCCTTCTGGATCCATTGGTCATAGGGCAGAGGGAAGGGTACTTTTTTACAATGGATCCCGTGGACCCAGTTGGCCTTCCCCTCCACCCGGACGGCTGACCTTGTAGACAGAAGGACGAGGTGAGGCCCGGTCCATCTGGGCTGGTCGTTTCTTGTTCTTTGAAAGTTGCGGACGAGAACCCAGGAACCGGGGTCAATGGAGTGACCCCGAGTCTCAGAGACCGGAGGCAAGGTGTTGTGGACCTGTTGATGTAAAACACGCAATTTAGCCGTCAATTCATACAAGTAATCAAGCAAAATAGGGTGTTGCAGCTCGCTGAACTTCGTGGGCCTAGGCACTCCCCATATGTTGGCTGGCCGGCCAAAGACGATTTCGTAGGGGCTGAGTTTCACTCGCGAATGCACAGTCATTCTGGTGGATAGGAGTGCTAAGGGTAGAGCGTCAGGCCATTTAAGACCTGTGCTCGCTTGGATTTTGGCCAATTTAAGTTTAAGCGTGCCATTGTAACATTCTACTAATCCAGCTGATTGGGGGTGATTTGCAGCGTGGAACTTCTGTCTAATGCCTAGCCCTTCACACACTCTTTTCATCACACGACCCACAAATTCACTTCCGTTGTCAGACCAGACCATTCTAGGCATTCCGAACCTGGGGAAGTACTCTTTTACAAGGGCTTTTGCTGTGGACAAGGCAGTATTGTCTTTTAGGGGATAGGCTTCTACCCATCTTGAGAAGGCACAAACAACCACGAGCACGTATTTTAAGTTGTTGCACCTCTCCATGTGTATGAAATCTAGCTGCAAAACCTCGAACGGATACGTAGGAGGTGCAAAATGACCAGCTGGAGTTGGGGTTCCCCTACCAGGATTGTGCTTCAGACATACCATGCAATTCTTGACAACATTCTCTGCACACTTGGGAATCCCTGAATTCTTCCACACTGGGGCCAACAACTCGCAAATCTCTTTCGCGCTGATATGAGCCATTCCATGAGCCATTGTAACCACTGCAAGCACATATGCATCGGGTAACAACCATCTCTGATGCTCTGTCAATTCAACCCAACAACCATTTGCATCCATTCTTCCTGTACTCTCTTTCCACGTGCTTAACTCTTTCTCTGTGGCCTCATCTTGGATGGACTTCACACTTTCTATCGTGTCCTCACATATTCCAACCTCACCAGTCCATCTTTCAGGGCCTGCAACATACATTCGGCTTATCACATTCTTTGCAGTTTCCTTAGCGGTCTCATCAGCAAATGCATTTCCACGACCAACATCATCAGTCACCTTCTTGTGAGCACTACATTTCACAATCGCCATTTGCAGGGGCAAGGTCAGTGATTCAAGAAGCTCATTCACCAACTGACCATGCTGAATCTTAGCTCCATGCGAAGTCAGGAATCCACGTTCTCTCCACAATCGTCCAAAACTGTGAGCCACTCGAAACGCATACTGACTATCAGTATAGACAGTCACTCTCATTCCTTTAGACAACACACATGCTCTCGTAAGTGCGACTAGTTCTGCGGCTTGAGCTGAACCATGTGGTATTCGCGCAGTTTCAACAACTGTGTGCAACGTTGTGACAGCATATGCTGTAGTCACGTTCCCATTTGGGAGTGTAAAGCATGACCCATCTACCCATAATGTACCATCACATTCAGCGAGAGGAGTGTCAAATAAATCCACTCTCCCTTTTGTCTCTTCCTCTGTTGTGAGAAAACAATCGTGCTGTTCCAAAGCATCTGATTCCTCTGCAATTGGTAACAACGTGGCTAGATTCAGGGTACTGCACCTTTTTATATGCACATGGCTCGCTAGCAGCGTTAATTCATAACTAGACAGTCGAGCACTAGTTAAGTGCTGTGTCTTGGTCCTATTTAACAATGTGTCTACTGCATGCGGGACCATCACGATTAGTGTATTATTCATTACTAGACCTGCAGACTGTCGAATAGAAACAGCTGCTGCTGCTGTGGCCCTTTAACAACTTGGCAATGCTCGTGCTACCGGATCCAAAGTGGCCGAAAAATAGGCGCATGGCCGCTGTCTATCTCCGAATAACTGAGTCAGCACAGACAATGCACAGCCCACCTTCTCGTGGACATACAATGTGAAAGGCTTACTGTAGTTGGGGGTACCTAACACAGGAGCCGAACATAATGCTGTGCGTAATTCGAGAAAACTTTTCTGACACTCTTCAGACCAGGGAATGGGATTGGGTGTATTTTTACACGTTAGTGCCACCAAGGGTTTGGCCAATAACGAAAAATTTGGAATCCGCTGTCTACAGTACGATGTAATGCCCAAGAAAGCACGTACTTCTCTCTGTGTTCTTGGCACACTCAATTTCGCTATTGCCTGAATTCTTTCTGGGGTCAGTTTCCTTCCCTCCTTCGATAAGAGGTGACCTAAGTAGGTCACTTCTTGTCGGCAATATTGAAGCTTGGAAAGTGACACCTTGTGATGCAGATCACACAGATGACGCAACAATGTCAATGTGGCCTGTTTACAAATTTTCTCATTATCTGCAGCAATGAGCAAATCGTCCACATACTGTACAAGAGTGGCGCCTTTAGGCAAAACGATCGTGTCAAGCTGAGTTTTCAGAGCCTGACTGTATATTGAGGGGCTTTCACAGTAGCCTTGAGGAGCGCGTTTAAAGCGGAAACTTCGACCTCCTAAACTAAAGGAAAAAATATCCCTGCTCTCCTCAGCAATTGGGATGCTGAAGAAAGCATTCTTTAGGTCAATCACTGAAAACCATGAAGCAGAAGCTGGAATCATAGTCAATAATGTGGTAATGTCGGGCACAACTGGGAATTGTTTCACGACTATCTTATTTACTTCTCGAAGATCAATCACGAATCTGTACACAGGTGGCTGAGAAGGGTCAGTTCGTTTTAAAACAGGCAGAACAGGACTATTGCAAACATTGCCTCGTGTTTCTTCAATCACATCCTTTTCAATCAATTCGTAAACAATCGCTAGCAAAGCTTTTTCACCCTCATTAGATATTCTGTATTGGGGAATTCGTGGCATTTTGACATTAGATTTCAATGTTACAACATATGGTGGAATTTCTAAAAGACCTACATCATTAGGACCAGTAGCCCAAAGAATATCTGGGAGAAGTGCTAATTCTGCTGGAAGTGCATCTCTCGACAAATACATGGGAGAAACCACTTTCTTACCTAAAGTGAGTTGTACTTCTGAAGGAGAACAATACAAAGTCGCATACAATCTTTTTAGCAAATCTAATCCTAGCAAATTTTCACCACAACCTGTTGTCAGAATAAGGGGTGCTTCGAATACACAAGGACCAACAGAAAGCGATAAAGGGTCAGAAATCGGATTTCTAACCGGGGCGCCAGAAAAACCTACAGAAACATTCATTTCGCCAGACAAAGCTGCGCCAGGGAGTTTGGAGTGCATAATAGAACTCTTTGTAGCACCAGTATCCAACAGAAAAGGTTCTGACACACCTGATGTAATCACCTCAACGTAAGGTCCACTCTGATCTACTGGAACTGAAACAACTCCCTCTCTTTGTCTATGGCTGTCCTAGCAATCATCATTCTCCCACTGTTCATTTTCTGTGTAATAATCTTCAACATAGTATTGAGCGGTCCTGTCAGATACGTTATTTTGCTGATCAAACCTGTTAATAGAGTTTGGTGGTGGAAGGGGACGTGTGTCCTGAGGGGCGTTTCCACGCCCTCTACCTCTAGGCGCTTGCTGACTGCCACGACCTCTTACACCAGAAACTCCATTTGCACGTTGTGATAGGGCAGGACAATTATACTTGTAATGACCCTCTTGTTTGCAATATAAACACTGGTTGGGACCTACACGGGGTTGAGTGTAATCGAATCTTTGCGAGTTTCTCTGATACTGTTGAGGCTGCTGAAAAGTATTCTGGTAGTGTTTCTGGCCATTATTATGTTGATTACCACCACCACGTGGCGGATAGGCTTGCTGTAGCAAAACCTTCGTTTTGAGTTCTCTAGTTTTCTTTTCTGCTTTATCTTTCTCATCTTTGTCTCTATTCTCGTAGTATTGTGCAGTAGCTAATATCTGCGCTGAAGATGAGACTGCCCAAGAACTTTCTGAATCTTTTAATTTTTTACACAATTCTGGAAGTAGATTGTGCACGAATTTATCGACAAACAATCTCTGACCACCTTCTGTGGTCATATCTTGACCGCTGTGGTCAATGAATGTTTCTTCAAATCTGGTGAAGAAATCTGAAACAGTTTCTTCTTTCTTTTGCTTGCATGCAGACAACTTATCCCAATTTACGCGTATTGCAGGCATTATCGTTTTCATGTAATCTACTATTCTACCAGGGAGTTCTGCTATCAAAGGCTCAGGCTTGGCACCACCAACTTGGCGGGCATCTGCAGCAGTAATATTAGCCCACGTGTCACCTAATTCCTGGTCATGATCTACATGACGAATTTTACCCCATAAAGGCTGTGGAACAACATTCCCAAATAGCATATCGATATCGGCTAAATTCATTATACATGACCCAGCAGTTTGTGACAATTCTTTATAGTACCCTGCAGGATTTTGACGTGGATCTGGTAATGTTTGTTTGAGTGCTAAAACTTCAGCTCGCTTCCATGGGACATGTACCCATACACGCTGGAAGTGTGGCAGAACAGGTGGGTTAGCGGTTTTGTCACCCTTTCTCCATTGTGGGGGAACTTCTCTCATAGGGTATTGTCGCGCCTTTTTCCTACTGGAGGTATTAGATTCAGATGGTGACCCTGAACTGCTTCCTTTACTTCGATATGATAACAACATTTCAACTGCTTTTTCCACGTCTGGACCTACAATCATACCCTCTCCAAACTTAAACCGTACACGACACATCTCTTGTGGGATGCAGTCTTGATCATTATCTTCTAAATCCTCGCCAAGAAAAACACACATCTGTTCGAAAACATATCTCTGTGTCGCTGCTTCCCATTGATGGAAGACTTCCATGACAGACTGTACATCATATTTTGCAGTGTCCATGACCCATTTCCGAGCTAAACTATTCAGTGAATGTCTCTCTTGATAATCAGGCAGTTGACTTCGCAACTGTCTTCTTCCTATGTTAGGGGTCGTAGCAGGCGACCCGAAAAGAGGTAAAAGAAGATTAGTAACAGTGCTGGCCATTTTCTGCCGAATGGAAGGTGAAACTGAAGGACAAACAGATGGAAAAACGGGGTGAGATAAGGCGGGGGTAGAGATAGCAGAAGAGGTATCAGGGAAAATAGAGGGGGCACTAGGCAAAATCGTAGAGGAAGCATTAGGAGATGTAAAAAGTACAGTAGGCAAAATCGTAGAAAACACAGGTGAAACAGAAGGGGTCGGTGGGCCTGGAGGAGGCTGCACCGAAGAAGTAGGAGCCAGCTGAAGAACAGCTGGTGGGTGCTGTTGAGGAGCAGGAGGCGCAGCTTGTGCAACTAAAGGTTGCGGGGGTGCTGTGGCATTCTGCGCATAGGGGGGTGGTGAATTTAGCAAATGCGACATTAATGGGTCTTTTTCACGTTCTTTTGCTGCCTCTTGCTGAAGAGACGGCAAAACTGGATAACACTTATCTATTGCCATTTTACGTTGCCTGTGCAACTGCTCATTCATCTGCTCTTCCTCATTATCTTTAAACTGCACAGCAGCTTGCATTACTGAAAGTCCCCCTTCTCTCTTATTTTTCTTAGCTAATTTAATTTCTTTTGGTTTGGCTTCTTTACGCCATAAGCGGAAGGAGTCAAACATTGCCGGCCGGGCTTTCTTTTTGAAGAGTTTAACTTCAAGGTTGTCTAAGATTTCAGAATCAAAACTACCATATTGGGGCCATTTTAAAACACCATCTTTCCTAGTGTATTTAATCCATACTTCGTTGTAAGTGATGGGGCCTACCCCATGTTTTACATACAGTTCGTAAGTCGGAGTTCCAACTGGAGGAACCGGACATGAGTCCTCCAATCGGGAGTCCCTATTATTACCACCAAGACAAAATAAATTCCCAAGTCTAAGACTAGGCATCCTCGCTCTCTAGTCTAGTTCCAAACTTCAAAGGATTATCGATTACGATATTTCTCGTGAATACACGAGTCCTTCGGTTATGGTGCTTGCAAGTACCAATACAAAACCTTTTGTATCCCAAAGATACCACAAAGTAAGTCCAACTAAGGACTGGGAGAGGCTCCACTTATACTTAACTGAAAATATCTCAATGACGTCACCAGAAGACTCGTCTCAGTGTTTCGCTCTACCAAAAACTTCAAGGGTCCACATCAGGGCGATAGCCAGGGCAGCAGTCCTTGTAGCCGTCGGGAAGCGGGGAACCTCGCAGCAAAGACCTTCGGACCACGTCGACATGCAGGGGTCGATGAGGTGGTTGGCCGTCCTCCGGAATTTCCACACGAAGCTCCTCACGATCTTCAGGCTGACTGGTACCACTGGAATCGCCCCAAACGTTGGGCGCCAACTGAGGTACTGGGTTTTTAAGAACCGGCACAGAACCGGTAACCCAGCGGTGCCAGGGAATCAACACCCAGAGACCTCGGGTTCTCCTGATCCAGACCTACAGAAACTCGGAGTCTTCTAGGTGAAGTCAAAGATTAGTTTATTGGCTGCAACCAAGGTAACAGGTGTCCTAGAAGTACAATACGGGTATGTTCTCAGGAGACTGCACACTTTCATGAAGTCAGGCTTCTCTTCTTATACACAGTTTTAGGCCCTAGGCAAAACATTCTTGGTTGTAAAGTAAATAGTTAACATATTCTGGTTCAAAGAAAACGCAGAGTCATGATGACATGTCCATATTTCACTTCGTGCTGCCTACAACAAATCATTTGGCAAGGCCCAACATTTCATCAGATATCACTGGACCCCTAACAAAAACGGGCACCTCCCCACCATAAAGTAAGTGAAGCAAAGGAGTGGAGAAAGATGTGAGCGAGATATAGCAGGTGTGCGCGCTGAAATGGTTTTATGGCTGGTTGAGCCTAGATGCTATCTTGCTCGGCCACTGGGAGGGAACTGACCTAACGAGTTCGGCCTGGGGCAATGGTTCTAACTTGTACTGAGGTCAGGGAAAAGTCGATTAAGGAGTATGTGTCCTTGTGGAATCAAATTCAACTGGATTAAGGCCTATGTAAAGGGCAACATATAAATGGGAGCCAAGGGTTTAGAATGTAAATGACGATTTCGAGGTGAAATCGTCACTCGAACACGCCGAAAATACATATACAGGATGTACTCGTCATTCTCGGTCTTTTGATACCAAATTCGTCATATTTCGACGAAGTTTTATTTCTCGAGTCCAGTATAATTATGTGAATCCAGATTTTCAGAACCACAGAGCCAGCATTGTGGAAGGCAGGCACAGCCCTATTCAGGCCCAGGTGCTATCCCCTCCCACCACTCTAGATGCAGATGGAGCTATTTAGCCCAGGGATGGCCCACTCAGCTTCTGGGAGCCACCAAGCCCCTGTCCCTCACAAACCAGACAGTCAATTCACAAACAGGCCAAGGCACACAGAAAGGTCAGACAAGAGAACAGCCACTTTCTAAAAGTGCTGTTCTCAAACACAGGACTTAAAAACATCTGTCCCAAAAGATGTGTTATTAAATTCTGAGTTCAGGGATACTAGACTTTTATGTCCTATCTTGCTCCTATGGGAAGATATGCAGGTAAGCATTATACTCAGCATTCCCCATTATAGCCTATGGGCAAGATAGCCCTTTCAATAGTGAAAAACGAAAATGGCTGTAGTTCACTACCAGAGCATGTCACACACATCAGTACATGCTCTACCTTTCACATACACTCCACCCTGCCCAGGGGCTACCTTGGGTCTTCCATAAGGGTGTCCAATGTGTACATAAAGGGAAGGGTTAGGCCTGGTCAGTGGGGACACTGGCAAGGTTGACATGGCAGTCCACATACTGCACACAGGCACTGCAGTGGCAGGCCTGAGACACCATATTTTAGGGCTACTCATGTGAGGGGCGCAATCAGTGCTGCAGGCCCACTAGTAGCATTTGAATCACCAGCCCTGGCACACCCAGTGCACTTTACTAGGGATTTCCAGGTAACACAAATATGCCAATCATGGGTAACCAATCACAATAACAATTTACCTAGGGAGCACTTGCACTTTGACACTGATCAGCAGTGGCAAAGTGCCCAAATCATCTAAACCAGCAAAAACAAAATCCAGCACAGCGTCACAAATTCAGGAGGTAGAGGCAAAAAGACAGGGGAAACCACACCAAAGATACCAGGTCCAAAAGGTTTCACAACATGTAGTGCACAGCAGATGTGGATATGTTGGTTTACATTTTTAATGCATTAATGTGACTTGATAGATAATTCTCACCCATCTTACGTAATGAAAAAGAAATGAACTCCCTTCTACTGAATCATCAATCTCAGATACTTATAGTAGATAAGAAGGAGCTTTGCTCGTCCTCCCAAACTGTTTAGTGGCCATAGCAGTAGCTGCGGTGTTCTCCCTCCATATGTCTTGAAATAAGTAACCTGTTGTTACCCTGAAATTCCACAACTTTCTATTGCATTTCTGGGACTTGTGTTATTTTTTATCTAATGTCTGACCTTGGCAGGGAGCTCTGGCTAAGAAAAAGTGGTGACCTCCACATAAAGCATGCTACCAAAGACTCCTTCATGTGTCTAGTATTCAAAATTGGTTCTCTCTTCAGTGGGATGCACCGAGAGTTTGTATGTCCAATTTGTAATCAACCTGAAACTATGGGTGGGAAGGAAAAGACATCATTTTCTTTTTTATAGCCCTCACTCACTCTAGTAGTGACATGCTTCATCATTGGGCTCACCCCAACTCCTAAAGGTCGGGTGGGCTCAACTGTATTTCAGGGTGCACTTATGAAAGTGGGTGTATGGGGTCATAACTTCAAAGATACCATTTCTCACCCACTCCTAAAGTATCCTTTATTAGTTGAATGGAAGGGAAAGATAAAAACACTATAGTAGGGTGATTAGGATGTGATGGTCCTATGACCCTAAACTAGCACCAACATGTTTCAGCCCTTTCTAGTGGCCTAAACAAGTCCTGGGCTTTCATCAGGATGGGATGCGAAGAGGTCCCTTCCCCCAGAGATGTGAGTGCACTATAAGTACGCAACTTACATAAGGCACATTTAGTAATCTTGTAGGAGCAAGTGTTTTTATCTCCCCCCCCCCCCACTCCACTAATAAAGGAGTGGGTGAGGAATTTTATCTTTAAAGTTACGCCCTCATACACCTTTCTCATAAGTGTTCCCTGAAATACGGTTGAGCCCAACCGGACCTTTAAGAGTTGGGGTGTACCCAATGATGAAGCACGTCACTACTAGAGTGCGTGAGGGCTATATAAAGAAAAGGGTGTTGTAGCAAATAAAGTTCTTGAATCCAGTATGTAAAGTAAATATAATTTATTGTAGATTAATCCAAGTTAATTAATTAATAGACATAATGATAAAAATCCACCAGGAGCAATTCTTCTCTCGCTCAGCCTGTCTGCCATCAACTGCCTCTACCCAGAGCAGTCAGGTACTTAACATTCTAGTATGACATCAAACATTCTATTAGATGCAGTGGCTAAGCAATGGGGAAATCTAAGTAAGGGAAATGCAAAGCATGAGCAAGATGTAACACATCCCCTTTCCTTATAAAACAACAAATAAAGATAATAGAATAAATTGCATTGCATTCATAAAATTATAACAATTGAAATATAAAATGGATTGCATTTTCATTTTAAAATATATTGACCAAAGGAACACATTACATTGCATTCTTAATTAACAGTTGAAATGCAAGAAGGATTTCATTTTCATATTTAATGACTTTTCAAATCTAAAGGCCCCATCCCCTTCCTTGGATTATATGCATAATTTAATAAAATCCACTAGAATGGAAAATATGGATTAAAAACACAATAACATCCATAAGAATGAAATTGGATGGGTCAAATAAATAAATAAATATAAGCCAGATAGAGTAACTTGCGGCTTTTCACAACAAAATAAATATAATATGAACACCTCTTAACATTAGAGCACTTGCGTGGTTCATATCAGCCAATAGAGTAACTTGCGGCTTTTATCAACATTGAACAATGGAACTCCTCAGAGTCCATAACAAGAAAATTGAGCAACTACTGCTCTTCTAAACATCAACAATTGAACCCCTCAGAGTCCATACAAGAAAATTGAGCAACTATTTGCTCTCCATAACAATAGAACAATTGAACTCCTCAGAGTTCATATCAAACAAATGGAGCACCTCACAATGAGCACAGATGTGGCTCCGCAAACTACACATACAATAAATCCAAACTCTTCAGAGTTTATATCAAGAAAATAGAGCAACCTACAGCTCTTCACAGCCCAATGCTAGGAAAATGGAGCACCTCAAAATGAGCACCGAAGTGGCTTCCCAGAAAGTACATATCTATAGTGGAGCGCCTCAAACATGAGCACCGAAGTGGCTCCAGCAAAATTACACATCCAAAAAGTCCAAACAACTGAACAATTAATCTTCATAATAAAATGATATTGAACACCTCAGAAACAATTGAGCACTACAACAGTATCACATATAGTAGAGCAGCTATTATACATGGACCACCATACACATGTACACACTCAACACATCAAACATGCAATCAACATCATATTTAAATTTACATTCAAATGTTTGAATTAAATAAACTGAGCACCTCAATCTTAATTGAGCATATAAATGGCTCACTACCTTAAAGAAAACAAACACAAAATTAAACCCTTGAAAATTCTGCACCATAGCACACATGTAACAAATATGTGAGAAAGATGATGTGTTAAAACCTTCTTTCTACTATCACAAGGTAAATTACCCACACATTGAGCAAAATGTTTCAGCTAATAAAACATTGTACCTTTATGCATACTGAACTAATTAAATAGTTTTACACAACGTGTTGATGAAACTTAAATATCTTTCACAATTACGCACACTAACATAAAATGAAACACCTAGAAATATTGATGTTCGTTTTGAAACATGCACAAAATAACTTGTTCTAAAGCTGTGCACATCAGCGTAGCAGAAATTTTACTGGATCACGTTACCAAAATATCTCTGGAGTCTTCACAAATTACTCTGTCATACGTTGTCAAATTCCGTTTTATATATATGCAGGAAGTATTCCCCAGCTTGACAGCGATATGAAATAAAATGAAGTTGAGGTGAATTTAAAAAAAAAACTGCTGGTGATGTAACGACGCTACATTGCATCGCATACACTGCGCTGCGCACGTAACCGTGATGACATAAGCTCCCAATTCAGACGGAGTGAAAATGGAGAACTCCTTGTTGTCAAGGTGACGACAATGCTCTGAAAATGATGCAGATGCACGAGCCATTGCCCTCGTAAGTCGTTCGTTATTATTTTAAAAATTGCCACAGGAGTCAAACGTTGAAAAGTTGTAAAAAATTCACCCCCAGGCATTAAAATGTGCAAGAAACATGCGGTTTCTGAATGCTGCTAATGTCGTACTCCTTCAACAAAACTGTAAACATTTTCTCCGATGCAACAGCTCTCGCTCACAACCGCCAGCATCCCTGTCTCTCCAGCAGGGGGCCAAAACAAAACTGCAAGTCCATTCCCACGCTGCTCACACTCTTGAAAAGTCGAATACAAATGAATGCTGCACATCCATTTCCCACAGCTGATGGCAAAGGCGTGTCTCTCCCAAACATGACACACATCTTTCCTCCTTTGAAAGTTTTTGAAAATTCAGGCTATTTCAGTTTAAATTGTGCAGTCATGCATCTTGATAGCGGCAAAATAAAGTTGTTGACAGATGCTTTCTTTTCTATAAACACTACGTGTATATAAGTGCTCAAATCCACAGTCACCAACACATGGGCAAAATGGAGAAATCATTATTTTCTTTGAAAATGGAAAGTTCACGTTTTTTTTTTAAAAACTTGGCTTTGTTAGAGGCTTGAGTAATTTTTAAAAGTTTCACATGCAGCATGTAGATTAGATATCGTTAAAACAGGTCTTCTTAAATCCAAAAGTAAACAGTGGGAGATTCTCATTTTAAAATAGTTCTCTTCAGATTGAATCATGCATTTATAATTCCTTCAAATTCAAGCCCAAATCACGCAGACTGAAATCAAACAATGCCCTGGGATGGCAGGCTGTCCAGATGACTGGGGACACTGGTGGGGCTAACCAGGGCGTTTCTGTAAATTTACCTTTTTGTTCCGGCTTAAATAGTTCCTTAGTTGTAGCAGTAATAAATTTAATCCGTCTTCTTTCCACGCATAAGTTCAGTTCTGTACCTCGTCGCCATTTTGTAGCAAATAAAGTTCTTGAATCCAGTATGTAAAGTAAATATAATTTATTGTAGATTAATCCAAGTTAATTAATTAATAGACATAATGATAAAAATCCACCAGGAGCAGTTCTTCTCTCGCTCAGCCTGTCTGCCATCAACTGCCTCTACCCAGAGCAGTCAGGTACTTAACATTCTAGTATGACATCAAACATTCTATTAGATGCAGTGGCTAAGCAATGGGGAAATCTAAGTAAGGGAAATGCAAAGCATGAGCAAGATGTAACAGGTGTCTTTCCCTTCCCACCCATAGTTACGGGTTGGTTACAAATTGGACATAGGAACTCTCGGTGCATCCCACTGAAGAGAGAACCAATTCTAAATACTAGACACATGAAGAACTCTCGGTGCATCCCACTGAAGAGAGAACAATCACACACAAAGAAACCTTTTAGTTCCCTTTCTTTTCGCTTTGCTTAAGAAAAGGTTAGCTTTCTTCTGAAGGGACACCCATTATGTTTTGAATATATTTAATAGGGAGGATGTGTCCCTTCCTACCTCTTGTTTTAGGACCTCTCTACCCTTCTATGCCCCTTGTGGGTCTCTAACAGTTTGATATAGTATTCAGAATTGCCAGGGATCGGTAGGATTCCCTAGATGAAGTTTGACCCCACACCCAGATGTGTTTTCCTGTACCCAAGCAAGAGGCCAGATACCATTTAGATGTTTTCTTAGCTTAAGAGAATATCTAATAAGCATTTGGCTCCTCGCTGGGGCACAGACTGTGTGTCTGATCCCAGAAATGAGTCAGACACTGTTTAGGCTACGAAAATATCCAGAAAATGTATGGCTCTTTGCTGGGGCTTCCTGTGACAGAGAAGCATTATGAAATGAAGGAGCGGTCAGAAATTAAATCAGGAGATTGAGATTGCAATGAGACGGACTAGAAATACACCATGTCTGTCCCATTCCAATCTCCAGCTCCTGGTTTGGTTTTTTTCTGTTGGTCAGGTAGGAAAGGTGGAGAGGAGTGTGGGAGTAACAGGAATGCTCTCTCATTCTTCCTCTCACCTCCATCCCTTCCTATACCAGAAAAGCATCTTGAGCCAGTGTGCATGACCTGGGAGTTGCAGGAGGCAGTAACAGCAGCCCTTAGCCCTTCCTGTAGTCTTTTTCAGCAGATTCATCATTTAATGGACAGTGGAGGGGCCAGGGAATCCCTACAAGGCCCGTCAATATGTTTGGGATGTTACTAATAAGATCACTTGCATATTAATGAGGTGGCCAGGAAGTTAACACTGGGCTGCCTCGTTTGGGAGATTGCCAGCGCCAAGAAACAATTAACCATCAGCAAACTCCTTCCCACCACCCCAACAAAGAAAGGGGTTTGTCCCCCATCAATCAGGCAAAAACAAAACCCTCTGTGGAGTTTAACCCCATGGTGTACTGATATATATCACACCTCATAAGGGAATCTTGGCGGAACCCTTTCATGTTGTATATGTATGTCATTAGGGCAGTCAACTGATTATTTTTCCACCTACTTTAAGTATTTGTTAAGATCCTTCATGACACGTCCTGAGATCTCAAAAGGTTGTGTGAGATCACTTATGAAAAATTATTATGGTCCAACATCACATTTGGTTGCTTTCTCTAATATCACAGGGATTCAAAATACATGTTTGTTGACCTTTGCAACTCTAGGGGCTATACAGAATGTATGTCTTTGGCCACATTGGGTTTGCTTTTCAAGATTTTATCTTCTGGTATGGACCAACAAGGAGTTTATTTGTATACATTATATAGAGTGCCCTAAGGCCTGGATTGTTAGGGGTTCTCAATGTATCATGCCTGTTGCCGTAGATGGTGCCATTCAAAAGATGACCTACACCCTATAGATGACCTTTGTGGTACAGCAGATGTGGCTGCCTTCTGCAGTGATCACATACCTCCAGTTGTAATGTAATTTTGTGTTCCCAATATTTTCATTGTATTCTGATAAGTGATTTGTATCAGCACATGATTGACAACAGCCGTTGTGTAATAGGGTACATTACTGATTTTCAAGACTGAGTAAAGCAAATAATTTTCTCAAAAGATGCAAAAGAGCAAGCTCCTGTCAGTGATCATACTGACATGTCCACTCATGTGTACAGAGTCTGCTTCTCATACAGGCTTTATGCTATATTTGTATCGGCAATACATACATCTGGAATTAAGAAAGTAAATGTATACTTACCTTCTCAATATTGCGTTGTTGATATTTTGGCAGAACAAACCAAAGAACATACAATTATAGTAGAATATTGATGAATCAATCTAGAGCAATAGTATACTCACCGTATCTAATACTGAATTATTAAGGTTTTTGGCACCGGAATATCTACACTGATGACCGACTGTGAGCTGAGGTTTATAGTAGGGGGGCATGCTTGGTGAATTTATGAAATGTTAAGAGGTTGTAGTAAACGACACAGTGAAATATATTAAAGAGGTCACAATAGGTTTGTGCTGTAAACTGAATTAGGATAATGGACATTGTGCAACCTTTCACCCGTTGTCTATCATCAATGTGGAACACAAATTTGGATTAAGACATGGACCAATAGACCTTCATTTGTATTCAAGTTGTGAAGGGTGGTTGGTGATGACTACCCAGACTGCTTATCAAAGATCACCACCACTATGGATATTTGTTTATTGTTACCAATTATTGAGCAACTTATGAATAATTCTTATTATATTCACTGATAATTCTCTCTATATATACATATATACCACGCATTTGGTATTAATGACTGGTCCTTCAAGCAAGATTTTTAAAGACATGGAAATCGTATGCTTTCAATGGGTAATTTCCGCCTACACATGGCCATTTGGCAGTGACTGATTTCTAAGGGCATCTAAAAAATTGACCTGCTGTTTCCCCTCCTCATTTGTGCTTTAATGGTTGAAGTACTAGTTTGCATGCCTAGGAGGATGTTCGTAAAGATTGTCTTACAAACTGAAGAGCAATCCTATGTTATATAGACACAATATGCTGATGTTCTGGTCCATAGTATTATGTTCAATATCTGCATCTGGGGAACTGAATTCCCTGATATGTAGGAGCAGGTGGAGGGCTTGACATTGTTTCTAGACTTTAGATTAATTATTCAGCACTGATATGATATATAAACAATTGGGAATTTAGATCAGTATTTAAGACTCCGGCTCATAAGAGCACCAGTGCCTACAGTTTATTACTGATCTGAAAATGATAGTGGAACATTGGCAGATGTTTCTCATGTTGATAATGGGGAGGATCTTATTAGACTAAGGGATAATTTTTAGCGCAGTTCTTTATGTATTCTTGAACTAGGTGTAGACTTAAGAGGTTGAACTCGTGAACTTGTTACCCACAGACTAAAACTACAGGTTCAAATGCATTGGCTTCCTTTGAGCTACCCTACAAATTGGTGGAACACATCCCCAGTTTACGAAGCATTTATGCATCATAAGATGAGGTGCATTAAGTAACTCATTCATCGATAGCCCCTATATGGGAGTTAACTATTGGGCCCAGACCTTCATAAAGCAGTGTGAAAAGTTTTGAGTATCATCCATGCCCATGCATGAATATAAACTTCTACAAGAAGTTGTTGCGGGAATCAAAAAATGGTGTTCACTAGGGCAAAAAAATATATGTCCTATTTATATGGGTTATGTGCACATTTTTGCTATGTGCAAAGTTTGCAGGCAAACGGCCTAATCCGAGTTTAGACCTATTAGAGTAATGACAGCCTGTTTTACTGCAGCGTTATACCCCATGGCATTGTCTAAAATATGAATAATCTGCAGATTGTGCTTCCAGTAAATACCACATTAGGCAATACTGATATTTATTGGATCTGCAATTACGATTCACAATTGCACAAATATGAAATGAGGCCAATAGATTATAATTTACTTGTTTACACTCCATTTCCAGTCAGTTTTCTTTACAGATTAGATAGTAAATCAGCAGGCATTTACATTCAAGCTATATTATTGTGGCTTCAAGTTTAATGTCCTATGTGTAGTAATGTAATATAGCCTGATAGCAGACTGTCAAGGGCTCTACCTGATGTTAAAGGATGTGCCCTGAGTTGTAAACCTGAGCCGCTTGTGAAAGCCTATAACAAAGTAGTATAGCCCAAGACAGAAGGACTATACAGGTATTAGAATATTCTTACCACAGAGGGTAGAATGTTCTAAATTAAAAAGCGACTTCTCAATTAAAAAGAGATAAGGAGGAAGGCAAACTTTGGAATGTTGGAGCAGAATGCTTATTCCAGCTATTATAAGCCCTCAGTCACTGCATTGTCTTCAATGGGGCTCCCACCATTCCAGTGTTGTAATTTATTTGTCAGTATCTATGTCATTCCATTTAAAATGAATAAGCTAAACATATCTGGGAATTCCAGACAGTTGTATCCTGGGAGCTGCAGAGGAATATGGTGTCTACACCTGCTTTGTTACATTTACTGGCTGTGCTGGTGATCATAGAATATTGCAGATCACCTTAAAGAATAGATATTAAATATGCCAGTCATTTACCTTCAAGTAAGATATATATTGTGGTTTCTAGTATCATGTTATATTTGTCAAACGTTTGTTTTGAGTCCATTCTATTCTGTAAGTGATTTATCAACACGACTACCATTCTACTGCTTCTGGGGCATTGGTTATTGATAAATCATCTACTGTAATTAAATCCAGAAACATAACATACACCTCTAAAATGTACATTTTTCATAGCCGACCGTAACCTCAGAGCATCAATTCTTTGACTACCTTGAGTTCTCTAGGTTAAAATATTTACAGATCTGTTATTTGTACATACTTTGAAAGAATATTTTTGTGTATTAGTCGTTGCATCCATCTAAAAATAAATTTTGATACATTACAAACCAGTATGTTTATGTTTTTGCATTGTAATATGTCAACGTGAATAATCACACTAAATATTTAAACAAACCAGTTCTTGATGGGATATTTATGTGCACTTCATTGTTTTTTATAGACACACTATATTTGAAGGATGATCAATTGAGGACATTTTTTAAACTAATATCAACATAGCATGCAGAAGAAAGTCTTCTTTCTCTCAAAATTGTTTGTTTTGGACAGACATTCCAGTCTTGCTCTGTGAAGGTTTCATTTGCATGATGCAGTATTTCAGGCAATCAGCTACATTCTTACCCGAGTTTATAAAGCTGATACTCTTGCATGTTCTCCTACAGCAATTGAAAATGGAGCATCTTCTGGGGATCATCTTCTAGGAAGTCTTCTAAATCCTGATAAAACATTTCTTGGCTGTAACGGCTAAAAGTTACTTAAAATGTTGCATAGGAAATATGTGTGGTTCATGGATTCTAGAGGCATTACCTACTCCCCATTTGCCTGTGATCACCAAATGGAATATAACCAAGCATGGTTTCTGTGGTCTACCATACAATGACAATCAAAACTATGTAAGTGATACAGGATGTATTCCAGACTTCAATAACATAATGTAAAATTGTTGCAAGGAGGAGCCCATACAACACTTAGTCGTTAGAGGTTGATGGTCCATCAAAATAGTGTTATCTGTTGACCGCAGAATCTCCTGTAAAGGAGGTGTATTGCAAATGGGGAACAACCTTGATGATAGGAACTTTAGATAGCAGTTTCTAGAGGAAACCCTCCATTGATGTGTGAGGGTTAGAGAGTGTAACATGCTGTTTCTGCATCTCTGCACTCCTTGGGATAGTTGAACCTAATACAGAAAAGATTGGAAACAGAATCAGTGCATGCCTGGATAGGTACAGCAGTATCTTTTCAGACATGCTCCCAGCCTGGGGGAAATAGGCTGCACTTAACTCCACATTCTGGAAGCACCAATAGGGTCCATGCAGGTTTGGTCCAAGAAAAAGTTAGCTGGAGAAACAGTCCAGTTTATAGTGCTAGGTCATGGCATGTGGACAACAGCCCACCGCCAATCATTCAGTGTCTCGCTAAAAGTTCAAAAACCCAGTGGTTCAAGGGTTCACTTCTGATAGGCATGAACTCAGGGGACCTTTGACCTTACACACGTTTCTAACCAATAAATGTGCAGAAAAACTGTGACAAGTGTATACACGTATTTTGGCATTGATTAACTCTACAAACAATGGACTTAATTATATTTTTAGTGCATAGTATATTTTGTTTAATCAAATACTGTGATACTGTGGTAATCAGTTATTATTTCTTTTGCAAGGTTACAAATCAGTAGTTTTTTTTTGTTTAGGCGAGTGGGCGGTGTTTAATAGTGTGCCTTACATTTTACAGTTGTTTTTACAAAATTTGGAATCCACCGATAATAAGGCAATCGCATAATTCAGATTGTACTTACATTTTGTACTTAAGCCCTGCTTTTTATTGGTAAACCTTGCCACCAGCCCCTGCACATTCGTGAACGACAAGTACAATGCATCAGAGTCATAAAAAGATGGGCTGTAAAATGAAGCTTACAAAGTTAGACTAAAAAATAAGAACACTGTTATTGCAATAGATGTGTATGTACTTTTGAGGTTTGGGTTTTGTTGACTGATTCTCAGTCATTTAGCTTGCGTGAAACACTGAGGCACACAAGTTCTGGCGAGCACAGATCATACGCCTTGCATCAAAAATAGGGTGGACGGAAGAGCGTATCATTTAGAGAGGTTCTACTCCTATGCTCCTCCAGGGACTAACATCAGGATTATCAGATATGAGAAGTAGTTCCTCTGCCAGACAGATGCATGTATTTGTGCTATTTGGCCGGAGTATGTGTCGCTGAGAGATCTGTAATTCAGATCATAATGCCCTCACACATCTGTTGGGGTGTCATGCTTCATCATTGGGCGCTCCTTGTCAGGTCGGCGGCTGCTTTAGCGGAGTTCTTTTGATCTCAGGATGCCGTAAATGATGAGTGCAGGTGGGCAGTATGAGTGGTGAGTTCTAGTGTATAAAAAGTGACTTAAAATAGGCACAGGAGCCCATAGGCAAATTATTTGATCAGATATGGGCCCCAGGTCTAAGTAAAATCAGTGGTGCTATCGTATGGTCCTTAGGTACCAGGATAGTGTTAGTTACAAGTGGTCAACATGTTTTGTGCTATCTACGCCCAACCATCGGGCAGCACTTCTTCAGGAATGATCAGTGATGCCCTCTATTGGGGCGGGTGGTCTCCCCCCTACTCAAGGATGGCCTAATTATTTGTGCTAGTATTCCCTATTTGGGAAGCGGTGAAGTTTTCCACCTCAAATTGAGGTCTTTAATTCTTCATAGGAAGACTGGAGTGTCCCGATCCCGCTGGGGGACACTTGGTTTGTAGATCGGACCAGGGCTGGCTTTAGCGCTGGTGGCGCCCGGTGCGACAATCATTTTTGGTGACCCCACATCCCATGACCGTTTCTTCGGATTCTCTCACTGCCGCTAGGCAAAAGTGTCCCTCATCTCTTCAGTCATGCGTTAATACTAAACACAGTCCCCTCCCCCTGAGGTTAGCACCCACCTCCACTGGTCAGTGCACAGTGCGGCCGCACCAGTCGCACTGCCCGAAAGCCGGCCCTGGATCGGACACTGCTCTCTCACCTACCCTGCTCCATCCAGCCTAAATACAGATCATAGAAATCACACAGCTGTAATTCAAAGCAAGGCATAACTCTCATTGTTGGCGATTTATTTTATTTGAAAGGTAGCATTTTGTATTTGTATGGTGTGATTTTTTTTATGTTGTAGTGACTACAGCTTTGAATTAGATTACGTTTTTTGAAAAATCCATTTTCTAAAATATGACAATGTGTTAGATAAAATGCAATAATAGATTCAAATGAGTGTTCATCATAACTTGCCTTTGGTTGCATGATACGTCCCATAATTTGAAAGTTGCAGAATTCAGCCATTCGGTGGACTGGTTGGTATTGTATTGAATAATAGATCCCGTTGCCCTGATGGCATTGCATCATCATTTAGAGTAGTTGCAAAAGAGTGTAGATGGAATCCCTGATATGCACTGTTACAGCATTTTTCAGAATAGAGATTTGACTGCAGGGCATGTTTGATTATCATTATTGGTTATTGTGGCTGTCTCCTTTAAGACCGTGTCCTCAGTAACAGCCACTTTATTCTGCGTAATAATGAACTGGTCAACAAACATCACAGATTACTAATCGGTATAAATCTTGACAGATTACTGTTTATGAAATCCATTTAGGAAGTGAAGCTTTCTCATAAGGATGAAAAATGAAGATTTTTAACCTGATTGCTAGGGAAGCTCTAACTGCACCTAGAGAGTCAGTGCAATAAAGGTTCCTCTATATTAGTATTACAAAAACCATTTATCCTTACAAAATCAATATTGCAATTCATCATCGTTTGCTAGTCCTCTTTGCGTGTTTGCTAAGCTCTGCTTTTATTATGTAGAATTTTGTTTTAATAAATGTGAAATATATTGCATTTGATAAAGCTCCTGAGGCGGGAATGAGAACACTGAAGCAAATATTATAATTAATTTTACACAGTTCTAAATAATGCTGTAAGCCTGCATCTGTTCGATTAAACTAGAGAATCCGGCCTGTTTCATGTTAATTGTAAAAACCAATTCTCTGTCCTTTAGTGTGAGACTGTGCACTATTTGTACCTCTGTGATTAAACCTACATACATAGTTCAGCCTCGTGTTTTGGCAACAACGGTAATTAACTATTTAAATGCTTATGTTAAAATGCATATCAGTCAAACCATTTATACTTCCACCCGACAATATTAAGCATATATACTGAGTAGCATTGTTTGATCTGCTTTAATGTGTGGGTGATTTTAACAATCCACGTTAACCTGCCTCCTTGTTAGTCAGCAGTCAGTTGTATCCACCAATATTGCGGGGAAGACTCAGGCAAAGCCATATGAACAAAACTGGAACAAGCATATATAGTGCTCTAATCAATCAAACTGACAAAACTGACTCTTTGCTTCCCTGTCCCCTAGCATTTGGGACATACTCAAAGCTTTCACGTGCTGCCTGGTGTTCGCTTCCTGTGTGGGCCATAGGCAACCAACTGGTATTACTTTTCCAGAGAACCGGCACTGGATTTGTCCCTACTCAGTTTTCATATAGGAATCACAACATTCCACTTAGGGATTGTGTGCAAATAATTGTGTTGATTTCTCTGCTAGAAAATGATTGGGCATAAAAAAAAAAAACAATACCACTTCATGGGACGCAGTTCTTGCTACTTTTTTTAAGTTGTTTTGGAGGATATCCCAAGAGGCTTGCCATATTTTAGTGTAGGTATAAATGTACTCAGAAACACTCACCACATTGACAGCTATTTCTCCTGCTGACCTGGACGCTGTCTCAGTTGCTTCTGTTACTGCTGGAGTGAAAAGTCACCTAATCACACCTTGCTGGGACTGCAGGACTACACCTCCCAGCCTCCCTTGCTCTCGGAAAACGTGCATAAAGCCTCGAACCCGGCCCACGGCGAGCGTAGCCGCATTTCTCCTGCTGATCTGGATGCTGTCTCCGTTGCTTCTGCTGGGGTGAAAAGACACCTGATCACACCATGCTGGGACTACAGTACTACACATCCCTGCCTCCCTTGCATTTGGAAAACGCACATATAGCATCGACCACAGCCCATGGTGCGGGACGCGTGCAGGGACATGCCCATACAACATTTAACCCCTTGACCACAGCTCAAATTCCGCTGCGGGGCTAGGGAAATAGCAAGTGGGCAGGGTTCGCACAGCCCGCAGCGCAGGACCAGCACAGGGACGTGCCTAGTCACGCCCGGGAGCTCGGAGGAGACTGGGCTGGTCCCCCCCTTTAACATCCATCGTTTATCCCCTTGACCGCGGTGCAAATTCCGCCGCGGTGCTGGGGAAATAGCAAGTGGGCAGGGATGGCTGTCCTCCACACACACCCACTGTGACGCGTGACGGCTCCCGGCTGACACATGCACGCAAGGGGTTAACTCAAGGTACTGTTAATTACAATTTGTTAATTTTGTATAATGGTGAAGCGGTAAGGACCTCCTGAGAAACAGGGTAGGGGGACTGTAAAAACCCTTGATGCATTTTTGTCCAGAGAAGCAAGTGTCCTCTCTCATGAGATCAAGCTAACTGAGAGGTGCTTATCATTGGAAACCCTCTTATACCCACTGAGGTCCCCTGTAGTGAAGTCTCCTGGGATTAACTCTCTCAAACAGCCACTTATCTAGCCAGTACAAATGTTAATAGTGGATATTCCTTCACAAAACCAGATGGGAAATCAGACTGCTCTACCAGCCCTACCTGATCTATCCGATATAACCAACAGAGAACTTGTGCACTCACCGCAAACTGACGTTTTAAATGACACCCCAGCTTAGCAACGCAGAGGCAGTGGGATCACAAAAACAAAGCAAACTAAATCCACTTGCCCCACATCCAAAGCCAAAAGTAGTATATCTCAAGGCAGCAATGAGTTCTTCTACAGAGCGCCCACCAATACCACCCACTCTAGGCATCTTGCCTCCACCCCCTGTACTCAACGATGTATTATGGGCAGAAATAAGCAGAATGATGGCTACTTTACTGGATCCCAACTTAGCTAAATTAATTCAGATCGAGGAGCGACTTGGCTGCGTAGAGGTTCAGACGGCACCCATTCAGCACTCTTTAGATCCCCCCTCTGCTAGCCCTGCGTGACTACCTATGGATGGAACCCAATTACAAGCGTGCAATGCACAGCAGGTGCTCCACCCACCTTGTGTACCACAATAAGATCTGGAAAACAAACTGGCGAGACGCAACCTGCACTCATCAGACACTCTAACATCATACCCGAGGCCCCAACACTATTACCATCAGGCGCAAGGGTTTTTTATCACTTGGCAGCACCAGTGCTCTGGGCAATAAGAACTAATTCCTGGCCAATAGAAAGACCAGACAATTTTATGGGAGGCTTTGAACCCTGCTCCCAACAAGTACTTCACCTTCTTCCAGCCGCATGCCCCTTAGTACTGGTCCTGGCAAATGTACCCCCTCTGTGGAAAAACCAGACTGAAATGACAATACAGTTAATGGACAAAAGTTTACATTGGCTCTCACATCACCTAAGTGACTCAGGGTTGAGCAACCATCCGCTGTCTAATCAAATGATCCTGGCCAGGAGAGTATGGTGGCTGGGCGCGTCTACTAAATCTATTGATGGTGATTGAGTGGTGTTAAATTTTAACAAAGCTCATGTGGGAAGTTTTCTCCTAAGCCACCTGCATAATACTTTTCTTAAGAGTACCCAGATAATCCTGTTACCACTGGAGCATTTTTACATTTAGGGAGCTATGTTCCAAGCTGAACAGTGGGGTAGGCCAAGGACAGGACTGAGTTTTGGGGACGTTCTTAGCAGTAATCCCGGGGTAAGTCTGCACAACCGATATGACCCTCTCTCAGACCTGGAAACCTGTGACTGACTAACACCAGTCCCCCTCTCGGCTACTAAGGGTAATAATACACCAGCCACTCCAACGCTTGTAACACAGGGGACTATTCAGGTACCCTCATTTCTGAATGTAGTTGACAAAAATAAGATTAGCTTAGCGTCCTGGAATGTGGCAGGCATCTTGTCAAAGATAGGCAATGAGCAGTGGCATAACCTTTGGCAATCCCAGTAGATCATTTGTTTTCAGGAAACATGGACTAAGGAGCCTGTTTTCGTCTCTGGGTACCACTCCTTCCATAAAGCAGCAGCACCTCCGCATCAGGAAGAGCAAAGGGGGGTCTTCTAACTTTAGTTTCCAACACCCTACCATTACAAGTAAGGATGGTTGGCTCCTGGAATTCACACGTCCACTTACTCCTACTGGAGATGACCAACGATGTAGTCAAGCTATTAATTATTTACTATAATAATGGATTTTGTGTAAATATGAAGATAGTTGTAACAGGAATTAAATAGCAAGATAGATTAAAATCAACTCACTTTCAAAACAGGGCCCACTCAATATCATTTGGGTGGGCGACTCCAACATCCAGCCATGCCAGTATAACGAGATTATGGTGTGTAGGTTGGAAGATCATCAGGGAACCCCGTCCCCCATTTCACACATAACGAATATAGAGACCACCTTAACAGACTTTTATTTTCCAGGGATATGAAAATAATTAATAACACGAAGGCAGGCTATATAGGTAAAACTTTTAGGCTGATTAATTATGAGTCCACGATTGAATTTATCCTAGTTTCTTCACAATTGAGTGAAAAAGTCTTTCACAATGACAATTTATCTACATGTTTCAGTGACCATGCTATTCTATTTACCCATTTTAGTACTCGCTGTGAGGTAGAATTTCACCAACAGGCAGCAGTAAACATCTCCTTATCCAGGAAAAATGAGTATCAACTAAAATGGGCAAGTTGAGAAAAATAATCTGTCCCCTGTAATTATAGCACAGATTCAGGATGATATTTTATCCTGTCTGGATGAGGGGGTCTTCCTCTTCACTATTAGTTGCCCAGTTTTCAGCTCTTTTAGCGAAAGTAAAAGGGGCCCTAACTCGCTGCAAGCCTGCAAATAGCTTTTCTACGTAGCAATGGTTTAACTCCCCATGTTCCTTAGCAAATAAAACCCTTGTCATAGCATTACAATCTAATCCGAGAAGTCAAGAGCGAACAGGATTATTACGCTGTGACTACAAGTCTGCCAGAAGAAAAAGAAAGAAGGACATCAGGGAGAAAGGTTGGGATGATGTTGAGCAAGAGGCCAACTGAGTAAATAGCAGTGAGTGCTGGAAAGTAATAAACACACCTCATTTTAAAGACCGCAAGGATCCGTCCTTGTATGTACAGATAGGTGAAGGGTCGTGGGTGCGATACTTTGGGTCTAACATCTCCTCAGCCAGCATTCTGCCCGAGTCAGTCCCCTTACTACCGGACAGACTAATTTTTTCATTATGTGAAGTTAGAAAAGGACTGGCAGCTTGCGTTCCAAGGAAGGCCCCAGGTCCTGATGGGGTGCCGATTGACCTTTTCCAGGATAATTACGATATGTGGCCCCCCCTACTAACTAACGTTTTTAACAGCATAGTGGGAGAGGGGCCGCCTCCATCCTGGAAACATAGGGTAATAGTGCCAATTTTTAAGAAAGGAGACAGGGGTAGCCCAAAGAATTACAGACCCATCACCCTATTGGACACCACCGCTAAGATTATGGGTCGGCTCCTGCTATCTAGGTTGGATGACTGGGCCCAGTAAAACAACATTCTGAAGCAGGCACTATATGGCTTCCAGAGGGGAAAGGGCACGGTCGATCAATGCATCAATATTTCGCTTTTTATAGATAAATACATGAAAGCAAAAGGTGGGAAGACCTATTATGGCCTTTATGGCCTTAGACTGCGTGTCCCACCGGTAGCTGTGGCCCATGATGGAAGGGATGGGGATTGATCCTCCTATAATTAGCTTTATTCTCCAGCTATATGTTAAAGCCACTGCGTGTGTCCAATATGGCATAAATGGGGAGTGTACATGTTTCTTTAGGATCGAGAGAGGAGTCAGGCAGGGATGCGTTCTCGCCCCATTCCTTTTTTCATCTACACGATCGGGGTTGAGGAGGCCCTGTCCGGCTCTATCCTGGACGTGCCACTTTTTAACACCCCCCTTCCAATATTGGCATACACAGCGATGCAGTCCTGATTGCTAGGACGGGGTAGCCATCCAAAATCTTATAACTTCATATTCGTCATTCATGGCCTCATTAAACCTCAAAGTGAACGAAACAAAATGCTACATTATTATAGCAGGATCTGGCAAAGGAGCCATTGCCCGTATTTCCACCTGGACTGGAAAAAAATAGAAGTGGTAGAGTCATTTTCATACCTAGGCGTCCTATTTGAGGAAATGTAAACATTCAGACCTGAGCGCATGTTTTTGTAAAAACCACTCGCCACAATCGGACCTACATTTAACACTTTTCTGTACGTTTTACCAGGCAGAAAGAGAAGCCTTCATTCTCCCTATCTTAAGGCGCCATAATTTTAACCAATGTAGGGTATTTTTTAAAGTCACTTACCGACCCTTTAATTTGTTTTTCAGTAGCTAGCTTCTGGTGGGCATGTCTGAGAAAGAGAAAGGCACAAGGCGGTTTGTCGGCACCACTGCTGTAACAAAGAGTTAAATGTACATATATATAGAAACTGATCTTGCCCTAAAAGCTCTTTATAGCATATCAAGATTTTAATGTTTTTATATTTTTTACTGTTTTATGAGTCGTTGAAAGAAATTGTGCTTTTATGATCTGTTTTAAAAAAAGATTGAATAAAGATTTATTGGATTGAATTGACAGCCATTTCATTGTATTTAGAATGATTGAGTCGACTCAATATATATTGGGGTTTGCTCTTTGTAAAATTTTTGACTGAGGTGAGGCTCAAGACACACTTGCGATGAATGTTTGGTGTAAGCAGTGAGGTGCCTGCACTGAACTTATCAGCAAATTGACTTAGTTGTTGTATAGTGTTGGTACAAAACTAAGCTGCAAGAACTGAAGCTGGGACCATGAAAATGCAAAATTAGAATTTCACACACAAAAAATGTTGACCATGTCAAATTTGACAACAACGTTTTGAAGTTTGCCACTGTCAGAAAACTTCTCCTGAGGGCCAAATTTCCTCTAGGTTTTTGCATTCCATTTTTCTGTAGAATTCTTTATTTTCCAGTTAATACTTTTGCTACTAGTGACACATTTTACTTGATTGGAGAAACAGTTGAATGTTACTGGAGTTCCGCAGTAATATAGGAGGCAATTGGTGTGGACGTTCCTTTGATCGGACATATGTAATAGTATGTCAGTGCACACTGGGATCCAACAGTGCTTTTAGTATTTAGGTGGTTGGATCTCACGATCCATCTGTCATGGTCAAGATTTTACAGTGCTAGAGGTCACCTATGAGAGCAGAGGTACTCATTAGCATCTTAGGTTCCAACTGGTAGCTTAGGGTTCTCTCTTGAGCATACCTCTAACTAACTTCTTAGGAGCTGTGTGACCTGAAAGGTTAGTTCAAATGGATAAGAATAAGGATGACTTCCTCCAGTCAACAGACTCACACCCCGCATTGGGCATATGATGGTCTGCTGTCTATAGTTCAAGATGTCTTTGTAGATGCCCCAGACTTAAGGTATCCGGCTATATTGAGAATAGTCGTAAAGCATAGGTTCAGGTCCCTGTCGTGTTGTCTTTTATCCAAGGCCGGAAGCCAGTGCCCATTAGGAGACTTGCATTGTTGAACAGTTTGAACATGCTTCCAAATCACATGCAGTGCATATTTCTGTTGCTGTAGAATTTGTAGGCTTCTGAGTTAAGAGTGCCTATGTAGACCAGTTTGATAGATTGATTCATTGGGCTAAGGCATATCTGATATCTCTGTTCCCATTGTCATAGGAAACAGCAATAACATATGAAATGGAATGGATGTGTTTTTTAAAAATGTATTTGTATTTTATTAAGTACATTTATGTATAGTACAATAACACAAACATAGATCAATGTATTCTTCTATATGAACTTCTCCCTGGGGGCGGTCTCTACCCCCCCCAGGTTGCACATCCCGACTCTAGATCTGCTGATCGTCCATCTTTCATTGCATTCACCCCGGCATTGTCGACCCCCTATATTCTGCAGCTTGCCATGGTCCCCATGGCTACAGTCCTCTGTGATAAACCCAGGCTCCCCACACTTTATCCACTTTCGGTAGCAGCCTCGGCTCTGGTAGATTATTTTCTCTGCTGCACAGCACAGGTCTTGTACCCACTCCCTCACTGTTGGTGGCCGTGACTTCCCCATGTTCTAGCAATATTTCGTTTGGCAACTGCAATGACTAGCCTCAGCCATAATTTACCATGTTTTGGCAAGTTTATTTCTCCCGTAACACATCGTAGGTGCCATCTGGCTTCCATTGGAACTGCCAGTCCTACCACCTTTGACATTACTGCTATGATTGTGCTCCAGAATCTATGCAGCCCGGTGCAGCTCCATATTGTATGAAAGAAGGTGCCTTCCTCCCCACAGCCACTCGCACATTTGTTTGAGTCGCATTTGCCCATTTTATATAGTCTCAAACTGGTTGTATAGGATCTATGTATAATTTTGATTTGAATCTGTCTAAAATGTGCCCTAATAGCTATCTCTCTGGAGCTCTGCGTGACTTACAACTAGTTCTCTTCTTCTAGGATCCCCACGTCCGATTCCAACTTCTCCCTAAGGACTAGTAATGGGGAATGGATGGGTTTTAATCAGGTTGTGCAACATCTATTCCAGGGTAAGGAATATGGTGGAATGTTCAATCCACTATTTGGATTCAAAAATATTCAAAGGAGGGTAACATGACACCATATACATGCAGGCTTGCAAGTCCTAGATGAATATAGACATCCATCTCAAAGAAATGCATCATATTTTGCAGCACATACATGAGATCTAAATGGAACCCACCATTCATTATTCTTCACACAAAAACTACATATAGCAAACATTCACCCTTCATACATGCCCTACACATGATGAAGGCAAGGCACACCAGTTAAATGGACTGAATGGTCCTGTGCACACAGGCAGACCTTTTACCACTTGACTCTCAGATTCCTACATTCACTGTAAAACACTGCATTTTCTGGGTAAAAAGCCAGTAGCAACCATCTGGCAGAATAAGAGGTGTGCATAGTACACGAAGAACAAAATAGAAAGACATTGAGCAACTCCATTGAGCTTACATGTTTGTTCAGATTTCTTGGGGAACAATACAGCAAAGAAATTTGGTAGACTTGTTTAAGAAATTAATTATTATTTGGAGTGGGCGAGTATTTATCTAAAGAAATAATCACAACCCTTATCAGGGTGAACCCTCAAAGTCATTAAATCAACGTGAGTTCAAACCCCCTTCCTCCATAGCTGTGGCACAGGGCAGACAGGCTTAACACAGGACAGTGTGTAAAGTATATTTACACTACCAAAACAGTGATAAAGTCAAAATGCAAAACAATAAAAATCCCAATCCCAATAAGAAAAATAAACAATTTGATGCCAAAATGACAATAATCCACTAAGGATAACAGTAGACATGAATTGTACATCTATTAATAGAAATTGCACCAAAAATCACACCATGCCAATAAAATTCAATGGTAGCTGTAGCCCTGGATCTAAGCGCAATTTATGGCTGACTACGATGGAGTGTGGGATGAATACATGAACCAGATTCATCCTGGTCAAAGATTTTAACTTCTGACTAATTCCTTTAAGTCCCAATCCACCACAGGAGTACACTTCTAAGTCCGCAAGGACATCAGGGGCGACACTTAGGAGCTCAGGGTGTAAGGCAGAGACCAACAGCGCTATCCACTGGTCAGCAAGATACGTCCAGGAAAAGGCCTCTTGTAGCTTGTTTATTGTATTCCTGTAGCTTTAACAAGAGGGCAGCCTTATGAGCTTTGGAGTCCACTTCTTCTTAAGGACATGTTAACCTTACATTTCTACATGTCCTACGTTCAAATACCATGCACCTTGCCTTGTTGGGCTACAAGGCCTGCATAGGGGTGCGTTATTAATATTCAAAGGGAAGGTTTTCACTTGTCAAATGTGTTTATGTTGACACATCTGACTGCACTTTTTACACTACTATGGTCAGGCTACAACAGTAGGCCTGAAGGCATGTTTGCATGTAGTGGATGACACAATAGATGCTGCAGTCCACAAGTTACATTTAATTTACAGGTCCTCTACATACATATACTAGGGACTTATACCTAACTTAAATATGCCAATCAGAGTTATGTCAATTGCACCATGTTTGAAAGAGGCCCATTTCTTTACGAATCCTCTCAGATCACATACAGCAGTTTCACTTCTCATCTAATCTTCGGCAGGTTCAGGAATTGTTCTGAAGTGGGTGCCACATTTATGCCTGGCACTAGCTAGTAGGTGGCAATGACTCCTTGGCACCCCCTAAGCAACATGTGAAAAGTTCCTGGGGCCATCCCGTCTCACTTTGGGCAATTTCAAGATGTCAAAAGTCTTCAGGCACAATAAACATGGGCGCTGAGGTCTGTGGGTTGTTTGTGTGGGGAATGTACAATGTAATCCTAGTGTCTTCTCTCAGCTAACACTACACTCCAGTTTATGTAAACTACTAAACCCACAATGAACCCAGTCACATTAGTCTGGTATGACAAAAGCAGATTCCTACAGCAACCAGACAGTGGATCCACAAGAATCGTCTCCCCCCTTCCAAGTGTATGCCCAAGTGTTAAATATGAACCCAGAAGACCTGTTAATCAGGATTTGACACTCAAGCAGGATTTGTGACTGTAGTGTCAAAAAAGAGGCCCACAGCTCCCAGCCTTCATATTCCAAGGAATCAACACTGTCCATTCAGGAAAACATATTGTTTGCTTCTAGGAGGCATTTGACACCTATTCACACCTATGAAAAGCCAATTACTGGCAGGGAAAATTCAGAAAGCCAACGCAAATTAGCCTACAGGGACCTCAGTTGGGTAAAAGATAACTTTCTCAAAGTTAATTTTCATTAATATTTAAGAACAATTCAACTTCACCACTGAAGGGGATTTTTATTAACTAAAAAAACTATTGATTCTTTTTCTAGCTGGCCTCATTCCTGAGGTACAGTATTAGTATTTAAAATAACATCCCAATTTGTTCTATGGGCCAGCCAGTCTCCCTACAGTGAAACTACCTTTTGTGTGCTAGTCACTGTAAGGACATGTTAACCTTACATTTCTACATGTCCTACGTTTAAATACCATGCATCTTGCCTTGTTGGGCTACAAGGCCTGCATAGGGGTGCGTTATTAATATTCAAAGGGAAGGTTTTCACTTGTCAAATGTGTTTATGATGACATATCCGACTGCACTTTTTACACTACTATGGTCAGGCTACAACAGTAGGCCTGAAGGCATGTTTGCATGTAGTGGATGACACAATAGATGCTGCAGTCCACAAGTTACATTTAATTTACAGGTCCTCTACATACATATACTAGGGACTTATACCTAACTTAAATATGCCAATGAGAGTTATGTCAATTGCACCATGTTTGAAAGGGGTAAAATGTTCAGCGTTCTAAAATCAGCACAGATAAATGGTCCAGCAAAAGGCAAGAAATCAGCAGAAAAGGTGGATGTCCTACAAGCTGAAATGTTCTAATCTGGGGGATGTTGCTGACAAAAAAATAAGATCCACTGGAAGTCTGAAAATTTATATTTTTTCAGTGATATGTTTTTGCTACAAAAAAAAAGTAAATGACACAGCATATGGAAGGTGACTTTTGGTTTTTTGAGGTCTTTGGATACTAAAAATTAGGCATGGACCTTCACTGCATGCATGTACTTTCATTCACTGAGATTAGGGCATCAAAACTCTCAGATTTACTGTGTCCACCAAAATATTTAACTTATTGCTTCAAGGTTACTCCTTCACACATGTTTCTAGGCACTAGGGCACTCAGAGAACAGAATGCCCCACTGGTGTCCGGGATATGTTATTCTCAAATCAGTGCACTGGCAGGAGAGTTCTTGCTTCAGAAATAGGTAATGTTTGAAGATTCAGAACGGCTACAAAGTTACTGATCCTATTTTGTACTATTTCTGTCCCTAAAGTACGTCAGGCACAAAGCGTTCACTTTTAACACATCTGTGATAATTACTTTTAAGGGATCCAGAATATCAATTGTAACTTCTTATGAAGTAATAGTTAGCTGCGTACTTTCCCTTCCATGCCCTCATTTTTCTGTGGACGCCATTTTATGTAGTACATCAGTTCCTAGAACGGATTTTCACCCTGAACTTGCAGCCTAGCTCGCAGGACTGGTTTATATATCCAGCAAATGCTAAGACCTACCATAACCGTAACTGTTTATTCTTGTTTGATGACTACTTTTAACTTAAACTCTTTACTGTATATATATTTTGCCATGTCAATGCATTTAATGCACAGGTAAAATCCTTGAGCTGTAGAAACTGGCAAAGTACCAAGTTTGGTTTTCTGTACTTTTACGTGTGCCATTAGCTATGACCTTTTTTTTAGTAAAACTTTCTCTCTCTCTCTATGTGTGTATGTATATATATATATATATATATATATATATATATATATCCAATACCAAAAAGAATATCGCGGCACACTTCTCAGTTTTCTCGCAGTTTTTTATTCAAACGTGATGCAACAACTCCTACGCGTTTCGAACCGTAGTTCCTGTTCACGATAGTATTAGTGATTGGTCCCTTTTCCCTTTCTACATTTATACCACTATACACCCCTTTCATTTTCTGGGGCATGATGGAACTTGTAGTTTTAACAATTAGATAGCCCAATATGCATTTCATCATGCATTACAAAATGTGGATTGTGCACGTCAGCGAGGACTGTTTTTTGTTACTACATAGAAAGCGTGCCTATCTTAAAAGGACCCATCGCTTTCTTGACGCTCGTGCGGCGCACGTGCGTGTTAAATCAACAATCATAGTACCTGATGATTGATTTTACGCGTAACTTTGGACTAAATATATATTATTTTCACTGAAAAAAACAAAGGTTAAAGAAACGTTTTAGTTAGATGTAATGTTCAGTAACAACATAACCCCCTTTTTTTTCGCCCTCGCTGACAAACTTTTCCCGAAACTTTCCTTGCGAAAATTAATCAAAAAGTAGCGCTTTTTTGGAAAGTTTCGTGGAGATTTATATATCTATATCTCTATCTTAAAGGAGCTTTCAGCCAATCCACTTCATAAACTGGTCTGTTGTTGTGGCAATCACATTTTTTGTCACCCACTACAGCATAGGGTAATGGTTTGTCCCACTTTAGGCATTGGCTAATTTCAATGTGAGTGTTGGCATTCTGCTTTTGTTCAGTGTGTAAACACATTAAACAAAAGTATGTTTAGTGCCATGGACTGCTGGCCCAATGTGTGCTATTTGAGGAAACAAAAATGTTCAAAATTGCTTGCCTATTTAGTTGTTAAAATAATGGGTCCTCTGAGTTTCAAAGTGGGGCCAAGAATGTATGCAAAGCACATTGAAAAGAATACATATTCTCATGTATGAATTGTGTTTGCTCAGAACTGTTGGCCTGCGTTTTCCCCAAACCCCACTACTCACGTGCGATGTAAGTAAGAGAAGTTTGTATGGTAATTGGGACAAAGTTATTCTTACTTCCTGGGCTGGAACAGCAAACACAAAACATTCACCACCCAGCTAATGGGCCATGATAAATGCTACTGAGGCATTGCCACACTATTTCATTCAATGTCAATCAATCAATCAATCAATCACTGCATTTCTAAAGCACGCTACATACCCTTGAGGGTCTCAAGGCGCTGGGGAGGCGCTACTGATCGAAGAGCCAGGCCTTGAGAAGTCTTCTAAAGGCCAGCAAGTCCTGGGTCTGTCGTAGGCTGGTAGGGAGAGGGTTCCAGGTCTTGGCATCGAGGTAGGAGAAGGATCTGCTGCCGGCGGTGGCTTTCCGGATACGAGGAGCTGTGGCGAGGGCGAGGTTGGCTGAGCGGAGGCTTCGGGTGGGGGTGTGGAAGCTGAGTCGGTTGTTGAGGTATGTAGGTCCGGTGTTGTGTAGTGCTTTGTGTGCGTGGATGAGGAGTTTGAGGGTGATCCTCTTGTTGACGGGGAGTCAGTGCAGGCCTCTCAGGTGGGGTGTGATGTGGCTGCGTCGGGGTCGTTGAGGATCAGTCGCGCCGAGGCGTTCTGGATTCGTTGTAGTCATCTCAGGAGCTTGGTTCTTGTTCCCGAGTAGAGGGCGTTCCCGTAGTCGAGTCTGCTGGTGATGAGGGCCTGGGTAACGGTTTTTCTCGTGTCGGGAGGGATCCATTTGAGGATCCTGTGGAGCATTCGGAGGGTGTTGAAGCAGGACGCGGAAACGGCGTTGACTTGCCTGGTCATGGAGAGGGTGGAGTCGAGGATGACTCCCAGGTTGCGTGCGTGGTCTGGGGGTTCCGGGGCTGTGCCTAGCGATCTGGGCCACCAAGAGTCGTCCCAGGCTGATGGGGTGGGTCCGAAAATGTGTACCTCTGTCTTGTCTGAATTCAACTTCAGTCTGCTGTCCTTCATCCAGTCGGCTACGGCCTTCATTCCTCTGTGGAGGTTGGCTTTGGCGGTGTGGGGATCTTCGGTGAGGGATATGATCAGCTGGGTGTCGTCGGCGTAGGAGATGATGTTGAGGTTATGTTGTCGTGCGACGTGGGCGAGCGGTGCCATGTAGATATTGAACAGCGTCGGGCTAAGGGAGGATCCCTGTGGGACGTCGCAGATGATCTCAGTGGTTTTTGAGCGCAAGGGTGGGAGGTGGACACTCTGGGTTCTGCCGGAGAGGAAGGATGTGGTCCAGGCCAGGGCCTTCTCTTGAATTCCGGCGTCATGGAGGCGTGCTGATAGGGTGCGGTGGCAGACTGTGTCAAAGGCTGCTGATAGGTCCAGGAGGATGAGGGCAGCTGTTTCTCCTTTGTCCATCAGGATCCTGATGTCATCAGTGACGGCGATGAGGGCGGTCTCGGTGCTGTGGTTGCTGCGAAAGCCAGATTGGGAAGGGTCCCGGATGTTGTTGTCTTCGAGGTAGCGGGTTAGCTGTTTGTTGACAATCTTCTCTGTCACTTTTGCCGGGAACAGGAGCAGGGAGATGGGCCGGAAGTTCTTGAGGTCTTTGGGGTCCACCTTGGGATTCTTCAGAAGGGGGTTGATCTCGGCGTGCTTCCAGCTTTCCGGGAAGGTTGCTGTCTCGAAGGAACTGTTGATTGTTTTCCGGAGGTGGGGTGCGATGGTTGTGCTGGCTTTGTTGAAGACGTGGTGAGGGCAGGGGTCAGATGGGGATCCGGAGTGGATGGAGTTCATGGTTTTGATGGTGTCTTCGTCGCTGACGTAGGACCAGGCGGTCAGGCAGCTGGTGCGGGTGGTGGTCGCAGGGGTGGTGGGCTCGGTGGTTGGTGCGGGGGTGTCAGAGTTAAAGCTGTCATGGATGTCGGTGATCTTGATATGGAAGAAGGTGGCCAGGGAGTCGCACAGGTCTTGTGATGGTGGGATGTCGTTGGTGTTGGAGCTGGGGTTGGAGAGTTCTTTCACGATGCTGAAGAGCTCTTTGGTGTTGTGTGCGTTGTTGTCTAATCTCCAATGGAGCAATGTTTTACACCTGGAAGAATTACAGAAATATTTCTTCCACTATAAGAAATATAATTTAGAAACAGGAACTTCCCTGAATAAATATTGATATGTTAGTTTTGTTGAAAACTGCATATGAAATGTAATGGTATGTTCAAGCCATGCTTTCATAAATACGATCTTCAAAGTCCTTCAATTTATATTGATTCTCTGTTGTCGCCTAGCCACGCCTTGTCTTGCACACAGCCGCAGCCAGACCGAAGAATCGAGTGCAGAGCGCAGAGCGCAGCTTACAGAGTGCTGCGAACACCGTATCGTCGTAGACGCTGAGGACGCTGAAAGTGGGTAGCTCACACCCGTTTACAACCGTGAGACCCCTCCGAGACTCTTTCCAGCCCCCCAGCAACGCGGAACGCGCAGACCTCGAAGCGCGGAGCGTGGGGCTGTGCAGGGCTGCAGGTTCGCAGAACGCCGCAGAACGCCGGTTACAAGCTGGTAAAGTGAAGACGCCGGCTTTCGGCATTCAGTGCCCGCGAAATACCCAGAGACACCCCTCAGCCATGCAGAACGAGCAGAACTCGGAGCGCGTGTTTGACGGTCTGCAGAGACATTACCCAGCCGTCCCTCAAACCCCCACCCCCGTAGAAGCAAAATAGAGGGGGTGCCCGCACGGAAATCGGAGCTGCCAGGAAACAGCAGAGGCACGCCGACAGCGGGACAGTAGTAGGGGGGGGGTCTGGCAGAATCTGGACTACTCTGTAGAAGCGGCCAACGGACCGCAAATAAGACAACACCTGAGGCACCTGAATGAGCAAGGAGCCAAGAATCGAAGGTGTGATCCAAGTATCCCGGCCACAAAACTTGCACAGTACAAAGAGAGCGAGTATAGGGAAAAGCCGGGGAGGCACTGTGAGAGAGGACAACAAGTGCGGCAAGGCAGGCAGGCTGGCGGATACAAGGCACAACAGAGGTAAGTGATAGAATTTACGTACTTTTAAAAATAGAAAGGTAATTTTAAACAAAAATAGAGAAACTAACAACAGCAAAACTACAGATTAGGTCATAAAAACCTAAGAAATGGCACCGAAAAGAGGGCAAAAACTGTGCACAGATGATGGCCCAGAGAAGAGTAAACTATTGGAGGGCTCAATATCACTGGAAGAGAGCCAGGAAAGCCAGGCCTCCATTATGGACAATAGCAAGGGGCGACGCAAGAAAAGAAAAGTCAAAAGAGCAACTAAAAACGCCCAGCAGGCTAAAAGGGGTTGTATTCAAACAACTTCCAAACAGAAAGATAACATGGCAGCGTCCAAATCTATAAAGGACTTTGTAGGGAAACACTACAAATCTATAGAGCCAGTAATAAACCTGGAACACGAGGGAGACGTGGAGGAATATGGCGTGGAGGGCGGAGAAAAGACAGGGGCAGCAGTTGTGAACCAGATAAGTAAAGATATGGGAGAACACCCCGAAGAAGAATCTCCCGACATAGAGGAAGGAAGTGAGGACCCCATATCGATAAACCTGACGCTCTTGAGCCAAAATCTCCACATATCAGCGCCTCGTCTCTCATCATCCCCAAAAATGTTCTCGCTACAATCATCGGGAAATGAAGGGCCAAGGGGAAATGAAAGGCAGAGCCAGAGCTACGTCTGGGGAGGCGCGCCAGACCAACCCCCGCAGCACCATAACACCCAAAAATCTCAATCGCAGCAAGACGCTACAAGAACCGGTCACCAGGTAAACCCAGAAAGAAACAACACACAGGACTCGGAGCTCTCTGTAACGCCCACAGCATCTTAGGTGGACCTAATACTGATTTTACAGAAGATATTACAAGGAATCCTTGAAGTAACACTTTCAAATAATGGAGTGATGAAAGCTCAGAAATTGTATTTAAAAAATATTGAAGAGGAACTAGTTGAGATAAAGAGCCAAATGCCAAATATGTTAAGGCCAATAGTTACAGCAGCGCCCATTGATGAAAGTGTAGAGAATGAACCGGTAGAGGCAATCGTGGTAAACCTTGCAGGGACTCCTCACCCCATAGATCAAAGTATAACAAACGAATCCGCTGAGGCATTAGATAACGAATATATCTCTAGACGCCCAATGCTGATAAAAAGGCGTGGGGTGTATGCAGTGGCCCCCACCAGGAATAGGGTTGGAAAGAAGCGAGCACCAAACCCAACAGCAAAGAGAAAAGGGAAGAAAATTGAGGGGGAGGGTCAGTCAGGACTAAATGCATCAGCCCCGATCTATGTACCGAATAGACCCTTGCAATCGGAGGCTAAAACAACAAAGACCCCGTTAGAACCAAGGAAAAATTGGAAAAGTAAGAAGGTAAAGGAGAAACCCATATCTTCTCGTATTGTGAAGCAGAAAGTAAGGATAGCCTCAGGACAACTCAAAAGTGGCCATAGAGCTGATAGCCCACAGGTACAGGTACTATCCGGTGCGGGAAGTAAAGGGTGGCAGTTAGGGAGAACAAAGGCTAGACAGCAAAAATATGAAACTCCCAAGAAAGTACAAGAGATGGATAACAATAAATGGGTATATTTGGATCAGATACAGGTAGGGAAAAGGGGAAAGTCGGAAAGAAAAATGAACCCCCTAAATAGGGCACAGATCTTGACCGCCTTCGCCAAATGTTGTAGCCTGAGTGGGATCAGCACAAATGACCTTTGGCAAATTGGTTTTGTAGAGAATAGGAATGGTAAGGAAATAACAAAAGTGTCACTTCACTCAGACCTGGTAAAAATGGCAATTCTGAAAGCCACTAGTGAGATAAACCAACAGGGAATAAGGATAATTCCAGAGAGGGAAGTAAAAACCCCCACAGATAATACCTTTCTAAAATATCATGCAGGTCTAGTGAGGAGACAAGTGAATTTATATAGAGAAAATTAAGGAAACCGTAGTTGCTTGAATATAGTAATAGATAATACAGGAAATGATGCCTCATGGGATAATTGGTCTTTATGTAGCAGTCCTGTGGGAGACCCTAACGAGAGTTATACGGAGGAAGAGGTAGAAGAGGGTGGCTTGAGTGAGGTAGAATAGGATGGGGTGGTGCCGCAAAGTGTAGGTCTCATAACTTGGAATGTGAATGGGCTAGGCAATGAGCTAAAACGAGAATATATAAAGGAAATAGTAAATAAAGTGGACATTGCCTGCCTACAAGAGACCTGGACATGCGACGAAACCCCAATCATCGAGGGATATCTACAATTAAATCGCCCAGCCACGAAAAAAAGCTTTGGCCGCCCTTCGGGGGGATTGATGACACTGGTTTCAACAAAAGTGCTGAGAGAAGTAACACCGTTGAAACCGAAATGTAAATGGGTTCAATCATGTAGAATAGAACTATTGACAGTGGAACCGAAATACAAAATGTTGACTGTGATGAATGTATACATGCAGTGGGATAACAGAGCAGAGTATGAAAAGGAGATGAGGTTTTTTAAGGAGGATGTTGACATCATACTAGAAAAATATGCATCGGATATATTGATAATAATGGGGGATTTTAAAATGTAAATGTAAATGTACTTATATAGCGCAAACCTGTCACCCAAAGGGCATCCTGGCGCTTGCTTAGGGAACCCGTCCTGGTATTCCCCTGTGAGAAACCCCGGCAGGGTGTCCACAAGGTGAAAGCCAGGCATCCCGCCGCGAGGGGCCGTAGTGGAGATAAAGCAAGCTATTGCCCAGAGTTGCAGAGTGTGACCCCGTGATTCGAGTAGGCACCGGAGCGAGAATTATCGAGTCCGTGGAATTTTGAGCCCAAACCCGCCGAGGCGGGGAATCGAACCCTGGTCCACGGTCGATCTCAGCTTCCGGGTCTGCCGCCTCTAACCACTGAGCCACGCTTTAACCACAAATTAAATCCAAAGAAGGCTGACCTCTGGAGTAGAGAACTGTTAGAGGTGTATGGAATAAATCCTGTTAGCTTTCCAGTAGGGGAGATTTCGAAACAGGAATCAGAATTAGTACACGTCCTAGGAGGTAGGGGTCTCCAATGTCTGAATGGTAGAATGAAGACAGATTGCCAGCAGGGAAGACCTTTAAAATAGGCTTACAGAACTGCCCAACTGCCCAATCGATTACATGTTTTTACAAGCCTGGAATTTCCCCCAAGTACGGGAATTTAAGATAGAACAAAAAGAGGTTAGCGACCATAACCTACTACATCTAACAATATTTGGGGGAAGGAAAATGACTAGAGACAAAGTGATCCCCCAGGAGGTCGAGTACCCTAAACGGGTGACGACACGACTTACGGAGGAATATCAGGAAAAACTGAAGGCCATGCAAATTAAAGTTGAGCCTGAAAATTTAGAGATTAAAAATTTGGAATGGTTCATAGAAAAGTTAGAAGAAGTGGTCCAGTGCCTAAGAATAGAATTAAAAAGGGACAAATACAATAGTGTAAAACCGCCCAGCCGAGTAAAAGGGTTTTCTGTTGAGTGCCAATCTAAAAAAAGGGAGATACAGGCAGCACAAAGAAGGTAAAAAAAGAAGAACTTCACACATGAGAGACAGGTACACATAAACAAGTTGAAAAGAGAATTTAAAAAAATGGTAAATGACGCAAAAAGGTCGTATAAAGAGAAATGTTGGTCAAACCTGTTAGAAGCAATAGAGGAAAAAAACCTAAGACAATTTTGGAAATTGGTAAAGGCAGCAATTGGCCCAACAGATGGTGAACTAAAATGCGTAGTTAGTGAGGCAGCATGGGAGGAGTATATAAGGGAATTGTACGGGGTAAGAGCTCCTAGAGATCACGTCGAGACCAAAAAATGGCAAGAAATATCAGAAGATTTTAAATCTAAGTTTAATGAAAAACAAGTAGAGCATACAATAAGAGAACTGAAGCTAACTCGTGCGGCAGGACTCGACAACCTTCCTGCAATAATACTGATGTCGGAAGTAAAGTGGTGGGCAAGATTTTTTGCACAGATGTTCCATATAATACTGATAGAAGGCATAATGCCACCTACTTGGAAGGGCGCAATAATCGGGCCAATCCATAAGAAAGGGAGCATGGAGGCACCACAAAATTACCGACTGATTAACCTCCTTGACATAGGAGAGAAAGTTTTTTCAAAAGTTGTACTGAACCAACTTAACGCATGGGTAAAGGAGTTCCAAATTGTACCCATAGAACAGGGAGGATTTAGGGAGGGGCACTCCACGATAGATCATGGATTTGCATTATGGGCTATGGCAAAGAAGTCGACGGAACAAAATGGCAAGCTATGCTTTTGTTTCGTCGACTTCCGAGCAGCCTTCGATTCAGTCGATCGGGTCTGTCTATGGGAAACTCTAACGAAGGTAAATATTCCCAAAGACTTACTGACCATGATAAAGGAATTACACAGAGGAAACTGGGCGCAAGTCATCAGGGATACCGAGGGATCACTGACGCAAAAAATACCCATTGCCAATGGCTTAAGACAGGGTTGTATTCTGGCCCCACAGCTATTTTCCATATTCCTGTCAGACCTTCCGGCCTATTTAGAGGTTGAGGGTAGTGCAAGTCCCAAAATGGATGTAAACAAGGTGCCCTGCTTACTCTATGCAGACGATCTGGTAATAGTAGACCAGACCGAGAGAGGCCTCCAAAGAAAGCTTAACGCTTTCAATGCATATTGTGCTAGCAAATTCCTAACAGTCAACCTAGATAAAACAAAAACCCTATGCTTTGGGAAAAAGACAAGCAGGTTTAGTTGGTACCTAGGTGAGCTCAAACTGGAGACGGTTAATGAGTACCGATACCTAGGTATTTGGTTTGATAAGACATTAAATTGGTGCACTCATCTGGAAACACAAAAAGCAAAAGCACACACTTCAATATGCGGACTAAAAATGTTTAATAGGGATTATGGAGAGATGTCACACCGACCAATGCTAAGAGCTTTTGAGGCAATGATCCCCCCCAAGTCCTGTATGGAGCAGAAATCCTTAATTTGAGCGGTAAGGGAGCCTGGGACTTGGTGGAGGGGAAATGCCTAAAAAGCCTTCTATCTCTCCCACAATCATCTATGGTCCAAGCCATAAGAACAGAAATAGGCACAAAGTCTTGGGAGATACAAACACAAATGGCAATAATTAGACTTTGGAAACGACTTGAAGATCCAGATGGGCAAAAAGTAGCACAATGGTGCAGGAAAGAAATCCAAGATAGTGACCTAAAATGGGCAAAAGCCTGCAGGGAAAGATTGATGCAAATTTGCAAAAGGTTAAAGATAGATGTGGTCCAGGAAACGTATCAAGTACTTTGTACTAAGAGTGAGCTGAAAATAAATGACAAGGAAGTATCCACAATGATTGATATGGGATACTTAGCGAAGAAGAAATCAGTAGCACACATGATGAACTCCTGGTCAAACGAAAATCGGTTCCCCTATTTAGACATCCTACCCAACCGCGGCTATAGGCAGGAGATTTTAAGGTTGCGGATCGGGATCAATCCATGGTTAATAAATAAAGACCTGAAAGCAAAAATGCTAGATCAGAAAGGGTGCTGCAGGTGTAATTTGGGATGCAAAGGAGACCTGGTACATATCCTACTTTATTGTTTGACACTATTAGAACAGCGGAAACTGTGGCTGCGTCCTGTGTTCCTAAAACACGATATAAGAACAAGGGCGCAGGCGGCCAACCTATTAACTGAAATTCCCACTATTGACATTGCAATTGCCCTTGGAAAATATATAAAGGTGGTACTGAGTGCACTAAGAAATCAGGAATAATCTGTAGTACTGTATGAATTTTAAATCAATTAAATTATACTTGAATTAAAGGAAAGGAATGTGTTTTAAATGCAATAATAAGTTTTAGCTTAAATGTAATTTTATGGCCGTTGGTAAATGTATAAGAGCGTGTAAGAATTTTAACCGATATTGGATTAATTTTTATAATGTTTTATTGTCTTTTATGTGAATATTTTAAACCTGTGATACGGTCTCCTGCACTTGTTTAAAGACTAATGGTCGTAATAAACATATCTTTGACTTGACTATATTGAAATATCCACATCAGGGTTTTTTGTAGTACGTGACCTCTTCACACTTCTCTGGATTAACATGTTATGGTCAGGCCAAAAACATAGATAGACAGCGCGACAGGTGTAGGAAGCATAATTGTTCCAACATCCGCTTTTAAAAGGAGCACAGGTCTTTCAGAAACAGGTCACATTCCAGTATCCACATTTTTAATACAAAATACCTATATACATAACAATACTTCTCATCCTCACGAAAACTGCCATTGTGCTGCACGCAATTATATTGCTGAAGTATGCCATCTGTCCTTGCAAATGAGGCGTTTTTAAGACCACACACATTCCGATTCGGGGTTTACAGTGTCAAAAATGCATTATTTACTTATTAACCTAAACCGGTATTTGGAGCAGGAGTGTTGTAGTCGCTCCTTTCAAATACCGAATCGGTATGACAGACATCAACGTTTACCATTGAAATCTGGTCTTAAAATATTGAAAATTACGGGTTGCCAAGTGGAATGGAAGCCAAGGTGTCCTCCTAGGGACGACATGTGTCAAGCCCTTTTAAGGTAAATAATAGAGAATATATCTCTCTCACTGTATATATATTCGATACAGCACGCCAAAGAGAACTACTTCTTGTCCTTTATGTTTTCCTGGTCAATGCAGCACGTGGCACAATCCAAATATTTTTCAAATCCTTCATTTAGATATATTATTTAGCAAGAAAATTGCACTATGCTGCCAAACATAGCCTACTAGTTTCGGCCGTAGCCTTCCACAGGGCCATATAGTTGGGTGTCATGAGTGTCTATTTAAAGGAGAAGACCCCCTAAACCACCAGCACATCAAAATCTAATTTTATTTGTCAGTAACAGTCATCTCATCTATGAAGACCCGATACTGCTGTATTTTATCTTTGTAATTTTGCTGGAAAACATGTTTACAAGATGCAACTATTTGATTCATCACATCATCGATATAATATTCATATAATGAAACAAGTTTCATGTAATTAAACCAAAAAAGGACTGCTCATACATGCATTTTCGACCAAGCATTGTCCAAGGTTGCATATTAACGAGAAATGACTGCAAGGAGTTCAATAGCCAGTGTGCTTGCCTACTACTATAATTAGCTGTATTAATCTGAATGTCCTAATAATATTGGAGATCTTCAGGGACTTATCAGCCTTGTGTTATCTTCTTTAACGCAGGATGAGAAGGCCTGCAGTTACATCTTGGATGAAATAGGTATTGCAATATCTCATTTACACAGTGGAAAGTCAGCAGGTCTTAATGGGCTCAGCGTTGTGTACTTTAAGATATTGCCCTCAAATGCAGCCGCGGCTGGTAGTGGGAGTACCGGCCGGGCGGGGACGTGGGGAGGGGTAGGGGAGGGGCAGGGTAGTAATGTATGGATTACGGAGTTTAACAGGTAAGTAAACATATAAATAAATAAAACACATTTTGTTGCGCGCACTGCATCGCATTTGGGGATGCAGTGCATGCAACGAAATTCGTTTTATTTATTTATATGTTTACTTACCTGTTAAACTCCGTAATCCATACATTACTACCCCCCCCACCCACGTAACCACCTGGCAGTCACTCCCACTACCGGCCGCGGCTGCTCAAATGTACCTGGTCATATGTTGAATATGTTTACAGATGCAAGATGAGAATGTACCTTCCCAAACTGCAACAATAGCTGAAACAGTAGCTGAAGCTTTAGCACTTATGGAAACTGACTCACCTAGATCACAGAGGCAGCCGCCATAAAAAAAGCATGGTGGGAGTAGGGATGCGCGGGAGGCATCACGCATGGGTGGGGGGGGTAGAAATAAAATATATTTATTTAAAACGTACCTTTGGCCACCGGCCGCCTCCACCAAAGTTGCGTCTCGTTGCGCCGCCTCTCCTCTTCCTGCCTGGTCTCAGCAGCCCCTGGGATAGACTCCCTGTCCAATCCATGTGCTGCAGAGCAGCACGGGGATTCTTATGAGCGGGCAGGAAATATGTCCTGCTCAGACCAGGGAGTCTGTGGGGTTTCTCCAGCCCTGCTGCTCAATACAGCTGGGCTGGAGAAAGACCTAAGTGTGCATGGTGTTTTGGTCAGCCTGAGATGGCCGGCCAAACACACGTGAGCACTTAGAGAGTGGATTGCATGTAGCAGTCCTCCTCCCACCTCCCATTCCTCCCAACAGCAGTGGCTAAGAGCCGGCAAAGGCAAAATAAAATGATGCAAGACATCATTTTACTTTATATATGCTAGCTCTCATCTTGGCCAGCGCTCTGACCCTCCTTCGCCATTATGGATAAGCCACCACTGCTAGATCAATTGAGCTTCTTCTGCTGAGGTCAACAAGGCTCAACCTTAGATTATATAGCTATATACTTGGTTGAGAAAATGGATTACACACAGTCTTAATCTCGCTAGGTGCACTGGGTGCATTTAATGAGGTGGAATGGTCACTAATGCTGACTGTATTGGCTAAAATGGGACTAGAATCACATTTTGTATTCAAGTTCAGGCTATTGAATACAAAACCTAAGGCCAGAGTATATGGTATTCTTTTCAGGCCCTTCACATTGCATCATGTTACAAGAGAGCAATCATCATTGCTGTTTTTCTATCACAATAGAGTCCGTCTTGCTGTAAAAGTAGAGGCGCTTTAATCAGGAGACTTTGCTGCTCTGAAATGGCCAAAAATGTGAATGAGTATACTGCCTAACTCTCGGTCTGTCTGATTCATTTAGATATGGCTTAACCCTAAGCTCTCATGCTTCTACGAGGAGGATAATGGAGGTAATTAAGGGGCTAATTTAGAGTTTGGCAGGCCAAGGTACTCCATTGCAAATGCGATGAAGGGCTGCGACTGCCAAATTTTCAGTTTCAGTCCACCCACCTCATTTAGAGATGAGTTGACCATGAACTTTTGATTGGCAGGGCTCCTATTCTGTCCTTCAAGAGAAAGCTTCCTATTATTAAGTAGAAGCCATCTCAGGAAGGTCATTACCCACCAGCCCTATTTAGGGCTGACAGTGTAATGTCCTTTTATTTTGCACAAAAAAAGAAGTAATGACCCACCCACCCTAGGAGAAAGCTCCCAGAATTTGACGAGATTTGGGAGTTTAGTTTTTAGAAACAAAATAAAGTTAAATGTTTAATGGACAGCTGTTAAATCCTAAGCTGTAGTCCATCAAACGTTTTGTATTTTTAATGGATACCTCCATTATTTTGGTTCCTTTGAATGTGCAGAGATAACTGCCCCTTGACGTACTGTTGAGATGGAAGTAATGTCCCCGGCCATCTCGAGGAACACTAATCCATCCGTCAATCACAATCAGGCCCTAAAATCTTCAGCACATATGCCAGATTTAGGATAATTTGGATTAAGTATATTTAATAGCCTGTGACATGGTGGACCCCAGACCCACTAGATGTCTGCCGCTTTAAGATACAATTGAGTGGATTTAAATATTTGTGAATTGTTAGACCTGTCAGCTTTAGGGTGGTCTTCTCTCAAGCCTTTTGTCTACTCCCCTCCCATTTTTTTTGTTGGCCTTAGGACTCTATTGACTTTACCACTGTTAGCCATGGCTAAAGTGCATGTGCTCACTTCTAAAACATGGTAAAATTGGCTTACACCTGATTGAAATATGTAATTTACTTATAAGCCCCTGGAAACGTGGTGTAAGTTCTACCAAGAGCTGGTAAATGTAATGCTACTAGTGGCATGTAGCACTTATTGTGCCATCCACTTAAGTAGCCTCTAAACACGTGCTAGGCCTGTCATTTCCTGTCTGTATGCAGTTTTAAATGGCCAATTCGGCTTGGCTTGGCCAATAACTATTTTAGTTATTTAAAATAATTAATAACTTGGCTTAATAACGAAAAAGCCTCCTTTCTCCGGTCACAACTTGACCAGGCTAGAAACAGACCTAGAGAACTCTTTAGCATTGTTAAAAAACAAACCTCTACTGGCCCCCCTAAAATATCAGCCTCTATTGACAAATGCGAAGAAATCGCCAGCTTCTTTATTAACAAAGTCAATAAGATCGAACTTTCCTTCTCCTCTCTCCCCCATCACTCCAACCCTCCTACATACAACACACCCTCCCTAACAATCCTAAGTCACTTTCGTCCAGGCTTCCCACTCTTCTCGACCCTTCTATAACCCTTCCTACCCCCGCTCATCCACACCCCCCTCCTAATGAACCCACAGCCAAAAACAATGCTTCATGGAGTGAATGTTGTCCAGTTTCAGAGTCATCAATCATTAACATCATCACCAAACTCAAACCTTCCTCCCACTCCAAGGATCCTCTTCCCGCCCATTTGGTCCAAGACCTCAAATCTACCATTGCCCCTATATGAACCAATATCATCAATTCCTCCCTTGCCACTGGTTGCGTCCCGGCCTCCCTTCAGCTTGGCCAAATCTCCCCATTCCTGAAAAACACCTCTGCCGACCCAAATGACCTTAACAACTTACGCCCTATCTCTAACCTTCCTTTCCTCTCTAAAGCCCTGGAAAAATGTGTCCTATCTCAACTAGAGAACCATATCCTCGCCTTCAATCTCCTTGATGTTTTTCAATCTGGATTTAGAAAAGGCTGTAGTACAGAAACTGCAATGTTAAACATCACAGACGACATTCATCGCTCCCTTGACAAAGGTGAATCCTCACTGCTAATACTCCTTGACCTATCGGCGGCATTTGATACTGTACATCATCCCACCCTTCTCAACACTCTCAAAGCTCGATTTGGCTTGGAAGGCACTGTACATAAATGGTTCTGCTCATTCCTTCAAAACAGATCTCAGCAAATCAAGCTTAGCCACTTCCTTTCTAAACACCAACCTGTCTCCCTCGGTGTCCCTCAAGGCTCTATCCTATCCCCAACCCTTTTCAACCTTTTCATGGAACCACTCACCCTCATTCTCAAACAAGCTAAAATAAGTTACCACCTCTACGCTGACGATACCCAACTATACTACAAGATCAAATCCCACAATGACATCCTTCACCTCAATGACACCCTGACTAGAGTACAAGCCTGGTTTCATCTCAACCATCTCAAATTGAACCATAAAAAAACTGAAATCATTCTTTTCACCCCCAAAAACAATACCCTTCCCATCCAAATCTGGATCGACGATATTAAAGCTCTCAATTGCTCCCTCTCCACCTCTAATTCTGTTAAATTCCTAGGCATCAGCATCGACCAGAATCTCAATCTCATCCCCCACATTAAAAACACAGCCAAAAGTGCTCTTTTCACCCTTCACCACCTCAAGAAAATCAAACCTTTCATTCCAGCCGATGATTTCAAAATCGTTGTCCAATCGCTTGTCCTCTCCAGGATTGACTATGGTAACACCACGCTTACCGGCACTCCTAAAACCCATCTTGCTCCGATTAAATCTGTCCTCAATCTAGCTGCACAACTTATCTCTGACTGCAAAAGATTTGACCACATATCCCCCGTCCTCAAAAATCTTAACTGGCTCCCAATTGAAGGAAGATCCGCTTACAAAACCGCTTGTATCACCCACAAAGCTCTTCACCAAAACACCCCCTCCTACCTTGCAACCAAACTAAAAAAAGCAGGGTGCTCAAGGTCCCTGAGAAGCACCAACTCCCTCCTCTTGATCCCACCCAGACTTAAATGTCAAAAAACCCAATCACGCGCATTCTCTGGTAATGCTCCTACCATTTGGAACTCTCTCCCCAAGCACCTTCGCTGCATCCCCCCTTACTCCCTTTTCAAAAGTGAACTCAAAGCACTTCTCCACAACAAATATTGAGGTATATAACAATACTGTCACTGAGCTTGTCCACTCTTCTCTCCTCTCTTATCCCCCCTTCCATTCTGAATGCAACTTTATATCCCTTTTAACTGTTTTCGCCATTTGGTAAGTTTACCTTTCTTTTATTCCCCCCTTTTAAAAGACGTATTGCAATACTGTATCACGTTGCTAATTTTGCACCTATTGTTATCCTATATTTTGTTGTTCTACCTCTGTTGTAAAGCGCTCTGATACTCCAGGGTCCAGCAGCGCTATATAAAACCCTTGAAATAAATAAATAAATAAATAAATAAATAACCCCTTTGCCAAGCCTACAACTCACATCTAATACATATGTCAACCTAGGTTAGGCCCTAAACAGCCCATGGGGCAGAATACATTGTATTTCAAAGTTGGACATGTACTTTATGTTTTACATATCCTTGTAGTGTAAAGCTCACAAATTAAATGTTCACTACTGTGAGGCCTACTTTTCCCTTAGGACAAAATTGGGTTACCCTGTTGCATTTAATATTTGTTAGGTTTGGAAGCAGATAAAATCTCATGTTTGGTGTCTAAGGGATTGTAATTTGCATTCCTCCTTAATAGCAAAGATGGATTTTAAGTCACAATTCTGAAAATGACACTTTTACAAAGCTGACATTTTCTTATCCTAACCATTTAGTGCTTGCAGCCTGTTTCCTTTTTTGGGTAGTCCTCCCAGACAGCCATATAGTAGAGGGACTGGTTTGTGGCCGGATGGACCCTCCAAAGCAAGATTAGAGGGTGGAGCTGGCCCAGCCCTATCTGCACTTCAAAGATTCTGCCTTAGCTCACACTAGCCTATTATGACTGCAGACAGACTCGGATCAGGGCGGGGAGGCAAGAAATTCAAGGCAAGTGTGGGGGGAAAATGCAGAACTTTCTCCCACTTTAAAGCTAGGATCAGGTATAAAAATAGGACCCTCAGCCCCACTCTTGAGTTTACTTCTGGACCTACAGAAGGACTTTCAGAGGACTGCTCTGCTGCCTGTGCCTTGATGAGCTGTTCAGAGGACTTCCCTATTGCACCAAACTGATTGATCTACTACCTGAAGCCTGCCACAAGCCCTCTGAGGACTGCCCTGTGGCCTGAGGCCTGCTTTTGTGCTTGAACCCAGGACTCAAGCAATAGTTGACTGCCTCATGATCAAAGTTTCAGGGGCAGAAAAGGCTCCAACCTTCTTGAGCTTGTACCTGGACCCAGCCTCAGTGAGTCCTAACCCTGCAAGTGATCCCCTACAGTCCTAAACCCTTGGAAGTGATGCCGAAGGTGCACATATAGACCACATTTAAAACTAGGAACTTAAAAAAATGTTGTCCCAAAAAGTGCTCTGAGAATCGCAAGTAGACTGGGACCTTCATGCTCGCTGATCCATCCAAAGTGCTTCGCCAATTGACCTGACTTCGCAGCAGCTCCCTCTACGTTCTCCTCCACAATAGCAAATCCTGTTCAGCAGCTCCTCGCAGAAGGGGTATCCGACCTCGTGATGCCATCATCGCTTACAGCATGCAGCCTCATACCGCTGGAGGCTTTCAACTCCTTAAAAAGAGACTTAGTCAGAATGTAGAAATCTTCACCACTACTTTGTCCAAGAGCTCCCCGATGAAAACACCTCCACCTTGGACACTGCCGGCTGCCTTGCCCCACTGAACTTATCCTTCTCAGACAAATTTCTTCAAAAATTGTTCTAAGTCCGAATGTAAGCGGAGATCAGGCCCCATCCACTTCAAGTATCCAAACCACGTCCATCGTGGTCAGCCTTAACTTCGACTTTGCCCCAATCTTGCACAACTAAATGTTCATGGTTGGCATTTTGTTATTCCTTTTAGGTGCTATTTTACACTTTAAACTTTAGAAATTCACAACTTTAGTTCTACTAGATTTTGTTCTCAAATAATGTATTGAAATTTACTCTGATTTTCTAGATTGGTTGGGAATATCGCTTGTGTTGTATTTTCACTAAATTGTTGTTTAAGTGCTGTTTAAATACTTTACACATTGCCTCTAAGTGAAGGCTGACCACATTTGCGTCAAGCTATCAGAGGATTAAGCACATGTTACTTTATTGACTTCTTGTGTTTCACCCTGACAAGGATTGTGGCTGGTGCTTGTACAAGATGATGACCCTTCCTTGGTTGCTATGTGTGATCCAGAATACCCATATTGGTTGTGTAATGAAATGACTAGTGTGGAGACCATTAGGGTAATAGTATAAAAAAAAAAAACAATTTTTATGCAATTAGTTGTTCTTTCTCAAAGCTAAAGGGCTATGATTTCATAGCCACACAGCAGTCTCTGGGAATCTTATTTCTATAGCGTTATGTATTGCTTTCCTTCATTTATATATGCTATCTAGTTCTTTAACTGATATTTCCACATGCCTCTTTCTCTTGGGAAGAAAAAAGGTCGCAGCAGACTAGATCCCCCTTTCTCCCTAACCAGTCACCGGAATAGTGCATGCCTGGGAAGGTGATAGAAGGCAGTAATTCAAATTTATTTTATTTGTTTGATTAATTAAAATCTTACAAAAAGCAGATAAAACCTTTACAAATGTAACATTCTAAAATAATTCATATGTTCAGTTAATTTCCCTAAAACGTAGGCATTTACCGTACACATTAGATAATATTATAGTCAATCATTTAAGATTATTTTGAAGGTTGGTTCTGTTGCTTCATATTCACACAATCCATAATTTAATCAAGCACAGGCTTCCAACTTTTTTTGTACCATACAAAGGAATTTGAAGAATACTGAATTAAGTTGTAGGTCTTCTGGGTTTAAACTTGCCATTAATGCCTGCCTACAAGTCCTTCTTACACCACGTTTATTAAATAGTTTCTTAAGTGTAACTTTTCTTTCAGCTTCCTAATCCAGACAAAGACACAATAGGTGTAAGATGGCTTCTTGTCCTGATTTACATAGTCTGCGTAGGCCGTTATCATTTGTTCGTTTCCATGGTGCCAAGTGACATGATCCTGGAAAATAGCCAAATCTAGTGTTCACAAATTGTTTTTTTTTTTTCCGACCATGAAGTTTCCAGGTAGGTTTGAACCTTTTTTTCCTTAAATCGATTCACGATCGACCATGCAGGCTTTCTTTTAACAAAATTATCTTTGTCCTTTATCAAGGAGAGATGATCAGTACGTTTATTTACTGTTTTTTAAAAGCTCTCCTGCACAACAGTGGTGTTCCAAATAGGTGTTATACCAAATTCGTCAATTGCTCTATTAAAATACGGAGCTGGCAGTTAGGATCCTATTATTTTTTATTTCTTGCCATAGTAGCCGAGATAGAAGGAAGTAGTCACTGGATCTGCCTCTATAAATAGATTGTTAGGGGGGTAATGTATCTTTCCCTATCCACCGCTCTCTTTCAGACTGGGATTTTCGTGAACTGGGGTTGGTGTATAAGACCCAAAGTATCACTCTATTGGGAGGATTGCTAGCCATTTTCCTTTGGAGTAGAGCTAGCACTTGGGCTATCCCTATCCCTCTGTCTCTCCTTGAGATTTATGACTGTAATGTTTCTGACCAGATTGTTGTTGCAGAAGGTGTCCCTGCTGCTGAATTGTGATTTACCATGAGTTAACAGTTGGAGGTCAGCTCCCTGACCTCCAACTGCTTGCCACTGACTTTGTTCCCAGAGTCCACATTCCTGTGGACCAGCCTGAAAGCATGATTGGCTCATGTCTCAGCATCTTGCTGCCCATTTCTCACAATATGTAAAAGACTGGTGGCCCTCTAAAAAAGGGCAGAAAAATGGTTACTTGTTAAAATTACCTCCTCCACCATATTGTAATTGGCAGCGCTTGTCATACAGTGAACAAACACTTAGAGGGTTGATGTCTTATTTTTCTAGAAGGTTACTGAACTTCTGTGGGGTAAGGGGGCATGTAGTGCACTCAGCACTTTGCAGAGGTTATGGTATGATGGTAGCATAACTCTCTCGGATAGGTGGTACTGTTAATGCCAATAAATAAAGGTGACTGAGTGGCCATTTCTACCTCTTCAGGAACTCTTCCTCAACATAGATTGCTAAGCTATGAAAGCAAAGGGCACCCCCAGAAGTGAAAAATTGCCTGGTGGGCCTCAGCCGCGGCCCATGCAGGTAAGAGTGGTGGGGCATGGGGCCGGGATGGGGGGAATTCGACAGAAGAACATGAGGGAAAATTAAATAAATAATTATTTTTCCCTCATCAGTCAAAATTCCCCTCACCCGGCCCCACCGCCCACCGCTCTTACCTACACGGACCGCGGTTAGTGGGCCTATGTGGATAATCAACACTGCCTGTATATATCTAAAACCTTATCTACCCTTAATTTAGTTGTAGCAAGAAGAAATTTAGTGAAGCTGTGGGGAACTGCATTTAAAATGTATAGAGGTGCCAAACATTCAGGGTTGGTTGATCTAATATGGATTGGTATTTGTCTCTAGAGAGATCAATTTAATCAGCACATGAATATGGAAATTCAAAGAAATATAAAGTTGATGGATAAAATATCATGGTCTGGTGTTATTTTGAGAAGGCCGATGAATCATGGATTAAACATCTACTTCTTCCCTTTCTGCTTATCCTCATCTTACAAATAACCAATAATGTGACTACAATGCCAAATATGGATTTTTTTATTTTACCTTAATTAACGTTAAATAAGGTGAATGTTCTTCTTTTTGCCATTTAATTTTCTGTCTTTTTAATTAATAAAATGCATAGAAATACTTGAATTATATTTGTATAGCAAATGTTTACTTCCTTGTTAACCGATATGTATATATTTTCCATGGTGTATAATACGTTTTTGAGAGGATCTTTTGCGTGTCTGATGTATGATGATTCATTTTTGTCACCAATGTTGCTAAATATGTATGTATCATTTACATAGCTTCCCTGTAACTGATCCAGTCCCTTGTAATACAGGACTGTGTGATGGGGATTCTCCTGCCTTTATGACTTTTCAGTAGAAAAATATACATTTGAAATATTATGAGTATTGCCCTGTACATTCCTACATAATATCCTCCCCATCATCATCAATCAAACCGCAGTCTCAAAAGCATTTCAATATTTAACTCACCTTCTTATTCACTGTAACAACTGCATTTTTTTTTCAACTGTGTCTAGTAATTATATCATAGCCTCTTTGTTCTAATCTTCATAGTCACAAAATTCCAACCTTCATATTTCTGTTTAATAATAATACTCAAATCCTTTTTTAGAATTAAGGCCTTATTATGATGTCGGTCGGAAAGCATTCCGACTGACTCCTTGTTGGAATCGGTTCCGACCGGCTCTGGTTCGGCGAGTGACCAATTACGATATTTCCGAACACCGTTTGGTCAGACTCCCATTGACTTCAATGAAAGCCTGCGTTTAAAAAAATCGATATTATTGTATGATGTTTTTAAAGGTAGTAATTTGCATTTATTCTTCAATGCACTTTCTATAGTAATGTCATTGAGAATTCCCACAGGGCTAGCAACATGTTCCCTCCCAGAGACTCCCTTAACATATGGACATGTTGACAATTTAAAGTTTTCACAATCATTAAGTCTCATTTCCAAAATCTGAAGAGTACTTCTATTTTTGACAACCTTGTTAAGATTTGTGCAAAACATTTTTTAAACTTGTGCTTCCTTGTAAATCTTGCAAGTCGGCTTTAATTCCATATTCTCATAGTCTTCAGATGATGCAAATGATAGTCCCAAATTTAGTAGTAGGGATTTGTTTTCTGTGAGGATCCTGCATGGAAGACTGTTTAGAATATTTACTTCTTAATGTCCTTCTTTTGAACCTGGGCTTTTGTTTTCAGCCCAATTTTCTGTCTTCTTTCTAACTGCTTGTTTTCTTCTCTTTCTTAAAATCAGTTTATAAAAAGTATGCATCATTGGTTAATAAATATTAAGATGTGTATATGAAGTGAATTTAAATAAGTGGAGAAAGTAAAGAACGATTTAGGTATTTTCTGTAAATATTTTATTTTATTTTTCTGGGGATTTTGCCATTTGTTTAATATTTTATTATGTGCATATATCTTGGCCAAAGCACTGGTGCCAAACCACCACCTGTAATTTGTGCCTAACTTTTTTTTCGGTCTCCATGTTAGTGTTGGAACTAGGTGTGCTGCCCTTTCATTAACTGTGATCGAACTTTAGGATTCTTCTCTCGACTAAGTTAGTTTATCATGCCATGTAGTCGAAGTAAAGATTCAGTCCGAGCATTTTACTGATGTAATTCCTCACTCACCATTTTAGTCTACCTGTCATGAGGTTGTGCATCTGCGTATTCTTATCAGAGCTAACCATCTTTTACTGCAGCTGTCTGACACGCTGTTTCTGCTGTTTGGCATGCAGAATACTTATTCTCTTGGATGGTCCAAACTGATACAATCTAGATTGTCCACAGATTAAAACTTGCTTGTGCAGCTTGCAAGATACATGTATTGCATGTAGTCTTTAATTTGTGGTTCTTTGGTGAAATATTCCCATACAAAGGATTCCTTCTTGTTGTGTCTTCTTCTGCTATTTTTAGCACAAATCACATCATAGCCGCCTTCAGATTATGGTCGTTCTTGTTTAGTAGGCTGAGATTCTCTTCTGTGCAAAGCACTTTTTCCCATTTAGCAGGCTGGTAGTGGGCACAGAATGATCTGTGTGAAGAGAAGTAAGAACGTTTTAAGAAACAAGAACCCCTTTGTTTAATGCAGAGATAAATCCACTCGAAACCAATTAAAATATGCTCCTTTTAAACTTTACTGGAAGTCGTAAATCCTACCTGGACGTCTGCTAATCAAGAGGTTCCTCCGACGCTAATACTTTTTCATTCAATTTGAAGTGTCCCATGTGAAATTTGTTCTTCTTCCTTCCTATCAATTCACTATAAACATACATGGTATTGATATATATATATACCACACCAATGGAGTCAATTTGCGTAGTTTTTGCTTGCCAAGTGCAAGGAACACAATGCATTTTGACCAGTCACGGTCTTGATCATGTGACATGTAGTTGTTAACGATTCAGAAAAGGGGGTGGTGATGAACAGAGTGTCTGACTTAAGCAGACCACTCTTACCCCGTCCAAAGATCAGGGCTTGATCCATCACCGTTTTTTAGCTCACTGCACCATCCCAGCTCAGAACCTGGCTACATGCAAATTAGTGTGTTCCTGTCCCAGTGCATGATGGGAACAGGGCAAACCAAACTACCAAGCCAATTCTTATACTGGGAAGGAAACAAGCTTCCGGGGACCGGTTTCTGGCATTTCAGCCGTCGTCGGCCCGGCTTGCTTGAATCCTGATGGTGCAATGAGCAAGGGACTCACATCTGAGTATACCCTTCCACGCTTATGGTGGACAAAATGATTCAGAAAAGGGGGTGGTGATGAACAGAGTGTCTGAATTAAGCAGACCACTCTTACCCAGTCCAAAGATCAGGGCTTGATCCATCACCGTTTTGTAGCTCACTGCACCATCCCAGCTCAGAACCTGGCTACATGCAAATTAGTCTGTTCCTGTCCCAGTGCATGATGGGAACAGGGCAAACCAAACTACCAAGCCAATTCTTATACTGGGAAGGAAACAAGCTTCCGGGGACCAGTTTCTGGCATTTCAGCCGTCGTCGGCCCGGCTTGCTTGAATCCTGATGGTGCAATGAGCAAGGGACTCACATATGAGTATACCCTTCCACGCTTATGGTGGACAAAATGATTCAGAAAAGGGGGTGGTGATGAACAGAGTGTCTGAATTAAGCAGACCACTCTTACCCAGTCCCAAGATCAGGGCTTGATCCATCACTGTTTTTTAGCTCACTGCACCATCCCAGCTCAGAACCTGGCTACATGCAAATTAGTCTGTTCCTGTCCCAGTGCATGATGGGAACAGGGCAAACCAAACTACCAAGCCAATTCTTATACTGGGAAGGAAACAAGCTTCCGGGGACCGGTTTCTGGCATTTCAGCCGTCGTCGGCCCGGCTTGCTTGAATCCTGATGGTGCAATGAGCAAGGGACTCACATCTGAGTATACCCTTCCACGCTTATGGTGGACAAAATGATTCAGAAAAGGGGGTGGTGATCAACAGAGTGTCTGAATTAAGCAGACCACTCTTACCCAGTCCAAAGATCAGGGCTTGATCCATCACCGTTTTTTAGCTCACTGCACCATCCCAGCTCAGAACCTGGCTACATGCAAATTAGTCTGTTCCTGTCCCAGTGCATGATGGGAACAGGGCAAACCAAACTACCAAGCCAATTCTTATACTGGGAAGGAAACAAGCTTCCGGGGACTGGTTTCTGGCATTTCAGCCGTCGTCGGCCCGGCTTGCATGAATCCTGATGGTGCAATGAGCAAGGGACTCACATCTGAGTATACCCTTCCACGCTTATGGTGGACAAAATGATTCAGGCCACTATAGGTGTGGCAGGGTATACTCAGACATGAGTCCCTTGCTCACTGCTCCATCAGGATTCAAGCAAGCCGGGCCGACGAAGGCTGAAATGCCAGAAACCGGTCCCCGGAAGCTTGTCTCCTTTCTGGTGAAGAATTGGCTTGGTAGTTTGGTCTGCCCTGTTCCCATGATGCACTGGGCCAGGGACAGACTATTTTGCATATAGCCAGGTTCTGAGCTGGGATGGGGCAGTGAGCTAAATAACGGTGATGGATCAAGCCCTGAACTTTGGACTGGGTAAGAGTGGTTTGCTTAATTCAGACACTCTGTTCATCACCACCCCCTTTTCTGAATCGTTTTTGGCCACTATAGGTGTGGCAAGGTTTACTCAGACATGAGTCCCTTGCTCACTGCTCCATCAGGATTCAAGCAAGCCGGGCCGACGACGGCTGAAATGCCAGAAACCGGTCCCCGGAAGCTTGTCTCCTTTCTGGTGAAGAATTGGCTTGGTAGTTTGGTCTGCCCTGTTCCCATGATGCACTGGGCCAGGGACAGACTAATTTGCACATAGCCAGGTTCTGAGCTGGGATGGGGCAGTGAGCTAAATAACGGTGATGGATCAAGCCCTGATCTTTGGACTGGGTAAGAGTGGTCTGCTTAATTCAGACACTCTGTTCATCACCACCCCCTTTTCTGAATCATGTAGTTGTTAACGCCAGGTATCTAAAGAACTGCCACCATTATAGACACCAAAGACAGACTTTGTTAATCAAAAGAGTGATACACATATTGATGTAAAACAGAAATATATGCAGTATAAATGAAAAACTCCCTTACAAAAATTGACGGTATTTTTTTTACACATGGTTACACATACAGTGCATATTCAAAATCAAATGTGTAATATTGTGTCGATGGGAAGAGGTACCTCCATTTCACATAAATGATAGAATGTGTATGCACAAATCCGGGTGAGATACTCGTGCATATCCCTTGAATTATTGAGAGGCAACAAAAGTAGTGATCGACTTCATTAGCCAAATTCATTAAACAAATGTCCCAGGTCCTTGACAAATCAAATGTCATTAACACGTGCATGGCATATTCGACAGTGCAGCATAGAACAAATCACATACTGTTGCGTCAGGTTAATTAGCCCTTACAAATGTTGATATAATCATACACATGTATCTTCATCCTTGGATGGTCAACATACGTATCCATGATATCCCAGGGGAACAATATTTCCATGTAAACACAAATCCATATATCCCCTTTCCACACACCATATCCATGATCGGAATTCTTATGCACTAAAGGTTCAAAACCATCTACAGGAGGGAACAGCATTAACAAAGAAGAACAAATCAAATCATAAATTCTGTGATAAACAAAGCAAAACCAAATCACCCAATATGTGCTTATCTAAAAATCACCTACAGTTCCTCAAAATCCCTGTTCAAACCACCAGGGATGGAAGCTTCATTCGAGAGATTCTAATCCTACAACTCTTGTTTTTACAAATGTCTCGATAACTCCTCAGCCATGCACGCAACCTGGGCTTCATCCTGGATTCCTCCCTCTCGATGACCAGACAAGTCAACGCCGTCTCTTCATCGTGCTTTCACACCTTTCGCATGCTTCGCAAGATCTTCCGATGGATCCCGACCGAAACCAGGAAGACGGTCACCCAGGCCCTCGTCACCAGCCGACTGGACTACGGAAACACCCTCTACGCCGGAACCACAGCCAAGCTACAGAATAGACTCCAACGTATCCAGAACGCCTCCGCCCGACTCATCCTGGAAATCCCCCGACGCAGCCACATCTCCGGCCACCTGAAGGACCTGCACTGGCTCCCCGTCAACAAGAGGATCACGTTCAGGCTCCTCACCCACGCACACAAGTCTCTCCACGACCTGGGCCCCAAGTACCTCAACGACCGCCTGACCTTCTACACGCCCACCCGCCAGCTACGGTCTACTAGCCTCGCCCTCGCCGCCGTACCACGCATCTGAAGAGCCACCGCTGGAGGCAGATCCTTCTCCTACCTGGCGGCCAAGACATGGAACTCCCTCCCCATCCACCTTCGGCTGACCCAGGACCACCTCGCCTTCAGGAGACAACTCAAGACCTGGCTGTTCGAGCAGTAGCGGACCCCTTCCCCCAAGCGCCTTGAGACCCTTCCGGGTGAGTAGTGCGCTATACAAGTGTTATGATTGATTGATTGATTGATGTTCATGCCTGCGAGGATCATACTGCCTACTCCCAAAATCAAACGAGAGTTCAACCATCTCAGATTGGCCAGCCTTATCATTTTTAATCTTATAAATATTTTGATATTTATGTATTTATAATGTGTTAGTGGTACGTCCATGAAACCTGACTAGAAGCCTGTGTGCTGATGAAAGACAGCGTTCTACCCACACTTTCGGTTTCTGGACTGAAATAGATAATATAGATTATTGTATTTATCGCTTAAAAATCTTAAAAGTGAGAGTCAATTATTTTGTTTGTATCCAACTCAACTAAAACTCCCTCAGTACTTTTCCAGGGAATGGTACATACTATTATACGTAAGGGCAAATACATAACTCTATCTATAAATTCTCGGTCATTAACACTGAGGTAAGTGCAGCTGATATTTTACCAATAAGACTGTAATAGAAAGAATGTATGATTCAGGGATTCATTTCAATGCAGACAATGTCCTGCATGCTGATGGTACTCTTATTGTGTTACCTTGCAGATGCCATTCTTGTGGTTGCCATCCTGCAGGAGGTCTCAATGGAACTTGCCATTCTGTCACCGGGAAATGTTTTTGTAAACCATTTACTGAAGGCTTTAAATGTGACACATGTGCTCCAAATTCAAGCAATCTGGATATCTTCAACCCATTTGGCTGCAGCAAAAGTAAGGAACTACTTATTATTCTCTTCCGAATTTAAACAGCTCAAATTAATCTTATGGTTCTTCTCTGTTTTATATTGAAGTCTTACAGATGGTCTACTGAGCAATGACATTAGCATCTACCACAACAAATGTTTTAAACTTTGCATTTGTTGATCTCAGCAAATCCCTATGTGACACATTTTAAAGCATGTAAAATTTCACTCTTTCAAATCTTGAATCAAATGGGTAGGACGCTTCCCTGAAGAACCTATCTGCAGACTACTCCCTTTGTGTTACTTCTTGGGAAGATCCATTTTAGGTCTGATGGCCTCCAATGAGCTCTAGACTGCCCCTGTGAGGCCTGTAATTTGGCTGTACCTGCAGTGTGGGCTTGCTCACAAAAGCACAAGAGCCCTCCTAGTCTGGGGACTCTCTGCCCTGGGTTGGTAAGGTGGCTCTGGCCAGTGCCTAGAACCATTGCCAGGGAAAGGAGAGTAGGTTCAAGGTATTCTGGGCAGCTGTTTTCTAATCAAGAGGAAGGCCAGGCATGCAGGCAGCACACCTCCTTTCCAGGATCAGAGGTCCTGTGGCAAGCAATCAGGGTCTGACCTTGGTGGGACAAAATGAGTGAGGCTCCTTGTGATAGCTGTAGTTATGTCCTTGATGGCACCAGAGCAGTTCAGACCTATGTTTTATCAAAAAGAACCCACAACTTCAAGGTACATTCGAAGTGTTTATGATTAAAGTGTTTTGCAAGTCATAGTAATTCTCACAGATAGCTTCATTATTCATTGACTCACAAGCAGAGTGATCCACATCTAAGAGTCATAGGTAACCTTTGCAACATTTATCACCTGCAGATGCAGGAAAAACAGCAGCATCACTTGCATCCTGTCACCACAGTTAAACAATCTGGGACCACATCAGTTTTCAGGTGCTTGGCCCAGGGGCCCTATCTGGCGACACCGGGTGGGCATGTGACTTCCATGACAACAGAGGCAGATAGCTAAGCCACCAGTCTACATGGGCAACACACAAATGGCCAGAAATGCCCGCATGAGCATTCAAGCCCCAGTCTGATCACACAGCACCAGGAACTAGGTATTGGAAGTACGTGAGTGTGGTGTCCCGGTGTAGGCCTCCCCAAGTGACTACACAGGACACATGTGATAACGTAGTGGTTAGCAAACTGCTTGACCACGCCCAGAGCCCTGGGCCTTTTATTAACCTCTTCACGTAGCCCACGTAGACGTCGGGCTAAACTAACTGTCCACTCCGTTGTGGGGGTGGTCGAACAGGGACACAGTGGGAGGGGGCGTGTGCCTCTGTGGTACGTTCCACAGCCGGCAACACTACATTCCTCCTTTACCTAGGGATAAAACAAACTGGGATGCAATGGTTCACAAAAGTCTTTGCACAGTCATTTGGGGTGCTGCAGGGACTACTGCAAGATTCGGCCTTCCAAAAGTTCGCCACTAGTCTCTGACACAGTCACTGGAAGAAAACTCACAAAAGTTACAAACAACAGAACAGTCTTACTTTATTCTCGGCGGGGTCAGCCATCTTGGTCTGTTCAACGCCAACACTGGGCCACGAAGTCCCGATACCTCTGGGAAGGCTTGGGCCATGGGCGTAGACTGTATATCGTTTGGCTCCGCTCTCCTGGCGCCGTCTGGGACTGGTCTCCAGTCTCGCTTTCATTTTCGTTGGGGTCTTCTGTCGGGGTGATGTCACTGGCTTGGCTCGACGGAGTGTCTGAGTCCGTTGGCTCCGATGGTCGGCGTTGGGGGATCAGAGGCCAGGTGTCTGATCCCAGGTCTTCTCCTGCTTCGGGTGTTCTTTTGAAGAACGAGGCATTCCTTGTCACTGTCTCTCCATTCTTGAAGGCAGTGACCATGGTCCCATTTACCTCTGTAACTCTCCAAGGATCAAGTTCAAATGGCATGCGGAATTTCCCGCCGGGGTGGCGGTCTTTTACCAGGACCCTGTCCCCCACTTGGATCGGGCTGTCTGCTGCCCTCCGTTTCTGGGACGCTTGCTGGTTGTTCTTGGTGCGCTGTTCCATGGACCGGTTTTTGGGGACCGGGGCTAGCTCCCACGACGGGTGGTGTGGAATAGTATCGGTTATCGCCCGATTGAAAGAGAGTCGGCTTGGAGACACTCCTGTGGTGCAATGTGGGGTCAGGCGATATTCACGGAGAAACTGATAGATGGCCAGTTCTAGACAGTGACTGCGGCTGTGGCAATTTGGATAGTTTTGTTCAGGGTCCTCATCAGCCTCTCTACCTCACCATTGGCTTGAGGCCACCTTGGGGTGATTCGTCTATGTTTGATGTTGTGGCTTTGCAGGTATTCTGTGAAGTCACTGCCGTTGAATGGGGGTCCATTATCGGTGCGGACTTCCTCCATGAGCCCATGGGTGGCAATAATTTTCTCGAATTTTGGGATCACCTCTGCCGCTGCTGTGGATGTGACAATCTCAACTTCTGGATAGCGGGAGTAGTCATCTACTACCACGAGCATGTACTTGCCTCCTGGGAGACTACCGAAGTCTGCGCTTACTCGCGCCCACGGGGACGTTGGCCCATCCTCAGTGATCACAGGCGCTGGAGGGTTAGGCAGGCTCGTTGCTAGGCACACTGGGCAACTCTGGACCACCTCCTCAACTGCTCTGTCGAGCCCTGGGAACCACAATTTGCTCCGGAGTCGGCTCTTGGATTTGACGATCCCTTGGTGCGACCCGTGGGCCAGCAAGGCAGCTCTTTGGGTGAGGCTGTTGGGTAGTACCAGGCGAGGTCCTCTCAGGAGGCATCCTTCCGCGGAGACAGAAAGTTCGTGCCTGACTTGATACAGGGCTTTTAGTGCCGCTTGGGCGTCTGGGGTGCGGAAAGATGCTGGGCTTTGTAGCGCTCTCCAATCGTCTGATTCCAGAGCGCGGATTGCTATTTGGATGCAGTCATCGCTCTTGGTGGCACTTGCCACTTCCTCTACAGACATGGGTCGAGGTCGTGACCGTTCGATGATCAGCTGGACGTATTCTTCTGTGGCTGCCGCTTCAGCTGCCTCAGCATTGGTGACTGGACGGGCCTGTCTTGATAAATAGTCCGCCGGGTTCCGTGTTCCTGGCCGGAACTCCACAGTGAACTGGAACTCCTGCAACTGCAATACCCACTTTTCGATTCTCGGGGGTGGACGAGAGGAGGAGCCTTGGAACAACGGTATGAGCGGCTTATGGTCGGTGATTACTGAGAATGGATGTCCATAGAGGTATATGTGGAAATGTCGGCACCCCCATAAGATTTCGATGGCCTCCCTTTCGATCTGAGAATAGCGTTGTTCGGTGGGCGTCAGGGTGCGGCTGGCATACGCTACGGGTGCCCACTCCCCGCATGGTTGTTGTTGGGATAGGACTGCCCCAAGGCCGGTGGGGCTGGCATCCACTAGCAGCTGTGACTCAAGCTGCGGATTGAAATAGGCCAGGGTGGTGTCTGCTGACAGGGCTGCCTTCGTCTTTTCAAACGATTCCTGCTGTTCCGGGCCCCACTTCCAGGTGGCATCGGACTTCGTGAGGTCACGGAGAGGCCCGGTCAGGTCGGACAGGTCCTTGATGAACCGGCCGCAGTAGGTCACCATGCCTAGAAAACTGCGGACAGCCGTGACAGACTCGGGAGCTGGTGCTTCGTGTATGTCCTTGACTTTTTCCGGGTCAGGCCCTACTCCTTGGTCGGTGAACTTGTACCCAAAGAAACTGATGTCTCTGCGAAGGAATTCACATTTGTCTCTGTGAAGTGTCAGGCCTCGCTCTCTTAGCCGGTTGAATACTGCCTGGAGGCGTCTGAGGTGGTCTTCTAGGGTCGGGGCATGTACTAGAATATCGTCGCTCACATTGAGCACTCCGTCGAGGCCTTGTAGGACGTTGTGAATGATATTCTGAAACACCTCAGCCGCGCTCGATATGCCAAAGTTGAGTCTCGTGTACCTCCACAGGCCAGCGTGGGTGGAAAAAGTCGTGATCGGGCGGGAGTCTGGATGAAGGGGGATCTGATGGTATCCAGACCTCAGGTCCATCTTGGAGAACCATTTGGATCCTGCAAGCTCTCCGATGATGTCGTCGATGGTCGGTGTGAGGTGACGTTCTCTTTTAATTGCGAGGTTGGGCAGGCGCATGTCTACGCATATGCGGACGGCCTCCGGCTGCTTTGGCTTCTTGGCAACTACAATGGGGGACACCCATGGTGTGGGTCCTGTCACCCGCTCAATGATGCCCGCCTGTTCAAGCATCCTCAGCTCAGCTTCGACTTTGGGCCGGAGGTGAAAAGCGATCCGTCTGTGCCGGAGGGCTACCGGGGCCACTGACTGATCAATGTGGAGTCGGACAGGGGGGCCTCTTAAGCATCCGATGCCTTCGAATAGCGAGGAATGTTCCGAGACTAGGTGGTCTAATCCTTGGGCTTGTACCGTGAGGGCGAAGTGGATGAGCCCCAACTCTCGTGCTGTCCTGCAACCGAGGAGGAAGCCTGATCCTTCTCGGTAGACGTAAATCTTCGCCTGCAGTTGCGTCGAGTCGTGGGACACCGTTGTCCGGAATACCCCGCACAGGCGCAGGGGGCGCCGGGTTCCGTAGGCGAACACCTGTACTCTCGTGGGGTGGAGCGGTGGCGCATCTTCAAGGGTCTGGTAGACACTAGCGGCCATGAGATTTATCGTCGCGCCGGTGTCAATGAGGGCTCTGACTGTTTGGCTATGTATTTGGACGGTGCACATTGGTTCGGCTGAAGACATGGCTGCCAAGGTGTTGAGCATGCGCACCACATGAACGGATGCGGCGTCTTCGCCATCGTCGTCCATGTCGCTGCTTGTCGGTGTGTTCGGCAGTGGTGCCATCTGACGCACTCTCCTGGGCGGGGCGCCTTGCTTCTTCCTTTGCGACGAGAGACAGACACTCGCAAAATGGTTGGCCTTGCCGCACGCACTGCAGACTTTGCCCTGGGCTGGGCAGGCGCCTTTGTGGGGAGTGGCACCTCCGCACCACATGCACGCCGTGTTCTTTGCGGGTTGGGCTGGTGTCGGCCGTCCTTTTCTGGGGTGTCTCGGCCGGTCGTCCGCGGGTTGCGATCTGATGGCACATACTGGTTCCGTCTTGACCGCCACTGCTGCTTTCGGTTCCATGTGGGCCGCACGGGCTTTGGAGAGCTCTTTAGACCGCCCTAGGGCTAGAATGTCCCGCATGGACATGGCGTCCGTCTCTAGCACCCTCTCCCGCAGCTTTAGGGAGGCGCACCCTTGGATGAACTGGGCGCGAATCTCATCTTCCGCATCCGAGAGCGTGCACGTGCTGGCCAGTTTCTTGAGCCGAGCGTAGAAGACATCCACAGATTCTTCCGGGAGCTGTCGCGCTTGACGGAGCAGGAAGCGCTCGTAGTCTGCGCTGGTGAAAGGTTCGAAGTATTTCGTGATGGCATCCCGCAGGGTCTTGTAAGTGTGGGGCGGGTTACCCTCCACAATGTCCTTCGAAATGTCATGAATAGCCTCTCCCCCCAGGTGCAGGAGCATGGCACGTTGGCGGGTCACAGCGACATTGGCCGCGACGAAGTACACCTCAAGACGCTCCACCCACTTCTTCCACCGGGTGGCTTGGGACGGGGGTGCTCCGGTGACGTCAAACGGCTCCAGAGGTGGAATGTTGGCCATGGCGGAGCAGCAAAAAGGGCCCAAACGGCGTCTTGATCAGTGCCAGGGACCGCAGAATGAGTGTCTGCAAACAGGAGGACACTAGGAGCACCCTCCGCGAGATGCGTGAGGTTCAGCAGGCCGGTGACACGCGTAATGCGTGAGGGATTGCAGGCCGGTAGCGCAGCGCGCGTACCACGTGGTCTCGGGCGCACAGCGCCTGCGCAGGGTCAGCGGAGCGCAGACCGGACGGGGCCAGGCCGCACAGACGGGCTCTCGGGCAGCGGGCGGTGGGTGGATGGCACGGGGTACCTGGAGGCAGTTGCGTGGGCCGCTGAGCGGCGGCGGGCCAGCGGCAGCAGGAGCAGGACGGCGGAGGAGCCTCCGGGGCACACAGCGCCGACAGGAAACCTCGGCAGGCCACACGAGGGCACCAGGTGAGCCACGCCGGGCTGGAGGCAGCGCAGGGGCGCCGGAGCACGCCACACTCGAAACCGGCCAGAGGGTGGGCAGATGGTGGCCGTGGGGGGGCATGCAGGGGCCGGAAGAGCGACCACCTCGTCGCCAATGTGGTGTCCCGGTGTAGGCCTCCCCAAGTGACTACACAGGACACATGTGATAACGTAGTGGTTAGCAAACTGCTTGACCACGCCCAGAGCCCTGGGCCTTTTATTAACCTCTTCACGTAGCCCACGTAGACGTCGGGCTAAACTAACTGTCCACTCCGTTGTGGGGGTGGTCGAACAGGGACACAGTGGGAGGGGGCGTGTGCCTCTGTGGTACGTTCCACAGCCGGCAACACTACATTGAGTTTCCCCACCAGTAAGTCATCAGTATGCTATTCTGCAGCAGCCAGCAGAAGCCAAGGTTTGACTTTTGTTGTTGAAAGTTCCCTGCTTAAGAAGCGGCGCTAGCCATGCCACTGGCTGGTCATTTTGCACTTCAGAGGCACTGGGGGAGAGGAGACAGAATTCCACAAGGCTCTTAAAGCTACTAATGGAACACCCAATTTAGATCATGCCTGGAAGCCAGAGCAGTGGGGCAGCTCTCCTTGCACCCCTCAAATTGGCCCACGCTCAAGCTTTTGGGTCATGCCATGGTTTTTCGAGGAACAATCCATTTTTAAGAGAAACCAAGCTTCCCTCTGGGCCCTTGCTCTTTTCCATTTATGATGGCCTGCTGTCAACAATGTAAAATGTCTTGAGCATTCGAAACTCAGACAGGTTGAAATCATACACAGAGCATATATGCAGCAGGGACATCTGAAGCCCATCCCAGGAAAGACTGTAAATTCATTCCTGTAGGGTGTTGCTGAGTGAGGGTGGCTCTGTTTTTGTAGGGACGTTCTGGTACATTGGGCCTTCTCCAATGCCCTGGCCCAGTAGTTCAGTTCAGGTCTTCATTGTCCTTCTGCCAGCAGACTACTCTGCCAAACATTCATCTGTAGTACTTGGAGAAGAGAACCAAACTGCATGACTTCTTGGTGTTGGACAGGTTCTCCTAGGAGTAGTACCCCCTAAAATTCAGTCCACCCAAGCTTCTGGTGGCCACAGGTGAGGCACTGTTTGTTTGGTGGATGAGGGGACAACCAGGCCCTGCACCCAGGCCCTTCATGCAGGTTCTGCCTGAGAGACAGCCAAGATCAGGCATGTGCCGTCACTCAGGCCAATCTGCTGTTAATGATTCATAGACTGGATCACCCAGGGAAACTATGTTGTGGCTTTTCCTTGCTAAATAATGAAATTTGATAGTTGTCTCAGGATTTCACCAAGGCTGTTGCTTTCCACAGCATGGCCGATCTGAGCATCATACTAACCATCTAGTCTGCAGCATAGACAGTGGAAGTGTACAGAGGCAGGGAGTTAATCAACTTAAGCTTATGATGTACATGTACTGGGATTTCTTTGTTGAAAGGAAGTAATTGCAATCTCCAATCCCTATCAGGAACACAATACTCACACCTGTCAGTAAATAGGTAGATATGATACACTGAATGAATCAGTGTGTCATATTTGCATCCCTGGGCATATAAGCTTATCCTAGATCTTGCTCTTTCTTGTGTGGCTGAGTGCTTCTTGGCCCAGTAAGAAGGTGAATGCTGACAGATAAATGTCATGTAACTAGTTGTAACTAGTTAGGACTGAGCAATCTCCTTAAATATCGAAATTAAAAAGACAAATCAATCCATCAACTAGCAACACCTATGTACCCTCACCCACAAAATTGAGAAAGAGCTCTCAATGTGTCAATCCTTTTGGTGCCTTAAGTGGGTGATTTTTCCCAAGTTGAGATAAACTAAGCTACAAACTTCACTTCTGTTGGTGCTTTTCCATTATTTACTTTAAGATTAAATGTTGCAACCTCTTTCTCTATGGAATCTAAAGACTTTGGTTTTCTGCAAGATGCTCAGCGGTTCATGGGAATGACAGTGACCTTCCGCTAGTCAGCAATGTTTTGTAGTTGGAAACCATACTAACTGATCAGCCTTGGACTTCCAACTTGTATCATGATTATTGAAAATATACTTAACAAATGCTCTCACTTTGGTTTGCCTTTACCCATTCCAAGAATTTCACCTCCAGTGGTGCAAATCAAATTTCCCTAGCAACAATTCTTAATAATGTCCCCAATTGCAAAATCACACTGAGTAGAACAAGACTCCTTCCTATTCATCATTCCTACCTATAGAGTTCAGGGGACTGGACTTCTTTGAACACTTTTCTTAAAGTAAATGATTGAGACCCCTAGGACACTCAAGTCAAGAGCATCAAGTGGCCGACTAAAAGCAGGGTCTGAAACAATTAGTAGATCACCACATTGATGACTTACACCATGATGCAATTACACATTTTTTACACAATGTAGACTTTGGAGCTTGCATTGCTGTGGCTGCTGTCATCAGTCATTCAGTGAATCCCCAATCAAAGATTTGAAGTGTATTCATTCCAATTACTTGGCCTTGAAAGCATCCTGGATATGTGCGCTTTACAAAAATCATTTTCATTTCATTTCATTTCATTACCTCCCTGAGGCGGGTGTGTATGTTGTAGCCATTTCTCAGGCTCTCTGGAATCAACCCTGGATTCACTGTGATTGCCATCGTTGGTACAGAAAGTATCATTGAAAGTTGATAGAACAGACTTTTAAATTTATCATTGCCATCACAGGGATATATAATCTATCAGAAGTTGCTCAGAGTCACCAGTGTGACTAAGTCCAATCTTTCCCGAACCAGACCATGTATCAGTATGGAGTTGGGTAAACCATCTATGAGCGGGTATCTCACTTTGAATGTTTGCTTTGCCTCCCTACCTGCTCTCTAGGAAGGCTAGATTGTGGAAGGGCCAGCGGCCTGTGACTCATGGACAGGACTTCATGATCGCCAACACCCATACCTATGGGACCTAGGAAGAAAAACTGTACAAAAAAGGGATTCAAGCCCTAATCCGGTGGAAAGTAAGTCATCCTACTTGTACCATTGATGACAGAGGGCATTTGAGCAAGTGTACCTGACCTTCTGGAACCCTAATTGGGCAAAAAGCTTCAAGTGAGCTCTCATAGACACTTTCAGACTGGCTTGGTCATCTGATCATTCTAATAGTTTCCTGTTGCATCTGACCAGAGGACCAAGCCAAGACCTCATACCATGCATTCCAATGTGAGATAGGTGAAGCTACAAGCTGGACATGAAGACACACTGCATGCTGGCAGTGGGAGTCCGGTCCTGCACCCCTGTTGCAGCCAGGCACTAGGGCACAAGCTGGAGCTCTCACTATGTCTCGTTTTGAGCTTGTCACCCTGCTGGAACATGATGGGTAATGCTATGCCAGGGCATGCCACGTCTGTGAAGCTAATTCCTGGGTATATTGAGAACACCAATGGCTGGAGCCTGGACCCTGGGAGCAGTTACCCTGCTGCCTGCTGACCGGTTTTGTGGTGGTGTTTGGGCCATACCAGAACCTGGAGCCCTGACCCGAACTGGTCGGACATTTTACCCCAGCTTAGTTCTGGAGCACTCCAAAGGCCTTTGGAACTAAGAGCTGGCAGATGAAACTTAGGTCCAGGGTCTCACATTCAGGGCCTGCTGCAGTTTTGACCAGGATCCATTCAGAACTTCCAGCCGTGCTGCAGCATAGCAGTCATAACTTGGCCTGACTAAGCGTATGCTGGCTACCTTGGAGTCCAAAGAGTTGGTACTGGGAGTTCAGGATTCAGGTCTGCCAGAGCCATGACTGGGACCTGTCAGAGCTTTTAAATCTGCTGGAGCAGGGGATCCCTCTCTAGACCTGCAGGACCCTATTCTGGGCACTTTGCGACACCAAAGACCAGCAAATGGAGCACAGGCCCAGGGGTCCACCCCCTCCCCCCCGTTCCCCCGGCCCAAACTTGAACACTAACTGGGATCTGTTCAGATCTTTCCCAGGGAGGCTTAACCTCCTACCAAGGAGGTTAGGCCTCCCTGGACCTGAAGACGTTTATCCTTGGTAGCTTGAGACACCAACCAAGGCTGGCAACGCAGTATATCCCTAAACAGTCCAAGTACATCCAATGAGCCAGAATACAGAGCCTTAAACTTGCAGGTGCTCTGACGGAAACCTGATCGGAACTCTTTGCTCTCGAGCAGCATGGGAGCACACTGCAAGCCTACAGAACCCCACACTGAGTAATTTGGGACATTGCAATTTGACAAATGCATGCTAGGCCAGGAGCCTATGCCTCTTGTCTATTGGAACTATGGTAGGGTCCCGGTGAGCGCTCTTCACCTCAACTCACTGAAGCAAGGAAGCCATTGCGTGGCTTATGAAAATCTCATTATTGCCTTCAGAGACATAATAGATGTTCCTCACACCCGGGCTCAGGGCTTGCTCCCCCGGCCTGGCCCAGATCTAACTTGTCATCCAGTAAGAGCTCACTCCTCTGCTAGAGTAAGGGAGGCTGTGCTGTGCCTGAAGAGCTCCATCTTGGCTTTTGCGGACACCAAGGGTCAACATTCGAAGCCTGGGACTGTGGATCTAAGCTGGAGATTTTAGTGGGGATACAGAGAGAGCATCCCTCCTCCTTGCCAGAACTCCATACTAGGTATTTTGGGACAACTTTTGCAGCTTGCCTTAGTCAAAAATGTTCGAACTGTTGACAACAGCATGGCATTGAAGTCCTGCAGATCTCATGGATTCCAAAGTCCCCCTTGTCACACCCTCTTGACTGGTAGATGGATTGGGTCAGTCTGGAGATTCCTTCACAACGTTTCAGCGAAAGATAACAGAAGAGGGTGTTTCAACTAATGTATCCAATCTTCTGAAGTGCTGGCTGTGGAAAAGCTTCAAATAAGCCCTTATAGGGACTTGTAGATCAGTGCAGCCATCACATTATAGCATTAATTTCCTTGTACCACATCTAGTTGTACTATGCATTCCAATGGGAGATGGGCATGACTTTCTGCTTGTGTGGTGGAGGCAGGCTTGAGATAGATGTACACACCAGGTTGGTGGCTAGAGTCTGGGCCCTAGGGCCTCTGGCTGTTGTCAATAAAACCTTTTTGCCTCTGAGGTGCCCAGGAGTCTCTTCCAGAATAGGATGTGACAGCTATTTAAACTAGCAGGAGACGATTAGGCCTCTCAGGGCCTGTAGAACTTCATCCTGGGTTTAAGATGCCTACGGGAGAGGTGTGGCGCCGCGGCCAGGGCGACTGACGCTGGAATCTGGGGACCACGGTTCGATCCCCGGCTCCGGCGGCAGGTTAGCCCAGCACCATGTGACTCTGGGCAATAGCTCGCTTAATCTTCCCGACGGCCCCCAGCGCCTAGAGACCCTTACGGGTGATTGTGCGCTTTACAAATGTGGACTTTACTTTACTTTGGGAGGCTGAGGTGCCTGGCAGACCATATAGTGACTAAAGTCAGCCTCATCACACCCTCCTGACTAGGGACAACGATTTGGTCAGTGCAGTGGTTCCCCTATTCCCCAACAATAACTATTTGGGGGATGATGACAAAGCTTTCTTGTAATCTGTGTATCCCGATGACACAATGGGATACATCTGAGTGAGAAATTCGACTTTATTATGCACTGGCAGCAGGAAACCTTCAAATGACCCCTTATCGGGACTTTTCATGTCAGCTCGAAATTCGGTACTCTGATACCACCCCTCACACCCCTAAAACGAATACAAAGGCAGAATAGCACATAGAAGTTTAAAATATGTTTCATGCAAAAATAGTCAGCAAGCATTCAAAATAAGCAAGGCGATTGTTTTTTGAACAGACCAGAACTTCGGCCTCGACTACTTGGACCATATAGTGCTAAAATCTATATATTTTGGTGCTACATTTGTACACTTTTTCTCAATGCAACTGAATGGAGGCGAGAAGACATGACAGAAGTGAGACCTACAGATAGGCACTGATGAGCAGGTGCTAAGATCTTTCATGGAAAAAAGACTAGAAGACCTTGGTGAACTGATATAACTAACACCAAGAAGAGTTGACTGTACTATTTTCTAAAAGCTCCACTTTGATCTGCCAACTCTGGATAAGGGTACACTTTGGTAGATGGTACAGTAAAACGTACAGTGTACTACATTGGTCTAACATGACAGGGATACATTTAAAGTTTGTGTATGTGTGAAATAATGCTAAGTCTTTAGTGGTCTTCAAGCTTGTTCAAAAACGAAATAGCAATTGATTAATAAAATCTAACGTGAAGTCACATGGGCATTAGCAGTTTCATAGAATAAATGTAAGTATTAAGGCTCATAAGCAAAGGATCTCTCTTTCTCTCTGCTTTAGCAAACAGATAAACAAGTCATTGCATCAAGCATAGCAAGGAGAGCGTGAACATTCCCAAAATGTGAGACCGTAAGCAATGAGTATCACAGTCTACATGAGCCTAAACCTGAACCTTCATGGTGACTGCGTTTACCAGCTTGAGATGAGTAGCTCTTATTCATCACACCACAGTCAACCGATCACAGCACCTGAAGATTATACAGAAAATAGAGTTGACTGAAAATAGGATGCGGGCTAAGGATTTGTCCAGGGACAATTAGATTTCTGACTCTTGGAGATTGCATAGCCCTCTAGTATTATTTACTGGAGCATAAAGAGAAACCAGTTTAGCTAACACATTCTGAGGTAATAGCCAACATTTCCACTCTCTTCACCAACATGTAGATGACCAGTCTTTTTCGAGATTGACTAGTGCTACACGCGTGTTGTCATTATCTGCACTGTCATCATATATATCACAATCATTCTATAGAGCAGATTTGCATGCACACACCATCAAATGAACCATCTCTTGTTCTGTTAATATATTGTACAGAGATATAAATAAAGTTAATTTCTCAAGCATAATTTTGTTTTCTTAGTGCCTCAGAGGAAGTGCTCAAAATGGCCATGTGCTGAGTTAGTACAGGGGGTTCTGCAAGATTGTTTGTTAGAGTGGAGACCATGCACTTTTATTCCATGAGTAATCCACCAAATATTAAAAGGAAAGTATCCGAATTTACTAATCAAGACCCACTTAATGCAGGTGTCTTAATCAGTGTTACATCACTCAGATATGTCAATGTGCCTGCTTCTCAGTTTTTAAAGAATGTGTTATGTTTTGACACCAGTGTGTACCTGGTGTCATCATTTGTTTACCCTTACACAGGACTGAATCATTCTAAATTTGAGTATTGTTAGCAAACATGTGGAAATGGATTTGATATTGATCTCGAAGTTTGGAGAGAGGGTGCAGGAAGAAATTGAACAGACGGATCATGATGATCTTTGAGGACACAACTAATTGACCCTCTAAAGGAGGAAATGGAATATCCAGTGCTTTCGTGCTGACTCCTATAGGACGGACAAGAGCAACCCAGTAGATCTAAAATAACCTGTTTAAATGTAAATATGAGTAACAGAGGATCATAAAGGAATCGTTCAATATAAATTTTAAAGTTGGGTAGCAGCTCAATTACGAGAAACAATCCATTTAGAACATAAAAGAAGACGTTGGTCAGTACTGCACATAATCTTAACTAATTTTAGAAAAATTACATATGATCATAAAGCAACAGAATACGGAGATGCAAGATAAAAAGTGCTCAGTAATGTCAGGGTGTAGTTACAATGAACAAACGACTACAGTCTAGATAGTAGAGCTGGATATAAATATTTGTCACAATTCCCAGAATGGGGACACGTAATTTGTTTGTTATAGTGTCAAATATGTTTCAAACAAATAGATTGTTTAACAAGGTCAGGTCATAATTAGGACAAAGGGCAGGGAAGGGCACCTATGCGATTTGAGACCCATAGGGAAAAATAGTCAAAAATAGTTATTGCTTAAGTACAAGAGGTTAAAGCAAAACATTGGAAGTACTTACTGAAAATCTGCAGTGGCTGGAATGGAAATGGATCTAGTGTTCAATTGATTTTGAACTTAAATCGATGTGATAATAGTACAGTATTGTGATGGTATGATCCCTGAAATCTCTTTTGACTAGCATGACTTTACCGATGTTACCTTGAATTCTTCTGCGATGTACTGTGTAAACATTTTTCAGCGCCTATTTCTATTATCTTTTTATTCTGGTGTAGCCCTCATATGATCAATTGTCTTTTATGCTGTAAGCGCCTTGAGACCTTCCGGTGATAAGCTGCGCTATATAAAAACTGTTGACATGACATGACATAACATTACCTCTACTGAGGCTTTTTCTTGACATATTCTGCAGGCTATTTTTGGCCATAATGTAATATAATATATTTTTATTGCCCCTCTGGCTACATTCTCACATTGTAGACACCTGGGCACCCAGCTTGCCACTTACCAATGTTCCTGCCTGATCTAGTTACCGCCTTTGGCCAAGTGACACCACTGCTGCCCTGGTTCTATTCCCATTCCCCATTCTTCCTGCCAACAGAAGCCCCACCTCTACCAGGACCTACTTAATGCAGGCCGCAGTGTGATTGCATCAGTAGGCACATGAGCACATAGTTTGCCACTTGCCAGTGGCCTCCAGTTAGTGCTTGTTCCAGACTGATACATTTGTTTGCTTTTAACGAAGTAACACTGCCGCTGTCCGGGTTTTCCTACCCGGGTTTTGCCCACTCACCGTTTTTCCCGCCAACAAAAGACCCACACATGCCAGTACCTACTTAAAGCAGGCCACAGCGCAACTGCATCAGTAGGCACCCGGACACATAGCTTGCAAGTTGCCTCCAGTTCCTGCCTGATCTAGTTGCCTCCTTTTGACCAAGTGACACAGCTGCTGTCCGGATTTTTCCTCCTGGGGTTTTCCCACTCACCGTTCTTCTCTCCAACAGAAACCCTGCCCACTCTAGGACCTATTTAATGCAGGTCGCAGTGCAACCACACTGTTGGTGTGCCAAAGGTGAGCCCGTCTGCGCATCGAACACACCCAGTGACAGGAACTCTGGCCCCACATCCATCCACCCAACTCCACAACCACTATCAGAGCCAACGAACCCTGCCACTACTCTTCCGCCATCCTCCACCACCTCAACAACACACATGGCAAACACGCCGCTACCGCATACCCCTCAGCGCCATGGTAGGACATTTCTCCTGCACCAATTGTGAATTAACCTGTGACACCTCAGACGCCGACACCACCACCTCCAAATAAACGATATACAACACCACCACCCCGCACCAACTGTCTGCCAGTGTCCAATCCCTTGGGAAACACTTCACAAAACCTGGTACCTTCTCAACAGCCACACACTGAGCTTCTCTTCCTGACTGAAACATGACTCAACCAAGCCTCCAAACCAGTCTTCGCCACAGCAATCCTCCTGCCTATCAAACCATACAACAGGACCGAACCGACAAACCAGGCAGGGGACTTGCGATCATCTACAAAAACACGATTGACTGCACAACCTCCACGGACTCGGACACCAACCTCATGGAACATCTTCACTGCAAATTACAAATGGACAACAATACCACCCTTAAGCGAATACTCATGCACTGTCCCCCAGGCAATACACAAATGGCAGGCACAAAGACACATAGCACACATAAATGCCCACTTGTGGCATTTCTAAAATAGTGATAATAAATCTGCAAACACCATTACGCAGCATTTATTACCACTATTCCAAACATACCAAACTTGATCATGCTACTCCTCTCATGTCAGGAATTACCACTGAAACACATATCAGGGAATCCCCAATGCATTCCTATGAGAGGGCAGCCTCATAGTAGTGAGAAACCAAAAGGGCTGCTTGTTACTACTAGGACATGCCACATATTTTAGGCACATGTCCTACCTTTTACCTACAGCTCACCCTGCCCATAGGGCTAGCTAGGGCCTACATTAAAGGTAACTGATATGCATTAAAAGGGGAGTAACAGACGTGGCAACCACTTTATGTGCAACGTCACTTTCAAAGTGCGCGCACAGGCCCTGCAATGGCAGAGGTCTGAGACAGGTTTAAAAACAGCGCTGCAAACCCACAAGTAGCATTTAACTTACTGGCCTCGGGTATATGAGATACCACTTTACAATGGACTGATAGGTAAATTAAATATACACCAAACAGGCGTAGACCAATCTTACCACATTTACCATAGAGAGCATGTGCACTTTAACACTAGATAGCAGTGATAAAGTGCCTAGAGTACTAAAACCACCAACACCAGGTCAGAAAAAATACCAGGAGGAAGGCAAAAAGTTCAGGGATGTCCCTGCAAAAAGAGCCAAGTCTAACACAACTCCCTCAACCTACAGGACCCCGCTCACATGATCCGACCACTACATCATACATTTGAAGGTACCCACCAGCCAAGCCACCCCACCAGCTAAGCCACCCCACCAGAAAAACCCAAAGCACAATGAATACATTGGGGCAAATTATCTGAAGAAAACTGGACTAAGACCCTACAGGAATGCCCAACCAACCAAACTGAGAACCTCAATGTCGACCCCAGGATCTTTAAATAAATGGTTCAACGTCTGCTCCAAAGATACTGCTCCTACCAGAAACAAGACCGACAAAAAGAACAAATGACCCAACTGGTACAAGAACGAGCTTCGGGAGTCCAAGCATCACTGCTACAACTTGAGAGAAAATGGAGACTCAAAAAACACCACCGCAATATCCACATACGAAGTCGCCCTCAACCTTTACCACCAACAACTACGAGATGCAAAGAAAAAACATGACTTTCAGACTCAAAGTGAGCTCCAACAACAACAAAAAACTCTTCACCATCATCAAGGAATTCTCTAATTTTGCAGCTGCCAACAATGACATCATCCAATCCCAAGCACTCTCAAACGTTGTCGAACAGAAGATTGGCGAGATCAACAACACATTCGACCCACAGAATACAGATTCAAACTCCCCTACCAGCTGGACACATCCTTCATCACCAAACAGTAGCTAAACAACTGGTAGCCCCTCATGAACAAAGAAACCACCGTTCTTATATATACCTCCTTAGACCCATGCCCCCACTTGATATGCAACCTTGGAAGAACCATCATGTCACCTGCATTCACAGCTGTCATCAACACCTCTATAACCACCAACATCTTCCTGTCTTGCTGGAAAAATGCAGAAGTCAATGCCTTATTGAAGAAACCAATGGCGGACTCCAGCACCCTCAGCAACTACAGGACCCATCTTGCTCCTGCCTTTTCCATCTAAAGTCATTGAGAAACTCTCAGAACACCTAGAACTTCATCAACTCCTAGACTGCTCTCAGTTAGGCTTTCACACCAATGACAGCACAGAGATAGCCATCATTGCAGCCTCCCATGACATCGGAAGCATCATTGAATGAGGAAAACACATGTGCTCATCCTCCTCGACCACTCTGTATCTTTTCATATGGTCTCCCATGGGTCATTCATCAGAAAGGGGTATCTGCAGACCAGCAGTCAAGTGGATATATCCTCCTTCCTTACAGACAGAACTCAACGAGTTCACCTTACCTCACTACACCTCAGAACTAAAGAAGCTCCTCTGCGGACTCAAGTATCGTCGCTCAGTCCAACACTCTTCAAAATCCACATGATGCTCCTCACAGACATCATTAGAGCCCAAATCATCAACATAGTATCCTACGCCAATGACACACAGCTCATATTCTCCCTTACTGACTCATCCAGCACCACCAAAGCAAACGTAGTCATCTACATGAAAAACATCACTGCTTGGATCAAAAACAACTGCCTCTAGCTCAACATAGACAAAACCAAAGTCGTAATCTTTAGCAGCAGCCACTCCCCCTGGGATGCTGTAAGTTGCTCTCTGAACTTGGCTCCCCACCCACCCCTGTGAACCATACAAAGAACCTCTGGATTATCCAGTACATGCACCTCTCCATGAGCAGACAGATCCATGCCATTCTCCTCATCATGCTTCCACATCCTGCGAATGCTGCACAAGATTTTCAAATGGATCCCACTGAACAACAATGTCAAACGTTCACCCAGTCTCTTACCACAGTAGATGTGATTAGAGAAATGCCCTCTAAATTGGAATCCCAGCCCATTTCCTATGCTGATTATAAACCGCCCAGAATGCCACCGCCTGACTCATCCTGAACATCCCAGGAAAAACCACTTCTCTCCATACCTTAACATTCTCCACTGGCTCCCAGATGAGGAATAATATAAGTTCAAGCTACTCACCCACATCTGCAGAGCTCTCCACAATACTGGTTCACTTACCTCAACCACCACTTCAACTTCAACCAATCCACCTGACACCTTTGATCTGTATCCCAAGCAAGTGAACACCTCCCTTGCATCAAGAAGAGCAGAAGGGAAGGACGCTCCTTCTTATACCTTGCAGCCAAGATCTAGAATGACCTCCCAAAACACCTCAGAGCCTTCTTCTTCCTCATGGACTTCCAAAGGAACTTAAAGACATGGCTCTTCCAGATGAAACAGGCACGATCTGCTCCTACCCCTCAGGCCTGCCCTACTCAACTCCCGGATACCCTCATCGGTGATTAGACATGCTCAAAAAATTCACATAACATAACATTTGAACAGAACTTTGGATAATGATGCATTTGGTGATCCTCAGACAGTGGTGATGGATTTACATGGACAAGTGCTAACCTGAACCTGCTAAGTCCACATTCTACATGAAGGTTGGAAACCAGTCAAGCCTCAGCTTCCATGTTTGTGAAGTGAGACAGTTCAGGAGCACTATATATTCAAATGTATCCACGGTCAATAGTAATGGTGTAGCGTGTCTGTATGCCTTTAATCAAAACAAGAGCAATATGAAGAATAAGATGGTTTCTGTCACACTTTGTGGGCAAACCCCAGGCTAGAAGACACTTACGAGAGTATAGGATCTGAAAAGAGATAATTGGTCTCAAGCATGTAATGCCGTTTTGTATATGGTCAAATGAAAATGGAATAAATTGGAAACATAACAATGCATTGTACATTATCTAATGTCATTACATAAAAGTGAAGAGTTATTTTCTCTAGTCTACTTTGACTGTAAATATTTTAAATAATTGTTGTCCTTTCTCCAGACTGGAAACCTATCCCAGGAAACACTAGTAGGCTTTCCTCAAGAAAGCTGGCATTCTGTACATCCTGCCCTTCACTGGCAGACTCATCCCTCTTTCTATGACATGCACACAGACCAGTGTCAACCCTGGAGCCAGAGCCAGACTGGCTGTAGCGTGCACCTGGCGTTTTCCTGGTGGGCGGGAAGGGTGGGGGCCTGTTGTGGACACTTGGGGGCCGGTTTTGTTACAGGGGCTGTTTTTGCAGCAGTGCTGCAATATGGGCCGCCTGTAACAAAAGCGGCAGCGGTAGTGGTGCTTTTCTCTCGCACCCCCATCTAGGCCGATTGAGCTGATTGCCAGGCTGGTTTCAGTTATTAGTCAGAAGTCCGTGGAACGGAGCTGGCGGTTGAGGATGTAGAAGAAGTGTCGTCTGTTGAGGTAGGCTGGGCCGGTCTTGTGGAGTAACACGAAAAATTGGAGGGTCTGCAAGACCAGAGGCTGAGTCCGTAAGATCCTTACTAAGATGCCAGACTTATTGGATTGCACAAGATCAGTCCAAGTGGTCACATGACACTAGCTGTGTAGTCGATATCCTATCCGACCACCCTCTTGGCGGAGCTTCGTCATATAGGACAACTGGAACCAGGGTAGTGCGTCAAGGCCCAGGTGAATTGGCCATAGAGCCCATACTTCTGGTTCGAACGGTGTGAGTGTCCATGCCACTACATGGTACTGGTCGTGTGCAGTGCAAACAAAAATAGTGAGTGAGTGATGTTAAAATGGCGTTCCTGGCAAAAAAAATAAATAAATAATTTTTATTAGTATTCACCAGGACGTCAGGTTAAGAACAAGTGTAGAACAGTGTGAAAAAATCACTGTTGCTTAGCTATGTTGTAGAGGCGGCCAACATGTTTCTGCCAACTGGTGTGACTACACCGGCATTCTTCAGGGCCTAATAGATAAGCTGTTGCTACTGCATGAAAAACACGCTAATTTTCCTTTATAAAGTGAAAAAGACAGACCTAGTATCCTAAGAAGACTGTCAAAACTACTCGTGTGGTCACATTGACCATCCTACCGTATCCCCTTGTGCCGATATCTCGAAGGTGGATACACTCCTGTAAAGAAAACAGAAAAAGACAAAACTATTTTGTGTTCATTACACTATGTAAACTCAAAGTGTCATAAGGACCACAGGGGCTCAGCAAGACTAGTCCCTATTAGAACAGTCAATTATTTAGGTTGCCAGAAGAGTAAACCATAGCCATTGCTACATGTAATTCAAAAAATAATATAAACACGACTTACCCATCAGTATGTGGGAGTCACACCTCACCTCACCCGGCAACGGCTCGGAGAATGAGGCCCCGCTCTAAGCACAAAAAACATATATCAATATATAAGCCTAGATGACTCAGAGGGCTGAGATAGTGTCCTGAGTCAAAAACAAATTTAAAGGGGTTTGTGCATATATACAACTGGTTGTTAAATTGCCCACCAAGATCAAGGGTCCCATGGAGAGCAATGTAAGGCTGGTGAAGTAATAGACTAATATAACAAAAACTAGACTGACTGAAAAAATCCTATGTGAAGAAATATTCTTCATAAGTGACAATTGTCATATGGCAATGTACCGTGGGATGTCTAATCCACTATACAATTACAAGTTTATGGGCTGTGAGAAACAGCCATAGCCAATTTCTGCAACTAAGAGTTCATTGCAATGTTTTAGGCATATTATAAATCCTTACTCATTTATAAGTTCTAGTGATTAAAAAAACAGGTCGAACTCATCAAAGCTTAGTCGCTAGACAAGGCTCCCACACCAATTCTAGCACAGCGCGACGCTCCTGCTTACCTCTCCGTCGGTACCTCTTGGCTGAATGTGAAGCCGAAGGGGAGGCGACGACGAGAGGCGAGGCGCGAGGTTAAATACCTGCTCTGATTGGAGCAATTGTATAATAACCAACAGCTGCTCTACAATTGGGAATGCTAATCTACGCGCGTCAGATACAACGCGCATGCGCACCACGATGCGTGCAGACACCGGGGCATGCGCAGAGGCATGCCACGGCGGTGTAAACAAACACCGCTCGGTCGCGCATGCGCGACTGATATTTCACTGTCTCTGACGGGAGAAGTGGCTTGAAATTAGAGCGTGATCGCTCGTCAGGCTGGGCATTGTTCAAAAACCATCAGTGAAGCATACCGTGGTGGCAAGAAGACACTCTAGATCATCGTCGTCTCCATAGTCTGGAGATTTAATAGAGGCACTATGTAAATCCGAACTCGACAAAGAGAAAAACATCGAGAGAAACACATCGCCTCATATGGCAAATATTACACAAAAGGTCTCTATGTCTACAGAACGTTGTGCAATTTATGACACAACCTGGTGAAATGACTAGTTTGGAAACAACACAGGGCTAGTTGTAACCTATAGAGACCGTGTAGGGGTGAAAGGTGAGAGCTACCCAAACACTGGGGCGAAGAGAAACTCTAATAGTGTCAAGTCCATGGTCAGGAGACTTGATAGAAGCACTATGTGAGTACAGCTGGACAGCGAGAATGTCTTCGCCTCAGTCTCTTTTATAAAGGGCATGGTGGAGTTTGTGATGTGCCCAAGTTAAATAAGTTGTTTGGAATTAGCGCAGTGCTAATTGCAAAGTATAGAGACCGTGTAGGGGTGAGAGGTAAGAACTACCCTAACACTGATATGGGTCAAGTGGCCAAGTGTGAGCCACCAGGGATACACACTGAACTGTAAACCATGAGTATAGCTCCTTGATAGACAAGGCGAAAACTTCATGGGTGGCTACAGGAGTAGGGCACCCACGAAGTACATACTGACCCCCATACTGATACCGATGGGATCAATATCATGTATTACCAATGTCTGTGGGAAATGGTTTTTGGTCAAAGGAGGAGGTGGTGAACAAACAATTGTATTTCAGTTCAAGATGTGTAGAAATTACAACTCCCAGGGGCTTACATGGAAAATCAAGGATGGTCATATGGAGACCCAAGGAATATTGTCGTTCAACCCTGATATATCAGTCTTCATTTTGAAGATCCAGCGTTGTTCCTTCAAAAATAGAAATCGTGAGACATCCGTTATGTGCGCTGGGATGAAGGGTTGTTCTAATACCACCCACCTCAGGTCATCTGCTTTGTGCTTCTTGGTTAAAAAATGGTTCGTCAGGCAGGTGGACTGTTTGTTGCACCTTATCGTGCTCTTGTGCTCGCCGATACGTAGCTTAACTTTTCTAGTGGTATGTCCGATGTAAGCCAGACCGCACGGGCATGTGATCATATAGATCAATCGCTCAGAGTTACAGTTCGTATGGTTCATCAATTTCCATGGCCTCGATGTACCGATGTCTATGGAAAGGGTCTTCCGGGTCTGCGGGCAAGCCGTACAGCTACCGCATGGGTAGTGCCCCTGTACCGGAGTGGTATTCCAGATGGTGTCCAAAGTGGTAATAGTCTCTCTCCTCCGTGCCCTTGGTCTCGTGTGAACCAGACTGTCTCTGATACTGGGTCCACGTTTGAAGGCAAACAGAGGCCTGGGTATTGCACCAGAAGCAGTGTTGAGCATTTTCCAGTGCTTCAGTACTATTTTCTTCACTGAGTTTGATCGAGTACTGAAGGTGTGTACCATTGTAATCCTGTCAGTTGGTGTTCTTTTTTGCTGATGTTCAATTAGTGCCTCTCGGTTATTATTGAAGGCTCTTTTGTGCGCCTTACGTATCAGATGATTGGGATAATGCCGTTCTTTCAAGTTCCGTGATAACTCTTTTGCGTGTTGTTCGTACAAGCGATTGGAGGAACAGTTTCGCCGAATCCTCAAATATTGACCCACCGGTAGGTTATCACGTAATGATTGTGGATGGAAACTCCGGTAAGACAGCAAGGAGTTTCGAGCCATGGGTTTCTTATATAATCGACTCTGCAGACCGTTCCCTTCCGGAAAAATGAGAAGATCTAGAAATGGAAGTTGCTCCTTGCTGTACTCGACTGTAAAACGGAGATATTGATTTCTTGAATTCAACCACGTATGGAAGTCATTGACCTCTGAAACAGTGCCTCTCCATAAGACAATGATGTCGTCTATATATCGGCGCCACAGCAACACCTGATGAAAATAAGGGTTGCTGTGGTTAAGGATATGCTGTTGCTCAAATTGATGCATATATAGGTTTGCCAAACTAGGGGCAAAGACACTCCCCATTGAGGTCCCGGAGACTTGGAGATAGAGGTCATCTTGATATTGGAAATAGTTCTCCATCATAGCCAGTCTGGCGCACTCCATGATGAAAGGTATTGGAGTAATAGTATCCGGAGGGTTAGATTCAAGTAAATTCCTGATGCAGTCCAGAGTTTCTTGCTGAGGGATACAAGTATAGAGGGATTCCACGTCGAAACTCACCAAAAGGTCGGTCTCAACGTTGAACTCAGTCTCTGCAAGTAATCGTAACACGTCACCAGTGTCCTGCAGATACGTGGGTGTCTCTCTCACAAGTGGTTTTAGAAAAACATCCACGAAAGTGGACAGTGGCTCAAGTAGAGACCCAATCCCCGATATGATTGGACGACCCGGAGGGGGTCTTTTCTCCTTATGTATTTTCGGGAGGCAGTAAAAGTAAGGGACCACCGGATGTGTCGTGGTCAGATACCTAGCCTCCTGAGGTGTGATCCAACCCTCGCAAGATGCTTCCTCGACAAGACTCCTTATCTCATTGGAGATTCTCATAGTGGGGTCCTCCGTCAATCGACGATAGGATTTGAAATCGTTCAGTTGACGTATGCACTCACTATGATAAGTGTCAGTGTCCTGGATGACAATAGCACCGCCCTTGTCGGCGGGCTTGATTGTAATGTTGGTATCTTTGGACAAGGTAATGAGTGCCATCCTTTCTGTTCTTGTCATGTTGGAAAATGATTCTTTGTTCGTTTGATCCACATTCATGATGTCATGAGTGACTGCCTGCTCGAAAGCAATGACCCTTGCTGGCACTTGATGGTTGAGAGGCGTGTATGTAGATTTTGGTCTAAGACCTGTATTCCGATCAGAGAGGTCCTCCAAATCCGTGTTTTCATTGGCTGATTTGAAGAAAAAATGTAAACGGACCTTCCTGAAAAAAGATTCCAATTCGCATCTCAAATTGAAGGGATCTCCTTCATTAGTTGGAACAAATCCTAGTCCTTTATTAAGGACTGCAGTTTCGGTGGATGTAAATATTCGGTTACTCAGGTTTACCACTAGATCACTAGTCTCTTCTAGGATTGTGCTCCTCTGTTGTTCGCAGTCTCCGGGGCCCAATTCACTGACTGTTGGCCTCTTCTTTTCCCGCGGCTTCTGCCTCGGCCCTGCCACAAAAAAGACTGGTCGTAGTGGAAGTTTGGGTTAGGTGGGTAATTAGGCATTTGATGGCCCATAGGGGGTCCCATAGGTGGTTGAGGATAACCCCAAGGTGCGGGCGGCCACCAGGGCCCTGGATTAGGGTAGTATTGTGCCCCTCGCCCTCTGTTTGATCTTCTCTGGGGACCCCTTCCTCTCCCTCGATTAGGTGTACCTCTGTTTGAATCACCCTGGTCACTTGACCCTGAATCTGAACCGGTGGAAGAGTAATTGGACCCATATCTCTTCCCTCCCGAATTATATACGGGGGCTACATAGGAGTCACTGATGTAGGGGTATGTGGTTTCCATTGAGAAACGTGCTAGATCTTTTTTGAATTTTTCAATTTTGGTCAAGAGGATGTTGTCATAATATTCTTTATTGGTTTTATTAGTCTCTTCCAAGTTCTTTTTGAATGGTACTGACCGAATTGCTGCATTAATTTGGCCCTCAAGAACTTGGATTTCAATCAATAAAGCATCGGCTGTTTTCTTGGCAGTTTTGATGATCAAGATAAGCCAATCGCGTGTACAGCGCCACGCAATGAGCGCCCAGTCCCTTAAGAACCCCTTGTCTGTTAGAAAGAGGCGTGGTGTGTTGGTAACTATCAGGCCTGATGGTGCACACTTGCCATGCAAGTATTCATTCATAATTACTCCATGTATTGTGGTGCGGGAATGATTTTTCTTCATATTTAATAGAGTCACCCAATCATCCTCAGTTGTGGTGGTGGAAGTGGCAGATGTTGAAGCCAAACCATCCAGGATGCTAGGGTTCTCAGTCAGGAGTGTCTTGAGATCCTCGTCATCAAACGCCAACCCTCCAAAGTCAGCCATGGTAACGATCAAGGTGTGGCAAAACAAATCAACCAGTGAGCAGAACAAGACAACAACAATGGCGTGTTGTCAAAAAATATATAGACCCGCAGCGAAAGCTGCTCAATACTAAGAAACAACAAGTTGAGAAGGGTCAAGGGGATTAATATTTATAGACCCTCCAAATTCAAACACCCCTATTAAGACTCTGAAGTAACACGAAAAATTGGAGGGTCTGCAAGACCAGAGGCTGAGTCCGTAAGATCCTTACTAAGATGCCAGACTTATTGGATTGCACAAGATCAGTCCAAGTGGTCACATGACACTAGCTGTGTAGTCGATATCCTATCCGACCACCCTCTTGGCGGAGCATCGTCATATAGGACAACTGGAACCAGGGTAGTGCGTCAAGGCCCAGGTGAATTGGCCATAGAGCCCATACTTCTGGTTCGAACGGTGTGAGTGTCCATGCCACTACATGGTACTGGTCGTGTGCAGTGCAAACAAAAATAGTGAGTGAGTGATGTTAAAATGGCGTTCCTGGCAAAAAAAAAAAAAAAAAATTTATTAGTATTCACCAGGACGTCAGGTTAAGAACAAGTGTAGAACAGTGTGAAAAAATCACTGTTGCTTAGCTATGTTGTAGAGGCGGCCAACATGTTTCTGCCAACTGGTGTGACTACACCGGCATTCTTCAGGGCCTAATAGATAAGCTGTTGCTACTGCATGAAAAACACGCTAATTTTCCTTTATAAAGTGAAAAAGACAGACCTAGTATCCTAAGAAGACTGTCAAAACTACTCGTGTGGTCACATTGACCATCCTACCGTATCCCCTTGTGCCGATATCTCGAAGGTGGATACACTCCTGTAAAGAAAACAGAAAAAGACAAAACTATTTTGTGTTCATTACACTATGTAAACTCAAAGTGTCATAAGGACCACAGGGGCTCAGCAAGACTAGTCCCTATTAGAACAGTCAATTATTTAGGTTGCCAGAAGAGTAAACCATAGCCATTGCTACATGTAATTCAAAAAATAATATAAACACGACTTACCCATCAGTATGTGGGAGTCACACCTCACCTCACCCGGCAACGGCTCGGAGAATGAGGCCACGCTCTAAGCACAAAAAACATATATCAATATATAAGCCTAGATGACTCAGAGGGCTGAGATAGTGTCCTGAGTCAAAAACAAATTTAAAGGGGTTTGTGCATATATACAACTGGTTGTTAAATTGCCCACCAAGATCAAGGGTCCCATGGAGAGCAATGTAAGGCTGGTGAAGTAATAGACTAATATAACAAAAACTAGACTGACTGAAAAAATCCTATGTGAAGAAATATTCTTCATAAGTGACAATTGTCATATGGCAATGTACCGTGGGATGTCTAATCCACTATACAATTACAAGTTTATGGGCTGTGAGAAACAGCCATAGCCAATGTCTGCAACTAAGAGTTCATTGCAATGTTTTAGGCATATTATAAATCCTTACTCATTTATAAGTTCTAGTGATTAAAAAAACAGGTCGAACTCATCAAAGCTTAGTCGCTAGACAAGGCTCCCACACCAATTCTAGCACAGCGCGACGCTCCTGCTTACCTCTCCGTCGGTACCTCTTGGCTGAATGTGAAGCCGAAGGGGAGGCGACGACGAGAGGCGAGGCGCGAGGTTAAATACCTGCTCTGATTGGAGCAATTGTATAATAACCAACAGCTGCTCTACAATTGGGAATGCTAATCTACGCGCGTCAGATACAACGCGCATGCGCACCACGATGCGTGCAGACACCGGGGCATGCGCAGAGGCATGCCACGGCGGTGTAAACAAACACCGCTCGGTCGCGCATGCTATACTCATGGTTTACAGTTCAGTGTGTATCCCTGGTGGCTCACACTTGGCCACTTGACCCATATCAGTGTTAGGGTAGTTCTTACCTCTCACCCCTACACGGTCTCTATACTTTGCAATTAGCACTGCGCTAATTCCAAACAACTTATTTAACTTGGGCACATCACAAACTCCACCATGCCCTTTATAAAAGAGACTGAGGCGAAGACATTCTCGCTGTCCAGCTGTACTCACATAGTGCTTCTATCAAGTCTCCTGACCATGGACTTGACACTATTAGAGTTTCTCTTCGCCCCAGTGTTTGGGTAGCTCTCACCTTTCACCCCTACACGGTCTCTATAGGTTACAACTAGCCCTGTGTTGTTTCCAAACTAGTCATTTCACCAGGTTGTGTCATAAATTGCACAACGTTCTGTAGACATAGAGACCTTTTGTGTAATATTTGCCATATGAGGCGATGTGTTTCTCTCGATGTTTTTCTCTTTGTCGAGTTCGGATTTACATAGTGCCTCTATTAAATCTCCAGACTATGGAGACGACTTGATGATCTAGAGTGTCTTCTTGCCACCACGGTATGCTTCACTGATGGTTTTTGAACAATGCCCAGCCTGACGAGCGATCACGCTCTAATTTCAAGCCACTTCTCCCGTCAGAGACAGTGAAATATCAGTCGCGCATGCGCGACCGAGCGGTGTTTGTTTACACCGCCGTGGCATGCCTCTGCGCATGCCCCGGTGTCTGCACGCATCGTGGTGCGCATGCGCGTTGTATCTGACGCGCGTAGATTAGCATTCCCAATTGTAGAGCAGCTGTTGGTTATTATACAATTGCTCCAATCAGAGCAGGTATTTAACCTCGCGCCTCGCCTCTCGTCGTCGCCTCCCCTTCGGCTTCACATTCAGCCAAGAGGTACCGACGGAGAGGTAAGCAGGAGCGTCGCGCTGTGCTAGAATTGGTGTGGGAGCCTTGTCTAGCGACTAAGCTTTGATGAGTTCGACCTGTTTTTTTAATCACTAGAACTTATAAATGAGTAAGGATTTATAATATGCCTAAAACATTGCAATGAACTCTTAGTTGCAGAAATTGGCTATGGCTGTTTCTCACAGCCCATAAACTTGTAATTGTATAGTGGATTAGACATCCCACGGTACATTGCCATATGACAATTGTCACTTATGAAGAATATTTCTTCACATAGGATTTTTTCAGTCAGTCTAGTTTTTGTTATATTAGTCTATTACTTCACCAGCCTTACATTGCTCTCCATGGGACCCTTGATCTTGGTGGGCAATTTAACAACCAGTTGTATATATGCACAAACCCCTTTAAATTTGTTTTTGACTCAGGACACTATCTCAGCCCTCTGAGTCATCTAGGCTTATATATTGATATATGTTTTTTGTGCTTAGAGCGGGGCCTCATTCTCCGAGCCGTTGCCGGGTGAGGTGAGGTGTGACTCCCACATACTGATGGGTAAGTCGTGTTTATATTATTTTTTGAATTACATGTAGCAATGGCTATGGTTTACTCTTCTGGCAACCTAAATAATTGACTGTTCTAATAGGGACTAGTCTTGCTGAGCCCCTGTGGTCCTTATGACACTTTGAGTTTACATAGTGTAATGAACACAAAATAGTTTTGTCTTTTTCTGTTTTCTTTACAGGAGTGTATCCACCTTCGAGATATCGGCACAAGGGGATACGGTAGGATGGTCAATGTGACCACACGAGTAGTTTTGACAGTCTTCTTAGGATACTAGGTCTGTCTTTTTCACTTTATAAAGGAAAATTAGCGTGTTTTTCATGCAGTAGCAACAGCTTATCTATTAGGCCCTGAAGAATGCCGGTGTAGTCACACCAGTTGGCAGAAACATGTTGGCCGCCTCTACAACATAGCTAAGCAACAGTGATTTTTTCACACTGTTCTACACTTGTTCTTAACCTGACGTCCTGGTGAATACTAATAAATTTTTTTTTTTTTTTTTTTTTTTGCCAGGAACGCCATTTTAACATCACTCACTCACTATTTTTGTTTGCACTGCACACGACCAGTACCATGTAGTGGCATGGACACTCACACCGTTCGAACCAGAAGTATGGGCTCTATGGCCAATTCACCTGGGCCTTGACGCACTACCCTGGTTCCAGTTGTCCTATATGACGAAGCTCCGCCAAGAGGGTGGTCGGATAGGATATCGACTACACAGCTAGTGTCATGTGACCACTTGGACTGATCTTGTGCAATCCAATAAGTCTGGCATCTTAGTAAGGATCTTACGGACTCAGCCTCTGGTCTTGCAGACCCTCCAATTTTTCGTGTTACTTCAGAGTCTTAATAGGGGTGTTTGAATTTGGAGGGTCTATAAATATTAATCCCCTTGACCCTTCTCAACTTGTTGTTTCTCAGTCTTGTGGAGTGTCTTGTGTGCGTAGATGAGGCGCTTGAAGGAAATCCTCTTGTTGATGGGGAGCCAGTGCAGGTTTCTCAGGTGGGGGGTGATGTGGCTGTGGCACTGTACGTCAACGATCAGGCGTGCAGAGGCGTTTCGAATGCGTTGCAGTCGTTTGATGGGCTTGACCGGGGCTCCCGCGTAGAGGGCATTTCCATAGTCGAGTCTGCTACTCGCCAGCCAGTGAGAAGACGTTGGAAATCTGTGCCAACACCTCTTTACAATCATTTTGCTGCTCATGGGTTAACTGCCCCACAGTGCCATCCCTCATGTCACCATGCTGCAAGTCCGGAAGAGGCTCCATGTCTTCTTCCTCTGCCATAGCCATGATATTTACTGTGTTGTATCTCCAGAGGTAAGGCTTTAGCCTGTTTGCATGGAACACCATCTTGGGTTACCTTGTTGCACCCATGTCCACCAAGTAGGTTACCTCCCACACCTTCCGAACTACCTTGTATTACCCACACCATTTTCCTCCAAATCCCTGGGACAAACAACCTTTAGCACCAAACACCTCTTGACCTTCCTGATACCCATTCAGCATAACTTTCCTTTTCTGGACTCATGTATTACTTCATCAACTTCCTGAGGGCAGTCATATAGTGCACCACATCCTTTTGTGGAGACTCAGAGGTTCCTTCCCAGCCTTCTATTATTAAGGCAAGTGGACCCCGAAATTGATGTCCTTACAGAAGCTCAAAGGTACTGAACCCTAAACCCTTTTACGGAATCTCTCATTAGGAACACAAGAGACATGGCGGGAGTAGACCCCACATCCTCCTGAGGTACTCTGGCAGAATCCCCATCTTGTAGTGATTTGTTAAACCTCTCCACCAAGCCATTGGTTTGTGGGTGGTATTCTGTGGAGCAGTGGTAGGTCCTACCAGCTTGTTCCCACATCTGTCTCACGTAAAACTAGATGAAACTGGTTACCCGGTCTGAGATTACTGTCCTCGGAAATTCATCCCCTGATAAAATCCCTACGAGTGCTCTCGCTATCACCTGTTCAGTCATGCTTCTCAGGGGAATCGCCTCATGGTACCATGTTCCACTACAATCAAGATGTAGTTTTTACCCAGCTATGGCGGGTTAAATGGTCCAACTATGCCCACTCCTCCCACCTGATCAACACCTACAGCTGGTATAGGCATTAACAGTCCCCTTGTCCCTCCTGATTACCCTCTAACCCGGCAAGCTTGACAGGTTCTACAAAACACTCTTTGTCTTTGCACATCCCTGGCCAGTAGAACAGAGAGTCCAGCCTATCTTCTGTTTTTCTAATGCCCAAGAGTCCTGCTAAGGGCACGTCATGGGCCAGTGACATTCGGAAATTCCAGTGCACTAATGGAACCACTAATCTTCTTCTAAAACCTGGCTCATGCTTCATTTTTCTCCCCGCAGGGAATCACAACGCGGTTGTTACAATGACCGTGTTCTGATTCCGAATACCATTACTCCACAAGTCGGAACAACGACTTGCAGAGGGGGGGGGGTGGGGGGGGTGTTGGATTTAAAATCCAACACCTTCCCTAGGGTCCGCACTGACTGGAGTTGGAATAGTAAATAGTTTAGGGCACTCATCCTGTGCCTTACTCATATCATCCCCATTAGGCCCCTCCCCCAGCAGTTAGCAGCCACCGAGACTCGACACCTGCTCTGCCTCAGGAGCCTCATTCTCCTTTCCCTGTGGAGCAAATGTGATGACCTCCGAGGCCAGTGACTTCCCGGGAATCTACCCTTTCCTGCAAACTACCTTTTTGCAGTCCCTGCAAATAGGGAATTTTTGAATTCTGCGGAGCAACCTGTGCTGCGATCAACACAGCTGAAGTGATCCAAGCTGTGCAGTCTGCTGGTCTTGGCACCAAGCCTGGGGCAATCAGATCATTGTCCAAGAGACAACCTTCAGCTTGATTTTTCCTTACCCTGACATTAAACAAGGCCCCTTGCCGTTGAGCTCAATCTCAACCATGGCAAGCAGGTACTCCAGGCCCTCTCCACTGGCTACCAATTCTGTATCCATGGTACCAGAAATTTTCTACTCAGGCTAAGGTACTTCCTCTCAACCATGGTGCCGAAGGTTCCAGTTTCTGTCAGGGCATGTACTTACCTTCCATTGATGCTAACTTTCTGCACAAACCTCATTGTATTAGCATGAAAGTGCCTCAAAGCATCTGGGTCTCTCTCTCAAGTGTCCATAGCCACTAGGTTGAGTGCAGCAGGACCCTCCCAAGTCCCTTAAACAACATGAAGCATACTTGCAATTATGGGTGCAACTGGTACAGGGTCTGTCACTTGACAGTCACTTTTAAATGTCCTACCTGGTAGCACGTCTAGCTAATCACCACCTTGGAATTAGATGAACTTCTCTGCCCTCCCTTATCATGACGCTCCTCACACCGTTACATTTCCATTTTCCTGGGCCCTCCTCTGGTTACTTGAGGTATACCCTGGCCCATACCCTCTGGTTTGGCACTAGAGTGGGGAGAACTCTTGTCCCCTTTTGGCTTAGAACCATTTTGTTCCAGCACCTTGTTCATTCTGTTTGCTACCCACTTGTGAGCCAAAACTGCTAGCCTCCCCTGGATCTTTTTCTTTCTGTTTTGACAGTTATTGCCTAAGTGGGGGGAGCAATCCTCCTTGATTAATTCTGTCATCAACTGGTTAAGGGCCCCCAACCCTCTCATCCACTCATTACAAACACACAATAATCATGAATCCATGTCTGAAACAGAACACCATTCACTCTCTTACATTCCTTGAATCTTTGAAGATACTGGGCTAGCTTCAGCCCAAACCTCCTAATCCGATATTCATCCACTCATAGACCATCTGGTCTGGCACAGGCCTCCTTCCAATGATGTGTGTCCCAGCCAAAGGCAAGCTCTCAATTAAGGCAGCTACCTTAGAAAGCTCATTCAAGCGTATGCCGTACAAGCAATTACAAGGCTTACAAAGTATTCTAAGATATCCTGGCCTTGCACATACACATGCACAAGATGTCTTGGAACTTTGGGCACTACCCGGCCTGAGCTAGAGGTAGATTCACTCATCCCAGGTGGAGTTGTCATAGCTGCCATCCTGAGCTTCTCACTTCCAAGGGTTATCTTTTCTGTCTTCAGTTCTTTTTCCTTTTACTTCTGTTCTTTTGTTTCTTCTACCACTCCCTCTGTTTTTGAAGCACATATGCCTGAGGCTGACATACTAGAGTAAACCTCTAGTCACTCCCTTAGCTTGTGTTTGGGGCTATTAAAATTAGAGACTGTCCTGCTGTGATAGATAGCTCTTTGGAGGAAGAGTACCACAAAGGAGTGGGTACTTCAAAGTGAGCCGGCCCCAGAACACCAGCTTCAAATACAAAGACACTACATCTCAAGTGTGTCTGGAAATGTATTATAAAAAGGGGAGCTTGAGACCCCTAATTATCAAACTGAAACTGTACTTCGGCATGGAGAACCTCAGCACAAGTTCTGCCTATTGTGACCGGCACTTGGGACTAAAGATCCGGCAGTCTCTCATGCTGCATGATGGGACATCACACAGGAAGTTCAAAAACACTTGCATAGAGCCTGTACCACCAGCTTCTGTCTGACTCAAGACCTGTGGGCCCTGTGAAGTGAAGGAGACCGCTTGGAGAGAGCAAAGTCCAGTGGGGATCCTGTTGCGTGGATCCTGGAAGTGGAGTGTGAGATTCTAATCCATCTGGACCACTGCACCTATTGGGCTGCTGACACTTGTGCCAAAGTCTGTGACCCCCATACCAAGTGATGGAGGACCGTTGCACGATACAGTGCTGTCACCTAAAAAGGGCTGCCACCTCTGAGCCGGGGTATGCGTCCGTACCATACAATGGGGTTTTCTATTCTGGCAGTTGCTTTGTCAGAATTGTTTTGTTCCATTACCATACCACAAACCTGTCTGCCTACCTTGTTAGACTCTTCAAGACTACTGATGTTGATAATTTTAAGACAGTGTTTCCAGGACAGAGCCAAACCTCAAAATGTCACTGCCGTTGCACTGTCTATTTGCAGGATAATTTAAAACGTAAGATCACTCTATATCACTCTTTGCTTATATATCTGGATCCTGCTACCTCCTCATGCTGGGAAACATCCTTTACAACGAAACTTTTATAACGCAGTGCTTTTACAACGCAGGTTTTACAATGAAAACCATTACAATGCATTGCACTGGGGGGCGCTCTAGGATATGGAATAGTTTTAATTTACTATCCAACACCTTCCCTACTATCCACGGGGACTGGAGTTGGAATAGTTAATTAAACTATTCACTATCCAGCACCCCAAAGCGCTATGCGTTGTAAAAACTGCGTTGTAACAGCATGCGTGGTAAAAGCATGCGTTGTAATGTCATACATCCCCTCATGCTTGCACCAGTGGCCGGTGCAGGTAAGCGCGGTGGGGCGGGACGGAGTGTGGGAGTGTTGACAGATGACGGAATATTTAATTTTACCTATTCCGTCTCCTGTCGACTTCCTCCTGCCCTGCCCCTACCGCGATTATCTGCACTTGCCGCTACTGCATGCTTAGATATCGGGAACATATCAATTGCTACATGAAGGGCACGAGTCGGGGGTGCCCGTGGGTGGATTGCGTCCACCCACTTTTTTCACAGGGTGGACGCTGTCCACCCTGCCAAGAAGTTGGGCTCCACTGATAAAGATGCTGAATTCGTCCTGGTGTAATTTGCAAACACTGGGACACTTTCAACAATGCCTGCACGTTGCTATCTGCTTTCGATCTGTAACAACGTGCAGGCGGGGTCAGGGCTTTCTCAATTCAGACTCCTGCTGGGCCCTTAACAAGGCCGAGTCTGAGGGATCATCATGCCTCCTTTTGTTCGAGTCTCCTAGCTGGCAGCAGTCAGGAGCCTCACATCTAGCAGCAAATGCAGCAGAGGGGAAACAAAGGCTCACACCTTTGTAGCACTTCACACCTACTTGAGACGCAGCTTTTCAATTTGTTCAGGCTCTGTTTAGGAGATATGCATGCACTGTAAGAACGTCAGATGTGTTGATCTTTCCCAGTATTTGCAAAAAATAAATGGCATTTATATAGTGCTTAATACCCCTAAGGATGCGTTGTAATAATTTAAATATCACAATTTTTTAATATCACAATTTTTTCTTTTAAAAAGCACTATGGCTAGAGGTAACTTTACGCTGACAAAAGGCAACATTGGTTTATGTGAAGCTTACAAAAGTGTGAATCTTCTGCCTAATCAGTAGGGTTTGCAAGTATACTTGAAATGCGCTCAAATCTACTCATGATACACTTCAATCAATCAATCATTACATTTATAGAGCGCGCTACTCACCCGTGAGGGTCTCAAGGCGCGTGAAGGGGGTGGGGTGTCGCTACTGCTCGAATAGACAGGTCTTGAGGTGTTTTCTGAAGGTGAGATGGTCCTGGGTCAGTCGTAGGTGCGCGGGGAGGGAGTTCCATGTTTTGGCTGCCAGGTAGGAGAAGGATCTTTCTCCGGTGGTGGTTCTGCGAATTCGTGGGACGGTGACTTGCTAAACATGTATGTGAGGGCTTAAGATCTGATGTCACTTCCTGTGATGCCACTTCCTGTGATGTCACGCGCATCACGCGCCACAATGTCATGCGACGTGATGTCACGAGCTGTGATGCCACTTGCTTACTGATTAACTAGGTTAGTCCCCCACTTCCTTTTTTTAGGACTTGTGCCCTGGCTACTTGTAATCTGTCCCCATAGTGGACAACTTTGATGTAAACATGTACTGTAACTCAGGAGCCCACACCACCAGCTGCCTTCCTTTAAGTGAGGCTCCAGAGGGTGATATTGGTTCTGCTTAATGTTTAAGTGGCGGACGGCTATGTGCTCCAATTAATGAGGAACTATTTAACGTGATTTGTTTCACCATTGCTGCTGACGTCTGGCTGGTGATTCATTATCGCTCTGTCGCATAGAGTAATTATGCGATACGCCCCTTTATCCTGCATTAACATATTTTCCATATCTTAATTATTCAGCACAGAATTATACGGCACTTCTCCCATACTTCCACTTAGCCTTTCTCGGCGAGAATGCCATTCTCATCAGGTCACCTTTTACCATTATGCCGTGGCATTCAGTCTCTCGCCCATCAGTGTATGCTGGTAGCCATTGAACTCTGAATGATCCCCCCGCTTCTCATTTGTGCTCAGCCACCGTTCATCTGCAGCATCCAATGACTCAAAACATGAGCAATCGGCCAGCGCCGGCGCCATTTGACCCGGTGAGAGTTCAACCACCCAGACAGAATATGTACCATTGTGTGAAATATCCAGGCCCTGTCAGCGGTGCTGCTGAATCCTAGCAGCTTTGAACGTTTTTTGCACATTTGGTTTCTGTGTCTAGACGGTGTGCAATGCTTTGCAGAGTGCATGCATTTTTTTTAAACAATATATTCGTAACCTACGTGTTTTGTAAGTAAATGCTGTCGATAATGGTGTAAATATGCCTGGCCTGGAGTTTAGTAACACGTGTTTACTCTCTCTCTTGGGGTGTTTGTTTCACAGCTCCTTCCCAGCAGCCTCCTCCAAGGGGTGAAGTGTTCAATTCTTCTGTCATCATACTTTCCTGGGACCCGCCAGATTCACCCAACTCCAACAGACTGCACTACAGTTTACAGAGAGATGGGCTGGAAATCCACGTGACTGAGGATCAGCATCCTTACAGTGAGTATGATCAGACCTGGACGCAGTATTGATGCACAAAGATGGGTCCCTGCACATCAGTCTGGGTCGGATGTCTTCTTTCTGTCAATCAGTGTTTTCAAATGTTACTTTTCTTCTTTATTGTCCCGGGCATACATATACTTTTCAGCCCCAGCACCTGGAAGCTGTCATTCAATAGCATGTCAATGCTATATAAACAAAGTAAACCATAAAACAAATTTCAGGTAACCTGTGTCTAGGTTAACGAACAAACCACAGTTAGTCTTTTCCATAAAGAAAGGAGTTTCCTATTTAAAGTTTACAAGTATTAGCAATGTATTCTAAAAGTGCAAGTCAGCCCTTAAGCAGAAGACTATCATACATTTTAAGAATTATCTGCACAATCCAGTAAGTGCATTATCACAAAATAAGGGCGTGTAATAAATGATTCCCAAATAAGCTTGCTGTCATGCCATTGTGAGAATTAGCGTTTATTTCCGGAGTTGTTTTTCCAAATAAAAAAATGAACATCGTTGGCATCTTTTATTTTTCGATAAATGGTAGTCTTTGTAATTGGACGAGTTAGTCATTTATGATTCCATTTGGCACAGAACAGTATTTATCTCACTCATTTCCGACAGGCATGTAGAGTGTAACTTACTGCACGTGCTTTATTTACTCATGGATAAATAGTTGACTAAGCAATGTTAGGTGATGTATTTAGGATTGTTCACAGACGTCATAATCCGAAAAGTGGCCTGATACCTTGTGCATGTCATCCGTGCCTTTCTACATCTCACATGTCCACAGTACGTCAAGCGAGAGGTGTTTTCATGGATGCAAGCCGGGGCCATATTATAAGGATACATTCAACTGTTCCTGGCTTTTTTTACCAGCATTGCGTTGACTCCTCACATTTGTAACTTCAATGTTCCCATCCGTTAATGGTCCTACACAGCATACGCTAGAGTGTTGTTATCTAAAATGTCTTCATTGGCTAAAGATGATCCTCAAAATGTGGACCTCGTTGAGAGATATGAAGAGCCTTCTCTAGAAAGGACACTGTGTTTGAGGAGACTCTTACAAGATTGCAAGTATGTCATCGAAATTGATGCAAGTGATATTTGTGCATTCAGATATGTGGTACACGGGGGAACGCCTGGGAAGGAGGTGGGGCAGAGTTGGAGGTGCATCAGCATGTTCTGAAAAGTATGACTTGGAAGGTACATGTGGTATCGATGGGTATTTCTATCTGCCCTACAATCCTATTGACCGCCATGAAGGGGTGAAGGCATGCTGAATAAGTGCCGATGTGGAAGGAGTGTGCTAAAGAAAACTTAAGCGAACATTGATGAAGCCAATAGGTTAGGTTTTATGTGACAGCACTGCAAAAATAGATATGCAGAAATCCTGTTCCCACAAACTTTGCCAAATCTTGGCATTATTGATAGTGTTAGTGGTGTCAGTGGTGGTATTGTGACATTGGTTTTGGAGTAAAATTGAAGGTAGAAGAATAGAAGTGATGGTTTGGGTGATAAAGATGTTGGTGTTAGTGGTGGTGGTATTGGTGATGTTATTGCTAGGCTTGGTTTTGCTGATAGTCCTGTCAATGGTGTGGTTGGTATTGGTGGTGGTGTGGCATTGATATTGTTGGTGTGAAAAAAAAAAACCTTAACGGGTCCTATTAGGGTTGGACGAACACTGCAGTTATGATTCAAGCATTCAAAATGCATGTTGCAATAACATGAGTGTTTTCCTGTACAATGCATGTATTATATAAAGAACTAAAGGGGACCAAAAGTGTGATGACTGGCGTTTACATTTTAATGTAAAATAGAAACGTAGGCATTCGCAATGCAAGCACACAATAAAAGGCAGAATGGGAAACAAAATAGACGGTGAGAAAGATACTCATCTGAGCTGACCTAAGATGTGATTGAGAAGGACTAATTGCAGTGGATAAAAGAGGGTGGTTCATGTAAATCAATGACTGAAGGGACATAACCCAAAACCCACTCTAGATTTATTGTATGCAAATAAGGCTTGCAGACAACTGCAAAGTCTTTCCGGACCTAAGGTGGATAATAAAAAGAGTTATTATCATTGTCTTTTTCTTTGCGGGTCTCGGGCCCAGTTCAGGTGGGGTGGGGCTAGTCTCCCTGTCGTCAGAGCAGATTGCGGAGTGTTTTGGAATCCTCTAAGTACGCATGCTGGTTCGGCCAGCCCTCTTGGGCCGGTCAAACTGTCATGTGCACTTAGCATGCTCTCCACTGGGCTGTGAGGCACAGCCCAGCATAGAACATGCCCAGGCTCCCAGACACTGCCAGAGCAGCCTGTTTGGCTGCTCAGACCAATCATGACGCTGCTGATGCAGCCTTGTGATTGGCTGGGAGAGGCAGGGAGCCTGGGTGTTTCCGGGTCCGCGGACAGAGGAGAGGCTGCGGCGGCAGATGCAGCTGTGACGTCGACAGGTAAGTTTATTTTTTATTATTTTTTCAACCCCTGCCCCAGCACCCCAATTCTGAGGCAGCCACCACTGCTAGGAGCAATACTCAAATGTACGCATTGGATTGAGCGAACTTGGTGAAGAATTTAGGTATTTAAATCAATGATGGCTTTTTATTCATACCGCAGGGAAACATAGTAATAGGGTCCTGGTTTGGATTATTCTGTATCATAAAAAAGTTCCTTCATTTTTTGACCTTCTCAGCCAGGAAACAGGTGATACAGATGCTGCTGTCATCTAGGCTGGATTATGGCAATGCCTTGTTTCTGGACCTGCCTGACTACCTTATTAACATATTACAGGTGGTGCAAAAAGCTACACCACATACTCTCCTGGGTTTGCCTTTGAGAGCACAGGTGTCTCCACATATATAAGCACTGCATTGGCTCCATATAAAAAAGAGAATCTTATTTAAGATTCTCGTTCTGGTCCATAAAGCCCTTAATCACATGGGCGCCAAATAGCTTACGGCACACATTAGTTTTATGCTCCCTCCAGATGCCTTCTTTCAGCCAAAGCCTTCTTAGGCAAAACTCCTAAGATCAGGCACACTAGGACTAGTTGTAAATCCATATCCTTCTTATGTCCGTCAGCTTGAAACAAACTTCCCTCTGAGCATTACAGATATGTCTAATTTCAGAAAAAGACTTAAGACATGATTGTTTAACCGAGTCTAAACTGATTAGGCTTCTATTGGTGAGCAGCGGTGCAGAGTGCTAGGACACTCAGTGGAGTAACAAAGGGGCAGATGTAGGTAATCTACATTTACCGATTCTAAAATACCGAATTGTACCGATTCGGTGTTTTAGAATCGGTAAATGGTATGTAGGAAAAAATTCGGTAAATGTTACCGAATCGGTGAGATTCGGTATTTAAGAATCGGTATTTACCGATTCGGTAATTCCCATTCATTCCTATGGGACTGGAGGCCCATAGGAATGAATGGGAAGCCATTCACTATTACCGATTCGGTAAATACCAAATCGGTAATAGGGGGCACATATTCAAGGGTGACAGGGTGTCACATTGGCACCCTGTTACACCCCTGAATAGTGCATGGGTGCACATGTGGCACACATACATGCCCTAAGGGCATGTATGTCTGTCACATGGCACTTCAAATAAAATTAAAAAGTGAATTTTTAAAAGAATTCGGTAATTATCATCAACTTGAAGTTGGTGGTAATTAACAAATTCTTACAGCACATAAGCACTCTTTAATGTGCTTTCTACATAGCATTTACCGATTCTGTAAATACCGATTCGGTATTTACCGAATCGGTATTTACCGAATTGTCCCTTACATTGGAAGGGGCTAAATACCGGTTGGTAACGGCTGAAATTCGATAAATTACCGAATTTCGGCTGTTATCGACCGGTATTGGGCTACCTACATCTGGCCCAAAGTGCTTTATAAATGCCTGTTCTTTCATTAATTCATTCATCTGGTGACAGGCCTCACAAAGTGGGGCACTCCCTACCTTTGTTTGAAAAACCATGTTTTTACATAGTTACAGTATTTCCAACCCCCATTCCTGAAATCCGGTCTCATCCATGTATTTTCTCTGCACTTAAAGAGCTGCTGTGTTCTTTCTCTACAGCTTCTCCCGATATTATTTCTATGAATTTGTGACTTTTTTCACTTCTATTTTTTTTTATTTAATTTGGATTTCTTTTCGCTACCATTATCTTATTGTTTTGCTTCTTCTTGTACTATTTCTTCATCAAAAGTATCTTTTGCTCCAATTGCTGAATCTGCAGTTTTCACTGCCTTAACATCCTACAACAGCTGTTGCCATTGCTCTTTGCACTTTGTTCATTCATTTTATGTTACATGCCTTCCTAGTGTCACATGCTCTTTATTCATTTTCTGTTTCGTGGAATATTGTCCTGTTTACTTCATACATACCACTGTTGTTTGTATTCTTAAAAAGCCTGCTCTCAACTCCTCATCTTCAACTAACTTTTGGCCTATTTTTTTTTTCTTCTAAACATGATAACGTGTGGTCAGCAATCAACTTTCTTTCTAATATCTCATCTATTTCTTCTTCAGTCTGTTTGTTGGACTGGCCATTTTATGAAAACTACCCTCCTCTGTGTCATGGATTTTGCACCGTCTACTCATCATGCTAATGACTGACCTCTGCTTGTTCTTCTTTAGCTTTCAGCTATTCTTCACGAAGCTGACCAATCTTGCTCTCATCCCATCTCTTTCTGCTTTGAGTAATTTCTTTATTGCTCCTAATCAGCTATCCCCATTAGTTCTATTTTAAATCTAAGTTCCTGCATCTTCTGATCTTGGCTGTTGTTGGCCATCCTACATTCAATTATCTTCTTACTCTTTCCTTTTCTGCCTGTAAATGTGGAGTCACCTTTTAGGCCTTCCTCTCACTTCCCACAAATGTTGCTTGCACTTGCCAATATTTAAGAACAGCTCTAAGATCTGGTATGCTCATATTTCAGTCCACTTTAGCCTCATGCCCCCTCTATTTTTCTGACTGAACTATCCTTTTTCGCTCTAAGTCGTTATCTCTGCATATACTTTCCATCAACTACAACAGAGGAAAAACTCTACTGTCCATTTACACATCATGCAGCCTCCAACTACTAATATTTCTCAATGTTTGCTTCTCTTTATTGCCTCCCTCTACCACTCGAATATTATTCAGTGTTCTCTGCATCATCTATACGTTTTCTTCTACCTATATTTTCTTATTTTTATCCCATTCCCAAAACAGATATTCATACACAAAAAAAAACAATACCCTCTTACTATTGCTTCGCCCTTCTTAAACTTGTTTTCCCCTTTCTCTCTTCTTGCGCCAGTGCTGAAGAGAAGACTCATAAGGGGTTTTATTTCTCGACATCTTGTTGGCCTTTTGTAATTGACTATTTTACTCAAATATTGGGTCTTTAAATCAAGTTTTGTTTGGAGTCTCGAAAAAGGTGTCTTATAAATGTATGAATTAAATTCAATCAATGAATGAAGGTTCTGTCTTCGGCCTTTTCTGGCATAATGCAAAATATCATAAAAATTCATGATTTATTGTTTGTAATTAAATTAGTCTAAATTCCGTGGGTGGGGAAGGTTATGAAAGGGAGGTATTAATCTGCTTACATGCGCTTAAAACATTTGACTTTGATAGCTGTCTGCTATTCTAATTGAAAGTCAGTGTTTCATCCCTTTTTAATTCTGATGCCTTCCATTATCGCTCATTACTTTGTGCTGTGCCACGCTGCATTGTGCAGATTACAACACCTGCCATTATGTAATGCAGCTGAACGTACTGGGTCAAAGCAGAAGTGTAAATCCATTTCGATGACGCCCCAACCATCAATTCGGATGATGAGAAATGAAATCACATTTAATTTGGTCGGTGCCACAAAACGTGGAATAATATCAAACTATCTGCTAAGTTCAAGAATTGGCAGATATCCAGGTAATGTCCCTGAAAATAATGACTATTGAAACGGTAAATGGCAAGTTGTTTACAGCCACAAGCAGGATTAAATTGAGCTGCAGTGATCCCAAGCTGTCAGGATATCGAATGGGTATGTGTGAGGTGCAGGGAACGCACTGTAATCACACTGATGCATTTAAATCAACATTGGTTGGATCTGTTTAGAGTTTGGTAAAGTTTACTGAATCTGCTTTTTTTGGTAAAGTTTACTATTGCTTTGACGTGCTCAGTGGAGGACATATTTGCTTGTGTTTTATTGTTCCTAAGGGCTGGATTCTTGCTCAACAAATTAAACTGGTGAGACAAAGGTGTAGGGGGACAATAGGGAGAGAAGAGGGATTGTGTAACCTGATGACTTTGGTCTTCGAGACAATTCTGAAGCTATTTTGTGTAAGTCTATTGGCGTGAATAATTCCTGCACCCTATCCAGTACTGTGCTTTCAGCGGTAAACAAAGATTGTGCTTTCAGTGGTAAACAAAGATTTTGACAAGTGTGATGTTGTAAGGAAGACACGACTGCACCATCAGGTTTGTAGTTTTTGGATGATTTAATGCAGCAAACAACATGGTGTCGATCCACTCCAAGGAGCCAGGAGCAACTGATTCTCTTGGAGCCCTCTCAGCTTTCCATTGTAGAAACCCTAACAAGTTACATCATAACACATTCCCCTCCGTAACAATTAATTAAAACATGAACATTTGTGAAAAGTAACTATAATAAAATGCTATCACCAAAATAAAAGATGAAAGCAAAGAGGATGGATGTGCACAAAAAAACAAATAAAACAGAGCAGATATACTGGATTCAAGTGTCTCACAAAGAGCTCACATTCTCACATAGTCCTACAAGTAAGAAGAAGGCCAGCGGACTCTAACCTCACCAAACCACCACCACAGCAAACCTTCTCTCCTAATGCAATTCTGACATGAGACCTATAAATCCAAACATATGGTGTGCCACGGTACACCAGGATTTTCCATATGACCTTCTGCAAATTGACTGTGAACTCTCAATCTTTTTTTCACTTTCTTTGTATATGTTGCAGTTTTCTACCCACCTCTTGGTTTGATCTTCAAGTCCTGTCCATCAGAATACCCTTTTAAGTCTTTTACTCTTCAAGCCATGACCGAAGTGGCCCTAATGTGCTAATTTAAATAAACAAAATCTCAACCCTACAGGTGGTACAAAACGATCACCCCTCATGACAATGCCCTGAACACTTACAGACAATTCCTCTAACACTTTAAAGAATGGACTAGCTGAAGTTCAAATGGTACTTTCCATCACAGCCCGCTTTTGAATCATTAAGGTCCCCTCCTTCAACACAACGTAAGATCTAATTTCCTCCACCCATTTCAACCTAGTGAAAGTAAGTAATACACACTGTACCACAACTTGTCCCAATGCTACTGCTCCTTCTGTATCCAAACTTTTCACTGCACAACCATTCACTTTTCCCAGTCCAATGACATCCTTGACAGACAATCAGCCTGCACATTCTTCCATCCATGTACAAATTCTACAGTATGCAGATATTCTTGCAACCTTGCTGCTAACCTGGCCAGTCTTGCTGACACTTTGGCAGCTCCACCAGCTGACAAAATTTGAATTAATGGTTTATGATCAGTCCTTAATACAAAACACAATCCCCACAAATACACAAGTAAAAATTCTGCATCCCAGGCTGCCGTTAGGGCCTCACACTCAATTACAGAGTAGTTCCTCTCCTCTTGTGTCAGGGTGTGTGACTCGAACGCCACAGTTTTTTAATTCTTATCATGACTTTGAGATATTACACCACCAATGCCAGTCACACTGGCATCCACTGTGAGAATCAACTTTAATTTGATGTTAAACATAGTAAGAATCCCTGCTTCATATATTTCTTTTTTATACATTCAAACAAATCTGTTGTTCTTTCTACCACACAAACTTGCTCCCTTTACACAAAAGTTTCTGTCTGCCAATTTTTCCAGACATTTAGCGTAATACCCAATGAGACATAAAATGTTTTCTACTAGTCTTTATCATTACGACAAGGAGCTGATCTTATCGTTTACTAACAAACATCGGTTGGGCTTGATCCCACCACTAGCTATAGGGTAGCCCAGATATTCAATGTGCTCAGTTAACCCATTCGCTGCTAGGACTTTCCTCCTTGTGCTAAGCCTTTTTTGGCCATTTGGGGGAGTTTGTGCTTAGACCCCTGTAACTTTTTGACCACATAAGTTATCCACGCCAAATTTGCGTCCTTTTCTTCCAACATCATGGGGATTCTAGAGGGACCCAGGGTTTGTGGAATCCCTTGGAGGGGACCCAGAAATTAGACAAAATACAGCTAAATTTTGTTTTTTTGGGGAAAAATGGGAAAACAACTGCTGCAAATGAAAGCGTTTGTTTTTTTCCCTGCAAATGGTATCAAAAAGGATTTGTGGGGCTGAAATCACTATTTTCACAGCTTTAGGGAATTACAAACTTTAGTCAGAAAACCAAAAGTTTTTACAGTTTTGGCATTTTTCTGGGACATAGCCTATTTTTTCTATTTTTTGTGCTTTCAACCTCCTTCCAGTTAATGGTAGGAATGTGTATGAAAGAAATAATGGATCCTGGAAAGCTATACATTTTTGCAAAGTAGACACAATTTCGGATTCAGCAAGGGGTCATTTGTGTAGATCCTTTAAGGTTTCTTTAAAGAAACGAATAGTGAAATATAGGAAAAATTGAAAATTAGTTGAAAAAAACAGCTTTTTGTGTCAAGATTTTCACCTGTAACTTCTACTTATGACAGCTCTTTGAAAGCAATATATTGTTACATCCGCTGGACCTTACTGGTAGGGAGGATATATAGGACTTGTAGGTTCACCAAGAACCCAACTAACCCAGAGCCAAAAACTGAGCAGCAACTTGCAATTTTTTTTATTATGTACCGGGCATATAGCAATTATTTTGGGAAAATGCATACATGGAAAACCTATTGAGGCGACATCAAAATTACCTATCACAAAACAACCTGGTTTTGCAAGGGGGAGTCCCATGAGTTTTTGGCCCGGGCCCGGCGGCCATTTAGGGAAACCTACCAATCCCACACATTTCTGAAAACTAGACACACGGGGAGACCTAGCAAACCTATATATTTTTGAAAACTCGACACCCATGGGAATACAGAATGGGGTGACTTGACTGCCCCTGACCAGGTTCTGTAACCCAGCATCCAGCAAGTTAGCTAAAAAATTCACTTTTTTCTGATATTTCTGTGTTGGAAAGTACTGGAATCTACGTGGATCCACAAATTTCCTCCCACCGAGTGTTCCCGAAGGTCTCCAAATAAAAATGATACCTCACTCACGTGGGTGGGTCAAGTACCCATGACAGGCAAGGGCCAAAACCTATTAAGGCGACAACAAAATGACCTATCATAAAACAACCTGGTTTTGCAAGGGGGGTCACCTGGGTTTTTGTCCCCGGGTTCGGCGGCCATCTTGGGAAACTACCAAAGCCAAACATTTCTGAAAACTTGACACCCGGGGGACTCCAGCAAAGTATGGCTTCCGTGGGTCCCCCAGCGTTTTCCTTCCCATCATCCCCTACAAACCTCAAATTTAGGTGAAAAAAATCAATATTTAAATACATTTTTGCGTGGGATCACCGTGTCAGCACAAATGTCCTACCACCCAGCGTTTCCCTTGTTCTCCTGAGTAAAATGATACATCACTTGTGTGGGTAGGCCAAAGGCCTGTGACTAGGAATAGCCCGAAACATAGGGATTTAGAGTATAGCACCGAGAATTCTAAGCGTTACATTTTCTTAAAAATATGTTTTTAGCCAGTTCTGCTTTGGATTCACATATTTCAATACAAGACCGGAGGCTACATTATGTTAATGCTTTTCCCTTTCAGGGTGTGTCTTAAGGCGTGGTATATCCCCACCTCACACCCCCTTTTCCCTACTGATCTCCAATTAATGGAGATTTTTTCATTTCCTACACACTCCCTGTGCGGATGTATACATCTTACTTTTTATTCCCCCTTACAGGTCCTATTTTGTCATAACTTGGTAATTTAATATTTACTTGCCTGCCCGCTGACGCTTTATTTTTGCAGCGTTTTATTCATGTTCACTTCGTGTACTTGCGACCTCCTCTCCAATTGGTGGCACTCTGGCCTCAAATGCGCTCTGGATCGCCCCACTTAGTTCAACTACTTTGCTTTAACTCTGTCTTCGGCGATTCCTTCCCGACAAACGGAGGAAAGTGAGGAAGGTACCTTGGCAACAGGAGCGTAACACCATCCCGTTGCCTATGACCATTCCTCTTCTCCCTCCGGCCTCCTTATGATAGCAAAAACAATTGTTGTCAAGGCCGGAGGGGAGGTTTCTACAGGAACACCTCTGTTTTTCAGCTAAAACAACTGATCACTCAAGCACATTCAGTATCACTCGAGCGCGTTTGACTCGTTTTTTCAGAGCCGACTGCCCATATCTAACTGCAAGTGTCTTTTCTTCAAAATGTAATTCTTTGCCTCATATACTTAATATTTACTCTTACACTATGTCTGATTCACATTCATGTGAGGCTTCTGCTCCCACCCCAAACCTAGACAACGAAGCACTTAAGAAAATGCTTCATATTGAAATGAAATCTTGTATGATGGAGACACTTTCACAATTAATGGCCTCTAAGCGCTCACTCCCAGATGATGATTTTACTGAGTCTACAATCCCACATCACGATGACTCAGGACTTCAAGGCAAAAGGATAAGGAAAAACTAAAATATTGAAAAGAGCAACATGGGAGATCTTGAAACCTCGTCTATTCAGGGAGGTCTTAGCACCGCAACCAATAATGGAGGCTCACACAAATCAAATTCTCAAGATGTCCTTGGTGGCACAAAACACCCGGGTGTCCTTGGTGGCACAAAATATCATAAAGCTCTATATAAAATGGGAGATGACGAGTCCAATGAATCTTCAGACTTTCTGGATGAATATGTCCTCCATCTTAATGATCATGATCAGGATTTTGACGAAATGAGAGACAAGGTCCCGTCATCCTCTAAGGCAGAGGTCTTCAAACTTTTGTAGGTTGAGCCCCCCCAGCTGAATTTTTTTAGATGTTGGGCCTCCCCACCACCTGACAGAAATTTCTGGACTCGACTGCCACGCGCACATTCCGGGCATATTCAGCGAATAACATTCAATACAATACGTTTTTTATGGTTGTTGCATGAAGCAAACATTTCTCTACAAATAGTAATAGTTTCCCTCACATAAATTACATTAAAAAGAAATTAAACAAAACGGTATTTACAAGAATTTGTTTAGGAATTATTCCAGTCCATCAGGGAAAAAACAGGACTGTCTCTATCAAGGGGCCCCTGGAAGGCTGGATTGTAGTGCATTTAGATGTCTCCTTTTGTAATTTAGGACGAAAACCTTAATGGGGCACGACATGCCCATACTTGTGTACAGGGGTGAGTGAGGCGACCATATGAATTTGGGTGCGCATGTTAGTGCAGAGTGGGACGAATGAATGTAGTGGTGGACTTATTCGAGTGAGATTGCAGATTGAACAGTGAGGGGGACAGGTGAGTGAAGTGTCACGAGTGCAGGTTGAGTAGTGTGCTCGTGTGACTGCAGGGTGAAGTACAGGGTGAACAGCGCAAGTGCATTGTGAGTGCAGAGTGATCACTGTGAGTGGAGGGTAAGGGGTGAACGGTGTGAAAACATTGTGATCAGTGTGAGTGCAAGGTGAGAAGGTGAGTGGGTGAATAGTGTGAGTGCATGGTGATAAGTGTGAGCGCCTTGTGATCACTGTGAGTGCAGAGTGATCACTGTGAGTGGAGGGTAAGTGGGTGAATGGTGTGAGTGCATCGGGGTCAGTGTGAGTGCTGGGTGAGAGTGAAAGTGAAGGGCGAGTATGAGGAGTGAGTTGTCTGAATGCAGGGTGCATTCCCAGACACTTAAAGTAACTCAGCATGTTATTGACGGCAGCGTAGGGTTTCAAATGTGTTAAACTATTGCTATTATGGCAGTAACCAGGGATCAGAGTGGAGCAAATAAATAATGTGCTGAACCCTCAACAAACTTCCAGTCTTACGATTAGGGTTGCCAGCTCATTATTTTGATGTCACAGATGGTATAAAAATAAGCAGTCACCAAAAGATGTATTTTCAGCACTTGTCTGTGCATACTTTGAACAGCAAACATAAATAGAAAGAACTTTTTTTTTCTAGAGCTGCATGAATGATCCATGACTGATAATAAAAGGGAACAAATATAGAAAAGTCACATTACAAATGAATCAACAAAAAGAAGGGGGGACCGGGAGCTCGTTAACATTACAAATGAATACATACTTCTTATTTATAACCATATTTAGCAACTTGCAAGCTGTTTAAACAACACATGGCTGACTGGTATTTTGTGTGCCTGTCTGTGTAATTTAAAAAAAACTTCTAGGGACGTTTTAAGGATTTTGGGGCCTGTAGGCCAAATGTATTTTTGGAGCCCCTGTTCGGACTAGCGTTGATTTTATGATCCAGTCTCAGCTCGTTCATGCCTTCTTTGGTCAAATACTACATGTGTGTACATTGGATATTCAGGGATAGTGATATGTGTTTTCACTATGTAACACAACAGCAGTTCACTAATATTAATGCAAATAATCTGTCACACCCTTCTATTTCTCATATGTGAGGTAATGTATTGATCAAAAATAAACTTTTTATATGGATGTCGCATGACGCATAAACACATTTTGTCTGCTAAATGTCTGTAATAGACTTTTACACATAAAAAATGAATGATTGAAAAACACTATTTACAACATTGTGTTTAAAAAGGATTCAAGGTCATGAGGGCACGACTGTAGAATAGAGCTGACTCTTTCACCCCCCACCCCCTCCCCCCTCACACCCCCTTTGAAAGGCTGTGGCCCATGCCGTAAACGTCTCTGGAAACTTTGTCTCCATTCTGCGAAGAGCTAACTCTCCCAGGAGGGAGTTAATTCATAAGAGCTGAAATGCTTCAGCTGCAGTGAGAGGCAAGGGGTCTCCTCTGCTAAAGCTAAAAGTGTGTCTGTTTGTTTTCTTTCGGTTTTAGCAGAGGAGACTCCTTGCCTCCCATTGCAGCTTGAGCATGTCACCTACAAATTAACCCCCTCCTGGGAGACTTAACAACACAAAAGATGCCGTCGATCTCCCCTCCCTCCCCCTTTCAAATACCGGAGTCCTCCAAGAAGACAGGGAAAGCAGGGAACAAAGGTCAGCATGGAGTGCGCGCCCCTCCTGGGAAGGTGTCGTGCCCCCCCAGGGGGGCGTGCCCCACAGATTGAAGAACACTGCTCTAAGGGTACTATTCTTAACCCCTTGGGAGAGGAAATGTTCTCCCCGCTTAATTTAAAACATCCAAGAAGTTCTGAATGGTCACCTCAAGACCACGTTGCTAAGTTTAATAAAAAATGAATTAGAAACCTGTTGGAGAGAGAAACACAAAATATCCTTAGGGCTGAATGCTCAAGACCCTCTGTTGAGGATGAGACTTGATATACCCCTAAACTACACCCAGAACTAATTACGTTTCTTTTCAAACTTGGGCGTGACCCAAGAAAAGGGATGGAAAAGTCCCTTAAAGGGTGCCAAGATCGTCTGCTAGATGTTCTGGGTCCACGAGCCAGAATTCTGGACTCCGCCGAAGACAGCCATATTAATGGCACTCACCTTAATACTGAGCTAATTAGAGGTTGGAGCCAGAGGGCTAGCATTCTCCTGGGCAACGCAAATGTTAGCATGAATGCTGAGAGACGCAGAATCATGCTTACAAAAATAAACCCTAAACTAAGCGACTTAGCTGATAAAGAACCTTCACAGAGCCCTAAAGGTCTCCTCTTTGGTGAAGACCTCATCAAGGGCCAGATGTAGGTAATCCAGATTTATCGATTCTAAAATACCGAATTTTACGGGTTCGGTATTTTAGAATCGGTAAATGGGATGTAGGTATCCATTTGATATTTTTTACCGAATCTGTAAGATTTGGTAAATACTGAATCGGTATTTACCAATTTGGTATTTCCCATTCAACCCTATGGGCCTCCAGGCCCATAGGAATGAATGGGAATTACCGAATCGGTAAATACTAATTGGGTAAAATGGGGAACACATTCAAGGGTGGCAGGGGGTCACATTGACACCCTGTTGCACCCCTGAATAGTGCATGGGTGGACATGTGGCACACATGCATGCCCTAAGGGCATGTATGTCTGCCACATGGCACTGTAAAAAAAGCACAAAATTGTTTTTTAACAGTTTTCGTTATTTACCACCAACTTGTAGTTGGTGGTAAATAACGAATCCTTGCAAGTGAAAAGCACTCAATTGAGTGCTTCCTACATTAAGGATTCGGTAATTTACCGAATCGGTTTTTAAGAGTTCGGTAATTTACGATTCCTTAAATTACCGATTCTGTAAATTACCTAATCCTTATATTAGGCCCCTACATCTCAAATGCCTAATAACTGTCGGTAACGGCCGAAATTCGGTAATTTCGGGCCGTTACCGACCGGTATTAGGCTTCCTACATCTGGCCCTATAGTCTCTAGGGAAATATGTCCCCACTTTTACCGCACTTGATATAGCGCGACAAAACATGCACAAGGTATTTAATAGCAACCTTTATGGTAGGGCCGGAAGACGGGGCCTCTCTTCCGGCCGCTTTAATCAAATGCCCTACTTCAGAGGCAAACTCAATGTACCTCAGTTCTACCCTCAACGAGGTAGAGGTCAACGTAGCAGAGGATTCAGATCATGCAGAGCATCTAACTCCAACACCCCTTCAGGTGGGTTCTCTTCCTTCTCCTTCTTTCCCCTTAAAAGTGAGCAGCAGACTCAACTATTTTTCACACAAATGGAAGTTGATTACTCAGGACACTTGGGTCTTAAACACCGTAAAAGGGTTTTATGATAGACTTTTCTCATACACCTGTTCAAACCTCATTCCCGAGGGACTTCCCTCCAACTCTGGATCAACAAAAAATTGTAGAGGAAGAGATTCCTCTATGCTTCAGAAAGGAGCGATAATAGAGGTTTGCCTAGAAGAACTAAGATTCATAAGCAACCTCTTTCTAGTTGAAAAAAGGACAAGGGTTGGAGACCTGTCATAAACTTAAGAGATTTGAACAAGTTTTTGACTTAGACACTTCAAGATGGAAGGCATCCACCTTTTGAGGGGTTTACTTTTGGAAGGAGACTGGCTAGTCAAACTAGACCCTAAAGGACGCCTACTTCACCATTTCTATGGCAGAAGTCCATCAACCTTTCCTCTAATTTATCTGGAAAAATCACTTATACCAATTTCAGGCACTCCGCTTCGGTCTCTTCCGCCCCTTGGTGCTTCACCAAGGTCATGAGATGTGTTGTTTCATACCTAAGACTAAGAGGGATCCGTTTAATAATTTATTTAGACTACCTTCTTATTATGTCGCAAGACCCCTCTCAATTAACCAAAGAACTGAATTCTGTGATAGATCTTCTAGAGGGTCTAGATTTCATTATAAACAAAGAAAAGTAATTCCTGACTCCTTCCAGGAACCTGAAATTTCTAGGCTTCACAGTAGACACATTACGGTGCCTCCTTCTACTTCCCTCAAAGAAAATTTCAAAAATCAGAACGGAAATAAGATACGTCCTAAAACTACAAGATCTATTCCTGACAGAACTTGCCAGACTTTTAGGTCTACTCTCATCGTCCATTCAAGCCATCTGTCCCGGTCCCCTCAATTACCGGGCACTCCAGAGAGTCAAGGCCAGAGCCCTAAGATCTGGTCTCTGGTACGGAGATCGGATTTGCCTAGACCAAGTAGCCCGATCAGAATTAGCCTGGTGGCTGGAGAACCTGGATGCGTGGAACGGGAAGGCTATCTTTGGTTTGAAACCGGCGTTTATTTGGGAATCGGATGCAAGCCTTCATGGCTTGGGAGCTTGCCTCCTCAATCAAAACACTGGTGGTGTATGGTCTCAAGAGGAATCTCTTCACCACATAAACTATTTAGAACTAACAGCTGGTCTTTATGCCCTCATGAGCTTCAAACACTCTCTCCAAGGGAGGTCAGTCATTCTACAGATGGACAACATGTCAGTGGTAGCTCATATACACCGCATGGGAGGCACCAAATCTGCAGATCTATCGGCCCTAGCTAAAAAACTTTGGATGTTTTGTCTGGAACACAAAATTGCCCTGAAAGCGGAATATCTTCCGGGGAAATCGAACATCTCTGCAGACTGGAACTCAAAATTCCTACTAGATTACAGCAGTTGGAAACTGAATGGTTCAATTTTTAATACCTTTAACACGATTTGGGGCCCTCTAGAGATAGATTTGTTTGTGAGCAGACTAACCTTTCGTGCACGCTACATGTGCACTGTTTGTACTCGCGCTGCTGTTCATTCATTTACCTGGAGACAATCTGCACTCTGCTCTGCCGAGGTTCACTGGAAGCAGACAGGCAGTTGCAGCAACGAATCAAAGAAGTGCTATACTCGTCCCTCCTTCCCGCCTCGTTCTGACACCGGTGACTAGCACCGTTCGAGCAGAGGGCGTGGAAGGTCCGAGCCAGCTACTTTCGGCAGCTACCTGCAGCGCTCTAGTTGTTGGGACGCTGGGGGGGATATAAGGCATTGGATCCTGGATCTCCTCGTGGTAAGTGGGCAGTGGCAGTGTCCCTACCGCTTTTAAAGACGCGCTACCGGCGTATTTGTGATCTTGCAACTTGTATGCTGTAATAGCGCGTGAGCTCTTTTAAAATAATTTTAATTCACTTGGGCACTGGGGTGAGCCAGAGCGTGCACGCTACATGTGCACTGTTTGCACTCGCGCTGCTGTTCATTCATTTACCTGGAGACAATCTGCACTCTGCTCTGCCGAGGTTCACTGGAAGCAGACAGGCAGTTGCAGCAACGAATCAAAGAAGTGCTAGACTCGTCCCTCCTTCCTGCCTCGTTCTGACGCCGGTGACTAGCACCGTTCGAGCAGAGGGCGTGGAAGGTCCGAGCCAGCTACTTCCGGCAGCTACCTGCAGAGCTCTAGTTGTTGGGACGCTGGGGGAGATATAAGGCGGATGTGTCAAAGGCAGCGCAGCGGACGAGCGCAGCGGGCGCGCCGAAGGCGCGCCGAAGTTGCGCCTAAGTTAAGCCCGTCTGCGCCCGTCCGCGGCTGGGCGCGGGCCAGGGCCATACCCCCTGCCTCTTCACCCGAGCATGTGTGCTGGAGTCGTGAGGACCTAGTGAGCCTCCGCAGTAAGCATTTGGGACCATGTTTACACAGTTTGAATGTTGAGCACACTGCGGGTTGCAGTCATTGCAATTTCGCCTTTTATCGGGGGAACGCGACAACTAGAGATCAACACGTTCTGGTCTGTGGCTTACTGAATGTTCGATCTTTACGTAGGCACAGACTTGACATGTATGATCTCCTTAGTGAGAAGCAATGGGACCTGGTCTTCCTCACGGAAACATGGCTAGACCAAGATTCCATGCCAGAGATCACTGATGCTATTCCAGAGGGCTACTCACTATTGAGACAAGACAGAGTGTTGGGAAGAGGTGGTGGGATAGCCATCGTAGCCAAACATGGTCTCCAATGCCATCTGGAGCAGATCAAGATTGAGGACAGTGAAGCAGGCACATTCTCCATTTCGGTTAATGGAAACTGCACTCTGAAGGGCCTCTTGATTTACAGGCACCTGGCACGGCAACGAGATTTAGTGAGAGTCTAGTGGAAGGCATCACTGAGGCTGCACTGCGAGCTGATAAATATCTGGTGTTGGGTGATCTCAACCTGCATTTAGATGACCCAGCAGACAAGGCGGCCAGGGAACTCTGCCAAGCGATGAATGTACTTCAGCTTGAGCAGAAAGTTAAAAGCCCCACTCATCAACTCGGCCACTTACTGGACCCTATTTTTGTTAATTGGGAACATGTGGAAGTTCAGAACCCCGTACCCATCCACTGGTCGGATCACCACCTTGTACCCTTCCTGATTTATATACAGGGAGCTCGACCAGTGGAGCAGTCTGCTCATAAACACCCCAGGCGGAGGTGGGTGGCCTTCTCTCAAACCAGATTCAATCAGGCGCTCACTGGGAAGGGCAACCCTGGGGGTGAGGGAGTGGAGGAAATCAATACCAACTTAGCCCAGCGTATAACGGAGGCTCTGGACCTGGTGGCCCCTCTCGGCATAGGAAAAGTGGGGTGCCGTGTTCAGAGAACGGCGCCATGGTATAATGAGGAGGTGCGAGCGGCTAAAGTAGCATGCAAACGTGCAGAGAGACAATAGAGGACAGCCCTCACTGCTCATGCCAAAGCAGGGTATATAGCTAAAAGGCGTATTTACCACGGATTGATCAGGAAGGCCAAGACTATGTATTTTGGGAGTAGGGTTAAAGAAGCCGAAAATTCCACAAAAGAATTGTTTCTAATCTATAAATCATTTTCGTAAGGGAAGCCTGTAGCGGTGCCCGAGGAACTCTGTTCGGCGGAGGGTTGTGACCGCATAGCAGAGTTCTTCGCTAACAAGGTAGCGACGATATACTCCGCCTTCCCCCAGCAGGCTAATAATAATCCTAAACTTATCGAGACAACTAAGGTAAGGGGGAAACAGCGGCTGACCATTTTTGCCACCCCACCAACTGAGGAACTCATTAGTATCTGCGGGTCTATAAAATCTGGCTCTCCGAGGGACCCTACCACGCCTAGACGGCTGATGGGAAGTTTGCAGGTACTAGAACCTTACATTCGTCATCTACTTGACACCTCTTTTGAGACTCAGACTGTACTACCCATCGCCTGGAAACAAGCAGTTGTACTTCCTTTGCAGAAACAATCTAATGTCAGCTTTGAAAAATTAGAAAATCTTCGCCCCATCTCTCTCCTGCCATATATGGCGAAGGTTGCGGAAAAAACAGCGAACCTTCAACTGATGAAATTAGTGGATGAGGCTTCCCTGCTCCACGACTCTCAGTTTGGCTTCCGTCCCCGACATTCGACGGAGTCAGCACTTCTTATGGCGGTAGAGGCTTTGCGACAGGGTGTGGATGAGGGCCAGACCATGACCTTGATTCTACTGGACCTAAGCGCAGCATTCGACACTGTAGCACATTCCATCTTGCTACAGTGTCTGAATGAAGGAGGGGTATCAGGAGCAGTGCTTGGTTGGATTCAATCCTTCCTGACAGACAGATGTTTTCAAGTTCGTCTGGGTGACTGCTACTCTAGGGAGATCAGGCTGGGCCAGGGCGTGCCTCAGGGCTCGTCCCTGAGCCCGACCTTATTCAATCTCTATGTCTCCCCTCTGGCGACAATTGTAGAAAGACACGGTTTGCGTTTAGTGTCCTATGCCGAAGACACGCAGCTGGTCATCTCCCTCTCGCGTATGCCCGGTCTTGCGGCGGATATCTTCAGAGATTGCATGCAAGAACTTGCAACCTGGATGTCCGCCAACTGTTTGAAGCTTAACGGTAGCAAGGCCGAGGTACTCGTAGTAGGGGGAGGGCCGTCTGCTTGGTCGTCGGCATCGTGGCCTCCCTGCCTGGGAGAAATTCCAGTCCCCTGTCAGGAGGCAAGGAATCTTGGAGTGTGGCTGGATGCGGACCTGGCCTTTGGCCCCCAGATTGGCCGGGTGGCAGGGGTGTGCTTCAGCGTTCTGAAAACATTAAAGAAGGTATTAGATCTCCTTCCTATTGCAGCTCGCCGAATGCTGGTGCATGCCCTGGTCACATCACGCCTAGACTACGGCAATTTGCTGTATCTGGGGGCCACGGGAAAGGTCAAAAGCCGCCTCCAGGTGCTGCAAAATGCAGCCGCTCGCTTAGTACTGAGGCTCCCCAAGAGATCTCCCTCTAAAGCAGCGCTCCAAGCACTACACTGGCTCCCTGTTGGGAGAAGGGTGGAGTTTAAAGCCCTCTCCACATGTCACCGCATTCTGAGCGGTAAAGCTCCTGCTCCGCTACAAAGCCTGGTGACCTGGTATGAGCCCACGCGCAATCTTCGCTCCTCCCGTACAGGGCTACTGAAGGTTCCAAGAGTAAGGAAGGCTCGAATGGGGGGGAGGTCTTTCAGATACTTGGCTGCCAAGCACTGGAATGCCTTGCCTCTGGAGCTGCGCCTGGAACCATCTGAGACCATTTTCAGGAAAAAACTTAAAACTCATCTATACAGTTGGTATGCGTTTCTGAGGGTGGCTTGGACTGTTATTCTCACTTACCATAGCGCGGGGACACGCCGGTGCGCGTAACCAGGCGCTTTACAAACCTCCAAATAAAACCTTTCAACTGGAGAATCACTTCAGCTGGATGCCCAACCCGGGTGCTCCGGCAGTCAATGCCTTTCTTCAACATGGAAAGGAACCAAAGTGTATGCGTTCCCTCCCTTTGTCAGAGAGTTCTGCAGAAAGTGAGACAAGATCAGTGCTCTTGTCCTAATCACTTTCTTTTGGCCATCTCAAGCATGGGTCCCAACCACTCTAGAACTGGCTTGCAACCTCCCCATCTTAATTCCTTCCCTAGAAAACCTTAATATAAACGTAAATGGAGGAATTCACCCCTAATTCAGTAACCCTTCTTGCCTGGAAAGTGTCAGGAGATCTCATGAAATCTCAGGCCTTTCAACGACAGCACCAGCTCTCCTCAGAGAATCGTGGGCACCAGGCACCCACTACAGATATAACAATATCTGGAAATTCTGGGTATGTTGGTGCATGGAAAGGAACCTGGATCCCTTGGAGGCCCCTATTGTTGAAAAAGTTACCTTTCTTGTCGAACAATTTGAAAGGGGCCTCAGCTACAGATCTATCAATTGTTATAGATCGGCTATTTCCGCTGGTCATGTCCTTGTCAATTGAAAAACTGTAGGTAAAAATGTCATTATCTGTAGAGTCATGAAAAGCATTCGCTTAAAAAGACCACCTATAGCTAAATATAAATCCCTCTGGGATGTCAAACTAATTTTCGATCTCATCAATAATTGGCCTTCCAATTCTCTTCTAAACAGAAAAATCTTTCTATTAAACTAGCTACGCTTTTATGCATAATTTCTTGAAGGAGGGTCTCTGATATTAAAGCCCTGGAAATTACTAACCGATCTTATAATATCTTCGGTGTCAAGTTTGACATTTATAAAAGAACTAAGACTATGTCTGACTCTATTTTTTATCCTCGTTTCGACTTATGTCCCAGTCTTTGCGTTGTAGACTGCATGACCGAATACGATCGCAGAATGTCTTCTCTTTTTCCCTCAAATGTCAATCAATTACTTATTTCCTTTGTGAAACCTCACAAAGGTATACGTTCTTCCTCTATTGCTAGATGGGTCAAATCCTCTATGAGCTTGCCAGGTATCGATTTAAAGAAATTTCAGGCTCAATCTCTTAGAGGTGCCATGGTTAATAAGTCTCTTTGGTCTGGAGGTAGGTTGAATTACATCCTTAAAGCAGCTGACTGGTCTAATGCGAGTAACTTTGCACGTCATTATTGTAAACCTATTGAACATATGTCTGATGTTGCTTTACAAAGCTACCAACATGCATAATGTAGCTTCCGGTCTTGTAATGAAATTGCAATTCTCATAATAACATGACTAGAGAATCTGGATTTCATTAAAGACACGGAGGGTGACATTATCCCTCCCTTCCCATCCCCAGATGGTATTTCAAATGTTCAATGTTCTTTATCACATGGTATTTTAAATGATTAATGTTGTAATCTCATTTTAGTATAATGTCCTTTATTATTTATGTACCTTGTTCTTTTTTGCTTTATACTCTAAACCTTTTACTGTGTTCAAGTTTTTTTACTTACTTCCTTCTCTTTTCAGGTAATCCTTAATTGCCTGTAAGGATTAACATAATGTCAGCCTCCGTGTCTTTAATGAAATCCAGATTCTCTAGTCATGTTAACATGAGAATCGCAATTTCCTACCACCCAGTGTTCGCCCGGGTCTACAGATAAAAATGGTACCTTACTCAAGTGGGTGGATCAAGTACCTGTGACAGGCATGGGCCCAAAACGTATTGAGGAGACATCAAAATTACCTATCACAAAACAACCTAGATTTGCAAGAAGGGTCACCTGGATTTTTGGCCCCGGGCTCGGCGGCCAGCTTGGGAAACTTCCAAACCCACACATTTCTGAAAAGTAGACACCTGGGGGAGTCCAGCGAGGTATGGCTTGCGGGGGTGGGGGGGTGGGAGTCCCCCAACATTTTCCTACCCATAATCCCCTGCAAACCTCAAATTTAGCTGAAATTATTTTTCCCCTCATATTTCTGTGTGGGAAAATTCTGCAATCTCCATAGATCCACAAATTTCCTTCCACCCAGCGTCCCCCCTGGTCTCCCGATAAAAATGGAACCTCACTTGTGTGGGTAGGCAAAGTGGCTGAAACAGGATATGGTCCAAAGCAGAATTGGCTACAAACTTTTTTTTTAAATGTAGCGCTTAGAATTCTCGGTGCTATACTCTAAATCCCTATGTTTTGGGCTCTTCCTAGTCACAGGCCTTTGGCCCACCCACACAAGTGAGGTATCATTTTACTCGGGAGAACAAGGGGAACGCTGGGTGGTAGGACATTTGTGCCGGCACGGTGATCCCACGCAAAAATGTATGGAAAAAGTGATTTCTTCAGCTAAATTTGAGGTTTGCAGGGGATTCTGAGTAGGAAAACATTAGGGAACACACGCAAGCCATACCTCGCTGGACTCCCCCGGGTGTATAGTTTTCAGAAATGTGTGGGTTTGGTAGGTTTACCTAGATGGCCGCCGAGCCCGGGGCCAAAAACTCATGGGACCCCCTGGCAAGACCATGTTCTTTTGTGATAGGTAATTTTAATGACGCCTCAATAGGTTTTGGCCCTTGCCTGTCATAGGTACTTGAACCACCCACACGGGTGAGGTATCAGTTTTATTGAGAGACTTGGGGGAACGCTGGGTGGGAGGACATTTGTGGATCCACGTAGATTCCAGAAATTTCCCACACAGAAATTTGAGAAGAAAGCAATTTTTTCAGCTAAATTTGAGGTTTGCAGCGGATTCTGGGTAGGAAAATGTTGGGGGACCCATGCAAGCCATACCTCGCTGGACTCCCCAGGTGTCTAGTTTTTAGAAATGTGTGGGTTTGGTAGGTTGACCTAGATGGTCGCCAAGCCCAGGGCCAAAAACTCATGGGACCCCCCTTGGTAAACCAGGTTGTTTTGTGATAGGTAATTTTGATGTTGCCTCAATAGGTTTTGTGGCCCTTGCCTGTCGCTGGCACTAGGCCTACCCACACAGGTGAGGTACCATTTTTTCTGGAAGGCTTTGGGGAACGTGGGGTGTGTAGAATTGTGTGGATCCACGCCGATTCCAGAACTTTCCACCACAGAAATGTGAGTGAAATGTGTTTTATTGACAAATTTTTAGGTTTGCAATTGATTCTGGGTAACAGAACCTGGTGAGAGCCAGTCAATTCACCCCATCCTGGATTCCTCTGGGTATCTAGTTTTCAAATATGTACTGGTTTGCTAGGTTTCCCTATGTGCCTGCTGCGCTAGGGCCCAAAATCCACAGGTAGGCATATTGCTAGAAACAAATCAGTGCCTAGTCGGCTTTCTGCCGTCCTGGGGGGGATATCAGGGGTGGGATTGCCCCGATATGCCCCCAAGGGGGCAGAAACACTGTGGCTATTTTTTTGGGGGGTGGGGGCATTGGTATAAATAAGCCAATGTAATCATTGGCGCCTAGTGGGCTTTTTGCCCCCCGGGGGGCATATCGGGGGCTACTGCCACTATCTTCCCCCCAGGGGGGGCAGAAAGGATGTAATTATTGTGGGTGGGGGCATTAGCATGCCCGTTTGGGCAGCCCTCACCCTAATTTAAATTTGCCCCAAAAAATCCCTGGCGTTTAGTGTGCTTTTCCCCAGATTGGGGGCTTCTGCCCCCCAGGGGTGGCAGGAAGGCTGTAATGTTTGCGGGGGAGGGGGTGAGGGCATGGGCATGCCCGTTTAGGGCAGCCTCCCCTAATTCAAATTTGCCCAAAAATTCCCTGGCGACTAATGGGTGTTTTGCCCCCCTGGGGGCAGATTGGAGGCTGATGCCCCCATGTGCCCCCAAGGGGGCAGAAAGGCAGTCATTTTAGTGGCGGAGGGGTCGGGGCATTACTGTGCCTATTGTAGGCAGTCCCCACCCTAATTCAGATTTGCCCCAAAATATCCCTGGCATCTAGTGGGCTTTTTGCCCCCCCCGGGGGGGCAGATTGGGGGCTAGTGCCCCCATCCGCCCCCCAAGGGGTGGCAGAAAGGCTGTCATTTTTGTGTGGGTGGGGCATGGGCATGCCCATAATGGGCAGCCCCCACCACTAATTATAATTTAAAAAAAAATCCCTGGTATCCAGTGGGCTTTCTGCCCCCCCCAGGCGGGTAGAAAGACTGTAATTTTTGTAGCCGGGGGGGGGGGGGGCATGGGTATGCCCATGCCCGTTTTGGGCAGCCCCCACCCTAATTCAATTTAGCAATAACAAATCCCTGGCTTATAGTGGGCTTTCTGCTCAACCGGGGGGCCAGATTGGGGGCTACTGCCCCCCAGGGGGGTGAGAAAATCTGTACATTTTGCAGGGTCGGGCATGGACATGACCTTTATGGGCAGCCCCCATCCTAATAATTTCTGTACCCAAAAAAAAGTCCCTGACATCTAGTGGGCTTTTTGCCAAAAGACTAAATCACGCCACATTTATTTGGGGGAACAAAAGCCCTTGCCCAAGGGGGCACTCCCACCTCCCCGGTGTCTAGTGGATGGATCCCTGCTTGGGGCTCGCCCTCCTGGGGCGATCCCCAAGCAGGGATTCACTGGGGAGGGGTATCATTGGAAAGGGGAGATTCTCCCCTTTCCAATGTTACCTGACGGAACCATTCCGTTATGAGCATCGAAGGGGTTAAGATAGTGCATGAATACCAGATTCTTCCAGCCTTCTTAACACCTGTCTCAGGATGGTGTTGTGGTGTTCCAAGGTTTCATACAATCAATATTTTTCTTGAAAGTAGGCAACGTTCTCTATTCATTCACATATACTTGCAATCATACGCTGAAATACACTCGCAACCGATGCTAAGCCAAACGGCATGCGAGTAAATTAACACGTGCCCTCTGTAGTCATGAGCACTGTCCGTACCTTCAAATCTTTACGTAGCCTCATTTGATGATAAGCACTTTGGTTCTATTTTTGGTCTGACCCTTGAAGTATCCATGCACCATGTCTCTGAAGGGTAAATCAGCAAGTGAGGCTGCACTATTGGAGTTTGGCAATGAAATGTTAAGTATTTACAAAGTAGATCCACTCAAGCAATTCTGCAAAAGCTTTGGATGTCCCATGAAGAGCAACTCTAGAAAAGATGAGCTAGAGAAGGCCTTAGGGGCCTGGTGTGAGGCCAAACAAGCTGAGGAGGGAAGTGATGCATATGTGGATGGGGGTGCACCAGATGGTGTTTTCAGATCCCAGGATTTGCCTTTTGTGGTGTTATCACTGTATTATTGTGTGTTCTGAGTACAAATACTTGACACATTGCCTCTGGGATGTCTGTTTGCTTGTGCCAAGCTACCCAGTTGGTTAGCAGGGGTATTCTAAAGTGTGTATCTCCCTTTCCCTGACTAGAAGTAAGGGTCCCTATTTGGACGAAGGAACCTACCTCTGCCAACTAGAGACCACCATTTCTAACATCCATCTCTCATTGAAAGCGGCACTCTCCTACGTTTTTGCTCTATAGGAATATCATTTTACTTTAAAATAATCTTGTTAACATATCCTTTCAAGCATCCTGGATTTTCATGAAAAACCCTGCATGCACTATGCAGGATAGCCTTCAAATGTGAATGTCCTCCACAACCATGACTTGATTGGGTGTCCTCTGATTGATTATTATATTAACCACTTGGATGCTAAGCTTGTTCTTGGACATTCAATGTAATTTCCATTGAAATGAATGGGCACTCCATGACGAGCTGAGCTCGTCATGAGCGTCCAAGGGGTTAAGGTCACATTGGTCCATCCATCCCAGTATGGGAAGACCATCACTTAACACATATACCTACCTTCAATGCACATTGTCAATTACTGTATGAGTCCTAACATGTATCCTAAAACATCTAAGGATTCACCCTGGTAACCCCCAGGATTGATAGCTTTAGGTTGTAGTGAGACACCCTTCCAGTGTATTTTAAATAATTATTTAGGAATTATAGCATACATCGACCACAAGTCTACCACAAGCTCAACACCACACCCACACGCCTCAACTACTGCTGCATGCCTCATTTTTCCAGCCCCTTTTTTCCCTTCTGCACGCTCATCCACCACCAGTATCCTATCCCCATATTTGTGTTCTTCTACAATCTGAACAGTGATCACTCTGGATTTGCTCCTCTTCTTGTCCACAATACTGCCCTGTTTGCACATCCACCATAGTGACTCCTGCGTCCACATTTCCTACACTCTTGATTAATGGCAAATGAACATGTAGAGTCAGCTAAATGATATGTGCTCCCACAGTGCACACATTTTTTCACCTTTCCTCTTGAACTATAGATAAACTTCCTTTTCTCTTTTTTCATAGACACAACACGAACCTCGCATTCTTCATCACACATTCCACTCTTTACTCTAGCATCCTCATCACTGATCTTCTCACTCTTGCTTAATTCCTTTATACACCTATGAGATTCTTCAATAACTTTGGCTACCTCTACAGCCTCCTTAAGGGAAGAATACTTTGTGGCTCACAGCCTTTCTTGTATTTTTTTTGCTCAACATTGGACAATAAGTTGACCACAAATTAGCTTCTCTGTCATTGTCCCAAAATGACATTTGACAAAGTTCTTTCAATGTTGCCACAAAGTCATCTATGGATTCATGTTCCACTTGGGGTTGAGTATTAAACTGATATCTTGCCATCAGTGAGTTAACTACTTTAGCAAATCTTGTTTCCTAATGCTTGAGTGCTTCCTTAACGATATTATCCATAGGTTGACCATTGGCCCCTACTGCGACTGGCAAATATTTAAAGATGCGCTGGCCTTCATTACCTAATGCACTCAATAGAAGAGCCTTTTTCCTTGCAGGGGACACATTTTGAGCATCTAGGGCTGTAAAATAGTTCTCCAACATTTCTCCCCAATGTTACCAAGATATAGCTGGTGTTCTTGGCTGTGATAAAAATAAAGGTGGCATGATATTAGTGTGCGTAGCCATGCTGTTCTTTGCTAAGAATTGCTGTACCTGAAAATAGCAAGATTGTCAACCAGAGAACAAAAGCAAATCCTGTGAGAAATTATGGCAATATATTGCAAGTAGTAAGTGGTGTAAAGATCACTGTTAAATGACACTCAACTCAAAATAAGTCAAGTGTGCAGATCACTGTCCTGTGAATCTGCATTTAAAGATAGTGTTGTGATGTACCAGGCGTAGCCGAGGTGTATCTTTGTAGTTTCTTTATTGTCAGTTTCAGGATGGTAATGTACATCAGGTTGGTAATCCATGTACTGCAGCTGTGCAAGGTGTGTGAATCACCAATTTACAACTCATGCTGGTACCTTCATGAAGACAATATTGCTTTCAGTAAATAGTCGAGAGTCTGCACATGCACTAGCCAAAGGGTGTGCAGCTCACCGTGTATTGGGACTGCACATATTGTGGCCTTTCTGCTTTGTTAGCCAATAGGCGTGCAGGGTGCTGTAGGCTGCACATGTTGTAGCTTTTCTATATCAAAGATGGTGGTATATCAGCGTGCATGTACAAGTCTTCTGAACTTGTCTTCTGCATACCAGGTTTAGTTTATTTTAAAATGGCGGCACCTATATGTAAGGTGCTTGGCACCTTAAGGCGTTAGTACCGTCACATCAGCTTGCTTGGGGAAGTGACACAACATTAAGAGCGTGGTCCTGCCTTCCTACAGCATGATTGATTTTGAGCATCTCAGCCCAACTGTGAATACAATATAGAATAAAAACACAGTACTTGATTTATGTCGGTCTTGCTTGTGTTCAAAAGTGCTAGCACTTTCCGTGAAGTGGCTGAGGCGGCTTATCGAATCACATCCAAATACGAGATGCACGCACTGGTACTGGTGAGACAAACACAAACAGGACATCCCAGGCTGCGTGCTGTAACTTCCTCCGTATGATTAATCATCACCAAAATGTTGTAAGGAAGACATGACTTCAACATCAGGGTTGTAGTTTCAGGATGATTTATTGCAGCTACATCATAATATGTGACTACGCTAACATGCAGATAATTGTGCAGGAGTGATGGCAAGGATATCCACCATTTTATTACCCTTGACCCAAACACTATTACACAAAAGTCCACTTGGAGTACAGTTTTCAGACTGAACTGCATTCCTACTTTACAATACTGAAAATCCCTTTAACAGCTATTCAATAGAATAATGGTATGCTCCATAACTTGGAAAGTAATGAAACAGTAGAGACTGGGGGGTAATTGATATACTGCCCTGTTTCTAGAGCGTTTAACATGGAATAACATCCCGCTGTCAAGAGAATTTATCTCTAACCTTTCTGCTCAATTTGCAGAGGTTGATCTGGCAACCATGTACTCACCTGTCTATCCTGTAAACATACTCAAAAGGTATGACAAACCCTCACCCACTAGACATGGGACACTTCATCATGGGGTCCTCTCCTCCCCATGGATGGGGTTCCTCTATCAAAGGTGGGATCTGCTTGGGCTCTTGGTGCATACTAATATGCTAAATGTAAGCTAAAGCTAAAGGACAAAGTGAATTGGTTCTGCTCTGTATTAGGTGATTTGGGCTCAAAACTGTTTCCTAAGAATGGGATCAATTACAATAGAACAAACACTTAAAAAATGTAAAGGTGTTTTTATCATACTGTTTTATTACTACCCTCCCCCCCAAAATGAAAACAGGATTGTCTTACGTGAAGATCCTCTGTCCCCAGGTCTGTTATATTGACACGTTTCCTTCCTGATTCTAAGTCTGGGGGAATACTTCAGATCCCTGCATAAACCTGAGCTTGTGCAGGAAATAGAATTATGAGTTTTACAACAATTTCCACAACCTAACAATTCTCCCCCAATAAATTTCAGCAGATGAAACCAGCAGAACTTCATTAGAGGAAAACGTGAGGAAACCTTTGATTCATGAAGAACTAAGTGCCATTAGCACTTTGTTTCAGAAGTAATTTCCCATTTTCACCTGGTGAATTTAGAAACATACATATTTACCACACATTCATAAAATTCCTCAGGTCAAGAAATAAGTATTTACCATGTCCACAAGTTCCCTCATGCTCGAAATCAGGAACCTGGTGCCCAAAAAGGTCATAAACGTGATTCTACCTAGCAGCCACAGGTCCATGGAGGGAATTGCGGTGGGGCAGAAAGGCGGGGAGGGGCAGGGTGGGGGGTGCTAAAAACCGGAATATGGATAATTGGAGGTAAGTAACAATTTAATAAATAAAATTAATTTCGTAGTGCGCCCTGCATCGCAAAATGCAATAAAATAGACCAACGTCCACTGGACTTGCACAATTCATTTCTTCCTCTGTCAATGGCATGGCTAAACCAATGTATTTAATATAATGTGCACAGCACATAGAAAATGGCTGAGAAAGTGCCTCAAATGTAGCAGGTGAGTCTATATATATATGTATCATACTTTATGCCTTCAGTTCATCTCTAATTAAAGGATTGGTAAGTGTCCAGGTATTATTGCCCTTGCACTGCCTTAGAATCCAGAGATGGAGGTAATAAGCATGCCATTGAAACTGGTTGTGCATATCCGCAGTTAAAATTAATATTTTGCGTAATCCAATCACTGCCCAGAGAGTAATTTCCAAGGTCAAATCTCTAGTGACCCCATGTATCTTTTCAGTAGCATTTGTAGAAATTATGATAGAGTATGCTTGGGAAAGATGCTTCCAGGTACCTTGAGTGCACCATATGAGTGAACATGTGAGCCTTAACCTATTATCTGGAAAATACCAAATTACTCTAAGAAGATTCTGTCCGACTAAGGTGGCAAAAACTGTTTACCGAAATATAAAACTAGAACAGGCTGGGAGTGGACATTAGGATGAACTTGAACATTTTCTATCGCGGTGTGTATTTGCAGAAGCACTCAAAAGCATGCACTGGACTGTCAATTAAAGACATGCAGACTCAAGGTACGCAGACTCCATTCTTAGGTCTCGCCTACGCAGTGCGCATGCACTGCATTGGAAAAAAAGACCTTTAGTCAGCGGCACAGCTTTGCGGCAAAAACGTGCACGCGTTGCATTGCTTCCAATGGCAACACCTGCACTTCTGGCGATTCCCTTGCAGGAGCGGGCTTTCAAACCATGTGTTAATTACAAACATAAGATTCCTGCTCGCTCCCGCAAGGGAAACAGGCGCAGGCCCCCTGCTCTCTCCCCTCCCCCTGCTGCCTCCTTTCAACACGAGGCGCGCACGCTTATTATAGGAGCTTCTGTAGACTGTATTTTAAGTTTTTACTACGAGTCCATGAAATGATTACTTACTCATTACTGATAGAGCGCGCAGGTCACCCGACTATAATTTTACCATATGCACATTGGGCCCATGAATTTCAATACACCATATTTATTAATCGGGTAACCTTACACTCTACCACCAGTAACCCTGTTTCCTTCCTATTGTAATTTCCAGTGTACCCGACTTACCAATCCACCACTACGGGTACCTATGACCACAATGGATCAGGGAGCTAGCTGTAAAAGAAAGGCAGACACCAAAATACAAAAATACCTTTTCTATATTTGCACTCATATAATAACCACAAACTCCGGAAGTTTTAAAAACCTTTATCTAAAATTCATCGTTTTCTGAAAGCATAAGGTTTACAGCAATTAAACTGTCAATAACTAGAATTATAAAGAGCACGTATCCATACAGGAAATAAATCAGACCAACCATATAGGACTCTAAAGGAAGGTAAAAACAGGGAACATGCTAATAAGAATTTTCAGGAGTTTAGACTAGTCATGGAGTGACTAAAGGACGGGGAAAGATAAGGAACATGCTAGAATGTACCCCTTCAAAAGTGGCACAGTACGAGAATTTTAGTCAGTCTATGGAGACTCAAAAAGTAACATGTGACTATAGGGAGGGTAAAAATGGAACACGCTAATATTTCAGAGTAATCACTTCATTTAGCTAAAGGAAGGTAAAGAAAAAGGAACATCTATATTTCATGAACTGTATGCAGGAACATGCTTAAAGGATAGGGAAACATTGGAACATGCTAGTATAACAACTATAATGTGTGACTTTTTAATTTGTCAGTGCAAAGAAAGCATGGAAAATCAATATGCAAGATCACGTCTTTATTAAAGCAAGGAAAAGAGTGAAAGATGCAGAATAGATTTCCCAGCACTATATTTACCTAGAACGGTGTAAAGACCAACCCTGGCCACGGGTCAAATTAGGACAAGAGAAACCCCAAGGAAGGACAGTCGCCAGTAGGCCAGCAGGTGCAGAATGGACACCCCAGGACAGGACAGGAAAACCAGATTAGGATCAGGACAGGACCATCAAGGAAAAGACCAGCACCCGCAGTTCGGTAGCAACGCCTGCGCTACACCCTCTCTGCAGCTATCAGTCAGAACCCCGATTGGGTTATCGAATTCCCCAGCAAAGTGCTCCTCCAGCACTTAAGGTTTAAAACCCCGCTTGGGTCTGTGGAAATTACGGACAGAGTGCTCCGCAGCTCTCTGTATCAGTCACCTATTGAGTGCATTGGGTCAGTGACAGGTCAGCTATTCGGACAAGTCGGACAAATTCTCCAGCTAAACCTAGGCTAGTTATACTGTTTTTGGGTCAATGTACCACCCCCCAAATGTTGCAAGTGTAAGAATCCCCAAATTCGATTGGTCCTCAAGTAGGACAGGTCAACACACCAACCAGGATAAACCTCTACAAGTCCCAATTTGCATCTTTTGGGACCGCCTATCGAATTTGGGGTTCCCATGCTATGTGCTCTTCTCCTAACAATAGAGAATACAAGTTAATATACAATTGTTACAAGTGTAGTACAGTTCAGCTTCGTCCTGCTGGGTCGCAGGTCATTTCTCATGAGCATCTTGACTGTGGATGCTAGCTGGCTGAGTTCCACTGGTACAAGGTTTTCTTCCCTCTGCCAGGGTGACATGCGCAGTAGGGACTTCTAAGATGGGGTTTCATACACCTCCCCGGCCCAAAAGACTCACCACATGAAAAGTAAAGGGAAACAATTTAGAACATAGAAAATAAATGAATACACTGTATACCAGGAATCCCTATATGATTCCCCTTACTTTATATTAACTATAGCATTAAGATTAGTGCAAAACGAACAGCAATGCAGAAAGCGGCGGAGCAAGCTTCAGCATGTGAGAACACAAAGCAGCCATCTTAAAGCTAGTGCGCAAGCGCAAAGGTTTCCCACCAGAACTGCAAGTACGTCACGTCATGTGAGTGTGACCGACGCATGCGCAGATGAATTTCCCGAATTTTAGTGGCAAGCGTATTATGGTTAATACACACATATGCAAGCTTCTTTGGGACATCCCGTGTAGTGAGAAATGTGCAATATTAGTAACACGAACATTATTGGTTATACTTATTAACATTATTTGAAGTTCTTGATACAAGCAAGTCACTTTACGTGCGAATCCTTGCTACATCAATCCCCTCTTTGATGATATTTTATATCATCACAAATCAAATGGAACCAGATGCCAACTTTTTCACAGTGTGCCCAATTCAATTTCTTCAAACATTCGATTCAGTTTCTCTTTTGTTTCCTTATTAGGGTGAGAATTTTTCACCCTTTTGTAAATCTGATTATTCATTTCTTCTAATTCAAGTTCATCCACATTTCTTTTCACTCCTCTCTGGTTCACAGTGTACTTTTTCTGGTGCTTTCGACATTCACAACAGATGAATATGACGAATACTACTAAAACTATTATTGCAATTGGCATCAGTACTTTAATCAGAAAACTTCTACCTATATTAGCAAACCAATGACCTACGGCGGAGAGACCATCAGTGAGTCTCTTCCAGGCACTATCAACCTCCAGTGGTTTGAGCTCCTTTCCTAAATTTGTAATGTTCCTCACATACCTTTTAATTTCTAAACTTTTATCTGGTATGTAGGTGTAACAATGTTGCGCTTTCAGCATTCTGCAGACTCCGCCCTCTTTTGCCAATAGGGTATCAAGAACAAGTCTGTTCTGTAAAACCATTGATCTGACCGCAACCATTTCGGTATTGCCCATCAGGAAACCTCCTGCAGTGTCAGTAGAAAACCGGTCTACTACTGTTGACAATTTGCAAATTCTGTGTGTATTCAGAACCACTCCCACTGTAGGTATTAGTGCACTAAAAATATCTCCTTCAATTTCACCAGCACTTTCTCTTTTATTGCGTACTAATTGGTTAGTTTCTTCAGTGCTTCCAGTGATTTTCCCCACATGGTATATCTTTGGGAAGACAATACCAAAATAGCAACTCCCGTACCAATGGTCGGGCAATTTGAAGTAAGCCTTATTTCCACAAATAAAATAAATTCCAGGAAACACAGGTTCTGTCCCATCTTTGAAACCCCAACCTCCAATTACCTTGTAATTATGTTCGCATTCACTGGAACCAATGAAAATATTGTTTTTAATAACTAGTCATTTCTCTTTTAAGACAGAGTTTCCCCTTCTTCTCAAAATCCAGAAGCATTGCAGCATTAGCTCCACCATTTGAGGTGCTCCCTATACTCTCTGCTCATTTAGGAACTTTATGGTTCTTGTCTTTGGCTTTCTTTTGGAAACTCTCTCTTCTCTTCTCTACCATGTCCAGAAATTCTTTTTCCTTTTCATGTAAAGAACAGGTCAGGTTATTTCTGTGTGCATCATCTATATTAATTTTCCCTACAGTTAGAAAATAATCACTCATGTATTTAGCTACATCTCTAGTCGTATGTACAGGATTCAGGTTTCTTCGAACAGGAAGTTCAGAAAATGTCACGTCAGAGTTTGAATAGTAATACTGTAAAGGTCCTCTTTTGTAAAATAAACTAGTCAGTATACTACAGGAAATTCCATAGGTTAAGGGCAGGTGATGATAAGTCACGCCTTCAGCCACAGAAGTAGGTAGCTTCATGCAGACATAACAGTCGTCTATTTCCATAGTTTCTACATAATGTACTAACAGGTTTGCAAAAACATTTAGGTGAGTCTTGTTCTTTATTTTGTTAAAGTGTAATTCTTCCTCATCTGGTACTTCTAAATTTACTTGTCTCCGTTTCAGGCTAAGTGGTTTGTCCAATGTATCTACTCTTCGTGGTGTAATTCTAGTGTATGGTTCTACAGTGTCGTCAGGTAAATTATTATTTGGGTACAGACTGGGATTTTTACTCATCATAGAAGGAATAGTTATGGTTAGTCCTATCCACAGTATTAGTACTATTGCTACACTGCATAGACATACTTGGCAGCATGTTTTACAACAAATTCGTCTCGGTCTCCCATTCTCAGAAGAATCAGCCATTTCTGCTCAAAAGAAGCTTCAACCCCTCTTTGTAACTCTGCACAATTTGCTCACTCGAGTAACCTTTTCAGGGTGGTTCTGCTTCTTCTTCGGACTGTTCAGCAATCAACTCTCCGTCACTTTCAGTACTTTCGTCACTTATTTCCAGATTCTCAAATTCTTCGAGTACATAGTAAGTCCATTCATGGCTCGAATACTTGTTATTCAGCTTTTTAATGCGAGCACTTCTTCTCCTTTGCTTTGTCACCACTCGGTCAGTTTGACTCGAGACCTCATTTGTTTGTTCAGGCTTCTCGTCTATTGTCTTCAGACGCAATCTCAGCCTTTTCACAAATCTGGGTACAGAGTCACCTTTCTTCAGTCTTTTAACTGGCACTGTGTCTTGGCCTTCTTCAAACACTCTTTTGTTTTTGTTCAGTTGTGGCACATTTGCATCAAGTTCGTCTTCAGTATTGTTCCCTAACTGACTAGGTCCAGGTCTTTCATCTGTTTCTTCTGCCTGGTCCCTAAACTGACCTCGTTCAGGTGTTTGCTGAGTCTGGCTTTGATCTGTTTTGATTTCTTCTTCCTGAACACAATTGTCTAATCCTACCTGTTCCTGTTCAAGCTCTTCGAACTCTTGATTTTCTTCCGCATGAACTTCCGCCCTAATTTCTATCTGTCCCTTTTCTGGTGCAGGTGTTCGAGGAGGAGTGTCAATTACCTGTTCTCTCCCTACCTGGTCGTCCTCAGAATCAGATTTTACATGGATTTTGATGATCTGAGTAGCTTCTTCTTTACCTGTCTTGTCCTCACTATCCCACTGTCTATCTAGTTGAGCTTGACTCCTAGTTCGTATAGGGTCGATTGTCAGATCGATAAATGGAATCCAATCTTCTTGACTGGAGCTCGGTTGTTCTTCAGCTACTTCAGGACCAATGTCTTGGGATCCTTCAGCTGCGCAACCTTCAGCCTCAGTTTCGTCTGGTTCAGTCACTCTCTTCGTATGGCTGGCATGGATCCAGCGCGGTACTCCTGCACACTTTACAGCTGTGGTGGTTACCAGGATCACCTGTCGTGGCTTTCCCCACCTGGGTCCAAGGCAACTTTTCCGAGTGTGCTTCTTTATTGCGACCCAGTCACCTGGATTCAGGTTATGTGCTGGAGTCGTTGGTCTGGCGACGTCTTCTCCCCCAACCTGGCCAGAGATAGAACGCACTTGGTCAGCCAGTTCTTTACAGTATTCCAGTACCAAATCATCAGATATGCTTATTATTTTGTATCCTGGCACCCATGCTTGCCGCATTGATCTTCCCATCAGGATTTCATGGGGACTCAAGCCCGTGTTCCGATCTGGAATACTTCTGAGTCCCATCAACACAAGAGGCAGAGCATCCGGCCATTCCAGTTGAGTGTATTCACACATCTTTCCCAATCTTGATTTGATTGTGCCATTTATCTGTTCTACCACTCCAGAAGCCTCTGGACGATATGCACAGTGCAGATGTTGCGTGATTTTGAATGCTTCACAGATTTGTTTTATTATTTCATTTTGGAAATGACTTCCTGTCAGATTCAATTAAGACTTGGAAACCGTAACGAGGTATTAGTTCCCTAAGCAATAATTTGGCTACTGTGATGCTGTCATTTCTTCGTGCAGGGAAAGCTTCCACCCATTTTGAAAACAGGCAGACAATGACGAGTAAGTATTTAATTCCTCGACAAGGGGGTAACTGAATGAAATCAAGTTGTAATCTAATAAAAGGGCCTTCTGCCTTTCCAATTTTCCCTGGTAACACTATGGTTTTCTTTCCAGGGTTAAATTGTTGGCAGGTCAAACACCTCTGGCAGAGTGCCTCTGCTACGCCTCTGAATTTCGAGTTGAACCATGTTTGGCGGAACATGCGAATCATCGCATCTCTGCCTACATGTGTGTTTCAATGGATCAGCCTAGCCATAGGAGCAAGCATACAGTCTGGCAACACAGGCATATCATCAAGGTACACAATGACACCATCTTCATGCCTCCTACGACAACCCAAGTTTCTCCATCTTTGCCTCTCCTGTGGGTCTGCTGCTTCCTGTAAGTCTCTCACTTCCTCCCATGTATTCACTCCTTCTAGCATCAAAAGTTGGCAGCTGCTTCCGTTTCCCCCAACCTTTATATTGATTGCCATTTTGTATTTTGCACAATGTTGGGCTAACTGGTCAGCATATCAATTACCTGCTCTCTCATCGTCATTGCCAGATTTGTGAGCAGCACACTTGACCACAGCCAATTCTTTTGGTAACTGGATTGATTCCAGTAAATCCTGCACATATTTTCCATTTCGGATAGGGGTGCCTGAAGAAGTCAGGAACTCCCTCTGTAGCCACAATTGGCCAAAGTAATGCACAACCCCATAACCATACTGGCTATCAGTATATATGGTTATTTTCAAATTTCTCCCAAATTTACAAGCTTTTGTCAATGCAATTAATTCGGCTATTTGTGCAGACTTTACTCCATATAAATAGGATGCTTCTACTGGACGATCTAGAGTGCACACTGAGTAGGCAGCGCTCAGGCCCCCGACCTCATGTCTCATGCACGAGCCATCTACAAACAGTTCATAATCTTCCCTATACAGAGGGCTCTCTTTGATATCTGGGCGTGGTTTGGTACTGAACTCAGTTAAATCAATGCAATTATGTGCAAATTCCTCCCTCACTTCCTCTGCAAATGAGCTGGGTAGTAAGGTAGCTGGATTCAAAATATTACATCGTTCGATGGTTACATTTCCTGCACCTACAAGTATTCTCTCATACTTAGTCAGCCGGCTAGGTGTGAAGTACTGGGTTTTTGTTCTTGTCAGTAGAATCACAACAGACTGTGGAACATACACAGTTACTGGATGTCCCATAACGATGGACTCCCTTTGTTCAAGACTCATGCAAGTTGCAGCTACAGCTTTCAGGCATCCAGGTAATCCAGCTGCCACTGGGTCCAATGTGGAAGAAAAGTATGCCACTGGACGTCGAGTCAAACCATGAATTTGGGTCAGGACTGAAAGTGCACAATTATCTCGTGTGTCACAGAACAGTGCAAAATCTTTTGAGTAATCGGGCATTCCTAAGGCAGGAGCAGTACAGAGACAGTCTCGTAATTTTGTAAAAGCTGTCATGCTTTCGTCATCCCACTCTACTGGGTCACTTGCTCCTTTCTTAGTCATATTTATCAATGGTTTTGCTAAGACTGCAAATCCCACAATCCACTGCCTACAGTAACCTACAACTCCAAGGAACATTCTGATTTCCTTCTGGGTACTTGGCAACTCCATGTTTCGAATTATCCTGATTCTTTCTGAGGTGACTTTCCTGATACCTCTCTCTATCTGGTGCCCCAGATATTTTACTGATGTGGTACAGAATTGTAATTTTTCGGGTGATACTTTATGTCCACCTTCACCTAAGTGGTTCAGCAAGGCAATTGTGTGAGTGACACAGTCTCTTCGACTTTTAGACGCCATCAAGAGGTCGTCTATGTATTGCACCAAAACTGATTTTCTGGGCAAAAAAATTCAGAATCTGATTAAAGATTGAGGGGCTTTCTGTGTACCCCTGAGGGACGCGATTCCAGACGTACACGTGACTGTCAAATTCAAATGAGAAAAGAAATTTGCTGTCTGGATGTAATGGAATTGAAAAGAATGCATGACATAAGTCAATGACGGTAAACCATCCAGCATTCCATGGAATTTGGTATCGAATTACTGCAGGGTTTGGCACGACAGGACAACAAGGAACCACAATTTTGTTAACCTTGCGCAGGTCCTGTACTACCCTGTACTTCCCACTACGTTTCTTGATTCCAATTATGGGCGAATTACATGGGCTGCTCATCACTTCTTGTATGATGTTTGCTTCTAACAATCTTTTTATTTCAATGGCAACTCCTGCTTTTACTTCTGCACTCATTTTGTACTGTTTAACATTTGGGTATACTGCATTTTCTTTTATTGCTATTTTAATTGGGTCAACATTTTCCATTAATCCTACATCTTTTCCAGTAAAATCCCATACCTCTGGTTTCACTGTTTCTTGGAGCTCTTCAGGCAAGTCTTGCATTGTCAGTCTTTTAATTTCAGAGTCTGGTCTAGCTAACATCAATTTGTAAATTCCATCTTCGTCTGGGGTCTGAATTCCGACGCCATTTGGTGTGCAAAAGATAGTACAATTCATCTTACACAACAAATCTCGTCCTAGCAAGTTTACAGGACTGGAGTCGCAAACAACAATTCTATGCATCTCTTTAAAATTTCCAATTTTAATTTCCATAGGTTTCGTAACAGGGGAACTAATTAGCTGATTAGAAACGCCCACTACTTGGATCGCTTCTCCCGAGAGGGGTAGGTTAGGAACGTCTGCTGTTCTCACAGTAGAACGGGTAGCACCAGTGTCCAACAGGAAGGTGACGTCATTTCCCTCAACCTTTCCTTCAATGTATGGCCCTGACTGGTCCACCTGCAAGGAGGCACCAAGCACGCACTCCTCCCCCTCCCCCCTCAGGCACCGTCAGTAGGTGTCATCACAGAGAAACGTGTCATTTAACAGAAATTGTGAGGTTGCTGCATTCTTATTTTCCCTTACTTCCCACACTTCGGTGTCTTCACCCTGCTGTGCTTTGCTCCTAAAATGTTGTCTAGGTGCACGAGGCAACTGATTCTGTTTTACCTGTTGCTGGGTCTTTCGTGGTTTCTCATTCTGCGTCTGTGGATTTAAATCATTAATTTGCACGTTACCATTCTGTACATGTGGACACACGTCTCTCCAGTGACCTATCTGTCCGCATCCGTGACAGGAAAACTTCTTTTTGGCCTCTTCTCTGCTCATTTTTACTCTGGGCTTTCCCCCACCCCCGGGGCCTTGATTCTGATTACTGGTTAATTTATTTAGCTGTTGTTCCTGTTGTTCTGCCAATTTTACCTGTGCCCACATAACCTTTTCCTTTAATGCCTTTCGTTTGTCTGCCATCTCATCCTCACAATATTTTGCGTACTTCAGGACCACATCAATTGGTTTAGACTGCCAGCAGATTTTATTGTCTTTGATCCACTGCGAAATCTCAGGCCTTAACCCTAGCACAAATCGATAAATGAAATGGGTCATGTCCTTCATTTCTATATTATCTAGGCCACTGTACGTCTTGAACACCTGTAACAGCCGTTCATAATAGGAATGCACAGTTTTGTCTCTATTCTGGGTAGTCCTATCTATTCGGGTCCAATCAGTTTCCTTTGCAGGCACCTTTCCTTTGAGATGCAATATTACCTGGTTGTAATTTTTCATTACCTCGGCTGAGGGAGCCCCTGTGTTAGGGTCCCTCGGGAATTCCTCACTAGGCCAATCAATAGCAATTTTGCATTCGGTCCACAAATCTACGGGGACTATAATGTCAAAGAAACCATCCAGATCTTTCCAGAGGCATTTCTGAACCTTCACAAATCTCTCTACCTGTCTGTACCAATCTACAGGTTTTTCTCGTAATTTTGGGAAATCATTGGTAAAGGACACAATATCCTGTCGGGACCATGGAACATGTACATATTTTCCACCTGGCACTTCTCGCATGGGATATAATTTCTCTGGTTTGTCTGCTTCTTTTAAGACATATTCAGAAGCCATCTGTTTTGATCTAATCTCCTCCTTTTTCTTTGCCCACCTGGCTTTCCATTTTTAGGTTTTGCCTACGCAATGTGTACGAAGTACGCATGCGCTAGCAAAATCTAATGATATCTCTATGTGGGGTCGGGTATCCGCCCCCTCCCGCCCCCTCCTCCCATTGGCTAGCTCCATAAATGGAGGCTAGCCATTGGGAGACGGCTCTGTCCGTCAATCCCGGACCAGATTCGGGGGCGTTCCCGAGAATTTTTCCACTTTGGCTACGTCACGCTACGTCAGCCAAAAGCCGGGAACGCCCCCGAATCTGGTCCGGCATTGAGCCGGCACCCGCCTTCCTGCTCCGGCCGTCTTCTGCGTCTCTCCTCCCCCTTTCCCGCCCCCTCCCGCTTGTTTTCCTGATGCTGGCCTCGCAATGGCGCTGCGTCTCTCCTCCCCCTTTCCCGCCCCCTCCCGCTTGTTTTCCTGATGCTGGCCTCGCAATGGCGCTGCGTCTCTCCTCCCCCTTTCCCGCCCCCTCCCGCTTGTTTTCCTGATGCTGGCCTCGCAATGGCGCTGCGTCTCTCCTCCCCCTTTCCCGCCCCCTCCCGCTTGTTTCCTGATGGCGGCACCGGCCGAAGATGGAGGCGTCCTTTCCCTTGCCGCAGAGCTCAGGGTAAGTGAGCTGTAATGCTACAGTCCAGGGCATCAGCGGCATGCCAGAAATGCGCCTGCCTCGCCCGACCCTTAACCTCTCCTGTTGGGTGTCTGTGGGTGGTTGAGTGCCCTCGGTGCACTGCAGAACCCTATCATGTGTCGGCGCAGCCAGCGCGCTGTCTATAGCCGGCCGCCTGCAGCGGAAACCCTATCCACCGACATAATTAAAACATGATCTGATTACCGTCCGCACTGGGTGATTGCGGTCTCATTAACCTTTGTGCGCCTCCACCTGAATCCATGTCCCGGGAGGACAATGTAGCAGGAGGGTGTTGCCTATGACACGCAAACAGATTGTTTACTTCCCAATTCGACCCCTCCCCCGTCACTTAAGCAGTCTCTTTTACCCAGGAGGCGCTTCATTTTCAATTTCACACATTTGAAGTCGAGTGCGGCTTTTTGTTGTGGTATGACACCTAACGCTCCCTCGCTAGGCTTACACTTTGAAGCAGAATCGCAAAGAAAGACTGGATCGGGAAGCAAACTTGTTTGTTTGATTATCGAATCCTGGCAACCTCGCCCGACATAACTGTGTGCTCCTGGCCGACTAGGTTTTGTCTCTTCGCTTGAATTCCTTAAACTACCATACCTGGGACTTCTTAGAGACCTGCTAATGATGCTACACGCAGGTATTTACCACACGATCAAAATTAATTTAGATCAAAAGCCCCCAATTCTTATTCGCGGGGTCTCCCTCACATCCAGCCCTGTCGACATTCCCGCTGTGAGAAATGTGCTGCGCCTTGATTGTGGGAGGGCGAGGGTCGTGGTGTCAGTCATGCTAATTGTGAGCAATCTCTCGTGCTGGTGGTCCGAGAGAAGGGCTCAAAGGAACCTGAAGATAGTTACATGGCTATTGTGTCACAACAGCAGCTTTTCACGGACCCATGTATGCATCCACCCCTGGGTTGCAGACTCGCCTCTGTGCGTGTTTACCTCGCAACTGCGTCGGGTTAGGTTGTGGAGCCGCGTGTCCTGTGAAGGTGCAGCGTGCACCTTGCACTGCCCGATGGAGAGGGTGTGACCTCCATCGGAGTCTCTGCAGAAAGAGGACCACACACTATCAAAGGCTGCTTCACCCCGACATGTAATCTGAGAAACTAGGGCAAAGGCCGTTATGACCTACATACTGTACCGGGGATACATACTGCAGCAGTGGGAATCTGCATTGTAATTATATGTATGGAGTAAATCACGTGGCGTGTTTCATCAGTTATGCATTGTTTCAGAGTTATTGGTGATCAAGGCGTGTTTTGAAGCTGAGACTTCCCCGCAGTGTGACAAGGCGCAGTGTGACACAAAGAAAGCAATGCTCCCTCGTGTGTGTGGAAAACGCCCAAGTGCAGCAAAAACACACAATGAAAGATACTGAATTTGTTAACTAATAAAGCAGCTATTTATCTGCCATTGCTTATTTGTCTTGTGGATTCAGGGTTTATTTATTGTTCCCTAGAGGCTGGTGGTTATCTCCCATAGTGTTGGTTAAGGGAGCAGGATGGAGTAATTTGTGCATTAGCTGGGTTGCTTCCTTTTATTTCACGCTGACTTGAGAAAGTTTTTATTACATTCTCCTTAGGCTCAAGTTTGTGTTCCTGATATCCTGCTGACTTGATGGCGGGGCGCATATGGATAGAGCCTTTGATGCTGGCCCGTGAATCTGTTTGTTTTAATAGTCTGCTTTGTGCGTATGCTGTTTGCTTTGTCGCATCAGTCTCCTGCCCACTGAAAGTAGCTAACGCCCGTAGTAAAAACAGGAGCGCCGAAGCTTGGCCGGGATGTTTCTTACAGCTCTGAATACAACGGTTCTGGTCACACGACTATATCACTGACTGCAACCCACCACCAAACGTCCATGGCACTCTCATGAGCCCCCCCTCACCCTCAACCCCGCACCCTCAACCCCGCACGCTCAACCCCGCACGCTCAACCCCTCACCCTCAACCCCTCACCCTCAACCCCTCACCCTCAACCCCTCACCCTCAACCCCTCACCCTCAACCCCTCACCCTCAACCCCGCACCCTCAACCCCGCACCCTCAACCCCTCACCCTCAACCCCTCACCCTCAACCCCGCACCCTCAACCCCGCACCCTCAACCCCGCACCCTCAACCCCGCACCCTCAACCCCGCACCCTCAACCCCGCACCCTCAACCCCGCACCCTCAACCCCTCACCCTCAACCCCTCACCCTAAACCCCTCACCCTCAACCCCTCACCCTCTCACCCTCACACCCTCACCCCCTCACCCTCACCCCCTCACCCTCAACCCTCACCCTCAACCCCTCACCCTCAACCCCTCACCCTCAACCCTGCACCCTCAACCCCGCACCCTCAACCCCTCACCCCCTCACCCTCAACCCCTCACCCTCAACCCCTCACCCTCAACCCCTCACCCTCAACCCCTCACCCTCAACCCCTCACCCTCAACCCCTCACCCTCAACCCCTCAACCCCTCACCCTCAACCCCTCACCCTCAACCCCTCACCCTCAACCCCTCACCCTCTCACCCTCAACCCCTCACCCTCAACCCCTCACCCTCACCCCCTCACCCTCACCCCCAACCCCTCACCCTCAACCCCTCACCCTCAACCCCTCACTCACCCTCACCCCCTCACCCTCACCCCACACCCTCACCCTCACACCCTCAACCCCTCACTCACCCTCAACCCCTCACCCCCTCACCCTCACCCCCTCACTCACCCTCAACCCCTCACCCTCACCCACCCTCAACACCTCACCCACCCTCAACCCCTCACCCTCAACCCCTCACCCACCCTCAACCCCTCACACTCACCCTCAACCCCTCACCCTCACTCACCCTCAACCCCTCACCCTCACCCACCCTCAACCCCTCACCCTCCCTCAACCCCTCACCCACCCTCAACCCCTCACCCACCCTCAACCCCTCACCCTCACTCACACCCTCACCCTCACACCCTCAACCCCTCACCCTCACCCACCCTCACCCACCCTCAACACCTCACCCACCCTCAACCCCTCACCCACCCTCAACCCCTCACCCTCACCCTCAACCCTCACCCTCACTCACCCTCACCCACCCTCAACCCCTCACCCTCACCCTCACTCACCCTCACTCACCCTCACCCTCACTCACCCTCAACCCCTCACCCTCAACCCCTCACCCTCACTCACCCTCAACCCCTCACCCTCACCCTCACTCACCCTCAACCCCTCACCCTCACTCACCCTCAACCCCTCACCCTCACTCACCCTCAACCCCTCACCCTCACTCACCCTCAACCCCTCACCCTCAACCCCTCACCCTCAACCCGTCACCCTCAACCACTCACCCTCACCCTCACTCACCCTCAACCCCTCACCCCTCACCCTCACTCACCCTCAACCCCTCATTCACCCTCAACCCCTCACTCTCACTCACCCTCAACCCCTCACCCTCACTCACCCTCAACCCCTCACCCTCACTCACCCTCACAACACATATTGTGTTACAATAGGTGTCACATTTGCGAAAGATAAAACTATTGGCATTGTAAATAACAAAGCTATTAATTTCGCTATTTTCACTCTCCTGCTCTCTAGAGATGTGGCCTAACGACCAGAGCTGCCATCTAAGTCACGTAAATACAAAACATGTTGCATTCCAAATGCTATAGGTGTCACATTCGCGAAAGTTATAACTATTGCCATTGTAAATGACAAAGCGATCAATTTAGCAATTTTAAAAACCAACAAATAAATAAAATATGTGATTTACAAGACCAATAACTCCAACTTTTCTGATGCGAGACCTATTGCATTTCCAATGCTTGTTTTACAAAGTGCTCTCGCTGAATTCCCCACACCTCCCTCGGATCTGAAGCCCGGGATGTTTCTCTACTTTTTGTGAGTGCTTGCTGTCTTCCGCTGTCTGTGTGCCCGTTCCAGCACCCCCCCTCCGCTGTCCGTGTACCCTGTTTTCGTGCCTCTGTTGCCTGCTTGTGACTCTGTTGCCTGCTTGTGACCCTGTTTTCGTGCCTCTGTTGGGGGCTTTGTGTGGCTGCGTTTGTGGGGGGCTCTGTGTGGGTGTGTGTGTGAGGGGCTCTGTGTGGGTGTGTGTGTGGGGGGAGCTCTGTGTGTGTGGGGGGGCTCTCTGTGGGTGTTTGTGGGTGTCATTTGCGAGAGATAAAGCTAGTGGCATTGTAAATGACAATACCATTTATTTATGTTAAAAAAAAAACATAAATAAAAATAATGTCAAGAGCAATGCCAATAGCTCTAACTTTAACAAAGGCAAAACCATTGCATTGTAAATGCTTGTTCTAATTCTCCCCATTTTTGCAACAGGTTCAACAATTCTCTGATCTGTACCTTTTTTCCTGACACATTCATGTTTTCTAAATCTTTGTCTGAGAACTCTGCTCTGTAAGGTTTTTGCAACATTTTTGATTTACCAATATCTATTCCCATACTAGCCGCGGTGTCCATTAATTTCTCATGGAACACTCTGGTATTACGGGTGATACTCTTGCAGATAAACAGCAATTCTTCCTCAGTAAAAGTATTCAATCTGTCTAACCCCACATTTCCAGCCATCAGTTCTTCCAATTCTATTCTTAATTTGTAAATATTTAATGGTTTCGACTGAGGATTTTGTTTCTCTAATTCTCGACTCCATCTCTCAATTTCTTCAGGAGTCACTACGGTGGCACTTCTAGTACCAGAAGCTGATTCAATCTGCACTTCTCCTGAATTGAAAGGAGTGTTCTTCCTCCGTGAACCCCTTTCTGGTTCCCTTATCGGTAAATCCATCAGTGAAATCACAGATTCACATTCACTTGCCTGGTCATCTACAATTAAGGGCTCTTTTCTCGGCTGTACTACAGATGGGGTAATCATTGGAGTCTTTGGACTATTCTGCTTATCCCCATACAAAGGAAAAACTGGTCCAATAGTTACTGGGATTGTCAAGGTTTCAGGACTTGTATTTAGTTGGGAGATTTTCTGAATTAATTCAGTTCTCTGTTTAGCTATAGCCTCTCGTTCTCTCTCCTGCAGAACTCTTTCCAGGTTTGTTTCATGTACTATTTGCGGAGTCAGGGTTGGAGTATAATTCGGGGCAGTTGGATGCGTCATACTTGGTCCCTCACCATAGTTAGGTTTCAGGAATGGATTCCCTGTGCTTAAAGGTCTCGGCTCCTCCTGATAAGGAGGTATTAAACAGTCGTCTCTTGCACTTACTGATCTTGATCCCTCCTGGTAAGGGGGTCTTAGGCAAGCATCTCCTACACTTGAGGATCTGGTTCCTTCATTATAAGGAGGTGGATTTTTCATTAATAATTCCTCCAAATAATCATCATCTGACTCCCCATTGGTCATTAAATGTTTTGTTTTCTCTTTCCTTTTCACTCCCATTGGTGCTTCTAGAGCAATTACAGGGTCCAGTCCTTCTGTTATCATGTTCTGTCTCCACTGCTTCATTTTTTTCTCTTTGGCTTCTCCATGCATTTTCGGGTATCATTTACTTATTCCCTTATCAATTCTAGGTCTATCTTGTTCAAAAGCCTCTATCTCCCATTCCTCTAAGGCCTCATATTGCGTTAGTCTGGGTCTGGGATGTAAATCATTCATCCGGGTTCTCAAATTGAACAGAATCCGGCTATTAAAAGTACCATGTAATGGAAATGCCAAAATTCCGTCATTTTTAGTATATTCCACCCAATTTTCCAACCATACACAGGTGTGATACCCTTTGTCAAATAACATGAATGATGCGGGAGTATTAGGTGGTGGAATAACTATTCCTTCTCTAGTTTTGATGGGCTTATCCTTCTTGAAATAATTTTTAACTTTGTCTACTAAAGTCATTTTTCTCTTGCTTCTGTACATATTATAAGGTCTGCCTTTTAGCATCTGTTCTTTAGCGAACCCTAAGTATTTCTGATCAGGTAAAAATTCTGGATACCACATATACTTTGCAACCCTAGATCGTGCGCAAAATGCATTCTTCTGTTTACTATTTTCTTCCAATGTTAACACGTCTTTCAATTTTTCTCAAACCAATCAATTGCGTGATTTCAGAAAATTCAACCAATGGGTGCGCGGCGTTTCTCGCATACGAGTTCTCACGCTCTTGTGCTCACCCCTCCTTTACAATCCCGCCTCAGCTACACACCCGCTGTCTCAACCAATACCAGCGCAGCACTGAGTGACGTCAGCGCAGCTCTGCAACTGACTTCCTCCTTCACAAGGTAAGAAACGCTTCAATTTCTACCTTTTAAAGTGCAAGTGCTCTGTTTCATTTACAACGAAAACACATTCGCCACTGTACTCGAGTGTCTAGAAAGGAAAGATTTGTTTCACTGCAAGTAAACTTTTCTATTTACTTTTCAAATACTACTAGAAAATCCCTTCTGCCTACTCTTCACACAAGCATCAGTGAACCTGCTACTCCTTCGACTCATCCACTTTGGGATATATGCTAATCCAAAGGTTTCACTAGTGAACTCCTTTGCTATCAATCAAGCTTAGACGAACCTGCTACTCCTTCCGTGTGACCCTTACTAGGTCATATCACAATAGAAGGTTTGCCAGCGAACTCTTTGCTATCATTTATTCACACATTTATACAGAAAACCCAAATTAGTGCTTCCAGTTCTGCCTAACCTGCACCAATTTTCCTCGAGCCACTGACCTCACTGCGCGATGGATTCTCCTCACCACCCGCTATTCTTTCTCCGGAGATTCCAAACAAACATATAACAATCACTAACGAGTGGATTAGTACATATATCAATATAGCAGCAAGAAAAACAATTTAAAACATTTCATAATTTCTTAAAGCAATAAAACATCAGTTGTACATTCGATCGATCTAGCAGCCAATTTTTCACAATTAGCAGCAAATAACCTACCTACCTATCCTAACTAGTCCACCTATCTTTAACTAGTCTCTAACCATCACCTCTGCTACCAGAAAATTACTGATAGAGCGCGCAGGTCACCCAACTATAATTTTACCATATGCACATTGGGCCCATAAAATTCAATACACCATATTAATTAATCGGGTAACCTTGCACTCTACTACCAGTAACCCTGTTTCCTTCCTATTGTAATTTCCTGTGTACCCGACTTACCAATCCACCGCTACAGGTACCTATGACCACAATGGATCAGGGAGCTAGCTGTAAAAGAAAGGCAGACACCAAAATACAAAAATACCTTTTCTATATTTGCACTCATATAATAACCACAAACTCCGGAAGTTTTAAAATCCTTTATCTAAAATTCATCGTTTTCTGAAAGCATAAGGTTTACAGCAATTAAACTGTCAATAACTAGAATTATAAAGAGCACGTATCCATACAGGAAATAAATCAGACCAACCATTTAGGACTCTAAAGGAAGGTAAAAACAGGGAACATGCTAATAAGAAATTTCAGGAGTTTAGACTAGTCATGGAGTGACTAAAGGACGGGGAAAGATAAGGAACATGCTAGAATGTACCCCTTCAAAAGTGGCACAGTACGAGAGTTTTAGTCAGTCTATGGAGACTCAAAAAGTAACATGTGACTATAGGGAGGGTAAAAATGGAACACGCTAATATTTCAGAGCAATCACTTCATTTAGCTAAAGGAAGGTAAAGAAAAAGGAACATCTATATTTCATGAACTGTATGCAGGAACGTGCTTAAAGGATAGGGAACAATTGGAACATGCTAGTATAACAACTATAATGTATGACTTTTTCATTTGTCAGTGCAAAGAAAGCATGGAAAATCAATATGCAAGATCACGTCTTTATTAAAGCAAGGAAAAGAATGAAAGATGCAGAATAGATTTCCCAGCACTATATTTACCTAGAACGGTGTGAAGACCAACCCTGGCCACAGGTCAGTTTAAGACAAGAGAAACCCCAAGGAAGGACAGTCGCCAGTAGGCCAGCAGGTGCAGAATGGACACCCCAGGACAGGACAGGAAAACCAGATTAGGATCAGGACAGGACCATCAAGGAAAAGACCAGCACCCGCAGTTCGGTAGCAACGCCTGCGCTACACCCTCTCTGCAGCTATCAGTCAGAACCCCAATTGGGTTATCGAATTCCCCAGCAAAGTGCTCTGCCAGCACTTAAGGTTTAAAACCCCGCTTGGGTCTGTGGAAATTACGGACAGAGTGCTCCGCAGCTCTCTGTATCAGTCACCTATTGAGTGCGTTAGGTCAGTGACAGGTCAGCTATTCGGACAAGTCGGACAAATTCTCTAGCTAAAGCTAGGCTAGTTATACTGTTTTTGGGTCAATGTACCACCCCCCAAATGTTGCAAGTGTAAGAATCCCCAATTTCGATTGGTCCTCAAGTAGGACAGGTCAACACACCAAACAGGATAAACCTCTACAAGTCCCAATTTGCATCTTTTGGGACCGCCTATCGAATGTGGGGTTCCCAGGCTATGTGCTCTTCTCCTAACAATAGAGAATACAATTTAATATACAATTGTTACAAGTGTAGTACAGTTCAGCTTCGTCCTGCTGGGTCGCAGGTCATTTCTCATGAGCATCTTGACTGTGGCTGCCAGCTGGCTGAGTTCCACTAGTACAAGGTTTTCTTCCCTCTGCCAGGGTGACATGCGCAGTAGGGACTTCTAAGATGGGGTTTCATACACCTCCCCGGCCCAAAAGACTCGCCACATGAAAAGTAAAGGGAAACAATTTAGAACATAGAAAATAAATGAATACACTGTATACCAGGAATCCCTATATGACTCCCCTTACTTTATATTAACTATAGCATTAAGATTAGTGCAAAATGGGAGGAGCTACGCGGCGAACTAAGATGGCCGTGTAGACTCTCGGCTCCGCCGAGCCCGTCCACCGGCCCTGTAATCCTGCATGATATCCTGTCCTCCGAGCCCTGAAAGCTCCACCGGAGATCATACGGCGCTGGTGGGGCCAGTTCCGAAGTTCGACGGTTACAGGGGGCCGAGGCTGTGCCCGCTTGAAAATCGGGCCTCCGCAGCGGTAAAGCCTGGGACTAGAGTGACCACGCTGCCCACCGCAAGTTTAACAACAGCAGCGATCCAACACGGAAGTTGCCGGTTGGATTCGCCTCAAGTGCAGACGCTCTGGGTGCTGTGGCGGGACTGGCGCACAATGTCACATCGGCATCTACCCCCAAATTACATTTCGTAGAGGGAGAACACCAGGTACTCTACTGAGCCCTAGTTATCCGATCAAGAAACCAGAAACAGGGAGCTCAAGCAATATGGCCGTGTAAGCACTCGGCTCCTCCGGGCTTCGTCTGCTGGCTCATCATCCGGACTCATATCCTCTTCCCCGGGCCCAGGGATCGCTGTCGGAAGCAGTGCTGCCTGTCGAGGGCCGATTTCGGAGCTTCGGAGCGGCCGAGGGCCGGAGTTTGGCCCATCCCGATTTGCGGCCTGTTGATCACCGACGCCGGGACCTAGAGTTGTCATTCTGCACGCCACCGAGTGGCACAACATTGGAGACCCGAACTGGAAGTTGACGGTCGGGTCCGTCGGTGGGGTGTTTTGGAGCCGCCTCAGTCACAGCTGGTGAGGAGTGATTATACCACGTAACGGTGGTGCGGAGCCGGGGCTGGAAGGGGGGCCGGCCCAGTACATCCCAGTTTGCTTGTACCGGTGCCCGCCATGGGGAAGTCGGTGTGACTGTGTGGCCGAGCGGGGATCGGATCGGAGGACTCCGAGGAGCGCATTGGTGCTGGAGCGGAGCGATGACTGCTTGAAGTGTTTGGCACACGCTGTGGCATACTAAGGATGGGCAGGGGATTGTGTTGATTCTCCCACGGGCACACAACCGGCTCTGCAGATCCGGCCGGAGATGAGACTGTCTCTGAGATGCTGAGGTGCCCCCATTGCTGACGCTCCGTGGTTGGACCCGAAACTGAGCTGTGTGTTCATTACACGTGAGGGGTTGACCTGGAAGTGTGGAGGGAGACATTCCTCCGATGTGTGACTAGCCCTGCCTTTTATGTGGTCTATTGGTCTCCGGGAGTAGTTACCTTCAGGCTGAGAACTAATGCTTGGAACGCCCGACGACCCCCCCATCCCCAAGATGGCGGTTACGATGCAGGACCTCATGGCGGCCTTAGCTGGCGTCCGAGTCTCTCTAGACAAGCAGTTTGCAAAGCTGAACACCGCTCTGGATACAGGATTCATCGCGCTCCGCCCGGCAAGAGCTGTTCCCGCTGGGGCCGACGAGGGGGTAGAACCCCAGCTAGTAATGCCCTGTATGCTTGTTGACGACGTGGTTCAGACGCACCTGGACATATCCCCACCTACATCTTCCCACAGTCTTGTTCACCATGAGCATAATTATTGTGTAAGCGGGGCCTGGCGATCTGAAGAATGTCTCTTGGGGGTCCCCCGGGGATCACAGGGGCCGATGTCAGACTTATTGTCTTTGCACGTTGCGCGGGGGCTTTGGACATCTTGTCGAATAATATCTGTTGGATGTTGTGAACTGCTGTTGCTTGCGGCTGGCTTGGGGGGATGGCCCACCGATCTGCCCTGGTTGCCTTTGTTGCCCACGTCGACTAACACGGCGGCTGGCCGGGTGATCTCTGCTGACGTCTTGGATCGAACGGGACAGGGTTGAGGCCATGTCCTGAATTGTTAGTCATTGCGTCTTCTCCAGCGTCTGTGGGATTGACCCTCTGCCTCTTTTCGTGAATGATCGAACACCGCTTTGCAGAATTGTCGATGGTGGGCAGTGGACCTGCTTTGACTTTTAGACTATATGTACGTCTATCCTGTTTTCCATTCTTTCGAATTGACTTTGACACTCTACTGTTTTTGGTTATTTTTGTGATGCTGGTGGTTCGGATGGATGGAACCCTGTGTGAATATTCGCAACAATTCATTTGTATTGGACGGGGTCTTCGTGATGAAACGTGAGGGTTTGGGCTAAACTTTACTGGACTTTGATGCAATGTTACTTTTGTTTTTGCTGGGTTATATCTGTGGGAGTGAAGGCCAGACGTGGTTCTGAGTGTTTGATATTTATGTGTCTGATGTGTTAGGGAAGGGATTTGCTGCCTCTATGGTGCCGGGGATCGGGCGGGATGGTCCTTTTTCTATTTGCGACTCCCCTACGAAATGCCTCTTGATTTGCTATAATTTGCTTAACATTACGGCACGGTGTGTCTGCTCTTGGCGGGGTGATGTGAGTCCGGGAGCTCGAATTGATTTGTTGTATTCTCCTCCTCCAACTTTTTCCCTTCCTTGGTGTGTAGTTTAGGGGGCGACAGGCACGCTGCTAGTGAGGTTAGGTCGTAACCATCTGCAGGGGTGTAGGGTGGGGTTTTTTTTTTTTTTTTTTTTTCCTTTGTTATTTTCTATGACCATTCTATTTCCCCTTTCCTTTCTTCACAAGGGCTGTGGTGTTTTCTCCTGATTCTTGCCTAAACGTATCTGGGTGTCGCATGTTTGCTTCGTACATCCTATATTCCTGGTGGGCGGGTGCTGTTGATGGGTGCTTGCGGTCATTGCTATCTAATTGATTTGCTTCTGGCTTCCGCTGCATTTGATTTTTCTGTTGCTTATGACTGTACATTATTTTGACACTTCATTTGCCCGTCCACAGCTGTCCTGTATTTTGTTTAATGACACCCGATATGTGTATTTTTCCTCTTGTGTTATAATAATAAAAAGATTTAATAAAAAAAAAAAAGATTAGTGCAAAACGAACAGCAATGCAGAAAGCGGCAGAGCAAGCTTAAGCATGTGAGAACACAAAGCAGCCATCTTAAAGCTAGTGCACAAGCTCAAAGGTTTCCCACCAGAACTGCGAGTACGTCACGTCACGTGAGTGTGACCGACGCATGCGCAGATGAATTTCCCGCCAAGCAGCGGCCATTTTAGTGGCAAGCGTATTATGGTTAATACACACATATGCAAGCTTCTTTGGGACATCCTGTGTAGTGAGAAATGTGCAATATTAGTAACACGAACATTATTGGTTATATTTATTAACATTATTTGAGGTTCTTGACACAAGCATGTCGCTTTACGTGCGAATCCTTGCTCCATCATTACTACGATGGGACATTCACCTAATTGCTTTGGTTGTGGTGAATTGGACTACCATCCAAGTCCTGTTTAATTCGGTTAGCTAGCAAGCTTTGCTTCGTGTCACACTGGTTGGTATCTTTTTGAGCTGCACTGAGGATTATCGAACTTCTATTACACTCGCATGGGCAGATACGATGCGTCGTATTTGATTAGCTTTCCCTTGCGCGAGGGCTTGCCTCACCAATATTGTCATGCATTGCCCCTCCGCCAAATAGCTATCTGAATTCTGAATAATTTTCACACAACTTAAAATGAAATACCACTAAATTCCCAGCAAGTAACCAACTGTTAACTCATTAAACGTATCGACGATTCCTTGTGTTACAGCGCTTTCTCCATAAAAGCCCAGACCCACAGCCCTATTCCCACTTAGTCATTCACACTCTAGTTAGCATTCTACTCTCCCCGGAGCTGTGAATGTGTCTGGTTAAGGAGCTGACTCTGGTGTCAGATTTCTGGGCTGGGTGGGAGAGGAGTGCAAGGGTTAGTATTTGTATGGCTCTTTACCTCTGTGGGCAGGATAAACTGATAGAAGTGCAGGTACCCACTATTTAGAGTACCCGTTTAATCTTGAGAAGTACTGGCACTCTCACACTCAAAGTATTGCAGCAGAGTTGAGAAGTGCAGGTAATCTCACTTTCAAATTGAAGAAGGGTAGGCACTCTGTACGACAGTGCCTGCCTATTTAAACCATGGTGCACTTTCTATAGAGAAAGTCTAGGTGCTGCCCACAACACGGTTAATGTAGTTAGTAGCCACTGCAGGTTGCCTACAGACAGAACCACAAACCAACTATTCAAAGGTCTACTTGAAGACATTAAAATATTGGGTTGTATATTTACTCGCTTAAGGATTGGTCCCCTGTACTCAATCTGTCAACAGTTTTTTTTATGGCATGGCACCAACCCTTCCAGACTAGTGAGAGAGCCCTATTCTTTTCTGCCACCTTTCCTAGCGAGCCCACCAAGGCCCCAACTTGGAAAAATTAAAGCAAGCCCATAGACAACCATGTCGACTAACCCTGAAGGAGGGTGGGGAAAAGACCAAAGAACCACAGCCTGCAGTACCTGGCAGGACCGCAGTGCACTTGCAATGTGGCAAGTGGTGCAGCATATCCCGAATTGTCAGAGACCTCCCTTCTGTCCCCAGACTGGCCAATACTTACACACTCTTGGCTTGAACTGCCCACTGCCCCAAAGCATCTCTGGGGTGGTCATCCAAGGGTTGTGAAACACCCCTCCCCCCTACACACACACGCACCCACCACCATCCTCCTACCTCTCCGGAAAGCAAATGAAGCCTGAACACCAACCTTCGAATCATTATAGAAACTTTCCAACCCTGGCATTTTGTATAGTTGCCTAGTGCATTTTGGGTGTCGTAGTAGTCCTTTACTTGTTTTGAACTAATTAAACAAACGCACATGAAATCAATGATTTATATGTGAAAAGTCGAGTCTAGAGGCAGCCATTGATGACCTTGCGACTGGAGGGAAGTGGTCTCTTTTAAATGTTAACATCTGTTACCAAGCATTAACTACTGTATCATAGATTCATTCAGCCAGTTCTCCTGTTCTGGACCTTGCAGTATTCTATTTACTTTCTGTGATATGAAAGGGTGCAGAATCCCCAGTGCCACAAAGAATATCCCACAGCAGGCAATATAGTGCTTCTCGTGGCGCGTAAGCATTACTCTGACCATAAAACATGTTTTATGATGCCAGTTTACCATTTGAGTTCTTTATCAAACCGTATTTATTTGGTTAAAATAGAACTATAAGACCTAAAAACAATTAAACATAACACCAAATACAGCACAATATTAATTCTATTTAAGTGGGGGGCGGGGGGGAGCTTAGTAAAAAAAAAAAGTATTGGCATAGCCAATACGTCTCGCCTTTGGGACCTTATAAGTGTTTAGCCATGCAACAGTTAATGTTGTTGCACCAAAGATATTGTGCTGGATAACTAAACGCTTATAAGTTCCCAAAGGAGAGACCTATTGGCTATGCCAATGCTTGTTATGGTTGTAGTGTCTAGTTGTCAATTCCTCACGAAAACAACTGTGGCAACTGTGAATTTAACTCTGAACATTCCTATCGTCTGCATTGGATTTATGACCCAACTTGGCCTAAAAGAGCAATTGTGTCTCTTTCCTTCTGGTGTTATGGATACCCCTACAAATGTATAACCGCCTCCAATTAGGCAAAGTGTTGTGTAGCTTCATCTTGAGGGATGACATGTAAGCATACCCCTCTTCAAGACAAGAGCCATATATTGAATCCCAATAGATCCACTGATTCTCTCCAGCACAGTAAAGCATATTTCCTATTAGGATACTTTCCTTCACAGCTTGCAGAGGAGTATACAGGCAGCAATGGCTCTTCTGCATCAGCCCTGGGTCCCTCTTCTCCATGTGGGATCAACAAGAGATTGATTCTCATATTCCTCGGACTAGCCTTGGGAATGTGAGATGCAAATCCAGCAGCCTTCATGCCTTGATCTATTCTTAGATGACAGGAGCATGTCATCAGCCTTGTGACTTTCCAAATTTCAGCGACTTACTGGCTATTAATGGCTGGTAGCCATACTTTATATTTGTAGATCACTATTTATTGCTATAAGTAAAATTCCCATGCTATCTCCATACTGTATTCACAGCACGTCCTGAGATTCTATAGTGAAAACAATCACAGGAATCATTATTTCGTGGTTTTAAAATTTGAGTATTGGAGGCTTGGAAACTCTTCGCTCCCTGGACTCCAAATTTGTCTCTTTGTTCTCGAGTCCTTTCCTCATCAAAGAAGAACATACGCCTGCATTTTACCATTCTGCTATACAGCCCATGGAGAATGGTGAATGATTATTTTCTGGGTTCTTAGACTCCCCAAAAATCCCCAGATTTTTCCTTTTTTGACATATATTTGATTGTGACAGAAAGTCAAACCTGCCATTATTTTACTAAGTTGTCAAATGTTCCTCCTTTTGCAGTGCCTGATAAACATGGTTGGGCTAAATAGTTTTGTGTTGAATCCCTACAAGCAAGGCACATGGTCTTCCTAATCGCCTGCACGCCGTGAGAACCAGTGATTTAGAAAACTCTTTTGTCTTTGGCAGAATAGTTATTATGCAGGGCATTTTTCCAAATCTAGTGTTCTGGAGCTAGAGGGAAATTAATTAAAATTCCTTGCATGAATCCACGGCAGTCAGCCACACTGGCCAGATTGGTTTCACAACTAATGCAGAGAAAGTCTGAAGTTCATAGCATTTCGAAATATCATTCTAGAGTAGAGAAATTCTGAAGTTCACAAAATGTCGAAATATCATTCAAAGTTTGCAAAATAATTAAATATCCACTAGCCGTTGAAATTCCTCATCTAAGTTGGAATATAATTCATTTATAAAAATTCTTGAAAATGTGATTTTAGGGATGTTAATTGATAACATTTCACGAAAATGTGATATTAAGGATGCTCTTAGCCTTAGTTGCAGATGTAGGCTTTAAAACACTGGGCAAATGTTACTATTGTAAACAGGTTGTATGTAGTAGCACAGCATGTAAGTTGGCACACCTTCCATGTTCTTCAATCCTACCATTATGCAATAGGCTCATGTCACTTGAAGACAGAATTATCATTGGCTTTTTAGTTTCACAGTTATACCTACATTTAAAATAGAGTTGATTTGACATTTTAACGCTGCAACCGTGTCTTCAGTGTCACCTCACTGCCTGGTTGCCCATTCACCATGTTTTGAATCCCATTTGTCACGGGTAAAGTTTTACTGTAACCCGGATTGAGTGTTTGATTTATTCAATACTTGTTCAATGCATTTTTATTCTGGATGTGTATAGTTTCAAATATGCAGCGTAGTGTTTACAAATGAGTTTATGTGTTGTGGGGAAAAACATAGTATGAGGTTCCTTAGCAGCTTGACACCGCCTATGGGTACAAAATGCAATGCAAGTAGTCTAGGTTCATAAATAGAAATCAATTCAGGAACACCACAGCATAAAAGTTGAGTCCTACATTAGCCAAAGAGCTAATGGCCTGCCATTAAAAGTTAGGTAAATTCATGCAGGTGTAAACTCTGTTCTCTTTTTCCAAACCACATTGTTCTACAGTACCACACTTTTAGATGTGTATGAATCTGAGGGAGGGAGTTGGAATGATGAGATAAGGACTGAGATAGAAAATGCAGAGCTTTCTCAAAGCTGAAGTAGCTTATAAATGATCTGTTGACCCAGACGAAGAAAAAATTACATGAGGATGTGGGTAATTCCTTTAAAAAAAACAAGGTCTTTCTCTGTTTGAATGATGGCTAGCATGATCAACAAACTGGTGGTTAAAATTCGACGAAAAAGAAAGGCAAGCATAGAATAACTGGATGTAGTCCATATTGGGCATGAGGATGAGGCAGTGGCAAGACCCGTCAAGAGACCTACTAGTTTCAGTTCAATAATATGGCAGCTCAGAGAGTTCTGCATCCGAACAGTTACGGGCAAGGTACAGCCAGCAAGAGGTCAGTTTCTGCCAATCACAACAGCATCAACTTGGGTGATCAATCACACTGGATAATGAAAAAGTGCTGCTGGTAGTGAAAGAAGAAATCTGAAGGCACAGGAGAACAGAATTGATGTCAAGGTTGGAAAATGGCATCTAAAAATAGGGAAAAGTGATCATAGAGAGAAAAGAGCTAGAGTGAGAAAAGGAATTAGATAAGAGGGTTGGGTAAAGAAGGGGAAGAAGGGGAAAATTATGCAATTTAGAGAAGTGTATGGATCTCGTATCACACTTCCTTTTTTCTTTTTCATTCGGTTTCTTTTTTATCTGATTCACTACTAGATGCTGCCTCTTTTCCCCTGTGGGTTGACATTGAATCCTCCTTTTTTCACCCTTTCTCTTTTAAGGAGTTTGTTTTATTACCTCGTGCCCCAAGCAGATGTCTTTACCTATTCTTAAGAATTCTAGGAAACGTTTCCTTCCGATGTTTCTGAATGGTCTTGATGAGCGTACACGATTTTTACAATCTCCTATTTGGTATAATCCTCTTATTAAACTCAAAAATAGAACTCTTTTCTGGAAGGACTGGCATGCTCAGGGCCTCTTTTGGGTTCATCAACTTTTTCAGCACAGTACTTGTATTCCCTTTTCTATTCTTCAAACTCGTTTTTCTCTTCCTTTGTCCTTTCTTTCTAAATACAATTTATTGATCACTGCTGTTCAGACAAGTTATGATTCTCTTGCCTCCTCCGTCTCTTGTAATCCTTCTTCTCCTCTTAACTTACCCTTTTTGTTATCCTCTTCTTCTGCCTCGCAGATTTATAAAAAATTACACAAATCTTCTGCTGATAGAGATAAGTCGAAAGTTGAACAAGCGTGGGAACTGGATTTGGAGGAGTCTTTTTCTATCTCTTTGTGGCAAGACATATGGAATAAGATAAGGAAGTCTTCTAGAGCAGCCAATACTACTCAAACGTTATTTTTTATTTATAATCGTCTCATGCTCACTCCTGCTAGGTTGAATACAATAAATTCCTCTCTTCCCTCCAGATGTTGGTCTTGCTCGGAAATAAGGGCGGATCTCAAACACATGCTCTTCTTATGTCCTATGGTTCGTGTTTTTTGGTCTAAAGTTTGGCATCAACTTAACACTATTTTTTCTACTGATTTCCCCTTTTCTTTTACACATATTTTCCTGGGTAGCCTTTCAGATATATGGTCCTCCTCTGAGTTTAACACTTCTATTATTGACCTTCTCCTAGCAGTGGCATTTCCCAAAAAATATCAAAGCGTGGAAAGATACATCTCCTTTCAGGCTTGGTGGTATGGTGTTTGTTTTAATCATAGATTGGATAGAGTATATGTTTATCCTGTTACAATTGCTATCAAACGTGATTTATTGTGGTTACCCATTACTACTTTCTTAGATTCCTCAGCCAAATCCTCCATGCTACACTCCCCTCGTACTGAGGAAGTACCCAAACCTCCAGGATATGTTTCTTGCTTACTTTTTTGCTTCTTTTTCTATGTGTGCATTTTTTCTCTATTTTATACACTTTTTTCTGGAAAAATTGCAGGTTTTATTTCAACATGTTGCTTTTTAGGTATTGATTTTGTACTTTATTTGCTGAGTCCCCTTTCTTCTCTTTCCCCCTTCTTTCTTTTCTTTCTCTCTCTTTTTCTCGTTTTCCCCTTTCATATTCATTATAGTTTTTGCTTGCTTTGTTTTTGACATCAATATTGTATCTTTTTTCCTCATTGCATTCTTATATCCAATAAAGATTTTCTTTAAAACTTAAAAGAGAAGTGTAGGGAAACAGGAGCCACAAAGAGAACAGGGTAAGGTCGAATGGGTTGAAAGAAGAAATGGGGTCAGTGAGTGAGAAAGTAAGAGAGATAACAAACATCTACTCATTCTTGGAGAAATACTGCATTTTAGAATCAACTCAAATGTGTTTCCATCCTGGAAGTAGTACAGAAGCAGCTCTGTTAGTTGTCACTGAAGAGCTGAAAACATCCTTGATCAGGGCAGATAGGCTGCAGTTCTACTTTTGGATCTGAGAGCAGCCTTTGATACTGTATCCCACCCAATCCTAATCCAGAGAGTGTAAGTGGCTGGAATTTCCGAATTTAGCTCTCAAATGGATTGCTTTTTGTTCAGATTGACATCCTATAAAGTGTGAGGTCCCACAAGGATCATCATTAAACCCTACTCTATTGTTCGCCCGCTGGCAGAGTTCATACGTCCACATGGTTTTTCAATGTTGTCATTCGCAGATGACAGGCAGATTATTATCTCACTAATTTGTGACAGTGTCAGTCCCATAAATGCTTGCCTAAAGCAAGTAACAATGGATGTCTATCAGAAGCTTGAAAATTAATGGAGACAAAACTGCAGTGCTAGTAGTTGGCAATAACCCCTCCAGGTGGACTGAACTCTGCTGGCCTGACTCACTTGCCTACCACCCTACCCCAATTCCAGGGTTAAACATTCTCGCTTTTGGATTTACAATAAATTTAGCATGGAGGTCCAGGTCAAGAAACTAGCCTCAAGCTATTTTAGACTGCTGAGTACCCTAAAAAACTGTTGGGCTGGCTATCCTGCTCTACATGGAGAGTGATAGCACAAGGGCTTTCACTATCATGTTTAGACTATGGGTTCTCTGTATTTTGGAATCCCTCAATCAGTGGTCAAAAAACTCCAATTGTACAAAATGCAGATGCATGGACTCTGTTAAAAATACGAAATACTATTATTTTTCATTCACCTTGGCCTCTCTACACTAGCTGTCAATTTCCAAAAATATACCATTCAAGGTCCTTTGCATTGCCCATTGGGCAAAGAATAAGAAGGACCCTCAACTTTTCCATCATCTGTTATGCCCTTATAGGCCTAGAAGATCATAACGATCCATTGATCCAGGGCTATTCACAGTCCCTCTGATCAAGAAAGCTAGAAGCAGTGGGTGCATGTTCGCCTATTTAGGGCCCAAACTGTGGAATGCACTGCCACTATCTTTCAGAAAGAATGAGGTGGAAGACCTTTCTTTGTAATTAACACTTATATTTTTTCTTAAGGCATAAGGATTCTGAAACCGGTATGATAGTTTAGCATTGGGAATTCTGCTGGGTAGCCATTCGCTCTAGTTGTGATACAAAATAGAATAGAACTTCAAAAGGGCCCCGTAGCTAGGGGGGGGGTCGGTCCGCCCCAGGCGGCATCATTTTGGAGGTGGCCGCGCGGCACTGGAGGCCCGTTGCAGCCGCGGCGGACTTTATAATTTATTTGGAAACAAACACAGTGTCCCCAAATAAATTATAAAGGTGGGCGTGGCCTCAACGGCCCTCCAGTGCCGTCCGCGGCCCAGTTTAAAAGTGCAAAGTCGCGCTGCACTCCACTCTGTCTCCTTCGGACCTGCTTTGGTAACACCTGAGCTTGTGCAGGTCAGCTGTTACCAAAGCAGGTCAGAAGGAGTGAAGTGCAGCGCGGCTTTGCACTTTTAAACTGGCACCCCCTAAAGAAATGGCATAAATGACTAGTGCTCCCCGACCTGGATCGAGGCACAACTTATTCACAACTCATGCACCTAAATCCTCATCAACACACCCCTGCCAAGAACCTATGGCTTCATATTTGTTTTTTTGCAGATTTATATAGCGCAAACACGATCCAAAGGTATTGGAGCGCTTTATGTGAGCACCAGTTACGTTACACAAGGACACATTCATAATTTGGTAGGCGCGGCGCGATTATGTGATTTGCCCAGAATAACAGGATGCTGAGCTGACTCTGAGGCTAGAACCTTGTTCCCTGGCTCCAAAGTCGGCAGCTCTAGCTGTAAGGATACATCCTCTCGGATTTATGGGGTATTCGGGGTAAAGGAATACGGTACAGACCGGGCATCGAGTCACCAACAGACAGGTAGCGACTTACAGTCTTGGTTCACCTGGTGCTTGGAAGCATGGGCGCACAGAGTATTCCATGGTTCTAAGAGATGGCAATCTGTGTGCACAAGACAATAAAAACATAAACAGCCTTTCCCCCAAAATTGTTCAAAATGGATCAAGGAACCACTTTATCAGTGTGACGCATGCATACTTCCATATAGGAAACAGTGCAATTACTTTATCAGCTTGCAACATGAACAGAGGGATTCCTAATGTAAAATTAGCTAAATCAATTTCCCCGTTGGCATGGTTTGCAGGGGATATAATTTCGAACAGCATAATGCTCTTTCAATCGTGCCAAACTTTACATACTGTTTTATGGGTGTAGTGCCCAGCTCTATGATTGAGTCAGCGACCACCCCGATGGAAGAGCCAGGATGAAAGTCGTCCTTGAGTTGAAATTCTAACACTGACAAAAACAATAAAAAACACAACTTAGCGCAGGGGGCATTTCAAACTCTGCGATGTTGCGTCCCACAACATAAAAGGTAACAGCAAGGGCATGTGCAGTAATTGTCGATCACAACTGCCCTAATTCACTGTTTGTCACAGGAGGCTTCAATATCAAGAAGAACTGGAGGTAATGGCCACAGTAAAGATAAGCCGGATCTCTTTATTTTATTTCTTCAAAACTCAACAGGAAAATCACTACACGAGACTGAAATTATGGCAGTAAATTTCCACCTGACCACCTATCAATAGTTCAATGACACAAAGGACTGTCTTAGTTTTTGGCAATCTAATTGAAAGCATTTGTTTGTGTTTCCTCAAGACTCCTCGACCGTTGTTCCCCCCCCCCCAGCGTCACAGCCTCAGACAGAGTTCAGGGCCATCAATCTTGTGAGTGCGCGGCGTGCGCGAGCGCTACCAATGAAGGCCTTGTACAGTGATATTCTGGCCAGCCCTCGCGGTGAACGTAGCAGTGGCGCGTTACACTTCACCGCTATGCTCTTGCAGATGATTCCAGTGCCGGAAAGAACAGCCAACCCCCAGAAGGCTCTATTGCGGAATTCGAGGACTTGTCTGGCAAGCAGTGGGGTAAGCATGCCCGTGGTGTTTCATGTTTGCGTTTTTACTGCAATGTTGCGCCTAGTTACTAAATTATATCAAACTAGTCGCACTGAATAGAGAGAGGTGGCATTCTAAGTTTCAGCCATAGTCACTGGCCAAGACTCTTCAAATATTAAGTAATAATTTATTACCGCCATACATTACAAAGGTTTATGGAGAGCACATGAAGAATATTATGTCACTGGTTGTATCCTTGGTGCCTTACCATTTCTGCCATGCAGTGTATCAAATACTTATATATTTGACTAAACTAGTTGAGCTTTGCCATTTTTTGGGATCTGAAATCAATGTATTATTTAGAATTTAAAACCTAAATTAAACGTCTCCCAGTTTATTTGTTCAGGGGAGCTGACATAGGATAGACAGTAGAACTGAAATAAACAAGCATTTGCAATGAAATAGATCTTTCAGTTGTAGAGTTTGGTCCATTGGCATTGTAAATGGCAATGCCTTTTATTTATGTGTTGGTTTTTAAAACGTAAATAAAAGACATTGTCAATTACAATGCCAATAAGTTAAACTCTCGCAAATGTGAGACCTATTGCATTGCAAATGCTTGTTATTCAATGAAGAGGTATGAGAGACATAGTGGCCTGTCTGCGCCCTTGCTATTCATTGAAGAGTTATAAGGGACATGGGTGGCCTGTGAGCATGTTTGTTATTCAATGAAGAGGTATGAGATATGTGGGTGGCTTGTCTGCGCCCTTCTTATTCAATGAATAGGTATGAGATACATGGATAGCCTATCTGCACCCGTGTTATTGAATGAAGAGGTATGAGATACACCTCTGGCCTGTCTGCGCCCTTGTTATTCAATGAAGAGTTATGAGATACACGGATGGCTTGTCTGCTCCCTTGTTATTCAATGAAGAGGTATGACGAGATACACAGATGGCCTGTTTGCGCCCTTGTTATTCAATGAAGAGGTACAATATACACATATTGGCAAGGTGGAGCTGACTGACCCCTTTATGCTGCGTTTAGTTCTAAGGGCACACAGTGAGTCATTCCCTGTGAATAATGAATTTGCGTTTTTTGAAAGATAAAGAATCACAGGCTTCGGCACTGTTAAGTTGGTTTTGGGTCCCCAGAGCACATCACGTTTGTGCAGGTCCCCTCTGCTTTAATGGGGGGACTATGATGTATGGTCATTTAATGTCAGCTGTAGATGATGGATCCCTGAACAGTGTCATGTATGTGCCTGTTTGCATTGTGCTGAGGGGATTACCAGGTAATTGTTCACGCAGCTCTCTGATGGATGTCACATGCGTTTTTTCTGAGTCCCCAGATAGATCATGCAGTCTTTGTGTTCTCTTTTGTACTGCTAGACACCGGTGTATTCAACTGTGTAGCCTTTGACCGTGTCATGTATGTGCATGTAACTTGCATGATCAAGGTAACTATTAGCGGCTATACTACGCGTCTCTCTGGCATCTTTCAAGTGTTCGCCGTCCTTTTTCCCCAGCACCCCCGCCCCCAAGGGGCAGCAATCTGAGGGATAGCCCCGGGCGCCACAAGCTCTAGCTACGCCGTAGGTGACAGGCAAACATAGCTATCACCTGGCTGTCAGCCATCCTTAGTCCACCTAGCCAGTCAGGCATCAGTCCCATTAGGAGAGGAGCTGTCCCCAGAGCTGGATTTCGATGACCAAAGGGGAGGCTTGCGGATTTGCTTAGCCAAATATCCAGGGTGGGCACAAGAGGTCTCTACATCAAAGATGAAAGGTTCTGCCATGTTGGTTGTGAGCAGAAAGGGGCTCTGTGGGGTTGATTTCAGCAAAACACACAGGAAGTGCTGAAAAAGTGGGGATGGTCACTCCTGGAGTCTTGTTGGTTAGTTAGCGGCTAGAACTTCCCCCACCTACAGGCTGGCACCCACAGTATCCTACTGAGATCGCTTTTGAATCTGTGGCCTGGACAGAGGGCTGGCCTGTGATCTAAGAAGGTAAATATGACGTTGCGTGTACACAGCAATAATGCACTCAAAGATTCGACAATACATTTGGTCACTGTGTTTCATGTTTTTTAGTTATTATCTGCGATATTACACCTGCAGCAGCAGGCGTTTCTGGTTGATTGAGGCTTCTTGCAGCAACCTTCTTTTTAATATAGGTGAGAACAAATACAGGGCACTTTACCGAACTTGAGTCTTTCACCTTAGCATTAACACTAATAGTCTTGGTTACTATGTTTATGTCTTTTCAGCGACTATTTGCGTTATCATACACACATTAATAGGCTTTTCTGGATGACTGAGACTTTTTTGCAGTAGACTTCATCACATTAGAGGTGAGAGCATACACAGGACTTTTCATTGGCAGATTATCAGCATTTGCGTATCTTGTAAGGCTTCAATGTTTGCTACTCTTACATTTCAGATTTTTTATTTTTGGCACACAACCTTTCAGGTATATTTAGCCACACCTTTCAGGCATCTTTTAGTTTTAAGTCCTCGAAAGGACATGCATGACGACACCACCTTTACTAACAAGCACACATTGGCTCGGCGTCTACAGGTGGCACTTTAAAATCGGTTTTCTGTCTGCCCTCTTCTTTAGAGATTTGTTTCACATTTCACATGGCCATGTTATAAATTGTGATTTTGACAAACCTATGGTCACTCTAATTGTTTAGTTGCATCTAACATGGACCATGCATGTTAAAAAATCCCCCCGGATAAGGTTAGGTCTTTTCATTGATAAGTAGTACCAGTATTGATTTCGTTATATGCTTTTTAGATTACTCCTGAAGAAGGGTGCAATTAGCACCCGAAATGCATTGGGATTTGCAACTGACAAGCTTGTAATCCACGCCATTTGAAACGCATTAAGTTCAAGCACCATTGTTCCGAATAAAAGAAGCAATGTACTACGTTGGATGAATTATTTTTTCATGGATGTTTTTTGATCCAGCAGCTCGTCATTTATGGTTTATTTGTAATATGTTAGATTGAGCGATTCACTAAATTGTGTTAAAAACAATTTTCACTCGGTAGGAGTGAATCAAGGTAGTGAAGATTCTGTCTAGGGCAGGTTGCCCTAGTGTTAATGTGATCTGAAAAAAAATAATAATAATAATAATTCGGTACTTTTCCGAACAAGATATGTTATCCAGTATTATGGGTGTCTTTCATAGATTCACATGCCTGAATCATTCCCCGTCGTCGAGACGGGAGCCTCTGGTAGTAATGTCCTATAGACATACATAGAGAAAAGTAGGCCTAAGGGCCTTGCCTTAGTAGCCTATCTATGTCCTTTTGTAAAAAGGACCAAACTCTAGAAGGTAGCTAATCAGCTACCACCTCCCTCTAGAACCTTCCTGTCAGGAGCCTCAGTCTCTCAGATTTTCTACCGCACGTTGTGCTAGGGAGTCTCCACCTGAGTTCTCCTCAGGTTTCCTAGTTTTATCTCTTTTCCTCACAGAAATTGGATATTTCCTTCATATTTCAACAATGGCTGATCAACAGAAGAAGGGTCTCTTCAGAGCTTGCTCTTCTTGTGGTAAGAAGAGGCTCCACATCGATGACAAGCATGAAACCTGTCTATACTGTCTTTACCCAGATCATTCTCCTAAAGAATGTAGAATTTGTAGAACATTCTCTACAAAAACTCTAAAACACAGAGAAGGACGGCTGCTCCTCTGGTTGAACAGGCTGAAAACCAGAGACAACCTGGAGTCTTTCAGAGGACGGTGAGATGGCTTCAGTTTCCTCTAAATTATCCTTGAAGAGGCCAAGGGTTGCTTCCCCTAGCCCTACAGACGTTCCTCCTAAAAAGACTATCAAAAAGTCTTCAGAGGTAAAATCTACAACGTCTGACAAGGAGGTTCCTGCCTTTAGGAAGCCTGTGCCGTCGACGACGATTTCGTCGACGTTTCCCTCCGTGCTGAAGAAAACCGTCTCTACAGTCTATGTTTCTACATCGACGACGACGGTATCGACGACGACGGCGTCGTCAGCATCTTCATCGACGACGACGACTACTCCATCGTTGACGGCGGGTAAGCCTGTGTCGTCGATTGTTCTCATTAAGAAGCACTCGACGTTGATTAAGATACCGTTGACGACGTCGACGACGACATCTGCATCGACGACGAAACCACAACCGTCGACGCCTGCGCCGTCGACGAAGACAACCTCGTCGACCAGCGTACCGTCGACAAAGTCATCGACGACGGTAAAGACATCGGCGACGACGAAGACACCGTTGACGGGCGCTCCATCAGGGGAGAGGTGTGGCGCCGCGGCCAGGGCGACTGATGCTGGAATCTGGGGATCAGGGTTCGAACCCCGGCTCCGGCGGCAGGTTAGCCCAGCACCATGTGACTCTGGGCAATAGCTTGCTTAATCTTCCCGACGGCCCCCAGCGCCTAGAGACCCTTACGGGTGATTGTGCGCTATACAAATGTGGATTATTATTATTATTATTATTATTATCAACGACAAAGGGACCGTCGACGAAATCACCATCGTCATTCGAAATTCAGTCGACGACGACACCGTCGACGACGCCGTCTACGACGACACCGTCGACGCTATGGAAACAGTCGGACCTGATTTCTCCGTCGTCAGCGGCCAGTCAGCCGTCTACGATTCCACCAACGACAAAGAGTATGAAAAAGCCAATAACACCAGACTTAACGTCTCCAAGCAGGGTGCAAAAGTTACCCCCATCCTGTCTCCTGCAAGACGAGGAATCGGACGATGACCAGTACGGTCAGGCCACCAGTCCTTCAGATCTTATAGTAAAGTGCCAAAGCACTGATGAGGATGGCGACAAAGTTGTTTTTACAGAGGAGACTGTAAATTCACAGGTCCAGACGCAAGTCACACCTATGGTATGCCTTCCGGTGTCTATAGTCTCAGACCTACAATTCTTGATCCAGGACTACAAACAGCGATTTCCTGAATCGACATCGGCCCCATCAACAGATAAGAATCCAGCTACATCTGGACCGACCCCATCTTCAAGACCTAGACCATCACCTTTGGTGATCCGTCAGGAGAGAGGAACAATACAACATATCCCATCTTCGGATGACGAGGGCGAGGAACCAGAAGAAGGGGAGGTACGGGACGACCTGTCCGACCATAGGGACGATGAGGACTACATCGCTCCTTCTCCGGCAACACCTGAACCCACTACCTCGGACTCGCCGCCAGTGGACATTGGCGGGTTTCACAATTTAGTGGAGAGAGCGGCCACAAGATTCCATATGACTATGGAATCCACTGAAACAGACTGTTTCCTATATGATTTTAAGGACCCGGTAAGGAAAACGACCAGATCAATTCCTATCATTGATCATATATGGGAACAAGGGAAACAACTGATGCAGACACCAGCCTCGGGCTCGGCAGTGGTACCACGGCTGGACAAGAAGTATAAGGCACCAACAACAGCACCATCCTGTCTTACTGGTCATCCCAAGCCAGATTCCATGGTTACCCAGGCGCCTCAAAAGAACTCTAGGAATCCGTCTTCCCCATTGTCAGCTCCACCGGACAAGGAAGGCAGGAAACTAGACAGTATTGGCAAATGCTTTTCCACCACGTCGGCCATGACTGTCAAAGTAGCTAATGCCATCACGCTACTAGGCTGCTACAACAGGCAATTGTGGGAGGATATTGCCCCATATCTGGCGGAACTACCTGATAATCTGAAGGAGGAAGTTCAATCACTCCTCAAGGAGGGCCAAACATCGGCATCAGAACTTATTGATTGTGCCATAGATGTTGCAATGACCGGCTTCGGACAGCTAGCAGGCGCCGCGGTCTTGCGAAGACAGGGGTGGCTTAAAGCAACATCCTTCCGTCAAGAAGTCCAAACTAAAGTACTTGACATGCCCTACGACGGCCAGCACCTCTTTGGGGAGAAAATCGACGAGGCCTTACAAACAATCAAAAAAGATACTGACACGGCACGAGCGCTTGGCACGTTACAGTTTAAAAACCAGTCCTTTCGAGGGAGCAGGGGTAGAGGTCAGCCCTCTTACAGAGGATCGTACCAGAGCAAATCCTCATACTCCTATAACCAAGGCCGATCGCAATACCAACTGCGACAACAGCAGCAAGGTCGCCAGACCTCGTATGGAAGGTCTAACTACAGGGGAAAGAACCAGAGGAAACCCGCTGGCGGACGCCAATGACCGTTTCCAGCAGCCAGTCCGTCCTCAATATCGTTCTTTCACACTTGGAGGAAAACTAACACACTTCCTCCACAATTGGAAATCAATTACAACGGATAGGTGGGTGCGCCAATTGATCCAATTCGGACCTTCGTTGGAATTCAATTCAATTCCCCCGACAACTCCTCCTCGCAAGCTTCAACACGGACATTTACGATTACTCCTTAAAGAGGTCTCTTCAATGTTAAAGAAAGGAGCAATAGAGCGAGTCCCATCTGCTCAGAAAGGGAAGGGATTTTATTCCCGCTTCTTTCTAATACAAAAGAAAGGGAAGAAATGGAGGCCCATTCTAGACCTCCGGGCGCTCAATGCATTCTCGAAGAGTCAATCATTCCGTATGGTGACTATCCAGGAGATCTTGGGGTCACTGGAGGAAGGAGACTTCATGACGTCTTTAGACCTGCAAGACGCATATTATCACATCCCTATTCACAATCGCCACAGGAAATTCCTCAGATTCGCAGTAGCGGGTCACCACTACCAATTCTCTGTCCTCCCATTTGGCCTCAAATCGGCACCTCGAATTTTCACTAAGTGCCTCTCCCCTGTAGCAGCTTTCCTACGACAGCATGGACACCAAGTCTTCCCTTACCTGGACGACTGGCTGGTGAAAGCACCATCTATGAAAGGCGCAGCCGAGTCCTCCAACGCCTGTCTCAATCTTTTCCAGCAACTGGGCTTGACGCTCAATCACGAGAAGTCTATTTTACAGCACTCCCGAGTTCTTACCTTTCTCGGAGCAACTTTGAAAACGGAATGTTCAAAGGCATTCCCATCTCAGGAGAGGAAGCACAAGCTTATCACTCTGGCCACCGCAGTGGCCTTGAAGAAAACCCTACTGGTCCATACTTTCAAGTCCCTCCTGGGGATGATGTCCTCGTGTATCCTGCTTGTTCCACACTGTCGGCTCAGAATGCGCCCTCTGCAGGAGGCCTTGACCAAGCAGTGGACTCAAAGTACAGGCTCTTTCGAGGATCACATGGTGATAACTCAGCAAATGACCAAAGCCTTGCTCTGGTGGAGGTCGCCCAAGAACCTCTCGCAAGGACTACCATTCTTGCTGCCGGCAGCTCCACACCTCATAACTCCGGGTTCCTCCCTACAGGGATGGGGAGCGGTCCTTCAAGAATTGCAGATCAGCGGAAGTGGACGGGCCAGGAACAACAGCTCCATATCAACCTCCTAGAGCTGAGGGCAGTTTTCCTATCCCTGCAGGCTTTCCTCCCGCGCATCAAGAACTCCCCAGTGCTTGTCAGGACCGACAACACCACGACAATGCACTACTTGAACAAGCAGGGAGGGACACGTTCGCTAGCACTATCTCACGTATCGCAGAAAATTTGGAACTGGCTTGCGCTCCACAATATCACGCTGACAGCGGAGTATGTCCCAGGCAAGGACAACGTCATAGCAGATGCTCTGAGGAGACAAAGATCGCTGTCCCACGAATGGGAACTCGAACAAAAAGTGCTGAATCGCATCTTTTCGGAATGGGGGAGACCGCAGATCGACCTCTTTGCCACCAGGGAGAACGCCAAATGCCGCAACTTCGCAAGTTGGCATCCCCAGTCGCGGTCCCTCGGAAATGCATTTTCCATCGCCTGGCGCAACGTGTTTGCGTACGCATTTCCGCCATTTCCCCTGATACGAAGAGTCCTTCGGAAAATAAAAACGGAGCACTGCACCCTGATTCTGATTGCCCCGTTCTGGCCGAGGCAGCATTGGTTCACGGACGTCCATCGCCTCTCAGTCCAACCCCCAATCCGTCTGGGCCAACATCCATCCCTGCTCACGATGTCCAGCGGCCAAGTTCTGCACCCGAATCTGAAATCTCTCAGATTATCAGCATGGCTCCTGAGTACCGAGAGTTCTACCATCTAGACATTCCACAGGAGTGCAAGGATGTCCTCGCGAAAGCAAGAGCAGACAGCACAAACAAGACCTACTCCTTAAAGTGGAAACGCTTTTGCATTTGGTGTAAGGATAAAGGTCTCCATCCCTTTCGGGTTACTCCGGAGCAGCTCCTACCTTATCTGTTACATCTTGCACAATCGGGACTTGCGCACGCCTCTATCAGAGTTCATCTGGCAGCAATTTCCCGGTTTAAGAGAACTTCAAAAGGGCCTTCTCTCTGGTCCCACAGGTTAATTAAGCAATTCCTCAAGGGGCTCTACAGATCCTTTCCTCGGCCAAGGAGGGTTCCACCAACATGGCATCTCAATGTGGTACTCAACCAATTAATGAAACACCCTTTCGAGCCCATCCATAGGGCAGATGTCAAATACATCTCCTGGAAGACAGCCCTCCTATTGGCTCTGACCTCAGCTAGAAGGGTCAGCGAACTTCAGGCTCTTTCCATACAAAATCCATTCATGCAGTTCAAGGAAGACAGAGTGGTTCTAAGAACTAACCCTCGATTTATTCCTAAGGTCCCGTTGGACTTCCATTTAAATGAACCCCTAGTCCTCCGATCATTCTTCCCAAATCCCAGCACTGCAGCTGAAAGAACACTGCACTCTTTGGACCTGAAGAGGTGTCTTAAGTTTTACCTTGACAAAACAAAACATTTCAGGAAAACAAATCAGCTTTTCATCGCTTTCAGCAGACCGAGGAAAGGCATGCCACTTTCCAAACAAACTATTTCACGATGGATATCCTCTGCAATTGCCTTTTGCCATGACAAAGCCGGACGGCCATTGCACTCTAAAGTAAGAGCTCATTCTACAAGAGCTGTGTCCACATCGGCAGCGCTATTCGCTGGTGTGCCAATACTGGACATTGGCAGGGCAGCGACCTGGAAGTCGCCGCACACCTTTACCAGGCACTACTGCCTTGATACAGAACTGATGCAGGATGCTGCTGTGGGCCAGGCTGTGCTTCGCCATCTATTCCAGTGAGGTGAGCCTTCCTCCTTCCCACCATCCTTCGCTGGTATGCACATTTATTTACTTTCTTCTTGTTACTTTTTGATGGTTATTAGTCACATGATATGTATTATCTCAGACTGCTTACGCTATTCCATCAGAAATGTGCATAATGTATTGCTTGCTACTCTGATTCAGGCATGTGAATCTATGAAAGACACCCATAATACTGGATAAGAAATGCGTTACTTACCTGTAACTGCAGTTATCCAGTATTGGTGTCTTTCATAGATTCACATGCAACCCTCCCGGCTCCCCTGGAAGGACTTGCTTATCTCTCTAACAGCATTACGCCTACCTAGCATGGTGCGTACGAAAATCTGAGGCTTCTGACAGGAAGGTTCTAGAGGGAGGTGGTAGCTGATTGGCTACCTTCTAGAGTTTGGTCCTTTTTACAAAAGGACATAGATAGGCTACTAAGGCAAGGCCCTTAGGCCTACTTTTCTCTATGTATGTCTATAGGACATTGCTTTTCTATGTACCGGAGGCTCCCGTCTCGACGACGGGGAATGATTCAGGCATGTGAATCTATGAAAGACACTAATACTGGATAACTGCAGTTACAGGTAAGTAACGCATTTCTTGCCATGTATTTTTAACTTCGTGCAATAGAATAATATGACATAGATCGAGGATAGGACAATAATGTTTTTTCGTCCAAAAAATGATCAATATCAGTAGGCAACCATGACGACGGAACGAGCACCTCAGTCCTATCGAACCACGAGATAGGATTAGCCATATCCAATAGGCTAAGGTCTCTTATTTAAACAACGGGCCAGATAGCCAATTACATTTCACGATCCAAATTGCCAAGACGTGACGTCAGACGCCATTACAGACGGAGCAGGGAGGCCGAATTAATACACCCGGGTAAGTGCATAATGCGAGATTGCACATTACTCCTAAGTCATTAGAAACATAGAGGTATTCTAAATCCTTCTTTGCGAAACTTTGAGAACGGCAATAAATGTTCTTGTCGATAACATTTTTTTAAAATAAAATAGCCACCAGTCAGTAAATTGCCGCCATAGTAAGTGCCTACGAGTACTAACCGTAGGTAGATAAGAAATGTACTACCATACTACAGGGCGACTAGGGCAAGTCAGCAATCGGACTTTTTGTAGCATCAAGGCTGAACATTTGAATTCAATAACGGTGGCTCCGTTGTATTTCTTGTGCTGCTTTGTCTATCAAGAGCAAAGGTAAATTAGGTATTTTTTCCATCAAAATATCAGTGACAATAAAAAAAACTGTATAGGAAATACCAAGATCAGTACTATACAAATTGTTTCTCTTTCTAGGTAACTCAAATAAACAGAGTACTGAACAGGACCAATATTGATAACTTGGTACCGATGAACATTTGAGAGGACTTCCCTGGGCATTAAATTCTTTTTTTCATTCTATCACTCTGTGCTTTACCTGTCAAAACCAATGGCTTCTATGGGTCCTTGTCCAAAGCCTATCTGACTTTGTGAAGATTTCTCAGTCACAGCCTCCTACCTGGCCCTGCTGAAGGAGTTTGAATTCTGTTTCAGAGACTATGTCCATGGTAAAACATCTGACCGGGGTTAGCATGACTCGCATAGAAATTCCACGCTCCATCGCAGTAGCCTGAAATCACACTTAGGTTTCAGTCTACCAAAAACAGTTGACCTGCGTTAGAGGTTAAGGCTTTTTGGCGCAATTTTCATTTAAAATTCACATCTCTGATTACCCATATTGGTATTTTGCCATTTTGGTAATTCATTTATTCCCTATGCATATTAATTAGAGTGGGATTTTTATTTTATTGTTGTTAAAAATGGGATTTCTTGTTGGCTAAGGCTTGCACCAAAGCCAGGCAGAAAACACCACTCGATAACCCCTGCTCACCCCCTTGGTAGCTTGGAACGAGCAGTCAGGCTTATCCCAGAGGCAATGTGTAAAGCGTTTGCACAACACACACACACAGCAGCAACACACTAGGCATACTACAAAAGGAACTCCACACAAGGTTATATAAAAATAGCCTTTGTATTGTCATAAACACATTAGATACACTGTGCCAGCTGGTACTGGCAATATTCACAGGGGATTATATACAGGACCAAGCCAATCGGGCCACGGTCAGAGCCATCAGATCAGGAAAGTAAAAACACAACCAGTAACTACTGGGACCATAATAACCTAAGCATTATCACATTAGCATTAGACACCATCCTAAAATATCCTAGCATGACATTAGGCAATACATCACCTGATCAAAGGAGAGAGTGAGGACTAGGTAAGCTAGTCCGGATCCCCGGGATTATATGTCAAAATCAAAAATGACTAGCTGCATTTAAGGGGAAGGAGACTCAATGAAGTACGCGTGCCGGCAAACCTGTTGGTTTGTTCAAGAAGCCCTCACCCACCAACCTAGTTGGTGGCATGCTTCATCATCGGGCCCACCACAGTGACACCGAGTGTGTCCCGGGTGTGCTTCAACGCCAGTTTACTGCGGAGCTGGTATATTCTCTGAGTGTGCTGTGTAGTGAGTGAGAAAGTGAAAGTTAAAAAGCTATACAGTGGGTCCCAGTGCCCGAAGGTAAATAGATATACTTTAATTACTGGGCCCCTGTTAGCTGTTTAAAAGGCAGACGGACGTGTTGGAGTACGAATTATGACCTCCTGCGTCCTGTGTGGTCTACATGTTTCAGCCAGGCCTTTTTTAGTTTAAAACTGGCTTTCCTCAGGACCAAGTGAGTATGTGAAAAAGTGCAATTAAATAAATTAACTAAATTATAGTGGTTGTGTCATTTTGGCTATGTGTCGCACTCTCTAAGGTGCTATATGTGTGAGAGGGGGATTCCTGCGCATTTCGGGCACCGCAGAAGGACGATAGGTCCAAGGAGGATCTAGACCGGCAATTCCGGTCTCTTTCTCTGCCAGGTGACCCAAGGAAGCTTGGTACAGCAAATAGCCTGTCAAAGCGAGAGGGAATCCCCCTCTCACACATATAGCACCTTAGAGAGTGCGACACATAGCCAAAATGACACAACCACTATAATTTAGTTAATTTATTTAATTGCACTTTTTCACATACTCACTTGGTCCTGAGGAAAGCCAGTTTTAAACTAAAAAAGGCCTGGCTGAAACATGTAGACCACACAGGACGCAGGAGGTCATAATTCGTACTCCAACACGTCCGTCTGCCTTTTAAACAGCTAACAGGGGCCCAGTAATTAAAGTATATCTATTTACCCATGGGTACTGGGACCCACTGTATAGCTTTTTAACTTTCACTTTCTCACTCACTACACAGCACACTCAGCGAATATACCAGCTCCGCAGTAACCTGGCGTTGAAGCACACCCGGGACACACTCGGTGTCACTGTGGTGGGCCCGATGATGAAGCATGCCACCAACTAGGTTGGTGGGTGAGGGCTTCTTGAACAAACCAACAGGTTTGCCGGCACGCGTACTTCATTGAGTCTCCTTCCCCTTAAATGCAGCTAGTCCTTTTTGATTTTGACATTAGGCAATACATCTCATTAGGCCCAGACCTCCTTAGCATAAACACATTACGCACTAGGCCTCACCAGCATAACACATTACGCCTAAACATCCTAAACATAAACACATTATGCAATAACCTCATGAGCATAAACATCATTAGAGGCATAAATCAGGGTGCATAAATCACATTAGGCAATCACATTAGGCATCAAACATGTTATGCCATGAAACAGCAGTGCACCACAGTACACTGACCATGTGTATACATCACCTTACCCAAGGCCCTTGCCTTGCGCCCTCCTGGTACACACAGCTACCACCTGCCCAACTGGCCTTACCCTGGGGCTCAAATGCCCTATGTCCAGAAAGTCAGGGCTCCTACAGGACCGTCTACTGGCCCTCTGACTGCCAGTGCAGCAGACAAAAAGGGCACAATGCACTGGGGCTTGGCTGAGTGTAACTCACCTCCCTCCTCATCAACTAATTGCCCCCAAACATTGCAGCTGCTTGCGCTCTCGTAGGGCAGCTGGAAATGGCACGGGCACCACTGTGCCTTGTGAGCCCCTTCCGGGACTCTGAAGTTCAAAAGAAAAGCCTACACGTTGCAGCTGCCCCCTGTCTGGCGGGGCAGCTGGAAAATCAGCACGGGCACTCACGGTGCCCTAAACACTACCACAGGGGGAGGGCACTGGCAATGTGTCCCAACACCACCCCCAACCAGTGTACAACTGAGCCCCATTCACCGGGCTCTCTGTGGGTGACTCCGCAGGTTCCGTTCACCACCTGGCAGTCCCCAGGCACCGACAATGTGCCTTGGCAGGTCCGCCCTTCGTTGGAGCCTCTCTCCTCTTCCTCTGCTAATGCCGTGGGCCATTTCTCCTTAACTGCGGTGGGGGCAGGCACCGACAATGTCTCGGGCCCCCACTGTCACCACCACCCCGCCGCAACTTTGTGCACCGCTTCTGGCACTCGACAGACTTCAGTGAGCCCCCTCCTTATCGGGGCTTCTCTCAATCAGAACTGTGAGGCTCTCACCATGCACGGGAACCCCGCTCAGCCACGCTACCGCTTACTGCCTCGGGCCCGCCCACGCCAGGTAACTGGCCTGCCTTCCAGGTCGCCAAGGGCAGCGTGGCGGCCCCTTTGTTGATTCTCGGTGTTCTCGGCGGCGGCCTCACGCAGGGGGGCTTGAACCGGCAGGGTGGGATCCCGCTTCAGTTTTAAAGGTTATCCACAGCGCGGGGTGGGCACCTGCCAATATGCAGCCAAATGTGGGTGGACACCCGCTTAATTTAAATAAGATTGCTGGGTGGGCACCCACCATTAAAAAAGCACCAAAAGAGCGGGGTAGGCTCCCGCTTAGGTCATAACACAGCGTGGCTAGAGTAGATGCAAATGCAGGGTGGGCACCCGCTTCGAGAACCATAAAGGCAGAAAATGCGGTAGAAATGCGAGGTGGGCTCCCACCCCGTCCCACAGCAGGGCATTCCCTCACCAGACATTGCAGCTCAGCACTGCAGGGCCCCAGCACTCCCCCCGTCCTGGGAGAGAAAATAAAGTGCTCACGAGGTGCTAAAATCCTAAAAAAGTCCAAGGGGCATAGCTGGGCCCAGGGAGGCCAGCACACAGGGCCCTCCAGCAGGTAGGCAAGACCCCATGGCGGTTCCTCCTGGGCCCCCAGCAGCAGCATGCCCCAGTAGCACAGGAACAGCACATCTTCATGGGGTCACAGCCCCAGTACTTATACACCATTTCTCTTTGTCTGCGCCAGCACAGAGCTTTGGGGGAACCATATGCAACTGGTTCAGGGGGGATTTGGAGCTCTATGTTGACAGGGCTCCTCTTCCCCATTGTTAGGTGGGGGCTCATCATAGACACACCACAGGAGGACAGAGCCAGCCTTCACTAGGGCAGTCACCATCCTATTTAGGGATCAGGGACTTCTCCTCCCACCTACTCCAAATGCAGATGTCCCATTCAGCCTAGCGCTGACTCACCCTGCCCCTCCTGGAGCCACACACACCTCACCAGCCCCTGTCACTCAAAATGCAGGCATGCAATTCACATCAGACAGGCAGACACATAGCACACAGAAATGCCAACTTCTAAAAGTGGCATTTCTAAAATAGGTATAATAAATCTGCACACACCATTGCGCAGCATTTATTATCACTATTCCAAATATACCAAACTTGACCACACTGTGCCTCTCATATCATCAATTAACACTGAAACACTTATCAGGGAATACCTGATGCATTTCTATGGGAGGCCAGCCCCCAGTAGTGAGAAACCAAAATGACTCTTTGTCACTACCAGGACATGTCACATACTTAGGGTACATGTCCTCTCTTTTACCTACAATGCACCTTGCCCATAGGGCTAGCTAGTGCCTACTTTAGGGGTGACTGACATGTAGTAAAAGAGGGTCACGGACATGGCACACACTTTAAGTGCCATGTCACAGCGGCAGTGACACTCCGCGCACAGGCCCTGCAATGGCAGAGGCCTGAGACAGGTTTGAAATTCTACTTTGGTGGGTGGCGCAATCAGCGCTGCAAGCCCACCAGTAGCATTTAATTTACCAGCCCTGTGTATAGGAGATACCACTTTACAAGGGACTGACAGGTAAATTAAATAGTCCAAACAGGTGTAGACCAACCTTACCATATTTACACAGAGAGCGCACACACTTTACACTGGACAGCAGTTCTAAAGTGCCCCGAGGCCTAAAACCACCAACACCATGTCAGAAAAAAAGGCTAGGGGAAAGGCAAAAAGTTTAGGGATGACCCTGCAAAAAGGGCCAAGTCCAACCATTGTGTTTTTGACTATTCAACTGTTTGGATATCTATAAATTTGTTGCACAATTTCTCTAAGTCAAGACTGTCTGCTCTGTGCCATAGCTACCAGTAAAACACAATCCAAGCCAACTGGAATCAATAGAACCTTTTCTAGCTTACCGTGGACGGCACTGTAATAATCTTACACTTAAAAATTCTACTAGAAAAACAGATGTTTAATGTGAGCAGTTTCAGACTATCAGTTCTGTTGTAAAGTGTTCCATAAAATGGAACCGCTATCTGCCTAAAGCTTGGGCCCTACTCGGGACTCCCTTTCTTTTTTGCATGAAAGGTACGCGATTGGCTGGCCATAACCTTAAGAAAATTACAAAGATTCTTTTTTTGCAACACTGCGGTACTACTGCAATGCCCACCACAGACCCTATGAAAATTGTAGAAAGTACCACAGCAACTAAAAAAAATACAAAGTGGGACCTTTGGGAGTTGCTTCACCAGAGAGATGGTCAGCAATGGGTGATAGGTGTGTCCACAGAGGGTCGAGTGCACGGTCTGTCCGCTGCCATGCCATGCACCCAACTCCACGCCACACACCTCTGGTCTGTAAAGGTTTGGTAAGAAAATATTACTTTAGGTTAACAAAAACACCCTAGAAATTCACACTCAAAAAAGGCTAAAGTGATGTTATACATAGGTACTGTAAAATATCTTATTTTAAATGTTTTAAAAACATAGATGTTCAGTGGAAAAAACAAAGGTTAAAGTGACAATATAGTTGGGTGAAAATGTAAGTTAAAATGGAACATGTTAATCTAAAAAATAAAAAAAACAATGAAAAACACCAGTTCTAGTTAACTGGACGACACTATAACTTGCACCATGGTCATGTGCTGCTTATGACCTCACATATGGTATCACATAAAGGCTCTATGACATCATTAATACCATAACGAATGACATTTGAAGTAACATCAATGATGAATAACCTCTGCCATCTCTGGGTTCTGTTGACTTTTATACACCACTCTGCTGCATTCCAGTAGCTACCTCTGTGCAATAGCAATGGAGACTGGGTGACGGTTGCGACCGTGGGGGCCTTGAGGCTCCTCCGCAGTCCCCATCCTGCACATCGGGTGCCCTGGCTGGGAAAAGGACATTCAGGGATACATGGCTGGGCCTCTGGGGATGGGGTCACCATGGGCAAAATCTGCCCAGGGAATAGCGCTCCGTGGCCACCCCCCCTTTCAGTTAAGTCCAGTTCCCAGGGATGACATCCCCGGAGCTTAAACTGGCCCAGCGAGGGGGGCCCCTTCGCCATTGAATTGTAGAGGTCCCAGTGAACAAGATCGGCCTGGGAAAGGGGCTGTGTGACCTCCCTTCTCAGATGTATTGTTGTTGGACCCAGGGGAAGGGGGTCCTGGGCCAAAATCAGCCCGGGAGGGGGCTGCTCTATTAAGTTGTGGCCGGCCCCCACCGGAAGGAGTCCCCGGGGACGTTCTGTACCTGGTGCTTACTTTTCAGAAATTAAACCTCAACAAGAAACACTTACAAATATAAACATAACAGGTGCCCCTGTTGAAGCTCCACTTCTGTAAAGGACATATGATCTTAACTCCTGAGCTTGGCGAAGGCAAATCAAGTGTGTTTTTTCAGCATTTCCATGTTGAAAAATGATCTGAAATCCTTAATGGTGAGCACAACGTTGATCTACTGTAGCGCAATCTGAATGTGCTGTGACGAGTTGGTTCTTTCTTGTTCTCTCCTGGTGAGAGCAAAGTCAATGGTTTTCCCTTTAAAATGCTAGGAGTCTGTAAATGTAGAAATCACTTTGATGCTTACATGTTTGGCCCTGCCCACATTTGTAGTATCCATAGGCCTTCCTCCCTTTTGCCAGGATGTCGGACAACTTAACAAGTGACATCCCCTGCGTGTTACCCGCTAATTTTGTTGATGAGTTCTTGATGCTGAGGAATATGAGGACATTTCTGCTGAACAAAGAAGCACTTACTTCACATAGTTAAGAGGAAGGACCCTTGTTTGGTGGAGATTTTTGGCTTTGTAGTCTTGTTATCTTCTCTGTAGGCGGATTAATGTTATCACATATATCTGAATAAAGAGGCACCATGACCAATCACATTTCCAAAATGCACACAAGGTCACTGTTCACACCTACCCACTCATTCATACACCCACTCAGACACATACACCCACTCACAGACTCACTCAGCCACTCACACAGCCTATCACAGGCCCACTCAGAGACTCACACATCCACTCACAGACTAATGTACACACTCACAGACCCACTCAGATGCTCATGCATTTACCCACAGATCCACTGAGTCACTCACTCAGACATTTACGCACCCAGTCACACACCCATTAAGACACTTATGCACCCACTCCCAGTTCCATACAGACACTCACTCACTCACACACCCATTGAGATACTCACCCACTCCCTCACACACCCACTGTGACACTCATGCACTCACTCACTTAGCCTCAAAGGTTACAGATTATAGTTAGGAAATAACATTTTTAAAAACCTTAGAAATTTGCTTGAAAAAAACAAAGTTTGCAAGGACGTTATATTTAGGGAATAACATTAACCTTAGAAATTCTCTCAAAAAAAACAAGGTTATAGGGATGTTAAATTTAGGCTCACATTTCACTCGTACAAAACCAGTGAAATTCAACAGTTATAGTTAGCTCAGTTGACTTTAACTTAGGCCCCTGCAATGCCCTGCTTATGACCTCACATATTACATCACTCATGACATGGTCAGTGACACACAAACCCACACAACCATTTGCATACCCATTCACAGACTCATACAAGTACTTACACTACCACTCACTCATACATCTACTCACACAGCCACCCACTCACCCGTACAGCTATTAATAGAAGTCACTTACCAATACAACCACTCACTCAGCCACACACTCACTGATACAGCTACTCACTCACATATATTCACCAATACAGCAACTCACATACCCACTCACTCTACCATACAGCCTCGTAGCACAGACACTCACACACCCATACAAGCACTCACAAACTCACTCACACCTCTGCACAACCACTAACATACCCATTCATACATCCATACAAGCATTCACACATCTGCTCATTCACCCATGCATCCGTTCACAGAGACACTTACTCTACAACACACCAACTCACTTAACCAAACACCACTCAAACATCCACTCACTCACCTATACAGCCACTTACACAGCCAGCCACTTACAGAGCCAGCCACTCACTCATCCAGCCATTTAGACACCACCTAACTCACCCATAGTCACTTACACACCCACCCATACATCCACTCACACAGCTGCTCACTCACCCATAGAGCCACTGACACACTCACTCACTCACCAATACAGTAATTTACACAGCCATTCACTCACCCATACAACCTCTGACACACCCACCCTCTCACTCCCCAATACAGACACTCACACAGCCACTTACTCACCTACACAGCTACTCACACACAAATGAATACACCCATACAGCCACTCAATTAGTTGAAAAATCTGTCAATCGACAGCTCTCAAGTTAACTAGAGGCCAATGGGCTTCTTCATCTGAGCCAGTTGGGCTTTAGATCTAGGCATAGTACTGAGACTGCCTTGGTGGAGGTCTCGGATTGTATAAGATTGCGGGCAGTAGGGCAGTCCTGGTACTGTTGGACCTGTCTGCATCAGTCGAAACAGTGTCACACGACAGGCTTCTCGCACGCTTTGGTGAGATTGCCATTAGAGATAATGCCTGGAATTGGCTTAAGTCCTTTTTTGAGGACAGGAGTCAGGAAGATTTGCTACTCCCTTACTCTTCTGTCAATCAAAGAGTGTCAGTCTAAGTCCCTCAGTGCTCTGCACTTAGTCCCACTATGTTTACCATCTTCTTGTCCCCCATAGCTAAGGTGGTCAAATCATTTGGGGTAAGATTATTTCCTATGGTGATGACACCCAGATCCTCTTTACCTTCAGTAAGGGGCTTCCAGTGATTCAGAGGTCATTCAGCCATGTCTCTTAGCTGTTTTTCAATGGCTGATAAGCAGCCATTTGAAATGCAACACAGAGAAGACAGAGGTTTTTAGTTTTGGACATAACTTTGCCATACAATTCGATGTTCACTGGCCTTCAGAAGTGCCTTCACCAGACACTCAAGTTGCTGTTCTAAAAATTCTGTGGATCAAATTTGATAATAAAATGTCATTTCATAATCAAATTATGTCAGTAGTCGGTGTCTGCTTTGGCATCTTGCATATGACAAAACAATTCTGCATTTTCTATCTTTTTCATCGAAGATTACTGTGGTATTGGTCCTGGTGATGTCCAGATTGGATTATGCCAATGCATTATATGCAGGGTTACCAAAATATCTCCTGAATAGACTTCAGGTCCTTCAGAATGCAGCAGCACGACTGATTCTGGGCTTGCAGAGGCAGGAACATATTTCCTGTCATATGCGCAATTTGCACTGGCTTCTCATTGGAAAATGCATTCTTTTTAAAGTAACACTCTTAATGCATAGGGATTGCCACCATTCTGGTCCTGACTATCTTTTGCCTAGGATTGCTTTCTATAGCGCGGCAAGAGTTTTACGCTCATCTGGTAATCATCTGTCCAAGGTCCCTATGGTTGGTTTGTCCATTGTGGGAGGCTGTTCCTTTTTCTTCCTGGGCTCTGTATGTTGGAAAAAGCTCCCTTTTGACCTGCATCAAACAATGGCTGAAGCGCCTTGAGACCCTCATGGGTGAGTAGTGGGCTCTACAAATTCCCCTATTGATTGATTGATTGATTTATTGAAGCCGGTTTTAAGAAAAAGATTAAGACCTGTCTTTTCTCTCTGCAATTTCCTACTGTATCTGCTTCTATTCACAGAGCGTACAGCGCCGGGACACTCTCGAGTAGCCGTACGCTCTATAAATCCCTTCACATTCACTTTCACACCAACTCACATGCCCATATGGGCACTCAGACACCAACTCCCACATGGATACACACAGTCACACAGCCACTCACATAATGTATGTTAGAAATAGTATCACTTATTAGTATTACACAAAGTAAACTATTTTAACTTTTGTAGTACCTAGGTATATATTTTTAACACTCATAAATGTTTAGAAAATGCTCTTACTCACTGGATGATGTCATCGGTGATGTCATCAGTGAAGTCACTGACCAAGTCATGAGTGATACAATATGTGAGATTATAAGGGGTGTATTGCGGAGGGATAAATTATGGTTAGTTAGCTCAACCAACTATAACTGTTGAATTTCATTGGTTCTGTACAAGTGAAATGTGAGTCTAACTATAACATCCCTTTTTTAAGTGTGTATATATATATACAGGGACCCGATCTGGAGGATCGGGTCCCTGACGCCTGTTGAGGCTCAGGGGGGTCAGTGTGCCTTTCCCCTTTCTATTGGTGTTGACTCAGGGGACGGTATCCCAATGGCTTGCCAGAGACTCGGGAAGGAGGCCAGGTGCCACCTCATCTAAATAATGTATTGCACTACCCCCCCACGGGCCCTGACCCAGCCCGGGGTTCTCAAGTTTATTTTAGTAGTGCAGGAGCTTGTTGTGTTGTTTGGGTCTTCAATTTTATAAAAAAAAGGTTTTGGCCCCAAGTTAGATTCCTCTGCCCCACTTCCCCCCCCCGACCTATGATTCGGGGTACTCTTAGCCTGCCTGTTTTGATTTTTTTCTAGGACACAGAACAGAGCCCCGAGTTCTATTATGGCTACCGCTACAATGTTGTTGATGTGTGGCAGCCAATCAGATCTTAGCTTGGGATCTGTGGCATGAAATGTACAAAGCTGTGAGCATTACTTTCTCAAAAACTACTGAACGGAAGTACACCAAATTGCAAAAAGTGCGCTCTCTGGACCAAGATCTAGGTTCCTGCCAAATTTAGTGTAAATCTGTTCAGGCGTTTGGGCTGCAGCAGTGACTAAAGTTCCTATGAAAAAATTAAATGAAATGTTTTAATATACAAGCCATCAGCTAAGGGATGTATTGAGCAAGGCGGGAAAAGGTTAAATAAGCCAAATTGGAGTGAACAATGTTCCCATACGTTTGTGGGGTCAGAGCACTTGCACTGTGACACTGAATGACAATATCACATAGTCATAATGCCGGCAAAGGTTTGTCCATAGACGAAAAATGAAGGGATGCCATGCAGAAAAGCTCTCATTGCTGCAATATATTATTGATAGTTCTCTCACCTCACAACGAGAAATGCTGCCCTGATAGTGTAAAGGAGGGCTAGTCCCTCCCATAAAAACACATTTCTGTATCTCCTTTAGGATTGAGCGTATGCTTTCAAGCAGCTGGCAACCAGGCTTCATAGCATCGATAGTGGATGTACCTTTACTTAACACCGTGAATTCCTCGCCTTGAAGCACTTTTTGGGATGTGAATTGTCCTTGTATATGCATCCTTTACAATGCACGCACATTGTTATTATCTGCAAGGAAATAAAAGGATATTTGTGGGAGACATACAAATACATTGGTCTCATATTGAGAAGACCTCAATATCCTGGATGAAATACACTGAAAGAGCAAGGCGTTTCTATGAGTGGACCTTGCGTGTATTTATTTATTTTCTAATTTTACCACCAAAATGTAATTTTTGCTTTTTTAATGTTTATGGAAAATGATCAGCCAATAAAGTTGTTCTTTTTATTAAATATTGTTTATGTGAGGAGCCCAGATTAAAATTTTCATTTTTAAACATCAGTCTGCTTAAAATGTGATCGCTGTGCAATCATTTAAGCCATTTCAACCACTCTAAGATAATGAGAAATAGAAGCACCATTTTATATTGGTAAAAAATATGAAGTATCAAACTTCCTGCCCCTTTTTGCACTCATTTAACACTGATGCAGTAGGTGCATTTTAGTAGCACTGAAGCACTACAAAAGTAAAACTAAAGACTACATTCTAGAACAGCGGTTCTTACCCTGGGCCCGGGGCTTACTTGTGGTGTGGGAAGGTTCAACAATAGCTTAGAAATGTAAATAATAAAAACAGGTTCATAAGGTGTTTATAGAGAAGCAAAATTGAAAATGTTCAATTGTTCCTTTGTGAAAATTGTTTAATTTTGAAGCTAAAATATTAAGTTGGTCCCATCAAAATGATTTGTGGAAACTGTGCAAAGGCATCAAACAGAATATAGTGTGGATTGTAGGTGGCCGCAATTGAATGTAGAAAAACCCAAACCTTCCCAATAAAATGCAAATTATGATTTTTTTTATATATGTTTGTCAATTAAATTAAATATTGTATAATTTGCGTATTGTTTGAGGAAGGCTTATTTCTGTATTGTTGATTGTATGAGGTTTAAATCCTCTAAATCGATTAAGCGTTGATGCCCAGCTTCCATTAGTGACTCAATAAATGTCCCTGGATATACATAATGATGCAGTGGGGGTCCCTGGAATCCAGTGATGGTTAAGTGGGGGTCCACAGAAGTAAAAAGGTTTAGAGCCACTGTTCAAGAGCATTGCAACTGCTGGCAGCCTCGAATCTATCACAGGTGAAAGTGAATGTATCAACTGTGGCCCATGTAACTGAACGTCTACAGCTGTGTGCCAGTAATATGCAAATAGATCTGTTGTGTGGGGATGCTTCGTTGTTTATATGCTTGTCCCTTTGATGTTTGGAAGTTCGCTAAACTAATCGTATGTATCGATTCGAAACTTAAGTACAAAACAGTTGTAAATGCAAATTAGGAAAACCAATGCCTGCCTTTTTATGAAACACAGGTAATCACTGTTTCCCTTTCTTGTAGGTCTTCAGAGCTTCATCGACGTAGGCTTGTCACCTTACACCTTTTACTCGTACCACATCGAGACAAGCAATGTGCACAGCAGCACGAGAAGTTTACCAGTGACACTCAGAACACAATCCGGGGTCCCGACTGGAGCCATTGATTTAATCCACGTCAGCCCTGCTGGGCCACGCTCCTCCTCGTTCCATTGGACAGTTCCATCCAATGCGTCGGGGCCCATTGAGAGATACATGCTGACGTGCTCCTCGGCCGCGTGGACCGAGCCGCGCGTGCTGCATGAGGGCACGGAGACCGCAACAACTCTGCTGAACTTGGCTCCTTTTACCAAGTATAATTGCTCGGTTCAGGCATGCACCAGAGGGGGGTGTTTGCGGAGCCCTCCATTGACGATAATGACAGCCCAAGCTGCCCCCGAAGGCCAGCGACCCCCAGTCATGGAAAACAGCAGCTCAACAGATCTCCTCTTGACCTGGTCTCCTCCCGCCAAACCAAATGGTAGGAGTTTATGTTATTTATGTTGCTTTAGCTCAATAATTAAAAAGCAATTTATTTTTTCTTCAAACACTGCTGACACTATCTTGGCCACAGGGTCAAGTGCATTTCTTTTCATCTAGTCAAAAATTCAATAAATGCAAATCAGCCTGAAGAACATTCTGGCACATCTTTGCTCTTATGACATCTGCTGTGACAAGACTCATGTTTTATGTGAACATTACTTATGTTGTGCATTCTTCTGGACTGTTAAAAAGACAGTTTTATACCACACTCACATTGAGCGCCTGGCATGATATACGCGCAAACTGACAAAAAGCTAAATAAAAGATGTTGAATAACTCAGGAGATTATTAAGAGAGTTGGCCATGCTCATTATGCACATAACTAATTATGTGAATGCATTTGCAGTATTAATTATACTATGTTCCAATGATACAAGGCAAGGCTGCCTGATTACGCCGTGCTCCAAATTAGCCGCGCAGTTTATCATCACAAGCCAAGGAATCACAGAACGCTCAGATCCATCAGTCTGAGATGTCTGACAATGAGAAATTGCAGAAATTCCAGTTTTTTTTCCACACGAACCTATTTAAACACTTGGTTGATCCGACTTGCCTAAGCCTTGCATATGCAACGAACCATGTTAAAATGAAATGCAGAACAAAGATGTTTTTTAAAGGTGTGGGATTTTCAAACTCTGCTTTTTTTTCCAGGCTATGGGTATTCTAGGTACTTTGTGCATGCTAGTGCGTGCGTGTGTGTGCGCGTGTGTGTGTGCTTTATTTTTATTTATTTTTTTCATTACTTCGAGTGCCCTATCATGAACAGATGCGCTGGCTCAGTGCAGAGCTGCGCACCTCCATTTATGTGCTTGCACTGGCTAAAGTACATTAATATAACCAGAGATTGCATCATATATCCAATTTTTTGCCCACCGCTTATCTCTCCAACACATGCATTAACTCTTAAAACCTCTGAATTAGGACAATTTCCTCTTCGTGTTTCTAAGTAGGGGTGGGCGATAAATTCTGCTCCGCAGGCGTAGTTTGCGGCATTTTGCCCATTCCACTTTGCGTTACACTTGTAACGTGGAGTTACTGCAAAACTCTGCCAACTTCTGCATGGTGGTGGAGTTTTTTCTCATGCACGGCCCACCAATGGTAAATTGGCGAGCGAGAATTGGCGTCCCCTAGGGTGTTATTCAGGCTCTTGGATGACACCTGGGGAGATTTTGTCAACTCTGGTGGTCGCAACAGTTCGCGGTGAGAAACCTACCACTCTGGTAGTATATCTATTCGAGAAGAAGCAGAGAAGTGGCACCCTCTTGTGTGCCGCATTGTGCAGTTCGTGCTGATTTTCGTAGTACGTAAGCTCAGAAAAATTAGTGCGAAGTGCCGATTCTGCCGCTCACAAAACTTCTCAGAATCTTGGTAGTTTTCATCTTGGTAATTCTTGGTAATTTCGGGTGGGGGGGGCTGATTCGTCCAGCAAGTGGAGATGCAGGGCCTCTAAGAAGGGATGAAAACAAAACAAAGCCTCGTTAGCAAGTAAATGGTCTGTTAAAGAGACCTGTGAGGTACTCGGGTGCGGCTGTGTGTGTGCTCAGCCGGACGGACACACACGAGGTGGGTTGGGAGGGGGCCCTTTGAGCCCTTTGAGCCCAATGGGCGTTGTGCACCTGCAGTACATAAGAATGGGTTCATGAAAGCACCACAGATATTTCTCTGAGATAGAGCATGATTTTCAAACAACGGCACACTTGAAAATGAAGGGCAGGGTTTGCCTCTTCTGGTCTCTGATCTGGGCATTGTGAAAATAATGCTCTAACGTAAAGAAATGTCAGATTAACTGAATGCACTTTAGACAAAACAATCATAAAAATTGACACTCGCTCCTACTGTGAGCCAGAGCAACTGTTCATGATACGACCAGACATGTATTTACTTCATTCCATAACCATTCTCTCCGTTTTCCCATGGCCTCTCGCTGCTTTATTATTTTTACTCCTCAGTAGAGGTGTCAGAGTCTAGCCTCCAAATCCCCCAAAGAGCAAAAACATAGGACTGCTCTTTACCGGGTAGACAGGGACACAAAAACAAGAATTATCACCAAAGTGAAAAGTGACAAACAATCACAAAACGCTCTTTGAGATGGTTTTGTAACACTGATTTTGCAGTCCTTACGTTTAGCACTTCAAGAAAACTTTGTGTCAAGTATATTTTAAAGAATGTGGCACCAGTAGCAGTGCCTGACTGAGTGTGGAGTTAGGGGATGCCCATGAGCAAACCACAATATGGATTCATATCTGTTGTTCTCTTTCCAGAATAAACAATCACTGGTTAAAAGGAAATAGTAAGGCACAGTCATCATCATCATCATCAAAATATCTTTATTCGGCATTGAACAATACCATAAAAGAACCATGTTAAAAAAATAAACATCACATAAAATTTAAACCAGACTAAAAATATATATACAATCTGTTCATAAAATAGTACCACTTCTCCATCAAATTCATCTTAAGGGTCTAATATAAGTTGTCCTCAATTAGAGTGGGTCAGCACAGAGATCAAAGATGAGTTACATTTAAAATCTATCAAGTGCTAAAATCAAAAGCATTCACCCCTCACCTCTAGAGTTTCTAAGTCTCACAGCCAATCTAAGAAAGTTAACAGTGCAAAAGAGTGTATAAACATCCGTGGACAGTTTAAAAAACAGTAGGGCCACCTTTGCCTGTTTGAACTTGGCTTTCTTTTCAAATGCTTTTCAAAAATAACTTCCTGGGGCGGGCATAGTGTGGGCATAGTAAAACAAAGTGAAGCGTGTTCTGCGGAGACCGTTGGTCGCAGCCGCACAGACCCTTCATCTCTGTAGAAAATGTGTACCCTGCGGGAACTGCCAAGATGTGATGGAGTAGGTTCAGCCTGAATCGGGTCATTAAAAATCTGTCTTGTGCATTGTGAAGGATGGAAAGATATGGTTCCATGCCCGGGCAAGATTTGGCCAACAGGTGAGCTCTCACCGATGGTTTGGACAGCTCCCTGTCTTCTCTAATGGATACCACGTGCTTTAAAAATTCCATCCTAATGAGGCCCTTGTCCTGGGGTAACAAATTTGTCAGATGATTAAAATGATCAGCATAACCCAGGCCCGTCAAAGTTTCCCTCACGTATTTAAGCCAAGGGATGTTTCGACCCCGATCCCGGGCAATACAGTCCATTATTATCCGCTGGCTTAGTGAGGCTTCGGGGTTTGTCCATATTTAAATCCAACATGTGATAGTAATAAGTTGCAACCTATCACTAATGTAAGTGAGGTCCAGTTCCTCGTGGATGATATGCTTTTGAGTACTCTGGGGTACTTTCTACACCTGCCGCAAATATTTATTTTCTTCAGTTTGTAACTTCTGTGGATCAATGAAGCCCCAGACCTCAATGCCATACAAAACCTTGGCACAGCATATGGAACTATACAATTTAAGTATTTTCTCCGGGGACCAGCGACCCAACCTTCGTGCGAAGTTCATAATTGCACCAACAGAACTACTTAGGGTGCTTCATTTCTCGTCTGCCAGGGTTTTAAAACTGAGGCGGCTATCAAATAAGATCCCTAGACATGAAAATGCCCGCACTTTGCCCCAAACAGTAAGTGCCAATCATGTAGTTAAATTTCCTGTTTGATGTTTTTCCCATTTCCATAATATATGATTTCGAGAAGTTGGAGGACAGATCTAAACTTTCCATAAAACGGACAAAGCCGTCTATGAGGCGTTGGAGTCCACGCGCGGTGCGAGCCAGAAGCACCGCGTCGTCCGCGTAGAGCAAGACGGGGATCCCTCTTCTTTCTATCCTAGGGCAATCCACCCCCAGAGCACTGAGCGCCTGATTTAAACCATTTATATATAAAGTAAATAGGAAAGGAGCCAGGATACAGCCCTGTCTCACTCCCCGAGAACATGGGAAGGAGTCAGTGGTATTTTCTTCCTCGTTGTATCTGACCTGGGCAGAAGTGTTCTGGTGCAACACTCTTAGTATGTTTATCAGTCCTGGATCAACTCCAAGAGCCCCCATTAGTTCCCACAGTTTCTTTCGGTTTACCTGATCTGAAGCTGCCGTCAGGTCCATGAAAGCCAAGTACACTGTTTCATCACTGGCTACAGTGTACTTGGCTACCAAAAGATATAGATTAAGACACTGACCGGAAGTTGAAGGGCCATACCTAAACCCATACTGAGTATCAGTGATTATGTCATTTTCTTCCACCCAGTCCATTAAACGGTTAAGGATGACCATGCCTAGGACTTTCACTGTTACATCAATAAGGGAAATGGGCCGGTAACATTGTGGACTGTCCCTATTACCCTTTTTGAAAATGGGGACTATTATGGCCATGGACCAGGACTTTGGCATACCTGACTTCACTGCTGCATTTATAACTCTGGTTAGTATAGGTGCCCAGAGTTCTACCTGGCTGAGGTCTGGGGGGATCCCATCGGGTCCCAGGGCCTTGTTCCTTGACAAACCCTCAATGCCTACCTTTATCTCTTTCTGGGAAAAAATTGTCTGGGTTGGGCCTGCGCTTCTTTCCTCTGCTACAGTCAGATTGTCGATACTGCCATGATTGTAGAGACCTTGGACGTACTCAAGCCAAGACTCTGGTAAAATGTGACATGCTAACTTGGGTTTGTTGGAATCTTGAAAACAAGGGTCATTAATGACTTTCCAGAAGGTGGTCGAGTCCATCGACTCGGCCGCTTCTCTTAAATTCTCCCAAGCCTGCTGCTGCAGTGAGGATTTGCGGCATTTTAGTGCCTGTTTATACCGCGCCCTGCAAGAGGACACCTTCATTTGGTCTTTAGGGGCAGTTTTCAAAGCTGTCTTCAATTCCCTCAGGGCGGTTGAGCATTGACGGTCAAACCACCTAGGGGTGTCCAATTCCTTTTTTGCCATTCTCCTCTTGAGCAGACCATCGATTTGTTGGGCGACACCCTCAAAAGCTTTGATCAGATATGCCCCCTCCACTGTTAAATCTAGGAACTTCCAAACCTGCTGTCCGCTCTCTGTGAGTAACGCTTTATAAAAAGATTCGCCATTAATATTGGCCCATCTGGGTCTCCTGCCCTGATCAGTGACTTTAATTGTGCCGCAGGCCTCCCATCGGCGTGGATGCTTTGTCAGATTAGGGTTCTTAATAAACAGGACCAGGGGGTTATGGTCGCTGAAGATATTAAAACTTGCAATCCAACACTTTAACGTGTTCGTAACAAAAATGTAATCAATAAAAGTGTCTCTACCCCTGCCTTTAAAAGTTGGGTGAACCAAACTGCTCTGCCCCACTCTAATCAGATCCATGGTGTGCGTGAGGGCATTTATACCCAGGACTTTACTTAACTCATTTCCCACCCTGGAGTGTTCCAGGTGCAAGCAAGCCATCTGCCAAGGGGCAAGAGGACCCATCCCCTTTGCTAATTTTCAGGAAGGGGCATGGGTGACAGTTAAAGTCGCCCAGTAAAACCACCTGGGAACTCGTCGGTCCATGCTCGTGTATTCCTGCCAATCTGCACTCCAACTCGGACAATCTTGTTAGGGTCTGTCCCACTATAATAGCATTATAGAAGTTAATAAAAGTTAGTTTTAGACTCTTATTACGATACCTAATCCCTTGCATAAAATCGGAGTCCCAATTCCGTTATAACCTCAGGTTCACATAAGTAATCAGGCCACCCTTTGCTCTCCTCATGGCGACTTTGCTTGTGGGAACAGAGTACATTTTGTATCCTTCTAAGATGGATGCACTGCTATTTACCTCCCACGTTTCCTGTAGTCTTGGGCCGACTGGGCTTTCAAGCCTAGGGCAAGTGTGAAGACTGAGTGATTCCACATGTGCTTGACAATTCCCCACTAAGCCCAACCCCCTATGCACTTCATGTCCAGGGTTGAAACACAGTGAAGGGGTGTGTATCTGTTAGTTAGCGGGACTGTCCGGCTCTCCCGGTCTAGTCCGGTGAGGTGGTGCCAATAATCGTCAAGATTGTTTACACGCTTCGTGTCCCTGTAGAAAAAACTAAGGGGGGAGTATCCTGATGCTGGAACCCCCCTCGACCTGAAACGTCTCATGTTTTGATTAAAAAGGAGGTCGCTTACCAGCTCAGGATGCCTTAAGTTTAAAATCACACAATCTCCCGGAAAACCCTTCCTACTATTTCCGATCCAGGACACCCTTCGTGCCATGAGGATGTGCCTGTGATGTGAAATATTGAAACCTACATTATTAACCAACCAGTGGGCAGCCTTGTTAACCAGGGTTCGCAGAGTTTCTTCACTGTCATCACTGCAGTCTGGTACCCCTGTCAAAACCACTGTGTAAGGGCATGATGCCGGTGGTAGGTCTAAAGTCGGAAAACCCCGGGTGCTCCGTTCACAATTGACTGATGATGGCCCTGGGTGCTTGGCTGTGACTGATCTTCCCTCAGGGTGTATGGTAGCTGTGTTAAGGTTAGGTGTGTGCACTAGCCTTTCTTCCCTTATCTGCCCGTTTTCTCCCCCTGCGTTGGTTGGACCCAGGGCATTGCCATTTTTGGTTCCCACCATTGAACTCTTATTTGCGTCCTCATTTGTTCCTTTAGGCTGTCCACTATCAGGGTTTCCCCCCTCTGTTCCCACATTACTAGGGACTAAATTGGGGCATATGGCAGCCTCTGTTGCCCCCACCCTTTTCAAGTGTTGGCTCATGGTCGTAGAGGGCAGAGTACTGCCCTGTGCAAGTAGCAAGGAGAGTTTCCCTTCTATCGCATCCATTTTCTCGTGTACAGGCCCCACATGCGTGGTTAGCATTGTTTCCAACTTGGACAATAATGCCTTTTCCACTCCTTGATTCATCTCTGCCTCCCCGCAGTTTTGACACTGAGGATTGGCTGAGGGCCTCCCTGCTTCTTTGGCCCTGCCTGCTTTGGCCACGCCCCTCTGTTTTGGTTTGGGTTTCGGCATGTGATGCCCCCCACCCCTGGTTCGATTGCCTAGGGCCATTGAGTCGGCCAGAGGGGAGGCCATGGTGGCTGTGTCCTTAACTTTCAGGGCCCTTTTGCATCGCATGACTACCTCCCCGCATGCCCCTGGGGTAATTCCTGCGCCAGATGGATCTGCACAAAGCACAGGTTCCCCCCCCCAACCCTACCCCCTCAGGCAACAGAGAGATTGAATCAGAATGCCCCTCCGTCTCTTCTATGGTAATCTTTGACTGATCTAAGTCAGCGGCTAACAGATCGAGAGAGTTTGATCACAGACCCACCCCCTGAGACAGAGGAGTAGCATGAATTAGGGCCTTTGTATTGTTACCAGGGATTGGGTCAGGTTGGCCTAGCGGGGTCCCCACAATAGGTGATTTGCACATGGCTATAGTGCCCATGGAGGATCGCTTGTGTTCTTAGAGCGTGTCCAGCGAGAGTCTCTTCTCTGTCAGATGGATTTCGTGGATTAAGAGAGACTTTGCTCTTGAGAGAAAAGCATCTAAGGTCCCCTTTACCCCGCCCCCAGTGACAGAGGTTGTGGCTTTACGCTTACTCATTCTTAGAAAATCAGGACTTATGCCGAACTTATATTGCACAAGGTAAAATTAAGATAGAGTCAACAATAAACAGCAAAGGGCAATACCTTACTGGCTATTAGAGCTCTGGTATAGGTCTGTCCCGTGGGCCCTTGGATGTCCTGGAGCCTTGGGGTCACGGAGAAACCCTTCGGCTGTCTCCTGGCGCTTGCAAAGAAATACGGGGCAGCTGTTTGGTATTTTTGGGCCCCACCACTGGCCTTCTTCCCGATAACTTCTGGTGTAGGACTGATGTGGAGCTCCAGCTAGAGACAAAAGGGCAGTGGCCCAGCCCAGTCTCTTCTGGCCCCTGACTGGTGCAGACAGGCCCGCCCTTGGCCCGGGCTTTGCCCTGGCAGCGCCCGGTCACGCCAGTGCGCCTCCCGCACTGCGGGAGCCCGCGAGTGATTTTAAGGCGCCACCTGGCGCTTCTTCGGTGACGCGATCGTGGGCGTAGGGCGGCGGGAGAGGCACAGTGGGAGTTGTAATCCCCCTCCACTAAGTGGCTGCAAGGTCCGGAGGTTGATGCAGTCCCCACCTGGACTGTTCGAGGACTGGGTGGCGGCAGGCGCAGAGATTGTAGCAGTCCCCCCGGGACTGTTAGTGCAGGGCAGGTAAATCCAAAAATCACCAGGGCTTTGCGGGCATCCCGCGCCGCGGGAGCCCGCGAGTGATTTTAAGGCGCCACCTGGCGCTTCTTCTGTGATGCGATGGTGGGCGTCGGGAGAGGGACAGTGGGAGTTGTAGTACCCCTCCACTAAGTGGCTGAAAGGTCTGGAGGTTGATGCAGTCCCCACCGGGACTGTTCGAGGCCTGGGAGGCGGCAGGCGCAGAGATTGTAGCAGTCCCCCCGGGACTGTTACTGCAGGGCAGGTAAATCCAAAAATCAACAGGACTTTGTAAGGCACAGTCGATATCAGGCAAGACAATGAAAAACATGATGGTTAGAGATCCTTAAGCCACTGTTTTTTTAACCCTTGAAATTCCTCCGGCTACTATTGCATTCCTTTGTTTTTAGCCCTTGGTGCCATTACAGAAGGGGCACAAACTTAGGCAAATCAGCCTTGCCCCTACTACTAATATGAGCAGTCTAGACCAAAGTACCATGTCCTATCTCCTCAGCTGGGTAAGATCCGCACCCTCAGATTGATTTCTGATTTACCCTCATAATTGAGGAGCACTTTGAGTTCTGCCATGATCAGCTTGCATCTGCTTCTGGGTGTGCTGTTCCTAGCTGAGAGTGAGACCCTTTGTGAAAAACAAGTGGTGCCAAAAATGCTCCAGAGTTCGACTCAGCAGTATTCTGTTCTTTCACTTTTAGCTGGTCTGTGCATTGTGGAAGGGTAACTGTTAAATGCAAAAGACTCTCGGGGATCAATCGGTCCTTGCATCTGAAGAAACTGTCTCTTGCAAATATTTCATATTATTTAAAAGGCTGCATATATTCTTTTCTTTTTAATCAGTTGGGTAAGTTAACATTACAGAGGTATTTGTTTATAAAAATATCTAATATACAAAATACACATTTAAATAACTCATATTTTTAATATTTTAGCAAACGTAAAGCTCAAGGTACAATAATAACTAAAATTGCCATCCTTAAAACATTTGAGTTGTCTATATGCTTTAACTCACTCCCTCATTCTCCTACTGATCAATGTAACAGCTTTACACATAACTTAACGTCATGCCCCAAAGCTGTTCTAAAACCCGCATTGAGGAATGATGCAATGATAATTGCTTGGTCCAGGGTCGGATTGGTAAGGCGGGCACTGGCCGAGGGGCCGGAATCCAACTTCCAGCTGTGTGCCGCTTTTTTGGGCAGCCTGGGAGCCGATTTGGTAGGTGTATGAGCAGTTACAGATGCTACCAGCGGCCTAGTGGCCTTTCTGGAGGCAGATGGTCCTCTCTTACCACCGTTTAACCCCTTCCGGGCGGGGCAGTTTCCCCCGCTGTGCTGGGGGCGGGCACGTACAGCGCCCCGGTGCTCATGACAAGGTCAGCTCGTCATGAGCTCCGGTGCTCATGACGAGCTGAGCTCGTCATGGCCACACCCGTTCCCATGGAACGTTCAGCACAGCAGGGGAATCAGCCCAGCGTGCGAGCGTTCCACGGAATGGGCGCGGTCATGACGAGCTCAGCTCGTCATGAGCACCGGAGCGCCTTAGTGTTTTGCGCAAAGGTAATCTGCAAAGGTGGGCCACTTTTTTTTTTTGGTGTGCCTGGGCCTATTGTTGAACCCAATCCAAACCTGGCTTGGTCTGAAGATAGACGAGAGGAAATCACTTCTAAGGTACTTACATCACAAAACTGAGCTCGATTTTCAGTCTTTCGTGACTTAACCACTGACACAAAAGAATGGAGGGAATTCTTAGCACGGAAACCTCTGTTATTGACTAGCTAGGACTGGCAAAGCACCAGAATTTGAAGGTGCTCTTGCCCATTGGGTCATTTTGAGACTTATTTATACACTTTCTGTATTTTAATTTTTCTCCTAAAGGCACGTGCCATGATAATGGGACAAAAGAATCTAAGACTGGGGGGCATATTACCATGGGCCTTATCGCCGCTTTAGCGGGAATTTTTCCCGCTAAAGCGGCGATAATTTAATCGCCCTATTACCTAGCTGTCGCTAACACCAGTTAGCGACAGCTAATAGGCGATAGCGGGCATTTAGGGGCCCACTTTGCATGTCAGCGATAATTATCGCTAATGACATGCAAAGTGGGCGTGCCAAGATGTTAGCAACTGGAAACAGTCGCTAACATCGCTATCCCCCATTACCAACTTTTGGAAATAATAGCGCTAAGCGCGATTATCTCCAAAAGCTAACGCCTGCCCAGAGCAGTTCTTAGCCATGTTATCCAATGGTAGGTGGATAACATGGCTAAGAGCATTTGCTCGGTAATGCATGAATATCGCTGACTTTTCAGCGATATTCATGCATTTTGGCCGATTTTTATCGCTTAGGAGATAAACCTTGATAATATCAAGGCTCCTAAGCGATAAAAATAGGCGAAGCTCGGCGATATTATTTTGGCCGCTAACCAAGCTTAGCGATAATTATCACTATAGCTTGGTAATATGCCCCTGGGTCTTTTGTGTACATCAATCGTTACATAAATTGTGGCAATCCAGCTGCATGTAGGATAGACGTGTAAGTGCACTGGAATTAATTAGCTTTGGGATTCCGATTTTGAAAGAGGGTTTAAAGGAGCCATTCCGTGCAGGGAGAAAAACAGTTCTTTGCCTCATCCCACACCACAAAAAATCATCAAAAATAAGTTGGTTTGTTGACATATAACAACATATACATATATAACATATAACATAACATATTTTGACGTCATACACCGAATTTCCACTTTAATAAAGATGTGAAATGATTTTAAAAACCAGAGCTTCACTAAGATAAATTAATCGCGGATCATTGGGTTGCACAATTATCGGTAAACTTTTCTGGAGTTTCTGTTTCAGTTTTATGAGCATTTAACTTACACAAGGTTTCCTAAGAATACTGTAGAATCGTTACCATGCACATTTTGGCCATAAATGACTGGAGACAGTTCACAATAAAAAATAACTACCGATTGCCAACATTGTTAATGTTTTCAGAGTGGGTATAATATTGTGTGTGGGATATGAAGCAGACACTGTTGTTTATCAACTTAGAAACTCAATTTTGCCTTTAGAGTTATTGTTTTTAGTGTTTTTTGATTCTTATTAGACAGTGGTCTAATTACCTTAGAAAATCATTGATAAAATGGATTTTTGCAGCACACAATTTCGCACCTTGAGAATTTGCAGTACAGTGGTTTCATTGGCTTCGCAATTATAAGAGAAGCGGAAACAATACAACTGGGGGCGAATTGTATATTTTATGGACATATTACATTTAAAATTTGCATACTAATATAATCTAAGTGTCTGACTGACTCCTTCTAGAAACATTTTCTTCAATCATTTGAAGATTAAGATTCCTTTCTATATTTAGTTCATTATATTCTGAGCATAATGAGAAGTGAAGGTGTCTCCTCGTTAGAGCCAGTCTGAGACAGAAAACGGCTTGATTTTAATTTCTGTTTTAGTCGAAAACTTCGCCTGATCTCTCCAGTCATTTTATCTTCATGGGCCATGTCAGGTAAAGTGAGCTCTGGGAGTGCTAATTTAAAACACCATCTCTGCCACAGTTTTTTCAATTGACTGCTGACTTAGACAGTGGTAAATAACTGCTTGTCACAACAACTTTAAAGGCAATTGCTGCTTTTGGCTGGAAATGTACCAGTATTTATCGACATATCAACAATAAAGGACATAATGCAATAACATACACAAACAACATAATAAAACATAACACAGCAAAATAAAGCAGTTAAAACAGAAAGCAACAGAACAGCGACAATGAAAAAACGCATCATATGCCAATAATGCAGCGCAGAAACAACAGCAACGGCACAAAATGTCACAAAGCAATTGTGCGCAAACATTCTTCTGACACATTTTCACCTCCAGAAGCCCGCTTTCATAATATGGTGTTAAAATATATTTTCATCACAGATCACTACCTTAACTTACCACAAAAGACATGAAATGGCACCAGTCAAAAATGTTTTTTAATCTGACCAGTTGAATATTACCAGTGCATGCATTGGATCGTATGTAGTCCAAGTCCATTGTGATTTGGATATCTTTGTCATGAGTACTGAAAAGTAGCATAGTACCAAGAAAAATCAGGATGCAGGAATGAACGAGTAATGGGCCCAAAGACAGAAACAATTCATAAAACCTTGCATCTAAAGTAGTCAGTGCATTTTTACAGGAATGGGTATAGGCAAATCCGAGGGCCCTGCTCCATCCTAGTGAATAACTAGTGTTGTCTTAATAACTTGTGTCCTCATGTAATGCAACTGGTGCTATGTACAGCGCTCTGATACCCGATTCGAGTCAAGTTCGCGCTATATAAAACTCTTTAAAAAAAAAACACTGCGAGTGTCCTCCTCTTTAGGTAATATTACTACTTTACATAAAACCCTTACAGTTTGGGGTAAAATTCACCAAATGTTTTGTTAGATAAGCTTTTCACATGGGTCTATGTAGGTGGGAGCATACCTGTTGTATTCTTTGCTGATGAAGGGTCCTCCATTTTTGTTCCTCTTGAAATGCATTCTAGTAAATTCCTGATTTTAGGGGTAACAAAAAGGAACAGCTAGAAGGAGGGACAACCAATTTTGAAAAACGATTTTAGTCTTAGTAGAAATTATTTATTGATGGTGGTAATTTTAAGGATTATGGTGATTTCACCATCTGAATATGCTGATCCTCTAGTAACATTCAATGAATGATATTTGAAAGAAAACTATTTTCATCTCATAATTTACTTAAAGCTATTATGGTTAGTAGTCCAGAAGCCAAATGGTAAACATTGTTTTTACATTCAAAAATCTTTCTCATCCATGTGAGAAAATAATCTGAACTGCTGAGAAAAACCTGTACCTCTAAATGCAGCAACATCCTGTCATTGGTTTCTCTGCTGTTATACTCTAGCTTCAGCACAGTGTTCTAATAAACATCTACAATGCTACCATACTCTGTTCCTGACAAAAGTGAGTCTTTCAGGGATGCAATGCTTTGAAATAGAAGCAGTAGAATTCTAAGCATTTTTTATGTCAGATACTGCAATAAACAAATAAAAAGTTAAAGTTTGTCATATAAATTATGGTTGGCATTTCAGGAACTAACATGTCAGACCCGATTCAGAGGGGCCATGGGTCAGACAGACTACTGGGTGCCAACCTTGGTGGTTGAGGTCGTTCGTTTGCCACTTGTGTTATGGTGCCTGTGCTGCTCTGACTCTGTATACTGGACCAAGTACAAACCTTTCCACTCTTAACTTTTACATTGATGCGGGCAAGAAGTCGCTGGCTCCTCAGGGGAGTGGTGTCTGCGTGTGGGGGGCCGGGGAGTGGCATGCAACAGGCTAGAACTAAGCAATTAGTGGCATGCCTGCTAATAAGCAAGACTACTACTAGGACTTCCGAGACATCAGTCCCAGCCACGGCCCGTGGAGGGAGTTTCGGTGGGGCGGAGAGGCGGGGCGGGGGAGGGGCAGGGTGGGGGGTGCTAAAAACCAGAGTATGGATAATTGAAGGTAAGTAAACAATTTAGTAAATAAAACGAATTTCGTAGCGCGCCCTGCATCACATTTTGCAATGCAGGGCGCGGTATGAAATTCGTTTTATTGATTAAATTGTTTACTTACCTTCAATTATCTATACTGCAGTTTTTAGCACCTCCTAACCTGCCCATCCCCCGCCCCGCCTCTCTGCCCCACCGAAACTCCCTCCACGGGCCGTGGCTGATCAGTCACTTTCTCTTGCGCTGAAAGATCTTCACTGGCTGTAAGTCAAAAATCGAATTAAATTCAAGGCTCTCTCTCTTACCTATATAGCTCTTCCCAACTCCATACCTATCTTCCTGAAGAAAGCCTCATCTTTGTATACTCCTTCCAGAAATCTAAGATCCTTAGGCTCTTACAAAGTTAATCCCATCAACTCCTATAAAGCAAAAAGTGGAGGAAGCAGCTCCGTGGTGGGAGTATCCATATCTTGGAAAAGGGTCAGCCCCCTCTTAACTTCAATTCAGCAAACATCTGAAGACGCGGCTTTTCAATCAGTAGATTCTTTCTTCCTTTCGCTCATCTTTACTCTAAGGACTAGCACCAAGACACCTCCAGGTATACGTTGCACTCTACAAATTGGTTAATATAACATAACATAACATACTAAGCCTTTGTTTGTTTATTCATCTATTTCAGATACACATGTTGCAAATGACACTGCATATTTATCTGGCCCACATCCTATATCATCCAAATTACAGTTGCACTTAACAGTTTGTCAGCATGGTTTTAATTCCAAGTCTTGGTATCCTAAGAAAGGATATTAAAACAAGCTCTAACAAATCCAATAAGCCTGGCTTGTATTTTGATCCTTCATATATTAAAAAATCCTCATGCAGTGAAAAAAAAGCAATACAACTGATTTCTCTATAGAATACATTTGAGAAAATGGATTATTAGTTGGGATGCCACCAAAGGCATTATTGTCACTGTTCTTGTTACGTCCAGTGAAGGTTTTTAGTAATTCAACCCTGAGCTCAACCCCTGGTAGTTAGGCACAGTGCACACATGCTTAACTTAAAGAAAATGTGTAAAGCCTTTAAAAGTACCAAAACAATGAAAAAGACAACAACACAATACATTAAGAATCCCACTCCAATTTGAAAATAGAGAGAATCATTTAATAAACAAAATGACCCAAAAACAACAAATATCCAACAGGGGGAACCAGAGATGTGAATTTTGAAATGTTAAAATAAAAATAGCACCAAAAAGCATTAAACGCCAACCACGATCACCTGGTTGAGCTTGATCATTCTCATGGCGGCACTTAAGGCTGACGGTGCTGGAGAGTGGGTGGGGTAAAGGGACCAGGTTCCACCCAGTCAGAAGGTTTACCTTCTGACCTAGTGTCTGAAACGGAAGCAAAAAAATCTCAGCCGGTCTGGGTAGCAGGCTGTGGCTGAGAGGGGCTCAATATAAGCCGGATAGCTGTCAGATGAAGATCAGAATTAGTCGCTTATTTGGGGCTTAGATTTCTCCAGTGTGGCTGTAGCCGACAAGGACTTCAAGAGGCTGGATACTCTCTCCATGAGGTCCTACTGAAATGGATTTGCTGATGTGGAAAATGTCCGAGTGTTAACGACCTGAATCTTTGAACCAGAGGCAATGATCCTTCATTTAGTAATTTGGCAGGCTTTCCACAGCCCTCCGGAGGTCTTTGGAGCCAAAGTTGTAAGTCCCAGGTTTTTCAAGAAGGTAGAAGTACACTTTGATACAACAAAGGGTCCCCGTGGCTCAGAAATAGCACTTGGTGTTCAAGACTCTCGCTCCAGAACAAGCCACCAGCGAGGTAAAGGGCAAGAACAGTTGGAACTGGTCAGCTGGGTTTTTGAGGAAAACAGCTTCTAGTAGCTTTTAGGCCAGGTCCAGTTGGAACTGGTCAGCGGTGTTCTTCAGGAAAAGGGCTTCTAGCAAAGAATTGTGTCCCTGTTACTTAACAAGAGTCCAGCCAACTGACGCTTGGAGTCCACGTCTTTGTTCTGGGTATAAGTGGGAGCAGGTCCAGCCTTTCAGGCCTCCTCAAAGGTCTCACCAGCAGGTGCAGCACTTCTTCTGTTATCCACAGCTCCGATAGTGTTTGAAGATAGTATCCAGGGATACAACATTGAAATGTGGCACTAGCCTGTCAGTGGCGGTGTCTCCTGGCTCATCTATTAACAATAATGGAGAAGTTCCCAGGGCAACCATACATACATGTGCAGCATTTACTGTGTGCCCTACTGCTGACCAGGGCCGGACTGGGATCGCAAACCAGCCCTGGCAATTACGTCTGACTGGCCCCTGCTTGGCGGGATGGTGGGGGAGGGCAGGTGGGAATGCTGCTGTGCTTTTGTTATAAGGGGCCGATGTTGAAGCACTGCTGCCAAACCATCCCCTAGCAACAAAAACAGCCCCCACCGGTACAAAACTGACCCCCACCCTTCCAGCCTTCCGGCGAAATGCCCGGTGCCCTCTACGGCCAGTCTGTCCCTGCTGCAGTCAATCCTACAGTGTCCTTTTCTACCTAAATCAAAGACGGAAGCTCCTTTTTTCACCTGTGCAAAACTCTTGTGTGTGCCAGGGGTGTGGCCAGGGAAATGAGCAACTCCTCTTCTGTGGTCACTTCAAACTATTTCTGGGAACAGCTCCTCTCCCACTGGGATTGGTGCCTACCTGATCAGCTCGACTAAAGAGGACCCTCCCATGGTGTCATCTCACATTTGCTTGCGACAGGATAAGCCTCTTTGAAGTTAAGCCCTTTGTCTCCACTTTAGGAGCAAGTTCACATCTCATCAAGGTGCTATTCAACTTCTAGTCGACAGTTGGAAGCTAATGCAAATGGGTTTCTAGAGGCTTTTGGTTTGCAAAAGGTTACTAGCTAATAGTCACTATCCTAAAATATGTATTAGATATCCAACTTTTAACCAGTGAATTAGGCTTGTAATAAATATTTTAGAAAGTCAAATAATTAACTTTGTAGCTGTTTCTTAGGGAGATATAACATTATTAAATGTAATATTGTATCCCATAGCTTTCCTATGGAACAGCTAACCCTGCTACTTTGAAAATAACCTTTGGGACCTTGTCACTGTAAGGACATGTTTAACATTAAACTTTTATATGTCCTACTTTCTGGCCACTAATGTCTACTTTGGGAAGATTTAATATTATTTAAAAGGATGATTTAGGCCTATCAAAAGAAGTTATTTTGACAGTTTGAATTTCAGTTTTAAAACTGCACAGACAGACTAGAGTGGTAGGCCTTTATTTATGTTTGCACTGTCACTATAGGGGGTGGCACAATGGGTGCTACAAGTCCATGAGTGACATTTAACCAGCAGGCCCTGGGTACACTTTTATCATATGATAGCGACTTATAGATAAGTTAAATATGCCAATTAGAACTATAGCCACCAACTAAAACATGTTTAAGGGTCAGTACATTTGCACTGGGTCCTAGTTAGCAGAATTCCAGTGCACACAATTGAAACACCAGCAGCATCAGTTTAAACAAATAGGGCTGATCATGCAAAAAGAGGCATTTTCCAACAATGCATCTATGAGATAAGGAATGCATTGCAATGCAAGCACTCCATAAGAGATGGAATGCCTCACCAAAGAACCAATACCTTGAGGCGAGAGAGAAATACTCCTCTGGACAAAGCCAAAGCCTATGTTAAGTAGATTTTATAAACTGAAATAGTAGGTCTTGCAGGTGACTGCACTTTTATGGAGGCCTAAAACTGGTGCATCCGGGGACAACAAATGTACTTTAGTTTGAAGAGCTGCCATAAAGCCATCTTGACCTTACACCTGTTGAATATTCTGGGGTTCTAAGAGTACTGTACTGTATCATTATGGGAAAGTAGACACGTTTGAAACATCATACCAGTACATGCTGAATCTCCAGCATGCTTGATATACATTTGTTTTAATCTGTTTACTATGGAGACATGTCGGCTCAAATGTAGTCCTCCCTTTTACTTAGATTGGATGTCACTGGCTTCAGAAAGTGGAAAGGAAGACAGACCCATCTTATGAGTGCTCTAAACTTGAAGGGTGATTTGTTAGTGATCAAATAGTGTTATGAGGTGATACAAGCAACAACCAATCCTAAGGAATGTTTAAATTGTTATATATTTCATCTTTGCGTAACAGTGGACTGAAATGTTGTACTAATCGGGGTGAATTCTTTTTTTTCCAAATTTATGTAGAGTGTGTTTATAAATTATTTTGCTTGCTTTCAGGAATAATTATTCGATATGAAATCTACATGAGAGGCGCTTTGCAACCAGATGGCCAACATGTTCCTTCTGAGAAAAGGGTCTTCCAAGGTAGTGGATGGCTCAGCCCACATCCAGTTGCAGAATCGGACAATGAAAATGCATTAAAACCCCCACCAACCAACACAAATGTTACAGATTTGGAGCCATACAAGGAATATGAGTTCCGTATCTTAGTGGTCAATATGGCTGGCAGCATGTTTTCAGATTGGGTGTCTGCAAGAACTTCAGAAGCAGGTAAAACATTTTATGACATTGAATAAACAGAAAACTCAGCATTTTTGTGTGTAAGGTAACAGTGGTTAACGTCTTCGTAAATGGGTGTATTTTTCTGCATGTTGAAATCTCATCTTCAAAAAATACGCTCCAAGTTACTTTATGTGCAGTAGCTTTGTCACACCAAGTCATTCCCTGCATGAAATAATGAGCATTATCAATGTGAACTTGGGGGATTTTGTTTTCCTTTGTCTTAAAACATTTGTGTAGTTATCCTTATTTACAAACAAATAATATAGTAGTTGTTTGATTTCATTTATTTATAGTTTACATTTGCACAAATCAGACCCAGGAGCCATTGGAATGTTTAACAGAGGTCAGTTCCTAGTACTGTTAAACAGAAAAGCAGTAGGTCTGACTACAGTCAACTGTAATGGTAATAGACCTCATTGTATCAAGTCTTCAAAAAAGGAGAAATAAGTATAGAGAGTGTGTACTGGAAAATAGCACTCTCTGAAGGGTCACCACAAACCTTTTGCTTCCCTCCTCCTCTTATTCTGACCTTATTTTTTGTTGGCCTTAGAACTCTGAGCACTTTACCACTGCTAACCAGTGTTAAAGTGCATGTGATTCTCCCCTAAACATGGTGACGTTGGTAAATACCCAATTGGCATATTTAGTTTACTTAAAAGTCCCTTGGAAAGTGGTATAGCAAATACCCTGTGTTACTAGTGGGCTTGCAGCACTGAATGTGTCACCCACACAAGTAGCCTTTCAAACCTGTCTCGGGCCTACCATTGTGAGGCCTGTGTGTGCAGTTTACTGCCTCTTCAACTTGGCATTTAAAACTCCTTGTCAAGCCTTAAACAACCCTTTTATTACACATAAGTCACCCCAAAGGTAGGCTCTACGTGGCTCTAAGGGCTGGGTGCAATGTATGTAAAAGTTAGGACATGTACTGTTAGGTTTTACATGTCCTAGAAGTGACAAACAGCTACATTCAATTTTCACTACTGTGAGGCCTACTCCTCTCATAGTCTAGCATTGAGAATTCCTCAATACACTTAAGCTATAAGCTGTAATTCCTGATTAGAAAGGAGTAGCTGCATCATGTTTCATATCTTTGAAATTGTAATGATGAATCATCTTTACTGGTAAAGCTGTATTTAACATTACTATTTTAGAAATGCCACTTTAAGAAAGTGGAGATTTCTCTGCTCTTACTGCTCTGTGTGCCTTACAGCCTGTCTCCAATACACGTCTGGGGTGGGTGACAGCTACACTTTGTGCATTCCCTCTAGACTGCCACAACCACAAGAAGGGTGGCGGTGACAGAGAACTCATCTGCATTCTGATTGTTCTTCCTGGGCACGAAGAGAGAGGGGAAGCTGACACACCTAATTAGAGAGTGTCCTGTTTCCCACACAATGGGCTGATTGCCTCCTACTGATAGTCTGGATCCAGCGCTGGGAAGAAAGGACCTGTGTACACTTCAAATACCCTTCTTTGACGTCACCCCCATTTCAAAGGCACAAATGGGTATATGTACTTGGGCTCTGACCCTACCAAAACAGCACACTAGTAGACTTGTGAAGAGCTCTGGCAGTAGTAAAGACTGCTGTGCTACAAGTATTGCCACGCTGCTTGACTGCTGCACTGGAAAAACGTATTTTCTGCTTTGCTGTGCTGCACTGCTGTCTGCTGATCTCTGCCGTGCTGAGGAAAAGGACTCAACCCATCTCACTTGAACGCAGAGTGACTCCAAAGACTTGCTGGCTTTCCCCCTGTTCTGAAGTCTCAGGGTCATCAAAGACTTCTTTTAACCCCCCCAACAGCACCTGGACACTGCCAGCTGTGTGTCCTGCCCTGCCAAGTGGTGTCAATCCAGTCCTGGGCCCTTGAGAGGTGACTTCTGCTGTACAAAATCATCAGAATTGACGCAGTGACGACTTTGCACTGATCACAACCAATGCATTTCCCTTTTGGCGCTACACAGGAGCTGATCTGCGACATCTCTTCAATGAACTGCGCAGCTCTACGACGATGGACAGAGCGGCACAACAATGATGCAGCGCCTGCATCGTGAAGGCGTTTGCCGACGAAGCCTTCATAGTCTGCGCAATCGGAACCGACGCAATGAGTCTTTGACACATCTTCCATCCAAGTTGCGATTTCAGCGGGACCTGCGTGAATCCTGTAGCCGGCCTGCCCTCCATAGTGGTCTAATATTTGATTTACCCTGGTCCAGCCCAACCTCAAGTAACCCCTAAACACTATTTGGTTCTAAGCACTACATTTTGATTTATTCATAACTTTGGTTCTACTTATTGGATTTTTTCATTTTGGTCTTATTTTACTCATAAAATATATTCTATTTTTTAAATGTTTCTGGAGTATTTTCGTGGTGTTTTCATTGTGTTACTGTGCGTCTGTGTGTTGCACAAATACTTCACACATTGCCTCTTTAGACAAGCCTGACTGCTATGTGCCAAGCTACCAGAGGGTAGCACAAGTTATCTTGAGTGTGTATCTGACTTACCCTGACGAGAGTGACGGTTCCCGCTTGTACAGGGTGGATACTCTGACAACCAGATATCCAAGTTCAAACAGTGAGTTTTTGACAGCCCCTTTAGCAGTTTTTTTTATTATTTATGTTTTTATGATTTTGCCATTGTTTGCATTGGCTGTCCACCAAGTTCATGGCATTTTGTGAGTGGTTATAATGTTTGAGTTGTGTTCCCATTAGGTTTTGATGATGAGTTATCAATTAGTCCTTTTGTAAGACTAGCGCCAGTGTGGGCTCTTTGATGTATTTACAAGGATAACACAGTAGCTTTTTAATTGCTGTTTTTTGCTTGGGAAGCTCTCACTATTTGGATGTTTAAACCTGTTATGAAAACAGAGTACATTTCCGTAATTGCTGTTGCATGTTCATTTATTTTGTGTTAGGCACAGCGTTTCTGTTCACGATTTAAAGATGCACACACATATGAGCTTCCTTAAAGATATAGTAAAAATACAGTACTGCTTTTGATGTTGCTTACAAGTTTAACAATTTGCAACAAAAATATGTGATCATTGAGGTCTTTTTTGACCCATACATTCACTTTTATAGAGCATTTTAGGTAAGAAAAGGTACTGGAATCCATGTCAAAAACACCACCTCTGGATTTCCACATCTCTAGTTTTCAGAAGAGCCCATGGTAAGGACAGCTGTATGGGTCCTGAGTGCAACTCGGGCTGAATACTGCAGCAAATGCTGTTGGTCAGTGAGAATTTGGGTGCTTTAGACATAGCTGTGATGTTTGCACGGAATTCAGGTTAAGAAAATTTAGTAGGATTAATGTGAGCCACAACACCCTCGTTTTCCCTCGGTATATAGGTTTAAGAAATTATTAATAATGGCAGATTTACTTGGCTGCCATCTAGCCCAGGTCCAAATATTGCTAATGCCCACATCTCCCGAATGATTGAAATTTAAAGGAAAAATATTGGTGTTCCCACACTGAATTCTGGTGCCTTTCCATTCTTCATTGATAGGCCCACCCACACAATTTTGATACTGATTTTATTGAGACAAGTGTGTCAGTGCTCTGTGGCAGGATTTTAGTCAATCTCTACAGATTGTGGCACTTTCCCTCACATAAATCTGGGGAAATTCGGTGTTTTTATCTAGGTTCGATATTTTCAGGACTTTCAGGGTTAGAAAAAGAAGCGGGATCCATACCAGCCATATCAATATGGGCCCACCCCCCCTAACAGGTATACAAAAATGCCTGGCATTGGTAGATTACCTTGGATACAGGCATACTACTAACTCAAATACCACAGTTACTCTCATCCCAAGAACTGATGTAATGCAAATATAACATGTTGAGTTTTGCAGTGTGCATTTTGGGGCATTTCTTTTCCCATGCAATAGTTCCACTCACATATGTGCGGTTCTATTTTTATAAGGAGACCTGTGGGAACAAGTGAACCGTAGGACATTTGTTATTATATCTTGAGCTTCTTGACATTTTTGGCGTCTAAATGCAAGTCAGTGTGCGCATAAGAATGCAATATACATCTTTGTAACCTGAAAAGTCTTATGGATTTCATTATATATCACTTCAAAAGATTGGCTTTCACGGAGAAAAATCACAGATGAAAACATTGTCACCAATTAATAATTTTTCCTATTTTTGCCTATTTTTTAAATTCATTTATTTGTGAAAACCATGAGCGATCAACAAAAATGACCCATTGCTGAATTCAGAATCTTGGCTGCTTTTTAAGTTTTCAGTCATCCATGGGTTGCAGAGCTCCTTCTCCCTAAAAGCTGTACTTTGATAGAAACCACAAGCATAGGTAATATTCACCACCACGTAGAGAATTGCAAACACTGTATTTATTTATAAAGTTTTATATAGTGCGATGAATAAACGTTTTTAATTCTGACTTTTTCTTAAACTATGGAAGGTGATAATTTTATCACAGCAAAACTTTTATTGATGCCATTCCTTTCCCAAAAAAAAATACGTTCTTTCCCAGCATTTTTGCCCAATTTTGAATAATACAATGAATGTTTGGGCAACTTTTCGCTCCCTACCGGAAAAAAACTACAAACTCTGGTCGCCTTTACAATCCTTAACATATGGGAAAATTAGCAGAAAATTAGTTTAGGTATGAAGGCTTCCGTACTGCAGTTAATATCAAAAGAGGGTTCAGCACTAGGGGGAAAAGCTTCAGCACCAAAAAGGGTCAGGGACGCTGGTCAATAGACAATGTTTATCATACTAATTTGAACCAATCACGAAGAGTTGGTTGACTCTAAAATAGTTAAATGCAAATTTGAAACTGAAATCAATATCAGCTATGAATTTTGGAGAAAGTTTTAAGTATATACATTTCAACTATGCTCAGGGAGGCAAGTTTCTTTAAAATGTAGCATTATGTGGTTTGGTTGGTTTATCATACCCTGGCATACCTATATAAATTCAATCCAAATGTCCCTGATCAATGTTCTAAAAGTCTAGGAAAAGTACAGATAGTTGGCTTGACATGGTCTGGGAATACAGAGTGCACAGCGAATACTCTAAGTTAATTTTCTGTCAGATTAGTACATTCTTGGGAATCCAGAGCCTCTGCTATCGTTACTTGGCAGCACAAGGTCCATTTAACCTTCAGCACACCTGAATGTTGTGGTAGTGCGCTTCTAAGGTGGTGCTCCAATCAGTAACTTTTGGGTTGTGGGGAAAAAAGTATACCACTAAATTATGAAATGTGGTTAAACAAAATGAAGAATGTTTACAAATTGGAAAAAAATGTCAGCAAGTAGGAATGTGATTCAGTAAAATTTTGAAAGGGTTTGAATTCCGCAATAATTTAGGTTTTTGGGAAGCACTTCAATGTAAATACCATTTTCTCCATACTTACCTTTATTAATAACAGTAAAGTTGTACCTATGTCCTTGATTTCTGGGGTAATAACTGTCAACTTATTGTCATAGTACTGTAATATTTTGGCTTTTTAGCACTAAATACTACAGGACACAAATAGTAGTAGCCAGTAGGGACTCGCTCTCTTAGTTCAGTGTTCCTGTGCTCCTGCAGTAGGATTTGTGCTCCAATTTACTCTTAATCACTCAAGCTGGCGTAATTGCATAATTTTGCATCAAAAGAGTAATGCATAATTACTGTAAATACTCTCATTACTCCAGCATAAATAAGATGCCTCCAAGACGCTGAGCAAACCAAGCCAGCGGAGTGCAGTACATGGTAAAAATAACATGGCAGAGGAAGCTGGGTTATGGACGGTTAATTTATTGTGATTCAGGGTTCTTTAAATATGTGAGTTTTCAACTCTTTCCTAAATTGGTGCGCCATTAGGGCAGTCCTGGTGGATATGGGATGTTGTTCCAGATCCTGGGTGCATCTATGGAAAATGCTTGCTGTCTTGGCTTTTTCTTTTTTACAGTCCTTAGTCTGCAGTCTCATGGTGTACTGGTTGCAGGTGTGCTGAGAACCACCAGAGTTGATGACCTTGTCTGATAGATGAACAGGGATGCTGGTCGTGTTGGCTTCATAAAATAATCTATTTTATGTGTGTGTGTGGGTTTACCTGATGGCAGCTTAAAATGGGGTGAAGTTAAGATCCAACAATGTTATTTATTAGTGCCAACAGTGCACAGGGTTAAAAAGCAAAAGAAAAAAATCCTCATTCATCATTCCTAAGTCATCATGTATCAGCATTATACTACCCTATTGGATCAATGAATTCATCAGGAGTATTCTGTTTATGCAAACATACTTACCTTCCTACTCTAACGATGGAAGGTGTGTGCTAATTCATCACGATGTGTGTCACAATGTTAAGCATTACATGCTTGAACAGTACACCTTTAAAAAAGAAAAAAAACAATTCATACAATTGATTTATTAAATCGCCCCCATAATTGCTTACTTTAGCCAATGCAAAGTGAGCAGCATGTGACTCATTCCATCTTCCCACATAAATCACATTTCTTATAGCATGTCTAAGGGTTTGTACAGTGTCTGGTGGTACCAAACTGACAAAATCACCTTATTTCTAGCTTCACTAGCGCTATGTAATCTCACTGGAGAAATATGCAGCTCAAGAAATCTCCTTGTGCTATACCAAAGACAACCTGAATTAGAACATGGGTTCTTCCCTGCATGTAATATTGAGCAGTATCATTGTGAATTTTGCATATTTTTTTGACCTTGTCTTAAAACATTTATGTAATTACCTTTACTTACAATCACAGAATAGCAAACACAGACTCTAATATTCTCTCTTCATGTCACTGGAAACACAAAGTATAACACATTTGCGCTCCTAAACTCTCAAATTCAGTTGCACGGCCTGTAAAAATATGTATTTCATCTCGAGCTATTAAAAAGTAGTTAGGTTTTTATTTATGCTCCACCATTTATAGTCTTCATCTGAACCAATACACAGCTTCTTTGAAACAAATGGAATGTAAGGTCCTAAGAAGCTTATGGCTCATCAATATCCAATGAGTTCAGAACGCAAACATTACAGAGGCCCTTTTTGAGAGATAAAAGCTCTCCATCCGATGTTTTTAAAGACAAGGTGGGTATGAAGCATCACCATGCATCGTGCAACGTTCTTTTGATGTATGCTGCCTCTGTAAGGCATGTCATATCCCAATCAAGATGACTCTCCTTTAATTTTTTTTTGAGGCAGATGTGCAAAAAGCCTGTGTTTAGTTAGCTCACTTACAAACTCTATGATAGAACTAAAATAAATCTTTAAAAATGCAATATAACTCTATTTTGAAACTACTACCCTCTACTCAACTCTATGACCATCTGCTCTCCCTACTACACCTTAGGACACTTTACTCCAGCAAATCCAGTCTATGACACTCCACTCCCCCAACTCCACTCTAGTACACTCGAAACCACTAACTTTTAGCCATACTGTACAGCAGCCACACTGGTGTACAGCATGCAAAAAACACATTGCCAAAGCCAATAGGTTTTGTAAATGCGAGACCTATTGGCTTTGCCAATGCTTGTTTTCTAAGTTGCAGAGTAAAGATTCCTGTGGAAATAAAAAATAGAAATGTTACTTTTTTCCCCATTTGTTTATGCTACCTGTGATATTCAAAACCATCAGTCAGTCTTCTTTTTCAGTTAGTCGCCTTGTCCAAATTAACCCTTTGTGTGCTCGTGACGGAACTGTTCCGTCACGAGCCTCGGGTGGGCTGTGCTGGTGACGGAACGGTTCCGTCACGGCCCGCTCGCCACGTCTGCACGGCGCGAATTCTGCACCTGTGCTGACGTTCTAAAGAGCGGGCGGGCCGTGACAGAACAGTTCCGTCACAAGCACAGCTCACCCGAGGGCCGTGACGGAGCGGTTCCGTCATGATTACGGGAGCGCTGCGTGGCCCCGCCTCCCCCTTAGCGCTGCGGAGGAATAGACGCCGCAGCTAAGGGGTTAACTAAACTAGGGTCAAGTATGTACCCTGTTATGGAGTACAGTAAAAACAAAGTACACATTTATGATAGGCTATTGAAATACTTTTTATGTCAATTACTTAAAAAAAAGCCCCACAACACTCGTTCCATAGAAACTACCCATGAAAACGGATCTGTTTCTTGACCATTTAACAAACCTCACCTGATTTTCTTTCAGCCCCTGTATTCATGCCTCCTCCATTGGTCCACGCTCTTTCATCAGACTCTCTTAATGTGTCCTGGGAAAGGCCTCTGGATAACACAACAAGAGGAAAAGTGCTCGGATACGGCATCAGTGTTGTTTCTGAACAACCAAAGCCCATACATGACGGGGAAACTCGCTCACAGGTAAAGAATTTTTATTGTAATAGTGGTGTTTGCACTGCAGTACCTTCACTACATTTGTTTGTAGGCTTAATTTAAGACTTTTGCAAAAGGTATACTGTCCAGAAGTCTAGCCTGTGGAGAAAGGTTTTATTTTTAGTGTTGAAAAGCCCGGAGTACCTAGGCAGTTTAATGGAAGACGTGTTAATAATGCAATGTCAATCAAATAATGTGTTTACTTTTGCAGGTTTTGCACATCGCTGAAGCCTACGAGCGATTTCATATATTTTCAGGATTAAAGCCATATAGAATTTACAACTACACCATAACTCTTTGCAATCGAGTTGGCTGTGTAACCAGCGATCCAGGAACGGGGAGGACATTAGCAGGAGGTAAAGAAAGCACGTCTTAATATATTTATTTAAAAAATAAATTGTGTTGTACTTTTATCAAATATATGCGAGGGACTAAGACCACATTGAAGGTCATGCATTATTTGTGAGTGCTACGGATGCCTGTCCAAAACTTTGGTGGATCAAAATAAAAAGTGCATTTGGTCACTCACTCTGCTACTGAAAATGTGTCACCTTGAACCCTTCAGTTTAATCACAAAAAGCCCCGCTTGACTTGTAAGCAATAGCCACTCGAAGGAGGGTAAAACGATTTTGGTTTCAGTTCCCTCGTTACTCCAGATGTGGGATGTGGTTAAGTAAGCAGAACAACAAAATGACATGGGTAAATAAGCAGAATGATTTATTATGATGGGTGAATATAGGCAGAGTGTTTGTTGCATGCAGCGGAGAACTGCGACTGCACTGAACCTAAAGATCAGCTACAGCCTGTACTAGGCATGTTGTAATGCTAATTTCTGTTAATTGAAATTATATCTGTAACCTAGTATGGACTCTCTAGCATTGAAATTGAGAGTAAGGAATACGAGGAAGGTCTTTACATCTTAAGAATTTTGTTAAGTTTCAGATTTCTGGAAATTATGAAATGTGTGAAGAATCACGTTTTTCTTTAATTACGCCCAAGCAACATGTTTCTCCCACTTTGCCCCAACACTCTTTCAGTAGTACAGAATTCCTGCAGACCAAGTTGCAGACAAATTATCCTGCTAATGAGATGGGCATGTATTTTTTGTTGAAATGTTACTGCTCCAATTCCTTCTATATAAAATATCGAGTTTGCAGAAATTTATTTTGCATTCCACAAAGTAATTTTTTTATCCACAATTTAAAACTACAAACGGTAAGCCAAAAGATCTGGCTTTTTATTAATGGAAGTGCTTAAAAGTTGATTGGCAATTTTGGGCATGTTTGGAGTTGTTTAGATGGATCAGTCATTAAATGCAGGGGCTATATTATGTTATATTGAATTGCTTAGCTCACAAATTACCCGAGGGGGTAACCCAGCGCTTGGGCAAATGTGTAGGTGTGTGGTTCCCCAGGTGATTATACAAAGAATCAGGACTTCAGCTTCTTGCGGAACTCAAGAAGTGACAAGTAGGCTCTGATATGTTGAGGGAGGTTGTTCATATCAAGAGTGTGATGTAGGAGAATGATCGGCCTCCAGTTTTGCTTTTGCGGGTGCGAGCAAGTGTGCAAGTGAGAGTGAGGAAGAGAGGGTAGGTGTCTGGTTTGTTGGTGAAAGTGTATGCGGCTCTTCAGGTATTCTGGTCCTGTATTGTGTAGGGCTTTGTATGTGTGTATGAGAAGTTTGAATTGGCTTTGCACGTGTATTGGGAGCCAGTGAAGCTTCCTGAGGTTGAGTATAAGTCTTTCAGTGGTGTTCCAGAAGGTCTGGAGTCTGTGTTGCAGTTGTTTAGAGATTCTGGCATAGAGAGTGTTACCAAATCCAGCCTGCCGGTGATGAGTGCTTGCGTAACGCACCGTCTGGTGTTCTAAGGCAACCATTTGAAGATCTTTCGAATCATGTGAAGGATGTAGAAGCAGGGGGTGCATACATGAGTTGACTTGAGGTGTCATGTTGAGCTTCTTTTACAGGATGCCCTACATTTCTTGCGTAGTCTGTGTTGGTCCTAGCCCTGACTGCCACCAGAAGGAGTCTCATGGGGAGGTCTTGCTGCCAAGGACCACTACTTCCGTCTTGTCGGAGTTGAGCTGCAGGTAGTTGGTTTGCATCCAGTCTGCTGCCATGGTCATGCAGTTGGTGAAGTTGGTCCTGATGGTGGTTGTGTTGTCTATCATGGAAAGGTTGAGTTGGATTATGTGAGTGGATGAATTAAGGGGATTGTGGAGGGAGCAAAGGCTGAAGGGGCAGTCACACATTTTTTAAAACAGTCTGGCATGAAACTGTCCACCTGCCTTTCTTGACATGTCGAATAACACAAGAACTGAGCAATCACTTTGTTTCTCTCATTATAAGGGATACATAATTTGTTGACATCCTGTTTAATGCTTTGAGCTCAAGCCTCACTACTTTGAATCCTTGGTCCACTTCACAAGCAGCAATTGTGACCCAGATTTCATATGCAAAGATGGCTGGTGCACAGAGTTTATTTTATCTCTTCCAAGTATGCTACCTGGCGCCATTTATCTTTCTGTTTCAAATAGGCAAAATGAGGAAGGTGTGTGCCAAAAATTGTGCTTGGAGAGCTTTTTCATAACTTTGTATGGTATGATGCTTAAGAAGACAGATCTCCTTCTCATCTAATAAAGATGTGACATTCCCACGCATTGTTTACGCCTTTATTTGCATGCGGCATAGACATGCCAAAAAAGAAACGGGTACAAGAGCTTAATATTTGGTCCATAGAGATTCTATGTAGCATCTTGCTGCAGTCCGGACACCAGTCCTGTAGAAGCTTCCTCTTTACACCATCTCCTTTATGTCAAGCAACAATATGTGCAGCCGCGGCATGTGGAGGGAGTTACGGTGGGGCAGGGAGGCGGGGAGGGGCAGGGGCAGGGTGAAGGGTGCTAAAAACCGACATATGGATAATTGCAGGTAAGTACACAATTTAATTAATAAAACGAATATCGTAGCGCGCACTGCATCGCAAAATGCGATTTCAATTTAGTAGAGCCCCGGGGGAGGTGGTCCCCGGGGCTCGGGGGCCTTGGAGGCTCCGGGGGTGGCAGTGTGGGGGGGGATTGCCCCCCACTTTATTTTTACATTACCCCTAGGATTTGGCCCCCCCGGGGGCTAATTAGCATTTAAGCAGGCTTCAGTTTTTTTTTCCACGGGATACGTGTATCCTACGCGCATCCTGCGATTTAAAAAAAAATTGGGGGGGCCTTGGGGTCTTTGTGGGACCCCTTGAGAAGGCCTAGGGGGTCAGGGTGCTTTTACCCTGCCCCCTTTGCGTCTTTTGCGCAGTTGTTTTCAGTTTTCTTGTGCCTCGGTTCTACCGAGACACAAGATGGCTGCCAACACTTCCTGGTTTGGAGTGTTGACAGACAATTGACAGCCAATAAGCATGCAGCTCGTTCTTGTAAGGGTATTCGTATGATCCTCGGAGGATACACGTACCCTACTTCGTCCTTAGATATAACTATGATTTTACTTTTCATTTTCTCAGGAACTACTGCACGGATTTACACTATTTAACAAAAAGCATGATCTGCAAACCAAACACTACCTTTTTGCCAAATTTGGTGTAATTCCTTTCAGCAGTTCGGACTGTAGCCGCGGCTAAACGTCACTATGGAAAATTGCATGGGTAAAACACGTTTTGGGACCCCCTTTTTTCTCGGCACCCGCTTGACGAATCACTGCAAAACTTTCAGGATAGCAGCGGAGCAGAGTGGGCCATCTTTTTGGAGAATTTCGCGTAGATTCGTCAACCGGCGCCAAAGTTATTCCAAATAGAATGTTGCGGATTTCTATGGAAACTAGGTCCTAACTATAACTACCTACTGGCGACCGCCAGTAGGTAATATATATATATATATGTGTGCGTACATATATATATATATATATATATAATATATATATATATATATATATATATATATATATATATATATGTATTAGGAACTTTGTCGCAACATCCAGAGTACAGGAAAGACGAAACTGACCCAATCAAGTAATTTGCCAATATTTATTCCATAAGTGTGCCATGCACTGCCATGACGTGTTTCGGGGCCAGAAAGCCCTTGATCACATGACGCTGGTAACAAAAGCCCATGAATTTAAAGTGCAAGAGTGCATATCACATGACCATCGGGCCAATCGACATAGAGAACATATACATAATAGCAGTTTAAAATGCTACTAAAACAGTTCATATTTGTAGTTTTGAATTTGGCAAGACATTGAAAAATGAGGATAGCATTGCAAAGGTACACAATAGTGCAAAATACTCTGCATGTGCAAAAATCGGCAAGAAATGCATAAAATGCGGTATTTCCCCACAATTGGGCCTCTTGACATACATCTTCGTTATGAAACATTGACCATCTCCAACCCATTGTGTAGAACTGTTAAAAAATGGTATTAAACAGTCTATTTTACAATAATACAAGATACACTTTTGTAAAAATATGTCATATAAAGAACGGGCAAGCAAGTGCAATTTTTTTCTTTCCATTCAGCCAAATAACATGGAAAACCAGTGAGCATGGCTAGCAGTTTTAAATGCATAATGTAAAACTGATAAGCATTCCCACAAGTGCCGGGACTGCGGATCGCACCATCCATGTATAGCAAGGCATAACGCGAATTGGACATCCATAATGTTGGACAAAATACACTAATCATGATGGTGACGTGGCAAGTATAATAAAAAAAAATGTTAGAGAAGAGTAATGTCTAAAATGCCGAATAGTGGCCTGCTGCCCCATCCTTAATTCAAATGCAAGGGCTATGAAACTAATTTTCAAATCCAAGTCTATCAACTAGACAACACAGTTAACATGGTCAGTGCACTCAATGGGCGATGATCCTGACAAGGTCATACAGGTGGAGTTCGGGTGCATCCGGCCCTAGTGGGCCGTAGGATTGAAAAATGACAATCAAGATGTGGCTCATAATGAAACCATATCATACCAATTGAATAATGCACTTGATTGAAATTGAAGTAAAAAAACCTCTACCTTTAAGATTAATATAGTCATTCAAATTTCATATAAAAGGCTTTAAGAACAAACCCACAGTAACCCTTCCCCTATAAAAACAGTCATAAATATTTATTTACATCATAAATATCTAAAAAAGTCTAGAACGTGACATATGGGCTTGAATCCCATGAATGACTGTTATACGAACTCACTGTCTTGTTACAGAAACACAACAACAGGATTCAAGAGGTGTCCGTCCTGGAAAGTACTGGATTGCCAATAATAAAATCTAGTGATTTAATCACGTGGGGCCAACCTATATGTCTAATCTGCCCAACAAGTGGTCAAAATCAGTGATAAAAAATACTAAAAGAGGAGTGAAGTGCAAATAGGTAGCAAAAACCAACCATGGTGTAAAAATATATAGTATAATTAAAACTAAATCTTCTCACGTATAACCTAGTCATTAGATATGGAGATCAGATCTAAAACATGCTGCTTCAAAAAAGTGAATGAATGAATGAACACCGGGCTTAAAGTTGGGAAAAGTCAAAAGCAAGTGAAGAGATCCTCACTCGAGTTCAATCCATTTGGGGTTTTGGTGTCTAACTCCAGGATATACCTAGTTTCAAGTTGTCTAAGCTGGGCCTCGTGGTCACCCCCGCGGCGCAGTTGTGGGACCATGTCCACCACAAAGTAACTCAAAAGCTCTAGGCAACTCCCATGGATCTCCTTAAAATGCCTAGAAACTGGGTAGGATGCATCGTTGTGGCTGATAGCATGCATGTGCTGGAGTATACGCTTGTGAACCTGCAACTTGGTACTACCAGCATATTGCAGGCGACACGTACACTCCAGTACGTACACAGCAAAATCTGATTTGCACGTCAATTTCTTGGAAATGGGCACGGGTACGACACTAAAAGGAGTTGTATATGACGTTTTGTTCCTGCCTAGTTTACAGGCTTTGCAAGAAGCACATTTGATAAAGCCCTTTGTCGTTTGCAACCAGGAACTGTTGGTGCAGACTTCGGGACTGGTCTTGACAAGCATGTCATTCATAGAACGTGCCCTACGAAATGGTATTTTGGGAATTTTGGCAAAGTGTCACCAATCACTGGATCATTTTGGTCAACCGGACAATTCTTATAGAAGATCATACGCAGTTGTTTATGTTGCCAACTGTATGTTGTTATCAGTCTGGGTGATTCTGCAACTTTTCTAGGTGTACTGGACAGGCTACCTTGCTCAGAATTATATCCTAATGCTGACAAGCGAGGAATCAAGTTGGCTTTTTTGATAGCTATGTCTAGCATACTGCCAGATGAGCGTCTAGCTAGAAATCTGCCCTTGCTTGCGCTTTGGGCTTGTGCACACTCTAAATCCATGCTGCAAATACGTCTGATTCGCAGCATCTATCCATAAGGGATGCTGCGAATCAGATGATCAGGATGGTGACTGGTGGCGTGTAGAACCGTATTACCCGCTGTGGCTGTGGCTTTGCGATGTAATCGGGTCTCCAACTGGTTCTCCCTGATGTACATTTCTACGTCCAAAAAATTAACAGAAACCTTGCTCACATGACCTGTGAATTCAAGATTAAGATTATTCACATTGATTTCCTCAATGAACACATTGGCTGCAGATTCTGTCCCTCGCCAAATGAGGAACAGATCATCTATGTAGCGATACCATGCTACAGTCTGGTTGCTGAGAATGTGCTCACCCCTAGCCCTGAGGACTTGCTCCTCCCACAGACCCATGTGTAAACAGGCGTAGCTGGGGGAGAAGCAAGCCCCCATTGCCACACCTCTCATTTACTGGAACACCTGACTCTGAAATAGAAAATAGTTATTGTGCAAGCAAGTTTGAATCATGTCTACAAGCATTCTATTATGTTTTAACATGTGAACAGGTTTAGTCCGTAAATAGTGGTCCACTGCTCTGACTCCATCGAGACGATGTATGCTGGTGTACAGCGCAGTGACATCAAGGGTTATCAGCAAATAATCCTCTTGCCAGATTACAGTTTCAATCTTCCTCAGAAAGTCCCCCATGTCCTATAAGTAGCATGGTAAGTTTTTGACGTGCTCTTGGAGAAGTAAATCCATGTAACTTGAAGTATTCTCCAAGATACTGTTTGTAGCGGAGATAATCGGTCTCCCAGGAGGTTTGTCAGGGTCTTTGTGCACCTTTGGAATTAGATAAAAGACAGGGATAACAGGGTGGCATACTTTCAATAACTTGAATTAATCACTGCTGAGTAACCCCGCACTTTTCCAAGAAAGCAATTTAGTGTTCATTCAAAGCTCACTTAACTGTTTGCCAATCACACCGTCTATAACATTGCCAGTCATTGAGATGTTACAATGCCTCTTCCATGTACATAGACCTGCATAGACCTGGGCCAGAGGACAATGTTACACTCTTTATCAGATCGGCGTATCACCACATTATTGTTGCTTTGTAGTTTCTTCATCAGGCTCCCATATCAGTTATTACGGTTGCGATATTTGTATTGAGCCTGCAAAGTAGCAGTGTGCAGCTTCTTGATTTGGGTTGTCACCAATTCATTGAACACATCAATGTTATCTTGCAACAAAATAGGGTTAAATGTGGATTTTGGTTTGAATCCTGTAAGGTCTGGTATGTTCAATCTTGGCTGCTCAGCAGTGTCTGATGGTATGCCATCAATAGTACCCTCCCTGTGCAAGTCCTGCAAATCACACAACAGCTCATATTCGCCAGCTGAAGCAATAGATGGACTGGAGCTGGACACTGCAGTTGGCTCTTGTGTCATGCGCTGCTTGTTTTTACTCAATAAATGAAACTTGTGCAATTTCAGTTTGCGGGTGTACTTGTATAGGTCAATACGGGTTTGGGCATAACTAAAGTTGTTGGATGGACAATATGATAAACCTAATGAAAGATTTCTAGTTTCAGTTAGGGTGAGATGCATGTCCGTCAAATTGATAATTGAAAGAGATTCACTTACTGGACTGTTCATTTGCGCTTCCATTTCCTCTGTGGTTTTTTTGTTGGGGATTGGCTTGCCGCTGCTGTCTGATTTTGTGGCATTGTCTGCGTTTGGAGTTTGCTCTTTGTCTTGCCTTCGATTGGGGACACGTGGTCTTAAGGTTTGTCTGCGATCTTGACGTAGGCAGACCACCTCTTGGGCCAATGAACATTTTATAAACCCCAATCGCGAACTTGTAGTGGCTTGTTCGCTATCAGACTCACTGCCTGGGACTGAGCTCAAATCAGACATAGAAGTGGATGATTATGCTGCCCCACTTGCAACGGATGTAGCTGGCTGTGATTGTATTGTCAATTTGGCTTGCTTCATAGATTCATACTTTTTTGCAAACGTAAATATCCGTCCATTCTGATAATCTAGCTTATCTCTTTGAAATTTAAAAGCTTTGCGTTTCTTGATGATGTCTTTTTCTTTAGCTAATCTAATATGCATCTCTTCCTGATATTGCTTCTCTAGATCTGCGTCTCCCATCTTTACAATTCGCTCATTCAAGTCAGTAATTTTGATCTGTAAAGCAGCCCTGTCACTTTCGGCATATTCTTATTAAGCGGCATGAAGAATCCAGGTTGCATTTGGCCCACTCTGATAACATATTCAGGCTCGGATTCTCATAGCTGGGAGCCAGCATGATTCGGAGGCCACGTAGGATGCGACCCACCTCAAGATAGCATGAGAGTGACTTGTGTTCCCACCACTTGGACTGTTCCGTACGCATTGCTTTCTCCAGCTGTTTGAATGCGTCTTTTAACTCGAACCCTCCTGTTTTAGCTGTGTTCATAGTCGTATTGAGCAGCGCTTCGGTGACTGGTGAGTCATCGAACATCTCGGCTGCCACCTCCTCGCGGATTCTTACAGCGTCAGCAGCCATGGTACACTTGCAATATCTGAAAATATTGCAAACGGCCACCAGCCGTAAACAAACTTGATAGCGCTACCCGCTTGGCCCAACACACTCCCTCACTGGCATGTACTCCCAAAGCTCCCACCTGCACTTACTTCAGGACTGGACTCAATCACAGACATGAGAGCCTTCCGCCCACAGCTTGCGGTCCGAGCAAGTTTGGCTGACCGGGGGCTGCCGCAGCTGCTCCACACAGGAACGAGAGATGCTTCCGGGTGAACGGAAGCAGGCTTCCTGCCGCTCGGCCCTTTGCGAAGGAGTGTAGTGTAGTTCCTATATTCCCAGTAGGCTCTGCGCATTGGAATAATATATCCTATAGATTAGACGTAGGACTGAGGTCAACTAGGTCTCTATCGAATATACTAAACTTAATTATGTGTGTGCCAGCTAACTCAGAGGTCTCTAGAAACTTTCTCAAATACACAAGGGATTAGTTTCTGACAACCGCATAAACATGACAACTTTGTTTCCCAAGAATAAGAATATATCTCAGAGTCGCGGAAACAATAGATAATTATTTCACTCAGTAAGTCGTGCCTGCTTCGTTTCTACAGAGTTGCAGAGAAATAGAGAGACGGGCATTTTCAATAAAAAGGTTTATTGAACAGTCTTCTTTCTCATGCAAGAGAAGTGAACTGCTACAATCGTTATGCAGACTGCAAAGTCTAATGCGTACAGCTTAAACAGTAATATGAAATGATACTGTAAGAGCATTGTATGTTTTCTAAGTCATATAAAAATACATACATAAATAACATTGACTGAAATACTCAACTGGTGCTTCTAAAATACGCCTACCCCAATGTACCTAACCTAAGTCTAGTGCGCGGGAAAAAGTAAGTATTATGTAGCATAGGTTTAGTTGTTTTTTTTGCCAAGAATCTACCAACGGTTTCTTTAGGTTCTAATCAGCTCCATACCTTGGTTTAGAGTGAAGGAGGTCTGGTATCTCTGTCTCGGGACTCAATTTCCCAACACCCCGCAAGGGGAGCCGGAAACACTGGAGCTGGATTCTCGGCAGGAGTAAGGCAGCTTCTTGATCAGTGCGTCAGCTGGAGAGTCGGCTTCCTTCGGCACTTGCTGTAGCGAGCTGCATCGGCAAGTAAGTCTTTGAACTGCTCCGAACCTTGCTAGAGCAAGTGAAGGTATATTTATACCTTGAAGGTGTTTAGGAATGCCATAGTTTGACGTAAAGTTGGGCATATGAACGTCAGGAAAGAACCCCTAGGAAATAGTTGTTCTTTGTAAAGTAACTGAGTTCTTGGACAAATCAATATTCAAGCAAGGGGAAGTTCCCTAACTGCTTAAGCGGGTTTTCCAAGAAATCGTTGTGAAGTTTGGTACGGGTGGAAGTAGCCATGCCTGTATTTGGGTAGCATGGGCTATGCCTAAATAAGGGATTGATTTCTATGCCTATATAAGGGCAATGTGAATTGTACCTATATAAGGGCATGAATCGGGAAAATTCACTCGGAGCTTAAAACACCAAACAACAGGAGGGGTCCGCTTAACACTGAGGAAGCGTATCGGTGTATAATACAACAGGAACTTCGACGCAACATCCAGAATACAGAAAAGACGTAACGGAACCAATCAAGCAATTTGCCAATATTTATTCCATAAGTGTGCCACGCACTGCCATGACGCGTTTCGGGCCCAGAAAGCCCTTGATCACATGACGCTGGTAACAAAAGCCCATGGATTTAAAGTTCAAAAGTGCATATCACGTGACCATCGGGCCAATAGACATAAAAAGCATATACATAATAGCAGTTTAAAATGCTACTAAAACAGTTCATATTTGTAGTTTCGAATTTGGCAAGACATTGAAAAATGAGGATAGCAGTGCAAAGGTACGCAATAGTGCAAAATACTCTGCATGTGCAAAAATCGGCAAGAAATGCATTAAATGCGGTATTTTCCCATAATTGAGCCATTTGACATACATCTTCATTATGAAACATTGACCATATCCAACCCAATGTGTAGAACTGTTAAAAAATGGTATTGAACAGTCTATATTACAATAATAGAAGATACGCTCTGGTAAAAATATGGCATATAAAGAATAGGCAAGCAAGTGCAATTTTTTCTTTCCATTCAGCCAAATAACAGGGAAAACCAGTGAGCATGGCTAGCAGTATTAAATGCATAATGTAAAACTGATAAGCATTCCCACAAGTGCCAGGACTGCAGAGCACACCATCCATGTATAGCAAGGCATAATGCAAATTGGACATCCATAATGTTGGACAAAATACACTAATCATCATAGTGAGGTGGCAAGTATAATTCAAAATAAATGTTAGAGAAGAGTAATATCAAAAATGCAAAATAGGGGCTATGAAACTAATTTTCAAATCGAAGTCTATCAACTAGACAACAAGAACTGAATAATATAACAGACCCCACAGTTAATATGGTCAGTGCACTCAATGAGTGATGTCCCTGACAAGGTCATACAGGTGGAGTTCGGGTGCATCCGACCCTAGTGGGCCGTAGGATTGAAAAATGACAATCAAGATGTGGCTCATAATGAAACCATACCATACCAGTTGAATAATGCACTTGATTGAAATTGAATTAGACAAATCTCTACCATTAAGATCAATATAGTCATTCAAATTTCATATAAAAGGCATTAACGCCTTCGCTGCGGCGGCTATTCCGCCGCAGCGCTAAGGGGGCGGGGCGGCCGCGCGGCGGGCGCATGCTGGTGACGGAACCGCTCCGTCACTAGCCGCGGTGAGCTGTGCTCATGACGGAGCGGTTTCGTCATGGCCCCGCCCGCTCAATGGAACGCCCAGCGCAGGCGCGGAATCCGCGCCGTGCAGGCGCGGTGAGCGGGTCATGACGGAACCACTCCGTCATCAGCACAGCGCCACCGCAGCTGATGACGGAGCGGTTCCGTCATCAGCATCGAAGGAGTTAAGAACAAACCCACAGTAACCCTTCCCCTATAAAAACAGTCATAAATATTTATTTACATCATAAATATCTAAAAAAAAAGTCTAGAACGTGACATATGGGCTTGAATCCCATTAATGACTGTTATAGGAACTCACAGTCTTGTTACAAAAACACAACAATAGGATTCAAGAGGTGTCCATACTGGAAAGTACTGGATTGCTAATAATACTTTCTAGTGATTTAATCACGTGGGGTCATATCAACCTATATGTCTAATCTGCCCAACAAGTGATCACAAATCCGTGATAAAAAATACTAAAAGAGGAGTTAAGTGCAAATAGGTAGCAAAAACCAACCGAGGTGTAAAAATATATAGTATAATAAAAACTAAAACTTCTCATGTATAACCGAGTCATTAGATACGGAGATCAGATCTAAAACATGCTGATATATATATATATATATATATATATATATATATATATATATATATATATATATATATATATATACATATATATATTCACTGAAAAAACCATAGGTTATAGACCATATATAGTTAGGGCTTAGCATTTAAAAAACCTTATTTTACTCACACAAAACCATTGAAATTCCATATATAGTTAGTTGCACTAACTATATATCGCGCACCCGCAATCCACTGCTGATGATGTCACATATTACATCATTCATGACATGGTCAGTGACATCACTGATGACATCACTGATGACATCTCAAATGACATCACTGATGACATCACTGATGACATCTCAAATGACATCACTGATGACATCATGACACACCAATACCAGTTACTACATACGCACTCACTGATTCCTACGTCTACACACACATTCACTCATTCACCCATACAATCACTCATACATACAGTCACTCATTATTACAACACTATCATATGCACTCATACACCTATGCAGACACTCACACACTGCCACTCATCCATGGAGTTACTCACACACCTAGTCAGTCCTGTAAAGAATCAATCACACTTCCATTTCCTCATCTATACAGTTAAACACAGAACACCATACTTCAGTGACATCACTGATGACATCACTGATGACATCTCAAATGACATCACTGATGACATCACTGATGACATCTCAAATGACATCACTGATGACATCATGACACACCAATACCAGTTACTACATACGCACTCACTGATTCCTACGTCTACACACACATTCACTTATTCACCCATACAATCACTCATACATACAGTCACTCATTATTACAACACTATCATATGCACTCATACACCTAGTCAGTCCTGTGAAGAATCAATCACACTTCGATTTCCTCATCTATACAGTTAAACACAGAACACCATACTTTTCACACATATACTAACACATACTTACTCTCTTATACAATCACTGATACAAGTACTCATTGATATGCACAGAGTCACACACCTCCCAGCCAGCCACACACACACTCAGTCTTCCATACATCCACTCATTCTTCAATATGTAAAACATATTTAAACTTTACAAAAACACACAATCACTAGATGATGTCATCAGTGATGTCATTTGAGATGTCATCAGTGATGTCATTTGAGATGTCATCAGTGATGTCATCAGTGATGTCACTGACCATGTCATGAATGATGTAATATGTGACATCATCAGCAGTGGATTGCGGGTGCGCGATATATAGTTAGTGCAACTAACTATATATGGAATTTCAATGGTTTTGTGTGAGTAAAATAAGGTTTTTTAAATGCTAAGCCCTAACTATATATGGTCTATAACCTATGGTTTTTTCAGTGAATTTTCAAGGTTTTTTAAATGCTAATTCCTAACTATATATGGTCTCTAACCTATGGTTTTTTCAGTGAATTTCAATGGTTTTTTAATAGCAAATATCATAAGCTGTCGAATGTCAAGTACGTGGTAAGTAAAAACATTTTCGTGTTTATGCACACTGATCTGCTTTGAATGCTGCCCCTCCCTCCCCCTCATTTCTATTAGGAGTACTCTCTCTTTGCAGATAGTGAAGGGTAGTTAACGCAGGCCTTTGCCCCCGTTGTAATCCGTCGTGCCTGCTTCTCTCTCCATTTGATTGATTGTTATCCAAGCATTTACTGTTTTAGAATTGGTTCTCTTTGGTTCATTCTCTATTTACAAACAAGCACAGAGTCGCAATACTCTGTTTAGTCTTTGCAGATAGCGAAAAATCGTGTAAAAAAACAAAAGGAATCGAGCAAAATCAGTAGGCCACTAATGGGATCTCTTTTTGACCTCGCTAAAATAGAAACATTAGGAACAACCCCTCATGACAAACACGAAACTATTGAGATGAACTGAACTCCACACCATGATGGCTGCAATACAGCCCGGCTCCGCCACCCACCCCGCCCAAAATAACGATAAACTCTATGCAAATATTACAAATATATACAACACACCAGCAAAGTAACAGGGTAAAACATTTTATTAAACAACTATTTACATAACTATTTTATACTTTTTGTTGCCCGATCCGGCTAGCTCAATCGATCGAGCATGAAACTCATGCACTCTGATGGTTCAAAGTTTTGAGGAGTGCTTGTAACACTGTCTGAAGCCTATTTGCACTTGCTTCAGCTTCACTATTGTCAAAGTAAAGTGGGGACTGTTTGAGGACGTGACTGCATTTGTGAACAATGTAATGCGGTGCCACCCTGAACCGCTTGACGGAGGCCCCCGAGGGACGGTGTGATGGCGCGGACTCGGAGGGGGCGCTTGGCTCCGGCTCCCTCCCCAAGTCGTGTTCTCCTGGTGTAGCCTGAGATCGCCCCCGACATAGGTGGCCGACTCCCGGGATCAAGCAGAACTTTTTGCCTTTTGGTAACTCTTCCATTCTTGACCTTGTCCCACAATCCGTTTCACCTAAAGACACGCTGTAGTGGGGCGCCCCTTTACCATTTCAGTTGCCATTCCGCCCGCTTTTGCTACACTGTGCCTCTTCCGCTATTCAGCTGTTTACCGCCCGCTCTTTCGACTACAGCGTCTCGCTCACCATGTAGTTGAGTTGCTCCCGCTCTTGCGGTGCAGCGATAGCCGGCTGCCACAGTACTCTCAAAAAGGCGGCCGGCTCTTCAGATTTGGGCGTGGTCCACTAAAATTGCCCTGCGACACCTTGGAACTCGGACGCTTGTCTGCTAGAGATTGGGCTCCATTCTCGAAAGTGTCCCCTCAGCCTTGAAGATTCTACAAAAGTCTTGGGGGCCCCCGACTCCCGCAGGCTTCTGGTGGAGAGCGGCTAGCATTATTGCTCGTCGAATGGCCACAACGGAGCTACGAAATGGTGGTGCTCTCATGCTAACGCCAGCTTCAGTCTGAAACATCCAGAAACACTGTAGACTACCAATTCGATCAGTTCCGGTAGCGCCCCAACGTGACCCGGTAGAGAAGAACTAGCCCTCCCCTCTTTGACTGATGGTTCTTGTTGCCTGTCCCTTCTGTTGTCATTTAAAAGAACTATTTAGCCTGCTGAAAGGGGTTGTGTTCCGACCGCTGGTTGGTGGAGACATTTTGACTATATTCTAGACCTGCGTTGTCGCGTAATGCGTCATATGACGCGCCGCGTTAGCGCATCCGGAAGTGATCCGGGGCGCGACGCGCAGCGCGTAACGTAAGCATAACAGGTCATATGACTTGTTAATAAAACTTTTCATTGGTTCATTTTACTTTTCTTATTCTAATGATGCTTTCGAACATTATTTTTTCTTAAATATATGTTATAATGTTCCAGGCTAATGTACTTTCCCGGAAAATTTACAACTGTCCTGCAAGTAAAATATATTCCTTTTTCGAGAAAAAGGGCGTTTCTTCGTCCCATGACGGAGCCGTTGAGCAAAAGAGGGTCGGCCTGCTGTCTTAGTCGCCGATACGCCTGAATATCAGATTCTTATCGATCACTTTATGTTGCAGGAGTAGAAAACACAACAGCCCTTGACCATTTATCTTTACTGCGTTCCTGCGTATTATACCTTTTACCCTTCATGTAATTGGACTGCTTTATTTCACTTGCCTTTTACTGATTCGAAAACAGTGACTATTATTAAAAACTTTACCAATGTATATACTACTACCATGTTTTCTTTTAAAAACCTTTATTGTGAAAATGTCATTATACAAATACGGGCCTATAACCACGTGGGCCGGCCACGGAGCAAACTGTAATCGTATATGATGAGTAGACATTTACACTGTAGAGGAACGTAACGGGTGGGCCATTAGGTTGCAAGAACTAAAGTGTCTAACAGTTGCGGAATCGGTGGACGTACATTTTATAATTAAAATACGACAGGGCCACTTACAATAAAATTATCTAGATATACATTTGCGGGCAAGTACCATGGGTGACGTTAATTCGAACTTTCAATAGTACAGTAATCAATAACACATCAGAACTTAATATCAATAGGGATATCGAAATATTCAATCTATTCTCGTCCCCGCCCGCCATGTGCTTCAAAACTGCATACGTATCTCGTGATATCAAGGTTGTGCAACCAGTACACAACAAGGAGTTACGAGTCCCATTTATTCCGGCGCCATTTTGGGCGAGGACGGGCAGGTCCAGGGTATAGTCAAAATGTCTCTACCAACCATCGACTATGATGATGTTCATATGCTGTATTTATTAGAGTAACACTCATCTGTCCACATGAAATTAATTTGCCACAATCTAAACATGTCATTTTAATCTTTCCAAAGTTCTTCTAAATATTTGGGACCGTTTCCCTTGCCTCTGATGCTGTCAGTGCCACTTCTTTGATGAATGTACTGGCAGGTCGGGGGTTCTCCTCCAAATCTCTCTTTTATGCAGCACTATAATTAATCGGTGCCACCTCTCCATATGACGATGCATGGTATAGTTACCATAACTATATTTTTTTTCGGTTCCTCTGGAGAGTACATCGTGGCAGATGAAGCGTGTAACGTACCGGGCATTTACCTTTTTTTGCATGTAGAGGAAAGGAAAAAAAATTCGAGCGTCCGAGTTTTAAGGTGTCCCAGGGCCATTTTAGTGGACCAGGCCCAAATCCAAAGAACAGGCCGCCATTTTGAGAGTCCTCTTGCAGCCGCCTGTCGCTGTAGCATCAAGAGCGGCCGAAACTCAGCTGAATGGCAACTGAAACGGTAAAGGGGCACCCCACTACAGCAGACGAGCCTCCACCTAGGAAGGCCCGTTCACGCCGCCTCCCCCCCCCCCCTTCGGGCACCCCACGCCGTTATTCGGAGCAGGATTGTAGGATGGCCACACCAGTACGGCAACTTGCTAGACACCACCTCGGTGCCTACCGAATCTCAGCGCCTTGTGGTGTCTTCTATTCAGAAAACATTGTTGTGCTGCCTTCGACCTATTTGCCGCAAGTGCGCACGCAACTCAGCTGCATAGCTTGCTAGACACCACCTCGGTGCTAACCGAATCTCAGCGCCTTGTGGTGTCTTCTATTCCAAAAATATTGTTGCGCTGCCTTTGGCCCCATTCGCACATCGGTCCGCTACTGACGCCATCTCACAGGCCAACGGGGCGCCCCACGCTGACTTTCAGCATTGTAGGATGGCCACACCAGTGCGACAACTTACTAGACACCACCTCGGTGCCATCCGGATCTTGGCATCTCAGCGCCTTGTGGTGTCTTCTATTCAGAAAATATTGTTGCGCTGCCTTTGGCCCCATTCGCACATCGGTCCGCTACTGACGCCATCTCACAGGCCACCGGGGCGCCCCACGCCGACTTTCAGCATTGTAGGATGGCCACACCAGTGCGACAACTTGCTGGACACCACCTCGGTGCCATCCGGATCTTGGCGCGTTGTGCTGCCTTCGGCCTATTCGCACATCGGTCCGCTACTGACGCCGCCTCACGTGCCAACGGATTTTCTACGCTTTTTATACCCTATGCCGCATAACAGGTCATGTGACTTGTTTATAAAACTTTTCATTGGTTCATTTTACTTTTGGTTTCCTAATGATGGAAGGCTTGATCATATGACCTAAAAATAACACTTTTCATTGGATGAAAACTATTTTTTTTTCCCAAACGATGAAAGCCCCACCTTGTTTCTGGATGTTTCAGACTGAAGCTGGCGTCAGCATGAAAGCACCACCATCTCGTGGCTCCGTCGTGGTCATTCCGCGAGCAATCATGGCAGCCGCTCCCCACCGGAAGCCTACAGGAGTCGGGGGCCCCCAAGACTTTTGTAGAATCCTCAAGGCGGAGGGGACGCTTTCGAGAATGGGGTCCAAGACCTAGCAGACAAGCGTCCGATTTCCAAGGTGTCCCAGGGCCATTTCAGTGGACCAGGCCCAAAAAGGAAAGAGCCTGCCGCCATTTTGAGAGTCCTGTGACAGCCGCCTATCGCTGCACCGCAAGAGTGGGCGCAACTCAGCTGAATTGCGGATTTTGACACAGTAAATGTAAATTGATACTTGTATAGCGCACTACTCACCCGCAAGGGTCTCAAGGCGCTTGTACGAATACCGCTGTGGAACCCATCCTGGCTTTCCCTGTGAGGTGTTCACTCCTGGACACCCCCAAGGTGGAGGCCAGGCATCCTTAGCGTTGTGGGGGCTGTTGTGGAGATTAAGCAAGCTATTGCCCAGAGTTGCAGAGTGGGACTCCATGATTGGAATAGGCACCGAGGCGAGAATTATCAGGTCCATGGAATTTTGAGCCCAAGACCCGCCGAGGCGGGGAATTGAACCCTGGTCCCGGGCTAGACCTCTGCATCAGGGTCTGCCGCTCTAACCATTGAGCCACACTTCTCCTACAGTGGACCAAAAGCGGACGGAATGGCAACTGAAACGGTAAAGGGGCGCCCCACTACAGCAGACGAGGCTCCACCTGGGGAGGCCCGTTCACGCCGCCTCCCCCCCCCCCCGGGGCGCCCCATGCCGTTATTCGGAGGGCGGCAACTCAGCTGAATTGCGGATTTTGACACAGTGGACCATGAGCGGACGGAATGGCAACTGAAACGGTAAAGGGGCGCCCCACTACAGCAGACGAGGCTCCACCTGGGGAGGCCCGTTCACGCCGCCTCCCCCCCCCCCCCCGGGGCGCCCCACGCCGTTATTCGGAGGGCGGCAACTTACTGGACATCACCTTGGTGCCATCGTTCTGCTGCCTTGGAACTATTCGCACAACAGACCGCTACTGATGACCCACCCCCCGCGACGCCCCACGCCGGATACCGAAATCAGTGCGGCACCCAGGCAACATCACCTGGGTGCCGTCCAGAAATCTGGACGTTGTGCTGCCTTGGGACTATTCGCACAACCGACCGCTACTTCCTTCTTTTTCCCTAAAAATGTTTAAATGTTTTTACTGTTTTTGTTTTGTTGTATATATTTATAAGTTATTAAAGTTTTATAATCCTACTACTTTGTTGGAGTGCTATATATTTTTAATGTGACACATAATTGTAAAAACTTTGATGTACAAAGAGTCATCCCTGGAATCTTCCGCTTCAGGCTCGGTCCCCTCCCCAATCACAATACAGGATGGTTTTCAGATAGTAGGAACGCGTGTGGTGTGACGGATCTCATCGGGTGTGGGCCTTGATCTACTATAACTCCTTTGAAGAGGGGTAATTCTTTACAGCTGGGGCCATAAATTACATCTGCAGGGCTAGCTGATAGCCTGGGACCGGCCTGGACAATCGGACACAGAGGAAGAGGAGTGTCAGAGGGTGCGGTAGTGAATAGGGCGAAAGGGAGGTGTCGGGCGGGCACAGGGTGTGATTCTCAGGGAAGAGCAGCGCAGATGGGGGGAGGTTTATTGCCCATGCATAAGACAGAGAGCGGGGGTGACCAGTGCCTGGGGGAGATGCTTGCGAGGGTGGGGAGCCATGCTAAGGATCGACAGCGTGCAGAGAGTGGGTCTGGTCAAGTCATCTAAAATGGCTGCCGTGCACGACAAAAGTGTGGCATTTGAAAAAAGGCAAGATGGCGCAGACAATGTTTTTCAACACTTCCTGATTTCCTTCGAATCGAACGTTAACAGACGTTGGGGCATATTACCAAAGTTAAGCGATATTTACCCTAACGATGCTTAGCAACTAATTTTTTACCGCTAAGCATCGTCAGAAATTATCGCAGATAAACCTTGCTATTATCAAGGTTTATCGCAAATGCGATAAAAAACGGCCGCAATGCATTAATATCGCTGAAAAGTCAGCGATATTCATGCATTACCGAGCTAATGCTCTTAGCCATGTTATCCACCTCCCATTGGATAACATGGCTAAGAACTGCTCAGGGCAGGTGTTACTTTTTGGAGATATTAGCGCTTAGCGCGAATATCTCCAAAAGTTGGCAATAGGAGATAGCGATGTTAGCGACTGTTTCCAGTCGCTAACATCTTGGCATGCCCACTTTGCATGTCATTAGTGATAAATATCACTGACATGCAAAGTGGGGCCCAAGATAGTCGCTATCTCCTACTAGCGGTCGCTAACTGGTGTTAGCGACAGCTAGGTAATACGGAGATAATTTTATCTCCGCTTTCTTGGCTTTTAAAGCCAAAAAAGCGGAGATAAACCCCCTTGATAATATGCCCCGTTATCTCTCCCACACTACCGGTCCCCCTGGGCTTAAACGCCGAGATGGTAGGGACTGCATCCCGTGAAGATAGGCCGAGACGTCACTCAGCAGAAAAAAAAGTAAAAAAAAAGTCTATAAACATACAATAAGTTAAACGTCAATCATTCTTCATTCCTTGTAGTACGCTCCCCAGTCCGCTTCCCGTTACGCTAACCGGGCGCACCCCACCAAAAAAAGCCTCCACATCAAACCTATGGGGTCAGGGAGGATCTACTATGCCCCCTTATGGTCATTTGTCCCTTCGCTTTGGCCTCCTCTTGTCTCTCGATCCTACCGAGAGACAAGATGGCGGCCGCTACGGACTGTTTGGAATGTTTACAGACGCCGGAGAACCAATCAGCTTCGCTTCACAAAGCTCCGTAACGCGAAAAGTACGCGAACTGGAGCGCTGCCCGTTCCGCTGTTACAGATATATATCTTTTTTTGAACGTTAATTTCTCAAAATCCACTGGAGCACATATATTGAGACCTAGCAAAGGCACATCGGGCTACCAGTCCCTACAATTTTGCCAAGTTTCGTGCAAATCCATTAAGCCGTTCGATTATTATTATTTATTTATTTTTTTGCCCCGCGGGGCCCTTTTAAAACCTCCACATCAAACCTAGGGGGTCAGGGAGGATCTACTATGCCCCCTTATGGTCATTTTCCCCTTCGCTTTGGCCTCCTCTTGTCTCTCGATCCTACCGAGAGACAAGATGGCGGCCGCTACGGACTGTTTGGAATGTTTACAGACGCCGGAGAACCAATCAGCTTCGCTTCACAAAGCTCCATAACGCGAAAAGTACGCGAACTGGAGCGCTGCCCGGTCCGCTGTTACAGATATATATCTTTTTTGAACGTTAATTTCTCAAAATCCACTGGAGCACATATATTGAGACCTAGCAAAGGCACATCGGGCTACCAGTCCCTACAATTTCCCAAGTTTCGTGCAAATCCATTCAGCCGTTCGGGCTAAAAGTGAGGCCAACCGCCCTATGGAAAACTCAATGTTAAAAACACATTTTGGGACCCCCTTTTTTCTCGGCCCCCCCTTGACGAAACCCCCCCAAATTTTCAGGGGCTACTCAGAAACAAAATGTTCCATTTTCCTGAAAATTTCAGCCAATTCCGTCCACAAACGCCAAAGTTATTAGACATAGAATTTTCAAAAATCCCATAGAGAAAAAATCCTAACTATATATACCTACTGGCGACCGCCAGTAGGTAATATATATATATATATATATATTCAACGAAAAAACCATTGGATTCAGGGACATTATAGTTAGTTGGACATTTCACTCATACAAAACGATTGAAATTCCCCTGTTATAGTTAGTTGAGCTAACTTTAACTCGCGCCCCCGCAATGCACTTCTAATGATGTCACATATTACATTATTCATGACATGGTCAGTGACATCACCCATGACATCACTGATGACATCTCAAATGACATCACTGATGACATCATTCAGTGACTATGTGTTTCTATAAAATATAAATATGTTTTATATATATGTGCCAAGGTGTATTGAACAATGAATGGGTGTATAAGAGTCAGGATGCATGATTAAGTAGGTGTGCGACTGACTGTATAAGTGAGTGATTAATTATGTCTTCCTTAAGACATGTATTACCAACTGATACAGACAATCACACACTTTAGGTTCACAGGTGGTGTGTAAGCGGTTGCATGGTTTCGTTAGCAGCTAAATGAATACATGCTTATCTGAGTATCTCTATGGGTACCTGAGTGTCTCTATGGGTGGCTGAGGGGTATGACTCTGTGCATAGATATGTGAGTGGATAATTCACTGGGTATATGTGTTCAAGTCTGTATCTGTGAAGGGCTCTAAGGCTGAGTCAGTGTGTGTATGAGTGTTTTGGTGAGTGAATGGATGCCTCAGTGGTACACGTGTGAGTAACTGCATATGTAAAAAGGCAGTATATATCAGTGTTGGACTATTTAAATGAGTATATCTAAGACTGTCACTGTGAGAGTACCTGTATGAATTAGTGGGTGCTTGTATTAGCTGTAGCTGTGTAAGTATGTGTTAGTATATATTTTAAAAAGTAAGGTAGTATGTGTATAACTGTACAGGTGAGTAAATGAAAGTGTGGTTGATTATTTCCATGACTGACAAGGTGTGTGATTAACTCTAACAATGAGAGACGGTGTGTGAGTGTCTGTATAGATATGTCACTGATATGATAATGCTGTATTGATGACTGACTATATGTATGAGTGACTGTATGGGTGAATGAATACATGTGTGTGTAGACCTACAAATTAGTGAGTGGATATGTACTAACTCGTATTGGTGTGCTAATGGTTTCGAAATTATAGTCTGTATTTTATAGTGGGAGTATCAAGTGTTATATTAGGGTCTGATAAGGTGCATCAGATTTTCACTTGGATGATGTGATCAGTGATGTCATCAGTGATGTCATTTGAAATATCATCAGTGATGTCACTGACCATGTCATGAATGATGTAATATGTGACATCATCAACAGTGCATTGCGGGGCGCGAGTTATAGTTAGCTCAACTAACTATAACAGGGGAGTTTCTATTGTTTTGTATGAGTGAAATGTCCAACTAACTATACCGTCCTTGAAACCTATGGTTTTTTTCAGTAAATTTCTAAGGTTATTTAAATGCTAATTCCTAACTATAACGTCTGTAAAACCTATGGTTTTTTCAGTGAATTTCAAAGGTTTTTTAAATTCTGATTTCTAATTATAATGTTCATTAAACATATCTTTTTTTCCGTGTTTTTCAATTATCATCCCATTCCCAACCTGGTGAAAACTGCAAATCTCACCACTCTTGCAACGATACCTTCCAGCAACAAAATTGCCACAAACCAGAGCCACAACTAACGCTAATGATATACAAAGTACGACTTCCCATGCAAAAAACCCACAAAAACACCACTTCCCCATATTTTCAACAACCAGCCAAATCTGCAATGCGATCTAAAAACAGGCGATAATCCGACTTACCAGTAACAAATTACCATCAACCTTTAACTGATGTAAGGCGTTCAACTATCTACTGCGTGAATTACACCCAACTCACTGCCACATCTAAAGAGCAACACGTGAATGAGGTACTGACCATGTAGCTCCGACACCCAACAAGGCCACAACACCCAGCGCCACCACCACCAGAACCTCCCCCCAGACCAGCCCCCTCTACTACCACCGAGGCAGCGCAAAACAGGACAACAGACTTTCCCAAAATACCATATCCCCTCAACTGCACAATAGCTGAATGTTGGGAGATGTGGCAACCAAGTCTGTGTGAAGGAGGCAAGTCGTGTAATGCTGATGTGCTGCACAGACCTCACTATGCAAAGCACAAACCTCTCCATATGTAGATATACTATTGATACTTGTAGTGTAGTGCACAGTGGACGCAACCATGTTACCTCAGGCAGTGGGGAAGATCTCGGTCATGTAGCTGTATTGTCCCCGCCCCTGGAAGTGGGAGCGGAGTGGGCTGGTCCAACTTTCGCCACTCCAGCGTAGAGTATGAATAAATAGGCCAGGCCCTGGTTCACTTGTGGGAAGACCAATGAGTCTGCCAGAGCGGCGGCCCTCACCCTGGCACGTGGCTGCCACCATGACCGTGGGCCTCCTCCACACAAGCCCCCTGCGTACTCAGCACCACAGCACCGCAGACTTATGTCTGTACCGACTACTGCCTTTGATCTACACTGCGAACAGCAGGGTACAAAACTTGAATTCAGCTTTGATTTATTAAATTGCACAGAGAACTGTACTCTATGTCCTTGGATTTTGTCTAGAAGAAGTGACAAAAAGCATTCCTCGATGTCTATGCTAACTACTGCCTTCGATCTACACTACGGACAGCAGGGTTCACAAGTTGAATTCAGCCTTGATTTATTAATTACACAGAGAACTGTAGTCTATGTCCTCGGATTTTCTTAAGAAGAAGTGACAAAAAGCATTCTTCAATGTCTATGCTAACTACTGCCTTTGATCTACACTGCGGACAAATAACATTATTTGTATGTAAATCTATACATGACTAAGATTCTTCTTTGTCCAACTGCACTGGGATACTTCTGGGCCCAAGAAGGTTGTTGTGGGTATGTTGGTAATGTTGGAAGAGCGTACGTTACCTGCTAATGTGGGGAGAGGGAGCCTCAAAGGGGAGGGAGCCTCAAAGGGGTATTACTCACAGAAAGAACTCCGATATGTTTTCACAAATGCCTCGGACAGATGCCATCTGACGGACTGAATCACAAAATACTTATGTAGTGTGAGTTATGAACAGTTCAGACCCAGGCTCGCAGAGGGACATCTGTGGCCTGTCCGCTCGACTCCCAGACACAGTCCTACGAGCCGTCCGCATCATTGTGTCTATCTCTGCCCTGTTCCGTCGTACGCCATGCCATGCCACTCCGATTACGTTCCAACGTTGGCCCCACATAGCTACCTGTCGGAGGCGTATTTGCTGTTGGTGTGCAGGTCTGTGGTCTAGTTCTCAACATCTCACAGCGACTCCCTGAGGGCAAGTTTGCACACATACCACACTCATCCGACACATGCGGCACAGGCCATGTGACCATGCAAATATAATGGATTGACAATGTCACATCCTTTATTGACGGTGATGACTAGCTGGTGAACGCTCCACGGATCTCAACTATTAAGAGTCCATGAAAAGTTGCACATAAGGTTAGTCACACTCTCAGCTATATGGCCGTCAGAAGTCTACCATCCCCTTGGCGCGGACTTCATATGCATAGGGTTAGTGCCACCCCAAACTCATGTGGCAATCAGGAGCCTACCATCACGTGCCACGAACTTGAGTTCCACAGGCTTAGCGGCACCAAACCCTGAGGTGCGCTCCGCCATTGACGACTCAGGACTCAGCGACATGTGTGACATATGCCAGCCCCGCAGAGAAGCTCAAGTGTTTTCCACCATTCAGGACTCAGCGACATCTGTCAATTCCGCGAAGGAGCTCATCTGGTCTCCGCCATTCAGGACTCAGCGACATCTGTAAGATCCGTGCACAATATGATGTGGTCTCCGCCATTCAGGACTCAGCAACACATCTGAGATCGGTGGGGTTTTGACGGGCACTCGCAGTCCGCCCACTGCTGCACACTCCAATAGCACCAGATAATTATTTGCTAATCGATGCGCAGATGCGACTGTCTCTCTCTTTCTCACTTCCCTCTCTTCTCTCTCTCTCTCTCTTGCTCTCACTCTCTTCATTCCTTTCCTTCTATCTCTCTCTCCCTTCTTCCTTTCTCACTCCCTTTCTTTCCTTCCCTCTCTTTTTCTCTCTGGCTTGTTTTTCCTTCTCTGTTTCTCTCTCTCAGTGCTTTGATATGCACATTAGACACGTCCGTATTTTGTGCTTTCTTTTCCATTCTCTGTCGCCGACATCCATGGTCCCCACAGGAATCTTACACCTTGTTGTTTTCAATTATATTTGTTAAATTTTATTTATTGTTTATTTTATATATATATATATATTAATAAAAAAAAGTGAAAATAGTTTATGGTTTATATATGTTTATAAAAAAATAAAGTTTGACAAAAAAAATGATAATCCTTTTCGGTTGTTTTTTTAACTGCTGTGAGACTCTTTCTTGTTCTTATTACTGTTATTTTCCACCATGGTATTACATTTTGGACCACTTATCGCGGGAATACCGTTGATCTCTCTGCAGTTTGCACCAACTTCTGAGTACTGTGTTAGATTTATCTCAAGTTTAGTTGCATTAAGGTGCTAATAATGAATTGCAGAGTAGCCGTTCCCGTGCAAAAAGACACAAGGTGCACCATTGTGATTTATTCTAAATACTAAAATCCTGTAATGAGTTGAACTGAGTGCCTGCACTTACAGTGTGCACACAAAATCAATGAAGAAATCTCATTGTATTTATATTGATTAGGAATAGTGAGTCGGGTGCTGGATCTTGACTAGATACACTGCCCAGTCCGTTTATTGTTCTGCACACGAAGTAATGACATCACAACTTTCACAACTGCAATTTGAAATTAATTCCGGCGATAACATAACATTGTGTAAGCATGGTAAGCAAATGCCGTGCAACTTCACAGTGTGCTGTCTTCAGCAGACGTTACCATGTCACCTCAGAGTTAGCAGTGACCCTGGACATGTAGCTACGCACGCATCCTCCTGCAAGCAAAACACACCCGTGCTGGTTCGGCCTACACAAGTCAGCACAGGGGTGTGCCTATCTGGCAAGTAAAATGAGGAGTCTCGAACATGTCCGTGTGCAGGAAGTGCAGTAAGTGAGTCTCTGTGTTCTGCTGTGGCCTGCCACAAGGGATGCAGCAGACGATGTTGTAAAGTGGCATACACCACCACCAAACGGCACTCTTGTGGTGTAGTTAGAATGCCCCAGGACATGCCGGAATACGCATTACAATGCTTTGCCGTACGAGTGCACGGGATACAACAGCGCACCGTACAAAAGTGTGGAGGCTGCTATGCTCATTCAGTGGTGTGATCTTGCCTGGTTGTGGGACTTACACTCCTTGTTGGGGTGTTTCATTTTGCCCATTGTTTGTCTATACTTGTGCTGTACTTGATTGTACGTGTGTGCCATTGTGCCCATCTCCCCCCACTCCCTGCTTCTTCCTCTTCCTGGTGCTGTTCTGTCTATAATTTTGCTGTTCCACACATAAACACATGTAAAGAAAAAATTAGAATAGTTCCTTGATTCTTTTAAGCTTCAAAACCTCTCTCTATTACTGTCTTTTTAATTTTCCATATAAACAGTTTTTTTAATATTCAAGGACACATAGAAGTCAGAAGTGCAGCTATTCCACCAACACACTTTCTAGAACATTCTACAACACTTGCAGGTTAAAAGTTCATCAATTTTTTTAAACCCAACAATATTTTTCGGCAACATTTTCTCTAACATTTAACGACACTTGCAGGTTAAAAGTTCACAATTGTTTTAAGTTCGAACACTGCCTTCCAAATGCAAGTAGCAGGTGTGGTTGAGTTGAGCAAATTTTATCCTATAATATGTACTCCACGTTCAAACTGCTTTTTCTTAACCAATCACAAAGATGCTTTTCCACAAATCGAATGTGCACCCTACTTTTAAAAAACAATGCTTTTCATCTCCCAATCAGGTATCATTTTGTATGTAAAAAAAACTAGTTCCCCATCTTGAAACATATCTCTTATTCTACGAAGGAACTGCATGAGCTACAGACATATTTCCATACCTTCCAGACATACCTTCAAAATGCTAGTGTGGATTGTAGGATATAGCTATGGTTTCTGGTGCAAGAGGTATGCAGAACAGAGACATATTGACTTAGACCTCGGTTTACAAAATGTGGACATTAAATGGTTTGGACAGAGAGGATTGAAGTGGCACCAATTGTTGCCTTTGGTTAAAACTGTTTGCATCTCAAACACCCTGACCTCATGATTGTGCCCTGTGGTGGAAACGACCTAGGCACATTGACTCGGGTATGTTTGGAAATGCTTATGAAGGACATCTTTGGACAATTGATGTTACTTTTGCCTCAAACTGCCTTTGTATATTCCAATATATGCCAAAGACAGAAGTGAAAATGGTCCAAACAATTTTGTCCTCACATTGAAAAATCTCTGAAGAAAGTCAACAAAGCTGTATCTGCATACCTCAGAGACCCCAAAATGGGGTCCATCTACAACAACAACATACGTTTTAATATGGCAGATATCTACAGAAGTGATGGAGTACACCTCACAGATCAGGGAAACCGAGTTTTCCTGAATAACTTGAAGCTGTGCATCCGCACTTAAATGTAGTTCCAACTAATGAACACAAGGGCTCTTTTTAGAGCCACCCTATAACTTACATCTTAGTCCCGCTATTTTAGGGCCAAATAACGGTAACTTTCAGACCCTCGCCAAAATGTATTCTCCACACAACTGTGGCGCAGCGGCCAGACCATCTCACTTTGCAGCACAGAGCTCTCGCTTTGATCAGGGGTGAGTAGTTTGCGCTTTACAAATACTGTATTGATTTACCTTTGCACTCCCTATACAACACCACCTAAACACCATATACAAGTTGGACATGTGTGGCACAGCGCCTAGAGCACATGACTTCACAGCATAGCACACACAGTTTAGGCTCACCGTTTCATCCCCGAGTCCAGCAGCAGCTCAATTTAACAGCATGGCACTCTAGGCAATACCTCACTTAATTTCCATACCCCGCACTTTCAGACTGGTATGGGTCAGTAGTTCAATGGTTTTACCCCGAGTCCGTCAGCAGCTCAGCTTATGCCCCCAGCACCATCAGACCCGTAGGAGTGAGTAGTTAGCACTTCACGAATACTAAATTGATTTGATAAGCGCAAATTTACCTTCACACTCACTCTATAACACCCGCTGAGCACCATACACAAGCTACAAAGTTCGAAACAAAAGTTAATCCAAGTAGGTATAACTACATGCTCTCACTACTTCGACAGGTATGGAACAGCGCCCAGAGCACATACCTTCACAGCATATGACACACAGTTTGGGACATGACTTCACAGCATATAACACACAGTTTGAGCTCACGCTTTTATCCCCGAGTCCGGCAGCAGCTCAGCTTAGCAGCATGAGACTCTAGACAGCACCTCACATATATTCCGTACCCCAGGACTTTCAGATCAGTACGAGTCAGTAGTTCATCCTACTAGGTATAAACACATGCTGACACTACTTCCACAGGTGTACTGCAGCGGCCACTGCACATGACTTCGCAGCATAAGACACACAATTTGGGCTCACGCTTTAATCCCCGAGTCCCGCACCAGCTCATCTTAGCAGCATCAGACTCTAGGCAATACCTCACCTAATTTCCGTAGCCCAGTACTTTCAGACCAGTAGGTATGAGTAGTTCGCTTTGCACCCCCTCTATAGCACACTCTAAATACCCCACACAGGTTACAGTGCTCCTACCCACCTCTTTCCCACTTTTTTTGCCCTTTTTCCCCCTTACTCGCTTCAATGGAATCACAAAATGGCAGCCAACACTTCCTAGTTGCAACCTCGTGCACCGCTCGCAGCCAATCAGCAGCAAGCTCATGCTCGTAACGCCTCAGCCAATCAGATGTCAGAATTCCCAAATATCGATATCTGTAAATTTTGATATTTCTCAAAAACTACTGAACAAATTTACACCAAATTGACAAAAGCATGCTTTCTAGACTAAGACCCTTCTCCCTTCCAAATTTGGGGTAATTCTGTTCACCCGTTCGACCTGTAGCCTTGTCTAAAGTTTTCTATGGAAATGAACATCAAGAAAACACATTTTGGGACCCCCCCTTTTTTCTCGGCCTCCCCTTGACGAATCACCCCCAAACTTTCACCATAGGAGCTGATATGAACAAAGTATTAGTTTTGAACATTTTATGAAGATTCATCAAACAACGACAAAATTATAAGCAAAACCGAAAATGCTCTTCCTATGGAAACTCGGTCCTAACTATAACAACCAACTGGCAACTGCCAGTAGGTGATTACATATATATATATGTCATGTGATCAAGGCCTCGTTAGGCCAAAACGCGTAATGGCGGGATGGTGTAGAGCACAATAAAAATACTTATGCACCATTATTGAGTTCGCCTCGTCTCTTCAAGCAGGAAATTTGCTGTAAGACGTTTTTTCTACCATATATATATATATTCACTGAAAAAACCATAGGTTATAGACCATATATAGTTAGGAATTAGCATTTAAAAAACCTTATTTTACTCACACAAAACCATTGAAATTCCATATATAGTTAGTTGCACTAACTATATATCGCGCACCCGCAATCCACTGCTGATGATGTCACATATTACATCATTCATGACATGGTCAGTGACATCACTGATGACATCTCAAATGACATCACTGATGACATCACTGATGACATCTCAAATGACATCACTGATGACATCACTGATGACATCATCCAGTGACTGTGTGTTTCTGTAAAGTTTAAATATGTTTGATTTATTGAAGAATGAGTGGATGTATAAGTGTCTGGATGAAGGATTTAGTAGGTGCGTGACTGACTGTATGAGTGAGTGAATAAATGTGTCGTACTAAATGCATGGGTTAGTGACTAAACTGTCTGAATATGTGCATCAGTATGTCTGTTGTGATGCCCAAAATAACGATAAACTCTATGCAAATATTACAAATATATACAACACACCAGCAAAGTAACAGGGTAAAACATTTTATTAAATAACTATTTACATAACTATTTTATACTTTTTGTTGCCCGATCCGGCTAGCTCAATCGATCGAGCATGAAACTCATGCACTCTGATAGTTCAAAGTTTTGAGGAGTGCTTGTAACACTGTCTGAAGCCTATTTGCACTTGCTACAGCTTCACTATTCTCAATGTAAGTGGGGGCTGTTTGAGGACGTGACTGCATTTGAAAACAATGTGATGCGGTGCCACCCTGAACCGCTTGACGGAGGCCCCCGAGGGACGGTGTGATGGCGCGGACTCGGAGGGGGCGCTTGGCTCCGGCCCCCTCCCCAAGTCGTGTTGCCCTGGTGTGGCCTGAGATCGCCCCCGACATAGGTGGCCGGCTCCCGGGGTCAAGCGGAACTTTTTGCCTTTTGGTGACTCTTCCATTCTTGACCTTGTCCCACAATCCGTTTCACCTAAAGACACGCTGTAGTGGGGCGCCCCTTTACCGTTTCAGTTGCCATTCCGCCCGCTTTTGCTACACTGTGCCTCTTCCGCTATTCAGCTGTTTACCGCCCGCTCTTTCAACTACAGCGTCTCGCTCACCATGTACTTGAGTTGCTCCCGCTCTTGCGGTGCAGCGATAGGCGGCTGCCACAGGACTCTCAAAATGGCGGCCGGCTCTTCAGATTTGGGCGTGGTCCACTAAAATGGCCCTGCGACACCTTGGAACTCGGACGCTTGTCTGCTAGAGCTTGGGCTCCATACTCGAAAGCGTCCCCTCAGCCTTGAAGATTCTACAAAAGTCTTGGGGGCCCCCGACTCCCGCAGGCTTCTGGTGGGGAGCGGCTGCCATGATTGCTCGTGGAATGGCCACGACGGAGCTACGAGATGGTGGTGCTCTCATGCTGACGCCAGCTTCAGTCTGAAACATCCAGAAACACTGTAGACTACCAATTCGATCAGTTCCGGTAGCGCCCCAACGTGACCCGGTAGAGAAGAACTTGCCCTCCCCTCTTTGACTGATGGTTCTTGTTGCCTGTCCCTTCTGTTGTCATTTAACAGAACTATTTAGCCTGCTGAAAGGGGTTGTGTTCCAACCGCTGGTTGGTGGAGACATTTTGACTATATTCTGGACCTGCGTTGTCGCGTAATGCGTCATATGACGCGCCGCGTTAGCGCATCCGGAAGTGCTCCGGTGCGCGAAGCGCAGCTTCCCGGAAGCGATCCGGGGCGCGGCGCGCAGCGGGTAACGTAAGCATAACAGGTCATGTGACTTGTTAATAAAACTTTTCACTGGTTCATTTTACTTTTCTTATTCTAATGATGAAAGGCTTGGTCATATGACCAAAAATTACGCTTTTTATTACTTTCGAACATTATTTTTTCTTAAACATATGTTATAATGTTCCAGGCTAATGTACTTTCCCGGAAAATTTACAACTGTCCTGCAAGTAAAATATATTCCTTTTTCGAGAAAAAGGGCGTTTCTTCGTCCCATGACGGAGCCGTTGAGCAAAAGAGGCTCGGCCTGCTGTCTTAGTCGCCGATACGCCTGAATATCAGATTCTTATCGATCACTTTATGTTGCAGGAGTAGAAAACACAACAGCCCTTGACCATTTATCTTTACTGCGTTCCTGCGTATTATACTTTTTACCCTTCATGTAATTGGACTGCTTTATTTCACTTGCCTTTTACTGATTCTAAAACAGTGACTATTATTAAAAACTTTACCAATGTAAATACTACTACCATGTTTTCTTTTAAAAACCTTTATTGTGAAAATGTCAGTATACAAATACGGGCCTATAACCACGTGGGCCGGCCACGGAGCAAACTGTAATCGTATATGATGAGTAGACATTTACACTGTAGAGGAACGTAACGGGTGGGCCATTAGGTTGCAAGAACTAAAGTGTCTAACAGTTGCGGAATCGGTGGACGTACATTTTATAATTAAAATACGACAGGGCCAGTTACAATAAAATTATCTAGATATACATTTGCGGGCAAGTACCATGGGTGATGTTAAATCGAACTTTCAATAGTACAGTAATCAATAACACATCAGAACTTAATATCAATAGGGATGTCGAAATATTCAATCAATTCTCGTCCCCGCCCGCCATGTGCTTCAAAACTGCATACGTATCTCGTGATATCAAGGTTTTGCAACCAGTACACAACAAGGAGTTACGAGTCCCATTTATTCCGGCGCCATTTTGGGCGAGGATGGGCAGGTCCAGGATATAGTCAAAATGTCTCCACCAACCATCGACTATGATGATGTTCATATGCTGTATTTATTAGAGTAACACTCATCTGTCCACATGAAATTAATTTGCCACAATCTAAACATGTCATTTTAATCTTTCCAAAGTTCTTCTAAATATTTGGGACCGTTTCCCTTGCCTCTGATGCTGTCAGTGCCACTTCTTTGGTGAATGTACTGGCAGGTCGGGGGTTCTCCTCCAAATCTCTCTTTTGTGCAGCACTATAATTAATCAGTGCCACCTCTCCATATGACGATGCATGGTATAGTTACCATAACTATATTTTTTTTCGGTTCCTCTGGAGAGTACATCGTGGCAGATGAGGCAGGTAACGTACCGGGCATTTACCTTTTTTGCATGTAGAGGAAAGGAAAAAAAATTCGAGCGTCCGAGTTCTAAGGTGTCCCAGGGCCATTTTAGTGGACCAGGCCCAAATCCAAAGAACAGGCCGCCATTTTGAGAGTCCTGTTGCAGCCGCCTGTCGCTGTAGCATCAAGAGCGGCCGAAACTCAGCTGAATGGCAACTTAAACGGTAAAGGGGCGCCCCACTACAGCAGACGAGCCTCCACCTGGGGAGGCCCGTTCACGCCGCCTCCCCCCCCCCCCCTTCAGCCACCCCACGCCGTTATTCGGAGCAGCATTGTAGGATGGCCACACCAGTGCGGCAACTTGCTAGACACCACCTCGGTGCCAACCGAATCTCAGCGCCTTGTGGTGTCTTCCATTCTGAAAATATTGTTGTGCTGCCTTCGGCCTATTCGCCGCAAGTGCGCACGCAACTCAGCTGCATAGCGAGTGAAACACCAAGGGGCGCCCCACTGCAGCCGAGGAACCTTCATCTTGGGGGCGACGCACAGCATCACATTGCTTTCCAATGCAGTCAGATCCTCAAACAACCCCCACTGACTGACGCGAACTCACAGGCCAACGGAGCGCCCCACGCCGACTTTCGGCGCAGCATTGTAGGATGGCCACACCAGTGCGCAACTTGCTGGACCCCACCTCGGTGCCATCCGGATCTTGGCGCGTTGCGCTGCCTTTGGCCCTATTCGCACATCGGTCCGCTACTGACGCCACCTCACAGGCCAACGGGGCGCCCCACGCCGACTTTCGGTGCAGCATTGTAGGACGGCCACACCAGTGCGGCAACTTGCTGGACACCACCTCGGTGCCATCCGGATCTTGGCGCGTTCTGCTGCCTTCGGCCTATTCGCACATCGGTCCGCTACTGATGCCGCCTCACAGGCCAACGGGGCACCCCACGCCGACTTTCGGCGCAGCATTGTAGGATGGCCACACCAGTGCGGCAACTTGCTGGACCCCACCTCGGTGCCATCCGGATCTTGGCGCGTTGTGCTGCCTTCGGCCTATTCGCACATCGGTCCGCTACTGATGCGAACTCACAGGCCAACGGGGCGCCCCACGCCGACTTTCGGCGCAGCATTGTAGGATGGCCACACCAGTGCGGCAACTTGCTGGACACCACCTCGGTGCCATCCGGATCTTGGCGCGTTCTGCTGCCTTCGGCCTATTCGCACATCGGTCCGCTACTGACGCCGCCTCACAGGCCAACGGGGCACCCCACGCCGACTTTCGGCGGAGCATTGTAGGATGGCCACACCAGTGCGCCAACTTGGTGGACACCACCTCGGTGCCATCCGGATCTTGGCGCGTTGTGCTGCCTTCGGCCTATTCGCACATCGGTCCGCTACTGACGCCGCCTCACGTGCCAATGGATTTTCTACGCTTTTTATACCCTATGCCGCATAACAGGTCATGTGACTTGTTTATAAAACTTTTCATTGGTTCATTTTACTTTTGGTTTCCTAATGATGGAAGGCTTGATCATATGACCTAAAAATAACACTTTTCATTGGATGAAAACTATTTTTGTTTCCCAAACGATGAAAGCCCCACCTTGTTTCTGGATGTTTCAGACTGAAGCTGGCGTCAGCATGAAAGCACCACCATCTCATGGCTCCGTCGTGGTCATTCCGCGAACAATCATGGCAGCCGCTCCCCACCGGAAGCCTGCAGGAGTCGGGGGCCCCCAAGACTTTTGTAGAATCCTCAAGGCTGAGGGGACGCTTTCGAGAATGGGGTCCAAGACCTAGCAGACAAGCGTCCGATTTCCAAGGTGTCCCAGGGCCATTTCAGTGGACCAGGCCCAAAAAGGAAAGAGCCTGCCGCCATTTTGAGAGTCCTGTGGCAGCCGCCTATCGCTGCACCGCAAGAGTGGGCGCAACTCAGCTGAATGGCGGATTTTGGCACAGTGTACCAAAAGCGGGCGGAATGGCAACTGAAACGGTAAAGGGGCGCCCCACTACAGCAGACGAGCCTCCACCTGGGGAGGCCCGTTCACGCCGCCTCACCCCCCCCCCCCCGGGGCGCCCCACGCCTTGCCCAAAAAGGAAAGAGCCTGCCGCCATTTTGAGAGTCCTGTGGCAGCCGCCTATCGCTGCACCGCAAGAGTGGGCGCAACTCAGCTGAATGGCGGATTTTGGCACAGTGTACCAAAAGCGGGCGGAATGGCAACTGAAACGGTAAAGGGGCGCCCCACTACAGCAGACGAGCCTCCACCTGGGGAGGCCTGTTCACGCTGCCTCACCCCCCCCCCCCCGGGGCGCCCCACGCCGTTATTCGGAGCAGCATTGTAGGATACCAAAACCAGTGCGGCAACTTACTTGACATCACCTGAGTGCCATCCACATCTCAGCGCGTTCTGCTGCCTTGGGACTATTCGCACAACAGACCGCTACTGACGAGCCACCCCCCGGGACGCCCCACGCCGTTATTCGGAGCAGCATTGTAGGATACCCAAAACCAGTGCGGCACCCAGGCAACATCACCTGGGTGCCATCCAGACCTCAGCACGTTGTGCTGCCTTGGAACTATTCGCACAAAACACAGCTACTGACCATTGTTGCTTCTTTTTTCCTAAAAATGTTTAAATGTTTTTACTGTTTTTGTTGCGTTGTATATATTTATAAGTTATTAAAGTTTTATAATCCTACTACTTTGTTGGAGTGCTATATATTTTTAATGTGACACATAATTGTAAAAACTTTGATGTACAAAGAGGCATCCCTGGAATCTTCCGCTTCAGGCTCGGTCCCCTCCCCAATCACAATACAGGATGGTTTTCAGATAGTAGGAACGCGTGTGGTGTGACGGATCTCATCGGGTGGGGGCCTTGATCTACTGTAACTCCTTTGAAGAGGGGTGATTCTTTACAGCTGGGGCCATAAACTACATCTGCAGGGCTACCTGATAGCCTGGGACCGGCCTGGACAATCGGACACAGAGGAAGAGGAGTGTCAGAGGGTGCGGTAGTGAATAGGGCGAAAGGGAGGTGTCGGGCGGGCACAGGGTGTGATTCTCAGGGAAGAGCAGCGCAGATGGGGGGAGGTTTATTGCCCATGCATAAGACAGAGAGCGGGGGTGACCAGTGCCTGGGGGAGATGCTTGCGAGGGTGGGGAGCCATGCTAAGGATCGACAGCGTGCAGAGAGTGGGTCTGGTCAAGGCATCTAAAATGGCTGCCGTGCACGACAAAAGTGTGGCATTTGAAAAAAGGCAAGATGGCGCAGACAATGTTTATCAACACTTCCTGATTTCCTTCGAATCAAACGTTAACAGACGTTATCTCTCCCACACTACCGGTCCCCCTGGGCTTAAACGCCGAGATGGTAGGGACTGCATCCCGTGGACATAGGCCGAGACGTCACTCAGCAGAAAAAAAAGAAAAAAAAAAGTCTATAAACATACAATAAGTTAAAAGTCAATCATTCTTGTTTCCTTGTAGTACGCTCCCCAGTCCGCTTCCCGTTACGCGAACCGGGCGCACCCCACCAAAAAAAAAGATGGTTTTTTTTTTTTTTGCCCCGCGGAGCCCTTTTAAAACCTCCACATCAAACCTAGGGGGTCAGGGAGGATCTACTATACCCCCTTATGGTCATTTGCCCCTTCGCTTTGGCCTCCTCTTGTCTCTCGATCCTATCGAGAGACAAGATGGCGGCCGCTACGGACTGTTTGGAATGTTTACAGATGCCGGAGAACCAATCAGCTTCGCTTCGCAAAGCTCCGTAATGCGAAAAGTACGCGAAGCGGAGCGCTGCCCGGAGCGCTGTTACAGATATATATCTTTTTTTGAACGTTAATTTCTCAAAATCCACTGGAGCACATATATTGAGACCTAGCAAAGGCACATCGGGCTACCAGTCCCTACAATTTTGCCAAGTTTCGTGCAAATCCATTCAGCCGTTCGGGCTAAAAGTGAGGCCAACCGCCCTATGGAAATTAACATGGGAAAAACGCGTTTTGGGACCCCCCTTTTTTCTCGGCCCCCCCCTTGACGATTTTTCGCCATAGAGGCGCGTCCCGGTACGCGAACCGGGCAGCTAGCTGGCAGCGTAACGGGAGTCCGCCATCTTGTGTTTTTGGAGCGTCCGGTTCTCGTACCGGGTAGCGTTCCGGTAAGCGTAACAAGAGAAACAGTAAAAAAAAAATTAATGGAATAGATTATCAAGAAAACTTTGAAAAATTGTAGGGACTGTTTGTTTGATGTGCCTTTGCAAGGCCTCAAGATATGTGCACGTGTGGATTTTGTCTAATTAAGGTTAAAAAAAATATATATATCTGTAAGCGTGCTCCGGCGCGCTTACGTTACGGGTTTTGTTTGCGCTGCAGAGCCGATACGTCACGGTTATGCGACGCGTCATGAGGCGTCTCACGTGGCTACGTGATACGTCACGTAATAAAGAATATATTTTACAGATATAGATATTAGCTTTTAAAAAACCATTGAAATTCACTGAAAAAACCATAGGTTATAGACCATATATAGTTAGGAATTAGCATTTACAAAACCTTGAAAATTCACTGAAAAAACCATAGGTTATAGACCATATATAGTTAGGAATTCGCATTAAAAAAACCTTATTTTACTCACACAAAACCATTGAAATTCCATATATAGTTAGTTGCACTAACTATGTATCGCGCACCTGCTGATGATGTCACATAATACATCATTCATGACATGGTCAGTGACATCACTGATGACATCTCAAATTACATCACTGATGACATCACTAATGACATCTCAAATGACATCACTGATGACATCACTGATGACAACATCCAGTGACTGTATGTTTCTGTAAAGTTAAAATATGTCTTACATATTGAAGAATGAATGGAAGTATAAGTGTCTGGACGAAGGATTTAGTAGGTGCATGACTGAATGTATGAGTGAGTGATTAAATGTGTCTCATTGAGTGCATGGGTTAGTGACTAAACTGTCTTAATTTGTGCATCATTATGTCTGTTGTTCTGTAAACTGCTGCATGTGTTGATCAGTAGCTATATGAGTAACTATATGGGTTATTGATTGATTGTCCAAGTATTTGTATGGGAGACTGAGTGTGTGTGTGGCTGGCTGGGAGGTGTGTGACTCTGTGCAGATCAATGTGTACTTGTATCAATGATTGTATAAGAGAGTAAGTATGTGTTAGTATATGTTTGAAAATGTAAGGTGCTCTATGTTTAACTGTATGGATTAGAAAATGGAAGTGTGATTGATTCTTTACAGGACTGACTAGGTGTGTGAGTAACTCCATGGATGAGTGGCAGAGTGTGAGTGTCTGTATAGGTGTATGAGTGCATATGATAGTGTTGTAAAGATGAGTGATTGTATGTATGAATGATTGTATGGGTGAATGAGTGAATGTGTGTGTAGACGTAGGAATCAGTGAGTGCGTATGTAGTAACTAGTATTGGTGTGTCAATGGTTTCAAAAATTATACTCTGTATTTAACACTGGGTGTAACAGAGGTTATATTAAAATGTGAGGAGATGCATTGTATTGTCACATGAATGATATCATCAGTGATGTGGTCATTGATGTCAAATGAGATGTCATCAGTGATGTCATTTGAGATGTCATCAGTGATGTCATCAGTGATGTCACTGACCATGTCATGAATGATGTAATATGTGACATCATCAGCAGTGGATTGCGGGTGCGCGATATATAGTTAGTGCAACTAACTATATATGGAATTTCAATGGTTTTGTGTGAGTAAAATAAGGTTTTTTAAATGCTAATTCCTAACTATATATGGTCTATAACCTATGGTTTTTTCAGTGAATATATATATATATATATATATATATATTTATTTATTGAAGTTTTGTAAATACAGATAAAACAACACGGAGGTATCAGAGCGCTTCACAGCAAATACAGATACAAAAACAACAAGCAGGAAATAGAGTCTGTGCAACAGTAACTTGAGCGGAATAAGGGATGGTGATCTGGCGTGGATCAATCGTTCTGGGTTCCGATAGAAAGCGGACTACCACCGTCACGTATGAGGTTCTTCTTAGGCACCAGAGTGTTCAAGGAAGAAGGCTTTGAGTAGCGATTTGAATTGCGGGAAGGAGGTAGTCATTCTGATATGTGGGGGGATGGAGTTCCAGATCCTGGGGGCATTCCCCGCAAAGGATTTATTTGAGGTTTTTCGTTTCTGTGATTTCAGAGGGATGAGTAAAAGTGTGCTGGAGCTTCTGAGGTTCCTGGACTGACCCACCCTTTTGAGTTTGGAAGCCAGGTATTCCGGTTTGCCTGTATGCAGGGCTTTATGAGTGAGGCAAGCTGTGCGGAAGTTGGCTCCTTGGCCAATCGGGAGCCTTTTCAGTGTTTTTTGTCCTGGGGAGATGTGGTCAAATTTCTTTGTTCCTGTGACCATTCTTGCTGCTGCGTTGAGGGTGGTGGTGAGAGGTTCCAGGTGCGCCTTGGCAGTTCCCGTCAACACTGCGATGCCATAGTCTATTCTGGAAAGCACAAGTGCCTGGGTGGCCTGTTTCAGGTCTTTGGGGGGGAGGAAGGGTTTAATTTTGTATAGAAGTTTCAGTTTCAGGAATGCGCTTTTGGCGGTTTTAGAGATGTGTTTGTTCATGTCCAGTTTGGAGTCGAGGGTGTTTCCTAAGGATTTTGCGGAGTTTGTTGGTGTCAGAGAGACATTGAGAGCATTTAAGGCTTTTAGCCATTCCACTATTTGTGGGTTTTCATCTTTGTTCGATATTAGGAGAACTTCTGTTTTTTCTTCATTCAGTTTGAGGTGGTTGGCTGTGAGCCACTGTTGGACCTCCATGAGTGTCGCATTTAGTCTGTGAATGTCTGCTATCGAGGTGGTTTTCAAATATAGTTGAGTGTCATCTGCGTAGAGGTGGAATGGAATGTTGGAGTTCCTTAGAAGTGAGGTCAGGGGTTCCATGTAGATGTTGAAGAGTTGTGGAGAGAGTACTGACCCTTGGGGGACTCCTCTGCTGACGGGGAGGGGGTCAGATTCGAAGCTGTTGATCTTTATTTTTTGGGTGCGGTTGTTAAGAAAAGAGGAGAACCATTTTAAGACTGTCTTTTCGATGCCCGCTCTCTCTCTTAGGGCATTAAGTAGGAGGGAATGATCCACAGTGTCGAACGCAGCCGAGAGGTCAAGGAGGATGAGAAGGCTGCATTGGTTGGAGTCGAGTGACATGTGCAGATCATCTAGGACATTTAGGATTGCGGTTTCGGTGCTGCAGCCCTTCCTGAACCCTGATTGGTGCGGGTCCAATAGATTGGAAATCTCCAGATGTTGGGTTAATTGTGCAAGCACACATCTTTCAAGAATTTTGGCTAGGAACGGAAGGTTTGAGACCGGGTGGAAGTTGTTCAGGTCTGTGAGATCAAGGCCAGGTTTTTTAGAAGAGGAGTGACTCGCCCTAGTTTGAGGCAGTCGGGGATGAAGCCCTCTTTCAAGGAGCTGTTGATGATCTTGGCCCAAATTGGGGCTAGAGTGAGTTTCATATCCTTTGTCAGTCTCGAGGGCAGTTGATCGAGGGAATGAGATGAGGGTTTAGCGGCAGCGATAAGATTGCTTATCAATTCTTCCTTAATCGGCTGGAAGGAAAACCAACGGATAGACGGGGTTACTGGGGGGTTGAGGTTGGGTGTAGGATTCGTGCTGAATGAGCGATCAATTTTGGCGATTTTTTCATTGAAGAAACTAGCAAAGTTTTCGCACAGGGTCTTGGATGCTACTATGTTGGCTGCCTTAGGGATGGAAGTTTGATTCCTGATGATGACGAAGAGTTCTTTGGGGCGGTTTTTGGCGTTATCTAGGGCGGAGCAGAAGAAGGATGACTTTTTGCTTTTGATGTGGGTATAATAGTTTTTGCGAGCTGTCTGGAGTTGGTCCCGGTGGAGGGCGGTAGGGTTGGTCCTCCAGGTTCTTTCCAAGGATCTTAGATGTCTTCTTTCCTCATTAATGTCAGTCGAGAAACAAGACCTGGAGGGGATGCTTCTGGGTTTTTTTAGTTTCAGAGATGCCAGCTGAACCAGGGCGAGCTCGAGGTTGGAATGGTAGAGTGAGGTGAGATCTGAGGTTGAGAGGGACTCCTTCGTGTTCGGGAGGAGTGAGCTGAGACCTTCTTCTAGCTTGTCTCGGGGGATTCTGGAAATGTTCCTGACCCACTTAGGGGGGGCTTGGGTGGGTGGGAGGGATAGGGCCGGCTGAGTAATATGAAAGAGAATGATGTGGTGGTCAGACCAGTCCACCGGGATGATGTGATCAATCGAGATTGCATTTTTGTTTGCAATGATGGCATCCAGGGTCGCTCCTCTGTAGTGCGTTTCCTCTGAACAGTGTTGGATCAGATTGTTGGCTTGCAGAAGGGAGTTGAGAGATTGAATCAGCGGGTTATTGGATTCGTTCCATCTGAGGTTGAGGTCGCTTAGAATTAGATTGTCGTCGCTGTTAAGAGTTGATTGGGTGATGAGATCTGACAGTTGAGTTCTAAATTCGTTGGAGTTGCCTGGGGGATGGTATAGGAGATGGCATTGACGTGAGCTCTGACATTGAGATTTGATGTTGACCGACAGGCATTCAAAGGAACTGTACAGGCGGGAGGGAGCTTCGGAGATGGAGAGGTCATTTTTATGGATAATTGCTATGCCCCCACCTTTGTGTAGGGGTCTGTCTTTACGGATGATTGAGAAACCGGGAGGGACCAGCATGTCCAGAATGGGGAGAGATAGGGTGTTTAGCCATGTTTCCGTGATGAAGGCTACATCCAGGTCATGGGAGAGGATGGCTTCGGCTATTTCCGTTGCATGTTTGACTGCGGACCGGCTGTTGATAAGCATACAGTTCATGGGGGGGACTTCTTTCGCTTTTATCTTGTCGGGTTTGGCTCTGGGTATGGAGGAAAGAAACGGTGGATGTCTCGTGGGTCTGCTGGGTTGGGGTTTCTACCTACTCTGGTGATGACTTGTATCGAAGAGGTGAGAGTCGAGTTCGTGCGTGGAGCCTTGGCTGACTGGTTCCGGGGGAGTTCGTACGAGGCGATGAGTGCGCTCACTTCATGGGGAGAGAGGGAGTTGGGAGTTCTTCTGGGAATGATTGTTTGTGGTTCCGTCAGGCCCTTAGTGCGAGGATGCAGGGAACCTGGGTGTGGGTGGACCTGGATGGTGTTGGGATAGTCATTCCTGGGGGGGGGAGGAGGGACGTGGGGTGGAGGGGATGGAGGGGAGGGCATCTGGAGATTCCCTAGGGCAGATAGGGTTTCTTTCAGGCCTAGGATCAGGGTCGCGATCTGCGCCTCAATAAGGTTGAGGCGATGCGCCATCTCGGGTGAGGGGGATAGGAGGGGAGGATCTCTGTAGGGGGAGGATCTCTGCGGGGAAGGGGCTGAGTGCTAGTTGTGGTTTGGGAACTGGGGTGAGGGGGGTGTGATTCCTTTGGGGATGAGTAGGGGGCTGAGTCCTTGAAGTTAGGGAGTGATGGGGGGAGGATGGAGGAAGGGGGAAAGGGGGGGCTGGGGAGTGAGAGGATGCAGGTTTGGTAGAGTGGGAGAGCAAGGAAGGTTGGGGAAACTGGGGTGGATCTCTAAGGGCGGCGGATTGGTAGCTAGGGGTGTTTTGGGAGCTGGGGAGAGGGGGGTTGGGGGTCCTTTGGGGATGAGAGGATGGCTGGATAGTGAGAGGTTGGGGGTGTGGGGTGGAGGACGGAAGTTGGGAAATAGAGGGAGCTGGGGCTGATGGTGACGTCTGATTGGTGGAGTGACTAAGTAGAGTAGTGAGGGGCTGTCGGAGTGGCGGGAACATGCTCTGTGGACCGGGAGTTAGTATGGAGCTAGTAGGTGGGGAGGGGGTGATTTTGTGGGAGTAATGGATAGTAGCCAGAACTCTAGGTTCTCGTCTTTCGCCTGAATTAGAATGGTGCCATTCTCATAGATGGTGATGGAGATATCTCCGGTCAGAGATTGTTGGATCAGAGGGGCGATGGTTAGTTTGCGATTATGTTCGGTGAAGGTGGTTTTGGAGACGGGGAGGGATGAGTAGAAGGTGGTTGCCCAAACGTCAGGTCTGTTGGTGTGGAAAATGAGGTCCATTTTCCTCTGTCCTCTGGTTGTGCAGTGGTAAGTGTCAACAACTAGCGTTTCGAGGTGAAGTCTAATTATATTCTTTTTGAAGCGTTTTTTTGCTTTGAAGGAGAGGTTGCGTGGGAACGTTATAGCGAAGGTGTTCTGCCCTTGGGGAGAGAGGTGATTAGAGGAAGGGCAGAGATGCATGTCTGGTTGTGCGGTCGGTGGCATCTTAGCTGGGCTGAGGGGGAGGCGAAACCTCCGAGGTAGGAGAGGGGTAGGATCGGTGTAGAGGTAGAAGCGTGGTAGAGGTAGCGGGGATGCGCAGGGGGAATAGTGTCACGTGGATGGTTGCGCGGGATGTGGTTGGAGTACACGAGGGGGGCAGGGGAGGGCTGTCCAGTGGAGTAGGGGGTTAGTGCCGCTATCCTGGGGATATTAGGAGTCAGAGAACGGTGGTCAGCATGCCCTGGGGCGAGCTGTGTCATAGGAAGACGGGCGTGTTGTTGGGTAAGGTTGGGGACAGGTCCCTGGAGGAAGAGGCCCGTTGAATCTTGTAGGTGGGTGGTCTACTGCGGGTACAGGGGGAGGCACTGTCACTTGGAGCCTCTGAGGTTCCTAGGCTGGGAGAGATAGATACGCTGATGTTAGTGTCGGTGTCGGTGTCGGTAGTTTGGTCTGCCCTGTTCCCATGATGCACTGGGCCAGGGACAGACTAATTTGCATATAGCCAGGTTCTGAGCTGGGATGGGGCAGTGAGCTAAATAACCGTGATGGATCAAGCCCTGATCTTTGGACTGGGTAAGAGTGGTCTGCTTAATTCAGACACTCTGTTCATCACCACCCCCTTTTCTGAATCGTTTTTGGCCACTATAGGTGTGGCAGGGTATACTCAGACATGAGTCCCTTGCTCACTGCTCCATCAGGATCCAAGCAAGCCGGGCCGACGAGGCTGAAATGCCAGAAACCGGTCCCCGGTAGCTTGTCTCCTTTCTGGTGAAGAATTGGCTTGGTAGTTTGGTCTGCCCTGTTCCCATGATGCACTGGGCCAGGGACAGACTAATTTGCATATAGCCAGGTTCTGAGCTGGGATGGGGCAGTGAGCTAAATAACGGTGATGGATCAAGCCCTGATCTTTGGACTGGGTAATAGTGGTCTGCTTAATTCAGACACTCTGTTCATCACCACCCCCTTTTCTGAATCGTTTTTGGCCACTATAGGTGTGGCAGGGTATACTCAGACATGAGTCCCTTGCTCACTGCTCCATCAGGATTCAAGCAAGCCGGGCCGACGAGGCTGAAATGCCAGAAACCGGTCCCTGGTAGCTTGTCTCCTTTCTGGTGAAGAATTGGCTTGGTAGTTTGGTCTGCCCTGTTCCCATGATGCACTGGGCCAGGGACAGACTAATTTGCATATAGCCAGGTTCTGAGCTGGGATGGGGCAGTGAGCTAAATAACCGTGATGGATCAAGCCCTGATCTTTGGACTGGGTAAGAGTGGTCTGCTTAATTCAGACACTCTGTTCATCACCACCCCCTTTTCTGAATCGTTTTTGGCCACTATAGGTGTGGCAGGGTATACTCAGACATGAGTCCCTTGCTCACTGCTCCATCAGGATTCAAGCAAGCCGGGCCGACGAGGCTGAAATGCCAGAAACCGGTCCCCGGTAGCTTGTCTCCTTTCTGGTGAAGAATTGGCTTGGTAGTTTGGTCTGCCCTGTTCCCATGATGCACTGGGCCAGGGACAGACTAATTTGCATATAGCCAGGTTCTGAGCTGGGATGGGGCAGTGAGCTAAATAACGGTGATGGATCAAGCCCTGATCTTTGGACTGGGTAAGAGTGGTCTGCTTAATTCAGACACTCTGTTCATCACCACCCCCTTAAACTGAATCGTTTTTGGCCACTATAGGTGTGGCAGGGTATACTCAGGCATGAGTCCCTTGCTCACTGCTCCATCAGGATTCAAGCAAGCCGGGCCGACGAGGCTGAAATGCCAGAAACCGGTCCCCGGTAGCTTGTCTCCTTTCTGGTGAAGAATTGGCTTGGTAGTTTGGTCTGCCCTGTTCCCATGATGCACTGGGCCAGGGACAGACTAATTTGCATATAGCCAGGTTCTGAGCTGGGATGGGGCAGTGAGCTAAATAACGGTGATGGATCAAGCCCTGATCTTTGGACTGGGTAAGAGTGGTCTGCTTAATTCAGACACTCTGTTCATCACCACCCCCTTTTCGGGATGTTAGTGTCTTAGTCAGCCCGGTTTCCCTGGTCAGATTGCTGACCTGAGTGGGCTTATCTTCCCAGAAGTTAAAGACTTTGAGCTGGTAGAAGAGTCTGAATTGGGTAGAGCAGGACCCTGAACCCTGCTCAAATATTGAGGTTGAGTCAGGTCCAAGAGTAGTGTTAGAACTGGAGAATCAGGACCCTTTTCTATGGTACAGAGATGTCCCGGATGGCGGCCATCTGAAGGTCAGGCAGCCCTGTATGAGAGCGAGTGATGTACATTAGCGTTGGGGGCATGGGGAGGCGCCCCTGTGAAGTGCCCCTAGGGATCGTTCGCTGAGGCAGCGTGAAGCGTGGGGCTTATTTCTTGATTTAGGCTCACCTGTGCCTTTTTAAGGGGTTGTCGTTATTGGCGGTCGGCCATTTTGGGGCCAGGCAGCCCAGCCGGTGATGATCGTCGGGACCGGCGCGAGGTCCGTCTTGGAGCGCGAGGTCTGCCGCCTCTCGCCTATGGCCAGCTGCGGTGCCTTGGTGTTGCTGAGGCGTCGCTATGTTTGTCTTGCTTGTGGGCACTTTGTCTTGCGGTTCTGCACAACTCCCTGGTGTCCCGTTGAAGCCGTCTCTGGCCGCCTCCTCGTCTTTGCCTCACCCCCAGGTAAGAGCGCGGGGGGGGATTTGCTGCTTCTCGGCGTGTCAGGTTGCCCCGTCCTCTGGTTTTTCCGTGTCCCAGGGGCAGCCGGTTTCAGTGTACCAGGGGGGGGGGGGGTTGTATTGGGGTCGCTCCGGTCGGGATTTGCACCAACAGTGATCAACAGTGATCCCTTGACCCGGAGCTCGCCCCTCTTACACCCTCCTCGCGGCCATCTTCATATATATATATATATATATATATATTGAAGCTCCAGAGTTGTACCGGTGATCCCAGGGCACTCTTTTCAGCGGGTGCAAGCTCCGCGCCGATACTCGCAGAAATTATTCCAGCTCAGGAAACGTTTCTTTCAGGAAACGAAAAAAGCGCACTCCGGGGGTAAAGCAGCTTTTTTTTTTTTTTTTAAAGCAGCAAGGTTTATTTTTCAGCCCACAAACACTTGTGCAACAGACGCGTTTCGGACGCCAAGTCCTTCGTCAGTGTTTACACAATCAACAATCTAATGGCAACATATAAGGATTACCAACAAACTAGAAAACGGACATTATCCATATAGTGTTAACACGGTGGCCATTTTGAAAAGGTTAAAAATACCATAATTCATATGCAGCAAACCAGTATTGATCACCAAGGAAGCTTCCATTCTCCCTATTCCATCTCATATTGCCGTGTATCGGCAAATCACCGCATTTATAACATTTTTACTCAAAAGTCCGTTTGCAGAAAAACAAGAGCAAGGCATATTATTTTTGCATGTATCAGATAGAAAATTTCACATTGATCACGTTCGTGATACAAATCATTATTCTTAAACATGCATGCTTGTATCTTTCCATGCCTTCAGTCAGGGCTGATTTTAGCGGAATAACCATAATTAAGCCGTGTATCGGCATGTCACCACGCCTTGCCAGTATAAATATCAAATATCATTTTTGCAAAGTTATAATCATCTTCTCAAAATCATGATCAGAAATCTCAAAGTTTAGGATTAGAATTCAGATATATCGCATAAAAAACTAATTCAGAGTAGAGAGCTCATCAGCATATCATCAGTCCTGTACATCTTATTTACATAGACCAATTCCAACTCATCTGTTAAAGCATATCAATCTCACAGGTAAGTATGTCATTTCCCTAGGTGAACCATAAGTTCCTCCCCACTGTTGAGACCCATCGGTTGTTTGGTCTGCATATCAATGATATATCGTGACTCCAGTCTTCGAAGACTGAGTAATCTGTCCCCCCCTCTGGGATGCAATGGGATGTGGTCCAAACCGAAGTACTGTAGTAGCTCTCTATTGCTTTGGTGTGCCACTGCAAAGTGTCGAGCTACGGGATATGCCATATCTCTGTTCATTATAGCTCGTTGGTGCTCAAGGATCCGCATTTTAACATTTTTTATCGTACTCCCAATGTATTGGAGTCCACAGGGACAGGTAAGACAATAGACAACATAGGGGGTAGTACATGTAATAAATTGTTTGATATTTTTCACTTTGGACAACCCTGGTATTTTGTAAGATAGAACTCGCTTGCTGTTCTCACATGCACGGCATTTCCCGCAAGGGAAGAAGCCTTTCATATCTTTAAGGGTTGCGCTCACTTTTGGTTTCACTGGTGTGAGATGGCTATTGACTATTGTATCTTTAATGGATCTGAGTTTCCTGAATGTCACAAGGGGTTTCATCGGACATCCTTTCCTATTACTGGGTCCGTGTGAAGAATGTGCCAGTTTTTTGTCATGATCCTCCTAAGGACATTGGCCTGATCAGAAAAAGTGGTTATCATACGAAACGTATTTTTCATATTAGACGGGGGGTCTTGCTCTTTCTTATTCTCAAATAGTTGTTTTCTTGGAATCTTGGCTACCTTTTTATAGATCTTATCCAGGTGTACCTGGTCATAACCCCTTATGATAAACCTTGCAACACACTCCTGGGCTGCTTTTCTGAAATCAATGTCCTGTGTACAATTCCGCCTCAACCTTAGTAACTCCCCATAGGGGATACTTCGAATGAGACTAGGGGGATGGCTACTTGAGGCGTGCAAAATACTATTCCCCGCCGTCGGTTTCCTGTATAGGGTTGTTTCTAACTTGTCTCCATTTACAAAAACTCTTAGGTCTAAATAGTGTACCTCTGAAACGCTGATGTCAGCTGTGAATCTTAAGTTGAGGTCGTTCTTATTCAGATTCTCAACAAATGCCATAGCCTGTGTGGTGGAGCCCCGCCACACAAGAAACAAATCGTCTATATATCGACGCCATACCACTATGTGATCTGCCCACTTCTGATTGGTCCCCGTCAGGGCCACCTGCTCCTCCCACCAGCCAAGGAAGAGATTCGCGTAGCTGGGGGCGAAGCAGGTTCCCATGGCAGTCCCAGACATTTGTTTGAACATTTCGGAGCCGAACAAGAATATGCTTTACCCCCGGAGTGCGCTTTTTTCGTTTCCTGAAAGAAACGTTTCCTGAGCTGGAATATATATATATATATATATATATATATATATATATATATATATATATATATATTCCAGGGATAGTCCAGTAAAGCGCAGGCTTCCTCTGAACTGCAGATACGGACACAAACCCAATTTTTGGTGCAAAAAAAGTGATTTCTTCAGCTGTGGCGTTCCCAGTCATCACGACGCGTTTCGCGCTTCACAGAGCGCTTGATCACATGACACAGTTAATCACCAACAGTTGGTTTAAATACAATCCACACATCCTGACCGAGCCTACAAACGGCATAGACATAGAAGAATTGTAACTTTAAAAACTACACAGGCTCATTTGTAGTACCATCGAGTTTCACAGGATTCTATATATTCCGCAATAATTATTTTTTTCTCAAAGAGGCAGAACACAATTGTATCTGAAAGTGTGGATGCAAAAACCATTAAAATAAAAGGTGATTGTGACTTTCTTTAAAAAAACAAACAGCATGTTTCTCAATAGCATTAAAATGATCAGTATAGTCATTGTTTATAGTGCAGTACCTATGTCGACGTTTGTTCTATGGTAGTTCTGTATATTTTTTTGAAATCGCATGTACTTTTAAACTGGAGATGATATGGAGCCCCATATGTTGGTTATATCCAGTTGATATGTCCGCATTTGTGCAAAGGAGAGCAAAAAAGTGCTTGTGCAAATTTGACAGGTTTTCATCTCGAATGAGGATTATATTGCCGATGATGTATAAGGTTTACAGTCAGAAGGAGATAATAGCGGTAAAATACCTTACTCGTCCTTGATGATAACCTTATATACATAAGCAATGTACAAATAACGCATGTTTTAAAACATCAGACATCCTTATTCAGTTCTTACAAGGTTTTTACATAAATTCAGCAATCAATACCCAATGATTCATAAATACACTTATATCTACAGGATTCAGAAATATGCCTATTAAAATCTTAAAATGGTTAAAAAATGGCTAAGAAAAATTGAATTCATATAGTATATCTAAGTTTGTTATTTCAATTAATTGCTAAAATCATAAATACCTTAGAAAAGTTAATATAAATTTCCTGTGCAAAGCTGTCTAAGACCAATAAAGCATGCTTAATAATTTACAAATCCCATAGTCAAATTGTACATATTTACATAGGAATGAAAAGGGCCATCCTAATCACATGTTAAAGACACGTGTACAGGTCCTCCGTGGTATTGAGGCCTGAGGGATGCTTTGTGTTTAGTTGAATTATATACCTTGGTTCGAGGCGGCGTAGTTTGTCCTCTCTATTACCGCCTCTTCTGCTCGCCTGTACACAGTCTATAACAAAGTATTTCAAATCACTGCTCCTGGAGTTGTGTTTTACTTTAAAATGTCTGGCTACAGGGTATGTATTATCCTGGTTTCCTATTGCCCGTAGGTGTTGCAAAATTCTTTTGTGTACTTGGAGCTTCGTGCTCCCCACGTACAACAAATTGCAGGGACAAATTAACACATAGACGGCATATTCCGTCTTACATGTCAATACTTTGGTAATTTTGTGTTCCCTGCAATCAAACGGTGAATAGTAACTCTTTTTGTTGGTTGCTTGTTGACAGGCTTTACATACCTTGCAGTTAAAAAATCCTGCATGTGTTTGATACCAAACAGAGGCTTTAAGGACCTCAGGGCTGGTTTGAACCAATTCATCCTTCATGGACTGCCCTCTGCTGTATGTTATGCTGGGCCTCTTAGGGAGATCCTTCCCTATCACTGGATCACTGAGAATTAATGGCCAGTTTTTGCTAATAATTTTTTCAATTTCCTTGTTTTGGGCACTGTATTGTACAATACATCTGAATTCAGGGTTACTTTTGGCAGAATCCTCATTCTTTGACGGAGGTTGTGTCACATTAGCCAGCAAAAGGGATCTATCTTTTGAGTTGGATTTAGATATAGCCGCATCTATTATTTTATGGGAATAGCCCCTTTCTAGAAACCTTGCTTTGCTATCCAACTGTGCGTCCTTTAGGTCAATCGGTCTGCTATGTATTCTTTTTAAACGTAGCATTTCACCATACGGAATGCTGTTAATCAGGTGTTTTGTATGTGAGCTACTAGCATGCAGGGTAGAGTTTCCCGCTGTAATCTTGCGGTGTAATCTGGTTTCTATTCTACCCTGTTCAATAAAAACCTCAGTGTCCAAAAATTTAATGGATGTCTTACTCAGGGTGGCTGTGAATTGAAGGTTTAGAGTGTTCTTGTTGAGGTCTGACACAAAGGTTTCTGCTGATGTCATATCCCCCCTCCAAATCACAAACAGGTCATCGATAAATCGTAACCAAGTTACCACCTGTGATTGCATAGTTTCTGAGTGTTGAACCATGAGGACCAGCTCCTCCCACCAGCCCATGTGTAAACACGCGTAGCTGGGGGAGAAGCTGGCCCCCATGGCAACACCCTGCAACTGCCTGTACATCAGGTTATTGAACATAAAAATGTTATTCTCCAGGCAGATTTTCACCATTTCCAGTAACATTTCCCTATGGTCTGGCATATCTCGCAATGTTCTTTCAAGGTAGAAATTAAGAGCATTTAGACCATCTGAGTGTACAATGCTGGTATACAGCGAACAAACATCCAATGCAATCAGTATGTAATCATTTTGCCATTCAACATTTTTGATTTTGTCAAGAAAGTCACTAGTATCACTGATATACGACGGAATACCCTTGAGCTCTCCCTGTAAAAAGAAATCGACGTATTGGGACATGTTTTCCAAACAGCTATTCCTCGCTGAAATAATAGGACGCCCAGGGGGGTTGGTGGGGTTTTTATGCAGCTTGGGTAAAAAGTATATTGTCGGTACAACAGGATAGTCATTTCTGAGGAATTTGTACTCCTGATTGGTTATGAGGCCCTTGGATTTCCATTTTGATAGTCTTTTATAGCAGTTTGTGTACATTGTCTTAAGTTCTGTACTTGAAAATCTCGTATAGCAAGTTCTGTCATTAAGCTGCGAAAGGGCTTCTTTCATATACATGTCTCTATGGATTAGCACAATATTACCTCCCTTGTCTGATGCTCGAATTATTACATTGCGATTTTTCTGTAATTTGGAGATAAGAGCTTTATACTCGGCTATTTCCTTGTTGTATTTGTGTTTACCTCTGTGAATTTTCATGTTTAGATCCTTTAGCTGGCTAGTAACTTGTTCATGAAATAAATCTATTGAATCTTTAAGCATGACCGGAGTGTACGTGGACTTGGCTTTGAAATTCGTTAAGGGTTTTTTCCTTTGGTTGGTAGGTGTATGCCTGAAATCGTCATTCATTTGTGGTTGAGTAACAGTCATACCGCTGTCCTGCGATGTGTTAGATCCCCACATTTCGGCTAGTTCTTCCATTAATGCTTCTGTCGCCTGGGAATTTTGACTGGCATTGATGGTTCTATTGTCAGGCAGCTCCACCTGCTCATCACCAAATTTGTTCATTGTAAAGTATTTTTTAAGTTTCAATTTTCTTGTGCTTTTATAGACATCCAACCGTGTATTAACGCAATTGAATTCTCTTTTTGGACAATAAGTCAGACCCAAGCTGAGTATTTGTTTCTCTTTTTCATTCAGGTCTATTCCTGCGAGATTTACGATCGTTTTGTCAAGATCCTTGGGGATTATTAATTCTTGTTCCATCCCTCTTTCTTTTTTTTGTTCTTGTTTTTCCAGCTTGTTCCTTCGTTTGTTTGCTTTTCTCCGCTCTCTTCGTTTGACGTTTTTTGGGCTGCGTAGTGTTGTTGCCTTGTCCGAGGGCGCAAGGTCTGTCTTCTGTCCTCGCAAAAAAGGGCTAGCTCTTCATCTAGTGTATTTTTGGGACCTGCTGCCCTTGCCTGTTCATTTTTCTCTTGGTCACTGTCGGGATTAGAACTGTCCTCCGATACAGAAGATCCAGTTGCAGCCTTTTCCATTCTCACGGTTACCGGTTTAGTGCTTCCTTGTTTATTTGCTTGCCGGTTTTTCCTTAGAGCCTCATACTTTCTAGAGAAAGTGAATATCTGTCCCGTTTCGTAATCAGTTTTGTCCCTGAAAAATGTATATGTTTTACGTTTTTTTATTACGTCTTCTTCTTTTTTCAATATTATGCACATTTCCTTTCTAAGCTTGGTTGCTTCGTCCACATCATTTAGAGCCTCGATTTCATCATTTATTTTATTTATTTCTTCCAGTAGTTCGGCTCTATCCAATTCTGCATGCTTTACTAAAATTACCATGAGCCTTTTGGAATTGTCTAGGTTGCAGTCGGCCCATTCGCCCATTAGTGTGGGATTCGGTTTGTCGTATGTGGGTGCCAATAAGATGCGGAGCCCACGCGGGACCCGATTTACGTCTAGGTACATCTTCAGTGATCGGGCCTCCCACCATTTATTTTGCTCAGCGCGACTTTTCTTTTCTAATAGCTTGAACTTTTCTTTATTTGTATTCTTAGGTTCGTTAGATTTATTCGTTGCACTGCTCTCCTTTGGCGGTTCCGATTTCTTTTCATCAAACATCATAAGTGCTGCACTCTTTCTTTCTTGAACTGTGTCTGACGACATAATGGGAGATCACCAAATGTTTTAGCTGTTGAATATGGCTTCGGATATGCGGGATTTATTTAACTTTTTGTTTCCCGTATTATCTTTGGCTTTGCACAACCTCTCACACCCTGTAATGACTTTACTTTCGGACACACGTACCTCAGGCAGTCAACAAGACCCGCTGTCTCCTCCGAGACCCAGTCGCGTCTTGGTCCGTCTTCCGGCACTTCGTGTTATCGTTGTAAGTCAGGGGGGTTCTACAGTCTTCCTCCTTCCGGAGATCCTGGCGGTTTTCGCGGGAAAAACTGTTCTCTTGATATCGCTGTGGCCCAAAGTCGAGAGGGGGTCCGTTAAAAAGCCGTCAAGAGAGTCAAAATCGGCTTTCACATTCCAGGGATAGTCCAGTACAGCGCAGGCTTCCTCTAAACTGCAGATACGGACACAAACCCAATTTTTGGTGAAAAAAAAGTGATTTATTCAGCTGTGGCGTTCCCAGTCATCACGACGCGTTTCGCGCTTCACAGAGCGCTTGATCACATGACACAGTTAATCACCAACAATTGGTTTAAATACAATCCACACATCCTGACCGAGCCTACAAACGGCATAGACATAGAAGAATTGTAACTTTAAAAACTACACAGGCTCATTTGTAGTACCATCGAGTTTCACAGGATTCTATATATTCCGCAATAATTATTTTTTTCTCAAAGAGGCAGAACACAATTGTATCTGAAAGTGTGGATGCAAAAACCATTAAAATAAAAGGTGATTGTGACTTTCTTTAAAAAAACAAACAGCATATGTTTATATGTATATGTATATATGTATATATAAATGTATATATATATATATGTGTGTGTGTGTGTGTGTGCATGTATATATATGTGTATGTGTATATATATATATATATGTATATGTGTGTATGTATATATATATGTATGTATGTGTGTATGTATGTATATATATATATATATAGGTGTGTATGGATTTGTGTATATATATTACCTACTGGCGGTCGCCAGTAGGTATATATAGTTAGGATTTTTTCTCTATGGGTTTTTTGAAAATTCTATGTCTAATAACTTTGGCGTTTGTGGACGGAATTGGCTGAAACTTTCAGGAAAATGGAACATTTTGTTTCTGAGCAGCCCTTGAAAATTTGGGGAGGGGTTCGTCAAGGGGGGGCTGAGAAAAAAGGGGGGTCCCAAAACGTGTTTTTAACATTGAGTTTTCCATAGGGCGGTTGGCCTCACTTTTAGCCCGAACGGGTGAATGGATTTGCACGAAACTTGGCAAAATTGTAGGGACTGGTAGCCCGATGTGCCTTTTGTAGGTCTCAATATATGTGCTACAGTGGATTTTGAGAAATTAACGTTTAAAAAAAGATATATATCTGTAACAGCGGACCGGGCAGCGCTCTGGTTCGCGTACTTTTCGCGCAACGGAGCTTTGTGAAGCGAAGCTGATTGGTTCTCCGGCGTCTGTCAACATTCCAAACAGTCCGTAGCGGCCGCCATCTTGTCTCTCGGTAGGATCGAGAGACAAGAGGAGGCCAAAGCGAAGGGGCAAATGACCATAAGGGGGAATAGTAGATCCTCGCTGACCCCCTACGTTTGATGTGGAGGTTTTAAAAGGGCTCCGCGGGGCAAAAAAAAAATAAATAATAATAATCGAACGGCTGAATGGATTTGCACGAAACTTGGCAAAATATTAGGGACTGGTAGCCCGATGTGCCTTTGCTAGGTCTCAATATATGTGCTCCAGTGGATTTTGAGAAATTAACGTTCAAAAAAAGATATATATCTGTAACAGCGCTCCGCTTCGCGTACTTTTCGCGTTACGGAGCTTTGCGAAGCTGATTGGTTCTCCGGCGTCTGTCAACATTCCAAACAGTCCGTAGCGGCCGCCATCTTGTCTCTCGGTAGGATTGAGAGACAAGAGGAGGCCAAAGCGAAGGGGGAAATGACCATAAGGGGGCATAGTAGATCCTTCCTGACCTCTTAGGTTTGATGTACCATTTTGTCAAGTTTGGTGTAATTCCGTTCAGCCATTCAGGCTGTAGACGTATGTAAATGTCCTATGGAAAATTGCATGGGGAAAACACATTTGAAAGTGTTGAAATTTAGAACCAATTAAAATGTTACTTTGGTTTTGTATTTGTGTGTGATGAAAGTTAATTGGTTATGTATATATGTCAAATGAGAGGAAACCACAGCCATTTTGTGATACTACTGTCTGAGGTACATTTGTGAGGAATTTTTGGTGGTGAATTTCTGGTGTTTGATTTACACAGTACTAACACTTCTGCTACTTTTAAAAAGGTGAGTTGTTAATTTGTAAGGGGAACTATGTTGTACACTTGAAGATAATTTGAAAAATGTTTTCTGTTATTTATTTGCAGTCCTTCTGTTATACTAAATACTTGATAAAGTTAGTTTTATATTATGTATTACTAAAAACAATAAATGAAAGTGATTATTTTTTTCTGCAATTTACAGCAAGCAATTTCAAAATAAAATGGCTCACAATGAAGAGACCGTGGCAATTTCTTTTGAATTGTCCACTACATTGATTGAAATTGAGAGCACCAATAATGAAATATTGTCACAAGGAGGACAGGACTTGTATGATTCCATTAGATTGATTGAAATGGACAGCACCAAGAATGAAATATTGTCACAAGGAGATGACTTGAATGATTCCACTACATTGATTGAAATTGAGAGCACCAATAATGAAATATTGTCACAAGGAGGAGATGACTTGTATGATTCCATTAGATTGATTGAAATGGACAGCACCAATAATGAAATATTGTCACAAGGAGGAGATGACTTGAATGATTCCACTACATTGATTGAAATTGAGAGCACCAATAATGAAATATTGTCACGAGGAGATGACTTGAATGATTCCACTACATTGATTGAAATTGACAGCACCAATAATGAAATATTGTCACAAGGAGGAGATGACTTGAATGATTTTTTTGATCAATCTCTTGATGGCGAATTTATTGAGTGTTTGGAGACCATAGAGTTACAAGAATCATCATTGGAGACTTTTAATGAGGACATTGCTGATGAGGACATGTTACTAGTTCTTTCAAATTTAGAAAATTCTGAAGAATAAATTTATATTTAGAAATCAAAAATTGTTTGAGACATTATTCATTTTTATTTTTAATTTATGAGGTTGTAGCGAAGTGATTGTAGTATAAAATGAGACTTATAGTATAGAGTGCAACATTTTTATGTTACATGGTAAGTTTACTCATATTTACTTCCCTTCTGCCACTATATTATCTCCAATGTGTATTTGACATCTCTTCTTCATCTCCGGCCTCCTTTCTCTCACTGTGTGTCTCCGATGCATCTTATCGCTGCTATTTTGTGTAATTACAGAAGAGAGTAAAATAAAATAGTTCGGAACGTGAAAAGGGGGCAAAGTAGAGTACTCCTCACCCCCTAGGCCTTTTTAGGCGGTCCCAAAAGGATCAGTTTCTGCTTTCCTGAGAGATTATGGTATGAGTTCCATATACCACAATAACTTGCATTACAACATGCAAGATATCTATCTCCTATTACCAACTTTTGGAGATATTCGCGCTAAGCGCGAATATCTCCAAAAAGTAACACCTGCCCTGAGCAGTTCTTAGCCATGTTATCCAATGGGAGGTGGATAACATGGCTAAGAGCATTAGCTCGGTAATGCATGAATATCGCTGAGTTTTTAGCGATATTCATGCATTGCGGCCGTTTATTATCGCATTTGCGATAAACCTTGATAATAGCAAGGTTTATCTTCGATAATTTCTGACGATGCTTAGTGGTAAAAAATTGGTTGGTAAGCATCGTTAGCGATAAATATCGCTTAACTTTGGTAATATGCCCCAACGTCTGTTAACGTTCGATTCGAAGGAAATGAGGAAGTGTTGAAAAACATTGTCTGCGCCATCTTGCCTTTTTTGAAATGCCACACTTTTGTCGTGCACGGCAGCCATTTTAGATGTCTTGACCAGACCCACTCTCTGCACGCTGTCGATTCGTAGCATGGCTCCTCACCCACGCAAGCATCTTCCCTAGGCACTGGTCACCACCGCTCTCTGTCTTATGCATGGGCAATAAACCTCCCCCCATCTGCGCTGCTCTTCCCTGAGAATCACACTCTGTGCCCGCCCGACACCTCCCTTTCGCCCTATTCACTACCGCACCCTCTGACACTCCTCTTTCTCTGTGTCCGATTGTCCAGGCTATCAGCTAGCCCTGCAGATGTAGTTTATGGCCTCAGCTGTAAAGAATCACCCCTCTTCAAAGGAGTTATAGTAGATCAAGGCCCACACCCGATGAGATCCGTCACACCACACGTGTTCCTACTATCTGAAAACCATCCTGTATTGTGATTGGGGAGGGGACCGAGCCTGAAGCGGAAGATTCCAGGAATGACTCTTTGTACATCAAAGTTTTTACAATTATGTGTCACATTAAAAATATATAGCACTCCAACAAAGTAGTAGGAATATAAAACTTTAATAACATATAAATATATACAAGAAAACAAAAACAGTAAAAACATTTAAACAACGAAGAGACCGTGGCAATTTCTTTTGAATTATCCAATAGATTTATTGAAATTGACAGCACCAATAATGAAATATTCTTGTCAGTAGCGGTCTGTTGTGCGAATAGTTCCAAGGCAGCAGAACGCGCTGAAATCTAGATGGCACGAAAGTGATGTCTAGTAAGTTGCCGCCCAGCAAAAAACGGCGTGGGGCGCCGCGGGGGTGAGTGAGTCCAGTAGGCACCACAGCTATTCTTACCGGCATTGCAGAATTACTGCTGGGGACAATGCCTGTGCTGTAGCAGGGTCACAGCAGAAACAAAAAGGATTCTGTTGAAGATGTTGTTGGTTTTCAATTTGAAAACAGTTCTGGTGTCAACTGCTATGCTAATGTAGTGGTTAATGTTTTGTTTTCTCTAGAAAATGTAAAAGAGGGAGAGGCAGTCCAAAGTTCCGTTAAAAGGGCAAAGGAAAGGATCGGTGGTTTGAACTATCAGTCAAAAAGGGGAGGGGGTGCAATAATTTTTCCTACCGGGTCACACTGTGCTTTCACCGGAAGTGAGGTCTGCAGGATTCTAGTAATTCAAAGTGAGGCTGGCGCCAGCATGGGAGCGCCGACGTCCCGCGGATACAGTTTCGTCACTCCACGGGCGATCATGGCAGTCATTCCCCATCGGGGGTCGGAGACTCCCGCGGCTCCTCTAGAATCTTCAAGGTCGTGGAGGACTACAGTGGTGGAGTCAACCAGTGACCGGGCCATTTCTTTATGCTGGGCCCGCTCTTGCCAGGTCGACCGCCATTTTGAGAGTTCGGCAGCTACCGGCGATCGCGGGGTCACATGAGCGGACGGGCTCCACCCTGCCGGGCGAGACGTTGCAGCATGGCCACAGTGGAAGAACCCTTTTCCGGGCGCCTGGAGCGCTGAGGGTGCAGCTGGGAAGCCTCCACCTGGGGAGGCGGGAGAGGCCTGTTCGCACCGTCTCTCCCTCCCAGTGCACCCCACGGCGTCTCGCTTGAGATTTGTTATGGCCGGACCAGGCGATGAGGACGAGGGGGGGGAGGGGTCGGAGGCATGTGCAAGACATCCCCCCCCAGTGTTGTCGCAGCCATTATAAAAGAAAGAAGTGTCCCGTCCGTCTTCGGGCCGGGCTTCCGGTGGATGTCGGCCGGACGCCCCTGGCTCTGGCCCCATGAACGGGTTTCTTGGTTTATCGGCTGCAGCCGGATCCCGTCGGCCTCAGCCCCCCGACCGTTGGTGGCCGGACCGGAAGAGCATGTGGCGGGACTACCTGCAACTCTCAAGGGCCACCGCGGCCGGACTGGGAGAGAGAGGGGAGGGTCGAGGAGACATTCCCCCCCCCCTGCAACTGTTCAGCGTTGTAAAGGCAATCCCCTGGCCGGGTCCCGCTACACCCTACGTTAGGATCTCCTGGCCGAGGCGTGGCAGCAGGACCTGCCTTATATGGGCTGCTCCCGGCTGGGCGTAGCCGGAACCCTGCCCCACCTTGGAAGTTTCCAGAGTGGGGGCGGATGTTCTACTGACTTGCATTTTCCCTAGTCTATCGATTTTTTTGGCGTGGCAGGCGGTGGGACAGCGAGGGGTGATTTGGTTTCTCTTACTGTTTTTCTGGTCTCTCACCACTGGCATATTTTAACGTTTTCTTGTTTCTAGGACATTAATAGGTTTTATCATTACGTTATGTTATCGTTTCTTTGTTCGTTGTTTAATAAAAGTTCATGTTCATCAGTGGCCTACTGATTTTCGTTTTCCTATTTTTTTCTTTCCAGGTTGTTTCATGGTAAAGTTTCTGTTAACAGGATACAGTGATCACTTCGTTATTATTGCATATGTCCTTTTCACTAGGGGTGCTCTCTGGTCGGGCCAGATGACGTATCTCTAGTAAATGGTCCGGGTGAAAAAGGTGCATCAATCAGTGGGGAGTAGATAGGCATGACAGATTACAACGGGGGAGAAAGGTCCGCATTACGTACCCTTTCACTACTTGCAAAGATTTTCCTACGTTTATTTGCAAACAGGGAATACCTCCAAAAAGAACTAATTCCCAAACAGTCAATGTTCGGACAATCAATCAATCAATGAGGAATGAAATAGGTACGACGTGTTAAAGGCTTGCGTTACCTACCCTTCACTATCTGCAAAGGGAGAGAGAATATTCCTATTCTTCCTCGTTTGCAGGTAGAGAAGATCCTTAAGAGAATTAACTTCGAACAATTCAATGCTCGATTGAAACAATCAACAAGGGGTACTGTGAACACAAATGAACGCCGCTTATGTACATACGCATTGCTATTTTCAACAGGTTGTTCCTAATGTTTCTATTTTAGCGAGGTCAAAAAGAGATCCCATTAGTGGCCTACTGATTTTGCTCGATTCCTTTTGTTTTTTTACACGATTTTTCGCTATCTGCAAAGACTGAACAGAGTATTGCGACTCTGTGCTTGTTTGTAAATAGAGAATGAACCAAAGAGAACAATCAATCAAATGGAGAGAGAAGCAGGCACGACGGATTACAAAGGGGGCAAAGGGCTGCGTTAACTACCCTTCACTATCTGCAAAGAGAGAGTACTCCTAATAGAAATGAGGGGTGGGGGGCAGCATTCAAAGCAGATCAGTGTGCATAAACACGAAAATGTTTTTACTTACCACGTACTTGACATTCGACAGCTTATGATATTTGCTATTAAAAAACCATTGAAATTCACTGAAAAAACCATAGGTTATAGACCATATATAGTTAGGAATTAGCATTTACAAAACCTTGAAAATTCACTGAAAAAACCATAGGTTATACACCATATATAGTTAGGAATTAGCATTTAAAAAACCTTATTTTACTCACACAAAACCATTGAAATTCCATATATAGTTAGTTGCACTAACTATATATCGCGCACCCGCAATCCACTGCTGATCATGTCACATATTACATCATTCATGACATGGTCAGTGACATCACTGATGACATCACTGATGACATCTCAAATGACATCACTGATGAGATCACTGATGACATCATCCAGTGACTGTGTGTTTCTGTAAAGTTTAAATATGTTTTACATATTGAAGAATGAGTAGATGTATAAGTGTCTGGACGAAGGATTTAGTAGGTGCATGACTGAATGTATGAGTGAGTGATTAAATGTGTCTCACTGAGTGCATGGGTTAGTGACTAAACTGTCTTAATTTGTGCATCATTATGTCTGTTGTTCTGTAAACTGCTGCATGTGTTGATCAGTAGCTATATGATTAACTATATGGGTTATTGATTGATTGTCCAAGTATTTGTATAGGAGACTGAGTGTGTGTGTGGCTGGCTGGGAGGTGTGTGACTCTGTGCAGATCAATGTGTACTTGTATCAATGATTGTATAAGAAAGTAAGTATGTGTTAGTATATGTTTGAAAATGTAAGGTGCTCTATGTTTAACTGTATAGACAAGAAAATGGAAGTGTGATTGATTCTTTACAGGACTGACTAGGTGTGTGAGTAACTCCATGGATGAGTGGCAGAGTGTAAGTGTCTGTATAGGTGTATGAGTGCATATGATAGTGTTGTAAAGATGAGTGATTGTATGTATGAATGATTGTATGGGTGAATGAGTGAATGTGTGTGTAGACGTAGGAATCAGTGAGTACGTATGTAGTAACTAGTATTGGTGTGTCAATGGTTTCAAAAATTATACTCTGTATTTAACACTGGGTGAAACAGAGGTTATATTAAAACGTGAGGAGATGCATTGTATTGTCACATGAATGATATCATCAGTGATGTGGTCATTGATGTCAAATGAGATGTCATCAGTGATGTCATCAGTGATGTCACTGACCATGTCATGAATGATGTAATATGTGACATGATCAGCAGTGGATTGCGGGTGCGCGATATATAGTTAGTGCAACTAACTATATATGGAATTTCAATGGTTTTGTGTGAGTAAAATAAGGTTTTTTAAATGCTAATTCCTAACTATATATGGTGTATAACCTATGGTTTTTTCAGTGAATTTTAAAAGGTTTTGTAAATGCTAATTCCTAACTATATATGGTCTATAACCTATGGTTTTTTCAGTGAATTTCAATGGTTTTTTAATAGCAAATATCATAAGCTGTCGAATGTCAAGTACGTGGTAAGTATATATATATGTCTGTGTATGTGTATATATATATATATTTTTTATATATATATATATATATATGTGTAAATGTGTGTGTAAATGGGTGTGTGTGTGTATGTGTATTTTTATATATATATATAGCACTTGAGTTAGAAAGGCTACTATATCGCTTCAACAAATGCAATGCAAGTTAATTTTTATACAAAGGACAGCTATTACATGGCTGCTGAGGCTGTCACTTGCAAGGTACGGTAACACTGCTCTTGCTGCTTGTGGATGACAATCATGGTCACAGATCACAGATGCTAATTAGATGAAGATGTTTCACCAGCGGCGGCTACATCTGCTGCACTGGCAGGCTTCTCCTGCCGTTGTTGTCCTTCGAATAGCCTCTGGCTTCGTTCAAGTAACGTTCTTGTTGGATAGTCTGGACTCTTTCTTATTTTCCACTCTTGAGATCTTGTAGAATATTTTTCCAGTTATTTGTTTTATCCACACCTGTACAGTGATGACAAGAACGTGCCACGCAGACCTCCTTCTGCAGCCGCTGCTTCCAAATATGCCTTTGTTTGATAGTGCCTGGTATCTGTTTCAGATAAGATTTTTCACCTAATTTTTAATTTATTAAGGCAATCGAAAGGACAATTCTGTGTTTTCGCGGTCCACATGGTAACTTTGGGAACATCTCACAGCTTGATACAACACCCCTACATCAATTGTAAAGTTGACACTTTTATTAAACATACCTCTGAAGATTTCAGTGTATCCTAAAATAAAAACAAAACAAACCCTAAAATACGAGAAAAAAATCTTGAGTAACTGTTCTATTCATCATGCATAAACTAATTGCACAGTCTTCTGCTGACCAGGCGAAGGGTTATGATTTTATAATAATATCCTTGTTCTCAGTTTATGAATGTGTTTTGTTCATTCCTGTCTAGCATAATCCCTCATTAAGCCAGTCACTTTATGCGCTGAGCTGCCAGAGAACAAAAAAAATATTATTCGAATGTTGCATGGCATATTAAAACAGCACATTGCCAGACACTTTTGTTGCTGTCCTTCAATTAGTTTCCATTCTTTGAATTTAACTTCATTTGTTGTTAAACTACTGACTTGATATATGGACTCATGAATTTAAAGGCTGCTGGCAAGAATTCTGGGGATAAAAATCAAAGCCCCTACAGAAGGCTGCAGAGGCAAGCTGAAATGAATTTGCTTCACCTCTGACAAGAACACTCGAGCTGCAGGGGAATCCTCTGATGATTTAGCTGGGCTAATCATCCAATTATTTATTTCAAGAATAAAGGCAGCCTCTTACAATTAGAGGAGTGTAAAGCCATCTGAAAATGTGGTAATGACAGATGACTTGAGTCACTTTTGAGATAAACTGTATCTCCTAAAATATTTGTTTTGCCAAGTTCTCAGCCAGGCAGCTCTTGCTGCCAAAAGGGCTAACATGATGAGTCGGATTTCATAGCTGATAGTACACTGCATTCTGGGCTGAGTAGTTCTGTTATTATATCTGGCTTAGCAGTGCAGCTGTTTGCAAGGCCTATTGCCATCAGTTCTTAAAAAATGTATACAGAGTGGATTTGGGTGAGTACTGTTTCTCTCTAGCCACAAGCTATCAGATATTCAGTGTGTCATAGTTTCTCATGTCTAGTGATTCCATTGCAATCCACGAAGGACTATTCTGCATCTCAAACATACATATCACCATTAGATATTGTACATTATTTATACCATGCAATTAATCAACACAGAAATTAATACTTTTTTGTTTTTTCGCTATAGCAGATATCCTTTAAATATGAAACCAGGACTTACATATACACTGACAAACCAGCATTGGTAAACACAGTATGACTCATTTTAATATACCAGCAGAGGCATGCACAAATTCTGTTTGCATTATTTCACACATTAGTCACATCTAGTCGATTTGCAAATACGTGTTACCATTGGTAATTGGCTGCATAAGGCAGATAAACTAGCAGAGTCACTGGGGGGTGGATTACTAGTACTGCATTAGTGCAATTTTGAACTGACATTTTCTGGAGGCCCTAATTACACATGAGGGGTGAATTTGGATCCTCGCACAACCGGGAGTTTTTGTTGGATTCAAAGTTTTCCGGTAGACATTTTAGCCCTGCATCTTTCTCGTGACAAATTGCAGCAGTTAAAAGCTACTGAAACTTATCAGGGTTAAAATGGGCAGCATCACACTGATGCGTGCGGAAATCAGCATGGTGAAGGCCATTGCTGTATATAATTTAGGGGCATATGTATCAATAACGATTTTTACGATTCTCAAATTACGATTTTTGGCAAATCGCAATTAGAGAATCGCAAAATGCAATGTATGTAGTTTTTGCCAAAAATGTAGCGAATTCTACATATTCCTTATTTGTGATTCGGAAATTGAGATAAGCACATAAGGAATGCCTTCCCATTCATTTCTAAGGGCTAGGAGGCCCATAGAATTGAATGGGAAAAAATTCTTTATTTGCGATTCGCAATTAGAGAATCGCAAATGGAGAATGTAAATTTCAAGGGTGCCATGGTGTCAAAAGGACACCCCGTTGCACACTGAAATATGTATGTGCACCACATGGCAGTTTGAATAATGCAAAAAAGTGCATTTTTCAAAGAAATAGCAAATTACCACTAAACTTGAAGTTGGTGATAATTTGCGATTCCTTAAGGCAAAATCGTACTTTTTCTGTGCTTCCTACATTGCATTTAAGGAATTGCAATTTGCGCTTCCTTAAATGCAATCGCAAAATAGAGAATCACAAATTTTGCGATTCTCTAATTTGCGATGCCCTTTTGGGATGATACATCCCAAATGGCCTTTTCCCATTCGCAAACGGGCCGATTCTGAGAATTGGCCCCTTTGCGAACGGGAAAAGGGCTTGATACATATGCCTCTATGTCTTCAGAGTGGAAACTCGGGGCATGAGGTCTTTATAGTATTTGATAAATATCACACAATGGAGACCTGTATTTACTCGGTGCGGCAAATAACGAACCTGATACCCCAGTCATAATCAGAGCATAGGTGGGATTTCACTGGTTCAGTGCAATTTGCACGCATTTTGCACTGAACGGTCAGTGGAGAAATAACATTTTTACTAATGCACAAGTGGGAAGAATTCTTGCAAATGTTGTTTGCAGATTTCACCTGCACAAGGGAGAGCCTAGGTGATCCAGTACCGTTCTTTTTTCTGTCCAGAAATACTCTTCATTGTGTTTTTGCTTTATTACACTTTCCAAAGTGGCTGAAATTATTCCTCTAATGGCGAGTTAGAATTTGCATGGTCTTTAAGTCCTGGTTAAGTTGTACTTCTCTTGATTAAAAGCTTTTGGTTCAAAGCGATGCTGTTTAATTGCCTAATGATATAAGCTAGTTCCTAGCAAAAAGCAGCACACATTTAGGAGTTCATTTGCAATATAACTGAGAAATTCATTGCATGGCAGTAAAACAATTTACTGTTAATTACAAGGAGAGGAATTTGCTGCAGCATGCTCGCAGATTGCTATGAATCACGCCGCACTCCCGGAGATTTATAAGGCAAGTGTAAGTGGGATGAATTAGCAGGGTTTAATAACAGCGGCACAAATCATGGAGACTTCAAGGAGCTTTAATTGATATACAGGAATGTGACGGGCATGAATCACTCAGCCATTCAACAGCATGGTAACATATGGTCACCTCAATATGCTGCATCTAAAATCGTTTGGCAAGTCCTTGCTTGTCCCATATGGCAGAAGAAATATATTTTTTTCCATTTTTTTATAGTGTGGTTTTAAAAAGACAATATTATCACTGTATGTTTTTGATGGGTATAATGTGAGGGAACGCTATTTAAGTTTTTTTTCCTTCTTGTAATCGAGCCCATTCAGTATACATTTATCGCTCTGTTAAAACAATCTATTCTGTATGCTTGTCCACCTCAGCAAATAACTTTATGGGAAGAACACGTAACTGAGAATAGTGCCAGGTCTGTACTATATGTTTATCTAGAAAAGTAGAAATAATCAAACTTGTGTGAGTAAAGTATGACACAATAGAACACACAGCCCAAAATATATTTTGTTAAGCCATAGAATAAAAATAATGAACATCCCTCTGTCCTACCCTAAATTATTTGCAAAAGAAATGCCACAATTTTAAAACAGCTTGCAAATTCGGAAGACAGTCCTTCTATTCACTCTTCATAAAAATGTTCTTGTTAACAGCCAACATGATCTAAATCCCCAGCAGCCACTAAAGAAGGCCACCATGGAAGACTTTCTCTATCTTAGCCATACTTTGAGCAGCTTCACCCAATCCGTGGGGTGGCAACAGACTGCCTGAAGCAAGAGATTCTCATCCGACTCCTAAGGAAATCAAAGACTAATCCAGATGTCCTAGTTCATTTTCAGGACTAATTTCAAAAGTCCCCTACTTTAGCAAAACATTGAAAGGAAAACCACCAGACAGTTGCAGGATGCTTTGAACAATATTACATAATCCGAGATCTCTAGCAGACTCATGTGAGGAACATACATTGTGGACGCTGATATCAGTGAAGTCCTTGCAGGCACTTTGGAAGATGATCGCCACACAGCATTGATGCTCTTAGAATTGTCCATGGGACGCCAGGGCATTACAGATGTAGCCTTGGATGTGATCATTCCTGCACAATTGGAGACAACTAATGAGGATCTTCATTTGAATCCACTAGTAGGTAGGTGGAGAATGAAGTCAACTACTGTTCAACATATATATGCTCTGACTGGCAGAAGTAATTCAGCAACATCACTACCAATTAAAGATTGAGGAGAACAACACTCTGATCTGCCCACTCCTTGGAAAAAAATGTCAGGAAGCAACCGAACTTCAACATTGATCACTTGATGAGGTGAGGCTTTTTATGTCATCATGGAAATTCCACTACTAAAGCAAAAAGAGGGAATAATCCAACTTGCATATCCTCCAGTACTGAGAGCTATTCTGTTCACTGCAAACAGTTGGGGAGCCAATGACTAATCTTTTATTTAGACCTACCATTTATCCTCCAGCCAATGCTGTGGTAAAATGAACCACTGTGCAACTGGCATTTCTTTGTAAGGTCCTACCATTCTCAAACTCAACATACAATACAGCGAACTAGATTGCTGATCATGGTCTGACTACTCTAAAGTGTTCTACAAACGCCTCTATGGAATGTTCATGGATATATTCAAAATCTGGCAGCAAGAGTGGCCATCAACAGGATGAAAAGGCACCAAGCCAAGAAACTTTAATAAAACTTCACTAGGTGCCTGGATCAAAATCGAATTTTTTCATAGCATGCATAAGGTATCATGAAGTGCATTCTCAGAAAACATGCAGAAGCAGGCCAATCGCTGTTGAATTTAGGAAGGAGCATTTCGCCAGTGCAACATAATATGCAGGTAAAAGAAAACTCAAGTCGGCCAACCCCTGAAACTTCATTACCCCCAAGCATTTGAAGACACTTTCACAAGCCAGGAAGGAGCAAGTGAACTACGTGACATTCAGGAAACTGCTGATATCATAACTGTTCAAAGAGTCATGCAAATGGCAATGTGAGATCATCGAACACAGAGATCACAATTGCAGATTTCATCTGGGCATGATGTTTAGTGGAACAAGTAAAGTGGATGCTTCATGATCATTATATTGTTTATCCTTCTCTAAGCCATGAACACTAGTAATTGAACTGGTTCCACAGTTTTATATACTAAAATATACCCTTCCCATACTAACCACTCATGTAATAATTAGTCAATATCTTAGACCCATCTCTAGCTTATACGAATGTTTTCGCGGTGCTACAAGCTGTACCAAATACATTATAAAAAAATTAATAAATAAAATGGTAACTTTTCATGGACTTTACAGTTGAACAGCTCCATGAAGAGGAAATTCAACGGAACCTTTTCTAGAAGCTAAAGTCCCCAGCTATAGTAAGCGTAGACATACCTTAACCTTTGCTGTAAAGCACTCATATTTTGCTCTTTCATTTGGAATATTTCTATAGGACTAATATGTCTCCTGATCAAGTTATAGAACTGTAAGGAAGTCCATCCTTCTGCAGTTTCACAATTTACTATGCTCTGTACACCAGATAGTTTGACTTCTACAGAGGCTGAAGCTTACTAAACAGACCTATGCTCATTTGCTCTGCTTAAAAATAAAAGTGTTTTTATTTCTAAATTGACAGATCTGTTCGACTGGCAACCCTGCTGTATGTGTACATGTCATCTGAAAGCTGCTGAGAGTTTACAGTGCTGTCAATGGGCAGATACTCCCAGGTTCCGGGTACTTTCAGTTCTTTATTTTTAAAGTGACAATGCCTGTACTTCTCAACAGTGGTGCAAATACATATAATGGGAGACAAATGGCACCTATCCATTGCAAGCAGCCACACTGTGATGCGAGCACCTGCACTTCTCTATTCCTAACCCTGAGAGTATTGATATAGGAAATAGGGATGAGCAGTGTATTGGTCCCAACTCTTCCTCTAAAACATAGGTTATTCTAAATTGTAGGTGGAAGCCTGTGTTTGAGAATATTTCTCATGCTATATAAATTTAAATGTGACATTTAATTTCCTTTTTTTTTGGGGGGGGGGGATTTTTTTTTTTATTGCAAGTTGGTCAGGTTACAAGCATATTTAAAACAAAGAAACAACATAAAAACAGCAGAGAGAGTTTCTTGTGTAAATTGTACATAAAAGAAGCAAACACAATTTCCAGTCAAAGTTGTACATAGGGGAGGGAAACAGCTCCGGGCAAAATTAGGATTATTAACACACACGAACCACTACCCCAATTCCCCCTCCATCTATCGCTCTAGAGGCGCCCAGATTTTTATTCCTATTGCCCTTCTTTTTCGCCCTTTCGTTCTAAAGATGGCGCGTTCTAAAATATACATAGCCAAAAGACGCGCCCTCCAAGCAAAGAAAGAGGGCGGGTCTGGACTGATCCAATCTTGAGTCACACATGAACGAAAGATCCCAGTAAAGATAAAAATCAACTTTTTGTGATCGTCAACCATAACTGTGGAGGTGACTCCAAACAGTACAAGATCCAATGTGAGTACCACAGAGATGCCAAGTATCAAAGAAAGAAAGACTTGAATTTCAGATAAAAATTTACTTAAATGTGGACATAAAAAAACATATGCACCGCGTCCGCAGCGTGCAAGCCACATCTACTGCATGAAGTACCAGCCAATGAACCCCATTTTGAGATTTTAGCTGGCGTATAATACAGATCGTACAACACCATATAATGCTGTGTCCTACTCCTACCAGAGAGCAAAATGGAATTAGCCAGATAGATAGACTCCTCGATCTTAATGGAATCCAATCCCAATTTTTCAGCCCACATCTGTCGTCTAAAAAGTAAATCATCTGGATGTGAGGATAGTAAAAGATTATAAAAATAACCAATCTTTCTCTTTTGATACATGGAATCAATCAGAGGGATCCGATGTAGCGATGCACGTTTCTGCACCGTTAATGAGTTAAGATAGCTATGCCACTGCAAATATTTAAAATAGTCAGCATTCGTAAATTTAAACTTAGTTTGGAGCTCCACAAATGCTATCAATTTATTGTCCTGCAAAAGAGATGATTAATACCCAGATTGCACCATCTTTTCATAGTGTGGTCTGTACCCGCAAATGGAAAAATGTGAATGGACATCAGGGGAGTATATGTCGTAATTTTATGGGATATCAACAATGCGTTTAATCGATTTCCAAGCCCTAAAGGCAGCTTTTACAATCTTGAATTTAGTTCTTTTATAATAGCTAGGCTCAACAAATTTTAACAAACAGCCCCTAGCCTCTACCCCTAGAACCAGTTCATAAATTGACGGTGAGTGCGAATCCAAAATCGGGGCCTTATCGCTAATTATTAAAGGAGTAATAAATTGCAACACTGATGCAAGATAATAATAAAACAAATATGGGATGCCCCAACCCCCACCCCTGGCCTTTGGTAGTACCATTTTTTGATAAGCTCTTCGGTGGCGTTTATAGCCCCATAGAAATCTCCCTGTCATTTTCTCCAACTGTTTGAAAATGGAAATAGGAAAATCTAGAGGTATACAACGAAATAAGTATAAAAATTTCGGCAGAATCACCATTTTCATCACATTATTTCTGCCATATAGAGACAAATGTAGGTGGTTGATGCGCTCAAGTAGAGCATCAGACTTTTTAATCATAGGAGCAACGTTTATTTCAGGAATCTGTGAGACTGGTGATGTGATCTTAATACCCAGATAGGTCGCAACGGGAACTATATTAGGAAGTGCAGGGGGGTTCTGGCCAGTAAAAAGGATTTGTGTCTTTGACAAGTTCAATTTATAGCCAGGAAAGGCACCAAACTGAGCAGCCAAATCTTCTATCTTTGAGATTGCTTTTGCTATATCCGTGGTGAGAACCACCACATCGTCTGCATATGCCAGTGCCCTATACTGTATGCCTGCCACCACCACAGGTGTTATATCCTGCGCAAGATTTAGTTTGTTTAGAAAAAGATCAATATATATTGCAAAAAGCAACGGGGAGGATGGACACCCTTGCCTTGTGCCTCGATAGATGGGAAACAAGATTGATTTATTTGCTCCAATTTTAATAGATGAAGTGGGTGTTCTATACAAAGCTTTCAATGCCCTAATCATACCAGGTCCAAAGCCCTTAAAGGAAAGAAGATCCCAGAGGTAGGGCCGAGCTACTCGGTCAAACGCCTTTTCGGCGTCTAACAGAGGAACCCCCACCGGTGTGTTTGTGCCCTCTGCCCAATCCAACCATGCAATTACTCGTCGGACATGATCCGTGGTGTCGCGGTTGGGTATAAACCCATGTTGCCATCGAGAAACTATGCTGGCAATTATCGATGAGAGCCGTGCCGCTAAAATTTTGGAGAAAACTTTGCTGTTGGCATTAATAAGTGATATCGGCCTATAAGATGCCGGGTCAGAGGCAGGTTTGTCCTTTGTGATAAATGCCATAATGGTTGATTGGCCCCACGAGGGAGGGGTATCACCTTTCTGTGCCTCCAAAAAAGTAGTCAACAAATCTTGTTTTAGCACATTTCTGAACATTCGATAGAATTGTAAGGGAATCCCATCTGGTCCCATGGCTTTGCCAATGGCAAGAGAAAGTACCGCATAATCTATCTCTTCCCATGTGATATCCATATCTAGAGTCTGAGCATGTTCTGAAGAAAGTTTAGACACATTATCATTTGAAATAAAATTCAGAAATAAGTCACTAGAGTAATCTAAAGTATCTTGAGCATAAAGCATGCAATAGAATTGACGAAAAACCTCTAGAATCTCGTCAGGTTTAGTGTGTAACTGACCTGCCTCATCCTTGATTGAACCTATAAAGTTTGATGCCTCTTTTTGCCGCGTCTTTTTTGCCAGAACTTTCCCAGACTGTTCACCCATTTCATAAATCTGTGCCCTCATAACTGCAGACTGCTCTGCCAATTTAGTTGCAAAAACTTCATAAGGTTTTGCTTTAAAGATAGCTAATGAGGATTTAATGCGTTCAGTATCCTGATTGGCCAGGATGGCTAAAATCAGCTTCTCTTCCCACTCACGTACTGATCAATATAAAAGATCGATTTTGTTTCGAATACATTTCTGTTTGTTAATCGGGTATGATAAGGTCTCCCCTCTCACCCCCGATTTAAAAGCATCCCAAACTATTTTAGGAGAAGCACTCCCTCTATTAAATTAAAAAATTTCTGTGATCCAATTTCCCATATATTCCAGATATATTGGATCCGCCAACAGTTTCCGATCAAATGACCACGGCGACATTTAATTTCCAACGCTTGACTGGAAAATGCTATTGACAGAAATTCACAGTACATAAGCAACTTGGGCTGAAAATACGAGTGGTAAAGATAGATTCAGGTTACCAAATATCTTTGTTTCAGTTATCAGATCTGAAATATATACTTCTAGAGATCAGATGCCGTGTATTTTAGGGACATTCATGTTTCTGTCTAAAACCATCCTCACTTCATACCTTGTGATGACCCTTCTCTCCGGCCGCCTCTTCCGAGGTCTGGACCACACAATGTTCAGTATGCAGGGAGGTGTTCCTGATTGCCTGCAGTTTATAACCTGTATCTGAAAATAATCTGTATTACCATTCCTCTTTCGGAAGGTTTTGGAGGCTCAGTGGAGCCAGGGGCTAGAAGCATATGACATGTGCTGGCTGAGGGGAGGAGAATTTCAGGGCAACTTAGTGGACTTTTAGTGCATGTTACTCAACTAGGTTAGTTTTAATGTCACAAGGCATGCACCTAAAACTCCAAGTACATATTTTTTCTGCTGCGAGTTGGAGGGCTGGACATTGTATTTGTACTGACTAGATCTCTCCACCAGTAGCTGAGTGATTTCCACTTTGAAAGGTCCTACCTAAACCACTTCAAGGGAAGCTTAAGAGAGTGGGAGACTTCCTGTCTGCTGTGCTAAGGAATCTGTGCCTGCTACCCTTTCTTCCTGCCAGAGACCATTGTGGAGAAGTGTCTATATCTCTGATGTTCTCTGTTTCCAGATATTTGCCCTAACATTGATTACGCCAGTCTTCTGCTGACTCCGAGCTGAAGGAGGTGTGGAATTGGCCAGTATAGCATGCTTCGCTTTATCAAACTTCCCTCCTGAGAATGGAGACCATAGATATTTCAGAGGCAAGGGAATCTACTCTGTGTCTGAAAGAATTCCAGCTTGCCAGTTGGTACTGGGCACTGCTTGTAGATCTAGAAACCAAATGGTGCAATTCCCCTGCAACTAAAACAAATAGGTTGAAGTCTAAGGGCCCAATCCGGATGATTTTTCTTCAGGTTAATCCGCTACTCAAATGAGTTGGAAAACCTGGGGCTTTGTGAAAAATGTCCACGAAGTATACACGGTCTATTTTTCAATATAAAAAAAAATCACCTTGGCAGATTCAGCTACACCTTTGTTTTCCCCTCCGTGTTGTTCAACAGAGATAGGCACTTGATATATGTTAGTGTCTGAAGAGGATTTTGTATAGGGTACTTTGCTCTTTAATGTAACAATGCATGTTTTATTTACACCCCCAAAGGTCGAGAGGTAGCAGTGGCAAACGTATCTGAACACGAGCTTGCATTGAGTATTTGAAAGAAATGTGACCACACAAATCATAACTGTGGCCCTTATCCTTGCCTCCGGGCTACTCAGAGTTCTGGGGTGTTTACACCAAACTCCCCTAAAATATATGCTTTTTGCCTGACCAGCCTTTCTGGTCTTGGATACTTTACTGGGCTTTCGATGCAGAAAATGAGGAATGGAGCCAACTACCAACTCAGAAACCTTGCAGAGGAGGTGGACCATATTTGCAAACATTTTTTAAATAATTTCCAGGTACACTTTGCAGCACAGCTATCAATTAATTACTTGCAATTGTACCACACCCAAGGGTCTAAAGCTCTGCCCACTCCACCCAACCCACATAATTAGCAAAATCTAACTCCGCCTACTTACATTAGGCTTTGTGATATGCATGATATACATTCTTAACAGCAGGCACAATTAACACTCTGCGCTACTGGAGAGTCAAAACTCGTACTAGTCAAAACTCCTATCTCTCTCCAGCAAGAACATTAACACGTTCTCTTTGACTTACCAACAGAGTCACTGACAAGGCTGGGAAAAACACCTCCTCCTGCTCGGGCTAGTCGCTGTAGCTCTACTGCAGTCTGTGAAGTCACTACTGTGTCGCATAATCTTTAGCCGAGCTGTAGACTGAAGACAGGGTGAAGATGGCATGGGGCATGTTGTCTTCAGTGCCTTACCCTGTGTCTTTACACACTTGACACTGCCGAGCCCCCGGCGATCCACCCCAGGAGCAGGGCCAGGCAGCACTTGTAGAGGAGGTCCCTTGTGACACTTCTAGTCCTTTCATTTAGTTCTGTCAGCAGCAATTCCTGGTGGCCCGGGCTGGCTGTGGCAGGAATTTTTAAAGTATAAATACGGCACGGATAAAAAGTTCCTCTCCTGCGCCCAACGCAACTGATGTAGAGGGAGCCCTGCGGCCACCACGTCAGCACGTTGCACCTCCCCTTCCTTCCAACTACGATTGGAGCACTCTTGCGCTTCCTGCATGCAGAACAGGCGGGCAACTAGAGCCAAATTTCGGGGGGGCTGAAAATATTTCGGGGAGAGTCTAATTCTTCCAATTACGGACAAAGTGGCTGTGAGAAGGGGTGACCACACAACAAAAGCCTCATTTACAACTAAATGGTCTTTTAAAGACCTGTTAAGTACTCGGGTGCTGCTGCAATTATATGCTCGCCAGCCCGCGAAGCTGTGTCAGCCCGGGCTGACAGGCACGACGGGGGCGGGGGGGCTGAAGCCCCGTGAGCCCAATGGGTGTTGCGCGCCTGATGCAGAAGTGCAATTGCTGGGACTGTCCAGGGATAGTGAATTACCTGGGACAGTGTCCAACTTGCTGGCCCTGTCCCGGAAGAAATGGGACAGTTGACAGCTATGGGTGCAGAGCATCAGAACTTGAGGGGTTTGATAGTGGGCAGCAGGGGTGTTTGAAACCCATTTCTCCACACCACATAACCCTATTTGTCAATCAAATACTGGACCCTTGCTCAAATGCAGATCGTTATTGATCTATGTGAGATTCCAAAACTCCTTTACAGGAAATGTTTGTCATGTGAATGTGATGGATAGTTTTAAATGATTTATTGGACGAAGAACTCCACATGAAATTCATAGGAGTCCCAAGAGGCAGGCTACATAATAATGTTTTTGATGTATCCTCCACCTTATTCCCTCATAGTACAAGGATCGGTAGGTCTCTGCGTCTAACTGCTGCATTTGTTAAATTATAATCTGAGCCACTGGAATTATGCGGCAGGAGAGGGCGAAATTATGCAACATGGTTGAGTAAATTATGTGGCAAGAAAAGACAAACTATGTGGCATAATGCGGCACTTTCTGTAATAGTATTACTTCATTATTTCATCAATTTTAAACTTAATAACATTCTGTGGGCATTGGTTGCACCTCATTATTATCAGTTTAACATCCAAATATAGGAATAGAGCAACAGAAAGCTTGTCTGTCCAGCTTTGCAAAGGGCCTTCCACTGCGGCGTAACAGATTGTTGCAATTTTAGTAACTTTTGAACCGTTTGAGCTAGAAACAATTTTTTGGGGAATCTGCAGATTATGCAACAGATGATGGAATATATGGCAAATGCAGCAAATCTATAGTTATGCAAAAGTCGCTGCAGCCGCAAAATTGAATAATTCTAGTGGCCCTGATTAACAGGGAACAATTTAAGCCACATGAACACACAATATTTCACCAGTAACCTCAGATTCCAAAAAACTTCTCATAAGTGCTGCAGGCTTCTCATAATCACAATCTTCTTCTTTGCTTTTATTCTGAGATGAAGTGAAATATCAGTGGCTGTCTATTGATGGGGCGAAAGCACCATTTACTGACTATGGGCCTAATTTAGAGTATGGTAAGCAGTCCACCAGTCAGCTATGGCCTTTACTCTCCTGGTGGAGCATCTCTGCAGTGAATGCTCCATTGAAGGCAGTGCAGTTTTTACGAGAAGGCCCTATGTTTGGTGCAGGCGCTCTGCAAAGTTGTTAGTTTCTTGAAATAAAAAAAAAAAGAATGCAATGATGCACAAAGATGTTGATCTCTGTGTGGTGGTTCCCTACCCTTGAGCACTAGGGGGCGGATTACGATGCGGCGATTAAAGACTCCGACCCTTGGCCGGAGCCTTTTATGGCTTCATCGTAATGGGCCGGTCGGTTTACTTTACCACCGCTTCATGATGGAGGCAGTCGTAAAGTAAACCTGCTGGCCATTCCGGCTGGCTTCCAACGGGCTCGGAGAGTCTGTCGGCCAGTCGGAATCTGCACTGTGATGCCCTTGAGATTACAATGCTGGGTTTTGGCAGCCTTTCTGTGCCGGCCTGAACGACTCAGAAAGGCTGTCGGAAATCAACTTTGGGCCCCCTCCCGCAGAGCCCCCTTGGGTCCATGACCTCCGGTTGGAGGCTGAGGGGATCACCTATGGTGCCCCTGTGGATCCCTGCACCCCGTGGCAGGCAGGTTCCTGCCTCCGGATGTATGGATGAACTGCCCCTCCCATTTTACTATGAGAGCATGCTTTCTTGCCGTTTTATGGCTGGAATGCATGCTGCTGTAGTAAGATGCAGGAATGCTACCGAACAGTGTTCGGTGGCATCCTAATGGGGCGTTTGGGAGTGCCCCATCAGGGAAGTGATTCTGTCTGACATTGTAATGACCCCTTTAGTCTTGACTATGGAAACCTTTACGCGGTCATCAGTGAGAGGACCAACCAGAGATACAGTGGCGTAACGAAAGTTTGAAGGGCCCCCCTGCAATGTACACAGAGGGGCCCGCTCCAGATTTTATCTTGAGCGCTCAGGGCAGAGTACTGTGCTGAGGGGGGCCCCATGCAGCTGGGGGGCCCCCCGCACCACGGGGGATGCGGGGGCCTGTGTTACGCCCCTGCAGAGATAGGGACGAGATCAGTCGCAAATGGTGTTGTAGCGAGCGCAATGTAATTTGTTTTATTTATTTATTTATTTATTTATATACTTAACTCCGGTCGCAGTATGCCGGAGTTTACTACCCCCCACTCCTCACCCCCTCCCCGCCCCGCAGCACTCCCACTTGGAGCCGCGACTGGACGAGATGCAATAAGTATTTAAATAGATTTTTCTTAAGGGTAGGATAGGCACATTGCCTATTGGGCGAGGCAACTCTCTCAATGTAAAGACTGGAACAAGAAAGATGGACAAGGACTCATTGATTCCCATAAGTAAACGTGGGAGCCTTGCAGGTTCTCTTGTACCCAGTGGTTCATAGCTAAGTGGTGCCAAATGAAAGAGACTAAACGGAATCTGGAATCTAATTACTAGTGAACAGAACCATTTGTTTTGCTATCGACTCTGCCTATTCGTTAATTTTGGTCGCATGTTTTATGTCCACAATTTAGGTGTCATGTATTCCGATAGTTTGCATTCCGAATGGGTTGTTCGTTGCACTACCTAATCGAATGTGAGATTCATGGAACATGCGTGCTTGCTTGTATTGTTTGATTGGAGTTTAGTTTGTGAATGCTGTGCAAAAACAATAACAATAAAAGGTGTACGAATTGCTGGCCTTTATCGAGGCGTTGAGGCGGCATTTCGGAAATGATCTGCAAAGGCCAGGGTAGCAATTATTTTATCCTGATCTCTCTAAAATCTAAATAACACAGAAAATAGAATGTTCTTCAACAAAAAAATAGAATGGAAAGGGACCCCGGCAGCAGCACGTACAAACTCTTTGCAGTTGATTTAGCAAATATGGAAGAAAAAAAAGACACGCAGAAGGAATCTATCCACATATGAGAGGCTGCCAGAATTTAATGTCAACAATTAAAATTTATTTTGATTCTTACCTAGTGTTTATTACTGTTTGTATACACAACAGACCTTCCTAATACAGGGATGCACTATTAGATGGAATTACCATCTGTTCAGAGGCAAATGCTGGCATCTGTTATTGGATCTGAAACTGAAATGATATTATTTCAAACAAAACATAATTAATGCTTTATGCTTATCAAGTCTGATTTATTTTGTGCGCAAGAGAAGGATTGGGGATTTCGGTCTGCTACCCTCAGTAAAAGTGTTTATTTTTTTAATTCTGTGACTTTATAGTCATTGTGTTGGCCATGTGAATTATATACAGTTAGGTTTGGCTTTCAATAGAAAAGGCAGGTTTTCTGTATTTAATACATTTGGTACCATTCGAATAATCTGCACGAAATGTTCCAAATAAAAGCTCTCTTGCTTTGGCTCTTTCTTAGAAAGTTTCCCACTGATCTGTTAAACGTGGTCCAAGAAAAAAGGGAAGTCTAAAAACATCGATTTTCCATTTTAATTCCCATTGGAAACTGTTCTCTACTACTGAAAAAAACAACTTGGGAGAAGTTAGTATTTTGCTCAGAGTGAATGCTATTGCTTATGGTAAATCTGTTTAGTAGTTTCAAGAAATATTTGTTGAAATAAGTCCTTGGGGTGCTCATGAAGGGGTACATTTTTCAGAAAAATTAGTGGTATCTGGACCGTTTTGGACTAAAAATTCAAAAATACTTGGTGAGGGAGCATATTTTCCAGTCAGCCAATGGGGTACTGCAAAACCTGGTATGGTACTGCAGTAATTGATGTTCTGATTGGCCAGCCGTAACTTTTCATGAAAAGGCTGTGGTGGCCATGTCATTCCTCTGGGAATCTCGCAAGCTTCCACCTCATGGCACTATGTTACCACTCAAGCTTCACCGAGGAAGCTTACATTGTACTGTGGTACCATGAGGTGGAAGCTTGCAATATGGATGCCATAAGAGTACAGCAGTATCTGAAATGTTTTGGGTTTTTTTTAATAAAAGGGGGAAGACATTGCATGATAGGTGCACGCGGCCAAAAGAGGTGCACTGCTGGGGCTGCGTGTATGCAGAAGGAGTGGGTGTTGCGCTTCTCACACTAAAATTTGCAATAGCTTCTGTACTGATAATAAGTTTAAACTTTTGTACAATGCTTGGGTTTTTAAGGGGGATTACATGTGTGGAGGTTGTGGGTTCTCCATTAAAAGTTGTCCATTCAAAGTTGTCCACAGCACAAAGGCTGTGCATAGTAGAGCCTTTACCACCTAACAAAGGTTTGAGAGTCTTTAGGTAGTAGTCTCCCATGATAAATTGTGCACATGGTGACCACTGTGTGTAGTAGAGGCTTTGGCAAAATAGTGGGGGTTAGTTTTCTGGAGGGTGTGAGCTCTTCTTGAAGAGCTGTCCACAGGGTGAATGCTATGTGAAGTAGGGGCTTAACCATCTAATGGGACTTGGGTACTTAGATGTAGTGGGCTCTCCTTGAAGACCTCTGCTCAGGACAAAGCTGTACATAGTACGAGTTTGACAACCTAATGGGACTTGGGTGCCTGGAGAGAGTGACATCTCTTTGAAGAGCTTTCCATGGGGTGAAGGTTGTATGCCGCAGAAGCTTGGGCACCTAATGGGGCTTGTGTGTCTGGAGGGAGTGGACTACAGTCTAATTATTTTATAAAAACCCATATGTTTGTCTAAGTTATACTTTACATGAATCTGTGCCATTTAGTACTTTTTCAAATATTTCAGCGGCTGCTCTGGTTTGTAAAATAAATTGAACAGCAGTATGGTGGATGATGACATCAGTGATATCATCAGTGATGTAATTTGAGATGTGATCAATGATGTTACTGAACATCATGAGTGATATAATACGTGAGGTAATTTCTCTACATAATAGGGTCTTCCCACCTGATGGGATTTAGGTCTCTGAAGGAAGTGGGTTCTATGCATAGACTACTCACTCAGAGCTCACTATGCGAAGTAGGGGTTTGAGCACCTAATTGCACTTATATGTCTGCAGGGAGTGAACTTTACACACAGTATGTGCACTGACCACTGCCTATGCGTAGGTGGGGCTTGCCAACCTAATGGGGCATAGGTTTGTGAAGGAAGTGGACTCCACGCTTAGTCTGCGCGTTCTTTGCTGGCTGTGCATAGTATAGCCTAGCCCACTTAATAGCACCTGCATATCTGAAGGGAGTGGGTTCTATGCACAGTTTCTGAACTAACAGACACTGCATAGTAGGTCTTGCCCACTTACTAACAATTGCGTGTCTGGAGGGAGTGGGCCCTATGCACAGTCTGCACACTGTGCATAGACTGCGTAATAGGGTCTTGCCAAACAGATGAATCTTATGATTCTGGAAGGAGTGGGTTCTATGCACAGTCTGTGCACTAAGTGCAGACTGTGTATTAGGAGTTACCTCTACTTAAAGACCTTTGCACAGCACTACCTTGCCCCCTTATATCCTTTCTTATTTATTATTTTTATTTTCGGGACTAAGTCAGCTGCCAATCAGGTTCTTCGGTCCAGGGGCCTCCTAAAGAGCCAGCCAAACAGGATTATTTTTTGTTTTTGTTTTTCCTTTGAGACCCAGGCAGCAATAAATATTTGTACATTTTGAACCTTAATTTCTCCACAACGTCTGAATAGATTTACACCAGATCACAAAAAGCACACTTTCTGGGTTAAGAGCTAGATTTTTGCCTAATTTGATGTAACTCTCTTCAGCCCCTTTTGCTGTAGCTTCGTCAAAAGTTCTTAAGGGAAATTGAATAGGCAAAAATCTGTTTTGGACCCTCCTTTTTCTCATGCCCTTACATCACGGATCACCTCAAATGCTTCCAAGAAGGGGATGAGGTGTATAAACTTTTTTGGGGAAAGTTTCTTGAAGATTTGTCAAATGGTGTCAAAGCAATTAGGATAAGAAAAAACGCTCAACCTATGGAATCTCAATCCTAGCTTTAACTACACAGTGGCTACCATCACTGTGTAATATATATATATATATATATATATATATATATATATATATATATATATATATATATATATATATATATATATATATATATATATATATATATATATATATATATATAAATAAATAAATAAAAGAAAAAAAAATATATATATATATATATATATCAGACTCCAAAATCCTTCCTCATCCAAATTGTAAGGAAAAACGGCACTCTCGGGGCTTTGTTTTCGCAGTAGCAGTTTTATTCTAAACAAAACAGACGTGTTTCGGAAAAGGTTATTCCTTCGTCAGTGTTTACAGTTTAGTTTACAATCGCCATCTTTAAAGGGAAACATATTCATTTAATCAAAATGGAAAAGGGGGCTTACGCGTCATCCAATAGGGACAAGCGCCATTTTGGTAGGAAAGATATCCCGTTTTAACAAAACATTTCATTGCACAATAATGTATCTCAGGTACATACAATTAAGAACCCGACATTTTTGTCCTTTCAGATAGGATTTGTAATGTGTGTAATCTTGCCATGGATCGGCATTGGCAACCGTTATGTAGTCGGTTGCTAACATAATGCCCTCAGTTCCATATTATAAAGCCATATATAGGCCTAAATTTAGTATTCCCAATAAACTACAAAGAACCAGCTGCAACGTGGATTTTCTAAATTCAAATCTTTCATCATTATTTGCCGAGGTGTACTATTAATTCTTCCACGCTATTCAATCCATTTGGGGACTTAATACCAAGGTCTATGATATAACGGGATTCTAGCTTTCTTAATTTCAATACTCTATCCCCTCCTCTTATGTGTGGGGGTACATGATCAATGCTGAAATAACGTAACAGGTCCCTGTTACTGTTATGCTTTACAGAAAAGTGTCGTGCCACTGGATAACTAAAATCTTTTTTTGTAATGGCACGCATGTGCTCTAGCACTCTTAGTTTCACCATATTTATCGTGCTCCCTATGTAGTTTAATCCACAGGGGCACGTAAGGCAATACACTGCATGAGTAGTCTGGCAAGTCATACATTTGTTAATCTTTTTGTCCCCCTTCAGTCCCTTGATTTTGTATGTTAAGACCCTTTTGCTGGAGACACAGGCCTTACATTTGCCACAGGGAAAGAACCCCTTCATCTCTTTTAAAGTTCCCTGTCTGGGAGAAGTATTCTCTAAATGACTATGGACCAAGCTATCTTTTAAAGAGCGGGCCTTTCTATAGGTGATTAATGGCCCTGCTGGAATATCGGTTGCAATGATGTTATCTGTTTTAAGTATATGCCAGTTTTTCTTCATGATGTTCCTAAGAGTGTTTGAGTCATCTGAATAGGTGGTAATCATTCTGAACTTCCCTGTTTCCTCTTTTTTATTGGTTTTTTGTTTCAGTAGTTCTTCCCTGGATAGTGTTTTTACTCTCTTTAAGGTACTTTCTAGGAGGACTGCATCATATCTCCTAGTTCAAAATCGATCTATGCTCCCACTTACTGCCTTTTCAAAGTCAAATTCCCTTGAACAATTTATCTTTAATCTTAAAAATTCACCGCAGGGAATGCTGTTTTTTTACTTTTTCGGATGGGCACTGGTCACGTGAAGCGTGCTGTTTCCAGCAGTGGGCTTTCTAAAAAGGGAATTAGTGATTTTACCATCCAAAATCTCCAATTTTAGGTCTAGATAGTTTGCACTCACTGAACTAATCTCCCCCGTAAAATGGAGATTTACTTCATTTTTATTGAGCATATTTATGTATTCTCCTGCTTCATTGACAGGGCCATCCCACACTAAAAACAGGTCATCAATGTACCTGTGCCACGCCACTATTTTTTTGGTCCATTTCTCATTGTCAAGGGGCCAGGGCACCTGCTCCTCCCACCAGCCTACAAACAAGTTTGCGTAGCTGGGGGCGAAGCAGGTGCCCATCGCGGTCCCCTATGTCTGCCTAAATAGGTCACCCTGAAAAGTGAAAAAGTTAATATATAGACAGAATTCAATGAGTTCCAGTAGCATGGTATTGTGTGTGGCAAACTTTAACGGTCTCTTATTTAAAAAATAATTGACAGCTTTAAGGCCATGTGTGTGATTAATGCAGGTAAACAAGCTTGCAATATCAAGAACCACCAAACAAAACGAAGGCTGCCACTCCAATTTTTCTATGTGTTCTATAAAATTGTAGTGTCCTTGATATAAGATTTTAATTCTAGAACTGCAATAAACAAAAAGTGGTCCAAGAATTTTGAAAGGTTTTCAGTCAAACTCCCCAAAGAGGAGACTATTGGTCTACCTGCCGGTTTAGTTTCGTTTTTATGCACCTTAGGTGGGTGGTAAAACGTAGGTAGGGTGGATTAGCATTCCTCAAAAACAAGTGTTCGTCAATGTCCAACATTTGCTTATCATGCCATTTCTTTATTAAGGCATGAAATTGTCGTATGTTGTCTTGATATGCCGTTATGGTGGTCAATTCATAGAATTCGCGATTCCTCATTTGTCTGAGCACTTCCTCGACATAGTATTCGCGGGACATAAGGACTATATTTCCTCCCTTATCTGAGGGTTTGTAGATGACAGTAGTGTCATCTTCCAAGTTCTTTAATGCAATTCGTTGTAACTTAGTCAAATTCCCTTGATTTTTAGATGACTTATAAGTTTCCCTAAATTTCAACAGATCTTTAATGACTGCTTCCGAGAAAGTGTCAATGGCATCAAGAGGCATCTGTGGAAGGAATTGTGATGGAGATTTTAAACCACTTGACGGTGCATCGTGTTCTACATCCACGGACCTGATCCGTTGGCTCAATGTAGACCCTTCCTGGCTTTCTTTTTTTGATTCGCCTTGACGTAGATCTTCCAAAATTTCGAAGGCAGTTAAGTCGTTAACAGTCAAAAGATGCATATCTCTACTTTGGAATTTCAAAATTCTAGCTTCTTTTACAGTAGGTCTTAATTTAAAGAATTTGTGGAGTTTAAGTTTTCGTATAAACATGAACAAGTCAATCCTTGTCTGGATATATTCCATCCGAGTCTCTGGACAAAAGGTCAGTCCCATTCTAAGTACAGACTCCTCTGTCTTTGTTAGGACCTTTGATGACAGGTTGATGATGGTTAGTTCGTCAATGTCCTCTACCACCTGCCTCCCCTCTTGCTTCTTGTGACTCTGTTGGTTTGGGAGGGCTTTGCCCGACCTCTTCCTACCGCCCCTTCTTGATTTTCTTCTTCCTCCGGGGGCTTGCTTTTGCCTCCTCTTAGCCATGATTGGCGTATGATATGGAGCAGAATATATATATATATATATATATATATATATATATATATATATATATATATGCCACGAAAACCTCCTTAACAAGAAGCAGAAGCCACAACGGGGAATTTAGGAAGCTTTATTCTCCATTAGGGCGGATGCATTTCGGCTATAGGTGAGCCTCGTCAGCGCCCAAGCAATTGTACAGCTTCCAGCATTGCGAGTGTCCATCTTGTCGCCCTCTTATTTGTTGAGGGCCCGCTCCTCCCACTGGTGTTGTTATCTCACCTGATGTTGATAACCACTCAATGAGCATGGACCACAACACCCAGAATGCACGGTGTCAGGTCCGGTAAGTTTTTTTGCGGGGGGTGCTATTCAATGAAAGTTCTTTTGGCGATGGCAGGGCAATCTGAAAGTAGTTTTCCAATTACTTGCTTAATTCGTTGGTAAACACCGCCTCCTCCAGTCCCCAAACCGTTCCAATCTCGGAGCTTCAAGGATACATCCCGCGGGGGCAGTAACGACAGTACGTACCGCCCAGGAGGAGGTTAATAACCACTCAACCGCTTTTTCACCCCAAAGCTCCTCAATGGGTCCCGACTGACCATTTTCATGGAACCATGCGAAAACCACCGTAGGCGGCAAAAGACCAGTAACGTCAGGACCACTTGCGGAACGGGGGCCTCTGTAGCGTGTGTCTGGCTGGTCACGCAAATTGTATGCCACGAAAACCTCCTTAACAAAAAGCAGAAGCCACAACGGGGAATTTAGGAAGCAGCTTTATTCTCCATTAGGGCGGATGCATTTCGGCTATAGGTGAGCCTCGTCAGCGCCCAAGCAATTGTACAGCTTCCAGCATTGCGAGTGTCCATCTTGTCGCCCTCTTATTTGTTGAGGGCCCGCTCCTCCCACTGGTGTTGTTATCTCACCTGATGTTGATAACCACTCAATGAGCATGGACCACAACACCCAGAATGCACGGTGTCAGGTCCGGTAAGTTTTTTTGCAGGGGTGCTATTCAATGAAAGTTCTTTTGGCGATGGCAGGGCAATCTGAAAGTAGTTTTCCAATTACTTGCTTAATTCGTTGGTAAACGCCGTCTCCTCCAGTCCCCAAACCGTTCCAATCTCGGAGCTTCAAGGATACATCCCGCGGAACTAACTCGGAAGACTTTATTTTACATCATCAAGCCAAACCGCGGTTTGGCTTGATGATGTAAAATAAAGTCTTCCGAGTTACTTCTGTGACTGGCGGTACTTATTACAAGGAGTGCATCACGTACGAGTAAAGTGCGAGGTGGAGTTGATTTGGCAGGGCGACCTTGAGCCCTGGATTGCACCGACGCCGAAAGAGTCCCGGTTTTTACAAGGATAGTGGAAAGGTGGAATATAAATGTCTATATGTATATATTCGTGAAATGTAGAGCGTCATTCAAAAAAGAAAAGTTGGCTAGCTTTAGCAATCCTTTGCACCAGATGAAAACTATTCCAGCTACTGTAGTAGGCAGAGGGTAATCTGGTGCTTCTATAAGTCACCCCCACCCGCAGCCCAGAGACCCTATTGTGCTAAGTCTTCCCTGCCTTGTGAGTGTTGCCTCTCCGAAACAATCTCTGTGCAGCATCTTTCCACCTCTCACCTTCTACAGCCCCTTCTAAACCTGTCTGCTCACTAAGCCACATCATACTAACTGTTTTGAGCACTGACTATCCGCCTGAGTAATCGCTTTGAAGCCTCCTCCTGCACAAACTGTTATCTGCTCCGTGTACACCCCCATCCTCACCTCATCCCTCTTTACACCTTGTAAAGGTGATGCATGGAGAGTTGCTGTTGCCAGTCTCTTCAAAGGAGCTCGTGCTGCAGGAAGTCCAGCCAATGGAACATCCTATGATGAGAAACCCTGTAATTTAGGGGCTTCCGAAATGTTTCGCTCTGCCTTATACAGAGTCATGATACTTTGACTGACTTCAACAAGGGCAAATTTTCTGATTTTCCTTAACTCTCTGGGAAAATTACAATTTTGCACATCCCAAAATGTAATATGTAATTAATTCCAACTATGACAGGGTGTATGCAAGATATGTTGAGGCAAAAATATAAATTACACAAAGATAGTAAGGTAGTGGTATATGCACACCAGGTCTGTGAACCAAATAAAGGTTTAAATATTTTCCAAAATCAATAGAGTAGATTTTCTGCGTGCAACTGGGGTATCACTGACTGATCCCCCAGTGTGAAGTAAATATAAGTTAAAAGCGTTATCCCACCGGGAAACTTCCCCAATTGCACTGCCAAACTCCTGATGGAGGTTCATCCAAGATTAATCAATGAGAAAATGATGATGTAGGAATGTACTTTTTATTCCCCATCGTAGTTATGATTTAGTCTAAAGTCCTTCAAAGTTTTACATTGTCATGGAAATGAGTGAGTCATGTTGTCTGGATCCAATGCATTTTGGGTGAACTCTTCATCAGGGGAAGTTAAACCGCCGTAGTCAGAAGAAAGATATTCTGTGTGAATGAAATTCTATGAGATATGATAGAGATTATGCCTATTAAAATTACATTATTTACCAACAACATTACCATGCATTGGTTCTGCAACAGAACGCTTGAACTCTAGTTTGGGCATAATTTTGATTATGCCTATAAAATTCACAAATCTTACCTTACAAAATATTTGCACTATTTCTCAAATATGTGATATTTGTGTGACGTTTTTAAACGACTGTGCATGTGTCTTGCTAAATTGCAGTGGAAGAGTGTTTCACTGAGCAAATGGGTTGCCTACAGACATTTTGATCGGATAGTATAATTTTGTAAAATGTTTCTGATATTTCATGATGTTTCACAAAAAACAAATTACCCTATTGTGTACACACTTAGTCTCCTTGTGATGGCTGAAGTGAACAGTGTGTGAAATTGGGTTGTTGGTTGAGGGGTGTGAAACACTCCTCAAGCAACAGCCACAATTCTTGTGGGAGTGAACCACAAAAAGTCACAAAATTAACTTGTGCTTAACCCTCTGGTAGCTTGGCACAAAGTCAGTCAGGCTTAACTTGGAGGCAATGTGTAAAGTTTTTTTGCAGTACGTAATCAGCTTTAAAAAAGAAACACAAAAAAAGTCTCACATCAATTTAGAAACATAGAGTGAATTATAATAAATGATTTAGCACCAAATTGACAACAAAAATATTGGTAATATGGAGTTTTAAAGTTTAAAGGGAAAAATAGCACTTAAATATAAAAGCGCCTACCACAGACATCTAGTCGTGAAAGACCGGGAAAAAGTCAAAGGTATTGCCGACCGCGATGGAGCATGGTTCAGATACACAAGCTGGATTGGGCCTGGTCTCTGCTTACCTTACATTTTAGAAGAAAAAGGTTCGAGAAGGTAAACTTCAGTGGGGCAAGGCATCCGTCGGTGTCCGTAGAGGGGGTATTGTCATTGGAATCTGCTAGAGGAAGTCAAAATGATTTGTACATTTGGACTAAGTCCCTTTTTTGGAAGTTAAAAATCTCCAGCGGGATGATGCTGCAAGCTGTAACCAAGGAGGGCTCCATGAGGCCGGATATCCTTTACGCAAAGATCTTCTGAACAGGATTTGCAGCTGCAGAGAAGAACGTAGTGGAAGATACCATGAAGTCAGGCCAACCAGCGATGAACCATGGAGATTTAGTTGGTTGGTAGGTCCTTGTTTCCTCTCAGTTCTCAGAGCCCTTTTGTGCATTCATTTTTTCAAGTCCCAAGCTCTGGATTTGGGCTATCCTGGCATCTTTTACCCTTCTTCCTAGGTGCCAGGACTGAAGTGGCACAACTTGGAGGGTAGGGAATCCCTCAGGCTGGTCCCAGGTGCAGGTTCAAGATGGATGGAGCCTTTTCTGTCCCTGAGGCTCTGATCAGGAGGTCGCCAACTAGCCCTTGGAATCACTGTGAAAGTCTTGGGTTCAAGCTGGAAAGCTGGTCTCAGACATAAGGGCAGTCCTGTGAGGGCACAGGGTGGGCTTCAGACAGCAGGGCATGAAGGCAGTCCTCTGAAGTACACAGCAGGCCACAGGCAACAAGTCAGTCTTCTGAGTCCTTCCGCTGGTCCAGAAAGAACTGAAACGTGGTTGTGAGGGTCCTAATTTTTTTTACCTGCTGCCAGCTTTGAAGTAGTAGAACCTTCTGCAGTTTTCCCTCCACAGAAATGACTGGAATATCTTGCCTCCCTGTCTTGGTTCCTGTGTGTCTGGAGGCACAATAGCCTAGTGAGAAATTATTTGTGTGTGAGCTGAGCAGGGTCTTTGGAAGCTCAAGTAGGGTTGTGCAGAGCTCCATATCCCATCCTGCTTTGGATGGTGCATCCTGTCAACTCCTAGTCACTCTACTGTGTGGCTGTCTGGGAGGAATATACAAAAGCCAGCTCCCAACTACACCACGTCATGTGACCCAGGAAACAGACTGCATGCATCCAATAGCTAGGACATGAAAATGCCGACTTCTAAAAGTGGCATTTTCAAAATTGTGACTTTAAATCTGATCTTACAGTTAAAGATGATTTTAAATTACAATTCCTTAGGCACCAAACATAATATTTCTACCTGCTTTCGAACAAAAGTTATCACTTATTAAATGTAATAAGGAAACCCAATTTTGCTACGTGGAATTGGCAGTTTAACACTGCATACAGGCTACAATGGCAGGCCTTGGACATGTTTTTAAGGAGCTACATAAGTGGGTGGCACAATAAGTGCTGCAGGCCCACTAGTAGCATTTGATAGACCAGCCCTGGGTATATGGTATACCACTTTACTAGGGACATAAGTTAATATGCCAATGTTACCATGTTTTCAGAGAGTGAGCAAAAACACCTTGTGCCCATTACCAGTCCTAGTCATTGCTAATGTTCTGAGACCTACAAAAACAAATTTAGGAACGCAGGAGGGGAGAAGGGAGACATTTTGGGTGAAAACCACCCTACGGCTCACAGGTCGACCAGACTGGTGATGCCCCAGTAAAGTAAACTGAAAGCAGATGGTGCCATTTGGCACAGTCTCCTTTCACTTTGATGGTGCTTGGTAGCCTCTTGAGCTCTGAAATCTGTGTGGTAAAGATGCAGATGCTAGCAGTACCTCTCCCAAGTTGTTCCTTAGTTAGGGATTTCCCCAGGACTGTGAACACCAAGCAGGAATAGACACCAAAGAAGGCATTTGGTTGTGGTACACCCCCCGCCATTGGCATGGAGTGGTGTTTCATCTCCAAATTATAAGAACAGAAAAACAGTCTTTCTGCCCCTTGAGGACAATTGGGGGTGTTAGAAAGCCCATGGGCCACCAGGGATGAATTATATATTTATAAAAAGGAGAAGGGGGACCCACTCTGAAATCAGGCAATGCACCCACCCTAGAACAAAAACAACAGGGTTTCTGCCCATCTGGAGGCCGATTGAGGGAGGTGTACCCCAATCTGTCACCAGATGGTAGAGAGCCCACTAGATACCAGGGAAATAATTTACAAAAAGGAGAGGGGTAGACCCTCCCAGGGACTAGCTGTGACCTCACCCCAGAATGGACCCAGTGGGATTACTCTCAATCAGCGCTTGTGTGGGAGGGCCTATCACCCCAAAATGCAAAACGGAGCACAAAGTAATATAGCCTTTAATATTATCAATGAAATTCCTTTCCATTTTTGGCTTCCGAATGTAAACTAATGTGCAAGAAGGAACATGTTTTGCGAAGTGCTCTGACTCGCATGGTAGTATTTCCCATATTCCAAAAAAAACTGAAAATGTTGCTATATTTTGGCAATTTTTGCCCTCCAGGGAAATCCACAAACATAAGGTGCCTTTGGAATCTCCAACACCTGTGTATAGAGGGGAAACAACACAAATTTGACATGGATACCTTTTGTTGAAAAAAGGTTCTGAAGACTTAAGCACAAAGTGAGTCAAACATTAAAAAAAGGATCAACACTGGCCGTGGAAAAGCCTCTGTTGTTAATTGTGCGATAAACACATTATTTCTAATGCAGTCTTCCATGAGAAATGATTGCAAAACTAAAATAATTTCAATCACACAGGTCATGTTACATGAATAAAGCACTTGACTTTATGCAACTTAAAAAAAAAAGCAGATCTGCCAATTCACACTGTGCCACTGTGTGTCACATATTATCGGCTGTCTTCACTCGGTCACCCAGTGAAGAGCCAATATCATATGGGGCCCACACGGTGAGCTGGAAATCCCTGCAGAGGTTGGGTCTCAAACTGTGTGGAGGCTCAGTCCAACACGTGATTTACACCTCTCCGGGGTGTCGGTAGCAGCCTCGGAAGCCTTAGCAGTTTGTGCTTTGGAGGGGCAAGTGGTCTCCGTGAACAGTCTTGGTCATCAAGCCCATCACCTTGGTCCACATCTAAGCCCATGTTTGGCAGGGGGTTTGGTGGCTCAAAGGTCTGCCCCAACACCGGACCCCAACCTTCAAAGCCCTGCCTCTTCTCACACACTAGAATTAATTTCAACGTTGTCAGGTCAGCAAAATATGCTGTTTGTGTTTTTTAAGAGCTAGGACTTATTCTCGAAAATTAAATTTCACCCAGTACAAACTAATTGCAAAGACTTTGTTGAAGGGATCTTTCCTGGGCTTAGCTAACTTCTGGTGCATACATCATTCTACTTCCCTATAAAGCAGAGTCTTGGTAGGCCGGTGCTCTTATTTTGGGAAAGGCACAAAAAGAAGAAAGAAGAGAAATAGATAAGAAATCAGTGACAAGGGAGGAAAGCATGGTTGAAAAGAACTAAGAAGAGTGAGATGTATCAACAAGAAGTGTAGGATGCCAAATGAAAGAGACATGAGGTTGAATCAAAGCGAGGCACCCTTGGTGTTTGGCTACTCTGGCACTGAGCACAGAAGCAGGGGAGATGGGGGAGCACTCAGAAGAAAAAAAACATTGGTCCCCTACATTTGTTTTTTCCCCCCATTCAAATCCGGTCAGTCTTTATTAACCAATTTGTGTTCTTTGTGGTAAAGAACTGATCACCCTCTCCATCCAACCTTCCTATGCAAACCTCGCATATAATACCATTCAAGCTCTCAGGAATGGTGTAACCTGTGCACCTGGCCCTTCCTCTAGCCTTGTCCGTTTTTTCACAATGCACAAGGATATTTGAATTAAGCGCGAACTGGGGTATTCATTCTCTCCCAAAGGCCTCCCTCCATTCCTTGCATCAGAATGCAATAAATTCCGCGGTGACGGTATTTAATGCATGTACACAGTGCATTAACGGCAACTGTAGTACATTTATTTGTGCTGGACACGACTTGAAAATATTACAAAATCGATACATCCCTGTCAGGGAAACAGACATTACGACGTATTTAAGTAGTTAATTGCATAGGCCCGTAAAGGCTGCAAGTTTGGGTAGGAGGGATCCCGCGATTGTCGCGCTCACAACCTCAATTTGCTAATGGGTGGTGGGCGCTGGAAGGGGAGGTGGGTGTTGTTGTGCGAGTGTGTTGCTACGCAGGCATTGCATAAAGATGCTGCTTTAATTCCGCTCCTCTTCCAGCACGCGCAGCCCTGCCAAGGGCTCAACCTCGCGCCCGCGCCAGAGATGATGGCATACATTACACGGCCGGTCTGTAAACAGCAGCTATGTCTTGCGGCTGAACTATGTTTCTCATTTAAACTGCTGCCTGCGTTCCATTGATAGCTCGTCGCTAAAGAGGCGCTGACCTCACAGCACTTTCCACTTAGACATTCTGAATTTTGATGCTCCATGTTCTGGGACTAATTACATTGTCGAGCTGCATAGGGGGATATCGGCGAGAGGCTGACAGTCTAGTGAGACGTCTACCGTGCAAAATATACAAGTATTACACACGAGGAAAGATAATAGGACGGCGCGTGCCTATGGAATGGCGGCAGGCTTGCTAAGGGGCGTAAGAGGCCCAGAGTAGAACTTGTTCGTGTGACGTCACTTGAGGTGATGTGATGCAGTGACTCCCTGTGAGTGCGTGCACGTCCTCCCTTGGGACAGCTCAGAGCATAGCGGAACTGAAAGAAGTCTAGCTCTGGCGAAGCCTTTACAGGGCTGTGTTTAAAAAATCACAGGTAGGACCGTCCTCTTGTTGGCCTGACCCAGTTGCGCCCCATTACTGAACTTCCTTTTGTAAAGCCCGACTACACAATTGAGCGCCATGAAGTGGCCACGAGGCAATGTGTGAGGTATTATAGAATATACAAAAACAAATACGAATAGAAAAATAAATGAATAACTAAATAGCTTCACAAGAGCGCGAAATAAGGGCCAGGAAGCAGAGTGCGATGGAAGAAAGAGCCGTAAGGAGGAATCAAGCCGGAGTCTGGCTTGTTATTCTGCATTCTCGGTACTACTGTCGAATAACTATTTGAGTCCTGTTTGTTCATTCATTCATGTACCCATTCATTCTTTTTTAGAACTGAAGGGCTGTGACGGGGTTCTTTCTATCCCATTCCTGTAACTCACAATGCTGTGCGTGTTTCACCGACGGCTGGTGGTCCGTGTATGCATTGGTGCAGTCCTGCAGCCTCCGTCTGGCCACTTCCTTTTCTATCCAGGCAGGCCGTGCTGCCCCCCTGTGGTGCGCTGTACTGCACACGCAGGAATCTTGTGCGTTTGCAAAAGAGCCCAACCACGAAGCTAAATTAAAGACTCGCAAAATATTACTAAGGGAAAATATGTCGTCCGTGATCCCGACGTGCATTTCCCTTTCACAAGTCATTTTTCTGATGCACAGAACCCCTTTGTGTGAAATCGCATTTATGCGCCTCCTTTTTGTTCTGGCTGAGAGACGAGATCGGTTGAAAAGTTGTTTATATTTTCTCACACATCTTCAATTCCAATGTCCAAATATTTCAGAGTATTAACACGGATTTCCGGTGCATAGTTTGTTTCCGTTCGTTTTGTGTGATACCTGTCCTTTTAAGTACCCTGTCTATCATTCCACAAACCTCCATTGCATTGAGGACTGATTGTTTGAAATCCTGAATATTTGGAAATTTCGAGAGAACATTTAGGGCCATGTCGCATCTTTTAGATGTGTAAGCAAAATAGTACATTTTGAGCAGAATAGCCATCGGAATGCACGCACTGCATCTGTGCTAGTATTGTCCAAGTTGTGAACTTATTATATATTAAAACCAGTGCTTGTAAAAATAGAAGTCCCAGGGCCTTCTTCAGGAGGCCACTTCCGCTTGCACCACCCATTGCTGCTGTTAGCGCTGCAAATAACAGGAACAACACAACTACTAACCATCACACACCTACAAGTGTGACAATTCTGACTATTCCCGACCCCCAAAGCTATAAGAATAGCTTTGGCAGCAAGTATTAGTCATTTTTAAAGTGCATTGAATTAATGAACTACTGTTGTTATGTTCGTCTATAAATGAGACAAAGAGCACCACCATGCAGCAGACTGTCATAAGTGCTGGTGATGACAATTAAGTGCCAGTGCTGAGCACTGGGAACCACCGGCTCAAATTAAGCACTGATTAAAATACCTGAGTGATGTAACCATTCTGTGGAACTTGATACACATATGAATCAATGGCTATCTCTTTCCAGTATGTAAATAATGAGCTCTACAATTTAAATGTTTTCAACAAAATAGTACATTAAATTCTGCCCGACATTAAATATTCTCGGTTGTATGACAGAACAATGCATGCCACAACAACGTGTGCCTAAACAATGCGGTCTCAACCACGACCGCGTGGTTACCACGCATGCCTTTACCATGCATGCCTTTAATACAAATTTCATTCTAAAGGCATGATTGGTAAAGGCATATGCGTGGTAAATATTAAACCCGAGCCCCTTAGCCCCAAAACCTGGTCCCCAGTCCTGTTAACCTCCCTGCCCTCAGCCCTAAAAATGACCCTGAGCCCCCACCCTGAGTCCTAAAACTAAGCCCCCAGTCCCAATAACTACCCGACCCCAGCCCCCACCCTGAGCCCTAAAAGCGAGCCCTAATCGTAAACACAGCCCTTTTCTACCAGCCCTGAAACCTAAATAAAATTAAAGAAACTACTCACCAAGCTGCCGTCCCTTAGAATGTATTCTGCAGGAAGTGTCCAACACTGCCCCGCCTACCAGAAGCAATGCTAGACCGCTAACCGCGTTTATCACACATATCCATGAAGGGCTGGCTTTAGTGCTTCTGGCGCCTGGTGCGACAATCACTTTTGGGCCCCCCAACCCTCATGGCCGCCTCCTCAGATACTCTCACTACCACCGGACAAAAGTGCCCCTCATCTCTCCAATCATAAGATATTGCTAAACACAGCATCCCCCTGAGGTAGGTGCCCCCTCCACAGGTCCGCGCCTAGTGCGGCTGCACCGGTCACACTGCCCTAAAGCTGGCCCTGTATCCATGATTAAGGCATATGAGTGCTTAAGGCAAGCGTTGTTCTGCTTGATTTAAAAAGGCATGCAAGGTTTAGCCTGCGTTGTTAATGCTATTTCCCAATATTCACTGCAAATGTGCGTTAATAAGATGAGTAATGCTAGGCCCGTGCAAAGAATAGTAGAATAACCCTGTCCTTGCACAGGAAACCAGGGGTGAGACTTCAGAACAGGAGTAGATTGTCAAACAACGGGGCTCTGGTGGCATTGGTGATCAGTTATCCTTGAAAGAAACATATATGGAAATCATTATTCAAGGTTTTATTGGGAAAAAAAAGGGCTAATGAAAGTGGCAGTCAAGGAGTGAAAAGCATAGGCAGATACCCACTTTAACACATTCCAAGAAGACACAAGATCTAATACCAGAAAGTCATACATTTAAGTTAAGACAATAAACTATTTTTGAGCTATAAGTATACGTTAGAGGGCGCTGTATTTCCCGGTAATGATTGCCAGCATCTCTCAGCTCTATCTCAGAGTACATTTTTAGCTCAAACACCAGCATGTTGTGAGAGTTCAAGTAATTGCTGTTACAGGTCTTGCAGGAGAACTGGGGTTAAGGAGGGTTGTTTTGGTCATTCTACTGGAGCAGAGTTTGTTTCCTTTCAAGGGATGTGCTGGTCCATTTGTGGATCTTAACTCAGCATTTGCTGAACATTCTTTTGAAAACTAACCTAGACGCTGGAACATCAATACTAAATTAAAAAAAAAGGTGATTTCAGTCATCCTAGCAAGATTGCTCGCAAATATTTTATACTGCACTTATTGATACATGTGGCCTTAAATGTTGAGACTCCCAATTGTGTTGGCATTTACCAGCCCTCGTCAAAGGAACCACCACTCAACATGATTTCTCTTCTCCAAGTTAGTCACACCTAAAATTGAAGTATATGAAGAAATCAAACATGCCAGAACTTTATGCTTACATTTTGCTAAGAGAAGGCATTGCATCCTCTTTTTGTATGAACCAGCAGTTAATTACAAAGCTGGATGGGGCACTAGGTTTAGGTGATATTTAAAATACACATTAGCAGTTTGCAGACTTCCTGAATTTCTCAGTACATAAAATGTGCCACATTTTCTGAAATTTTACAGTAAGCGCTTTCATGTAATATTTGTCCACAAGTGACTTGTTCATGCAGAATGCCCCAAAAGAGTAATTTTTAGCTCACACCTATTAGTGATGTCTCACATGGCGTTTGCAAACAAGCTATGCTTTTGAAATTTCATGAAGAAAAAAATATGACATTTTGTACACTTCTGTGTGTGTACTAAGGTTATTGCAGACAGAAATGTTCAAACGAGACCCGCATTGCATCTCGTGAGTTTAAAAACACATTCCAGAAGAATTTTATGGATTTCTCCAGCGTTTGGTTTAGCCGTATTGAGGCCAAGTGGTGCATTAAACACATTGTTAGGTCGAGCTTGACAGCACAGCTGAGGCAGACCTTATGTGATAAACAAAAACAGATATTGAAGAAGCATTGCTAATAAAGGGGCACATGTTGAGATCCACAAGTACATTTGTTTGGACAGAAGAGAAGAGCTTCTACTCAAAGGGTGCGATTGTGTAGCATGTTTTGCCTTGTGCGAAAACATATGCTCCGTACTGCAAGCTTGGTTTGGTTATGTTGACAAACTAATAACATTTGTCAAGTAAAGTTATGACAAGGGTGGCCACCCTAACTTATTTATTGTGAAAAGCAGTTGTTAAAGCCAATAGCAATTAAATGGCAGATTATTTGATGGGTATTTTGTTACGTGGGACTCACAGATTGTTGTAGTAGGCAAGGATTCTTTTTATTGGAAAGCCTATGTAAATTCAATTTAAGAATAGATTGGTATTACACTGTTTAAGTCTATAACCAGGTATTTTGTAACATGAGATCTCATAGATTATTGTCACAGGGAAGGTTTTTTTTTTTGTTTACCCCTCTGATAAACCTTGGGGCGTTAAGGTTTGTACTGTGGTATTCCTGGTTAGACTCTTAGCAAACTTTGATTTTGTGTATATAACATTTTTCAAATGACTGATTTGAGGGTTGATTTAAAGAAAAGCTTATGCACAATACAGTTGACTAGAGCTGGTCATCATTTTTTTTTTTTAAATTTGTTTTTATTGCAGAGTTAGAAACATGTCCTCAAAGTTAGACCAACCATTACACTTATGACATCATGAAGTTGAAGGGAAAGCAAAACACTACACAGCCAGTTAGCCCACATCCCGGAGGCTGGGCGGCGCGCCATCAGTACTGTGCTCCAAAAGATGTCTCAGTGTAAGCCCTGTTCAGGCATCTGGTCGGTTATATCATGTCGTATCCGCTTTTACCCCCGAAGGCCCACCCCCCCTTGCACCAGCGGTCCCCAGTGTATTTCCTGGGCGCCAACAGCAGCACTCAATCAAATCCTAAACGGCCCAATCGATCCTTCTGAGCTACAGCTCGGTGCCTAACTACTCCACCAAGAACAACCCCCCGTCCCTCCCCCCCCCACAACTGCTGCTGATTTAGGTACTGATAAGCCGTGCAAACACCATAGTACATCCCCTGTAGGATCCATTCGCCAACATGTATTCCACATGGAACCCGACTATCCTAGCTCTCCCTCTTCATCCTCCACCATATAATCACGCAGTGCCTGGACCACCATCTCCCACGCCCTAGCTAACTCCAAGCACTTCTCCTTGCCAGACCCAGTGGCCTGCCGCATCCTGATAATACTCTCACAGTTTGACCACTTCAACAACTCATTCATCCACCTCCTCACAGACGGGCCAGCCTTAGCCTTCCAGTGCCAGGTTATCTCTCTTTGAGCCAGCATAATGCCCAGGTCCATAAATTTACTTGTAATTTTTGTCCTCCTGGTATGGGGAAACCAGAGGAGCAAACACGCTGTCACATCAAAGTTCACCTCCCGATCCGTGACTGCATTCAGGAGTTCCCCCACCGCCTGCCAGTACGCCCCTAGTTTCGGGCAGTTCCACAGCATGTGAACCAGATCTACTTCGGGCTCTAAGCATCACGGGCATACCGCATCGACCGCCCGGAAATACCGTCTCACCCTCTCCGGTGTCATGTATGCCCTATGGATAATGAAAAAATGCACTAGTTGAAATCGCGCATTCCTCGTACCCTTCCAAGTCCTTTGCAACACTTGGCTCCAAACCGTGTCCGGTATGGGCTTGCCTACGCTGGCCTCCCATCGCGATTTCAGCGCTAGCAGTGGTTCCAGTCCCTCACTCCGCAGTCGATTATGGAGACAAGTCACCGCTTTAACAGTGCCCGCTGCCATCACCACATATTGGCATGTCACTGCTACCTCTGGCTCCTCCAACCCTTTCCTCCAGTATCGCCGTATCGCTGCCACCACCGCAGCATGCAGCAGGAAAGTCCCGTCCGGTAGACCAAATTTGTCCTGAAGCGTCCGATAGGGGGCCAGTGTTCCCTCCACATACAGATCCCCCACTACCTGCAGGCCCAGCTCCTCCCATGCTAACAATTGGGACCAATCACCTCCATGAGGTAGCGCCGTCAGCATCCCCAGCGGTATCTCCGGCGCATATGGGCGGCCTCCCTTTGTCCTCCTTAAACTCCTACGCCAGCATAGTTTAAGCGTTCTTTCTTCTATAGTAAGCTCTCTCACGTCTAGTTTCTGCTGCATTATTATGTAGGACAAGACACACCTCTGGATGCCTAGCCCCCGGTCACGCTCGGGGCCCCTGAATTCTCTGGCTACATTTTGCGTCAAGATCTGAAGTTGGGCCGCCAGATAGTATAATTCAAAGTCCGGAGCTGCCATTCCCCCCTCAGACTTAGGTCGAGTCAGGGTGTCCAATGCCACCCTGCGCCGCCCATGCCCCCAAAGGAAGCTAATCACCAGTGTCCTCAAATCTTTAAAAACCCGCTGCGGGATCCATACCGGCAGTGTCCTGAAATAATAGAGCAGCCGTGGGAGGGCTACCATCTTTAGCAACGCCACACGTCCCAGTACCGACAACGGAAGGGAGGCCCAAAAATCCATGCAGCCTTTCAGCCCACGAATACACCGCTCCACGTTCCCTCCCAAGAGGTCCTCGGCCGTATGGTAAATGCGTACCCCCAGATAGGTGAAACAGGAGGACTCCCACACCACCTCTCTCGTCAGCGGCGGACTGGGCATCCCTTTCCTCAAAGGAAATACACAGGTCTTGGTCCAGTTCACCCTGAGGCCCGATAGTTGGCCAAACCTACCCAGCATGTCCACCGCTCCTTCCAGTGACCGCACTGGGTCCGCCAGATATAATAACAAGTCATCGGCATACAACGATATGTAGTGTGATTCCAGTCTCTGCGCTATCCCATTGTATACAGTGCCCGACCTCGCCTGCGCTGCCAATGGCTCCACCGCTAAAGCGAACAACAGAGGGGATAGTGAGCATCCCTGCCTCGTTTCCCTACACACTGGATAAGCCGACGAGACAATAGGCCCCAGCCGCACCCGCGCCGTTGCCGACGAATAAAGCACCCTCGTCCATCGCCTAAAACCGTCACCTACCCCAAACTTCAGCAATACCCCATCCAGATATTCCCACTCGAGACTATCAAAAGCCTTTTCGATGTCGACCGCCAATACCACGGGGTCAAGCTCCGACACCCCAACACCATCCATAATGCGGATCAAACGACGTATGTTCATCGAGGTGTTCCTAGTCGGTATAAATCCCGCCTGGTCCCTATGCACCAACGTGGTCATGTGCGGCAGCAACCTGGCAGCTAGGATGCGACTCAATATCTTGTAGTCCACTGTCAACATGGACAATGGGCGATATGAAGTCACGTCCAATGCGTCTCTGCCCAGCTTCAGCAGCGGCACCACCAGTGCCTCCCTCATTGATTCAGGCAAGCACCCCATTCTCTTCGCTTCCGAGTACACCACCACCAGTCGAGGTGCCAATAGATCCACAAATTTGGCATAAAATTCCACCGGCAGCCCATCTACCCCCGGAGTTTTATTTCGTGCCATATGTTGTATCGCCCCTCTTATCTCCGTCAGTGTTATGGGACCCCCCAGGTCTTTCGCTTCTTCACTATCCAACACCGGTAACGGGATCAGATCCAGGTATTCGCCTATCTCCGAGACCTCTGCCTCTAGATGGCTTTCATAGAGGCCCGTGTAATAGGATCGAAATCGTGCCAGTACCGCTGATTGCGAATAGACCACCTCCCCGTCTTCCCTTCGTATACTCATTACTGGGCACCCCCTAGGCTCCGGATCAGCTAGTTTGGCCAAGAGCGTACCCACCTTATCACGCTCCTCATGCACCTTAGTAGCATACGCCTTATAATCATAGCACCGCAGCCGCTCCGTCTCAGTCGCCACTGCTTCTTTCGCCCGCAGCATTTGTTCCTGCAAGTACGGCCGCTCAGGCCTATGTTGTTCCAGCTCTCTCAACACCTCCTCCGCTTTTGTAAGATCATTCAAAACTGCTTTCCTCTCAGTCGAAAATCTGCCCATACAGACCCCTCTCACCACCACCTTCATTGCATCCCATTCCACCGTTCTGGTCGAGGCCGAGCCTCCATTCTCCCTAAAATAACAGTCTATGCCCTGTCGAACCGTGTCACTAAACACCGGATCTCCCAGTGTATCAGGCCGCAGCCGCCACGACGGAACCGCTGATCTCGCCTGCTGCCACTGCATTGATATCAGTAAAGGGTTATGATCCGATATGGTCCTGGCTAAATATTCAGACTGAGTTACGACCGCTGCTAGGGGACCGCTGCACAGCACAGAATCCAGCCTAACATGCAAGTCATGAAGTGCAGAAAAGTAGGAGTAATCCCTAATCTCAGGATGCTGTTCCCTCCACACATCTTTCAATCCCCACCTCTCCTGCCATTCCTTCCTGTGGGTCGCTAGCCTGCGCACCGGGGAGTCAACCAACGGGGGATGCGACCTATCCAGCTGCACATCAGTTATTGAATTAAAGTCTCCTGCTAGCAAGAGAGGGCCCGCCAAGAAGTAGGCCAGCGAGCTTGACAAACCCTCAAAGAAGTGGGCCTGATCAGAGTTGGGGGCATAAATATTGCACAGGATCACTTCTCTGCCACTAAGTCGCCCCTCAACCACTACATATCTGCCCTCAGGATCAATCCGCTGACTCGTCATTTGGAACGGCGTGCCCGCTCTTATCCAAATCAGCACCCCTCTAGAGAACGCTGAGTATGTTGTGCCAAAAACCTGCCCACGCCACCTCTTCTGCAATGCCCCACATTCTTTTTTGGATAAATGGGTTTCCTGCAGCATTGCTATCTGAACACCCCGCCTCACTAAGTAAGCATGTACCTTATGACGTTTCCCCATTGTACGCAGCCCTCGAACATTCCATGTGATACATTTCAAATTAGGTAATGTCCCCATGATGTACCGTTCTAAACCAAAGTCTCAGGCAACAATTCTTCCCCGCATTGCAGCAGTTGTACAACCCCTTCAAAACATCCCCAACAAGCCCCCAAACCCCACTCCCCAGGACAGGACCTAATAACCCAGCTTCAGCCCCGTTCCAAACCATCAACACCCCACACATTGTGCTAACCTGTGGTTGCCACCACAGAAGGCCTTAAGGGCCTCGAGAGGTCGGTGGAGTGCCGACCAGGGGTAGGCGGAGCCCCAACCCTACGCCCATGGTCCCATACTGTTCGTGCAGCCCCATACCTGGTAGTCCTAGAAATGTCGGGAGAGTCCCCACCAGCTAATATCACAGGATTGTCCAGCGTTCCCCAGCCTCACTCATTGAGCATACCATCTGAGGTTTGCGGTGTGACCACCGGACCCCCCGCACTCCCCGCTTCTGAGTCGTCGCACCCGGATTTCTCCTCCTCCTCCTCCGACCCCGACCCTCCAGATGTCTTCTCCTGTTGCGATCTTGTGATGTTCGCCGTCGCAGCCAGCGCTCCCATCCTGTCCGCTGCCATTTGCTTTTCTCGCTCAGTCTGTTTAAGTTTGTTCCGAGAGCGGATACGCTGCGATTTTCTAATCTGTACCGGTTGAGGCCGCTCCCTCCCGCTCTTGTGTGCACGATCTGTCCCTGTATGGTACAGTTCCAGCCACGACCACGCCTCATCAGGGGTCTGGAAGAAGTGGGTCCTATCATCAATGATCACTCTCAGTTTCGCAGGAAAGAGCAAAGAATATTGGATCCCTTCCTCTCGTAGTTCCCTTTTTACTGACAAAAAGGAAGCTCTGCATTTCTGAACTTCCTGAGTGTAATCTGGGAAGATCGTGACCCTGCTATTGTCCACTTGGAAGGGGCCCTGGGATCGTGCCCTCTGTATCAGTAGGTCGCGGTCCTTGTAGTGCAGCAATTTGACCACCATCGGCCGAGGTGGCCGGCCCTCCAGGGGCGGTCTGGCGGGAACCCTGTGCGCTCTTTCCAGAGAGAAGAAGGGAGACAACCCCTCCGGCGCCACCACTGTCTTGAACCAGGTCTCCATGTACGACACAGCGTCCCCTTTCTCAACTTTTTCTGGAAGGCCTACCACCCTCACGTTATTCCTCCGGTTGCGACTTTCCGCATCCTCCGCTCGTCGCTCCAGAATCGCCAGCCGGTCAAGAACATTCGTCAATTTATGTTCCGCAGTCACCACCGCCGGTTTCAGTTCCTGGAGCAGTTGTTCATTCGTCTTCACTCTATCCGAGAGCTTGGCGTGGTCTGCCCTCAGTAGTCCCAATCCTGTAGCTACCTGCGCAATGTCCTGGCGTAGCGAGTCCTTAGTCGCAGTGATCGCCTCCAGGATGGCATCAAGGCGCTGGTTCAGCCTTTGTTCCTGCAGTGAGGCTTCCCACTGGGGAGGGTTACCGTCTCCCTGCTCCAGAGCGAGTGCGTCGTCGCGCCCCTGTCGTGCAGTCGGGGCTTCGCCCAGAGCAGCCATCTTAGGCGCAACACGCGGAACACTCGGGCCGCTACCGTGGGTCACCCCAGGCCACCGCAGTCACTGCACAGGCTCCTCTGGTCCCGGAGCCCTTCACTGGCCCCCAAGCGCGACGCATGCCATGCACAACAACTTCAATCACGGCCTCAGCACTTCCCTGCAGCACCTTTGGGCGTCCCTCCGCTCGCAGCTCCTTTGCGTTGGGCTATGGCCGGGTGTCGACTGGGGCCACCAGCGCTCTGCGCAACCAGGGTGGCAACCCCCCAGCACTCAGCCAGAAGGCGATCGGGCGTTATCCAGGGCCCAGCCTATCCACCGCTCCAATCAGCACTCCACAGGTATCCAGGCCGCCCATTCAGCTCATCCACTGCGCTCGCTCAGGCCACACATCAGGCGGGTTCCAGACGGGCCCCCTACGATCTCCCCAGCTCCAGTCACTCACGTGGGGGCAGAAGGACCAGAAGGGCCCAGGTCCAGGGTCTCTTTTGCGGCCGCCGCTCAGGCCGTCACCTCCTCGTCGCTCCGTGCCTCCGGGCGGCTGATTCCTCTTCGGCCGGCCCCCGCAGTGCAGCCCCGCCAGTCCCCAGGGCAGGAAGCCACCACCCAACAACCGCGTCGCAGCCCCGGAGCAGCCCGCTATTCTCCAGGCTCTCTCGTCTGGGTGCTCGGAAACGGGAGGGGGAGGGGCGCCGCACTCCCCGTATCGCGGGGCGCCAAGAGCCCTGCCGGTCTTCCCCGCACGGAGCCTCCGTCCGGTCTCCGCTCCGTGCGCTCCACAAGGCAGCCTCCGGTGAGCCAGCGCCGAGCAGGGACACAGCTCTTAGTCCCTCCGAGCTCCGCTCGCCGCCATCTTGCCTTTGTTAGCCGGCCGGTGCCTCCGATCTCCGAGGTCCGGTCCGCTTGCCGCCAGCAAAGTCCTGCCGGAGTTTGAACTCTCTCCTCCGGCCCAGTAGCGCTCCGACTAGCAGAGACGTGCCTCCAGGGGCACCAAGGTGCAGAATAACAGGATTATTAGCGGGGCCTGGCGCGGAGCTACAGGCTCACACGGCCATCCCGGTCGGCGCCTAAGCCACGCCTCCTAGAGCTGGTCATCATGACAAGCCAATGATAAAACTATAGTTCTTATTGGTTAATTGTGTAAAATAGGCCTTTGGGGTGGGTTGTTATTACACTGTATTAAAGTACGTAGATAGGCTTTTTGTTACATACAATCAATCGTACAGATTACTGTTGTAAGCAGCAGATTTGGAGTTGGCTACCCCTTCTGACAAACTCTGGGATTAGCAGGTTTTCAATGGGTTAACCCTTGTGGGGTTTATTGTTTTGCCACTTGTACTTTTGTATGTACTTTTCATTCTATATTTGGATGTCTGATGATTGCCTTGTGAGAAAGCTTATTGTGAGAAAGTGGATTATGAATTGGGGTGGAAGGTAGTCCACCGCAAGTAAAAAGGACACTGTCTTGCTATGTCCAGGTAAAGGTTTCAGTAATTTAAACCGAACCTCAACCCCTGGCACAAGGAGACATGCTTACATGAAAGAAAATGTGTAAAGCATTAGCAATAGCACTATTGGTGAAATATTGAAAACACAATAGAAGTCCCTCTCCAATTCATACAACTAGAAAATTAGTTAATAAACAAATTGACATAAAAGCAACAAAAGGCCAATAGGGGGAAGAGGAGATATGAATTGTTAAAATTGTAACAAAAATGAGTGCTACAAATCCCCCAATTAATCGCAAAAGTAGTGCAACTGGTTAGGGTAGACTGGGACCTAGACGTGATTTCAGGCAGACTGCGATGGAGCGCTGGTCAGATACACCAACTAGGGTTGACCTAGTTGGAGGCTTTACCATGGGACTTAGGGCCATATCTATAAAAATGCCCATTTGCGATTCTCAAATAGCGATTTTGGGAGAATTGCTATTTGAGAATCGCAAAACCCTATGTATGTAGGATTAGCATATAATTTTGCGAATCCTACATATTCCTTCATTGCGAATCGCAAATTGCGATTCGCAATTAAGGAATACCTCCCCATTCATCCCTATGGGCATAGAGGCCCATAGGAATGAATGGAAAGACATTCTCAATTTGCGATTCCCAATAAGAGAATCGCAAACTGCAAATGCAATTTCAAGGGTGCCAGAGTGTCAAAAGGACACCCTGTCGGACCCCTAAAATGGGCATGGGTGCAGATGTGGCGCACACACATGCCCTAATGGCATGTATGTGAGTCACATAGCACTTTGAAAAATGCATAAAAGTGCATTTTTCAAAGAAATCGCAAATTACCACCAACTTGAAGTTGGTGATAATTTGCGATTCCTTAATCCAAATTGCACTTTTTTGGTGCTTCTTACATTGCATTTAAGGAATCGCAAAATTTGTGATTCCTTAAATGCAATCACAAAATAAGGAATCGCAAATTTTGCGATTCCTTATTTTGCATGCAGATTTGCCTCATACATACCATTTGGCAAAATTCTGCGAATTTCGGCGTTTGCGATAGCAATTTTGCTTGATAAATATGGCCCGTAGTCTCTAAAATGGAAGTCAAAATCCTTAAATGAGGCAAGGTAGCAGGCTATTTCAGAAGAGGGATCAACAACATCGGATAGACATTGGACGAGGTCCTGGTGAAGCCGTTGGTATTGCTAGGAAAGCCTCAGGGCAGGTAAATTAGAATTTCTTGGCAGGGAAGTCCTCTTGCCAGCCAGATACTTTTGTCGCTTTTGCCCAGCCAAGATTGTTAACTCTGGTCTTAGTCTCTTTTTCAGAGTTCTGAAACCTCCAGTATGGCACGGCTGTGGGCTGTGTCCCATGAGGGCTCCATGAGTCCGGACACGTTCTCATGGGGTCCCACTGAAGTGGATTTGCTACTAAGGAAAGTTCTGAATGTAGGAAACCTCTTTCCTCATCCCACTAAGGTTACACCTGACATGGGGCGGGGCCAAGCCGCGGACCAAGATGGCTGTGCAGCATTGAAGCTCCGAATGGTGTCCCAGCATCGATCCGGCTGTCTCCCTGAAAACATCCTTGATGTGGCTACACAACGTCCAGCACTTGTTCTGCATCGGATGGTGTGGTGGCAGTGATTTTTTTGGCCCAGAAATTGGTCGTATACATGCAAAACTCTGCTTCGAAATTTGGGGGGGCAGAGCCTGTGGAGACCGTTGATGCGGCCTGTTGGAGCCTACGGGTGCGCGCTGACTGCGCTATGGATCCCCATGGAGAAGCTGGGGCAGTGGTGAGTGCATCATTTACATTCCCCCCCATTCTAGGCCCTTGTCGACCGTTGCAGAGCAACCCTCCCGCTATGACAACTGCCGGGGGGACTGCAATTTCTCCGCTGACGATCCCGTAGGCCCTCGAGGAAACAGGGTCCTTGGGTGTACCGCGGGGGCTGCGGGGGGATGTTGAGCTGTTGGCACCCACACGATCCACTGGCCACGAGATTGCCAAATGATTTGGGCTGCGTGGAGCTGGATGCATCTGGCTCGGGCCCGCCCTCGACCGCAAGATGCCTTAGAGTGGGGGTGCTGCCCCGTCTACCCCGCAAAACACCAGATGGGCACCTAAAAGTAACTCTCCGTTCCTGGTGAAATCTGGCCTACGCTGCGTGGGGGAGAACTTTGCAATCCACTGAGATGCAGCAGCGCTTCTCTGCAGTGGTCGCTGGCCTCGGCTCCCATCCTTACAGCAAGATGCGGCCTGTTCTACTTTGTTGATGGGTCCATATTTTGCGGGGTAGATCTTTTCTATAGTCATGGGCCTGGTGCCTCCGTTGCGTCGACAAAGGCCTCCATTGATGACCTATTACTGAGGAGAAGCCAGTAAACCGACTTTCCTCTGCCCAGTTCCTGCTAAGTTGAGGCCTGTAAAACCCAGACAAACTCACCTGTCACCCAGACCATGTGCCCCGTCCTTATTCGATCTCTCTGCTGGGGGTCTCTGTGACCAATTTTGCTGGCCCGGGCACTCAGGTATGGGCAGAAAAGACACTAAGTAGAGAGTGCTCACGTTTCCCCATGCTGCAGAAAAAGCACAGGAATCTAACGTCACCATGGCTGATGGGGCCCAGGGCCCGGCTGTGGTGCTCGGGCTGCTTCCACTAATACAGATCTACTGACAGAACTCAGGGCTGGGTTCAAATCGATTGACAGCAGATTTGATACATTCGACAAGCGCCTGGACTCGCTTGGGGCTAAACTGCACATTCATGAAAACAGATTGGACACAGCAGCAGGTCGCATCTCGGATCTTGAAGATGGCGATGCCCTCTCTACAAAGCGCCTGGACCACATGGAGAAAATCCTGAAAGACATTGCTATTAAAAATGAGAATTTAGAAGCATGCAGTCACCACAATAGCATGCGTATTATTAGGGTTCTGGAGTCAACAAACACGGGCAGAATGGACACCTTTGTGGAGTCACTGTTGGTTGACATTTTTGGGAGGGACGTGTTCACCCCTGGCTTTGTGGTAGGATGGGCGCATCAATCTCAAGGCCCTCGTCCTAATCCTGGATGCCCACCACGCCCAATCATTGCTCGTATAATTAACTTTCGGGATCAAGACACGGCTCTACGCTTGGCCAGAGAACGAGGTGTCCTTTCCTGGCAGGGCTCCACTGTGTCTTTTTTCCCGGACATCACAATTATGGTACAAGAAGCCTGCTGCAAGTTTACTGGCATCAAAGCAGCACTGAGAAATCTAGGATACTGCATGCTGTACCCGGCACGACTGCGGGTAGATGTTAATGGGCGTTCCCACTTTTTTTGATAGCCTTCTGAAGCGCTGGAGTTTTCCAAATCCTATAAAAACTCAGACACTCAGCGGCGAGATGTTGGCAATGACCCATCCCCTCCCCACAGTGGTTCTGCTGTCAGTGTTGATCTTTTCTCTCATGAATGACTCTCGCACCGATTTGAATTGATCTTGCTCCTTTATAGCAATAGTTTAGATGCCACGTATTACTTTGTGGTATGGCAATTGAGACAGCCTATGTATATGAAGCCACAAGGACATATGATACCATAGATCACATTGTTCGTATTGCAGTTTGGAAAGGATTTCAAAGTAATAACATGATGTTTGTACGTAAACTCTTTGGTTTGGATAGTGGTTTGGCATGCCTTGCACTGGCCGCACTTGAAATGGCAGAGCGTGGGTGGTAAGTTCCATAAGGATTAGATAGATGGCGCATCAGGGGTCTCGAGGAAGGAACATACTACGTGGCCCTTGGCACTTTTGGCTTTCTTATACGAATGCATGGGAGGATTCCTTTGTTCTATGTAATCTGGTATCAGTGCCCATTGCCTATTGATCCCTTTCTTGATGGCATGGCTTTGTGTGGAAAAGGTGGTGACGCATATCATCCTTTGTAGAGATGCGTCTCCTTTCTCTTTTGGTGTCAGTAGGTTCTCACGGGGGTGAACCAAGCCCTTTTCTGTGCCCTCTTGATCAATCTCTTTGGGTACCCTCTCTCCACCAGTCAATGGCTCAGGTCATCTGATTCAGCCATGTAATCGGGTTTCTTGGAGCAGTTCCTGCAGATCCGCACGATACAGCGTGGTGTAGAGGTGGTTCCCCTCGCTCCTGATAGTGATTTCCAAGAAATCTATTGTTTTGGGATCCACATGCAAAGTAAATTGTATATCCGGGCTCCTTCCATTGAGTCATGAGTGAAAACTGCCCAATTCAGTTGACTCACCAGTCCAAATCATAAGTATATAGTCGATACACCTCCTCCACGAAGACATCTTTTCATTATAAGGGTTAAGTTTGCTGAATACAAAGGATTTTTCAAAATGGTCCATAAATATATTCGCCAAATCCGGGGCGAAGGCAGCCCCCATCACTACTACCTTTGTTTGGAGATAGAAATGGCCATTGAATACGTCTGATCCCTAGGATCCATGGAATTACATTTTCCTCTGAGGAGCATAAACTCACGCTCTTTGCAGACAATATCCTGATGTCTCTCGCCCCAAACCTCCGTAGTAGCCACCCTGGATGAATTGCGCCACTTCGAGAGGGCAGCGGGTATCTGCATTAATCTGACCAAATCACACTTACTCAACTTAACAGTCCCTCCAGCACATGTAGAGCGGCTAGGTGGATCGATGCCCTTCAAATGGGGAAAAACACAACCTCACTTATCTAGGTATTAAACTCACTTCCAACATTAAGGACTTATTTCAACTTAACTACCCATCATTACTGCTGAAATTAAGAATTGACTTCAAGAGATGGGCATCGATGACCATCTCCAGGCTAGGTAGAATATATGCCATTAAAATGACAGTCCTGCAAAAACTACTCTATTTCTTTCAGGGACTCCCAATAGCAGTAGACCTAGTTAGTTTGCGGCCCTGCCCTGTTTGATGATCCACTTTATATGCCAAAGGGGTAGAGCCTACCTGTCTTTCAAGTTATTACAACTTTCTAAATTCTCAGGGGGGCCTATCTCTACCTGACTTCAACTTATATTACAAGACTGCGCAGTTGAGAGTTATTCCCGAGTGGCCCGCCTGCGAGTCACATAAATATTGGTTCCACATGGATAGGGCTGTGGTTGGTAAACATATCTGGGATATACCATGGAAACTAAAAGCCAACACACCCCTAATGCCTACCTGAGCACCCCCACATGGATTTTTCTTAAAGTATGGAATGAGGTGACTAGATTGGAGAAGTGGAAGACCTTCCCCTCCCCCTTCACCCCAATTCACTTTAATCCGGCATTTCTATCAGTGCACATTTAGGACCCTTTGAGGCATGGAGGGTGGGGGGTTGCCTCACTGTATCGAAATTACTCATAATTGGGACATCCGAACCTTTGAAAATTGCCACAGGACTTTCAGCTGTCTCCCACAAATTATTTCTGTACAGTCAGCTTAAACATTGGGTACTTCAGCCAGAAATGCATGAGGCCACCACCCGGGACTTAACACCTATTGAGCAATTTGCTTGGAGAGGCAGTGGTACGAAAGAAACCATTTCTTTTCTGTATACCCTGTTAATAGAAACCCTATGCACCCATAGGCTAAATGGAACACTGGGAACAAACACTGGGGGTCCCATTACGGAGGTTAAATTGTCTAGACCGGTGTCTTAAACCAATCATTCGATGGGTTTAAAGGAAGAACACTATGAACTGTTATTTGATTGGTACCTCTATCCCACCAAACCTAAGCAGATATTCCCCCAGACCACCTTCTATCATTGCTGGAGAGGTTAAGGGCTTTGAGGCGATTTTAAACACATCTGGTGGGACTGCCCAATTATCCGGACTGAAATATTTGCTCAACTTAAAATAATACTTGGGTATCCAATACCAGATGATCCTGGCTTTGCACTCCTAGGGCTAAGGAGTGATTCACTTAGATATCAGGCAAACTGCGATAAGTCTGTAATGTGGCTGTGCCTGGAGACAGCCAAAATGGCAGTGGCCGCAGCATGCAAATGAGTGGAGACCCCCTCCCTGACACAGTGGCACACAAGGCTGCAGAGAGCGGTTAAAATGGAGCACATGGCAGATATATTACTGGACTCCTACAATATCTTTGATATATTTGGGGCCCCTTAGTGAGTTATCTCTCGGAGGGCCTGCTTTTGTGTGCATGCCCTACTAGAACGAGGGTTCTACATCTATTCCAATTTTGAATGCACAGTACCTGTGGGGAGGCAGAAATGCATACATATTGACTTAACTTCTCAAGAATTATAATGCACTGTCTCACAGGGAAACACTTTTATATGTTTTCAAGACGCTCCCATGTACTGTAAGTTTCTGTGCAGGATTTAGTTATGGGGGTTAGGGTTACAAGATTAACTTGTTTATGGGGGAAAGTTGTTTGATTGTACTTTCTTGTAATGGGCAATATGCTCCTTCCGAGCACTTGGCTGCTTCTATAATTGTGAACACTGTACCTTCGAAATAGCTACTGGACTTTTAGAAGGAGGTGTACCAACTGCTTGTTGACATTGCAATCCTATGACAAATGAATAAAGATAGATATATAAAGTTTTTGAGCATGATTTGCTCAAAAACTACTGAACAAATTTACACTAAAACACTAAAATCACTCTTTTTGGATCTAGATTTAGCAATCTGCCAAATTTGATGTAAATCCGTTCAGCGGTTTAGGCTGTAGCCATGTCTAAATTTCCTATTGGAAAATTAATAGGGAAAATGCGTTTTGGGACCCCCACTTTTTTCCTGGCCCCCACATGACAGATCATCCCAACACTTTCAATGTGCAAACTAGGTGAAAATGAGCACTCTATTGGAAAGTTTTCTGACGATTTGTCAAATGGCGCCAAAATTATTAGCATCACAAAAAATGCATTTCCCATGTCAACACGATCTGAACTATTAACTTCCCAGTGGTCACCATTTTCCCCTTTCATTTTATATCGCCAGTAGGTTGTATACATATATTACCTACTGGCGGTTGCCAGTAGGTAGTTCTAATTAGGATGTAGTTTCCATAGGAAGACATTTTTTTACGACTTTAGGGTAGTTTGATGGATCCTTGCAAAATGTTCACGCTCAACGTTCGGTTCAGCTGCTGTCCTGAAATGATTGAGGTGATCTGTCCAGCGGGGGCCAAGAAAAAGGGGGTGTACCAAAACTCGTTCCCCCATGCTAATTTCCATAGAAAATGTACACACAGCTACAGCCCAAAATGCTGAACGTACTAACACCAAATTTGGCAGAAAGGCAGCTGTTGGTCCAGAAAGACACCTTTTGGTAAATTGGTGTGAATCCTTTCAGTAGTTGCAGAGTAATTTAAAGAAACCTCAAATTGTACATAGAGGAACATGGAGGATTTTAAAAAAGAAAAGGGGGCAGGACCCAAAAAACATTTTTTGAGAAATTTTGGGCGGGAACCACAGACCTCACTGAAAATGTAAAAAAAAAGAAAAAAGTGCGGGCTCTCGCACTTAATTAGTTATCAGCCCCCGAATGGGCCAAGTCCTTGGGACATTTTGGTAATAGGGGAGAGGGGTCACAAAGGACATCCCTCCTTGGGCTTATTATTGCCCCAGGGACCACCACCTCCCCGGAACTTATTGATTTATAAACAGGGGCCTCTCTGAGCCCCCCAGGCCCTAGGGACCACCACCACCCTGGGGCCACATTGACCAAAGAAATCTGGGGGCCGTTTGGATCCCTGAGCCCCAGGGACCCCCACCTCCCTAGGGCTATTGCTTTTTTTATGGGGGGCCTCTCGGACACCACCTGGCCACCAGAACCAGGTCGGACCAAAATAAAATTGTTTTTGGGGGCCTCAACCCCCCCCCCAGGCCCCAGGGACGACCACCTCCTGGGGCTATCTTCCTTTAAAATAATTGGGAGGGGGCTGCACGGGTCACTTCCTTGGGGCAGGCCTTCCAAATTAGAATGGGAGGGGCATCGCGGCCCTCCTCCTGAAGCCATAGATGGGCCTGGGGACTGCCTGACCCAGGGTTGGCTCCTACTTTGTCCCAAGGTGCCCATCCCCAGGACATAGCAGTTTGCTATGGTTTGGCGGGAGCTTTACCACTCCCGCCAAGCCATAGTAAATGCTCTGCTTCCAGCAAGCAAGAGCACTAAGTATGCTCTTGCTTGCAGGAAGCGAGCAACATTGTTTTCACAGAGAGGGAGCTGCATATTTAGCAGCTCCCACTCTGTGAAAGCAATGCAGCCCTTTTAAAAAAGGCCTGGCTCTGGGGGATGGGGTCACTGTGGCCACAATCAGCAGAGGGAAGGGGGCGGGGGGCACTCGTCCCGTCCCCTAATAAATAAATTTAAAAAAGCCGGACTGGCAAGTCGCCAAAGTCCCTACACTCTTTCTCAACTATTCTGCAATCGTGCCTCCTGGTGCAGTACTGATAGGGGGAAGAAGTCCCCTTGGATGCTGAGGGTCCTTGGGGGGCAGGAAGCTCTTCTGTTTCATCCAGTAAGTCTCATACAGTGGGATTGCTGATAGGTCTTTGGCAGCCATGACCTCTTTCTTCACTATTCTGCAAATGTACCTCCTGGTGCACTACTAGTTGTGGGATGAAGTGCCCTTGGCTCTTGAGGGTCCATGGCTCACTACTACCCCTCCTGGTACTTCCAGTAAGTCCCTGACAGCTGGATTGGTGAGAGGTTGTTGGAGTTCATGTCCCCTTTCTCCACCACTCTGCAAACGCACCTCACGGTACACAACTGGTTGGGAGATAAGCTCCCCTTGGCTATAAGGGTCCTTGAGGGCCAACTACCCCTCCTGTACCTCCAGTAAATCCCACACAGTGGGATTTCTGAGCAGTCTTTGGAGCCTACGCCCCCTTTCTCCACCACTCTACAAACGCGCCTCCTGATGCACTACTGGTTGAGGGGATGAAATCCTCTTGGATGCTGCGGGACCTTGGGGGCCAAGAAGAAGCCCTCCAATAAGCCCCATACAGTGGGATTCCTGAGAGCTGGTCGGTGCCCGACCCTTTTCTTCACCACTCTGCAAACACGACTATTAGTATAAAAAAACATAGTAATTCACTTAAAAAAAACAAAGGTTACAAGGAAATTATAGTTAGGAAGTAGAATTTGAAAAACCGTAGATTTTAATTTAAAAAAACAAAGGTTACAGGGACATAATAGTTAGGAAATAGAATTAAAAAAATCTTAGAAATTCATTGAAAAAAAAAACAAAATTACAGGGACATTATAGTCTAGTTACGAATTTCCTTGTACAAAACCAGTGAAGTTCAGCTGTTATATTACCTGAGCGGACTATAACTTATGCCCCCACACTGCACTGCTTATGATCTCACTTATTACATCACTCATGACATGGTCAATGTCATCACTGATGACAACCCTGATGACATCTCAAATGACATCACTTTTGACATCATCTACAGAACCCCTCAGAAACCAAATCAGACCCCATATAACCTCTTGTACACCCACTCACACACACACACAACCCCTCACATACCCATTCACAGACCCATAGAGGCACACACACACCCACTCACTCATACAGCCACTCACACAATCATTCACTCACCCATAGCCCCACTCATGCAACCAGACACTCATCCTTATAGCCACTCACATAGCCATAAACTCACCCATACAGCTACTCACACACCCACGTATTTACTAACAGTCACACAAACACCCACTCACCCATAAAACCTCTCAACACAGCCACTCACTCACCCATACAAGCACTCTCACACTCACTCACAGACCCACAAAACCACTTACATACCCATTCACATATCCATATGAGCACTCAGACTTCGGCTCACTCACCCATGAAGCCATTCACACAGACACTTACTCTCCAATACAGCCACTCACACACCAAGTCACTTAACCAAACACCCACTCATACAGCCACTCACTCACATATACAGCCACTTACATACCAAAGCACTCACTCATACAGCCATTCAGCCACAAACTCACTCACTCACCCATATAGTCACTATACACTTACTTACCTCCATAGAGCCACCCACACAACCACTCACTCACTCATCCAGACACTGAACTACCTACTCACTCACCTATACAGCCACTCGAACAGCAACTCATTCACTCAGCTACTCACACAGCCACTTATACACACATACTGCCACTTAAACACCCATACACTCAAGGATATAGTCACACAGCCACTCCCATAATATATGTGAAAAGTAGTGTCATGCTGTGAGTGATGGCATTTTGCTTTATCATATTTGCTTGAAAATGAGTGCACTTCAGAGGCAGGGTTTTAGTTTTCCATGTACTCCTAGTATTGTTTAGAAGTTGAAGCTCATTAAATGTAATAACGTAACTCCTGTGTTAGCCTCCGGAGAAGCAGGCCTTGCAGTAGTGTAACATTATTTAAATAATTTTTCACTACAAGGACATATAAAACTTAAAATTATATGCCCTACTTTTCAAATACATTGCACCATACCATGTGGGCTGTTTAGGGTCTCCCCTAATTGTTATTAAAAAGGCAGGTTTGAGCCTGGAAACATTTTCAGGGAGTTTAAAATGGCACATGCAGGCTTCAATGGCAGGCCTGAGACAGATTTGCAAAGCTACTTAAGTGGGTGGCAAAACAACTGCTGCAGAACCACAAATAACATTTAATCTGCAAGCCCTGGGTAAATGTAGTACCACTTTACTGGGGACTTAAAAGTAAAATAAGTATGCCAATTGGGGACAAGCCAAAGTTACCATGTTTTAAGGAGGGAGCACACACACTTTGGCACTGGTTAGCAGAGGTAAAGAGCACAGGATCCTAAAGCCAACAAAACGAGAAAAGAAAAATATGGAGGAATAAGGCAAAAGGTTTGGGGGAAGACCACCCTAACTAAGATTGACAGATCTAACAAGCATGTTTCCTTTTTTCTACATTTATGTTTTTAATTTATTTTGCATATGCTTGTTGAGTTTGTGTGTGTGCTTTAATGTGGATCAGGTGAATGCAAGAAAGAGTCAGCTTATGAATAAATGGCTTCAGGATTTCAAGGATGAGTGACTGAGTACATCTACGATTGACTTACTGAGTGCCCAATCTCATCATTCACTGATGAGGCCCTTTAAGCAGACCTATTGGCATCGAAAAGTTTGTTAAAATAGATGGGGTAAGAAGCCAAATAAGTTATGTTATAAGAAAAATTGAAGGGGAACTAATTAAATATTCTAAATCTTGAAGATATTCAGTCGTACGTAAGATCAATGTTTTTCCAAAACACCAAATTATAGGTACGGCTTTAAAAAAATGATGTGCCAGGTAATAAAACTGGATTGCACTGCTGACAAGCATTTGAGCTCATCTGATACAGTGTGTTCCATGAGTAAATGGCTACCTAAAATCATATTCTGCCAGTTTTACATTTTGTGTCAGAACATGATGGTGCTGCTAATTATGTTTATACCAGGTGTTGTGCTCAAGTATGCCAGAGTGCTGCTGGAAATGTAAAATTGCCTGAAATAAAGCTGTAAGAATTGGACGACCGTGTAATGCCAAAGTACCTGCTTAGTGAGAAAAATCCGAGTTCTGGTGATTTTCAGCAGTTTCACTCGATAAACACAAAGGAAATAATAGTTCTATAGTTTAATAATAAAGCATTTATTAACGGGAAAAAGCTAGTGTTACAAGTTTGTATACAAAGGAAATATCGATAAGAGAAATCCTTTAATTCTTCCCAATCAAGGTATTTCTGGCACAGAAAAGAACGTTCCGGTCAAAGATGCAGGGCTGGTTAGAGAAAAGGCTCAAAGCAAAATGCACAAATGAAAGGTGAAAAATGGGGAGTAACAGAGGGAGAAGTAGAGAAAACCGGGAGTTTGTCTAGAGTAATCACTGGTGTTCAAATTGGTTAATACAGCCTATTTAACAGGAGACCACTCTTTATCAAGGGGCTGGGTCAATATCTGGGCTGTGGTTTAGTGTGATAGGCCTGGTGCAGGTTACTCTCATATCTGTCACTCCACTTTAGGAAACTGGATTTGTCAAGTAGGCTATATATAGTCGTTTGATACCACTCACGGCCGGCATAGCTCGCGAGTGGTGGGGTGAGAGCGGGGGGAGATGTGGGGGTCGTGTGTCGCACAGGGGAGGGGGATCAGAAATTAAAAAAAAGAAATAAAAACTTACTTCGAGGCCTTGTCCCGCGTGTTCTCTGCTCCTGCTCTCCGAAAGGAAGAGGAAGCAGGCAGCCAGGCTTCCTCCCCTAAGCCAATCACAATGCTGCAATGCAGCGTTGTGATTGGTCTGAGCTACTTGACACAGTGCTCAACCAGGGGCTGGAGGCGTGGGCATTTTCTCCATGCAATCTATAATACAGCCTGCATGGAGAACAAGGAAGTGTGCATGACTGATTTAGGCGGCCCCAGAGACCCATCCAAACAGTCATTGTGCACTTTAGAAGTGAGTAAACCACTCCTCCCTGCCCTGCTCGGAGAGCAGTGCAGCCCCTCCCAGTCGCCCGCCGCAAAGCAGCAGGACATGAAACATAAAATGACAATAACTCTAATTTATTGTCATTTTAGGTTTCTCACTGCTTAAAAGCAATGGGGCGACGCACCTCGCCACAACAGAGGAGCCGCCCCAGTCTGATACATTTTCTACAGTACCGGTTGCATGTGAAGCACCACTGCCATGCAGAAAACCGCATTGCACTACTGCCATGCAGAAAACAGCATTACCCCACTACATGTATGCCATTTTCAGGCTAGCATCCTTATTGCTAAAATAAATACTGCACCATTGTCATCCGAGAAACCAAACTGTCCCATCCCGCATAGGGCCACCATCCAAAGGTTGTGTCACCACTACAGCACGCCAATAGAGTATGAGTGATGATCCACACTATTAGTAAGTGAATGCTAACAGCTGCCTGATTGGTGTATCCTGCAGCATCTCGCACAATGATGCTACTGCCATCTGTTGCTCACGTCCTTACATTGGTGAGTCCATTCATCTAAAACGCTGGTGATTTCAATTGTAGAACTGGTTGACCAGACAAGAACCGTCTTATTAAAGAAACAATCTTAAGACTAATACATTCTGAACAGTTTTTATGCCTGAAGTCCTTCTCAACAAAGGTATCATTTTGTTTAAAGGATTGACTCTGTCACTAGAGTGAGTATCATTACTTAGATATGAGTACAAGCTCCTGTTTGCTTAGATAGGTGGCAATGCCACCCACAGCCTGTTTGTGGGAATGGTCAGTAGATATCTGGCAGCCAAATGAGTGTGAATTGATAAACTGGCTGCTAATGTGCAGAGCATATGATTGGCCAAGTCGATGGGTGGGCTTTACTTATGTCTCCCTTAACTAGAATCACCTGAGACTTAAAACAGAATCTACTAGAAGTCTGTGAGGTGTCATGGAGGGACTTCCTATGGAGATTAGGGCTTAGCTGGCAGGCCGGCTGGCTGGATTTCTCCCAGGGTTTGTGACTGAACCAAGTAGACTTTACAGTAGCAGCAAATGTGAGCCGAATGCAACTTTCATTTGCTGATGGGTGTACTCCTATGATGGACTCTATTCCAGCACTCCAACAGGCAGGGTTAGGCTTGACCTAATAGCAACACAGTGCAATGGGTTCCAGATGAATGTTACCAACAGATCTGAAATTTCTAAAGTCTGCTGTGTATTCCAGTCTGTTTACCAGATTTCAGCCACTATATGGTTAATGTGCAAATTGTCTAACTCGAAACTCACAATCAATCACCGACTAACTCTAGACAGAAGTAAGTGTCAAGGCACTACTCTGACAATAGGCACTGTGAAATGTTAATAGCCAGTGTAGTAAAGCTGACTGTAATGTACAGGGCAACACCGATAACTTACGTCATATAGGGCCAGATGTAGGTCGGCAAATACCGGTCGGTAACGTATATACCTGTGTGTAAAATTATTTTTATAAATGTATATATATATTATTATTTATCATTACATTTTTGTAATCTACCTGTATCTAATAAGTTGCAGGGCTCTGCACTCCAGAGATAACTGCACTCATTAAATACACAGTAATAATGACTTTGACTTTTATGGATAATAGCAAACCGCATTATAGCAACAACAAAAAAAAACCTCCCCCCACCAGATTGCACCCATGTCACATAAATCCATCCATCACGCTACTTCACACCCGGGAATCCCAGTCCCTCCGAGTTGTCCTGCCCCCACCACCTTCTTCCATGTGAGCTGCATGTGAATAAGTCTGGCAAGCGTGCCTCTACCTCCTGTGGCAGGTCTAATTCTAGACCCCGGTAGTCCGCCCACCTCTTCCATATCTTATAATGTTTGCCCGGGCACCCCTTGGCAAGGAAAACGGGTTGTTCAAGCCCCATACTAAAATCTAGCACATTTTTTAAATGCGGCCACCGATGGAGCCCTAGGTGCCTTCCAGACCCTGGCGATATCTCTTTTCGCTAACGTGAGGCCTAATAATCTAAAATGATAACTTTAACAACAAAAATGACCTGAACTTTGCAGTACTTTTAGAGTTCATTAGTAAGCTGCTGGATCCGGGATTCATTTTTTTGTAGCACGGTACTTCAGTGCAAAACTTGGGAACTCCATTTTGGATAATTTGATAAATCTGGTTGAGCACAAGGGGATTGAAGTGGTAGCTCGAGGTCTAGGCCACAAGGTGTGTGCGCTTTACTCCCACTGGGTTCATCTTGATTTTTGTAATGCGATGGGGGTGGTGAAGCCCCAGACCAGCAGCAGTTACCTACATGTGGGGCACACCATTTCCCTTGATTGCATTTATAGTTCAAGATCCCTTACGAATCTGGATGTCGATGGATTCGTTGATCACTCCATATTCAGCGATCATAACGCTTTGACCATTTCCGCACAAGGGCCTTTTGACACTTCCAGTAGGATTAGGGGTTCCACAGGGACTTAATAGGATCAGGGAGATGGCTAGTCTGGTGCTCTGTCAATATGGATGAGCGTATAAGGGAACTGTGTACACATCACTTGGACTTGATTGTTTGTTGTCTCTCATCTGCCCAGGATCGCCCAAGATGTACCTAGGAATGCGTTAGACTAGGCTCTGTAATTGCGATTCTCCTATTAACATGACCAGAGAATCTGGATTTCATTAAAGACACGGAGGCTAGCATTATGCATACAACTTTTAATGCAACTCCAAACAGCCGCATATGTCATAAAGCAATAGTTCCAATGGAACATTACTAACAAAACAATTCTACAAAGTACTAGGCAATCAGCCTCTTTTAAATAAGGAGTAAAGTAAGGAAAAGTCATAATGAGAAATTCAACGATGAGACTTCAAGTAAACCAAGGTGGAAGAAGGCAAGAAATAACTTCAAGATCCTTAGGGAAGTAGTCAGGAACATGAGTTCAGGAGAGGTTATCTGAAAAGGAAAGAAGTGTAAATAAATCTAGATATATGAGCAAAGATAAATCCTGAAAAGGAAATGAAAATTAAAGAGAAACAATTCAATAGTTGTAGTATGTTCATTGTTAAAGCAAGAATAATATCAAATACATAAATACATAAAATATTAACCAAGAACCACCCAGGGAGAGTGGGAGGGATAATGCTAGCCTCCGTGTCTTTAATGAAATCCAGATTCTCTGGTCATGTTAATAGGAGAATCGCAATTTCATTACAAGACCGGAGGCTACCATTATGCATGTTGGTAGCCATGTAACACAACATTAGACATATGAGAGATCGGTTTGCAATAATGATGAGCAAAGGTTCTAGAGTTTGACCAATCAGCAGCTTTAAGAATATCATCCAACTTACCTCCAGACCAAAAGGATTTACTAGCCATAGCATCTCTGATAGAGTGTGGTTTGAAGACATTTAGGTCAATACCAGCAAGATTCATAACAGTTTTTACCCACCTTGCAATAGAAGTAGAGGAGACAGCCTTATGAGGCTTAACGAAGGAAATAAGCAGCTGATTAACACCACAGGGGCGAAGGGTACTTGTCATCAAATCATATTGTTTCAAACAATCCACAACACAAAGTTTTTTACACATATCAAAACGAGGATAGAATATGGAATCAGACATAGTTTTGGTCCTTCTGTGGAGTTCAAACTTAACTCCAAACATATCATAAGATCTATAAGATATATCGAGAGCTTTAACATCAGAAACTCTACGACATGAAATTAAACAGAGTAGAGTAGCTAACTTAATAGAAAGATTCTTTCTGTTCAAAAAAGAGTTATCTGGCCAACTGCAAAAAAGGTCAAGAATCAATTTGACATCCCACAAAGATTGATATCTAGGTTTGGGGGGTCTTCTAAGTCTGATACCTTTCTTACCTACCGTTCTATTGTTGACCAGGGAGTGACCAGCAGAAATGGCGGATCTATAGCAGTTGATAGATCTATAACTTAAACCTCTGTCGAATTGATCTCCGAGGAAGTTAACTATATCAACGATAGGTGCCTCCACGGGATCCAAGTCCCTTTCCAGGCACCAACGTAACCACACTTTCCAGATGTTGTTATACCGGTAGTGTGTCCCTGGGGCCCAAGATTCTCCGAGGAGAGTTGAAGCTGTAGACGAAAGTCTTGCGAGATCATTGGATCTCCTGACACTCTCCAAGCAAGAAGGTTCAACTTCCCTATATGAACAAGGGGGTGAATTTGACCGTCTATGTCGGTGAGAAGGTTGTTGAGGGAAGGAATTAGGAAGGGAAGATCGCAGGACATCTCTAGAGTAGTTGGGAACCAGGCTTGCGAAGGCCAAAAGGGAGTTATCAGAACGATGGAGGCATGTTGATGTCTCACTTTCTGAAGGACTCTCTGAATCATTGCAAAGGGAGGAAAGGCATATGCGTTGACTCCTACCCAAGACTGCAGAAAGGCGTTGACTGCTAGAGCACCCGGGTCGGGCATCCAGCTGTAGTAAGGAATTAGTTGGAAGGTCAGTCTGCTCGCGAAAAGGTCTATTTGAAAGGGACCCCAGAAATGGTTGAGGGATCTGAAAACTAGGGTGTTGAGTTTTCAATCGGAATGGTCTAAAAGGAACCTGGAATTCCAATCTGCAGAAAGGTTGGAATCTCCTGGGAGGTATTCTGCTCTCAAGGAAATTTTGTGCTCTAGACAAAACATCCAAAGTTTTTTGGCTAAATTTGATAAGTCCTTCGACTTTGTTCCACCCAGACGATTTATGTAAGCGACAGCTGAGATATTGTCCATTTTTAGAATTACTGATCTGCCTTGAAGCGAGTGTTTGAAACTCATTAGGGCGTAAAGGCCTGCAGTCAGTTCCAGATAGTTTATATGATGAGAAGACTCCTCTCGGGACCAGATTCCACCAGTATTCTGATCTAGGAGACAGGCACCCCAACCATGGAGGCTTGCATCCGATTCCAGAATAAAGTCCGGTGTTGAACCGAATATTGCTCTGCCATTCCAGGCATCCAAATTCTCCAACCACCAGGTCAGTTCTGAAATGCAATCTTGATTCAGGGAAACATGGTCTTCGTACCAGAGGCCTGATCTCAAGGCACTTCCTTTTAACCTCTGGAGGGCTCGATAATTCAGAGGGCCCGGAAAGATGGCTTGAATGGAGGAAGAGAGAAGGCCGAGGAGTCTGGCCAATTCTCTTAGGGAAAGGTTCTGATGTTTGAGGACACGTCTTATATCTTTTTTGATCTTGGAAATCTTCTTCTGAGGAAGGAGGAGGAGACAGTTGGAGGTGTCTACGGTGAAACCTAGGAATTCCATGGATTTTGAGGGAGACAGTATTGATTTTTCTTTGTTTACAATAAAGCCAAGATTTTCTAGAAGATCCATAACCGTTTTGAGGTCTTGAAGGATCTGAGAAAGATCCTGAGACATGATAAGAATGTCGTCTAGATAAATGATCATACGAATTCCCTTTTCTCTTAGAGAGGATGCAACAGCTCTCATTACCTTGGTGAAACACCAGGGGGCTGATGAGAGACCGAAGGGAAGAGCTTGGAATTGATAGAGTCGGTTCTTCCAAATAAACTGTAGGAAGGATTGATGTTCCTTGGCCATGGGGATGGTAAAATAAGCGTCTTTGAGATCTAGTTTGACTAACCAGTCCCCTTCCAACAAAAGATCCCTTAAAAGATGGATGCCTTCCATCTTGAAGTGTCTGTAAACGAGAAACTTGTTGAGTTCCCTGAGATTTATGACAGGTCTCCAACCTTTGTCCTTTTTTCCACAAGAAAGAGAGTACTTACAAACCTCAGAAGTTCCATGGGAACTTGTATGATTGCGTCTTTCTGTAGCATGGAGGAGATCTCCTCTTCTATGATCGCTTCTTGAGCAGGAGAAAGGGTCATTACTCTTGGGAAAGAAGACTGAATTGGGGTATCTATAAAATCTATTGAAAAACCGGAAACGGTGTTCAGGACCCAAGGATCTACAGTGATAAGTTTCCAATTTTCGACGAAGAATCTCAGTCTGCCCCCCACTTTGAGGGAAGGGGAGGGAGGAACCAAAACACTTACTTTGAGGGTTGATGTCGTTAGGTCCTCCTCTCGGTCTGGAGCCTCTCGAGCGGAAGCCTCTTCCTCTTGGAGGATAAAATTGAGATTGGTAAGAGGATTGGTAACTGCCTCTGCTGTCGAAGCCTCTGGATCTACCGTAGGGCCTTCGATTAAAACGGCCGAAAGATTGGCCCCTTCTTCCGGCCCTGCCAAAAAGGTTATTGGTGTTGGGGTTGAAGACTTTCTTCATATTCTGGTGAGCTCTGTCTAGGGCAGTAAAGGTTGATACATATCTCCCTAGCGTTTTGATAAGGTCTTCTCCAAATAATAGTCCCTTTGGATTGAGGGAGGGCTCTTTGTCAGCCAAGTCACTCAATTTGCGGCTAATCTTTGTAAGTACGACCCTCCTCCTTTCGGAATTAAGGCCAGCATTTGCGTTTCCTAAGAGGACGAGTGCCCTTTGGCTCCAGCCACGTATGAGGTTAGTATCCAAAGTGGAGCCATTGATGTGACTGTCTTCGGCTGCATCTATGATTTTAGAGAGGGGACCCAAGATGTCTAAAACTCGATCTTGGCAGATTTTGAGAGATCTCTCCATGCCCTTTCTGGGATCTCTCCCGAGTTTGAAGAGATACTTTATCAACTCTGGGTCGAGATTGGGCGTTTGGCAGACTTTGCCTTTAATGGAAGGTCTTGAGCATTCCATTCGTAGGAGATTGCGAGTATTTCTCTCAAGCGGATTCCTGATCCACTTGCTGATGAATTGGCTGACATGTTCCAAAGGAGTCCAATCGTAGCTCCTAGGATGTTTGATATTGAGGGGAGAAAACATCTCTTGACCAAGGGGGTCTAAGATACTATCCTTTGAGGAGGAGGGTAGGTTATCATCAAAGGATTCGAAATCCTGATCATCCTCATCTAAATCGAGGACGTATTCGTCGGGAAATTCTGACATAGTATCGTTATAATCGTCATGGGTAAGGTTATTAAAATCGTCATGGTCAAGAGAATCATCATTTCGAGCACTAGGATAGGTTGTGCCGCTGAGGACACCTTTAGGATTTGTGCCGCGATGGACACCTTTATACGTTTTGCCACGGTGGACACCTTGATAAGTTGTGCCGCTGAGGACACCCGAGGTACTAGGACCTGAGATAGTGCTCTTAGGGGTAGTATCAATATTTTTAGTCAGGGAGGTCATTATCAAGTCCTCCTTGGGATTCTTCTTCCTCTTCTGGGGAGAGGGGTCTCTTGGATGCCATGACTGGGAGAGCGTAGAAAACATGCAGGAGCGCATTTCTCTATGGATAAGAGATTTAAATGCCTCATTATCAAAGTTAGGGAGAGAGACGTTGTCTTGGTCTGAGTCTGAGTCAGACATTGTAAGGAGATAAAGGTATAGTATATAACAAATTACAAGTTCAGTTCTCTCCTATTCTTTTTTTAAAAATATAATATAGTATGGTAAAGGGTTTTTAAAACAGGCGCGTTTTACCCCTGTTTTTTTTTTTTTGATGATTATAGTAGGAAAAGGCTTTGTTTTTAATTTACGTGCGCAGAGAAGCAGAAGCAGCCGATCGCGTCGGAAAAACCGTCAGTTTCCCGACCGCGATCAGCTGGTTGCCTGGGAGCCGTCATTCTAATCCCGCGGTTAGAGGAAAGGGCTAGGCGGACACAGCGTGCAGCGCGTGGTTCGCCAAGTGCCCTTCCTCTAACGGTCGTGCTAAACGGGAAGGGCACACAGAAAGGCAGCTGGAAGGTAGAGAAGTCGGCGCTGTTGTCCAGGGATGTATCTCGAGTGGGTTTAGGGGAATGAGGAATCAGGGCGAGCCGACCTCCGTAAATTGGAGGTCGGGGATCGGACAGGTCGGGGAAGGGGGAAAAGGAGGCCTTCCACGACGGCGAAATCTGGAAATCAGCTACATAAAGAAGTACCACATCAAAGACGTGGTAGGCGACAACGTGAGGGTAACACCTACCGTGTAAACCTATGCGCTCATAATGAGGCGAACACACCTAAAGGTAAACGCAAGTTATTATCAAGAGCAAGTATACAGTACTAAGAGCAAGTTAAGAATAATATATATACATGTATAAGTCTGTTAAGATCATAAGAAAGAATATTGTTATAGGAGTAAGAGAAAGCATGACTTATCTGCTTGGAGCCGCATTTAAAAGAGGCTGATTGCCTAGTACTTTGTAGAATTGTTTTGTTAGTAATGTTCCATTGGAACTATTGCTTTATGACATATGCCGCTGTTTGGAGTTGCATTAAAAGTTGTATGCATAATGGTAGCCTCCGGTCTTGTAATGAAATCAAGGAAGCAATCTCAAAGCCATTTAGGTCTAAGTCTAATACTCACCCCTCTTGGTTTGATGGCTCCTGCAGGCTTGCTAACAAACACTTTAGGAATGCATTACACTCCACCCCCAAATACTGGGGCTTTATTGCCGCTTGTCGCAGGACATACAAACCGGCACTGTGCAAGAGGAAATTGAAAGTGCAGGCTGATATCTGGCACTATTTGGTCTCCGCTTGTAAAATCCAAAACAACAGCATGTTTTGATGTATTATACAGCAGGGTTGGGCACACTTTGTAATGGTATTACTTAATTATTTTTAAACTCGGTAACACTGGACATTGGTTGCACCTCATTTGTAACAGTTTAATATCCAAATATAGCAATAAGTAACAGAAAGATGACCAGTCCAGCTTTGCAAAGGGCTTTTCACTGTGCCGCAACACATTTTGTTGCATTTTTAGTAGCTTTTGAACCGTTTGAGGTGGAAACAATTTATTTGTTAAAACCTGCATATTATACAGCAGAGGATAGATTATGTGGCAAATGCGGCAAGTCTATAACTAGGCGAATATCGCTGCAGCTGCACAATCACATCATTTTAGTGTCCCTGGTAATAACCTATCAATCAGCAGGTAACGTAATATTTGCATGAATATAAGTTTGGATCAATTGGTGGACCACTTAAAAAATATATATAACCCAACAAATAGAGCTATTATGGCAACTATGCCCCATCCCCTTTTATCCTATTGACATAGCATTTTCACTGTATGAGAATAATCAGTCCACTAGCCCCACCATTAATGAGCTGGAGGGCGTCCCTATTGTTCTTTACAAAGTCAACCTAGAGCTATTGTCACCTTTACTAACCAACTACATCAATGCTGCATGTGCTTCTGCATTTCTGCATTGTTGGTATTGTGCCATTATTGTACCTATTTTTAAGAAAGGTAACCGCCCTAGCCCTGGCTGCTTGCGGTCCATTTCCTTGTTGGATTCGATAGTGAAGGTTATCGATAGGGTGGTGCTCCATCGTCTGATCAGATGAAGAGCTTTTAATCACTTTCGCTCAAGGGTGTAGATTGACTTCCGGGAGGGCCTTGCGACAAAAGAGCAGTGTCTCAACCTTTATCTTTTGATCAGCAAATACACTGTTGCCAAGCAAAGCTCCACCTTCCTGGTCTTTATGAACCTCTCCTGTGCCTTAGCTAGTGTTGTGAGATCCAAACTATTGCAAATCTTGGTGGGTGTAGGTATTGATCAGGGTGTTGTTACCTTTTTACATGCCCTTCATTGCGATTTGGAAGCTTCGGTTTAATATAGTGATAATGGGGAATGCACAGATCCCATTGACATGTCTCTGGGGGGGCAGAGATGTATGCTAGCCCCTCTACTTTTCTTATTTTATATCAATGGTTTAGAAGCACCTCTAATCAAGCAGGGCAGAGATATACTAAAGGTTTAGGATAAGACTGCACCCGTATTATTGTGCACTGATGACGCCATTTTGTTGGCAAGAACCCCTAATGGGCTTCTTTTTTTATTTTTATTTAATAGAGTTTTATATAGTGCTGACTAGACCTGGAGGAATCAGAGCGCTTTACATGAGAATCAACAATGTAACAGAAAAAGTTAAACAATTACACACTAAATCCCTAAAAATAGGCAATACAATTAGGAGAGGAGAGAAAGGAGAGAGAAAAGTAGTGGAGGGGGCAGGGGAGGTGAGAGAGGGAGGATAAGGAAAGAGACAATAAGGAGAGACGAAAAGAAGTCTGTCTAAAGACCGACTGGGTAGGTGAAGACCAAGGAGGGAATCCACGGCCCATCTCACCTATAGCTAAACCAGGTAGCTCCATCGGGCATCAGACAAAAAAAGTTCAGTCTCAGGTGTCGAGGGAAGAGGTTCGCAGAAAAACAGGATGGGAGGGAGAAACGGCAGAAAGACAAAGGAAAGTCTGCCCAAAGACCGGCTGGGTAGGTGACGGTCGAGGGGGAAGTCCCAAAAACCCATCCCCTCTATAGCTATCAGGTAGCTCCACCGGGCTATGGCCAAATAGCTAGGTCTCAATGGGAAACATTTAAATAACATGGCGGGCTAAATAAATTACGCGTAGAGGGGAGAAAACAGGGAAGGAGAGACAGGGAGGATAGGGGAAGAGACAACAAGGAGAGAAGAAATGAAATCTGTCTAAAGGCCGACTGGGTAGGTGACGACCAAGGAGGGAATCCACGGCTCATCTCCTCTACAGCTAAACCAGGTAGCTTCATCGGGCATCAGACAGAATAGTTCAGTCTCAATATATTGAGAGAGGAGAGAAGTAGAGATATAAATAGAGGGACTCCTCTATAGCTATCCTGTAGCTCCCCCGGGCTTTTGCCAAAAAGCTAGGTCTCGATGGGAAACATTTAAAGAACATGGAGGGCAGAATAATGGAGCGTAGAGGGGAGGGTGAGAATGGGAGGAAAGGGGAAGAGACAACATGGAGAGATGAAAAGAAGTCTGTCTAAAGGCGGACTGGGTAGGTGACGACCAAGGAGGAAGTCCATGGCCCATCTCCCCTATAGCTAAACTAGGTAGCTCCATCGGGCATCAGACAAAATAGTTCAGTCTCAAAACATTGAGAGAGGAGAGGAGGAGAGACGTAAATAGAGGGAGAGACTTAAAGAAGTTTGTCTAAAGGCCGACTGGGTAGGTGACGACCAAGGGGGGAGTCCAAGGCCCATCTCCCCTATAGCTAAACTAGGTAGTTCCATCGGGCATCAGTTAAAATAGTTCAGTCTCAAAACATTGAGAGAGGAGAGAAGGACAGACATAACTAGAAGGAGGATACGTGAAGAGATGACAGGAGAGATGAAAGGAAGTCTGGCTAAAGACCGACTGGGTAGGTGACGTCCAAGGAGGGAATCCCTGACCTTTCTCCCCTATAGCTAAATCAGGTAGCTCCATCGGGTATCAGACAAAATAGCTAGATCTCAAATGACAAGTGAAAATTAACAGGTAAACAGGGTGGGGACTAATTCCAGGACCAGGTGAGGGCAGAGGTCAGTAACAGGCAAGGAAAGAGGAGTAGAGCGGGAGGAAAGAAAGAATTACAGATGTTCTCAAAAGGGTAGGCGCAGTCGTAGACGGGTAGAATACGTCAAAGTTCAGCGGGGGGGGGGGACAAAGTCATTTTTAAAGGCCATGATGGGGTCAGGCATCCTTGGACCCTGTTCACAGTTCTGTAGGCAGTTCAGATTTCAAGTCCTTAAACATGGACAGTAGATAAGCCTTCGTGATAACCATGGTTGCCCCTTCCGTATCACCTCGCAAAGTTAGGCGCTTGTCTGTAGACGCAAAAAGATCTGACAATTTGCTGGGCTTCTTACTTGTCCCCTTCTTTGGCAGCATAAGGATGAAGACTCACGAATCTTCACAACTCCGTCAGGATATTACATGGACTCCAGGTCTAGTCCCCACCATGTCACATAGGGAGGAGCGATATAACTCCACGCCGCCACTGGATCTACCAGGTCTCACCACAGTACCCCAGTAGCACCGCCCCAGACACACCGCAGGTACTAATGGCCAGAGTCGAGATATCTCGAAAATCGCCCTGTCAGGGGGAGGGATCAACTCCTGTAAGAGGTGCTTGAGGTAAGGTGGAGGCTGTGTGTGATGGCTAATGCAGACCGGGGAAGCAAGGAAGGAGACGCCAGCAGGAGTTTCACATACCTCCTGTTGCCGAGGGTGTATCCATTAAGCAGGGAAGCAGTTGGAGAGGAGGCCGTTGCTTGTGGGCAAGGAGCGGGGAGGATCCGTGGTCATGGAGACGAAGAGTTCCCCCGGAGCAGCAGTGCACCTGGGGGCAGGGACCAGCTATTCACTCCCGAATGTTGCCGCCTGCAGCCTCGCGGTATTCAAAGAGGGGACATTGCCGTTCCTCCCTCCAGACGTGCTTCCCCTGGCGAAGCATGGGGACACAAGTGTCATAGCTTGCCCATAGGGGGAACACCTACACCAGTAATTAATTAAATTCCCTACTTAGGCATTGCATTTAACACTGAAAGAAGCTGGGGACTCTGCCTATCAAATGGGCACTGAGATTCTTGACTGATATTGGGTTTTATTGAAACTGGCTTACTCCATTGGTAGGAAACCTATATGTTCCCCATTACAGATCCACAAAGGAAAGTGCCTACCTGTTCTAAAATATGGCTTTGGTGTGTGGGACTGTAAGAATGACAGAGTCCTACAATTAGAGGAAGATGGGGTCTGTAGATGCATTCTGGGCTTGCCTGTCATCTGGCCTACTTTTGCCATCCATGAGGAGCTGGACCTTGCATATGGGGTGGAGGACTCGACCAACCTTGCCTTGCTATTACTATGGTGCCCGATGTGGGGTAACGTGCAGGTGGCACTCAGCAGGGAAATCATTGTAGATTGCCAGTTCTGGGAAATAGGGCCATGATTTCCATGGCTTTCCCTCATTAACAAACTGGGCAGGCTTCCATTTTTCTGAATCCCCGGAGCCTAATCACCAAAGGGAAAGGTTGGTCAAAAGTACATTTTCTTGCTTTATGGAGGGAAGAGAGGGAAGCTGATCCAGCGGCCTATAGAAAATATATCATAAACAACGCTACCCAACTTCATAACCTATAAACCAATTTCTACACTAATTTATGGACCCATTTATAAACATGACATAATTTGGGCCTACTGAATCAGGTGGTCAGATTAAACCTATATACACATTATTTACAAACTATATACAATTTTATACATCTGCGGAAGGAATATTGTCATTAGAATAAATCCTAACCATTTAAACGACCACCATTGGCGATGGGATCTAGCTAATAGTAACCTACACTTCTGAATAACCAAGACCAGCTTGTTTGTCAAAAGTAAGATTTTATTTACTAAATTATGGTATTTCAAAATGTAATTTTATTATTGTAAATTTATTAGCATTAAAATAAGCATGTTTGAAAAGCTTCATGAGAAAAATACAATTTAATAAGAAATTCAAAGTTTAAGTAAGTATTTAAAAGATTAATATTTCTAAAGTCTAAGTCCCTAGCTAAGCTAAATAATTGGAAAATAAGGTAAAGTTCTTTGAGGATTCTTACGTGCTCCACGCAAAGTCCAGCAGCACTTCACCCTCATCGGAAAGTCAGAAAGCAGCAGCCAGCCCATCCCTAAGGGCATGACTTTTTATACCTTTCTATGCTAGCTAAACTAAGCGAAGGAAAGTTTTCATAAATCCTCGAAGTCCCATTGGTTGAGAGTGACAAGTGACATGTCACCCACATTTCAAAAGTTCCATTAGGTCACGTTTCTCAAAGACCATTGTCTTTTCCGAATGCAACCAGGAGCTTCCTTGGTTTGCAACAATTGTAAATTAATGTTCTCACAGTGTTCATTTCATTTCCGCGGGTGCCAAGTTAGAGCTGACAAAATTGTCTTTTATCACTGACTTCCGACCTTGGCCACGTCCGACAAAATGTTGACAGCTTGTCAGATTTGCTTAGTGAATGCAGCTTTGACGAACACTTTTTCAGAATGGGCTTCTCGTGACTTGTGCAGAAGTAAAATTCAGCTTTAGCAAACTCGAGCAAACTAGGCCCAAAAGTAGGCAACTTATGCTTTCTAGTAATAAACAAAAACAAGAAAAGTATTAATTAAAGAAATAATGTTGATTCTGTATCCACCCTAGGTTTACTAATTAATTAACCCTCCCGATTAATCTAATGTTACCTAGCAAATGCAAACAAATAAAGCAGCGTTTATATCTACCAATCTTCATGAATCCATAAAACTTATGTGCACCTAGAATAGTAGAAATGACATCACATGGACAAGGAAAAGCAAAATAAGCACATGCCTCTTTTAGATTTGCAGCAGTTAGTAATGACAAAAACGAAAACAACAAATTATTTTTATTATTTTGCACGAACAAAAAGATGCAACATTTATGCACGTTTATGAGCACACATGTTAGTCCCCCCATGTGTAAAGTTTAATCTAGGTTGTATTAACACGATACATTACAAATTATTAATATTATTATTCATGTTATGGAAATGTGACTTTGCGAGTTTAAACAAAATTTTGTTTTCTATCTCGCTCTATCAACTCCCTCATCTGGTGATTAACAAATCACCACACCAACACCCAAAATTTTGGTAATTTAAATTTCCGAGAAATTGATTCAAATTCATTTGTATCAGTAATCCTAAAAATCTGTTTCTGCATAATCTTTGGAATTAGCATAACGCTCTCTATGTAACTCCTGTAATTCAATCTCCCTTTCTTCTTCTTTTCTAAGTTTATAGATTCTTTTCTTTTCTTTCAACTGTTTCTTTCTCTTATGCAACAAACAACCTATTTTTGTCAAAATAAAAATGAATACTATTATAATCAAAGGTGCCAAAATCTTACCAAGAATTGAACTACCAATATCATGAAACCAATTTTTAATTGCTTGGAATCTTTTTGAAAGTTTCCCTGTAAAATCATCTTCTTCTAAAGGAATTATCTCAGAATGCATTTGTGTAATGTTTTTAATGTACATCTCAATATTCTTACTTTCATCAGGTATATATGTACAACAATGTTGTACATGTAAAATGCCACAGACTCCTCCCTCCTTTGCTAGGAGTATGTCTAAAGCAAGGCGATCTTGAATCACCATAGATCTGATTGCAATTACCTCAACATTCACTAATTGGAATCCATCAGCTGTGTCTGTTGACAATCTGTCAACAATTGTGGACAATTTTCTAATTCTCCCTGCATTTAGGGTTATACCAACAAAAGGTATTACTGCTTGAAAAATATCTCCCAGAACTTCTGTAAAAGTTTCTCTTTTGACTCTATTTACATAATTATGAATTTTGAACAATCCTTCTGAATCTCTATCGACATGAAACACTTTAGGAAAAACAATTCCCACATAACAAGTTCCATACCAATGGTCTGGAAGGTTGTAGTAGGCTTTGTCACCACAAACAAAATAAATCCCAGGGAAGATTGGATCTTTTCCACCTTTGAATCCCCAACCTCCCAAAATCTGATAAGTATCTTCACAGTTACTTGCACCTACAAAATAATTATCAAAAAGTGTATTATCTCTTCTAATGCAAAGCTTTCCACTAACTGGTTTATCTATGTGAATTGCAACATTTTCAAGCATTTTGCCATTTAATTTCTCATCCTCTTTTTGCCAGAATTTTGACTTAGTCTGCTTGACTAATTCATTTCTTTTGTAAATTGCTCTTCTCTCTTCAACCATATTCAAAAATTTCTTTCCCTCAGCACTCAATTTGCAGGTTAGATTATTCTTGTAAGCATACTCATAAGTGAGTTCATTAGTAACAAGGAAAAATTCTCTCATTTGTTTTGCTTTCTTGTGCTTATTTAAAGCACCATCAATCTTTATATTCGCAAAAATCTCGTCAAAATCTGAATAGTAATATTCTAAGCGTCCAGTTTGATAAAATAAGCTAGTTAACACACTACATGTTACACCATATGTGAGAGGAAGCATATTGTATGTCACTCCCTCAGAAACAGAAGCAGGTAACTTGACGCAGACATAGCAGTCTTTTGCATCCATTACCTTGACATATTCACTCAAAAGCTTAGTAAATGTATTACTTGAAAAATCACTAATAGATTTATCTCGATGAATGTTAGGTTCATGATCAATAACTTTAGCAGATGCACTATGTTTAGTTTGACTAACTAAAGCTTTGCTTGTCATGTTAACTTTGTGTAATTCTCTATTCATCTCTAATGGGATGATCACAGCTAAAACTAACCAGAGCAGAATTAAAATGAGCAGACACACCAGAGTCATCTTACAGCATCTCTTAAAAACAGAACACTTTGAAGTGCTCTCCTTAACATAAGGCATTTTTGGTTAGTTTTAGTTTTGCCACAAAATTAAAAACAAAATTAATTTTAAAATTTCTAAGACTTAAACTATTTATACCCCCCTTTTAAAATAATTTTACTTTTAAAACCCTAAACAAGTTTTCTTCGACCTTATGTCATACATAAGATTTCTTCAACTAAACAGTTTTTCTTCGACCTTATGTCAGCTAACAAAATTTCTTCAGCCTTTTGCCAAATTAAATTTTCTGTACTTCAATCATTGTCACTAATTTCTTCTATTTCGTTTTCTTCTTCACTACTACCATAAATGTCAATAACAGGTGGAATTACTAAATAAGTCCACTCAGGAGACTTGTATTTCTGGTTTGGTCTCACTATTCTTTTTCCTTTTCTCGACACCACTTCAATTTTCCTTCCAACTCCCACTTCCTTTCCAGGACTCTTTTGACTACTGATTTCTTCAACTTGCTCTTTAGGTTTCTTGATCAACCTTACTCTCAATCTTCCACCAGGCCAGTAGTCTGCTTTTCTCACGTATTTCTTCTTTGGTTCAGAAGCATTTGATTCTGACTTCCAAGCCCTTTTCTTTCTGTTTTCACTTGCACCATCCACGTCACTTTCTTCAGTTTCGTAGTCTGAAATTTCAATTGACTCAGGAACTTCTCTATTCGGCAGTTTTACTCCTTCAGGAACACTTCTCTGATTTCCAATACTGGTACTTGGTAATTCGTCTTCTTCTTCTTCTTCAATTACCTCCAACTTCCCAGATTTTGGATTTCTGTTCCTTACTTCAGAGCTTGTTTTCTGCTTTTCGATATTCTCCTGGTCTGAAACTTCTTTTTGTTTCGCTTCTCTGTCTTTAATAGAAACAACTGAATCCTCTGTTATCTTTCCTTTTAACAGATTCTCTTCACCTTCAGAATCGATTTCAATAATTTCCAAGTCTTTTCTTGTTGAATTTTCATTCACAGATACAGGTTCCAGATGTCGACCTTCTTGTCGATCTTCAGGATCTGGATTTATTTCACTTTCTGCTTCAGAATCAGAATCATCTGTAGTATCACTTTCAACATCAGAACTCTCAGGAGTTGGTACTGGAATAGTATGACTAGGATGAATCCAACGTTTCAATCCTTTGCATTTTACAGCATTAGTAGTGATCAAAATTATTTGCCTAGGCTTCTGCCATCTAGGAGCCAGACAATTTCTTCTCCGATGTACTTTCGTTCTGACCCAGTCACCAGGTCTCAGGTCATGTGTCAAAACTTTCTCATTTGATTGTGCTTCAGTTCCCACCTGATTAGACACAGAAGTCACTATATCAGATAACCTTTTACAGTAATCCAAAATAGCACTGTCATTTATGCTCAACAGTTTACCTACAGGTACAAAAGCTTGCCTCATAACTCTTCCCATTAAAATTTCATGAGGACTCAAACCTGTCTTTTTATCTGGTGTACTTCTTAATGACATCAAAACAAGTGGAAGAGCATCTGTCCACTTTACACCTGTTTCAAGACACATTTTTCCAATTCTGTTTTTAATTGTTCCATTAATCTGTTCAACTACCCCAGATGCCTCTGGTCTGTATGCACAGTGTATTTTCTGCTCAATGCTCAAAGCTTCACAAATTAACTTCATCAGTTTGTTATCGAAATGGCTTCCTCCATCACTCTCAATAGTGACTGGAAAACCGTACCTTGGGATAATTTCTCTGAGCAGTAGTTTTGCTACTGTAATTGAATCACAATGTCTTGTAGGAAATGCTTCTACCCATCTTGAAAATAAACAAACGATTACAAGAACGTATTTCAAGCAATTGTGTAAGGGCATTTCAATGAAATCCATCTGTAATCTGGTAAAAGGACCACCCTCTCGACCAATTATTCCTGTCCCCACCAATGATTTTCTGTTTGGATTCATTTGTTGGCATGATAAACACCTTTGACAAAAAGATTCTGCAATTGTTCTGAATTTAGTATTGAACCAAGTTTCTCTGAAAAGTCTAATCATAGAATCTCTTCCAAGATGTGCTGGACCATGATATAATCTGGCCATATCTGCAATCAAACAATTTGGTAAGACTATTCTGCCATCTTTGTAAACCCACACTCCATCTTCTTCACGTGGTCTACAATCTGATCTTAACCACAGATCTTTTTCCTCATCATCTGCTTCATTTTGTAATTCTCTAATCTCATTCCATGTTTCTACAACTGTTGTTAGCATTAATGAATTTGAATCAGTTTCTTTACTCCTTTCCCGATTGTATGAATAACCTTTTCTTGCACAGAATTTTGCCGTTTCATCTGCAAATGCATTGCCTTTTGAGATATAATCAACTCCTTTAGTGTGCGCTGCACACTTGACAATTGCGATTTCTTTCGGCAATTGTATTGCTTCAATTAATCTCCTAATGAAAACTGCATTTTTAATCGGAGACCCTGCTGATGTCATATAGCCTCTCTGAGACCAGAGTTGTCCATAATCATGTACAACTCCATACCCATACTGACTATCAGTAATGATGGTAACTCTTATATCTTTTGATACTTCACAAGCACGAATTAAAGCAATCAATTCAGCCACTTGTGCTGATCGAACTCCTTCAAGACATGATGCTTCTTCAACATCTGCAACTGTGCAGACTGAATATGAGGCTTTCAAGACACCTCCCTCTGATCTTAAACATGAGCCATCCACAAAGTAGACAAAATCTGATTCAGATAGAGGTCTATCTTTGATATCATGTCTTGGTTTCGTGCAGAATTCCATAACATCTAAACATTCATGTTCTGTTTCGATGTTATCAATGATTTCAGAATCAGGCAGTAATGTAGAAGGATTCAGATTCAAACATCTTGAAATCGAAACATTATCTGCTCCTAGTATGATTTTCTCATACTTTGTCAATCTGCTGCTTGTCAGATGTTGAGTTTTACCTCTTGTCAGCAATATTTCAACTGAATGAGGCACAAAAACTTTCACAGGAAATCCCATGATGATTCCTTCACTCTGTTCAAGACTAACACTTGTAGCTGCAACTGCTTTTAAGCAACCTGGTAATGCCTTTGCAATGGGATCAAGAACTGCAGAGAAGTATGCAATAGGTTTCTTTAAATTCCCAAGTCTCTGAATTAACAGACAATGCACATCCTTCTCTCTCGCTGCAATACAGTTCAAAATCTTTCTCATAATTCGGCATACCTAAAGCAGGAGCTTGGCATAGGCTCTTTTTCAAATTCTCAAAAGATTCCATCTCTATTTCATTGAGAATAATTGGATCTTTTACATCAGACTTTGTTAGTCTCTGTAGTGGTTTTGCAATTACTGAAAATCCACTTATCCATTGTCGACAGTAACCAACCATTCCTAAGAACATTCTGACCTGTCTTTGTGTCCTTGGAGGTTGCATTGCTTGAATCATTTTAATTCTCTCAACTGTTACTTGCCTTTTTCCCTTTGCAATTCTGTGACCAAGGTATTTTACTTCTTGTTTGCAAAATTGTAATTTTGCTGGAGACACTTTATGTCCCTCTTCTGCAAGGCGATTTAACAGTATTATTGTGTCTGTCACACAATTTTCTCTTGTCTTTGCAGCTATCAACAAATCGTCAATATACTGCACTAACGTAGACCTACCTGGTAAATCCAAGTTTTCCAAAGATCTTTTTAACAACTCATTAAAGATTGAAGGACTTTCTGTATAGCCCTGTGGGATTCTTGACCATCCGAGGGTCTTACCTTGGAATCTGAAAGCAAAGATTTCATAACTGTCTGGATGTAAGGGAACAGTAAAGAATGCATTGCAAAGATCAATGACAGTGTACCATTCAGCATCATGTGGAATCTGGTACAGAATTACTGCTGGATTTGGAACCACAGGACAACATGGAACAACTATTTGATTAACCTTTCTCAAATCTTGTACGATTCTAAATGCTCCATTTGACTTTTTAACTCCCATAATTGGTGAATTACAAGGACTACTCTCCATTTCTTTTAATACACCTTGTTTGATTAATTTTTTTATTATAGGCGTAATACCTTCGATTGTTTCTGCTTTCATTTTATACTGTGGAATATTAGGAAATTCTATTCCCTGTTTCAATGTAATTTTTACTGGATCTACGTTTTTCATCAGACCCATCTCGTTCCCGGTAAAATCCCATATATCAGATTTCACTGTTTCTTTGAGCTCTTCGGGCAAATCTTTCTCTTCAAATGCAGGAAACAATTTTGTTTCTTCTGCTTCCATCATCATCATTGTCATTCTGTATAAACCATCTTCCTCCATTGTTTGTAACTCAACTCCATCAGGAGAACAATATATTCTGCAATTCATTTTACACAGAATATCTCTGCCTAGTAAATTTACTGGACTACTATTACAAACCACAAATCTGTGTTTGTCTCTATAATTTCCAATTTCAACTGGTACTGGATCAGTTAAATCAGTTTTAATTTGTTGATTGCTTACTCCAACAACTTGGATGGTATCCCCAGAGAGAGGTAGGTTTTCAATTTCCACTGATCTAACAGTAGAACGGGTAGCACCAGTGTCCACTAGAAAAGTGATGTCTACATCGTTAACTTTCCCGTTTACAAATGGACCAGACTGGTCAACCTCAAGAGTGGCTCCAACAACACACTCTTCCTCCTCTCTCGGGCACCGTCAGCAATAATCATCAGAATCACTGTCTTGGCTTTCTGTTAACAAAAATTGTTGTGAAGCATTTTGCATTTGCACCCTTTGTTGCTTTTGCTGTTTTTGCGGTCTTATTACCTGTTCATTTCCCTGAAATCCCACATTTGGATTATATTTTTGAACTCCCCCACAATTCGGAAATGGTGGTTGTGGTAATTGATCCTGGCAGTTATTCACCTGTTGTTGTTGCTGTCGCTGAATGTTTAACTCGTTTAACCCCTGTTGCATCTGTAGCTGTTGCTGCAGGTCAACACCATTCTGCATCTGTGGATTTAATAAGGGATTCTTTAAGTTTCTAGGAGGTTTAGGACACTCGTCTCTCCAATGTCCAATTTCGCCACAATTAAAACAAGGTAATCTTTGTTTCAACTCCTCAATCTTTGGGCTAAATTTTCTTGGAAAAATATTACCTTTAAGCTTTCCTTGTATCTGGTTCGTATTTCCAGTTTGAACAAAATTTGTGTTCTTATTACCCATGCTGGCAATTTGTTGCTCAGCTACTTTTACCTGAGCCCACATGGCTTTCTCCTTGAGCTTCTTTTGTCTCACCTCTAATTCATCACTGCAATACTTAGCTTTTCTCAGAATATCGTCTACAGAAAGTGATTGCCATCCTACAATGCTATTCCTGATCATGTCTGCAATTTCAGGTTTTAGTCCATAAACAAATCTATAGATAAAATGACTCATGTCCTTTTCATCTAATTTTTCATAGCCACTGTATTGTTTAAAAATTAACAGTAACCTCTCATAAAAGGAATGAACTGATTCTTTTGTTTCCTGATTTGTCCTTTCTATTTTAACCCAATCAACTTCTTTGGGTGGAATTTTGTTTTTCATCCAAACGATCACTTTTTCGTAAAAATCCATTACAAGAGGATTTGGGGCACCTGTTTCTTTGATTCGTTCAGGTTCTGTTTTTGGCCAACTTATTGATATTTTACATTCTGTCCAAAGATCTGATGGTACGACAATGTCGAAAAATCCATCCAAATCAATCCACAGAACTTTTGACACTTTGATAAATCTATCCACTTGTCTATACCACTCTACCGGTTTCTCCCTCAATTTTGGAAAATCATTTGTAAATAACAGTATGTCCTGTCTTGACCAAGGGACATGAACATATCCTCCACCTGCAATCTCTCTCATTGGAAATTGTTTTGACAATTTTTCCAATCTTTCATCTTCCTTCTTTTTCGTCCATTTTACTCTCCATTTATTGAGTTCTCCCAGTTTTTTGATATAAACAATCAAATCTTTTATATGCACTATTCTTCCCATTGAGTTCAAACTCTCAATGTCACTTTCCGAAAAGTCTAGTCTGTAATGTTTTGCAAAATTCTTTTGTTTACTCACATCGATTTCAAGTTCCGCTGCTAGATCTTCTAATTGATCATATTTATTTTTAGTTTTCCACTGAATACTTTTACAAATGAACAGTAGTTCATCATCTCGATAATAATTTAAACTATCTGGACCAATTGTTCCAATTATTAATTCTTCGATATTTGCTTTTAATTTAGCCACATCAAGTTTTGGAGTAGTTACCCTAACTTCAGGACTCCCTACATCTGAAATAGCACCCATTGGTGTTTTTGGAGATAAATCCTCATTAAAGGTTAAATCTGGCATTCTCGATCTCGAAGAGTTTATTTCGGATATGTCTGAGTAAAATTTTTCAGCAGCTTTTTGAATTTCTGCATTTAAAGGAATAGTTAACCCTGTTTTGTTTGATTCTCTTTGGTCAAATACAGGCTGAACAGGACCAATCGTTACTGGAACTGTCACAGCTTCCATGCTTTTTGTCATTCGTTTAATTAATTCTTCTTTAGATTTAAAATATTCAGCAGAATCAACAGCCTCAACGTTTCTTGTTTCCCTTGCATAGTCTTTTGGAGCTTCCCTTGCTCTTGGAGTCATTGCAAAATGTCTACCTTCATTTCGAACATTATCAAATTCTGATCTTCTTGGAGTTTCAATAATTTCACAATTATTTGGATAAAGTTTTGGAGTTTCATTAATTGGAGGTGCACTCGGTGAAGTTTCAGTAGAAACCACCGGAGTAGACCATGATCTAGGAGGTCTTAAAGGTTGATTCTTTCTAGCTGTAGTGTATATTTCTTCCATAACTGCATCTTCAGATTCGCTTTCTATAGATTTCCCAGCAGGAGTACCCATGACCATTTCCTGAATTAAATACAATCCTTCACTCATGTTTCCCTGCCTCCACATTCGCAATCTGTCTTCATGAGTTTCTCTTCTCCAAGGTGGAGTTTTAGTAGGTCTTTTGATTCCACTAGCTTCTCTTTGTAACTGATACATCTCATCTTCCCACTCAACTAAAGCTTCAAATTGAGTTGGTCTCGGTTTTGGAATAAGAGCATTCATTTTCTCTCGTAAATTTCTCAAGACTTTTACATTAAATGAACCATCATCAGGCCAAGTTAAAACACCGTCGTTCTTTGTATAGCGTTTCCAGCTATCGAACCATAAAACAGTATGATATCCATATTCACCTTCCATGTACGCTGCAGGTGTTTTATACTTATGAAGTAATTTACCACCTCGCGTTTCAATTTTCTTATCGGGTGAAAATAAATTTTTAAGTTTCTGAAATAATGTTGGCTTTTTCTCAACATGTTTAAAATGATAACTCATTTTTAAAAGTTAAATTTAATTCGTAAAATCGTTCGTAAAATATTTCCGGGATGTTCCGCAAAGCAACCAATCCGTGCGCGAAACACACCAACAAGCCAATGACAGTTGAGCTACGTCAGTTTCCTGCTCAACGAATAAAAATTGGAGTTTTTCTGAAGGACCAATCAGCTTACAGGTCGTCAGAGACTCAAGAGCCAATCAGAGTATAGCTTGTGACGTAGGTCACCCAATCTCAGCGCGGCTCTGTGACGTACACAGCAGCTGCGGTTTCTCGCTTCTCACTCCTAGCGCTTACCCCTCCTTCACAAAATCTTTTCACAGCGCCATTTTAAGGACACTTTTCAGTGTAAATTAATTCTTAAACAATGACAATAAGGACTCATCTGTTCGTTTCACTATTTAGGATAGTTTACATACATTCAAGTATCCACACTTCGGAATAGTCGGCGCTATTCACACTAAGGATAATTTTCAATCGTCGGTAGAGTAACTCTTACCCCACCCTTCTAACACGTAAAATTATGAATTCGTTTTCCTCTGAACGCACCGCGAAGTGACAGTTCTAAGAGTTCCACTTGAACATAAATTACAAATCAAATTCGCACTTTCACACGGAAAATTCCCTAATTTCAAACACACATGAAATCCGTACAGGACTCTCACCTGTTTATAGAAATCATGCACCGTTAGCAGAATAACGACGTTATCCGTACAGGACTCTAACCTGTTTATAGATATAAAACATGTACCCCTACAGGACTCTAACCTGTTTATAGATAATCATGCACCGACGTTACTCTGCCCTTCATTCAAGCTCGGATATAACTAATACTTTTATCACAGTGAGTTTTATGGAAGGCGCTTTGTCCCTATTCTCATGCTGCTCTAATTTCTTAGAAAACCCTCACTTTACAAGATTCACACCTAGCCCTAACACTGTGCTGCTCGGCGACAACACTATGGTACACGGCGATACCTCTTGTGATACTCGGCGATATCACTGCAAACAGAACAGATGACTTGCGTGACTAATTTCTCGCCACACAATCTATACCGGTATAGCTTACAGATAGCACGAAAAACAAACTCAACATGTGTTAAAACATCGATCCTATTTCCATACCATAACACTTTAGTAACCCTTAGCAACCAACATATTACCTTAGTTACCCTTAGCAACCATCAATTTCTGCTACCAGAGAATTGATCCAGCGGCCTATAGAAAATATATCATAAACAACGCTACCCAACTTCATAACCTATAAACCAATTTCTACACTAATTTATGGACCCATTTATAAACATGACATAATTTGGGCCTACTGAATCAGGTGGTCAGATTAAACCTATATACACATTATTTACAAACTATATACAATTTTATACATCTGCGGAAGGAATATTGTCATTAGAATAAATCCTAACCATTTAAACGACCACCATTGGCGATGGGATCTAGCTAATAGTAACCTACACTTCTGAATAACCAAGACCAGCTTGTTTGTCAAAAGTAAGATTTTATTTACTAAATTATGGTATTTCAAAATGTAATTTTATTATTGTAAATTTATTAGCATTAAAATAAGCATGTTTGAAAAGCTTCATGAGAAAAATACAATTTAATAAGAAATTCAAAGTTTAAGTAAGTATTTAAAAGATTAATATTTCTAAAGTCTAAGTCCCTAGCTAAGCTAAATAATTGGAAAATAAGGTAAAGTTCTTTGAGGATTCTTACGTGCTCCACGCAAAGTCCAGCAGCACTTCACCCTCATCGGAAAGTCAGAAAGCAGCAGCCAGCCCATCCCTAAGGGCATGACTTTTTATACCTTTCTATGCTAGCTAAACTAAGCGAAGGAAAGTTTTCATAAATCCTCGAAGTCCCATTGGTTGAGAGTGACAAGTGACATGTCACCCACATTTCAAAAGTTCCATTAGGTCACGTTTCTCAAAGACCATTGTCTTTTCCGAATGCAACCAGGAGCTTCCTTGGTTTGCAACAATTGTAAATTAATGTTCTCACAGTGTTCATTTCATTTCCGCGGGTGCCAAGTTAGAGCTGACAAAATTGTCTTTTATCACTGACTTCCGACCTTGGCCACGTCCGACAAAATGTTGACAGCATGTCAGATTTGCTTAGTGAATGCAGCTTTGACGAACACTTTTTCAGAATGGGCTTCTCGTGACTTGTGCAGAAGTAAAATTCAGCTTTAGCAAACTCGAGCAAACTAGGCCCAAAAGTAGGCAACTTATGCTTTCTAGTAATAAACAAAAACAAGAAAAGTATTAATTAAAGAAATAATGTTGATTCTGTATCCACCCTAGGTTTACTAATTAATTAACCCTCCCGATTAATCTAATGTTACCTAGCAAATGCAAACAAATAAAGCAGCGTTTATATCTACCAATCTTCATGAATCCATAAAACTTATGTGCACCTAGAATAGTAGAAATGACATCACATGGACAAGGAAAAGCAAAATAAGCACATGCCTCTTTTAGATTTGCAGCAGTTAGTAATGACAAAAACGAAAACAACAAATTATTTTTATTATTTTGCACGAACAAAAAGATGCAACATTTATGCACGTTTATGAGCACACATGTTAGTCCCCCCATGTGTAAAGTTTAATCTAGGTTGTATTAACACGATACATTACAAATTATTAATATTATTATTCATGTTATGGAAATGTGACTTTGCGAGTTTAAACAAAATTTTGTTTTCTATCTCGCTCCATCAAAGCCACTGAGGTAGCCAATTACATAAACTCCAAACACCTTATGATTTTTACGGCTGTAGGAGCAGAAACTTATTTGGATAGGGTTATTGATACCTGGGATCAGATAATTCTTACCAAATCTAGATTCGGCATCATTGGGGAAGTTTGATCTGTCATCTATTATGATATGCAAATGCAATGAGTCCTCTACTCAAAGTTTAATGGACTTTACCTTTTCTTGCAACTTTCTTGTTATATAGACCAACATCCTATATTGAGAAAATTGGGCTTTGTTACTTGTAAGTCAGCAGTGCAATTTCTCCAGCATTTTAGTTCGCTTTTTGTGTGCTCCAGTGTTTGTTCTTTTGATAAATCTGCTCTTTGTCATAGTAAAAATTAATGTTTTAATCTTTTTCAATGTAAGTTTCCTTTTTGTATGTATTTTTCATTGACTTACACGTTTATGTATTCAATGTTTGTTTATCCTGCTTGCTCTATTCCCGTTATTAACTTTAGAATTGAGTGCAGATTCCTGTTTGAGAGCAGTATAGGACACTTTAGGCTACACTAATCAATATGGAATTTTAGGACTCGCTTGTTAGTGCACCTGTCATCTGAACCTATGTGATAAGCCAAAAAGAACTTTCAGAGTACTACTGAGAGGATGGCTTAGGCTTCATCTACATTTTGGTTCTTCTGAGTATAGGATTTGATTGAGTTGAATTACTATGCTTTCACTCAAAAGACTGCTTGCAGTACACGTTTTAGCCGAGGAAAAGCTTATACTAGATGTAGAACTTGCTTGGTTATGATGGCAAGCCAATGATCATGGCTATAGGCTTGGACTGTTTCTGAAATGCTATGATAAAGGCACTAGGCCTGACAGACATTTATTGTGAAAAGCAGGTCAATCAGCATTTAAGCATTGTTACTACTCGGTATTAAACACTTTTTAAAAGAAATTGGATTATTAGTTGAGAGGGAGCGACAGCCCCACTCAAGTAATAGAATCAAACCTTGTCCGAGTAAACAACAAAATTCACTAATTAAATCTGTGCTTAAATCTCTGGTAGCTTGGCAAAAATGCAGTCAAGTTTAACTTGGAGGCGTGGGGTAAATTATTCATGCATAACTCAAACAATAAAGGTAAACCACAACACAAGAAAAACTCCAAACCAATTTAGAACAATACAGTTAATTTTAATAGATAAAATGACATAAAAATGACGAAAATCAATAAGTAAAACCGGATATATGAGTTTTTAAAGTTTTCAGTAGAAATAGCACCTAAAACAGAACTCTCATAGTGTGTATTTGGTTACGCTGGACTGGGTTAAAGTCCAAAGTTAAGGCTGAACATGATGGAGCATGAAGAACTTGTCAATTAGGTCATCATCAGTCAGTTTGTAAGCTGGATCCAGAGAGGGGGCTCATCAATGTTGGGTTGCTGTTGTCCAAAGCCTCAGTCAGAACCTCACATTAGTGGTGTGGTTGGTGCCGGCGCAAAGAACTCCAGGGGCCGTATTACAGAAAGTGCCCCTGAGGCACCATGTGCATGTGCGCCTGCTTTGCACGCCCGAGGTACTTTGGTATTACACAAGGGGCCGCAGAATCTTGTGCAGCCACTTCTGTAATACTGTTAGCTCTGTTGGCCATTTAGCCCTAACACTATCTTAGGAGGTGTCATTCTTTCATTTGCATGGGGTGTGGCCCCAGGCAAATGATGGAATCTCTGTGCCTCTGCACCTGCACTGTTTTATGGACTCGGGCACAAAGGCAAAGAAGCTGTCAGGAGTTGCACTGAAAGTGCATCCCGAAAAGTGGTGCACTGTCCGCATGCCCCTTAAGGGCAGCCCTCTGGAGGGGAGAGAGGGTCCCATGGATCCCCTAGACAACACCCTGAGGGTGGTGCAGTCACTCACTGCACCAACCTGCAAAGGAATCTCTAATTCTATGTCAGGATTGGAGGCGAGGATTATGCTGAACTCTCTTCGCTTTGTTCAAACAGCAGCTTATTTTTAAAACATTTCTTCAAGCTGTCTTATAAAGCGAAGAAAAACGAAAAGTCCCAGAAGTCTCAGGGAATGACATCACAACCAATAAGAGTCCAAAAGTAGTTCCTTTGATGGCCAATCAAGATCCACATGGTGATGTAACAGTCCTCTCTTTACTCTGATTCCTCTCTTTCTTTGCTGCTCGCTGCCCCAGTTAAGTGCATTTTCCTTTCTTTGCTCCTTATGGGGTTTTTGCGAGTGTTATCCAATTTGCAGCTTGATGTTTTTATGTGAATTTTATTGACTAACGGTGTTCAGTAAACTGCTTGATCGCAGTAGTGCTACTTGCTCCTTTGCAATCATACATGTCGTGCTACGGTGCGGTGTGGTCCTCCGCCCGCTAGGGGGCACGCGACTCCGGCGGGCTTCCGGCTCCCGACGCGCAATTCCTGTCAGTTCAACTGACGGGTCCGAGCGTGTACGGAGCCATTACTTCCAAGAGCCTTGTTCCTGGGAGACTGATGCCCCTTCAAAGGGGTCTGTATTTACCTTTGTGAACACCTTGGTTTCAAGGTCTGTACTTGTGTTTACTGCCCAATGGCGGCTGGTTATTTGCCAATCTGATTGTGACCACGAGGGTCACTTAAGGAACACGGTCAACAGGCTAAGGAATTCCCCAATTACATAACAGCACCAGGGGAGCAGTGCTCCTGGGCAAATACCCTGATTGATGAGTACACTGAAACTCAGTGTTATAAACTTCAGCTGATGGCTGTGTTAAAGTCCTACCTGTGTGGGAGAGAACGTTAGAGGCATTATCAAGGAGAGATCTTTACCTGTTAACCTTTTTTCCCGTGTAAAGAATAATTATGGAAGCCTCAGAGGAAGGTTATGACCCTTTAGATAGTATCCCATGGGATGACAACTTCTACGGTGTGGTAGATACTTCCATTTACCGCGCAGTAGATGAAGCCATAGCCCCATGGTAGAGCGTCTGGCCCAATTAATAGTGCAAGAATGCGCAAAAAAATGCCAGCCAGCTCATAACGCAAGTAATCCACCACCTACCTCACCAGAGCCCATTCCTTCTGACACTACACCAGCTAAACACCCTAGAAAGGAAGGAGTAGACGCTTTTGAACGCCTAAGGCAGGCGTTTTAAAGTGTGCCCGTTTTAAAATTACCACAAGCCCTCACTTCTCCCTCTCTGGCCTTTTTATCTACCGACCCCCGGGGCCTACCTCTAACTTCACTGAGGAGCTTTTAGAGGCAGCACACGCTCTGGTTACGAGCTCCGCCAACTTCACGATTTTGGGAGATCTTAACCTCCACTTCGATTCCACCTCGGATTCCACTATCAACAATCTCATAGCGGACCTAACAGCCCTACAGCTGATCCCCCTCATACAAACTACTACGCACTCTGCCGGTCACCTACTCGACCCGGTTTTCACTAACATTCCGGAAGCAAGAGCGGATCCCCCCAAACCCATGGGCTGGACTGACCACTTTCTTGTCACATTAGTAATACCGGCCGATACCCAACCCAACAGGGTTTCGCCCTCCTACTGTTTTAAACGGCCATGGCATAAACTCCAAAAAAAGGATTTTCCCACTATCTTAGGGGAACCCAACTTCGCAACCACTAATGATATTAACACATCATATGCCGCATTTCAGGACTGGATCTCAAAAGGGTTCGACACACTTATACCGGCCAAATGGACCAGAGGACGTAGCACCCCCTCTAATCCATGGTACGATGACAACCTGAAACTCCTTAGGAAAGAATGCAAAAGAGCGGAACGTTGCTGGAGAAAAGAATATAGGGACATGGACAAAATCTCCTACCTGACCAAACTCAAATCGTACCATAAAGCTATGTGCACTGCCCGCGCATCCTTCTATGCCAAGGAAATTGACTCCAGTGCCAACCCTACGAAAACGATTTTTAAACTGGTCCAAAAGCTTCAAAACTGCGGTAATCCTGCCTCGTGTATCTCTTCCACTCAGCAGTGTGAAGACCTCGCCACCTTCTTCATTGAAAAAGTGAGGAAGATTTACAATACTTTCCCACAGAACCCCCCTGACTGCTCTAGTTCTCCCAACTTGTCCGTTAAGGCCTCCAGACTTACCAGTCTGCCTGCTATCTCTCACGAGGAGCTAGCTAAACTCTGTAGAAGGGTGAAATCCGGTGCCCCTTCAGACCCCATGAGACCGGCTCACTTTCTTGAGGCTCTGGACTTCTTCCTTCCGTCCCTGGCCACACTCCTCAACCTTTCTTTTTCATCAGCTACGGTACCCACATGTTGGAAACAGGCATGGGTGACCCCCATTATTAAAAAGCCCACCCTGGATCCCACAAAGTCGGAGAACTATAGGCCCATCTCACTGCTCCCCTGGGTGTCTAAACTTGCTGAAGCCCATGCGAACACCGCACTATCAGACCACATGGCCCTAAATAACATCTTGGACCCCTCCCAACACGGGTTCAGGCCTGGGCATAGTACGGAGTCCGCACTTCTATCCACCACCGAACATCTTCGGAAGATACTGGATACCGGTCAAAGTGCTGCGCTGATACTACTCGATCTCAGCGCGGCCTTTGACACGGTCTCCCATAATATCTTACTGAGCCGCCTAGAAAACATTGGGATCAGTGATCTGGCCCTTGAATGGTTCCGCTCGTTCTTGATGAATAGATCCTTCCGTGTATCAGCACCCCCCTTCACCTCCCAAGCCCACTCTATCGGCCAAGGAGTTCCACAGGGCTCTGCCTTAAGTCCTTCCCTATTTAACCTCTGTATATGCAGCCTCTTGCGGCAGTGGCCGAAGAATGGGACCTCACGCTGGTGTCGTACGCAGACGACACACAGCTGGTTATTACCCTCACTGAGGCGTCCCCAACATCTGCCACAAGATTTAGGGATGGACTGGCCGCAGTTGCCCACTGGATGACGGCTAACTGCTTACAACTGAACGCAGGGAAGACCAAGGTGCTGTTCCTGGGTAAGAACCCCAACTGTTGGAATGACCAGTGGTGGCCCCCCCTGTTATGCCCCAACCCTCCCCCTAAATCTCTGGTTAAAAATCTAGGAGTATGGCTGGATTCCGCACTGAACTACCAAACTCATACCAAAAGAGTAGCAGCTACATGCATTGGGCTGTTGAGAAGCCTCAATCCCATTCTAGGGTTCTTCGACCCCAAAACTCGACAGCTCATAGTCCAATCCACCATCCTCTCCCGGTTGGACTATGCAAGCGTCCTGCTGCTAGGCGCTAATAAAGCTGAGACAGCCAGGTTTCAGCGAATCCAGAATTCAGCGGCTAGGGCAATAGTTGGCCTCCCCAGAAAATGCTCTGCCAGAGCCACAATTCATAGACTCCACTGGCTCCCTGTGGAAGCCCGCATTCAATTTAAGGCCCTCACCACTGCTTTTAAAATCCTCAAAACTGATGGCCCCGAACTCCTTCGGCCGCTTCTAACACCCTATACCCCCCAACGTAATCTTCGCTCCCTGGGTCAACACTTAGTAGTGGTCCCCCGCACGAAATTTTGCCGTGTCGGAGGCCGCTCCTTCAGACTTCGGGGAGCCAAACTTTGGAACTCCCTCCCCTGAACATTCGCTGTCTTGATAATTTGTCCACCTTTCGCAAAGCAATAAAAACTCACTGTTCCCACTTATGTAAGCTTCTGCCCCCCTTTTCCCTTCTAGTAGGTTATGCCATGGTTCTTAGCGCCGGGACGCCCCGTTGCTGGGGCAGCTGTCGCGCTCAACAAACCCATAACATAACATAACATTATGGCCAAGACCCTGTCTACAGTTCCACCCACAGAGCCCGAGCCAGAAACAATGGCTCCCCACCGCCATCCCCAGACTTTCAGGACGATGATCCCTCCGATGATAAGGCGGGCTCGTCCAGGCCTTGGCGACCGTCCCCCACCCATACTGAGGTACCAGTAGAAACCACTCAGTCTGAAATGTTAAACCCAGATCAAATGTTGCACCCCCATTCAGCGGAATGGTTCCCTTGTGACAAGGTGGCACAATATGTGGCCAACTGACTGTGTAAACCCCTTTAAAAAGAAGCACACAGCTGCCTCAAGGCAGAATATGCCAGACTTTCATTGGAGGGTAAATTAGCACTGACACCAGACATTGATCCAAATATGGCCACCTTCCTGGCAAAGTTTGTCAAGGATCCGAAGAAAGAAATTGACTGGTTCTGGCGGGCTGCCAGGATAAGCTTCTGGATGCAGTGGGCCCCATGACAAAAATCTTCAACATGGCAGAGGATGCCAAGTCCTCGGCACCTTAATTTCCCCGGAAGCGCTTTTGGGGTGGGCGCAGAGGGCAAATATCTTTTTAGGTAATGCCAACTGAGCACTATCGCCCGGAGCGCAGACGGTCCCTGCTTATCAAGGTGGATTTAAAACTTGTAGATTTAGCCGCGTCGGAGGCAGGGGCGGTGGCCCAGAGAGGACTCTTTGGGGAACCTTTCATTAAGGAACTGGGAAACTTAGTAAATACTTTACCTCTCTGGATAAAGCCCAGACCTCTATAAAAAAGGTTTCCTCCCCTCAGGTTTTCCAAGGGGCCGGCCGTGGCTGCTCAGCCGGCTGGGCATCCTCCCAACCCTACTCCAGAGGGCAAGGCTCCAGGCGCAGTAACAGCTACCAGGACCAAACAGGTTTTGCAAACTTCTACCCTACCAGAGGACAGCGATTCCGAGGAAGAGGCCAGAAGGGGCAATTCGCCAACAATAATGTCGGTGAGTGTACGGCCTTCCTTCGGGGTTCAAGTGGATGGACGGCTAGCAGACTTCACCAGAGAATGGCACGAACTTACGTCAGATGCACGGGTCTTGCAGACCACACAAGCATTTCAGATAGAGTTTTATGGAACTCCTTGTCAGAGGTCCAGACCACGACCAATTCAATTCTCTGCAGAAGAGATGAGTCTAATAGATGAAGGAATACAGGACTTACTACCCAAATGCGCTATCCAACGCATGACCATTCATTCCTGGGGTTTGTCAGCAATATCTTTCTAGTGGACAAGACCGACGGCGGTCCACAGCTGGTGATAAATCTAATAGAATTCAACGAATGGTTGGTATACTGCCATTTCAAAATGGAGGGAATCCACCTCCTTTGCGATGTCTTATGGCCCTCCAATTGGATGGCCCGTCTAGACCTCAAAGACGCTTATCTGGTGGTATGGATTTTTCCACCACATCGACGCTTCCTGCAATTCCTGTGGCGCCAGCAGGTGTTCAAAGTTTTTTGTCTTCCCTTCGGATTATCCTCGGCTCCCTGGTGCTTCACCAAGGTTCACAAATCCGCAGTGCAACACCTTCGAGCAAGAGGCGTCCCTCTTATCATTTATCTAAATGACATGCTCATCATGGCTCAGTCAACTGTTATGCCACCTGTGCGTCGCAGTGGACCTCTTAGAGGGGTTGGGATTTGTAATAAATGAAAAGAAATCCCTTCTGGTTTCGTCCCAGTCAGCAACCTTCTTAGGTTTTACAATCAATTCAGTAACTACAACTCTCAGTCTTCCTTCGAAAAAGATGACAAAAATATGGCACTTAACTATGCCGAACGGTGGCTAAGCCTTGCACTTCACTATGTCTCACATATTCCCAGATGGTAGAGCTCACAGACAGAGTGAGGGACGAGATTTCATGGTGGCTCTCCCATATGGAGGCGTGGAACGGAAGGGCAATCTTTGGTTCTGCACCGGACCTTGTCATAGAATCGTACGCCAGCAGGTCCAGTTGGGGTGGGCGCTGTGACGATTTCTCGATGAGAGGTTCATGGTCACATCAAGAACGATCGTTATAAATCAACTGCTTGGAACTCCTAGCGTGTTTCTTTGCGGTGTAATGTTGGACAAGGGATAGTGTGCAGTCTAGCATGTTGCTCAAGATGGACAACGTATCGGCCGTCAGATACATCAATCATTTATGAGGTATACGTTCCAAAGTCCTTTCAGATCTCGTGACCAGTTTTTGGCAATACTGCCTGGAACATCAGGTCTCAGTGATGGCGGAATACCTTCGGTGCCAGGAAAATCAGGTGGCTGACTGGCACTCTCGCCATCTGATGGTCTCCAGCTTGGGGAAACTAGACTCAAAAGTGTTTGCGGACATGCCAGAAGGCGGAGGTGGTTTTGATCACCCGATTTGAAGATCTCAAGTGCAGTTTCCGGTTCTACTAGAACTTTCCTGGGATTCTCCAATCCAACTCCCTCAGTTACCTCATCTCCTTCTCAATCCGGACAAGAATCCCCACCAGCAAGTCTGCAACGGCATACTCACGCTGATGTCGTGGAGGATTACAGAGGATGATGGGCAGTACCAGGACTTTCAAGCACGCCTCAGAACCTCCTTGACAAAGCCTGGGTGGACAGCACAATCAAAAGATACAAGTCAGCGTGGACCAGATGGACACGTTGGTGTCTACAAAGGGCGTTTGATCCCTTGGGAGTCGAGGTAGTCCAGGTGGCTCATTTCTTAGTGGAACTGAGCCTATCAATCCATTAATACCTTCCGCTCCACAACATCAGCTGGGCATACTCCGGTAGATGGCGCTCTGGTGGGGGAGCATGTTCTTGTGTGTAGACTGCTTCAAGGAATCAGGCTCTCACTGCCACCATCACCAATATGTTCGGCGCTGTGGGATGTGAATAAAGTTTTGAATCTCTTTTTTACTTAGCAACCAAATAGGTTTTTGTCATGAAAAAGTTGTCAGCAAAGTTGGCAATGTTGCTCTGTTTAGTCTCCTGCAGAAGAGTCTCCGACATGCGTGGCTTGGATATTCCAGGCAGAATTTTTTCACCCTCTAGGGTATCTTTCACAGTAACTAGAAGGACCAAGACTAATACGAGGGTTATAGAATACCCTGCTTTTCCTGACTCCCCAAAACTCTGTGTAGTCCAATGCCTCAAGGAAAATTAACTGCTGTCTGAAGAATACCGCCCCGGGCGAAATACAACTGCTAATTGCACTAAGAAAACCGCACTTGGTGGTCTCCTCACCCACAATTGCAAGACCAGTTAGATGGTTTATGCAAGAAGCACGTATTGACTTGTGAATGTTTGGAGCCCATTATACCAGGGGAGCGATGGCTTCTAAAGCCTTCTCCTTGGGGGCAAGACTTGAGGACATCTTGAATGCAGCTGATTGGTCGACAGACTCGACTTTTAAGAGGTTCTATTTTAAGTCAATGCTGGATATAGCTCATTTGGTGATGAACAAGCTTTAAACCAGCATAATCCTCACCTCCGGTCCTGACATAGAATGAAAATTGTTCCTAACTCTCGTGTAGGAAAGTTTAAATTTTATTAAGGACGTGGAGGCGAGGATTATTCCACCCGGCGAGAATTCACTTTTCTCTGAAGAAGCCCACCCTAAGAAGTCAGTAAGGCGTTTTCGAGATGATTATGGTTCTAAAGTGAACAAATGTAAATTATTTCTGTACCTTGTTGAGATATTTTACTGTTCTCAGAATATTTCTGAATAGTCCCTTGAATTCTCAGGTTCAGATGGATCCAAATCGGACCAGTAGGAGCATCACTGTGGCATGACTCATGGGAAGAAAGTGGAGTAAAGAAAGGACTGTTACATCGCCATGTGGATCCTGATTGGCCATCAAAGGAACTACGTTGGACTCTTATTGGTTGTGATGTGATGTCATTCCCAGAGACTTCTGAGACTTTTAGTTTTTCTTTGCTTTATATGGAAGCTTGAAGAAATGTTTTAAAAATAAGCTTCTGTTTGAATAAAGTGAATAGAGTTCAGCATAATTGAAAGTTGTCTACACAAGAGTTAGGAACAATTTTCATTCCTCCCCAAACTGCAGGCGTGCTGCCATCTGTTAGTCATGCAGCAGCTTTGAAGCAGCCGCTCTATATTTCACTTGAATGCACTGACCCCAGGGCAGAACGAGTTTGTGGCTACCTGGAGGGCAGTGCATTCACTGTAGTACACTGCATTGATGCTACACTGCACTGCTTTTTACTGTGATTTTTTCTTGCAACTTGATTCACCAGGGTAATTTCTCATTTCTACTCACCTTTTTTTAAACTAACTTTAAATTAGTGTTTTATGTATTGATTCTCATTTACCTGCTTTATCTGTATTACCTCTGGTTACATCAGCTGTTCTTCTTCCAACATGTACCTTTCTCAAAAGGGTATTTTGACCCACTGATCATCTTGCTGTTCCTCTAAATTATTTTTAAATACTCGGGGGTAAAAATTCAAGTTGCAATCACCAGATAGCAAGACCCGGAATTCAAATAGCTACCTAACAAAGGTCTCAACAAATCTAGCAATCCCACACAATACCCAACTTCCCATGGCCAGTGTTAACGCTCACTGCCGGAGCACCCGTAGCCTTGCTCTCAAAGTTCAAAATATTTTATATTCTTCAACTAATTTATATTCTTCCCCAAAGGAGATAGCAATAGTAAAAAAAAATGTAAGTTGGGTACAGCAGAATTTGAAAGACTCCTCAAACTCTGCTATGACTTTCGGTCTTTATTGTGTAATGCTAACATTCTGGTACCCTTGCAGGCTCAGCAATTCTACAGTCTAGAATTCCTGGGCACAAATAATATCAAAGTGTGAAAACAAATAATTACATTATCTTCCTTAACAACCTCCTAAAACATTTTGTGAGCTGTATGATTCATATTATCTCATGAGCTATGCTTAATTTTCCAAATATTCTTAAGCTCTCCATGGACTTTTATGTTACTCCTTATACTTGAGTAGCAAAACCCTGAATGCGCTTTGGAACAATTTTTTTTTTTAATGTATTTATTGTCATTTTAAACAAGAAAAGCAACAGTTCGCATTTTGAATCATAGTACAAGCAAAATGGTCAGATATATTTACAGCTTTAATGCCCAAACGTACAACAGAACAAAACAGTTAGGAAGCAGTATGCTCTCATTCAGCGTTGGACAGCAAATCTTGATAACAAGCATTGGCATAGCCAATAGGTCTCGTCTTTGGGATCTTATAAGTGTTTAGCCTTGCAACAGTTGATGTTGCACCAAGGATATTGTGTGGATAACTAAATACTTTTAAGGTCCCAAAGGCGAGACCTATTGGCTATGCCAATGCTTGTTCTAGACGTTCCGGCTGACTCTTTTCGGATTGGGTGTGAACACTTTTTTCTACTTTATAGAATTGTTTAGGGCCCAATAGGTTCCGCGGGAGACGAGGTTGCCGCCCTCTTTTAAAGAGGCACGTCCTCCTTTACCCGGTCTCTCCTGTCTTGAAAGTCCATTGAATACCTATCTCAAAATGGTGGGCAAGTGAAGAATGTCAAAGTGGATATTTTTGTGACATATGATATCTGCTCTCATGCACAGTTGTTCATATAATAAGACGTGTAACTTATGGATGCATTATAAGTATTTGCCAGAAGATTTCTTGAATTACATTCTGCAAATGTTTCTATTGTGTAACTTCTACTCTTGAGCAGTATGACGTCCGTCTTTGTGCCACTCACCCAAAGTCCCCTATTGTGCATCTAAGATTCTTTATTGGAGAAACATACACACAAATAATTATACTGAACCAAAGGACTGCATCGAGTCATCGAATTAAGACTGAAAACCGAGGCATCAGATTTGAACGAGATAGAAAAGTGAACTTATATTTACAGTAAGATAGCAGAGAGGTGAGTAGATCTCTGCAGCAACCCACAGTTCTGCTTAGTAGGGGGTGAAAAAAACAGAGCCCAGGTCGACAGTTGTAGTGCGGTCAGCCAGAAAGAATGCACCCACAGAAGGGTGACTTTGTCCCAAGTAAGGGAAATATCATTGACACGTCCAATATGCCTGCTGTAAATGTTCTATGTTGTATCTTTGGGAATTCTAAATCACATAGTCGGCCATTAGTATGACATCTTAGTGCTTTGGGTGAACCTTCTACTGAAACAGCTCTGACTGCTCCTGCTCAGGTGTTGAAATAAAGGTTTTATTCATTCATGGCATGAATGCTTAGCCATGTGTCTTACATAATAAAGAACATGAATCTTCTCAATACCAATAAAAAAGAAAGGTAGGACTTTTTGCTTGTACGTTACAACTCCTCCTCCGTCCATAAAGGTATTGTCTTGTTTTTATGTCTTGTGTTTTATTCATAGGTTTAACTGTGGCAGAGTAACGTAAAATGTTGCCCTCCCTTCCCTCTTCCGCAGAGTGTGATCAGAGGCTATCGAGTCACCGACGTCACACTGGGCGGCAGGGCCCTGTGTTATGCCCCAGCACTACAGTCTGCCAACAGTGTACAGTCTAAAGATGTTGCACCTTCACTATGCGATTGACGCCTACCTGGATAGAAGGTCACGCCAGCTTTGTAGAGATTCCCCTCCCCCATTTGACTGTACATTGGCCACAAAGCAGAAGGCACGAAGTATACTCAATATGTCCATATGTGGCGTAGAGCGTCTGTTTGTGTGAGCAGATTGCAGAATGAATGCCATGATGCTCGTCGTGCCTAGGGAGGAGCGCAGCACATCTCCCTTCGGATGTCAAGAGGGTGCCCGCTGCGTGTTCCTTTGATTCAGCCAAACAAAGAGCGCAATTGAGAAAGCACAAGTGCTTGAAAGTGCAGAGTTGTGCGCGGCCACGTAATTACAAACAGAAGGCACCTGCTCTCTCCCGCAAGGTGGATGCCAGCTCAAGCACGAGTGCTTGAAAAGAGTCGACCGATTTCTAAAGGTCGTCTCCTAGAGCAGCGTATGCGGGCTGCGCTAGGCTCGACCTAAAAATGGTGCTGGAATTAACAGAAGGTCTTTGGAAGAGTGAGTGAATAAAATGGGCAGGAGAGTGAAACTAAAGGAAGGAGTGGTATGAAGCTATATGGAAGAGTCTTGAACGTCTAGAAACTAGAGCTTTGCAATCCTTCTTAGTGGTATTAAAAGACACGTTAGTATTTTTAGGTGCTGTTCTACAGCATTTCCTACAGAATACCCTCTATACACAACCTCAAGCCAACACCTACTGGAAGAGAGTGCAGAGAGAACCGGACCATAGAACAGCCGAGTTCATCAGTGTTTAAAAACCATAATAATGTAGGACCAGAAAGTGACAGATGAAACAGCCTTAAATTGACCCCCCTCCTATCTTTCGATTGTCGCATGGAAAAGAAGCACTCTCCAAGATGGAGCATAGCTAGGGTGCAATGGATAACTCTTCTCGTTAAACAGGCAGCACTCTTTCCAAGAGTGAAAACATGAACTCAATCCTGACCTCAAGGTATCTCCGGGGAGGCTGGGATGGCTACCTTCCAGGCACCATACGCTAACCATGTACATCATCAACTGTACTCAGAGCCCACAGCATCCTTCAAAGACCAAGGTGGTGCCAAAGCTGGCATCCCAGTCTGCCCAGTCCAGCACCGCATGCAGTGGCAATACCAATGTCTACAGAGGTGAGACTCAGCCGGAGGAGGGGGGCTTGATATAGAATATATACAGCAAAGAGAACAGCGATGAGCAATCACACTGCCCTCGGCTACCGGGAAGGCTCCATGCCCCGCTGCTGTAGGACATGGTCAGTCCCTCTTGTGTGGTGAACAAGAGAAGGTTACAGGGTTAAACAGAGGAAACTAAGAGACAATGCAAATATGTATCGCAGACTTGTGTTGGACTGAAACCTCCGAATCCGGCAGAACATCCATGCCCCACCCCCCACCACCATAAAAGAAATAAAAACGCACCTCAAGAAGTAGTGATTCATCTCTTTGCTGTGGACAGACCCCTTCTACTGCCAGGAAAGACCCTACTGCTGTTCGAAGACCTATCGGAATAAAATGTAAATTCACCTCAGTAAATATGGACAGGACAGGTTCCGGTGCTCAGCCCATCATGCTACGCATGAGACTTGTTTCCGTCACGATATTTAAGAGTTACTGATACGACTTGCATTGAAGGGTGCACAAGCTCTGCGGACAGCCGCTCTAGCCGCTTTGCCACACTCCAGATATTGCACTGACTGCCGCAGGCAGCACGGGGTGTAGATGCTTTTACTTGTACGTTCAGCATACCATGCGTGGTATAAAATGAATGGTTTCAGAGCTCGCACTCCCCCTGTGTTACATATACATAGGGCTGCAGCGCCTGCTCGAACAGCAAACACAGAAAACATGAAATATTGAGTCTGGCCAGACTGAGGCACAAGGCCGCACTAGCAGCTGCAGTGATGGCACGATGCTCCTACGGTACCTGGGTCAAAGGCCATGAAGATACCTGGGCTCAAAGAGCACCAGGTTTATATTTTAACCGTAAGGGGAGGGCTTAACACCGCTGCTGCTGCCCCTGCAGCACTACAGCTGCTTTGAGTATGAGCTACAAGTCCTTCAGTACTAACACCCCCACACCTTCGACCATGCAAGCTCATGGAGTAATAGTGCGGTTACAAGCAGGCAGGAGTAACAATAGGAGTACAGCTGCCCCTCACTACTCAAAGTGGGCGCTAACTTACTACATCATGAACCACAGTGGCAGCCGTACACAGGTCGATACTCTGAAGCTGGACGAGAATCCATCCCATGTACCTCCCACGGAGTGCAGTCGCCTTTCTTTGTAAACACATCTGACAATGGCAAGCTCCGCGGTTTCACCTATCGATAACAATACATTGGGCACAGAGGCTCTGTAATGTGTAAGGAAGGCACGAAACACCGCTTTTGGTGATGGGGTAAGTGTATTTGCTATGTCAGTCAGTGACATAAAAATGTTAGTTACTACGAAAGTAGTGAGAAGGGAAGAGACATGACTGGCTATACTGGCTCCTCAAAAAACGCCCGCGCAAAGAACTGCTAAAGCTGAACACAGTTCTGGTTTCTTTCACCGCCATTAAAGAAAACAAACGCGCGCGCGACTCGCGCTAAAGAAGGAGGCAGCAGGGGGAGGGAAGACAGGAGGGGGACTGCACCTGTTTCCCTTCCGGGAACGAGCAGGGGCACCATATGTTTGCAATTAATTATAAACATATGGTGTCCAAGCTCGCTCCCGCAAAGGAATCACCAAACGTGCACACATTGCCATTTATAAACATATTTTTTAACAGGATTATTAATCTCTTAACTCTATTGTGTATATTACTAATCTAATGGTTACTCTTTATCACGCCTACAATAAACTCAATTAGAACATTGGAATGTTGGGAGCTCCATTGAAAACAATGGAATGCTCCGGGCTTATAATGGCTGGTATAAGCCTGGAGCTCCAACATTCCAATGTTCCTTGTTTACAGCTCTGCCTGTGAACAAAGGCTTCAGGGAGCCTGAGGGGATTCCAATCCCCTCACGCTCCCCTGAGGCTTTGTTTCTTTTCGTTAGAACATTCTGCCCTCTAGTGGCAGAATGTTCTAATAGCCTTATAGCCCTTCGTAGCTGGGCTATACCGGCTATTAAAGTCCCTCTCCCTTGTTAAAGGCCCGAGCCGCTGGAGAGGGCCTTTAATAGCTGGTATAGCCCTCTACGGCGGGCTATAAGGCTATGATATAAAGCAACTGCAGTGGAAACTAGTGGATGGAATTTAAATGTCCTGGCAGTTATTCATTGATAAAAGCCCAATGGTTGGGAAAACTTTCTGGAGCTGATTAACAAGGGTAAATGTACATGTTTATTTACATGTAAACTTGTTCAGTATTCACCTGCATTTAATAGTAAATTTCTGAGTGTGGAGGCTCTGCAGTCGGGGCAGAGGACTCCACACATAAAAAGATAGGACAAGCCTAAGACTAAAGTACTTCTAAACTGAGACCAAACAGTTGGGCTGCACATACCATAACCTAGCCATGCATTTGTGGTGTTCTCACTCACCTCAAGAGGTACTCAGGTGCTACTGATAGCTTTCTGACATAAAAGAATACAGGGTTTTGTCCACGCATAGAGAGTGCCTCAGAGTTGAAAGATGGATGTCCAATGTCCTGATTGAGTGTAACTTCATAACTGCTACAATGTTCCCAACACTTAGGGGGATTTGATGCTACTAGTTATATAATTTGCTTCCAGTGAGGTTCAGACACCAAAGGGGTAAGTTTACTAAAACGTAGAACAACTCAGAGCCGAAATTAAAGTTGCTGCACTGCATTGTGCTAAAGGGAAAGACCAGGTTAGAGCCATATCTATTAAGATAATGGTACTATTGTTCTTTTCCAAAGTGCTGGCTCTCCTTAAAGCTGCCTAGCTTCATGCACACACCTTTACACCATAGCTCTAATGAAGGGAAATGCATCATTTTGCATCATCATCTGTTGTTGGACTGATGTTGCTGGTGTTCTGAGGCTGTGCACCTTGACTCTGCTAATCCGGCCCCCAATGCATGTGCTCTTATCCCTAAAACATGTTGAAATTGGCTATATCACTAATTGGCATCTTTAACTTACCTATAATTCCCTAGTATAAGGTACAAATGGTACCCAGGGCCTAAAAGTTAAGTGTCACTAGTGGACTGCAGCACCCATTGTGCCACCCACTGCATTGGCAGTGGAAACATGTCTGCCGGCTTAAACCTTCCTTTAAAATATTAATACATCACTCTTAAGTAGGCCTTACTGTCCATATGACAGGGTGCTTGGTATTTAAAAGTAGGACATGTAAAAGATGAATGTTAAACATGTCCTTTTAGTGAAAATCTCCAAAAGCTATTTTTACTGTAGCAGAGTTGACTGCTCCATTGGAAAGCACTGGGATACAAAATGTAATTTAATTACTACAAATTTAATATTTTGACTTACTAAATATTGATTATAAGCCCAATTTGCTGGTGAGGGTGGATTTGTGATAAATAATTAGGAAAACTTACCTTTTTTCAGCCAAAATGTTCTGGAGGCCCATTTACATGAGCGTTAACTGTCGCCTGGCAGCTAAGACCTCCCTCGATGAGAAGTGAAAGCTGGTCCCAGAGCCAAAGGCCTTGGTTGTGGGAGGTGTTCTGTTCCTCTGACAAGATGACCATCTGGGCTGTGCCCAGGAACTTCAATAACTTCAAACAGGTCTACCATGCCACGGCAAATATTAGCTGGCACCTGGACAGGACCCTTCTTTGTTCCCCCAGTCAGGCAGACACCAAAGGCTTGCTGGTAAAGTCACAGTAACAAAGCGATTTGCACTGTCTAAAACAGCTTGAACTCATCATAATGTTGCCTTATTTGTTGTATTTGTGTCACTGTGTTCAGTCACAATCAATTGGTATGCACAAATGGAAATATCAGCATGTAAAACAATGTTTAGTTAACGAGCACTGTTCCATTATGTTTAGCTCCAGAGAAATTGAGACCACCTCAAATTGAAGGAATCAACAGCACAGTGTTGAAGATAATCTGGAGTGCTCCAGAAGAACTGAATGGACCTCCTCCTAAGTACCACTTGGAAAGGATGGATGTGTCAATAAGACCATCACAGCACCAAGAGGTTACTAAAGGAATTCGATTTCCAGGTCATGGCTACTACAGATTTCCAGCTTCTACACTTCCTGTCAATACGTATTTCACAGGTAAGTTATTTACTTGTCAAATTGTGCATCAAAGTTATTTGTACAACAGTCCTTTCCTAATGTGCTTTCATTGAACCTATTTATTCTAAGTGATAAAAAAGAATGGTTAAAGACAGTGTATTTAGATGGGCAGATTCCACATTCTCTGCTGTATTGAAACTACCGTTTTGTACTAATTAAAGCTTTCCATCTGCATGTGAGGATTACCTCATGGGCCAGGCACTGTCTTTGGCCTAAAGCACTTTTAATCTATTGCTCTTTAAAGGCACGTTCTAAACAGCAGGCCATATAAGTAAGTAGAAGGACATGTCAATTTGTGCAGTTTTTGTTTATGTAATGCCAAATACTCCTCTTTTTAAGTGTGAAGAATTGTATCCCGATGATTATACGCCACTAACGTGTGTAGGTCAGCAAAAGGTCAGTTAGTTGTAGTGAGGAACGCAGTGGCAGAGGTGGAAGCACACCACAGGGTTTCCAGCAAGTTTCACGTGGATTGGTTCTCACTCCTGTGCGAGTTGTCATCAGTGTAATGTTTGAACGCATACCTGGGGCTTGGATGCAGTGGAATGTCAGCACATAAAGCTGATCTTGTGTCTTTCAGTCTCAAACTTAGGTCTAATAAAAGTAATCATAATTTAGTTATTGATTTGAAGTGTAATCTGCCTGCATTGAGTCGCAGTTAGTCATAACAGTGATTGAGTGAAAACAAACAGCATGTCAGAGGTCCTGTTCTTCCCGGGTCTGTGGTCAGTAGCCGGAGAAGCGTCACCCCCTCTTAAAATAAAAAAAATAAAAACGATAATAAAATGTGGTTATTTTCGTTTTATTTTTCTTACATTGAATGAGGCTTGTGGGTGGGGGCCGTCAAGGGGCACGGCAGGAGGGAAAGTGGTGACCCCCGTGATTCAGTGCGCAAGATGATTTGGCCAGCTGTCTCAGGTCAGCCAAACTGTCATGCGCAGTGAAGCTCTCTTCAACCCCAGCTGCATTGCTGTGTTGGAGACAGAAGTCATAGGCTTGCAGTCTCCATGGGAGCGAAAATCAAGGGCACTAAGGCTAATCCTGACACTGCTCTCATGCACGAGAGCCTGTGCTGCAGCGAGGAAAAAAACAGAAGAGCAGCGTTTTGGCTGGTGCGATGCTGCAGCTAAGTTCTTTTTTTTTCTTTTGATTGTTTTCTTCGTTTGTTGTGCTCCCACCCCACCCGCCACTCCGATGGTATATCAGCCGCTAATGATTTTTACTAAGCCATTATGGTCGCTAGCAGCCTGTTGGCACTTGGAATGACAATAGCTGACGTATGTGTAGTCCTAATATCAGAGTAAGGGTTAAATAGTTGTTTCATGAATGATATGTACAAAATATTGGGTTGTGGTTAAAGAATAAAACTCAAATTCACAGAGGGAATTTTCTTGTATTGATGCAAATTGAAAAGTTTGTACTTATATTGGGTTTCACACATGGATTCTGCACCATTGTAATTTTATCCTGGGACAAGGGCTCATCAGATTAGGTGTAGATCGCACATTTAGCAAGTGTGAGTGGCTCCAGGCACTGCTGTTTATGTTCTGTTGCGATTTGTTTTACAGCAAAATGCATCCTCACGTTTAGTTTGGGTCGAGGGTGCAAATTGGGATAAAATCCTATCCCAAGTGCACATTTAGCGAGCATGAGCAGCTGCTCGTACTCAATATTCATATTCATGTTCTGTTGAATTCTGCACTGTTTCTTAGCACAAAATGCATCCTTGCGTCCATTTTGGATGTGAAGGGGGGATTTTTACAGTAAGAAAATTGAGCTAAATGAAGAATTACTCTTCTTGCCTAATTCGGTGTAATATTGCAGAACGTTTGGGTAATTCCATGTGATGCCTACATGGTACATGGCAGGGTTGTATGACAGAATCTTTTAAGCAAAAATATAATCTAACAAAAATATTGTGTCCTGTGATATTCTGGTACCATGTGTGCACACACATACAGCTAAAGTGTGCATTCAGGGCTGCGCTTCGGACCAGTGCCGCACCTGTGCTAACTAACCCTGCAATACAACTGGTCACACCTCCTGTCGGTGAGTGAGAACCTTACGCCAACAAAAATGCAGCCATTTATTTGTGTGGGGCATTATACTCGCCCCGAACATGCAGCCTTAGTTTTGTGAATCGGGCCCATTGTATTCTCTAGGAATTCATCATTTAAATGCTGTTGGTGTATCACAGTAGTTTGTCCATTTCATTGTACATATTTGAGCTGTCTTCAGACTCCGTTATATCATTATGAAACTGTAATAAGAGAATGTAGTTATTCATGTGTGATTTGTCTAATAACCATATTATATTTTCTGTGAAACGTTTAGTGGCAACAGCATTAGTTGCCCCCCATCATTGCTGGGAAAACAAAATACCATTGCTTTGAAGTGGAAGAGGAGAAGTACCTGCCTACATTCAAGGCAAAAGTCTTTGTAAAAGGGGAAACATCCTCCACTAGAATCTCAGATCAGGCTGCCTGATACTCACTGAAAGGGTAAAACAGGTCATGCTCGATGGGGACAAAGTCGAGAGTTCTTTGCACTTGCTTCCAGAAGTTTCTTGATGCAGGAAAGTGGTCCCCAACACCAGGCAAGGGTCTAGATGCTCTGGTTTGCCTTTTGGGGTCTGGGACTACAACTCCGACAATGCACTTGGTCAACTTATGGCGATTGTTTACAAAAGTTGTCCCAAACCTCTGGAACATATTCCAGGTGGTCTCCTTGAGGATTCAGAGAGTCCACAACATCAATCCAAGGGTCTAGAATCTTTGAGAGGGTCCTTGGGGTGTTGGAACACCATTCCCACAAAGCACCTAGCCAAATCCTTAAAAGTCCAGTGGCCCCCCTCCAGGATGAGGAATTGTTGGTGGTGATGATGCAGGTGAGCTCGGTTACCCTGTAGCTTGCAGTGAGTCCACTCCTTAATCTTTCTTGAAGCAAGGCAAAGTCCTTAGCGTTGCAGTTCCAAGTGTGCAGCAGGTGCAGTCCTTCAGAGTGCAATCCCAGGGTTCCAGCAGGGCAGCCCTTCTTCTCCTTGTAGTTTCAGGCGGCAGATCAGAGTTGCAATGCAGCTCTTCCATAATTATTCACTGTTTCAGGGGGGCACTACTGACCAATGGGATGCACGGTGCCACCCAGTCAAGTGTTTCCATCCTCCGGTTATTATGCTCCTCCAAAGTGTGATCATCCCAAACCATCATTCTCCCTTTGTAGACCAGTTTGGCTCCCTCACCCTCTTTCTGCCATTTGGCTTTTGTAGCTAAAGTGTTTCACCCACAGGAAATCCTTTGTCTACTCTGACAGGATACTTAACACCTCACCTAGGGACTTACAGGGGTCTGCCATTTCCAACTATCATTATACCTAACCATGTACTTTTAATCAGAGCACAGGCCCTGGGTTTGGTTAGCAGAGCCCAGGGCACGATCAGAGTCAGAAAACCAGCACCTAGCAGTCAGAATGGGGCCAAAAAGTAGCGGGATTCTGCAATCAGGTCCTGATTGCTCACACCGGGTCAAAGAATCCATTACATGAACCTTAGTGGAATCCAGTTACAAAAAGTATCATTCCAGGGCAAAAATAGAGAGAAATTGGGAACAAATGATTTGGCACATGTTACTCTTATGATTGCCTCCTTTTTTGTGAAGCATACAGGATCTGACATCACAGGAAATTCTCATGTTTGGGAAACTCCAATAGAGTTCTCTGGATAATCCATCATTTTGGGAAGGGGTAGTCCATGGGCTTGACTACTACTCTTACTTCAGACACATGGCATCAGCTACACATGGAGAAGATACACTTAGATGTAATCCGTCTGCTGCTGTATTCTACAGATCCACACTGCCTGCACCAATCAACAATGCCAACTTATCTTGGAACCACGCCTCCAGATCACCATCAGCATAACCCATGCCTTGAGGACATCCATCACCACACTGGACACAGCATCCAGCAACATGTCTAAATGTTTGGTTTCTGCACAGCCTTCTTTGGACTGACAGAATCTTCCTCTAAGCCTTGGGCACAGATTTATAGTCACTCTATCATCCTGAAGTTCTCGATATATAAAGATGCCTTTGAAAGACTAGGCAAACCAGTAGGGGAGCATGAGCAGCTGAAGCATCTTCAAACAATAGCTCAATAAATGCATAGTCATTCCAGTGTATCAAGAATAAAGATGACCTTTGAAAATTCAAGAATCACAAACCTCTTGAACTTCATATTCTGATTTTCATTGTACCTTATCTTGCAGAGGTTTAGATGGAAACTGATGGCCAGGATCTTAGACTTATAGCATCCATAGAGATGAATGAAACACATGATGAATTTTCCAAGTAGGAGGCAATTTTAAATATGAGGCTACAAGATTCATCTGATAAATGATAATAAATGGACCAAAAATGTGATTGAATTAGACAGCCAAACCTTAACTCACGGAATAAAAAGAGAGGAACTTGATTTAAAAATTGTCAGTATGTTCCTTGCTCTTGATTTGTGGACAACATAAACTTTTAGAAACAGGTTCTAGAGCTTATTCACAAAATCAGAAGCTAAAGGAGCAATCAGAGAAGCATAAAAAACCTTTGGATGGTAATACTTGACGACTATAATAGGGTGAAACCTTGGTAGCAGTATGATTGGCAGCAGCATCATCAATCAAGTCTATTAATCAGAGAAATAGTTTTCCTTTTTTACCAAAATAAACAATTATAAAAAGATGTTTTTCAACATAATTTAATTTTGTGACATTCTCGTAATTCACAGATTTCGAAAACATAGTACTACAATGCTAACTCATACTTAGAGATGTCATTCTGCCTCATTCCAACACTTGCAAATTATACAATCCTACTTTAGTCCCAAAGCTATCCTGTTGGAACTAAAATGTCATAATGAAATAACATAATATAAAAATCTATACCGTGATAAGGTACATGACTTATGACTGTATGTGTTGTCACAATCACTGAGCAAAATAAGTTTTAAATCACCACACGATAAATCTCAAAAACCCTTTTATGCTTTAGGGGATTCCAATCACCATGTAAGTGGATGTGATACTATTTGACTACCATCAGGGCTAAATCATATCTGGATCACAATTGGAACCAATAATCCATCACAAAATAAATCTACACATCAAAAATCTGGGACAAGTGCCTGAAACATATCATGATGTTCTTATATTGTAAAATGACTAAGTATGGAACCACAAATTCGATTTAAGGAATAGAAACCCGAATGTTGTGATACTCATACCCTTAAGAAAAGTAAAAAAACATGGTCATGAATCAGAAAGGGGAGGAAGAAGTGAAGACAGTTACCACTTTACCTATAGAGTAGTGATTAACATTTCTGCCACTTCGGAAATTAAATTGGAAATATAGGCAAAAACGATTAGGTACATAACTGCATGTCATTACAAATGGTAACACATGGTGTGGGTCTGTGAATGGGTGTGTCTGTGGTTGTGTGTGTCTGTGACAGGGGTGTGAGTGGCTGCATGTGTGTGTGAGTAGGTGTGTGATTGGTCAAGAGGGTGTGTGAGAGGCTGAGTGGATCTGTCAGTAGGTGTGTGAGTGGTTGTGTGGGTGTTGGAGTAGGTCTGTGGGTCTGTGGGTGGGTGTATGTTGTGTTTTTTAATTGGTGTCTGTCTGAATCTGTGGATATGCTGTGGAGCACAAAGTGGGTTGCGCTAAGCACCGTGGTAGATCCACGGACCCTTGCATGTTAAAAAACATATTTTGGGAAATTTCTTACCCAAGAGGTGTCCCTCACAGACCCTTCATCAGTTCCGTGGGGTCAGGGGACCACTACCCTGACCCTTTCTATTACTTTTACATTTGATTCTCCCCCTGGGAAGTGTGTCCAGATGCACAAAATGGCGACCTCAACTTTCCTCTCCCGTTGTGGCCAGCCAATCGCGTCATTTCTGTTGGCACATGGATTCGCAGATGTGCTGTGGTGGATCCACAGTGGATCCTCGTATCTAGATGTACATACACCTTTTTACTTTAATAACTTCAAAACTACTGAACAGATTTACATCAGCAACATCACCACCTCACTGAAATCATCCAGAGAGCTTTTTAAAGTCATTGACACTCTATCTACACCGAAAGCTATCGAATCAGTGAACGAGTCCCAGGAGCTCTGCGACGATATCGCAAACTTCTTTCAAACTAAAATCTCCGACATTTATGTTTCTCTAAAATCCCTTGATACTGAACTGGATGCCAATGGGGTTCTCCTGTCCCTCCTTCCTTCCTTCCACACAATGAAACCCCTGAATTGGGCCCCTCGTCCAATTTTTCTAAATTTCCACGTCTGACACAGGACGAACTAAGTCGCCTTCTTGATTCCATCAAATCATGTTCGCCTCTTGATCCATGTCCTTAAAAGATCATGAAGTCCTGCAGAGAGACTGTTCTCCCTTTTCTCCTGCAGGTTATAAACATGGCCATAGATGAGGGGTCTTTTCCAACCCCCTGGAAATCGGCGGTTGTCAAGCCCCTTCTAAAGAAACCTTCCTTAAATCCTGAAGTTTTAAAAAACTTCCGGCCAATATCTCTGCTTCCAGCCCCAGCAGAGATATTCGAGGCCCATCTTAATTCTCATCTTACTACCTATTTAGAGACGATGGGTCTTCTTGACATTTCCCAGCATGGGTTTCGTGCTGCCCATAGCACCGAGTCTGCCCTCCATGTCGTAGTTAACAACATCCGCTCTGAAGTGGACAGAGGGCAGACCGCATTATTGGTGCTACTTGATCTTACAGCAGCATTCGATACCCTATCCCCTTCAATCCTGGTGGACCTGCTGAAGGGGATAGTAGGGGGAACTGCCTTGAGTCTTTTATCTTCTTTCCTCTCCCAGAGACAACAAAGGGACCAGCTTGGTAGTTTTCTGTCCCCCTCCCAGGCCGTGCAATGTGGGGTTCCTCAGGGCTCCTCCCTGAGCCCCTTGTTATTTAACATCTATGTAACCCCACTTGCCAAGGTCATAAGATCTTTTGGGTATCAAATACTGTCCTATGCAGACGATACCCAAATTATCATCTCCACCACCTAACCGGCCAATGAGGCTGCCTCCAAATTTCGAACTTGTATGGAGGCAGTCTCACAATGGATGGTACGTAACTACTTAAAGCTCAATGGGGAGAAGACGGAGGTCCTAGTCTTTGGAGGAAACCACGACATCTGGTCCGCAGACTGGGGGCCCCCTTCTTTGGGAGACTGCCCCAATCCTACCAATTCGGCCAGAAACCTTGATGTCCTCATAGACTCGGCCCTCTCCTTTGATCTTCAGGTCAACAGAACAGTATCCACCTGCTGCAATAGCATCCGCATGCTGAAAAAGATCGCCCCCTACCTGTCATTTGACGCTCGCAAGCAGGCAACAGTCGCCCTGGTATTTTCCAGGCTCGACTACTGTAATGCGGTGTATAGGGGCATAAATAAGAAATCCCTCCATCGCCTTCAGATGGTCCAAAATTCTGCCGCTAGGATGGTCCTAAAGCTACCCAGGCTTACATCCGCAACTCAGGCCAGGAAGGATCTCCATTGGCTTCCCATGCATGCCAGGATTTCCTTCAAGCTCATTTGTTTGGTCCACAGGGCTGTGTTTGTTTCTGCCCCCGAAGGTATAAAGACTCTTGTTAGTCCCTACTCCCCTAAAAGATCCCTTCGTTCATCCTCACGAAATCTGCTTGTCGTCCCCAGATTCAAAAAGGTGAGATGGGGTGGAAGAGCATTCTCTACTCTAGCTCCTAAATTGTGGAACAATCTCCCCCCCGAACTCTCCAACCAACCCTCTTTGGCCATTTTCCGGAAGCTTTTGAAAACTTGGCTCTTTTCTCAGGCTTATCATTAAATTCTTTTCTGTATAGGGATAAATGTTTATGTGTGTACTGCGCCTTGATGCCCGTTGGGCTAAGTTCGCTCAATACAAATTAATTTTCATTCATTCATTCACATCAAATTGCAAAAAGCACTCTTTGTGCGCTAACATCTAGCTTACTGCCATATTTGGTTTAATTCCATACAGTGGTTTGGGCTGTTGTCATTTCTAAAATCCCTATAAGAAATTGTATGGGGAAACATGTTTTGCGGCCCCACTTTTTTCTTGGCCCCGCTTGACTGATCACCCCGAAACTTTCCAGAGCACCTGCTGAAGTGACTGGTAAACAAGTTTTGAAAATTTTGTAAAGATCTCGGCGGATGGGTTACCCCGTCACAAAGGTGGCAGATATCCCATCCACTGAAATCCAAAGGCCATTATATCCTATTGGATTTAGATTTCTCGAGTCAGGATATCCGTCATCGTTGTGAAGGAATAACCCATCCATTGAGATTGTAATCAGGCCCTAACTAGAACTGCTTACTGACAACAGCCAGTCAGTAATGTCAGACACTCCGGCCCCTGTACTGCCACTCCCTTGGCAATATGGGCCGTGATACGAGCCGAAGTAGAGGCTCGCGCTGCCGGAACGAGAGAGTGGCCGAGAACGTCTCCCACTGAGCCCTCACCCCCCCACAAGAGTCGACACACGTTACCCGGGGGGGGGAGGGCGCAAACTCACTCTCCTCTCCTCGTCCAGCGGCTGGGCCTCCAATGCAATCTTTGTGAATTGGCAACGGCGGCTCAGGCCGGCGGCTCAGCCCCTCTGGGGCTGCCGGTCCGGGCCAAAACAGTTACGAAGATCTCAGGCTGCCACAGGGCACTCGCACACAGCGTTGCTGAGACTACCTTGAGCTTCGTGTGCACGATCACTGGGCACTCCGCACGAAGGTCTTAGGCTGCACGAAGGTCATGCGCACAGCGTCGCTGAGACTCACTTTAACTCTGGTGCACACGATAACAAGTTAAATTCTCACGAAGGTCTCACGGTGCACAACGCACCCGCACACAGTGTTAATGAGACTCACTTGGACTCCGTGGCACACAATAACAAGGCAAATTCTCACGAAGGTCTCAGGATGCACAACGCACACGCACACAGCGTCGATGAGACTCATTTGGATTCCGGTGCACACGATAACTGGACAATCCTCACAAAGGGGTTCAGGTTGCAAAAGGCACACGCATGCCGCGTTGCTGATCACTGCTTGGACTCCAGGTGCCCACGATCACAGAGCACACTTTACGAGGGTCTCAGGCTGCAACAAGCATGCACACACAGCACCGCTGAGACTCTCCTGGAAACTTTTGTGTTCCTGTAATTCCGCAACAGGGAGCCAGCTCACCTCAGGCCCTTGGGGATTAGTTACTTCAGGACACAGCACAGCAAAGTCCTTTCAAGCAGGGGGACACAGCACACAGAAAAGTCCCTTTAGCCTTTCCTTGGTTAAAACAGCAAACTGCAGGCCAGCCCCAGACCACACAGCAAGGGTCAGTCCTATCTTTCAGTCTCTTCAGTTGTTTCTTTCTTGTCAAAGGTCCTTTTGACCACAAAGTAGCTTCAGTCTTGTTCACACTTGATCAAGCCATTCTCCAAAGTTGAGGGGCTTCAGTTGTCAAGACCTGGCTCTTCGAGCAGTGACGGCCCTCCCTCCCCCAGCGCCATGAGACCCTCCCGGGTGTGTAGTGAGCTATACAAATGCCATGATTGATTGATTGATAGTTATGCCCCTCAATGGCTTTGAAGTCTTTGTGTTCAGGGGGCACTGACCCCTGTTCAAACCCTGCCAGTGAGACCTTCTTCCTTTGATTAGTGGGGGTCTGGATTCTCAATCACTCATCAGGAGATGGGGCAATTGTTTTATAGCAGCAACCCAGGCCTCTTCACCTCTAGGGGTTTCTCCTCCCCTACACTCCAGATACAGGTCAGCCTGTTTCTGTTTCACCTCCTCCCCTGGTTCGCGACATTCCCCAGATCCTATTGCTTTCAAATCCAGACAGTTAATCCACAGCCAGGCAAAGACACATAGAAATGTTAGAGTACAAAAACCCAGCCACTTCTAAAAGAGTGACTTCTAAACACACAATGCAAAATCCACCTTCATAAAAAGATGTGTTATTACATTGGGAGTTCAGGCATGCTAAACTTCACCTTTCCATGTTAAGCCTTTGGGAAGATAGGCTGAAAAACTTATTACAGAGCCTTCCCATTCTGTCCAATGGGTCAGATGGCCTTTCAACAGTGAATAACGAAATGGAGATTATTTCACTGTCAGGACATGGCACAGACCTTAGTACATGCCCTTCCTTCCACATGCACTGCACCCTGTCCAGGGGGTACCCTAGACCTACCATAGGGGTGTCTGAGGTGCATAGAAAGAGAAGGGTAAGGTCTGACAAGTAGGTGTACTTGTCAGAAAAACATGGCAGTTTAACAAAATGCGCCCAGGCACTGCAATGGCAGGCCTGAGTTCCCTTTTTAAGGCTACTTGTGTGGGTGACACAAATAGTGCTGCAGGCCCATTAGTAGCATTTGCATTACCAGCTCTGGCACACATAGTGCACTTTACTAGGGACACTACTAGTAAGGCAAACATACCAATCATGGACAACCAATTACCATTATACTTTATACAGGTAGCACTTGCACTTTGGCACTGTTTAGCAGTAGCAAAAGTGTCCAAAGCATCTAAGTTGGCAACACCATGTCAGAAAAAAGGTCTAGGGGGATACAAAAAGATTAGGGACTTTAGCCAAAAGGGCCAAGTCCTACACTCCATCTTTGGTGCCGCCGCTTTAGTGTGCTCAAAGTCGTGGCTGCAACCGAAACGCGTTACTGCGACTAAGCAACCAGAATAAATATCATCAAGCATTATTGGTGGACTGTGTTCAATTTGGCATTCCAATATGCCTTTACGAGAATTGTTTCAAATCGAGATATATATATATATATATATATATATATATATATATATATATATATATATATTACGCTCAAATCCCTCATACTCGAGATATATATATATATATATATATATATATATATATATTACGCTCAAATGCCTCATACTCGAGAAGAATAACCGCACTCTGGGGGGGTGGGCATTTCAACAGGCTTCTTTATTTTTCAGTGCGAACAAACGCGTTTCGGCTGCAAGCCTTCGGCGGAGTTTGTGACACCGCTTGCGTGACACACTAATAAAGTTTCTTAATTCGGTAGCAATCAAGACGGTACTCAGACCCCAAAGCAATTCGTGGGCTCCATCTTGGAATGTGCAATGTCAGAATACATATCACATTCAATTAACAGAATCATACCATTGCAAATATAATCAACATTATTCAGCCATAAATTGGCATAGCGCTGACCACATATAATTACACAATGCAAAGGGGTATAACCACTTGTAAATGTATACCATTACACATAATCGCGCCATGGATCGGCTTAAGTCCCTCACAAGAAAGCTATAATCATGATAATTGCGAAACTCTAGATTCATAGTGCAAAAACAAATAGAAAATGTCAAAATTTACAAATTAGAATTAAAAATAAAAATTAAATAATAAACAATCATAAAGGTGCCTATAGCATGCACACATTTACATATAGCACCCTCAGCTGCCTATTAACATCATAGACCTACTGTGACTGATACAGTATTTCATCAAAGACAATGGATACATGGCAGATACTAGACAGCATACCTAGGAATCCTGAACTATTTCCCCAGATGCACTGCTAGCTCTTCCCCACTATTTTAACCCTTGGGAAATTTAGTCAATAAGTCAATGATGTATCTAGACTGTAATCGTCGTAACTTCCGCAGCCAGTCCCCTCCTCTAATACTCACAGGGATAAAATCCAATTCAAAATATTGTAACTTTTTCCTGTCCTTGTTATGGAATTCTGCAAAATGATGAGCAACGGGGTAGGCAGGATCTGCTTTATTGATAGCTCGTAGATGCTCCAGAATTCTAACTTTGAGCTGATGAATGGTACTGCCAATGCAGCGTAAGCCACATGGGCAGACCAAGCAGTACACTGCAAATGGTGTGCTGCAGGTGATAAACTTTTGAATTTACATTATTCTTCCTGTGTCTGATAAGGTGTATGTGAGGACCCTTTTGCTGGCTGCACAGGCTTTGTACCTACTGCATTGGAAAAATCCTTTAATCTCTTTTACGGTGTTCAGTCTAGGCAAGGGTTTCTCAAGATGATTCTTAACCAGCATGTGCTGTAAGGACCTGGCTTTTCTAAAAGTAACCTGTGGATCTTGAGGTATGTCATCTTTGATTAAATTGTCAGTTTGAAGGATGTGCCAGTTCTTTTTAAGCATCTTTTTTAAGTGATTGGCCTCGGAAGAGTATGGGGTGATCATACGAAATTTCCCTTCCTTGTCAGTATTTCCCTTCTTAGGTTTGTCTATTAGGAGTTCCTCCCTAGGGATCTTTCTGACCCTTTTGAGTGTCTGCTCTAATGCGCCCCTCTCATACCCTCTCAGATTAAATCTAGCTATACATTCTGAGGCAGCTGCCTCAAAATCCTGTTCTCTCGAACTGTTCCTTCGTAATCTAAGAAGTTCACCATAGGATATACTATGGACCAATTTGGGTGGATGATTACTGCTGGCAAAGAGGGTAGAATTACCAGCAGTTGGTTTCCGGAAAAGTGCAATGTGGAGTGGGCCATTGTCAACAAACACCCTGAGGTCAAAATAGTCCACTGCCACTGGACTAATGGTCCCCAAGAAGTGCAAGTTGGAGTGGTCATTATTGAGGTCATCAATGTACCTTTGGGCCGTATCCATTGTCCCCTGCCGGGCAATGAATAGGTTGACGATATAACGATACCACTGTATGACCTTACCACTGTCTTGTCCCACTTTACAGTGTCTGGGCACCCGCTCCTCCTACCAGCCAACGAACAAGTTCTCATAGCTGGGGGCAAAGCAGGTGCCCATAGCTGTCCAAGACACCTGCCCGAAAAATTGGTCTTCAAATAGAAATATGTTATTGGTGAGACAAAACTCCACAAATTCCAGTATCATCATGTTGTGTTGCGCAAAACGTAGTTGCCGTTGGTCTAAATCGTGTTGGACTGCAATTTAACCATGCTTGTGTTCAATGCATGTATACAAGCTTGTAATGTCCAATACTATTAACAGATTGTTAGAGTCCCAGGTGATATCAGCGATCTTCTTAAAAAAGTCCTTTGTATCTTTAGTATAGGACTGAAGCTGTACTACAAAGGGGAACAAAAAAATATCGACAAACCTAGACATATGTTCAGTCAGGCCATTCACTGAAGACACAATAGGTCTGCCAGGTGGATATTGATTGTCTTTGTGAAGTTTAGGGAGATGATAAAAAGTTGGAATCGTGGTGTATATATATATATATATATATATATATATATATATATATATATATATATATATATATATATGTATATATATATATATATATATATATATATATATATATATATATACCTGGCTCTCCGATTGACTAGCATGAGGTTACCTTATTACATTTAATAAGTGAATATTTGAATGGAAGCGATTAGAAAGTTAGGATTTTCTTGTCCTAACCATTTTTGCTTTCTGCCTCGGTCCCGGGTCACATGACTGTGTCTGGCTTTGCTGTTGCGGTTGGTATATTTTCTCCAGACATTGACAAAAAGGGGATTAGGTGTGGACACGATGGACTATCCTGCCAGGATGGTTGGGACGGAGTTGTACCCAGCCACACTTTTCAAAGGACTTTGCCTTCAGCACACACAAAGGACCCTGACACAAGTATTTTCTCACCCCAAACTTCTTGCAGCCTTGACAGGGAAAGGGAAGAACTTTCCAGAACCAGATGTAGGAGTATTATAGGGAATGCCTCCACGTCAGAGTCTGGAATCAGTTATAAATATTGTACCTCCAGGGCAACTCTTCAGTACATTTCTTGATCTGTGGACATTACAGAAGAAGGACTGCCTTGCTTCCCGAGGACAGTCCTGCTGCTACCAGAGGACTGGCCTGCAGCTTGAGGACTATGTTAACCCCCAGTGGGTTCCCATGACCTTTTTGCTGTCTGAGAAGGAAGACTGGCCCTGCTCCCTTCATCCCAGGCTATTTGAGTGACTCCCAGGGTCAGTTGGCTGACCTCCTATTTAAGCTACAGGGACACAACAAGCTTCAGAGGCCTCCCTACAACTGCCCTGCTGATCTGCTGCACTGGACCTGCAACTGGATCTGCCTGAGCCCTGCTGGCCGCTGCTGAGGTGAGTCCCATCTCTCAAAGTCCATGACCCTAGGCTGGCATCAAAGAGAACGCTTCCTTTCCTTATTGAAAGTTCCATGGAATCGATCATAAAGCGCCATAAAGCCCAACAAAGCCTCGTCATACAGCTGAAAACTTCAATGTAACTAATAGCAAGCCCTGCAAAGCAATGCCGCACTGCTAAAAGCTTCATCGGAACTGACGCAGAGTGATGCAAAGCCCTGCAAAGCCTCGCAGAACAGCTAAAAGCTTCATTTGAATTTATCGCTGAGCGATGCACAGACTTTGCATCAAGGAGATAATGTACAACTCCCAGCGGGCCAAACTTGGCCCTATGTTCGGCCTGCTCTCCATTGTGGTCAGTCTGAATTTATGACTTTGTTCTGGTCCAACATGACCTTAGAACCACTGTTGCTGCTTCTGTCTTTAGAAGCCGTATCTACCTAACCCTTTAAAATTGCATCTCTCCATTTCTACTGATTAGATTTTTGTCATTTTGGTCTCATTTTATTCAATTATTATTCATTTAATTTGTAACCATAATTTCACATTAATGTTATGTTTAGCTAATTTTGTTTTTTATTTGTTAATATGATACATCCAACATTTATGAATGTGTACTTTACCCTGCTGAGCACTGTCCCTATTAGTGCAGAGTGTAGATTGCCTGTCACATTTCAGTGTGGGATGTTGAGGATGAGTCTGGCTGCTGCTGATAGTTGGTGAACCCAAAGGGTTTTGGAACCTTGTTGGACGCTCCACTTAGTTAATGGATCCACCTAAGCCCTGGGGGGTTGGCTACCCATGGCTCGTTTGGAGCAGTGTAGGCCCTGTGCGCAGTACCTGCTGAGAGTTGGATGTCTACAGTGGGTTTCTTGAGGAAATTGTTGCATATAGTTTGATTTTTTGGGGGTTTTAATACCTTTATGTTTGGTAAAACCTTAAAATTCACTTAAAAATCAGTTAAAGTGCAGTTATTGTTGCAAATTTAAAGGAAACCCACCTCAAATGTGCATGTTATGTTTAGGTGCATTCAGGGCCGGACTGGCTGTAGCGGGCACTTGGCGTTTCATGGGTGGGCTGCCAGGGTGGGGGCCGGTTTTGGATCCCTGGGGGGGCGTTTTGCAGCATAGATGCAAAATCGCCCCCAGTAACAAAGGCGGCAGTGATGAGATGGGAGTGGTACACTAGCACCCCCGCCCCCCCACATAAAACAGCCCTGCAAACCGTAACTTGCACAATAAATGCAGCATTTTTTTGTTGTTAAACATTCGTTAAAAGGATGGTCTACGGTTTTTAATAAATCAGTATTTATATATCACGTTCATTGGCATGTTGGTGACACTTCTTGATGCGGGTTGCTGTATCCCACAAAAAGTGGATTTATGTTAAAATAGATTTAATTTTCCATATTTCTTAGAGGCTTATTAGCTGGTATTCAAAAAATAATCGTTCAGCCTCAAAAGGTCAAGCAGCTGATGTTAGCTTGTCAGCACATGAATCCTGAGATACTTCGAAATCAATCAAGCACGTGAATTAATTTTCACAAGTGTTTTGGCCATCCTATTATACGAGTTTTCAACAACAAAAAATGAATGGGTCCTTTGAAAAGGTTTCCATGTTTGGCATGAATCAGCCCCATGTATGATTCATGTCAGCCCTTTTAATCCATTAGGAAATGTCTTTTCTTGATGCAACTTTGATTGATCACATTTTTCAGCAATGCACTTGTTTGTGTTCAAAGAAACACATTTTCTTCAAACTCTGAAGTTACTACTGTAGCACTGGAACTACTAGATAGCTTAAGACAACTGTGGTGCATTTGTGCCATCTCACATTTAAGCAGAATTTTGAATTTTTGGTGGAAAAAGTAAAAGAGGTCTACAAACTGTGTTAAGTGTTAAAACAACCCTATTTAACGCCTGGAGCGTACCCTTCATCGGCCCTTATGGATGCCAGAATGACCTCTCTTACAACTAGTTAGCCTAGCACATTCTAGAATTTTGACGCCTGTCACTCTGAAATCTTTGCCCATTTGGCCTGAACATCTCTTCTTTTGGTTCCCTATTTTCTCTTGCTGTCTGGTCTCTTCCCTTTTTTCTTTGAACTGTATAACTGCAGACGGGTGGAAGGGATCACGTGCAATTGATAAAAAGATATTTTAAGAGAGAAGTACCCATTAAATGAAGAAGAAAACTGCATTTTGAGACATCATTTATTTTGGTGGCCTAGCATTTGTTTGTTTAGGTGCAAACCAGAAGAACCCTTTTGTGCGATAACTTGGTAGAGCTACAAATAGACAACGCCATTCTAACTTCAGGAATCCTTACCTCACAAGCCTATCACAGAATTTGTCTCCGTATAATTTAGCAGTCCATGGCAATTGTGCTTACCGTCTGAATTTGTACACCAAACGTGTTTATGTATTTATTTATTTACACTACATCTACTTCAGTTGTTGTAGTTCAGCTCAAACGCTCCTTCTGTAAAATTACAGCAAACCAAAGAGCATTGTATTGTGCAACTTTATCAAGCCACCATGAGATGCTGCCCCCCTGCTTAATAATTGTAGCTCGAGCCAGAAAGCCCATTCTATTTAATTTTTGATCCTTTTGAGAAATGGAAATAAATAACCTGTCTCTAAGAATGAAAGGCTTTATCTATCCAGTGACTGAGCAGAATAAAGAAATTAAAGGATTACAAATTCCGACTCATAGGAATCGCTTTTTAATACCTAGATCGATGAATTATTCCAGAGGACAATGCTGTTGAGTCAAAGCCATCATTCAGGATTATTGTATTTCAACTCTAAAGGTTTGTATTAATTTGTCCATAGATGATGTATACAATAAGTTCCATTATCAGAAGATTAAATGTGTGTGGAGCGTGTATTGTGCATCTCCGATAAATATCAGCCAACTCATTTGACTGCCACTCTGCCCGGCGCTAGCACTGCTGGGGCTGGCATTGTTGCAATTCATGGCAGTCTAATTCACAAGAATCTGAATAAGGAAACAGGCAACAGACACACAAGGAATGTTTAATAACAGAATGCTTCCAGTGGTTGCACTACGTTTCACTGAATCGGGTTTGTTCAGTGTGAATGAGTCTGCACCGCCTGGACCGTCAGAAGGGGAGGGTAGAAGGTGTCTTGCCCCAGAGCATTTTAGAGGCTTTAGGGGCTTTAGCCAAAGGGAGTCGCCAGAGGATGAAAATACCCCCTACTCGAAATGTGACATGCAAAGCAAACAAACACGACCCTCTTAACAAGAATGTATTTCACTCATCCTTCTTACATGATCCGTCTATCCATCTAACCTTCATCTAATCATCCATCCATTCATCAATCTGTCCATCTCTTCACCTTTCATTCCACCCATCCCCTACATCTATCCATCCATTGATCCTTTCACCCACCCACCTAGTAATATATCCATGTATCTATCCATCCGTCCTTTAACCCATCCATCTGTTAATTTTTCTCCGTGTGTCCATTCACCCTTTCTTCTGTCGAACCTTTCACTCCCCTTTCCAATATTTCGCTTATGCACCAATCCATCCTTTCAACCATCCATCCATTCATTCTGCACCCTACATTTAACCTTTTTTCCGTCTTTCCTTTCATAATTCTTTCCCTCCTACCACCCTTCCTTCCTTCCTCCTCCTTTTCTTTCCCTTTTCCATCTACCCATCTTTCTCCCATTCTTAATTGTTCTTTATTACCTTTATCTCTCATATTGTTTTATTTTATTTCTCTCTAGCCCTTTGTTTTCCCCTATTTGACCTATTTTTCTTTCTGTTTCCTTTTCAGTACATGCAGCTCACACCATAAAACCCTCTTTCATGTACTCTTTAACCATTATTTGTACACATTTTATCTGCAGACAAAAGGGGCCTAAAAACAACTGTGTTTGTAAAATATAAAGTCCGCCTGACCTGTTCCTTCATGACGAAGCTAAAGTGCCAACAACAGTAGGTTACATTTGAATACTGTGCTCTCCCTTTTGCAAGGATGAATGTTTCCTTTTTACGAGCTGTAACCCACTTATGTTCAAGTTCAAGAACATAAGTACTATAATATAAGTACCATAGTATTTATAACCAGTGGTTAATTTGGGCCGGAGGATTCCAGTACTCGGCACCAACACTTGTTTGTCAACATCGGAACTTATGACAGCTGCAATATGGTGGGGCTCTTTGTGTTATCTAGAGATGAGCTGTACATCAGTTGTTCATTAATTTAATATACATTAAAAACAACTGACTCCTGCGAACCATTCCATTCTTTGGGGACCCTCAAACAATCTGTAATGTCACACTTGTAGTAGTGTGATAGTTCAAAGTTGTGCTGGTACTGTCATTGGCAGCACTTGCATGGCCAATGGGTAGTGCAAGCATCAGGGACCTCCTGACGAGAGCCTTTTGACTTACTTTTTTGCAAATTAAGCATTGCTTATTACTACTGCATCATGGTATTAACCATATATGCGGATCTGAATATTGTTCAGGGTAAGATGGAGCACCATCACTCAATTGGATCACCGCATTTGCACTTAGGTTATATATTTGATTGTGTTTAACTTTGCTGTCAATAGTAACTGTGCATACATAGTTGGGAGCATTTTTGTTTTGCTTATAACTTTGGTGCTTTGCGATGAATCCTACTGCATTGTTGGAGAGCGACGTGAGCACTTGCTTGATTTTTCGAGCAGTTCCAATGATTCATGCATTCTGAACTGAGTGTTGACCTGTTTAAATGTGTATTGGCCTCTTTGAGGACACATTGAATTTCATGTGCAAACATTTTTTTGGGTTGGGATCCCAGTTAGGTATAATTGTCCATGTGGGAGCCCGCATTTGGTTCACTTGCGATTCAGATGATACAAATTGTATATTGATTGGCTGCTTTTAACTTTTCCTTGTCCTCATGATGACCTCATGAATTGAATAGGTCAAAACGCTGTTGACGCCTACCTTTGGCACAAATGAAAGAGGAAGCATCAGTCGCGGCTGGTATGAATCGCCGGTGGGGAGGCGGGGCATGGGGGGGTTTAATAAAAAAAAAAAGGTAACTTACCGTTGCCGGCCCGGTCCTGCGGTGTCGGTCTACGTTGTCCTCTTCTGCAACAGGAAACAGGCGCAGGCAGCCTCCCTCCCCTAAGCCAATCACAACACTGCTATTGGAGAAAATGCAGAATGCATAAGACTTGTTTGGTCGGCCCTGGGGTCAACCAAATAGTCAGCTCCCTCAGAGTGGGCAAGCCACTCCTCCCCTGCCCTCCAGTAGACACGCCCACCCGCCCGTCCCCAACCAAAACTTCTGCTTTCTTGCAGTGCAGGAAGCAGAAACATAAATTGTTCTGCGTGAAAGCAGTGGGGCGACACTCCTCCCCCCACATGGAGGAGCTGCCCCTGGGAAGCATATTTTGCATTTTTAGTTCCTGATATTCGTTGAACTTGTTTTGTTTAATTTCTTTCCTCTGCCATTCTTCCTTCCTTTACACTGTCAATTGTGTTCTCAGTCACGTTTGTTGTGTAATCCTGTGAGCACCCCGTGTGCACCGTATATTTGTATTTTTGTATAACTGTCCCCCTTTTTTAAAGAAAAAATATTTATTATAATATATGTCCTTTGATCAATTGCTTTGGGTACTCTCTAATTATTTTTTCCTGATTCTCTATTTCTGTTGCCTTCAAATTTAATTGTGTTTTTTGTATGTAAAACATTTGTAGTTTATTGTTGTTGTGTCTGTAATAACTTCTTGAACCACTGTAGTTGTTACAATGCACAATAAATCTGATCAAAGTTTGGTACTCTATGGTGTATCCAGTATAGTTTTGAAACTTTCAGTTCTGTACACATCCATCCAGAGAGGCAAATGTTATGGAAATAAGAGTTGTGTTCCATTCAAGCTTCTATATGTATTTTGTTTACCATTACAGCAAACAAGTGCAGACTGTATTTACACCAAACTTGGCTTGATTCTATAACTTGCCGTGGAGTAGGGCAATTTTGTATTTGATGTTAGTCTCCTCAGTGGTTTGTGAGAATAGTTAATGTACTCTTATGTATATTGCTCCTTTTAACAGAATAAGTGTCATACAGGCTCCACAGAAGTTTGAAAAAGACATGAAGCCCATTGCGGTGGGGAAGATTTGATTAGGGTTCTGGTTCCTGTACCTATGCATTTTGATTGGCTGGTATGGCTGCAAATATTTTGTCATGTCTGCCATCAAATTAGGGAGGAACTCTGAGTCCCACCTCTGGGAAAATGTGTCTTCAGTATAAAAGGTCACATGGAGCTTACCTTGAACCCATGGTTTATTAAGCAGCTCTGAAAAGAGCCTACGCTGGCTCCAAATATTTTTGTTTTCAAAAACTCAAATTTCCATGTGCTCCGCACACCCAAATGGGGACCATAGATCCTTGGAATCTCTAGTGAACTGGGAAACTGTAGGGTAATATGCTGCTTTCTTTCACATGGTTGTCGAGTGCCATAAAGTTAATAGGTAATGGCAAGAGTTACTTTTGTCCTGTCAAAGATAAGGAGTAGGCAACATTTGTGTGACCCAAACATTTATGCCAGAGGGTGTCTTAAGCTTGCAGATTCGGGTACCACTGCTATTCTATTTACTCATTGTTTATTGTCCATTCTTTCTTTTTTCTGTTCTTATTTATTTGTACTTTTTTTCTTCTTTTGACTCTATATACCTCATGTTACTGATATTGTATGTGTTCTGTAAAGTGCTAAGTTGTCATAAACTTAAGTGCCATGATGTCATGTCTGTTCACTACTTCAGGGAAATTGTTTGCCCCTACTTCCCTCCTCCCCCCCCTCCCGGGTGGCTCCCTACCATAACTACCTTAGACTTTTTCTGCATTGATTTATCATACTGACCTTTGGATTCTTCTTCTATACAATGTATCTTCATTGACAAATTTTGTTTCCACGCAATTCGACTTTCTGCTGCTATTCTGTTTACCTATCTCACGGTATACCGTTTACTTTTTGTACAAATATTATGCTGTACTTACTCTGTAAAGCATTATGATACCTTTGGGTCAAGTTCATGCTAAATAAAGGTCACAAATAAATAAATGTCGGAGTCCATAAATTCAGGGCAAACTAGTGATGCATGGTCACGTGAGTCTCTCTTGAAAGCCATAGACTGGAACATTAGGTTTGCAGACCCACAATTGCACGAAAAATGCCCACTGTGCAAGGCCAGGTGCTACAGAAAACCATCGAAGTGCACAGCTTTTGGCCATGCATAGCAGTCACCCTCCGCATCACATCATGCTTCTTCTTGCAAACACTTTTCCTCAGACCACTAGCATGAATAATCTGAGACAGAATACTGAGATTATTAGGACCTGCTTATAAAAATATTATATATCAGATGGCACACACCCTATGACAAAGGTGATTCTCATGCATTTGATGACATCTATAAAACAATCAGCTAATGCTAGTTAAGCAGTTTTCCATATTTTCCACTGAGTCATGATTGGTGTCCCCGCTAATTCATTCATGCTGCTGTCAAAAAGTCTGCTGTCCCTCTTCTAACTCTCATCAAACCTCTCTGCCTTCTCAGCTTGATGTTGCGACCCATCACCCTTCTTTGTCCTGCATCTTTCATTCCAGCCAATTCTACTATTCGTATCACCACTCATAAACAAATTATTCAGCTTAAACTAAATACATTTGGGGTCAACGTAAACCTTGACTTCCCTCCATCCATCACTTTATTTCTAGTAGGAAATAAACATATGTCCACCCCCAATTTCGTGCAACTTGCACTTCATACCATCAAAATATTTCTTCAATTTCAGAGCCTTTAGATTGTAGCTTGGACAAACTTAAATTGTGAAATTCTCAACAGTTGTCATGATTCTTTTTTTTTTATTGAACAGGAGGCTAATTACAGACAATAGAGGAGCACCTAGAGGCGGTTTGTGACAAATTCTCCATGGGTTCTCTCAACTGATAAAGATGTAGGGAACACATTAGACACAACATACGCATAGATCCATTCCTCTAAAACAGCGCAACAAACAGACCAACTGCATCCTCAGGTACACCAACAATCTTTAAATTGTTTGTATGTGACAGGCTCTCTACATCCTTGATTTGCTCCACAGCTTTATCTTCAGGTCAATGGTTAGAGGTCACTGATATTCTTTTTTGACCACTGAATTGCAAACTTCATTTCAGTGACTTCTCATAACAGATTCATTTTAATCCCAACGGTCTCAATTTGGTTCACAACTAAATAGCGAGATCTCATGAATTTTGTTCATCATGCACATCGTAGAAATGGGTAATGCAACAGAGGATTGGTGGCAGTCTGAAACCTGGGTAGACACCTCCATGTAACACTGAAGGACCAGGGGACCTGGCACAACTATCCATGGAAATGGGCTTACAGTTGCTGGGTAAATTTGCCTTTTACCAGTATGTAGCGCAAGCTGCAGAGGGTATGATCTGGATAGACTTTCTAGGGTAATGCGGACCATGTGATCAAATAGTATCAGCAGCCTTCTAGTGAGTATATCTGTCTACTCAAATCCCCTTCATATCCAAATGTACCACAGTTGCCAGACCAAGCCATATGGGCCAACATTTGTGTGGAATGGGCCAATCAAGAAATCACAATTACGCTGTATCTTTTAACTATGGTATGATATCATTGATAATGGCACTTCCCCATCCTGCTGAAGTCCATGAGAAGGTTCTTGGCAATAGCCGAGGAATTGGTGGTGTATTGGTGCACAGTTTGGAGACAAAAGTGCAAAGGAATAAACCCCAGCAAGCATTCTAAACTGAAGCAGATAAACAACCAACAGGTAAGCATCCTCCCAATTCCACACTTTCCATTCCCACTTAGGGCCAGCTCACCACTCTAGGATTATGGTACTTAGAAACTACGCCAGGTCATTCATTGAGCAGAGGCCTCTCCTGAAAGCTATCCTTGCAGAGGTATCATGTGGAAGGACAGCTTAACTGTTTATGATACAGAGTGAAGTGAACTCTATGTCATTTATGCTGTTGAAGGGATTGGGGGTGGGGGGCCTGTTACTCAGCAAGGGTAGAACAAAGCTAATGTATTCCTAGACCCATATCAACCTATTGACTGAAAGCCTGACATAGCTGCAATATACCAGTGGGTGTACACAATTCCCCCTTCCTGCATCTTATTGACAATCTATGCAGTCATCAATTCATTCAGTCAGCCGGAGCAAACTATGATGTTTCAGAGCTTGACCAATCATCTCTGTTTCACTGATCATGGGAGTGGTGAGGGTCCAAGAACCAATCTGTGTAACTGCATAACTTTTGTAGTTTTAATATTCTCCAGAGCCAGCCTCTTCCTCTTCACCACTCAGTATTAGCCTGTTCGTTGTGTTCTGCCACAACCACTGATACAGACCCACCCAGCGTAGGACTCCAACACCAGTACAGTCACTAAGCTCACGTCCAGCAGCATATTTTCACCAATCAATTACTCCTACTATTATTATAAATAGCAATTGTTTGCTGTCATCCAATAGCAAATTGATTACACTATCAGTAGTTCTAATAATGCACAGAAATGTACAAGTTATTAGTGCGATTAATGGTAAGGATTTTGTTGCCTCAGTCAGAGTCTCTTTGCATTTTCTATTTTGAGCAGGGGTCCCCCAGTCTTACTGAATCCAAGCACCATAGGAGTCCTGAAATAAGTGATGGCTTAGGGGACGCTAACGTTTGCAATGAAAGTTAGGTTTGCTAATTACTGTGAATTTCATCACTGCATTCATAAGGTGCCAATAAACGAACAGTGGTCGAAATTGAGAAAAAAGAGGTACATCTAAGGTAGCAAGCAGTGTTGCTGTTGGTAAATATTCTTTATTGTATGATTACCTAAAATCATTTACAAATACAGTGCATATTACATCGTAAAAAAAATACATTTGATTATTAAAAGGTCTCAAATTTATTAAAAACATAAATGACCCGAAAAATGTTAAGAACGTCTGAAAATACATCAGAGAAGTGAAGGGACATCGCCGAGCAAGACTGAAAGGCATGGGTATGTGGACGTGCAATAGGGTGTCATACAGCCATGACTGTAATTACTATGTACGTCGGCAAACGTATGGGATGAAAAATGTGTGAGCCATACTGAAACAGCGAAAAAACATAAAAGAAAAACAAAGGGGCATCACCAGGTAGAACTGAGAGGCATAGGTGCATGATCGTGCAATAAAGTGTCGTAGAGGCAAGTATGTGATTATTATGTGCATAGGCAGGCATATGGGATAAATTGAGGGACAGTGCTCCTCCCAAAGAAACCTATACGATATAGAAGAATAAGTAATAGTGCAGGTGGACGGAGTATAGAATCATGATGCCAATGTTACTAATACCCTAGATGATTGGTGGCTCATTTATTATTTTACATTCATCATCAGTTCTTGCGTTAACTGTAGAGTCCTTCCGACTGCCGCATAGAACTTCCCAATTTGTGCAAGCTCCATTGGCACTGTGGTGGTGTAGATGAACATTAGAGCCTCCTTGCATGATTTTACACCATTTTGGAGGAACATAGTTCTTAAATATAGTCGCCTCGGGCCCAACAGAACTGGGCAACAACAGATGAGGTGCACAGCAGATTCTATGTGGTATTAGCACAAGCGACATCCACTTGGCAGTGTGTTTTTCCAGTGAGCCCTGTAGTCCTGTTCTGGTAAGGGTATGTCCGTTAGTGATCAGCTGGCAGGCCCAATGTCTTGTTGGCCATCAAGAGATACCTAGATGCTAAAATCAATTTATTGCTGCGTGTTCTTAACTGTTTTTAAAAGAACAACATTGTTTTTAAAATTGGAAACTGTGTTTGGGGCACTTCAGTTTAGTCGACTTCCGCATCACAGTGGTGCTAAGTGCTGATTGGCTGACTTTCGGCCAATCAGACGCTAGACCGGAGGAGCCTGTTTGCCCACTGTCTATTTCAAGCACACTGGACGTGCAGCTGACGTGCCTAAGGCAAGCCCGTCTGCGACAGTCCGCGCCTGGAAGCTGCCGGTGGCCGGCCATTCTGCACTTTCTCCAAAACCTATAAATTTTACTCACGATCGGACCTTCTGTCATTAAACATCAAATGCCCTACATGTAGCAATGATTCTTGGTCTCCTTAGGCTGGCCCCTTCCAGTGCCACCACTGTGCTTTTTAAAGTGAGTCAGGTGGAAGAGGTGCTCCCGCCCCTGATTAGGGGTGGGCGGAATTTGCGAAAAAAATCTCTGCGAACACGCAGAAATTCCTCAAACACGCCGAATTGCTTGTTCGTAATGCTTTTTTACTATTCGCAATCACTCTTTGCCTGCTCGGGGGAAATATCTCGTGAACACGCATTTTGAGAACACGAACAAGCAAAAAATGTTGCGAACTCGCAGAAAGCAGAATTTTGGGCAATTTTGCGTTCTCTGCGGAACGCAAAATTACCCAAATTCTGCAAATTCTGGGAGTGGAACAGAACTTACCGCACAGGCTCACCCCTGATTTTAAGTTTTTTAGCTTGTACTGCAGGTCGTTAGTCAAGCATCATGCTGAAATATTGATGTATTAACTGATGAGTCACCTGACGCACTATTTCTGTCTGAGACCTGGTTCACACAGGATTCTGTTGCTGAATAATGGTTGGCTCTCCCCCAAGGTTACTCCATGAACCAACTTAATAGAACTGGAAATAGAGGTGGAGGATTGCATTGATTTATAACGAGCCGTGTTCATGTAATCTGAAGAAGGCGGATATTTCGGACTGTGAAAGCGCACACTTTCAAATCTTGTTAAATCATAACTTTACGGTCTCCGGCTTGTTAATCTATCGCCCACCTGGACCATCTAAAGTTTTCAGAGAAGATCTAGTTAACAAGAACACTTCATTGGCTAGCAAGGCAGCCAATTTTACTATCTTAGGAGATCTTAATCTTCATGTAGATGATTACGGTAAGGCAGACATTGTTAATTTTCTGGCAAACTTGGAGGCCTCTCAGTTGACCCAGCGGGTCTTGAATAGTACTCACGTTGCTGCCCACTTGTTGGATCCTATATTTTCCAACTTAGACTTCCTATCTACCACAGCCCCAAGCCCTATGGTTTGGACAGACCATTTTCTTATCCCTTTTTCTATCCGATGGCTAAGTAAGCCGATCCAGAAGGGTTCTATGCCAATTTTAAAACGACCTTGGCATAAGTTAGACGCTCATGACTTCATGGATTTACTAGTAAGGCACAAACCTCGAATCCCATCTAATATAGAGTCCGCCACAGCGCTCTTCTACAATTGGCTGTCTTCTTCTCTGAACAGCTGTATTCCCGCTAAGCTCTGCTCGCCAAAAAAAAGAGAGAAATCCAATCCCTGGTTTAACGAATCCCTAAGCAAGGCAAAAACAAACTGTAAACAGTTAGAGCAGATTTGGAGACGTGCTTTTGACTTGGAGGCTAAAAACAATTATTGTAAGGCAATCAAGTCTTATCATAAATTAATTCGGAGAGCCAGAGCAGAGTATATTGGCGGTCAAATCTTGGAGAGCAAGAATGCACCAAAAACAATTTTCTCCCTGCTCAAGGTCATGAAAGGCTCCAATCTGAATCATGACTCTCCTATTACCTCCAATACACAATGTGATGAATTAGCCAGGTATTTTATATAGAAAGTGGAAAAAATCTATCACAATTTCACCCCCACTGTTAATTGTGATGGGGATTTTCATGAAGTCAGAGGCACTTCCAGGGCAATGAATTCACTGTGCCTTTTCCCCCCACTATCTTTCACCGAGACTGAAGCTCTATGTTGGAAGATCAAATCTGGTTCATCGGTTGACCCACTGAGACCAGCGCAGGTCCGTCAATTTCATAATGTTATTCTCCCAGTAGCCCAGGAACTGGTTAATCTATCTTTGTCTTCTGCATCTCTTCCATCAGCCTGGAAACATGCCAAAGTAATCCCTCTCTTGAAGAAACCATCATTGGATCCTCCCAAACCAGGTTATTATCGCCTCATCTCCCAACTCCCCTTCTAGCCAAAGCCACAGAATCTCATGTTAATACCATTCTCACAGAGTTGGTGGAGCATAATGCTCTATTGGATGCCTCACAAAATGGTGTCAAGTCCCGCCATAGTACAGAATCCACTTTAATGGCGGTGACCGAAGAAATCCAGCCTTGATGAGGGGAACTCGGCTGCCTTGACTCTACTTCATTTAAGTGCCGCATTTGATACAGTGTCTCATGAGATTTTACTACATAGGCTTAGGGAGATTGGGATTGGTGGTCTGGCCTTAACATGGCTCTGATCCTTCTTAGAGGGCAGGACCTTCCGGGTCACTGTGCCACCTTTCCATTCCAAGGAGCATGCCATTAAACATGGGGTGCCACAGGGCTCCATTTTTAGCCCTCTGCTCTTCAATATCTATGTTCAGCCACTGGCATTGGTAGCCCGGACTAGAGGGTTGTCATTGGTGTCGTACGCCAATGACACCCAACTTGTCATCGCCTTCTGCAAAAAACATGAATTAAACCTCGTTAAATTCAAGAATGATCTGATGGCAATTGCTGAATGGTTGACAGCAAATTGCTTGCAATTAAGTGCAAGCAAGTCAGAAATACTTCTGCTCGGGAGAGACAGTGATATGTGGTCAGAACAGTGGTGGCCAGATAATCTGTACCCATTCCTAAGGAGGCGGTCAAGAACTTGGGCATTTGGATTGATAGAAGCCTGTCCTTCGATATTCAATCTAAGGCAGTTGCAGGTACCTGTTTTGGGCTAATGAGGGGCCTGAAACGTATTTTGGGGTTCTTTGAGCCCACTGTTCGTCAGACCATCCTTCAGGCCACGATTTTGCCTAGGCTGGATTACGGGAATTCTTTATATTTAGGAGCCAGTAAATCTTGTACTTTGCGACTCCAAACAATTCAAAACACTGCAGTCCGGATCCTGCTTGCACTTCCAAAATTGTGCTTAGTGTCTGGGTCCCTATCCAAACTTCACTGGCTGCCAGTAGAGAGAAGAATACAGTTTAAACTATGTGTAACCCATAAAATGTTGTCTCATCAAGCTCCCTCTGTCCTAGCTGAAATGTTAGTGCCATACATTCCGAGTCGACCGCTCCGTTCCTCAGATCAAAGGCTGGTCTGTATTCCTTGTGTTCGTAGAGTCAGAGCTGGTGGCCGGTCTTTCAAGGTGCTGGCGGCTAAGCTCTGGAACTCTCTTCGCCCTGCAATTCAAGGAATCCAAAACCATCTAGAGTTCCGCTAAGCCATAAAGACATGACTCTTACCGTGTTAATCTCTGTTATTTCTCTCTGCTCTGCTTTAACCATGTTTACTTGAGTAGCGCTGGGAAGCCCCATTGCTGGAGAAGCTACGCACTGTACATATTTCAGTAAATAAATAAATAAATACCTTGCCCAGCGACTAGTGTTATCGGTAAAAACTATTTGTAATGCTTCCCTGATTGTGCCAGGGCCTACCTTGATCACGCGATGATAACATTTAACTATATCTTTTTTACATTCAATATCCATTGCTAGGATTTTGAACTCCAGGAGGATCAGTGTGTGCCTTGTTGGGTATGGGAGCTTAAAAACCTTTCTGAAAGCCATGGTGTGCAAGCGCTCTAATTTATCGGTAAGCAGGCCAGGAAAGGCAAGATGGCCATGGCTCAGTGTTGGAATTAGCTTTACTAGCATTACTCGTCGAATGCCCTCCATTGAGTGGCTTAGAAGCTTAAGATTTAATTTGCATAAAGCATGTGTAACCTTGGCCGCTCTAGCCTCAAGTGCTTTGGCCTGCAGTGTTGGTCTCCCAATATCTTGAGAATTGTACTCCCAGATAAGTATACTTGTTAGCAGTAGCAAGCAGTTGTCCTTGGCTCTGTCCTTTGCTGACCCCAAAGCCCAAACTTGCAGTTACACAGTGACAACGGCCCCTCCAAAATTGGCTTCCACTTTGAATATGCTAAGTGACTGGCAATGGCAGTTGCAAACTACTGATGGGTTTCCTTGTGAATCACAAGGAAAGAGCACCCCCTCTTTGCCTTCTCCATGCAATTTCTACAGGAGCAGTGTTGACATTGTGATTTGTAAAGATTTCTGTGAATCACAATGACAATTTTATTTTTTTTGTAAAAATTTGTGACTCATTGCGTCATTTTTATTTTTGGAGAATGTATTTTTCTTCCACAAAGTGCAGGCTTTGCGAGGTAGACACTTGATAGATCAGGCCTCCCATTTCTTAAGTGATGTAACAGATTTCTCAATGCTGAGTGTGCTAAGTAACTCAATTCTCTGTTTATATTTTATATGAAAAACAAAGCGGTGTGCAAAAAACAATATTGGTATAAATTTAATTGTCATTTGCAAAGTTATTTGTCCCTGTGCGTCTGTCGGCTTGGGTTCGAACATCTTGGTCAAAAATGGAAATGGCCCAGGGCTTATTGCTCTCCTAAGTTTTCTTGTGGACCATTGATTGGGTAATTCAGTGCCTTGAGACCCTCACGGGTGAGTAGCGTGCTTTACCAACCCCTGATTGATTGATTTCTTGCTACCCATCGCGCTTCCTTCCAGGGCACTCTTCCAAGCGGGGTGCTCTCTGTTTTAGCCTCCTAAGCGCCAGCTACCTCCTGACCGTTTACACCTTCCATTTGGTGTACACCATGATTCCCGAGGCATTGTATCATTGATGAGGGCTTCTCATCCTTTTCACTCAATCACTCAGTGCCCTCAGATCTTCATTTGGAGCACCTTGTGATACTGGCTCCTCCTATTACAGATTTTTCACATGCATCTACAGAATTTCTACCCAAAATGCCTTGAAGCTTTTACCATCTAACTTTCCGACTCTTAAAAAAACCGTTTACTCCTGATGATGATCCCGAAATCCACTTAAGGGGTGGAAACTTCGACTGTTTTTATGGACCCTATTTGCACTGTTTATTAATTTGCAACAGGCCGTGCTGTTCTTGTTTTGAACACTCACTTTGACCACTATTGCAACCTGTGTATATCACCCAAAAGAGATGCCAAGCTCATGTTGTCACCTTCAGTGACTGTGCTGTTGTTAATAAGTTTGTTTTTCATTTTTCTTTCATCACAAATAAACCACCTTTGGCTATTTAAGATTGCTGGTATTGTGTGTTTAGGGTCCACTGTTCTGATTTAATGGAAAGCGGGTCGTGCAATAGACCAAACGCACGTATAGGATTTCTGGCAACAATGTATACAGCGCTTCCTGCTGATAGACTGTCTGCTTCAAGGTGCTGCGTCAAACGTAGTCTGTAATTGTGCGCTCGGCCTAAAACATGGATTTAGGTCTGTGATTATCCTGACCTCAGATCCATAATATTCCAAGATTGATTAATTTGAAACTTAAATGGTGACGCTGACAATCTGAGGCCACGGCTTCTTAAAATTGCAGACCCAATTACTGTTAAACCTTCTGCTGACATGTTAATATGTCTCGCTTAACTGGTAAATTACCACGATTTGTGAGCCTTGGCCATCGCAGCTCGGGTAAGGGAATATGTGACTTTAATTTAAATAATTATTGACCTAGGCTGACCCACTCATTCCACTTGTGCTATTCCTCTTAAGGTAAGCAATTACATTTTTATAGCCCTGGATGGTAATCAATTTACAGCAGCTATCTTTATTGATCTAACTAGGGCCTTTGATCCAGTAATCACTAAGTATTGGGATTTAAGTTAAACGTGGCTTCCAGGTTGTAATTCAGTAAACATTATTTCATTTAGAAAGTGTCAAACATTAAAAAAACAAGGTACAATTTTGTGGAAAGTATGAGGGTGATGTTTCTACTGTTTATTGGTGTAACCAGGTGACGTGCAGTAGCATACATCATGTGTAACATTAATTCTTCAATAAGAAGACTACATTTAGGACTTCAGACCCAGCACAGATACATAATGCAATGGGAATAAATAACTGCGAAATTATTTCATTTTGCATAAAACATGGGCGGATTATTTGCATTGAGATGTTCTTTGGTGGCAAGACATTAAAGAGAAGGCAAAACCCATCTGTGACTGGAGTGGTCAAATGAAGTGTGCCGCATAAATAACAAGAGGTAGGATTGAGAAAGCAGACATGAAACATGAGGGATAATGGAAATAGGTTAAAAGCCCAGTAGGGCAGGCCTGTAGGGCAGTCATGCAGTGCCCGAAGGGCTGGTCTGAAAAGTCTGTGAGTGGGCCTGTGTGTTTTTGGGTTGTTTTTTGGGGCTTGTGGGCAGGTTTTCACTGTGGACTTTAATGATATAACCACAAACATTGCCTACAGCAAGCACAAGTGCATGTAGTCCCCCCATACCTTGCAAAGCACCTGTATAGTATCATTTAGAAGAGCAAAGCGACGCCAGTTTCCAAGTGTGGGACACTTTTTTTAGATATGGCCCTTTGTGTGGAAGGTTCTTTTACTAAGGTTTTCGGGCCTCATTTATGAGGCCGTGCGTCACTTTTACGCCGCTGGTGCATCACTTTTACGCTGCTGGTCACTTTTTGTGACGCACCAGTGGCGTAAAAAATGCACCTTGTTGCGCCATATTTACAAAGTGACGCAACTAGGTAGATGCGTCACTTTGTACACCCCTGCGCCAGGTATAATGTATACAAGGGGGGGCGTTTTGACGCAAGATAGGGTCATGGAAGTGACGCAGTGAAATCTATAAGATTTCACTGCGCCACTTCTAGGACACAAATGCGTCAATTTCTTACGCCTGCCTCACAGCAGGCCTATGACTGACGCAGGCCCTTTCACATGGGACTTGTGAAAGGACACACTGCTGGAGTTGCGTCACTTTTGTGACACACTCCAGCAATGCGTCACTTTTGCGCCATACAGATACGTCAGAAATACTGACGTATCTGTAACTCCTTGCGCCATGATGCGTCATTTTGTAAATATGACGCATCATTGGTGTCGCAAGGAGGGCGCAGTGAAAAGTGACGCATCGCTGTTTTTACGCAGCGATGCATCACTTTTCATAAATGAGGCCCCTAGTGTTTACCAGCATATGCAGATAAAATCATTTGACTGACAGATCGGAGGCATCAGTGAGATTGTAGCTTGTAACTACACGGAGCATAACCTCATGGGGCGGTGCCAGGTCCAATTCGTTGGTGGTGTCAAGGTCATGATTATTAAATGCAGGCTATCTCAACACTACCTTAGATTGCAACGTGCAAAATGTGGACGAGGCCTCAGCACGTGTCGTAAGGAATTTTGAGTTTGTGCTTCTTTTGCAGAGTTGTAACAATTCTTACTTGATGATGCGCAGTGGAGAGGGCATCTCTCAAAAGCCACCAGAAATCTGTTCATACATTTTCTGTGAGAGTGTAACACCTTTTTATTTTCTTGAGGTAAAGACATTTTGACGGGTGTTAATTAGCCAAATAATATTGCCTTAGTTATTGGAAGAAATACAACACACAACAGAGGTTGTAGTAAATATTAATTGGATGTGGTGTTTGCTTGATTTTAACATAATGACTTGGCTTTAACGTTCCGCTTAATTTTTACTTACGTCTATTTTCCAATATATAGGTTCAAGTCACACACACATTTTATATGAGTATAGATATGTGCAAACATACGAACACACATGTATTTTGCTTTATAAAGTCGGCCGAAAAAACTCTGGTGTCAGAGTGACATCACTCCCTCATAGAAAGGACATTTTTGGAATCTTTATTAACATTCATGCCATCTGATAAAACTGCAAATAAAAGTTTCCTAAACATTGATCATGCACACTGACTCGGCCCTGGACAATTTCATGAATATTCGTCGTGGATCAAAAGTTATGGAAGGGTCTCAAAGCAGATTAATCCCATCTTAATTACCACAGTTATTTTTCTGTTTTCAGCGACAACAGTACACACTATACATATTTTCACGAAGCTGGGATGTGTTGAAGTAGCCTGATCAAATTTGTGAACCCTTTGTGCTTTGGTGAAAATACTTTCACGATTTTTGATAAAAGCCAAATGACTAGTTATCAAATAAGCAATGAGGTGATTACCTTGCAATTCTAAAACCGCTGTGCACGGCCAAATGAAATGAACAATTGGGTTGAGTGGGGCCTTGCTCCAGTCCTATGCAGAGAGCCTGCTTAGCAAAATAGGAGGCCATGCCCAGCACTTTGGCATGGATGAGAATATCGCAACAAATAAAAAAAAAAGGAAATAACTTTGTTAAAGGTAAGTTATAGTTTCATTTGCTAATAATAAATAACTCTTTATTCAAATAAATTTCAGAATTTATTAAGAAAAAGGACAATGTAGTTATAATAAAAATAAAAAATCACTGATGTTACTGCTCAAACTATGTTACCTTGCACTACATATAACCTAACATATGATCACCACGAATTACATCTCAAAAGACTTTATACATGACATCATATACAACTTCACCAATGACATCAAGGAGATAATTGTTCCAAAGTGTTTTAACATAACAAATGGTTTAACAAAGACAATAATATAAACATTGTAAGAAATGGGGTTCTTAATTGACTGGGGTGTGAGCCCTGGTCAAGCATCAACCACAATCCTTGTCAAGGTGAGGCACAAGCCACCCCTAAATTAACCTATTCTCAACCTTCTGGCAGCTTGGCACAGAACAGTCAGGCTTCACTTAGAGGCAATGTGTAAAGTATTTGTTCAACACTTTAAACCGTAATAAAGTGAAAACACCACACAAAGAGGACCCACACCTTGTTAAAAAATAGAACTTTCTTTAATAAATAAAACAAGACTAAATTGGCAATAATCTACCCAGTAGAGCTGAAGCTGTCAATTTGAGAGATTTTAGTGAAAATAGCACTAAAAAGCACAAACAACCAACAGTAGAAATCTGGTCGCACTGCCCCACCTCCACCTGCAAAAAATACAGCCTTTCTGCTCCCCCTAGGGGGAAGATGAGGGCAGTAGCCCCCAATCTGCTTCCCCCTGGGGGGAGTAAAAAGCCCACTTGACACCAACGATTATGCTGGCTTTTTTGATGCGTCGGGGTGGGGGCTGCCCATAATGCCCCCAGCCCCCCAAAAATAGCCACAGTGTTTCTGCCCTCCTTGAGGGAATATCAGGGCAACCCCACCCCCCGATATCCCCCCCGGGATCGGCAGAAAGCGGACTAGGCACGGATTTGTTTTTAGTAATATGCCTAACTCTGGATTTTGGGCCCTAGCACAGCTGGCACATAGGGAAACCTAGCAAACCTGTACTTGACTGCCTTTCACCAGATTCTGTTACCCAGAATCCCTTGCAAACCAAAAAATGTGAAAAAAAACACATTTACCTCAAATTTCTGTGGTGGAAAGTTCTGGAATCTGCGTGGATCCACAAAATTCCACCCACTCCACTTTCCCGAAAGTCTTGCAAGAAAAATGGTACCTCACTTGTGTGGGAAGGCCTAGTGCCCGCCACAGGAAACGGGCCAAAACGCAACGTGGACACACCACATTTTCTCATTGAAAACGGACCCTTTTTTGCAGAGTGCCTAGCTGTAGATTTTGAACCCTAGCTCTGCCGGCACCTAGGGAAACCCAGCAAACCTATACATTTTTGAAAACTAGACACCTAGGGAAATTCAGGATGTGGTGACTTCTCTGGCTCTCACCAGATTCTGTTACCCAGAATCCCTTGCAAACCTCAAAATGTGTATAAAAAACAAATGTTCCTCACATTTCTCTGGTGGAAAGTTCTGGAATCTGTGTGGATCCACACAATTCCACTCACCCCGCATTCCCCAAAGTCTTCAGAGAAAAATGGTACCTAACTTGTGTGGGTGGGTCAAGTACCCGCGACATGCAAGGGCCCAAAACCTATTGAGGCGAAATCAAAATTCCCTATCACAAAACAACCTGGTTTTGCAAGGGGGGTCACCTGGATTTCTGGCCCCGTGCTCAGCCGCTAGCTAGGGAAACCTACCAAACCTACACATTTCTGAAAACTACATACCCAGAGGATTCCAGGGAGGTATGGCTTGCATGGATCTACCAATGTTTTCTTACTCAGAATCCCCTGCAAACCTAAAATTTAGCTGAAAAAAAGCACTTTTTTTCACACATTTTTTGTGGGACAGTTGTGGCATAACAAGGCTGACACAAATTTCATACCACCCAGCACTCCCCCAGGTCTCCCGATGAAAATGGTGCCTCACTCATGTGGGAGGCACAAGTACCCGTGACAGGCAAGGGACCAAAACGTATTGAGGCTATATCAAAATTGCCTTATCACAAACGACCTGGTTTTGCAAGGGGGTCCCATGACTTTTTGGCCCGGGGCTCAGCGGCCATCTAGGGAAACCTACCAAACCTACACATTTCTGAAAACTAGGCACCCGGGGATTCTAGGGAGGTATGGCTTGCGTGGACCCCCCAATGTTTTCTTACCCAGAATCCCCTGCAAACCTGAAATGTAGCTGAAAAAAATCACTTTTTTCACACATTTTTCTGTGGGAAAGTTGTGGCATCACCGGGCTGACACAAATTTCTTATCACCCAGTGTTCCCCCACGTCTCCCGATAAAAATGGTGCCTCACTCATGTGGGCAAGGGCCCAAAACGTAGTGAGGCAACATCAAAATTGCCTATCACAAAATGTTTTGGGCGCAGAATTATGAGGTCCATTATGATGCTGAATAAACAGGCTGCTACATTAAAAGTAAACAATTCATCCAATAGCATCTGTAAAAATATGAGTGTGGTTTGCATTCATGAAAACCCTCTGTCCTTTAGAAACAGTATAATAACAGCTATTCTGGGATTAGAATAAAATTTACCAGACATCGCCAAGTGTAGTTTGTTCTGCGGAAACAAATTGTCGCCACTGCAGGAATCCCTACACCCAGGATCATAACATCCCGTGGGAAAGGCTAACAACAAATGTCAAAGATTTAATCTGAATCTAGTGAGCAAGAAACTGTCTCTGTTCCTCTTGACAAGGGCAAAGTATGGCTGCATTTTCAACATTATAAATCTCCCAAACATAGGTTTCACCATTTCGGTCTTCTCGCTATATAGAAATCTTCTTTCTAGAAAGTTATCCTTTACCCACTTTCTGTGGGACTTACAAATATTCTCAGGGTTGTTTAAAAAGTCCCCCTCCCCAGACACAAAAAGGAATCCTTAATGTATCAGATCTAAGGGATTTAAGAGTCAAGAGAAAGGCAATCTTTTAAAATCAATCTATTCAAAATGAGCGAACAGTCTAATCCAGCTCAACAGGGAACAGAGGGCTAAAAGAGCAGTCAAATGTCCAACATTCAACTCTTTGTGGACACACAGGGAGAAGAGAAGCTTTGGTCACAGGTGGTAACCGCTGCAGAAATTCATTTTTAGTAATCTGCAGGTGGCTTGTAGACATGTAGCCCCAAATGTCACTTCCATGTAAGACCATTGAATTACAATGATCTTGGTAGATCTTCACCAAGGTCTTAAGGGGTTAACTACCCAGTCTTGAAGCAGAGGTGAAAGTCTGAGGCCACAGCTCTGGTGAACTCCTCTTTCTTAGCTTCCTTTAAAGCTTTCCAATTCGTATTGGAGTAAAATAGGACTCCTAAATACGGGAAGACCTTCACCTTAAAGTTATAACAATTAAAGGTAATAAAAATTTGCTTCTTAGTCTAGCTGGGTACCATTACCATCACAAAGGACTTAGTTTAACTGCCAGGTCTAATTCATCCCTTATTCCATAACAAGTCAGTTACAGTCACCGGAGAAGAAGGTTGTTGTCAAAGAAGGAAGAAGTGAAGTTGAGAGAGTTGACATGTGTGATCGGCCTGGTATCTTCATTAATCCAAGCAACATTCCCTTCACTTTACAGGGTCTTCCAACATCTAAAGACTTTAGGTTTGAGGAAAGGTTTGTGGTAAGGGGGACATGATACCTTTGAGTCAAGAAGCGAAAGAGGAGTTGTTATGGTGGAAGGAATATTTGGAAGCCTGGAACTGATGGACACATTCTGGAACAAAACCAGATTTTTTTCTAGAGTCAGATGCAAGCAATACAGGATCGGGTGCCATATGCTCCTAGGCAGGAGGATGGTGGAGTCTAGAATGTGGTAGAAAAAGAGGAACACATAAATTATCTGGAGTTCAGAGAGGGTTTCTTTGCCCTCCACAGTTTCAGGAAAGAGTTGAGGGGATGCTCAGTATTATTGAAGATGTAGAACATAACCTCATTAACATATATAACCATATTGGGAGGAAGCAGGTTGAAGAGACTATCCGATTTTACAAAAGAAATGTGTGAATTATGCTTGGAACAAAAGATAGGATTGAAAGCAGAATATTTACACAATGTAGTGGCAGATTGGAATTTGACAGATTACAGAGATTGGAAGTTAAGGGAGGATTATTTTCAGAAGAGTCAGGAATTTATGGGCTCGTTTGTGGTGGCTCTGCTTCCCGATTGACTTTTCAGTTAGCACATTATATCAGTTGGAGACCAGACCTTGGAGCAATAACTGTAGATGGCTTCTTGCAGCACTGGAAGAGAATGAAACTATATGCGTTTCCCCTGTTCTCTATAATTCAGAGAGTATTAGTGCAGAAGAGGAGGTAGAGATGTAAAATATTACTAGTCACACCTTTTTGGAAAACACAAGCATGGTTTCCAACTATTATGGAAATGGCAACAGAAATCCCACATTTGATAAAAGGGCATGCAAAGGCCTTTTAAAAGGAAGGGGGAAGGGAGAACACCCTTTGGTTGAGTCGTGTTTGCTCAGCCTTCGAGTATGGTGGATATTAGGAGGTCGGGTAGATTCACAGGCCTTTCCGGAACACCTACAAACTTCCCCAATGATTCATGGGCTCCAGGAACAAGACAGAGATATTGAAGTGCATGTAAAATATGGGAACTTTGGTGCATGGAAAGGGATTTGGATCCTGTGGAAAAAGATGAACTAGAGGTGGTAAATTTCTTTGCAACTGTATTAAAAAAATGATTATCACATTGAACAGTTAATTGTTATAGATCAGCTGTTGCATCAAGACATTCTTTAATACAAGGATTGTCAATGTGTAGAAGTCTATTGCTATGTAGGGTAATGAAAGGAATTTGGTTGAAGACTGTCTGGAGCAAACATAATGGAATGTTGATTTGGCTTTAAAGCTTTTCTAGGAATGGGCAAGCAAGAAATACCTAGGAGTAAGCGAATTAACATGGAAATTAGCAACACTATTGCATTAAATCTCATTCAGATATAAGGGTAATAGAAGAGCCAAATAGATGATTTTTTCAACCCGATGAAATCATTTTTAAAATTTGTATGAGAACTAAAACACTGCCTTGTTCAGTATTTTACCTTTGAAAGCTCTCCTAAATTTTGTGTGATTGGACGTATTAAAGAGCATGAAACTAGGATGATGGGAAAAAAAGATGTGCTGGGGTGGGCCAGCTGTTGATTTCATATGTAAAACCATGTAAAGCTGTCACAAATGCAACAATTGCTAGATGGGTAAAGGCTGTAATGAGGGAAGCAGGTGTAGATTTGTCAAAATGTACAGCACACTCTGTCAGGGGTGCCATTGCGACTAAGGTATTTATGATCGGAGGACATTTGAAGGATTGCAGATTGGTCTAACACTGATACATTTAGAAGGTTTTATTTCAGAGCTGTAGAACATGTTTCAAGCTGTGCTTTGAAAATCTTTGAACATGCATAATGCTTGCCTCCTGGCTTGCAATTCAGTGACAATTCTTAAAGGTTTACTGAATAAAGAACCACCATTTTTTTTATTAAAGACAAGGAGATATCATTATCCAATCCCTCCCATAAGATAAGGAGGTTAGGTGGGGAAGGAAGTAGGAAATACCTTGCTAAACTTTAAAAGTGTAATTTTTAGAGATGAGAAGTTTGTTATAGTACAGTAAGGCAATGATAACAGGAGTACACTTGATTTAGAATCAGAGAAATGCTTTTGATTTATTTTGCACATAACTAAAGGAGGATAAAGAAACCAGAAAAGGAGAACGAATAATATTAGAAAGAAGAGTCACATAAAAGCGGAGGAATATGGAGGGCAAAGAGTATTTATGGGACTGAGGATTCTAATTTATATTGTGATGTGTTTCAAGTTCTGTTTCAGAAGCTTTTAAAAGTTGCTTCTCAGAAAGAGTGAATAAAAGTTTACGAATAATGCTAGCCTTCTTGTCTTTAATACAATCACAATTCTTTAATCAGTAAACCTTTAAGGATTTTAATTTCATGTTAAAGTCTGTAAAGACAAGAATCATAAATAAATGTCTTTTTATTGGTCACTGCACTGAGACTACATCTCTGCTACCGCTCAGTCTCATGATTGATTGTTGTCCTCACTTTGCAAAGATCACCCAATTGACCCGGGGTGGGTGGTGTAAATGACGGGAAACAACCTTTACAACGCAACTTTTACATCGCACTACCATTACAACGCAGTCATTACATCGCAACATCCCTTACATCCATGCCATTATGATGCAACCATTACAACGCATACCATTACAACGCATTTTATTACAATGCAGTCATTACAACGCATACCATGATAACGCATAGTACCCTTACTCTGTCCAACACTTACCCTACTGTTGCACCCCCTGGAGTTAGAATAGTAATTGTTACCCCTACACTACCCATCACTTACCCTACTGTTGCACCCTCTGGAGTTAGAAAAGTAAGTTTACCCCAACACTATCCAACACTTACCCTACTGTTGCACCCCCTGGAGTTGGAATAGTAATTTTTACCCCTCTACTATCCAATACTTACCATAAATGCAATATAATGGTATGCGTTGTAATGGTATGCATTGTAAAGGTAGTATGCGATGTAATGGAATGCGTTGTAAAGGTAGTTTCTTAAAATGCGATGTAGTGTCATGTTATGTAATGGAATGCGTTGTAAAGGATGTTGCAATGTAAAAAATGCGTTGTAAAGGCATGCATTGTAAAAGTATGCATTGTAACGTCATATAACTGTAAATGACATACACAGAGTCCACATCCTCTCCTTGGAGCCTATTATGAAGACAATCCTTGCTCAGGCAATTGGTCATCCTCTTGAGGGGGCAGGAAATAACAAAACCCTCAACTTACTGTAAAAGGCTCGGGTTATAAATATACGTCTAACCACACAAAAAACCAGTGGGAAAAATAGCAAACTGTCTTTTGCAAAGTATACTCGAAGTTCTCTTTGGTTTAAGTATTTATTAGAGTAATAAATAACTGCAGGTGATGCTCCCTTTTCAGCCAGCAATCTACTGACTTGGAAAGTATCATTCAACATATTCGCAAAGGAGTGTTCCAATACAGAACATAATTACATCATATGCATTTAAAGATACATACCAGATTACAACACATACTCTTCCCTTTATACATGAAAGAGAACATTAATTTAAATGAAACTACAAATAACACAACACAAGACTGAACTAACTAATGTTAACATAGTTGAAGGAAACATGTTCACATAGAAAAGATAATCAATTACAAACATAGTCCCTCAAATACAATATATACAAAAGGTAGCGGTGGTATAGACAGTCGCACATCAATCCTTAGGAAAGCATGTATTAGGCATCATCAATTAGAAACAAACATCTTGGTGCCCCTCAAGGTAACAAAACACCCCACTACATTGGATGTCACTGCACAAGAGTTCAGCCAGAACCCAGAGCCAAACTTAGTACAAAACATATACCTCAGCACTCCCAATATTTATATTTTTATTCATAGGCAATATGCAAATCAAAGGTCCGAGATTTATCAAATTTAACAGCTCACATGAAGCACCAGTCTAGAGAGTAATGCTGAAATATTCTATTTAATATTTTGTGACAATGTTTCACTCTGTACATAGTAGTCTATCTGATTTTCAGTCCAAACATATATCTATAAATCAAATTTGGACTGTATTAACACAATTAACACATGAAGGTCCAATTCTTGAAACCTCCTTGGTTGCAAAAGAGGATGGCAGCTGACACGTGTTTCGTCACAAACGTAACTTCTTCAAGGCCTAAATATTTCAAATCGTGTGGTCAACCCAAAACTCAAAAGCTATATAGGGTTCTCAAAGAAATTCAGAAGACTCTGGTAAATAGTAATACCGGTACCAAAAAACTGTTACGGGACTCCACTTCAAAGGGACCCAATCATGGAAAAGGAGCATTCAACCTCCAGTCGGTTGCAAAGGTTTCATATTAAAAATCTGTGCTAAGATATTATCTTAGTTTCTAACAAGATTGGTGTAGTACTCTAATACTAGGGTTTATAATAGAACCCTTTTGTGCAGAGTATTGGTAAGTGCGGGCTATGATATGCCCTTGAATAGTCAAGCAGATTGAAAAACGAGGGCTGCGGTACACCCCTGATTCCGTTGATCAGCCAGCGAGATATTTAGCCTACCTCCGGTCCTCTTTACTTGGAGTTTGGAAAGCTATGATTTAGGAGAACAAATGAGACACTATAGCTAGGAGGTTTTGGGATTTTGGGTACTAAGGTGGTAGGAAGGTACAACCCCTATACACCAAGGTCCTGTTTTCCTGCGCATAGTTCTGTGTATGAGCAGAATCCCCGCAATAGCTCAGTCACTAGTGTTCACTCAGAGAGATAAACAAGAAATACACAAATGTATTGGACCATTGCAATTCTTGCATCAAATATATCTGCTGCAATGATTAATAGACAGAAGCAGATAAAAGTGATTAGTAATATAAGGACAGTGAAAAGAATGAACGATTCCACCATTGTGCTAAAACATTGTAGATATACTGCAATATAAGTACTGGGTATAGGGTAGTCCTACTATTCGCTCCCTAAGCTCCCTAAGCTAGTTGCCTAGGGCTGGTGTTCTGCCAAGAATCCCCTGCTGGGTGACCTAAATCCAGATGACCTGAAGGCAAGGTATATGGGTCCCTGTCTTATTCACAAGTTGGACATCCCTCCCGCAGAGGGTAAACAGGAATCAGCTGGGCTGAGACTCCAACACTGCGATGACCTCACAGTGACAGTAAAGTGATCCTCTAATTTGAGCAAGGAAATACATGTGTATTTATAAGAACAGTATCCATGTTTCCATGTCGAGGGTTCAGCCTGGCTGACATTGTTTATTGTCTCTATGATAGCTCTGTCGTTTCATGGACGAACAATAAAGAACAACATTTGCACAATGTGTGTTCAGGCCTTGTACCTAATTTTCAAGGTATTGTGATAGTGTACTCACAAAGTGGAATTGTAAGCAATTTGGTTTCAGAGGAACTAATACTGCACTGTCATGCAAGCAAATGTGTGGAAAAGAAGGCAACTTAGGAAACTCGTACATATAAAATGGCAGTTATTTTTCCTGGGCCTAACCTAGCCACATTCCAATAGTGTTCGTCCGAACAAATTGATACCCTTTCAATCCCTCATTCTGAGGAAGTTAATTATTCTTTCCCTTGCCCAGCAGGGCTCCTCTCTGGGCACTCTTAAGGCCTATCTTTCTGCTCTTTCTGCTTTCTTGCGGCTGCCATACCAACCCTCCCTTTTCGAGTTCCCTATTGTAAGTAGGATTTTGAAGGGTCTTGTACATTTTTTCCCCCTCCCCCTTTCATTATGCCTCAGTGTGACTTTAACTTGGTACTCATATTCCTGATGTGCACTCATTTCAAGCCATTGGACAATTGTCCACTCAGGATGCATAGCATCAAAACAGTCTTTCTTGTGGCTATTACATTGGCCCAGAAGGTGAAAGAGCTGCAGGCTTTATCTTCCAAGCATTAATTTTTCTCAGTTTATTCGGATAAACTGGTGCTTTGCACTAGGACCTCTTTTCTGCCGAAAGTTGTAACATTATTTCAGGTGGACCAATCGAGTACTTTATCTACTATTTATGCTCCTCCACATCACTGTCAGGAAGAGGAGCGACTCTACTGTCCGGACCCAAAACGAGCATCGTCATTCTAACTTGACTGCACATGTAAGTTCCAGTTGGACGACCAATACTTTGTGGGGTATGTTGGTACCAAGAAAGGTCAGGTGGTGCAAAAATGGTCCATCTCTCGATGGGCCGTTCTTTGCATCAATCTGATATGCACTGGCCAAGAAGCAGCTTCCTGAAGAGTTGTGGGCTCATTCCACCAGAGCTAAGGCTGCGACCACTGCGTGGTCCAGTGCACAATAGGGGGTAAGCAGCCGCTGTATCTCACTGACACCTCTCCAAAACAACTGTGTATGGAAGACTATAGGGAGAGGCTAGCATCTCCATTGACACTTTGTATGAAGGTAACCAGAGTATAAAGAGACACTGCCTCTCCATTCACGTCATTTCCCAAGCTTAGCAGTATGCACAGTAGGGTGGAGGAGATACACACCTCACATGTAAGACTTTAAAGTAACAAGTACTGGGCTCTCCACAGAGACCTCTCCCTGGGCTCTCCACAGAGACCTCTCCACAGGAATACTACCATATATATTAGGGTGCAGGAACGGATTTTACTGTCCAGTTACAGCTCTCCCCAGGATGAAATACATATGCAATCGCGTGTGGGGTAACATTCTCCTCTCCACTAACACCCATCTCCAAGACAACATGAGGTACAGTATGGTGTATGCAAGGAATGGCCTCTCTACTGACAACTTTCAACAGGGATACACAGTGGTGTCTGGGAAAGGAGTGACCTGTCAACTCAAAAGTTCTTTATTCTGTAACTATTACAGTTAAACATAAAAGCTCAATGCATATATCAGAACTATTAAAACTGCTTTCAGAATAGAATATACATAAAATTGAATGGGTTACATTATAATAGATTTTCGAGACCTAAAAACACTTTTTAAACTTTTTTTAAGCACGGGAATGATCCATCTCCTTCTCGGTATGGAATACAATTCTGCAGAAAAACAATACATGTAATGTCGATTGAACCGAAACATCATACCATGGGCAGTTGCGTAAAACTCTCGACCAGTCAATTTGTACAGGGAAACTTAACAATCGATGTAGGATGTTCAACCTGAAGCGTGTCAAGAGAAACCTTTCATAATCATCAGAAATCAGAGCAATATATGGCTGTATCGAAAGGGTTACTTGTGCCAGAGAATATGCTTGCACTGTTGATTTCTTTAATTCAGTTGTAGTTCTCGCTTCGCCCAAGTAATACACACAACTTACTTTTAGGTCTTTCCTAGACACGTTTTGCATAGTGTGTGGATCTTTATAATATTCAGGATGGCCTAGTTTAATAATAAACTTTTTAACATAGTCTAGCCATCTTATGTTTCTGACCCCATCCCCTACCAAGGCATCCTTCAATATTTGCCTATTCAAATCTGTCTCATCTGCAGTCCATACTCTGTGCCGCAAGAGGACAGGCTGTATCTTAAATATGTCCTCTAAATATGATACCCCAAGTTCTTGGTGGCATATGTAGGTTGAAGTGCTGTCTGGGACTGCCAGGAGGGACCTCAGGAACATATTTTCTGCAATCTGTAGGGCGTTAACCCCTACAAAACCCCACATTCTGGCTCCATACATAGCAATGGATACACATTTTGCCTTATATATTGGTAACATTTCTGCAGGAGCACGTCTTCCTAATTTTTTACAGCAATTTAACAAGACCATAATCGATTTAACCAATAACAACCTTCTAGCTTTAATCGCCAGTGACCACATCCCTAAGTGATCGAATAAAATCCCCAGGTAAGAAAAAGTCTTAGTACACTCTATGGCCTTTGATGAATTAATAAAAATGGTCCTTATTCTTCTTTTTTAGTCCCGTCCCCAGGTTCATTGTAAATGTTTTGGAGCAATTTACCATGAAGCCCAAGCTTGCCATAAAGTTAGCAAAAATATTTACCACCCTTTGGAGACTAAGCAGTGTGCGTGCCATTACGACCTCATCATCTGCATACAGGAGTGCCGCATGGGGCGATTTGCCACTACAGATAAATCCTTTCACTCCTGGATCATTACAGATTCTAGTTTGTTTATATATAGTGAAAAAGGAATGGGGCAAGGATGCACCCTTGCCTTACTCCTCTTCTACGCTAAAGTACTTAGTGCATTCACCACCTCTCCCAAATCGAACCCTGGCCCTTGCCCCTGAGTACAGCTGCTTCAAGAAAGTAACTATTAAAACGTTTACGCCCATCACCTCTAAAACCGACCAGAGCTTCTCATGGATGACACAGTCAAACGCCGCTGTTAAATCGACAAAGGTTACATATACCCTTTCCCTTTTTGCTTTTGTGTACTTTTCTAGTATAATATGTAGGTTTAAACCCTGTTCTATTGTCCCCAAGCCCTTATGAATCCCGTATTGTAATTCGCTTAAAAATTGAATGTTCCTCCGCCCACACTTGCAACCTATCTAGCAGAACTCGACCCACGATCTTAACTGTAAAGTCCAATAGTGAGATTGGGCGATAACATACTGGGTTTGCCCTGTCCCATTTTTAAAATATAGGCAATATGATTGAATCATACCAGGTTGATAAAAAAGCCTTGTGAAGAGCATGTGTTAAAAACCTGTGTTAAGAGTGGGCCCCAGAGAGATACATTAGACTTAAAAAGGTCCACTGGGATACCGTCAGGCCCTACCACCTTCTCTCCCGCACTTAAGTTAATGGCCAAATTGACCTCCGTGAGAGTAAAATCTAAGGATAGATCTAATGGTGTTAATAATTTCATAGTGTCGTCCGCACTTGCTGGAATTCCCTGTTCATTAGACGATGGAATTATTATACAATCTGGAGTAATGTAGTATCCATTCGGGTTCAGTAATGGCGATCTCTATGGTTGCTTTATTGTTTTAAGCCAAGAAGGGTGCGTTAACCGCCTTCCAGAAGGCTGCAGGGTCCCGAATCGATTGACTGAGGCATCGCGCAGCGCTTGCCAGGCTTCCTCTTTGAGCGCCAATTTCCTAACTCTCAATATCCTCTTATATTCACGTCTTGCCTCTCTGATCTTGTCCCGGTTATTTTCCCTAGCATGTGGGGCATTTTTAAGTTTGTAATAAGCCTTTGCACAAAGAGTATCAAACCAGCCTTGTGTTTTTTTCATTTTCTTACTTGGATTCACATGAAGTGTTTCCTTAATAAAATTTGAGATGACTTAGAAATTTTCTAGAATATCCTGGTGAGATGATTTGTCATCCAAACAAGTTAAAAGCATATCTTTATAATTCAACACCACCTTGCTAGTAAAAGTCTCAGGATCCACATTTTCCCATTTGAGTGCATAATCATTTTGTCTGCTCAGAGAAATATTTTCCACAAAGTGGTTAGGATCCTCTCTCTTATTGACACTCTTAATATTCACCTTCACACCAATACTTATTGGAAAATGGTCGCTCAATGCTATGTCATGTATGGTAAAATCTTTTAGACAAGCGGAAAATCTGCTCGAGGTTAATACATAGTCAATAGTGGAAAAGGTGCCTCTGCCATTAAAGGTGAGCTGAAAAGGAACCATGGGAACACATGAATCATTAACAAACCCAAAATCAAATGTAAACATAAGGTCATTCAAGAGGTCGCCATAAGGTGTATGTGGGAAATGTGAAATACTAGAACCCTTTTCATACGATATGCCGCATGCCCCATTGTTCATGTACTGGCATATAGGAGAATTAAAATCCCCACCCCAGGTGAAGCAAATCTCTTTCGAGATACAGGTTTGTAAATTGTGTAGTTCCTTACTCACTTTTCCCAATAAACCCTCAATCCACTCAGGTGAAGCGTTATTTTAACAATTCAATAGAATAATACAAAAAGCTTGGTCTATGTGAAGGCTAATAATTTGATAATACTGATCTGAGACATTAAAAACAATTTTACCTAAATTCAGATAATTTGAAATGTAGGTACAGAGGCCACCCTTTGCTCTTCCATGTGATGATGGAACTGCAGACATATGGATGGTTTTATACCCACTATTATGTGTCGGCCCTTCCACCCAGGATTCTTGTAAGCTAAAAATATTGTACTTGCTCACAAAATCATGCCATATTTTATTGGACACCTTTGTTTTTAGGCCCGGTATATTCCAGAACAGAGTTTTGCAAATATCTTTAGCTCTTGGGCCATTACTTTCTCCCCCATGTTAAACTCGCTTCATGGGTGTTTTCTCAGGTTGTACTATAAGGGAGGGTGATGAGACAGCCGGAGGATCTAAATCTAGCTCATTTGCAGTCTCTGTTTGTTGACGTGACTATGTTAGATGAAGAAGTATGGTCAATGCTGACTGACTTTACCGTCTCACTCAAGTTGGGTATGGCCTTAACTATTTCGATTTCATCACACAGTGTGGGAACTCCCTTTTGTTGTCAATCCACTGATTCAGGTTAGCGAGTGCATCAAAGCGATTATAGGTTAAAAGATTAAACCCACGATTGTGGTACTGAATTTGGGATCCCGTATCCCTTGGGCCAGCACAAAGTGAAGGCTGGTAAAAGTATCCCAATGGGACTAAATTGACACCTTGTCCTCAAGAACAATGATTACCTGCTCTACTCAGGATCAATCTAACTAGCTGGGGCGTTTTGAAAGTCAACACTACTCAATCACCTATCCGGTTCTTTAGCCGATTTCATACCCAACCCACTCATCTGATCATCTTAAATGCATTAAATAGTCTCTCAGTGAGACCCGTCCTTGCTCCAAGCCAGTGCAGGGCCTTATTCCTCTCCTTTTCCCATGCCTCGTCTGCCCTATTCTGTAGTTTAGGGACATTAATTAAAACCACCACATAAGGTGTCGCTGCCGGTGGTAGACCCAAACGTGTCATGTATCTCTCAGTCCCTGTTTCATTCAAATTACTGGCAGTGTTTGGGCTATTAAATACTGAATGGTCTTTGGTCCTATTGGGGCATGAGGAGGTAGTAGTAAAGGGCGGCGCTGTATGCACCATAGGGATATTTTGTGCAGTGTTGTGTGAAACATGTGTTGTTTCCTCAAGATGGCCAAAATTAGTGCGAGTGGTGGGAAGTCTCCTGCATTTGGATTGATGTTCACGACTTCCCAGTTGAACAGAGGTCTGTTGGTCAGGAGGCTGGGGTTTAGCTAAGCTTTTGGTTAAAGCCTCTTCTATTAATCCAATTCTAGGTATTAGACCACCTAGGCTTTCCCTTAAGAATGTATCTAATGCCCTCAATTTAGTTTTTAAATGTATGACCTCGTTCTGGGTGCGAAAATTTACGCTAGGATTTGATTTGCTCCTGGTAGCTGTGTTATATGTCACTGATGAAAGTTTTCCTTTTGGTCTTATTAGGAGCTTTATGGGGTGTCTCGCTATCCGTTAAACTCTTATCCCCTATAGTATGGATTGAGCTGTCCGTGTTTCTAGCTTGCTTTATCGGTGTTGAATATCCAAGTCTTCATCGCTAACTGCAATATTATCCTGTATGTTTGCTATACAACCATTTACGCCTGATAAACTGCTAGAAGCTGGTAAAGGTAGAGGTAAAACGGGCCCCTCTTTTGATATATTGACGGTTGGGGTACCCCCTTCCATGTCAGGGATACCTGAATTAAGATCTTCCTCTACTGTTACAATCAGACGCTCAGTTGCGCCCATGGCTCCCGTGAGGTAGCCAAGCAAGCTTTGACGTGGGTGCGTCCCTGAGATCTTTCGCTTTGTTAATCGGGGCACTTGGTGCTTTTCTCTTCCCTATCGTTTCCTTGATATCACTATAGCTTTCTTATCCTTAATGGGGGGCAAAGTCTGATCTATTTAAGCTTAGGTAACCCCGCGCTACCCCACAGAGCAATTGCACAATATAATCTATAAGTCCACTGTTTCTTTACGTGGTGGATATAGCCCCCCTTTAACACTTGTAATGCGAGTAATCTCTGTCTAAAGTACCTTTGATTGTAGACTTAAGAGACGTGGCCCAGTCCAGTCTCTGCCTGTCTATGACGGGCTAACACAGGCCCGTCTTGGCCCGGGCCGAGCCCGGGCATGCCTCCGTGCGCATCCCACGGGACCGCCGCGTTGCATTTAAAGCCCCTCCAGGGGATCTGGATAAAGTGCTCAGTGCGTCAGTGCCAAGGGCTGGGCAACAAAGGTCCGATTCCACAAAAGCGGTATCGCGCTCCACAGGACTGCCGCATTGCTTTTCAAGCCCCTCCAGGGGCTCTGGATAAAGTGCTCAATGCGTCAGGGCCAAGGGCTGGGCAACGAAGGTCCAATCCCACAAAAGCGGTCTCCCGCAACACGGGACAGTGGCGTTGCTTTTCAAGCCCCTCAAGGGGATCTGGATAAAGTGCTCAGTGCGTCAGTGCCAAGGGATGGGCAACAAAGGTCCGCTTCCACATAAGCGGTCTCGCACTCCACAGGACCGACAAATTGCTTTTCAAGCCCTTCCAGGGGCTCTGGATAAAGTGCCCCATGCGTCAGGGCCAAGGGCTGGGCAACAAAGGTCCGATTCCACAAAAGCGGTCTCCTGTCAATTTAACCCTTCTTACCAGGGTGAAAGGTGTCTCTAGTAGGGTTTTAGAAACATTGATCTCTCTTTATTCTTACCTCTCCCCATGCTTACAGGTATGTATAGTATGCTGTTGGGAGGAACTGCCCTGTCTCCTGAGAGATCTCTCCTGCATGAGAAGTCTGCATAGTGCATTGTGGAAAGACACTGGCCCCTCTCCTGTGAGCTGTGTCTTGAATGATGGTTGTGCAAATTAGGATGTGAAAAGGAGCTTACTTTTCTGATCGCTGCTTTCACCAAGATGACAGATATACAAGTAAGGTGTAGGGATGAAATTACCTCTATGCTAAGAAGTCTGTCTTCCAAAACAACTTTTGAGTCTATAAAATGGAAACTCAATGCTCTGTCACCTGAGACATCTTCCCATAGTAACATATGTCCAAAGTAGACTGTGGGTAGAAACTGTTCTCTCTGCACATACCTCTCTTCATAGTGATAAACATCCAGAGTAGAGTATAACATGGAGTATCCTATCTGTTGAGAACTGCCAGTTTTAGTCAATATTGCGATAATATAAAAATTAATAAATGTGCTGCTAGGGCTTTTTTTCTAACCCTGGGTGAAGTACTACGCTACGCTCGCTTAGTTTGCGAAGTTTGCGCTACTTCGCACTACTCAAATTGCACGTAGCACAGTGGAAACACGTGTAGCGTAGCAGTCATTTTTTGCTTGCTCGCGGTCCTCAAAATCAAGTTGGCGAGCAAGCAAAATGACATCCCGGTGAGATTTCATTCCTCGTTCGTGATCAGCAACATCAAGTTGCCGATCGCGAGCGTGGAAAATAAACCTGCCGGCGAGATTCTCAACGCGGGGAGGTCAGATTTCTCATTGCGAGTAGTCGCTTAAGCTCGCGACGAGAAACTACCAGTCCGTGTTGAGAAAGGTGCCACTCGAGTAGAAATCTACTCGAGCGGCAGAAAACGACCGCTTGCACTGTGCAAGATGCGGTTTGCACTGATTGCACAGTGCGGACAAGCATCCGGCACTGTGCAATCAGTGCGAACACCATTTTGTACAGTGCACTACGCAGTTCGCGTAGCTACGCGTAGCTCGCGTAGTGTGAAGTGCACTTTGCGTAGATACGCGTGGCGCTACTACGCTAACTATGCCCAGGGTTATTTTTTTCTTCATTCCATCCATTGTTTTTAAGCAGGTGGAGTGTTTGCTTTTTGTGAATGGATCCTTTTCCTCCTCTTGAAAAGAAGGCTTTACTCGTCTGCCACTGTTTATTCTCATGTAGAATGTATGAAGTAAATTTTTCATTGAACATCTTGATGACTGGAAAAACATATGACTTCTAAAAATGTTTTATAAGTATGAAGTTCAGTCAATTTTCTTCCCGAATTTCTTGAAGAAAATACTAAATAAAGAATGGATGAGAAAACCATCAAGAAGTAGTACAGCAGCTTGTATATTGTCTATATGCATTGTCACGCTCGGATAAATATTTTCTGGGGAGAATTAAATCAGAAGAGGAAACACCAATTAAAGTGAATTATGTAATTTCTATGAAGTATGATAAATAAATGATGGACATAGCATCAACGCTATGAAGTAATTGGTATTTAACTATTGCTTTCTGTGCAGTGCAACTGGTAAAATATGCAAAACTTGTGTATATGCCAGAAAAAAACATACATGTTCACCTGTCCACTTTTGCCTGCACTTGATCTTTACGTAGAATGTATATGATGCTTGTTTTCTCCCATTCCCTTCTTGGTTGCACTTTTCTGTGGCTGTTCTCATCTTTTTTCAACAGAGAATGTAACCAATCAATAAGCCTCTTCCTTTCCTGCAGGATGTCTATTCTATTGTGCTTCTGTCCGCTCTAATGCGTCATGATGAGTTTCTGCCTTCCCTAGTTTGCTTTGTCTACATTCACTGTGTTTCAGATCATTACACTGACTTTAATTTAGATGTATTTGTATTTCATCCAGTCGCACTCGTGTTTTCCTTTTCTTAGGAATTCAATTACTTGCTGCTGCTTGTGCCAGATGATGTCTTTCCTACAGTGGGGACCGGCGGTACTGGCGGCTTCATTGCGGTTCTCGGATTATTTCAACTTCGTTGATTTCTCCTTGTTTTTGCTAAGAGCAATCCACAGTGCAAAGTCTGCTCACACAATCACACAATAGCTTCTATACCTTTTATGTGCACTAACATCTTAGTCAAGTCATGAACTGTCCTGTAGCCAAAAAGACTGATAGACTTTACAACTCTGTAGACTGAGGCAACTGCTCTACAAGCCAAATGCATGTTTATTTGTTCATTTGGGCCTTTGACGATCCACTGACATGTCTCCTTGCATGGGTTGTCTTGCCCTGCACCACCTGCTTTTCCAGGGCTGCGCTGTAATGCAATAGCTTTTATTTTATAGAATGAAAAATAAGGCCTGGCCTGTTGATTCATGATTAAAGAGAATGACGTACTGCAACACTAGCTGCAGCTGCAATTAACAGTTTGAGGGACTCATGTAGGAAAACCATTATGAGGCCAAGCAAAGTTTCAGACCTGCATATGCCTTGCTGTCAAGTTGGAAAATGGATCTTATTGAAACTTCCCAAAAAAAGCTTGCACCACCCATCGCCCCTGTCATCACTGCCAAAACAACTCCTAACCATCTCACTCGCCTGCAAGTGTGACAGTTCAGATTATTCCAGGTAACCAAAGCTAAAGGAATGGCTGGGGAGGCAGGTATTAGTAATTTTTAATGTATATTGTATTCATAAACAACCGTTGTTCTGCTCAACACTAATTTAGATGGGCTGCAGCACCATGTGGCAGACTATCCGAAGTGCAGTGTTGACAATTAAGTGTTAGTGCTGAGCACCGGAAACCACTGGCTCCAATTAAGCACTGCTCTTTACAGAAAATTTCGGGATGATCCGTCAAATGGGGGCTGAGAAAATAGGGGATCCTAAAAACAAACTTCCCCATGCATTTTCTATAGACTTTTATTTAGGCAGCGCTGCCGCAAAATCAACTGAACAGAATTATACCAAATTAGGCCGGAAGCTATTATATGATATTGATTAGGAAAAAGTGATTTTTTTCTGATGTGGTGTAAATCTGTTCATTCGTTTTTGAGGTATTAGGGCTCACAAATATTTGAATATCTGGATGTTTGGATTTGAGGGACTCTCACAAGATTCCCACAAAACCGAGTTTTCTCTTTTGCCCTATCCGTGGGTAAATACGCTCCCCTGAGAGAGACTCTCCCACAGGAGCGAACACTCTGGCTGCCTCCAACATGAAGTAAAATTCCAATGTTTATTAGGGTGATGGTAAATTTCTTCCTGGTCCCTCCCAAGGCTCTTAAGCAGCTGGGAGTGTGGCTTCTAGGGGCCAGGCCAAAGTCCAGCATGTCTCTTTCTCTCTCTCTCTCTCTCTCTCTCTCTCTCTCTCTCTCTCTCTCTCTCACACACACACACACACACACAGCTGGGAGTGTGGCTTCCAGGGGCTAGGCCAAAGTTCAGCAGGTCTCTTTCTCTCTCTCCCCCCCTCGATACTGGACTCATAGCAAGGTCCCTGTTTACTGAGAAGAGAACATGTAAGAAGGATCAGATCTAGTTTGGTCCTTTGTGATACCAGCTGTGTAACTGTCCACCTCCAACTCCAACATTCAAGGATAATTGGCCACTGATTACACCTTCCAGCCTTCCTACTACTAGAAGCAGTCCTATTGTTTACAGGCAGGAGGACAGCTTCATCCCTCATCTAGTCTAAGTCTCTCTCACAGGGTAAGCAGAACAGACCTGTATTAATTTCTGCTAACTCTTCCAGGAAGTACAAAGTAGATATTTCCCATAGTTATCTTTCCAGCATATTTAGAAAACTTCTACCTTCACCATTGTATTAGACTTTAGATAAATATTAGAAATACGTTTTGAATATATATTCTAGCTTTTACCCAACCTGAATAGTATAATATTAACTTTTCAGCACAAATAGACCTCACCATTGTATAAACCTGCAACATGCTATACAGTGAAAACAAACACTGTATAGCTAGTTACTCTGGGATGTGCTGGTCCACTTTAAGTACACAATCTTGGGGGCTAGAATGCATACTTAGGGGTGACTATGCTAATGTATAAATGTAGGTTTTTGTACATGCCAAAAGGGTGTTATTTTGGCAGGTGTTACTGTGGGGTTTTAGGCTGCAGGTAGTTAGAATACCTAACGGTCTACAGCCAGGTGTTTATAGTCCACATTTACCTTTTATGCCACTGTTTCAACTCTTGCACCATCTTACTGTAGAACCTCCTTTAAAGTTGGAAAAGTCAATTGGGTCTAGCCAATTTTACCTCATATCAATTGCATTCTCACTCTTCCCAGAGGCAAAATGGCAGCAAAACTAATCAACAAGGTGAAACAAATCTAGGGAGACTAGAAAGGCAAATAGTGAGCCACCAAGAGATATTACTATATTTACAGTTTTTTTTACGAAAACTGATGAAATCTATATCCAAAAGCGTGTGGACGTTAGTGTCTGTAGTCCAGCACTTTAGAAGACCAGTGACCCCTGGCTGATCAAGCACAACTCTAGGCAGAGCAGGAGAGCTAGACTCCATGTATCGTGCCATTTATTCCAAACAGTGCAAACGATTGTTGACTTAAACCTTGGAGCCATAGCAAGCGTGGAACACCAGTGGGCAATGAGATGAAAACGGAAAGACTGATATGAGGGTCAAAATGCTGTCATTAGGAAGTCCAAGGGATGTGTTGAATGTATGGTGGCAGCATAGAAAAACAGCTTTGCTGATGTCCTTTTCTGTGTATCCAGCAGCAGTCTAAGGCATTTCTGCTGCTTTAACATTACCCTAGAGTACTACTACAACGATTCTTGCTTTTATAGTGAATGGACACAAATACTCTTAAACTTCTAATATGAGCATTGCGTGCATTATAATTTCCTTTTAATGTGGAAGTCACTCGACACGTATCTAGACTCCTACGAACCCCCGTGACACGTATCTAGACTCCTATGAACCCCCGTGAGGCCACTCGGGTTCCCCAGTGAGGTGTCGGCTTTCACACAAGGCTACAAACCTAGACTAGGCTCACTGCTATATAGCCCTTCTTGTATCCTATATCCACCCTTTCGTTCCTATCCTCTCTCTTTCTATCATCCTGTGCCTAATTTCCCAGCAAGTCAATGTAGAGGGGTCTAGTTAAACATGTACACCAAAGTACCTGTAATTACTGCAACACCAACCATGTTGGCTGGAACCTCGTAAAGGAAATGCTAATGTACTTGTTTATAAAATTTATAAAATACTTTAAAATAAAAAAAATAAAAATCTATATTACCTACTTAATCCACATGAGGTGTAATGAATCACTACATTTTAAATATGGTGTTCTCCTGTAAATGCTTGTATCTTGGAATGTCTGGGTCAAAACCCTGAAAAACATACAGTTAACGATCTAGAAAAATAACCTGGTTTTATTCATGTATTTACCTAACTTCGAAAACTAAGGGACGTGTTGCAGTATTTCTCAATATAGCGCAGCACAGGTAAAAGAACCAATTTGCCATGTTGTTGTAACTTCGTGAACCTGACACTGTTTTCAATACATCCCAAACATTTCTTTCACAGAAAAAAGTTTAGTCTTGAAATATTTGTATTGCCTTTGTTCTCAAATTCAGAATTGTAATAAAAATGCAAAAGCGTTCTAGGAACATTACGCACAACGGCACACAATGAATCAACGTGAAACGCTCATATTCAAAAATGTTATTCTTTTAGTTCAGTCAATTATTAAACAGCTTTCTCATAAAAATCCTTAAATCTTGTCAAATTAGACCAAAATCCCTCCATTCATCAGACTGATTGCATGCGACATTGTTTTATTTATAACCTTGTCTGCAAGCAGCACACTGCCAGAGGCAGCACTTTCTAAAAGTTTCAGATATATTGAAAAGTTAGCAAATCAAACCAGACGATTGGCAGAATATCTAGGTGTCCAATTGTGATTTACAATTACTGAATGATGAATGTGTGCTGCTGACCCCTTCCAAAGTGCAATAGTCCTACAATAATGGCCCTCATTAGTTATCTCACAATTATAAATGGTAGATGCTCAAGTTAGCATAAATCTAACTTTGTACAAAGAATCCATTATTTAATGAAGGATGTTTTAAATTATTTTTCAGCGACAGTGTGAATCAGAACCACTGGACTACAGAGAAATAGAATAGTTTTGAAACTTATCTGTCATAAATGGAATTCAATGGCGTGAAACATTGTCCTTTAGGACAAGTTCTTATAACATTGTCGATTTTTTAAATATTCTTCATTTATTGTTTTGAGAAAAACAGCAGCCCAGAAACAGGGAACTTCCCCCAATGCACTGATTGGTACTTTCTTTTCAGAGTGAGATAGCTTTATTGACATGTTTCAGCATATGAATCTAAACGTCATCTGTCAGACCCAGTTCAGAGGCCACAGGGCAAGACATCAGCTACTAGGCCACTACCATTGGGGTTGAAGTTTTTTGCCTCCTGTGTCCTGGCCGCTGCCCTACTTATGAAATGCAAACTAGACTAAGGACAATTTTACCGCCTGCGGCTCTCAGGGCAGCGAGGGTGAGCTGTCCAGGGCGTCTTATGGAGGGGGAACAGCCATTACAACGCGGGTTTTACCACGGATTGTTTTTACATCGCATGCGTTACAACGCATGCGATGTTACAACGCGTGGTAAAACCAAGCATACCATTACATCGCATGTGCTTTTACAACGCATGCGATGTAATGTGTAATGGCGGCGGCGGGGGCGGCTATTCACGTCGGTGTGAGGAAACTTAGGCTGTTTCCCCACAACGACGTGCAGCAAGCAGGAAGGAGGAAGCAGGATCCGACGGCCACGCTGGAGAGGAGAGAGGTAAGGGGGTTTGTGCATGGGGTGGGGGTTACTTTTGTAGGGTTTAGGGTAGTTTAAAATTAGTGTGGTAATGTTTGTGTTGTGTGTGTGTTTTTAAAAAACGTTTTAGTGTTTGTTGTCGTGTTTAGTGTAGTGTATTGGGGAGGGTAGTGTAGTGTTTATGTAGTGTAGTGATTTAGGTTTTAGGGTAGTGTAGTGTTGTAGTGTTTGTTTATTGTAGCGTATTAGGGTAGTGTAAGGGTGGGAGTAGTATGGGTAGTGTAGTAGTGTTTCAGGGTTTAGGGTAGTAGTGTTTTAGGGTTTAGGGAAGTGTAGGGGTGGGAGTAGTGTGGGTAGCGTAGTAGTGTTTTAGGGTTTAGGGTAGTGTAGGGGTGGGAGTAGTGTGGGTAGCATAGTAGTGTTTTAGGGTTTAGGGTAGTGTAGGGGTGGAAGTAGTGTGGGTAGCATAGTAGTGTTTTAGGGTTTAGGGTAGTGTAAGGGTGGGAGTAGTGTGGGTAGCGTAGTAGTGTTTTAGGGTTTAGGGTAGTGTAAGGGTGGGAGTAGTGTGGGCAGCGTAGTAGTGTTTTAGGGTCTAGGGTAGTGTAAGGGTGGGAGTAGTGTGGGTAGCGTAGTGGTGTTTTAGGGTTTAGGGTAGTGTAAGGGAGGGAGTTGTGTGGGTAGGGTAGTAGTGTGGCAGTGTTTTTGGGTTGGGGCAGTGTAGGGGTGGGAGTAGTGTGTTGTGTAGGTGTAGGGATTTCACTTACCTTGCATACTTTTACCACAAGTATAGCTTTACCACGCATGCCTTTGCGTTGTAATGGCGTGCGTGGTAAAAGCATACTCGTGGTAAAAGTATGCGATGTAATGGTATGCGATGTCATTGACATTGCGTACTAATACCTGCGTTGTAATGGCATGCGTGGTATTAGTATGCAATGTAATGACATACATTCCTTATGGAGATAGTGCGAGGAGTAGACACTCCAAACTCAAGCAGTCAAGCAGTAGGCACAATAAGTGAATTTCCAGCACAGTTCTTTTCATTTCAGAAAAAAAAATACTTTAATCACCCCACAACTCATTTAGGAAAGCAAGGGATTTCCTAAATGGAAAATGTCAAGTTTCCCAGTATTTTGAGCCCTGTGTGGTAGGCAAGCCACCATCACAAGTCCCACTCAATTGAAAGGAAAGGCGGGCAGGGCATGCATTAAAACGGGGACGTGGCTTCCCTCACCTTCAGAGTCAGAAGACCAATCCCGAACAGAGGTGTGAAAAGAGAGAAGGCATTCTTACCTGAAATGCCAAGCGCATTACAAAGGTGGGGGGTAAATAATGTTGCCCACCTTCACCGTCTGTATAATAGCTATATTCCTGTTGGTCAGCGACAAGATGTGCAGTTGACAGGAGGTGAACTGTTTACTTCCTATTCTCTTTCCCAGGCAAGGTGAGGGTCATGATTTGCAGAGGAAGAGTGTAGGGTCGAGGGTTGGGAAAAGGTCGTGCAGCTGACAGGAGGTGAATATATGGCTCCCTATACTCTTTCCCAGGACTTGAGGGCATATCCAAGGGACCATTAATATCCCTTGGGAGGAATTGCACAGTTCTACCATGTTTCCCTTCTCCTTGCAACTGGCCCATTTTATTATATATGCTATGGTTAAGGATACTGATTTATTGGCACCATAACATGCCACAAGCCAATGGTAATGACTAGGGGTGGGGGGAACGCACAGTTACAGAAGAACTCTGCATGATTACATGGAATTCTACCAACGGGGGGAAAACATGCCACTTGCCCTGCAATTTAGTGCCAGTAGTGGGAGTAGCACTGAAAAACAGCACAAACAGCACCACGCATTGCATAAAAGCAACATTTGAGATGATGTTGCTGCCTCCTGAGTAGAAAATCTACTTGAGCTGCAGCACATCTACTCGAATGGTCGCCCTCTGACCACTCACATCAGAAAATTGCACTAGTAGAGGATGCCAAATCTCGCTCATTCTCGTCAGCTCGCTATTCTGTAACCTCATGGGAGAAAAATTCCACCACGCAGCAATTGGTGGAATTTGGCAAGAACTCCATGTTAAAGGGTAACCCAGAGTGACCATAATTCCTCCAATTTCGTGCACGGAACTGAACATTCCACCCAACTGTGGTAATGACTTAGAAAGACTGTCCGGTAGACTTTTGTAAAACAGAGACTTTTACATATAGATCCTATTCATTCAGTCCTACTCGTGCACACATAATGTACACCCACTTGCTAAACTTAAGATAAATTAGAATGGTGAACATTTACATACTGGCTTAGAGATTGGTTGAAACATTGAGTGCAGATTAGGGCAAGACATTCTTATACAGCTAGAGGGGGTGTAAAGGAGAGATCTTTTGTTGCACACAGTGGCGGCTCCTTGAGGGAGTGCTGTGGGGCAGTGGGATGGGGAGGGGCAGGGTGGGGGGGTAGTAAACTCCGACATACGGCTGAACCTAGGTAAGTACATTAATAAATAAATAAAACGAGTTACATTGTGCGCGCTGCATCGCCGATTGGGTTGTGTGTGTAATTATCTGTGTGCATTTAAAATACACTTTAATGGCAAATACTAATGTCTCCTTATCATGGTAGTAAACTTAGCAAATAGGAATTACCCCTGTATAGAAAACAGTGCATTCAATTCTAAATAAACAAATAACAGTGTTTTGGTTTCCCTTGTGGTGATAATTGCCAATCCTGTTAGCAAGTTGGAATTCTCTGCTTTTAGGTCGGTGAGGCAGCCCTCACATCCAGGTTGGAAGCGCCCAGAAATAACCCCTAGCTTTGGGACAGGACCCCCAATTATCAGCAGAACTGCAGGGCCAGCAACTCAAGCAAGTAGAGCCAAAACGGCTAATAGACCACCAAGAACCAAATGTCCAGTTGTAGGTGTCTCCTCTATCCTTTTTTCTTACAAATCTTATTAAAACAGGGATTTGTTTTCCCACCTGTGGCTTTGCTGGTTTAAAATCCTACTAAACAATTCCAGGTGTTAGAATTCCAATCTTTTGCATGGTATTCCCTACAGGTTTTGCCTCCTTTTGATGAAGCTGTTTTTGAGTTTCCATTGGACTCTTTGCACTCTACCACTGCCAACCAGGTAAAGTGTTTTCGCTCTCCATTCTAAACATAGATACATTTACATACCCCTCAATGGCACATTTAACTTAATTATAGGTCCCTTATATATGCTACTACATGTACCTAGGGCCTGTATATCAGTGGACTGCAGCACTTATTGTGCCACCCACTACAGTAGCACTGTAAAGCGAGTAAAGCAAGTTTATTTTGCTAGGTCAAAAACAGCAGTTTTGACCTGGCAAAATAAACATTTTCCAGACCTATACCTTCCTTTTTAATGCTCACAAGTCACCCTTAAAGTAGGCCCTAAATGCCCATAGGACAGGGTGCATGATATTTAAAAATGGGACATGTATATTCAACTTTTTACATGTCCTTGCAGTGAAAAACTTCCGAAGTAGTTTTTCACTGTGTTAAGGCAAGTCCTCCCGTAGTAAAACACTGGGTTACATTGAAACAATTTAAAATGCTGGACTTTAGTTTGGGAGCTACTAGAACTATGATCACGTGACTCATTTGAATGATAATTTAAAATCAAACTTAATGAACAAGGTAGATTTAATATTCGTATTTTAGAAATGACACTTATAGAAAGTGATCATTTATCTGCCTAAGCCGAATACTCCTTTCTGCCAGTGTCACCTGACTAAATGGCTCTCCTGTGGTGTTATGTGTATGTTATGGGTATTACTGCCAGGGGGTGGACAAAAGACTTGGGTGCTTCCTGAGCTTCCAAGAGTGCCTACTGTGTCAATGACAGATGTTGGTCGCACCCAGGCCTTCCTCCCTGTGTCCTCCTAGTCAGCATAGTTCCAAACCCAGTTGGGGGCAGGTGAGGGAGCATGCCCCAGAACTTGTTTAGTTTGGCCATAAGAAAGGGTTTGCCAATCAAAGCCATACATCTGGGTGAGCACTGGGAGCTCTGCCCTAGGGATGAGGGGTTCTGACAAGTTGAATTTATCTAGAGCGGGCCCCCTCAAATAGAGGTGCTGTAACAGTGGGTAGGGTCACCTCTGGGAACGTTTACCCCTTAGGTTAAGGAGTGGCCAGGAGTTTCCCCCACCCATAAATGTAGCATCTTCAGTATCCTTCTCAGATCAATTATTGACATCAGGAAAAACTGACTGTAACCTGAGAATAGCCTTGAAAACAGGTCCTGCTGTCCCTTGTTCACCCAGGACAAAGAAGAGGATTACAGGGGTTGTATGGCTGACCTAGTTGGGATACAGGGACACAGAAAGCTCCAAGATTCTTCCTCCTGCATTCTCAGCTGACTTGCCTGCCTAGTACTCTGCTGCTGGTCTCTGTTAAAGTGAGTCTTGACCCCCCCAAATGCTGTCCTTTCTGTCCCTGGTCCCTTGGCTGTTGCCAAAGTGTGCTCCTCCTGAAGTTTCCTCCCACTTGGCAGTTATAAACTTTTTTCCACCTTTGTGCGCTGAGAATCAACAGGGGACTAGGAACAACCACCACACCAATCCAATAAAGGCACATGGTCGCTAGGCCAAAGATCCAGATTGTTCCTGCTACATTTGACCTCTGCAGTAGCATATCTGATCCAGCAGGACATTGTGGAGAATCTGACAAGTCTCATGGGGCCCTCTTCAGCTACAGCCTACAGCCTTGCCCCGCTGGAAGAATCCAATCTCCAAAAAAGTGACAAAGTCCGAAGGTAGAATACTTCACCAGCGAAGACCCAGTATTCTGCCGCCAAGGTACCTTTGTGAAATTCAGATTTCTGCCTCTCCAAGCTTTCACCGAAAAATCAATGGCTTCACCAAGACTTCGTCCAGAGGCTCTCCAATGATGTGACACACTCTTTGGCAACAGCCTGCTGCCTTGCCCTGCAGAGGATGTTTGACTTCCATTCCATAGACTAAGTCAGAAGGTAAGACATATTACCGGTATGGACCTGGTCACTGAATGCGGCCTGCGCCCAACTGGGTCTGCAGCCTTAACGTTTGACTCAGTCTTAGTCATGCTCCACAGATGACCTCAGTTGGCACTTTACACATTTTCGTGTTATTTTGAACCTTAACTTTAAAAATTCATAACCCTGGTTCTACTGATTGGATTGTTGTCATTTTAGTCCCCTTTTATTTATAGAAATGTGCTCTATTTTTCGAAATTACTTTGAGATCGTGATTTTTCTTTTGTTGTGTTTTAGTTTATTACTGTTTGAGTATTGCATACTTTACACATTGCCTTCAAGTTAAGCCTGACCACTTTGTGCCAAACTAACAGATTGTTAAGCACAGTTTATTTAATGACTTGTGTGGTTCTCCCTGACAAGCGCTGTGATTGTTATTTGAGGTGGTCCTCACTTCCCTCAACTAAAACCCACATTTCTTACAGGAAGGTACAAGCACAGTGGTACTATTGTGTCTTAAAGGGCTTACACAGTAACACTCTGCCTTGATTTATAATGGCAGTGAACTCACTTTTACCAGAAAAAGTAGGAATTATCGTTGAAGAAAGGAAGACATCTGTAGGACACGTTCCAAGGAACATAAAGCGCAGGAAACATGATAACTGCTCTAATCTGGAGGATCATCAGAGTGCCAGTATGAAGGCTGAGAAAAAGGAATCTCTTGAGGTTTCCCCACAAAGAACCATGAGATAACCACTGAACACTGTGGATGTAGTAAAGAGGCAGAATGCAGATTGCAATGACAGGCATCATTTGTCCTGGTTTCACATGCCTCAGTCTATAAGTGCAAACTTAGCTGAGTTTCACCCGGAAATGTATTCTGCACTTTGCTTGTGGCCCTATTCCCCAGCGCACATGCACACGGCCCCCGACATCCCTGAAGGTATGCAATGTTTTTGTAGGATTTCCTACACACTTCAAATGTCTCCTTTCACCTGCCCCAGATCAGATTTCTTCCTGCCAAGACTTGACTGTCTCAGCTGGCAACTCCCTTTCTCAAATCATTGCAAATGTAATGATTTACTTGTAACCTGACTGCTAGTGTAGAAATGTATTTTTGTCATTTTGCACGTCACAACTTCCACCAAGAAGTCTTCGGAAATACACCACTATAGAGGATGCTATGACCAGTGCAGGGGCATTCATACATGATTGAGGCGCAAAACACTCCAGCATCATGGAAGCTATGGGATAAGGGAATGCAGCCCTCATTCTGGTGCCATGCTCCTAATGCCTGAAAGAAATCCCCTATGGATGCCAGCGTCCCGAGGAAGAAACACTCTGGTAGATGAATATATGACGTTACAACGAATTCCGTTGCAACGCATGCCTTTACCACGCATGCGTTACAACAGAATTCGTTTACCACGCATAACATTTACCACAATTACTAGCGTGGTGACGTCATACGTCGTTAAGAGAAAGCGGAAGTTTATTTTCCGTTTTCTCTTAAACGACGCTGATACCCGACGTGACTTCAGGTGAGTTTCTTTTTTGGGGGGGAGACCCCCCCAACCCCCCCTTTTTTTACTTTTTTACTTTACCACATATACCTTTACTACAAACCTCGTAGTAAAGGTATGCGTGGTAAAGGCTTTCGTGTTAACCACGCATGCGTTGTACTGCATGCGTGGTTAACGATTTCGTTGTAAAGGCTTCGTTGTAATGGCCGTTTCCCCTGGTAGATAGCATCCTTCTAATGCCTTGCTTTATTATTGCCACATTGTGCACTGTTTCATCAGCAGCAAAATGACTGTAAAAAAACACAGCCAAACCAGGGTCTTCAGCTGTTATGACAAAGAACCCCAATGTAATTATACAATTTTTTAATACAAGGGCAGCAGTCCCCCAATGCTGCCATTCTCTATTTGCACTTTTATGTAGGTGTGTTATAACAGAGTTACAGCTATTTTCTTCACAGCCAACTTTTCTAAAATGCAAAACCAGTGCCTTAGTTTTCTTTAAATTTCCTTCTGAGCTGTTTAATAGTTTAATGCCTTCCTCAATGGAGAGAAATGTCTTTCCTGATATAGTTTGATTGGATTCTTTCTCTCCCTTGCTTTCAGTGGAGCTTAACAAGTTCATCACAATTGCCTTATTATAAATCTCAGGATGGTAGCCGGTGTAGCATGTCCCTTCTCTGTGCTAAACGTAAACTTATCAATTGTCTGCATAAAATCACTATATGAAATCTTTAAGATGTAAAATGTCCTCATCCCTCAATTACTCTAATTGATTGTTCTGTGGGCTCAGTCAGCCAAAAGTAGGGAGAAACTTTGCAGAGAGATCATTAGTTTTTCCCCATTTGAAGATTAATCACGAAAAGCTCTGGCTCTTTAATTCCGTAATTTGTATATTTAATGGGCTGCTGCAGAATCTATGACAGTAATTAGCATAGCCGAAAAACTCATTAATACGCAGCATGATTAATGCAGCATTAATGCAAACATGACTGAAGTTATTTGGGTTATGTAGTAAGAAGATTAAAGTTAAAATGTGCTGTTTGTTTTGCCAGTGGAGGAAATCATGGAGGAGCTGGAAAAATAAAAACAAAAATAATCATCAGAGCAGCCACTACAATTTAAAGGAAGCATTTATAAACATAACCCACAGTCATCATCCAATTCCACGAAGCTGGGAAGCTGTGGCAAGACGTCTTACCCTTTTGACCTCTTTCCCAAAGAGCAAATACTCACATTTAAGACAGTCCTAATCAACAGAGCTGGTTTATGATTCTCTGTTTAGGCTCGGATTGATAGCCTGCAGAGGCTATTTTAGAAGTATTCTTCTTACTGAACTTTTTGTTTTTAAATGGTAAAAATCATTTAATTTGCAAACAGAAAATGTTCCTTATGAAGTGTCAACATACTGTATCTCCCTCTTAAAAGCCTGAAAGATTTTTGATTGATTTGGGAACTTTGGAAAGTCCCAAATGTGTCAAACAAAATCCTACAATATTCATTTTCATCTTCTTAGATTTATTAAATCATACATTCTCATTGTTTATTTAGTGAAGAGTTTTGCAGCTGTATGACGTGTCAGATCAGGTGGTGCTACAGATGAATTTGTGTAGTGTGAAATACTCAACACTAGCCTCATCAGTAATGTCTTTACATCTAGTCCTAGTTAATCCGCAATGAGCATTGCAATGACCATGATTTTGCTGGATAAAAATGTAGCACTTTAAGGCGCGAACAGAGGTGCCGCCATATAAGGCGCATATTAAGCTCTGAATTACGGTGGCTTGTCTGCAGTTATAAGAGCTAACATCAAGTTTTATATATGGTGCACTTCGATCTTTTCGGAGCACAAAGTCGCATGCATGCCCCCATTTGTGGTTGCCCAGGCTTCCCAAACTTCCTCAGACTTTCCTGGGGACCAGTTTATGCTTTTAAACACACAAAAATTGATGGGTGGAATGCTTGCAATTTGTCTAACCACTGCCAATTTCACGGGGAAGCCTTACAACTTATCTTTCATTTGCACACCATGCCTTCTCAATTTGGAAACAGCCATATGTAAATTAGCCTTGCCCTGCTGCATTAGGAAAATCCATCCTAAACTGCCAGGCCAGCTTCTTTCTGAACTGGAACACAAGAAACCCTGACAGGTTTTGGTCTGATTGTGGCTCATCAGTGATGTGTAGTATGGCTCTAGTGGCACAGTGAGCACGGGATCCATATCTGGGCTTATCTTTGCCACTTAGGATGGTAAATCTAACACACAAAATGTGATGGAAAGAATGCTTGCAGTTTGTCTAACCACTGGCAATTGCTCAGTGTAGAATTCCTATCCATTGTTTTGTTGCCACCCTGCCACATGCTAATCTTGACCCTGCTCAGGTAGGAACAGTCTGGTCACTTTTTGTGTGTTGGATCAGTTTCTGCTTTCACACACTTAAATATCCTTAGTGTCTCTAAAAGCTCACAATGGGAAGATGGAATTTTCTAATTTTTGGGTGCTATTACCTGGAAACATTTAAGCCCCCTACATCCTCCTTAACTTTGTTGAGATGGTACTAAATTATCTGCTTGAAGGTTTACCGATGTGCACCACTAGTGGATCATCCCCGAATGTATAACTTTTTACCACTTGCCTGACTCCTTTTTCGTCTCACCCTCCTTGCTTCTGTGTTGTCGATGATATTAAAAATCCAGATACTGTCTAAGTAAAGATCCTATCACTACTTGCGCCTGCCATCTGATGTACTGCTGCCTGCCAACTTCTCTGTTACCCTGTGCCAAACTCACTCAATTAAATATGGTGGGTGGGGAGAAGTTAAGAAATGCTGCCAAGAGGCTGTTTTTCTCAGCTGCATAACATACTCCCTCTGCACACCGATTATGAAAAAGGTGCTCTGGCCAAGAGCCCAGTGTCAAGAGTTGATGCCTGCACTTTCCTCCTTGAGCTAGTATTTCACAGAGGTGCAGTGTTCTTAACTCCGGAATCCAAGCACCCTCCGAAGCAGAAGAGGTCGTTTCAAATGTTGCCTGTGATTTTAAGCACACTTTCATTATCCAAGACTAGTAAACATGCCACCACTCTCTATGAATGCTTCATAAGAATTCTCAACCAGAGGGCTGGAAGGCTTATCAAAAGCAGGAATTTCAGAAACTGGTCTGACCAGAACAGTTAATGGAAGCAGCGCCTTACACGTTTATGGCCATTGTCCGTTTTGGAGTGTACAACTGCTTCCCTGGATATCTCACACATTGCTGGTGGAGGGTGGGATGACAGGCACATGGAAAGACCCACCAGTGGGGGAGATGGACAACCTGGATTGTGCTATGTCTAGTCATAACAATGTGCTGCCTTCCTTGCAATCAAGGACATTTGTACAACTATGATAAAGTATTGGCAAATTGCATGAAGTTTTGCTGAGATGACATCTGCCTTTCTCAAAGCATTACAAATCGACCCTGCTTTTCTGGGACTCTCCTTTTGTACCTCCAAACTAGATCCCTTAATATCTTTTGTTCACACACACTGTGCAGCCCGTCTTCCGGATCCACCCCTCATGGGTCCCTGAGATGTGTATACTGATACCCCCATGTAAGAAATTGAATCCTTAGTTGAGGGGGTGGGAACTCATTTCTAATAACAATCACTATCCTTGTCCGGATGTACCACAAATGTCACTAAATAAGCCTATGCTTAACCCACTGGTAGCTTGACACAAAGTAGTCATGCTTGACTTAGAGGCAATGTGTTAAGTATATATATATATATAGAACTCAAACAGTAATAAAGTGAAAACGCAACAGAAGAAAATTCCAAAACCAATTTGGAAAAATGGATAATATTTCAATAAAATAAAAGAAACCAAAATGGCAAAAATCCAGTCAGTAGAACCAGTGATATAATTTTGAATCATAAGGTAAAAAATAGCTCAGTAAAGCTTTAAGGACCAACTGCGGTTATCTAGTTGTGTTAAACTGGGACAAACTCAAAAGTCTGCAACCAGATTCGTCCCGGTGAAAAGTTTTACCATCTGACTTAGCCTTTGGGATAGAATTTAAAAATCTTCAGCAGGGCAAGGCTGCAGGTTATAGCTGAGGAGGGTTCCATGAGCAGGTTCTCCTTTAAGTCCTGCTGAGAAAAACGTAGCAATAGCAACCTGAATCTTTGGCCCAACGGTGATGCCCCTTCTTCGGCTCAGCTTGGCAGGATGGTTTTGGTGCCCAGTTGGTTCACAGAGCAATAAGTTGGCAAAATATTTCTAAGTCTTAGATTTCATAAACCTTTAAGAGGAATACACTGTAACACCAGTCAAGAGCCCTGGAGTTTGGGGACAGCACATGGGAGTCAAGAGTCCAGCAGCAGGGTCTTGGACAGGTCCATTTGGAACAGGTCAGTTGGGCAGTTGCAGGAAAGGCTTCTGGAACCTTGTTGTGTCCCAGTAGCTCAAAGGGGAGGTCAGCCCTTCGAGTCACTTCTCTGAGTTCAAGGCAACCAGGTTCTACGAAATTTGGTTGTTGGTTGAGGGCGATGAAACCCTACTCAAGCAACAGCCACAATCCTTGTCAGGATGAACCACAGAAAGTCACTAAATTAACATGTGATTAGCCCTCCCTCTGGTAGCTTGGCATACAAGTCAGGCTTAACTTAGAGGTAATGTGTAAAGTATTTATGCAGCACACAAAGAGCAATAAAGTGAATAACACAAGAAAATCTCCCACACCAATTTAATAAAATAGAGTCATATTTAATAGATTGTTTAACACTAAAACAATAAGAATCCTATCATTAGAATCAGAGGTATGAAATTTTAAAGATTTTGGTATAGCGCCTACAGACACAAAGCGCCACTTGCAGTTATGTGGTCATGCAAAACCATATGAAAGTAACAAGTTCAGGCCAACCGCAATGAAGCATGGGGGGAAAAACAGGGACCCAGTTAGTCCTGGTGAAAAGTTACCTTCAAAAGTCCAGGGCGAAAAGACCTGTTTGTGGTGGAGGAAGCAGAGAGGAGCAGGAGAGCATTGCCAATGGTTGCCGCTGTTGCGCGAAGAGCAGGCTGGGTGTCACGAATGGTTGTTGTTGTAGCACAAATGTCCTGTTGTGCATTGCAAATGGCTATTGCTAGTGATTCATACTGGCAGTTGCAGTGGACTGTCAATGTTATAGTGCAAAGTGCAAATCTCTCAGTGCCGGTCATTGCTAGTGGTAGCTGTAGCACCAAAGCTTTGCGTTGGCGGCCGGTGTGGATGGCAAGATCTTAGTACAAACAAGCCCCTTCATGGTGGCAAAGAGCACAAAACGTCAGGATTTCTCTTTTTCTTCAAGAAAGAACTCAACTGATGGTTCAGGAGTGTACAGAAGAGTTGGGTCTCAGGATACAATATTTATACTTGGTACCAGCTTTGAAGTAGGAGAAGCTTCTAGAGGTTTCTATCCCCAGAGGTGCTTAGACTTTTCTGACTCCCTGCTCTGGCTCCAGCTTGTCTGGGGATACAAACGACTTCTGCTAAACCCTTCATGAGTGTGCTGAGGAAGATGCTTTGTGATGTGCAAGTGTGGTAGGTGACAGCTCCACTCCCCTATCAAGTCAGAGATGGTCCATCCTGCCAATATCTATTCCCAGTGCTGGACTGGCCGTAGCGGGCACCGGGCAATCCCCCGGTGCGCCGCACGGGTGGGGGCCGGTTTGGGGCACCTGGAGGCCGTTTTTGTTACAGGGCCATTTTTGCGGTCCTGTAACAAAATCGGCTCAAAACCGGCCCTGGCAAAGAGCTCGGCGGCACCCACAACGCCCGAAGGGGGGGCGAGCACTTTGTCGGGCCGGTTTTGGTTCCCAGTCCGGCCCTGTCTATTCCCCCTTTGTCTCACTGTCTTGGAGCAATACATACAGACTAACTGCCTGCTACACCTAGTCATGTGGCCCAGGGTACAAGCTGCCTGCCCTATGGGTTGTTTAGGGCCAAACCTAGGGGTGATCTATATATTTAAAAGGATGGTTTGGGCCTAGCAAACGTTTTTTTGCCATAATGAAATGTTCCTACACACACAGGCTACAATGACAAGCCTGAGACGTTTGACAGGCTACTTAAGTCGGTGACACAAGGTGTGCTGCAGGCACACTATTAATGTTTAATTTACAGGTCCTGGCAGATGTAGCACCACTTAACTAAGGATGCATAAGTACATTAAATGTGCCAATTAGGTGCAAGCTAATTTTACTATGTTTAAAGGAGAAAGCATAAGCACTTTAGCACCAGTCAGGAGCAGTAAAGAGCAGTAAAGTCCTTTTGGACCTGAGCGCCGCCTTTGACGCTGTAGCACACTACACCTTGCTGCAGTGTCTGAATAAGGGCGGTGTCTCAGGCGCGGCACTAAAGTGGATACAATCATTTCTGACGGAACGCAGTTTCCAGGTCAGATTAAGTGCCCATTATTCTGGAGCTGTGAAGCTGGATCAGGGTGTGCCCCAGGGCTCTGCCCTGAGTCCCACCCTTTTTAACTTGTACGTGTCTCCAGTGGCTAGTATAGTGGAGGACTTTGGAATACGGATTGTGTCATATGCCGATGACACACAGCTGGTTGTCTCGCTATCGTGGGCGCTGGATCTTGCTGCATCCAACTTCAGAGCATGCATGCAGCTTGCCTCCTGTATGGCCAACAACTGCCTGAAGTATCAAGACTGAGGTGCTGGTGGTGGGAAGGAGCCCGTCTGTGTGGTCCTCGGCATGGGGGCCTCCTTGCTTAGGCCCAGTCCCTAGTCCGTGCCCCCAGGCTAAGACCCTGGGCATATGGGTAGACTCAGACCTTTTATTTGAAACCCCGGATTAGACGTGTGGTGGAAATGTGCTTCGGCGTCCTTAAGGGCCTACGCAAGACCATGGGCCTTCTTCCTACTGAAGCTAGGAGGATGTTGGTCCACGGACTTGTCACCTCACGTCTAGACTATGGCAACATATTGTATTTAGGTGCCACAGTTAAGAGTCTTGATCAGCTTCAGGTGCTGCAAAATGCGGTGGCTCGGCTGGTCTTTATGCTTCCTAGAAGGGCCGCTTCTAAAAAAGCCTTGGACGCTCTTCATTGGCTTCCTGTCAGGAAGCGGATAGTGTTTAAGGCCCTTTGCATGTGCCACCGTATCATTCAAGGCACTGGGCCAAGGCACTTGCAGAACCTCATCACTTGTTACAGGCCTGTCCGGTCTCTTAGATCTACCGGGACTGGCCGAGTGATGATTCCTAAAGTCAGGAAAGCCCGTATGGGTGGTAGATCTTTCCGGCTCTTGGCGGCCAGGAGTTGGAATAAACTCCCTATTGAGCTCCGGTTAGAACCTTCTGATTTGAGGTTCAGAAGAGAGCTTAAAACACACGTGTTCCTTCACTAATAGACCTAGGTACTTCTGTCTGGGTATGGGGCTCTGAATCTCTCACTTGCTTCAGCTGGGGGACACGCCGGTGGGCGTAACCAGGCACTTTATAAACCTCCTTATTATTATTATTATGAAAGAGCGGAGAATACTAAAAGCCAACAAAAGCAGGTTCAGGAAACAGGAGAGTGAAGGCAAAACGTTTATGGGTTACCATGCAGAAAGGGCAAACTCCAACACAGGTCCAGTCTTCCTTCAGGTTCTGGGGGCAGCAGGGCAGTCCTTCTTCTGATATTCACAGTTACAGAAGTGTTCAGAGGAGGGTACTAGGGTGTTACATTAATAGCCAGTGCCAACCTGTGTGTGGGATGGGGGGAGGGGACACCTGACCACTTTTCATTAGGTGTATATTTCTTTATTTTTATAGGGTTGCGTAACTAAGAAAAGACTACATGATTTAACATCTGAGAAACAACTAAGAAAAGATGGTGTATGCAGAAATTAATAAAGCAAAAAGCAGTCATAATAAACTTAATATGGAAGCATCATGGAAAGAACCTTAAAGAACAAACCCATTGTCTTGGCCAGCCAACACTTCGCCTATCCACAGACTGACTGGATCCCAGATCTTTTTCAACCTGCTTCGGCAGACATCATTATCTAACAAAGACATTTTCAAGTAGAATTTTTCAGAAATTCATACCACCATGCCCTAGGGCAAAGGGCTGCCTTAGCAAGCCAGCATCATGCCAAAGCAAGTCTTGCAAGAGAGATAGAAAAGAAGTAAAGCCCGGCAGCATTTTGAGGAATAGCCAGTGAATGCCCCAACATAAATACTTTTGGATCCCAGCCACAGCTAGATGTAAGGTACTGTTAATTTTCTATAAAACAAAAGCCCAATAATTACATAAAGCTGGACAGGTGGCAAAGACATTGACTGCATTGGCCTCCTCTGCTCCACACCGGAAGCAATGGCCATCTCCTTCAAGCTTTATTACCCATCATGGGGAGTAAAATAAAAAATCATTAAAACAATTAAGGTGGTGGACCTTAATTCGTGAAGCATTCTGAGTGCTCTGTGCAAGAGGATTACTATGCCTCATATCCTCGACCATTACTACTGAGACCTGGTCCCTGCTCCATTTATCTGCTGTTAACTAAAAAAGATAAGCCTGATTGCCCAATTCAGCAGAAATATATATCATCCATTGTGATATACAGCTCCTGCAGCTGCCCAAGGATTAAGGTGGGGGTCTCGCTTCTTGCTCTTAGGTTTTATTATTTTGCTTTGTTTTTTTCTCGACTTTGTCTGGTTATGGGCAGGGTTCCATGGATTACTCCAGGTATCGGTATGATTCACATGGTCTACTTCAAAGGGACCCAGTTAAGGACAAGTGTTTCATCTTATCAGGCGCTCGCATAACGTAATTCCAGATATTACCCTTTTTAGCCGACACACGTATTTGGGATCTAACCCTAATTTATCTCTCTATATTAATCGCTGCTTCCGGGAAAGCTGGGAGGTAGCCAAACATTTCACTTTGTGACAGATGTTTGAGGGAGATGTTTCCTCTCATTTGAGAATATGCAGTCGTAGTTTATGCTGCCATGATTTGTGTTTTTTCAGGAACTTGCACAACAGACATTTTATAGCTAGGACTAATGAAGATAATATGGCCTGTTCCCAAAGTAAATTTTTAGATTTTGTAAAGAGAGCTCCAGAGAAGGGGATCCTTAGGCTGTCCTTCAAAGACTTTCCATTTACTTTGACAGATGCAAGTACAGAACATCTAAGTTTGCTGGATACTGTTTTATACCAAACTCTGTGGGAGCCTTTACTTAATGCCCAACAGCTTTCTGGGGCAGTGTGCATTGCAGATCACCCTTCGGGTGGTACAATATATACGTCCTCTGGGATCATAGTAACTAAATCAAATGCTCTTTAATATATTTATAATACCCTACTGTGGGCCAAGAAACAGGAGGAATGTCCACTTGCAGATGGGAGAAGCCATTTTTAAATATGCCATAAGAGATTGTTTAATAATCCTACAGGGGCCACAAGGCAGCTGCAGAAATACCAACCTGTGTGGCAAGTGTTGCGGTTGTTTTCCATCTGTCGGAGACATGGTGCCTGACTCACAAGACTTTTTCCTATCTATGGTTTTGCCTTACCCTTGTGTTAGATGCGAGTGATACCTGACACTCTAGGCCTGATTCAAATAGTATTGTTGGTGAATATATTTGAATACTTGAGACTTGGGGGTGACTTTCTCATCTATTTCTAGACCTTAGATGTTCTTACTCAGGCATTTGACTCTGAAAGCCTTTTGATCATTAGTTAGGATGGGTTTCTCCTGGAAATTCATGAGTAATTCACAACAAAAGTGATGTACTGACAGAAAGAGCTGGTGCAAACTGTGCTCTAAGAAATTGTCTCAAAAGTAAAAATAACAAGGATAAGTGTATATTTGATTTCACTCAGTTCATGCTTTTATCGAATTCCTATGGCAATATTGTTGATTATATGGCTTATGTTACAGCAGTTATTCACTGTTTTCCGTCTTTATGTGGTATTTTTAGCAAGATCTTATATGCGTAATTGACCTGACAGTCGGATTTTCCTAGACTGTGTCGGAACCCTTCCGACCGACTCAGTCGGAAACAATTCCGACTGACCGATTACAATGCTCGCAGTCGGAAGGGAGACAGTTCGGTCATCCGAACCAATTCGGACCGGCACTCGGAGAATCCGAGTCAGTCGGACCCGATTCATACAGCTCTATGGACAGTGTTTCTGACCGACTGACTATGATGTTGGATGCTGACAGCCTCTCCGACTCTGTCTGTCGGACACAAAAAGGCTGTCGGAAACTGACTTTGGGAGCCACGGGCCCCTCCTGAGTCCTCCTGTTTGGGGTCGCAGGGGGAACCCAAGGGACCCCCCTGAAAAACCATGGGGTGCCTGTGACAGGGTGCAAGGTTTTCCGCAGACACGATTTTCCCCATAGGAGCTTGTGTTCCGACCGACAACTCAGGCTCCCATTGAAGTCAATGGGAGTCCCTAGCATCATAATCATCGAGCGGAACCGCCAAAAACGAGTCGGTCGGAACCGAATCCGACAAGGAGTCGGGCGTTTTTGTTTCCGACCGGCATCGTAATCACTCCCAAAGTCTTCCTGATTAGGTTTGATGTATAATGTCTTGGCACATATCAACTTATTCATACCCTTTCCACTTGCCTTTTGAGGTGTAGAGGAAATACAGTGATATGAACAGTGAAAAGCAGTTACATTCAAAGGATAGATTACATTTGCTGTCGTATTTGAATTTCCTTCATTCCAGATACATCTAAAGATGTCTGTCTCACGTTTGAAGCAAATGTCACTTCGTGGTTACCCAAGTAAAAATGTGTTGCACAATAAATATAACCAATTCAGTTGTGGTACAAATCTGTCCTTTTTAGGTCAAACTTCATTGGTGTAGCCTCTATGATGTGGGGAAAAGACTCAATGAATTCGAACATTTTAACAGGTTTCTGGCTGAACATATTTTACTCAAATTAGTATTTTAAAAAAAGGATGGGTCTGAGGAGGGGGGCCTAAATACCTTAGCCTGGCCTCTTCTCCTGTATACCTTGTTTCTTTTAATATTGTTAGTTTGAAAATATCTTTTTTGTATTTGAAGTGTGCAGAAGATCCTGGGAGTGGCTACAGTGGGTGTCTTCGTTTTATTTTGCCTAGTACTGTAACCTTGCTGTTGACAATAACATTTATTTGTACTTCTCAAGGCAGTATTTATTAACCTGTAGTCTGGGACCCCTGGAGTCCTGCCTAGCTTACTAGTGGGGTCAACAACTGCTTAGAAAATTAAAGAATATTTACAGAATAATAATGAGTATATATAAGGAAGCAAAATGTACAATTAAACATTTTAAAACGTTCTGTGTATGTTAGGAATTTAAAATTGTGACTAAAAATCAAATTAGTATCCTCAGATAGATTTGTGAAATGACAGATGCATCAAACAGGATCTATTGTGGACAGTGAGTGGCCTAAATTTAGAAAAGCTTCAACCTTCCCAATACAAGTTTGAATTTTTTAAATATTTCTTTGTAAATTACATTGTATTTTTCATCATTCGTGTATTTCTTTGAAGAATACATGGAGACCGGGATAATAACGGAAGGACTTTTTCTTCTTTTGAAAGTTTGAATCAGTTTAACTTGCATTTTAACTTAAGACTTTGTGATTAGGCGATTTTAAGCTTGGAATATGAAATGTGGTACATTATAAATGTATTATTAATGGCACATGTAATTATTAATTAGTTACTCACTTTCTTATAATGGACAACCAGGCTGAGGATACGCAGAAATCATAGATTTGGGTTTTTCTAAAGATTTTTGTAAATTTGTGCATGCACTCATTATGTACGTCTCATCTACGACTATTATTTAGTATTAGAATAATAGAAGATCCCTGTTAGGCACCTCGCACTTTGTTGATTGTTTTTCTTAAATGGAAGCTAAGTGGGCCTATTAAATGCAATAAGATTTTATAAAAGGTTAAAACTGTAGACGGTGCTGTTAAAAATCTGTTTTACCTTGCAGTTTTGAATATATTACGAAGATTATAACTGTATTTTAAACTGGTTCTTTTAAAATGATATTTAATTTAACGTGTCATATACTCATGTAAGAGTGTCATATTGTACGTCTTTATTTTGGTCAAAAACTATTTATTGCATTTTCAAAGGATTAACAACTTGTGATACTCAATTCAGCAGTACAGTAAGCCAAGAGCGAAAAGTAGCTAAAGTTAGGACACATCTTCCTCACGCGTTCTCGGCCAGGTCTAAAGAGTTCACAGATACAAATGTCCTCTTAAACAGTTAGTTTAAGGAAACATCACCATAATACTGGATGCATCTGTGCTACAATTACACAAGATCACAGTATACCAGAAAAACTAAATAACCGGATAAACAAAACAAACCTGTGACGTGTATCTCATGTGCACTAATAATCAGGTGGGCCAATGGGTAGGCAGGGGCAGGCCGGGCAGGAAGAGGGGGCAACAGAGCCAGCATCCAACCCACCCCAGACCGGGTCAGGCAGAGACTCCCGGATCGAGGGCCTGAGTATCGAAAAGGTCCCAGGGCCAACATCATAGGGTATGGGATCTTAGGTTTGGAGGAGAAGCAGCGCACCCAGTCTGGGACCACAGGCAGAAAGCGGCAACCCCTCTGACAGGTAGGCCACCAATGGGCCCCAAATGTAGTCAAACCCTGTACGGGCTTCTGCCATTATATCTGCCTTACGCTCGCGCGCCAAAGCTTGCCACAACTGGGGATGCCATTGTGAAAGTGAGGGGGGCTCCGCCTAATCCCATGCTGCTGCAGTCGCCATTTTTGCCACTCCCAAGCATAGCCACAAGATGGAGCGGTCTCCCCCCGTTTGATGCTTCAGACAGGGATCGCGCACCCCCAAAATAACTTGTTCCAGGGATTATGAGATTGTGTAGCCTAGGATCTTCCTGACCTGGGCAAGGATTTCTTTCCAAAAGGGTTGAATGTTATGTTATGTTATGTTATTTGTTTTTTTGTACCGCGCACAGCTGCCCCAGCAAAGGGGCGTCCTGGCGCCTTGAGAAGGTAAACACAACACATCATCTAAAAGGAGCGTGCTCCGTCAGGCGAATTTAGAGAAACAGAAAAGTTTTAATTGCTCGCCTAAACTGCATAAGGTTATCCATCGCCCGAAGCTCAGCAGGAAGAGAGTTCCATAGCTTTGTGGCCACCACTCGAAAAGAGCGTCCGCCCATTCTGCTAAGTTTAAAGCGAGGGACCGTAGACAGGTGCATACCCAGGGATCTCAGGGGTCGCATTGGTACGTACGGACTTAGGAGGTTGGTCAGAATTTGTGGGGCCATGCCTTTAAGGATTTTAAAAGCCAGGCAGAGTACCTTAAATTTAATCCTCTGGCTCATCGGGAGCCAGTGTAAGGAGTGCAGAGTCTTAGAGACAGAACATCGATTAGGCAGTCCCACCACCACTCTAGCGGCGGTGTTCTGCACTCGCTGTAATCGGGTGAGTTCTGCCTGGTTGATCCCGGCCAAGAGTGCGCTGGCATAGTCCAACCTAGACAGGACTGACGCCTGAACCACCAGCTGTCTGGTGGAAGCATCAAAGAACTTAAGTATTGGCCTAAGTCCTCTGATGACACCATAACAAGAGCCTGCCACTCTCTTTGTATGGCACGTAAAACTAAGCGCTGGGTCCAACCAGACCCCAAGATTTTTTATCTCAATTGCAGGAGAGGGAGTCATCCCCAATTCCTGCGGCCACCAGTTATCGTTCCACAGCCCGGTCTGTTTTCCCAGCACCATGACCTCCGTTTTTTTAGTGTTTAATTGGAGACAGTTCTGATTCATCCAATTTGCCCCGGCACATATGCCCTCGCGAAACATAAGGGCCTCCACATTAGAGTCCCCACTCAACGTGACCGCCAGATGCGTATCATCCGCATAGGAGACCATTGTCAGGCCCCAGCGTTTGACCACCGCAGCCAGCGGTCTAACGTACAGATTGAATAGAGTGGGGCTCAAAGATGACCCTTGTGGGACCCCTAATGTCAGCGGGTATGATTTAGATTTGCCGGGTGGGATAGCGACTTGGAACGATCTGTTCGACAGAAAGGAACGAAACCAACACAGCGCGGAGCCACTAACTCCCACTTCCTCAAGTCGCTGCAAAAGGATACCGTGTGAAACCGTGTCGAACGCGGCACTCAGATCTAATAACAGGAGTGCCGCAGTTCGACCGGAATCCAGCACGGAGCGCAAGTGCTCGACCATAAACAGTAGAGCAGTCTCCGTGCTGTGACCTGCACGGAATCCATTTTGCGTGGGATCCAAGATGTTAGCTCTGGCAAGATGGTCTGCCAGGATCCCATTCACATGGGCCTCAGCCACTTTGGTCACCCATGGCAGCAACGAGATGGGGCGGTAGTTCTCGGGCTTAAGAGGGTCCAGAGTAGTCTTTTTTAAGATAGGCGTGACTACCGCCTGTTTCCACCTAGTGGGCACAGTTCCGGAGGCCAGCGACAGATTAATAAGATCCAATACCGGAGCACGGCACACCGCCGACATATCCCTCAACAAAGCCGGTTTAAGTGGGTCCATGGGGGAACCCGACTTAATTTTCCTGCTCAGAGAGTTAAATGTTTCCATGGATAGGGGGGGGTAGCATATCCAGCTCCACACCACTACATGCTTCTGGAGTCGGTAGGACGGTGGGAAAAGTGCGGTAAATTGCTTGCACTTTGCTAATGAAGAAAGATGCCAAGTTTTCGCAGTGGGAGTCTGAACGTATTTCTGTAGCAGTGCTTCTCTTAGCCAGAAGGTCTTTTAACACCTTAAATATCACTTTTGAGGGGTTGGAGCTATTCAAAAATTACTGTGCATAGTGGTCTGCACGCGCTCTACATACCGCTCTGTGATATACTTTGGTTTTCCCCGCGTAGCAGATTTTAAGCGCGGGGTCGAAAGATTTTCTCCAGCGCCTTTCGGCTTGCCTGCACTCTCTCTTGAGAGATGCAAGCGTGCTGTCATACCAAGGGCTATGATCTTTGACCCGGCGTTTCGACCAAACCAATGGGACAAGAGAATCAAGCGCATGGGAAATCCATTCACAGAACACATCATAGCCCCCATCCACATTCGTGAAGGGAACTAGCGGAGCCTTCTCCAATAGAAGATAAAAATCCTCTAGCTTCAATTTATGCCACTGTCGAGCGAGAGTGGTTATATTCTGAGGGGTAAAAAGAGGCTCTGACATGGGGATGATCACTTTCACTAACAAGTGATCAGTCCACACCAGCCGAATGGGGCTAAATAACTGGACTCCCTCTAAATTGGTGAAGAATGGATCAAGCACATGCCCATCTCGATGTGTGGGGAGAATCACCAATTGGGAGAGCTGCAGAGCTTCTAGGTCAGACACAAAGCTCCGAATGGAGGGTAGGGATAGACAATCAAAGTGCAAATTCAGATCACCGAGCACATTGAAGTTTGCACATCCCAACGCCTTGGAGCTAATATAGAATGGCAGGGTAATTCTGCCAGATATGGCTGAAGTCGGCCAGTAGCCCACAGGCTCTCCAGCATCTATCCGAAGCATCTTGGAAGAGGGTATGAAGCTTTAGAGCATATAAGTACCAATCATACATTACTTTGTAATGGGCTTCTCTGAGAAACATGGATCTGTTAAATTTCCCAATACCTTCATAGAGCGATCCTCATTGTTTCTCCGTCAACGATGTCTCTTGTATAATGTCCCAAAAAGCTGTGTTTCTGCGGGGCTGCATATGACCTGATGTATGCAAGCGCGAGTAAAGAAATGACATACACCCCCTCAAAGTGTCCCTGGACTTCACAAAGCTCTCTATAGGGAATAGGTCTTGTGTAGCAGCAAGTCACATCTGGGGCTGTAGCGGCCAGTGCTTCAGTTGAAAATAATGGTATTTTCTGTCACTGGGAGGTTAAAAGCTGTTACGCAACCCTCGAAAGAACGTAGTTTATCATGAACAAACATGTACGATACCATCAAGCAGCCTCCCTCCATTTATCAAATGGACCCTCTAATTTGGCTGTGGGGAAGCACGAGCCAAACTGGATGTGAGTGTAAGGGGATGGGAATGTCGTTAAAGGTAATGACTTTGTGACCATGTCCCACGCTTGGAGCGTGGTAGCTGTAGGGGTGCTTAGGTAAGCTTTCTTTGCTCTGTCCTATTTTGACCGGCAGCACCATCCGGTCCATGTGGAGGCCCTGAGGAACCACCCTGATATGACTTGGAGTTAGGCCACCCTGTAATAGATGCTGTTTGGTTACTGTTCGGTGAGTCAGCCAGGCCATCTGCCCCTGCTAAAAGAATTTTTTTTATTTTTTTATTTAAGAAAGATGGTACATATAAGGACAAGTTTCAAAAATTATTACATACATGATAAGAATTGATATGCATTTGATATATTTACATATATTTTTTAAATAGATCTTGTTAGCGGGAGCGAGGAGAATAAATATATAAATAGGGATAAAATTCAGTTTCAGTTAATTAGAGAAGAACAGTTTTTTTTTTTGTTTTTTTTTTTAACCATTTCTATCTGTTCTCCAATTAGTTACAGGAGCCCACAAACATATACCCTTGTTACGCTGCCTCTTGCCTTTATATTCATATAGACAGGATTCTATATTGTGGATTCCTAGAAATCTTGAAAGCCACATCTGGAAAGATGGAGGATTCGTATCTTTCCAGGCCGTGGAAATTAAAATTCTGAGTACAGCAACAGATGAAAACATTAAATCTCTTTCAACCTCACCTAGACCCAACTTGGAGTCTGTACCCAGAAAAATTAAGGTAGGGGATAGGTCGATGGACTGACCTAGCAGCCCCTCCATAAATTTCATTATTTCTTTTTTAACATTATCCAACTGTTTGCAGGAAGAAAACATATGTATAATATGTAAATGTACAGGAATTTATATAGCGCAAATCACCAAGCGGTTTCTAAGCGCTTGCTTAGGGAACCCGTCCTGGTATTCCCCTGTGAAATAACCCCGGCAGGGTATCCGCAAGGTGAAAGCCAGGCATCCCGCCGCGAGGGGCCGTTGTGGAGATTAAGCAAGCTATTGCCCAGAGTCGCAGAGTGTGAACCCGTGAATCGAGTAGGCACCGGAGCGAGAATTGTCGAGTCCATGGACATTTTAGGACCCAAGACCCCGCCGAGCCGGGAATTGAACCCTGGTCCCGGGCTGACCTCTGCTTCCAGGTCTGCCTCCTCTAACCAGTGAGCCACACTTCTCCACTCATATCTAACTCAGTCTGACTTTCGTTACATCTGGGTCAATTATCATTTTCGCTCAGACCCCAGGCAAATATCTTCGCAGGTGTATGGTAAAGGTTAAAAATAGTCTTGTAGTGTTGCGCACGAAGATTTGATGCCCGAAATATTTTTTTATTTAATACGAGGGCAAGGTCCAAATCGACATCAGAATCTCCTAATTTTGTCGCCCATTTAGACTCGACCTTCTCGATATCGTCCCGGGTTTGATCCAATAAACAATTATATAAGATCTTAATCTTCATACAGCCCCTATTTAATAACTCAATCATTGGGAAATCTGCTGTACGTGAGATCCGTGGCCTGACTGCCTTAATTGCCCTGGTAACTTGACCATATACCAGCCATTGACTATCTGGGATACCAAATCTTTCCTGGAGAGTTTCGAACTCCAGGATTTCACCTTCCTCCATCACATCTCCCAGGGATCTAAGCCCCGACCTTTTCCACATCAGCAAATTACTATTATTGTTTAGTTGAGGAAAAAGAGATGAGTTATACAGTTGCAGATAGGAATTAACTTTCGGGATACTAAACATTTTCATAATTGCTTTCCAAACCTGCCATGCGCCAGTGTCTTCAATCCTGTTTTTTTTATAAAAGCTTCGTTCCAATTCACACTGGAATAAATTTATAGCCTTTTCACCCAATAACATCCTCTATATCTGTGGCGGGCATTGTTGATCTACAAACCCAGGTGTTATATCGTGTACGGATGTAGATTGAAATAGAATAGTCATTTGAGTTAACAGGCAGGCCAGGTGATATAGCTTTAAATTCGGCAATCCCATCCCCCCCCTTTCTCTGGGCAGTGCCATTAAGTTTGTAGATCGCCTTACCCTGCCATATTGCCACACAAATCTGATAAACATAGATTCACGTTGTTTCATGATCCTGTCCTCTATTACTAAAGAAATGGCCCGAAATAAGTAGAGAACTCTAGGGAACATGGACATTTTAACTGCGTTCACCCTTCCAATTAATGAGAGGTGTAGCACATCTATTCTTTTTAATTCCTTCTCAATGTCCTTAATAAGTGGCAGATAGTTCTCGCTTACAATTTTCTCCACAGTGGCATTGATTTTCACCCCTAAATAAATGGCAGAGTCAACGAATCTGTAGTCAGTTTTGACTATATTTTTGGAGCAGATAACCTGCGTTTTAGTTTCATTTAGAAGATAGCCTGACTCTTCCCCAAACAGTTTAGCCATCTGAATCAGAATAGGAAGGGTTTGTTGTGGATTATTTGTTAGAACTGCAAGGTCGTCAGCGTAGGCTAGTATTTTACTTGAAAAACCATTGCATGTCACTGGAACTATCTCTGGACAATCAAGGATACACTGTATGAGGGGGTCAATGTACAGCGCAAATAAAATGGGGGAACAGGGACAGCCTTGCCGAGTTCCTCTCTTTATATGTATAACCCCGGATTTCTCGCCCATTGCTATCACCTTCGCTGTGGGTTCTGCATACATAGCTTTAAGGGCCCCTATAATATTGGGACCAAGCCAAATGAATTTCGTCGTCATCGACTTAAGTTCCGGAAATAATTCCCTGCCAACCAGGATTGGGAGGCCCTGGAAAAGATAGAGAAGCCATGGCACTGCATTCATCTTGACCACATTAATTCTACCTAGCCAGTTAATGAATACAAGCCCACCTCTCAAACGATGAGGATGCCACTATTGCCGCCATTTCACCCTGAGGAACCGTTAAGTTAAGTAAGAAGGATTTCAACAGGTTAATTTTCAAGCCAGCAACTTTCTCAAAGGTGCTAGGTGCAGACTGGATTGCCGGAAGCAAGGAGCAGGGTTCTGTGACGGGTAAAAGGATATCTTCTGCAAATAAAGATATCTAATTGTCGTCTGGACTGAATTTATTCCCGTGTATCTCCGGGTTGGCCTTAATACGCGCCGCAAGAGGCTCTATGCATAGTGCAAAAAACAATTCTGCGTAGATTATTGTGTGACTTGCGCCCCTTAATAAACCCAGACTGATCCGGGTGGATAAAGTCTGAGAGCAACTCCTCAAGTCTGCTGGCTAGAATTTTGGAATAGAGTTTAGCTTCCAAGTTGAGAAGTGCTATAGGTCTGTAAGAGGAGCAAAATTGTAGATTTTTCCCTGCCTTAGGGATGAGCCTGATCAACGCTTCTCCCATCGAAGGGGATACCTGATGAAGGGTCGCAATCGCATTAAAAAGTTCTGTCAGGTGGGGTACCAGCTCCGCCCCAAATGTTCTGTAGAACACTGTGCTAAAAACATCAGGCCCCGGTGACCGTGAAAGTTTTAAGGCATTTACTGCTTTCTGTACCTCCTCATGTGTTATGGGTTGGCTGAGAGATTTGATGGCCTCCGCAGAAACCTGGGGTTGTTCAAGCGGGCTCAGATAGTGGAGCTGGTCTCCCTCACTAAGGGGGTTTCTATGAAGCGTTTTATAAAATTCCCGGAAAGTTCCCGCCTTCCCCTCTGTCACCGACCCAAGTATCACAGACCTGCGATGAGTATGTAAAGAAGGATATATTGTATGTACTGAGGCCAGGAATACAGCCCTGATATGATAGTCTTTGTTTTTCTTATTTGTCTTCTTTTCCTGCATCTGCTTCGGACCCCCTTGGCGTCGCACGTCCCCTCGGGAAAAGAGTAAGGGGAGGCTGTCAGTGTTGTGCTCTTGTTTAAGGCAGTTTCCTACCCAGGTTTACCCCGCTCTCTCCCTTTCCATGACCCCTTCGCTCCCTAATGCCAGTTAGGGCTTTTGGTGTTCATTTACACCGTTCAGGGTACACCTTCTCTAGGAGTATCCTGGCCTTTAGGCTACTCCTTTTGTTAGTTCTTCTTTTATGTGTGGTGGATTCCACACTGTAACTTGCTTTAATAAGGTTGTGCCCCAGTGCCCGTGACTTGGTCTGGCAATGTAAGACAATGGGTCTGGGCGTTTGTGGGGAAATAGTGAACCCCCACCCTTCCTCCCTCTCCATCCTTGCCTCTCCCTAGACCCCCCAGAATATGTTCTGGGACCACCACCACCTCCCCAGCGAGTGCCCCGTTCCCTGCAGCACTTGCCTGAAGCTGTAACCCTCTGACAGGATCGCGGCCGCCTCGTATTTGGAGCATTCCTCCAGGGACGCCTCTTCCGTCTTCTTCATGTTCACGTCCTCCTCCTTAGGGCCTCAGTTCTCCTGCGCTCTGTCCATCTTCAGGTCTCCATCACTCTGTTTGGTTTCCTCCGTCTCCCACATTGCTCGGCTGCACTCCACATCGACGCCGTCTTCCTCCTCAGTCCCTGTATCCTGCTGCTCCGTTCCTCTCCATCCTTATGTCGTCCCCTGCTTCCGGATCTCGTGATGCATCAAGGCTCTGCTCCCGTGACTTCGTTGGAAACAACTGAGTAAGGATTCCTCGGGCACCCTCAGGGCATGCTGGGCTGTCACCCAGGGAGGCCCTGTCACATCCTTCTCCCCATTCTGCAATGCACCCGAGTCGTCAATTATGGAACTAATATATTCCTTTTCTTGCTTGGCTCGTGACTGCCTTGCCAGCGCAAGCATATTTTGTCATTTCCCTTGCACCCCCTAACCTGAAGGCGTTAAATGGTCTTTCCCATTCTATTAGCATAGATCACCTGAAGTTTACCCCTTACTGTTGTGACCTTTCTTTGGGTGGCTAGAGAAGGGGCCTCCTTATGCAATTTTTCCATTGTCTGCAGTTGCCCCTCCAAAGCCAACCTCTCAGAGGTTTTTTGCCATCGAAGGATGGTGGCCAGGGCGATACATTTACACCGTATTATAGCCTTGAAGGTATCCCAGTTATTCAGGGGAGAGGTGTACTTGTTGTCATTGTTGTGAAAGAAGTCCCTGATTGACTGATGTCGTTCATCTCGTAGCAATCAGTCCCTACAAAGAATATCAGGGAAGTACCATCTTTTTAGTGTGGAGAGAGACGCTGGCCAGTCCGTCCCTATTTCTAGTGGCGCGTGATCTGACAGGCATGTCGAGTAAAGTTTAGCTGTCAGGGTAGTGGAGTGGAGTGATAGACTAAGAAATATGTGGTCAATCCTCGAGTATAGTCTGTGTGCATGTGAGAAGAAAGAGAAGTCACACGTAGAAGGATTGAATACTCTCCAGATATCTAATAACCTCATCCTCGTGATTTTAAGTGTTTGAGGGAAAACACCTGCAGGAGCCCTGTGTGGGTGAGTGGTGTGTCTAGGGAGGGGTACCAGATAAGGTTAAAATCCCCCAGTAGAACTAAGTCCCCATGGCGAAACCCTAAAAAAACTTGAGGAATGTCCAGAGAAAGTCCACTTGACTTGAGTTCCATAAGGTATCTCCCCGCCCTGGCGCGAAACAGAAGTGTCACCCCATTTTGTTTAGAGGTATTACAGGAGCGCGGAATCAGTGGGTAAGACATATTTCATAGCTGTAGTTCATCCCCTTCTTCAAGTGGGTCTCCTGTGGGGTGACTTTTTATGCCTGGTTGTACCCCAAGAACTTCCAAATGTGCTGCCTCTTGCTAGGGGAGTTGAGTCTGCCAGGGTCTCGGTCCCCACCGCTCTGCTACAGCCAGTCTTGAATTTTTCTCCAGTGGTGCTATTTCCAACCCCAGCAGGTCAGCCGCCTCCGACAGCTCAGTGAAGTGGCATTGCTTGTGATTGAATAAGAAGGTTATGCCAAAAGTGTAAGTTCATCTTTATTTAATTTGACGCTCTCTTAATGACTTAGTTAAGGGTTGAACCTTTTGCAGACGAATCAGCATGGCTTGAGCTGCATCTTGAAACAACGAACGCTGGAACCACTGGAAGGAGACTGAATCAGAGTTTCTGGATTTTCACAGAACGAGTTCCTTATTTTTGAGGGAGCTGAATTTCGCCAGAACATCCCTGGGGCACTTACTCACCCCTTCCTCTCTCTGGCCAACCCTATGCACCCGTTCCAGCTTGACCTCTGGGGCGTCCCCACCCAGGATGTTGGAAAAAAGCCCACCATGAACACCTCCAGATCGAGGCCTTTACATCCCTCCTCAAGGTTCCTTATTCTGATGTTGTCCCTGCATGAGCAGTTTTCGAGGTCTACTCTCTTGAGGAGGGCAGTGTGTAGTTGGTCAGCAGCTTTGCCAGAACCTGTTTCCAGTGGCACCAAACGCACCTCAAACTCCAGATATTTTGATTCCAAGTCCAAGGTACAGGTTCCAACCGAGTCCCAGTCAGCCTGCAGCGCCGTCAGCTTGGAGCCCACCTCCGAACGAAATGCTTCAAGGTGGAGCTCATGTCGGTTTTGATGTCCTATCTGAGTTCCTTCTTGAGCTCTCGTAGAGTCTCTAGAAGGTCTTCTCTAGTGAGTGTCACAGCCTCCATTTGCTCTGCCCCCCCTTGTCCACCTGGGCTTCCACATTAGTGAAGTAACTGGAGATGTGGTTATTCTGCATCTTTTTGGGAGGCATATGGGCACTGGCCACCGATCCTGCTCCTCCACTCCCTGCCAAATCTCCACCAAAGTAGCACGAGTATCACAAAGGAGGGGTAGGCGCACCACACAGAGAACCTCCAGGTCACTTTGCAATGATTATGTGTAGAGTCACACCTTAGGCTGGCTGCCCCCACCATTGATGGAAGTCCCCCGAAGTGCACCAGCTCACCTCTGCCAAGCAGTTCACCAGGCGGAGCACACAACACTTCATGCCAACCTCAACTAGGACAGCGCCTATTCCTGGCCGGTCCTCTCTTCCACCGCAGGGTAAATGTCGACTGATCGTCCACTCTCCTTCCTCTGGTGCCATCTTAAGGTCAGGCCGATTGCCTGACTCGCCTCACATGAACTTCCGCTGCGGCCGGGGGAGACCCCCCGAGGCGGGACTCCCGGTCTCCCTTAATGTCCAGGCGTGGCCCCCACCCCTGCAAGCGTCTGAGCAGAGAGGCCTGCTACAATGCTTTCGTGCATCCTGGAGCAAGCCCCACAACCAGGGACCCGCCGCACCGCAACTCGCAAGACCGGAGAGCTCACCTAAGTCCTCAAGCGACTGGAGCCTAGGGAAGCTTGCTGATTTGGAGGCTCGCCCGCCGAGTGCCCGCATCTCTGCCGCACAGATCTCCAGTCGCTCTCAGGGGCTGGCAGAGCCCCTCACCATCTTGTCAAGCTTCCCTTGTCACCATCGCAGGCCGGTTCTCGCTGTGTCTTCGCTCCGACCAGCAAGTGTGGCTGAAGGCAAGGTGACCACCAGCAGTTACGCCATTCTTGCCATCATTCCCCCTGATTTGGGGCATCTAGGTGAGATGGGCAGCACAGAGGAGCGAGGCGAGGCACGGAGCCTATGGGGAACATGACATTGAGGCCATGATGGTTGGCCACGCCCCATATTGTAAGTTTTCATTAACTGAACAATAAAGTATCTACTACAACTTGTTTCTCTACTTTTTTGTATATAACTTTGAGTCGCAAATCATCCAAAATGCTTAGCTGGGGTCCCTGCCTTCCAATAATGACTCAGCTGGGTTTCTGTGTTCCAGTAATTATTAGGTGGGGGTCCACATTAGTCAAAAGGTAAAGAACCGTTGTTTCAAGGCGTAGATAACTAGTCAGCCTGCATGAGGTAAGAATTTCATAGCAAACCAATGAGATGTTCTGCTGATTTCAGTCTGCCAGGGGTATTACTTTAGCTGTGCATAGTCTACACACTATGGATGTCACAAAAGCAGTTACCGGTAATCCACATTTTCACCGTTTCCATCACGTTCATCATGATTGGCAACAATCTGTGCCAATCTTTCACGTTCTTTCCGGATTCTAGGCATGTTATTTCTTAACAATTCCTCAAATATCCTTATGTATATTAGCATTTGAATGGTCATTTTGGGTGACAGAGAAAGATCTTAAGATTCCATCTCGATCACGTATCCCAGAAAGGGAGGGAGGGAAGTTTTCTGCTAAACTTTTCCTAGAAGATAACATTTATTTTTCAAATGGTATTATTGTCAAACGTGTTGCTTTGCTTACTCTTCTTTTTCTAAAGGTCTTAAAAAGAGTCAGTCTGTGGCATTGAATTCAAGGCTAAGTAAGTAGGTTAGGATTGGCTCCATAGGTTACAACTGCACTTCCATTTGCAAGAGGAATTATTTTCAGTATCAGTAGTTGTATTTGTGCAGTATTTATGTACGTATATATCAATGTCTATTGCTGCCAACTGTCTTCTTGTGTGCATTTCCTGTGTTCGTTCTCCAACCCCATGGTGCAGAATTTGTCAAGCCCAGAGATATACATTATTTATCTTTTGGCTTGGTCCTCTTCAAAGGGAAAATTGTCTTTTTTTAAGGACAGCAGTTGTGTTTGCCATCACATTATTTTGATTTCTATTTGTTTATTTTTGGTAGTGTTTTCTTGGAAAGTCTATCATGTCAATGAGAGTTTGTAAAATGTTAGATATTCTGGCCAGTATCACTGCTCGATCCACACACTAGAGTGTTAAGGTATGTCAAAGGAGGAAAAACAGCTGTTTAGATCATCAAGTCATCCCACTTTTGATTATTTATGCCTGATCACTTTTTACAGACCTATGTTTCAAATGTGTGCAAAGTGACAGCAACAAACTGTGGTATGTCCGAATATCGTTTAGTGATTTATCTTCTGACATACATATTGTGCCCTAAATATCATTTACAAAATATGACCCCAACGGGTGTAATTTTTTTATTATGAGCTGAAGTGGGAGATTTTCTGAAGATTATATTGAGCATGTGATATTTATGTCAGACGGAAGTCGGACAATAATTTTCTTGTACCACAACCAACCATACATTTAGAGTTTGGGGTAGGAGCCCGTAAGGGGCAGAGTGATGATCAATGGAAAGATGGTAAGCACACAAAAAATATTAACTTTGCTGGAATTCTCAAACCTTCCCAATGGGTTTTTATTTTCTGGGGGTGTGGCAAAAGAATTTCTCATGTGTAATGCACACATTCTTCAGTGCTTCTTTCTGCTGATTTTGTTCTGTGGAAGCTTTGTGGCAATAAAAGATAAAAGAATGCATAAAAATGTTTCGCATGCATGTATAGGTGTACTCCTGGGTACCTTCCACTTAGAAAAAACTATGTACTTGAAAGTGTTACATTGTCAGTACAACCTTGTGATTCATAGGTTTCTGCACTTTTATGTGAACCAAGTTGTGAAGAATTCCTACAATATGAAGTGTGTTCCTATTTTTGTTTTAGATTCATTAGTTTCTGACCCCAGCAGTGAACTGGGGCCTGATAAGCAGGATGTAGTCGCATATGCTCAGCCTGTGCTGTTCCTTCTACATTGGGACTAATCTGAATTTCTGTTGGCCACCTCTGATTAAGGCTAAAATGCTCAATTAGCCCACTGTAAGGTACCCATCCTGTAAGATAATCTCACTAATCAGCTAAAAATAATGTCAGTTGTGCTTCAGAGGGAAGCGAAAAACAATGTTGTTTTTAACTGCCCTTCTCCATTGCCCTCAGACTGTCGCCCGCACATATTGTCAGCTTTAACATATCCCTCCATCACTTAAATATATCAAAACAATGCATTGCATCCTGCCACCATTTACTTCCTGGCTTCCTATCACCTAGTAGTGACACATTCCTGTGGCTTTCCCTCCCCTGCCCTCATCAAGTGCTGTACTCACCTCTCTTTATTAGTGTTCAGAGGGTAGGGACTGTCCTGCCGTGCTCTGCCAGAGAGGCAGCCAAAGGCACAAGAGATTTGCTTTGCCATCCTCCTCTGTACAAAGATGTGAAAGTCAATTGGTAGGCAGCTGATAATGCCATGGCATCATCTGCCCACGCATCCATTACTTATTTTGTGTCTCTGTAGATCTGGCCATGCAGCGGATCTGTGCATGATGTCCATCCACCTCATCCCTTGGGGCTGCGGAGACTGGGGAAAGCTGAGAAGAACCCACTTCCCCTCTCTGACATACTGATGTTAGTTTCACTGCTGTTACCTCTGGGAAGTTCATTACTAGGGGAGAGGATGTGGTCCGTCGACTAGATTGCCGACTCTGGTGCTGTAAACCAGGGTTCGAGGGTTGTATGTCGGTACAACGCATTCCGTTGCAACACATGTCTTAACCACGCATGCGTTACAATGGAATGCTTTTTTCACACATAACCTTTTCCACGAATATTCCTTTACCACGCATAGATTTACAACGATTTTCGTTGTAAATTTATGCATGGTAAGGGCATACTCTTGGGAAAGGTTATACCCCTCCCCTCCCCTGTACCCTTACGTATCCCCCCAACCCCCAAACCTTCGTATAATTACCCCTGCCCTTAACCCTCAATCTTTTTTTTATTTTATTAAAATTCCCCTTACCGTCGTCGTCTCTTCTCCTTCCTTGATGACGTTCTACGTCGTAAAGACGAAGCAGAAGTTTCTTTTGTTTCCTCTCTAACGACACCGATTGCCTCCACTTCGCTTCGTCACTTCATTTTCATTTTTTTGGGGAGGGGAGACCCCAACCCCCAGTTTATTCTCACGCTTTTTTGGTGGGGGTGAAAGCTTTTTTTTTTTTTGCCTTAACCACAAATGCCTTTACTATGCATCTCGTAGTAAAGGTATGTGTGGTAAAGGCTTTTGTGGTAACCACGCATGCGTTCAAATGCATGCATGGTAAAGGCTTTCGTGGAAACAGCTGCGTTGTAGTGGCCGTTTCCCGGGTTCGAGCCTCTGGGTCGCGTCCACATCCTGTGAATCTGGTCAAATCCCTTAATCTCCCCGTGCCTGAATGTGTAACGTAGCCGGTGCTCATGTAAAGAGCTCCAATACCTTCGGGTCGAGTTCGCCCTATATAAATCTGCATAAAAAAAAGAAAAACTAGGATTCGACCTCAGATGTGTATGTAATTGCCGGCTGTGGATCGCATCCACAATACGATTACTAACAGTGAAGTGCCCCTCTCCACTGTTCATATACACCAGTTATATCCTCTCTGGCTCCTCGCAGACCATCCTTTGTAATCAACATAAAATGTTAGATGACTAGTAATACTGGACTTGAACTGTATAAGCATCTGTTGTTTCTTAGTTACGTTGCTGCCTGAATTGTTTGGCTACTAGTCTTTTAGTTATTCCTGGTGACTATCTTTCTTTTCGCTCTTGTAAATGTTTATGTTTGATAATATAATGTGTGTTAGGTTCAAAACTCAAGATAAATCAAGTTCCAACCTTGGTATTCTTTTATGGCAGGTATTAAAGTGAGATTTCGAACCAAGGAAGCTGATGGGTTGATTCTGCTTGCTGTATCCCCGGGGAGTCAAGAGGAATACATCGCACTTCAGCTGAGGAATGGTCGCCCCTACTTCCTTTTCGATCCACAGGTATTTTAGAGAACAGAATGTGCTTAAATAAAAAAAATGATCTTTATTAAAACTCCCCAAGGCATGTAGTGCAGTTAATGGCATCAGATGATAGGGAATTTTCTTTTCCATTTTATTCTTTATTGATCCTAGGTTAATGGGTTCTTCAAAATCCTAGATAATTGTAGATCTTTAGAAAAGACGCACTGAAACACCCTAGGCATCTCTGCCAGATGCTTAGCTTATCTGTTTATTGGCACTAGGTGTTACTGGTATATTATCTTTCTGAAAAAAGATTGTACGTGGTCGATTGGTCATACTAATGTTACTTGTTTAAGTAGCTAGGCAATGGAGTTTTGAAATTTAGCCATCCATAAAACCATAACTAAAGCATCTTTTTTTCTAATTAAAGACTGTAATGTAATTTTGTTCCCTTCAAAATAGTCATTTAGGGTGCAACACTTTTATTAAGTATATCTCAAAGAAAGCAATAAAGTGTCATGCTGTTGCAATAGCGTTTCTGTTGGACTATTCAATTTAAAGATGTTTTAAATATATTTCTGAAGTGCTCTGGCACCCAAGAGAGTCTCTTGGTGCTTTTGAGAGTACAGGAGAAGAATAACTGAGAGGAGGACCGAAAACAAGAGACCGCTAGAAAGAACAAACCTTGGCAATGCAATTAGGTGTGGTTTAAATGAAAATGCCTTCTAGTAAGTAAAGGGTTTAGGAATTCAGTAGGTCATCATACATGCACTCTTTCACTTAGCACTCGTGTCCATTCATCCATTTACTGAATCATTTTTGTATTCATACACTTAACCATCCAAAATAAGCTCAAATATATGTACAATAAGTTGAAAGAATAAAAGTTTAAAAAAAGAAACATGCTGCCACCTAAACAAAGCACGTGGATACATATAATAATATATACAATTAAACACTGCTGCTAGTGATGGTCTTGCAACGGTATTGTATATTGTGTTGTTATGTTGTTTTGAAGTTCCAGCATGGCCACCACGTTTAGATTAAAGTATTAACCATCTTTGAATCGTAAAACAGTGAAACTCTGGACATAATGCTCCATGACGATGGTATGGTCTAGAGGCTGAAGCCCCACAGGATGCAGCGCGTTGCAAAGAAAATGAACGGCGAGCAAGCATCCTGACAGCACTATCCAGGGAACTGTAGTATGCTCTACAAAATGAAAATAAAATATGAGGAGGAAAGAAATTAAAGGAAAGAATTGAAAACTGAAGGAGTGGCCCTCCACTTCTGGCACTGAAGTGTGCTCATGTTCAAGTGAATGTGCTTTGCCATCAGAGAAATGCCTTCAGTAATGGAGGCAATGCAGGCATCTTCAGATCCATCAAGTGGTGGCTGAGAAAAAGGGAGTCCCAAAGCACTTTTCCCCCTTGCGTATTCCATAGAAAAATTAGACATCGATACAGGAAAAGCAGCTGAACAGAATTACGCAAAATGTGGCAGAAAGCTAGATGTTAAGATTGATTTTTGTAACTTGGTTTAATTGTGTTCAGACATTAAAGAGAAATTAAAATGAAAAATGTATTGATAGCTGTTGCCACTCCTGTGTGAGCCCCTCCGAAAAAAAATGTCCACACGAGCAATCAGATTTGTTGATATTTGATATTTGATATTTGTGTGGTATTTCTAGAGCGCGACGTTCGCTCCGGAGGGAGCATCTTGGCGCTTGGGAACCTAAGTGAACCAGTCCAGGAGGTTTAGATGGAAGCTTTGGAATAAGCGTCCGGGAGTTTGAAGATCCATGTTTTTAGCAGCTTTCTAAAGGATTTTTCCTGGGTTTGATGTCTGAGGGTTTTGGGCAGTTTGTTCCAGGCTTTAGATGCAAGGAAGCTGAGGGTCTTTTCACCTTTCGTTTTCAGATTGTGTTTCGGAATAAGGATGAGGTTGTCATCAGTTGAACGAAGGTGACGGCTGGGCACGTAGTGGGGAAAGCGCCTGGTTAGGTATTTAGGACCAGTCTTATTGTAGGCACGAAAGGCTATAATCAGGATTTTGAATAGAATCCTTTTGTGAAGGGGGAGCCAGTGAAGTGAATGAAGTGCTGCGGAGATGGAGGATCTGCGGGGTAGGCCCAGGACGAGACGAGCAGCTGTGTGAAGTACGCTCTGCAGTTTTAGGAGGGTGCTTTTTTTGACTCCTGCAAGCAAACCGTTGCAGTAGTCTAGTCGCGAGATTATGAGTGCGACTGTCACCGTCTTTCTGGCATCAATGGGGAGGAAGTCGAAGAACTTTCTCAGGGATCTGATCATTCCGAAGCATTTGCCTGCGACGGTTCTAACATGCTGATCAAAGGAAAGGTCAGAATCAAAGATTACGCCGAGGTTCCTGGCCGATGACACAGTCTGGGGGGGGGCAACAGAATTTTCCGGCCACCATAATGCTGGACAAAAGGAGATATTTGTGCCAATAGGGAGGATCTCTGTTTTGTTTGAATTGCATTTCAGGTGGTTCGTGTCCATCCAACGAAATACTTCGGTCAGGCACTGTTTCAGGTTGAGTTCAGCTTTGGTAGATAGTTTGTCCAGTGGCACAATGAGTTGAGTATCATCGGCATACGAAGTGACAGGTATGCCGAATGATTCTATCAGATTAAGGAGAGGAATAAGGTAAACGTTAAAAAGGAGAGGGCTTAGGATAGATCCTTGTGGGACACCTGAGGAGACCAGTTTGTCTTTGGAATGGAATGGGCCCAGAGTGACCGTTTGTGAACGGTTGGAGAGAAAAGACGTAATCCAGGATAGGGCGGAGTCGGAGATCCCGATGTCCCTGAGTCTATTGATGAGGATGGTGTGGGAGACGGTGTCAAACGCCGCCGTTAGGTCGAGAAGGATTAGGATGGAATTTTTTCTCTGATCTTGTAGAGTTTTTATGGTGTCAGACAGTTCAATGAGAGCGGTTTCTGTCGAATGTTTTGGGCGGAATCCGGATTGTAGGGGGTGAAGAAGGTTATTATCGTCCAGATAACGTTTCAGTTCGCAATGGACTAGATGTTCCGATGTTGGGCCTGCAGAACTCCCACAGGACCGAACAATCTGATTGGTGGCTGCAACATGCAGAAATATATTGTAGCCTTCATTACTGAACTCAGGGATCAGTCCCTGAGTACTGAAAATATGATCAAAAACATAAAGAAGGGGTTAGAGTAGGGAAACCCTGACCCCCTAGTCCTTTTGTGAAGGTTCCAGAGGGACACCTTCAGTGGCCAAAAAAGAAAGAAAAATATATGTTTGCGCTGTTTCAGCCATGCAGGACTTAGCACGGCCCCCCTGTGGTGTATATGTATATATCAGTGGCGGCTCCTACACTAAGGGCAGGAGCGTCGCACCACTGCTTAATTAGCAGTGAAGCGGGAACATAAAATGATATTAACCTGGTTATTATCATGTTATTTTTCACTACAGGCTGGGTTAGGGTGGGATTTGGGTTACAGGGGAGGAATGGTTGGCCGGCCATCTTGTGCCAGCCAAACAATCCTGTGCACTTTGCAACTTCCCCACCAGGCTTGCTCTACATAGCCTGGTGAGGAACATGCAAAGCCTCACAGTCATCCATAGAACCAATCACAATGCTGAATTGCAGTGTTGTGAGTGGCTTAGAGGAGGAAGCCTGTGTGTTTCCTGCTTCCTTTCACAATGGAGGCAGAGGAAAAGGCGTCTGGCGGGCGAAAGGACTGAAGGGGAAAGACGGCCGACCAGACGGCAGCAAAAGGTTAGTGGATTTTGTAAAACATTTTTTGATAATGACTACAGCCTGAACTGCTGAACGAAATTACACCAAATTTGGCTGAAAGCTAGCTCTTGGTCCAGAAAGAGTGCTTTTTGTGATTTGGTGTAAATCCGCTCAGTAGTTTTGGAGTTATTAATGAAAAAAGGTTTATAGATATCTAGGGACATGAATCCTCCACTGATCCGATAGATCTCATGCTTAGATCTGATTGGCTCCCATTACTTCAACCAGGAAGTGTTGGGAGCCATCCTTGAACTCGGAGTCCCAATAAAAAACTATTGAAAACAACAAAAAGGGGGCATGATAGGAATATAGACACAAATGGCTCTGCACTCAACTAATCTATCTTTTTGAATCAGACGACCAGACCACACCTTTGGGAGATACATTTCCCATTCATTCATCGTACAGCCTTTCTCGTTATTTGAAAAATAAATGTCAAGAACTTGTGCAACATATTTGTTACATGAAGAACTCCCAAGAGAGACAAAATGCGTCGTCTGTCAAATGTGTGCTGTGATTTTAAGGAATTTCCGTTGAATAAAAGAATAGAAATAACTTTTTTCCAGCAAAACAGCTAACAACGTGTTTGTTTTTTTTTGTAACTTTATTTAGGTATTTTGCAGAAGAAGTACATTAGAAAAAAAGAACAGTATACAAAGCTCGATCATAGTGCATGACAGGTATACAGTTGGCAGGGCAGTTCCAATTCTTGTTTTTCAGCACACATAACATCATAGTACATCAATGGCATAAGTTGACACATACATTGCCTAACAACGTGTTTCATTTGGGAGATACCATCTTATTCTCATTTGTGACGGACGGTGTGCAGTCATAATATCGAGTTGTTTTTTTCGACTGGACAGAATATCGAGTAAAAAATATAGAATGGACATAATATCGACTAGACATAATATAGACAACAAAAATATCGACTAAAATGGACATAATATCGAATCAAAAATATAGAATGGACATAATATCGACTAGACATAATATAGACAACAAAAATATCGAATTTAAGGTGTTAATAATATTTTTAATTTTTTGTGTAATATTATTCTGTAGCGGGTTGTGGGTTTATAGGGGAATAGGGTGGGAAGTAATTTAAATATAATTAATTAAATCTGTAATATAATAGTAATTGTTAATTAATTATTAATTGTTAATTAATTAAAATATAATTGGTAATTAATAATAATTGATTAATTGATCAATAATTATATTTTCGTAAAATATTTTCTGTAGCGGGTTGTGGGTTTATAGGGGAATAGGGTGGGAAGTAATTTAAATATAATTAATTAAATCTGTAATATAATAGTAATTGTTAATTAATTATTAATTGTTAATTAATTAAAATATAATTGGTAATTAATAATAATTGATTAATTGATCAATAATTATATTTTAGTAAAATATTTTCGGTAGCGGGTTGTGGGTTTATAGGGGAATAGGGTGGGAAGTAATTTAAATATAATTAATTAAATCTGTAATATAATAGTAATTGTTAATTAATTATTCATTGTTAATTAATTAAAATATAATTGGTAATTAATAATAATTGATTAATTGATCAATAATTATATTTTCGTAAAATATTTTCTGTAGCGGGTTGTGGGTTTATAGGGGAATAGGGTGGGAAGTAATTTAAATTTAATTAATTAAATATGTAAATTAATAATAATTGTTAATTAATTATTATTTTGTAAATAATTAAAATATAATTGGTAATTATAAATATTTAAAGAATAAATAAATAATAATTAGTAAATTAATTTCTGTAGTGGGTTGTGAGTTTATAGGGGGATAGGGTGGGGAGTAATTTAATAATAACTAATTAAATATGTAAATTAATTACATTTGTTAATTAATTAATAATTGACCATTAAATAAAATTAACTTCGTAAATAAAAGTAATTGGTTTTGGAAATTAAATTTAAGTTTTGGGTTTTTGCGTAGAGGGGTATTTTTAGGGTTCAGGGTCAGTTTGGGGTTTTTGGGTAAAGGGGTATTTTTAGGGTTCAGGGTCAGTTTTTAGTTTTTGGGTAAAGGGGTATTTTTAGGGTTCAGGGTCAGTTTTCAGTTTTTTGGTAAAGGGGTATTTTTAGGGTTCAGGGTCAGTTTTTAGTTTTTGGGTAAAGGGGTATTTTTTATGTTCAGAGTCAGTTTTCAGTTTTTGGGTAAAGGGGTATTTTTAGGGTTCAGGGTCAGTTTTTAGTTTTTGGGTAAAGGGGTATTTTTAGGGTTCAGGGTCAGTTTTTAGTTTTTGGGTAAAGGGGTATTTTTAGGGTTCAGGGTCAGTTTTCAGTTTTTTGGTAAAGGGGTATTTTTAGGGTTCAGGGTCAGTTTTTAGTTTTTGGGTAAAGGGGTATTTTTAGGGTTCAGGGTCAGTTTTTAGTTTTTGGGTAAAGGGATATTTTTAGGGTTCAGGGTCAGTTTTCAGTTTTTTGGTAAAGGGGTATTTTTAGGGTTCAGGGTCAGTTTTTAGTTTTTGAGTAAAGGGGTATTTTTAGGGTTCAGGGTCAGTTTTTAGTTTTTGGGTAAAGGGGTATTTTTAGGGTTCCGGGTCAGTTTTGGGTTTTTGGGGTACAGGGGTACAGTGTAAAAATAAAGTAAAATTAAATTTAACTTAAATTAATTTAATGAAATTAAATTAAAATAAATTATATTATATTAATATGTTTATTTAATAATATGTTTATATATATATATATATATATATATATATATATATATCTATATGTATTATTTTTGGTGATATAATTTTTTAATTTATATTAATTATTTATTAATATTACATTTATTTAATAATTATTTCTAAGTTTATATTAAATATATTTATATATATTATTTTTAACTTAATTTTAAGACATTTAAAAAAATCGATATTTTGACAGTCTATATTTTTGTAAGTCGATATTTTGGAGTCGATATTTTAGTACTTACCTGTTTGAAGATAGGCAGTCGATATTTTGTCCCTCGATATTTTATCCTCGATATTTTGGTATCTCGATATTTTTGACATCGATATTATGTCAGTGATCCGTGACGGACTATGGACACTAATATCCAATTATAAAGCATTTAATTTATTTAATTAGTTTAGTGCAGAGCCATTTTTGTCTAAATTGTGTTGTGGGGAAGTTTTCTACTCCGTTGTTGGGGGTGTATGAAGGTCACGCCCCCGGCTCATTGCACCACGTTGGATTTATCTGTATAGCCAAGACACAGTAAACGACTTGTGCAGGATTCTGTTGCTCTGTGTTTTGGCATGATAGGAATACCCTGACCCCCTAGACCTGGTGAAGGGGTCCCACAGAGACCCCGCTGGGGCCAAACACTTTTTATTTTTATTTTATTGCGATTTCACAGAGAATCTTCATTTGTTTTATATATGCCCCCCTATATATGCCCCCCCAGTAGGCCAGGTCCCAGGGGATGAATTAATAGCAGAATTCTAAGTATTTGCTGATCCTGCTGTAAAAAACAGCTTCATTGAAAGAATTATCAAAGGGGAAACATTCTGTTTTCGTATTCCTATTTAAATGTATGAAGCCCATTATGCCCATAGGCGTCAAAGTGCTACCAGCAGGCAAGAAGCTGCCAAAAGAGGAACCAATTATGAAAGGGAGAATAATCATGTTTTCAGTTGCTTACAGAAGGCCATGTGAGAAACTGAACTGGCAATGTGGATAGGCAGCATTTTCAACATATTTGCTCTTGTTACCGAAAATACACAACCACCCCATCTATCCTAACAGAACCTAGGAATGTACACCTCGCTCAAAGAAGCTCTCAGCTGTCTCTTTAGAGAGTACTAGTGAAATACTGACATCAGGGGTACTGGCCACTGGAGGAGCAGCGCCTGATGGACCATGCAGAGTGCTTTAAAGGTCACCCTCTTCCTGACAGGCAGCCAATGCATAGAGTGCAAGCCTTCCCTAACTTTAAGTTGTTTAGGTACATTCAATACCAGGCGGCTGCCGCATTTTGAATAACCTTTTTTTAAAGGTTTTATTTAACGAAACGTTGGTTTCTTTAGTATGGGTGATCCCTGCCCAGATTTAACGCTTTCAAGAATGACTCCTTGAAGCAGGGAAGGGTTGATATTCTTGGTCCATAGAGGCAGAATCGGCGGTGTGAACTCTTTTAGATAATTGGCAGGAAGAGGATTGATGAAGTGGTTAGAGGGTTTGAGTGATGTGAATATTTTTAGCATTGCATCTTCTGTGTATAGGTTGAGGGAGGTCCATTTTGATTTATTGTTTAGGGTGAACTTTGGAGGGATTGGGCAGGGGGAGGTTAGAAGGGGAGGAGGGGTGCTCTTGTGAGTATCTTTTTGCGTTGCTAGTGTCTTAAGCAGGTCCGTTTTTAAGTTTTCTGACTTCTCAGTAAAGAAGGAAGCAAAGTTTTCGCAGCTGGGTTGAGAACTGGGATCAGCGTGTGTGGTGTGAGGTAAACCTTTAGATTGTGCTTTAATTTGTTCAAATAGTTTTTTAGGTCTATTTTTGGATTGGTCTAACTGGTACCTAAAAAAGGTAGATTTTGATCTTCTGATTTTTCTGTAGTAGGAGTTTCTGATAGCTCTTAAAAGCTTAAGGTGGTCAAAGGATGGAGATGATCTCCATTGGTGTTCAATTAGTCTTAGGGAGTGTCTATCCTCATTGAGTCTGCCGTCATACCAAGGTTTGGAATCTTTTGTGGAAATCCTTTACAATAGTAGCGGTGCAACTGTGTCTATTACCGCTGTCATAGAGGTGAAGTAGTGGTTTGTCAGCGCTTGGACATCCAATAGCTCTGTAGGGAGCAACAGGCAGTTTGCACTAGATGATAGGAGTAAGTCTGTGCTGGCACTCTTTAGGTTCCTTTTCCATATTTTGGGTTCCGTTGGTTGGGCTGAGTGTGTTCTTACTGATTTGTTAATAAAGAAAGTGATGTAATGGTGGTCCGACCAGTCGCAGGGGAGGATCGTGTTCAGTTGAATGGAGTCACCATTGGAGATGACTATGTCTAGGGTTGCACCCTAGCCATGTGTGGGACTGTTGCAGATTTGGGTGAGGCTTAGGTCAGTGAGGAAGTCCTTGAGGGTATTCACTATGGGGTCATTGATGTCGTTCCAATGGAGACTGAGATCTCCGAGGAATATTTGGGCAATCTGGGGACCGGTATTTGTCATTACAATATCCATGAATTGTTTGGCGAAAATTCGGTTGTCGCTTGGGGTGGTAGAATGTATGTAATGAGCAAACTGGTTTGTTGTTGCTTATGATGTCCATGCAGAGGTATTCACATGATGAAAGTAATGGAGAATGTGACTGGTTTACTGATAGACTATTTCAGTGAATGCAGGCAATACCGCCCCCTGGTCTATCAGATCTATCAAGTCTGATGATTTCGTGATTTGTGGGGACCAGAATGTCTTGGATAGTAGATGCTTCAGTTAACCAAGTTTCAGTCAATATTAGGAGGTCTGGTTCATGAGTAAGTATGTGGCCTTCTATGTCAGCTGCGTGTCTTGAAGCTGATCTACAGTTAAGTAGGATGCATTTGAGATGTGGCTTGATGGTGGTTTGATGTTCTTGTGTGATGGGGACTCATGTTAGATTGTTTTTGGATATTCCTCTAGTGTTGTGTCTAGGAGCTCTGTGTGAATTAGAGGGGATGATTTGGATTAGGGAGGGTTTATTTATGATGTTGTTGAGTCATTCTGTACTCTGGGTGGGATAGGGGAGCTCGTAGGAGCGGAGTAGGGAGTGTCTGTCATTGGATGACAGGAGGTCATTTCTACGTACCGGTCGAGATGTGGCGTTGGGGTATGGGACAGTTCTCCATTTTGGTTTCATATAGCTCACGGGGGTGGAAGCATCTGGTGTGATGGTTTTAGTTGTTGTTGGTGTGGGGGGCGATTACTATGGACGTGTTGGAAGAATCTCTAACCCTCCTTCTCATGTTCAGTGTATTGAGAATCAGATCTTGTAGGAGTTGGATGTCTTTTTTGACTTGTTTCAGTGAAAGTATGATTTCATAAAGTCTGGGTCAGGCGTGAATTGTGCGATTTTTGTATGGTATGTGTGTAGGGGGATGGTGGGGTCTGGAATGTCATTAGGGGGCTTAGGATGGCCTAGTTCGGTGAGATGATGGGGGATGGGATGAGTAGGGGGGCGGAGTGATGGTAGAAGGAGGGTAAATGTGGCAGGTGGATGTGAGGAGGGGTTGTGGCTGAGAAGATGTTCAGGGTAGTTGGGGTGGGAGGGAAGCTATCTGTGTGAGTGTTAGGTGATAAAAATGTGCTGTTGGTTTTAGCAGTGTGGTTGTCATATCCTGAGGAGTCTACTGGGACAGGTTTGGAAGGCTGAGTGAGATGGATTGGTTTGATTTGTGGGTGTGTTTGCACGACTGTTCTGTGGCGCACTTGAGTTGGGGGGGGTCAGGGGTGTGGCAGTAGGATCGTCCAACTTTTTCCTTAATTAGAGAAAAGATATTCTCAAATAGTAGTAAGTTTCGGTCTGAGGATTGTAGGAGTATGATTCTATTGTGATAAATGATGAAGGTGGCTGCAGCTCTGTAGAGTAGGGATGAGGTGATCGAGATCTTGAAACCATGTGCTGTCTTTCTAGTGGATGAGAACGCAAATAAGGCGAGAAAGGCTTTTCTCCATTGGGCTCGTCTATACATGTAAAAAATTAAGTCTTTAGTTATAGGTCCTTTATTTGTTGGGAGGTAGGGGGCAGAGATTGTGGTCTCGGGTTTAGATTTTAATACGTTGTGTTCGCAATTTTTGGCTGCCTTTTTTGAGAGGTTGAGGGAGTACTTAATGGTAAATGTGTGTTGTTCTACAGGTTCCATCGTGCAGTCACTACTTATGGGGTGGGGTGCAGAGGTGAGGGGAGTAACTGCAAAGGGAGTAAGTAGGGGCAGTTGTGGGGGGTAGGTTATGTTAAGGGGTGTAGCTCCTGTATGAGTGGATAAAGAAGGGGAGAATGCTACATGAGAGGAAAGTAGGGGGGAGGTATGGGTAAGAGGTGAGGCAGGAGGGGGAGTGGTGTGAGGGGGATAATGAGGCTGAGCCAAGGAGGCTTGAATGTGTCATTGGTGCTTGCCAGGGTAGAGATGGGGTTAGGAAGAAATCTCATCTGTATGTTATTGGATTTGTATTGTTATAGTATGATGTCAAGTTTAGTAATAGGTTTTCCCCTTATCAAAGATGCACGTACTAAATGGTTGACTATTAAGTTCAGATGATTTAGGTCTGTGGAAAGGACTATAAGTTTCACCCTAAAAAGATCCATTGAGGGAAGTAGTGCTTAGTCCTATTCAGCTGTGTAGAGGAGGTGAGTCCTTTCTTTGTTTTCCTTAACCCCTTTGATGCTACGGACGGCCCCCGGCCGTCCCACGAGACGGTGGGCATGCACAGAGGATGGCCGAGATCCGTCCGAACCCCGCCCACTGATTAGAATGACAGCACCATGGCAGAATTCGCACTGCGGTCAAGGTGTTAAGAGGATTTACCTTCAATTTTGCAATTGCGCTTAGTCCTATGTCTCTTTCCATGAGGCTGTGTAGAGGGGGTGAGACCTTTCTTTGTTTCCCTTTCAAGTGGATTAGCCTTCCATTTTGAGGAGGGGAAGGGAAAATAAGGACTCCTGTGAGGTCCAAGATGGGGTCTCTGTACTGCCCACCGCAGAGCATCAATTTTTACAAAAGTCTCTTGCAAGAATGAGGCAACAGGTGTAAACAGAAAGTGAAAACAGTGGTCGTACCGTTAGATTTGTGGAAAACGGTGTCCTCGTTCAGGGGATAAGTGCAGCAGCTGCAACCCTCCTCTACGTATGATCCCGCCAATGTGTATTTCTGAGGGGGCGAGAGCTGATTCCTAGTTGCTACGGCAGGTGTGGGTGGACGAGATGCTGGACCTCCTCTATCTCGCTGTTCCAGGTGCGCAGAATCTGGGCCAGCCGAAAACCTTGACCAAAACCATTTCTATCCCCTCGTGTTACGCAACATTAATTCAACTTTAGTTTAAAGACCGGCGCTGTGCCTCAGTCCGGCAGCCCTTTCTGCGCAGACAGAGGGAGAGAGCGAGTGCATCTGCCGGCCTCCTCTTCACTCAATAAACCTGAAGTTTATTGAGTGAAGATTTATTCATGTTTAGGTATAGTGCGTTGCAGTAGACAAGGTGAGATGTAATCAATTCAATAACTACGCAGTTTTGACCACCACTGGTATAAGAGGAAAAATCTTTTTCGAGGATTTTGAAAATGTAAAAACATGAGCTTGCGGTCATATTCACTGTCAAAGGTGAAGGTATTGTCAAAAAAGGCTAGGTTTTTTGTGGAAACAACTGAAAAGGTTCTGCCCTGAAGTTGCCACAGCTAACAATCCGGGCCCTATTGGTAAGAATGGAACCCAATAGGGTCAAAGCATTATCCCTCACTCCTGTCTGGTGCAATATTTGCACCAAGCAGGATGGGGATATTGTATCAAATGCTACGGACAGATCTAGCATAACCAGGATGGCTGTGCCACGCTGCTCCACCTGGCAGTGGATGCAAACTACCACGGAAACCAAGGCTGATTCGGTAGTGTGACAGCTTCAGAAACCATTATCTGAAGGGTCCAGAATGTCCTGAGTGGTGAAGAAGTTGGCCAATGTCTGGTTGATGTACATTTCAAAGATTGTGGCCAGTGCACTCAGGAGGGAGATAGGGTGCAGGTTTTTTAAGTGATGTGGCTCCCCATTCAGCTTTGTTTTGAGGGGAATAAGTACCAGCTCTTTCCAGAATTGATGGAATACTTCTGGACTGACTATCTGGTTGTATACCCTTTCCAAAAAGTAGAAATCAAATCTGAAACAAGTTGTAAAACTCTGGGGAGGCAGGAGCCCTCTAGTGAGCCTGATGTCAAGTTCATGAGCAGATTTCTTTATTTGCATGCATGATATGGGGGGGGGGGGGAGGTTGAACATAGTGGTGGCAGAATCCTCCCGAACAGTGGGATCCTCAGTGTCCTGATTGAGAAGAAGCCAAGATCTTCTCTCTGAAATAGGCTACAATGTTGTTGCAAAGGTTATGTGAGTCCTCTAATGATTGCTGGGCCGGGGAAGTAGAAAGCTCATTCACAACCTTAAGAAGTTTATTGGGTATTGCTGGCAGAACATATTTTACTAGCGTAATAAGTTTATTTAGCACCCAAAGTGGCACGTTTATAGGTCACAATTAACTCTTTGTGTTTAAGTTTCTACTTCAAATTTAGGGTAGTCCTCCACCTCTGTTCGTGCCTTCAGCATTGTCTGATGTCTTTGAACTCATCTGAGAACCAGGGCGCAGGTGCTTTAGTGGTTGTGCCCATCTTGTATTTGAGTGGGGCAACTTGTTCAATTGCAGCCGTCACTCAAACGTTAAAATTCTCTGGTGTAGGGTCCTGTAAGCTGTTCTTTTTCCCTAATATTTCACCAAGGGCTGAATCCAAATCTTTGTGGCTTACACTGTGTGCTTTCTATTTTCAGTTTGAATCTAAAAGTTACCGCCTGGTGGTCCAACCAGCTAAGCGGGAGAATGCCACCTACGACCCAGACTGAGTGATTAGCAAAGATTCTATCAAGTGTGTGGCTTGCAGTGTGGGTGGGAGAGTTTACCAATTGGGAGAACCCAAAATTATTCATAAATTATAAAAATGTGACAGCATCTTAATTTCCCAATGGAAGTTGAAATCTCCCAATATGGTGAAATTAGGGCTTGTAATAAAAGGTTCAAAGATTTGATCCCTGGTCTCGATAACTGAATTTGATAATCAGGAGGGCAAAAAGTCTAGAAAAGAGAAACTTGTTATTGTTTTCGAGTCTATACTGCTCTATCTCGCATGTGTCATGTGAATCAGAGCAAATTAACTTCAAAGTGCAGGTAAGAGAGTTTCTCGAAATGATAGCAAATACCCCCATCCACAAGAGATACGATCAAGTCTAGCAATCAAATACCCCTGAGGGGTGTCTACAACTAAATCAGGGCCAGAATCATCCTAATCCTAAAATTCAGTAACAAATAAACAATCCATGTTGTGGGTTTAACCCCTTCGCTGCTAGTCCTTCCTCTCACCCGTGTGATAAGCCTTTTTTTGGCTATTTCGGATAGTTAGCGCTTCGGCCCCTGTAACTTTTTGTCCACATAAGGTATCCACGCCAAATATGCATATTCTTTTCCAACATATTGAGGATTATAAATATACCCAGGGTTTGTGGATTCCCTTTGGAGTCGACCGAGAAATTGGCCAAAATACAGCTAATTTTTGTTTTTTTTAGGAAAAATGGGGAAAAAGTGCTGCAGAAGAAAGTGGTTGTTTTTTTCCCTGCAAAATATATCAATGAAGGGGTTGAGGTGCTGAAATAATAATCTTCTCAGCTTTCAGGAACAAGTAGACTTTTGTCAGAAAACCAACATTTTCTACATCATTTTGGCATTTTACTGGGACATAGCCTATTTTTTGCATTTTTTGATTTTTCAACCTCCTTCCAGTTAGTGGTAGAAAAGGGTGTGAAAGCAATAATGGATCCCGGAGAACTATACATTTCTGAAAATTAGACAAAATTCCGAATTAAGCAAGGGGACATTTGTGAAGATCCTTTAATGTTTTCCTATAGAAACTAATAATTAAAATAAAAAATATTGAAATTGAGTTGGAAAAACAACCATTTGTGCCAATGTTTTCACCTGTAACTTGTTCTAAGTATGGTGGACTTTTAAAAGCAAAATACCGTTACATCCGGTGGACACCTCTGGTTGCAGGTATATACAGGACTCATATGTCCTCCAAAAAGCCGAGGTACACAGAGCCAATAACTGAGCTGCATCTTGCAATGGTTTTTCATTGTGTACCAGGTATATAGCAATTCATTTGACAAAATATAAAGAGTGAAAAAGAGGTACCAAGGAAAACCTTATATTTTCAACATGGGAACGAAATATGGAGTTTAGAAGCAGTGTTATTTGCACATCTCCGAAATTGTGGGTACCCATACAAGGGTGTGGATTAGAGGACATTTTTCAGAATGGCTTCTTTTTTACAAATTGTCTTACATTTGGAAGGCAGAAATGCTAAGAAAGTCAATAGGTAATAACACTTGTTCTACTATTCTGTGTTCCCCCAAGTCTCCCGATACAAATGGTACCTCACTTGTATGGGTAGGTGTAGTGCCTGCAACAGGAAATGACCCAACACGCAATGTGGACGTATCACTTTTTCCAGTGAAAACTGACCCTTTTTTTTGCTGTGTACCTAACTGTGGATTTTGGACCATAGCTGAGCCAGCACCTAGGGAAACCGAGCAAACCTATATATTTTTTAAAACTAGACACCCAGGGAAATACAGGACGGGGTGACTTGTGTGGCTCTCACCAGGTTCTGTCACCCACAACCTCTTGCAAACTTTGAAAATAACCACATTTTCCTCAAATTTCTGTGATGGAAAGTTCTGGAATCTGTGTGGATCCATAAACTTCCACCAACCCAGCATTCCCCCAAGTCTCTTGATCAAAATGGTACCTCACATGTGTGGGTAGGCCTAGTGCCAAGGCAGTAAAGATCCCAAAACACAATGTGGACACATCACATTTTTCCACAGAAAATGTACAATTTTGTCACAATGTGCCTAGCTGTGGATTTTGGACCCTAGCTCTGCCGGCACAAAATGAAGCCTAGCAAACCAATTGCTTTTTTAAAACTAGTTTTCCAGAGGAATACATGATGGGGTGACATGTGTGGCTCTCACCAGGTTCTGTTACCCAGACCTCTACGCGTCCCACAGGATACACATTCACTATGAAGCTAAATCGTAAGAAACTTACTGAAAAACCTGAAACGCTACTATTTGTGTCAAATCCAACACAAATCCACAAGTTCCAATCGACTTGATGTTATGGGTGTCTGCGAATCTGATTTACCCAATAGAGACATCAATCCTCAAGGTTGTCTCCCTTCATAATATTAAGCATGCATTGACTTCTCAATCACTTTCAAAAGCTAACCCCGCTGCGGTATTTTTTAACTGTTATTGGAATTGGCTGTTTTTCTTTGTTGTCTGCTCGTCCTGAGGATGACCCGCCATGACGCTTACCAAATTGTGCTCTCGTCAGGGTTGAAACGTCGATGTACAGTGCAGTCCATGTCCATTAGGTCTCCAGGCCCCAAGAATTAAAAAGTATACTCAGTGGTCACCAGAGACTATTTTTTAAGAATTGAAAAGGACAGACTCTATTCTTAGTTGTTTTTTGTATATTGTGTACATATTTGTATGTCTCTTACCACGTATGTGTAAAGTTCACCCATTCAAATTCGTCACCTTGTCACTTTATTCAATTTATTTTTTAGGTCACTGCTGAGATTTGATGATTATTGAATTTGACAGCCCTATATGATTTACAGAGTAAAAAAAATGACTTTTATGTCAAATAATTACTTGGTGTGAGTGTTCCATCCTGAAGTCTATAAAGAAATGTATTCGATTTGTTTTAAATGATTAATACTCATAAGTTTAAAGAATTTGCTGTACCCAACAGAACCATTTGTAGTTTGTTATATGCATGCCCAGGTTCTGAGGGACACAGGTTACCACAATAACTCTTTAAATTATGTACGTATATATGAGCATCTTACTGAACATGCCACTGTTGCTAACAGATGTATAGGCATTTGCAAATCAGAAAAAGTGCATGTATGCATCTGCCATAGATCACACATTTATAAGTGCCCGTTACTTTCCGAATGTGTTGGTGTTTTTTTTATTTTTACGTGTAAATGGATTTTTTCAAGAAAAAGTTCACATCAATAAATTAAAGACACTTATAGTACATTCAGTTCAGGTGACAGTAGCACTTGCTGTTGACAGCACTTGGAACGGGCAGAAGAGCAGCACAAAGCAATTCTTAAAATAATGTCTTGTTTACAATGACTCATATACCAACATAGCTACTCACATACCTATTCAGAGACCCACACAGTCACTCACACACCCACATACACACCCACTCACACACCCAAACACAGATCCATTTAGCCACTCACACTTTCAATCACTTAGGCATGCAGTCACACACACACACTCACAGACCGATATAACCAGTTATACACACCCATTCACCAACCCACACAGCCACTCACAGACCGCTAGTCACTCACACATGCACTCAGCGACCCATAGAGCCACTCACAAATCAACTTACATGCCCACACAACCACTGACACGCCCACACAAACACTCATACACCTACTCATAGATCCATACAACCAATGATAACTCCACTCACCAACCCATGCAGCCACTCACACACCCACTCACAGGCCAATGCAATCACTAACACACCCACTCACAGATCCGTACAACCACTCACACACCCACTTACACACCCGCACAACCACTCACACACCTACTCACAGACTCATACAACCACTGAAAAATCCACTCACTGACCTATACAGTCACTCACACACCCACTCACAAGCCACTACAACCACTAACACACCCACTCACACACTCATACAACCATTAACACATCCACTCACAAACCCACACGGCTACTCACACACCCATTCACACAGCCACTCACACATTCACTAATTGACTCATACAACCACTCACACACCCACTCACAGATCCACACAACCACTGGCACACCCACTCACACACCTACACTGCTACTCACACACACATTGACACAGCCACTCACAGATCAACTCACTGACCCATACAACCGCTCATAGACCCAGTCACACACCCACCTACACACCTGCATAACCGTTTACACAGCCACTCACAGACCCACACAGTCAACAGCCACGGGAAAAAGAGTTTCTGGATTTCCGGTAGGGAGAAAAAGTCTTACTGTGCTCAGCAAACCCTCCATCAATACGACCTACTCGTTCCCGGGCTGGACCACATCTTAGCATGTCTGTGCCTCGGTACCGGTAGAAATAGTCTTTCAAAACAGCCGAGTCATGTCATCCTGCTGTTAAAGACATGTTGCTTGTATTTTTGTGTCTCTTCTTGTCTTACTGCCAAAACAGAGTCGCCTCTGAATGTCTAAATTATTTATTTATGTACAGTAGTCCCTCCTTCGAATTATAGAGAGACGCCAGGTAACATTATGAAAAAATGGGCAGGGGTTGGTATTGAACCCTGGTCTTAGGGACACTGTGAGGCTCTACAATGGCGGCCATATTGGAGTGGTCATAAATAGCAAGAGGCTGTACCTCATACAGCTTCCAGTTTAAAAGAATGAGGTGTAAATATCAAAGTTCCTTAATTTTTTATTCTTGTAGACCGGTCCCCATTTTACAGACACATGTCTGAGGTATAGGAACATGCTAGGTAGGGTTTTTTTCACTAGAGAAAAAAAAATTGGGTCTCAAAAACACTGGCTGTTTTAGGGTGGTTGTACATCAATAGACAGCCTGGAGATTTTTTATCACACAATATTTTGAGTATTACAAAACGACCTACTTTTAAAAATACGGCTGTTACTTAGGTCTGTTATTTTGCAGTAAGACAAGAAGAGACACAAAAATACTAGCAACATGGCGGACCATTTCCAAACGAAACGAGACATGCACTAGTCTTTAACAGCACGAGGACATGAATCAGCTGTTTTTTAACACTATTTCTACCTGTACCGAGGCACATACACACTAAGATGCGGTCCAGCCTGGGAACGAGTAGGTCGTATTGACGGAGGATTGCTGAGCACAGTAAGACTTTTTCTCCCTACAGGAAATCCAGAAATTCGTTTTCCTGTATTCTCACCGCATGTCTTAACATTTTTTAGGATCAGTGCAAGGGATGCTTAAAAGAGAGGAATGGTTTGAAACAAATCTCTACAATTGCACTTCTTTGTGTATTCTTCTTATTACAATATAGTGTTCTACAGGCCCCTCCACCCAGACAGACCATGAGGCGCAATTTGGCCATAAAATAAGTATGTTGCAAAAAGAAATTTTTATTATGTTTCATGTTGTGTGCTTCCTGTTTTGTCCAGGATCACGAATGTGTTCAACATTTTTTTAACCTTGCTTTCTCACAATAGTGATGTCAAAAGTTGTATATTAATACGCACAGGATCTAAGCACTAATTACTGTTACTTTCAAGGGCACTTACACCATTTTATGAAGTACCTTCATTTACGAGCAGCCGAATGCCATTACCTGCCCACAGGAGTGGTGGGCAGGCGGTATTTATTAACTTGCATTTTACTTTTTCTTCTCCATGACAGGTACTGCGTGTTCAGAATCAACCGTTGTATTTTTTTTAAATGCTCACACAATAGGTGTGCATGCATTATCTTTATTTTCACTTTACTATAGGTCCTGCACAGATTGGTACACAAGGGGTTGGTCCCTTTGATGTCCTGAAGAAGAGGTTTAGGGGAAAACCTCGAAACATGTTGACACAATACTAGGGATTATAATTACGTAAGTTATTTTTCCCTTTTATTAACCCCTTTTTAACTTGCCAACTGGGAGCAGGAATAAAACTTTGGCTCACTAGTTAGGTAATTTTTAAATATCACTTACACCACTCCACCTACACTGCATTACACATATCCTGACAAAATATGTGCTCCTACGTAACTCCGCAAGTCGCAGCACGCACCAAGCAGTAGATGCTTGGGATGGCCCCAATGATGAAGCATGTCACCTAGGGGCAACCCTGGGTTAGTGAGGGGACGCAAGAAAAGAAATGTTTCTATTCAGCTAACAGAGGTTGGTTTCCACCCAATTGGTGAATGTCCTTGGCTAGGTTCTTTTGATCCGCCATCCACGGATCTTTTTGCTACACTTTGAACACATAGGAGGGTGAACCTAGCCCAATACTCCTTCTCCCCCTGTTTCTGATTGGAATTCTAGGGCACGTCACTAGCATCCAGGATCCCCCATTTTTGTAGACTCTTGAACTGAAACATGGCCATTAGGGACCATGCAGCCTAACAATTTAACAGCCACTTGCAGATGAGCTACCAGGTACGCCATTCCTGACCTATTGACAGAGATGAATAACCACAAATACAGCATAATATTCACAAAAACACTGAATGGAGCTAGGAATTTATAAGCACCAAATTTGTAAATAAGATGGCTTCCTGAGTGGTCCAAAACAGAGCTTCTCCAGAGGTCTGATTTTACCCCTACTTCTACTTCTATGAATAGCAGTAACCTCTCGCACTTGAGCTACATACAAATATGCACACAAAAAATCACCTTCTTATATATTAAAACTTATGTAGTCCTCTGGCAAAGTGTATGCTACAGCTCAAGGGCTAGGTGTGTGCAGAGCACCAAGCATTGTATCCTTTTAAGACTGACAGACAAGATTTCCCTGCATGGTTTGCAAGCCAGAACACTAACACATTTGCTCAGAGGCAGGCATCTTTCTCCATCATAATCACTATTAACATACCTTAAGGGAGGTGCACACGATTTGTGGAGATTGGCTCATGATTAAGTGCCCCCTCTTGTGATATTAATAGCAGGTTCCAATAAAGCTCTGCAAATCGAGCACTAGCAGAGAGAATGACACTCTTGCGCTACCTGCTAACAATGTGGATTTAGTCATCGCAAACATCTGCACTCTCATATTAGTAAGGTCCAACACAGCAGGAAATCACCTGTCAAGCGCTGTTCATAAGACACAAATGTTCTTCTTTCATCTTGACCATAGCATTAGACTGCCTGATAATTACAAAAGGTAGTGTGGTGTAGTACCCCATGTTCTTTTAGGTCTTTTACCGAACCAGTGACAGTGAATTGATTAAAGAAGAAGGGGACTGTTGGTTATTTAGAAGCCTTCATCAGTTCTCTACAACTATCACTAAACACCCTAATCATGCAGTCCGCTTTCTGTCCCACAAAAGGCACCTACTCCTGAAGCACATGCCTAACACCATTGGTAGAGGTAATATCTAACAACAGGCTATTTAAAATCCTTTTATTGGGGATTTAAAACTATGTGTAAACTCTGTGCAGGACCCCATCACCTATCCTGCAACATATGTAACCATGCAAGATGAGCATAAAAGAATTCTTTACCTCTACAAAACATGCCATGTATTGTTGTTTGACTAGTATAGCATAAAGCAGCCAGGATACCTTACTCGAAAATGACTGGGTGCAGTCACTTTAGAGGGAGGAAGGGATTCTCTAGGCAATGAACCGTGGAGAGGCAAGTGGAGTAGACGCATAATGTTGTATGGAGCTGAGGAGTGGTAGAGCAGCCGATTATCTGAAAATGCTGCACATGCTTTCCCATTTTGAGTTCAGAAACAAAGAAATCAGAGATGCAAAAATACAGCATCCTTATCAGCTGAATGGCCTAACCCAATTCTCTCTATGCTGCTCTGATGACACCCACTTGACACACTCCTCCAGCAGGTATGCTTTGTTCATTCAGCCTGTGGACTAAAGCAACAGCAGCTGATGTCCTGTAAAGATATGGAGAACTCATTAGAACCTGATGAATTGTTGCAGTTGTTGTATCTGGAACACATTTTCTCAATCACTCCTTTTAAAGAGCCGGCCATTGCTTTTACACTTGCTTTAAACTGTTGTATCTGACCACAAGTTACTGTTATAAATATTGGTTTTGCTTTGAAAGAGCATCCTAGATTGTATTTAACAATACATGTTTATATCTGCTTTTTAAGAATGTCTGCCAATTGCCACCACCATGTCTTCCATCACACTTTTAGATATAGGACATTTAGTTTCACTTATGATACCAGTGTTAGACCTGGGGGTTCTGATTGTCAGAGAATACGCCCTGTACAAGCAGGGACCACCACTCTAGTCAGGGCAAGCTAGATACACACTAAAAGATAACCTGTGCTCATCCTTTGGTAGCTTGGCACAGAACAGTCAGGCTTATCTAAAAAGGCAATGTGTAAAGTATTTGTGCAACACACACACACAGTAACATAATGAAAACACTGAGGAAGAAAAATAGCTCATATTTGTAGGACTAGAACAACACCAAAATGACTAAAATCCAATAAGTAGAACCAGAGTTATGAATTTGTAAAGAATAAATCAAAAAGTAGTGCTTAGAAGCAAATAGCGCTTGAGGGTTACTTGAGGTTGTGCTGGAACGAGGTAAACCCAAAGTTCAAGCTGACCATGATGGAGGGCAGGCCGTCTACACGACTCACACAGGTTCTGCTGAAAAAGTACCTTGGATGGGTCAAGCGTCCTCTTTGAAGACTCAGTGCAACTGTTCCAATACACGCAGGCAATGAAGCCTTCGTCGATGAACCCCTTTATGATGTAGGCACTGCATCTTCGTCGAGCTGTGCTGTCCATTGTCATTGAGCCGTGAGGTCCAATGAAATGTACTGTCATGTTAGTGTCAGAGGTTCAGTATTCATACTTAGTTGTGCCTTTGAAGTGGGGATGACTTCAAAGCAGGCCCTTGAAGTGCACAGGTCCCACTTTCTTCCAATCTCTGGCTCCAGATTATCCTTAGGGGGTAATAGGCCCTTTGTGTGGCAAACAGGACACTGCCTACTGGGGTGTAAGTGTCCGCTCCCCCCTCTTTCTGCCGTGAAAGACCTATCAGGATGTAGATGAATGCAGATGAGTTCTCTGTCACACCCACCCTTCCTGTGTTTGTGGCTGTCTACAGGGAATGCACAAAGTGTAGCTGTCACCCACTCCAGACATGTGTTGTAGACAGGCTGCAGGGCACACAGAGTAGTAAGAACAGAGAAATGCCCACTTTCTAAAAGATAACTAAAATCGGGCGACCTCTGCACACCGTGCTGTTTGCACTGCTAGAAATGAGGGTGCTGACCTCTCAAAGTGAACCTGATTTACCAATTTTAGCCAAGTAATCCACTATAATCTTTGTTAATCCACAACTTTAATCAATAGTTCATCCATCTTTGTTGTAATCACTCCGGAGACAGTGGTGATAACATAGAATGTATTTGTTTTATCTCGCATTTTCAAATGTCATTTGCTGCCATCCAAGCTGAAACAAAGACACATGCTTGTAACATTCCATAAGCCGGTACTGTCAAAACAACCCAATGCATTTCGAACAAAGTTCTTCGTCAGGGGTACTGAAAGTAAATCAGAAAAAGCTACATGAAAAAACATTGTCCTGCCTTTGATATTAAGTCACAGCAACTTAAAATCACATCAACTTATCTTCCCCAAACCCCCCTCCTGAATCCCCTTCTGTGTGTGCTAGTAAAACAAAACTCATTGAAAAACATTTCCTACCCAGCTTGTCTTTGCCTCTCATTCCCCACGTGAAAACCCATATTAGCTTCCTTAAAAAACCCAAACGTGCTCCCTCCCATTGATAGAGCCCATCTCTGCAACCTCGCTCCTTTTACCTCGTTCCGCCGAAACCGGCAGTCAATTTGTGTGTTTTTCTTCGTAGTCACTGCCGCTCTACACCCAACATCACTGATCTTAAAACCACCCTTCACACGTTTTCCTTATCAAAGCCCAATTAAACTAACCATGTGACCCACCCCGTGTCGTAATTCTAAACAAAAACCAACAAGTGCCTCATATACCCACAATGCACCACCCTTGACAAACCAACACGTGCCTAACATATCCACAATGCACCACCCTTGACAAGAAAAGGAGGTGGCCTTTTAAAGCAAAAAATATGGAAAAGGGCTTGCAAAAAAGAAACCCACTGGGAAGAGGAACTGGATTTGGGACCTTCTTTACACCGAAGACCTACTAAAACTACTAGGCAAAATGAAACTATTGATCAACCCCATTTGGGGAACGATTAATTTTATAACTTTGATTTATTGAAAAGAAACAAAGTATGCTTTAAACCAGTGTAAATGTGCAAAGGCACCGGGACCGGACGGAATCCCAATTGGTTTGTTTTTGGATAACCAAGATCTTTGGGCCCCGCTTTTAGCAAACGTTTTAAATAAAATTGCCCAAATAGGTGCCCCTCCATCATGGAAGACAATTGTAATTGTTCAAATCTACAAACTATAGACCCATTTCTTTAATAGATTCTATCGCAAAAATAATGGGTCTGCTGCTTTTAAATAGATTGGAGGAATGGGCCCTGGAAAAGAATATTATAACCGATGCCCGTTTGGCTTTAGAAAAGGGAAAGGCACTGTGGATCAGTGCCTGAACCTGAGTCTTATTATAGCAAAATATATGTCAGCCAAAAAAGGCCATCTCTATCTTGCCTTCATGGATCTGTCCGCAGCCTTTGACAGTGTGGCACAGCCTATGCTGTGGCAGATCATGGAGGCAATGGGGATTGACCTGAATATTATTAATTTTATTTGCGACTTGTTCTCAGGTGACTCAGCCTGTGTTCGCTATGGAAAGGGAGATGAGTGTACCAGGTATTTTAAAATTGCTAGAGATGTGAGGCAGGGATGTGTTCTTTCCCTCCCTTCTATTTGCACTCTATACCAATGAGGTAGAATCTGGCCTGCTGGGATTTACTTCAGACGTTCCTTATATTAATTCTTTAAAAATACCAATACTATTATTTGCGGATGACGCAGTAGTTTTAGCTCAAACCAGTAATGCGCTGAATCGTTTAGTGTTGAATGCACGCAATTTATCAACAATCTGGATATGAAAGTTAACTATTCAAAGTCCTTTATCCTAGTGCAGGCCCAAAACAGCGGAAACAGCCCCAAATTAACATTAAAGGGGGAAAGCTGGTAGTTGTTGATTCTTTTCACTATTTAGGGATTATGTTTGGCTGTCAAATTACCTAGCAAAACATGATGGTAAATAGGGGGATGCAGATGGATAAGAATATTGGGGCCCTAACTAAATTTATTTAAAAAACTAGTTTAAAACCTGTAGATGTAATAAAAACAGTGTATGAAGCTAAGACAGTATCTGCTGCCACTTATGGAGTGGCTGTTTGGGGAACCAGAGATTGCGCAAAACTGCAATCTATTGAAGATAACTTTAAAAAAAAGTTAATCTCACTGGCAAAGTCATGCTCCAATTTTAATTGTCAAATGGAACTGAGAGCCCCTTATAACACCGATAAAATCTCTGTGGCACCAATTTTAATGTGACACTCAATATGGCGAAAGAAGAACCTCTCATTGACAAGAGATATTGCAAAGGATGTTTTGAAATTAGATGGGGTGGGTAAAATCAGCTGGCTACGCTATGTCGAATCTACTCTGAAAGCAGCTGGGTTGCATCATCTCTTTGTAGACCCTACAACTTGTTGGTCTATTTCTAAGAATGACTTGAAAATTCATTTGCTATCTAATTTGCAGACAAGAGGGAGGCTCTAAATACTAAGCTATTGACAGTTAAAGCATACCTGGCAGCCCCTACCATAATGCAAATGGATATAAATTCAACATGTATCGTTCGTCACTAATCTACAACACAGGTATATCTTGGTGAGATTCCGGTTAAATTACATCCCTCTGATGTTGGGTTTTCCTCCTAATATCTATGTTGCCTCCGATCTCCCATTTTGTACCTGTGATGAGCGATCTATACAGAATGATATGCATTTCTGTTTATCTGTAAATTGTATTGTGATGAAAGTTACTGTCTGACCCTCTTACCTGTTTATCTTTAGCGTCTGTCTTTTTTATCTGCCCTAAAAAAGAGACGTTCAATCTTTTAGGGCTAGATGTAGGTAAATCATATTTACCGACTCTTAAATACCGAATTTTACCGATTCGGTATTTAAGAGTCAGTAAATATGAAGGGGGGATATGTAGGAAAATCCAGATGTTTATTTACCGAATCGGTAAAATTCGGTATTTATCGATTCGGTAAATACCGAATGGGTATTTCCTATTGATTCCTATGGGCTGTGAAGCCCATAGGAATCAATGGGAAATACCGATTCGGTAATTACCGAATCGATAAATACCGAATTCTGCAAGGGTGCAGGGGGTGTCACTTTGACACCCTCTGGCACCCCTGTTTTAGGCTTGTATGGCATGTATGTGTGCCACATGGCAGAGGTGTACATGCACAGATGTGCATGTACACCTGAATCGGTATTTTACCATGCAATTGTATTGCATGGTAAAATACCGATTTTCAAAGCCCTGTGTCAAAGTGAAACTTGGCACCTACATACCAAAAATGCATTTTCGGTAATTTTACCGACCGGTATATTTACCGATTCGGTAAAATTACCGAAAATTCCAGTTTTTTCCCCCTACATCTCAAAATCCAATTACCGGTCGGTAACGGCCGAATTCGGCCGTTACCGACCGGTAATTGGCCACCTACATCTGGCCCTTAATCTTTTAACTTTAAAAGAGGAATCAACTTATTGAATTGTGTTAATAATTATGTGTGTATACATTTTGTATGGGGTAAATGTGTATAATTCTTTGTATTTTAACTTTACTGTAATGTTGTGGAATGTTTTTATTTGTAGTACACGTTTTATGCCTTCATTATGTTGGTGAAACAAAGTTATTAAGACTGACTCACTAATATGGACCTGGGTGGAGACAAGTGACTCTCCTCCTGCCTTGGGCTGTAGAGTACTGCGCACAGTACAGGTCTGGAAGTTCAAGAAGGAAATCGTATTATTTTATTATATATACAGATTGGGGGGTGAAACTACAGTGCATCCTCCATCTGATCCTATACACATACTTCATGTTTGCCCAACCCATTTTCAGCATGTAAATGCTGAATCCTCCCTCTTAAGCATGAAGTCTGTGCTGAAAAAGGAAAATGTTGACTCTGAGAACCCACACATATTTGGGATAAGATTTAGGCTAGAAAGGGGCGGAATCATATGATGAAGAGATAGTCAATGACAGCCAACCCATGCATTTTTTTTAATAAACAATATTCCCAACGAAATTGGCTATATGGAAAAAAGTTATAGTAAAGCTAAAAGTCTTACTTAATTGATCACAAATACACTGCTTTCTAAGATAGCTGGAGGCTATTGCACCTGATGCAGTAATCTATATTGTACTATTGGTGATCTCTGCTCATAAGTTTGAATGATTAAATAGTTCAGTTGATTGATGTGCCTGTTGCAAAGATTTTCTTGCATAAGTAACAGGCTTCTATTTTATGTAAGATTGTGTTGCAGAGATCCTTACTTAGCCTTCAAGTCGGACATGATAATCGGGTAAAATAGCTCAGTGTTATGCACACTACAGCCAGTAGCAGGTAACCTGCATGGCATATTGTGAATCAATGCAGGTTTTAACTGCATAGTTATAAAGGGTTCATTTGCATATTATGAAAGACTTATTTCATGTTGATAACATTCCCTTCGTACTGTATGCTATGTCAATTGTTAGTGTAATTACACATACAGGCATATATGATGTACCTACTATTATTACACGTTTTACATATGCTGCGAAGTCCAGTGAAAACATTTTGCATCACACTTTATCTATTTCAAACTTAAGTGACACTTGAATGTACCCTTTGTTGTTGAATTTAGAGGCGAGTTTACGACTGTGCTGCTCCATTTGACCTTCAAATGCTTCCCGTAGGGCATACATTTTGGACAAATGAAATCTAGTTTTTGTCCAAGAAGTGATTCATTGATGTGAGTTTGTGGGTGGAGGGACTACTTGGACTTTGTTTGTGAGTCCTTGAATATGTCCCAGTGTCAGATACATTCCAGGAGATTTAGTGGGACAAGAACAAGTTTCGCTAGAAACCACGTGACACTGTTGAATCGCTACTACCTAGTCCTCACAATTGTGGAAGCGGGGCCCCAATACCCATACTGTTTATCCATCACTGCTTTCTATATGTAAACACAAAATAATAGCAACTACTTTCACCCGGAAGTGTTAGAGTCCGTACAATGGGAATAGTAGCCACACATCATGAATAAAATCCACCTATTATTGAGGCAATAGTGGCACCACCCTCAACTTGGGAAATAGCCATTTTGAAAACAGAAAGTTTAAAGGTGCTTTATGTAAACAGGACATTAGTCTGAACAGTGTCTGCCGTGCTCTATTTGACTGTTTCTAAGATAATGTTACCCTTTCTTTCTAAGCCTCTGTTTCACTTCCCGGTGCTCTGAAGTGGTCTGTGTTTTGAATGTGGCACCTAAGAAATCACCAATAATTACTGCTTGACTAAGGACCCTCTCTGGTAGAGCCCTTGCAGGATGAAACTCCACACACTCCATCTAGTTGTGTGAGATTGTTACCTAGTTCAAAGCCTTTGAAATAACCCCTTTATCCAAGGCGAAAGACATTAAAACCTGTACAATGGAAGTGCGAGCCGGTGCTGCCATTATAATGGTAATTCTTATTATATTACAGCCCTGGGGCAAAAGGATAAAATGTGCAATTAACAGGAAGTTGCAGTAGTTAAAAGTGCCTGTGCTAAAATGTGTATGTGCTATCATCAAAATATATGACTTCCTCTTAATCCTCAGGACAAGTTATGAATGGATCTAATTAGATAAGTTTTATTCACATTTCGTGAGCTCTACTCCTCAGAGATTCTTCTTTTTTACAGACCTTATATCTAGTGCAGGACTGCGGGAAGAAAGGTGCACAGGGTTTTCACTCCTTGGTTAATTGGTCCCAAAGAATGAATTTCACAACACATTGTCTTGCAAAAATAAACACTTTATTAGGCAGTGTTTTTAAGTTCTTTGTGACAGCAGCACCCCCAAAATGAAGTACATTCCAACTACTTTTTTTGGATTTTAGTTTTGTGCCAGCTGTAAATGTCATTATGTTTAACTGTTTAATTAGATAATTACTGGGAGGAGATGTGGCCTAGCGGTCCCAGCTGCTTCAGCTGCAGCCCTTGGAACCTGAAAACCCATGTTTGACTCTCAACCTCAGTGCCAAACTCAACATTGTGTGATTTTGGGCAAATAATATAATCTCCCTGTGCCTAAATGTGTGTAAAATGTATTTGTGTAATCCTCGCTTGATGTCCACGAGTCTCCCAACTCCTCACATAATTTGCACCACTCTGTTGTTTCACACTAAATAAATAAGCAGTAGTACATTTCAGCACATACTAACAAAAGTTCTGCATGGAGCAGCATAGCACATTATGGAATCAGCCCACATCAAAGTTCCTCCTGGGTCCCTGCTCTTCCAGCACGCAGCTCCGTGGATCACTCGAGCAGTGCTCTGCCTCTACGCCCGCTTCGGACCCTGGTTCGCGCCCCCGTGGTTCACCCCCGAACGCACTCGCCTCCAGCCATCAGTTTTTTTAGGTTTCGGCTACCGTCGCACTGCGTAAGCAGTGGGCGGAGCCGAAATCTTTTGTGAGTAGTATGGGGGCCTGAACACGCCCCTCTTCTCCATTGGCTGGCCTCGTAAATGCTGGCCAGCCATTGGAGGAGAGGAGCGTCACTCAGTTCAGGGCCCGCCTTGACACGATTCGGGGGCGTTTCTGGGTCTTTTTTTAAGTCCCGCCCTCTCCTCTTCCCATTGGCTGGAATTTTACCTTCCAGCCAATGGGAAGGGGAGAGCACGCCCCCGAATCCCTACAGGACGCTGTGCTTTCCGAGCAGCGTCTACCGAGGCCATGCAGTAAGCCTCTGCCCCCCTGTTTGTGCTGTTGTTTCTTGTTTTTGTATTAGGGGCCCCCGGCAATGCTCTCAAATCATCCCTGTACCTCCACGGGGGAATCACAGCGTCCGCCTTGTGAAGCGCCGCAGGCGTTTGTTTGGTATGGCTCCAGGGTGCAGCTTTCGGCGTGTGTGGCGCAGCTTGCAATACCTTCCGTGTGTCCTTCTGTCTCTCCGGGTTGTTGCTAGTGCCCTTCTATAATGAATCACCTCATCCACGGCACCGGGTCATGTCTCCCTTCAGCGCACCGCAGTTAAGTTGGGGTCAGTTTTATGCACGCAGCGGGTCTCTCTCCCAGCACCGCATTGTCTGTGCCTCCGAACCGGTGCTTCAATGATATTGGGCCATGCACCTTACTGTATGTCCTCTCGCCTCTCAGCCCATGGCACGCGTCATGTATAGTCCCTTGCCTCTTATTTTTGTATTAGGGCCCCCCACAATGCTCTCAAATCATCCCCGTTCCTCTGAAGGGGAACCGCAGCGTCTGCCTTGCGTAGCGCCGCATGCGTCTATTCAACGTGTGCCCAGGGTGCAGCTTTCGGTGTGTGTGGCGCATCTTCCAATATTCAGCGGCAGCAGCTGATATCTGCTCTTTTTCTCGCGCGCCTCTGTCTCTGCCCCTGAATCTTATCTGGTGCCGGCTCGAAGTCCAGAATCCAGGAGCAGGCGGGTGCGTGCTTGCGTTGCGCTAACATCATTGAGTGCTCTTCTTCCCCCACATGTGGAGGCTGAACTTTCCCTCTGTGACCCCGGCCCAAGAACCGCGAGCAGGCTGCTGAGTGAGCAGAAAGTCGCAGGTGACAAGAGGCTGTATCATTTCATTGATATCACGAAGCAGGGCCAAAGGGACAAGCACTGAAGCTCCTGCTGTGCAACTGGTAGGTTTTAATACCGCTTCTACCACCCAATCAACCCCGAGCAGAGCACTTACGAGCCGTTTGGAAAAAATGACTTGTCAAACATCGCGGCTTCAGACTGTCAGCCCGACGTGAATGAAAACCAAATTCTGCAAATTTGGGCACTGACTAGGGCCTGGGTACTTAAGGTGCAACAAACTGAAATACCTCAGAAGATGAAGGAAGTCCTGGCTACACCTGTCTCTGACTTAATGCTGAATGGTATTTTCATACCATTTAATTTTGCTTTGTGACAAGACAACGGTGCATGCACCTGCAATGTGGATTCTGATATTACAGTGTTGCTGTACAAATCTGGGCAACACACTCCCCTCCCGACTCCCGCCTCAGATATTGAAGCTGCCTGCTCTGAACCATAGCAGAGGTGAGAGATGTCGCACACTCCTCTCTGGGGCCCCGGTAAGTTCACTTCATTTTGCTCTGCTCCAGGATCCGCTGCTGCCAGTCTCCCTCCACATCTGCGCTGCCCTAGCCTGCTGCTGCTCCTGAGACCTCACACCTCCTTTTCCCTGTCTGGATCCCAGTTTGGGCTGTCACGAGCTCCTATATTATGTACTCTGATTTTTTTTTACTTTTGGTGTGCACAGACCCATTCGCTATGTGTACGTGCTTTGCATGTTTATAGTCAGTCACTCAGTGGATAGGTGTGTCGCTGGTAGAAGGGGGCCCGCAGCGTGTCGGCCGGCACTGAGTAGGGTGCATGGAGAAGCTTTGACTGAGTCCTCTTTTACGCAACAACCCTCACGTTTCGTGTCTACAAAAATACAGGGTGTCCGCCGGTTTCGTATGATTATGAGAAGAAGTGATCTGGTTACTAAACTGCACTCTTCGGAATCAGAGATCCGAGTTTGCAAATTGGTTGCTTCTGCTCTGCGTTATGTGATCCTGCCCAAATTACCCGAGTGTCTTCATCTGACCCGCGTCTCTTGCCTGGCAAAAATAAATGGGATTGCCTCAGTGCATTATGTAAAGTTTGAATTGTATGTTCTCCATGAAAAACATACTTGTAGTTAAAAAATAACTTAATGATGGTAAGTGATGAGCATTATACGTGGTAGGTTGTATATGAGGCGCACTTGTTTACAAGTTGGATTCTGAACCAAACCGACACATCAGTGATTGCTGGCCATTTACTTAACCCTCAGATGTCTTTAATGCGATTCAATTGTGCGAATGACTCGGTGAAGGCTTGTATCAGCTGTGCTCTTCTGCTTCAGTTTCAGTTATTTGTTTGATGCTGGGACGATTCTTGCACGGTGCTTCAATCAGACGGTGTGTTTGTGTGTGTCTGTGTGAGTTTTTATGTGTGTTTATGTGTGACAGGTGTATGTACCTGATGCGTTCTTAAAGATAGAGCAACATTATTCTTTATTAGTTCCAACACAATATGTTTTCGTACAGGTGGTGTTGTAAACCCATGTAAATAAGAAGGTGCTTTCATTTGTGAGAGTGAAGAAAAAGGAAGATCAGTAAAATAACATAGTTGCCCAAGATCACACAATTTAGTTAACCCAGAAGCTGCGATAGATGCAGGCTTTCTGGTTTTACTTTGTCCCAAAGGCAAGACCTCTTGGCTATGCCAATGCTTGTTATTTTAAGTAATAGTTTCAGTATGCTATAAAGGATGCAAATCTGTTTTCACCACGCACCTTGCATGCAGTATTAATTAGATCATCTCAGATTGAAGATTCCAGCATCTTTGTAGCCTTTGGTTCTGCAGAGTACTTCCTAAAGAAAGATGGGAATGGGCAGGATTTCAGGATGTTGAAGAATAGTTATTTCTGTCTCCGTTTCATTTTCAGCTCTGTAGCAAGAACTCTAAACATAACAAGCATTTACAATGCAACGGTTTCGCCTTTGGAAAAGTTAGAGCTATTGGCAATGTAAATGACAATGCCATTTATTTATCTGTTTTCAAAACCAACACATAAATACAAATTTTGTCATTTACAATGCCAATAGCTTAAACTTTTCCAAAGGCGAAACCGTTGCATTGTAAATGCTTGTTTTATTTCTCTTAACCAGGTTTGACCAGATTGATTTATTTAAAAAAAGGGTTTTCTCTTTCTTTGTTGACTGTCTTATTCCTGTGCAGCCTTTAGCCCTTAGCCTCCCATGGCTTCCCACTGCTAATGCCTCAGCGGCCCCTCCTGCTCCTGCATTCTCTTTCCTGCTCCAGTTACCGCCTCCTAGCTGCCCGGCTCTCCCCGGAGCTCTACTTAATGGAGACAGCTGCGCGGCCGCACCACCGGCACGCCACCGGCGTGCCAAAGGCTAGCCTGTCTGCGCCTTGACCGTGACCAGCGCCAGGGGCCCTGGTGATTCGACCTTTCACCGCTACAACCCTGCCGCCCTCCTCGCATTCAACCCCGGTAGAAACAACAACTGCCAGCTGGCGACGCCAAACTCCACCCACAGCCAATTCTCCTGCTGACACTGCCGACATTCCTTCAACAGCCACAGCACCGCCACGACCTCCGCACCCATGCTAGACGCCCGCACCAAAGAAGCCCTGAAATGCATCCTCCTCAACTTGCACTCACTGCACAGACACGCCGTAGAGATCTGGGATCTCCTCAACACCCTCTCGCCAGACGTCTCCTTCTTCACGGAAACCTGGACGAACGCCACCTCTGCCCCCGATATCACCACCGCCATTCCCCACGGCTATAAGATTCAGAGGAAAGACCACCCCCACCGCCCAGGAGGAGGACTTGCGATCGCACACAAGAGCTCCCTCTACCTCCACACCGGCAGCACGAAAGACTCCCTCTCCAACACCGAACACCTCCACTTCCAGGTCCAGACCAGCCCCAGAACCACAATGCACTCCTCCCTCACCTACAGACCTCCTGGACCCATCCCCCTTTCACCAATGCCATTGCCGACCTCTTTGCTCCCCACGCCATCGCCTCCATGGACTTCATACTCATCGGAGACCTGAACTTCCACCTCAACAACAACAGCGATCCCGACTCCACCGCCCTCCAGGACAACATTGCCAACCTCAGACTGAAGCAGCTCATCACCACCCCCACCCACAAGGCTGGATACACCCTCGACCCCATCTTTGCATGAGGAGGAAACATCCACTCCTCCGACCTCACCCTGGCAGCGACCCGGTGCATCCCCAGAACCAGAGCTGGAGGAAGAGCCTTCACCTACGTCGCAGCCAAAGCCTGGAACGAGCTCCCAGTTACCATCAGACGCTCCCCTACCCTGCACACCTTCAGGAAGAGCCTCAAGACCTGGCTTTTCAGCTAATCCGCAGCTGCACCCCCCCCCCCTCCTCCCAGTGCTTTGAGACCCTCATGGGTGAGTAGCACACTTAAATATTCCCTGATTGATTGAATAATTGATGTCTTGACAATATTTTTTATTGTATGGTTCTATTGATTTAGAATTTGGTGGATGTGTATTCTGTCACAAAGGTGATTGATATCCCATCCATCTAATTACAAGTGCATTTCATTATCCTATTGCACTTGTGTTTAGGTGGATTGGGTATTTGTAACCTTTCTGATGAAGTTCCCCACCACCAAACTCTAAGTCAGGAAAGATGTTGTATTGTCAATAGGGATAATTTTGAGATGGAGTATGTGAAACTTGATGTTTCTTGTGGGGTGGGAAGGTGCATTGAGGACATTTGTTTACATAAATGAAGGCAGTCTCAAACTGATAAACAGAGACCACTGAGTAGTTTTCTTAATTTTAATTAATTTCGTGATTGAAAATCAGGGTGTCCTGGAGGAGCAAATAGCCTAGGCACACATAAAAGGCAGTAAACAGAAATGATAGCTGTCTGTAGAGAAACCACGCATATAGATAACAAGTGTCTTCAGGATGAAAGGAAAAAGGTCTTGTCTGAAACCAGCCGACACGTGTTTCGTCGCACAATGGAGAATTGCTCCGCAACTTCTTCAGGGCTGGGAATGGATACAATAAATACAATTAATATATGGCAAGTACAAACATTCATGCTAAGGGCTTTACAACTTGTCCTGGAGGATCAATCTTACACAATTGTGAAGAGTTTCTCCATATAACATGTGGGCGGTTATTTATTAATTAACTTTGATATGAGCAAGAAAAATGTAAAATTTTACACTCATTCATAAATTAGTTGTGCCAGCAGCCTCACTAGTTTTTATGTACAGAGAGAGTCTGTCATATGCTCATTATGGAGATTTGGGCCTGGGTGGCTCCAATGAAGTTAAATGTAGAGGGATGAATTTTTTAGCTCATACTGTATTTTTTAATGTGTTCTTATTTTTTTGAGGTGAGAAGTCTTGGTTTTAGCTGAAGTGCCCTGGGAGGAATGATGAGGAATGTTTTGTCTTTGTTGAAATATAGTCCCCTTCACTCCTTTAAGCAGATACTCGTTTAATGAACTTTTTAGAGAATGCAAATTGATGTAGGAAAACTATGTGTTTCTGCATAGTTGACGTATGATGAGGAGGAGGCGAACGAGGAGAGATTCAGTGGGAAACGCTGTTCAGCTTGCTTTTGCTGCTTGTCGGAGTTCACTGGGCATGATCGGGGGCGATTGGAGAAATGTGGCCAGCATCTCAGGCCACACCTTGGCCCCATGGCCCGATCCCTGAAATCCCACCCATGCCTGTGCCGTTAGCTGCTGATAGCCGTTAGCTGATAGCCTTTAGCCTCTGCACTGCTACTGCCAACCACCCACATCTTATTTGTTGAGATTGCTACCAAGTTCCAGTAAGGCAGTAGGGCAGCAAGGATGGAAGGCATCCAGGCAGCAGTTTGGCAGGGTGCTGGCAGTTGAGCCTGTGATAGAGGTGTGAAGCGGGAGCCCAGCTTTCTCTGACGCAGCTCCCATTGACTATAGTACACCCGTTTAGAGTCTAAGGGACCGGGAAAAAGAGCAGACGATGGGGAGTGGACCCGGTAAAGGGGAAAGCTGGAGGGCTGGAGCGGTGGACGCAGTGAGCCTATGCCGGGCTGAACTGGTAGAGCCCCGCGTTTGCAGAAGAAGTCTATTTCAGATCAGATGCGGCTAGTGGCCCGGGCAATCTCCCTCCCTGCACCTCCCCAGATTAATTTATGTGCATATGCTCACTTTGTTTCGGCCCCTGGTTGCCCCTTGGCTTTCTTGCAACTCTGTCTACTCACTTGAAAGTGCTATGAGTTCAACGTTACCTGCTCGCCCTTATCTGTTCTCTCATTTAATTTGTTGGAGTCTATAGACTAGTGGCCGATAGTTGGACAAAGGGTCATTAAGGACATAAGCATGAAGCTCAAAGCTTAAAGGATAAAGTACATAGCTCCCCTCACTGTATTGTACTGTGACGCCCAATTGTTGGCTCGGGTTCAGCGAGGCTCAAGCCCCTATGATGGTAAACATCTAGAGGAATATGCTGTGCCTGCTCTTGTTGCTCTGGTGCCTGCTAATTCATGCAAGATGTGGTTTGTTTATTAAGTGTGTAATACAGGTGTGTGGCACCTCAGTTGGCTATACCTGTACCTGAGTGTTTGCTCCGAGGAGTTCTAGGGGCAACAGAGACATTGAAGGAATTACTCAGTTTGTACTTCCTTCCACCCCCTCACAGAAATCTAAATAAAAGTAGTCCATCTGTGGCAACAGAAGCTTTCAGCAGCAACTTTATGAATCTCACAAGATAAAGTTACCTCAAATGAAGTGGTATGCAACTAGCTCCGGGCATTCTGAGTCTCTATCTGAGGTTACTCCTTATCTTCCCTCAGCCCAGTCAAGTTTAAGTACAAAGCAGGTCAGCAATCCCTCGGGGTATTCGCCTGTTGTCGGAGCCTATGTGGGCACGGACCTCACATTCACAGCACTACCTTTGGGGGAAAAGTCAATTTCTGGGAGCAATCCTTTAAAAGCAACATTGGAAAACACTTTCGAAAACACTTTCTAGTTCCCTTCTAGGAGTGGGGTTACTGTGGGGATCCCTGAGCAGAAATTCATCTAGCTCCTATCATTCTATGCCTCCACTTGTGGTTGCTCCTTCGTTGCCCTCAACCCAGTAAATTTCAAGTTCAATGAAGGGCTGGATCTTCGGCAGTTGTCAGAGCCTATGTGGGCACGAATCTCATATTCTGTTGTGGGGGTCCCTGTGCAGCAAGTAGCTTCCCCTACACGTGTAATCTGTGACAAAGCTGATAAAGTTGTGGACAAGGAGGTGTTGTTTGAGGAGGATTTTACCTTACCTGACATTGATGTTGGCTCTCAAGCGGGAGAAGAGCAAGTGTCTCAAATAGCTATTTCCCCAGTAAAGTGTGAGACGATGGGGGTCAAGTTCATATAAATCCACCAACCTGGCCTTCACTTCCATCTTTTCCTCCCCTCTACTGTAGCTCTTCTCCTTTGGCGGGGGGGTCTCTTTCTGGTTTAGACCATGATATCGTTCTTCCAAGTTCACAATTGAACACAGGCAGTGGAGGCGGTGGTGTTTCTTCGGGCATTTTATATTGAAAAAAATATATTTTCTATGCTGTTTTTTTTAGAAAACACTGTGTTAATTTCTGACAATGAATTTGAAATGAAATCATTACTTTTATTGGAGGTGCAGAATGTTAATAGGGAAGGCCTTTCTGATTAAAAACTGGCTGCAAGTTCTGGTAAGGCGAATTTAAAGCTCATGTGAAAACCAGTAATAGTTGAGCCCATTGGAGGAGTAAAGGATGCCTTTGTACAAGCTAGCAAGCCAATGTGGCATGTGGTGTCCAGTAAGAATGTTTTTATTCCTGATAATCAGGACTTGTGCTTGAATACATTGTTTGGAGACTCTAATACACCTCCTTAAGGAATTAAAAAAGGTACCAGGAAATGTGGAAAGGTGAATGGAGTAGTGCCTTCAACAGGAGAAGTGTCTGGAGGGAGGTCCAAAAACAAATGTTCTTCAATAGTGTTGTATAATTCTGATCAGGCAGCAAGTAGCTTCAAGCTGGAGTCTAAGCTTGAGACTACCCTGGAGAGACTGAAGTCTGCTGTTAAGGAAAAGAAAAACAAAACGATTAGAATAATTTCTAAGCGTAAAATGAAATAATTGCACTTCCCCAGTAACCTGGACGTGAAGAATCCTAAGGATCCTAAGCTAATGATAATGCCACTGGGAGGCAGTGCTTCTTCGGCACCTTCAAAGCAGATCCTCTTGAATGAGTTCATCCTCAGGATGGGAGAGAGGCTGAGACTAAGTCCAACAGATTGCCCTCTTTCACCTCCCTCCAGGGCACTCTGAGTTATGTACCGATCTCACCACTTTTTCTGTCGGGAGTGGGTGGGGGAATGGAAACTATGGCCCCCTTATCCCTGTCAATTGCAGGGGAGAAGAAACACTCTGGGGCTGCTGTGAACTCTGGTGGGGTGTTCAGTGAGGAAAGCTTCCACTTAGGTAGAGTAAACATGGCGGTTCAAGTGTTTCAACCATCAAATATGCAATGTGAAAAAGATCTGAGCATTTATAATGCATCTTCAATTGATTCTCGTCTTTTATGTAATCATGGGGCAAAACATTCTCTTCCTAGGGCCAAGGACACGTGACGGGAGCTCTCAATGGGTTTCAATCAAAAGATATGTCTAGAGCAGTCCTTTCTGTCTACCTCCTTAGACTTTATTTTGATATTTGATAATGAGTCTCTGCCGATCAGCAGAAGTTCTATTCTGAATACATTTCTGAAAATCAAAACATTACGATTGGTGAAAAGTAGTGAGATTAACAACCTGGCTATTCACTCTTCTGCACCAGTCCCTCTTTCAAGAGTCATCTTTGGCTCACTGGCTATTGCAAATCTGGCTGTACAAAATGTTGACTTCTTTTCAAAAAGAGGGATTGATGTTGTTACTGTGGTCTAGTTTTTGGAGAACCCGCGATGGAATCTGCCAACCCCAAATCAGTTAATGGTGATTGCCACCTTAGGGACAGGTAACAATTGTTTACAGTGGAACTCTAAAGATATAGTTGTCTCATTAGGCCAAGGGGAATGAGTAATCAATATAGTGAAGGGTCCCACAACCCAGTTGCGAGCTGTTGAGGTTAAGGATGATCTCTCAAGGGGGCATGGCTAGGCTGCTGACCAAGATGGCCACATAGTGCTGAAGCTCCGCCATCCGTCCCAACATCCTAGCCCCATCCGAGAAAATTACTGACCAATCCTGGTTACTGACGGCAGAATATTGATGCCACCGTGCTGCTCTCTAGATTCAAGACCCTCCACCGTTTAACGATGGAGCAGAGCCCAAGTTAGAGAGAGACACGACAGGAGCGGCCTTTGCGCTGAGCGTGGCACGCATATGCTGAAATCCGTCTGGGACCTGCCCTGAGGACTCGCGGCAGCGACAACCCCAGAGGAGCAAATTCTCCATCCGAGAAGTATACGGCTTGTGCTGCACCTGATAATCCCCCCCACAAGAGCTGACGAGCTTCCCAGTCCCGGAGAGCAGTGACACGCCAAGTGTGTGGGCCAAAGATCGATGCGGCCTATATTGCGACACAGAAGCCCTCTGGCATGGAGCTCCGACAGGCCCTGCCTTACGGCCTCGAATGTCAGTGCAGCCTCGATGGGTGACGCAGTGGTTGTTGGCCACCTGAGGAGTTCCCCTGCCTGACGCATCCCGCCTCAGTCAGCCCACTCCGCTCCCTGAGGCCCTGCGGCGACAGGGGCCGGTGGTGAGCCTGGGGGCCTGCCACTCGGCTGGACGGGCTGGCATGCAAATGCTGGTGGGCTAAGGTGCAAAGGGCAGCAGGGTAACAAGATTGGGCTGCCCTGGGGCGCAGGGGGGCTGTGGGCTGGGATGATTATTTGCAACTGGCCCGAGGAACTTTTTGTTAACCTGCACTTGGTGGGCGGCCCCCCTGGTGGATATTTCTGCTCTACAGTCTGTGCCATAGTAAGATATCGACCTGACCCTGTCATAGAGCACCGTTCTTAAATATCGCACATCATCAAAGATACAGATTGGCCTGCCACCGTGGTGCCTAGACGACACTGTAACATTGTGTCACTTTACAATTGGGCCTACCCAGATTAGGAACGTATGTGAGCTCTGCATAATCCTCCACATAAAGCGATAATACGCCATCAGAAAACATTAGCAAACACGGACATGGTGCCCAAACAAAGGATATTGCAATTTACAAAGACGAGTGGTGTGCCATTAGAATCCGGCACCAATATGGCAGAGGGGGGTGTGGAGACAACCGGACTAGAGAGTGCTCCTTCTGGCTCAGACTCCTTGATGGTAGAATTGCGAGCAGGATTCAAGGCATTAGACGGACACTTTGACTCCCTGGAGAAGTGACTGGACACTATGGGTGCTAGATTAGATTTCCACTAACGTCTTTAGGACACTACAGAGGGCAGGGTTTCCAACCTGGAAAATGGAGCCGCGCAATCAGTCAAAAGATTAGACCGGATAGGAAAAAAAGGTAAAACTGTGTCCATAAAGAACGAAGATATGGAGGCAAGAAGTAGGCACAATAATGTGCGCATTTTGAGTGTTCCTGAGTCTACAAATATGGGCTGTATGGATACTTTTGTAGAAACGTTATTCGTAGATCTCTTTGGCAAAGAGTCCTTCACTCCCACCTTTTTGATTGAGCGAGCGCATCACACCCTTGGGCCTCGACCCAACCCAGGCACTCCACTGAGACCGATTTTGGCTCGCCTCCTGACCTTTCGCGTCAGAGACACCACATTACAGGTGGTGCGAGAAGCTGGCACTTTATCCTGGCAGGGATCCACGATTACTTTATTCCCAGACTTCACAGCTATGGTTTAGGAGGCGCAGAGAAAGTGTACCAGATTAAAGGCCACATTGGGGAACTGGGGCCTCAAGTATGGCATGATTTACCCAGCTTGCTTGCGGGTGGATGTCGCAGAGAGATCTAGGGTATTTGAAACACCCAGAGCAGTCCAAGAATTTTGTCGGAGCTATAAAGGTACTGTTAGCACCCAGGAAAATGATGCCCTCAGGGCCTCTCCTCCACATAGCGGATCAGTGGCCAGTGTGGAACTCTTCTCAATGGAATGATCTGATCTATTACTGAATGTAAGGCTTTACATTTCACCACAGAGCAAATATTTTAGGGCCTATTGTGAACTTGTATTTACTTTTTTGCAAAGTTGAGTAAGATGATGAGGCGTTGCCTCCCTAAAAGTGTGTATTACATTGTATCAGATATACTATTTGGAATGTATGATGTTCTTCTCCACATCCCATGTTTGGGATTGTTTTTCATTGCATTCCACTTATTAGACAATGGGGTGTTTCCCCGCAGTTGGGTTTGCAGGGATGGGTGGGGGGGATTGTTTGTTGGGTTTGTATACCATTGCTTTCATCTACAATAATTCAATGTGGCTGGTATGATGTATTGAAGACAAAGTGCACAGTTTCATATCCAAATTTAGTCAATGGCTACAGGAGCTAAATTGTCAACCTTTGCTGATCTTACATGGCTCACTTGGAATGTCAGGGGCCTAAATAACGCCAAGAAAGGGAAGCAGGTGCTGAACTACTTACAGAGACACCAGGTAGATATTGTGTTCCTACAAGAAACTAATTTGCCGAAAACAACAATGACACGCTTTGCATCCTCCTGGGGCCCTCATAGATTTTTCTTTTTTTTATTTGTTTATTGGAAGCATTACTCAGAAAGCACATGGTACATTCATAATACAGTGGTGCATTGCAATGACTTCTTTTCAAGAAAGCAAAACTAGAACACACAACAAAACAAATTCTAGCTGCATATCGAACAGATGTTGACAGTAGTACAAGAAAAAGCCACGTATACCACACTGAATTGATAAGGTACAGGTTGCTTGATGAGACCTCAATGTTAGCACGTTACGCGATTAGTCAGAATTTTGCTCCATTTGAGACCACAGATATTCCCTGAAAGGGGCCCATATGGCCTTGGGCTTGGATTTTGATGGTAATTCTTCGGCATACAGTTCTAGTTGTTCTTGGCAGTATGCCATATCTTTAAGCCACAGATTTACATTGGGTTTCAACTTGCAGTCCCATGTGAACAGAATGCGCCTTTTAGCCAACAACAAGGCTACTCTCACAAAACGGCCTATGAGAGACTTACATTGGGGAGTATAGGTAAGAAGACATTCCAGTGGTGTACATGGCACAGCCTGACCTGTCATCTTGTGTAGCAGTGTGTTAACTTGTTCCCAGTACCTGTGTACTGCCCCACAGTGCCATGCTAAATGCAAGAAGTCCGCTTCTAAATATCCGCATCTCTTGCAGCTGGCTGAATCGTGGAGACATAGTTTGTGCAATTTGTGAGGGGAGTGGTAGACCTGGTGTATGTACTTAATGTGGATGATGCGAAGATTGTTGTTAGATGTCGGTCTACCCGTCAGTGTACAAATTTGTACCCATACCTCCTCAGTGATTGGGATGGCCTGAATCGAGTTCCAGCGGGCCAAACTTTTATCAGGGTCTGCCGGTGTGTCTGTTTGTATCACTTTGTATAATTTGGTAATCAGTTTCTTCCTATCGGGAGCAGTTATCACCAACTGTAGTGCCCGAGACACACGTGGCTCGATGGAGAATGTAGTGTAGTGAGCTTTCATTGCTTGACGCAAGCGGAATCTAGCGAAGTGGAAGAGTGGTGAGGGGTGCTCCACATATGCTAAGTCATCGTCCGTGGCATATGTCCCATCTATGTAGAGGTCTCCCAAGTGCGTTATACCCACCTCACTAAGGGGTTTATTAGGATGGCAGGCAGACTTTGCCCGCCCGCCACCCTTTTGGTAATGTGGACCGCCCGCCTCCAGGGCGGGGGTCCCGATTTTGGCATTAGGATGCGCCCGCCACACAGGCGGGCGCATCCTGTATATTTACCATTGCGGCGGGCGGAGATTTCAGCTGAAATCTCCGCCCGCCGCAATTGTAAAAATGCATGTTGTGCATTTCAAAGCACAACATGACAGGCACCGCGCGGTGCCTGCCATGTTGCACTTTGAAATGCGGGGGGGTACCATAGGTACCCCCATGTGCACCCCCCAAGCCCCGGACTCCAAGGAGGCCTGCAAGGGGCCCCCGCAGGGAGTCTCCGCATGCCTTTCCGTGGCGGCATTGCCGCCACGAAAAAGCATTTGAAAATGCCCATAGTAATGTGGCGGGCGGTGTCTAACAGACACCGCCACCATGTTACTCATTTTCCGCCCCGGTCGCAAGGCGACCGGGGCGGAAAACAGGCGAGTGGTGTTTGACACCGCCGTGGTCCCCCCCACCATCCAAATATGGCGGGGGGGAATTGGGCAGTGGATGTCGGGCGGATTTCCTCCGCCAGGCTGGCGGTGGCCACCGCCAGCCTGGCAGAAGAAATCCGCTCGACATCGTAATGACCCCCTAAGTGTCTGTAGAGGGCCTCATTCCAGTCCTATCGAGAGGGCAGCGTGACCGTGCAATGTCATGGCCGGCGCGAATAAGGGAAGGCTGTTGGTGCTCTTCCTAATCTCTTGCCAGGCGTGCACTGTGACACCTATAGTGTTAATCTCACATTTGGTCGTGTGACGTCGGGTATGAGTGAGGATTCCCTTCAGCGGCACAGGATATGCATCACCCTCCTCCACCGCAACATGAGGCCAAAAATCATGTGGTTTAAACCAGAAGTAGGCATATTGCGCTTGACTGGACAGGTAATACACATAAAAATCAGGAGCCTGAAAACCTCCTCTTTCAAATGTTTTTGTCAGGGTATGCCAGCTAATCCTAGGCTGTTTGTTCCAACATACCAGTCTCAATAGCTGTGTGCGGAGTTTTTTTTAAAAAATGCTTCGTTAGTCGGATGGGGACATTGCAGAACAAGTACAAAAATCTCAGAAGGCTGATCATTTTAATCAGAGCTATACGATCAGAGAGGGGAAAAAGGCATACCCACCCATCTATCAACCTGCTCTGAGAGTTTAGTGTAAGCCTGGCCATAATTCTCTCTCACGACTACCTCCGGGTCTCGATGAACCCACACCCCAAGGTACTTCACTGGCTCAGTCGTCCACAAGAGAGGATACTCTAGGTGCGGGGAGGTGGTAGTCTGTGTCAGGTGGATGATAGTGGATTTTTCCCAATTGATTTGGAGGCCTGAAAAGTGACCGGATTTGATATACTCACGAATCATCGGGGAGAGATATGGAGAGGGCTCACGGGTGTACAGAACCATGTCGTCTGCATAGAGAGAGATCACCACAGGTCTGTAATGAAAGGTAAGAGCTGCTGCCCTGTGCCCCTGTCTGATTCTACACGCTAAAGGTTCTAGGATGAGGGCGAAGAGGAGAGGGGACAGAGGGTAGCCCTGCCGGGTGCCTCTCTGCACAGGAAAAGGATCAGAGGTGACTCCATCAACCCTCACTCTCGCCGAGACATCACTGTAGAGTATTTGTACCCACCTAATATATACTGGGGGAAAGCCCCTTCGGCACAACATGAAGAAAAGACAACACCATTCTATGGAATCAAAGGCTTTCGCTTCGTCAAGTAACACGGCGACCGCAGGTAAGTCAGGATCTAACACATGAAGCATGGCAAACAGAGTGCGGAGGTTGAGGGAGGTGGAGCGCTCAGGAATGAATCCCGACTGGTCGGGGAGCACCAGAATGGGCATTAGGGGCTGCAACCGGGTGGCCAACACCTTTGCGAGGATTTTGGCATCTAGGTTTATTAACGAGAGAGGGCGATATGAGTCGCAGCGCTCCTGGGGCTTGTCACGTTTTAAAAGCGTAATGATCATGGCCTGGCGGGGGGGGGAGGGGTGGTACAGTTTCATGAGCCTCAGCATACAGTTCCAATAGATGCGGAGCAAGAATGTCTACGTAATGTTTATAAAATTCTGCTGTCAGGCCGTCAGGCCCTGGAGCTTTATTATTGGGTAGAGACAGTATGGCCTTCCTGATATCCTTATCGTTAATGGGCATCTTGAGGTATTTCCTGTGTCCATCCGATAACCACCCAATGGCTGTGTCTTGGAGGTAGTCCGACATGGCGTCCTCCTCCATGCTCCCTCTGGTGGAGTATAGTGACTCATAGAGTTGCTTGAACTGCCCTGTAATGGCCTCATGAGTGTGGTGTGATATGCCGGTGTTGTCCACAATGTGATCTATGGGAGAATATGCCATCCTACGCTGTCATTTATCTGCTAGGGCCTTACCTGGTCTACCACCCTCACCATAGGCGCGAGCAACATGGCCTTTGGACAAGTGTTTAATTTCAGTCTCCGCTAAAGTGTTATATTCCTCAGAAGGCTCCCAAGTCTGAGCCAGTGTGTCTGCGCTAGGGTCCTGACTATAAAGTGCCTCCTAATCCCTTAATTGATCTTCCAATTTAGACAGTCTCCCTTGAAGATCCCTAAGAATCCCTGCCGATGTGCCGATACAAACCCCTCGAATCGTTGCCTTAAAGGCCTCCCATAGTATGGCCTGACTGCTCACTGAACCCGCGTTTAAGTCAAAAAATTGCACAATGTGTGACCTTATAGTGTCAGCAAATACTGGATCGAGTAGCGATGTCGCCTGAAATCGCCATGTGAAGGGCCGATGTGGGGAGTTTGGTATCGTGAGGTCAATCGTCACGGGGTTGTGATCCGAGAGGGTCCGAGGCAGATAGTCTGCCTTCGTAAACCCATGAATCAGCGGTTTCGCTAAGGAGCCAGTAATCTAGGCGGGACCAGCTGCCAAATGCCGGCGTTATGTGTGTGCCAGCCAGTACTTACTGGCCTGCTGCGCACTTGCGTTGACTCGCTATTGCCCTTCTGATTGCTTTTCTGATTTTAACCTTTTAAAATATATATTTGCATTCGCTTCAATCGCGCTGCGCGAGTACAGGACGCAGGCGCTTTTGACCTTGTAGATACATTGGGAATTTTAGGTACAGCTTACCTGCACTATAATGGTTGGGCACCCGCACTTTGCGGGACAGAGGGATATCTAGGGCGTGCTGGGTCCGCTTCGCGCCGTTTTGGCCGCCATATTGGGTGTGGGTTTCCAGGAGGTGACAATTCCTAGGCGCCATCTTGGCTGAGGGGCCAGCGGCTTGCCCTCACAGGACTCCCGCGATCTACGGTACTTAAGATGGACACCTCCCAAGCGTGCAGCGTAGGCGCGCAGCGGGCGTGACGTAGGCGCACCGGAGGTGCGCCAGAGGTAAGCCCGTTTGCGCCCGTTAGCGCACAGGTTGTGCCGGGCGCCGGGAATGCTGCCCCTCTGTCTCTTACTCATTTTACTTGTTCGAGAGATGAGGTCATAAGTTTGGACCCCCGTTCTATACCGACCCGCCAGCCTCACACCATTGCTAGCCGTCGGGAGCCCCTGTCCTGTGGCTTGCTCAACGTTAGATCTCTCAGCAAGCATCACGTGGAAATCGCACTACTCATTGAGTCTTATGAGTTAGATGTGCTTTTCATGACAGAGACATGGACCAGAGCGGATAGTGCGGTGGAATTGGGCTTTGCCTGTCCCCCGGGCTACAAAATCAGACACAACCCTCGTGTAGGGACTAGAGGAGGTGGCGTAGGTTTCATTTTTAGGGAAGCATTGGACATCTCCCAGCTGGAGACGAAGGAAATCCCGGGTTGTGAACTAATGGGCTTCTCCTTAAAAGGACAAGGAGGCGTCCTGTATTCCGGGCTGCTGTGCTATAGACCTCCGGCCAATGCCCTGTCAGCCGTGCCTGAGCTGGTAGATCTGAATTATGATCTTTCCAACTCCCATGCCAGGACTATGGTTCTGGGAGACTTTAATCTGTGGCCGGATGGGTCTACAGACCTAGCTTACAAAGATCTGGTCCAGGCCTGTTGCAATATCCATCTGCAGCAGCTGGTACTCTCCCAGACTCATTCAAAGGGTTACGCCCTGGACTTGATCTTTGCAGATGCTAGTCGGTGAATGCACGGAACATCATTCCTCAATGCTGGACGGACCATGCTCTTGTTCACTTATCTCTTCTACACCCTGTCGATATACTGAAGAGTGGCAGTACAGGAGCTACTACTAAGTTTGGTAGGCAATGGTCAAGGCTCCTGAAACAGTCGAGCCTGCCAACTCTGCTTTCAGAGGGTTTTACCTTGGGAGGCAGTGTGGAGGAGAGTTACGAGATCCTTAGCCAGCAAATTTCTGACTCATTGGCTGAATTAGCCCCTTTGCGGAAAACCAGGGACAGGGCCAAACATGCCATGCCTTGGTTCTCTAAGGAGCTTCTTCAGCTGAAACTCCAGTGTAAACGGGTGGAGCGTGCCTGGAGGAAACAGTATCTAGAGTCAGATAAGGCTCTCTTTAACAGGCATTGTCGGTTTATAAAGCACAGATTAAGTGTGCTAAGGCCAGATTTCTCGAGGAGACTCTATTGCTAGCAGTGAACAAATCTCAGGCCTTGTTTAGGATCGTTAAGGATCTTTCTCGTCCTGCCTGTGTTACTAATGACATTCCGGCATCTGAATCGTTATGCGACTCTCTGGCAAAGGCCTTCGAGGACAAGATTGCTTCCATCTTGAGCAATCTGGGTACATCGTCCATCCCTGATCCCCAGTCTACGCCCAATTCTGTACTGGTGACCACCCCCAGGACCCTGGAGGGGGATGGAAGGCAAGCTCGGCTGAACAGCTTCCCCCTCCCGTCCTTTGAGGATTTTTGCTCATTGGCCGACGGGGTCTCTTTGGGTTTTCCCTTTGACCCGTTACCACATAAATTTTGGAAACTGTTCCATGAGGAGCTCTCCCCCCCCCTTCATGCCATCTGTTGTCAGTCCCTCAGTACCGCTCGGGTCCCGGATTGTTGGAAGTTGGCCGTGGTATCTCCGCTTTTGAAGAAGGATACGCTGGATCCTACTTGTTCAGCGAACTACAGGCCTATTTCATTGCTTCCTTTCCCAATTAAGATCTTGGAGAAGCTGGCTACTAAACATCTGTCCAGGTTTATAGAGACCAACACCTGCCTGGACGTGGCTCAGTTTGGCTTTAGGCCAGCCCACGGTACTGAGTCCGCACTGGGGACCGCTCTGGTCATTCGCGTGTCGACCTTGGTCGAGCAGCCTTTCTAGTGCTGCTCGACATGTCGGCCGCGTTCGATACGGTCAGCCATGCCATTCTGGTCAGGAGACTAGAGGAAATTGGGGTGTCCGGCCTGGCTCTGGACTGGTTGCTCTCTTATCTCGGTAATAGACACCAGGTGGTAGCCTTGCCGCCCTATCGATCTGACATCAAAAAAGTGGGGCAGGACGTACCCCAAGGGTCGGCCATTAGCCCTATTCTATTTAATCTATACCTCCGTCCCCTGGTCAGGCTGATTAAGTCCTTCGGCATCGCGGTCATCAATTACGCCGATGACACGCAACTTATCTTCTCTTTTGAGGGTAGGGATGCTGTGTCTCAGGAGACCTTCCACCGCTGTATGACAGCTCCCGCGGATTGGTTGAGTCAAAACTCCCTGCAATTTAACAGCTCAAAAACTGAGGTACTGCACTGTTCGATGGATCGCACCCCTCGGCCTCTGCCACTGGATTTTTGGCCTTCTTCCTCCCAGGGCACTGTGTTGGCGGCAGATTCTGTTTGAAATCTGGGTGTGGTGTTCGAATCTAACTTACAGTTAGACACGTTTGTGAACAAAACTGTGGCTACTTGTATGATGCTGCTCCTCACATTGCGGAAGATCCTTCCTTTGCTCCCGGCTCACGCCCGACCGGAGGTAGTGCGTAATATCATCTTAAGCAGGCTTGATTACTGCAACACGCTACTTCTGGGTGCCCCAGTTACCCTGGTGGGTAAACTGTAGCGAGTACAGAACATGGCTGCTGAGCTGGCTCTTTCTCGACGGCATTCTGATTCCTCTTCCTTGGCGCTCATGGACCTTCACTGGTTGCCAATCCTCCAGCGCATTGATTTTAAAGCATTATGTCTAGTATTTAGGGCCCTTCATGGTCAGGGGCCGTCTCCGCTGCAGGCGATGTTTTCCTGGTATACGGATGGGCGGGTGCTCCTTTAGATTTACCACAGCTAAACTGTGGAATTCTTTACCACTGCCTCTGAGAAATATGGGGGACCTCTCCTCCTTTAAAAAAAGGATTAAAAACATACCTCTTTCTTAGGATAGTGTAAAGATTGTGGCAGTGTAACATCGTGTATGGTTGGTCAAAAGTCAAAAGCACCAGGATACCCTTTGGGTGACAGTCTCTGCGCTATATAAATATGCCATACATACATACAGTACGTCTCTGTGTCTTAGCCTCCATGAGTCCACCAGTCCCACTTCCTCCATCGCCCGCTGGATGCTATGAGCCACTTTGACCATACGGGCACCAAGTGGGTCTGATTTGTCAAGGGCCGGGTTTAAATGAGTATTAAGGTCACCACCCCAAAGTATGGTGGATTCAGGCCACGCCCGCAGAACGTCTAGTAGGTGGTGGAAGGGAGTGGCGTCATCTACCACAGGACCATGCAGATTCACAATGGTGACTAGCCTCGATCCTAGCTTACCCTGCACTGCGGCCCATCGGCCCTTGGTATCCGCTCTGGTGTATATGGCCTGAAAGGGTACCCCCTTCTTAATAAGGATAAAGTCACCCCTGGCATATGAGGAGTACGATGCACCTAGTTTGAAAGCAGCCCACCTCCCTGCTATTTTGCCCTCTGAGTGTTTATTGAGATGAGTCTCCTGTAATAGGGCAATGTTTGCATTATGGCTGTCTAGGTATGCAAGGACCTGCCATGTTTTCTTCGGTGTGTTCAAACCTCGGACATTCCAAGATATACATTTAATTACACTACTACACATTTGCAATAAAACGATCTGCAAGCATATATGTACATGGCACAATTCTGTAAAAGTAGTCTCTTCACTAATGCAACAAATAAAGCAATAGCAGCCTGGAACAATGAAACATCCCCTCCCACCCCCCACCCACTTCAGCTGCCCCAATTTGCCAAAGTTACCATCTTCCCATACTCCAACACTCCGCACCATCAGCGCAGAGAAAAACAACCAGTCCAGTAACCACTGGACAGTGTCCAACTTCAGCAAAATGAAAAAAAATAAAGAGAGGGGAACACCCATGGGGGAACGCAGCAGCACTTGGTTCCTCCCTATCTTGCAGGGAGGGGCCGCAAAAGTCAGCATTGAACCTCCAACCTGAGCCCATCCTAGATAAAACAGTATAGATTTGGTAGGAGCCCAGCGCAAAGCTCGAGGTGCATTAACAGTTCAAATAGAGAAATAATGTGCATCTTCAACCTGAGTCCAAACAGCTGGGGGATAGTAACAGTGTCCCCAGAAGTTAGGGGTCTACAGCGTGGTGTACGCTATTGTAATCAGTCCTAACCTTAGCTACCCCGCAGAGAGGAATTGAAACACTCCCGCCTCCGGATTTGTGTGCATTCGGAGCCTGAGGATCAGAGAACAATAACAAGCAGTACACAGTCAGCTCAGATATAAAGTTTGGAACATAGACTAGCAACACATGGGGAAGAAAGAGAATTACAATACAATTACAGCGGCATCATCATCTGGGGTCTCAGTCATCCACATCTGAGAGGTGCGTTGGGGAGCTTTTGCGACGGCGGAGCGATTTTGCATGTTCCATCACCAGCTTAGGGTTGGTAAATGTCTTCGCGGCCCCTTCTTCTCCAATGCGAAGGCGTGCTGGGTAAAGCATGGCGTATGGAACATGTTCTTGTTGCAGTAGTTTCTTCACTCCCAAACATTCCTTCCTAGGCACTTGGACGGCAGCGGTGAACTCTGGAAAGAATGTGAGCACGTTGCCTTGGTAGGTAATAGTGCCTTTTTGGCGAGTGACGTGCAGTATCTTGTCGCAGTCTCTAAAATTTAGTAGCCGTACAATAATTGGCCGCGCCGGCACCCCGGGCGTGGGTCACGCCGCAAGAGAGCGGTACGCACGCTCCACCGCGAACATGGCCAACAGCTTATCCGCTCCACAAATCTCATGCAAGAGTGTCTCCACGTAATCTTCAAGTCTGCCAACATTTGTGGACTCTGGAACGCACAAAATACGCACGTTATTGCGTCGCGAACGCGCTTCTATGTCGTCATTCTTGGCCTGTATCACGGACAATAACTTGGACATGTCTGATGTCTTGGAGGTGATCCGCTGCAACCTGTCCTCAGCGTCCGAGATTCGCTGCTCCGCCTCCCCCAATCTCGCGGCCTGCTTGTCTAATTTGGGGGAGAAGTGGTCCATCCTCCCATTTAAAGCCTCTATTTTACCGTCCATGGCCTGCAGGCTGGCTTGTATAGCCGCCAAGGACTTATCCAGCGGGTGGTGGGGCGGTCGCATCCAGTTCAGAGTCTGTTGCATCAGTCTGTGGTGTCTTGGTGCCGTTGCGTAGTTCAAAAGTCAGTCGAGGCTGGGATTTGTCCGGCTTTCCCATAGTTGCTGGCCAAGAGGTGGAAGGAGTGATGTCCTGGCCCGCCCCAAACAGGTGTAGTTGCGCACTGGCAATGATGAACCTCCCGTGACCGAGCAGAGTTGGGAACTTAATTGCCACAATGCGGGTCCACTGCGCAACAAAATGGTGCATGAATTCCAGTTAATCCACCGTTAATCCAGGGTATCAGAGTCCCACTTCAGACGCACAGCGCACACCACAGATAGTGCCTCTCAATGAATGTCCCAATGTTCACTGTGCAGATAGTGGCGCGATTGAGGATGCGTGGGGAAAGAGCTTACTTCAATTTTGCCTCCAGCGCCGCCATTAACTAGTGCCCGCTGCAGAAATAGGCGGGCGCGTGACCGCCTTTCATGTGCTGTCGGGTGCGCTCAGGAACAAAGCAAGTCCCATACCCCCAGGATCTCACTGTCCATTGATCAAGTGACTTGGGGGCAGGGGTAACTGGCAGGGAACAGAGACGCCTCCCGCCGCCGCTTCCCGCGCTGTCGATCAGGCCCATGGCCTACCTTCACTTTCGAAACCGGGGCCTCGCTTTGGTGTCTGTCCCGGGTCGCGGCAGGGGTGTCTCCACGGCTGTCCACAGGGAAAGACTCGCCTCAAGATTGGTGGGGCGCCGGAACATCACTCCGTCTCCCACCACAGCCTCACCAATTTCTTCAGCAGCGCGGCGCTGTATAGGTAGGACGCCGGCCCCCTCCCGTCGCTCCGGCTCCGCTCTCGCCGATATTCGCAGCTGCCATTAACATGCGGCTCGCACTGCTGTTGAATGTGCGCTCGTCGAACCAGGCACTCCGCCACTCAGGGGACCCAGCACCGGATTCCTCTCAGTGGCGACTGGGCTCCTGGGCTGAGTAAAGGTGCCTATGGGCCGGTTGGAGGAGGATAGATGCAGGATTTGTTTTATGACCGGCAGAGCTACACTAAAGTGCGGTCATCTTGCCGGACGCTAAGCCACCCCCCCCGGACCTCATAGATACTTTGCAAACTACAACACATACGCTAGAGGGACGGCTGTACTTATACATAAGTGCCTACCTTTCGATCACTCAGTGGTCGAGGGCACATACACTATGGTGGTAGGACAACTTATGGGGCGCCAGATGGCGTTCATCTGCATCTATGCACCTAATGTAGATAATCCAGACTTCTTTCAAACATTACATTCCCATATCCTTCAATTAGATGCGGACTACATCTGCATGGGTGGCGACTTTAACCTCCTATCAGACCCTACTCACGATGGCACATCGTACTCCCCTGATGGAAAGCCCTGAGCACGCTGCGCCTGACTAGAATTATGCGAAGTGTTTGGCCTCATAGTTGTGTGGTGACACTGTCAACCCGGGGACTCAGTGTACACACACTATTCTGCTCCCAATCGCTCTTGGATGTGATTCGACTTTTGACTGGTGACTCCTAATCTTGCAGCTTGGTATAGGGAGTCCCAACACCTGCCTAGAACCCTCTCTGACCACTCCCCGGTAGTATTGACAGTCAGGGTCCGAGACCGGAAGAATGCAAGAGGCAGTGGACGTTCCCTAGTCAGGTCTTGCAAAACAAAGTATTTCATTCTGAGTTACAAGACACCATAGTTGAATATTTTGATATAGACAGATATGAACAGATCAGTTCAATCCTGGGCCACACTTTGGGAGGCTATCAAAGCATACTCGTGTGGGATATGCATCTCCAAACACGCTGGTGTTCTGCACGACTTGAGGCGTACATTTACAAGCATTGAGCAGCAGTTGACTTTACTAGATCAGGAATAAATGGAACGTCCCGAGCTAGCCCAGCACGGCTACTGTTTAACACTCCTGATGGAGTTTAAGAAGGCTGCGGAACGGGAGACATGTTTTTAAGTAAATATGCTATCGCATGCAGGTATTGGGAGGGCGATAGACAGCTCGAACACTGGGGCGACTCTTGAGGCCTCCTGTCAGGAGCTTATGCACAGCAAGTCTCCGCTTATCACAGGGGCAGATCTTGACAGGCACCCCGATATTTGGGATGAGTTTTTGGGCTATTACAAACAGCTATATTCGACACACACAGCACACAGTGACGAGGACTGCGGTACATATCTAGCCGAAGTTGCGTTAGAATGGTTGGAAATGCCATGCAACAATATTTAGCGGAACCATTTTCCTCTGAGGAAATCATCAACGCCATTGACGCCATGAATGACTCGACCTCTCCGGGACTAGATGGATTTATTGGTAGCTTCTACAAGGCTTAGAAAGCCATATTAGCATCGTACTTGCTTGAAGTCTACTCTGATGCCCTCGAGAGACAGGAACATCCCCCTACATTGCTGGAGGCTGCGATCGTCCTGCTCCTCAAGCTAGGCAAGGACCTGCTCCTTTGTGTGTCATATTGGCCGCTGTCTTTATTCAATCTGGATTATAAAATCATGGCAAAAACGATAGCATTACGGCTGGCTCTGCTGCTTGATCGAAATATTTCACCTGCTCAGTCGGGGTTTGTCCCCATGCCAGTCTACAGGCCTAAACCTCCAGACTCTCTTTGCCACATTTAATATGATTGACCCTGAAGTTCCGGCAGCCACAGTACTGCTGGACACTGAAAAAGCCTTTCATTCCCTGAAGTGGCCTTTTTTTTTCTGACAGTAATGAGAAAGATGGGGATGCCAAAGCGGTTCATTGAGCTCACTGCTTTGCTTTACACCTCACCCACGGCTTGATTACGGCTGAATGGTACCTTATCATCTCAGTTTTAACTGTCCAGTGGTACTAGACAGGGCTGCCCGCTATCGATGTTACATTTTATAATAGCACTGGACCCCCTGGTTAGACAATTGCTGGAGCGACACTTGTAAAGGGGGCTCTAGTTTAAAACTGGTCCTCTATTAATTTCCCTCTATGTGGATGACATTATCTTATATGTTGGGTACCTCCAAGAGAATATGGAACCATTAGTTAGAGAGGTAATCCGGTTTGGTAGATACTCAGGACTGGGCATAATTGGGGCCAATTGGAAATCTTTCCGCTCACGACGGCACTGAAAGGTGGGAGTGAGAATTCCTGCTGACGTGGTGCAATGACACCACTAGATATCTGGGGATACAAATTCATATAGAAGCAGCACAGGTAATTTTACTGAACTATGGCCCAGCGCTGCATGCGCTAGAACAGCAAGTAGAGCGCTGGAAAAAGCTCCTCTCTCTCTAGCGGGGAGAGTTGCTATTATTAGTATGGTCGTTCTCCCAAAATTTTTGTACTTGTTTCATAATATATCCATCCCATTACCTAATAGCTTTTTCTGAACGCTTCGCTCACCAACAGGCTGGTGTGGGGTGGGAGAAGAGCCAGGGTCAGCTTTGACACACTGACACTACCATACAAAAGGGGAGGGTTGGGAGTCCAAAACTTACAGATATATTATTTAGTTGCGCAGTGCAGTTTTGCACACTCCTGGTATCATTCACACGCACGTAGTCCCTATCATAAATTTTAAGCTGACCTAATACACTTGGCACCACTTAAAACGGTTTTGCCGAAGGGATTTCCCAGAGACCCCCCAGACATTCAAACCGTGTCCACTGTAAAGGATACACGATGATTCCGCAGGAGCGTCAGGAACCCGAAGTATAATCCACAGCCTTACCCTGCAGCCTTCCGACTCTATCGAACACTAGAGCACAAGAGGCGGAACAGGGGAAAACAGGGAGACAAAACAAGGAAAGGTTGGGGGTAACAATTGTGTGCTGAGGGTCTTCAGACTGGATGTCTCAACCTTCTTGAGGGCTTGGCAACAAGATAGACTGTAATGCAAAGGAGTAATATTCTTGAGTCTGAATAGGACAATCACATTCACAATTATACATAATAACCTTTCATACCTAGCTTGATGTATGTTAATGTCCCTGAATGGATATGGAAGAACCTCTGGTAAGGGATTTATCTGGAGCTGCAGTGAAGGAGGCAAAATATACATAAGTCTAGTGTCTCTATGTTTACTAGTGCTATGAGCGACTAAAAATATACTGCTCACTCTGGTTTCTGTCTTAACTGCCAAGAAGCACACCCCAAATGATGGATTGAATACAATAACTCGGTTGCCAATATCCTTGATAGCTGGAGAAATATCTACAATAAACAAAACAGGAATTCAAACACTACAATACAATCTTCCTTATACCAATACAATGTGCAGCGCAATAATGCGCTGTTACCGTGATTCTGGGACGTGTAGCTGTAGCCCAATCCACACTGGTCCACGCAAGATACCAAGTCCAAATATGTGATATTCCACAAGAGCTGAATAACCCCAAGGAAATGATGTGAGAAGGGACGGGCAGGGAAAATAGAAACAAGGTAAAGAAAGACCCTAACTGACTAATACTAATGCACCGGGAAAAACCCGGCCGCCAGCGGAGAAAGAACCCGGCTGACAGCGGAGCACCCCGGTGTAGGAGAAATGAAGGGGGAAGGTTAGCCCGGCCCGTCAGCGGAGAACAAGCCCGGCTGACAAGCGGAGCAACAAGGAGGGCCAACAGAAGGAAGAGGAATCCCACCGGATGGCGGAGTAAAACCCGGCCGCCGGGCGGGACACCAAAACAATGGGGAGGCAATGAGAAACGAAAAATGACACGGTCCGTGTCAAAAAGAACAAGCGCAGTGGCAAGGCGCTTGTTAACCAAGAGAGAAAGACTGCGGAGGCTCGGAAAAGAACCAACGGAGCCGAGGACTCTCTCGAGCAGGAAGAACGCCAGGTCGTAGGAACGGAAGTCAGGCACAGGAAGTCAGGCAGCAACCGGACCCGACGGAGCTAGACGCAAGAACGTGAAGCGTCGCTCCATGGGTCAAGGAATCCTAAATAGTGCACAGTTAAAGGGACAGCGCACTGGGAGGGGGCTTGAGGCATGACATCCACCACCTGTTGGGCCTGGAAGAAATTAGTATGAGTGACCAGTGGTCACACACTATACGCCTCTGCACTACCGTTAATTGACAACCCATGGTTGCCCATCACTGAAGAAAAACTGGTACAACATACACTGGTTAAATTCTCCTTAGTTACAAGTGGTGATCTATTTCCGAGTGGACACATTTTTCAGAGTTCTGAGGACACCAGGTTCAGCTAAGCATCCTTGATGGATCACTTTATACTTAGTAGGCTTCGCAGTGCATTTCGAGTGCTGATTCCGGAGTTCCCGTTGGAACCGGAGTCATTTGTAACACTGACTGTGTTGATTACAAGCACAGGGGGAGAACACTTCATCTCAAAGTTATAGAAAGCCTGTATGGCATTAATCTCCACTAGAGATGCCAAAGTTCGGGAGATCTGGGAACAAGACCAGGGACACCCATTAGAAGACTCCCATTGGACCTTTTTCTGTACTCAAACTAAGGAAGTCTCCCTGCACAGTCAACACAAAGTAATACAATTCAAGTTCCTATGGAGAGCTTACATGTCCCCGCTAAGCTTAACTCAATAGCTCCCTCTCGCTCACACATGTGTCCTAAATACGGGGCGCATCATGTTGATTTTGCACAATTGACCTGGAACTGTGGGAAGATAGGGGGTCCTGGAGAGCTTTGTATAGAATTGTGTCAAATATGACACACCTCGACCTCCACCCTACACTGGAGGTGGCTCTATTAGGATATGTACGCAACATCCTCAAATAGATACGCAGCCTCACTTCTATTGTGCTGCTACTTGCTAAACGTGAAATAGCACTACATTGGGGCAACAATTTTATTCCCACCACTAACGCATGATTGAATAGCCTATTTATTGCAACACTAACTGTGAGCTGTTTGCATCAACCCTACTCATGACCTCGAGACCCAAGGATATATGGGCCCTCTGAAAAGTTATTTGTGGGAGCCTGGCTCCTCTACCCCATGGCAGCCGCCTGCTGGGGTGGTTCCTACTGGAGGGGGCTGACCCCCCCCCCTTCCCGGCGCTCAGATAATTAATGATACCTTTAGTATTCTCTTTTGAAATGCACGGGGATCATTAAGGAAGGGGTTAGATTATTCAAATCTAAGTAAAGTCATGTACAAAGCATCGCCAAGTGAATGTGTTTATTCGCTTCATTAATAGATACCCATCTATTGTGCTATAGATACTGTACAGCTGCATTGAAAACATGATTTGTAATATTTTGATTATGGATGTATCTCTAAAAGTGAAGTGTGGGCGGGTGCTTTGAACAAGGTCCGCCCCTCTTATAAGAATAATAAGTCATTGAGGTAGCGTGGATGGGATATTTTGTCATGGAGCCTGGCTGGGCTGGGGCAGTGTAAAATGAAACTACATTTCTTCAAGTCTTTTAATCCCTTCATTGCATGTTCACAAGAGGCCTGTACTGAGTTTATTTCTGCTTGCTATTTTGAATTGTCTTCAAATGCAAGTCATGCTGAAAGGGGCAATGCCAGTGGAGGGGTACTAAATTCTACTTAAGAATTTGGTGAACTGGAACCAGGACATTTTTATTAATCCCGCTAATATATGTATTTGCCTGAAACTGGCTTTTCAAGATGTGAGTGGAAGTCCTGACTCTTTCTAATTAGCCAATATGTGTATTCCTCCTGGGAAACCCTTTGATTACCCGGTGAGATCATGCTTCACTTTTGTTTATGACCTTAGTGTTGTAGAAGACTGCCCTCTGGTGATAATTAATGGAGACTTAATTGGAAAAGGTGTCTAACTCTGCCTCCTCTACTTTTGGTAATGTTGATTAAGAGGTATGGTCTATTCTTGAGATTTTGCTGCCAGAGAAAATTAGAACATAATAGTGAGGTTGTCTACTTCTTTAAACTCTTGGAAAATATGATTGGGTTATTTTAAATGGAAGATCTCCAGTGGGTAAAGCCGCATCTTATTTTCAGACAGCTTCTACACAGAGTCTCCTTGATTTTGTTACAGTGTCTTTTCAAATGTTTGGGGCTTGTGAAAATCTGACGGTATTTTCATCTGATAAGAGTGATCACAAATGAGTTGGTACAACAGTGACCTTCATCCTCCAAGAACTTGTTCCTGGGAACTCCTCTCTGGGCAAGGTCAGCTTTAATAAGTCAAATGGCCATTCATTTGGGTATCCAAGAATATTGCAACCTTAAGTGCCAAGATGAATGGTGTATGTGCTCACCTTAAGAAATCTACATGGGATGCTCCTGTAACCCTTCTATGCATCACATGTGGATGAATTTTGTAAATTGAGCTCTAGGCCCACACCACTCGGTGGTTGGAAAAATGTGATGCTAAGTCAAAGGCACTAAATAAGGTAATTGGGGCCCGATGTAGGTAATTGCGAAATACCGAATTCTTAATACCGAATTTTACTGATTCTGTATTAAGAAATCAGCATTTTGGATGTAGGTAAGAATTCGGTATTTTTTACCGAATCCTTAATATTCGTTATTACCGAATCGGTAATTGAGATTCGGTAATACCGAATACCTACCCATTCATTCCTATGGGCTTGGAGGCCCATAGGAATGAATGTGAAGACATTCGGTATCAGTATTACCGAATTGGTAATACCGGGAGGTATTTCAAGGGTGCCAGGGTGTCCAAAGGACACCCTGTTGCACCTCTGAAATGTGCATGTGTGCACATGTGGCACACATGCATGCCCTAAGGGCCTGGATGTGTGCCACATGGCACTTCTAAAAAAGCAAGAAAGTGCTTTTTTAAAGGAATTCGGTAATTACCACCAACTTGAAGTTGGTGGTAATTACCGATTCCTTAAGGCCCAAAAGCACTCTTTTATGTGCTTTCTACATTGCATTTAAGGAATCGGTATTACCGATTCCTTAAATACAAGGCCAATAAGTAATCGGTATTAAGGAATCGGCATTTACTGATTACTGAATCGGCATTTACTGATTACTGATTCGGCATTTACTGATTCCTTATTACGGATTCCTTCCCTACATCAGGAATGGCTAAATACCGGTCGTAACGGTGAAATATACCGAATTTCACCGTTACCGACCGCTATTTGGCCACCTACATCGGGCCCTAAATTCCCTTGTAGGAAAACAGTATTTTCTGTATTCTTTGATTAAACAGTTCGAATTGATCATTTTAAACGTGCAAGACATCAATTTAAAGCCCAAAACTTCAGGAGGGAATGCAGCCTAAAATGGATTATTTTAAGAGAGGATGCAAATTTTGGAGATTCACTGAAATATTGGCGATTGATTGCCGAATATTGTGACGCTGGGTTGAATGCTCATACAATTCCAAGTCTGTGTGGGTAGCATCACGGAGTTGTATGCAAGTAATACTGAGGCAGTTTACCCTTGATGCTGCTTGTAGATGAATAGATGTTCGCTCTGTACGGTTCTCCCTCAGTAGATGAAATCGTGGGGTTCATAAAAAATGCTAGATCTTCCGGGGCCACGGGCCTGATGAGATTCACATTGTGGTCATCAAAAAGGAGGCTGCAGTTTGGGGAGCCTTTCTCGGCCCGTTGTTTGTTCATTGTTAATGTTGTGGAAAAATTATTTCATCATGAAAGAGCAGTGTCATTGTACCGTTGTATTAAAAGGTCTCAAATCGTCCCCACTAAGTTTCATACAGATAGCATTGCTGGATGCCACTGGTAAACTCTTTTCCAGGAGTGTACTATGTCATTTATAACAATGAGCTCAAGATCATAACACCATTCCCACGGAAAAAGCTGACTTTAGCAAGAATCATAGCACTCTTGACAACATAGCTATACTTCAAGCGATAATTGAAAAATATTTTTACTTGGAGTATGCCTGTATAAACAGCGTTCTTTGAGTAGATCATCAAATGCTCTGGATGAAACTTTTCTTTTTGGGTGATCTGCACCATCTATTAAGGCTTATTATGGAATTGCATTCTGACACCTGGTGTCTGATTTTGATGGGAGAGATGCAGGGCCTGACTGCTAAGGATAATGAAAGGATGAATGAACCATTGCTTGGATGAAGAAACAAGTCCGCTCTTCTGGAGAGGGGCATGCTCGACTTCACCTATTTGGTTTTTATCAAAGCTGTGGCTTAAAGCAGGGGGTATTTTAATACTTTCTTGACTTACTGTATTTGTTAAGCTAGGCAGATATGTATCCCATCCATCTTCCTTGATCATCTCCCTCCCTGTGCATGGCATTCCATCCCCCAAGACCCAAGTGCAGCATTGGAACTGCAGTGTTCGCTGTGCAATGTGCATCTGCTTCAGTGAATGCGCCATTTATAAAGTTTATAACGTTTTCAATGCATTGCAAACTGAACACAAGCTGTGATTCCCTTCTCCCACTCAGTCACCTCTTAATATTTCACCTTTTTACTCGTTCCTAAGTTCTATCCAAGCCTACTAAAAAAATTACAAAATCCATTCTTGACATGTGCCATATTTTTATGGCCACGTGAAGTGATTCATAAATATATTTCATGGTTTCCATAACAGATTTACGCCTATGAACTTTTTTCCCTTTCAACTTTCGTCAACTATAGTATGCCTCCTGCAGCGGATTGATCAATTCGAAAGCAAGATGGCTCGGATGAAGCAGAGCCTTGATCGCCTCCGGATTCGCATAAATGAGATGCCTTCCTTTAGCCCTTTTAAAAAATGTTATTTTGATGGGCGGGACTTTGTTGTGGGTGGAGACGGTGGAAATTGGGAAGGACATTGGGACCAGGAGTTTGGACTTTGGTCCGTTTTCTTTGGGCACTGGAAATTGGTTGGGGATGAGGTTTCATATTTGGGGTATAGGGTGGGCCTGTTGTGGGTGGAGAGGGTGGGATATTTTTTTGTTAAAAAATAAAGAGAAAAATTATTTTAGCATGCTTATGCCTGAAGTATTTTTTTGTGTTTTACTTTTAATTTACACTGCTGCCTTTTTTTGCAGCCTGCTTTTTAATCAAAGTGTAGACCGATTAGTTATAGGTGGTTAGATAGCCTCGTCTTACTACCTTCTGTAAGTACCCTGATCATTAGGGGGTATACTGCTATGTATATATATATTTCATATAACAACCGAGATAAACAATTACTTATCTGCAGTAGAAGTTATTTACTAACTAGGCTAGTTCACTTCACTCATAGTTCTGTTATCTGAATCGATGAAGCAATGACTGCTACCTCTGTCAATGTTCCAAAACCTTAGTTATGTTCTTAAAGATGGTAGTAGTAGAATTAGGCTAGGCATCACAAGCGAGGTCCCACTTTCACTGAAGTGAGCTCCAACTGTAAGATTAATTGAAAGGTTTATCCATCACACGCAACTAAATTAAAGGAAAAACACAGAGTTAGTGGGTTATATTTATATCATAGCTTAACAAAGATTGAGACCAGACTACTACCACGTAACACAACAAAGAATACCTGATAATGTAACAAATAATAGCAATAGAAAGTTCTCCTGAGCAATGGGGAGCAAGTATTTAATTAAAACTATATTTACAAAATTTTCGAGTTAGGAAAAGTGGACTCAATGTCTAGAGTGGACAAGGCTAAGTGTTTATGCAACACCAGGCCTGAATGATGATGCTGAGAAATGATGTCTTCTATATCTAAAATATGGATCACTTTAATGTGTGGGTAGGTAAATGGGACCAGTGTGGGCTATTGTTCAGGTAATAGAAGATCCTGCAGTGAGTTGGTGTCGCTTTCACCACATCACCCCTACCAAATGTGTGATACATTTATGGTGTAAATTAATTCACACTGTAGTAAATCCCAAAGCTCGGGGGAAGAGGGCTAGTGGTTTGATGAATTGATGGGAATGAGGAATTGGGGTAAACTGAGACAAATACTATATAACAACAATATTAATCTGGGGGATGGACAGCACATCATCATCAATGTGTTGTGGAAGGAATGAGTATGACACAGTTCAGTTAAATGCATTGCAAACAGTCCTTCAACTCCAGAGCCCCAAGTTATTATTATATATCCAAATGTTCTGCCATCTAGGTTTGAAAAACACAAAATATTATGGAGGAGTGAAGTGAGCAACCCACAGAGTTCTAAAAAATTATTCTCAAAATAAAAATTATATTGTATTGCCAAAGTGGGCGGTGCATCTGCATTTTTCAGGATTGTCCGTCAATCTTGGGTGCCTGATTGAAGCGGTCCAGTAAGATAAACAGGAGTGTTATGGAACTTTTGCATTTTGTGAAGGAGAATATAAGGCCTGTGGATTGTAAAACAGAAATGATACTGTAGAGTTAAGGAGAAGGAGAGAAGGACAACAGATAAGCATCATGAGGAGTGTACCAGGAAGTCTCAGAGGCAGAGCAAGAGCATAGTCTGCTGAAATCATTAATTTGATGATTCACGTGCAATCGATCGACTGAGAGCAATTTACAACCAATCAAAGTCAAGTGACTGTATGTACCGGGCTATTAAATCTCACAACTGTCATCATGACTTTTAGCCAAGTGCATCTGTAATGTGATGATGTGACATCACATCTGTCTCCAGTTACTTACAGGCCCCAAACAGACCACACAACCACATAATGGGCGAGATTAAAATTTGAGCCAGCACACACACTGAGCAGCATTGTATTTCCCAAACACTCTCTTACCAGTGAACAGAGCTGAGTAGGCCTCTAAGATTCATCATCATGTTGGTTTCCCTGAAGTTGACAACTTCCTTCTTCTGGCTCTTGTTGAGGAAGTGCCACGCTGAGTCGTTCCATCATTCTCCTGACTGCAAGTAACATATCTGTCCAACTCCGTTTCAACTCCCGAACCAAATGAGATTGGCCTGTAATGCACTGCTGTTGATGAACAAGAAGAGAAACATTCGGTATTTTTTTTGTAGATTTGTGTTTGTCAACTAAACAGACTGGTCTGGTCTTTGAAGAGTGTGAACCAGAAAACAAAGGAGTGAATCCATGAAGTAAATCATGTTAAGTCTAAGGGGAAGGGCCAGTCACATTCCCTAACTATTATCACCCATCAGGCAAATCAACACAATCAATCTTATAAATTATTGTTGAACAGCCTCCCTCGTTGTCTACCACAACATGAATCATCACTTACAATCACTCATATATCACTCATTGGTGCAGTAGTTACCAGCTCCTGTCTAAGCTTGGTGGCACACAATTGTCAATCCTCTTTGATGCATGCAACACACATTGGACAAATGTGTAAATCAAATTTTCTGAGGCACTCCTATTAGGGGATGAAAGAAGGAATAGGTATGCGACGGAGGTAGGCATTGTCTTTCCAATCTCCTTGAAGAGAATGGTGTAGGCTTCTTCACTGCACACTGGTCCAACTACAATCCTGCCATACATGTGCCTAAACAATTAGGGTAAGATCAAAGGAAATGATGGACGGAGCGTTGACAATACAAGCACTCACCCCCAGTCAACTGATCTGGGTTTAATCCATCACCGTTCTTTAGCCCACTCTGCCACCCCAGTTCAGACATGGCCATATGCAAATCAGTCTGACCCTGTGCCTCATGGGAACAGTCCAGCCCGAACTACCAAGCCATGCCTTCCCTGGACCGGAAACAAGCTACCGAGGACCGGTTTCTGGCATTTCAGCCGTCTTCAGCCCGGCTTGCTTGAATCCAGTGGCAAAGTGAGCAAGGGACTCACGTCTGAGCATACCCTGCCAACTTATGGCGAACAAAGAAAAACCAAAGGAAATGATGGACGGAGCCTTGACAATACTAGCACTCACCCCCAGTCAACTGATCTGGGTTTAATCCATCACCAATCTTTAGCCCACTCTGCCACCCCAGTTCAGACGTGGCCATATGCAAATCAGTCTGACCCTGTGCCTCATGGGAATAGTCCAGCCCGAACTGCCAAGCCATGCCTTCCCTGGACCGGAAACATGCTACCGAGGACTCGTTTCTGGCATTTCAGCCGTCCTCAGCCAGGCTTGCTTGAATCCAGTGGCAAGGTGAGCAAGGGACTCACGTCTGAGCATACCCTGCCAACTTATGGCGAACAAAGAAAAACCAAAGGAAATGATGGACGGGGCGTTGACAATACAAGCACTCACCCCCAGTCAACTGATCTGGGTTTAATCCATCACCGTTCTTTAGCCCACTCTGCCACCCCAGTTCAGCCATCGCCATATGCAAATCAGTCTGACCCTGTGCCTCATGGGAACAGTCCAGCCCGAACTGCCAAGCCATGCCTTCCCTGGACCGGAAACAAGCTACCGAGGACCGGTTTCTGGCATTTCAGCCGTCTTCAGTCCGGCTTGCTTGAATCCAGTGGCACAGTGAGCAAGGGACTCACGTCTGAGCATACCCTGCCAACTTATGGCGAACAAAGAAAAAACAAAGGAAATGATGGATGGAGCGTTGACAATACAAGCACTCACCCCCAGTCAACTGATCTGGGTTTAATCCATCACCGTTCTTTAGCCCACTCTGCCACCCCAGTTCAGACATGGCCATATGCAAATCAGTCTGACCCTGTGCCTCATGGGAACAGTCCAGCCCGAACTGCCAAGCCATGCCTTCCCTGGACCTGAAACAAGGTACCGAGGACCGGTTTCTGGCATTTCAGAAGTCTTCAGCCCGGCTTGCTTGAATCCAGTGGCAAAGTGAGCAAGGGACTCACGTCTGAGCATACCCTGCCAACTTATGGCGAACAAAGAAAAACCAAAGGAAATGATGGACGGAGCCTTGACAATACTAGCACTCACCCCCAGTCAACTGATCTGGGTTTAATCCATCACCGTTCTTTAGCCCACTCTGCCACCCCAGTTCAGACATGGCCATATCAAATCAGTCTGACCCTGTGCCTCATGGGAACAGTCCAGCCCGAACTGCCAAGCCATGCCTTCCCTGGACTGGAAACAAGCTACAGAGGACCGGTTTCTGGCACTTCTGCCGCCTTCAGCCCGGCTTGCTTGAATCCAGTGGCAAAGTGAGCAAGGGACTCACGTCTGAGCATACCCTGCCAACTTATGGCGAACAAAGAAAAACCAAAGGAAATGATGGACGGAGCGTTGACAATACAAGCACTCACCCCCAGTCAACTGATCTGGGTTTGATCCATCATCGTTCTTTAGCCCACTCTGCCATCCCAGTTCAGACATGGCCATATGCAAATCAGTCTTACCCTGTGCCTCATGGGAATAGTCCAGCCCGAACTGCCAAGCCATGCCTTCCCTGGACCGGAAACATGCTACCGAGGACCGGTTTCTGGCATTTCAGCCGTCCTCAGCCAGGCTTGCTTGAATCCAGTGGCAAGGTGAGCAAGGGACTCACGTTTGAGCATACCCTGCCAACTTATGGCGAACAAAGAAAAACCAAAGGAAATGATGGACGGAGCGTTGACAATACAAGCACTCACCCCCAGTCAACTGATCTGGGTTTAATCCATCACCGTTCTTTAGCCCACTCTGCCACCCCAGTTCAGACATGGCCATATGCAAATCAGTCTGACCCTGTGCCTCATGGGAACAGTCCAGCCCGAACTGCCAAGCCATGCCTTCCCTGGACCGCAAACAAGCTACTGAGGACCGGTTTCTGGCATTTCAGCCGTCTTCAGTCCGGCTTGCTTGAATCCAGTGGCACAGTGAGCAAGGGACTCACGTCTGAGCATACCCTGCCAACTTATGGCAAACAAAGAAAAAACAAAGGAAATGATGGATGGAGCGTTGACAATACAAGCACTCACCCCCAGTCAACTGATCTGGGTTTAATCCATCTCCGTTCTTTAGCCCACTCTGCCACCCCAGTTCAGCCATCGCCATATGCAAATCAGTCTGACCCTGTGCCTCATGGGAACAGTCCAGCCCGAACTGCCAAGCCATGCCTTCCCTGGACCGGAAACAAGCTACCGAGGACCGGTTTCTGGCATTTCAGCCGTCTTCAGTCCGGCTTGCTTGAATCCAGTGGCACAGTGAGCAAGGGACTCACGTCTGAGCATACCCTGCCAACTTATGGCGAACAAAGAAAAAACAAAGGAAATGATGGATGGAGCGTTGACAATACAAGCACTCACCCCCAGTCGACTGATCTGGGTTTAATCCATCTCCGTTCTTTAGCCCACTCTGCCACCCCAGTTCAGCCATCGCCATATGCAAATCAGTCTGACCCTGTGCCTCATGGGAACAGTCCAGCCCGAACTGCCAAGCCATGCCTTCCCTGGACCGGAAACAAGCTACCGAGGACCGGTTTCTGGCATTTCAGCCGTCTTCAGCCCGGCTTGCTTGAATCCAGTGGCAAAGTGAGCAAGGGACTCACGTCTGAGCATACCCTGCCAACTTATGGCGAACAAAGAGTCAAGCTATCCTGGCTGAAGATGGCTGATAGCCAGAAACCGGTCCTAGGATGCTTGATTCCGGTCCAGGAAAGACATGGCTTGGCAGTTTGGGCTGGACTGATCCCATGAGGCACAGGATCAAGGCTGATTTGCATATGGCCATGTCTAAACTGGGGTAGTGTGGAGTGCATAAAACGATGGAATTAGGCCCAGATCTCTGTACTGGGGTGAATGTATGACATTGTTCTGCATTCTGTCCATCAACTGTTGTTTTTGCATAAACTATTAGGGTTGCATAATTTAGTCAGACACAAACATCATATATAATGTTCCCCTAGATGTAGCCTTTTGTTTGGGCAAAGCAGTTCACAAATGTAATGTTCTATGTTGGTCCAGATATACTCAGCCAGGGAAGTAAAGTTCATCCTCAAACACAGGTGGTTTGCCCAGAAGTTGGTCAGCTAACACCCTACAATGACGGAGTCTGACTAATCACCTGTATCCTGCTCCTGGTGTATTTCATGTATGGTGTAATTTGGTTATTTGAAGTGTTGCTTCATTTTGATCATGGTAAATCTCTCCATGTTTTGAGGTAAGAGATTGGCCCTTCTCACTGTGACAACTGCACCAGCTGCACTCAACACACACTCAGCAGATACACTGACAACCGGTCAAGCCAGATACTTATTTGCCACTGTCATTGGAGTCTCTTCCCATACTAATACCCACATGGGTTTTGATCCAGATAAACCTCTTTTGGGTCAGCCAGAGAGTCCTAGCCCATCCTCTAAATTGTCACTGGTGGTGCAACTTGCTCACCCTCTTTTTACTCCACCTCTGCACAGAACTTGTGGTGCGTTGGATGGTGCGATGCAATGTCTGCCACATGCTTTTGCTGGTTCTGGTGCACAGTATAGCCCTGGACGGCATGCAGCAGAGTTACATAACCACAGCTGCTTGGGCAGCAATACAACCTGGACATTGTCTTCGGCCTCAACCAGGTATCGCAATGCTGTCAGGGTTCCTCCTCTGCCTATTAGTGTTGTTTATTTATGTGACTGAAGGAGCTGAGAGTTTCTTTTCAGCATTTTCTAAATGGCATGCTATCTGCTCAGTAGTACTTCAGGGAACATTTGTGTGCGTGGAAACTTTACTTTTATTTGATAAAGGCATCTTATCTGGGCGCCTTGAATAGAATTAGAATGAGGTAAATTAATCACTGATGCCCTGTTCATAGATCAAGGTTTTTCTTTGATGTAACTCATAATGTTAATACATATTCTGCACAAGTAATTTGCATTCATGCTACGTATGCGGGTACGATATTGGTGGAAAGAATACTTAGAGTCAAGTTGTGTATATATAATGAAATGATGATGATGATGATGATGAATAATGATTCTTGATGAACAATTCGGTTTGCCTAAGTTATCTTCACCAGTAGGTGAATGACACTCAAGCTGCTTCTATTTGTGACAAAATGCAATGGGCACCTCTTACTTCAATGACCATGTTGAATAACAAGCCTGCAATTTGGATTTTCCCAGGAAGTTGCTTAATCAGTAGGCGTGGGAAGCATGGAATTGTTGCTACATGTCTTCGCCAGGCGTGTGATTCATACAGTTAAGCACATATAATACGCCTGGTTAGGAACTTCTTCATCCATGACATTTTCATTCTTGAAAGAGCAATAATTTCACTACGAATTGAATTACCCAGATTAATCAATACTGGAGATGTATGAATAGTCAGTGCCCAAATCTGCAGTTTTTTCCTTTTGTGGGTTCACTTAAATAGAATCTATTACAGCCAAAGGCTCACAATGGAGGCACTGCTGAACTGATTGGTGTCATTATTAATATTGATGTTTGTTTGGCACTCTGTTTTTGATGATCTGTACCAATTTCTCCCAGGTATTTGAGCTCAGAGGCAGTGAATGTTAACAATCTCAGCTGTGACTAATTTGCAATTATCTACTTAGCACAAGAGAAGTTCAATTATGCAGGATGCTCAACATCTCTACTCCAAGCATGTGAGTCTCATACAGTCAAATACGAGTTCACTTTCTGCATTGCAAACCCAATTTACAGCTCTTTGTTTTGTCGAATTAAACTAAGCAACCACTGTTGTTAATTCAAAACCATACTTTTATTTTGCCTGCACCAGCAGTGTCCTTCCTACATAATTTCAAACTGTTGGTCATAGACTGGGCCCTGACACAATTTACGACAAATCACTATGTAGCGGAGGTCATATACACCAAATGAATTCCTCTTGTTAAAGGCTTTACCATCAGATATAGTCTCCCGCTTCTGGGAAAGCCTCTTCTGGTCAGTCCTGTAGCTTACAGCTCCTCTGGGGAGACCTTTGGGCACCAGGACTCTCTAAAGCTAAGATTTATCCTGTGCACTAGCTACTAATTAGTAGAATTCTTCAACCCAATACTAACCATTGTCCTGCAGTCTACCCACCTCCGTTTGCAGCATTTCTTCTTTGCCTAGCTGTGAAATTAACCTGTAGCCCACATTTCGGCGGGACCCAGCTGCCAGCAGTCTGTCTTCAGCGTGACTCCACTGAATGACAGGGTTAAAACTGAGTTTGACTTGTACTGTGGCTTCAGTCTATATAGGAAGGTCCTGAGGAGGATTAGAAGCCCTCTTATTATCCAATTCAAAAGGGTAATACTAAAGCTCTAGTTTGTTCTGTCATCTGTTCCTGTCCACTTCCAGATTGCTAATCCCTATTAAGTGGTCAGCAGTTAACACCCATTGGCCTTTCCTGGGCCCAGAGGCAAGCCATCGTCCTCTAATCTAGAGTTATCTCAACCAGCCAAAAATGTGTATTGCCGCTCTGGAAGTATGAAGTGAATGAACTGGTTACCCCTCTTCCTGTGACTGTGGATGGGTCTTTGAGGAGGGTCCTCCTGGGAATGAATAGGAGCAGCACTTTCTGACATCTCAAATTCGAGAGAGGTATTGCTAAAGCTGGCCTTGCTCTGCTAACTGCTCCTATTGCTAATACATGCTACGTGGTCAGCAGTTAACACCCATTGGCCTTCCCTCTGCCCAGGGGCAAGACATTGTCCTCTGGGTCAGGGCTGTTAGGTCTCCTGTCTAAAAATGTGTATTCCGTCTCTGCGGGTGAGGTGACTGTCGGAACTTGCTTTAAGCTAATTCAGGCTCATGCAGCCTAAAGTACATTTTTACAAATTTACTTTTCTGCTTAAGTTATCAAAAATCTGATTTCACCATAAAGTCAGAGTTTAAAAACGAAGCAGATAATAACTTTGAAGCATTTTGTTTTAGCCCTTTCCTAAGCAAAGGTGGACAATAAAGATTTTAATTCCACTTAGGCCTGTTACAGAAATGTCTAGCCAGGCCTAAAAAGTGAAATGCTTATGGTATTTATTTCACTGGAAAGGCACACTAACCTAAAATGTAATGTGCCCTATTTTTATTTATAAGCATCCTTCCATATGGGCTTTTAAGGCCCACTTAAAGTGTGTTAGAAATGGGGATCTCTAGTTGGCAATGGTTTGTACCTTTGTCCAAATAGGGACCCTTGTTTCTAGTCAGGGTAAGGTGGATAAATGAAATGAAAATGAAATACAGCATTTGTAAAGTGCACAGCTACCTCCAGAGAGGTGTCCCGACGCTGGGGGCCGTCGGGAAGATTAAGCAAGCTATTGCCCAGAGTCACATGGTGCTGGACTTACCTGCCGCCGGCACCGGGGACCGAACCGTGAACCCTGTGGTCCGGAGTCAGGCACCCTGGCCGCTGCACCACACCTCTTCCATACACTTCCAAAATAACCCCTGCTCAACCCATTGGAAGCTTGGCACGAGTAGACAGGCTTATCTCAGAGGCAGTGTGTAAAGCATTTGTGCATGCAGACAGTAATGTGGTGAAAACACTACAAATGGGCACCACACCAGTTTAGAAAAATAAGTAAAATTTTATATGAAGCAAACAAGACCAAAAATGTCAAAATTCCACAATACAATACTGTAAAAATAGTTACCCTGCGAGGTAACCTTTCAATTGCAGAGATAGCTGAAAAACACAGTTCTTCCGAGTCGATAGCTCTGTCCGGAGCTACCGTGATGCTGAAAATGACAGAGTCTAACAGTTCCAGCGACTGCGTTGGTGCAGGTCAGATAAAGCGAAGACAGACTCTAAGACAGTACCTTTTTCGTTGCGGCCGACACGATGGTACGAGCCGGTAGGGGCAACCTTCACAGCTGCATTGCAAAATGGAAGCAGTGCAGGGTGCGGTGCCCTCTCGATGCGGCGCAGGCAGCAACTCGATAATCGTCCAGACGGCGTTGGTGAGGCCAAGGCTTACGGTGCAGGGTAAGGTGGTGCTCGATGCGGTGCTGGCAGGCTGCGGTGCAGGCGACGGAACCAGTTGATATACAGGCTGGGACGTCGGTGACGTCCAGGCAGGGTGCAGCAGTGCGGAATGCGATGCCCTCAGGTCCTGGTGCGAACAACGGCTCGGTGATAATCATCAAGATGGCGTTGTGAGACCAAGGATGTGGTGCGAAGAGCGGCAGAGCCTTCTGCAGGGCCTTCAGGACACGGAATCCTGCAAAAAACCCAGTGACTGAGCCGGTTGCCCTTTTCTTCTGCGGTGACTGAAACCAGAAGATCCAGAGACGGTGCCCAGAAGGATGGTGAGGTCTTTGCTGTTCCTGAGACCTCTTGAACAGGGATCAAGCTCCACTTCAAGCCCTTGGAGACACTTTGCTAGCAGGATAAACACACAGTTCCCCTCCTTGGCAGAAACAGAAAATGCAGGCCAAGCCCAGATGTAACACAGCAAAGGGGTTGTCCTCCTACAGCTCTTCTCCTTGTCAGAGGTTCCTCTTGATTTCGGAAGTAGCCTAAAGTTTTGAGGTCTGGGCCCCAATGTTTATACAGCAAAATCCTTTGTTCACTGGCGGCAGAGACGCCCTGTGCCCAGCCAAAACCAGTTCTGTCCTCTCTGGTGCAGCTGCCCGGCAGGAGGTGGAGATAGCATTGTCCAAAGTGGACCATACCCATTCAGGTGTGAAATGAATTTCCTCCCCTACTCTAAATACAGCCCAGGTCTATTCAGCCTAGCCCTGACTCGCCCTGGAAAGGCAGGACCCACCTCACCCCTCCAAGTGGATGTCTGAACAGAATGCACATCCCTAACCCCTACCACTCCAAAACCAGACAGTCAATACACAAACCTAGCAGAGGCACACAGGATGGCTAAGCAAGGGAATATCCACTTTCTAAAAGTGGTATTTTCAAACATAATGTAAAAATCGTCTTCACTAAAAGATGCATCTTTACATTCTGAGTCCAGACATACTAAACCTTATTTTCCCATCTGGTTCCCATGGTCAGTTATACTTATCATATGTTATATTTAAACTTCCCATTCGGTCCTATGGGACAGGTAGCCTTGCAAAAGAGAAAAATGGAATTGGCAGTATTTCACTATCAGGACATGCCACATCCTACCTTTCACATACACTGCACCCTGCCCACAGGGGTACCTTGGTCCTACCTTAGGGGTGGCTCACATGTATGAAAAGGGGAAGTTAGGGCCTGGCAAGTGGGTGCACTTGCCAAGTCGACATAGCAGTACCAGACTACGCAGACACCTCAGTGGCATGTCTGAGTTACCTTTACTGGCTGCTTATGTGGGTGGCACAAACAGTGCTGCAAGACCACTAGCAGCATTTGATTTACAGACCCTGGACACACACATTGCACTGTACTAGAGACTTACCAGGAAATCAAATATGCTAATCATGGAATCACCAATCCATCATAATAATTTACAGAGGGAGCACTTGCACTTTGGCACTGAACAACAGTGGCAAAGTACACAACGCGTCTAGACCAGCAAAACGATGTCCAACACACAGCAAAAACAAAGGAGGCAAAGGCAAAAATACAGGGGAAACCCACACCAATGATGCCAGATCTAACAAGGGGTGACTCATAAATAGATAAAAATAGACGTTTCCTATAGGGCAAAAGGGTGTTCCCCAGCCTTATGCCATCGCAGTGCATTTAAACTGCAGCCAGTCTAGAGCATAGTGACACCCCTGGTATACATAGATTTTTGTCATATACATGAGTGGTGTAAATACATATTGCTGCCCACATATGATATCTAATTTTCCATAGCATAGGTGCACCTATGTCACTATTTACAAATTAACTTATATAGGTCAAATACGGAGTTCAAATTTACAGCACCAGTTTTAGAGGGAACTTTCAGACAGTCCACTGCTGTTTAGCGTTGGGAAAACGCACAGTCTTAGCTAGCAAAAAAAAAGAGTCCAGAAAATATTGAAAAAAAGGGGTCACCATGGAGAAAAGGTGAATTTGCCACAATGTCTTTTTGTCTCATATTTGTTGCTTGAAGGTTATATTTCACAATGGAAAAAATGCCAGAATGTCTGCATTTTCTGTTTGTTTTAACTGTCTTGGCATTGAAATAACAGGGAGACCGGTAAAACCTTGTCAGGTTAAGACTACAGGCAGATGGCATCCAATAGGTCAGGTTACCAATTTTCTCAACTAAAAGTACCAACCATGGTAAGGTCAAGAGCTTGCACCATTACGTAAAATCATCCTTGCTCTTTTAGGACAGCAATTCTACCCCTGCTAATTCTACCCCTGCTTACACTCAAAATCATTATGAAATAGTTATCACATTTTTATATACTTTTTAAGTCTCTTTGCACTCAATCCTAATGCTATATTTGTACAGCACTTTGCTGCCATTTTCTAGGCCAAGGCTCTGCTTTTTAAAACTTTAAAATAAAAAGGCACATCTGCCACAAATTCACTTTAGCTCAATAGTTCCCGGTGAATACGTCACTGACCTTTCAATGTAATTTCCACTATACTTTAGTTTGATATCTTTGTTTTTCAGAAGTTCTGTGCTGCATACCATACCTTTCACTGTGTTTCTGGAAATAATATTATTTCAGTATTGCATGTGAGAGAGTCTATCATAGAATTGTTATGATACACTAATCTAGAAACAATTAATGAACATTGCACAGTGAACAATAATTAACATGAAATAAGAAACCCATTTTGGAGAGTCTGAGGAATAGCTTTCCATTTGGGTTGACTAATGTAATATAGATCCACTTATTATAGCTTTAAAATATATGTCCTTTTTTATTAGGGGTATTAATGTTCTTATCAATTCTACTGATATCCGTAGCAAAGACCTTGTGTTGGACCTGGGGTTACCAGTCTACATAGGGTAGCTTGGCACTAACTAGAAAAGACTATCCCAAAGGCAAAAGTGTTAAACCTGCGTCACACCCTTATAGTAACTCAGCGTCCATCCATTCAAAAATAACACTACACCAGTTTTTGGAAAAATACGGGCTGTTTTATAAAAGGATTCTGTACACTCTTGTTTATCTCAACTGACAGTTTTGCCCCTTTTTACATTAATTATTTCTCCCCCCACTGAAACAACAGACAGGGCAGGAGGACGTCCCATTTCCTCCGCAGGCTCTCAGGCAGACTTCTTATCATGCCTTTCAAGGTCTTGTTGAACCTTTCCACTAGACCATTGGTCTGTGGGTGATAAGGAGTGGTGAACCGGTAGGTAACTCCACACTCCTTCCACATAGCCCGCATGTATGCTGACATGAAGTTGGTCCCCCTGTCGGACACAACCTCTTTGGAGAAACCCTCTCGGGTAAAGATCCCCATCAGGGCCCTAGCCACTGCAGGTGCAGTAATGGTCCTCAGAGGTATTGCCTCTGGGTACCGTGTGGCGTGATCCACCAGAACCAGGATAAACCTGTGACCAGCTGTAGTTGGCGGATCCAATGGCCCCACAATGTCGATGCCCACCCTTTCAAAGGGGGTGCTAACGACAGGAAGTGGTTCCAGGGGAGCTTTTAGCTTCACCCCTGTTTTCCCACTGGCTTGGCAGGATACACATTTCCGACAGTATGTGTCGGATGCCACTTTCATCTGAGGCCAGTAGAAGTGGGGGACAAGCCGGGCAAAGGTCTTGTCCTGTCCTAAGTGTCCTGCCAATGGTATCTCATGAGCCAATTCCAAAAGAAAGGCTCGGTAACGTTGAGGGACAATCAAGGCCGTGATGAACCGTGCACGGGTGCCTTAGGTTCACTGTAGAGGAGTCCATCCTCCCAGTAAATGTGGTAACTCCCAGTAACGTTCCCTGCTGCCTGGGCTTCGGCCTGTCGCCTCAGTCCCTCAAGGGTAGGGCACTCCCTCTGGCCCTTACAAAACTCCTCACTGGTAGGACCTCCTTCCACTTACCACTCAGCAGGGATAGGTAAGTTCTCCAGGGAGACAACTTCCCCCTCCACAGACTCCTGGTCCACCACCGCAGGTGGCCTATCTGTCTCATGGGGCGTGGAAGCCAAGGCAGGCTTCTCCTGTCCTCGGTTCTTCCCCTTTTTGGCAGCTGGCTGGGCCCTTGTTCCAGGCTCCAGCCCAAGCGAACTCCCCCTCCGTGTAGTCGCGGACCTTGTGCTAGCACAGGCCCAGTCAGGTGTACCCAGCATCTCAGAATGAGTCCGGTATTCCACCTCCTTCCAAGCATTGTGCTCCATGTCATTCCCCAACAGACAATCGACTGGCACGGCAGGGCTTACGGCAACTCGAAGTGAACCTGCAACCCCTTCCCACTCAAATGGAACCTCGGCCACAGGGTAGTGGCCCAATCTGCCGTCAGCCATCGCGGCGGGGTGGAGTACATGTGGAATCACCTGCTCTGGAGACACCAGTTGACTCCTTACCATAGTCATACTGGCTCCTGTGTCTCTCAGAGCCTCCCCTCTTTGGCCATTGATGGTGACCCACTGCCCATACTTTACAGTATTTGAGGGCACCTGGATCTTAGGAACCATCTCCTGATCTCCCAGGGACGCTAAGGTGACACCCGCCCACTCACCCCCCTTATCTAAGGGCAACTCCTCCCCAAGCACTACACTAGCTACTCCCGGGGCTTTTCCTCCAGTGGGAGGGGGTGGTCTCTTTGGGCACTTGACATCTCCCTTATAGTGTCCAACGCCACCACACTCAAAGCAGTGGACAACCCTTGGCTGCTGACTTTGGCCAGGATAAGGGTTTCTTGGCGGGTTAGCCTTAGGGGTGAATCCTGTTCCCTTTCCCTGGAAACTGTTTTGGGGGCCTTTTGAGAACTCCCTCTTTTTATCTCCCCCTCTTTCTTCTGGGGGGCGCCCTGTCCGGTCCTTTGGGAATCCCCTCCAGTCCCCTTTGAGGACACCCGGGTACTAGCCCAGATGTCCGCCTCCTCAGCAAGTTTCCGGAGGCTGGTCAGCTTGCTGTCCACCAGGTGTTGACGCAGCTCGGGAAAACATTTCTCGAGTAGGTGCTCCTTGAGAACAAGGTCATACAACCCCTCATAGTCCCTCACCTCGCTGCCTTGTACCCAACCCTCTAATGCCTTCTTTGCGTAGTCCAAGAAATCCACCCAATTCTGTGTGCCTAGTTTGTGACTACCCCTAAACTTCAGTCCAAACTTCTTGATCAGCGCCACTTTCATGGTGGGGTAGTGGGTCTGCTCTCCCTGCTCTAGGGCCAATAGTGTATCCCTTCCGGCAGGAGGCATGTATTTATACAAGCCACCCCCCCCAGTGTTTCTCCAGTATCCCATGGGCTCTTAAGGAGACCTCATAGGCGGCCACCCACTTGGCGATGTCATCCCCTGTGCTATAGCTGGCGACTACGTCCTTAGGTAGATAAGGTCTGGGTTCCCTGGTCAAATCCTTTGGTTCGCTGCCACCATTTGGAGAATTGGAAGTCCCTACTTGCAGGGCCTTAAAGTCTAATTCTCTGAGGCTCAACTCATGAGCTAGCCTACTCTCTTCTCTTGCTTTCTCCAACTTTGCCAACTCCCATTTTAACTGTCTCTCCTCCCTCCTATCCGCTAGTTCGGCTTCAGTCAAGCTTCTCACGGAGACACTGCTGCCCTCTCTTGAGAGTGTTCTGGGACCTGTCAGTAGGTTCTCGCTCTCAGGTTGGTACAACACATCTACCCCGATGACAGTGTTCCGCTCCTCCTCTTCTTCCTCCTTCCCCTCTGGATGCGCTGCCACCCATGCCCTCAAGCTGGTCTGGAGTTCCCCCTTTTTAGCACCACGCTTAAAGAACACTCCCATATTTTGGCAAAAGTCTCTAAGTTGGGCCACAGTATAGGTCTCCAAATCTTCCAGAGCAAATTCCATGTTGCCAATGAGAGTCAGGGACAGCCACTTGGAAGGAATTAATTAAGAGGGTAATTAGAAGCTACCTCCACCAACCACCAGGAGTAAATTTGAAAAAACAAAAATATAATTAGGGATTCCGCCAGGAGAAAACTCCAGGTGTAGGTCTATGGAGTACACTACGTTACTATTGAGTGGACGCAAGCACAGTTCTCATCCCACCGCTGGACACCAATTATGTTGGACCTGGGGTTACCAGTCTACATAGGGTAGCTTGGCACTAACTAGAAAAGACTATCCCAAATGCAAAAGTGTTTAACCTGCGTCACACCCTTATAGTAACTCAGTGTCCATCCATTCAAAAATAACACTACACCAGTTTTGGGAAAAATACGGGCTGTTTTATAAAAGGATTCTGTATACTCTTGTGTATCTCAACTGACAGTTTTGCCCCTTTTTACATTAATTATTTCTCCCCCCACTCGATTTCAGCAATACATTGTGTCTTAACTCAAGGATTATTACACAGCAAAACAGATTCTATTATACAGACATTACTGGGGTTACTCTGCCTTGGCACAATGTAAAGCAGAGTCTGTTGCCTACAAAGGAAAGAAAAAGGGTTTTCCATATGGGACCAATGGGTGAAGCAAATACTCCAACCTGCTCCACTAGGTTACAGCAAGTTATTGCCAAAGAGAACTCAAAGAAATCTTTTCCTTCCAGCACTGTAAAGGAAAGGTTAAGCAATATACTCAAATGGGTTCAAAGGTCTTTCTCCTGCCTTGTCACTCCGTGCTTCCAGTCAGATAATTGGGGGAAGAATCTCCTTTCCGGGACCTTTTGTCGATAGTCCCCAGACCCCCAACAGATCCCAGTTCCCTTCTTACTTGTAGTTAAGTGTACTGGGGTCTGTCCGTTGACACTGCACAAGCCCAGGGGTCCGGCTCTCACCTACAGGCTCCTTCTCCCCAGCAGCGCCTCCCTCGAGGGCCAGGCCGAATGTCACCCAAGCCGGCACCGAGGGGAGGTCGCACTGGGACAGGGCTCCCTGGCCTGCTCCTCTATTGAATTCCGCCTCAAGCCGACTTCGTCGTCCTCCTCGAGATCGGCGTCTCCGCGCAGGCGCGGGAGTGTAGCGGCGCTGGGCAGAGGCCGCCCCGTTCAGCTCAAACGAGCAGTGGCCCTCCTTTGGACCTGCGCGATCCTAGGCCCCTCCTGACTGGATCTCCGCCCCCTTCAGGGACAGCGAGCTCTGCTCCGGGCCTGCGCAGTATCACGCCTCCTCAGGCCCGGCTGGCTGCCTGTTCTGCCTCAACACACCACCGCAGCCCCAACCATCCCTAGCCTCCCTGTCAGTAACGGGCTGCAGGGCAGGCGGAACACTCCTCAGGGGTCTCGATTCTCCTCACTCAGAGCACTAATGGCGGAGGATGGAACTCCCAGCCGCGCCTCTGAACAAAGGTGAGGGGTGACTTCAGGAGCCAAGCGCAGGCGGCAGTTAGGCACAACGGCCAAAGGGGGAGGAAAAGGATTAATTCCCTCGATCTGTTTTTCCAGTCCTGCAAGGTTCCTCAGGGTTTAGCTAGACCTCAATACTGGACAGTGGGGCCGTTTTTCACACCCCTCCACTCATCAAAACCTTCTGTGTCTCACCCCAAGCTAGGGCTAGATCTTTCTCTCTACTTGAGCCAACCACCTGTCCAGGGTCAACAGGACGGCAGACTAACCAGGGCAGGTCTGCAGGAATAGGGGCGGTGATCGTAGTAGGGAGGCAACCCTTAAAAAAGAAGTCCACCCTCTGAATGTCCTACCCCTTGTAGAGCCACAGCCTGTGCTCCAGCTGTCCCTCTCTGAAAGACAAAATGGTCGCCTTACAGTTGGCCTATTTATACCCCTAGTTCCAAGGGTCCAGAACAGGCCAGAAGGTTCTAGATTTCCCATACAAGTCTATGGCCAGTCCCTGAGGTAATCCGTTGTGGCAGTTACTAGCCACCATTTTGTATAACTAAACTTGCCCTTGGAAAAGGAGGGATTTCTAGGCCTATGAGGAACCATGGGGTCAAGGAATACCTAACCCCCAGGTCAAAACACCTAAAAACCCAGTGGACATAAAAATGAAAGGAATTGAGGGGCAAAAAGGAGACAAAAATAAATAAATATTAGGAGGGACCACCCAAAGGGCGGACAGGTCTAACACCTTGGTTGTGGCAAGTCACTTCAACAACAATCCCATACTATAAAGTTACATCCTGTGCTGTCACTTTCAGTGATACCACATTGCGTTAATCAGAGGGACTTTGCATGCTCCCTTTTGGTTGTCCCACAAAAATCATAGGAACGGCTTTGCCTACACTTGCGTTCTTCCTTCAAATCCCTCTACGCCTGTCCAGCAGTACCTGCCAGACCTGTATTTGGGTTGTTGTCACCACCCAGCAAGGAACTGTGGCATGATGCAACAAACAGTAAACTCATATTATCAGTGTCTCAGTAAGCCAGTTCTGTCAGTATGACAATGCGAAACAGTAAGAGGATATTGTTTCAAACTCTTTATGGACAGAAAGGTTGCCAATTCTTGGAGGGGAGAAAAAAAAAACTAAATATTCAGGATTTGTTGTAGGACAGATACATTCCCTAGTCGCCATGCTGAAGCACCTTCTAGAGGCAAAGGACCTTCTAACTACTATTCATCCTTGCAAATCAGAAATTAAATTGCCAGACAATACTGTTAATAAATAAATCTTAAGGCTGAACGCTGAAAAAGAAAACCGTGAAAAGCTGCTTTTGTAGGTGTGTGCAGTACTTGAGATAAGCAGCAATGTACCGGAAATGATAACCACTTATAGGCCTTAAGAAAGCGCGAAAGAACTCGCTAATCATCTGAGAAGTGGCTGCATTAGATATTTTTCTGATGTGTAAATCCTTAAGTGCCATATACGGTTGGCAAACAAGAACCACTTATTCAGATTCTTGATCTTTAGATTGCAGCGTCGTTTGTAACAATTTTAACGCTAAGTACACTTTGATGAGACAGCATTTAATAAAATGCTCATTAATTTCATCATTAGCAAGGGTATGCTGAGAAGTAAGCCAGTTTCTTATGTCACGCCCAATTAGCATACTCCGCTAGTAATCCCATTTGTATTGTTGAATTCGCTAATGGAAAAACTAATGGGCATGCTAGCAGGGCACATTAATTGGGCATGACACCAGTTCTGGTTTTAATTATTAAAGTGCGATAATGAAATGTGTGTTTGTAAAATACTTAAATATTGAAATTGGACAGAAGACAAGAAAAATAGCATTTAGGAAATTGCTCTCTGCGCGTAAACGAATGACATTTGTAATATTTTGTTCCACCCAGCGCTGCATATTGTGTTCCATATTCAAAAATGCCGTAAGAGGATGTAGATGCCTGTAAAGAAGGTGCCTGGGTTCATGTGGAAAACATCGGCTCTCGTGGGAAATCATTGCTTTCTGTAAGACAAGAATACATCATGGTGGTGAAACAGATACTGAGTGCTTATCAGGGAAACAAACCATAAAAAGATGATATTCGCCCGAACTGACTCTGAGGGCTCGACTGCAGTCTGAAATGGGAAGCAGCGGAATTGATATCTCAACATCCATATTTCAACATTGTTATAAGAGGACTTCAATAGTACTGCGAACTGTGATCTCACTCAGCATGGAGGTAACTGGCAGCAAAGTAGTGCAGTGGGCACAGTGGAGGAATACTAAACTATCAAGCGACTAATCGCCTGTGGAGCAGGGGCGTGCCATGGTTTTATTTTACCAGCAAATTTCTGCGAGGTTCCAGGTTTCTGTTTTGACTCAAGGCTCATGCTGCTTAACTCAAGTTTTTGTTCTGCATTTCAATGTAATTTCACTGTGTAGCAAAACCAATGTTACTCTAATCAATACACAGCATGTGCAAAAACATCTTGCCAAGTTTCCTTTTTGTAAAGCTTCTCTGTGGATATAGTGTTGGAAAATGACCCTCTATGCAGGGTCGCCCCTAAACTTTTTGCCTTCCTCCTCCTCTGTTTGCTGAACTTTTTTGTTGACTTTAGGACTCCGAGCTCTTTAGCATTACTACCTGTAGTGTCGTCTCCAGGGCATACATGACACGTACACCGCAGGTAATGTACTGGAGCTTTATTCTTTACTTCTTATTCCTTCCTTTCCCTACTCTGCACTGCCCTTTCCTCTGTACCCCCCCTCACTCCTCCTCATCCGTCCTCCGCTCCCCTCCCACTTTCTAACCTCATGTGCTGGTCCTAGTGCCCAGCACATGTCAGGATATTACATCTCCCCCTTTCTTAACACATTTAACTATTTAACATGTCTAGGCGTGCTAAGTTAACAGTGAAACAAGCATCATAGTTACAGTTCTTCAATTAGTCGAGCTGGTCTTCGAAGTCTCCGTTGTGGTCGGAGAGGGACCTCTTGAGACGCCTGATCTCTGGCCTCAAGAGCTATGGGAGGTCGGAATCCACTGGTTGATTCAGGTGCATCTCCTGGCTCAATGCTGTGGGGTGCCGTCAATGATTCTCGAACATTGGGTGTGCATTTTTGGAAATGCGTCATGTTCCTAGTGACTCTTTTGTTTTCTGCTTCAGCTGTAATCATAGTCCCTTTTTGCTTCGTCACTAGCAGCGGACATGGATGATATCGACAGTCTGCTTTCCTTTGTTGGTTCTGTCGCACTAATACCCAGTCTCCTTCAGGAATGGAGGGCTGTACAGCTTTTCTCTGTCGGTCGGCATATTCCTTCATCTTTTCCTTTTTCCTTTTGTCTGTTGCTACTAGATCTTCATGCTCAGAATCGGATGACATGTCACTCGCTGCATCTTCCCACATGGGTATCCGAGTGAGTACAGTGCGGCCTAGCATTAGAGTTGCTGGACATTTGGCAGTAGTACTGTGTGGGGTGGTCCGATAGGCCCGTAGTACCTCATTTAGAGCTACTTGCACATCACGCTTTGACTGCTCAGCCTGCTGAATGGTCTTCTTTAACGTGGCCATAAACCTTTCGACCATTCCATTGGCCTGGGGCCACAGGGGAGTGATTTTGCGGTGTCTGAAATTGACATGTTAGGCAAACTCAGCAAAGTCTTGTCCATTGAATGGGGACCCATTATCTGTTTTTACTACCTTGGGTATGCCCCATGCTGCAAAGACCTCATCCAATATGGGTTTGACCGTGGATGCTCTAGTTGACATTGTGAGGTGTGCAATTGGGAAGCGAGAGTATTTATCCATTATGATCAGGACATACTTGCCAGATTGTAGCGGTCCAAAGAAATCCATTGCGACATGTTGCCAGACACCCTCCGGCAGTTCAGACATTTGGAGTGGAGCCGGTGAGTTTTCTCGACTTACTAGCTGGCACGGTGCGCAGTCTTTCAGTGTTAGTTCCACCATCTGATCTAACATGGGGAACCAGACCTTTTCCCGCAAGGCCCTCTTTGTGGTTACTATACCTCTATGCCCTTTGTGCGATAGATTGATGACTCCTTGTCGTAGCTGCTTCGGGATGACGATCCTTTTGTCCCTCAGTATAAAACCATCTGAGGTGAAGGACAGATCATCTTTCATGTGTCTGTATGACAACAGTTCATGATCGTAACTCTGTTCGTTCGGTCGGAGCTCGTCCAATTGTCTCCAGTTGTTCGTCTGGATGAGCTGTTTGACTCGTTGCAGAGTGGTATCATTATTTGTGGCTTCACGAATGACTTCCATGGGGACTGCCGGTGGTCTGGCTTGAGCCACAACAAAGTGAATGTATTCCTCCGCTAGAGATGGATTGGATGCACATGTCGCCTTGGGATGTCGTGACATGTAGTCCGCAGGATTAGCAGCCTTTCCCGGTTTGTGATTAATTGTGTAGGTGTATTCTTGAAGGCGAATACCGCAGCGTTCTATTCTGGGTGGCATTTTGGCTCTGGGATTTCCAAAAATCGTTATCAACGCCTGGTGATCCGTTATCAGCGTGAAATGTTTCCCATATATGAAGATGTGGAAATGTTCACAGGCCCAGACAACCGCCAGGCTTTCTTTCTCCGGTTGGGAATATGCTCTCTCTGTGTCAGTAAGGCTTCGTCTGGCATACTCGACAATATACCGTTGGTCACTGTCATGGTCGTACTGAGCTAGTATAGCTCCCAACCCAACCGGACTTGCGTCTACTGTGATTTCCGTCTTTCTTTTGGGATTGAAATATGCCAGGTTGTTGGCAGATTCAACTGCCCCTTTGATGGCTTGGAAGGCTTGATCGCATCTGGTGGTCCATTGAAAAGGATAGCCTTGCTTGGTCAGTTTCCTCAGTGGGTAGCTAATGGTGGCATAATCTTTAATGTAGCGTGCACAATAGCTGGCCATGCCCAGAAAGGACCGCACGTCCCCCGCATCTCTAGGCCTCGGTGTGTCATTCAGAGCGGCAATGTATTCTGGCTCAGGCTTCATTCCGGCACCTGAGAAGATGTGTCCGAAGAATTTCAGCGTAGATTTGTGAAATTCACACTTGTCCTTGTTTAGCGTGAGGTTGGCTTCCAATAAGGCGTGACATACTTGATCGAGCGCAGTGTCATGTTCATGCATGTGGCTCCATAAACTAAAATGTCATCACTGTAATTTAGAGTGTTGGGCACATGATGAATCACTTTTCTAACCGTCTCCTGAAAAATCTCGGCGGCTGAAGAAACCCCAAAACTGAGTCTCTTGTATCTGAACAAGCCTTGATGGGTCGAAAAAATGGTGATGTATCTCGACTCTTCATGAAGTTCCAGTTGGTGGTATCCTTTGTTGAGATCCAATTTGGAAAATATCTGTGCCCCATTGAGTGACGCAATCATATCACTAATGTGAGGTCCCGGGTGTCTTTCTCTCTCAATGGCGGTGTTGGGCGCTCTCATGTCCACACAGAGGCGCACTTTGTTATTTGAGCCTTTCTTGGGTACAACGACCACCGGAGAGACCCATGGAGTGGGTCCTGACGTCCTTTCAATGATGTCGGCCTGGAGAAGGTCTTGCAATTCCTCTTCTACAGCCTGTTGAAGGTGGAATGGAATTTTTCTGTGATGTTGGGCAACCAGAGTTACTCGTTCATTAATGTGTAATCGAACTTTGCAATGAGTCAGTTTCCCGAGCCCTGTGAATAATTTGGGAAATTTGTGCACAATGTCTGGTTCATCATCAACTTTGTACAAGATGTCTACTAGTCGGAGTCTTTCTGATGTGGGCAGACTAAGGAGGCAGTCTGCTTCAGGACCATCAATGACGTGGATGTGAGCTGGAATAGTTCTATCTTTGTATGTGAGGTTGGTTGGAAAATATCCCAGACATGAAAGTGGTTTCTTTGACATCCATGTGTACACACGTACGTTGGCTTTACGTAGTCTTGGTGGTGTTTTCATCGTCTTGCACTCTGCGACTGAAATATAGTTTAGAGATGCTCCACTGTCAAGGACAAATTTGGCGCAGTGAGTGTCCATTTTCAGATCTAGTCACGGGTATTTCTTCAGCCGGTCCGGATCTGCAACCATGCACACGTACTCATCACTATCTTGAGATATTGGTGACAGCGACCTTGACTCACTGGACTGTGATCGTCGAGATTGGTACGTCTCACAAGATTGTCGGGTGGACCGCGACGAGCCTGTTGAGGAATCTCTATAGTCCCACACTGCTTTGGCATGGTGACGAGTGTTGGTCTGCTTAGGTTGTCTGTAATTGTCTCTGCGGGTATCTGTCCGAGAAGCTCCACACACATTTTCGAAATGGTTCTCACGACCACACTTCCTACATTTTTGTCCCACTGCAGGACATGTCTCTGTGTGAGGGAAATCATACCCGCAGCGATAACATTTGAGTTGATTCTCTTGTCTTTTGTCTGATCGGCTTGAGTTGGGACGTTGTCGATTTGCGTGTTGAGAAGAAACTTTGGATCTAGATTAACGCTGTCGTGCAGGGAATGACTTGTTATTGGTGCGTGATTGGAGCTGAAATGCTTGTTCTCGTTTTTCACCTCTTCCAGCTTCCATTTTCTTGGCGTGTTCTTCTGCCTGATCATGCACTTGCGTCATTTCTTCTATTTCATCCAGGGAGTAGCTTTTCTTTAGTAGGCGTCTACGTAGCGACTCAAACTGACACCCTTCTATGATTCTCAGACGCGGGGCGTCTTCTGTTGAAAACGAGTTGAATTCACAGTAGCGGGCCAACCGCCTCGGTCGCGTGATGAAGGTGTTCATGGGATCATCTTTTTCTTGAGTAGCTAAATTAAATGTATATCTTTCATAGTCGACATTCTGTTTGTGAAGAAATTTCCTGTTTAAGCATCCCGCACATTGACATATGATCTGGCAGATATCCTTTCCAATTAGGTTACATAATGCAATTAGTCGTTGTTCCTCGTCGGTTACGTGAGACCCTTTCATAAAATCTTCGAAATCTTCTAACCATTCCTGCCAGTGAAGACCCATACCTCCTCCCGAAATGAGGACCAGAGGCTCCGGTGGGCGTAGAAAGGAGACCCCAAGTCGTCCAATCCGGGGTCCGCCCATGTGTCCTGTGGATGTGGTGACTCCTGCGTTGTGGAGGCGCTGGCCGAGGCATGACGCTGATGAGACGTTGGCGATCCAGATATCGCAAGACACTGCAGTTACCAGCTGAGCTCCAGCCAACAGTAAGAAGACACCTGCACACGACAGTTCCCTGCGGACAGGAAATGTGACAGTGTTCATAAATGTGTAAAACCTTCAGATACAGACAATCGGGCGAGCTACCAGCCTCAAATGTACACTTCTGCGGCAGTTAGGCGTTGTTTGGACACTTCCCAGTTGCATTTGCCAACGCTTGATGGATTTTTGGACACTGCCTGACTTCAAAATGGCAGCCGGGCCTAGCTCGCAGGGGATTGGTCGAGGTGCCTGACCCAAGGATGGCCGCTGGCGAGATCTCGTGTGCAACGAGACTTCGAGTGCCATGCATGTAGAGGGGCATGTTTATAAAAGAGCAGCCATATATAAATCCAGACCTGGCATTGGAGTCGCACGCAGGCAGCAGACGTGGGGGACAGCCGCGATCCTCAACGGCCACACAGACGCACCGGAGTGGGCTCCCGGTGTTTATCGTAGGCAACTCCGAACTCCTTCAAATCCACGTGCCCGGGGTGGGCTCCCGGGTCGCAGCGGTGGCAATTCACCTCCAGGACACGCGCAGCTGGGGTGGGCTCCCAGCGCACAGAAGCACATATCACGGTTCCAGGGCAGCGGAGCAGACGCCAGACGTGCCAGATGCAGCGCGACCGGGGTAGGCACACGGCTCGCAGCTCAGTGCGGCACCCTGACGGCAGAGCACACGCCGGAGTGCAGGCAGACAGCACACAGGGATTCACTACCCTCGTCGCCAGTTGTAATGTCGTCTCCAGGCATAGATGATACGGACACCACAGGTAATGTACTGGAGCTTTATTCTTTACTTCTTATTCCTTCCTTTCCCTACTCTGCACTGCCCTTTCCTCTTTACTCCCCCTCACTCCTCCTCTTCCGTCCTCCACTCCCCTCCAACTTTCCAACCTCATGTGCTGGTCCTAGTTTCCAGTACATGTCAGGATATTACACTACCCAATGCTAAGGTGCATGTGTTTCTCCCCTAAACTTTGGTGTGTACCTGATTGGCATATTTGATATACTGGTACGTCCCTTGTAAAGTGGCATGCCACATTCCCAGGGACTGTACTTCAAATGCTACTAGTGGGCCTGCAGAACTAATTGTGCCACCCACAGAAGTTGCCTCTCAACCCTGTATCAAGCCTGCCATTGCAGTGCCTGTGTGTGCAGTTTACTGCCACTTCGATTGGGCATTTAAAACTAGTTGCCAAGCCTTAAACTCCCATTTTATTACATGAGTGACCCTTAAGGTAGGCCCTAAGTAACCCTGAAGGCAGGGTGCGAGGCAAGTAAAAGGTAGGGCATGTGCTTTTATGTTTTGCTTGTCCTGGTAGTGACAGACAGCCTATTTTGTTTTGTACTACCATGAGGTACCCCTCTCATAGGCCAGCATTGGGAATTCCTTAATACACTTATAAGATGTAATTCCTGATCAGAGAGGAGCAGCTTTCTCATGTTTCATATCTTTTGAATGGTAATGATAACGCCTACTTACAGGTGATGTTGGTTTTTACCATTACTGTTTTAGAAATGCCACTATTATAAAGTGGACATTTTTCTGCACTTACTGCTCCATGTTCTTGACAGCATGTCTCCAATACACATCTGGGGTGGGTGTTAGCTACACTTTGTGCCTTTCATCTAGACAGCCACAAAGACAAGAAGGTGAGACTCGCCTGTATTCTGAATACTCTTCCGCATTCATTTGCATTCTGATGGGTCTTCTTGGGCAGGGAGAAATCGGAGGGGCTGAGACTTATACTTCAATAGGTAGTGTCCTGTCCACACACAAAACACAGATTTACCCCCCACAGATAGCCTGGCAGACAGGACTGGGTTTAAATGAATCATTGTTCACTTCAGACAGCTGCTTTGAAGTCACCCTCTACATCAAAGGCACTTTTGGGTATAAGTACTTGGTTTCTGACCCAATAAAATCAGATACTTCTTGACCTTGAACAGAACCTCTGTCAGAAAGATTGCTCTGCTACTTAATGGACTCAACTGGACTCCTTTTCTGGAAGGGCTGCTTTTCTGCCTGTTGCCCTGCTGCCTGCTGCTCCCCGAATCAGCTAAAGGAGAGCTGGACTCTTCCTTCCCTGCAAGTGATCTCTTTGGGCTTTCTGGCTTGCCTCCTATTTTCTGAAGTCTCAGGGGTACAAAAGACTTCTTGCAATTCTTCTGGTGCTGCTGGACTCTGCCGCCTCCTGTGAGTCCTACCCTTGCCTGAGGTGCCATCTCCAAGTTCTGTGTCTCAGAAGTGCGTCTGTGGCTGTTTTCTACAAAATCAAGGCATCACCCCTGTCCATTCGGAATCGACGCATCGCAGCTCGATGCCGCTGCAGAGGCTGTTCGATGACCGTGGTTCCACAGCCTGCCCGACCCAATGACTAAGCTCTGCACGGCTCAATAATGATGCAGTGCCTTCACTTAAGTGTAGCTCGACGACTAGGCAGCGATCTAATTGCGTGGAAAAGATAGGCACATCAAGCCCTCAGTGTTGACGCTTTGCTCCATCCAAGGTACTTTCTCAGCGGGCCCTGCGTGGGTCCGTCAACCAGCCTGCCCTCCATCATGATCAGCCTGAAATTTGGATTTGCACCGGTCCTTTACTACCTCAAGTAACCTTTTGACCGCTAGTAACTTCTAAGCAGTATTTTTTGCAATTAATCTTTAAAAACTCATATCTCGACCTTCTACGCCTGTGTGGAGTCTTTTCCTGGTGTTATCATTGTGCTACTTTGTGTGTGTTGCACAAATACTGTACACATTGCCTCTTTAGAAAAGCCTGACTGCTCTGCAACAAGCTACCAGAGGGTAATCACAGGTTATCTTTTGTGTGTATCTAGCTTAACCTGACTAGAGTTGTGGTTCCTGTCTGGCCTGGGTGCATACCTCTGGTAACCAGGAATCCCATTTCTAACACATAGGTTTACAGATTGTGTCCTGCAAAGTTACCTCTTGAAGAGCACAGCAGCATTGCAGAGGAAAAGACCACAAGCTCTGAAGTATTTTTTAGGCATATTAATTGTGTTAGTGTGAATAAGATTAGTAAGAATATAAATAGCGTAAATGATCTCAAAAGTTGGGAGTTTTATTCACAAGTGCAAGATTTCCACAAAGCTTTGCAACACCCTTTTAATAGACAAAATAGGGCAACCATGTCACAATACAAAACTGTTATGCATGAACCCTAATTGCCCTTTTTCAGATCTCTTTCTTGTTGATTCTTTCAATACTTCAACCTCATATCCCTAATTCAGGCAGGCAAACTACATATGATTCAGTCTACTCTTTACTCCACTTTTATGTCATTAATTTAGTCGATTTGGGTGGTCTGACTACACAAAGATGTAGTGCTCTGTAGGAGACAGCATTTCAACCAATCCTCGTCAAACATTTACTTGGTGGAGGCTTAAGGCCTGCCCCTTGGTCATGATTCAATGTTCTGCTTGTCTTTTTCAGCTCTCATCTCCTTATTCAATGGTTTTCCACCCTCGTCTTGCTTTTGACTTTGAGAGAGGAGCATTTTGGTTTCACCTAATCTGGTTGCACAGCTCCCTCAAGTTAATTTCACTGGTTAACAAGGTTACCCCCTCACATTTAACTCATTGAAAATTTGCCCTTTCATTACCCCTTGACTTCCATAACTTATTTCTCTTGGTCATGATCATGTCAAAACGTCATTTTTGCAATGGTGTTTACCTCTGCATACTAGGGCAATTACTCTCTAGGCTAAAGGTGATTCAGAAATTGGTGGTACCACCCAGTTTTTATTTGCCCAGAGGGCTTGCATTTCTCTGTCTTGATCCCAAGGACATTCGTTCTGCTATGAGAAGAAAGTTTTGTATGAAGCCCTATGTCTCACCCATCTGGTGCTTCATCATGCTGGACCCAGCTACCTCCAAGCTAAAGTTTTAAATTGAAACCTAATTGAATAATTTCGCTGCCTGATTAATCATTTCAAAATATGAGAGAAAAAAATGTGGGTTTTCCTTTCCGGGTAGTGCAATCCAAGCATTGGAATACACTTTCTCTTTATCTTAGACAAAACACTAACCACCTACGTTTTCAGGCATTCGCTTAAGACCCGGTTATTCCAGTAAAGGATATGCAAATCATAGCCGGATGATTATAACTGTTCCAGCACCAGAAAATCCTTCTGGGCATAAGCTGTACTAAACAAATGACATTACCAAAACATTGCATAACCATGTTTTGATTGGATGAGTTGTATCCTTATGCAGTTGCAGTCTGTAGCTTATTTTTCCTTGTGTAGTTTTATATGTCATTTCACTTTTTGTACATGATTGGGACAGCATGACTCTTCCTCTCTCCATGTTCCTCCACTCTCTTTGGCCCTAAATGTCACTTACCAGTGCATCCTAACTGTCACCCTCTTTCTCTCGCCTGTCACACTCTTTTCCCATCCTTATCTCTCTCTCTCTCTATCTCTCTCTCTCTCTCTCTCTCTCTCTCTCTCTCTCTCTCTCTCTCTCTCTCTCTCTCTCTCTCTCTCTCTCTCTCTCTCTCTCTCTCGGTGCATGTAGCTCAAGTCTGCACATTCATTTCTCTCTGTCTTCTCTCACTTACCCCCACTTGTCCAGTGCCATATTAGTATATAAAACAGTGATGGATGGAATACGTGACGTAATCTCAGCCGCTAGAGATCAGTCGTGCCGGATCCCAATCCATTGTTATTTTGCACACCATGCCACCTCAGTTTGGACCCAGCTATTTGCAAATCAATTTTGACCCTGCTCCATTAGTACCTGTCCAGTCCAAACTACCAAGCCATGTGTAGTGTTCTTGATTAAGCTGAGCATTAAGCTGAGCCAACCTTATCTGCTGTATTCTGTGGCTCATGCATATGTATAGTGTTCCAATGCAGAATGTAGCTTGTTTAGAATGTTTGCCTCAAGCTAAAGTCAGTTGTATGCTGGACTTTGGAGGATGACGTCTCTTGCTTAGAGTTTACAATAACACTCCTAATAACTCTACTCCTGCCTTCCTGCTCTTCATTCCTGCGACCTCGCTACATTTTGGTGACGATTGGACTTCACCCACCCGCAGAGACCTCAACTCAACTCGTCTATTTTGGGATTTTCTCACCTTTCACCCTCCTACACTTGGATAACCTTATCTGGACTACTTTTCAAGGTTTCTCCTTTTGCTGAGGGTCAAGGCATATTCCTTTACTTTACTTTGCCAAAAGGATTTCAAAGGAATATTCCTCTTTTCAACCTTGGCATTATTCCACTACTTCAACCTTGGCACGTAATTTCCACTGTCCTTTGGACTGGCCTTCACCTTTCTACTGGTAACGCAAGAAAATCAACATCTTCTTTTCGTGTAAGTTTGCCAGTTTTTAAAAGAAATTGTCTCTTACTGGCGCTCTTCTCGTGCTTTGTTGCTCTTCGAACGGTTGCCTAGCGACCCATCTCTTAACCAAGAACTGACCTAGCGCAGCCCTTAGCAACCGCTTCCCGTTGCTCGAGCGCTTCATCTCTACGTCAGCCACTGGTGAGTCATCCTTTTCACCGCAAGCACTTCTGAGCTCCGAACAGTCTCACCTGAGTCCTTCACTCTGCAAGCCGACGTCAGTGTGCTGCGTGGTGACGTCACTACGTCCAGCGCCATTTTGGATTTCTTCCGACGCTGATCGGCGCAGCTGGTAACGCCGGTCCGAAAACAAAATACTTTCAGCCTTTCACACGCCCATTTTAGCGCATGACTCCTTTGTTTTCGTTGATCGGCACAGCTTGCTCACCTTGCCTCGCTGATCGGCATAGCTTGCGCTTCGTGTCTTTGCTGATCGGCACAGCTTACTTCCTTCACGCCGATCCAGGTGACACAAATGCTGATTGGCACAGCTTATTCCAGCGCTGATTAGCACAATCCCCTCCAGCATTCAGCAACTAATTCTTTTCTCAATGATTAGCACAGCTAATTCATCAATTCATCAACTAACTTCTACAAATAAAGAGGTACTTTCCTTTCTCCACACTATTTTTACCATAGACTTTGCGGATCAGTAACTGAAGGGCCATTTAACTGAACACCTCCTAACTTGTAACTTTAAAATTTTGCATGTTTACTTTATAGGTGTTTCACATTTTATGTACCTTAACTAGGGAAAGTTCACCCTTTGCCTTCATTTATATTGGTATTACATGTGTGTTACATCTTTCTTTGCTTTAACTGAAGAACTTTTATTTGTATATTGCCTGTCTTGTACCATGCAGAATGTCACAGCCCCGCCATTCTTTCTCTCTGAGCCGAGTGATCCTCCTATACCATGGCTTAAATGGAAGAAAGTTTTCGCTCACTATGCGAGGGTATGTGGCACCTCTTTGAGTGCAGAAAGAAAGCCGTCATTGTTCATGCACTGTCTAGGTTCAGAAGGACAGGACGTCTTTGAGAACCTTCCTGATTTTTCTGATGCCGATGGGGGTTCACTCAACGAATATGAAATTTGCATTAAGAAAATGGACTTGCATTATCTTCCCAAATTGAGCATGGTTTTGGAACGCTTTCATTTTGGAAAGAGAATGCAGAGGCAGGATGAATCTGTAGAGCAATATGTCACTGCCCTTCGCAAGCTGGCTGCTACGTGTACTTTTGCAGGTACCTTGGATGAGCGACTTAGAGATCAGCTCATGTTTGGTTCTTCTCTAGAAAAAGCTAAAGACAGTTTGTGGCAGAAAAACAATCCTATGCTTCAAGAAGTTATAACTGCTCTTAAATTGCATGAGCACTCCAACACATGTTCTGAAACCATTCGTAAAAATAACTCTGATGAGAAAAAGGGTTCTACAGATGTTAAAGAAATCAAAGCATCCACCTCACCCCTGTCTCAAAAAACATCTATTCTTGAACCTGGAAACTCTAGTAATAACAAGAGTTCCAGCTCCACTTCTAAATCCTCCAGCTTTAAATGCTTTCGTTGTGGCAACATTGGTCATTTGGCCAATTCCAAAGATTGTCCCGGGTGGAAAACAACTTGTTCAATTAGTAAAAGAAAGTGGCATTTTTCAAAATGTTGTAGATCCAACAAAGCTCAGAAAAAGGTGAGGGAAGTAGACCTATATGATCAGGGTGAAGATGAATCAGTAGTATGTCAAGTCAATGTTGTTAAAATGGATGGACCCATAGAAAAAGTTCTGATTGATGACTGCTCTGTGGACATGTTGTTCGACTCCGGTGCCAAAATCACATTAATACCCAGAACCTTCTTTGAGAAGAACCTATTGAACAAAGTCAAATTACTCAAACCCAATATAATTCCTAGGGGTTATGGTGGCCAGATTATAAACCTGTTAGGTTGTTTCATGGGCACAATTGTCTTTAAATGAAGAATTACGGCTGGGAAAATCTATGTATCAATGAAAGGGGATTCCCTCATTAGCTGAGCGCATCAGAAAGATCTTGGTGTCTATCTTGACCCCAACGAAGTTCCCTCGGTGCGTTTGAGAGATCTTTCTGGTGGGGCTGTGGTCTTGGAACATAGTGATTGGGTCAAAAGATTTCCAAGTGTCTTTGGTAAAAAACTTGGTTGTCTTAATAAAATATTTACACCTTATCAAACTGAAGAAAGACTCTCTTCCCAAGGTTGCTAAAGTCAGAAATGTTCCGCTCTTGGTTCGAGACAAAATGAAGGCTGAATTGGATAACTAATGGTGTTATAGAAGAGGTCGAGGGTACGGAGTGAGTTTCTCCAGTGGTGATGGCGCGTAAGGCCAACGGTGAGGCAAGATTATGCATCGATATGAGGGAGCTCAACAAAGCTGTCGTAGTTGACCATTACCCGCTTCCTAACATTGCTGAGATGTTGTCTTCTTTGGGTGGGGCCACGCACTTCTCCACGTTAGATCTTTCTTCGGCCTATCACCAGGTCAGGTTACACCCGTCTTGCCAAGATTTCACCACTTTTATCACTCTTTTCGGAACTTATAGATTTCTCAGGATGCCCTTCGGCTTGATTTCAGCTGCATCAGTCTTCCAGAGAGTGCTGGAAAATATTTTGGCTCGTCTTCATGGAGTCAAAGTCTATCAAGACGATGTTCTGGTGCACGGTGTGACGCGCAGAGCATGATAATAGAGTGTGTGAGGTTTTAGGTAGGTTACAAAACGCGGGTCTCACTCTGAGGCTAGATTAGTGCAAATTTGATGTAGAAACTATAGAATACCTTGGACATTTGGTTTCTGGGTCTGGCATCAAGCCTAAGCCCTCTTTGGTGGAGGCAATCACTAATCTCAAATACCCCACAACAAGGATGAATTGGTCAAGTTCCTTGGCATGGCCGAGTTTTATAATAAGTTTGTTCCAGGGTTTGCCCAGAAAACTGAGAGAATGAGAACCTTGCTGAAGAAGGGACAGGAATTTGTCTGGGACAAAGGATGTTGTGCTGAGTATGATCTGATCAAGAATTGTCTTAATCATGCTCAAAATCTTTCTAGTTTTTATCCTGCCAGAGATTCATATATAATGACAGACGCCAGTTGCAAGGGTATTGGTGCCGTTATTTTACAGAAAGGAGAGGAAGTAGACAATACGATCTTGTTCATTTCGAGGCCTCTGAGAGGGGCTGAGTGTAGCTACTCGGTTGTGGAAAAGGAGGCTCTGGCCGTTTACTGGGTGGTCCACAAACATAAGAAGTTTTTGTGGGGAAAGAAATTCTCTGTTGTTTCGGACCACAAACCTCGCAAGGAGGTATTTGAAAATAAAGGCATTGATTGTGTTTCTCACAGGATAAGGAAGTGAGTTGTTGCCCTACAGGACTTCGAGTTTAGTGTTTCCTATTTGCCTGGATCTAGTAACATCTTAGAGGATTGTTTATCCAGACTTTCTGGTGACTCTCTCTCTGAGCTTGATGAGGACCCTTCTGCCTTTAGCGAGGACTCTTCAGAAGATTTTAAGGTGTGCATTGTAACAGAAGGTGTTATCACAGAAAATGAATGGACAACTGAGTTAAGCACTGATTCTAATCTACATTGAGTCATGGGGTTTGTACATGATGGTTGGTGCGAACAGAGAGAGTGTGATGAGGAGCTTAGAGGTTTTTGGTGTGTTAGGGAACAAATGTCCTTGCTTGATGGGTTGTTAGTGAGAGGAAGCAGACTTGTCCCTCCTACAAAGTTAAGGTCTAAGATAATTGAAAATGCCCACTCTAGCCATATGGGGATTGCTAAAACAAAAGAGAGAGTTAGAGAGGAAGAGAGGTATATTGGTGGCCCGCTATGGACGCTCAAATTGAGAGATCGGTGCGAGATTGTGTACAATGCTCTGTCAGCGACAAGATACTTAAATGTAGAACTCAACCAATGGTTCTCAGGAAGCAGTCAACTGGACCATGGGTGGATATTTCTTTAGATATTCTGGGGCCTGTCAGAGTTAAGAGTCAAGATACGTATGTTTTGGTGTGTGTCGATATGTTTTCCAGATGGCCATTTATTAAAATAGTTAATCGTGTTGATTCTTCCTCCGTGATTTCATTTCTTGATGAGTTGTTTGCCAATGAAGGTTTGCCAAGCTCAGTTCTTACTGATAATGGTGTGCAATTCACTGCAGGTGTTGTCGAGTGTTTTCTGAGTGAAAGAAGTGTTGTACATAAACGTGCTTCGCATTATCACCCGGAAAGCAATGGAGTTGTCGAGAGATTAATCAGAGTTCTTAAGGAGGCCATGCAATTGGCTCTTGTTTCCAGCTGTGATTGGGAAGAGGCTATTAAGAAAAAGGTCTGTGAGTATAGATTCACTGTGCATTCCTCTACTGGTGTGACACCTTTTGCTTTATTTAAGGGAAGGTCGGCTTGTACTCCCCTCAAACCTTCTTCGGTCTCTACTAAACTTTCTGATTCTACAGGTTGTAGTTGGATGGAAAGAAAGAGAGTTGGCTAAAATGGATAAAAGGAAATGTGCATATGATGTGAGGAAAGCTGTAAAAAAACTGTTGTGCATGTTGGAGATTTGGTGAGGATAAAAGTACCCGAGAGAAACGTTGGTGTTTCCAAATTTAGTCAACCTATAAAAGTTATCAAACTGTTAGGCAATGCTGTTAGGACACAAGACCATAAGGTTTGGAACCTCAATAGAATTGCCAAATGTTGTCCCAATGATGTTGAAGAAGACATCCCCCTACCTTCCACTTCTTCTCCTGCTGGTGCTGTGAGAAGATCTGTGAGGGATCTATCCCTTCTCATTTGAAAGATTTTGTGTAATCATACCTTTTTTTCCCTCGCTTTGTTTGTTAGTTCTGTTGGTGATAAGAGGGAGGTGTTGTAGTGTTCTTGATTAAGCTGAGCATTAAGCTGAGCCAACCATATCTGCTGTATTCTGTGGCTGATACATGTGTATAGTGTTCCAATGCAGAATGTAGCTTGTTTAGAATGTTTTGCCTCAAGCTAAAGTCAGTTGTATGCTGGACTTTGGAGGATGAGGTCTCTTGCTTAGAGTTTACAATAAAACTCCTAATAACTCCACTCCTGCCTTCCTGCTCTTCATTCCTGCGACCTCGCTACATTTTGGTGACGATTGGACTTCACCCACCCGCAGAGACCTCAACTCAACTCGTCTATTTTGGGATTTTCTCACTACACCATGTCCTCCCTGAACCGGAACACAAGCAGCCCCAGACCAGTTTTGCCCTAGTTATGGACTCATCAGCCAGGTACAGGTTGGTTCAAGTGACACAGTGTGCACAGGACCCACATCTGGGCATACCTGCCCCACTTAAGGCGACACTATAAGTATACAAAACAGTGATGGATAGAATGCTTGAATTAATCTCATCCACTGGTACGCACTTGCACTGCATCCCAATCCATCATGATTTTGCACACCATGCCACCTCAGTTTGGACCCAGCTGTATGGAGTTAAGTCTGGACCCTGTTCCAATAGGAACAGTCCAGCCCAAACTGCCAAGCCAGGTCCTCCCTGAACCAGAATGCAAGCAACCCAGGACTGGTTTTGCCCTAGTTTAAGACTCATCAACCAGGTACAGCTTTGTTCCAGTGACACTGTGTGCACAAGTCCCATGTCTGGGCATACCCGTCCCACTTAGAGCTCCATATTAGAGCCCAGACACAACAATTATGGCCTTCGGCTGTTTATCATCTGCCACTCAGTGGTATTTTCTTTGGAAAAGTTTATTTGACACAAGAATTACCCAAGGCAGTTGATCTCTGTGGCCATATTGTCTCTGGATCTGCTAGGTGTCTAGATGAAACTTTAAACCGTCTTTGAATGTTACGTCAATAATAAAGCATGCTCTCGTCTCTCTAGTCACTCTCCTCAAATAGCAATTCACATTTTACCAAAAGGCTCTCCCCTTTCCCCACCATACACATCAACCGACGCACTGGCAAATATACAGGTAAAGTGGCAGAAACTCTGATGTTATACCTTGGAACTAAACCCTTCCATGCAAGGAAAGAGGGGCTCCGAGCAACCCACGCCCTGTTCCTCTTTGCCATGCCCTTCTTCGTACAAATGTATGAAATGGGGCTATGCATGATTGGCTTCCACACCTATCTTGTTCAGTTGTTCAGGTGTCAAGGAAATACTGTTCAGTCATTCTGTTGGAAGAGACTCACCAAAGCCTGTGAGAACTAATGCACATGAAACAGAGGTTCTGCCTTCTGTTGTCTGCCTCCCACCTCACCTCATGTCAACTATGAAATCCCCAAACAAAGCACAAGTAAATAAGCTATATTTCTATGCACTTTGAGCAACATAATAAAATATTACGATAGTGCTAAACATGTTTCCAGTGTTGTCAAGTAATTTCGTTCCAATCAGTAACCCACGTTGTTGAATGACCAATTGATAAAAAATGTCCGTTTTGTACTGTGTAGTTTCAACAAATGCTATTCTTGCCCTTGATGCCAGTGCAAATATTGGTGCTAAACTGCCTGGAATTTGTTACGTTTAATATTAGCAATTACATTCCATGAGCTGTCTTTGCTTATGTATCACAAAATGTTCCATGGGTTTGAAGATACTCACCCACCTGTGATTTTTGACCGGATTTACGTAGTTAAGAGTATGTTTTTCCCCCCAATTTAGAGTAGCAACTGGTATGTTACTGACATAATATTTACTAATATTAAGCGTCTTTGTCCTGCATGTCATACTGTGTAGTGGCTCTTAAAGGTTCCACTGGTTCTGATAGTGCTCTGATTAATTATGAAATGTGTTCTACAATCTCTCTCCAGGCGCCTTTTAACTCCCTCCTTTCTCGTGTTTTAAAGGGGTCTGCAGTCTCCGTGAGTCCGTCTAATGATGGGGGTAAGCTGTATAACGACCACAGCTGGCATGAAGTCATAGCTACAAGAAATCAGGCTGTGGGAAACATCACCGTTGATGGACGATACACAGGTAACCTCATCTTATAAACCAAGTCTGCACTGTTAGTTTATTTTCTCAAATATTACTATTCAATTATTAACATGTAGTAGTGGCATCAAACACAGTTAACGACGTCAATTAAGACGTGCAGTTACACGTATCCGCTGCTTAAATTTGGAATGTATCCGGAATTAAAAGGCCATGAGCATTTGCATGTTGACTGTCCCATATTGTTCTTTCTTTCAGGCACTGCTTCAGCAACAAGTGGAAGTACCATTATTGGAGAAAATACTGGGGTGTTTGTGGGAGGTCTTCCAAAAGGATTTAGCATCATTAGAAAAGATACAGGTTTGTTGCAAATGCCCACCTTTTTTCTGTGCTACCGACCTGTGAATGTTATGTCATGTGTAAAAAGAAAAAAAATGCTCACGAACACTCCAAAATAAGGGCCTATTACGATTGCGGATTTCCCGCATCCTCCGGGCTGGCGGAAGCCACCGCCGGCCCGGAGGATGCGGGAAAACCGCCGCGGAGGCTTGAAAGACCCACCGCCAAATTAGGATGGCTGGTGGGTCTTGCAATCTGTCCGCAGCTATTCCGCCGCGGTCGCCTTCCAACTGCGACGGAAAAGCTTTAACATGGCTGGCGGTGTCTATCAGACACCGCCAGCCATATTAGGATGGAGTAGAAAGTATGCTTTTCCACGGCGGCTTTTCCGCCATGGAAAAGCATATGGATCTTCACTTCGGGGCCCGTTGCGGGCCCCCTGGGTGAAGGGGGGGTGGGGGATGCACATGGGGGGTACCTATGGTACCCCCCTGCATTTGCGTGAACAAAGCAGCAGGCACCGCGCGGTGCCTGCCGCTTTGTGCATGCAAATGCACAACTTACATTTTTAGGTCTCGCTGGCGTTGAGGCGCGAAGCGCTGCCGCCAACGAGACTTATAGCCACCTTCATCCCTGTCAAGGGAGTAACAGCTGTGAACGAGCCCGATACAGACCTGGGCACGAGCCGACCCAGGTCTGTGAACGTGCTTCAAGGTTGAGCAGCTTGTGCACGTTTGTTGGACGTCAGGCACCGCAAGCGCCGCCAGACCAATTATCCCAGCATGAAACTCTACTTCCCGAGGCCCACAAGACCAATTATCCCAGCAGGAGTCTCCACTTCCTCAGGCGCTGCAACAATTATCACAGCATGAGACCCACTTATCACAGCATGTCAACAGGTGCCTCAGGCTGCTGGAGCACTCAACTATAATCAATGCACAGTTGAGTGCTCCAGCAGCGTGGGGCGCCTCTCTGCATGCTGTGATTATTATCACTTTGGGGCCTCATGCTGTGATAATTAGGGTGGCATGCTCTATTTGCAGCACTGAACATTTTCAAAGAAGGCAAAGCAGCGACATTCATTGGAGACACTCACCCTCATGCCCTCACCCCCCTCACTCGCCCTCACACCCTCACACCCCCTGACCCCTCACACACCTCCTCACCCCCACACCCCCTCACTCAAACACCCTCACCCTCACACACCCTCACCCTCACTCACCCTCACACACCCCCTCACCCTCACACCCCCTCACCCTCACACCCCCTCACCCTCACACCCCCTCGGACCCTCACACCCCCTCAGACCCTCACACCCCCTCACCTTCACACCCCCTCACTCTCACTCTCACCCTCACCCTCACACCCTCTCACCCTGCCTCACACCCCTCACCCTCACACCCCTCACCCTCACACCCCTCACCCTCACACCCCTCACCCTCACACCTCTCACCCTCACACCCCCACACCCCCTCACCCTCACACCCCCTCACCCTCACACACTCTCACCCTCACACACTCTCACCCTCACACACTCACCCTCACACACTCTCACCCTCACACACTCACCCTCACACACTCACCCTCACACCCCTCACATACCCTCACACACTCTCACCCACCCTCACACACCCTCACACACCCTCACACACTCACCCTCACACCCCCACCCTCACACCCCCTCACCCTCACCCTCACACCCCCTCACTCCCCCTCACCCTCACCCTCAAACCCCCTCACCCTCACCCTCACACCCCCTCACCCCCTCACCCTCTCACCCTAACACCCCCTCACCCACCCTTACCCCCCTCACTCACCCTCACACACACTCACACACACACACCCTCACATACCCTTACCAGCATAGCATAACAAAACATAGCATAGCATAACCAAACACAGCATAGCATAGCATAACAAACAAAAGCATAGGATAGCAAAAGCACAGCATAACAAAACAAAGCATAGGATAGCAAAACACAACAAAACATAGCATAGCAAAACACAACAAAGCATAGCATAACAAAACACAACAAAACACCATAGCATAACAAAACAAAGCATAGCAAAACAAAGCATATCATAGTAAAACAACAAAACATAACATAACACAACAAAACATAGCACAACAAAACATAGCATAACAAAACATAGCATAACAAAACATAGCATAACAAATCATAGCATAACAAATCATAGCATAACAAAACATAGCATAACACAGCAAAACATAGAATAGCATAACAAAACAAACCATAGCATAACATAGAATAGCATAACAAAACAAAGAATAGCAAAACATAACAAAGAATAGCAAAACAAAACATAGCATAGTAAAACAAAACAAACCATAGCATAGCATAACATAACACAACAAAACAGCAGAACAAAACAGCAGAACATAACAAAACATAGCAAAACAAAGCATAGGATAGCATAGCAAAACATAGCATAGCATAACATAACTTAAAACAAAACATAGAATAGCAAAACATAGAATAGTATAGCATAGCAAAACATAGAATAGCATAACAAAACAAAACATAGCATAGCATACCATAACACAACAAAACAGCAGAACAAAACAGCAGAACATAACAAAACATAGCAAAACAAAGCATAGGATAGCAAAACAAAACATAGCATAGCAAAACATAGCATATCATAGTAAAACAACAAAACATAGCATAACAAAACACAGCAAAGCATACCACAGCAAAGCATAGGATAGCAAAACACAGCAAAGCATAGGATAGCAAAACACAGCAAAGCATAGGATAGCAAAACACAGCAAAGCATAGGATAGCAAAACACAGCAAAGCATAGGATAGCAAAACACAGCAAAGCATAAGATAGCAAAACACAGCATAACATAGCGCAACATAGCGCATAACATAGCACATAGCGCAACGCATAGCGCATAACATAGCGCATAACATAGCGCATAACATAGCGCAGAACATAGCGCAGAACATAGCGCATAACATAGCGCATAACATAGCGCATAACATAGCGCATAACATAGCGCATAACAGCGCATAACATAGCGCATAGCGCATAGCGCATAACATAGCGCATAACATAGCGCATAGCGCATAACATAGCGCATAACATAGCGCATAACATAGCGCATAACATAGCGCATAGCGCATAACATAGCGCATAGCATAGCGCATAACATAGCGCATAGCGCATAACATAGCGCATAGCGCATAGCATAGCGCATAACATAGCGCATAGCATAGCGCATAACATAGCGCATAACATAGCGCATAGCGCATAGCATAGCGCATAACATAGCGCATAGCGCATAACATAGCGCATAGCGCATAACATAGCGCATAACATAGCGCATAGCATAGCGCATAGCATAGCGCATAGCATAGCGCATAGCATAGCGCATAGCGCATAACATAGCGCATAGCATAGCGCATAACATAGCGCATAGCGCATAACATAGCGCATAGCGCATAACATAGCGCATAACATAGCGCATAGCGCATAGCGCATAACATAGCGCATTGCGCATAACATAGCGCATAACATAGCACATAGCATAGCGCATAGCATAGCGCATAGCATAGCGCATAACATAGCGCATAACATAGCGCATAACATAGCGCATAACATAGCCCATAACATAGCGCATAACATAGCGCATAGCATAGCGCATTACATAGCGCATAACATAGCGCATAACATAGCGCATAACAAAGCGCATAGCACATAACAAAGCACATAGCATAGCGCATAGCATAGCGCATAGCATAGCGCATCACATAGCGCATCACATAGCGCATAATAAAGCGCATAGCATAGCGCATCACATAGCGCAGAACATAGCGCATAGCGCATAACAGCGCATAGCATAGCGCATAGCATAGCGCATAGCATAGCGCATAACATAGCGCATAACATAGCGCATAGCGCATAACATAGCGCATAGCGCATAACATAGCGCATAACATAGCGCATAACATAGCGCATAACATAGCGCAACACATAGCGCATAGCGCATAACATAGCGCATAACATAGCGCATAACATAGCGCATAACATAGCGCAACACATAGCGCATAGCGCATAACATAGCGCATAGTGCATAACATAGCGCATAACATAGCGCATAGCGCATAACATAGCGCATAGCGCATAGCATAGCGCATAGCATAGCGCATAGCATAGCGCATAACATAGCGCATTACATAGCGCATAACATAGCGCATAACATAGCGCATAGCGCATTACATAGCGCATAACATAGCGCATAACATAGCGCATAACAAAGCGCATAGCATAGCGCATAACAAAGCGCATAGCATAGCGCATAGCATAGCGCATAGCATAGCGCATAGCATAGCGCAGAACATAGCGCATAACAAAGCGCATAGCGCATCACATAGCGCAGAACATAGCGCATAGCGCATAACATAGCGCATAACATAGCGCATAACATAGCGCATAACATAGCGCATCACATAGCGCAACACATAGCGCATAGCGCATAACATAGCGCATAGTGCATAACATAGCGCATAGCATAGCGCATTGCATAGCGCATAACATGGCGCATAGCGCATAACATAGCGCATAACATAGTGCATAACATAGTGCATAGCATAGCGCATAACATAGCACATAGCGCATAACATAGCGCATAGCGCATAACATAGCGCATAACATAGCGCATAACATAGCGCATAGCGCATAACATAGCGCATAACATAGCGCATAACATAGCGCATAACATAGCGCATAACATAGCGCATAACATAGCACATAGCGCACAACAACGCATAGCGCATAACATAGCGCATAACAGCGCATAGCGCATAACATAGCGCATAACATAGCGCATAACATAGCGCATAACATAGCGCATAACATAGCGCATAACATAGCGCATAACATAGCACATAACATAGCGCATAACATAGCGCATAACATAACGCATAGCGCATAACATAGCGCATAACATAGCGCATAACATAGCGCATAACATAGCGCATAACATAGCGCATAACATAGCGCATACCGTATCGCATAGCATAGCGCATAGCATAGCGCATTACATAGCACAGCGCATAGCATAGCGCAGCGCATAACATAGCGCATAGCATAGCGCATAGCATAGCGCATAGCATAGCTCATAGCATAGCGCATAACATAGCGCATAGCGCATAACATAGCGCATAGCAGCGCATTGCATAGCGCATAACATAGCGCATAACATAGCGCATAACATAGCGCATAGCATAGCGCATAACATAGCACACGCATAACATAGCGCATAACACACCGCATAACATAGCACATAACATAGCGCATAGCATAGCGCATAACATAGCGCACAACATAGCGCATAGCGCATAACATAGCGCATAACATAGCGCATAGCATAGCGCATAACATAGCGCATAGCGCATAACATAGCGCACAACATAGCGCATAACATAGCGCATAACATAACGCATAGCGCATAACATAGCGCATAGCGCATAACATAGCGCATAAAATAGAGAATAGCATAGCGCATAACATAGCGCATAACAGCGCATAGCGCACAACATAGCGCACAACATAGCGCACAACATAGCGCATAACATAGCGCACAACATAACGCATAGCGCATAACATAGCGCATAACATAGCGCATAACATAGCGCATAACAGCTCATAACATACCGCATAACATAGCGCATAACATAGCGCAGCACATAACATAGCGCATAGCATAGCGCACAACATAGCGCACAACATAGCGCATAACATAGCGCATAACATAACGCATAGCGCATAACATAACGCATAGCGCATAACATAACGCATAGCGCATAACATAGCGCATAGCATAGCGAATAACATAGTGAATAACATAGCGCATAACATAGCGCATAGCGCATAACATAGCGCATAACATAGCGCATAACATAGCGCATAACATAGCGCATAACATAGCGCATAACAGCGCATAACATAGCGCATAACATAGCACATAACATAGCACATAACATAGCGCATAACATAGCGCATAGCGCATAATATAGCGCATAACATAGCGCATAACGCATAACATAGCGCATAACCTAACCTAACCAAGCATAGCGCATAACCTAACCTAACCAAGCATAGCGCATAACCTAACCTAACCAAGCATAGCGCATAACCTAACCTAACCAAGCATCGCGCATAACCTAACCTAACCTAACCAAGCATAGCGCCTAACCTAACCAAGCATAGCGCATAACCTAATTAAGCATAGCGCATAACCTAACCAAGCATAGCGCATAACCTAACCTAACCAAGCATAGCGCACAACCTAACCTAACCAAGCATAGCGCATAACCTAACCTAACCAAGCATAGCGCATAACCTAGCCTAACCAAGCATAGCGCATAGCCTAACCAAGCATAGAGCATAGCCTAACCAAGCATAGAGCATAGCCTAACCAAGCATAGAGCATAGCCTAACCAAGCATAGAGCATAGCCTAACCAAGCATAGAGCATAGCCTAACCAAGCATAGAGCATAGCCTAACCAAGCATAGCATAGCTTAACAAAACACAACAAAACATAGCATAACATAACAAAACATAGCATAGCTTAACAAAACACAGCATAGCTTAACAAAACACAGCATAATAAAACAAAACATATCATAGCCTAGCAAAACATAGCATAGCATACCAAACACAACAAAACATAGCAAAACAAAGCATAACACACACCACACACACACAACCACGCACACAACCACAACCACACACAACTATCTATCTATCGTCCTCACTCTATCTGTCTATCGCCCTCACTCTATCTGTATATCTATCTATCGCCCTCACTCTATCTATCGGCCTCACTCTATCTATCTAATCGCCTTCACTCTATCTATCGCCCTCACTCTATCTATCTATCGCCCTCACTCTATCTATCTATCGCCCTCACTCTATCTATCGCCCTCACTCTATCTATCACCCTCACTCTATCTATCTATCGCCCTCACTCTATCTATCTAATCGCCCTCACTCTATCTATCAATCTATCAATCTATCGCCCTCACTCTATCTATCGCCCTCACTCTATCTATCGCCCTCACTCTATCTATCGCCCTCACTCTATCTATCGCCCTCACTCTATCTATCGCCCTCACTCTATCTTGCTAATGCCCTCACTCTATCTATCTTGCTATTGCCCTCACTATCTATCTATCGCCCTCACTCTATCCATCTCCCTCTATCTATCTATCGATCTATCTAACACCCTCACTCTATCTAACACCCTCACTCTATCTATTGCCCTCACTCTATCTATCGCCCTCACTCTATCTATCTACCTATCGCCCTCACTCTATCTATCTATCTACCTATCGCCCTCACTCTATCTATCTATCTATCTATCGCCCTCATTCTATCTATTTATTTAGATACTGATCGCCATCACTCTATCTATTTATTTAGATACTGATCGCCATCACTCTATCTGTCTAGCTATCTATCGCTCTCACTCCTATCTATCGCCCTCCCTCTATCTATCTATCGCCCTCCCTCTATCTATCTATCCCACTCACTCTATCTATCGCATCACCACAGCATCACTCAGCACCACCACAGCATCACTAAGGGGCACAACAACATCACTATGCGCTACCACAGGATCATTGAATGCCACAGCATCACTAGTCGCCACCACAACATCACTCAGCGCCACCACAGCATCAATCTGTGCAACCATTCAACAACAATTGGGTCAAATATGATCTCTCAATGTTTCAAGCTTTATTACAAATGTCACAAAAAGAGGTTAGTATTTCACTTCTGTTCTTGGATTTTCGTCACAATAAAATACACTGAACATATTCTTCACAAAAGTTATTTACAAAAGTTTAAGCTATTGCTATTATAAATTACAATAACTTTTATTTAAGTATTAATTATTAAAAAAATTCAAAGCCATTGTTATTTGTAATATCAATACATCTAAGTCACGTGAATACAACACATATTGCATTACAAATGCTATAGGTGTCACAAGTTATAACTATTGGCATTGTAAATGACAAAGCTATTATTTTTGCTATTTTCAAAACCAACACGTATATAAAAAAAATTGTCATTTACAATACCAATAGCTCAAACTTTCCTAATGCGAGACCTTATGCATTGCAAATGCTTGTTAACATTGCGGTGGGTGCTGCTTCAAGCAGCACCTGCCGCAATGTTAATAATACAGGATGTGACTGCCAGGGTGGCGGTCACATCCTAATTTGCACGGAGGGACCGCCGCAGCCCCTGCGGACGGTCCCTCCTACTCTATGGTGGCGGACGGACTCAGGTCCGTCCGCCATCATAATCGACCCCTAAATACGGTGGATATATGACAGGACATCATCTGGGTAACCCAAATGAACAATGTTCACATTTCCATTTTCTTTTTTTAGGGGGCAAAAAATGTGCATAATTCCCATTTGCGTAATTGTGCGGGATGTTAGAACAATCACACGAAATTAGGCGCAATGATGCAAAACCACTATTGGCTATATTTTCGTAGGAAATTTCTCCCACACATCCATTTAAGAAATGAGAATGCATTTCATACTTAAAGTAATTCACACAAAACACAGCTTCTGTGAACAGCCCATGCAATTCTGTTTATTCTCATTCTTTTCATGCTACCATGATAGGATTTTTACTCAAACGGGAAATTATGTGCAATTATGCCGACATAATCAAAAATTCGTCCCGGTCTAGGTTTTAGGTCGAGCTTTAGTGGCAGCGCGCATGCGCTGCATTGCTGACTCTGCGAGGCATGCAGTAGTCCAGTATGGGGAGGGAAGCTTCCCTCACTCTCCGCCCATATTTTTCATTTGCTTCCATGTTTGTCCTTCCTAAATTCTGTCTTCTCATTGAAATGAGGCTTGTTCGTCCCGCCTTATTATGCCATGTCGTCCTTTGTATCCTTCCGAGGCTACTGACCTCTTTACTTCGAGTGCTACACTGTACCTTACAAAGCACCATTTTTCCCGATCTCCCGTCCACACTCCATTGTCCTTGCCTTCTCGCACCCCCCTGTCCCCCACTCCCGCTGTCCATGCCTTCTCGCCCCCCCTGCCCCCACCCCCACTCCTGGTTGCAATGCAATAGGTCTCGTGTAAATGCTTGTTTTAATTTAAGTCAGCGAAAATTGTTTCTAACAGAAATACCGTAAATGAAGAGCGGTGATACATATCCCCAGGGCAGAAAGTGTGGTGAGCATAAATCAGAGTGGGCAATGGAGTCATGGTGCAATAAATAAATACGCTGATCATGTTTGCGATGAATAGGTAGTGAATAAGAAAACATTTGGTAGCAGAGTGATACGTTGCACTATCTGTTTTTCGCCATATATTGTTCATCCAGTAAGTGTGGAAGCCCCTTACCCTTGAAAATCTGGTTTCTTTACACATCACTGAAAACACACGTTTACACACTCATATCTCTTCCGACCCCTCCCACCTCTGATCATCGGACGAGCAAGGCTGCCACCTAGTGGTCATATATAGCATATAAAATTTTGAACATTAGCAAAATTACACTGCTGCACGAAAGCAAAGGTAAACGCCCCTCATCAAGTATTGTCTTGATTTCCAGCAGTTTTCACATAAAAAAGATTTTGTTTTATATCCTCAGCTTGCAAAGCTTAATGGAATGTTATTTGGTAGTTAGCATTAATTCAGGGCGATAGTTCATATATATATTATGTCATTTACATATAGGTGTTGTACCTAACAGGTTGCAATAGGCAGAGAGCCTTTAATGCACCGGTCCCCAGGCACTGATTATTTTTTTAATGCCATTATAAACTCCAGCCGTGACAAAATGTCACCCTCACTGACTTAGAAGATTCCTGCAGGTTCTGTCTGTAGCCGGAGCATCTCTTTGTAAGAATATCCAGACCCGGTGTTACGTCCCTTTTAGCATAATATCACTTTGTTCCCATTTCTGTCCTCAACGTGTACCTACTTAATTTAAGAGTTCCTAGAAAACCACCCTGCTGCCATTTTTAAAGCTAGAGGGAGCCTGTCATCTTTGTTATATTCAGTAGTACACATTTCCTGTCTTTGTATAGAAGTGAGTATTCAATGTCCAAGTAATTCGCGTTACGTCAGACTTCTAGGAAATAATATTTTGAGTTCCAGTTGTACTTGCATTATGGGTAACTGAATTCCGAGTAATGGAAGGGCTAGGCCTTAATGCAACCATGTTAACCCCTGGAAAGCGCCCTTGCCCAACCTATGCAATTCTCGCTTCTTGGTTGTGTAGAGTCAGAGGGCTCCACCGGTTAAAATACTGTTATCCTCAGTTGTCAGTGATGTCCACAAAGAAATACATTTTTCTATGTCATGTGGTGTGAAAGAGTATGTGACGACTGGTTGGCGTTACTTCCTAACCCATAAATTCCCTGATTTGTTTAGGTCGAGCTTTAGCTTCAGCATGCATGCGCTGCTCGCTCTGCGAGGCATGCAGTAGTCAGTATGGGGAGACAAGCTGCCCTCACTCTCCGCCCATATTTTCCATTGGCTTCTGTGTTTGTCCTTTGGAAATTCTGTCTTCTGATTGATAATGAGGCTTGTTCGTCCCGCCTTATTATGCCGTGCTGTCATTTGCATCCTTCCGTGGCTACTGGCCCCTTTACTTCGAGTGTAACACTGTACGAACATGTTATTTAGAGCAAATGTGAGCCATTGCATTGTAAATGCTTTTTTCCCCCGAAGGGACCAACCCAGTTAGCTATGCTACACACGTGGATCAGCGTTACTGAGCGAGCAAAAATGAGGTGCTCAATCTCACACTAAGCCTGTGCAGGTAGGCAATGTCTCGATAACCTTTCACAGATTTTCCAGTCTCCCAAAGTGCATTTGCAGATTGTCTGTTTCCGCATCTCGCTATCAGTTCTCGCAAGTAGGGGAAGTGGGGCTTAAAAAATGAACAGCCCTCAAATTATTTTCAAAACCTGAAAAGCGCATATTATAATGCGCTTGGCACTGGGTGCCCTGTAGTTTTGACTGAACTTTCTCTACTGCAGTTGTGTGTCCCTTGAGTGTTTGGGAGCCACCCACGAGACTCTTTGGGTTCTCAGCAGCGCTGCTCCTCTCTGGTGAGGCTCCTTGCAGACAACTGCACCCAGACGCTGCAAGGGTGTGTATTGCTCGCACCTCCCTTCCGCAGGCCTCTTTATAATTAATGAAAGCTGCAAAAACACTTGAGACTTGAAATGATTGAATCATCTCGGCCACGAAGGGTCATGTGAGGACGAATGCCACTTTCTGGTTGCTTTGCATAATATCATTTTTACCGAAGCCCATTCTTTGAAAATAAGCATGTGCTGAATTTTGTTATCTGCTCCAAAATGCTTTTGTGAGCCCAAAAGTATTTTTGGGAATGGATAAGGATGCCCTCGCCTCCTTCTATTCGTTTAACTTCTCTGCTATATCCCAGGCCTTGAAAATTGTTTTTTGTAAAGCACTAAAAGAATGCCTGTGCTGTCAAGTCCAAGAAAGTCTTCACCATCTTCAAGGAGCTCGCAAAGTGACTCCTCTTTGGAATAGTTTGGGTGGAGAATCACAAGTCTACATGCTAAGTGAAAGGAGTAACTTTCAGCAGTTCTGGTTCTTCTTAGTTGAGAGGGCATCCACATCGTTATGCCCTGCGGGTGTAAGTTTCGGGCTCAAATATTAATGTGAAGCTTTTTCATTAAATAATTGGTTTAACATCCACATATTGGTGCATGTGCAACAGCATGTGTCTTAAAACCGGTCCTCATCCCTCTGGTAACCAACCAGTGAAGACTGTGAAGGGCCGCTGACATACACTACTATCTAGATGTTTTAGTTACATTTTTAGCCCCATTATCAAGAGTTCCTGTGGGTTAAATTATTATTATTATTATTATTACTGAGTTTTATATCGCGCCTGGTTACCCTTGGGCATCCCCGCGCTCTTCCAGAAAGAACAGAGGCACCATAACAAAAGACAGAGGCATTAGGCAGGGAACAGGTGGGTCTTTAAAAGTTTACGGAACCGTAAAAAACTCGTTTCAGAGCGTAGGGATAACGGAAGGGAGTTCCACAAAGTTGCAACGTTTATTGAAAATCTTCTGCCGCCAGTCCTGGCCTTCCTTACTCTCGCAACTTGTAGCAGATGTTGGTGATCCGAGCGCAAGGTACGAGGGGCCTTATAGGGTTGGACCATCTCCCGTAGAATAGGTGGCCCTTTGCCCTGCAGGATTTTGTGGGCCATGCAGAGTGCTTTAAAATTCACCCTCTCTCTGATGGGAAGCCAATGAAGCGCCTTAAGCGCCGGACGGGCAGATTGGCGCCTGGGTAGATCCGTCAAAAGCCTAGCAGCAGCATTTTGTACTTGCTGCAGTTTGTTTAGGGTTGTTTCTGGAGCCCCCAGAAACAGCGCGTTGCTGAAATCCAGCCGTGAGATGATGAGTCCCTGGATTAGCAGCCTCCTCGAAGCCATCGGGAGGAGAGGTAGGATCTTCCGGGCAGACCGGAGCAGACCAAAACACACGCCTGCTGTCTTTTTAGCGTGGGTCCTAAAAGAAAGGTCCTGCTCTAGCCAGACCCCCAAGCTCTTAATCTCCTGTTTGGGGGTGGGTGCCACTCCCAGGCAGCTGGGCCAACTGCTCGATGAGAGGGAGGGAGGGGAGTTCCCCAGCATCATCAATTCGGTTTTCGAACCGTTAAGCTTGAGTGCAGAGCTGCACATCCACATAAAGATCTGAGATAAACAGGTGTGCAGCTGGTCGGGTTGGTTTGCCGCCTGGGGGAGCCCTACTACCAACTGGGTATCATCAGCATAGCTGATGATCTTGATACCCAGTGGCAGCACCACACTCTCCAGTGGGGCCATATAAATGTTGAACAATGTAGGGCTCAACGATGAGCCCTGTGGCACACCACACTGGAGAGGGACAGATGATGATTTCTCCTGGCCTTCCCAGACCTCAAACGTCCGGCCCTCCAGAAATGACGCAAACCATTTCAGGGCCATCCCGGAGACCCCCACCTCCGCCAGCCGATGGAGTAACACCTGATGGTCTACGGTGTCAAAAGCCGCACTGAGGTCCAGGAGGATCACTGCCACCGATCCCCCTGAATCCAAAATGCTCCTGGCATTCTCCACGACTGTGAGCAGGGCAGTGTCCGTCCCCTGACCAGGGCGAAAACCCGTTTGGGAATCACCCAGGAGGGAATTGGATTCCAGAAAACCCGATAGGCGCTTGTTCACGAGTTTCTCCGCCACCTTGCTAATGCCGGGGAGCAGAGAGATGGGCCTAAAATTAGCAAGGTCGGCGGGGTCCAGGCTAGGCTTCTTCAAGAGGGCCTTGACAACCGCTCCCTTCCAACTGGGGGGCAACACTCCTTTGGAAAAAGAAAGGTTTATAAGGTCAGTCACCGGGCCGCCGATGGTAGGGGCGACCTGCTTCAGGTATTTCATCGGTACGGGGTCTCGCGGGGACCCACTCTTCACAGTCGCCATAACCCCGAGAGCTTCCTCCACTGTGACTGGACCAAAGGAATCCAGCTCCACTGACCGCAGCCCGGGTCGAGGCCCTGGGCTGCCACCCGAGTGTGTCTCCTGGGCTAGCCGAGGAAGAGATGCCAACATGTTTTCGACTTTGGTCTTGAAGAAAGAAGCCAGTTCGGAACATTTCTCACGTGGGTTGTCGTGAGTAACCGGGGGTTCGGGAGTTTGCAGGAGTTCTCTGATAACCCTGAAGGATTCCTTCGAGGAGTTAGAAGAACACAGCTTTCGCTGCCTTGATGGCAGATTTATAGGTACCGAGAGCCACCCGATATTCTGTCCGTCTGTTTTCACTCCAATCCTTCCTCCAAATCCGCTCCATCCTCTTACAGCCCTTCCTAAGTGTTCTCAGCTCTGGTGTATACCAGGGGGCTGATCCCACTCTTCTACCCCTAGTAAGTAATCTTTTCTTCGGGAGAGTGGCATCAAGCGAATTGGTCAACCAGGTGCTAAGATTCACATCGGCTACCAGTGGATCAGACCCAAGAAGGGGCCGGGACGACTCCAAATGTGTTGCCCAAATGTCCACTGGAAGCCTAGACCAGGCTCTTTCAACCGTAAATACCCTGGGGGTTGATGCCACTGAGACATCAAGCTGCCATCGGGCCGGGACCATAAAGTGGTCTGTCCAGGGCAGAGCCAACGCGGGCAATACTTTGAGGCGATCCGAGTTTGAAAATATAGGATCAAGCAGATGTCCCTTCACATGCGTTGCACCCGAGTTGGCCAGGCTGATCTCGAACGCCTTAAGGTCGAACTGCAGATCTGCACCCAGAGAGCCAGAGGGGTCGTCAAAGTGAATGTTGAAATCCCCCAATGCCACAAAGTTGGCAGTAGAGGAGGCAAGGAGCGCGACCGTTTCAAGGAAGAAGTTGATAAAATTGCCCATAGTCCCAGGGGGGCGGTAAATAAGAAGGCCCGCCAAGGACACCGTAGGCGACAGACGTAGGGAGAACTGACAGCTCTCGCAGTCGCTCAGCCCTCCATCTTGAACCTTACACACTAACGTATCCCTGTAAAGGATGGCAATTCCTCCGCCCCGCCCCACAGGTCTGTCTAGGTGGAATATAAGGAAGCCTGGTGGAAGTGCTCTAACCATGTCCGGGCCGGAGCATGAGGAAATCCAGGTCTCCGTTAGGACTAGAACATCCAATTTATGATCCAGAATAAGAGAGTTAATTTCGGTCGCGTGGTTGGGTAGAGAGCGACAGTTCAGCAAAGCTAATGATAACCCAGAGTTATCCAAATCCGGATTGCAGGCCCCACAGGGGAGGAACGGGTATCCGTCCACGTAAACAAAGCTACAAGTGGATGCAATTGGGGACCGCCAAGATAAAAGTTCATCCCTCCTGTACCTGATACGTGTAGGGGGTGGCTCCTGTGAGACAGGCAGGGGGGCCAGCCCTAAGCCCGTCTGGGCCCGGACGGGCACAGACGGGCTGAACTCTGGCGTAACTCCGGCGTCAGTCCGGCGTCCCCGCTGCGCGTGGCCGCTGCGCGTCAACATGGCTACCTAAGTACTCTCCTAGCGAGGTAGAGAGAGGACTTCACCACGCGCTAGGACCCACTCACCTAAAATGGCCACCACGAGTCGGGGGCAGAGGACCCACAAAGAGCGGTGATTTCCACTATTATAGTGCAAGTATGGTGAGAGAGGTGGGGGTATGCGAGGCCAGGCTAATTAAGAACAAGGGATAAGTATTCAAAAACAAGATAAATAAAAGACAGAAAACGGGTATTTTAAAAGCAAGGAACTGCCCAATGCAGCACTCCAGGTATAGCGCTCACGCTGGAATAGGGCGGCGCTGCAGGATTTGCCTACCTAAGTACTCTCCTAGCGAGGTAGAGAGAGGACTTCACCACGCGCTAGGACCCACTCACCTAAAATGGCCGCCACAAGTCGGGGGCAGAGGACCCACAAAGAGCGGTGATTTCCACTATTATAGTGCAAGTATGGTGAGAGAGGTGGGGGTATGCGAGGCCAGGCTAATTAAGAACAAGGGATAAGTATTCAAAAACAAGATAAATAAAAGACAGAAAACAGGTATTTTAAAAGCAAGGAACTGCCCAATGCAGCACTCCAGGTATAGCGCTCACGCTGGAATAGGGGTGCCAGGCATAATTGACTTAGTGTTGGATTTTCAGCCATAGTTGTTTTGGCAGTGGTAAAACAGTGGACCTGAACTACCCTCTTCATATAGTTGTTGATGCTTTATTTGTTTTTGTGCTTTTGCCAGAAGAATCTCCTTGTTTTTCCTAACCACCCCTTCTTCTCATGTCCATGTAGGTGCCACTGTGATTGGCATCCTCCTTGGCAGTCCCCACGGCAATGCCAAGGATGGAGTTTGATGTGTACTCTGCTCTCCTCTTGGGCAGGCTTTGGGCACAGAAGCTTGCATTAATACGTTTGAGCATAGGTATTCACCCCAAGTGCCTGAAGGTCATTCACTTTGCGCTGTATAAAAAATTCTTCTTTGTGTTGCAACCCTGTAGCACACTACACCAACGAGGCTCAGATTATTTGATAAACAAGAGCCCGGTAAAAACACCTCATGAAAGCTGTCCACATTCCAATATTCCTAAAAACAGATTATTCCAAGGGCTGTCCCCCTGAAGAGGCACCCGGTTCCGTTACTCCAAGCCATTCCTTCCTGAAAGAAAAGAGTGCACTGTCTCCCACTTTGAACCGCCCTCCTATGATCTACACACACTGACGGTGTGGACAAGAACTGAAGCCAAGAGCATCAGAAGAGTCGGGCAATCAGTGTTGGATAATAGGGAGAGCAAAATGAAATTCTTCAAATAGCACCTCTTGCAATAGCACCTCTTGGGCGGCTCGTTGACACAATGCATGCTTTGCGTCTTTCAATATATTTATTAAGAAGTGCAGGATCTTGCCAACAGATTTTGCAATCTAGTAAAGCCAGAAGATTGCCAAATCCTCAATTTATCTGCCAAAAAAGGTCCAGTTTTTAGTACTTTGACAGCATGTGCCACCTGGTTTTCATCCCATTCCTCGCACCCACATGTCTATCACTCCCTTTCCCCCCATTCAGTCCGGCACTTTTTTCCTTTAAGGCGCCTGCCATTCCTATATTTTTTCCAGTGATGTAGGACATGGGTGTGAACAGTATATTTTAGTGGGAGCTCTCCATTACATCTTTAAGTACAAAATTCCAATCCAACCCACATACATCCACTCCAAAAACAAACCGTATAGGTAAAAAACATTATAATTTATAACGTCAGTAGCTCTATCTCACAAATGTGAGACCTATTATATTGCAAATGCTTGTTTTCAACTGCTAGCACTTGTAGGTTAGAACACCTAGAACACCAGCTGTTGATGCTTGTCAGCTGTGATAAGCCACGCTCAAGCAGATGACCGAGGGGCACATGCATCAAGCAAAATACTGGTCGTAAAGGGGCTGATTCTGCGAATTAGCCCCTTTGCGACCGGCATTTTGCCATTTGTGATGCATCAAGCCCAAAGCAAATCGCTAACTATGGAATCGCAATTTTTGCGGTTACCTATTTTGTGAATGCATTTAGGGAATCATAATTTGTGATTCCCTAAATGCAATGCAGGAAGCATGAAAAAATTGCGACCTTGCGTTAAGGAATCGCAATTTACCACCAACTTCAAGTTGGCACACACACATGCCCTTAGGGCATGTATGTGCGCCACATGTGCACACTTACTTGTTTTGGGGATGCATCAGGGTTGCCCTTTGGCCCCCTTTCACCTTTAAAATTTCATGCGCAATTTGCGAGTACCTATTTGGTACTCGCAAATTGCGCATGCAATCCCATTTATTCCTATGGGCCTCTCGGCCCAAAGGAATGAATGAGAAATCATTCCTTAATAGTGAAACGCAATTTGCGATTCACTATTAAGGAATATGTAGGAATCTCAATTTGTTTTGTGAAACATACATGCATAGGTAATTGCGACTCCCTAATAGGGATTCCTTAATAATCGCTATTAAAGATTCGCAATTCCCTACTTTGATGCATGTGCCCCCGAAATTCCAAAATTACACAGAGCCCTGTTCCTAGCATCTGCAAAGAGTGATTTCTAGAAGAAGAGACATAAGACTAGAGATGCATTTCTGATATGTTTACTGAATTTAGCGGTTTTTGTGGTCGCTCGGGGTACTTCTATTTTACAGAATCAGTCACTGATGCATTTTCCGCCTCACCTATAACACCCATATTGTATGTGTTTATTTGTGTATATGCAGCCTGAAGGTAGGCGTCCATCATTTGACTGGGTTCATGACTCCAAGCGCATGAGGGATCACCTTTGCTTATGCACCTCTGCAATATCAAAGATGCAAGTGCATGGACAAAATATACTGGTGGGATACCTGCCTCCTATCAGGGATCATAAAATGGCCCCTAGAGTTGCCCCTAGAATGTAGAATTGCATTGCCCTTAAGCACTGCTGTAAAGGGGGTTTCTGTCTATGATTAACACCCCCTATAGAGTTGCCCATACCCCTTACCCCCCACCAGAGGCAGTCGTGGGCTTTACATGCAAATACACGATCAATGCAGCAGGACGGCAGATGCACCTTGAATCTCAGTCCCTGAACGTGGCCTAAGAAACCTCCTTATGGATTGGGGTTTCCTGCACAGAAACACGAAGTTTACATTTGAGCTGCCTCTTGCACTCTATCGATTATTATTACATGCACCCGACAGCGAGCATTCATTTGCCCCTTGCATTTATCACAGAGAAATATCAATGGGCCCAATAGAGCAATCCAACCCCAAAGTAAGTCAGGGCACTATGCAAACAGGTGCTCTTTGCTGAAAGAGAAGCCTTTTCCTCAATGCAGATAATGAAAGAGATAGAATATAAAGCATGAGCCCAAACAGAGCCCACAAAGGAAAAATTCTAGCACATAAAGTGATGCAAAGGTCTGTGCTTTGGCAACTTTCAGTTGCCTAATATTGTATTCATAAGTCACGCTCTAAATACATTTTGCTGCCAGCAAATGGTTGTCAGTAAAAGCTTGCCACGCTTGCATTTAAGAAAGGTGATTATTGCAGTCTTGGAATGTTACTTTGAGTTCCTTTCATTTACATGGATTTGCTTTAGACAAGTAGTAACAAGCATTGGTAAAGATAGTAAGCCACACCAAGACAAACGTTTGATTTCACCAATGCTTTATATTCCTTTATACCTACCGAGGGCACACACTGGCATTGCAGCCATCATGTTAGTATTTTGCTAAAAAAAAACACAAAAAAAATGGTCACCGCAAGTTTCCTTCCGAGCACAGCAGTCAAATGCGAATCTTTTTAATATATTTTACAAACAAACTTTGCAATATGCCCACTATGCATGCACACATGTATGGTGGCCATCTTTGAATGTTTTACCATGAAGCAAAAGAAAATTAATTTACATATGGTTGGATTGCATGTGCTTGCAAATATGGGAGCATTCTTTATACTTTATTTTTAAATTACCTTTCTAAAATGGCTGGTGGCCATATGAGAATGGTAAATTAATTAAAAAATAACGTATGTAAAGGATGCCAACAGATAACTACTAGTGGGCCATTGCAAAATAATAAAAAAAGAAACTGAAAACAAAGTCTGAGGTGCAGGAACATGTATAGTGGGAGTATACACCTGGAGCAAATCCCTCTGGCAGTGTGCAGTTGTGTATCCTTTTAAAAAGTACACAAAAGTAGAAAAGAAAAAAAAAAGTGGTGGATTGGGAAGAGATCTAGGAAAGTGATTCATGAACATGGATTGTTAAAAGAAAATAATTCGCCTCCCGCCAGTAGCGAAATGTTATAACTCATTCAATCATTATATTGTGAGACCAAAATGCTCCATGGACCATGGATAGGACAAATACATGAATAGGGAGAAAAGTAATTGAATCAGGAGCAGGGACTAAGGATGAAATAATCTTCGAATCTTGAACAAGGCTGGACACAAAGCCGACTCCTAGCATAATTTTCATATAATAGGACACTTTACCAACAAATGTATATTTGTATGTATGTTGTATTTCCATAGTGTATCCTAGCCAAAAGGTAGTGGAGCCGACCATATGTTCTTCAAAGAGATCGTCCTGATCACCCTAATTGGCTTTTAACTCTCTGCTAGGAATGTTTAATAAAGGTTTCGATTGTTTCGACAACACAATTTGAATACTTCAGTCTGGATGTGACAACCAGAACTTTCTGTTTAGTAAATTGTTACTCTGCCCTGAGCTCCAGGGTGTAATACATTACTACAAAAACATATATTGCAGCATTGTGAGCTACCCCTGGAACACCCCTGCAAGATGATATATTGGAGCTCATGGTTACACTTCCTGGTACACTTCTTCAACATATCTATGGGAGCTCATGGTGACATCCCTGCTGAATATCCCTACAACAGCCTATGATAGCTCATGGTGACAAACCGCCAAGACACCTGTACAACATTATACATTGGAACTCATAGATACACCACTCTAGAATTCACTACAACATTATATTGTAGAGCTCAATGTGAAAACCCTTGCCCGTGGCCATGTAACACAACCACAGTATCATATATTGAAGCTACCCCTTGGCAGATTGCTCCTCGGACCGGACCGGGAGTGGGGTGAATGGGGGGTGCTAGTGAGAAGCACTGCCCACACTTGTTTTTACAGGGGGCCAAAATTGCATCACTGCTGCAAAACCGGCCCGCCCCAAAAAAACTGTCCCTCAGGGGCACAAAACTGGCACCCATCCCTCCGGCCCATCAGGGAATCGCCCGGTGCTCACTATGGCCAGTCCGGCCATGCTTGCATGTGTTGGAGTGTTGTATGTGAATGGGGCAGGGCTTCAACTTTTCGCAGTGTCACACATGGCCTGCAAGAAGAGAAAATAAACCAGAGAAAGTGGACCCATTCACTCAAGCTGGCTTTGCATTTGCACATTATGAGGGTGCTCACAATAGCTAAATAAAAAGTAAAATTACAAATTCAATTGAAACTTAGAGCTTTGGTTATATATGGGCGCTCACGAAATCTCTTTGAAATACAGCATTGTTCGCTTTTCATTTCACAGCGTTCAGGCCCGGTGAAAAGCTGGTGTATTTTTAGTGGTTCAGGAGGGGGGTAGTGACACTCCATCCTTTCATTACTTCACTTCATTAAATTTTGCACAGCTTGCAATAGCCTGCTCACTTGTCCCTGACGGACACTCTTGCACATAAAAATCAACCTGCAAGGGAATGTTACGGGGGAATACCTTTGCTCCCATTTCACAACTTTGTACTCTCTCCCCTTTGGGTCCCTGTGTGTTCTTGCATGCCTGCTCACTCAATCGACCTGTGGGGAAATCTCAGAATGTGTTCACTGTACCATCAGGTGTTCGCGCACTTGGCAAGGTTTCAAACATTGTTCCCCTCAAACGTGTGCCTCTCCTTGCGGAAAGTGTCAGGAGCCTATTTATATATTCATAAGGGATTTGTTTCAATTACGCACGTGTTCCTGTTCTGCAGCTGTGGTAAGCGAAGTACACCCCAAACAATATATTTTCATATTTTTCATATTTTCTTTGAAAATGGTTGACATTGTGTGCATTTCAAATGTTTATATTCTCGGGTGCAGCTTTATCGGGTACCATGGGCATGTGTTATTTTACGAACACAATTGAGGACCAATGTCACACATTAACAGTAATATTATAATTTTCCATAATATATACATATTAAACAAGGAAAATATTTCAAAATTGTCAATCGCTTTGTTTTCTTCAGAGTGCGGTTTTATAATTATGTTTAAAAAAAAGAGTAGTCCTAATTTTCAACTTATCAATAGAACAAGACTTTTAAAAAGTATTAGAAAACATTGTGAAGAATTATGAAAACCCATCCCACACGTATAAGTCCTTTAAAAGCTTAATAGACGCTGGTAATTCTGAAAATCATGTCTTAGACCATTTTTCAGTGCAGCCAATTTTTCCGGCTAAATGCAGTAGGGAGAGGGAGGTTGTATTTTTTTGCCACATTCGCAGCAGTTGGTGAAAGTGAATTCTGGGATTATCATTGAAGAAATTTAGTTGGAGAATCAACAATTTACCATTAGATTATAACTGCCCCCACGATGGATGCTGACACAATCATGTCACAGGCAAAAGAAAGCTCAAGGTGACTTGCAATACGTTTTGCATCGACCACCTAGACCGGCACAAACCTTTAAAAAGTCCGGATAACAAAACTTCTCTGATTCTTCAGATTCTTTTTAGCCTAAATAAGATGTAATTGCCTCCAGGTCGTGATACACCCTGAATAAAGCTAAAAGTGTCTCAAAAGTTATCAAATTCCTCATTGTGTACATCTTAAAAATCACGAAACCGATCCTCAATTAACTAGCCACACATAAAAACCTTCCTTGATTTAGCTTCTCCCACCAATTGCCCGTGGCAAAACCATTGTAGCCTCCCTGTCTTCAGAAACCTGCTAATGCAAAACCCACCTACCTCACCAGTGAGCAAGCTGCAGTCTTACTTCCAGGTCTTAAAGATACCCACGACTGCCTAGATTCCTCGAGTTCTCTCTCAGTCCATCCTCACACCGAGTTTTCAGTCCTCAGTTTTTGATAATTACTATCCTAGTGATTACTTCCCATTTTTTTTCAAGTTTTGGAAATGTATTAACCAAAAGATACAATAAATTCCCTTTATTTTTTTCGGCTGTACGACATTGCAATGCATGCAATTATGCTGCATTCCTTTACCACACATTTTTCACAACACATGCCTTTACCACGCATATGCCTTTACTGGGCATGCCTTTACCACACAGGTAGTTATAAAAAAGTTCACTAAAATGTAACCTGAGATGTCACCCTGGAACACTCCGCTTCCAGTGACCTGAGTATACTGATCCTTCTTTCTCTGCTGTGTTTGACACTGAACCTACCGTTCTCTCAACTTGTTTACATATTTTAATTGGTAGATTACAACTGGTCAACCTTCATGCCTCTAGCAACTAGATCATGTTACATGCAGAACCCACTAAGGATACATTTTCTTCCCCATCCCTGAACATACGCAAGATTCCTCTTGTTACCATGCACAGAACATCTGTATTTACAGGCCACTTGTATGTGGATAGTGTTTTAATCTACATCGGGCCATAGATGACTTCTTGAATGGGGGAGTTGGAAAGGATTAAAATATTTGAAAAAATTAAGTCCTGCTAGTATTTGCATAACTCAGGCTCAGCTCCCATTCTCACCAGTCCTTGTTCCACCATGTACTAGTCTTTCACAAAACGTAGTGATGCCACAACTTGCTCGTGTCCTTTTTAAGTCAGAGCAAGACTTACATCTCGAAAAACATCTTATTTGCCTAAATTATACAAAAATCAAAATATTTTGAGTGACATTACATTTTTACAGGCTGTATGTTTGTTCTCTGTAAATAGTTTTAAGCATTGGGGTCTTCTATTGCTTCTATTTTTCATTGTTTTAAATGTTTGAGTATTACTTGATCAAATGCCCATTTCTTTTTTTGCAGGCGATACACAGATAATAGCGAAGGGTTTTGTGGGCTGTCTAAGTGATCTGCATATCAAGAAGAATGACCATCCTAATGAAATTTGGGAAGATTTAAATTGGCACCATGTTGAAGAACATAATAATGCCTATCAGCCCTGGGAAGGATGCCCTGAGTTATTAACTGAAGGAGTACATTTTCTTGGACAAGGTAAGGTGGTGAATGGGCTCTATATGTTGTGAGTATAGAGCGAAAAACAACTCACAAGAAATAGCATATTATGTTTCTGTCTGCGAAACACATTTACTTACATGTAACATTCACTTATATTTTATGGTAGAGCCCGATTAGGAATACACAGATATATCAGTTACGTCCCAGATATCAGACACATGCCTGTTTTAATTGGACCTGGTTATGGAATAGGGACTCCATAATAAAAGAATTAGAGCCCCTAAGCTCAACTTTTCCCAAATAAATCTACTCGCCGTTGCAGATTTATAATATTCACAGAATCAGAATTGGCGAATGTTACTCTTTAAAACAGAATTTGCAGATTAGAAAAAACTGTCAGTATTGTGGGATTCCTGTATTTGGAAAATAAGAGTGAAAGGAAATGTTGTTGTCATTTGAGATAGTCCTGATTTGCATTTCGCTTGTAAGTAGTTCTCCACCCTAGAAAAAAAAGCACTGATAGAAAAGACAGAAGTAGGGGATGTTTCCTGTATGTTGGTGAACAGGAATCGCCTCCAAATTTAGACGTGGTCTAGGTGATTTATCATGGGGAAAATGTACTCCGAGTGCAGAAAAACAGACAAAAATAAATGTGCAAACATGGAAAACTGGTAGAAATTCTGCATGTATATATTTTATGCACGTGAATATGCTTGGAAATCTAAGAGTCCGATTGTTTTTAGCTGGAATTGTGGGATTATCAGGCTATCATATAAAGGTCAGTTTCTTAATACAAACACATGAAAAATTCTACAAGTGCAAGTTTTGACTTATTTAGCCCTACCGGTTGTGGGTAGGGCAAGACTGTTTTTTCCAAACGAGTTGTTCCAGATGTCTTAAGCTAATGGCGTGGACATTTGACAAATGCTTCAAAGATTCATTTTTGCTGTTCCTGAGTGTGACTATACCACGTGGCTACAAGTTTTCAACTACCAATCTCGTGTTATCTAGAATACCTCTCCGATACTTAAATCGGCGCTTGTGCTGTGTTTTCCAGCCTCAGAGTGAGAATGACATCCTATAAATTTGAAAAAAAGTAAAGTTATAAATGAAAAAGCAATAGGCACAGTTTGCCAAGTGCTGCCAAAATTTAGAATTATTAAAGAAGAGTTTAAGTTTGCCCTCTTAACAGTAATAATAATGTAATTAGTGATGATGATTGTAGGAAAGCACCTCTTTTGGCATGGTTACCCCCCACTTATTGACTGACTCTGACACATCTTTGACTGGGCGTGCGCTGGGTTCCTGACAATCAGGTTCCCAGTGCCAGTTTTCTTTCCTGAAACTGTACCCTTGTTTGCACAACTGGCACACCTCTGGCTCACATATACATTATTTGTAAAAGGTACCAGTGGTGCCAAGAGCCTTGTGAACAGAGAGGGTCTCTAAGGGCTGCAGTATGTATTATGCCACCCCATGAGACCCCACACCAGGCGCAGCAGCCTGCATGTTTTGGTGGATGTTAGACCTGACACCATTGTCTTGGGTCTCCCCTGCAGTTTTTGCCTTAACCTCCTGTCGTTTTGCTGTGTGTTGAACTTCGCTTTGCTGGTATAGATGCTTTGGGCACTTTGCTACTGCTGTTCTGTGCCAAAGTACAAGTGCTCCCTTTGTAAATTGTTGTTATGGATTGGTGTTTACATGATTGGCTGATTTGATTTACTAGTCAGTCCCTAGTACAGTGCACTGTAAATCAAATGCAGTTAGTGGGCTGCGGCACTGATTTTGTCACGCACATAAACTGCCTGTAAATTTAACTCAGGCCTGCCATTGCAGAGCCTGTGTGCAGTCTGGTACTGCCAAGTCAGCCTGGCAAGTGCACCCACTTGCCAGGCCCTACCCTTCCCTTTTCTTACATATTAGTCACCCCTAGCATAGGCGCAAGATACACCTGTGGGCAGGTTGCAGTGTATGTGAAAGGTAAGACATGCCCTGGTGTGTGTGGCATGTCCTGATAGAGAAATACTGCCAATTTCGTTTTTCACTATTGCAAGCCTACCTGTTCCCATAGGATTGAATGGGGAGTTTGCTTATAACATCTTATAAACATAGCTACCCCTGGAAACAAGGTAGGAAAATAAAGTTTATCATACCTAAACCCAGAATGTTAAAAAGCATCTTTTAGTGAGAGTGATTTTTACATTCTGTGTTTGAAAATACCACTTTAGAAGTAAGTATTTTCTTGCGTAGCCTTCCAGTGTACCTCTGCTAGGTTTGTGTATTGCATGTCTGTCTTTGGATGACAGGGGCTGGGGAGGAGCAGTGGCTCCAGAGATCCTGATGAGTCGGGCTGGGCTGAATAGACCTAGGCTGCATTTAGAGTGGGGAGAGGAGATTTCCTTTCACCTGAATTGGCCTGGTCTGCCTTCCACAATGCTGCCTGCACCTCCTGCCAGGAAGCAGCACTAGAGAGGACAGAACTGGGTTTGACCAAGCACAGGTCTTCTCTGCCACCAGAGAATAAAGGATTTTGTAGTATAAATATTGGGGCCCAGAACTTTAAATCATTTCTGGGAATCAAGAGGAACATTTGCCAAGCAGAAGAACTGGATAAGCTGAGGAGGAATACTGCCCCTGTGCTGTTTGCTGTCTGGAGTTGTCCTGCAGTGGCTACTTGCTGCCAAGGACATTAGAAAGGACTTTGCTGTTTGCTGTGTCCCCTGCTTGATGAAGATCTCCAATGGTTTAAAAACGAGCTTGCCTCCTGTTCTGAAGTCTCAGGGACACAAAGACGTTCACCACCAGCTCCCCTGAACTTCATTGCTGGGAGTTCCGACCTGCAAAGAGGTGCCTGCTGTTGTTTTGGACCTCTAGAGACTGTTTTTTGCTGGGAACGTGAAAAATCAATGCAACATCGAGAAGCGTAACGCATCCGTACATGTTTCTGAGGCATCGCCGGAAAAACCTGTGCAGCGTCTGCCGCTGCTCGAGATATCGCCGCTCACCGCATCGAGTGCAACGCATCGTCTCGGATCATCGCATCACGGCGCCAAGTCTGTTGCATCATTGGGGATCGCAGTAAGAAACCAACCCATCACCTCCCCACGCAGTAAGAAACCGATGCATCACCTCCTCTCTGGTAAGGAACTGACACATCATCTCCCCTGCGCAGCAGCATTAAAGAACCGACGCATCACTTCCCATCACCACAGAGTAAAAAACTGAAGCATCACCTTCCCTGAGTGTACGCAACTGATGCACCACCTTCCCTGAGGCCCGTTTTGTTTCTTTGCGTGATGCATCCAAGGTTCTTTGTGTGAAAAGTGTTGAAGCTGCAATTTGCTATTTCTACCATTTGAAAGGCATATCTTTCTACTGTATGGTGGAGTTTTGTCGTTTTGGGTCTGGTTTGGTTTAGAGAAAGATTACTTATTTTTCTATACTGGTGTGGTGTCCATTTGTAGTGTTTTTACTGTAATACAGTATGTGTTTACAAATGCTTTACACACTGCCTCTGAGACAAGCCTGTCTGCTCGTGCCAAGCTCCAAAGGGGGTGAGAATGGGTATTTTAGAAGTGTATCCCCCTTACCCTGACTAGAAGCAAGGGTCCCTATTTGGACAAAGGTACCTACCTCTGCCAACTAGAGACCTCTTTTTCTAACAGTGCAGATAAAAGTGAAGAGTCCACCTGGCACACATTCCTGTTCGCTAGGTCAACCAGCACTGCAAGAGGCATAGGTAAGTTGCCCCTACAGCAGGCCTTACAACCCTAAGGCAGGGTATACCTTATGTGAGGGCATAACTGCATGAGCAGATATGCCACTATAGTGTCTAAGTCCATTCTTACACTTTATAAGTGCACAGTGAAGCCATACTGAGTACATGGGCTGGGAACTTTTCCACAGCTCCATAATGGCTTCACTGAATGTGCAGATGTGTGGTACCAAATATCTCAGCTTAATAAACCCACACTGATGTCAGTGGTAGATTTATTAAGAAATGCACTCCAAGGGCACCTCAGAGGTGCCCCCTGAAATCCTACCAACTCGCTAGGGTGTGCCTGGCGGGTTGCAACCAGCCTGTTACTTCTAGAGATGTTTCTTACCCTCTGTGGTGGGATCCTTTGGCTCTTGTGGATCAGAAACAAAGCCTGCTCTGGGTGGAGGTGCTTCACACCTACCTCCAAGCAGGAATTGTCATGTAGTTCCTATAAAACTATACAGGATCTGCGTGTTCGGACAGCATACACTGTAGGACAGGTGTCAAACTGATTCTAAACACCCCCACCGGGTATGTTGGCCTTTTGTAGCAGCTAGCTCACAGTGCCACTATAATCTCCTCTTAGTAAGGAGAGAATAGTTTTTGGCAACCATCGAACATGACAACCCTGATCCCTCAGGACCGTGGAAGCAATATACTACTTTTAGCTCAGTCACTCGTGCTTACTTAGTCTATCTTAGAGAGATACATAGAATAAACTGGCTGGGCATTTTCAGTATAATTTATGGAACAGTTTTTCTGGTGTAAAACAGATGAGCTGTACGACTGTAAAAGAGATAAATGATTAGCAGCACAATAAAGGTAAACATATGGTAAAGCTCTACCATCTTGCAGTAATCATGAATACCCACAAGTATATAAAATACATGATAATAAAAAGATGCGTACTCCTACGATGCCTCCTTAACTAGATGTACCTAAGTGTACCTAGCATGGGTGTAGTTGTTAAGCCAAGAATCCCTCTAGGATAAAGTCAACCCCATTACCTGAAAAGAGACACTGTGGGGCCCCGTCATGGTCTCAAGTGGGACACCCTGCAAGGGATGTTCAGACTACTGCGAGCTGGAGTGTCTGTATGCAGGAACCTCAGCATCTCTGGTCAGTGTGTCTGCCGGGAAGTCTCGGTCTCCTTTATCTATCTCAGCAAGATGTGATGTATATATACCCATAGGTCTCCCCAGGGGTCCTACCTAGCTGTATCACTGTTTGGGACTAAGGATGAGGTCGGGCATGAACTTTGTACATAGATATTATGCAGGAGATGGGAGTCCTACTGTGCTTCCAAGAATCCTCAAGCATAATGTATGAGATTTCAAGCTAGGGAAAACCTGCGTTCTGAATGCATTGTTGTATCTAGGTAAAAGGTCGGTCCCTTTAAACCCGTTATGTATGAAATGTAAGGAAGAATATAGGTGAAGGGTTACGATGTTAGGGTATATTAGGGTATGTATAAGGAATATAACAGAAAAGCATAGAAAGGCAGTGAGCCTCAAAGCATTCCAGTCTTTTGTTATGCTGACCAGGGCCTCTCCAGCTGGTGGAGATGCCCGCACCACTGACCAAGCCCCATTTTTGGCGACAAGGTCGGCAGGAAAATGGGTAACCAAGGGAAGTGTGTCCCCTCGCAGCCAGGGCCACCCCTAAGGTACCCTGAGCTGAAGTCACCCCCTCCTTTGAGAATACTCCATATTGGTTTGGAGGACTCTAGCCTATAGGGTTAGGGATATGCCGCCTAAGTATGGTACGTAGCACATTGGCTACTACCTTCTGGCCCCTGTAATGCCCCTAAAATTAGGGCATCCCTGAAACTTAATCCTCAGATTACTGGCGACCTATGAAAAAGAGGACAAAGAAGAGCTGTGCAGCAGGAAAGCCTGAAGACAACAACTGATTTGGTCCCGGCCCTACCGGCCTGTCTGCAGCACTCAAAGACCCAGCTAAAGCAGATTGTCTTGTCCCGCAGTCCAGTGAACTGCAGAATCCTCGGAGGACTGCATGACTTCCTGTGGATAGTGGACCTGCCCAGAATAAAAACCACTTTAAAGTGCTCTGCCTGCAGAACCGCGAAACCAACTTCCTCTGATTTCCAACGCCGAAGGACATTCCAGCACCAAGAACCTCTGCCCTTTGGGAGTTCAACCGATGGTGTCCTGATGCCCTAGAATATCCCAACTTGCCTGTACGGCTGTAGGTTTCCTTCGATAGGCCTCCTGGCCTGAGCCTGCAGCCTTTATCAAACTTCAAGATTCTCAAAGTGTTTGCATTGGGTGCCCGAAACTGTGTTTGCACTCTGTACCCAGCCATCTCTGTGCCACTGAGGGTGTAAGTTTGATGCTGCCTTGTGCCCCCCCTGTGTGCACCTTAACCACCAGAGACTGGGTTACACACCCATTCAACTTACCTGTAAGTAGTACCACTCTGATTGCCCACTTTCTCCATTGGATAACATTGGCAACAGTTCCAGAGTTTGACCTCAGCACCTGGCCGTCCCAGTGCCTTTGGTGGTGCAGTTTTGTTACTAACCTGACCCTTACCTGGTACTGATTCTATATCTTGAACTCAATATCATGAAAACATATACTTACCTGCATATTGATGATTGTGTTTCCTCCCAGATGATAACAATGTATTGTTGAAAAATGCACTGTGTCCTCTTTTGTACATTGATAGTCATTGATATTGCAGAACGTATTTACATGCTACAAAGTATCTTTGGTTACTAAAAGTAATATTTTTACAAACCATTGGTCTCAGATTTAGTCATTGTGCAATCATTTATTGCCTGTGTATGTACAACTAATGCTTAGCACTGCGGTCTGATAAGTGCAACTGCCCATGCACACTACCACAAAAGAGAGCATTAGTATTATTTAAATGAGCCTCTGTAAAGCCTCTGCAGATCCATTGGACTCTGCACACACTTTACCTCAGTTTGGTATAGTATATACAGAGCCAGCTTCCTACAATGACGGAATTATTTATTTTTCACTGTTGGAACTGGCCCTTCTTGCAGGGTCATCCCCAAACTTTTTTCATCTTCCTCCCTTATTATTCCTGACCTATGGCTGTTGGCAATAGGACTCTGGGCACATTACCACTGCTGATCAGTGCTAAAGTGCATATGCTCTCTGTGCAAATTGTGATTGAAATTGGTTACCCCTGATTGGCATATTTGTCTCACCAAGAAGTCCCTAGTAAAGTGCACTGAGTGTGCCAGGGCTGGTGATACAAATGCTACTAGTGGGCCTGCAGCACTGATTGTGCCACCCACATGAGTAGCCCTAAAATGGTGTCTCAGGCCTGCCACCGCAGTGCCTGTGTGCAGTCTGTGGACTGCCATGTCCGCCTGGTCAGTGTCCTCACTGACCGGGCCTAACCCTTCCCTTTTTGTGCACATTGGTCACCCCTATGGAAGGCCCAGGGTACCCCCATGGGCAGGGTGCGGTGTATTCTCCTCCATCTTGTGAGTTGCAGCCTACATGTGGCCCAGATTGCAGTGAGCAGAGTCCAGGAAGTGATAAGGAGACAGACTAGTGCTGTCTCTTCCCAAGACAAAAAGCTGTTTAAAAAACGATTTTCACTTTCTGTGCTTACTGTCTATGCCTGTGGTTGTTACAGTTTAAAATTTGTAGTTTTAGCCTGCCTGTAATTGCATATTTTATCACCTGTGTTGTGTTTTAAATGTGTGGTTTTCCCTGCCCATGATTGCCTTCATTTAGTGTGTTGAATTGTGGGATTTGCAGTCCAACCTCTGTAGTTTGCCCCTCTAATTCCTTGGTGACAAATCAGTTTTCCCTCCAAATTTCTCCTTTGCTCTGTGCTTAGGCCTGTGTGCTCAAACAGTGCACCCCCAGCCTCCATTTTGTGTTCACAAGCCAGTGAGGCCAGCCCCCCTGCCTCCCCCCTCCCCCCCTCCCAGCAACAGGGATTTTCTACATCAGAGGGTGCTTCTGTGAGCTGTTGAAACTGTATTTACTGGGGCCTGTGCACTTCGTTTTTTGGCCAGCAGGGGGAGTAAAGCTTTATTCAATCAGTATTGTTAGATTTCGAGTTAGTGAAGCCTTTACCTGCTGAAGTCCAAATTTGTGGATTGAGCCTGTCTGTCTCCTAGGAGATTCTGAAAAGGAGCAAGCAGCTCCCCAAACCCCGCCCCCAGGCCAGCAGACCATTGGCTATTCAGCTACCAGGCAAGTCTGAGCCCTCCCCTCACACCAGCCCAGGCCCCTAAGGCCTTGCTGGGTGCACCCCCAAATCATTCTCCTCCATCTTGTGAGTTGCAGCCTACATGTGGCCCAGATTGCAGTGAGCAGAGTCCAGGAAGTGGTAAGGAGACAGACTAGTGCTGTCTCTTCCCAAGACAAAAAGCTGTTTAAAAAACGATTTTCACTTTCTGTGCTTACTGTCTATGCCTGTGGTTGTTACAGTTTAAAATTTGTAGTTTTAGCCTGCCTGTAATTGCATATTTTATCACCTATGTTGTGTTTAAATGTGTGGTTTTCCCTGCCCATGATTGCCTTCATTTAGTGTGTTGAATTGTGGGATTTGCAGTCCAACCTCTGTAGTTTGCCCCTCTAATTCCTTGGTGACAAATCAGTTTTCCCTCCAAATTTCTCCTTTGCTCTGTGCTTAGGCCTGTGTGCTCAAACAGTGCACCCCCAGCCTCCATTTTGTGTTCACAAGCCAGTGAGGCCAGCCCCCCTGCCTCCCCCCTCCCCCCTCCCAGCAACAGGGATTTTCTACATCAGAGGGTGCTTCTGTGAGCTGTTGAAACTGTATTTACTGGGGCCTGTGCACTTCGTTTTTTGGCCAGCAGGGGGAGTAAAGCTTTATTCAATCAGTATTGTTAGATTTCGAGTTAGTGAAGCCTTTACCTGCTGAAGTCCAAATTTGTGGATTGAGCCTGTCTGTCTCCTAGGAGATTCTGAACAGGAGCAAACAGCTTCCAACTCCCTGGCCAGCAAACCTTGTCTGAGGTTGCTGGGACCTTATATGGTGTGCTAGTGGTTGGCACATGTGTACACTGATTGGTGGTTGTACCAGGTATTTCTATTGGGTTAGGGTTAATGTCCTCATTGGTTGGGTATTTGAGGGTTCTGATTGGTTTCTCGGTCTGTGATTCTATCATTGCAGGATTGGGACTAGGGCTAGGGTTAGAGCTTTAATTGGAAGTAGTGATTAGGGTTTCTGGTGTGATTGGTTGTTGGACCAGTTGTGGGACTAAGAGTAGGGTTAGGCTTTCTATTGGAAGTAGGGACTAGGGCTACCTGTACCAGTGGCTGCTTTGACTTGGGTTGGGACTACTGATGGGGCTAGGGCCTTTATTGGACGTAGAGATCAGGGTTTTTGAAATGAATGGATACTTGGACTAGGGTTAAGATTGGCTGCAAGGTCCTGGTCTCCTATTGGCTCTAGATGCTAGGGCTAGTGTTGTGATTGGATAGTGTTAGGGCTAGGGTTCCCATTGGCTGAAGGGGTCACCTGATTACTAGGGCTACAAAAATGCCAGGCTTAGGGCGTCTCAGCCCGGGCGTCGAGGCTAAGGGTGTAGAGGACAAGGGTAGTTGCCTGTTTGGGCCTGTTCGAGCCTGGTCGGGACTAGGGCCAGAAATGCTGCCCTTATTCTCATTTAACAATACCCAGCCCATACCATCCACAACGACAAATACAGCAATACACTCTCCCCTCTGACTCCTTCCCTCCAAAACTCCTTTTTACTCATCCAAAAGCCTCTTCCTACTACTAATATATATATATAAAAAAAATCTTTTACTCTTTTATCCCTCCACTATCCTTTTTTCAATAAAAATTAACAGACTAACATGTTTCACTTCTCAAATTCCATATTCAACTATACTAATATACTGCCTAAATAACTGAATAACATATCTACTACTCAAATTACTTCATATTTATACTATACTAATTTTCAACACTAATCCTTTATGGGTTCCGGAGTGGCGTGCTACTCGCCAGAAAAGCGCTTCAACGCCCATCAGGGGTAACAAGTGCCATATGAATGCAAATCTTTCTTCCCCTTTTATCCATCCGCTATCCTTCTCACTCCAAGTAACAGACTAATATCAACCACTGAAATTACCTCATATTTCACCATATTAATTCACCACTAATCCTCTATAGGCTCCCTGAATAGCATGCGTCAACAAGCGAGCGATAGATAAATACGAACCTTTGTCCTACTCTATCCTTCTGCTATCATTCCAAATCCAAATAACTGATTAACTTATCCACCACTTAAAATGTACTTGCATGTTTCACTATACTAATTCAACACTAATCCTCTGTGGGTCCCGGAGTAGCGTGCTACCCGCCGAAAAAGCGCTTTGACGCCTCGTCAGGGGTAGTAAGCGCTATATAAATGCAATTACAATACAATACAATACAATACAATATAAAAGGTACAGCATGTACTGGTGCAAGTGACATGCTCTGGTAGTGATTTATTTCACAGAACAGAGGACCCTAGTAACTTAGGATCAACAAAAAGGGAGACATACTCTAAATAGTTTATATGTCCTTTGTCCAGCCGGACAAGAAATTTATTTCACTTAAATATTTTGATCTGGATCATGTGGTGAACATTTAAATACAAGTGGGCACAACCTGTAACCCACAGAAAACAAGACAAAACAAGTAAAAGCAACCTATGCAAGAACGCACAAGGCAGTCTGTATTATTATTCAATATTGCAGACTAGAGTTCATTTTAGCAACCATTGTAAAAGACAAGTCAAGTCAAGTCAAGTCAAAACCACTTTATTCGATCAATTAAAATCATAAAAGTATTCTAGACATTTATAAAACAATTAAAACTTTTTTGTTTTAAAAATCAATTAATACAGTATAAAACATTGTAAAGGATAAAACACATTATTAAAAGGGTAATTACACAATTTCATTTCTGTTTGATCCCCACGGTACGTTAGTCCAATACATAAAGCAGAAATTTCAATATCTTTCAACATTAAGATTCCGTTCTTAATCTCGATCTCTTGCTTCTTACAGATGCAGCCAGAAAACTGGCGGTACAATACATAGTTACAGGAGCATCCATCATCTGTAAATATAACAATGCGGGCTTGTACTGCGTAAATCTCATCCCCTTCAATATTGGTTTTAAATATCGAATCCGAGGTTCACAATAAAAGGAGCAAAAAAACAGGAAATGCGCAGTGTCCTGGGTGGAAAGACCATCACATTTACATGGGGATGACTCCTCAAGCCTACACCAATCTTTCTCGTCCCAGAGGACCATATAAATTTGATTGAAATGGAACTTAGTCAGTAGCCATCTATGGAAAAAAATTTGTAACCACTGACAAATAAGGAGCCAGCTCAAGGGATGTAGTTATCATTACATGCACCCTCACGGATGGTTTTCATAGCTCAACCGTTTCACGCTCGGCAACACAAAGCCTAGTAAAGTTAATCTTCACCCACACTAGATCTGCTTTACACAGGGATTCTGGACTGTCAAAAATCTCAGGTCGTCCTAGCTTCACAGCCAAAGACTCTACATAGGACAACCACTGGATATTCCTCCTGTGATCTAGCTTAAGACAATCTTTTATGATCTTGTAGTTTAGGCTAAGATTCGGGTTTAACCAGAGCTTGATCCACATCAGGAGCGGGGCTAAGTTTATTGTGTCTAAAATATAACCAAGACCTAACTCAAGATGTAGGGAAAAAATTGCAGTTGACTGTGGTAGGCCCAACAATGACTGTAGGAATTTATTTTCCTCTATTTGGATGCGGTCAGATTTGACAAAGCCCCAAATTGCAGCCCCATATCTAGCAATAGCGGCAGTCTTGGCTTTATAAATGGCCAAGATGGCCTCTATGGGTTTCCCCCCTAATCTCTTTGCAAACCCCAAAATTGCGGAGGCTGAACTTCTCACCGCGTTTGCTTTAGATGTTAACTGCGGTGTCCAAGTACCCCTTTGGTCAAAGATTACACCCAAATAGGTGAAAACCTTTACGCTTGAGATAACCTGGTCATCACAGAAGAAGGTTTTTTCTTTATTTTTAGAGCAGTATATTGACATTGTATGGGATTTACTGCTATTGATCACCAGGTCAAGATTGGACATAAAATTTCCAAAAGAATCCAGTAGCTTTTGCAGGGCAATTGGGGTCCTGGCTATTAACACTGCGTCGTCTGCATAGAGGAGCACCGGGATTGGTGCACCCCCCCCATGCACGGGATATCCTGGGTGACAGCTGTTAGGTCATCCTCCAATGAGTTCACGTATAACGTGAACAACATTGGGGCCAGGATGCAGCCCTGGCGGACCCCTCTACTTGATCTAAAACTTGCCGTACATTCCCCCTCTCTTGTCATTCTAATACAGGCTTTCAGATCTTTATGGAGCTCCGCTAGGAAATGTACCAAGGAGCAATCAAGGCCCAGCTTCAGGAGCATAGTCCACAGCCTTGATCTATTTACTAGATCAAAGGCTGTGGACAAGTCCATGAAGCCTAAAAACATCGAACCCCCTTTTGCCCTCGTGTATTTGGAAATATTAAGGTGAAGATTGAGGCATTGGTCCTCTGTACTCCTCCCCGACCTGAAGCCATATTGTGCCTCGGACAGAATATTATTCCCCTTGGCCCATGATGCTATTCTCGCCAGGACAACCTTCCCTAGAATTTTAACCGAAGAGTCCAGCAGTGATATGGGTCTATAGCATCTAGGGTCTCCCCTCTGACCTTTTTTGAACACTGGAATTATAGTAGCTGATGACCAGGAGTTAGGGAATCCTACTGTTGCTGATGCATTAAAGACTTTAGTTAAAATGTTAGCCCAGTACAACGAATTAGCCTTAAACATATCCGCTGGGACCCCATCAGGGCCCGGTGCCTTTCGGCCCGCAGTACCCTCTATTGCCTTGATCACTTTGGCTATATCAAAACTAACAGGCGCCAAGGGGGGATCAGACGCGGGGACTACAAAGGGTTCCTGCTCCATGTTGCTACCATAGATTTTTTCGAAATGGCTAAGCCAATCTACCTCCGATATGTTAAGTTCCAGCTCAGTATTTTGGTCGCAAGCGAACAAAGGAGTATTGATAATTGACCAGAACTTGGTGCTGTTTTTTAAAGTGGCTTTATCCATGAGTTCGGCCCAAGCATCACTCTTTAATTCATTTTTACGAGTTTTAATTGCCCTAGCATAATCCTTTCTAAGTAGCGCTACTAAGGCTTTGTCCCTCGGACGAGTATTAAGTGCTCTTTTGAGGAGGTTATGGGCTTTACTACAGTTGTTATCAAACCAGCCCGTCACCGGTCTATTTTTACCTCCCTGGCCTTTAGCTGTTAATTTTAAGGCCACTGTCCGACAGACACCTTCAAAGGAGGAATATCCTCGCTCATAGAGTGGGGGTTGGTACAGACCTTCAAATCTTCGGCAGCCGTAGATGTTAAGTTTAAGAAAAAGTCATCGGGAACTACCTTTCCCCATTTAATTCTTCTCCCCTGGTCCTTAACCTTAAGTGGCATTATAACCTGGGGGGTAACCGATGATTTTAGCAGCAAAAAGCCATTCGCTAGTTCCATCCCCACAGGGTTATGATCACTCAACGACATAGCAACAGCATTGTAGGATATCACATATTTAAGAAGACCTGATGATAAAAAAATAAAATCAATTATCGAATCACAGTCCCTTCCAGTGTATGTGGCAACCCGTGTGCTATTGTCATAAAACTCCGCCTCATACAGATCGTTTCCAATTAATAAATTTTCAAGAGCCTGTCCCTTCTGCGTATGTTCGAAATGAGGGGGGCAGACACTATCCGGCCCATCTGTGTCCGTTAGAGCACAATTCAAACATAAATGTACATTAAAATCACCCATCAAAATAAAATGACAATAAGTGGTTTGCTTTTCCTTATATGAAGTTAAAAAATCAGTTAACCATACTAAGTGCACATTTGCAGGATAGCCGTGCGGTGAATTGTAACAATTTACCAGAAGCATTTTGCAACCATCATCCAAGGTTATCTCTACAACAAGAAAATTATGAGTGGCACAGTCAATCTTTATAATTTTGCCTTTACATTGACAGAGACCAACATCAAAAGGCCCCCTCTATTTCGACCTGCTGGAGAGGGCAAAGCAGGTACAGAAAAAGAGGTAAAGCCATCCAGCCAATAATCACAATTCGTGTCCCAAGTCTCTTGAATGGCTATAATGTCATAAAGCTTTACAAAATTTGTCCAATTTGGGTCACCCTTCTTTGCCCGTAAACCTGCAATGTTCCAGCTTAACAATCTAATAGTGTCCCCTTTACCAGGAATGACCACAACCGGATTATTGCCATGAACATCAGAAGAAGGTACAGCAGTCGTAGGGGTAACTTCCACTATAACTTCGTCCACTATACCCTCTCCGGCCCCCCGTCAATCGCACAACTCAAGTCCTGAGAGGGCGTCAAACCTGTTATGTGTTATAATGGGAGGTCCGAATCTGAAATTTTTTTCCCTTCCTGGTCCCTGACTTTGAGACATAGACCTGGGCCCAAATGGAGTAAGAGGACTTAAGCCTTGTCTGGGAGTAGAGGCTACAGTGATATGATTATAAAAATAACCCAAAGGGCGCACTTGGATACTATTACTGTCATTCAACATTGATGCTGCCCGTAATAGGACTGTGGCCACGTGTTGTGGATATTTAAAATTTACTACCACACAGTCCCCTCTACAATTTTTTCGCGTGGGACCGATCCAGTTTACCCTCCTGGTCGTGATGATTTCTCCGGCAAATTTTGTAGGAAAACCACATTTTTAACTCAGCCAAGATACCACTTTATTTTTAAGAGAATCATGTGATTCCTCGTGTAGCTCGGCTGCATCCGGGTTTAGGGTCGGGATGTTAGCCAATACAATTACGTAGGGAGCACAATCCGGTGGTAAGTTAATAAAATTGCTTCGCCTACTAGGGACGGCATTTAGATCTTGAGTGGGGCCTGACTTAGGGTACACTACAGAGGTAACTGATGGCAAGGGGGATGGGGCCACGGGAACAGTGGGGTTAGTATCGGCTCTAATAGCCTGTTGAGAGGTGAAAGTTGGTTTAGCCACCATTGCTATGTTTTTTTCAACAGTCACTGAATGAACCGTACTAGTTGAGGGGGGCGGAAGGTGGACCTTATCCGGGTGGGCTAGCTGTTTCTCTATCAGACATCTTAACATTTTTATCTCTGCATTAGCAGTATCCAGTTTGGCTACTAGTGAATTAAGGGATTCCTCCAGTTTTAATTCAAGTTTGGCTTCTAGGGTTCTCATTAGCATGCCAAACTGCTCCGGGCTCAGGGTTATATTTGTCTCTTTAATACCCTCCAAGCGCAAAATAGCCTCCGGGGAGGTATGGCTGTCAGGCGGGTGTGTATCTACCCTTCTTTTGTGAACAATCCTACCCCCCCCTTTTATTTTGCTGCTTTCTGCAGGATCTGACGGGTCTCGTATTTTTATGCCCTGATACCGCCCCTTCCTCAGAGTCCGAGAGCGGCTTGACCAGAGATACTGTGTCCGGGGCCCGGTGAATCAGTGCATCTACTGTTTTTACTACACTGACTACCTCCAGCCCAGAATCATTGCCATTTTCGCTCACTGGTGGAGCCTCCATTAGGGGGAGACCCACTATAGATAGGTCATGATCTGAATTACCTTTACCCAATGAGGCCCTTCTGTCATTGTTAATCTTACTAACCATTTTTACTACAAAATTGTCAATGGGGCCTGCCCCCACAGAAGCCTTGTCCTTCTTTGGCCCTGACATGATTATGTTTTAGTGCCTTAGAGAGGGTTAACCTGATTGCAAGTATCTCAAGGTACTCAACTTCCAGTATTTCGGTGCATAGGAATAAACCCTCAGCCCTTTCAGTCACTTTACCGTGTGGAGATTGTTCACCGTAGAATTTGCACAGGGTGTCTGGCCCAGCCCAGTCTCTTCCTGCCTCTGACGGCCGTAGACGGCCCCGCCCTTGTCCCTGGCTTAGTCCGGCGCTGCCCGCGCGCTCCCGCGTCGCGGGATGTGGTGCTGCACTATATGCGCCGCCTGGCGCCAACTCTCGGGACGCAGCTTCTGGCCGCTAGGAGCACTGGGGGTTGTAGTCCTTTCCCCCGAGTCCCGGTCTGTGCTGCAGCGCTCGGTGGCAGAGAGCGCCGCGGCTGAAGGCTGAAGGGCAGGCTGTTGAAGTCCTTCGGAGCGAGACCCCTGTTGCGTGCTGATGTGTCCCCCGCTCTGCCGGGTGTGGTGCTGCACTATATGCGCCGTCTGGCGCCAACTCTCGGGACGCGGCTTCCAGCCGCTAGGAGCACTGGGGGTTGTAGTCCTTTCCCCCGAGTCCCGGTCTGTGCTGCAGCGCTCGGTGGCAGAGAGCGCCGCGGCTGAAGGCTGAAGGGCAGGCTGTTGAAGTCCTTCGGAGCGAGACCCCTGTTGCGTGCTGATGTGTCCCCCCTGCGTGCTGATGTGTCCCCCACACAGGAAGGTCAGACAAGAGAACAGCAACTTTCTAAAAGTGCTGTTCTCAAACACTGGATTCAAAAACAACCTTCCCTAAAAGATGTGTTATTAAATTCTGAGTTCAGGGATACTAGACTCTTATGTCCTATCTTGTTCCTATGGGAAGATATGCTGGTAGCCACTGTAGCCAGCATCCCCCATGATAGCCTATGAAGCAAGATAGCCTTACAGCAGTGAAAAACGAAAATGGCTGTAAATCACTACCAGCTGTTAAACACGACAAGGGAACCCCAAAAGGATTAACACTAGGGTCCTTGGGCAATAGTTTATTTCACAGAACAGAGGACCCTAGTAATTTAGGATCAACAAAAAGGTAGACATACTCTAAATAGTTTATATGTCCTTTGTCCAACCGGACAGGAAATTTATTTCACTTAAATATTTTGATCTGGATCATGTGGTGAACATTTAAATACAAGTGGGCACAACCTGTAACCCACAGAAAACAAGACAAAACAAGTAAAAGCAACCTATGCAAGAACGCACAAGGCAATCTGTATTATTATTCAATATTGCAGACTAGAGTTCATTTTAGCAACCATTGTAAAAGACATTATAGTGACTTTATGGGAAACATATGGTGCTTTCAGGTCGACGACGTTTCGATGCAATTTAAAATACATGCATCATCATCAGGACAAAGAATAAATCACGTTTGTCTTGACAACAAATTCAAAGTATCATAGCCTCTAACATATAACAGAACAGCATAAATTGGTTGGGAGAAAAAAGAGGAAAAACATAAATAGTTATTATTAGAATTCAGAGAAGCTAGGAATGAGTTCAGTTCTTAATCCGCATCTACGTGTGATAAACACAGTGTGTGGCACTGTAAAAACGGAAAGTGACTTCGAGTAGCTATAGTGACTGATAGTGTCTATACGAAATCAATACTAGGACAAGGTTTCACCAGTACTTGCATAACATGCGGCATATAAGACACGTGACATGTTCAGAAGTGTTTTAAAACAACGAATTATTCGGCGCGGTGACTAAATCGGCGCAGTGAGATAAGTGCAAAGAGAAGGGAGGGAAAGTTTAATCTATCGCAGTTTATCTCCAATGGAGAGACCGCGTAAATCCAGGGTTGGAGGGTAGGTGATGGTCTGATATTGAGCTCTTAGTAGGATTGATTCTATGCGAGCTGAAATAGGAGGATGAGTAATGAATTACAGTGGAGGAAAAAGTGAGCAATGGGGGTCGAATTGAGAATGTTACAGATATTCACATTTACTGGCAGAATCGGGCGCATTGCGCAATGGAGGTGAGGGATGGCTGAGGGGTGAGGGAAGAGAGGGGAGACAATCAGTTTGGTCGGAGTCACGTATTTAAAAACAGATGGTCGGCGGGCTTTGTGGGACTTACTTATTAGAGCGGTTTCCACGGTGACTTGCTCGGCAGCGCGATGCTCCGGCGAAATAAAATTCTGGCAAGGGGGAAAGAAATGGACATTGAGTCTAAAAAGTGATAGCAAGGCGTGGGTGCGTAGGAGAAGGGGGATAGGAGTCAGGGGAGACTTACTTTAAGTTGCCTTGCTTGATGGCAGGACGATTGGGTTCTGGCGGTGATCGCTGCCGGGATGTGGGCGGGGAGGATGCTTAAAGCATGGTATTGAGAAATCGAGGGAGGACTAATGGCAAGGAATAAAAGCGGGGCGGCCATCTTCTCAATCACACGCAGAGACTCAAATTGAGGTATATTAGTGTACAGTGATCCCACATTCAGCACCATACGCTGGATGTGGAATCACTGTACACTAATATACCTCAATTTGAGTCTCTGCGTGTGATTGAGAAGATTCTAGACACACGCCCTCGGCCCCACAATGTTCCATCTAACTTCATTCTCCAATTGTTGGAAATCTGCCTAACCAAAAATGTCTTTCTTTTTGAGGGACAATTTTATGGGCAAGTCCGCGGAACATCTATGGGGGCTATTTTTGCCCCAAACCTGGCGATTCTGTATATGGATCACCTGGAAAACTCTACCATCTTAGATGTATCAAATCCTTTCCACAGTGGTATTTCCATGTGGAAAAGGTACATTGATGACATCTTCATGCTATGGACTGACTCGGATGAGTCACTAAATCAATTCCTCCACTGGCTGAACAACAACAGTGGGGGACTTAAATACACCATGGCCAGCAGCAAGGAATCTATACCTTTTCTTGATATAGAAATAAAACACACTGAAGGCCTTCTCACAACAAGTCTTCATCGTAAACCAACAGAACGAAATACTTTACTGAACTATGGAAGTAACCACCCCCGAGCCCTTAGAGACTCCTTACCCTATTCTCAGTTTTTGCGCATCCGCAGAAACTGCTATTTCAAACAAGACTACTTTACATAGGCTAAAACCCTGAGTGCCAAACTTAGACAAAGGGGTTATCCACGTAAATTAGTACGTCGTTCATTAAAAAGAGCATGGTACTGTCCCAGAGAGACGCTTCTAGAACCCCGTATTAAGAATAACCAAGACAGAATGACCTGTGTAACCACATTCTCCCCTGCCTCTAATGCTATTAAGAAAAGTGTCCTGAAGCACTGGCCAGTATTAAATGCCGGTGTCCTGAACTTAGAACGACCACTGTTTGCTTTTAAAAGAGCAAAGAATATAAAAGACCACTTGGTACGTGCCTCGCTCCCACAACCAGATACCAGAAGTATACTTAATGATTTGTGGAACTTACCAACTCTCAAGGGTCACGCTAAATGTGGCCAATGTATTTCTTGTGACTCAACTATTGAGGGAAAGACATTTTCCTTCGGGACAATTAAATATGAAAGACACCATTTCACTAATTGTAATTCTGCAAATGTAGTTTATGCAATCTTCTGTCCGTGCATGCTGATATATATAGGACAAACAAGCCAGAAGATTAAGCTAAGGATAGGACAACACAGAAGCAGGATTCGCTGCCAAACTGCCAACGCACCTCTTGTGGAACACTTCCTGGAAAAAAGCCATACCGAAAATGACTTTACATGGACCGTGATCACACAGGTCAAAGCCCCTCCTCGGGGAGCGGATATTTCTCAAATCTTGAACAAAGAGGAGTTACATTGGATCCTGAGAACGGACAGTATATGTAAAGGCCTGAACAGGGTCGAGGACTGGACTTCAGAGGGAGAGGTGTGGCGCCACGGCCAGGGCGACTGACGCTGGAATCTGGGGACCACGGTTCGATCCCCGGCTCCGGCGGCAGGTTAGCCCAGCACCATGTGACTCTGGGCAATAGCTCGCTTAATCTTCCCGACGGCCCCCAGCGCCTAGAGACCCTTACGGGTGATTGTGCGCTTCACAAATGTGGACTTTACTTTACTTTTACTGCTGTAAAGTCTTTCAAACTTCCAATGCAGAGTATAAATCTTCCTGAGTGTTAACAATGTTTAACTTTTAATTAATTTCTCTTGCTACACAAAAGTATTTAAGTCACTCGTTCAATAGCTCACTCGCATCCTATCCCTGTAAGCAGGTGGTCCATCTGATACCACTCCAAGATGGCCGACCCGCTTTTATTCCTTGCCATTAGTCCTCCCTCGATTTCTCAATACCATGCTTTAAGCATCCTCCCCGCCCACATCCCGGCAGCGATCACCGCCAGAACCCAATCGTCCTGCCATTAAGCAAGGCAACTTAAAGTAAGTCTCCCCTGACTCCTATCCCCCTTCTCCTACGCACCCACGCCTTGCTATCACTTTTGAGACTCAATGTCCATTTCTTTCCCCCTTGCCAGAATTTTATTTCGCCGGAGCATCGCGCTGCCGAGCAAGTCACCGTGGAAACCGCTCTAATAAGTAAGTCCCACGAGGCCCGCCCACCATCTGTTTTTAAATACGTGACTCCGACCAAACTGATTGTCTCCCCTCTCTTCCCTCACCCCTCAGCCATCCCTCACCTCCATTGCGCAACGCGCCCGATTCTGACAGTAAATGTGAGTATCTGTAACATTCTCAATTCGACCCCCACTGCTCACTTTTTCCTCCACGGTAATTCATTACTCATCCCCCTATTTCAGCTCGCATAGAATCAATCCTACTAAGAGCTCAATATCAGACCATCACCACCCCTCCAACCCTGGATTTACGCGGTCTCTCCACGGAGGTAAACCGCGATAGATTAAACTTTCCCTCCTTTCTCTTTGCACTTATCTCACTGCGCCGATTTAGTCACCGCGCCGAATAATTCGTTATTTTAAAACACTTCTGAACATGTCACGTGTCTTATATGCCGCATGTTATGCAAGTACTGGTGAAACCTTATCCTAGTATTGATTTCGTATAGACACTATCAGTCACTATAGCTACTCGAAGTCACTTTCCGTTTTTACAGTGCCACACACTGTGTTTATCACACGTAGATGCGGATTAAGAACTGAACTCATGCCTAGCTTCTCTGAATTCTAATAATAACTATTTATGTTTTTCCTCTTTTTTCTCCCAACCAATTTATGCTGTTCTGTTATATGTTAGAGGCTATAATACTTTGAATTTGTTGTCAAGACAAACGTGATTTATTCTTTGTCCTGATGATGATGCATGTATTTTAAATTGCATCGAAACGTCGTCGACCTGAAAGCACCATATGTTTCCCATAAAGTCACTATAATGTATTTTACAATGGTTGCTAAAATGAACTCTAGTCTGCAATATTGAATAATAATACAGACTGCCTTGTGCGTTTTTGCATAGGTTGCTTTTACTTGTTTTGTCTTGTTTTCTGTGGGTTACAGGTTGTGCCCACTTGTATTTAAATGTTCACCACATGATCCAGATCAAAATATTTAAGTGAAATAAATTTCCGGTCCGGCTGGACAAAGGACATATAAACTATTTAGAGTATGTCTACCTTTTTGTTGATCCTAAATTACTAGGGTCCTCTGTTCTGTGAAATAAACTATTGCCCAAGGACCCTAGTGTTAATCCTTTTGGGTTTCCCTTGTCGTGTTTAACAGCTGGTAGTGATTTACATCCATTTTCGTTTTTCACTGCTGTAAGGCTATCTTGCTTCATAGGCTATCATGGGGATGCTGGCTACAGTGGCTACCAGCATATCTTCCCATAGGAACAAGATAGGACATAAGAGTCTAGTATCCCTGAACTCAGAATTTAATAACACATCTTTTAGGGAAGGTTGTTTTTGAATCCTGTGTTTGAGAACAGCACTTTTAGAAAGTTGCTGTTCTCTTGTCTGACCTTCCTGTGTGCCTTGGCCTGTTTGTGTATTTACTGTCTGGTTTGTCGTACCTTTGCGAGAACAAACTTCCTACGGAACCTACGCACCGGAATCCAGACAAGTGGCCTTCCTCCCCGTACAGACCGGATTTGTCGCAACACCCCCTCTGCTGCAGCGGGGCTGTCGCAAACGCCTCCCCAGGGTCTCAGGAGCAATGCATCGCTTGTTTTCCACCGCACCAGCTTCTGCTTTTGGAACTTTGCCGTAACTAAAGGTACTGTGAGCTAAACGTGTAGCAACTGTGAACTTTGCACGTAACTGTGGATTATTTTTATCGCAACCTAAAGAATTTTATCGCAACCTGAAGAATTTTATCGCAACCTTAACAACTCTTTTGAAACCATATTCTTGAACTGTGTATGTTGGATTTTTGTCGTTTTGGTCTTGTGTAGTTTAGATTAAATACCTTTATTTTTCTAAACTGTTGTGGAGTCAGTTTGTGGTGTTTTCACTGTGTTACTGTGAGTGTTGGTACAAATACTTTATGCATTGCCTCTGGTTATTTTAGGTATTTATAGAGCGCAACTGATACCTTGCAGGCTTCCTGGCGCTAGAGAATACTCTACTGAAGGAAAAGAATAAAGAAAACCGAGGTGTCTGTCAGGCAGGCAGAGAATTTTAGGGGAATAGCCAGGTCTTAATGCGCTTCCTGAATGGAAGAAGATGAGGGATCTGGCGAATATCCGAGGGCAGACTATTCCATAACTTGGCCGCTGCGACCCTGAAGGACCTGCCCCCAGTTCTGGCTTTGTAGAATCCAGGCACTTTTACCAGGCGAGCAGATGAGGATCGTAAGTCTCTAGTGGGGGTGTACCACCGAAAGCCTAGACTGCTCGTGCAAAGCTACCTAGAGGGTGAGCAGGGGTTATCTCAGAGGGTTTCCTCCTTACCCTGACTAGAAGCAAGGGTCCCTATTTGGACAGTGGTGCCTACCTCTGCCAACTAGAGACCTCCATTTCTAACATTCACTATTTGTTAGACCTGGCCCTCTCTACAGGGTCACCCCCCCAAAAACTTTGCCTTTTACCCTCCACTTTTTGCTGAATTTCTTTTTGTTGGCTTTATGACTGTCTGCACTTTACCCCTGCCAGCCAGTGCTTATGTCCTTGTGCTCCCTCCTTTAAACATGGTTAAATTGGCTTATACCCATTTGGCATATTTAATTTACTTCTAAGTTCTAGTAGAGTGGTACACCATATACCCAGCGTGTATAAATTAAATGCTAGTGGCGGGCTTACAGCACTTATTGTGCCATTCACTTGAGTAGCCCCTAAAAACATGTTCCAGGCCTGCAACTGCAGCCTACATGCATTTTTAAACTACCAATTCGACTTGGCAATAGAACCCTCTTACCAATCCTAATTTACGTCCAGCTAGTCTGTACCCCAGGAGCACCTCCTCACTAAACCTCATCGTCGTCATCATCGGAGGTTTCTAGATCTTCCTCTGGCAGTGGTTCACATAAGTCCCCTCTGAAAGTGTTCCACGGTGCCCAGATTTTGTTCCATTTGCGCGGACTTCCCCTGCTTTCGTATACTGTGCGTTCGGTTACCATTATTAAATCCATGTTCCTGCACCAAAATGCTAACTTGGGGGGGTCTGCCGCGCCCCATCTCTGCGCTATGTCTCTCTTCGCTACTATGTACCCGAGGGTACACCAGACCTGGCCATAGCGAGTGAGGTCAGTGGGGTCCCAGACATTGAGGAGACATTTTCGTGGCTCGGGCAGAATGGAGATTTCTAATGTTTGTGAAATGGTGCGCAGGACTTGTCGCCAGTATTCTACTATGATAGGACAATCCCACAGGGTATGGTAAAGTGTGCCTTCCTCCCCGCACCCCCTGAGCCAGAACAGGTGTGTCGCGCGGTGTATCTTGTGTAAGGTGGTCCTGGTGTAATACACACGATGTAATATTTTTAGCTGTACAAGTCGGAACTTGGCCTAGATGCCCACCTCCTTAGGGGACGCCAGGGCAGCCAACCACTCAGATTCTTCCATATCTCCCACTTCCGCTCCCATTGGTCTCGAAGTTTAAGTGTAGGGTCGGGCATATTATTTAGAAGTTTACGGTACATGATCGATGTAGCACGCTGCTGCATGAAGTCTGTGAGCAGGCGGTCCCCCAATGGCGAAGCCTCTGGGACGTCGGTATCCACTGGGAGCGCTGTTAGTAAAGGGTGCCTAATTTGCGCCTATCTGTATGATTCAGCCAGTCCTAAATCATATTGCTGTTGTAGTTGTGCAAAAGAAATCACCGTTCCCTTATCCCACATGTCACCCACCGTGGAAATTCCAATATTATCCCATTGTGCGAAGCCTTTACTTTTTCTCTAGTTGCCCCAATGCCCTGGCATCCCAAAGCGGGGTGAGTTTGGTAATGATTCCCTTCCACCCCAATTTCGCCTGCGCCGCATACCATAATGCCACCGTCTGCCTCGTGGGTCCTATTAGTCTCGCGGCCTGACTTCTATTGTACAGTACCGCCAGCATGTTGTTCGTGCCTAATTGTATTCTGTCTGCTCGGTATGCCGGATCGTCTTGGGGTGCGTGAATCCACTGGTTGATGGTTTTAAGTTGTGTTGCCCAATAATACAAGTGCAGGTTCGGTAGTGCAATTCCGCCGTCATACCAGCTACTATTCAGTTTAATTTGGGCTATGCGTGGCGGCAAGTTACCCCACAATAGGGCCAAAACCTGTGCCGCAGCTTGCCTAAAATACCGCGGCGGTATCGGAAATGGCGTATTATCAAGAACGTAGAGGAATCTCGGTAGAGCCATCATTTTATATAAGGCTGCTCTACCCAGTAATGTTAGAGGCAGAGACGCCCAGTGCCTGACGTCACGCTTTAGGCGCTCTAAAGGAGGTGTCAGATTTTTTTTGATGAAGTCTGCGGCTTCCCTAGTGACATGTATACCCAGGTATTTAAAGGAGTCACTGGCTTTTACTATCAGGCAGTCGGCGGGGAGCAGAGGATCTGGACCTCATACAATGAATAGTACCGATTTAGACCAGTTTATTGTGTATCCTGATATGCGCCCATGTGTATTACAGAGTTCAAGAAGTTCAGGTATACTATTATCAGGATCCATCAAGTAGAGCAACATGTCGTCGGCGTAGAGGGAGATACAATCTTCCCGTCCCGCCGTCCAACTAATGCCTTTTAATAATGGGGTTGTTCTAATTAAAGTGGCCAATGGTTCCAGCGCTAATGCAAACAACAACGGCCACAACGGGCAGCCCTGGCGCGTTCCCCTGGCAAGCCGTATAGTACGCGATATGTGACCATTGGCTGCTATCTGGGCCACCGGTTGCGCGTAGAGGAGTCGTATCCAGGCCTAAAATTTAGGGCCGAAGCCCATATGTCTGAGAACCGCAAAGAGGTATTGCCATTCCACCAGATCGAAAGCCATTTTGGCGTCCAGGGACATTATCACTGTAGGCTCCGAAAGTGTCAGAGCACGCGCCAGTACTCCATGTACCCGCCGGAGATTAAGAGCGGTGTTTCGGTGTGGCATAAAGCCAGATTGATCCGGGTGGATCAGCTGATGAAGGTGGGGCATTAGTCGATTCGCCAGTACTTTCGCCAAAATTTTGGCTTCCGCATTAAGGAGTGATATTGGGTGATATGAGGCACACTCTGTTGGGGGTTTACCTGGCTTGGGAATCGCCACAATCGTTGCTGTGCGTTGGTCAAGCGGGAGCACAGTTACCTTCAGGCTGTCGTTACACATTGCTAGCAGTGGTGTACTGAGCGTGTCAGACATGAGCTTATACCATTCTATGGGGATCCCGTTGGGGCCCATCGCTTTCCCAGATTGTATGGTTCCTATAACAGACTGTAGTTTGATGGCCGTAAGGTCAGTTTCAAGGTCCGTGACTGCCTGGGGTGGGAGGGTGTGTGTTGCTATGTGGCTAAGTGAGGCGAGGGCGTCAGGCTCTGTAATTTCCCTTTCTGGGGTGTAAACACCTTCAAAGTGGTCTGCCAGGGTATGTACTATCTCCTCCGGGTGCGTCTGTAAGACGCCTGCCGGCGAGTACAACTGTTGTATCCCTCTAACTCCGGCTTGCTTGCTATCTAACCATGCCAACATCTTCCCCACTTTATCTCCTATATCGTACACTCTGTGTTCTGTTGCAGTGATGTAGCTTACGGTCTGGTGTTTCAAATGGTCTTGGTAGCGCTGCTGCAGCAGCTGTAGGTCATGGGCCGAGTCTAAGGAGGGATTCGCCATATGTGCTATATGCGCAGTGTGTGTGCAGACTGATTTTTAATTACAATTTTGAAAATGCCACTCTCAGAAAGTTCTGCGTGAACAAATGATGGACAGAATGTTGAATACATCAAACATTAACCCCCAGTCAAGAGATCTGGGTAAAATCCATTGTTCTTTTGCTCACTATGCCACCCCAGCCATATCCAAATCATTCTGGACCCTGATCCTCATGGTAATAGTCCAGCCCGAACTGCCAAGCCGGGTCCTCCCTGGACTGATACAAGCAACCTGGGACCAGTTTCGTGGTTTCACTCTGCATCAGCTAGGCTACTTTGAATCCAGTTATTTCAAGGAAAACAAGTGGTCCCAAGCTTAAGGAAAATAGTTTTAACAAAATAGTATATAGACCACAATGGGCTACTATATAGTGTGTAAAATCCCTTGCCCAGCCGGGCAGGGTATCTTTATTCAAGTAGTGATTAGTCTAGATGAAGGAATAAAACAGGTAACCAAAACACATCAAGGTTACTGTAAGGCACAGTCCTGTGCCATACACAAAAGAAGAAGTAAAGAGGACAGTGAGTGCAAACAATATCAGGCAAACAAAGTGAGCTAGCAGGCCACTGACATAAATTGAAATCAACAGTATGACCTGGAGTTAGACAACCATACTCAAATGCAATAAATTTTAAATATGGGACACTCTTAAAGCAGTCGACGGACGTTTCGATCCCAAGCTCAATTATAAAGGGATCATCTTCAGGACTTTCACAATCAAAGCTTGTGCCTGAATATAACCTTTTAACATAAAAACCGCCAGAAATTTAACTGTTATTAAGGTTTTTCGGTCTTCAATGATTAGGGCAATACCACATAATCCATGTTTGGAGGTGGGGTTCCGAGCTGGACTTCAATTGCGCACAGCAAGGATATAATTCTGGTGTAGCGCCACTTTTGGAGTCCGGGTTGGACTCACAAAATAATCCTTCCGGATTAATACCGTTAGTGCCGGTCTTGGCCGCTTACAGTGGTTTTTCTGTACAAAAAAGTCAACTCCTGTATATGGTGTTCTATAATGCTTGTATTCATATGTGGTGAGCATTGACTGGGACCCTTTATCGAGCACTTCTGGTCTCCCTTTTTAATTACAGAATCCGGTAAGTTTAACTGCAGTAGAGTTCAGTTCGTACTGCAAATCGAAAAGCGACTTTGGTATCCTCCGTGAGGGCCCAACAATTAAAGGTCTCCTCGAGGTACCGTGGCTTTAGCAAGCAGCGGTGGCGCGTTCTGGTCAAAGCTGACCAGAACGCGCCACCGCTGCTTGCTAAAGCCACGGTACCTCGAGGAGACCTTTAATTGTTGGGCCCTCACGGAGGATACCAAAGTCGCTTTTCGATTTGCAGTACGAACTGAACTCTACTGCAGTTAAACTTACCGGATTCTGTAATTAAAAAGGGAGACCAGAAGTGCTCGATAAAGGGTCCCAGTCAATGCTCACCACATATGAATACAAGCATTATAGAACACCATATACAGGAGTTGACTTTTTTGTACAGAAAAACCACTGTAAGCGGCCAAGACCGGCACTAACGGTATTAATCCGGAAGGATTATTTTGTGAGTCCAACCCGGACTCCAAAAGTGGCGCTACACCAGAATTATATCCTTGCTGTGCGCAATTGAAGTCCAGCTCGGAACCCCACCTCCAAACATGGATTATGTGGTATTGCCCTAATCATTGAAGACCGAAAAACCTTAATAACAGTTACATTTCTGGCGGTTTTTATGTTAAAAGGTTATATTCAGGCACAAGCTTTGATTGTGAAAGTCCTGAAGATGATCCCTTTATAATTGAGCTTGGGATCGAAACGTCCGTCGACTGCTTTAAGAGTGGCCCATATTTAAAATTTATTGCATTTGAGTATGGTTGTCTAACTCCAGGTCATACTGTTGATTTCAATTTATGTCAGTGGCCTGCTAGCTCACTTTGTTTGCCTGATATTGTTTGCACTCACTGTCCTCTTTACTTCTTCTTTTGTGTATGGCACAGGACTGTGCCTTACAGTAACATTGATGTGTTTTGGTTACCTGTTTTATTCCTTCATCTAGACTAATCACTACTTGAATAAAGATACCCTGCCCGGCTGGGCAAGGGATTTTACACACTATATAGTAGCCTATTGTGGTCTATATACTATTTTGTTAAAACTATTTTCCTTAAGCTTGGGACCACTTGTTTTCCTTGAAATAATTGACACCCATGGTCCTCTGCCATTTATTGGGTTCCCCTTGTTTTTATAAAATAAACTTTGAATCCAGTGGCACAAAGAGCAAGGAATCCAAGCAGGCCGGTTTAAAAAAATTAAAAAGCTCTAAAACTTAAAAATGACGACAAGCCCAACGGTTCCAATTACGTCATTGGTATTTGTCAATGGAGTTTATAACAAAGTTTTCCTATTTCATAGCGTTTTACTCAGCCCTATAAATTGGTTAGTCAGACACTAAATAATCTTTGGTTTGAACAATATAAAAAGAAATGCTAGGTATTGAAATGCACAGCATAGATTTACAACGTTTGGCTTTTTTGAATATTTTAGGATTCCTGGAGGTCGAGGACCATGGTTTTTACGGTGGCACCAACTTCGAAATTTCATTTGATTTCCGAACAGATGATCTCAGTGGGTTACTTCTATTCATTTACAACAAAGAAGGACCCGATAAGATGACGGTAGTGTAAATGTTCTTGAAACTTGTAGAATGTGCTGACAACAGTGTATATATTCTGGGCTTTTTAATGTCTATACTGTACATAAATGTATTGTAAATCTATACATACTTAGATCCAGCTTATTAGGCAACGAGGATCAAATCATGGAGTGTGGTTTCTTTAAAATAAAATCAGTGTGCCACATATAATACTATTAGATTCATTTTAAATTAAACAAACATGAAAATAGCAAGGTTTGAAAAGTTTCTTTTGTTAGGTCATTAGAAAGAAGATAAAAAGAACGAATACATTTTGATGCGAGTGAAATGAGAAACCTGCTTGGATTCCATCAACGCAGGGGTAGGTGAATTTCTGAATTGCAGTTCAGGCCAAAACCTAACTCTGCACTCGCAGGTGCATCCATATCTGGACCCTTCAGAGGGAAACCAGAAGGAAAATATCCCCTCTGAAATGGGCAAAATTCCATTGTCGGTCTCGCCCACAGACAACTTTTTCACCACACACAACACACGCACATACATGTAGAGAAAGAGCCTTTTTGACAGGCCTTTTCAGTCAGTGGCTACTATGGTTCTGTTGACTTTTGACATTAAGTAAAAGGGCAGTAAATTACTTCCGGTATGAACCCACGTGTTTCATGGATTACAACATTGTGAAAGTAATCCCACTGCCCTCTTTTTGGGTACCTTGTTACCCCTGCCACCATGGTCTCCCTATTTCAGAAAACATTCCCACTTGGCTCATGTTCGCCGATGCTGCACCCCTACCCGTCCTGCTGTCATTTTGTTCCGTTTTTCAGAGCACAGCAGCTTGACGTGCTACAGGGCCCTTCACTTCAATTTTAGTGCATCCAGACACTTTTCTTTTTTACTTTGCTGTTCTAAGACCCATAGTAGCCATTGTATAACATTTAAGTTAAACAGACAAAATAGACACCACATGCACGTATAAGGCTGGGATTTTGAAATTGCTTGAAGTCCTTCAAAAAGCAGATGTGCGCATGCAAGGTTTACAACTTTTTTGTTCAGAAAGCATAGTAGAGTGCACATCTAGGCTTTCTTAAAGATGCAAAGAAAATACTGTCCATTTGTCAGAGTATCTCATTTGCAATCTTTTTGAGTTCACTTTTTTCCGGGAGGCTTCAGCTTTATGCAGTGTGTTCAGCCAAGGGCTCCTATTGCATATTGTTGTAGCCCAAGATGTTGCTCCATAATGGAGTATTCTTTCTATAACAGCGAGTGGCAATGCAGACAAACATTTTGCGAGATTGTCAGAATAAGTACATAGTGTACACGATGCATATGTTTTAACTATGTTGAACGTTTTGCTAACCAATAGTCACATGCATACTGTAAGTTCACTTCCTAGTAAATGTCAATGTTTTGCTGAATGAGGCCTTCATATTATCTCTATACTGACCCCAGTTTTAAGACCAGTGAGTACAACCTGTGGCATCACAAAGACCTATGCAACCCCCGCAGTGTGGGGGCCCCCTCAGCATAGTACCCAGGCTCTGAGTCAGTCTGGAGGGGTGCCCCCTCGATGTACTTTGCTGGGGGGCCCTCTCAAGTTTCATTACGCCACTGAGTATACAGCCTTGACCTTGTGGTCAGGGTATATACAATGGAAGCTTGTGCCGGATCCACAATCGCAATGTATTATCTTGGGCTACCCACTCTTAGGGAATTTGCAGTAAAACCTTCAATAGTATCCATTGAAATCCACACAAATGGATATTTTGGAGGTTAGTGCGAAGACAAGCTCCGAAAATCTGTGAACCGCTTAAGTGCTGAGCCCTTTTTAGACTTTTGGGGAAGTTCATGTTTGACCCTTCATAATTTCTTCTACAAAAGATATTCAACCGACTTTGCTTCCTTTTGTCAGCATGTTGAGGATTGTACCAAGGGGTTGTGATTTACTCTGGAAGGGCTTGAAAAAATAGCAGTGGCATAAATTTGAGATTATCACCTACCCAGCTTTCAGAAACGAGCAGAGTGAAATCAATCGTTTTTCACCTGAGTTTTTGCAATCTTGTAAATGGTAATCAATATTTCCTGTTTTGCCGGTTACGGCTTACTAGTAATTTGTGGGGAAAGAGTTGTGAAAATCAAGGGTGTACCCAGAAGGCTGTTCTTTTGAGAAATGCAAGCAAAGCTTAGAATTTAGAAAGGTGTCATTTGTGCACACCATTCAAGGTTTTACCAAAGACATTTGTTTGTTGAAATAAAGCAAGTGGTGAATCTAAGTACCAAAAAGAGAACTATGGACAAGGTTTTCATTAGTAACCTTTTGTGCTGAAGGAATTTATGCAAAAGTAATATACCATTGCATCCAACAGACCGTTCTCACCAATGATGTTTGGATAAAGAAAAAAAAGAAATAAATATATTAGGATAAGATAGATTTTTGTAGTGGGTGCACCCCTGGTTTCGTTCTCAGAAATTTGTGAAAATGAGAGACTGTGATGGGGTCGGAGGTGGTGAGGCATGTGTTAATTCCAACACTTTTTGTTACCCAGAACGAAACTTCAAACTATGCACCAAAAAAACAAAAAATCCTCACATTTGTGTGATGGAAAGTTAATGATCTGGGAAATGGCAACATTCTTACTTCCATTCTCCTACCAAGTAAAGGGGGGGGGGGCACCTGTGTGAGTGAGGCTATTGTAGAGATGGATAGACCCAAAAATTGCATCAGTTATTCTTTCAAAAAGGCATTCTTTTAGGATTTGGACAGGTGGTGTATTTGGGTCTAGATTTGCTGGTAACAAGGGAAGCCTAATAACCCCAGATCTTTCTGAAATGGGGACAACCAGAAGAGTGAAGGGTGCTGTGGCTTTCATGGATTCCACTGATTTTTCTTGTCCAGAGTGCCCTGCAAATATCAAACTCTGGGTGAAACCTCAGAATTTCCACACTTTTCTGTTAGAGTAAGTACTGGAACCTGTGGAGAGTGACAAAAGTTCTACCATCCATCGGTTTTCCACGGGATAAAAACAGCTCCTCGTAAGTCTGGCTGGGCATATTAAACAGGATAGGAAATATCCAGAAATGCACTGTGGAAACGTCAAAAACATTTCTTTGAATGTATGTACATTTTTGGGATGTAGGTATTTTGGTACTTAGGTCCATGTTTGTCAGTACCTACCAACCCTAGATATTTCTGAATACTTGACAGCTTGGGGAGTCCACCTTGGCTTGCATTAACCCCACTACTTTTTATTGCTTAGAATAGTTTGGATGTGAAGGTTCTGGAGTCTGCATTATTAGATTTCTACTAATACAATGGTACCCAACTTGTGCGGGTGGGCCTAGGCCCACAGCAGGAAAGGCCCAAAAACACAGTATGGAGACATCAGAAATTTTGTTTTGACCTTGTATGAATTCTTGGAATGCATGTAATTGTTGTATTTGGGTCTGTGGTCGACTGGCAAACAAGTATACCTACCAAATCTGTGATGACTACTAGGCACATGTGGAACCAGTATAGTATAACCTTCTGGAATCCCAGTATGCTTTGTTACCCAGAATTCCCTCAAAACCTCATAACAATATGCCTAGCTAGAATCACTCAATGTATTATAGGTTTCCATGGAGGATAGCTCCAGTATTTGGGCAGGAATGATTGGCACCAGGGAAATCTTCCTACCCTAATCAGTTTTGAAAATGAGTGTCCCGTGGAAACACATGAATGTGCAGCTTGCATCGATCATACACATTTTCTTACCCATAATGCCATACAATTGTTAAAGTATTGGTGAAAAAAACTGACAGCCTTAGTTGGAGAATGGTGGCCGGTCTGTCGGTCTGCCACAGCACAGCAGTGGAGACTGTCCACTATACTTGGAGATCTGTGCCAGGCAGGCAGATATCTGTGTGCCTTCAGCAGAACTAATTAAGAAACAGGGCAACCGATTAGCTCCTTGCAAGCATGAGTATTAACTATGAGAGAGGGTAAGTGATTGGTAAGGGAATTATAATATGAAAAACTTGGAAAGTAATTTACCTGGATTACCTGTCCCAGACATTGATAGAAGGGAATGAATCACACCTATCTCAAATGATTTTGTAAAGAAATTAAATAAAAGAAGATGCTCACAAATATAGAATTAATCCTTATATTGAGACCATATGAATAGGGGGTACAAATGAAGAAATTCCATAAGAACATTAACTTTGTCAGGTCAGTTACAATGTCAAAATAAAAAAACAGAGATTAATGTCGATAAAGTCCACTCAAACCCAAATAATATATCTTTCCAACATGAAGCACAAACAACAGAGTGGTGAAGATCTGGAAAGTTCATATTAGAAGAGATGAACTTGTCTTCGACATTTCGGTCTCGGATTTCACTAGTTCATGAGACCATCCTCAGGACCACCATAGACAAATGGATTGAAAAAGATGACTCCTTATACATTGTGTATAATACTTAAGACTGGCCATCAAATTTAAATGAATTGATAGACTTTGTCTATAGCCAAGACTCAGTTAATTCATGAATATGGAGTGTCACCAGATACTTGTTTTAGTGAAAGAGACCAACAATAATTAAATCAAAGATGCAAACGTCTCACGGATATAGTTTCTGGTTGAAAGCAGAGCTGGCATCACAGTGATCTGTTGAAGGCACTGCTCAGTGGGTGTTGTATTTAATGCACCTTCTCAGCAGAGTTGTTGTTCACTCAAAACAGGCCCATCACTGTCTTCCTTTTAAAGAAATTAACTACCCCGGTGGATTAGTGGGTTTTCTGTCCCCCTTGTGCAGATCAGATTCATGGTAAACCCACCATCTACCAAACTGGGGCAGAAAGACAGTATCGGGCCAGGGTGGTGAGTATGTCAGGATAGGCCAGTCCCATCAACCAATTTCTGGTGTGAAGTATATCACCCAGGTGGTCTAGTGGACTTTCTGTCCTTTAGGGATGAAAGGGGTCAATCCCCCAATCTGACCCCAGGGGTCAGAAAGAATCTCAAAGCCATGAGGTTGGGGTAATCCTATGCCAGGATGAGCTGGCCCCAAACCCCACTCATTTTTCTATTTTAATATTTTCCCAGATTTCTACTGGGTGATCAGCCTTCTTGGGGCAAGCAAATTTGGGCTAAATCCTCAAGGAGGGTAGTAAGATGGATACTGCTTTGAGTGGTGAGGGAGCGATGCCCTGTGTCATACGATGGGGAAATTTAAAGGTAAACTCTTTAGTGCACGCACAAGATATTTTCCCTCTTCTGGGTGTGAGGATATGACGACTGTCTGCCCTGCAAACATAGAGTTCTCCATATCTAAGGGATAAAATACAACAAAGGTGACATTTAGATTGCCCAGCAATGTCATCAAAGAATTACAATCTGCTCTAACAACTTACAGTCACCATGTGCCCTGAAATGGGCAAAATGGCAATAAGAGGAAGCAGAAGGATGGCAGAATCGATGTGACAGGGCAAGGAACTGGGTGGTTATTGCAGCTTCTGGGTTAAATAGGACGCCAATGTGAACAAGCATTTGCAATGCAATAGGTCTCACATTAGGAAAGTTTGAGCTATTGGTATTGTAAATGACAATTTTTTTATTTATGTGTTGGTTTTGAAAATAGCCAAATTAATAGCTTTGACATTTAGAATGCCAATAGTTTTAACTTTCGCAAATGAGACACCTATAGCATTTGTAATGCAATATGTGTTGCATTTACGTGACTTTGATGTATTGTTATTACAAATAACAATGGCTTTTCATTTTTTTAATCATTAATACTTAAATAAAAGTTATTTTAATTTATAATGGCAATAGCTTTTGTAAATAACTTTTTTGAAGATTAAGTTCATTGTATTTTATTGTGACGAAAATCCAAGAACAGAAGTAAAATAACATCTTTTTGTGACATTTGTAATAAACCTTGAAACATTGAGAGAACATATTTGAACCAGTTGTTGTTGGGCAGGAGAGGGGTGTTGGGCAGGAGAGGGGTGACTGGGCAGGAGAGGGGTGACTGGGCAGGAGAGGGGTGTTGGGCAGGAGAGGGGTGTTGGGCAGGAGAGGGGTGTTGGGCAGGAGAGGGGTGTTGGGCAGGAGAGGGGTGTTGGGCAGGAGAGGGGTGTTGGGCAGGAGAGGGGTTGTTGTGCAGGAGAGCGGTGAATGGGCAGGAGAGCGGTGAATGAGCAGGAGAGCGGTGAATGGGCAGGAGAGCGGTGAATGGGCAGGAGAGCGGTGAATGGGCAGGAGAGCGGTTAATGGACATGAGCACTGAAATGGGCAGGAGAGGGGTGAATGGGGATGAGAGGGGTGAATGGGGGAGAGGGGTGACTGGGCAGGGGAGGGGTATTGGGCAGGAGAGGGGTGTTGGGCAGGAGAGGGGTGACTGGGCAGGAGAGGGGTGACTGGGCAGGAGAGGGGTGACTGGGCAGGAGAGGGGTGTTGGGCAGGAGAGGGGTGTTGGGCAGGAGAGAGGTGTTGGGCAGGAGAGGGGTGGTTGGGCAGGAGAGCGGTGAATGGGCAGGAGAGCGGTGAATGGGCAGGAGAGCGGTGAATGGGCAGGAGAGCGGTGAATGGGCAGGAGAGCGGTGAATGGGCAGGAGAGCGGTTAATGGGCAGGAGAGCGCTTAATGGACATGATCACTGAAATGGGCAGGAGAGGGGTGAATGGGGATGAGAGGGGTGAATGGGGGAGAGGGGTGACTTAGCAGGACGGTGGTGAATGGGGGAGAGGGGTGACTTGGCAGGACGGTGGTGAATGGGCAGGAGGGTGGTGAATGGGCAGGAAAGGGGTGAATGGCGGGTGAGTGGATAAGGGGTGGGAAGGCGGTGAATAAGGAGTAACAAACAGTAACAAGCAATACACACAGTTCAGGTCACAGAAAACCCACTCAGAGTCATCCATATTCACTAGATTAAGAAACAGGAGACCATCTCAGTGGTGTGCGCTACCAAAGCTAGGGCACGGTTTGTGCCCCTCAGCCACACCAGGGCAACAGGCGTTGCGGAGAGCATATGCGTAATACATTTATATAAAAACTTTAGAACTCACTTGGACTAAAGATGACCCCAGTCATGTAAGGTTGGCCAAGTCAAAATAGCGCATGACCCCAGTTTCCAAACGTTGTGAATAACTACTCTTAAGCCCTTGTCCTATGAATGCACCACTGTGCCCAACAACTTTACAGTCCTTTTTCGAGTATGCCAGACCAGTAGTCGTGGGCCCTGGTGCAAGCAATGAAAACTGTCCACTTGCCTGCTGCTGGGGTAGTAATAAACAACAATTATTGGCGTTTAATGGGCCCGTGCAGTCACTGTGCCCCGATGCCACTGCAGTTCCAATGGTAGCTATGCCCCTGGGTCAGAAAACTCCTAAAATTCCAAACAGTAGCATACTGTCTGGCGCAACAGTCAAACATGCCATTTCCTCAATATTTCATGAAACAGCATCTCTGCGCAGTCATGTTACTGGAATAAACTAGGCTTCGTTATCTGCAGCGCAGCCTCATCATACTGACAAACCGCTCCAGCAGCCCCAAAGTTGTCCAAACTTTGTATCCCAAGCATGTGACCCGCCAACACAAACGGAAAAACAAACAATGCTATAGGCATCCTACACGCTCCCGCCTGCGTTCCAAAGCCCAGTGTCACCCATCAGAAGAAGAAAGTCACAGTGCGTCATCTTCTAGTTCCCAGTGCGTCATTTTCTAGTTGCAGTGAATGAGACACTCATCCATCTCTCTGATTGGCGTCGGACCGCCCCACCCCCGCCCCATGACCATTTGTTCACACTTACAGCCAGTTATCTCTGGCTCACACAAGTGCCAAACAGGACGGCCAGCCTGAGACCCCAGACAAACGGGACCAGTCCCGCTACACCGCTGTCTGCATTCCAGCCTGGCCTCCTCAAGGCTGATTCCTGCGCCCGTCTGCACACATGGTAAGGAAGTGTAAACAATAACGCAAAATGTATGCTTGCAGTTTTTTTATAGCGTGAACTTGGCCAAAGGTTATTGTTTGTAGCTTATTAGGCACTGATTTTCCCAGCATGTTGAACCGACACCGGTTTACCAATACCCAGGGCAGTAGCGCTGGACAGCTTGTAGAAAGTAATATTGCTGGAAAGTTCATGCGACAACTGTCGTGAAAAATGCATAAATACATAAATAAATAAATACCGCCTTCGGGTAAAGTCCGCGCTATATAAAAATGCATAAATCCATAAATAAATAAATACCGCCTTCGGGTAAAGTCTGCGCTATATAGAAATGCATAATTAAGTAAATAAATAAATACCGCAAAACATCCTCGTTACTCTGCCGGCCTGCGACCAGGAAGTCAGGCAGGCCGGCGCGACAACAGGAAACAGGAAGTAGGAGGGCGGGAGCCTACCCCGCCTCCCACGGAAGAGCCGCGATTGGAGCCGTGTTTGGAGCACCGGAGCAGGCAGGAGCCTACCCTGCGCCCCGGTGCCAAAGGAAGGAAGAAGAGTCCTGCTGCCGGGCCCTGCAGCTGAGAGCCGCCGCACGAAGGAAGCCGGTGAGTGGGTTGCTGGGGGGTGGGCAGCGCATGTGTGTGCGCGCGCGCGGGGGGGGGTGGTGGTGTCTCTGTATGTGTATGTGTGTGTGTGTGTGTGTGTGTGTGTGGGTGCGGCGCGTGTGCGTGTCTGTGTGTATGTGGGCCTTCCTGCCTGCGTGTGCATGTGTCCCGGGGTTGGGGTGGGAGGGGTGGGGGCTGCCTGTGTGTGAGCAAGTTACTCTGCGCATGCGCGGCGCTGACGCGCGCTCACGCGGTGAAAACTGCAAAGCGCGTGTCAGATTGGTGTCCTCAAAACTACAGACGGGAAACATTAGGTCTGAAGCAGACAGCTCAATGCTCACGCATTGAGCGTACGTCTGCTCGACCTAAAAAGTGATGAAAAGCAGTGCTGCAAAAAAAGACAGAAGACTATTAGGGCAACTCATAGTAAAAACCAAGCTTTTATACCACCTGAGAATGGAATCAGGATTTCCTAAAAAGATCAGAGTGATAAAATATGCCTCCTTTTCGGTAACTAAATCTCAGATTGTCTCTGTTCGAACATGGACGATCCCCATTTTAAAGCAACACAATGCAGGTCATATTATATTTTGCCAGAAGTTGTGCATGGACTCCGGGTAGCAGGCAATCCATGGACTGGAGGTAGATGTACTTAAAGGTAGAGACACAGATCAGTCCGATTCTGCGAGAATGTCCTGAAGCCCAGAGGCTCAGCAAAAAAATCATCAACAGAATGAGGGCCAAACATGAGTGCTTCAGTTCCTGCTGACAACTGTCAGAAAGGGGGTTAATAATTGGGGTGAGTTTTCCTCCCACCAACTTAAAAAAAACCACAATCAGGTTAGACCAGTACACCGTTCTAAGATTATCTCTGCGCAAACTCTGGTAACAATGGAGCATTTCCCCAAAGTAATATGAGTTAGATCCAAGGAGTATGAGGCAGCATTAAAGTTAAGAATAGTATAACATTCTAAACTGATTTAGAAAAACCTAATGAGCAAATGGACACACATTGTTCAAATTACATAAGGAGAATTGGAAATATAGTTTAAAAAACCAAACTTTTTTGTTCAAATACATTTTATTTGGCATTTTAGCATTGTATACAAGTTAAGACAACAAATAAAATGTCCACGAGAAACAAAGACGAAATTGAGTGCCACTTGAAGTAATCCCTCAAATGCATACACAAAAGATGGTACAGGTGATACATGGTGCATCTGACTGTAATTGGGTTAGCCAATCCACCATGTAATTGACTAGAGGTAATCTCTCACAGGGTTCAAACACTTTACGTCAATGCCAATGCATAATCTGTTGCGATTTAGACATTGGTGAAGAAAGGTAAAGGCAGAGCATAGAAAAAAACGAGAAGGCCACAGAGGACTAGAAAGAGATAGAAAGACGCCTAGCAGATCGATGTGGTATAACCAGGCATTAGGTTGAGGTGGGAGCACATCTGTGACAGAGCCATGTCTAATAGGCTTATGTGGGTCTACCTTCTGGAAGTTCCCATCTAATTTATCCCAGATATGGGGAGCGGAACCATATTTATATTGTAGTAAGTATATGGGCTGCTGTGCACCTCTCAAGTATGTAAAATGGTCATGAAATGTGCAAAGGAACAACAGACCTCTGGAGGCCACTTCCATTCTATATCTGCATTACCAAAAGTGGTCGCAAGAAGCCACTCATTCACTGGGAGAAAGACAAGAAAAAGTTACCACCAAACTGCTCTGCCTCACAGAAGCTGGGAGGTCATGGGCAATGTCAGTAGTCACACTAGTATGCTCCAATGATAGTAATCTGCTCGATGCTCCTGTCACATCTCCAAGGTTGAGACTGGCGTCTCTGCCCCACTTTCTGCTGCAACCATGAATATTCATAGTTGCTTGAGGTTGAGAAAGTCACTCTGAACCTCGATTACAGCCCTCAGCTCTTCACAGCAGTCTTTAATGCTCTAAGCCTCTTTTCAAGGCGTCTCCCAAGGATAAGTACCAAATAATCAGCTGGGTCTTCAGAGAGGTTCTGCTTTCAAAATGAGTCAGCAGTCCGTCAGTCTTCTGGAATCTTATTTTTATTCAGTTATTTCTTCTCAGAAATCATAGCTAATGCCAAGAAGAAAGGACACCATGCTTGTGAAAGCCAGAGAAGCGTAATCAAGACAAAGTGAAAAAATGTCATATTGAGAATAATCCTCAGAATGAATGAGAAGCTGGGAAGGCATAGCAGAAAAGTCCCACCCAGTTGGAGTGGAATGCATCAATTGATCAAGACACCACTTTGGACTTTAGCTTTTTTTAACCTTTGTAAACTAATGTTTCGGGTGAAGTTCAGTTTCTTTGGGCAGTCAATCACAGTGGAGTAACTGAAATATTAAAGAGTTGAGCACCTACTTGCTGGTTTCTCTCATGTTCTGGTAGTGCTAGCCTACCCTTGAATTAGCCGGTGGTGAGTCATCCTGCACAGTAACAAAAATGATGTGCAACAAGGCAGTCAGAAACCAATCAACCGTGTCACATTCTTCTTGGAAAGTGTATATGCTTTATGGTCTAATAACTGTTCATGCTTGAGATCACAGCACTGATGCCCTGGCTAGAATGTCTATGTTAGAAATAGGGTTTCTGGTTGGCTAGGGTATACACCTTAGCCAGTCAGAACCCACCACTCTAGCCAGGGTAAGGGAGTAGACAATTGTCATAACATCACTGTTAGTGCAATAAAGTACATGCTTGTAGATTTTACATGTCATGAAAACGGCACCCAACACCATCACTAGACATATTATACTATCACTTTATATGTGACACGTTATCCTGACAAGGCAAGGCATAAAATGACATACATCAACATATTTGGGATGGAAATTCAGCAGTTAGGTTAGGGACAGGAATCACCGACTTTCACCCAAAACATGAGAGCCACAGACCATCTGTGCTCCTTTTAGGTGTGGTACTGTAAATAATCCCAAAACGCAGGGCACAGGAACACCTGCACCGCTCCGACAGTTATGATGAATTTGAGCTTTATAAGTTGAGCAAGGCCCCAGGGGAGCCTCAGTTGAGGACTCACCCCTTGTGGCCCCCAACACAGTAGATAGTGACTCAAAGGTATGGGCAAACACAGGGGCATGCCACCAGCTGAATTTGGCAGGGAGACTTTGCTGGATCCCCACGTTCTAAACAGTGAGAGGCAGCTGCCCACGGACACGTGGTGCAGCTGTTGATACCAATGCGGCAGGTGTCCGACAACTCTGCTCATGTCAATGGGACCAGCAGGATTGCAGTACTCCAAAAAGGAGTCAACAGCTTACTGGGACTGCTTCGGGTCCATGCAGTGACGGCACGCCTGTCTCTGAAGACGCGTCGAGGCTTCTCGAGCTGTGCAGCGGCATAGGTACCTTCAGTGGCCATTGGTCAGTACCGTGCAAGAGGAGGGGGCCTGCATTGAGGGAGGTTTCTGGGAGCCATGCGGCTTGGCTGCCAGGAAATGATGGCCTGTCACTGCCAAGTTCGGCACTCAAGCCAGCTGTCACGTGCCACCCATTTGGGGGGGAGGTCTGTACTGGAACAACAAGCCAGCTCCAGCGGGACAATGGTGAAAACAGGCACCTGTGCAGGGTTTACACCACCCTTACCGCATAGCCATGTCAGAATAGCCCTCCCAACTGATCCTACTGCGAGGGCAACCAATGCAAATGTCAGCTAAGAAGGCCCGCACTCGCTCCCCAGCCAAAGGAAGTACTGGTCAACACTAAATTTCCAGAAGAACAGGGGATTAGTGGCACATTGATTGTACCTCTGCCCTCCTACCAGACTCACCACAAACTCGATTAGAGTGCTCCTTCGCGAAAGGGGAAGCACTCTCCACATCCTTACTTTGAAAAAAGGTATAAGAACAGTACATTTCTTCTCCTACTCCAGACAGGAGCAGCAACTGCAGGCTGACTCGCCCCACACACAGCAGGGGCAGCACTCCTCACACAGCTCTCCCAGCTCTCCTTCCAGGCAGGTTCCTTTTAGATCCAGCAAGGATCTGGTGAAGTCTTTTATCTCCCTGAGACTTCCAACAGGAGGCAAGCACGCACACGCCCTTGAAGACCTTCTCAAGCAGGATACCACAGCAGGGCAAAAGGAGTCAGACCTTTTCCCCTGCTCACAGATGGAAGCAGCAACTGCAGGCCAACCCACCCCTCACACAGAAAGAATAGCCCACCCATGTAGCTCTTCAGCTCTTATTCTTGGCAGGGTCCTCTCGTTTCCAGAAGTAATCTAAACTTCTGGGGCTTAAGATCTCATACGTATACACGTTTTCTCCTTGTTTTCTTCGTTTCAGTTTGTCTTAGCCCAGTACCAACCAGTTCTGTCCTCCCCGGTCCAGCTTGACCACGGGGAGGGGGGGTGGAGGGAGCATTGTGCACAGGAGACACACAGCCCATCAAGGTGCTAGTGAATACTCCGTCCATCATCTAAATGCAGACCAGGTCTATTCTGCCTGGCTATGAGTCACCCAGGAAAGGCGCGCTCCATGTCACTGCAAAAGAAGACAGTGAATACACAAACAAGCAGAGGTACACAGAGTGGTAAAGCAAGAAAATGCCCACTTTCTAAAAGTGACATTTTCAAACACACATTTAAAAATAAAAACCTTTACTAAAGGTGTGTTATTAAATTCTGAGTTCAGAGAGCCTAAACTCCATTTCTCCATCTTGTCCCAATGGAAAGGTCTACTTGTAAGATGTTACAAGGCAGCTCCCATGTTGAACTTTGGGACGGACAGCCTTCCAACAGTAAGACACGAAATTGGCTGCATTTCACTGTCAGGACATGTAAAACACACCAGCACATGTCCTGCCTTTCACATACACTGCACCCTGCCCCAGCTGTACCTTGGGCCTACCTTAGGGGCGCCTTGCATGTAAGAAAAGGGAAGGTTATGGCATGGCAAGTGGGTGCCCTTGCCAGGTCAACATGGCAGTTTACAACTGCGCGTGCATACACTGCAGTTGCAGTTCTGAGACACAATTACAGGGCTACTCATGTGGGTGGCACAACCAGTGCTGCAAGCCCAAAAGCAGCATTTGATTGGCAGGACTGGCACATTCAGTGCCCTCTACTAGGGAATTACCAGTAAAGCAAATATGCCAATCATGGGTAACCAATCATAATCAATCAATCAATCAATCAATCATAACATTTATATAGCGCGCTACTCACCCGGAAGGGTCTCAAGGCGCTTGGAGGAGGGTTCCGCTACTGCTCGAACAGCCAGTTCTTGAGTTGTTTCCTGAAGGCGAGATGGTCCTGTGTCAGCCGGAGGTGGATGGGGAGGGAGTTCCATGTCTTGGCTGCCAGGATCTTCCTCCGGCGGTGGCTCTTCTGATGCGTGGTACGGCGGCGAGGGCGAGGCTCGTAGAACGTAGCTGGCAGGTGGGCGTGTAGAAGGTTAGGCGGTCGTTGAGGTACTTGGGGCCCAGGTCGTGGAGAGACTTGTGTGCGTGGGTAAGGAGCCTGAACGTGATCCTTTTGCTGACGGGGAGCCAGTGCAGGTCCCTCAGATGGCCGGAGATGTGACTGCGTCGGGGGATGTCCAAGATGAGTTGGGCGGAGGCGTTCTGTATGCGCTGGAGTCTTTTCTGTAGCTTGGCTGTGGTTCCCGCGTAGAGGGTGTTCCCGTAGTCCCGTCGGCTGGTGACGAGTGCCTGGGTGACCGTCTACCTGGTTTCGGTCGGGATCCATCGGAAGATCTTTCGGAGCATACGCAGGGTGTTGAAGCATGATGAGGAGACAGCGTTGACTTGTCTGGTCATCGAGAGGGAAGAGTCCAGGATGAAGCCCAGGTTGCGTGCGTGGTCTGTTGGCTTGAGCGCGGTGCCCAGGGCGGGAGGCCACCAGGAGTCGTCCCAGGTGGAGGGCGATGGTCCCAGGATGAGGACTTCCGTCTTGTCTGAGTTCAGTTTCAGGCGGCTGTTCTTCATCCACTCGGCGACGTCTTTCATCCCTTCGTGTAGGCTCGTTCTGGCGGTGGCGGGGTCTCTGGTGAGGGAGAGGATCAGTTGGGTGTCGTCGGCGTAGGAGATGATGTTGAGGTTGTGTTGGCGTGCGATGGCTGCAAGAGGTCCCATGTAGATGTTAAAGAGGGTGGGGCTGAGTGATGATCCTTGCGGTACGCCGCAGATGACTTCGGTGGCCTCGGATCGGAACGGGGGGAGGCGGACTCTTTGTGTTCTTCCGGCGAGGAACGAGATGATCCACACCAGTGCCTTTTCTTGGATGCCGATGTTGCTGAGGCATTGAACTAGGGTGCGGTGGCAGACGGTGTCGAACGCTGCAGAGAGGTCCAGGAGGATGAGGGCCGCTGTTTCCCCGTTGTCAAGCAGGGCTCGGATGTCGTCGGTGGCTGCGATGAGGGCGGTCTCGGTGCTGTGGTTGGCTCGGAAGCCGGACTGCGAGGGGTCGAGGGATCCGTTCGTCTCGAGGAAGGCTGCAAGCTGTCTGTTGACGGTCTTCTCGGTGACTTTGGCAGGAAAAGGGAGGAGCGAGATGGGGCGGATGTTCTTGAGGTCGGTGGGGTCCGCTGTTGGTTTCTTCAGTAGGGCGTTGAGCTCGGCATGCTTCCAGCTCTCCGGGAAGGTGGCGGTGTTGAAGGAGGAGTTGATGACGTCCCGGAGTTGGGGTGCGATGATGGAGTCGGCCTTGTTAAAGACGTGGTGGGGGCAGGGGTCGCTTGGAGATCCGGAGTGGATGGCGTTCATCGTGCGGGCTGTGTCTTCGGTGGTCACCGTGGTCCAGGTGCGGAGGGTGGCGGTGGGGGGCGTTGGCTCGACGGTTGGGTGCGTGGATGGTGCGCCGAAGCTGTTGTGGATGTCGGCGATCTTGCGGTGGAAGTACGTGGCGAGAGAGTCGCAGAGAGCTTGTGAAGGAGTGATGAGGAAACCCTCAGGGTAGCTGTTGCGCCATAGAAATGCAATAAAATAAATAAAATAAATAAATATAATGATGTTGTTGCCGGTGCTGGGGTTGGAGAACTCCTTGACTATGCTGAAGAGTTCTTTGCTGTCGTCGGCGTTGTTGTCCAGTCGTTCCTTCAGTGATTTCTTCTTGGTGGTGCAGATGAGCTGGTGGTGCTTGCGGGTGGCGTCTTTGAGGGCGGTCATGTTGTCTGTGGTCTGGTCGAGGAGCCAGGCTTTCTCGAGGGTGCGGCAGTTCTTCTTGGAGTCCTTGAGTTCGTCGGTGAACCAGGAGGCTTTCTTGCTTCTGGGTCTGCTGGGAGTTTACACAGAGAGCATATGCACTTCAGCACTGATCAGTAATGGTAAAGTGCCCGAGGCCTATAGCCAACAGAAACAGTGTCAGAAAAATAGGAGGCTTTTGCAAGTTTGGGGATAAACCTGCAAAAAAGGTCACGTCAAACATCTATCAAACAGCATAAACAGCCAATGCCCTGGATTTTTGCCCCACATACTAGTTGTAAAAATCTCACTCTGGCTCGCATTGGGTATTCAGCTTTTGTGGCACAGATGCATTTCATTCTCACTTTACTGTGGACCACCACAAAAGTCAGATATGGCAATTCATTTATTAAAATCAGTTATCTTGTTTTAAGGGAAATAATGTTTGCAGTGAAGGTTGCGTTACTGTCTGTGATTGCCTAAAAATCCAAAATGTCAACAATTTACATCCACAGAAAATGCAGAGAGAACGTGAAAAACACAGAATTCTAGGAAGCAAACAAAGCATTTGAGATGGTATATTTTTCAATGCAAAAATAGGTGGACCAACTAATTTGTTCTTTGTAATTTGATCTACTTACCTTGAAATTCAGGCTTTTCTTAGAGACGGAAATCTAAGCCTCCTGTTGAGAACTGCATCCACCTTAACTCAAGTAGACCTTTGGCTGGGGCTCTCCTACTGTGATGGAAGATGGAAGAAAGTCATCTTAAAGAGAAATGGGTCTGCTCTGTCAGCACAATTAAATGAGATGTTTGAACAAGTCCAGGCTTTGAATGAAGAAGCTCTCATTGTAAATTCTGCTTTTTACATCGGAGGAATTCCAAATGAGCTGCACAGCACCTTGGAGGAATTTGTGTTACCACAAGGTAAGATGGGGATGAAATACATAATATATTCATCTACATTAGTTAAAAAGTTTGTGTTTAAAATATGAGCCTGTTTTCCATGTTTTAGTTTAATTTAAAGAAATCTTATGGCAAATAAGAAATAAACTAGACACATGCAAAAACTCAAGCTTTATTAAAGAAATACAATGAAGTACAGTTTCCACTGACCTACGGTCACGCGTTGGTGGGGTAGAGCTTATCAATAAAACAAGCTAAAACCATTTGGTGTGCCGCATCCTTGGTTTGAATGAATTAATTATTGGACCTGGACCCGGTCCCTATGCTGAGCACCGGCAGGTGAGCGCCCTATGAGCAGTGGGTCACTTTGGAGAAAAAAAAAACATATATATATAATCACAAATCTAGCCACTTGGGCAGCAAAATGTTTACGATTGGTGAACCGGTGAAGTGAAGAACATTTCAGTTACCATGAACAAGAACAGGAGGGTATGAATGCCACCTATTAGGATATTAATTATGATAATTACTGGAGCACAATAGGGCAACAAGATTGTGCTTAATTAGCAAAGTCTTAAGAGTGCTCAAGAAGGTCAGAAATAAAGGGTGACTACTAAATATAATGATATACAGCTTTAAACACAATTAGACACAATGAGTGAGACCGGAGAAAGCCTGATTGTGGGTTTTTGATGTCTTCCACTGTGGATTTCTGATTATAGTAAATGTTCACTTCTCTTATCGTTGATCTTTGTTTTCCCAAAAATAGATCGGTGGGGATAAAGAGTTAGATGGTCTAACACATATAACAGAGATTAGTGCAGAAGATGTGGCCATCTGGACAAATTGGTGCAGCAAGAAACTGACATTTTAATCTCTCATACAAGGATGTGGTGTTTGATGCTAAATAGCCTTGATAGGAAACGCCCGAGCTTTATGAACATCCATCCATATTCTGTTTCCATTTTCAACATGAGGAATGGTTAATGATTAGACAGACAGGTTGAGGTCTTCAGGTGGAGTGAAAGATTTTACATTGTGAAGCAGGTGGAGTTGATGGAATGCACATTGAGGCGATAGCTAGAATGGCATTCTAAGAATTTAACAGACATGGAGACTGCACAACGTATGCCTATAGGGCAGACAGAATAGAGCCAATAGTAAATGTTGACTGGGTGGTTCTGTGAAATAAAATGGCAAGTATTCAACCTTACTGGAGTTGACATTGAAAAATCAATAAACCATTGTATTCTGTGAAATTCAAAGACATTTAATTAATGGAGCAGGTAGAAGCGTCAGCTCTTCTGGCACCAGCAGAATAGATTATTTTCAGTGAAAAACAAGTATAAGTATTCTCGATTCTTAGCTAATGCCCTGGCCTTAAGTTTAGAAATCTAAATCTAATAGGTGATAACTTATTGTATATCCCGAACTAGAACCAGGTTAAATACAAGAGACAGAAGAACAGTAATCCCTTCTGAGACAATTCGCACAAAACAATTTTTAATTAAGTGTCTACAATCAGTTGAGTGTTTGAAGTCAGTCAAAAATATTATAGCCGGTGTGACAAGTCAAAGAATGGAATTCTTGAAAAAATTAATGGTGGGTGACTAAATGATTAATCCAAACAGTGTATAGTTAACATTCTTACCACATTTAAGATACATACTCTAAATGGAAAGCTATTGTCAGGTACTGAGAAGATGCATGTTTTTATTTGAAAGGGTCTGCACAAGTGCTGCTGAGCAGTAGAGGGATATGTTTAGAGGGAGAGTGCATACACTTCTCTTTCTCTTGGATAGTGTGTACCCGAATCTCTATATTCCCATTTTATTACCTGCATTTTAATACATAAATGGTCCTTTATCATGACTAGTAGACAATGTCATTTAAGGAGCACCCATTGCAGGATAAACAATGAAAATTGAGGGCAGTTAGTCCAATGGACATGAATGCACAAAGACAAAGCTCTTGGTCCAAGTAAAAAAAAATCCTTGCATCGAATTAATTTCTAACTTGCTAAAATACCGTTATGCATTCCACACTGTGCACACTATAGAGCCAATAGAATTCATATTTTTAACATAGTTTCATGAACGTGTCATACGATGCGTGGCACTGTTCTGGTTGTACTTCTATTGTGCTTTATATTAGAATTATATATCATGACAATACATTTTATATTAGATTGGTGAGATTGTATTAATCTTAAACTTTTAACCCTGCGGAAATAAGCAATCTAGTGAAATGTGTATTGACTGATTTAAATGTTATTTTGTTGAATAAAATAATTAATTAAAACCTTACATTAAAATGTCTTCATTCCTTTTGAACCTGTGGGCTTAAAGTAAGACATTTTTGGTAAGACCAACATTCAAAGTGTGTTGACCCAATAGAAGTCCAGTATCAAACCACTCCATAAGTCACAAAATGGGGGCATTCTTTTGCACCTGTACCATATTACCTATACAAGCTCTTCTAAGGTGCTCTACCCGTGCATCACCTAGGATATAGTACACACTTGATGGCACCTCATGTGAGTCATCTCAGGGGTCCCAGGCATACACACTTATTCTTCACATATTGAGTTGGACGCAGTCACGCACTATATATCCCTTTGCATAGATGTATGTCCCTGCCCGCTTTTCAAAATCCTGCTGGCCCACTAGCAGCGAGAAATATGGCAGCTCTTGAAACAACTATTTCATCCTTCACTGCAGCCCTGTTTACGTGTTATTTTTTATAATTGGGCTCACAATACCAGTCTGTGCCCGAGGACCAATTGAGGGCATGTCCTGGCATAGACTGGGCATCCATAGATCACATAAATTAGCACATTGATGATGCCTCGTCCTAGCTGTATGAAGCAAATTTCCATCTTCTGACTGCTTACAGTAGAATATGCTAAGGGGAGATTGTGTCAATAATGTATTGTCCTTGCAAAGCATCAACAATGCAGAAAAACATGCCATAAGTGCTGTAGTCCGATCCTATAGTTGCTGTGCCAAGAAAAGCGTTATATAGGGCTTATTTGAACAAAACAAGCATAAATAATCGGTGCTTCAAGACATAAAAATGGACAATTAAATGTGACTCGGTTTATCGCTGAGCTTTCTGTATTGGTGGAAGGACACGGAGGACTCTGATGCTAATCCCTTCCTGTTTGCTAGGTTTCGGCGGCTGCATGAAGGATGTTGAATTTAAGCGGGGAGCTGTCGTTAACTTGGCATCTGTGTCCAGCAGTGCTGTCAGAGTTAATCTGGATGGATGCCCGTCAGCTGTCGGTTCTGCTAACTGCAGGGGGAATGACTCCATTGTCGTGTACCAGGGACAGGAGGAGATGTCTTTTGATACTGGTCTGCAGCCATTTACAGGTAACACCTTTTTGCCACCCTCCTAAGCCCCCAAATGATTGACTCCCAGGCAGGCTGCTCAGCTTTAATATTGAACCCTCACTCACTCACTGCCCCCCTTTCTCTTTCTTTCAGAATACTTATACCGGGTGATTGCCTACAATCAAGGAGGCGCTTGTTCTAGCGAGTGGACGAGAACCCGAACCAAAGAATCAGGTGAAAATATTTTGTGAACCTTAGCAACTGCACCTGTGCAATTCTGCAAGTTAAAGATAAGACCATGAATGTCGAGTTCATCTTGTCATTAAAGGCTGGGCATTCTCAATTAATAAGGCGCACCAATTTTATTTACTGCCTTTATGCAATGCTAAAATCATTGCGTGAGTAGTCATCCCTCAGTAGCCAAACTGATCTTTATAGTTTTGTTTAGCAGGTTGTAAACATAGAACTCAATAGTATCTTGGCACACACGGATATAGTAATAAATATAAGGCTGGTGCATGCACCAGAGAAGTATTCGACAGTGAAACCTGAACAATTAATTGTTTCAATCTTGTAATTAAGCTATTAAGAAAAAAGAGCAAATGATGCAAATGATAAATCCAAAACAAAGTACTTATAAATATGGATCTTATTGTTCGGTGTACTCTGCTGCAAGTACCTATGCTCCCTATGGAAACTCATGCAAGAAAGGGCACATTCCATATGAAGTTTAACTACTCCGCAGTGAACCTACCGATGAATTGCCAACCCTTTACCTCCCAAACATGCAAGCATTTAATATGCTACACATGCCATGATACTGTTGCTTTGGGAAGTGGCACGTGTTCACAGTCACCTGTGGTGCTGAATCGGTGGGGTCTTCCAGTTCAGTCCTTCTACCAGCAACAATTATTAAAAGAAGAAACAAGATGAAATCGGTCCTTGCAAAGGTAGCCAAGAAAACACATAAGTTTGGGACTCCCTGATTTACATCGAACAACGTATGAACAAAGAAGAGAAACCAATCCATACTTTAAATTACCAGGAATTTATGAAATTAAAAAGGGAGTCCTAGGTCATCAGTTAAGATCTGTCACTCTCTTTGTCCCTCAAACATTTTCATCAAGAGGCAAGTTTGACTTCCTTGGGTATTAACCGGTTTGTCCTAATTAAATGTTCAGTTTTCTTAAAGTAACCCACTATGATTGGGCCCGGTGAAGACCCAGTAAGTTGATAGAGAATTCAATCTGACCTTTCCTCGTTCTCTACAGAGCAAGTTTCATGAATACCAATGAGCTTTGTGTGAACTTTTCCTCGGCTGTGGGTGGGAGTGTCTTAATTTTTTGTGCAGTATCTGTTTAGCGCCGACCTAGACTTGCTTTGTTCTATGCCAGACATACCCAATGAAGACTCATTTTTGGTTACTGATTTTACTCACCAAATCCTCCTTTCACACCAAAACTCACCAAACTCTCCTTACTCGTATCTACTCGCTCTTCCTGCTTCTCAGTTCTGTTAGAATTATGTCTTACACAAATTACAGTTGAACACCAAAATGCAATGCGCTGTATGACATCTCATTGAATAAATAACATTTGTTAGTTAGTTAGTTAATATATCTTTATTCGGCAAATTGATCACCATAAAAGAATACATATACAATATACATTTCCAATTCTCCGGTTAAAATTATAAAAAATACGTATAAAAGAGGAGAAGTGCACCACAGCCACTATTTTGCTACAAGCGGATACGGCATCAGACCGTAGGACCCCCCGAATGCAATTTCAATAAACGGGAGCGCGTCATCCACGCACTGCCCAAGAATTTTGCCACCCCGCAAATCATGATGGATGATGAAGAGTCCGTAGAAAGTACACGTAGAGCCTGGCTATGGCACCTGAACCCCAGTTCCCTACAAACAGGTTTCAGCCAGAATTTCCGCGCCCCTTTGTAAGCTGGGCAGGCAAAAAATAGATGGGCAACCGATTCCTTTGGTGCAGCACAGCCAGGGCATGTAAGCAGGGGGGCACCAGAGTTCGACCACCTCGCCGTGAAGTCATGCACCGGAAGCGTCCCATATCGCAGTTTTAGATATAGCGCTCTATCTAGAGGTTTGGTTATCAGGTCGAGGAAGGGTTCCAGTTTTCTCACACATTTAAATAACAGAAATTGGTCCGTGAGTGAGCCTCCATCCATAACCCTCAGTGCATTACTCTGTACCCAGTCCCAATATAACTTTTTGATCACTTCCTTGGGTGGCGGCGATTGTGACTCCCAAGCATCCCTTAGACCCAAGTTAAGAACCAGGTCTCTCAATTTATTCAGCCATCCTATTTTTTTACCCGTGTCCAGTAGAAGAAGGTCGTCCAACCCTTCAGCATATTTTGCGAGCTCCTCAGTTCTTCTTAAACGAGTCCAGAAGAGCAACGAGCGTAGCCCTACCAGGTCCTTTAGTGCTCTTCTGCCCAGATCTAGTCTCAGGGGGATCAGTGGGGTGGAAGCAGGAAGAGCCACCACCTTCCTTAGAAAACTGTTTTCCACTGTCGATAGATCTGAAACATTTTCGAACCCCCAAAGTTCAGAGCCATATAATGCCGCCGGAAGAATCTGACCCTCATAAATCGCCATGGCCGGGGAGACAGGTTTACTACTTGACTCGCGGAGCTCCCTCATAGTCACCCCAGATACTCTTTGGTGGCTGAGTAACATTTTGGCCAAGTGGTCCTTCCAGGTCATTCGACTATTTATCCGGACACCAAGATAGTCAAATGAATCGACCAACTCCAGAGGAACACCATTGAGCAAGAAGTTATTTTTAAACCTTTTAGAGGGGGAGAGTGCCATCAGTTTGGTTTTCGAGGTATTGATGGTTAAGCCTCTGATGGTACAAAAGGAACTAAACCGGTTCAAGAGCTTTTGCAGACCCACTGGGGATTTGGAGATCAATAAGGTGTCGTCGGCGAAGAGTAAAGTGGGGATTCTTTCCCCCGCCAGGGATGGGGCATCCGACTCTTCCCCTTTCAAGTGGTCCACCACTCCATTCACGAATAGGGAGAAAAGGGTCGGGGCCATGACACAGCCCTGGCGTACTCCTCTCCTCACAGGGATCCTATCTGTTAACATTTGTAATATGGTGTCAAATATCTTGCCGCAGTATCTCGCCTCTCACCTATGGTAAACTTCAAACAAATTACATTTTAATGAAATTATAGTTTTAATGTTTGTTCCAAAGCCATTCTTCACTAGGCAGAAAGTGTGCGTGGGAAAGGTCTGCCGTGAGTGTAGTTAAAACATTTGTAATATCCTGTCAGATGTGGTAGCCTTAGCTGTTGGGGTTATAGCTAAAGTTAATCTGCAAAGTGTACAAAGCACTGTCTCCAATTTAAATTTTTATATACAGAGATTTTTTTTTACTTAATAGAAGGCAAACAGCAACCCTTTGCACCGATTGATGCTGATAAGCTGCTCCTGGAGAGCAACTTCTACAGAACTCTTATTTCCTTTTGCATACTATCTCTAGCAACCTCGGTGTGCACCTCCAAAGAAAATACAGAGCTTGATTCCTACCACGCAGCATGCTTAGCTTGACAGCTCCCATCTATGTGTTCTTCTAGTTCTCTGAAGCATAATTTAGAAATGGGGAATAACTGGCCTCATGTATATTACAAATAAAAAATGGTAAATTGGGAATGATGTTAATAATGATGAATAATGATTAACAATTTGCAATTTCTTGTTTGGAATGTACTAAAATGGCTTTGTAGAAGTATTTGCAATTTGCGCATTGATTTTTACAGAATGCATTGTTGTTTTGCGAGCCAACCTATGTAATAAAAGGATGCTTCCAAAATATAAAATCATAATGGAACCTATGTCATGCATTAAAATGCATGAGGTAGGTTTCATATTGTGACTGTTGGAAAACGAGGCAGCATCTGTGAGGCCTGCACAAATAACATGACTACATTTGTCCTTCACTGGGAACCAAACACCCAATTGTAGTGCCTGACTCTCACAGGGCTGCGTTGCAGAGCAGTCTGAGGCTTACTCAAGGGAGGTGGTGTGGGCTAGTAATTGCCACTTGCAGGTGCGCAGAAATAACACTCAATAATTGATTGTCCAGTCTGTACTTTGCATTATAAAAGTAAGAGTACATTTATTTAACACACACACTACTCAATACTATGCACCAATTTACAAATATACATAAGCTGTTGGAATTACTTTGTGACATTGCATAACATCTCCACCACTCGAACAGGGGAGGTGGGGTCTAGTACCACCACTCACATGTATGCACATCATCTTGCCCCAATGCAGTTAGTTGACCATAACCTGGAGCGTGGGCCCTGCGCACTGGCACCATCACAGTGACGACCCACCTCATTACCTCAACAAGCATTAAAAATGGGTACACCTGCCTTGGTGACATATGACCCTGACTGAGCATCTCCTACTGACCATAACGTATGAACCTCTATATCTTAAGGGCTAGCAGTCTGGGGTCTTCACCTAAGTGCAGCAGCAAGAATACATGTTTAAGAACACTTTAGAATGACAGTACTCAGCACAGTTGCAGATCATTTAAATGCATTGCAAATACAGCCCCTAAAGGCATCGCAGATGAAATCACATGATTACGCCTATGCAGCCAGACACCCTAGCAGGAATGTCTGGCACCATAACCCCACTTTGCTTATGCCATCACCTCACACAGGTACTTCACATTACACAGGTGACCTTCAGTCCCTCTAAAAGAAATAACCATTAGTAAATGCATTTCAGGGCAATTACACTGCTTCACCTCCAGGGGATGCCATTCTCCAAACATCCCCAACTCAGCCCTTTACTCCATGATGCACTTCTCAATGCACCCCAGCTGTAGAACAAAAGTTCCAGCCTAGGAGATGATGCAATCTTGGCTGAGCCATTGAGGGGTTGTTTCTCTTAAGTGCCCAGGACACCAAGGGTGGGACTCTTCTCTTCTTCTGGGGGGGGAGACTGCGCTTCTCCAGAGCTCCCTCCAGCACCTTTTCTCAATTGAGGGTGACCCCCTCCTCTGGGGGCCACTGGGCACCAAGAACGATCCATTTCCGTATGCCCTGCAAGGCATTGTGGGGCGCTTTGTCTGATTTCTTTCAATATCATAGCAGCGGCTCTCCCGCTGTGCTGGAGAGAGTTGCGCTCTTTGTTCTGACGCTTCACCCCGCTTTCTGCCTCGTTGGGGGATTCGGTCCCACCAGGACCCCCAGGTGAGTGAAGGTGAGTGAAGCAGCGCGGGGAGCCTATCCCCTGCTGCTGTGATCAGTTTTTAGGGGCCCTGTCCCACCCGGGCCCCTGGCAACAACTCCTCCTTCTGGGGATCTTCTGTGGCTATTCTGGGGGTCCTGCTCCCACCCGGGACTCCAGCATGCCTTCTCGATGTAGGGCAGCCCAGAAAGCCTAACCCCGGCTGCCCCCACCGGCTCCCAGTGCGGCCAACACTCTTTTGTGCTGCCGCGGGAGCCGCTTGGAACTTCTACTCTGCCCGCTCCCGCGCTGGCAGACGTGGCCTCATCCGCCGGTCCAGCAGAATCATGGGGGAGTGTGGCGGCACTCCCCTGGCTTCCTCTCATTCTTTGGGGCCCGGGGATGGGGTCCCGGGCCCATGGAACACCTTTGGGGGGTGATACCGTGCCCCCCCTTCACCACGTCATTTTGGGCCCAGGGATGGGATCCCAGGCCCGCTTCTCCATCTCGCGGGGAGCGCGCCGTCGCTCCCCGTCCTTGGCGGTTTCGGCGGGCGCAAGGATGGGCTCCTGGCACTCCGTTGGGGGCATCTTCTTGCGCTCCCCGACTTTGCTTCGGGGCCCTGAGATGGGGTCCCGGGCCCCTCCAGACTGCGGGGCGCGACGGTGCTCCCCTGCCTCCATCTTCGGTGGGGGCCAGGGTGGGCTCCTGGCCCCCTTGCAGGGCACCTTCACGAGGAGCACGGCGGTGCTCCTCAGCTTGCCTTCTCCTTGGGTGCAGCCCCTGGGACCTGACCCACCCCGGGGGCATCTCTGAGACCCACGCGCTTCGTTGTCGGTCTTCTTAAGGTCAAAGGTCGCCTACCTTCTGGGGGCCATATGTCAGCACCTGGGGGTCCGATCTGCCCCATTTTTGCGTCTTCTTGCTTCTGGTGGTGCCCCCCAGCCACTGGGAGCACTCTCCCTTGCCCTCCCGGTCTCCAAGAGGGTGTATTCTGCAGGGAGCGGTCTTCACTGGCTCCCTGCGCCAGCCTTTTTGCCTGGCTCTCCTCCTGGGCCTCTCTTCTCCCTGTGCAGAGGCCCCTGCTTCTGCGCACCGGTCCTGGGCTCTTCTTCTGGAGCTATTAGGGGCCTGGGGGGCAGCCAGGGGGGTCTTCCTTCCAACAGCCCATTGTCAGGCTCCAGGACCTTCCACCCCAGAGACCGCTTCTCTTCCTGTGCAAGATCCTTTAAGAATTTGGGGAGGGGGCTGGCAGGAAGTCTCTGTTTGCCATATCACTCAGCGACACATCACTTCCCTGCCACTGCTCCCTCCTTCTTGTCCTTCTTGTCCACCCTCTAGGTTTGGTCTCTGAAACCCAACTCATTTCCCCCGCTGCCTTCCCTCCTTGGTGCAGCCTGGTGACTGGCATCCACTGATAGCTGATAATCTTCTCTTCGGGGAGCGGAGGACTTAGCTTGTGGAAGAAAGGTTATCAATCCATCCAGCTGAGGACAGCCCTCAGCCTGGGTCTGGTCATGGCTGGCTCAGAGAAATATGACAGTTCTTTATGACCCAAAAGCAGTACAAATATGACTTTGGACTTTGCAGAATACTTCTTTTCATATCCGCTACAGTGAACTTCAGTGCGTGTCTGGAATCTGTAGGTCCTATGGAAGTTACCTTAGCCCATGGGCTCCACACTCCATAGGGGAATAATGAAGTGAAAACCAGTAAAACACACTGACTTTCCCTGGCATGTCCCTTCCCAGTGTATAAAGCCTATTCCATGTCACCACCTAATTTTGCATAAGTCCTGCAACACCCTTCACTCTGTAGCTGCTCCTGGACTGCGCACGCTAGGAATCTCCCTTGCGCAGCCCCTACACGTGTGCCAACGCATGTACACCTGTGTATGCATGTAACCAGCCTGGTGCCCCTTACTCCCGCTGCTGCGCAGTGGCCTGGAAGCCAGGAGGACACCAGTAAAATCCCCATGCAGTCTCTTACATCCTGAGTTCACTGTGGGTGGGTCCCAACTTATGGGGTTCCCCCACAGTAAAAGTTCAACCATTAGGTGCTCAAAAAGCAAAAAATCCGGGCGGCCCATATTGTCAGGACCACCTTCTAACAGTGACCATCTACGATTGGCTAAAGTCACAGGCACAGTGGCCTGCTGGGATCAGCAGACCACCATGTCTGTGATTGCTTTGAAATAAGAAATTAAATTTTTTTAAGGGCAGACTGTTTTTGCTAAAAGGGAAAATGGGCTGGGTTTAAAACGCACAAAAAAAGAAACATTTTATAATCCCTTTTCAGGAGACCAAGGACAAAGATGTTTTGTCTACATTCAAAAAAGGAGACTCTTTCATGATTTTTCAGGAGACCAGGGACCACTGGCGTCTCCTAAAATGTATTTTGTCCATATTCAAACAAGGGAAGGTGGTCCATTGGAGACCACTTCCTCTTTGCAAATGGTTGCCAATTACTTTGACTTAGTGGTAAAATATTAATGTTATGCAACGACTTTCAGTTGCAAAACATTAGTACATAACTTAAGGGCTCAGTATTTGGAAGGGAGACCCTTGACACTCCCCTTCCCCAAAAAAAAATCGTTATTTAATTGCAAACCCTAATTGTGATTTAGTAATGTTACTAAATCTGAATTTGGTTTTTGTATATTCAAAAATGACATTTGCGTTTCTTTTGACACTTACCTTTCTATATAGTAAATACCTTGAGTTTTACATCGTGCTTCATTACCAACGTCGGGTATTTCTAAGCACTGTGAATAGCAAATACTATGTTTAATGGTGCTCAATTGATCAACTTCAGGAGGATGGAGGCCTGAGTCAGTTATACATTTGAATGTGCTTCTCACTGCCAGCTGGGTATTCTGCTCCCTGTCTTAGCAGACCTGCAGCTGCAAGGACTGTAGTGAAAGTGGTCATGTCATTTCAGCCGAGAGCATCCAATTTCTGAGCTTGATTAGCAGGTTTTAGAGTATATAAAAGGTAAAAGAAATGGGCCCAAAATTAAAAAAAACTGGGATTTTTCTCCGAGAAGAGGGAGTTTCTCTCAGTGCACGTTTATGTCTTTATAATTAACTAGCGAGTGAATTTGGAACTGTGCTTTGCACCACTATACCTCAGATCAAACCACTGTTGTTAAAATATCAACTAGGCCTCTGTGACATGACTTTAGTGGACATTAGCACTAGAAGTAAATACTATCACCTTCATTCGGGGGTAAATTATACTGAATTTGTTTGTGTGTAAACTTTCTTTAGGGGAACTGGTGAATTGTTACATGAAATGTGATTAATGTACAACTCATTTTCCACCACTTTTGAATTAGTCCTCAAAAAGTTTTGATAGAAATATACTATCAGGGGGTGGCATAACACAATTATTGATTGCCCTGGTAGCTTTTTTGAGAGATATCTTGAATTTCACTTGACCTTGCTGCCTCGCAGATATTAACCACAGGGCCTTGGTTACACCAAGGGGGTTATATTAAGGCATTTTATCAGCCCAAAACTTCATTACTCTGTTTGTCCCTCTCTAAGTTACAGAAGTTGACCCTATTTTCAAGGATCCATTCTCACATCTATGGTCCAACGATTGTGCGTTACAGGTGGGCAAGTGGTTTCTTACAACACTTGCGTCCCATATCCACAACATGTACCTTAGTGTTGATCAACAGCTGACTGGCCACTCTGCAGCTGGTCAGCACAGCACTCTATGAATAATAAGGTATTAATTGCATGCCCATATTTGGCATATTCATGGACCTGCAGTAGGGGAGACAAAACTAGACAGGTGCACAAGAGACCTATAACTGTGAATCAGGGTAGGTGCTTCGGTATAAGTCACCTACATCCATGGCCATGCCCCCATCCCAAATGTTGTGCATGACCCACCTACGTGGGCAGTGTAGATTGTTCACATGCAAAAGCACTTTTTTAATTTGGCTATGTGCGCATTGTATCTTTTTCAAACAGTGCACACGGATGCAACCAAAGGATTCAACAATTTATAAGTATTTCAGGACAACACTGTGCACCTGTAGGTTCTCTTAGTATAAGTAATTCTCGAACTGCGAACTTATTGCAAAGTCAAATGAACCATTAACTCTTACCTAAACACTATGAATAAATGGCCGAACCTTGCAGAATGTAATGAGTAATTACATACATGCTGCCCATTAAAATAGAGAAAATGCTCCCTTGTAGAAAAATTCAGTTTGCTACTCAACTGTTTGGGGTTATATTAATACTGGCTTTGGTTGCCTTTTGAGGGCAACCTCCATTAAACGACAGATTCTAGAAAAAAGCTCAGAAAAAGACCCCCTTTTAAATGAGTTTACAATGAGTAAAAGGCACATCTAGCTTGCACTTCATAAAGCATTGGTTATGCAAGTTTGCCAAACAGCCTGGTAACAAAACAGTGCACATTGTATTTTTACCAGCGCTGTAGGAACTTTGCCCGATTGCTTTTGCGTAATTAGGTAACATTTCAAAGAGCTTGCACAAAATTACATGCAATTAAAAAGAAATGCAAAACTGGTATTATTGCACAATGCGGCAGAATAGCGCAGGAATTTCACGTAATAAACGTAATTCTGAATTACCATAACTGAGCGAGCTTATGCCAGCGTCCTAAAAATTTCGCATGGGCCTACTTATTGCCATTGGGCAGTAATCTTTACTGCTATATGATGAATGTTACACCTGGTGCTATATTTATAGCTGCTAATTGCAGGGTAATGATGTACGTATTTCCAGCTGTATTTATATGCATTAATTGGCACTACCACATCCTACCTTCCACCCCTTCTCGTTTGGTATTTCCATTCCACAGTTAGTATTGCATGGTAGAGTTTCCCCTTTAAAAAAGGTCCCTTCTGTGCGTTTTCTACCATCCAGTGGCTACAGGAGAGAAATCAGTCATTTAGTCTAGGCCCCCAGAGTGATGGCTGCACCTGCAACAAAACCCTCTGTGTATAATACGTACAGTTAGTGCACCCATTACAACTCTCCAGCAAAACAACTTGGCTGAAAAACCTTCTTTAAACGCTGCGCCTGTGTACGTGTCTCGCAGATACAGAAATCGGAAAGGGGATATATGATATAGGGAACCAAAGTGATCTTTATCGACAGGGCTCAGGAGTGCACATGGATTTACAGCAAACGCGTCATCCATCATCCTGCCACGGCGGTCCACGGGCCTTAGCGCTACCTCCCTGGTGCAGTCATCTGTGATGAAGTTGTTACTGGACAGACCTTTCCTCGCTACGGTTTCATCTAATAAATAGTTAAAGGTTATGAGAGACGACTGACTTCTTTTTTTTTTTAACAGCGGCAGCGTGTATACGAGCTTGACTTTCTCTTCCTTTTTAACATCTTCCTTTTCATATGAACTGATTAAAAGTGAATTTCCATGCTAAGAGGCTGGCATATGATATGAAGGGTAGGCCTTCCTCTTAGCCGGGCCCGCATCGCTATTAATTTTCCCATATTTCTGGCGCGGGGGTTACTGGGTCCGGCTCTTTAATTAGATTTGAACAAATTGAATTCAGGAAAAAAAATGAAATCATACATTTCAACATCACCTAATTTGTGATAGTTTTTGGAGTTGATGTACTCAAGATATAAAAGTGTCAGGCCGCTGTGTATAATAACCGGCCAATTATCTCGCTTCTTACGGTTACATCATTATATTGCTCGGACTTGTTAGCTGCTTGCAGCCCGCCTCTTTCTGCATGACTGAAATTTAAACGTTTGATGCATTAAATGTTTTTGGGGAAGCCTGAACAAGACAGGAAAGAATGTTATCTGGACAGAATTTTGAGGGTTTTGAAATATAGCCTAAACTGAGCGCTCAAGATGTGCAGTCATATTAAATCAGTGGTTAAGTTACAACTCTCATAAATTGTCTTTATGCTAATGGTCGAGCCTGATTTACTGCAGCCATTAAACGTGCAGAATAGGGGGAAATAGTCTTCTCACGACTACCATTTTCTCTCTTTCCCATTTTATTCCTTTGCAGTTCCACAAAGTGTGCCAACTTCCTCAAGAATTTGTAGCATAAACAGTTACAGCGTGGAGGTGACCTGGGAAAAGCCTACGGGGGTCGCAGGTGTGATTGAGAGGTATATGTTGAAAGCCTACCCAGAGGAACAACCAAATGTGTCCCCTCTCACTGCTGTCGTCACTGATACAAGCAACCGTACAGGTAAATTGTGCAGGATGTCGAGTGAATTTGAGATAAAAAGCAAAATAACAGTTTTTGCAGACTAAAATTCTTGCAATGTGACCACAACTCGCAGATTCAGTATGAGGTATATTTCTTGAATCTTTCTTTCATATCTATTACTCATTTTGTGTGTTATCTATCCAGTGCCCATGGACTGTTTACAATATTGCCATGTGAATCAATTTCGAAAATATCCCAGATCTTAGCTTCTGCATTTTGAGCAACTTATACTGGACAGAGCAGGCTAAATGAACCAATGCTGTATAACAGGATATTCTTAGAAGAACTGTATGTCCCAATGTATACAACAGTACAACAAAACTCTGCAAGGAACCTGAAGGTCCAAATTCAGCTTAAGATAGTGATATAATATACCTTTAGGAGAAAAAGCAATACAAATTGGATCAGCAGATCAACCAGCAGTATTCTTTAAACTCATTCCCGGTTAAAATAATGACTGCAGCAAGTGAGTTCCGCCTATTTATTCCCCCAGGATTTTTCACACTAGATTCTATCGATTTCATGAGTGGGATGGGGCATTCATTTTATACCCCAACAACACGTGTATGTCACAGTGTTATAAACAAATACCCTCCACTTCGTTTATTATATTTTTATTTGGCATATATAGCCATAAAAAGAAAGAACTACAATACATACTATTAAACTCTGCTTTGTACAAGCCCTATAACGTTAAAACAGTATAAAACATAATAAAATCCAGATAAAATTGAACAAAGAATCTCATGCAAACCGTAGGTGGTACCTAATTCATCATCGGCGAGGGGATCACTTATATTGGGTATACGTTTGTGCATCCGCCATAGGAAACAGGGTCCCGGAATAACCCCTAGCATAGGTAACGTAACGTTTCAACCCCACTCCTTATAAATTCTATAACCAGGTCCTTCAGTAACTCCTGTATGGCAATTAAAAATCTTCCCATTGCACATGTTACATTTAAAAATCTCATATTTATCAACAAGCTAAGCGCTTGATCCCTACAAAAAATTTCATAGACAATAAAAAGAGGTTTTAAAAATGTTTTCCGTTCTTCTAAGAACCACAAGCAGTCCAACAAAATATGTGGGCCATTGCATTTTACTTGCAATCCACATGTACACAGACCTTGCTCATTCGTCATTGCAGATTTTATCATCCGATCCGTGTTGCATGGGTTCAGGCCCACTCTAAATCTCAAGATTGTATTTCTAAGTTTTGGATTGGACATGGCCTCGATATAGGGGAATGTTTGGTCATTGGTCCACCCGTTTATCAAAAACCGGGAGGACGATTTGCTCCTCAAATAACCCAAATCTTCCTCTCGGGCCTTCAAGTTAATAATAGCTTAGGGATCTACTGCCCCGACCTCCATTGGTCTGAATCTAAGGATAGTGTGACACACAACTTATCTAGCCTGGTTCTAGCTTGGGACGCCCAAGTTAGTTCACTAGCCTCTATTTCTTTTTTGCAGAGTTTTTCTATTTTGGCAGGCCCCTCCACTTAAATAGGTGTACATCGAACAAACATTTGTGAAAAAAACTAGATTTTTGTTCTATATACACCTATTTAAGTGGAGGGTATTTGTTCATAACACTGTGACATACAGTTTGAAGGGTGTCTATATTTTTTACAGTAAATACGGGGCCCGAATGAGTAGGGATAATACCAATGTAGTATGAAGTTGTTGGGGTATAAAATGAATACCCCATCCCACTAATGAAATCAATAGAATTGAGTGCTCGTTGATGATCGGGTTTGATGTTGTCTTGTTTGTTGCTTTCAGTGGAGGGCAAACTGACTTCTGGTTTCAGAGGAAGACATGAGCACATGCATGTGTGCACATGCGAAGGCCATGCTTGTAAGACTACTGTCTTGCACAGCCAAGTATCTGTGCACAGATAGCCTGTCTCACAAGGAACTCTTCAAGAGTTCGTACTGACCTGGGGTAGGCCTTATAATGTGAGTGGGCATTCACAGTGTAGGTCTGTGGTGCTTACATTGTATTACACGCTTATAGGTGAATTCTGCACTAAGTTGCAGTTTCACCCTACTTGGATCTACAGGGTCCAGAGAAGTATCAATCCAGCGGTAAACTTGCACCCCAAGTGTAGATTTGCATTCCTGAACATCATATGTAGACTTACTTATGGCACTTTAAAACTTGTCATGCTTCCCTGGCTAAGCTCATAATCAGATTCCAAACCTGTGTTCATCCTACTGGGACATATTAATTACTTTGCTTTCCAGCAGGTGGATCAAACAACTCCAGACACAATAGGACTACGTGCAGTATTTGACTGAGTTCCAAGAATAGGAGAGGGTGAGAAAGAAATCTGCATCTGTTAATTACCTTGTCACACTGCCCCAGGGGTGAAACAGCCCAAGCCTACAGAAAAAGAGGAATAAGGTCAGACATCTGCAGAGAAGGGCAGAAGAGGTTACATTTTGGTGGGAAAGTGTCAGGCCACTGTGTCACTTGGGAGAAATGTTTCCACAGTTAACTTGAAGTGCCCATATTGATTTGTCCCAGAAAGCTGTGCAAGAGGGTTGGGACAGGGGTGACGTGATGATGTAGCTCCTTAGGACTGGCCAGGGTGTCTGTCTTCTAGAAGTTTCCCTCTCTACTTAAAAACTCCTGCACAAGGGAAAGACTCTTGAGAGGACACCGAACCTGGGAGTGAACACGCAAAAGAATGCCCAGCTGGAAGGAGAATCCACCTGATGCTCCTCCAAGGATGGGCTTTGGGATTTTGACTCCACCTGATCCCGAGGAGAGGATGGGTCTCCCCAGGGCCAGTGGAATGGACCTGGTGGTGGACCCTTAATAATTCAGTTGGAACTTGTGTGTAGTGGCCGTTGATTGACTCCCCTGACACCCAGGTGCCCTGCAAGTAACCAGGAGGCTGAGCAACTTGGAGTGTGAAGCTGTGATGGTGTGCTGCATGTTGACTGTGGAGGGGCTGTGCAAAATGCCCCCACAGGTAGCAGCACCAGACAGAGAGCAGTTTCATGCAGAGAGTCAGAAAATCCAGCTTTCCACAAAAATCACCCTTTAAAGCCTTAAGAGACTACTCTTGGTGGCTATGGTGTGCCACAAGAAGCAAAACAAATTCAAAATTTGGCCGGTCAGCCCTAAGAGCCAAAGATAGGCAAAGAATGCTGCGTGTAACAATTCATAGTGATTTCTTAAACTTTCCCCCGGGAGGGCCATGTTCCTGGGGGTCAATGTAACAGTTACATTTCATATTTCATATTATTTTGAAACCTAATTTTGGCCCCAGGAACTTTATCTCGTGGGGCCTGCCATAGTAATACACGGTAACATAGGGTACCCTATCTATTTGGAGCAAAGAAGACTGGAAAGAAAATGGCCAGCAGGTGCTCAAGTGCCCCAATGTGTCAGGAATACGCTCCACAGGATCCGGCTGTTGCTCATAGGGGTCCACCTCCTAATGTTGCCAACTCCCTGATCTTATAAAACAGGGAGCTAGAACCATTAAGCGAGGGAAAAAAAGGGAGGGGAAGGAACTGCTGGGACAAAAGGCTCTGAAATGACATAAACATAAAGACACGGTTATGCAATGCCTGTAACAAACAACTACTCTCATAATTTCTCGCTATAAGAAGTGTACTGAATGACCATCAACACACCTCAAACCTTAGAACCAGCACTCAGTCAGCAGTTCAGGAAATTAGCTAATAACACACAAGTTAGATCTCTGACTTCAGGAAAGGGAGAAGAAACTCAGTTTTCAATATAAGGATATAGGTTCCTGTATACTCCATAGAACAATAGAGATTCGGCATGAGCACAGTTCATCTCTATACATCTCCAGCTTCAAAGATAATGTTTCTGGAATATTGTCTCATCATATTCCTGTATAACATAGTACTTGGAGTCCCAACAAAAGATAATCGGTTTAAACACGGTAGAACGTAGTGGCCACCACAATCCTCAGTTGTAAAACACAATACCCGGATATCCAAAACTACACGGCAGCAAGTGGTAACCAAACACACCTTGCTCCGCTAGTCTCGTAGAAAGAGAACATCCAGGAACGGTAACGCGTGGCAAACAATACACACCGCGTTCCGCTCTATCAGAAATGAAGAATAAAGTGTCACGGCAGCATGTAGCTCCCACCACTATGCCCCGCAACAATTCCGCAATGCCCCAGGTGGCAATAAACGGTAACGCTTGGTCAGCCGACACACAGCGTTCCGTTCTTGAATCACAAGCGCCGCCGCGCTGGAAGACAGAAGTAATGGGGGAACAGCGGTCAAATCTGTATCTACACGGTAACGCATGGTCAGCCGACACACAGCGTTCCGTGTTTTGAAGAAGGCGCAGCCGCGCCGGTAACTCACCGACCTTCAGAGCAGCGCCCGGCAACTTGAATCGCTGGAACTTGATCCGGGAGTTCAAAGCACAGAGAGACCAGCTCCCCGAGACGCAGAGGGGGAAAACAGGAAGTAAACAGAATAACGCGCATCCCCCTTAGCGCGTGAAGTCATTAAGTACCTCCCACTACAAGAGGCTCATGGGAGTTGTAGTCTTTAGGCGCTAGGTAGGCGCCACGGAACTCGAATCCTGACACAATGCCTATGTCTAGCTAGCACACCTCGGTCAAAGCCTCCATGTGAAGTCAGCACAGCGTGAGGAACACTGGTTTCTGCTAACACCTTTTGGAAACAGCACCAGTGGGAGTAGAGAAGATGTACAGAGAATGCCAATTCCTGAGTGACACAGGCCTCCACAGCCGCACAGACCCTGCCAGCAATGAGTGTGTGTCAAAAACACACACAAAAAAAGAAAAAGACAATGGCGTGATGCCTCAGCAGCAAAGACAAAACATTTCTGTGAGTGCAGAAGCCATTGAATGTGCACTGAGATTGAAGTGCCCCATAAGGCTTACCATGAGCTCGTAGTTTGCATACCCTGTGAATGGGCAAATGGGACATATTTTCCAAGTGTTGTGAGGGGTCTAAGGGGTTGCAGCAGCTCCCTAAAGATTGGCCCCCTAAAATTACCCTATCTGTCCCTAACTTTGAGAGAGGTTTTGCCTAGTTTCAAAATGCTCCTGGGGCTAGAGCGTTTGTGTTCCTGGCTTTGGGAGCTCCTGTTGGTTGGTTCTAAAGCTGCAGTAGTATCACAGTGAAAGTAAAAAAGAGACCCTGGGACACATGTTTTAGAACACAGTTATGTATTGACAATGGTAACAGAAGACAAAGTTTTAACATTATAATGAATGCTCCTGACTGCTGAAACAACCCTATTGACTTCAATTGGGGGTGATAACATGCATTGTTTATTGGTGCTGTCCACATTGACTTCAGTGGTGTTACTTTGGCAAAGTATAAGATATGGCTGCTATTGTTTTTGTTATGACACCTGAAAATGCCAGTAGGTCTGCTATATTGATAATGACATCACCTTAAATTGTGATGTAGCATCTAGTATAGGTGGGGGATATTTTGATTTAAGGATCCAGTACCCACTAGAGGTGTAATGCAATATGAGGATATCACCAAAGGTATTCCAACTATCTGATTTTATATTTTTGTCAATAAAAAGTTTAACATGCAGTATGTGTGTGTAATAAAAGTACGTTTCCTTTTTAAAAGAAAAGGCACTAACTGCACAGTGATTTACTGAGTAGTGTTGTTGTGCAGCAGTGGGCCGAGGTTACACGCCCAAACCAAGTCTTTGAAGTATGCATAGGACTTCTCTGCTTCACTGTTCTGAGAGAGTCAAGTGACACAGTGAGCTACTTGGTTCCCAATAAAAAGACAATTGTGGATTTATTGCTTTTGAAGTACTCACTTCCCTCGCAACCAATAATCTATTTTCTTACAGATGATTAATCTAGTCAATTGTTATTTAAACAGGGGAAAACGTTACCTGACAAATAAAAGAACGTGTGGTTACCTTAAACCTTTATTGAGCGCACATTCAAATCCATAACCATGCCTTCTAAGCTACATTTGAGCTGGGCGATGAAAAGTTGAAACTACAGTAGTGAAGAATGTGCAAATGTATGAGACGTGTGTCAATTCATCCAAAGAATCTGTCAAACCATGTCACACAGGTTCCAAGTGTAGAAATGCATCAGAATTTGAGTTGAAGTGAGTAAGTAAACCTGTGTCTGTAGCTGCTGAGACAATGTAAACTTGGGTGCAGGCAATTCAAACTTCAATCAAGACTTTGTATATTAATGGTGGTGAATGTTTTCTGTGCTTGACAATTTGATCTAGATTAGTCATGCCAAGTTATTTATAGCCAAGTAATGGGATTTCAAGTTATCCATTTGAGTTGTAAGCCTGTAGCCATATAACTTAGTTGTGCTGGGTTTGAAGATTCAATCCTGTTGCAGCCTCTGAATGTACAAAGAAACATTGCTGAAGTGCGCTTATTGGATCTGTCTCCACACATTGACCTCTTAGTAAAGAGTTTCAGGGATCTCCCCACTGCATTCAGGTTAAGAGGGCCTCTACAAACACCCCTAGGGCAGCAAAAAACGAGACCAACTGAAAAGACAGGATCTCAGTGCCTAGACCTTTAAAAAACCCACAGGGTTCTGGTGGGCAGCAGCCACCTTAGCAATGTGTCAGACATTCCAAAATGCTTAAGATTCCTATAATCTTGGGTAAACGTCAGTAAATTGTATGTAAAAAACCAGAACCGTTTTCTTGTGTGCGATTCTTCTCTCCTCTTGCAGATGGATGCTGGTATGTACCATTGGTAGAATACTATTTAATTATCTCAGAAGTCCCACAAAAAAATACAAAATCCTAAACTACAAATGGTTATAATTATTGTGCACAGGGCAGGAACTGACATTAGAAAGCTGCTAGAGGGGACATAGAAGGGCAAGATGGTGACGGCACGCTAGACCGCTGTTAGATGCATCCTGACCAGTACCGATGATATGGATACCGCGGGATGAGAGCTATATTACATCTCGGGCAATTGATGCTATAAACCACCCCGAGTCTGGCGATGTATAGTTTGGCTTGGTGAAGCATTGTTAAAGGGGAAAAGGAAAAATGAAGACGGGAGTGCTTTTCCCATTGGAGCTCACGGACTCAGCAAGCGAAAGGAAGGCTGTACTTAAAACCCAGCTCTCTCTTTTCACCTCCCTGATTGGAGTTACAGTTCTGCGGTTGCTTGAGGGTCTACGGACAGCTGAGCCCTTCCTAGTTAGTCCACAACGGATTGATCCTAAAGACGAAAATGAAGCTTACATGGCAGTTAACCGTGACGGCGCGACCATGGCCCCGAAAAATGCAGCAGCGCTGGTGGCCGCAGCCGCGAAGACCAGAGCGGCAAAGCAGGCATTACGGGATCGGGAACAGATGTTGAAGCGGGGCGGCGATATAGGCACTCTTAGCGCTGGTAGCAGTGAGGCAGGGGGACCCGCTGTGGTCACAACGCTCACCCCAAAGTCAGCAAGACAACCTGTAGCCGCCCCCGGACCCACGGTGATGGATATGCTCTGCCGAGCCCCCGGGATATCCTTTACGAAAACAGCCCTGAAGACACCGGTGTCTGACGTGGAGAAGGCACAGCCGGCAGTACAGACCTCGCCTAGTGCACAGGAAAACTTGGAAACCACGGATGGAGTGCTGGAGCGGACCGGAGGGGCTGATTGTTTTGTTAGACTCGAGGCTACAGAAACAGAAACTTCCGCAACTGCAGAGATCCCTGAGGGGCTCGAGCCCAGTGAGTTACCTGATGTGGAGGAGGTGGGCCAGTCTAAAGGTATGACCCAACAAATAATAACTGTTAATTCCCCAAAGATTGTTTCCTTAAAATCGGTAGAAACGCCGTGTATAACAAACGTTATAAAGTTTGCTTCTCCTGGTCCCCCGGGGGGACAAGCAATAAATCCGATAATACCAGTGTTGGTACTCTGAGGAGGCTATCTCAATCGGGAACTTGGGGGTAAATGAGTCAGGTAAAACAAATATTTCTGAGGCCGCAGCCTTGTCAACAACTGAGAATGTAGAGACGGATAAAGATCCCACACATTTCTACTCTTTCTCTGAGGATGCCGGCTGGTCGGGGGATACAGAGGAGGATATCGAAGATGATGCCGAGTCTAACCTCACTACAGAAAGCGATCAAGATTTGAAATATAATGATCCTAGGGCTGGTCGAAAAACAGTTCTAAAAAAGAAAAAGAGCCACCATGGTGCAACAGACCTGGCATGGGACTACTCCCCATCATTACAGTCTATAAACCAAACCCACCCACCCCACTCCTCTCGCTCAGTATTACTAGACCATCCAGACCAATCTGGAGCAACACTGACTTCAGTTATGGATACTGTTCTTCAGGCCATTGCCTCACACCGAGAGGAGACCTCTAAAGACGGGCGCAAGGCACAAGCAGCCCTTCACAAAGTTCAGGGGGTTGTACGTAAATTAGCAAAAACTGTGGGCACCTTTAATGAACAAATGGTCGAGATGGAAGCCCGCATAGTGTCCAACGAAACTGAGGCTGCAGCAACCCAAGAACGAGTTGACTCCCATGAGGCAGAACTAGAGGATGTAAGGTGGAAGCTAGAAAATTATGAAAATCGTCTACGCCGAAACAACTTGCGCGTCCTAGGAATCCCAGAAAAAATTGAGGGAGACGATATCTGCGCATACATTATACAACTTTTCCGAGACACCCTCCCTGAACTCTCCGGTTGGAACTGGGATCTGGAAGTACAACGAGTCCACAGAGTCCCACTGACATTGAAACCCACAACTAAACCTGGAGGTTACCCCCGAGCGATTCTAGTATACTTTGGAAACTTTCTCTTAAGACAAGCCATTTTTGATAAGGCCAGGCCCGAAGCACGTCGTAGCAAAGACTCCATCTCATACTTCGCCCGACCGGATTTTTGACACGTAACAGTGGAAAAGAGATGGCGCCTGCGACAATTGATTAAACCATTCTTAGAGAAGAAGGCGCAGGCATATCTCAATAACCCGGCTAGACTGAAGATAATATTTGGAGGACAAACGAGATTCTTTACCTCTGAGATCAAGGCTAAAGAATATTTAGATAGCCTGAGTTAACTTTAGATTTAAAAGAGCAGGGGGGGGAGGAGGAGGATAGTCTTGTTATATCTTCTTATCAATGCATGTCTATATTTAGAATTTTTTTCTTTTTTTTATCAGCCAGGTATAGGTGTTGTTGTTGGTTTCCTCTTTGAAAAAAAAAGAGATTGCTTGGTAGAGTAAAGGACTAGTTATATGGCACACCATACTATATGGCATGATTCCTCTTTTCTCCCATTTTTTTCTTTTCTCTCCTATTCCCGCGTGATAATTATTTTTTTTCTTTGTTCACTGTTTTAATATCATTGAGTACTGGTTAGGTAGCACTATCCCATCACCAAAGACTCTCTTGAGTCTGATTGCCTTTTTTGGGGGTGTGAGGGGGGGAGGGGTATGGAGCGGGGAGGTTCCTGAAGGGGAGGGGGGAGGGGCAGCAAAATAATAAAGATAAAAAGAGCAAGTTCGAATGCACAAATGATACATTAAGTTCAGTAACAAGTGGTGTACAACTAATTCTAAGGAAATTGGGAAAGTGGAAATTATGGTCATATTTATCTAGGCAAAAAATGTTATGTTGTATTATTAATAGTTTAAATGCTGAATATGTACAATGGGGAAGCTAAAATTATGTAGCTGGAACATCGCAGGTCTCAACGACAGAGGTAAAAGGGCACAACTCTATCAGACAATTCGCCAAGGCTCTTATGACATACTCTGTTTACAGGAGACTCACATCCCAGTGGGGGACAAGGAGCATCTAAAAATACCTGGCTATAATATTCTTGCTTTAACAACACAAACGTCTAAGACACAAGGGGTTGCTATTTTAGTAAAAACTACTTTGGGTCAACCCAGGCGCAGATTGGCTGATCCCCATGGTAGATGGGTTATAGTTCAACTTGGCTTAGGCATTACCATCTGCTCACTCTATGGATCAAACCAGGATGTGCCCCAGATTTTCCAAGATCTTGAGCTCGAATTGGCATCCTGGGCAGGCTCATTGATTGTCTGTGGAGATTTTAATGTAGCTCTGGGTTATACACAGAACAGTCAATTACAGCAGACTTATAATGGACGTAAGCCTAAAGTGTATAGGGCAGTAAGGCAACTTACGGATAGCCACAACTTAATTGACATCTGGGCTCTGAAAAATAGAAACGATCCTGGATATACTTATTTCTCCTTTCCTCACAATAAATATGTCCGGATCGATTATATAATGACCTCTATGGAAAATGCCGCAAACGCGGTGATTGTTAAATCTCCTAAAACACTGTCAGACCACAATGCGATTATTCTTTCCCTCGATGTCACAAACTATAAGAGGCCTCACTGTCAATGGTCATTTGATCGAAAACTCCTGGTCAACAGAGAGTACATAACATATATCACGCTCTGGGCACAGGAATTTTTCGACTATAATCAGTATAGTGCCCCTAGACTGGTGGTCTGGGACTGCTTTAAAGCAGCTCTAAGGGGGGAGACCATCGCTTTTGTGGCTAAACGTAAGAAAGACCAGGATAGGCTAAACGAACAAATTAATTCCGAACTAGCAAACTTAGAAGTACAACATGCCACCCAGATACACCAAGGGGAAGAGTGTGACAACACCTTGCATAAAATATTAGTCCTCAAAGCAGAGATCAATAGCGGCTTCACCCAAAAAGCAGCTGAAACCTTTCAGGCGAATCAAAATAATGTTTATGAAAATGGGGAAAAGGTGGGGAAACAACTTGCCCTTCGAACACGCCAGAAACAATCTCATAATGCCATACAATCTATTGAATTTGAGGGACAGAAACATACGTCATCTGTAGACATCGCAGGGGCCTTCCAACGCTACTATCAAAAACTCTATCAAAACGAGGATCAAGCAATGGTAGCTGACACAAAAGACTTTCTAAATGACTGGCTTCAAGATTCAGATCTAATTAGAACGATTGATGAACCAACTAGGGAAGACCTTGAAAAAGAAATCTCAGTTACCGAGCTTGAATTAGCACTCATAGAGTTGGCGAACGGAAAAGCCGCAGGCCCAGATAAAATCCCCCTTGATCTGTACAAAATACTTGGAAAGCAGATCATCCCTTATTTATTAGATCAATTCCTTGGGGTCCAATGGTATGGCATCCCACCTGAATCATGGAAAAACACAAACATAGCTATTTTCCCCAAAAAAGGAAAATCTCCCGAGCTGCCATCCTCATATCGACCCATTTCACTCATAAACTCCGACTCGAAGCTTTATGCCAAGATTCTCGCTAACCGGCTTAGCGGGATCATCGAACATCTGGTCTCCCGAAGGCAACATGGCTTCATCCCCGGTAAGGGCACTACAGATCACACCCGTAGAGCCATCTCCCTTTTTGACATCATGGGAATGACGGGGGGCCGGATGTCGATGATCCTGCTCGACGCCGAGAAGGCTTTCGACCGAGTCTCGTGGCAATTCCTATGGGGAGTCTTGGAACTAAACAACTTCGTACTGGGTGTTGTTAAATCCATCAAGGCACTATATGTCGACCCTAAGGCTAAACTCACCGTTGGGGGCATCGAATCGGAGTCCATCAATATTCAAAGGGGCACGAGACAGGGGTGTCCGTGCTCCCCAATCGTATTTGCCCTCTACATCAATCCACTTATCTCAAAGCTGCTTATTTCCACCTTAATAGAGCCTGTGACAGTCAGCATATTCATACTAAAATTCTAGCCTATGCCGATGATGTGGCAGTATTAACATCTAACCCTACTGAGGGAATTTTGGAGATTGAACTAATTACCCAGACCTTTGGCTCTTATTCAGGGTATTCCCTGAATAGGGATAAGACAATGGTTTTATGTACAGAAAACATCCAATATGAAAGCCCGTATAGAGTCAACCAAGCTACATATCTCAGAATCTGTATATCTCCTAAGGTAAATGAAATTAATCAACTTAACTACGATCCACTGATTAAGAAAATAAAAAAGGATCTCATAAGAGTTAATAACCTCCACCTATCAATTCTAGGCAGGGGGAATTACCTCAAGATGAATATTTTCCCGAAAATACTTTATTTATTTCGAGCAATTCCACTGATGGTCGAAGAGAACATTATTAAGGTTTTAGATTCTTGTATGTCCAAATTTGTATGGAGCTATGGAAAAATTAGGAGGGCGATGCCATATTTGACATTATCACAGCAGAGGGGAGGGTTAGCCATTCCAAATTTGACGCTATATTTATGGGCAACTCTCCTTCAGCAAATGGCCCCTTTGTTTAACACCAACCCAATAACCGCTGCTGAATTAGATCAGAATATTCCTTCGATATATGAATTGGTATTAGGGGATAAAGCCAGAGGGCTGTTATTAAGGCAAGTAGAACCTTCATATTTAAAAAATAAATAAATTTAAGGTTATTACTGATGCATGGAAGATCTGGAAACATACAACAAAACATCTAGCAATACCGAAATTTACCAAATATACCCCTCTCTGGTATAGCTCGATCTTACCAGCTCAGCTTAACGATAGCACCTCTAGAAAATGGGAACACTTAGGGCTTGTTACTGTCGGAGATTTTCTTGGTCGAGGTCCCACAGTGTCATTTGAGGATCTACAGCGAAAATTCGCAATCTCTCCGACTGACTTTCTGAAGTACTTACAAGTCTATACTACCATTCGGCAATCTTCACCAAAAATTCAGCCAGAAATTATCCCCTTCTTTGAAATTATAGCTAGGCGGACCACCAGGATAGGGGCTATATATGAGCTATTGACAAAGAATCAGAATGATGATATGGAGCGCGTTGAGAAAGGATGGGTAACAAAACTAGACAATCCTAATGTAGACGTTGACATGTCACTGATTTTATCCTCTAAATTGTTCTTAGCGTCCAATTTAAAGGCCCAACATTATCGAACAATATATGACCTTTATTATACACCAGCTAAGTTATTTACTTGGGGCCAAAGGCCCAATGATCAATGTCCAAGATGCGGTCTAGGCCCAGCGAATCTCATACACATGTTTGCTGATTGCCCTAAATTAAATTTTAATAAAAGAATGATCACCGAATATTGGACAGAAATTTTTGGGCATAAATTAAGAACTTCGCTTACTCTGTATGTACTAGGTCATGATAACTCTCTGGGCTACAGCAAGGAAGAAGTAATATCTGTATTCCTAGGCATGGCTGTGTTTCGAATCATACTGGCAGCCCGTTGGAAAGAACCAAACGCACCAACCTTCCAAATGTGGTTAAGCCAATTCTTGGGGACTTATAAGCAAGAAACAGCTATTTACGAAACTAGAGGGAAAAAATCAAGAATCCTTGGGGCTCAGATTTGGGCTCCTATAACCCCCTGGTATGAAAATAAAAGAGGTCCCTAAATACCTCCTATGATAGAACTATGAACTCTATAGATGAACTTTATAATTCAATGTATGATATTATCCCTGACCTTTTTCTTTTGGTCTAATGCAAGATTGTAACTCTGTATGTTTTGAGCTATTTCGTGGTTACTATTAATTTATGCTATTTATTATATATCAACTGACTTTTTCTTATTGTTGTATACATATGAACTTGCTCAAATAAATACAAAAAAATAAAAAAAAAGAAAGCTGCTAAAGGCATTCAAGCTAATACACTTTTACTTAACAGGGGAAGTGCTCCCTACACCAGAGCTCCTTCAAGCATCACACTTTCATCTATTTGCTTATTAATATACACTAGACCAAAGACAGCATTCACGGTTCTCTACCTACTACTGCCAGGACCAGTATTGTACAGGGTGTGGTCTGCTGTCTTATATGAACCCTCAGTATGAATAGAACAAGCAAAAACTGCAGCACCTATTGTGCTTATGGGCAGTATAATAGACTACTAGCACTTACTGTGCTTCATCGCCTTTCCCCCAGAAGATCATTAAACCTTAATGCATCTTCCTGTTGGCATTACCAGATGGGGTCTTATTGTGATCAGCTGCCTCTATCACAGGACAAATAACTAAGAGCAATTATATGTTAGACTTTTAGGAGACATAGCTGCAGTTATCAGATTCAGCAAAGTCAAAATTATGCCCAAAGAAAGTAAACAAGTGTGATGAACACACAAAATTTGTTAGGTTTTCCACAGATGATCCAGGCACACATACTTATATCACAAAACACAATCACGGATTGTCTTGAACAAATCCAAAGCCTCTTATGTGGTCTGTGACATTCTACACACGTTTCTATTTTAGCTACAACATTATTAAACATATATAATACATGTAACACTGAAATCATTCCTTGCTGAATCCAAAGTGAAGGTTCATCAGTACGCAGATGAAACCAAACATTATTTAAATATATCACCTGTGGAAGACAAAGGCTACGTTCCTACCTCCAGAGAATCCAAAAATGTACCTCTGAAGATATACTAGTATTAAACATTCAGAAAAATGAATTACTTTTTGTATCTCCAATACATCAATAGCAACTGAATTCAGGCTTATTGGCTGAGTTGAATGTCTTTACCTTTGCCCCAGTCCTCTCACATGAAGTAAACCTACTTTTTTTCATCCGGGATAACCTCTTATCTCTTTCCTCTCATGAAAACAAAACCATCTAAGTTTTTCCTCCATTTCTTAAAAAAATAAATAAAGAACTATTTCACATAACTACAACTGTGCTTGTAGGTGTCTCCCAAACAAACATGTCCCCGTTATAAACTCTGTTTCACTCTACAGCACTGTTGGTCACTTTAAAGAAAACAATTAACCAAAACCAACGTAGCTGTAAAAACCTTTTTCTATGGTATTGCTCTCTGCCCAAAAAAATCTGAGGATGATGCCATCACTTCTCTTTTCAAAAAATCTTGGTTTGCATATACCTCAACAGGATATAAGTTTTTTTTGCTTTGGCAATAGAAGTGGGACCATCAAAATGGAGTTACCAAGTACCACTTACCTCTCTGTTTTCTTCAGCCTATTATTCCTCTCAAAGATTCTGTCCTTTTAATAGAAGGACTTAATTTGATGTTTTGTATGACGAAGGACATTCATTTGGAATATGTAGCTAGCTTCACCTCATACTGAAGTTATGCAGGATTATATTGAGGGTTTAATAAGTGGCTATTACTCAATAGGCTTCTTAAAGAAGATTAAAGCATGTTTCTTATTGTTTTGAACGAGGTAGTTATCAGTTCATGAAATAAGTAAATGGAGCTCTTTAACTGGTGGGTCCCTTCATAATTCAATTAAAAAACGATTCCAGTTTGGCAAAACATCAGGGGGAGCTGGCAGTTGTCATGTGAAGCACAGCATTCTCACCACATAGCTGCCGACATGACTTACCAATGAGAAGATTTCCCAAGGGTGCTCCTTAGACTTTTAAATCAGTTACACTCACAACTAGGGGTTCACTAGGCCAGCAACAGCAATTGCAGTCACAAACTATTGATACAATCCTCTCTGAATAGGAAATAGGAGGTGGAGCCACTTTCACAGAAAAGTTCCTAAAAGCCCTTTGATGAGTTAACAAACGAATCTGCCACCTAAAATTAATTTTGTATAAGAAGAAAAGCCCTTTGGTGGTTGCATACCCTGTGATTTCGCAATTTATAATGTTTACAATTGCAAAAGGCCTTTGTACATCTGGCTCCCAATGCATAAACATTGTTGGAGATCATTCACTAACACCATGGTTTTGCTAAGTTTATTAGTCTTAATCGTATCATAGCTTACATTTCTGGTTAAAAATTACTTTTTACCTTACTGAACATGGGTCGAGGCACCGAAGAAATAAAGGAATGCCCTGTCACAATTGAAACTTGAATTGTAATGGGCTGATGTACAAAAGAAGTAGTCTGCATTATAAAAGCTTTCACATAATGTGGAAAACAAATCATACTATAATTTAGACTAAAAATGAATTACAATCAATCTGGATTAAGGATTTATAACTCGAATGACCATATGGAAATATGACCAGCTACAATTCTGGAGAAGGGTACTTTTAGGTTTGCTTTTTCTAAATTCTGTGGTTGTAACATAGAGGAAGAAATATTGATAGTTGCTATGATGAGGAAATTGTTTGCAGTTCTAGGCCTGTTCATTGCTATAGGGGATTTCAACTTTGTTCTGAACTATACTCTAGTTCTTTTATGGACTTCCTGATTCTGAGCCATTTATGTAGAAATGCAGTATGGTACCGGATAAGGATGAAGGATATGGGATAGATTATCTCTTCTTAACAAATTGTGTTAATACCATAGCCTTATAGCCACAGCCAAATGCTATACCAATTGTTAAAGGTTATGAAATCGTGTTATAGGCACAAACTGAAGATGGGACCCTCTAACAGTGGAGAAGGTCTATTAAAATCTGTATACCCAGAGGCAGAAAGGCTATTTGAATATTCCACCCATTGAGAACAGAACGTTCTAAATAAAAAAGGAGAATCAGAAAGGCAAATATTTGAATGTTGCAGCAGAAGATTTAGAACAACAATTATTATCTCTGAGCTATTCCACTGGAGCTCCCAACATTAAAATCTCATAATGTTTGTTTACAGCACATGGAAAATCAGAAAATGCACTTGTTTCTCCTATTTCTACTTTTTAAGCATTTTATGAATCAGTAATAAAAGTACTATTCAGTTTATTACAAAATATGAAGGTTTTTAAAATTCAATTTGGTTTTACCCCCCTGCTTACAGTAAGAACTCTACTTGGGGGCCTTCAATAGATAATTCATGTGAGAAGAGTAAGGCCAGGGCAGCTCAAATTTTTCAGCTGAATAGAAAAAAACATATTATAGAGAAAAAGCAATTAGGTTGCATGTCCTTAATCTTGCTGTTGAATGAGACAGTGTTGCTGAGAAAACAAGGCATATTTGAAATAGGGAAGAAAAGTAGTGGGGTAGTTGGCTACCATGTGAAAGCCAAAAGAGTCAAGAAAAAAAGCTCTGGTGATTGCGCATTCCACCTTAAAAGAGCTGGAATAACGGATGAGCACATATGTTATGTTATGTTATGTTAGCTGCTTTTGTACCGCGCACAGCTGCCCCAGCAAAGGGGCGTCCTGGCGCCCAGAAGGGTAACCACAACATTACAAATAGTCGCCAAATCAGAAATTTTTATTAAAAAGTACAGTTTTAATAGCACGTCTGAACTGGAGTAGGTCTTCCACTGCTCGAATTTCAGCAGGAAGAGAGTTCCAGAGTTTTGCGGCTACTACTCGAAAAGAGCGGCCGCCGGACCTACTTAACAGAAAACGTGGAACAACAGACAGATTCTGACCCATCGATCTCAGGGGTCGAGAGGGAACATACGGGGTCAGTAGATTCATCAGTATGGGGGGGGCTGTGCCTTTTAAAATTTTAAAAGCCAGGCAGAGCACCTTAAACTCGATCCTCCTAGCAACTGGGAGCCAGTGGAGCGCCTGCAGTGTTCTTGAGACCGAGCATCTCCTAGGCAGCCCGACCACCGCTCTTGCAGCTGCGTTCTGTACTCTCTGCAGCCGCTTGAGTTCCGCCTGGTTGGTTCCTGCTAGTAGAGCACTGGCATAATCTATCCTAGATAGTACTGAAGCCTGAACCACTAGCTGTCTGGCGGGGGCATCGAAAAATTTCAGTACCGGTCTGATGCCCCTGATGATACCAAAACAGGAGGCGGCCACCCTCTCAGTATGGCAAGTAAAACTAAGGGTGGGATCCAACCAGACTCCAAGGTTTTTCATCTCCATAGCAGGAGAAGGGATCATTCCTAGCTCCGGGGGCCACCAGTCATCGTTCCACCATCCAGGTTGCTTACCAAACACCATGACCTCTGTCTTCTTAGTGTTCAATTGGAGACATTTCTGATTCATCCAATTGGCCACCGCACGGAGCCCCTCGCAAAACTTGAGGGCCTCCACAGCTGAGTCCCCACTTAACGTGACCGCTAGCTGTGTGTCATCCGCATAGGAGACCATTGTCAGGCCCCAGCGTTTGACTACAGCAGCCAGCGGTCTAACGTATATGTTAAAAAAGGTGGGGCTCAGCGATGATCCCTGTGGGACCCCCAGTGTGAGCGGGTAAGAGGTAGATTTACCGGGAGGAATTGCGACCTGGAATGATCTGTCGGAAAGAAAGGAACGGAACCAGCACAGAGCCGATCCCCTAACGCCTACATCCTCTAACCGCCGCAACAGGATCTCGTGGGACACTGTATCGAACGCGGCACTCAGATCTAATAGCAGGAGTGCCGCTGTTCGTCCGTTGTCCAGCACGGAGCGCAGATGTTCAGTCATAAACAACAAGGCAGTCTCCGTGCTGTGGCCTGCACGAAATCCGTTTTGGGTGAGATCCAAGATGTTAGCTTTGGCGAGATGGTCAGCCGGGATCCCATTCACGTGGGCCTCGGTGACTTTGGCGGCCCACGGCAGCAGTGAGATAGGGCGATAGTTCTCTGGTTTGACCGGATCTAAAGAGGGCTTTTTTAAGATAGGTGTTACTACCGCATGCTTCCACCTAGTGGGCACAGTCCCTGAGGATATGAGATGTATGACGGAATTGCGCATGGAATTACCAAGCATGCCTTTACAACTTCCTCATTATCACGCAAATGCCTCTATCATGCACATTTTTACCATGCATATGCTTGTTTAGTAGGTCGTCATGGCCTATTTGACTTCGGTGCGATCTTCCCAATGATGTCTGCAACCTTGCCCTGCTGAAGGATTCTGAGCTCTTAAAAAGAGACTAAGTCTGTGCAAACAAATTCTGACTTGGCAAAGGATTGAAAAGTATCAGACCCCCAAGAGGACTGCCAGGGATGCACATTTGAACATTTTTTGCCAATATCAATCAATCAATCTATTTGTAAAGCGAGCTACTTACCCGTGAGGGTTTCAAGGCGCTGGGGGGAGGGGGGATGCTGCTACTGTTCAAATAGCCAGGTCTTGAGGAGTCTCCTGAAGGTCAGTAGGTCCTGCGTCCGCCATAGGTGGAGGGGGAGGGTGTTCCATGTCTTGGCGGCGACCTCATCCAGTGGCTATCTAGCTGGTAGAGGACTTCCTCAAACACTGTCTGCAACCTCACCTGACTGAAAGAATTTGGCTTTATTTGAGAGACTTCGCCCTGTGGTAAATCCTTGACTTGGAAAAACACGCTTGGTGTATCTAACCCATGCTCCATCATGGTTAACCTGAAATGGATTACTGATTGATGCTTTACTTTTTTCTTTGTGGCTCTTTTCTTTAATCTTTAAAATGTATGTCTGTTTCTCTCTATTGGTTTTTTATCTTTTTTGTTTATACAATTAGTGTCTTTTTTTATGAATTGGAGTGGGATTTTTATTGTGTTGTGTGTTTGACTTTTAAACTATTTTGATAATGTTAAATGCTTTGCACATTTTCTTTAAATTAAACCTGTCTGCTCTGTGCCATAGCTATCAAGGGTTGAGCTCAAATTTAAATTATTAAAACATTTACCGGAACCTAACTAGTTACTGCCTTTATTAAATGTGATAGACAAACATCCACCCCAATTAATAATTTGCTTTCATGCACATACCCCCATACCATTGCCATTTTAATTTGTACCACTCTGGATGCAGTTGACTTTCTTTGTTTGGATATGTTGTCCTTTTGTTTTGGGAATAAATATTGAGAGATTACAAATAGTCAGATTGGGTTCCAGTCTGGTTTTCATTGCGAAGCATGAGTTATTAGTAAGTGTGCCATATTTTTTTCACTGACGTTGAACATTACATAATCTAAAACCGACTACACCAACAATATGTTCCTTCATTTCATTTCAGTATCAAGGCCCAGTAGGCACCCAGATATTTGACATACAAGACAATCAGAAACCAATTATAATCCAGATTAAAACATGTTCCAACGTTATGAAATGTTTGTCAAAATTCTGTAATGAAGGAAAAATGTCCAAATAAAAGCTTCCAAATAACAAACTTGGGATTTCATGCAAAAACATAAAACTAAATTCAGTCCATCTATGCTTTCCTTTGAGTAAATGTACAATTGTTCCTTCTAGGCATTTCATCCAATTATCAACCATTACACCAATTTTCCTAACTCCTATAATCCATCACCCTCTTTGCGTTGTTTTTAGGAGTGTATTATTTCCAACATTTTTTTTTGTTTAAATCTTTTTATTAGGCTTTTACATTTCAGGTTCCCATGTGGGATGTCAGATCAATCATAGGTCAGTCATCACATGTATAATGGCTACACATTATCTACAAACATAATACATCATCAGCATTTTGGTTCCGTTCCACCAAGTATGGTTACACATCATCTCTCATGGACTAGTTGCTAGGTCAGCTCGTTACATGATAATGTGTCTCACTGTGTCTGGTCCCTAGAGCTGTATGATGGCGAAGACTGGTGTGGGTGTCTCCCCTCTGCTTGTATATGTGACCCCTTGCTATGTAGTCAATTATTAATATTCTGTAGGTAAGTTGGTATCCGAACCGCCGACTGAAGATTAACTAGAAACGGTGTGAAGCAAATTCTTCCAAAAGAGTGGGGAAGGGGAGTGCGAAGGGCGGGCGAGGGCAAGTGGCTGTGGCGGGCGGAGTGTGTGCTGGCCATTGATCCGAGGGGTGGGGTCGTGAGGGTCCCGGGGGGGGGGGATTTAGGAGTCTATTATATCCAACATACTGCAGTTTTGTCCAAACAGTGTTATGGAATTCCTCAAAGTGTCTTATTACAAGGTAGCTTTTTATTGGTAATAACTTGCATTTATAATTTGTGTGCTCTTTAACAGCAAAAATTACTTCCAATATACTTTTTGCCACATGGACATACCATTGCATATACCATGAAATCTGATAGCATGTTAAGTGTGTGAGGATTTTTAATTTTGAGCTATGGGGAGTAGTATTTAGAGTCCTGTTTGGACTGCACTTCCAGTTTTTATATTTTCCATCTGAAAAAAAAGTGAATATGCCGGCTTCTTCAAGTGGCTATTAGCGTCCATCTCTCGGATGAATACATTTCTTCTTTCTGTTGACATGTTCTCTGTGTGTGTAACAGTAGGGCTAGGTGGAATGTTTAATTCCTGCTGCAGAATTAGCACAATTTGATGCCTCTGCGTTACTCTTGTAACACAGAGTTCCAGCCAAATTCCTCCAGTTGCTGCATGGCGAAATGCAAGCACAAGCAAGGTTTTGCATCCCAGAGTGTGATATTCTAACGCCGGTGGTCATGGTCAGAGAGCTGCTTCTCGAGAAATGTGCTGCCACTCTCGCGTATTTTCTACTCAAGCGGCAGCAAATTCAGCTTGAATGGAGGAACGCTCCTGCACACCACATGATGCCATTTGCACTGACTTTTCATCACTGCTCGCACTACCGGCACTAAATTCCAGTGCGATGTTCATATTTTCCGCTCATTGGCGGACCTCCTCAGAATCTCTCAGAGTTTTTATGTAACTCAGTGGAATTCCGCAGAGTGAAGTTCCACGAGTTCCACTCACCCCTGTTTAATAGTTACTTCATAATTTCTAAAAACATCCAGTTGTTTTATTATCCTCTGTTTTAAGATATGGGCATGGAAATATAGGTGGTTATCATTCAAACCTTTATTGTTTTCCTCTTGAGAAGCCTCAATTATCATATTATTCTTAGAATATAAAGTAAATTATCTCTGCTTAAAGCATCTATGTTTGTCGAGCTGTGCCTTGACTACTCGACCAGCTAACCCTAAAAGAATAAGGCGCTCATTATGAGCTACCTTGATTTTTTCCCAGTTAATTCATTCTCTGGAATTGCCGATATCAGGGGTTTGGTAACTCTAGGAGGAGAGAGAGTTGCACTTCGGCATGGAATCCTGAGGTTTACTTGAGAAATTACCAGAGAAATCAGTAATTCCAGGTCAATTTCCAATTCCCACAATAATTGCTTTTTTTCCGAGACTCTCAATAAGACATTTTGTTTTCTTTCAGCTGCTGAAGTCTCATGTTGACCAAAAACAGTTATGTAGAGATCTGAGGATCTCACAGTTCTGAGAGCAACTGCAGGACCTCTCAGAATTAGTTGACCATTCGTGATGATGGCCCAAAAGATTTGAGAGGCAAAGTTCAATTCCAGACCAGGTGCAAAATCCCTGGTAGTGGAGAACATTTACAATCTTACACATTCCATTGCCTGATTTAGGATAATAGCCTGATAGGTCTGTCTCCTGAACAAGTTTAATTCAGTTTGATAAAGAAAGTATGGTCATTTTCAGTGACTAAATGTAAAGGGAAGGTGAGCAGCAAATACATTTGCACAAGCCCATACTCAACTAGATTTAACGTTTCAGAGCTAGCCGTGATAACTTTGTTCCTTTCAGCTTTATAGTTGTTTCAAATGACGCAAAGGAATTGTTCTGATAAAAGAAAATACCAGAAGAAAACATCACAACTGTGACAGTCATGATTACCTTAATATAATTCCTTGCAGTTGTTGCAGCATTTCACACTTGTACTGTAGATGCCAGCAGTAGCCTGTAATGTATTTTTCAGAGGATGCCTTTATATGCTCTAGCTTGACGCGCTGAACAATAATATAGTGCTAATATATTGCATTCACTTCATAGCCCATGAAGCAAGGTTTTAATGTATACATGTAATGGTTTTCCTGTTACTCTTTAAAATTCCTTTAAAATATCTTTCTTCATTTTAAATGGCCGCTTAAACATTATCAATGCTTCTTTTTGTCTCAAGCGTATGGTAAATCTTGTATTTATTCGAATTAATGCAAGTATTTTTGCTATGGGAGAGGAAAATCATAGTATTTCATGATATCAAATGTATGTGGGAGTACCTTTTGACAAGTTGAGCCTTGGACTTGAGGCATCTTAAGGATGAAATACAGTAGAAGGATGAACACTTTTCTCTCATCAGGCATATTTATGATTCTATGAGAAATGTGTGACTCATATAACTACAGTTGTCTGGTATTCGATGTGAGTGTATTTGTTGCTGGTCTAAACCCATGCAGCTATCAATCTACTGAACTAGCTCTATATTCCGAGAAGACATTATGGCATCAAGCGGTGGAGTTACCTCGCCTTGATAGTGCCATTTCAATCAACACAGTGAGATTCACACAGTTAAAAGCCTCCCCTTTGATTATGAAAAGAAAATATAAAGGGCAGAGAAAACAGTGTTTGTGGGAGTGTTCACACCAGAACCAATCGTTAAATATGGGTGGGCATAACTGGCGTAATTCTCTCTGGTGTAGTTACTTTTATTTACTGTAAAATTACTTGTAATCATGCGTAATTAAGTGAGAAGCTTAATCCAGCACATAGCACTATTTTCTTAGTGCAAAGTGTTCTCTTGTGTCCAAAATGGGCCAGAGAATGCAATTTATGCTAAGAAAATAGCACTAAATACTACACAACTCAAACATCAGCAGCCAGCAGTTACTCGTTCTCTTAGTTCATTGTTCATGTGCTTGTGCAGTAGGATTTTAGCCCCAAATTACTCTTAATTTCGGTAATTTTGTGTCACAGGAGTAAGACCTGATTACTGAAATTACTCTGATTACCCTTGATTTAAAAAAAAAAATCCTGGTCCTATAAGTAAAGTGGGTGGGTGTTGCAAAAAACAGCTTGCTGTACTTCAACGCTTTGAACAATTATAATCGATATTCTTGTTGCATAATGACTGCTGATCTCTCCATTGCAGGGATCTTTTTCCAATGTATGCGGACAGGAGGTGAGGAGAGATGAGGGCAGAAATGCACCCACTCATCTGCAACACTGTAGGAATGACACATTAGGAGGATACCTCTAACCCCCTTGTGCCACTTGAATTTGAACGGTGCCTACCATGTCCAATGTCTACAGCCGATTTAATGCATTCTCCCAGCATTGTGGAAGGTCATTGAACCTCTTAGCTCATGAAGGTAATGTTGCCAAGAGTAAATTGCACTCTGATTGGTGGCCATCACTGGAATGCTGGTCTGCTTGGGTCAGCAGACCACCATGTCCGTGATCACCTTTTATATTAAAATACTGCACATTTAAAATAAAACTTTGTTTTTTTATCAAGTTTGTTTGCAAGTTGGCAGTAGTCCCCTGTACCACTGCCTACAACCCCAACACAGTTTTTTTTTTAACATTCACCAAGAGGAAGGGGTTCTTGACTCTTCAAATGGGATTTGTAAATAGGAAAAATATATTTTGCAGTTGCAAATTCTAAATCGGAGTGTTTGTGACCATGAATTAGGTAAGTACATATGTCCCATATTCCTTCAGAGGTTTTTTATAAAAGGTGGACTGTGTGCGTATCTGTGTTCACACTAGCTGACAAGCAGAACGAAGAGTCAGGCAAAGGACATGCATGCATGTCATTTAGGGGTCACAAGGGACCTCAACTGTGACCCATGTTACATGTTTCTACCATCACCTCCCAGTCCAACTGTCGTCCCCAAGATTCTACTGTCCCCTTTTTTACCTAAACATTCCTTAACCATGACATTCCACTCCATCATTAAGGTTAAGTCCCAACACATCCGTCTCCTTATAATTTAACAACAAAACATATATGTAAAAGTTAAAATTACATTTATGTAACCTACAATTTAAAACACACTATAATATTAAATTGCCCGGTATCAAGGAACCAATGGCAGAAAACAAAAGAATGCAAAGGCAAATACATATCATAAAAAAGACCCATATTTAAAGTTACTAATGTGAATACAATCATCGCTGTTTCTCAACTGGATCTTCAGCTCTTTTCGTAAGGCTAAAGGCACCCTCTGGACTTTATGTATTACGGGATGTGCTCTATCCATCACTCTAACTTTATGCATGAAGTCTTTAAATAAACCTAAATCTTCTTTGAAAGCTTCAAGATAATCCTCCCCCCCATTTATTATTTTTTATGGATAGAATTCAGACACAATCTTTCCTTAATATTACCTGAGCAGGGTTGATAGGATCTAACAATATTCCCAAATTCTTTTTGTCATGCTACTCCAATAAACAAGCATTAACTTTAGCCTCGTAGACAATGCCCTGTATTCTGTTGTTTTTAAAATATAGTTCTATTTCAAACTCTCCCATCACTTCAAGGGTTTGCCTCCATAATTTACAGGCCGGATAATTGATTTCTTCAGTTGGATTCCACACTCACTAAAGGCCTCTTTCCATTTCTTTTCACTCAACAAAGTGCACGGGGATATAGAATCAGCCATCACTTTTACGTCTACTTTGTTTATCATTAACATACACAAGGGTATTTTTTATCAAATTTAAAGATACACTGCACACTTCTTGCTTACAATTATTCTGATAATCAAATGCTACCTCTTTGATAGTTAGTACTTCACTTTTGTCACTATTGTATAGATCATTTTCACTTATGATACTAGACTCAACCGTGTGTTTTTACTAGGGTGTGCTCTGCTTGTCGACCTGCATACTCTCGCAAAATGCCCCTTTTTCATGCATTTAGCACAAGAGCTATCTATGGCAGGGTACACAATAGCATTTCCTAAGTGAGATGTGCTTCCACATTTCTAACAATCTAACCATATAAACTTGTTGTTTTTTGTGTGCTTTTTCAGTTTTGTTTGATTAATTTGAGTTTTTCGATCCCATCCTTCTTTTTCCTTTTCTTGTACATTTGTTTTTACTAGGGTGTGCTCTGCTTGTCGAACTGCATACTCTCGCTAAATGCCCCTTGCCTATGCATTTAGCACAGGAACAATCAATGGCAGAGCACACACTAGCATTTCCTAAGTGAGATGTGCTTCCACATTTCTAACACTCTAACCATATAAATGGTTGTCTTTTGTACGCTTTGCTAGTTTTGATAGGTTTATATGACCGTTTTTCCATCTCATCCTTCTTTTTCCCTTTCTTATATTTGCTTTTATTAGCTCATATATTCTAATGATGAGACTTAGTTTCTGAAACAGTCTTTTGTTCCATGTATGAGACTGTGCTCTCTATTCTAGCTGTAATTCCCATTGCCTTCTGTAATGTTAAATTTGGTGTTGACTATAAAGGCCTAGATGTAGGTAATTCCCATTTACAGACTCTTAAATACCGAATTTTATCGATTCTGTATTTAAGAGTCTGTAAATGGGAAGGGGGCAGATTTAGGTAATTCCGAATTCAGGAATACCGAATCTGTAAGATTTGGAATTTACCGAATCGATAAATACCGAATCCTGCAAGGGTGCAGGGGGTGTCACTTTGACACCCTCTAGCACCCCAAGTACAAGCTTGTGTGACATGTGGCACACATACATGCCCAAAGGGCATGTCTGTGTGTCACATGGCACAGGTGTGCATGCACAGATGTGCATGCACTCCTGAATTCGGTATTTTACCACACAATAGGATTGTGTGGTAAAATACCGAAACTTAAGGGCCTGTGGCACTCTTAGGAGTGTCAGCTACATATGGATTTACCGAATCGGTAAATATACCGATTCGGTATTTTACTGAATCGGTATATTTACCGATTCTGTAAAATTTATTAGGGCTCCTACATCTGGGCCTTAGTCTCTTGTTCCTTTTTGTTGTTTGTTTTTTCCACGAGTTGGCCCCTGATCATTTTTTCTTCAAAGACTTTATTTTTGCTGGGCACTGGTACAATTCCCAAGGCTCCTACGAAACTTGTTGCTGATTCTCCATCAATTTGTACTTTTTTTGTAGAAGTTGTGCATTTCCATAATGCCATTTTTAAATGCCTTTAACCTCATGTCGAAGGACTTTATAGCAGATTAAATATTCATTGACACCACCATCACTTTCACAATCCCCTTTTCATATTAGTGCTACTTCTCTAGGAATCATTTTGAAAATGTTTCAACCATCTAGATCTAAACAATGGCATACTTTATTAAAATATACAGCAATCAATATACAGCGGGATCTCATTACATGTTGGTACCACTGCCTCACAGTCCAACTGTCATCCCCTAGATTCTACATTACCCTTTCTTAACTAAACCTTCCTTAACCATGGTAACAATAACATTCCACTCCATGGTTAAGGTTAAGTCCCAACAGAGGTGGCAGAGGCAATGTCAAAACAGAGCAAAAGTTAAATGGTGCTGGTATGTGCACCTATTCCTTTCTGCAGCTCCAGTTGAGAACTGAGACATTCAAACCTTAGCTTGGTAAAACAAAAATAAGTATACAATAATGCAGTGTATACAAATACACATTTTAAACCAGATTTAGCAGGTTTTTATGAACGTGAACACATAGGAGTGTATGGTTTTGAATAAAAACCTGACATTTGTGCCATGATGAGTGATAATGCCTTACAAGGGATGCTAATCAAAATGTACTAACAATTTTAAGGAACAATTTATGTCTATACATTTTTGCACATTGGTCCATGTAAAGACGTACAGGTGGACAAAACCAATAATTGGTTATCTTTGGAAAATTATCCCCTCTGTGGTCTTCAGTTTGGTGGCCTCCATCACTTGGAGACTTACCAACCCCTGTTCAGAAGGTCAGGAACCTAGGGATAATCTTTGATGAGAAACTGAACTTTGTTAGCCATGCTAATCAGATAGCATCCTCAGCATTCCATAAACTCAGACTTCTAAGGAAAATACTACCTTTTCTTCCAGAGAATGCTAGGAAAACGGTGGTGAGTTCCTTGGTACTTTCATCTTTGGATTACTGCAACGGTTTATTTGCAAATGCTCAATCTCGGGTAGTCGCCAAATTACAACTAATTCAAAATGCAGCGGCAAGGCTGCTGTCTGGCACTCCGAAATTCAAACCGATTAAGCAAGTAATCAGGAACTACCACTGGCTAACGGTCAGAAATCGGATCAGATTTAAAACCTTATGCCTTACCTTTAAAGCCCTACATTGTCTTGGGCCGGAGTTTCTTAAACAGAAGCTCATCTTCTATCGCCCTACTAGGCCACTTAGATCCGAACACTCGCACCAATTAATGGTGCCGCGGACTAGGACTGTCACTTGGGGAGACAGATGTTTCACGAACACCGCAGCCAAACTATTCCGCTGGCAATCAGATCTACACATTCACTGTTTCAATTTAGAAAGCTCTTGAAGACTTGGTTGTTCGACCAATGATGTCCCTCTTTATTCTATTAATTTTGGATCCCGATAATGTTCCCACTGAGACTATAAGCTGAGTCACAGCGCCAAGACACCCACGGGTATAAGCTGCGCTTTATAAATTTTTAAAATAAATAAATAAATAAATAATGTTTTTTTGAAAAACATTTTGTTTGTCTTTATGTCATTTTCCAATATGCTTAAAGTTTTTTCAATAGAAACAATTAAATCATATTTTGTGGTATAAATAATTCACCTTCCCAGTTTTATTTTGTGTTTTATTGATACTGTATTTCTCGCTTTGGAAATAAATAATGTTTTGTTCAATAAAAAATAGAAATTGGCAGTGTTCCTATCATGTCAAATAGCTATTTAAAAATTTAGGTGGTATATGAATTAACATTTATCTGTGTTATCAACTTATGGTATTATTTAATTGTGAGCTTCTTCACTTAAGTAATGTCTGTTATTGTGATATCATTTGGATTACGTGTATGTGACATCACTTTCTGGCAGAATTAAGTGTTACAGATCATATGATAGCACTTTCTGTCATGTCATTTTGTCAAGGGAAGGATATGTGATGTCATTTCCACTTCGCCTGGGATTTTTGTGAATTGACCTCCTTGAGGACATGAGGCAGAAATTGCACTTCATGTCTAAAAATAACATAAGACTGTCAGGTTCTGTGAGCTCAGATGCCAGTAACAATATTAGCTTGTGCACTCTGCATAACATCTGAAAGCCTATATGTTGACCATTAGAAAGATGGCATGACTGATCATGTTCATTTCACCAGAGTGGCTTGAATATAGGTGAAAGGTAGTGTCCATTACCAGAAGCATATCACAACCAGTAATAAAAGTGGCAGTATTGAGCAGAGACCAATAGGGTACAGAAAAGATAAAAGGTACAGAGGTTTACACAAATGCTTGTGGAATCTTGAGAACTTTCTGTTATACGCATACCAGGGTCCCCCTGCTATTTACTACAGCCTCCTATTATAGAGGTGCAAACAAGCCAGTTATAAGCTACACAAACAGCATCCATCAACCCGTTGTGTGCCGAGGACGTAACAGTTATGTCCTCGGTTGTGCCGTCGGTGTGCCAACGACATACCCGTTACATCCTCTGCACATCAGTCAAAAATCCCTCTGCTATAAGCAGCAGCGGGATTTTCTTTTCACTTTTATTTAGCTCCAGGAGCTGGGGAAGAGCTTCCCCAGCTGCTTGAGGCATTTTTTTCCAGTGTAATGACGATCGGCGCGCATGGTGTGCCAACGTCATTACATTGAAAGTGAAAAAATCTAAATTTCACTGCCTACATGCTCGTTGGGGTTATCTTAACCCCCGAGCACCTAGGCAAACTGGACAGGTATCATTGGAAAGGGGAGATCTCCTTTCCTAGTGGATTCTTGCGTTGGGATCTCTGCAGGATCCACATCATTAGGCACCAGTGAGGGAGAAGCAGCCCCTTGAGAAAAGGCTTTTGCTCCCCTTTATTTTTCTGTCAACTCAGTCTTTCTGCCCCCCAGGTAGCAGATGGGGGCAATAGCCCCCAATCTGCCCCCTTGAGGCAGAAAGCCCAATAGACCACAGGGATTCTTGTTTTTGGAATATGTAGGGGTGGGGACTGCCCAAGATAGGCATGCTAATGCCCCCACCCCAAGATAAAAAAGGGACATTCTTTCTGCCTGCCGTAGGGGGCTGATTGGGGTTTTTACCCGAGATCTGCACCCGAGAGTGCAGCAAAAACCCCACTGTACACCAGTGATTTATTTTATAAAAGAGGTGTGGGGGCTGCCCATAATGTGCCGGACCATGTCCCCATCAAACTAAACTGCAACAGAAGTCTTTCTACCCCCACTGGGGGCAGATGGGGGGACTAGCTCCAAATCTGCAACCCCCGGGGGGAGCAGAAAGCTCACTGCACCACAGATTAATTTTCTTCTTCCTGGGGGTATATGGAGGCAATAGCCAGAGTGGGTCCAAAAGGGCAGGTTTTCTTTTTATAGTTTTTAGGCTGACTTAGTTTTGCAAGTTTGAGGTTTGCAAGGGATTCTGGGTAACAGAACCTGGTGAGAGCAACACAAGTCCCCCATCTTGTATTTCCCCTGGGTGTCTAGTATTCAAAGATGTACAGCTTTGCTAGGTTTCCCTAGGTACCGGCAGAGCTAGTGCCCAAGCTTCAAAGCTAAGCACATTGCAAAAAAAGTTAGTTTTCAGTGGAAAAATGTGACGTGTCCACGTTGCATTTTGGGCCATTACCTGTAGGCCCATCCACAGGGGAGATATAGGGAAACACAGAATAGCAGAACAAATGTTATTATCTTTTACCTTTCTATGGATTCCTGCCTTTGAAATGAAAGACATTGCGTAAAAAAGAAGCCATTTTGAAAAGTACCCTCTAATTCACATGCTAATGTGGGTACCACCAAATTCAGTGATGCACAAATAACCACTGGTTCTAAACTTGTTCCCATTTCAGAAATACATAGGTTTCCTTGTGACCTAATTTTACTCTTTATATTTTACCAAATGAATTGCTGTATACTGGTACACAATGAAAAACCATTGCAAGGTGCAGCTCACTTATTGGCTCTGGGTATCTTGGTTTCTTGGTGAACTTGCAAGCCATATAAATCCTCTCAACCATAAGGGTCCAGCAGACATAACAGTATATTGCTTTAAAAAATGTACCATCTTTAGAAGAAGGTACAGGTGAAAACGTAGACACAAATGGATGTTTTTTTCAACTCAATATTTTTTATTTCAACTGTTACTTTCTATACGAAAACCTTGAAAGATCTACACAAATGACCCCTTGCCAAATCCATTATTGTTTTCACACCCATTTCTACACCTAACTGGAAGGATGTTGAAAGTACAAAAAATAGGAAAAATAGGCTATGCCTCAGTAAAATGCCAAAACTGTGTAGAAAATGTTGGTTTTCTGACAAAAGTCTCCCTGTTCCTGAAAGCTGGGAAAATGGTGAATTTGACACCATTTGCAGGGGAAAAACAGATTCTTTCTTCTGCAGCACTGTTTTCCCAACCCCCCCTCCCCCCAAAACAACTTTAGCTGTAATTTGGCTAATTTCTTGGTCCCCCCCCAGAGACTCCACAAACCATGGGTACCTTTAGAAACCTGAGGATATTTGAAGAAGAGGATGCAAATTTGGCATGGAAACCTTATTACTTTTTCCCTCATGGTCGTCCCTCACCTGGCGCCATCGCTTTACCTGCAGCGGGCGCAGCTGTGTGTAACTTTTTATTTCGCACACCAAAAATATTTAATCACTCAGACTCAAACATACACACTGCCACTACAGTCCCAAATAGACTTGAGAACAATAAGGATACCAGCTTAGATCCATCACAATCAATGTATGTGTTGTACCACTCAAGGGGCATTAGATTATTTTATAATGAAGGATACTAAAAAACATAATATATATAATATACAGCAATATAATATAGAAGCCTATTGATTTAAGCTGCAATAACGGTGCATAACAAGTAGCGTGATTAAAGGAACCAAAAGTGAGAGTAGTTCATTGGGCAGATGTTCACAGTATTGTGGTCAAAATATGGCCCTATAAAAATATCACATTCTCAGTATCAACTACCACTATATTGTCAGGTGAAAAAAAAGATGTGGGTTAATTTTGATAGTAAATATATACTTCCCTTGATCCCTTGATGGTATAATTGTAGTCAATATTGAGGAGTTAATGATTTTGTAGGTGGCTTCAGCAATATTCTAAATTGTAAGCTAGCTAGTTTTTCTTTTTAGACATTTATTTGAATATTGGTCTCTCACTAATCCATTTGTCTTCACCGCTTTCTTTTTTGTTTTTATACATGAAAACCAGAAAATATAGCCTGTGTCTTTGTAATTTATTCCTCGAATGACATAGCCGTCAATGTATTCTAAATTACATGGCATATACTTGAATGCCTTCCTGTCTCAGAGACCTTCACCGCTGTATAGGATTAAACAAATGATCCGAACAGAGCAGCCAAATTCAGTGCATTCTTACTACTTAATGATTTCTCTTCGAAAACTCAAGTACAGGAACTGCAGATTTTCGAGCCGACCACTTAAAACTAAAGACGCCAACTGTAGTATGCTTTGATCACAGATGGTGAACACATGCCAAGAACTAGCTGTAGGTTACAGTACCAATAACTGAACTTCAAGTGGCAATTTGTTCCCACAACAAACAGTTGTGTGCTTGCACAAGTTGCATCTAAGAATATTTGCCTCTAGCCAGGTAGTCCTTTTAACTAGACAAGTTGACAGGGAATAAAAGACTACCCCAGGGCTATATTTGTAACGTACTTAGTTAAGAGTGTATTCAGCATGCTTGTTGATAATGGTACTGTAGGCTATACCGCAGAATCATTGCACCAAACTACCAAGCATATAAATAAAAAAAAATAGGCCAAAACTTTGATACATTCAAGATCTCAAAGAGAAACAGATTAGTTGGCAATGCATGAAAACATATGGTAATATGTAGGTAGCTCCACAACAGAGACAAGGTGACCATAACACACTGCATGACATTGTCCATCTTCAACTGTGACTCATCCATGGCACACCACTTTTTGTGCATCCTTCTCAAACCAATTTCATTAATGATGCACAAATATTGTTTTCCCAGGCCAACAAAGAAACCTAAACTGTACATCACAACCACGCCATCAATACCATAAATCTAGTCTAACATGTAATTCCGCAAGGATCCTCACTCAGCCCCACCCTCTTCAACGTCTACATGAGCCCCCTCGCAGCCATCGCACGCCAACACAACCTCAACATCATCTCCTACGCCGACGACACCCAGCTGATCCTCTCCCTCACCAACGACCCCACCACCGCCAAAGCCAACCTCCAGGAAGGAATGAAAGACGTCGCAGAATGGATGAAGATCAGCCGTCTGAAACTGAACTCAGACAAGACGGAAGTCCTCATCCTCGGACCATCTCCCTCCGCCTGGGATGACTCCTGGTGGCCCCCTGCCCTGGGCACCGCCCCCAAACCAACGGACCACGCATGCAACCTGGGCTTCATCCTGGACCCCTCCCTCACGATGACCAAGCAAGTGAACGCCATCTCGTCATCCTGCTTCAACACCCTGCGCATGCTCCGAAAGATCTTCTGGTGGATCCCCACCGAAACCAGGAAGACTGTCACCCAGGCCCTCGTCACCAGCCGTTTGGACTAAGGGAACACCCTCTACGCTGGAACTACAGCCAAACTCCGGAAGAGACTCCAGCGCATCCAGAACGCCTCAGCACGACTCATCCTGGACATCCCTCGCCGCAGCCACATCTCGGCCCACCTGAAGGACCTGCACTGGCTCCCCGTCGACAAGATGATCACGTTCAGACTCCTCTCCCATGCACACAAGGCGCTCCACAACAAGGGCCCGAAGTACCTCAACAGCCGCCTCGCATTCCACACACCCACCCGCCAGCTCCGATCCGCCAGCCTCGCCCTCGCCTAGTCCGGAAATCCACCATCGGAGGAAGATCCTTCTCCTACCTCTGTTTGATTCTGGGTCCAGAGGGGCAGAGCAAGCACAAGCAGTGCGTGACCGCCGAGGAGCAGGTCCTCCACTTCCCCCTGGTTACCTGATGATGTTTTAAAGCAAAACACAAGAGGTACTACTAGACCTCCACACCGGCCAGGCACAATACCTTGACCAACCTTGTTGAAAATAACAGGTACACAATCCTTAGGTCCTGAAGAAAGCCCAATAGACCCCTTCTGGGCTACCATAGGGCTGAAACATGTCGACCTTTTTACTGGACATGCAATAGTGCAGAAGATTCCTAATTACTCTTCCTACGCACGCCATTATTTTAATAAGCCCCAAACCAAAACTCAATAAAATTCACTTTCTATGGTTGTTAAGGCTTTTAAAACAATTTTCTTTAACGTCACTTATCACAATTTTTTTTCTCTCATCACTACTGTATTAACCAGTGGTTCACCTCCTGGCGGAGGAAGCACAACAACTAACCCTATGATGATGCTATCACGTAATAAGTGAGGCGGAGAAACAAGATATACCGCCAACCGATCCTAAGTACGTGAATGAAGGTTTTTTATCGGCATAGAAACCCAAATTACAAATAACCCTGATTACTCAGGACAAGTGATCCCTTCTCCCCCCACTATTGATTTTTTGTAACTAGCCTAGGAAGCTGAAGGGACCACAAACCTTTCTTCTCGCCCCTCCTTGATTGAAAACAGGGTATATTGTGAGCCAGTCCCAATAGGAAGGCCCTAGCTATAGCTTTGGGGGACTGCTAACACATGGGTTGCCACATTAACACAGGCTTAGGCTTAAGGAAAAGGAGGTCATTCTTCAAATAGATGATGTGATCTCCAGCTGTGTCAACAGGATGCCTGGCCCAAGATTGCTGCCTCAAGCCCTCTTAAGTTGGGCATTCTTTCTTTGCCTTGCAGAATTCCCTATGGTGGGCTCACCCTCAACTTACCATTCCGCAAGCTCAAGCAGGTCATACGGTGGAGCAATGACCTCCCCAGTAGGCTCCAGGTCAGCCTCCTCAGGCACCCTTTCAACTTGGTCTGCAAGAGTTCAGGGGCTTGTTTCCCCTGCCCTTCCTCTTCTTGTCAGTAGCTTGGGCCATTGTTCCAGGCCTCCTTGACTTCTCATCTGGGCAACCATGACCGGGTGGTCATGCAGACCCACTCAGGCAACCCTAACATCTCCAGGTGTGACCTGAGCTTCACTTCCTTCCAGACAGTGTGCTCTAGGTCATTGCCTAATAGACAATATACAGCCATGGTAGGGCACAGCTACATTTAGAGAACCTGAAACCTCAAATGGAAGCAGAGCCACTAGTGGAATGTATTGGATACCACCTGCTCTGAGGACACCAGATGGCACCTTACAGTAGTCATGCTGGCTCCTGTGTCTCTCAAAGCCTTCACCCTCTGCCCATTGGTGTTGGCCCTCCACTTGGACTTGGAACTATTTTAAAGTATGGGGGCCTATCCCCCAAGGATAGTAAGGTCAGCTCTGCTCTCTATCCTATTCTGACTTTCACCACCTCCTACCCAAGCGCTACACTGGCCAACCTCTGTGTCTGACCATCAGTGGGGGACTGTGCCCTCTTGAGACATTTGGCATCTTCTTTCTCATGCCTATTCTTGTGCACTCAGTACACTGGTGGGACGAACCTCCCTGCCTTCTTGTTGAAGAACCCCTTTCTCTTTTGATCAGTTTTGGACTGGTTGCCTTTCCTTTGGGAACTATTTTGAGGGTCTGTAGAGTACTATTTATTTTAACATTTTTCTCCCCTCTCTTTCTTCTGACGGGGGCCCTGTCCACCCTTTCCCCACATTGCACTTTGATAGATTATCAAGACCCTACACCAAGGAAACCTGTCACATGAAGCAATTTAGTCTTGATTGTAAAAGATTTTTAAATTCCCCACCCTTGATGCTTTAAAGGTGGTGGTAAACAATGTAAGATTTTTTGTGTTTTTGTGGTTTTACATAACATGCTAAAACTTGAAGCTGTGGCAGTATGAGAGCTTACATATTTAACAGTTTGGGTTCGGAGAGGAAATATTGAGGTAATTGCATATCCTGGGCTGAAAGTAGCCTCAGTTAGCTAATATTAAAACACCTAATATAGGCTTCACGAGATCGGATTTCAAACTCTTGCCATAGTAAATGGTAGGAATAAGGAGATGATCTGTTGGAGATTGACCATCTTCTGATAGGTGTTTTTAATTACTTTTTGTTCAGGATACTTTTCATTGGAGCGAAGGATTCAGGATTGGTAGAAAAACGTTTGCAAAGTGAAAGCACTTTAATGTTCTTTACTCCAAAAACTGTTAAAGAATTCATTCTTATTTTACTGTAGGTAAAGGTGCATGTTGAATGTGTGAAACAGTGTAAGGTATGCTAAAATGTCCCTACAAATGGCCTGCATGATAATTCCAGAGATCAGTCACTTTTCTAAAGATCAAGGTTTAAAACTTAACCCCAAAGAAAGATTTCCTTGATCTTTTCAGCACGTCTTTATCTTTCGTGTGGTCTTCCGCCAGATTTATGCCTTCTTTTTCTGAACACTTTTTTGTTGGTCATAGGACTCTACACATTTTACTCCTGCTAACCAGTGGTAAAGTGATTGTGCTCCGCCTTGTAAATGTAATAAAATTGGCATACACCCAATTGACACATAGAAATTACTTATAAGACCATAGTATGTGGTACTATATGTACCCTGGGCCTATAAATTAAATTCTACTAGTGGGCTGCAGCACTCATTGTGCTACCCAGTAAAGTGGCATTGTAAAACATGTCTTCAGGCATGTCCCTGCAACTGAGGTGTACAGCTTTAAAACTGCCATTTCCACTTGGCAAAACAAACAGTTTTTCAGTCCTGAACCTTCTTTTTAATGCCTACTCTCTCACTGGCAGATGTAGCTCACACCTAGGCATGCATCCCTTTTGTCAAGCTACACAGCTTGGCTCCAAACATAATAGAAGGGAGAGCAGCCTCAACACTGATTTGGAATGATCACAAGGGAGAGTTTGCTCATTATCATAGCCACATTTCTTAGTCTGCACAGAGATCTCTACCCAGGGGAATAAAGGTTCAGTCATTCTGGCTATAAGTAGAGAGGGGCACTGTGGAATAGTTTATGGTAAAACACACAGTAAGTGCTGCAGAAATTGGGTAGGGTTATCCCTGGGAATTTTAAGCTTTTTAGCTAAGGAGTGGCCAGGAGCTTTCCCGCAACCACATGCTGGCACTGATCATAATAGTGATATTCCCAGAACCTGAAATCAGAACACTCCTGGACCTGAAAGATTCATAAGAAGGATTGTCCTTCTGTCTTCAGAAGAAAGACTAGACCACAGAAGACACACCAAGGGTCAGTTGGCTTGACACCTGTTTGAGCTACAGCATGGTTCTCCAAAGTTGGTCCTGGAGAGCCAGATCCAGGCCACGTTTTTAGCACATCTCCATACACATAAATGTAGTTATCTGAAAAATCTGGCATTGATCCAGCCCTCCAGGACCAACTTTGGAGAAGCCTGAGCTACAGGAACAGAAGTTTCTAGTGGCCGTTTCCCAGCTGCCCAGTAACAACTGTACCTGCCCTGGACCCTGCAGCTGGCCACTTTAGGAGTAATTTGTAACCCTCAAATGGTGCCCCCCATTTCCTGGACTCTTGGGTGGTGGTAGATTGTAGTCCCCCTGTCCCCAGACTGCAAGATCTGGGACTTAGAATCTTTTTGCCAACTTTCTACCTGCAAAACCAATGGAAACTGGGACTGCTGTTAAATCTGCAGCCATCTACGTCAAATCAATGGTCAGTTTCGGCTTGCTGGTTTACCCAGATGAAGGAGATCAGACATCCAGAGAATTTCTAAGCCCAAACCTAGAGTGCTTCAACAGGGCCTACACTGAGCAGCAAACCATCAAGGTTGCGCCTTCCTAGGTGCAGACATCAGACTTCACCTGGTTAAAGCATTCCTGCCTTCATCTTTGACCACAGTCAGACCGCTGTCCTTCAGAAAACCTGTCATCGAGCCCCACTTTGGATCCAGTTTGGGTCACTGACAAGTCAGTAACAACCACTTTTTCTTCCTTAGTCAGAAGGCAAACTTTCCACGGGAGGAACCTGGTCGCTGAATCCGACCCATGAACTTCATCACGGCCAGCCTTATGTTTTGACTTTGAAGTGGTCTCACATGACCAGAGACTGTAGCTGATGCTTTCTGCTTTTGGTTCTATATTTATTTCAAAGTTTAAAAATTGAGATCTCAAATTCTATCTATTGAATTGTTGTCATTTTTTATGTCATTTTATTTATTAAACCTCCCTCTATTTTTCGAAATTAATTTCAGGTTTTTCTTCTGAGGTGTTTGCATTTTATTACTGTTTTGGTGCTGCAAAAATACTTTACACTTTGCCTCTAAGTTAAGGGTTTTGAAAAGGAACAAAACAGATAAAAAGTCAAAAATACAACCGAAAAGTCACTTTAATTTATAACGATAGGCAAACATGTATTAAAAAGAATTACACCAAAATGACAAAAATCCATTAAGGATATTTGTAGTTATGAATTTTACAAGATTTGTGATAAAAATGCAGCAAGAAAATTTAAAGTGCAAATGATAGTCTATGGTCACAGTTGACCGGCAATTAGGCATGATTTGAACCGACCGTGATGCAATGTGGGTCGGCTACACCAAGCAGGATCATGCCAGTAAGAGACTTTACAGTGGGGCTTAGGGCCAGATGTACAAAGCAGTTGGCCCCTGTCCTCTGGAAGTCTAAACATTTTCTCTGTCTCAACTTTTCAGAGGTGTTAGTAGACGTTCAGTAAAACACAGCCAAGGGTCTCAGGACTTAAGGGGCAACACTTGGAGGTTTAAACTCAATCCAGCAGAGGACACCAGCACTGTCCAGTCCAGGTCCAGTTCAGCAGAAAGTCCACTTGCAGCTTGTTTTGTCCCTGTAGCTACACACAAAGTCAGAAGCTGACCTTTAGAGTCTACTTTTTTGCCCTGGGTAGAGGTGGGAACAGGTTCAGCCCTTCGGGTTTCCTCACAAGTCTCAAACAGCAGGTGCACTCCATCGTCTGTTCTTCCACAACTCCATAGAATGTTCTCATGAGGGTGCCTTGGATTGCCTCATTTATGGTTGATACTGGCTAGTGGGTGGTGGTTACTCTTGGCTCTTCCCAAGGAACCCCTACCCAATTGTGCAACAATTCCTGTTTGCCCGACTGTGAACAATCCCACAGTACACCTTACTTCTAAAATGTAAGATGGATAGACCATCTCTACGTTGTGCAGAGCCCGTGTGTTCACCCAGGAGTATCGTCAGGGAAATGAGCAGTCCCCTCCTCTGTAGTCACTCAAAACAGTTTCTGGGAGTAGCTCCCCTCTCACTCGGTATAAGCCAACTTGGCTGGTGAGACAAAGGTTTTTTTTCCCTAGGTCTCACATTACATTTACTTGTGTCTAGGCAGGCAATATAAATGTTAATGACGTTCCTGGGTCTACCCTGATTGTTCTTCTTGTAAGGGAAAATACTCTATGCACCCAGACAATTGTTCCTGCTCTGGAAGCAGTTATCACACCTCATTAAGGTCAAGCACTGGTTTGAGAGCTGCTAGAGAGCTAATAAAAATTAACCTTGTCGTTTTTGCCAGGGAGAGTTAATTTCCTTAAAGTTCGTTTTCATAAATATTTTTCAAGAATCAAACTTCATCATCAAATTGAGCTTTAATTAAATATTAAAAATAGTTGTTAAACTAATTTTCTAGTTATTCCTACACCTGAGATAGCAGAATTGACATTCTAGTTGTCCATATATGTCTGCCAGAACTTTCCACAATGAAAATTGCTCTGGGGGCTTGCCACTGTAGGGTCAAGGTAACATTACATTTCTACATATCCCACTTTTAAATACCATGCATTCTGCCTTATTGGCTACAAGTTCTATATAGGGATGAGTAAGTAATATTATATATAAAATTAATATTATAACATTCATGACGCTCTATACTTTGATTCCAGTCTACATCCTGGGTGCAACAGCACTGAAAAAAATGCAGCACAAATAGATTATTATGCACAGGATTCCCTGTCTGCTCCAGCCACTTGCTAAAGGCAATTTTGAAATGATGTATTGCTGATCATCTAAAGTATTTCTGTGGCAAGTTCCAGTTACAGCATTGATACAGGAGTTTAAGTAACTTTAAATTGTGCATGTCATTGTATGAAAACCATATGAGGATTCAGGTCAGCGCTTGTATGTTTGATGTTATAATGCCTCCTTTATCTCTCTGTAGCAGCCTGCAATATATTTTGATTAACAGTTTGTAGTATTTAGGAGTCGCCTGACAGAACATTTCCTCACAGCTAACAACATACACATCTTAGTCTTCTGATATTCAGTGTTCTTAACTTTCAGGTAAAAAATAATAAATACATCTGCATATAATTATAAACCTAAAAGGTGCGTGGATGTTTTTCCACTCTGAGATTAGTAATATTGAACTGCTAATTTTATTGTATTACTTACAAGCTTTTCTTTTGCCAGGCTACACGCACAAAAATAAATTACTGGGTAATGAGAGCGGAGCAGCTAGTCTGTTAATTGAATTAAAAGCTGGGTGACACCGCTGCAGACACCTGTCCAATTAAAGACAGGCCAAGGTGTTTACCAATGCTGTACAAGCGATTTGAAGATGACAGAAATCTTTCCGCCCACAGATTAGCATAATGAAGGAGAACAGATTAGGGTGGAAGCCAGCCAAACAGCTATGTTGGCAACTGAGAAAAAAAGTAGTTTGCTGAAGTATGTAAATAAAAAAGGTACACACTCCCTTATCCAGCATTTGCCCTTTTTGTACTTGTTAGTAAAAAGAGAAGAGGTTTGCATTTATAAATGTCATATTAAAGGGTCCCTTGCTCACGTGCCACATTTGATATACTATGTGGAAAATTGAATCAGCAGAAAAAGTAGTCTGTGCCAGCAGAATGCTTCACAAAACTTCTTTTCATAGCTCATTGGTGAGGAGTGATTTCTCGCATTAGACACGACTAGTTAGTTAAGGACGCGGTGGATACCATATGGCATACACTGATCAGAATGCTTGAGTATTTTTATAGGAATCTGTTTTCTAGTTTCTGAATGCAATATGCAAACATAAGGAGCTTTCCCTGAAATGGAACATATTCTCTAATCTTTCCCTACATTAGATTTGTTTTAGCTTTATGATATGGGATTTTTATGTTTTAACAATATGCCATTATTTCATTTTTATCTACAAAGATGTGGGAGGTTAGGCTGAGATAAGATCTTTCAAGTCATGTTTGCTGCTATCCTCTTTAAAGGTGTGATAAAAAGTGATTACGGAATATCGCATGAGCCAATCTTTCAAGGCACTGGCAGTTTTTGGGAATGCTATTCATTTTATTTATTAAATGTATATATCGCTTTTTAAAAGGTAAGCGGTACATTTTGGTAAGTGTAAAAGAGCAGCACAAGGCCAACAATATTTTTGAGAAGTAACAGGGTAATGTGGGAAATGTAGAGAGTGCCTCTTGTTCAGATGACTTGGGAGCTGTGTTGCATGTTGCCTGCCTGCCCGCCTGCGTACCTGCCACCAGTGTCTAACGGAGGGAGCCGACCACAAGTCCCAGCCTGCAATGCACTGCCACGTTGCGCCAGGAGGCGCTTAAATCACCGCCAGTGCTCCTGCAGCGCGGGAGCCGTGTTGATGTTGCCTGCCTGCCCGCCTGCTCACCTGCCACCAGTGTCTAACGGAGGGACCGGACCACAAATCCCAGCCCGCAACGCACTGCCACATTGCACCAGGAGTCGCTTTAATCATTGCCAGGGATCCCGCAGCACATGACGCTTGCGGGTGTGCCAGGGCTGCGCCCGGGCAAAGCCTGGGCCAAGGGCGGGCCCGTCTGCACCCGTCAAAGCCCGGAGGAGGCTGGGCTGGGCCTGCCTGCTTGGTTTTTCAGGTTTCTACACTGGGATCCAGCCGTCAAGTTTCTTTTTTCCCCTAAATTGGTTACATCCTAAGCTAAACTCCTTTGAAATTAATTTAAATTTAAACGGAAAACTGCTCTTGCTCCAAAAACAACTGACACTACTTTAGATGGCTTTCTGCAAAAGGCGGTGGGGGTACTAAATAAAGAAATAGAATTGGCTGAGAGGATACTGTCACTAGCGCCCCCCCTCCCTGATCTACTAGTTACTGCCACTGTTACTGAGAACTTTCATAGGGCAGCCATTGGAATACATTCTGAATTGAGGCCACAACCTCCACTTTCGCCCTCTATTATCATCGTGAGTCAGGGAAGCCAATGCAACGTGCATGAGAGAAAGGAGATTGCGTCTCAGCTAATTATGGAAAAAACTGGGTCCCTAAGTGTGATAGGAGGGAAGAGGAAGCAAATTGAACTGGCAGGGGTTGACCTGGAAGTGAAGGGTCAGTTGCCAAGGGTTTAGTGCATGAAACAATCTCACCCTTCAGGTACTGCCAGTAGGACCCGTAATGGTGGAGGGAAAACTGCACAGATTGATCTGGACATATTACTTTCAATAAGGAGCAATAGCGGGCAAAAACGTGCCAGATCACCCTCCAATCAATCATCTATTCACACATCAAAGATCTGGCATTAGTCGGCACTGTCTCAAAATTTTATCAGGGCAACCGAGTTCAACAATCACCTCCCTGGACATCTAACAATAAAAAGAGTGACTACTGGGAGCCATGGGCCCACATACCAGCTCCCACTTAGTCGTAAGGATGTGTATCGTTTATACTTTCAGTCCCTTCATATAGCACAATCGTTGCTTATAATTTCATTTCCCTTTCAAGGAACTCCAAGCGGTAATTCAACTTGGCACCCTGATGAAATTGCAGCTAGTATTTAACAGGCAATGAAACATGTTGGACGTCCTTGAAGTGGTTTACAACATGCCTTGTTTTTAGCATTGGGCAGACTCACAGTTCGGATTAAAAGTGACAAGGATGTGTGTGAGTCTAGCTCAATTTTATTAGAGACTTCTTGAGTCTTATTTTTCACGGGGTCTTTATTGTTTGTCTTTTTTCTACACCTTTCCTTCACTGGACACAATTATTTTTTCATTTGAGAAAGTGATCGATGATGACAAAAACGTGGGCAACCTGGTGAGAACCTACCAGTAGCTCCTCTGGTGGTGCGCACGTGAGATACTTTCTCATTTCTCTAAACAGTTTTTCTCTTTGTAGCACACATACACCTATGGTATGTTGCGTGATTGAGTGATGGGACTGCCCGTTTTTTTCTTATGTGTAATTGTTTTAAAATAGTAAACAAGCGGGTACAGAGAATTAGGCCGGACTGTGCTAACGAACAGCTGGCCTTGGGAAAAGATAGGAATATCTTCCCCACACCAAACCTGCAGAGAATACGAATTTGAGACAGTGCCTACTAATGCCAGATCTTTGATGTGTGATCTGGACATATTAACTGAAAAAATCAGCAAGGTTGTAAAAGTTGCTCTGGATCCTATTTTTTCTCGCTTCCAAAAATCAGAGGCGATAGTGGGCAGCCTTGGCGCGTCCCCCTGTGTATCTTATACTCCCCCGAAATGTGTCTGCCCGTTCTTGCTCTTGCTGTCGGCTCTGTGTAAAGCAGACATAGCTACGTTAGATAGCTATCAGGTATCCCGAAACGTGACAGCGCCCGAAACATATAATCCCAGTGGATCGAATCGAACGCCTGTTTCAGGTCTAAAGAAAGACATCCCGCGTGAGGAAAGTGCTGCGGCACTTCCGACATTAAGTGGTGTAGCTTCCTAATATTCAGGGAGGTGCTTCGTGCTGGTATGAACCCCGTCTGGTCTATATGTATCAGTTGGGTTAAGTAGGGCTGTAGTCTGTTAGCCAACACCTTACTTAATATTTTGTATTCCGTGGGTAAGAGCGACAGCGGCCGATAATTAGCCATGTCAGCATGATCTCTGCCTGGTTTAGGTAATGAGATGACCAGACCCTGGGCGGTAGTGTGAGGCAAAACACCCTCCTCCCAGATCGTCTTATATAATTCCGTCAGTTTCGGTACAAGCGTCTCTGCGTACGTAGTGTAAAATTCGCTGGGCAGGCCATCCATACCAGGGGTTTTGTTGCGAGGGATTCCCTTCATGGCAGTTTTGATTTCTTGTGAGATTACAGGCCCTGAGAGTTCCTTTTGCGCCGTTTCCGATAGAGTGGGGAAGGTCAGTGAGGAGAGGAAAGTATCTCTACGTTCGGGGGGTATCTCTACTGGTTTGTCATATAAAGAAGCATAATATGTTTTGAAGGCTTCGTTAATCTCACCCTGCGTATACACTCTTGTGTCATCTGCCGTCCTGATTTCATTGATCACAATTGCGGGAGGGGCGTCCCGGAGCAGCCTAGCTAACAATGTGCCTGCCTTATCCGCGTCCACATGCGTCCTTTTGGTGTATTCCTGGTAGTCTATGGCTCTAAGTGACTCTAACAGTTCAGCATGTTTAATCCGCGCTTCCTGTAGCGCTTCCGAGTGTGTGTCATCAGTCGCCACCAACTGTTCCAATCTGTCCATTTGTGTTTCAGTGTCTATCAGTGACTTATGTAATTCCTGTTGTGCCCCCACTGTCGCGCTAATCGCTCTACCCCGTACCACCGCCTTGAATGCATCCCATTCTATCAACCTACTGGTCGCTGTGCCGCTATTCTCGGTGAAGTATCGTTCTATTGTGTGTGATAAGTCCGCACAGAACACCGTGTCTTCCAGCAGCTGTGGCCAAAGGCGCCACGTGGGGACCCGTGTAGGTACCCTACCACATGTAATGTTGATCTCTTGTGGGCTGTGGTCGGAGAATGTTTTGGGGAGGTATGTGGAACTAAGGACCTGCCCTGCAATGTCATCCGAGCATAGGACCCTGTCTATTCTAGTGTGTAAGGCATGTACTGCCGAATAAAACGAGTATTCTCGGTGGTCCTGGTGTCTCATCCTCCATACGTCACATAACCTCCATCCATTCATCCAGCGCACTAGTGCCTCAGTTTGTTTAAATACCCCCGCGCCACGCAGTGGCGGGTGAGATCTATCTAGGGTGACATCCACTACCGTATTGTAGTCCCCACCTAGTATCCAAGGGCAGGTATCCCATCCCGCAAGCGCTCCGCTGATAGCGTCCCAGTATTTGTCTTGATCGAAATTAGGGGCATATATGGATCCTAACACCACTAGTCTTCCGTCCAGTGTCCCCCGCACAAAAACACACCTACCCTCCTTATCAATTTTCTGATCATGAGCCACAAAAGGCACTCCATGACGCACCCAAATCGTAGATCCTCTAGCGTAGCCTGAGTAAGAACCTGCCCCCTCCATTTCTTCCTGAGTTTGGCTATTTCACTGGCTATCATGTGCGATTCCTGTAAGCAGGCTATCTGTACCTTGCGTCAAAGCAGTAGCACATGTATCCTGTGGCGCTTATGTGTGGTGCCCATACCTCGTATATTCCAGGTGACTATGTTATAGCTGTCCTGTACATGCATGGGGTCAATCCGTACAGCAGTAAGGGTACAACCGCAGCGCCTGCGAAAGTGACTAGAGTGACATCTGCGTTATGTAGGTGACCATCCCTCCCCCCAACGTTCCCAATACACGGTCTGTAACCGGAACCATTCCAGACCACAACATAACATTGCAACAAGCAAAGCAAAATTCGCAATCCAAGGGCCTTCGCCAAGTGGGGGGCGGCTACTACACCTCGCATCCGTATGCATATTACTTGAACAGAGCACTTTGAAGTTACAACAGTACCCGAGCCCACTCATTACTTTCCTGCAGTAAGCATATAAACAGCAAATAACAGAGAACAACATCATATTTCAGGTACATTCCACGGAAAAGGTACAGCACAATGTATACTTGCGTGTGTGTATCAGACAAATAAGTCCATAATCAATTGAGGGGTAGCCGAGGGGAACAGGGCTACGCTGCCCTCAGAGTCCGATCCATGAGATGACTCATTGTCCGTGGAGGATTTAGTCTTGTTATCGGCTCGCTGTCCATTCGTGAAGGTCGCAGTCGTGACGATCGCCTGTTGCTTGGATAGGTGTAGCCGCTGCGAGGAGACTCGCTTGTCCAGAATGAGCTGTCTGACGCGACGTCCCCTGCGGCCCCCCGAAGCATTCTTCTGAGTTCTCTTGGGGAAGTCCTGGCGGTTAGTGGCGTTCTCAGCGGCAGTCAGCTCCATCACTTTGATCCAGTCCTCCACGTCACCGGGGCTCTCAAAGAAGTAGGTTTTGTGGTCATGTAAGATCTTCAGGCGCGCCGGAAACAACAGGGCATATTGGATATTCAAGTCTCGTAGCCGACGCTTCACGTCTAGGAATGAGGAGCGCTGGCGTTGCACCATCACTGTGTAATCCGGGTATAGGGAGACTCTCGTGCTCTCGAAGGTGATCGGCGCCTTCCCACGGGCCTTCCTCTATAGTGCATCCCTATCTCTAAAGTTGAGTAGTTTCACAATAAGGGGTCTAGGCGTTCTGCCAGTAGGTATGTGATGCGCCCTTTCGATGCAATATTGCGAGGAGAGTCCTTCCAGCATGACATGGTCCCTAAACCACTGCCCCATATACCTTGTTGCGTCTATCCCCTCACTTCTCTCCGGCAGGCCGATCACCCTAATGTTATTGCGCCTTGCTCTCCCTTCTGCGTCCTCCACCCGGTCTATTAAGGCCACCATCTGCATCTTAAGGTGTTTCACATCGGCCACTGTTTGGTTTTGCTGCGGGAGCACTTCCGCCAGGGCCGTTGCATGTTCTTTCACTTTATCAGCTACTTTCGTGTGCTCCGCCCTCAGCAGGGTTAAGCCAGTTGTTAGGGCACCTATCTGCGATTCAATGGCCTTCCTGGAGTCGCGTACTTCCTGCAGACTAAGGTCCAGTTTGTCTGCCTGCGCAGGCACCACCGTAGGGGGGATACTGTCCGACTCCTGCGTATTATCCACTTTGTCATTCATATCCTGTGTGGGGCCCGTTACCGCCTGTCCCGACTGCTTCAACCTGTTGCGCCCCATATCGGTAGAACAGTGCTGCACTCCGCCGTAGTCCAGCGCAGCCACAGGTCTAATGAAAGGGCGGCACTCTTCCAGGTCGCACTCGGGCACCAACTGGATTTCAGGCGCCAAAAGCTAGTGGTACTGCCGTCAATCCACTCACCGGGCGCGGCCCAGCCCGGCCAAGCACACCCCCAGTAACGTGGGAGGGGGGCCCGCACTGCTCCCGCCACGCGGTTTAATGGAGTGTAGCACCGCTACGTGTAGCAATCCCTCTTGTGGCCCGCACCATGGGGGAAGATATGGCATAGGTTCAGGCGATAGTACCCAGGGGAGAAAGGTAGATCTCCAGTAGCAGTCCCAAATATGCCTCCTCACATCCCCGGGCAATATGAGCAATATGGCTGTGGTTTCTGCACCATGTATCCCAGGGGGGCATTCAACTCATGACAGCGTGTCCCCCTGTGTGTCGTACTCCCAAGAAGCCCGCTCCACAGCGTTTGCAGTCAAGGCCTGCGCAGTTTGCCCCCTACCTCCAGACACTATCTTCCAGGCTTCAGGGGCTAGGCCTCTAGAAGGGAGCACTCACCATCCTGTCCGCACAGCTCCTAGAGATCAGGCAGGGGCAGCCGGTCTGATCCACAGCAGTCCACAGATGGCCCAATTACAAATGGCCACCGCCGCTGCCGGAGGTCCGCCCGGTATGCTGCAGACCCTGCGTGTGTGCCCGGATCTCTCCCGCCACAGTGTGTCATTGAGGTGCCTCTCCGATCCTCCCGACAGCTACAGGCAGTCACAGGCGATGCAGGGGAGTGCTCCGCACCTCAGCGCGGAGCGCGGCAGTCGGGGCACAGCACCAGTGAAGGACATGCCTCACCGCATCCCCGGGCTCGCGTAGCAGCGTGCCCCGGCCCACCTCCACAAATCGCCACACCTCCTTCAGCGTGTCAGCTCCCGGCAGCGGAACCGTAAGTGGAGCTCCAGTGTGTCCGCAGCTGGCGGGTGTCAGGGTGCGCCGGTCAGAGTCGCTGTATCAGTCTCGACTCAGCGGCCGCCGGCATTCGCGGTCTTCGTCCGCCGGTCAGGGGCGGTGCCCATCCCCCCGCCGCACCTCTCGCCTTCGGCGGTGTGAAAGGAAAAAAACGGCACATCGCAACCTCCGATCAGCTCCGAGGGTACAGATCTGCCCTCTTGATGTTCCCCAACCGCTTTCGCCGTCCACACAGCAGGTAGATTTAGTAAATTTCAGGATCTTAGTGGGCTCGGGTCCGGAGCTCCGTTATCAGGCAGCCGCCATGCTCGGCTGTTGGCCACGCCCCGGGATTATCTAGCACTTAAAGTTCAAAATGCAAGGCTCCCTTTATCCACCCGCAAGAATAAAAGGGTAACTGATGAACTTTCTAGTGCCTCGTTGGTGACTTTAGAACCATTGAATAGACTACCTATTATAGATAGTCGGGCCACTTTGGGGCATCCCCTCACAGATACCAGTAACAAGTTAATTGTTAAAAATGTAAGGGAAATTGGGACGGTTGGTACCGTTAACGAGGATAGATGAGGGAGGGGACAGAATGGGAGAGAGCGACTAGGCTCCAGCATGCTTGTGAGGGCGGGGTAAAGAGAAACAAAAGAATCTTTAAGTAATTTGGACTCAGGGCATAGATTTTTATCCGGACAGGGAGCAGAAAATATTTTAAATCTACCCCCACTGTACTCCTTCCACAGTGATCTTGACAGGGTTCCCTCACCTCCTCCCAGGGCAACAAGAAAGCTGCCTGAGCCTTAAAAACAAGCCAGCATATTGGTGCGCAAGGAAAATCCATCACACAGAAATTGGTCAGAACACATTATTATGGCAAGGAGGGTTGGCTGGTTAGGCCATACAACCACTTAATTTTAACGAATCAAAATGCACACTTTTTGCCCTGAACCACATCATACTCACCAAAAGAACCGATAAAGGCCTTTCCGCTGGGTTTCTCATACCCCCCCCCCCCCCATCAGGGGACTAGTAAGAGGCAACACCTCTCAGGGTATGGACCAAAAAGATATCCCCCCACTCAGTCCCTTTCATTTATCCACCCTAATCGCGTTGATGCTCTCTCTGGCTTGACAGATATTGATTGACTACCTGGACAATCATGCAGTCTAGTCGATCTGAAAAGATCATGTTTACAGCGCCCTGTTTTAGGGAGAGTTGTTAAACATCAGCAGTTCTAGCAATGATACAGAGAATACTGAAAACCCTATCCAACACTTATTCACGGTTTCTAATACTGATTCGGGGGGGGAGTAGAATCATTTCATTGAACATTGCAGGAATATATGAATTATTATTTAATGAGGATTGGGTGGATTATATTAGAGGCTTTGATATTATTTGCCTTCAAGAAACTTTGTGTCAGGCTGTTACTGTGCTGGACGGTTTTTGTTCCTTCACCGTCCATGTAACACCCTCACCGGCTGGGACGGTAAAAGAAGGGCTTGTAGCATTAATCTCAGTCAAATATGGGCACATACAAACCCATGTTGTAAAGACCTCACTCTGGTACCAGCTAGTCATCATTTCCAACTTGATTTGGGCTAAGTTATTGCTAGTAAATTGGTATTATAATATCTTTGACCAGAATAGCAGCCACGTGATTGATGACCTACATAGTTGATTAATCCCATTGCGGGGAAGTGGCAGCCCTTATTTGTCATCTGGGTGGGGGACTTTAATTGTACCATTTGTTCTTTTAGTAACACTGGAGTCTGTGGGCTGCTAGACACAGAGGATCAGCCACAGCCACATTTTATTCATACATCACAGGGTGAGGCCTCGAAATCCATTATTATTCACAATGACCTAGGCCTTATTGATACTAACAATTTGGTCTGCAGCTCATTACACCAGTGTCCCACTTATGTCGGAGGAGGTAGAGAAAGTACAAATGATTTTATGTTTATCACTAGGAAGTATTCCCCGCTTGTTGGTGACTTTGATGTGGTACCAATTAAGTATGGGCAAAATTTGCGAATTCGCGGTCCACGAATTCGTGCGAAATGGCAAAATACTCCGCGAGTTCGCGAATTTTCCTGCGAACTCGTGGATTTTTTTGCCATTTCCACAAATATGTGGCCACGTGTGCCTGTAACTTTGCCAGCGCGCCAAAAGGCGCCAAGGTCCCTTGAGTGAGCTGGCCATTATAGTGGGGACGAGCGGTAAGACATTTTATACCGCTAGTGTGTGGTGGACGGGGCCAAATGGGCGGGTCTTCTTTGCGAGTTCACATGCATCTTGTTTATTAAGGGTCAGAGACCGAGCAGAGCAGCAGATGAGGAGAAAGCAGCCTCCTGGTCACAGGAGCTACATGGGGATGGCGCTCGGGTAACTCATGGATGCAAAAATACGTTTGGCACAGGACCCCAGAATCCTTCAGATGTCCAAGATAGCTCTGCTGCGCGTTTTGGTACAAAGCCATTCTGATCCTGCTCAGCGGGTTCAGGCGCATGCAGCTGCTGCTGCTGGACAATGTCTCATCTCATACTAAACTGCCCCGTACAGGCATATGCTGGCGCTGGGCAGTAGGGTGCAGTGGCATGCGAGTGCTGCATGCCTGGTACATTCGCATACCGGTGCCAGGGGGGACACGTGTTTATTGGTGCTGTGTAGCAAGTTATGACTTTACATTTTGACTGCAACAGACGGTGGTACCACCTACACGGATCAGGAGCATCCAGGAACCAGACTTTATGGTTCAAGAGCATAATGGTGCTGTGCGGTACGGGTATATATGTACTGGGGGCAGGGGGGCACTTAGCACAATGTGTGCTCACACCCAGAGGGCTCCCAGGCAATTGAGCACAAATGATTTTCACACTGAGAGGGCTCCGGGGCAGTCAGCAGTGCGGGGGCTCACGCCCACTGGGCCCCGGGGCAGTTCAGTAGCGCGGGGGCTCACAACCCCTGGGCAGCTCAGCAGCACGGAGGCTCACACCCACAGGGCTCCCGGGCAGTTTAGCAGCGCCACCCTCTGGTTCATCACTGCCACCCTCTGGTTCACCACTGCCACTCTCTGGTTCACCACTGTCACCCTCTGGTTCATCACTGCCACCCTCTGGTTCATCACAGCACCCTCTGTTTCACCACTGCCACCATCTGGTTCACTACAGTCACCCACTGGTTCATCAAAGCACCCTCTGGTTCACCACTGCCACCCTCTGGTTCACTACTGCCACCCTCTGGTTCATCACTGCCACCCTTTGGTTCATCACAGCACCCTCTGGTTCATCACAGCACCCTCTGGTTCACCACTGCCACCCTCTGGTTCACCACTGTCACCCACTTGTTCACCACTGCCAACCTTTGGTTCATCACTGCCACCCTCTGGTTCACCACTGCCACCCTCTGGTTCATCACTGCCACCCTCTGGTTCACCAATGCCACCCTCTGGTTCACCACTGTCACCCTCTGGTTCATCACTGCCAGCCTCTGGTTCATCACTGCCACCCTCTGGTTCATCACAGCACCCTCTGGTTCACCACTGCCACCCTCTGGTTCACCACTGCCACCCTCTGGTTCATCACTGCCACCATCTGGTTCACCACTGCCACCCTTTGGTTCATCACTGCCACCCTCTGGTTCACCACTGCACCTTCTGGTTAATCACAGCACCCTCTGGTTCATCACTGCCACCCTCTGGTTCATCACAGCACCCTCTGGTTCATCACAGGACTCTCTGGTTCACCACTGCCACCCTCTGGATCATCACTGCCACCCTCTGGTTCATCACTGCACCCTCTGGTTCACTACTGTCACCCTTTGGTTCATCACAGCACCCTCTGATTCACCACTGCCACCCTCTCGTTCACCACTGCCACCCTCTGTTTCATCACTGCCACCCTCTGTTTCATCACTGCCACCCTCTGGTTCATCACAGCACCCTCTGGTTCATAACAGCACCCTCTGGTTCACCACTGCCACCCTCTGGTTCACCACTGTCACCCACTGGTTCACCATTGCCACACTCTGGTTCATCACTGCCACCCTCTGGCTCACCACTGCCACCCTCTCGTTCATCACTGCCACCCTCTCGTTCACCACTGCCACCCTCTGGTTCACCACTGCCACCATCTGGTTCACCCTTGCCACCCTCTGGTTTATCACTGTCACCCTCTGGTTCATCACTGCCATCCTCTGGTTCATCGCAGCACCCTCTGGTTCACCACTGCCACCCTCTGGTTCATCACTGCCACCCTCTGCTTCATTACAGCACCCTCTGGTTCACCACTGGTTCACCACTGGCCCTCTCTGGTTCATCACTGTCACCCTCTGGTTCATCACTGCCACCCTATGGTTCATCACAGCACCCTCTGGTTCACCACTGCCACCCTCTGGTTCATCACTGCCACCCTCTGGTTCATCACTGTCACCCTCTGGTTCATCACTGTCATCCTCTGGTTCATCACAGCACCCTCTGGTTCACCACTGCCACCCTCTGGTTCACCACTGCCACCATCTGCTTCATCACTACCACCCTATAGTTCATCACAGCCACCCTCTGGTTCACCACAGCCACCCTCTGGCTCACCAGTGCCACCCTCTGTTTCACCACTGCCACCCTCTGGTTCACTACTGTCACCCTCTAGTTCACCACTGCCACCCTCTGGTTCATCACTGCCACCCTCTTGTTCATCACAGCACCCTCTGGTCCACCACTGCCACCCTCTTGCGTGTCACTGCCACCCTCTGGTTCATCACTGCCACCCTCTGGTTCACCACTGCCACCCTCTGGTTAATCACTGTCACCCTCTGGTTCACCACTGCCACCCTCTGGTTCATCACGGTCACCCTCTGGTTCACCACTGCCACCCACTGGTTCATCACTGCCACCCTCTGGTTCACCACTGCCACCCTCTGGTTCATCACTGCCACCCTCTAGTTCATCACAGCACCCTCTGGTTCACCACTGTAGATTATGGGGAGAAAGCACACCTGCCCAGCCTCAACCGAGACAAATTAATTTGGGGCTGGTTAATGTGTTACTGAATTTGAGCTTCACGTCCAGCACCTGCTTCCTTATCTGTAAGTGCTTCCTGTTGCAGTATAATTTTTATGACAGCAGCATTGTGCCATACTTGTAACTATTCTCTGACCCTGCTTCGAGGGTCAGAGCAGGGTCAGAGAATAGTTGCAAGTAGGCAACGAACTCTGGAGGCGCCGCTCAGGAAGCACTTACAGGGTTACAGCAGGTGCCCAAGTCGAAGTTAATTTCTTTGTAACCATTTTGTAAATGGTTACAAAGAAATTAGCTTCAACTTGGGCACCTGCTGTAACCCTGTAAGTGCTTCATGTACTTCAGTTTTGCAAAATCCGTTCCGCTCGCGATTTTGCGGACTTTTCTGCAATTTCGCGAAATTTAAAGACCGCGAAATTGCAGAAAATCCGCAAATTCCGCCCGAGCGGAAAGAATTTTCTGCCCATACTTACCAAATATTGCAAGTGAGCATAACCCTTTAGCCGTTTTCTTCAGTATAATAGCTAAGTTTGGGAAAGGTGATGGTTGCCCTATATATTTAAATCAAAATATAGACTGAATTGGGGTAAAGTTGATCCCATCCAATTCAAAGTAAAAACTGTCATAACAAATTTTAACCTCATTTTGAGTTGTCTCCAAGCTGATTTTCCCCCTGACGAGGTGGTACATGACTTTGAACTGATCTGTGCAGATGTGGCAAAAGACCTGAACGGATCAGTTCGAAGAAGGGAATCCCAGGAGGTGCGATGGCTTAACGCTGAGTGTTCCATAGCACCTAAGAATCTTACAAAGGCCCTCCATCCTTGTGATAAATTAAAAATGTAAGGCAGATCTGTAAGTGTACTATCGAACAAAGAAAGGACGAATTGAGGAATTTAGCTTGGGAGGATCTGGGAAGGGGCCAGTGCACTGAAAGACTCTAAAAGCTTCTGGGACATAATTAATCGCCCCCTGTTTAAGTACGAGCCTAAACCTTGGATTTATTGATCCTGGGGGCAACCTGGGAATCCCATTTCTCAGCCATATTTAATCCCAAAAAACCTTAATACATTAAGTAAGTGGGGAACTGATATTTGATCGAACATTGGCTTCAGAATTAAGTGCATCAATCACAGTGGCAGAAATTGAGGAGGCTTTAGAGAAGGGAATCTGCATGAAAACCCCTGGTCCTGATGGGGTTCCTGTGGATGTGTTTAAAAGAAACCCTAAATTATAGTCAACCTTGCTCACCAACATTTTTAAAGCTGTAGTGATTGGCCTATTCCATCAACCTGGAAGGAGACCATAGTGGTTCCAGTATACAAAAAAAGGCAACAGGAGTGACTCTGCCTGTTATAGACCAATTTCACTAATCAATGCCACTGCTAAGGTACCACCGGAGGGTCATCCTTGCACGTCTGAAGACCTGAGCGAACAGTACAGGGATTTGTGTCCAGAATATGGTTTTAGAAGGGGGATGCACACTATAGTACAGTGCCTCAATGTGTCCCTCATCATGGGCAAGTACATGAAGGCCAGGAGGGGTTCTATCCATCTGGCCTTCATGGACCTATCCAGTGCTTTCAACACAGTCAATCGGGAGAAATTGTGGGAACTGATGGAGGAAATGGGTTACGAAGAAGTCCTTATATCCCTCCTACCCAGGCTTCATACCTCTACAACGGTTGTCGTAAGATACAGCTCTAGGGGGAAAAACGAGGCCCATTGTCTCCACAGAAGGTGTCCGACAGAGTTGCATTTTAGCTCCATTCCTCTTTTTATTGTATACAAATGGTTTAGAGGCTTTTTTTTTAGAAAAGGAACTGGATTTTCCTAAAATTGGAGGCAACCCGATCCCATTGTTATCTTATGCGGATGCTGCTGTTTTAGTGGCTCTGACAGCCAATAGCCTCCAAAAGTCACTTAATGCTTTTATCGATTTTATGGCAGCACGGGACTTAAAAGTAAATTTTATTAAATGTTATGTCATGATGTGTGGCCACAAAGTAACGAAAACAAGAACATTTGAGGTTAGAGGCAAGACCATTGACAAGCTAAAAATGTTTACATATTTAGGGAATATTTTTTATTGATTCTATGAATTGGGACCATCTTATCATAGCTAGGGTCCAACATACTAGTCGGGTTGTGGAGGGGTTATTTCGCTTTGCCCGCAAGTTAGGCCATAAACCTGTGACAGAATTTGTTACCCTCTACAAAGCCAAATGTTTGCCTGTGGCATCCTATGGTGCAGGACTGGGGCTACCTTAAAACCCGACAACTGCAGGGTCTGAAAAATAAATTAATAAAAAGGTTATTGCTGACCTCAAATAGTGCCCCAACACCTTTTTGTCATCAGGAGATAGGGCTGGCCTATCTTGAAGATCAAATTGGTATTGCCCCATTCCTCCTTTGGGCCAAGATTTGGTTTTCTGAACACCTAATCTTCTCAAGGGATGTTATCAAAGATTGTACCAACTTTGATAGTGCATTGTCTATCCCCTGGCCCCTGCTTTGTGAAGGACAAGTTACATGAATTAGGTTTGGGGCACCATTATGACAATCCTACCAGTATCGATGTAAATGCGAAGCTGTTATAAAAGAGGCATTTTACGCTAGGGCACACCTGCGCTGTGCACAAATGGTAGTATCAGGCACACCATGTTCTTTTCCCGGAGAACAGCAATTTTATCTAACTTTTACCACTAACATTCAAGTACGATTTTATTTGACTAGGTTTCGATTAAGCACATTGCACTTTTTAGTGGCATTCCCTAAACAATCAGGATGGGTTCACAGCTTACCACCTTGTCCCTGTGATAATTTGGCAGCTCAAAGCATGATGCACTTTATTTTGTTCTGTCCCCTCTATAAAGAGCAGAGGAGGACATTTGTATCCCCACTTTTGAGGGAAATGCGGCCATGTACTTATATTGGTGGTTTTAATCTCTTACAGTCTTTGTCTAGTTTAACTATCTGCATTGCAGTTTCAAACTTCATTAGAGTTGCAATGTCTATAAGAAAACTCTACGAGTTATTATAGCCTAATAAAACCTGTGTACCTCTCTTATAAACAATTAATTACATGGACAAACTGTTGTGGTCGATACTACAGATGGACGTATGGGGGATTCGATGTCAGGGTTCACATTCTTCAGAACACTGTTTGAATGCTATTTATTGTCTGCTTTTAATTTTTGGTTTTATCTATTCCTCTGTAACCATGATATGTAAACTTCATTTTAGCAAGTATCCTTGTGAAACTTTAATGGTTCTGGAACCAAATAAAGGTATTCTGACTGACTGACTCAACAGCTATCCCTGAACTCTCGTTTGGGTTGGCAGATGTCTAGCTTGCTCTAGACGCAGTAACCAGAGGTGGGGCCCAAGGACCAGACGGCATACCGGCTGATGTCCTTTTACAGGATAGCGGAAAATGGTCAAGGTATAACATATTGGCAGCTACTAGCATTGTAAGGGGAGCTCCCTTACCAGAGTCCAAGAAGGGAGCACAAGTAATTCCCATACACAAGAAAGGAGATAAATCATCGCCATTTAATTATAGGCCAATTAGCTTAATTGAATGCATTAACAAAAAAAATGTTCGTCCAGACTGGTCGGGATTGGATTGATGATAATGTTTTATCACCCAATCCAGGAGATTTCCGTAGGAAGGTTAACACCATGGACCAGGTTTTCCATTTTCTGTTATTATACTGGAAAACTGTGGTGTTCGGCGGAGGCAAAATGTTTGTTGCCTTCGTTGATATCAAATCAGCCTCTGAGCTTGTTCCATGTAAGAAACTATGCCAGGTGCTCTTTGATATGGGTATTCCCTGATCTTTTGACTGTCTTAACTCCTATGCATGATGGCAAATATGCTTGATCTATGCACTTGTGGAAGAGGTGAAGGATAATGGGTTTGGGGGTTTAGATGTTGTGGAATTTGGTGGTGTGTTTTCTGGAGTTTTCGAAGGTATCGAGGCGAATAGCTTTTGAGTGCAGAGCACAACTTTTATTGAATATCGATCTTTTGCCCAAGAAAAAATAGGCCCGTAGCAAGGGAATTGGTAGCTGAGAAGGATGTGGGGAGCTGTGGTTTGTAAAACCCAACTGTTCAATTAATGGCTTGCAATTTTGTTTTTTTATTTTTGTTCAATGAAAAGCAAGAACATAAAACTGCTTTCAGACGTAAACATGAATATGTCAAACAGCACTACAGTACAAGGATCAAATACAATGAGATAATGCCAGTGAACATATACCATGAAAACAAACATAAATGAAGCACACATATGTCTATTAAAATATTTCTTAAGTTTGGATTTAGAGATTAAAAAAGTGGCAGGGATTTTCCATATGTAAAGGCAGAGAACGCGACCAGTGTTTCACACCCTCCTTCACGGTTAGTCTCATGTCTTTCACACCAATTTCATGGTGTGTTCAGTCTGGGTCCAAAGCAGAACTCCGGGTCCTAGTACCAAAAAGTTGCATTGAGGGTGCGAACAGACTATGAAACATTCTCGGGCATATCTATTCTATATAAATGTTGTGGGGAAAATTATGGGGAAATGTTGTGGGGAAAATCATAGCCTAAAGCATAGATTTAAGCGCTTAATTTGTAAAAGAACGAGTGCAGGTGTCCAAAGCTGTGCTCAGAAGTCCGCTGCTGGCGCTATTAAATGCCAGCATGCTGAATACAAAGGCTTTGTAGTCATGATGTCTCTTTAATCCACTACCAGACACTGCCAGCCACTTTATCTCACTATTGCAGGGTCCTGCGTTCTCCCTTTGTGAAAGTTTTTCCATCTTTCTCTTCCTCTTTCTTTCATCTTTGAGTGTTTTTCCCTCTCCAGCTCTCACTAAATGTCTGATGAGGAAAAATAAGTGCTGGTCCCCTAAAATTTGTGCTTGTGGACCCCACTGACAACCACCAGCACTGATAGATTGAAACAAATGTAATTGTAAACTGAGTAATTTTTCTAAATAATCCAATCGAAATGAGGGATTAATCACATTTGTCTCTAATAAAGCCTTGTTTTAACTACAAATAATGTTTTTTCATTGACAAAAGGTAGCAGAAGTATGACTTTGCCCCTACTAAAATGTAAATTAACTTTGTTCTTGGGATACACCTATTAATGAAGAAACAGCAATTCACTTTAAAACCAATGCTACCTTGGAGCCAGCATCAAATAGGACATATGCTTGTGATGTTAACAAAATATGTAAGAACCTTACCCAATGAGGTTGTTTGCTGCAAGTACACCCTTCATCAGGGTAAATGTTGACATTTGAGTATGCAGCTTTCAAAGGTTACCTCCTATTTAAAGATCACCACAATCTCAATATAGAATTGAAGGTAGCCTCAACCCACTCATACAAGAAGAAGCTCACACATTTTAGGGCGTTCCTTTTCCTAAACATGAAATTACATCTTAATGCAATCAATCAATAGGGTCCTCCATGGTACAACTCACAAATCTGATTTCAGATCTACCCAAAACTTAAATGTGGTCAAATATGGGTCCCTCATTTAGAAAAGAAAAAAAAATAGCATTTAGTTTACGAATTTAGGATAGAGCTGATAAATTCAGTTCCTCTTTGATAATACCACCTTCCAATGCCATGCCCTTCACACCAAACACAGGTACTAGTTTATCGTACTTTCAAGTTTAACAGTCAATCAATCAACGATTTTTAGAGCGCTGCTTATCACCTGAGAGGATATCCAGGCTCGGGGGAGGGAGCTACTGCTGGGAGTTTTCAGGTAAATATCCAGGTTTTTAGGCCATCTCTGAACGTCTGTAGGGTGACTGCAGTCCAGAAGTGGAGTGTGAGGCCATTCCAGGTCTTGGGGGCCAGGGAGGAGATGGTGCTGCTGCCACTTCCGCTTTTGTGGAAGTGGGGCGTGTGGGTGAGTGAGGTGGAGCGTAGTTATCTGCCGGGTTGGTGGAAGTTCAGTCTGTTCAGTCTGTGGTTGAGGTAGGCTGGTCCTTTGTTGTGCAGGGCCTTGTAGGTGAGGGTCAGCAGTTTGAACTGGCACCTTTTTTTGGATGGGAGCCAGTGGAGGGCTCTGAGGTGGGAGTGATGTGGGCTCTTTTCAGGAGGTCGAAGATGAGCCTGGCTGCATTGTTTTGGATGATTGCAGTCTGCTCAGTAGTTGTGAGGTGATGCCCATGTAGAGGGAGTTTCCAATGTCCAAGCTGCTGGTGATGAGTGCTTGGGTTACAGTGTGTCTGATATTGATGGGGAGCCATTTGAATATTTTCCAGAGCATGCAGAGGGTGAGGAAGCAGGATGAGGAGACCACGTTTTTCTGCTCCTTCATGGTGAGCTTGTTGTCGAGTATGATGAGGAGGTTTCTGGCCGGGTCTATGGTAGTGGACAAGGGGCCCAGTTCCGCTGGCCACCAGGAGTCATCCCATGGGGAGGTGATGCTCCCAAAGACGAGTACCTCTTTTTTGTCAGTGTAGAGAGGGTCAAGACTGACTTGCATATGGTTGGGTCCAAACCCGGGGTGGAGTGGTGAGCAAAAGAACAATGGAATAAACCCAGATCTTTGTGACTGGGGGTGAATGTTTGCATTGTTCAGCATTCCCTCCATCATTTTGCTTAGTGTTGAATTTGAGGCATTTGTTTTGCATCCAGCTGGGTATGCTGGTCATGCAAATGTTGAATTGGTTTTGGTGTCAGTGGGGTTTGAGGATAGGGAGAGGATGAGCTGAGTGTCGTCAGCATATGATATGATGTTCATACCACAGGATTTGATCAGTATGGCCAGGGAGGCCACATATGTGATGAACAGGGTTGGACTCATTGAGGACCCACGGGGAACGCCACAGATGATGTTCTTTGAGCGTGAGGTGTAAGGCAGGAGGTGCACACTCTGAATTCTTCCGGTGAGGAAGGAAGACTCCATTTAAGGGAATTTCCTTGAATCCCTATCTGATGGAGTCCATGTGGGGGGTTTAGTGTGACATGGTGTTGAAGGCTGCGGAGAGGTCGAGGAGAATCAAAGCTGCAGTCTCTCACTGGTCTAGTTGAGATCGAATGTCATCCGAGGCTGCAGTTAGGGTGGTTTCTGTGCTGTGATTAGTGCAGAATCCCAATTGGGATATACCCAGGAGGTAGTTGATCTCTAGGTGGTTGGAGAGTTGGCTGTTTATTGCTTTCTCCGGGACTTTAGCCAGAAATGGGAACAGGGAGCTGGGCCGGGAGTTCTTCTGGGTCAGCAGCAGTTTTCTTTTTAGCAGAGCTTTACTTCTGCATGTTTCCATTCTTTTCGGAAGGAGGCAGAGTTGATGGATGAGTTGAGGATGGCGGTGATGGAGTTGCTCCCCAGGTTGAATATGTGGTGGGGGCAGGGGTCTCTGGGTTCTCCTGAATGGATGGGGCTCGTGATGGTAGCGGTGGTTTGCATGGTTAGTTGATCCCACATAGTGATTATAGTGTTTGAGTTCGAGACCTGCTTTTGAGGAATTCGTCAAAGTTTTCACAGGTTAGTTGTGGGTCAAAGTGTTCGTAGATGGTGGCAACTTTTTTGTAGAAGAAATCTGCGAGGGTGTTGCTGAGCTCCTGCAAGGGGGTTACAGTGTTCTTGGTTGCTGAGGGGTTGGTGAACTCTTTGATGATGCTGAACAATTCCTTGCTATGGTTGGAGCTAGCTTTGAGGTTGGTGGCGAGGGCTTCCTTTGTGGCATTTATCGGGCGTCTGTGATATGTATTGAGAGCCACTTTGAATTTGGCTTGGCGTTTTGGTGTTTTGTTGGTGCGCCACATTCTTTCCAGTGAATTGCAATTTAATTTGGAGGCTTTTAGGTTAGGAATGAACCGGCTGGTGTGTCTGCCTTGTTTGGTAGGTTTGAGGGGTGCGACTATGCCAGCGCATTCCGTGATACAGGTGTTGAAATTTTGCACAGCCACCTTGAGGTTGGTGGTTGTGTCTGGGGGGTCGGTGTCGAGGGTGTTGGTCCATACATTTTCTATACCTTTGAGCAGTGCTTGTATGGTCGGTGAAAGTGTTGGGGTGGTGGTGATGGAGAAGTGGACGATTGAGTTGTCGGACCAGGTGATTTCGGAGGTGTAGCTGGATTTGATTCTGTTGCTGGCTGTGATGATCGGGTCCAGAGTGTGTCCAGCAATGTGCGTGGAGTTGGTGACAATTTGGTGGAGGCTGAGGTTGTTCATGCTCTCTATTAAGTTTGCTCTGTTGGCGTCGCTTGGGTCGTCGATGTAGAAATTGAGGTCTTCAAGGAAGATGAAGTTCTTGGAGCGGATAGCCAGGAGGCTAGGAAGTCGGAAATGTCCTTGCAGAAGGGAAGGCATGTTCCTGGTGGTTTGTAATCCATGTTGCCCCTAATGGTGGACTTGCTGTTTGTATTGAGTTTGAAATTGAAGTTTCCATAATGGGGGTGGTGTCATGAGCGGCTGCTGTGCAGTGGAGGGACTCTTTGTGGATATGGCTATACTACCTTCGTGTTTGTTGACTCGCTCTCAGTGTATTATCTTGTAGCTGCTGGGAGTGGTGGTGGCGATGTCTGGTCAGAAGCGTGGTAGATCCATGTCTCGGTGAGGAAGATGACGCCGACAGTGAGGGAGGTGATTTCTGCAGTGTGGTTGTGGAGTGATCGGGCGTTGATCAGGAGGCATTGGAATTCTCCTTTGTCAGTCGGTATGGGCCGGGTTCTGAGGGGGGGATCAACGTTGCTGGAGAATCGGCAATGTCAGCAGGCGAAGCATCCTGCCATTGATCGAGGGGAAGTGAGGCTGTAAAGGTCACTGGGATTAGAGCAGTTAACTCTGCTCTGGAGTAGCTGTGGGTGGTTATAAATCCAGGGGTTCTGGCACTGGGTGCAGTTCAGGCGCAGACAGGCACAGATGGGCTTGCCTTTGGTGCTCCTTCGGCATGCCAGCGGTGCACCCACTGCACACGTCCACTGTACGGCAGCGCTGCAGCCTCCATTAAGTAGGTTCCTGGGAGGGGGCAGGGCCTTGGGCAGGGTTAAGTGTAGGTGGGAATCAGGAGGGGGAAAACGGTTTAGTTTAGGCGGGAATCGGAAAGCAAGATTAGGAAAAAGATGCATTGTTACCAAACAGGGGAAATAGAGTCACAATTGGTGGGTTACAAGGTTACGAATAAGTGGGAGAAAAAGAAGCTTATGGGAGGCCAAAAAGAGGCAAAAGTTTTATTAGGCAGGAGGAAAACAAGGTTCATGGAGGCAAAAAGGTTACATTTAGGTAGGAAAAAAAGACAGCTTATAAAGGCAAAGAGGAGGCAAAAAGTTTATGTTTAGGCACGAAAAAAGACGGTTAGGGAGGAAAAAGTTACGTTTAGGGGTGAAAAAAGGGTTGTTTATGGAGGTAAAAGTTGTTTCTGGAGGTAAAAACTGTGGATTTAAACGTACACACCCATATATAAATATTCAAATACCCACACATATATTATATATATATATATATATATATGTATTTGTAACGGGGTCGGGTTGGGCTACCAAGACGAGTGGTGGAATCCTGATTGTACCCCTTCTGCTCCACAGACTACATCTACGAGGGGGGCCTGGGACGCGGAACCAACCGATGAGTCGTCTACAGTTCCCTTTAAGTGGGCGTATGAGGACTTCCAGGAGGACCAGCCTACCTCTGACGTCGACGATCCTGGATGGGTGAAAACGGGGAAGGCCCTGTACGCGGCGTGGGACGTCACCACCGCACCGAGGTACAGAGGAAGCGAGGAGAACCGAGCGGAGGAAGAAGACGAAGAAGAAGACGGAAGGCGAAAAGAAGGAGAGCCAGGAGGCCAACGACCCCGTGTTCCGCCGTGCCACGCTCCCGAGGGAGGAGTGTGGCTCAGCCAGGTACGGCGGCGTTGGGCGGCTTGGGTGGGGAGGAAGAGTTCCCCGTGTGAATAGCGTTGAAACCCCTGTATGTAACTACCCTCTGTGTTTCCCGTCCCCTTAAAATACCTAGTTACCTACCCCGCTCTCCTCACTCAATTCCCCCCCCCGTTACAGCACAGAGTCACTAGCGTGTTTGTTCTATACACCGGTGTCCTTCACTATCACGGGTTCCCTTAGGTGCAATACCTTGTCAGATAAAAAGACTAACGGCGTCCCTCTGTCCATTTCCTTTCTTACATGTGGATAAAACGGGAGAGCAACACCACAGTCTGGAACCCCACGGGAGTGACGACAACCGGCTGTCCAAGACGACATCCCCGACGTCTAACTCTGAACTGTGGGGCTTTCACTATCAACTACCCTGCGAACCCCGAAGACCACCACCACGGATAAAACAGAGTTTGCAAGGGAAAGACTGACATTCCGCACAAGACGCACGTTGAAAATAAAACCTAGTTTAAAAAGATATACGGGTCTAGTGTCTGTTGAGCCAGAGTTTGTTACCACTGCTAGTGTTCTCGATCCCCCTGCCCAGCCTACAGTATTGTACTGGTAAATATTAAAAGTAATTTCAGTTGTTTGTATAGGGTTAAGTGGAATGTAGAGGAAGACTTTTAACAAAAATTACATTTCATTTCGGATTAATTTTTTTAAAGCAGTAGCATTTTTGGAAAATGCAGGAACATGGGTATCAACCAGTGGTATTGAAAATCCAAACCTTATTTATTCTTCACCATTTACTATTCTTTGTAAAACCTAAAACTACATACACAATAGACACAAAGTTGGATGCAAGGCCGGCTGTCCCTTAAGAAGTTTTGCCTTGTTTTCCTCATTTTCAGCATTTTGATGCTAACCTTGACTCTTGTGGAAATCTAAACAAGGCAAGCACTTGCATACAAAATGCTTAAGTCACTAGCCAAAAACTGTTACTTGCTACTCCCACGAAAAGCAGTACATCCGGTTTGAGAGTTATTAAGATTCAGGATAGAAACAGTAGGATTGGGCGCAGGCATTGGAAAAACCTCCAAACTATGCAAAGGCAATTCATCAGCAAGTACGCAAAACTAATATTACAAAATGCAATTTTGCACTCTACCTACTATCAAATAGCTTTAAAAAGCAGGTGTGTCAACGCATATGCCTTTTCCAATTGACAAGTCGGTACTGCATGACAAGCTGTTATACAAACGTGACGTTATCCTAAGCCTATATAGAAGACATTTTTTTGTCCTTTGCCGGAACAATTTGCCTTTGTTTTTCTTGCCACGTTGTGGAGGATAGTGCGATCTTTGGTGACCTCAGTTATTTGTACAAATGGCAGTCTTGGTGCCTTGTTATTTATACTCAGGTTCCAGCTGTACAGTAGGACAAAACATCTGTACAAGATGGATTTGTTTAGAATTCTCAACTGAAACTGATACAAAATGACATTTTGTATATGTATGAATTGTATAGATACGCCTATGAATTACATAGATTTACACATTTAATGGATCCATGAAATCCAATGAGTGTACGCCTGGAATATGAGACACACAATAGATATATAGGTGGTACTATTTTCTTCATTTGCCCCCTGGAGAAATCCCTACTGCCCCTAGGAATATGGGGTGGGGGGGTGCATTCCTTTTCCTATTCTGTGATGAGAGCTTACACCTGCTCCTCATAGAAGCAGCTTTCCATTGGGAAAAGAGACCAACTTGAGGCTAACCACTAACTTTTAGTTGGAAACTCGTACAAGAATACCTGGTTTCCTGTCACTAGTTGGAGGTTGGAGTTTTAAAGAGAATCAGTACATCAACCGTCCTAGCAAGCAGTAATAAATATGATTAGTGAGCAAAAAATATATGGCCATCCTGATTTTCTAAACTTGAACCAGGGAAAGTACTTACACAAAAACGTTCAGAATTGGATACTAAGGGGATCAAATTGAAGTTGGTGGGTGCTGGGTATTTACCAAAACTATGACAGATGCCCAATCTTGATCTGGAACAATTTAAAATTTGGAATTAAAAAAAAGCTAAAAAGTAACTTTATTGTAAACTTTTCAATGCAGCTAAAATTGGTGGCCAGATTCAGTATCTTGTTTAAACGTGCTATGTACATATATTATGCTTTATGTGGATTTAAGCTGCCTTAATAACTACATTTTGCAAAAATGTTATCCTTTTGATATTCCTATATTTTAAATGTAAGTAATTCATTTTTGCGCAGTTCCCTCAGGTTTCGATTGGACCTATGGACTCTGGACATATGATATTTAGATTTCTCATGCAGTCGTAGCCCTGTTTCTCTAAAATTTGCTCAACATTTTGGCACTGTTGCATGCATATCTCAGATGGGAAACATCCTTTACAATACAGTTTTTCCTTGTATGCCTTTACCACCCAGATGCCTTTACTATGCAGATTAAATGACAAATTACGAGTTCGGCGTAACCCATTGAGGTGGTCCGTGGACCAGGATTTGTCAGGACCCTATACTTATTAGTTCTACTCTGCCACTCTGATCGACCAATTCTAACATGGTTGTATAGCTAACCAGAAATGCCAGCAGCACTCAACAATAAATGTCCTGACCCACTACATTACTCTGAGGTTCAATATTACCTCCTGCTATCAGTGGATGGAAATGTGTCGAAACTCTCACCACAAAATGTCAGATAGCGAATTTTGAGAGAATGACAGGCACAAAAGGCAATTCTGAATCAAGTGGATGGATTTGTAAAACCCAAATGTGACATTTCTGAAGGAGGGATTAGGGAAATCTGTTTGGATCTGCTGGGAGGAGTTCAAGTAGGTTTAATTAAAGGACTCCAGTAAGAGCCATCTTCAACATGTGCGGGTATGCTCTTCCTCGTTTTATCTATACAATTCCCTCCCTGCTTTCTCTCTAATGCATGAGTGCCTTTATCAATCATGGATCAAATTAGCATTCATGTCCATCAACTATGTCGTATGTCCTAAATGATTTTATAGAGATATCATTTTCATGCAAGGACTCTTGATCTCCTAAAACCCAATATATTGCATTAATGAGATGAATTATGGATTTTGGTTGAAGCAAGTTCTGTCTCTCTTTCCATTCCACACATATTTTTATACAGTTGTCTCAATTAGTTATCATTCACCATGGAACTGGCCATTTGGTGGCTGCCATAGCTTGGATTGTATGAGCAAAGTTGTAATGATGTTTGTCGGAAGGGTGGGCCTGGAGGCCACCTCCCTCATTTAGGTGAAGGTAGGAGGAGATGTTGAATGAAGGTGTCTGCATTCTGGTGTCATGAGATGCCTTGTTGCATCAGCAGGATAACTCATAACTGTTGAAGCAGTGGAACCCAACTTATTTCCACCCCGGTATGAAATATTCTCATTGAGAAGAAAATGTCAAGTAGAGCAGGTAGCATGTGTGGAGGCAGGACAACCTCTTCACTTGTTCATCTCTAGTAACTTGTACTCACCTTGTCCTTTTGGTTCTTGTTGCAGCAATGTTGGCGGGCCTACAACCCTTCACAAACTACGCCCTCACCCTAACAGCTTGCACTCTGGTCGGCTGTACCGAGAGCTCCCGTGCATTGAACATCTCTACTACAGAAGAAGGTAATTCCAAAGGTCTTGACTTCCACATTTCAGTCATGAATAATAAAACAGGAGCAGAGCTAAACGCTGCAAAGCCATTTGCTGGAAAACCCCAACCTAATTTGATGACAAAGTGCATTGCCAGACTGTAATTGCTCCATTTTTGGGGGGCGCGCGAAAATGAATCAAACTCCATACCCTTTAATGACATGCATCTTTAATAGCTGTAATGCAGATTAATGGGCTTTTTAATTGCTGTTACATTGTTCATGCAAGAGCCTTGTCATTAATACGAAGCATCTGAAAGATTAATGAAAGCTTCCTCATTTTACTGTGGCTCTGAAGTAAATCCAGAGACAGACTGACTAAAAAGAATTGATTGTATGGCACAGTATGAAATTGAGAATCAAACAGTTGATTTCCACGGTCTCTTTCAACAGTTAAACACTAGAGCAGGCAACAATTATTTCAGTGTGATGGAAATGCTAAATGCCAGTTGGGACATGTATTAATCATTGAGTGGTCTGCTTCTCCCTTCACGTGGTGCTTGTACATTGTAAAATAAACATTGCAATAATACTGAAAGGCACATGTTTGCAGGAAGACACAGCACTGCACATGGTCCAGGCTGGTACTGCATGAACATGGAAGTCACGGGCTATGTCCAGGTTAAAGGCATGCTGCATTACGTTTGAGAATAAAACGAGATTTAAGAGCACAAGCCAGAGCTCCCTTTGCATTTTGGCACATAAGGATTCTCGCTTTCGGTCATTCAGTTTGGCAACCAGGATGCTGTGTTAGTAGATGAGAAATACCTGAAACTAAAGATTCATATTAGAAGATATATCTTTGTATATGACATTCTCCGGCTTTCCGAAAACATAAAACTTAGTAGCAACAAATGCTTGATTTACGGCTGGTCAAGTTATTAATCCTTTTTTTCCGTGGTCCCATGAACAACTCGTCTTCAATGTTTTGCCACCACTCTCCCACACACAATCAAACTTGAGCTATTTAGGGATATTTTCATTTGATACAATAGGCTACTCTGTCCCTGTTGGACTGTGCTTAGGAAAAGTTGATATAAAAAATTAAAACCAACCTACATTTTGAGTCTTTGTTCAAATAAGGATACCATAGCATGAGAAACATAGACTGGGGTTTAACACTTCACTTGATATTAAGTACAAATAAGTACAAATAAAGTGTGTTACAATGTCCACCTATTGTTAAAGGTAGCAACCAGTTATTGTCCACTCATTCGAGATGATTTTGCCTTTATGTGATGCACGTAATCAGATGCCCAAAAAATCTCTTCAAATTAAGCAACTAACCCCCAGATTCATCAAACCCGAATGCTGCGATTTTTAAATTGCGAGAAATACAGAATCGCAATTTAGAAATCGCAGAATGGTATGCATGAAAATTTGCGATAAAAAAAGCGAATCGCAATCGGCCGCAATTGCCGATTGCGATTTTCCCAATATCGCATAAAATTCGCAGAATCGGCCGTTTTCCCTGTTGAAATTGCGATCTCGCAATTACCGAAATCGCAAATTGCGATCTCGCTAATTGCGAGATCGCAAAAACGGGAAGTCGCATTTCGAGCACAGTGATGACATCACAACCAGGAAGCAGGCAGTTCCCACCCACATTCTGCATACTGAGCCTGAAGTGGAAGCAGCACTGTCCAGAGCTCCACTCCAGACCACCTCCAGCTCAAATTCAGGAGACACCCCAGTGCAGAAAATGTCCCAGGAAGCAGCAGGGGGCAGTACCTCAGAAAGGAAAAGGAAAATAAAGTTTTCCAAACAAGAATTGGAATACCTCATAGAGGGAGTGAGCAAAGACCACGACCGTCTCTTTGGGAAGGACTCAAGGAGGGTGCCTGAAGCGGACAAAAGAAGGATATGGATGCGCATCTGCGCCAAAGTAAATTCCGTGGGAGTGACCCAGCGCTCCATAGAAGATTTAAAGAAGAGGTGGTACGACCTCAGAGGGCGTGCCAAGGAGAGGATTGCAGAGAGGCTGGGGGAGCGTGTCGCAACAGGAGGAGGAGATGCCACTGTCCCACCCAACACCCCACTTGAGGATCTCGTGAAAGACACCCTGAACCCCCAGGCATGCGTGGGGTTAACCCAGCTGCACTCCTCCCGATCCACCCAAGATTCACAAGGTAAGTGCCATGCGACTGCGACCCGTTCCCCTGACAATGGCCATGACCCCAGAGCAACCCATCAGCAACCCCAGTCATGCAGACCATGCACACCAGAAAAGCCCTATTGCATTGTGGGACATGTAGTCTGACCACATTTTCCATCTAGCCCCAATACAGCCAGTCCTGTCCGGTGAGAGTCAATCCTACAGCCAGTCAGGGAATGTTAGCCTGCATGCATGTAGCAACCTTCTATGTGCAAGATACATGTCATTAATTACCGTCCACTTTACATCACAGGTGGCGCTGCAGAACCCAGCACTGACAGCGAGGCACTGCAAATAGTTGATGAGCCAGAGGACACCGAGGGAGACGTCTATCCATCCCCTCAACCAGGACCATCAGGGCAAGCTGCAGCACCAGCAGTAGTACAACTACCTGCCCCTGTGGACAGTGCCACCTCAGCGCCAACAGGTGCGCCACAACCGCAGCGTGTGACACACATGCCAGTGGGACTGACAACAACAGCTGCAGCACGTAAACAAACCCGGCGCACTGCCGCTGTGAGAACCCAGTCCAGCGGACTGGTGAGGGTGGCGCGCACCACAACACCACGCGCTGGCAGGGGGGTGAATATGCGGGCACCTGGGCTCTCCATTGAGTGCCGTATGCTCCGCATACACCAGAAACAAGCCCGTCATCACGCAGCAATTCACCTACAGCTGCACAAGACCGCTAGCAATGTGGGACAGCTGTCAGACAGGATGGAGAGGATGATCGCTGCAGTGGAGGCCAACACCCAGGCCATGTTGACCCAGCGGGACGTCAACCGGCGCCACCACCGCCAGCTGCTGACCCGCCTGTCTGCGTACACGCGGTCAAACTACATAATAGGGAATGCCACCTCCCAACTCTCACGACGCTTGTTGGCCATGCAAGGGCAAATGGTCCAGTGCTGCCAGGATGTCGCAGGAGCACTGGAGCAAGTTACCAATGCAGTGCAGGGTCTGCAGGCAACTGGCCAGGCGGGTGGGGGGATGACACTAGTGAGGCAAACTCAAGCAACAGTGTCAGGACCCCTACGCAGGGTCTAGTAATTAGCGGTACTGAATGGCCTGCAACATGTCAAGACTCTTCACTTAATGGGACTTGGACAGAAAGAGTACGACGTAAGAGAACTAAGATGGCCGCCGCTTTAGAAAGACAGGTCGGCGGTCTAGTCTCTACACTGCAGCAGTGAGGAAACTAAGGTGCCGCGCAAGCGCGTCAAGAAACGCGCACTTCACCGCGGTTTTCAGCCGGAGAACAACGTAGAACCTGCGTTCCAGTTAAATAGTTTTTAGCCCCCGTAGGTTATAATGTTTTGACCCCGTAGTGTATTAAGGCTGGAAACAAACCGTTTCCGATGGTGACTCGCAGAACTAATTCCGCGCAAGTTCTTGTCACAGCCGTTACGTCTCAGAGTGGAATCAAGGTTGTCCCTGAGGAGGAGCTCGTATTCGGCGCACAGAGTCAAGCGCGAGTTCGAGTCCTTCCGTGTGTGTCACAGAGTCGAGCAAAAGTTCAGAAGAGCACCGAGACATTGAGCTGGGAAGAAGAGTATTACATTACAAAGCTAAGTGGAAGTTTAAATGAGCCTGTAATGAACTGTTAGCAATACTTACCAGAGTAAATTTCAGTATACCGTCATTCTGCAGATAGACCTTAAATAAGGGAGAGAGACAGAGAGAGACCTCAGTGTCATAAGGAAGGAAACGAAAAACGTACAGAAAAGACAACACAGTGTATATATGTTAATACTTACCAGAGACTGCTAAATACTGCCACAACCCTAGAAAGAGGAATAACAGAGGTTAAGGAAGTAGGATGCTCGCAGAATAGCAGAGGAATAATAAGAAAAGGAACAGACAGAGAAAAGAAGTTAATAAGAGCTCGACTGATTAGTGAAGTAAGTGCATAATCCAGATATCTAAATAATAGAGGCAAGCAAAGGCAGACAGGGAAAATAATATATCCTTTTCTTCCCTGTAGTTACAACTAATTGAGCGAGTTAAAAAGAATATCTACAAGATTAATACAGAAGAGAGGCTAGAGTCCTGAAGAGTGAGGGTAGGTAACACAAAGGGAAGAGAGAGTAAAATAAATCCCAGAACAGAGTAAGCTAGTTTCGTAACTGTATGTTATTTTCTAGGTTCCAAAGAAGATAGAAGTAATAGCGACTTAATGGACTGAAGGAGCCACTCAGGACCAGTCTCTTCTTTGTTTGTTATTTTATCCAATTCCCCCGTCCCCCAGGGTAATGGTTTGGAGGTTCTGTTCAAAGACCTAAAGACATTGCTTAAGAGGATTAGGGACCCAGCATCTCTGTTCCCGTGCAAGAACCAGTAAGCTAATAAGCTAAGTAGTATTCAGGTCTGACAGAGTGAAGTGCCCAAGTTGCCTCAGCACCTGAACAGAGATGGTGAAGGGAATTGACCTGCAATCCCTAGGAACAGTCCTAGACGCTATACAGAAGGAATTGATTGCAGTCAGAGAAGATAATCGTAACCTTAGACAGGAGGTAGTTAATTCCAGAAAAGAAACTGCAGAATTAGCGCAAAGACTAAGACAATCTAGTACCCTGGAAAGGGAAGCGATGAATCCAGTATTAGAAGCCACAAATAGATCCACCATACAAGTAATCCATTCACTATCTCCTGTTATACCATTAGCCGCTCCTGAGAGATTTAATGGGGATCCACAGAAAGCACACATTTTTCTCTCACAATGTTCATTACATTTTATGTGCCGCCCTTCGATATTCCCTGACGCGCAGTCCAAGGTGGCCTTCATACTGTCTTATTTAAGTGAGGATGCAGCGTCATGGTCTATGCCCTTAGTCACCCGGGATGACCCCTTGTTAAGAAACTTTGAAGAATTCAAACAAGAATTCCTTCGGATATTTGATCGACGGAGAATATCCCAAGTAGTGGATAATGAGTTACTGGATTTGTGGCAGGGGAATCGAGATTTGATAGCGTACCTGGCTCAGTTTAATAAACTGGTGGTGGAGACTGACTGGCCTGAGAGCAAGAGAGCGGCAGTGTTTTATAGGGGTCGAAGAGATGAATTAAAAGATACCTTAGCCCAGATTCCAAATCGACCCACCGAGATTTCTATACTTATAGACTTGGTCTTGGAGATAGATTTCCGACAGGGAGAAAGAAGATGAGAAAAGAAAAAGACCCTAGAGCAATAGCTCCCAGGTACGATAGAGCTCGATCAGACGGTATAAGAAGTTCTGAGACACAACAAGGAGCCCATGCAGATTGGAACTATAAGAGGGCCCTTATCCAAAGAAGAGAAGGACAAAAGAAGATCTAGTAATTTGTGTATGTACTGTGGATCCGGGGGACATTTCGTTAGAAATTGTCCGAAGAGACCTAAAATAGCCTTCAAGCCGAAGGAAAACTAATGGCACCACCTGTGGGAGGAGTTGAACAAGTGAGTGCGATCCAAGGAATGACTCCAGGGGAACATCGAGTAGCGAATACATTACAGGCTGCGGCTCCGCATCTAAACTTATCAATGGAAGTGAGATTTAGACAAACGACCTTAACGGAGGTGTCAGTCATGATCGATTCAGGGGCCACCGGAAATTTTTGCGACTTGAGGTTCGCTGCAAAGGTAGGCATACAAGCAATCAAGAAGATCAAGAGTGAGCCAGTCCGGGCAGTTGATGGAACGAACCTTTCGTCGGGTCCCATTGTGAGCCACACAGAACCTATTCAACTGATTTCAACTGATGGGCATAAGGAAAAAATTCTGTTTAACTTGATCGATGCTCCACAGTTCCAACTGATTCTAGGTCTCCCATGGCTCACCGAACATAATCCCACAATAGACTGGAGTTCTAGAACTATTGTAATGGTGTCAGAACCAGTCTTTTCTGCTGGCAGTGACACAGGAGCCGAACGACGTAAGCTCCCAATTCCTCCCCAGAACTCCCCAGCCACACACGAATTTTGAATGCGTAGCCAGAAGAGCCCCGACGGGGAAAGGGGTATTGGACAGAGAAGAGAATGCACACAATTGTAGTCTTCTTTCTTCTTTTCGTCTTTTTCTTTGACTACTCTTGTTCTGCTCTGCTGACTTGACAATGCTGTAAAATAAAATCACATATAATTCTCCCTGCTCCTTCTTAACTACGCTATTGATTCTCTAGTTAAGTAGTGACCTACCCAAAGAGCTGTGTGCTTGTTCCTCTCTTCTATTCTGTTGTTCTTCTGTTCTGAGTTGTGAATCACTGTAAGGAAATGTACTGTGTTTATTAAATCTCTTTCTTTCCTTAAACCCTCTTATCTTTATTTTATTTCTTGGGGCTCACCTACAGAACAGTGAACAACTGCCTTGTAATTATTCTTCTTGCTTCACCTTTTTATTTTCTCTGTAGTTGCTTCACTACTCGAAATTTCTCCTAAACTCTTACTCTTGTTTGTCGAACTTCTTGTTTATTCAGACTTAATCTTGTATCACACTCTAGTCTCTTTAACAAATTATGTAGGTTAATTGGTAGTTCTGAAAATTCTACAGTACTTCTATGAATACAGGAATGTACACCACTTCTCGATAAAACACTGCGCTCTAAGCATTACTCGCATGCCTGAGAAACATACTGTCTTATGGAAATGAAGAGTAACGTTTTTTCTTTTAGCTTACTAACTCGAGTCACGTATTAATTTTCTAGAACCTGGAACCGTCTTACTTGAATTCAGTTGATACGCTAATCTTCTGTCACTCTGGAAAGAACTCGCGACGCGTTTATCTTTTCCCTGACTAAACGCGACGCGCAGATACACCTCCTACTCCTCTCGATAATCAGGTGAAGTGCGCAGTTCTCCGCGCGCCTCACCGACATCACTCGAATCCTTCTGGCGGACTAGAGCGCTAACCTGTCCTCCTTTTCGGAACATCTTGCCGCCATTTTGCAGTCTGCCCTGCGCCCAATGCTGCTTCCACAACTTTGATAAGGCTGCTATTACCATTCCTCTAGAATTCTTCAGAACTAGCTTCTTTTTATTGGATCGACAGACTGGGGACCTGACAAATGGATTCAAGTTATTACCACGATAATTGTTTTGGCACTGAAGAGAACCACCTAGAGTGCAATCCGGCTTTATCTTTGTGTTCAACCGGTCATTCAATGTGTGTAATCAATGTCCAAGAAATACCCGAGGAATATAAGGAGTTTGAGGATGTGTTCAACGAAGTGGAAGCCGAACAACTACCGCCACATCGAGTCTATGACTGCAAAATAGACCTGGAACCAGGTTCGAACTTACCATGCAGTCGTGTTTATGCACTGACGGAAAAAGAACACCATCATTTAAAGGAGTATTTGGATAAATACTTGGCCAATGGTTTTATTCGGCCCTCTCAGTCCCCTGTCTCATCTCCTTTATTTTTCGTGCCAAAGAAGGAAGGAGAATTGCGGGCATGCATCGACTACAGAGCCATCAATAAGATTACAAAAAAAAATCGATATCCTTTACCTTTAATCTCAGTACTTCTGGATCAGGTGAAGGGAGCTCAAATCTATACCAAACTAGACCTAAGAGGAGCATATCACCTGGTTCGAATGCGTGAGGGTGACAAGTGGAAAACGGCATTCCAGACGAGGTTTGGGCTTTTTGAATATCAGGTGATGCCCTATGGATTGTGCAACGCCCCAGCTGCTTTCCAGCATTTCATCAATGACATCCTGAAGGAATTTATTGACCAGTGCGCAATTGTATACATGGATGATATTTTAATCTACTCGTCCGATGTAACAAGACACCAAGAGCAAGTGAAAGGAGTTTTGAGGAAGCTACGAGAAAATAAATTGTTCGTAAAATTGGAGAAGTGTGCTTTCCATGTGTCGCAGGTGGAGTTTTTGGGTTTCGTTCTTTCCCCTTCCGAAATATTGATGGATCAACGAAAAGTTGAAGCAGTAACGAATTGGGAATCACCTGCGAGTGTGAAGGAAGTTCAGAGCTTCATCGGATTCGCAAATTTTTATCGAAGGTTTATTAGCGAATTCTCCAGAAAAATTCTCCCTCTCACGAAATTACTGAGGAAGGGAATTAAATTTGAAAGGTCAAAAGAGTCGGAGGAAGCCTTTCAATCTTTGAAGAAAGATTTCACCTCGGCGCCTGTTCTGTTACATGCAGACCCGTCGGAACCCTTTTATGTAGAGACAGATGCTTCAGACCAGGCTGTGGGGGGAGTGTTGTCCCAGCGACATAAGACCACAGGGCAGCTGCACCCGGTTGCTTACCGATCCAGAAAGTTGACCCCGGCAGAGATTAACTACACAATTACCGAGAAAGAGCTATTGGCTATTAAAGACGCCTTTAAGGAATGGCGACATTACTTGATGGGAGCCCAGCATCAAGTGACGGTGCCAGAACGCTTACACCCAGACAATTGAGATGGTCTTTATACTTTGCAGATTACGATTTTGTGATTACCTATCGTCCGGGAGCTCAAAATGGGAAGGCGGATGCGTTATCCAGAATCGGCACGGAAGCTCAGAAAACTCTTATAGAGAATCAACCAATCATTCCCGAGGCAAGGATTATTGGGGCCACGACTTCCATCAACCTGAAAACAACCATCGCAGAAGTTATGAGTCCAGAGACAATGCAAGAATGGGTTAAGAGAGATGCAAACAGGAAGATCATTCGACAGTTGCCATAGTGGGAGAGGTGTGGCGCCGCGGCCAGGGCGACTGACGCTGGAATCTGGGGATCAGGGTTCGATCCCCGGCTCCGGCGGCAGGTTAGCCCAGCACCATGTGACTCTGGGCAATAGCTTGCTTAATCTTCCCGACGGCCCCCAGCGCCTAGAGACCCTTACGGGTGATTGTGCACTTTACAAATGTGGATTATTATTATTACTACCAAGACACTTTGTATATTCCCACAACTGAATTACAGCAACAAATAATGCGCAAATGCCATGATGACAGACTAGCTGGGCACAAAGGAGAAGCCAAGACCGAAGAGCTAATCAAGAGACATTGGTGGCCGAAAATAACCTCAGACATTGAGAAGTATGTTAAGTCCTGTGAGGTTTGCGCAGGGAAAGTCGGAACAGCAGGCACCGAAAGGCCTATTACAGCCCTTACCCACACCACCTCATCCATGGCACACAGTAACACTTGATCTTATCACGGATTTACCAAACAGTCAGGGTTTCAATACCATTCTAGTAGTAGTGGATGCCTTTTCTAAGATGGCCCATTTTACAGCATTAAAAGGGGTTTCCTCTGCTAAACAACTAGCCACCCAATTCAGTTCCCAGATAGTAAAGATACATGGGATTCCTAAAATAATAATCTCAGACAGGGGTCCCCAGTTTGTATCTCATTTCTGGAGAGCCTTTATGGAAGGGTTAGGAACAGAAGTCAGATTTTCCACCAGTTACCACCCAGAGACTGATGGACAGACTGAGTGGGTGAACCAAGAACTAGAACAGTATCTACAATTGTATCTTCTGAAGGAAGAAGGGGATTGGTCTGACTACCTGTGGACGGCAGAGTTCGCCCACAATAATGCTAAGAGTAGTTCAACAGGGGTATTCCCCCTTTTACTTAAATTATGGCAGGCACCTAAATTCGACTATTCGACAAACAGACATAACAGTACCAGCGGTTAAAGAGTTAGTTTTGCATTTGCAACAAACACAGCTAAAGGCTATTGACAACCTAAAAGTGGCCAAGGAAAAATACAAGGGCTATGCTGATCGGAAGCGACGTGAAGGTCCTTCCTTAATGCAAGGAGATTAAGTTTGGTTGAGCACAAAACATTTAAGATTAAAAGGTAACAGTAAGTTTCAACCCCGATTTATTGGCCCCTACCTAGTGGAAGAAAGAATCAATCAGGTTACCTATCGATTGAAGTTACCAGCAAAATTAAAAATTCACCCAGTTTTTCATGTATCCTTGTTAAAAAAGGTTTCCACAGATCTGAGAACACGATCACCTCCAAAACCAATTCAATTAGAGATAGGAACAGAGTTCGAAGTCAAGGAAATTCTAGATTCCAAGAGATCAAAGGGAAGACTTTACTATCTAATAGACTGGAAGGGTTATGGTCCAGAGGAAAGATCTTGGGAGCTGGATGTGGATGTTCATGCCCCCAGGCTAATTAAGTAATTTCACCAATGGTTCCCCATGAAGCCCAGAGAGGGAGAACCTGCCTTGTTGGGGGGTACTGTCAGGACCCCTATGCAGGGTCTAGTAATTAGCGGTACTGAATGGCCTGCAACATGTCAAGACTCTTCACTTAATGGGACTTGGACAGAAAGAGTACGACGTAAGAGAACTAAGATGGCCGCCGCTTTAGAAAGAAAGGTCGGCGGTCTAGTCTCTACACTGCAGCTGTGAGGAAACTAAGGTGCCGCGCGAGCGCGTCAAGAAACGCGCACTTCACCACGGTTTTCAGCCGGAGAACAACGTAGAACCTGCGTTCCAGTTAAATAGTTTTTAGCACCCGTAGGTAATAATGTTTTGACCCCGTAGCGTATTAAGGCTGGAAACAAACAGTTTCCGTCGGCGACTCGCAGAACTAATTCTGCGCGAGTTCTTGTCACGGCTGTTACGTCTCAGAGTGGAATCAAGGTTGTCCCTGAGGAGGAGCTTGTATTTGGCGCACAGAGTCAAGCAGGGTTCGAGTCCTTCCGTGTGTGTCACAGAGTCGAGCAAGAGTTCAGAAGAGCACCGAGACATTGAGCTGGGAAGAAGAGTATTACATTACAAAGCTAAGTGGAAGTTTAAATGAGCCTGTAATGAACTGTTAGCAATACTTACCAGAGTAAATTTCAGTATACCGTCATTCTGCAGATAGACCTTAAATAAGGGAGAGAGAGAGAGACCTCAGTGTCATAAGGAAGGAAACTAAAAATGTACAGAAAAGACAACACAGTGTATATATGTTAATACTTACCAGAGACTGCTAAATACTGCCGCAACTTCACAACCCTAGAAAGAGGAATAACAGAGGTTAAGGAAGTAGGATGCTCTCAGAATAGCAGAGGAATAATAAGAAAAGGAACAGACAGAGAAAAGAAGTTAATAAGAGCTCGACTGATTAGTGAAGTAAGTGCATAATCCAGATATCTAAATAATAGAGACAAGCAAAGGCAGACAGGGAAAATAATATATCCTTTTCTTCCCTGTAGTTACAACTAATTGAGCGAGTTAAAAAGAATATCTACAAGATTAATACAGAAGAGAGGCTAGAGTCCTGAAGAGTGAGGGTAGGTAACACAAAGGGAAGAGAGAGTAAAATAAATCCCAGAACAGAGTAAGCTAGGTTCGTAACTGTATGTTATTTTCTAGGTTCCAAAGAATACAGAAGTAATAGCGACTTAATAGACTGAAGGAGCCACTCAGGACCAGTCTCTTCTTTGTTTGTTATTTTATCCAATTCCCCCGTCCCCCAGGGTAATGGTTTGGAGGTTCTGTTAAAAGACCTACAGGCATTGCTTAAGGGGATTAGGGACCCAGCATCTCTGTTCCCGTGCAAGAACCGGTAAGCTAATAAGCTAAGTAGTATTCAGGTCTGACACACAGCAGCCAATCTGCGCCACTGGTGATAGTACCCCGCCGCAGCACCAGGCCCACTGCTGCCTCACGGGCAAATCCTGAGGAAGAGCTGGAAAGACGACTGGGAGCGTTCGCCCGGAGGCGCCATTGACCATTTCTTTAGTACCATGAAGGGCCATGCTGCTGAGACAAGCATGCCCTCCTCAAATACATGGGAACATATGACTCAATATAGCTCTCATGTTACTGTGTGAGAAATTACAACTTTACCGTGAACAAAACAATAAAAAATATTCAGTACCAGTTAATCTGACTCATGTCATTATTTGAATTGTCATGCATGAGTGAAGTGTTGGGTGAGGGGAGTGGGTGCACTAGAAACAGTTGATAGTGATTTGGTTGCAGCGCCTGTGTCCTTCTGCAGTATTCTCCCAGCGTGCTGGACACACATGTGCAGGTGGGTGGTTGTGCCCTTCCGACTCACTGCCAGAGAACTCTACAGGTATCCTGCGCTTGGTAGCAATGTTGTGGAGTATTGCACACACGGCCACCTCAGGCTCGTATTTGAGGGCCCCACCAGTCTTGTGAAGTATGCGGAATCGGCTCTTCAAAAGGCCAAATGTCCTATCAATGCAATTTCTTGTGCGTATGTGTGCAGCATTGTAACGCCGTTGCTGTGGTGTTGCAGGGTTGAGGTATGGGGTGAGGAGGTACTCACGGAGACCGTAGGCACTGTCACCTGAATGTAAGGAGCAGAGGGTGAGTGCATGTTATGCGCAGCTACATGGTCACAGTGTAGATTTTGGTGGCATGTGTACTTACCAAGTAGGTGTCCTGCGCCGAAGTCTCCCCTGGCCAGTCGTGTGTGCATGCCGCTGTGCCGGAATATGAAGGACTCATGTGTGCTCCCCGGTTATTGTGCCACTATGTCCGTGATGATTGTCTTAGCGTTGCACACCATCTGGATATTCAGGGAGTGGTAGGACTTGCGGTTCCGGTACATGTATTCAGTTTGTGCAGGTGGGCAGATGTGGATTTGGGTACAGTCAATGCATCCTATTACATGTGGGAATTGCGCAATGTTGTAGAAATGAAGCTTGTTTTGATTCAAGTCCTGTTGGGTGGTGGGGAATGTGATGTAATGGTGTAGCCGGGTCAGCATAGCCTCCAGGAAACTCCTTAGGCAGCGGGACATGGTGCTCTGGGAGATCCCCCCTGCAACAGCGACTATCCCCTGGAAGCTTCCGGAGGCCAGGAGGTGCAGGCAGCACAAGACCTGGACATGGGTGGGCACGGCATTGGTCCTCCTTGTTGGGTGCTGCAGCAGGGGGTCTAGGTCCTGGATCAGCTTAGTGATCATTGCCCCATTCAGGCGGTACTTGGAGTAGATTTGCTCCGCAGTTTGGCCCAGAAGGGTGACCCGCAGGCGGAATATTCGCTCCTGGATCCTGCGTCTGTTCCTTGCTGCAGCCTGGAGCCTTCGCCGTCTGACCACCATGTATAGTCCAGGCATTATGAGAGTCCTCATGCTCCTACTGTGTCTCCTTAAGTGTGTTTGATGAGGCCTGCACCTGTGGCTCGTTGTTTTTTTTTAAACTTTTTTTTCTTCTTCATGGTTACCACCTGGTTTGGGTTCTCCTTAAATTGCGCCTCGCAAAATGCTATTTTCTGATTTTTCGCAATTAGCGACTTTTCATGAATTGCATTTGTGAATTTGCTAACTCCGATTCGCTATAGGGGTTCCTCCTAGATTATGTGAATTATTTTGCGAATTCGCAATGATTTTTTTGCGATTCCGCATTTTTTACATATTCCTTTCATAAATTGCTTTTCATTGAATTGCGATCGCAATAGCTAATTCGCAGCTATTGCGATCGTAATTTTGCTTGCTGAATCTGGCTGTAAGAGTTGCCAGGCATGAGAGTTCTCGCAAAGGTGTGAGGGTATCATTTATAGAGTTTTGGTGTAGATGCCCTACATCAAAGTGAAAGGGCAGGAATGCACCGTATTTATCCAATATGGTGCATTCCAGTCCTTCACCCCGTGCTAGCTCTGTTTCTGCAGCCATGCGTCAACACATGGCCCATTACACCAATGCAGGCACCTTCCTTCACAAAACCAATCCTGGGAGATTTTTTCCTACTTCTATGTGTGCTGCAGATTGCACCACAAATGGAAAGAGGAAAAAATGACGAGAAATAAAGTTATTTCTCCTTGTTACGCCTCCTCTAGGGAGGCGTAAGGTTTTAGCACATCCCCAGGTTTCCATGTTTTTGTGAATCTGGGAAAGAATCAAATCTATGGGTGTTGCATGGGAACACCCATTTGAGCTGCATTGCCTTACTCCCTACACAAGTGGCGCTGCGTGACCTTATAAATATGATTTTATAATTTGCGCCGCAGGAGCATCACAAAAAAAACTCTCCAGTGATGCAAGGGGCTCATAAATATGCACTGAGTGTCTAATTTGAAGTGAATACCTCCCATTTGTTTTGCTATTAGATGCCACGTTGTCTGTTGCTGCCCCAAGTGGATGCAGGGAACTGTGCTATTGCATCTCTGGTTCAAACTGCATTATTACAGCAGGAATGTCCAGTATCATCTAACACACAGAGGGCCTGATTTAGAGCTCGGCCGACAGATTACTCGTCACAAACGTGACTGATATCCCGTCTGCCATATAATGCAGTTGTAATACAGCAGATGGTATATGTGTCACATTTGTGATGGAGTAACCCATCTGCCGAACTCTAAATAAGGCCCAGGGTGTGATTTCGTCATACCCAGCAACTTTTTAGAAGAGGATATGACCACTGGGGCCCTGCCTTGTTGATTTAAAGTCAATTTGGATCTTTTACCACTGCTTTTTTAATTTCGATCCTGGAACCTCTATTATTTTAAGCAGGACTTGACTCCACAGCAAGATTGCTTTTTCACATTTGCAAATTCTGTTCACAATGCACCAAACATTCCAGTATTTCAGAAGAGATTTTAAAAAGTAATCGGGAGAATGTATTTAAAATATGAGACAAACTTTCTGAAGCCGTCATTTTGTATAATTTTAGACGCCCTCTCATGAAACCATCTTGAGCTCAAGAAAAGTGGCAAAGTCTTATTGTGGAAGTTCCAACATATTTTTGCGGGTACTGTACTCCCTTTGTTTAGTAGCTCGTTAGACTTGCAGCTTTTGGAACCAGATGCCTGGATATATCCTAAGGCTTCAACTGCACTTACCTAGACTCCTTGGAGCCCTACTCTGACACAGCATCCTGGTTGGTCTAAGTGGACATTCTTCTTCCAATAAAATTTTCTGAATGTGAGTTTATAAAACTTCACCAGGCTAAATTGATGAGGGGAGCTTAGCCCAAATTTCCTCTTTTGTGGAACGTTCTAAAAATGTTCATTACTTTTTTACATTCCTTTTGATATGAATTAAGCACATTACCTGAGGTTTTGGTGGTATGTTTTGAGACTCTTATCAATATTTTTCATTTTCATGTTATATTTTTATTTTGAAGGTAAAATATGCTGAACCTTGTAAATTCCTTGTTTTGTGCTGCATTGTTGCCTTGTTGGTTAACACATTTAATTCATCTCAGGCCAAGATATATAAGTCTACCAAGGCTATTCTGTTTGAAAATGGTTTTCCTCTGATGGAACTCTTGATTGGGCATTGAGGGGCCTCAGTCACATCTCAATAAAGACTGTGATATTTTCCCCTGACAAAATCTTACAGCCATTTTTATGTAGTTCATCCAGCCTGTGTTATCCTACCTTCCACTCTGTGATATCCTACCTTTTCTAGAAAAGGGTGCCCAAGACATGGAATTGATTTGCTAGTCTTAAACATAAATATTGAAAGTATGATTCACAATTAATATGTGTCTCATTGTGGGGTGGGAATACTTGCCTAAATGCCTTTATTTGGCTACGAATTGTACTTTGGAGGACCTCCTAAAATGTGGCATTTCATGAGAATCATGTTGGTCATCTTAAATCTGGTATCTCATTACCTGAGGATCATAGTGAATCATGTGGAGTGGTTCCCGGATGGGGTGACCAATTCCAAAGGTGCAGGTAGCAGACTGCTATCTAACTCACATCTAACTCACATAAGTAGTAACAAGCCCAGCACCACAATTGGCTTGACGCAGAACACACTGGTCTCCATCAGTCTGGCTAGGTGGCAGGCCAGCTGGCTGCTGGACAATCAATGTAGTATCAGGGCCATATAACAAAAAGAAGGTGTATGAATTGAAGGTACTCACAATGTGAAATCACCACTCCTCTGCAATTGTAATAGTAGTTTTCTTGGGACGCCTCCTCTCTATTCTCTGGTGAGGGCAGAGCCGGCTTAACTGTGCATCTAGAATCCTTTTATTTGCCAGGGTGTTCGCAAACAAAAGGCACACAAACGCTGGCAAAAACTAAAAAACAGGGGAATCTTGAAACCAAAGCAAAGTTTGAAACTAGCACATTGAAACTTAAAGTACAACAAAAACGCTTGTAATCAGTTGTTTTAATTAGGGGTGGGTGTAACTTGCAGAATTTGACTCTGTGTAATTCCACAGAGTTACATAAAACTCTGTGGGATTCAGCGGAGTTCCACCAATGGGCAGAAATAGGCACTTCACATTACTTGCACTTTTATTTAGCGGCTGTAGCGTGTTCCGCACTAAAAAAACAGTAGATTTTCTACTTGAGCGGCAGCCTTCTGACTGCTAATGTTTGTGACTGCCTGCAGCTGCACGTACTAGGAAAATCTAACTGGAAGTTCTCCTAGTGCCTGAAAATGTAGGTAAGGGACATCAAATCTCACTCGCCAACTTACATCGCTCAAGAAAAACAATTCTGACACGCGGTATTTGGCAAAATTTGGCTGGAACGCCACATTACAAGAGTAAGGTAAAAAAAAAAAAACTAATATTCCTATCACACAGTTTCAAAACCTTAGGCCTATCTCTCTTCTTACATACTGTGCCAAAATTATAGAAAAAATAGTTAATAAACAACTTATGGCATTCTTGGAAAAAGAAACCCTACTCCATTCCTCCCAATCGGGTTTTAGACCAGGCTATTCCACCGAATCAGCGGTCCTGTACTCTACAGAATGCATCCGCAAGATGGTGGACGAGGGCGAGACGGCAGCGTTGGTCATGCTTGACCTAAGCGCAGCATTTGACACCGTGCTGCACTCAACGCTGCTGTCTCGTCTCGCGGATATAGGAGTGAAGGACCAGGCACTGGCATGGCTTGAATCTTTCCTTACCAAAAGATCATTCCAGCTACACTGCCCACCCTTCAGATCATCTCCTCGAAGCGTGAGCCATGGGGTTCCACAGGGCTCCAGTCTGAGCCCTACTTTATTTAACATCTATATGGAACCCCTGGCTCACGTTGTAGAGGATTTCGGGGTGGGCATTGTCAGCTATGCTGACGACACTCAATTAATGTTCAAACTAACACCGGACAGCAAGGAATATGCCACCAATTTCTCAAGCTGCATGGCAGCTGTAGCTACTTGGATGGACAATAATTGTCTCCGTTTAAATGGAGACAAGACTGAGGTGCTGGTGGTGGGGAAAGAAACCTCAATATGGTCCCATGCTTGGTGGCCCTCTGCACTGGGTGAACTACCCAGCCCTGTAGAAACGGTCAGAAACCTAGGGGTCATGTTAGATTCTGACCTCTTGGGCAAATCCCAAGTTAGCAAAATAACAGGAAAGTGCTTCGGCACATTAAAAGTCCTTCGTAAAATCATTGACCTTATTCCCATCGGAGCCAGAAAAACAATAGTACATGCGCTAATAACACCCCATTTAGATTATGGAAATGCTCTCCTGATAGGCCTTAACCAGAAAGGCCTACACCAGCTGCAATGCATTCAAAATGCAGCCGCCCGAATGGTGCTGGGTCTTCCTAGAAGAACTTCCTCCAAAGCAGCCCTAGCCAAGCTGCACTGGCTTCCCGTCAGGGAAAGAGTCAGATTTAAAAGCCTCTGCTATGCCCATCGGATAGCCCACCATAAAGGACCCATCTACCTCAGAAGCCTCTTGACCATCCATTGCCCGATCAGAGACTTAAGATCATCTGGCATGATGCAATTTAAACTACCCCGTATCACCAGAGCGAAAATGGGAGGTAGATCCTTCCGCTTTTTGGCGGTTAAACACTGGAATGCCCTCCCACTCCACTTACGGATGGAACCTTCTGAAACACTATTCAGGGCAAAACTGAAAACACACCTATTCCCGAAATAATTCCAAGATAGCACCTCCCTTTGCCCCTACTCCTCTTGAATATTTTGTAAGCAGTAAGCGCGGGGATACACAGTTTCGTGCAGCCAGGCGCTTTACAAATGTTTTATTATTATTATTATTATTAAGGTTGGGTTGTCAAAATTCTGCCAATTCATCATGTGGGATGGAATACTACGCACACCCCAAATTTTAATGACCCCTCAATCTCAATACCATTGATGATCTGAAGGAGGATGAGTACCCAAAGCACCACTACACACATACTGCTGGTACTGGAATATTTTCAAGAAAAATAACAAAATTGCTCAAGCTGGAGGAGAAAATCACACTTTATGAATATCCATAGTTTGGTACAATATTCAACACTTTGAGGAGCTCCAGCAAAGTGGTGGCAAATGAAGAAAAATCAAACCTGTTGTCTCAACATTATCATGGCTATCATCTCGTCAGTGCAGCATTTTAAAAACACTCTTCCTAATGATGCTGAATAATTTATCAGGAGACTGTGTGGGGTTAAAATGCAAACCTGTCTTAAGTTCTAAAAGTAGGTCAGGGCCCCATATACAGTGGCATAGGGAGTGACTCGCCTGTAAACTGAGGAGGTGATAAAAAAATGTGCAAGGGTGACATGTTTCCTCTATATAACCCAATGGTGAGGCCATTGTGAGACCACTCAACATGCCTCTAGAAAGTAAAGCATAAGCTATTCCCCATATCAGGTAGTAATTCTTAACACATTAGTATGTCCTTCTAAGATTTGTTTGTGAACGTTGGGTACTAACTATGATGCTTACCAATGGAAAGTCAGATTTTGTTTGATTGTGTGCCTATGGCTGGCACTCTGACTGTGATACTTCTAAGAACATCCCTCTCTTTGCAATTTCACCCATATTTTGTTGGACTGATGCTGCTGGTTTTTTATTCTGTGCACTGGGGCTCTACTAACTAGGCCAATCCCTACCATATGGTGCAAAGTGTACCCAGGGCCTGTAGGTTAAACCCATTAATATACTGCAACACCCATAGCACCACTTAATACAGTGAAAGTGCACCACATGGGCCCAGCACCTCTAAATTAAATGCTTCAAGTGGGCATTCAGCGCTGATTGTGCCACCCAGTTAAGTAGCCCAGTTTTAAACTGCTCTTTTGACCTGGTAACGTAACCCTTTTGCCAGGCCTGAATCTTTATTTTTACTACATATAAGTCTACACTAATGCAGGCCCTGTATAACCCAGAGGACACAGTGCAATTTGCTTGAACAGTTTGAACCTGTACTTTTAAGTTGTACATATGCTAGTAGTGAAAAACTAAAACATTCTTTTTTCACTACTGCAAGGCCTACCTTTCCCAAAGGACAACATTGGTGTTTTCTTATGACATTTTATAAGTGTGATTTCCAAATGGGACTGGGTGGCCAGTTTATGTTTGGTGTCCCTGGAATCCTAATTTAAAATCCTAACTCCTAAGTCAGATTTTAAATTCAGAATATTCCACTTTTAGAGAGCTGGCATTTTCCTGCCTTAGCCATTTAGTGCTTGTATTCTGTCTCAGATCACTTGACTGGGTGTACATGACAGTTGGGCTTAGTGTAATCCTCCTAGACACTCACACACAATAGGGAGTTTAGGTGTGCTTAGATGGGCCTTCCCTGGCAGGTTTGGAGGGAGGTGATGGGCACAGCCCTACTTACACCTGAATAGGCTGTGTCTACACAAAGGGCTGCATACCACCGGTAGTTAATTTGGAGCCAGGAAAGGGAAGGCAGGATTCCTGGGGTCATCAAATGGAAACTTCTGAAAGCTTCTCCCCCACTTCAGTGGCCCAACTGGGTATACATACTGGACTTCAGACACCACCACTGCAGTACACTTCTGGATCTGTGGATACTCTGCCCGGAAGAAGGACTGCTGAGCTGCTAAAGGACTGTCTCATTGCGAGACTCCTACCTTGCTGTGCTGACCTGCTGCATATTGCCATCCTGACTGGGTGAGATGGACCTGCATCTCTTGAACCCCGAACCCCAGATTGACTCCAAAAGGCTAGTTGACTGGCCTCCTGACTTGAGACTCAGGGACAGAGGGCTCCAATAACCTTGCTCCTTCACCTGGGCTCTGCTGTCTGTGAATCTACCACACCAAGTGGGGCCACCCCAGTCCGAGACCCTTTGAAGTGGGCCTTAGGTGCTCTGCCAGCCTCTGTGGAGCCTACGGAACTGATGCAGCTCCTCTGCTGTGTGGCACAACCCCAAGCATAACTGATGCATCACTGCTGCTCTGTGGATTGGAACTTCCACAAAAATCTGCACCGCATTGGAACCACCACTGTTCGGCACATCCTCGGCGCGGGCCCCGGATCTCTTGCCAACAGCAGCCTCCATGACGGCACCAGACTGTGCCTCGTAGCTCCTCAGAACTGACACACCACCCTGACTGTGCAATGCATCCTTGACCCTGGACGTCACAACCCAAGTCCTCATCAATGGGATCTGTGACAACAATGCAGCAGGACCTCACACCACAGCCTCGCCGCATTGCTTCTTCCTCGTGACACAACATCAACGCGGTTCCTCGCAATGGTCTGTAAATCAGAATGTAATGCACTTTGTTCAATAGGCCTAACTTGGGCCCTGTAGTCAACCCACGCTTCATCACGGTCAGCCTGAACTTGTGACTTTGTCTCAGTCTGGTGTGACCCGATATCCATGGTTGGCTTTTTACGTCATTTGGAGCTATTTTTACTAAAATTTAAAAAAATTGAATATCTCTAGTTCAACTGATTGGATTTTTGTTGTTTTGATCTGGTTTTATTTATTAACCCCTTGCCTGCTTATGACGGAACCACGCCGTCATGAGCCACGGGCGGCGTGTGCTCATGACGGCGTGGTTCCGTCATGCGGCTGCTGCTCCGCCCAAGCGGCATTAATTCTCTGCCTGTGCGGGGGAATTATTGAGCGGGCTGGGCCGTGATGGAACCACGCCGCCATGAGCACACGCCGCCCCTGACTCATGACGGCGTAGTTCCATCATGGGCACAGCATCGCCGCGCTCACCCCCCATCCCGCCAGCGCCGTGGCGAGATTCGCGCCGCGGCCAAGGGGTTAAAAATCACTTTCTTTTTCTAACCCTCTTGTAGCCTCCTTTTGTGTTGTGTTTTCACTGTTACTGGTGGTGTTGCATAAAAACGTTACATATTGTTACGCCTTACTGCTCTGTGCCAAGCAACCTGAGGGTTGAGCACAGGTTAATTTAGGGATTGCTTGTGACTTCACCATGAGAAGAATTGTGGTTGCTGTGTAAGAAGGGTTTCACCAGCTCAACCTGTAAACTAATTACTTATAAATATTAAATTTAATATTGTAATCTCTGGCTAGGAAATGCCTACAAATGTCATTCCTGGTCTTTTTGAAATAAATATTACAAGCCCAATTCACTGGTGCAGCCAGATTTGTAATACATATTACAGAACATATATTTTTATAATGTTACAATTTCCCTGCCTAAAGACTCAGAGTCTCATTTGTATGAGCTCCAACTATCATCTGGCAGCTGAATAGCCCCCTTGTTGACGTATGAAAACTGCACCTTAAGCAGGGCAAAGGCTTGGATGAGATGAAGGTTTCTGTTCCTCTGTCAGGATAACCATCTGGCCTGTGTTCAGGAACTTGATCACCTTCAAAGAAGCCTACCCTGTCACCAGTAAATGTTAGCTGCCACCTGGGCAGGGCCCTTCTTTGTTCCCCCTGCCAGGCAGCCACCAGTCCCAGTGGGAGAGGAACTGCCTTCAGAACTGGTTTAAAGTGACCACAGATTGTGTGATTGTTCATTTCCCTGGCCACACCTCTGAGGTGGGCACACAGGCTCTGCACAAGAGAAGAAGGGTTTCACCATGTTGAATTAGGGCTGAGGGGCACTGGGGAATTGTTTTCAGTAGGTCACATAGAAACTGCTGCAAAAGTGGGTAGAGTTAACCATAGAAATATTTTCCCTATTGGTTAGGGAGCATCCAAAAGTCCACCCTGCCCGCAGGCTGGCATCGGGTGTAAATGAGGGCCCCAATGGTCACCCTCTTCAGAACACTACTGAACCTGTGGAAGACCGAAGAATGAGTGCTCCTGCTTTTTAGACCTGTGAGGATACCTGAAAAACTGAACCTACTCCAACTTTTAGGCCTGGACGGAGTTTGCGGAGTTCCGTTGTGCGCAACTCTTCGAAGTCACAAAAAAACTCTGTGGAGTTCCGCAAATGGCAGAGTGTGACGCAAACTTCTGTTTGCACTGACCTTCCTGCTGCTCAGGTAGAAATTCTACTTGAGTGGCAGCTCATGCTCGTCAACTTACCATTGGCCAGCACGAGCGGGGAAAAGCTGAGCTGCGCTACATGGAGTTTTCTGCACTCCACAAAGCACAGAGTGCAGAAAACTCTGCAAACTCCATAAAGGGAATGGAGTTCACTGCCCAGGCCAACCCACTTGTACCCAGGACAAGTAAGTAGACTCCAAGGGTCAGATGGCCAACCTATTAAGCTAAAGGGCTACAAAAAGCTGCAAGAAAGTCATTTTTCTCAAAGAGCCCAGCTAACCAGTTCCAACTGACCTGCCCTGGACTATGTTGGTGGTTGATGTTGGGGTGCATCTTAACCCCCAAGTGTTGTTCCTGAGGTCCTGGGATGGTGTACTCCTCCTAATATCCTGAAAATTCTGGGACTTAGAACCTTTTTGACTTCAAAGACCTCTGGAGAAAGGGGACAATCCTGCCGAGTCAATATGACAAAGGTGCATTTCTGCTGGGCCAAAGATTCAAGTTGTTTCAACTCAGAGTTTTTCCATAGCATCAAATCAATTTTGAAGGGAGGTAGGTGAGAGGGTATCCAGTCTTGTTGAGCCCTGTTCAGATACAGTTTGCAGCTCCAATAAAGTAACTAAGTCCGAAGGTAGAGATCTTCTTAGAGGCGAAAGTGCCAAAAGTACATGTCTGGTGAAGAACTGTCCTTGGACATAAATTTGGATTTTCCCCTGCTCAGACCTTTCTTGCCAACAGTAAACAGCTTCACCGGAACATCATTCGAGGGATATCCGGCTTCAAGGAGCCTGATGGACCACAGCCTGTTTCCTTGCCCTGCTGAGGATTTTTGAGGTTTTTTTCAGACACTAATTATGAAAATAAAACTTCTGATAGCGTAGAACCTGTGTTCTGTATTTTCAATATCCGACCCACACTCCATCACGGTTGGCCCTAAATGGAGTCTAGGTGCCAGTCAAACGCAACCAGATGATTGCAGTTTACACTGAATGCTTTTTGGCACTAATTTCATTTAAACATGTCTATCTTCATTCCAATTACTGTTTTTTGTTGTTTTTGGTGACAGTTTGCTGATTAAATTATTGCGATTTTTAATGTGGTGTGTTTTTAACTTTTCTTAAGTTAAGTCTGTTTGCTCTGTGCCATTGCTGCCAGGCAGGGCCAGACTGGCTGTAGCAGGCACCAGTCGTTTCCCCGGTGGGCCGCCAAAATGGGGCCTGGTTTTGGACCCCTGAGGGGCCATTTTCATTACCAGGGGCCGGTAATATTGCCCCGTTACAAAATCGGTCGAAAGCAGCCCTAGAAAACAGCTCCGCCGCATCCCCCTGGCCCCCCGGGCAGGCGGGCTGAGCAGTTTGCCAGGGTCGGTTTTGATTCCCAGTCCGGCCCTGCTGCCAGGGTGTGTGCTTAAGTTAAAATGACTGTAACTTTTACTAGACCTAATAAGATAGTGTCATTAGTACTTATGGTAGACTCTCATCCACCCCAACTAATAATAAACTTTCTCACAGTGCCTCATTGTTATTCACTTCTTATCGTCAAAGTAACCTTTCGCTCATCTAAATACCCATAGAAACAAGCGCCAAGGATTTTTTTTCTGCATGTTTTCAAACATTTGGATCTCCCACTGAAGTCATAATTTCACCTTCAAATATTTCATTGGGGCAGTGGTCTGATTCTAGGAAACCCTAAATCTGCACAGAAGAAACATATTTGGTTCTTAGCTAACCTAGTGGCTCCATCAAATGAATTTCTGTGAAACGTGACCCCTGTAGAAGATTACCATGACAAATTCGGAGTCAATACAATATGAAATATCTCCTATACATTTTTCATTTAAAAAATAACGAACTTAAATTGAGTAAAACTTCCAAACATAGTTACTCCAGTCACTCAATTTTTATTTTATTGTATTTTTTTATGTACAATTTTTTTATTGAACATAGTTTAGCTTTTTTACGCATGTACGCCCCAGTGAATCAAAATGCACATTACATTTATCTTCTGGGTTTAATTGTCTACAAATGCACAAAACAAAGTTGTCCATGTAAATTCAACTGATGACAATGATCAGAAGTTCCTACTTCTTGTATGCAGTTTGTATTTAAAAAGAAAAAAACATCCTTTTGGTTTCATGGAAATGCCACTGTATCATTTCAGCCTCTACAAAGCTAAGCAGACCTCCTCGGGATGTAATCGAATCTTTTACATGAAATGCAATGAACAAAAGTGCAAAATGTTTAAAAGTCAAATAATTTCTTCTTTTAAAAAACAGTTGCCTACATGAGTGGTAATTTTAATCGAAATTGTCGTCAAATATGTCATGGAAAAAGTACCCACATAAATGTTTTCTACATGGCACAGATAAACCCAACTAAATTGGGGATACATTGATTATAGCCACACTTTGAAGGAATTAAAGCAATCCATTGACATCCACGTCTAAACTGGTGCTATGAGACTGTTTTTGAACTCACTGACAATAAATAAAATCTCAGACTTCTGGAGGAAATAATAATCCAAGAGCAAAAACCACCACACATATTTATTCTGCCATTCTACCACAGTAGGGGAGTGCCTGCTACCAGTTGATTATCATTCTCATTCACATTTGACATGTACTTTAGAAATTCAACAATTTTTCATTACCACTAAATTCTAAAATAGGCTGTGCCTGCCCCTAAACTTAAGGTAATGTTTTCTTCCCTATATATTGAATAATCCATCCTAGTTTTTAGGTCTCGCCTGGCGTTAGCAGCGCACATGCGCTTCTCTCGCCTTGCGAGGGCTTTTGCAATCGATACGCTTTGAGAAGGGAACTTTAAGCCACGCCCTTCTTTTTAATTGGCTCGTGATTCCCAATTGGGCTTACTTGTTACGCCTTGTCCTCTTTTAGTACGGCTCATTTTGACAGGCCGACGCCATGTTTGTTTCTGTGACGTAGGAAGGTGTGCTCCAATCGGGTGAGTGGCAGCTGTAGGTGCTCTCTGCTGACCCCTGTCTCTGACATTCTTTACGGTTTGGCATGTTACCATTTTGTATCTCTCGTTTTCACTTGGTGACCGGTTTGTGGCCGAGAATGACTACCCCTACTTAGAGATAACCTCCTCTCCACTAATTCAATTTCTTTCGAACAGCTCCTCCCATGCCGCAGGTGCAGTTGCGGGAGGCAACTGGTGATGGGCCCTTTCTTATCTTGGGCCCAAGATGTCTGGTAGACGTTGCTCTTCCATGCAGCCAACAACAGGGATTATCCCCCAGCACTTAACGTCCCACACCGCTGGAGTCATCAAAACACTTTACAACTCAACCTCATTTGCAGGAGGCGGCTGCTGACAGCAACAGTGTCCTCGCAGGTGGCTTGCTGGCCCCTCCCTAGGGGACACAAAAATGTCCCAATCAGAATTAGCAGCAGGGTGGCTGGAACGACTGATGTTCCCGTCATCCGGTGGCACGGCTGCTCACAATTACTACTGTGTGTTGAAGTTGGGCTTATTGATCAGCCGGCCTCACCCCCCTCATGCCCCAGCATTCCGTCTCTCCAGACTTCCCTACACATTGTCGGACTGACACCTAAGTCCTTTACGCCACAGTCAACCAGCTCTGTCACTCAAGTAGGAGAACTATACAATGCAGGCATTGTAATGAGCTTCCAAAAACTCAGACAATGGCACAGCATGCATGAAGGGCAGTTCATGAAATATGATAGGCACTCAGTGGCAAGGAGCCCAATCTAAACAACCAATGCATAATCTTTTGCATACTTTGCACGCCTTGGGTTGTAAGCTTGCCCACTGGCTGTACCAAGCCCAACTACAACCGCTTGATGCAGAATTGCTCAGGACCAGTGGGAAACAGACATATGCAGAGTATTAAATGATCAAGAATGGTGAACAGTGGTCCAATATGACAGAATACCACGTAACACCAGCTTTAAAATAATATCGCTCTACGCTCTCCACAGAGCATACCTTATGGAACAAGCTCACTGAACAATTGCAGGCTCACATTAAAAATTACAATAAACTTCACTAAGAGCCTACCATACAGCAAACACTAAGACTGTCCACAACACACACAACGCTTCCTCCCAAGAGCAGGATTTGTTTTAGTGTATAAGAAAGGTTGTGGCTTCCCGATAAGTGACAATGTGCTGAAGTGCGTTTTTTTGGGACTATACTATCGTTTTTGAACAATATATAGTTACATTGCTAACAAACAGCTATTGTGACCTGTCAAATGTCCAGCTGGCTTTCCTCTAATGAATTATTTATGCTCCCAAGACCAGGGTGTTCAGTACACAGAACTTTAGTAGCTTGATGGTTTTGGTTGTTAGTTAGAATCTGTAGGTCCTGGCTGATATCGGTTTTCAGCCACAATTTTGTTCACAGGAACTCGCCAATGTTTAAAGGGACATGTATTCGTAGATTTAGCTGGGAAGCTTTTATATAACAAGCATTTGCAATGCAATAGGTCTAGCATTTTCAAAACTTTGACCTGTTGGTATTATAAATGACAATGCCTTTTATTATTACAGGTTTTTAAACAAATAAATAGAAGGCATTATCATTTACAATGTCAAAAGCTCAAAATCTCCCAAAGGCGAGACTTTTTGCATTGCAAATGCTCGTTATGATACTTTCTCCTACTCATCCCTCACAGGACACAATTTAAAATGTTCAGAAATATCTATTTCATTCAAGGTGTTTTGCCCCTCCAAGCTCACCATACTAAAACGTTTTTATTCGTGATTACTTCCTAATTTGTTTATTCACATTTTTCCATCCAAGCTGCACATTCCATGCACTCTTGTTTCGCCATAATTTGACAGGTACTTCATTAATTATATTTGAAAATATTGTATGATGCTGTTTCATGTCTAAAACATCTTCCTAAGTGTCAAGATGCGAGTAACCCTGGTTCTGTATGAAGATGGTTTACTCCACATCTACTGAAAATAATGTTTTCAGTAGCAGAAGAGGATGGCGGGATGCACAGTGTAAGCACTGCCGAGTTAGAGACTTTGCAGCTCAGATGAGTACGCTGTGTTAAACACCTGAGTGAAGACAAGAGGGATGGTGTCACCTGGGGCCTCTGGACTCTCACAAGACTTGCACATGATGGTGGCCATCTTCAATGCTTAGTGTATAGACTCCTCGTAGTTCCTAGCATCCTTGCTACGCAGTCAGGATGCATGGTTGCTGTAGCCCTGACTTATCCATTCTATGACTCATTTGTAATTTAAGTCAGTTGCTGGTTGTAGTGACTCGAGACTCCTGAAATGACTCATGACTCCTGAAGCCATAATGACATAACCAGGAGTCCACACCATGCCAAAATGCACAAATGTGTTTAGAAGAGTCAAGGGAAGACCAAATAAATGCAACTCACAGACACACAATTACTGAAAATGCATGGGACAGCATGAGCAAAAAAAATGACACACAGTCCCTATTTTATCATGTATATAACATGTTCTCTTATTTTTACAAAATTCTGTTTGCCGGGTCAACATGTGTCCACAAATGTTGTCATTTCAGCAAAATGTGTTAAAATATCAAACAGTTGTACACGTGGAAGATGGTCGTTTAGAAATATTTGTTCGACTTTATTCACACCTGCCTGATTTTAAAAAATAGCAGGGAACTGGGAACTTCAAAAGCTTTGCTTATATTTTAAACAGTATCTCTTGAGGGCATGTGCTGTGGAAAATACGATTATGTCTAAGCCGACCTTTGTACAGTCAATTAATTTGCATTGTCATGATGTTCTTTTGACATCCTTTTCTAATACTCCTGTTTCCGGGTGCTTTGTGCAGTAGGAATGGCATCATGACGTATTGACTCGAAAAGCTTCAAATATATCTTCTTTGTGCACCACCCACTAATACACAATAATTTGAGAAATGCAGCTAAACTGAAATAATATACACAAACAGACGTTCTTGTTCTGCTTCTTGCTTCTTTTAAGATTGAAGATATTCTGGTGTGCACCATGAGTAGAATTCACAAACAAGTACAGATTTATACAGACATCCTATCCGGCTAGCAAGGTTTAAGCAGGAATAGATTTGTGCAATGAAATCAGATAGGACCACTGGGAGTATGTGTTTTATCCTCCACGAGGACTAGACACATAGTCAATGAGCTGAAATTCTATTCTTAGCCCATCTTGCATTCACGCTGGCTCTACGTAACCTACAGGTACTGGAGAAATAAAGGCGAGCTGACTTCTAGAGCAGTAAACAATGTGTTGTTGCATAAAATGTAGCAATTGTAATGGAACTTCAGTGGGAACCTAAGTAACTGCTTCAGTGGAACAAATGAAGAATATTACAACACAGTACAAAAATCCAATATTTAAATACAGGAATATTAGTATATTTCATGGCACTTATACAATCTCTGTTCTCGATTTTTTCATGTTGAAATGCATGCTGTTGCATGATTTCAGTCTATATGTTCGAGAAATGTAGCATTTAAACAACAATTGTTTTATTAAATGTTTATGTATTTAGTTTTAAAATAATCCAGAGAAATGTGATGGAAGTCACTTGCGTAGCGTAGAGGCCACAGCTGCATGCCACCCACCACCACACCCAAAGAGGTGGACACATGTGGGTTGCTAGTGTGTTATACAAAGGAAAGTGGCCTAGAAGCTTATGTGGCAGTAGCCGTTTAATTTACTGACCCTGTGCCACAGACACCCCCACAGGCCCCCAGGGCCCACCACCTCCTCACGGCTAAAATAAACATTAAAGAGGAGGTTTGCGTGGTCCCACCCGACCCAGGGGACCACCACCACGAAAGGCCGATTTCTTTTTTTAAAAGAGGGAGGAGTGCTGTGTGGGCCCCCTCATGGGCCATATGTGGCCCCAGGGACTGTAGAACCGGCTTTTTGGAGACCTCTTCCCCACTAGGAGAGTCAATGCCAGTGGTGCAGGGCACACCTTAGAATCTACGGGTTCTCCTTGTTCAAGTCATACATTCCCAAAGAGACCAGGACAACCAGCCATGGAGGCAAGTAAGTTATGTATTAGCTCAAGCTAAGGACAGAGGTCCTAGAATGGTACAAAGGCAATTCTACGGAGACTGCTGCTTTTACTCCACATCTTACACATATTTATAGCGCTAGCCACGCCCATTTGTACAATACACAGTTCCACAATGTGATAAGTTCCTCATTCTGACAAGTTCTACGTCAGTCTTGTGGTGCAATCGTGGTCAGGGGACATCTGTTCTCTGATTGCACAATGTCCACAGCCACGTGCTTCCTTGCCCAACTGGTGTGGTCATGGGGCACAGCCTCGTGCTTCCTCTATTAGTTGGTGTTTTCACAGTGCACAGCCTTGTGCTTCCTCTATCAGTTGGTGTGGTCACAGGGCACAGCCTCGTGCTTCCTCTATCAGTTGGTGTGGTCACAGGGCAGCTGGTCGTGACAGGTTGAGTTACCAACAATGGACAGGATGTGGCTGAGTCTCTGGCACAACTGGGGTGTGAGGCACACAGGCAGCTTCTCGGAATCGGCTCGACCACAAGGAGCAGGGGGGGTTGGGCAAGTTTCCACAGGGACGTGGAAAGCAATTCTTCATCAGGTTGCCGAGAACATGGCAACACAAAATGGAGTCATGTGGGTTATTTTAAAATACAGTTCAACAGTACCACGACCTTTCCAGGGGGTGGCCCATGCAGAACAAAGGAGAGGGGCTGCGTGTCCCCCCTCCTCGAGTCATATATGACTCTGGGGACCACCACCCTGCAGGGCCAGTTCCTGCGATCTACTGAGAGGCCCACCCTCGGGAGATAGCTTTTGCTTAATAGGTGCTGTGACAGCTCCCACCAATCAAAAGGAAAAACTCTGCTTCTAGCTGTCAGTGTGTTCCTACTTGCTGTAAGTGGAGTTTCTCTGCATGCAGAAATTAAAGATTTGCTTTTGCATGCAGGGTGCTGCATTTCCAGCAGCTCCCTCTGTGCGAGAGCAATGTTGGCTCCTGCAGGAGGCAGTGAGCTGTCTGTGACCATGGTGGCCTTGAGGCTTCTCCTGCGGTCCCAAACATGCACACGGGGTGCCCTGTGAGGAATACGTTGCCAGGCCCCGGTGATGGAGTTCCCGGGGCTGAAATCAGCCTGGGGAGGGGGTGGGGGGTGTCCCCCTACCTGTTCTACTCAGGAGTATACAATGGTCTTCCATCCTTTTCCCACTTTGATAGACAGCTTAACCAAAGGGCACCATGAGCATTTCCAGACAATTTCAGTGACTCATTATTGATGCAGAGCAATATGAGGACATCTCACCACTTACTTTATTTAGTCAAGAGGAAGTACCCCATGTTTGTTGGAGATTCAACACTTTACAGTCCAGGGCTGCACGTTTTCAGTTTACGTGGGGTGTGCTCATGTGTGACATTTTCACATTTAGTGTGACACTTTGCGAGACACATTCACTTCAAGTTACGCCTTCCTAAATGTTGTTCTAGACATTGAAGAAGTGTTGCTGACTACTCCGCTTGATCCCAATACCTCCACATCTCTCAACACCCCTCACAATAACCACGTTAATAGGTCTCTGCTCCAAGGAGCCTACAGAATCTTGAAGCTTGAGTGGAAAGTTCAGCTCTTTTCATAGTAGCCAAAAACACAGCGGCTTAACTGCAGCATCAAATTCCATAAATACAGTATCCCTTGGCTTCTCATCCTCTGTACAGCTCCCTAAAGACCCCACAGTCAGCTGTACAAACAGCCTTTGCACTCACAGTGATCTTACTACCCCTCTCTTAAACCATGCATGGAAGGCTTCCCTCTCCGAATGTAAGCCTGTCACTGTTCATGCCAGCTCCTTGAGTGTGGGGCAGTCATGCTTTCATCCCAATCACAAGCTTGCAGCTTTTAAGCAAAATAAGTACACGCATCTAATTGTTTCCGTAAAGATGGAACTTGTGCCACTACCAACCAGCTTTCTCTTTTTTTCAGCCAAATGCACTTTCTATTCTAGACATAAAAGCCTATACCCATAATCTGGATAACAAAGTTTCTCATGCTAGATTACAAAGTTATGTTGCATTAATAGTTAGAACTGACTGGAAGTTTCACAGATGACACATTAGTTAGTTATGCCAGTACTCCAATACTGGGAACATATTGCATACCCCGCATAATCTGTCACTTACCTTCAAGAGAGGGATCATATTTAAACAATGACTTAAAATAAGAGTGAAAAAAGAAACACTAAGCACATCACGCTTTCAGAAAGTGCAGGAGTTTGTCTGACCTTCATGTGTTCATTGCAGTTACAAAACTGTAGTTTGCTCAACAACAAATGTTTCAACAAATTTGTTAAGTAGCTGAGTTCAATCCATAAGAAGGTAATCCAATCCATATTTTTCTTTTATATTTAAGAGTTTGTGGTCCTGTTGTGCCTCAATAAATCTGGTCTGCAAATCCCACAATGCAAAGAAAACACTTGGACTGCATGAGCTACTCACACATGAAACTGGTAAACATTAGAGCTCTGGGAGAATATGATTAGCTTGTAGTAGCCAGGTTTGAGATGTTATGCAGAGAGCAAACAGCTGGCCAGACAGGGGGACTCTTGAAAGAGCCTGCAGGCTGTATGAGGGACCTCCATGGAATAAGGCTGTATAATATAATCTGCAACCCTAGCCCTCTCCCGACTGGACTCTCCTGTGAGAGCAGTCATCTTCTGCCTCAGTGTGTTCAGCTTTAAAAGGAGTAGCAGGCTGTTAACTGCAGGTTATCCAGGTTCCAACCTAGTACAGCTTAGATAATCAGCTTAGTTCCCTACAAAAAATATATACCCGACTCTCACACGCCTGTAATTTAGGGTTGACAGAAGTCGGTAAACGGATGAAGAGATGTAGCATGAAGCAGTACTCACTTACACATGCAATGGAGTCTCACCTCGTCGCTGCTACAGATTCTGCTAACCCCCTCAGCGGTCCCTGATGCTCTCTCTGCTCTGCATCGCAGTGAATGCATCTGCCCAGGGCCAGAAGATGGGGCACGCTGGCGGGAGAGACCAAATGCACTATAAAACCCTCTTCAGCTCTGCAGCGGGGTGTCCTACACAGTGAATACCACTGTGCATTGGATGGAAATGTGTGAGTTCTCTGTTCAGGGGCTCAAGATTGGTGGCGGGAATGGCAAGAAAAAGAACAAAATGCCACCCGCCAACTATTCCTGCTGGGCTCAAGACTGGTGGCGGGCATGACAAGAAAAAGAACAAAATGCCACCCGCCAACTATTCCTGCTGGGCTCAAGACTGGTGGCGGGCATGACAAGAAAAAGAACAAAAATGTCGCTAGCCAACTATTATTGCTGGACCAATTATCTCTCATGTACTGTCAAGAGAGGGGTGGTGGCAGCCCTTGGAACAACAAAGCAAGGCACACCCGGATCCAGATGGTGTCTTTGTCATTTGCTTTACTTTCACAACTACCATGTGGACCAGGTCCACCAATATCACTCAGAAGCTGGCCCAGCTTGATCATCTGAATGAATTCTTGGTCGGCTCATTGTGATTGTAAATATTGATGCTACTAGTGCCTTCAATGTATGATTTGTGAGAGTATGAGGCAATTAATTTTGTCAAAGGCAGGTTGCGAGGGAAGCCAATTTTAGCATGCTTGCAGGCTGCCCGGTTGTTAATGCTGCTGAGCTCTGGTGTTTGCACACCTCTTCATGGGGTGTCTCAGGTGCACCACAATGTGTGACAAATGCATTTTAGTGCTGGAAAGTGGACACCAGCACTAAAATACGTTAGTCTAACCCCTGATGTGCGGTACTTGGCAGGGCTAGTGGTCTCGTCATCTTCTCTTGAGCAAAGATTTATGGATAAAGACGCTTGAGGAACAATCACATTATTGGAATTACATGAACACAAGGTCACTGGAAACATTACCCTATGGTCCTTTACACAGCTGTAGTGTAAAGTATGCACAAGACATTTACCCAACAAGGTAGCGCTCACTACTTAACCAGATGAACGTACACCAGTGGTGTTTTTGGTAAAACTGGGGAATTTCCTGGGAAAAAATGAGGTTCCAGTCTGGCCCTGATGTGCATTTCACAGAAATTGAACCACAATGGAAGCACTTACAAATATAAAAATAGCAGGTGCCTCATTTGAAGCTCCACTTCAGTAAAGCACAAAGGTTCATAACTTCTTGGGATTGGAGAAGGCAAATCAAATGTGTTTCCTCCTGTATTCCATGTTGAAAAACAATCTGAAATCCTTAATAGAAGGGATTGCATTGTTTATATAATGGAGCATAATCTGATCTGTAGAGACTGTGACAAGTGGTTTATATGTGTCTCCTCCTGGTGAGAGCACAGTCCATGGTTCTCCCTTTTAGATACTCTTAAATATGCAGATGCCCAGAATCCATAGCAGCACTCACACATCAATTCAGACACACACAGGCACTCACTCGCCCACTCACAGACCCACACCGCAACTCACACACCCACTCACAGACCCATACAGACCCACACAGTGCACTGTAATGACCTCACATATTACATCACTTATGACATTGTCAGTGACATCACATGACCATGTGATATCCACAGACCCACGCACACACCCACTCAACTCCCATAGAATGTCTCATGCATCCACTCCCACACAACCAACCACATTCCCATTCTCAGACCCATACAAGCACTCACGCACCCACTCACTGATCCATAGAGCCACTTACACATCCACTCACTCATTCAGCCACTCACACATCCACTAACTGACCCTTACAGCCACTCATGCACCCATTCACCCACCCATATAGCTACTCATACACTGAGTCAGTCACCCACACAGCTACTCAACCACATTGTCACTCACACAGCCACTCACTCACCCATACAGTTACTCACACACCCACTCACTTATTCATACATATACTAACACGTACTCACTCACCTATACAGTCACTAACACAAGCACTCATTCACCCCTACAGCCACTTTCACCTTTACTTACTCACCCATACAGTCATACACACACACTCACTCACCCATACACTTGTGCACCCATTTACCCCTACAGCCACTCACACACACCATCACTCACCTATACAGCCTCTCACATACCCACTCACTCGCCCATGCACCACTGACACACCCAATCACTCACCCAAAGAGCTCTACTCACACTCACTCACTCACCCATACAACCACTTACACAATCACAGAGCCACTCAGACACCCACTCACACATGGATAAACACAAACAGACACTCACATAATATATGTTACAAATAGCATCACTCATTAGTAGTACACAATGTTCACTAATTTAACATTTGTAGTATCTTACTATATATCTTTACCACTGAAAAACTTTTAGAAAACCCTCACAATCACTGGTCAGTGATTTCAGTTGAGCTGTCATCAGTGATGTTACTTACCATGTCATGAGTCTTGTAATATGTGACTTCATAAGTAGTGCATTTTGGGGGTGTAAGTTATAATTAGCTCAGATAACTATAACTGCTGATTTTCAATGGTTTTGTTTGAGTGAAATTTGAGCCAAACTATAACTTTCCTGTAACCTTTGTTGTTTTTAAATAAATGTAAATATTTTTAATATATAGAGAGGGTTTGTTGCTGCAGTCACAATGGCTGGTCACATAAATCAAGCACTAGCTCTAGATTACAACTAAGTTTCTAGAACCGTTTTGGGCTGACTTGATTCTTTAGTATTTAAGGAACTGGAGCAGTGCCTTGGGCAGTGGTAAATGGTTGTTTATCACTGGATCTTTCAAGATATGTGCTACCTTTGGCTGGAAATATAGCAGCATTTGATGATATAGAAACTAAACAACACAACATAACAGAATAACATACTCATAATAACATAAGTAAAACATGACAGGGAACATAATAAAACAATCCAAACAAAACACAGCTGCAGTACAAAGCAACACAATCAAATTGCAAAATACAGACACAGAAGCACAAAAAAAACACAACGGAACATGTTACCATAGCCACAAAATACCACACAACAAAAATGGATAAACATACTTGTCACACAATACCTCCTCAAGAATTCAATCCCTTACCTGAGTGAGGTAGTAGATGAAAACAACCCCAAGAGGTCTACTAGACGGTCTCTTCCATTCTCAAGCCTCAACAAACGCTGTCATGTGGGAGGCTAAAAATACATCTTCTCCCTAGGAATTCATATTTTCAGTACATCCTTCTGCTGCGTTATCTGGTCATGGGCTGGATCTACAATGATTTACTTAATTACGTGGTTAAAATTCCCATTTAATTAATGGCCTACAGCACAATAGAGCCACCACATTTAACATTACAAGAGGTGGCAAAATCTCCTTTATATTAACATGTACTCTGGATGTTTCTATGAATAGACCCATCTTCAAAAAAGAATGGTTGGAGGTTATGAACACTGATGCAGAGCTATTGAGGATTAAGGTTTGTATGTCCCAGGGATGGTCCAGGGATTAAGGAGGTGGATGGTACAAATGCAATATATTGGTATCCCATTAACAAATTGGTTTTGATAAATGGTATAATGTGGCATTCAGACTTGTTGATTGTGACGTCAAGCATGGGGGACATGATTTTGTCCTTAGCATGTGAGGGTCAAACACATGTGTGCAGTGGAAAAAACAATTAGAGGACATTTTTGCTGGCCTGGTCTAAGTAAGAGCATTAACAATATGCATGCCATTTGCCCTTTGTGACAAATCTCAAGTTACTGATCCAAATCCCTCCATGCAGTAACAAATCCTGAGAAAGGATGGAGCAAGGAGTCAATGTATTTTATTTGTCCTCCTCCTGTTGAGAATGTAGTTTGGTAGTATGGTATTGTTGCTGTTGTTTACAATTTCGTTGCCCAGCAACAAAATGTGTGAACCTGCCTAAATAGTCTTGCTGTGATTGTTTTTCAAGTCAGAGTTTTCTTGGGTGGGGATTCCTGATGAAATGGTGACTAACAATAGAGTGAGCCTTACTGAATTTAAATTCGAAGGTATTTTGGTGAATTTAGGTGTGAAGCACCCAAGTACTTCGATGTAAATGTAAAATGTAAATGTAGTATACTTGTAAAGCGCACAGCTGCCCCAGCAACGGGGCGTCCCGGCGCTGTATAACTCTGGGGAACCCGTCCTGGCTTTCCCTGTGGGATGGTCCTTGCTGGGAGTCCCCAAGGTGGAGCCAGGCATCCCCGGAATTGGTGGGGCCGTTGTGGAGATTAGGCAAGCTAATGCCCAGAGTTGCCGAGTGGAACCCCTGATTAGAGTAAGCACCGAAGCGAGAATTATCGAGTCCGCTGACCAAGGTCCACGACCCTGCCGCGTCGGGAATTGAACCCTGGTCCCAGGCTGACTTCTGCTCTCAGGCCTGCCGCCTCTAACCAGTGAGCCACACTACTCCACTGTATCACCTCAGAATTATAGGTCTTGTTGAGTAATGCAACAGAATAATGTAAGATAATTTGCAATTGTCTTTGTCGAATGGGGTAGATTACATGCAGGAGTCTTGGAAAAAATATGGGAGCTATAAGGTCTACACCAAGCATGGACACAAACATATCTTTTTGTGCTTTTAATAGAAAGAGTTCTATTTTCTTAGTTATTAAGAACCTGAATGGTTACATTTTTTGTACCCGAATACAAGATGACACCACTAGTTTAAAACAAGCATTGGCATAGCCAATAGGTCTCGCTTTTGTGACCTTCTAAGTATTTAGTTATGCAGCACAATATTCTTGATGCAACCACATCCACTGTTGCATGGCTAAACACTTATAAGGTCCCAAAGGCGAGACCTATTGGCTATGCCATTGCTTGGTGTGGTTGTGTGTGTGGTTGTGTGTGTGTGTGGTTGTGTGTGTGGTTGTGTGTGGGTGTGGGTGTGGTTGTGGGTGTGGGTGTGGTTGTGGGTGTGTGTGTGGATGTGTGGTTGTGTGTGGTTGTGTGCGTGGTTGTGTGTGTGTAGTTGTGTGTGTGGTTGTGTATGTGGTTGTGTGTATGTGGTTGTGTGTGGTTGTGTACGTGTGTGGTTGTGTGTGTTGTTGTGGTCGTGTGTGTGGTTGTGGTTGTTTGTGTGGTTGTGTTTGTGTGGTTGTGTGTGTGATTGTGGTTGTGTGTGTGTCTGGCTGTGTGTGTGTGTGTGTTGGGTGTGGGTGCGGTTGTGTGTGTGTGGTTGTGTATGTGTGAGTGTGTATGTGGTTGTGTGTGTGTGTGGTTGTATGTGTGGTTGTGGTTGTGTGTGGTTGTGGTTGTGGGTGTGGTTGGGTGGTTTTGTGTGGTTCTGTGTGGTTGTGGTTGTGTGTGGGTGTGTGTGTGCGGTTGTGGTTGTGTGTGTGGTTGTGTGTGTGTGGTTGTGTGTGTGGTTGAAAGGGGACACGCAATTAATCAACTGGGAGGGATGAGGAATTACAGTGTCCGTTTCTTTCCCCAAAATATTCAATTAGCAATCAGCAAAATTGGACACTTGTTACACTGCTCGACTTTTGGTTCAGTGCAAATAAGGAAACCCTCAGAGAAGTCAATGTATGCTTGAGAGTAGCGGTATATTAGCTTCATCCGCCCCACATTGACATTCATGCAGTTATCATAGGGTTTTTCCTCTTGGTGTGTACTGCTAGCCTCATCCAGAGGCACCTCCAGTCTCGAGTGCAGTGTCCAGAGACAAAAGGACTTTCCCAAAAGGATTGGATAAAAATGAAAAAGAGTGCCCAGAATTTTTTTTTAATATTGGGCAAACTTGCATTATTAAAAATTGCGAATACTCATTGGTAGACCGAGTTACAGGACTATATGGTATTACTAAGGTGGTATTGTCGACATGTTTCAGCTCTATTGGGCCAGGCGGTCTGTAGAGCTTTCGTCAGGACTTACAAAGGGTTGGTACAAACAAACACATATAAAACTACTCACACGAATTGTGCGGTAATCCCAAAACTCAATGCATTGATTTGAGTATTGTATTCTTCTCGATCTATGAAAGAATATACATATAGAGCTATGTTTAGCTGAGTGCAGTGAATCCTAAAAAAGGGGTAAGTGCAGTAACATAAACGGTGTTAATATTAACACCGGTCTGAATCATGAAAGTTTTATCATGAAGGTGAGCGTTTAAGGTTCAGGAAATAAATTAATTTACACTGAAAGTCGCTCGTGAGCAATGGAAAAGGGAAAGTGGCTTTGGCTATAGATGCATTTTCATTTTTGAGTGCAGGCGCTGATTGATTTCGTGGCTCGATTTAAATATATCACTAATTGTCAAGGTGCTCTCTCAGCCTCGCATCGCATGTCATATTACGTGCTGATCATTCACACACAACAAGGTTGCCCTTTCATTCATTTGTATATTTACTCTGAAAACCAATAGATATTATTGTGGCTCTCGTCAGGGTGAGGTTGGCGCCATGTCTCATATTAACGTTATTTTGTCAGGGGGGGCGCTCTACGTCTATGTATAGTAGACGGCAAGTGAAAAGGTTGAAAAAACACAAGCCGGCTATTGCGGCATTTCTGAGTTCTTACCTGTCGTGATTACGACTTCTACTTCCTGCGGGGGTACCTTCAAACGCTACAGAGCTGAAGCGGAGACAGGAACCACGATCAGGACAGGATAGATTATAATGCTTACCCAGGAGAAGAAGTCGGAAAAGTGGAACATCGCCATTGCCCGCATGGAGTCCTTCCTCCTGCCTTGTGCTGGCTCTGCCCCCGGAGTACTGGGAGCCGGGTTGTAGTTTCTTTTTAAAGGAAATTGGCACCTCAGAGTAAAGGCATTCTGACAGCGTCATGATGACTCAGCCAATGGCGCGCTGAAGGAGGGATTATAGTTTCTGTTTTTAGGGGCGATTGCGCCTCTGGTTATAGTGAAGTCCAGATAATGCGTGATGCAATACAGGGTCCCCATGAATAAAAGAACAGTCAATATCTGTTGTTTTTGTTTGCCACATTGGATAGTAGAGTACTCATATCCTAGAATAGGTCATAGTTTCTGAAATTTTTGACATTTTTAGGAGACAGGGAGGGATGTTTGGTCATGTTTCACTGGTAGGAATATTAGTAATTTTACTTAGCAAAGTGATGCCAAGCTACATTGTCATTTAACCCAGTGTCGAAGGTACGCAAACGGTCCACCCATCTTTGCTCCTTCTCATACAGGATCTTTTCAGCATTGCCAGATCTGTTGGTCAGCATTTCTATAACTGTCCATTGCATTTCTTCATGTGTGTGATTTCTTTCAGTGAAATGGGCACACAGCTTAGTAGTATTCCTTTCCAGCCTGATGTTGCTCCTGTGCTCTCCTATCCTGAGTTTAACTTTGCGACAGGTCATCCCGATATATCTCTTTTGACACGGGCACTGGATCATGTAAATAACATGAGATGAATTACAGTTTGTGAACTGTTTCTGGGTCCATATAAAATCATCTCCCAATTGCAGACTTTTTGTAGCTGTTGTTGTTTTGCAGGCTACGCACGTTCCACACGGGAAGTGTCCTGAGAGCGGAGTCATATTAACACTGTTAGTTATAGGTGCTAAAACTACAGACCTAGGGCGTGTATGTACCAGAGTGTCTTTAAGGTTCTTGGTCCTTCTATTTGCGAATCTTGGTCTGGGCCAATCGAACTTTCCAGTGTTAACTATGTGCCAGTTCTTCTTGATTAGTTTTTGAACAGCATATGTTGCTGGATTATAAGTGGTCACACACGTGGTTAGATCTTTCACTGGTTCTTTTGGGTATGTTTGCAGAAGACACTCACGTGGTTATCAGCCCTCTTCTTGCATTTTTTAATAACTTTCTCAGTGTAGTCTCTCATTTGCAATTTTTTGCTCAATTCCGCTGCTTGTGTTTGATAATCGCAATTTTTGCTGCAATTCCTTTTCAGTCGAAGGAATTGACTGAAAGGCAGGTTGTCTCGTAGAGGTTTGGGGTGATGGCTCTTGTGGGACAGCAAACTGTTTTTCGCCGTTGGCTTCGTGAAAGTTTTGGTTTGCAGGGTGCTATTGTCATTAAAGATTGTTAAATCCAAAAAATCAAGGTGGCTATTGCTGAAAGTATATGTGAATTTCAACCATGGGTCCAAAGAGTTGAGCCATGTCATGAATTCAGGCAGATCTTGATTGGTGTTCCATATTAGGAAAATATCGTCAATGTATCTCTTCCAGTATACAAAATCAATCAGCGCCTGCACTCAAAAATGAAAATGCATCTATAGCCAAAGCCACTTTCCCTTTTCCATTGCTCACGAGCGACTTTCAGTGTAAATTAATTTATTTCCTGAACCTTAAACGCTCACCTTCATGATAAAACTTTCATGATTCAGACCGGTGTTAATATTAACACCGTTTATGTTACTGCACTTACCCCTTTTTTAGGATTCACTGCACTCAGCTAAACATAGCTCTATATGTATATTCTTTCATAGATCGAGAAGAATACAATACTCAAATCAATGCATTGAGTTTTGGGATTACCGCACAATTCTTGTGAGTAGTTTTATATGTGTTTGTTTGTACCAACCCTTTGTAAGTCCTGACGAAAGCTCTACAGACCGCCTGGCGCAATAGAGCTGAAACATGTCGACAAACCACCTTAGTAATACCATATAGTCCTGTAACTCGGTCTACCAATGAGTATTCGCAATTTTTAATAATGCAAGTTTGCCCAATATTAAAAAAAAATTCTGGGCACTCTTTTTCATTTTTATCCAATCCTTTTGGGAAAGTCCTTTTGTCTCTGGACACTGCACTCGAGACTGGAGGTGCCTCTGGATGAGGCTAGCAGTAAACACCAAGAGGAAAAACCCTATGATAACTGCATGAATGTCAATGTGGGGCGGATGAAGCTAATATACCGCTACTCTCAAGCATACATTGACTTCTCTGAGGGTTTCCTTATTTGCACTGAACCAAAAGTCGAGCAGTGTAACAAGTGTCCAATTTTGCTGATTGCTAGTTGAAAGGGGACAGTCAGTAAATGTGTCTCCTGTAGCCAGAGGGCGGGACATAGGTGCGCTGTCACTCGCCACCAGAGCCGGTCACACATGGCGACCAAACCCCTGTGGACAGATCCGTGCCGCGGAGGCCCCGATCTGAATGGACAGCCCGTTCTTGGCCGCTTCCTTCGTTATTTGTTTTTTTGCATTAAATTGTGTGTCTATGCTCATCTCCCATTAGGCACGCTTCGCTTTGCACACATTACTGACTCCTTTGCGAGTATCTTGGATTAGCCAAAGGCTAATTGCTAATAATGAAGCGAAAGGAGTCAGCCAGCATGGCTGGTGTGGCGCAGCATATGGGGAATGGGCACCCCAGTCACTCAATATTCACGTTTTCCAAAATATTATTGAGATGGCGGCATCCTGCAGCTATGAGTTACAGCTTATGAGCGGACTGGAAGAATGCAGGCCGCCAGGGGATTGTCACGGCAAGGGCGGGGGCACAGGGGGCGGAAATCGGGAGTTGACGATGATTCTCCATGAATTATCAATTAAAAAAAAAAGACATCAGAGAGGATGCTGGTCTATATAACACTGGTGACGTAGGTGTGAATAAAACCTTGAATGCATTCTTACCATTTGTCTATTGTGCAAGTTGAAAAATACGACAAAATGGACCTGCTCCATTAAATGTTTTCTTTGTGCAGAACGTAAAATATTAAAGCAATTGTTTTGAGCTATTATTATTTTTCTGGGGGATTGGGGTGCGGTATGGCTGGTGGTTCACATTCGGAGAACTTTACGTACGGCTGAGCTGCGAGGTTCTCCACCACACCTAAACAGCACCATGCATTAGTTCAATGGGAGTTCTACCATTATATCTTAGAGTGGAGCATTAGTTATATTGCGCTTTGCTGGTGACCGAACAAGCGGTTGATAATCAGATTGCCATTTTAGAATGAAAAAAATCTGATTGGCTGAAAGTGGAACCACAACAACCTGAAACCTTTATTCTGTTGTACTTGTGCACGGGGAGCTGTGCAAGACAGTCTGCCGGATCCGTAAGCCCACACGATAAAGACTCCTGAGGCCTCACTGCCAGGACTGGTGCAAAGTTCCGTTCCAGTGGGTTCGATTATTCACTGGGCAGGGTGGGGATTCAGCGAGACGTCACTCAGTTATCTCGGGAGCAGGCTCGCGTACACATTCACTGGGATTGACCCGTTAGTGAATCTCTGGCAAAATTGTTCAGTTTTTTTCCTTGGAAAAATCTGAAAGATTCACCGGGACAGACCCCTACGGTTACTGACTGAACTAAGCCTGTCCGTGGATTCACTGGGATACACTGACATGCCAGAGATTCACGAAGCAGGCTAGCACTGAGATTCACCGAGCCGGACTGCCGAGGGATTCACAAGAGCGACGAGTTTGAGAAAGTGACAGGCATCGTTCAAGGATGTTCACCAGTCACACTTCTATCGCCTTGCAACACCTAAAATGGGAAAGATTCACTGGGACAGATCCCTACGGTTACTGACTGAACTCGCACGCACGTGAAAGAGATCGCTCACAGAGAAAATGAAGCAACAAGAGTGGGCGATGCTTTTAAGACACTAATGCGAACGGGAGTTGTGAGAGCGCGCGCGCGCATGAAAGTGAGAGAGATCGCGCGTGCTTGTGCTCGCGAGAATAAGCTGGTCGCCGCTTTGGAAGCACTTCCAAAAGCCAGTTACTAAATGTCTCGCTGACAGTGCATGCGCGCTGGATCAGTGAGACCTAAAAAATAGAATATGCCCAAACCAAATCTATTAAAAAGAAAGGTAGAGAATTGTGTGTTGCTGAGAGAGGACCGCATTTTCACTGCTGAAATATTAGGCTGTTGTGTGGCATTGTGTGGTATAGTTTGAGAATGGTAAATGTTGGATCATAAAAAGGGTGTCAGTTGTGCTCTGTTTACATGTGAGAGAACTGGTTGATCAGAATAATGAATTTGATGTAAAAAGTAACCGAGGATTGAAGGGTCCTTGGTAAAGCCATGCCCCCCAACGCCCAATGCCTCTACCAAAGAAATGGCATGTAACGGACTGTTTTGTTCTGTAACATGTGTATATCCTTGTGTGTGTCTTGGATCCGGTGTAGTTTGTATGTGAAGGTTGTGCTGTGGTCTAAATGTGTACGGGGGAAGATTTGTTGGGTCTTTAGTTAGTAATAGTGTAAGTCTAATGTATAAGTAAGAAGAATACTGTAAATAGAATGTAGAATACTGGTATGCAGGACATTAAGTCAGTTGCTTCCTGGGCCTTGGCCTTACAGGTTGTTGAAACCCAGCTCATAAAATAGATACTACTGCACGGTGTTTGAACATTTTACATCTTTTCAATAATCTATTTTTCATATATTTTGCAGCCATCTCCTATTTTACACCGAAATTGAACACCATAATTGAACAGTTTAGGACTGCACTCATTCATAACGTAGATGTTTCTAGATTTGTGAATTGTCTTTATCCAAATTAAAAGAAAAAAGTTAAACATAGAGCCTGCTTTGTATTTCATACCAACATACATAAATGTTTCTCTAAGGGATTGGTTTAATAGTGCCTGTTCCTTACAGCACCTACCTGCAAATGTTTAAAGGAAGGCAGATTTGAAACATCTGAGCCTCGTGCCAGAGTGAAAAGAAACAACACTTATCCAATATTTGTCTTCAATTAATTTAAATAAATGAAAGCAGATTTTAGCTGACCGCGTTCCCTCCAACTTCTTTTCCAGCCTTAAAATGTAGTATATTGTATTTAGTCCTCTATGTTCATTGGAAATAATTGGGCATAATACATAACACACACTATGTGAAGCAGTTACAAATAGTGTACACATCTGTTCTTTCTTTCAGCCCCCGAAGATGTCCAGCCACCAACAGCAAAATCCCTGCCTACTTCATTACTCTTATCCTGGCCTGTCCCAAGGAAACGCAATGGCATTATAACGCAATATGCTTTATATATGAATGACACACTGGTCTACGAAGGAAATGAAACACAATACAATGTGTCTGGTGAGCTTTCATCTGCTCTGTACATTTGTTTTGTTCAATTTTAAAGAATTATTTTACATTTAGATTTCACTTCCTGTTGTGCGCACAAAAAATGTCTTTGGTGTTTTTATCGCTTATTTCTCTTATTAAAGATTACTGAATGTCGACATAGCTCTAGGCGTGAGACTGGATCTGAAAACTTTGGATGATACCATTGGAGAGTCTATCTTCAGAGCCAAGATAGAGTTGTCTTTGAAAGTAATGCCACTGCTCCACAAAAGTCAGCACCCTCACCTCTGTCTTAAGTTTGGCCTTATACCTCCAACTGCTTGAGGCATAGGAAAAGATGGAACAGAACATTAAGTCTGATGAAACTTACTAGCATTATATTTTACTGTATTAGAATCTTTACATGATTACAATGAAAAGAGAAAGGAGAATGCGTTATAGTAAAGGGATCTGAGGGCCTAGTGTAACTTGTTTCTGATTGTGAGGGTGCCAAACTAAAGCTGTGTCAGTGTTTCTTGCACATAGTAGGATCACTATCAGTCTTTGGACATCCAATTGTAGGACCCTCCATCCACGTTTAACTGACTGAAAATAATGGTGTTGCTACTGTATTAAAATAGGGAGAATTCTGATAGGGCTTATCTTCTTTGACATGCAAAATATTTAGTGAACCATAAAAGTGTAAGACAGGAGACTGTGGCTATGTTGTGTTTAATTTAATTTCAGGGAGTCATTGGCTTTCTTAACAAACAGCCTTTTGCCATTGAAGTGTGTGTCAAAGAAATTAGCTTGCACAGTGGCAAAATATCCTGTGATTTCATCCTTGTGTGGCACCATGAAGCTATGACAAATCCCACTGATCTAGCAAAAATATTGGTCCTCAAGGCATTCTCTGAATTCTTCAGAACACACAACATTAGAATAAGGGACGAATGTATGTGGTTATTCAGAAAATTCGAGCTGATCATACTATCGCCCAGTATGCATGGTTATACATCACTAAAAAAGCGAAGGTGTAGACAGATTTTAGGTTAGTCTGACAGAGGTGTACACCTTGCTTCACTAACCTCTTATTCAGTATGGGAGGTGGGAAGGAGCAACATTAGTTCTAAGTTGGTCATGGAGGGCCGGGTCCATGCCAGATTTTTATGATAACTACAGGATATGCTAAAAATCCGGCATAGAGCCAGCCCGCCAGGACAGACTTTGGAGAACCCTGCTGTAGAAGAATCCGGGTACAGCAGTTTTTTTAGGCTCTGTGTCAGCCTTAATAGCAAACATATCTTTCCAGGAGCATGTCAATTGCTTCTTAAAAATGTATGTTCCAGACAGTAGAAAAAGAGGACAAGAACTTATTCAGCAAAGGCAAAAACCAAAGGAGTGAACAGAGCTGACTATGGTGAAGGTGCTGCTTACCCTTGGAACGAGAAAACACAAAAGCTGCGAGACAACTACACGTAGAATAATTGTGCCAGGTGGAGACAAAAGATATACGGTGAATGTCACCCCAGTGACCATGCCAGTCTGCATCTACGAGGGGGATGAAGCAATCTTTCAAGGCGATAAAGCGTAGGGCACTCTTTATCTTCTTTTTCCTAATGACTTTAAAATCTGTTTGTCAACAGAATTTGCATGTGCTGGAGTCATGGTTTGTCTCAAAGCATCACATAACGCATACATGGGTATCCAACACCAGTATAAATCACACACACACAACCAGGCATTCTTAGGACACACTTCCAGTAGCTAGAATAAGCATCTGTAATATGTAAGAAATAAATAGTGTGACAACAGTTTACGAATCCCAGGGTGCAAAGTTTTTATGATGCAAGTAAAGTTCCGTGTAGTTTCGGATTATTCATCTTGCCTCAGCGAGTATCCCAATATATCTTCACGACAAAGTATGTGGTACGTAGGTGCATGACTTTCATAGCTTTTCTTCGTGATCCATCACTCAAGTGTGAAAAGCACATTATACACTGGCCTGCGAATTGTTGGAAATGGACTATATGTGAATAGAGCTTCGTGAACATTCCACTTTTCATAGGGAAGCCCAGTTCATAGAACTTTGTGACTCTAACATATTTTCATAGTTTTGCGAGACATACACAAAGGTTACGTTCATCGAACTATGCACACCCCCCTCTCTGAACTCCAACATCTTTTGGGAGAAGCCTGGTTGCTAACAGGCAAACCAAAACTATATTGAGTGTTACTCCTTTTTTGCACCAAATAACTGATCAGTGCACTCGTAACAATTGCCAATAGCGTTATTGACTATTTACACACAAGCGTAACCTCATTCCTCAGTTGTGTAGTCACTGTGCACCGTAGGCGAGTGGGTGCAAGAGGGGTCCTATTTGTGCTCACATCTTCATTGGTGCAGTGCTAAAAATACCTGCAAAAACTGTTTGCACACATTTTCATGGCTGTGTGGGCATTTAAGTGTGGTCATTTTTTGTTTTCATAATGTATCTAATCTACAGATATGTACATATTTCCAGGACCAAATAAGTATATACAAATCTAAGCAATTCTCAATGGTCGTTTTTAAATTACACAACATCTTTTAAAATGCAAACAGTCAAAAAATTCCCACCTTGCCTATGCCAAATGAGCAATCCCCGCGCTGGGTCAGTTCTGACACTGAAAAATGATCCCAGTTGCAGGACTTCCTGGAGGTGGTAGGTGCTTGTTATTACAAATGGCGCGCGCTTAAAAGCAAACCATGGCATTCAGGATTGAAATGTAATGGATTTTCTGTAGCCCTGCACACCTTGGGGGTATGCTGTAGAAATGTACATGGCCTATGCATTTGAGAAACGTGCTCCTTGAATTCAGTGTTACAATGCATGTCTAAAAATATGTAAACGAGTAGAGAAATGATTTACTGTTTCCTTATTTTACTTTCCCTTCTCCCAGAGGTTTAGCTGAAACTGAAAATACTCCTTATTGTTGCATCGATTGTGCTCTTTTTTATTCATACTTGCTCGTGTTGGTTTTATCCACTTTTCATGTGAAATGAACTCCATATACTCCTTCAGCAAAAGAAAATAGCACTTTTCAATAGTAAAAACAAAACAAAATTGCGTTCCTCCTTCATTTTTCAGTTCTCAGATGCACATCCAACTCTCTGTCCCACAGCCACCCATTAGAGGATGGCCTAGGACTATCTCATGCTCAGGTTCATTACAGCTGAAATCATATGCCTTCTGTCCTTCTTATGGGTCGTTCTTCCAAAAACTTTCATCCAGCCTAATATATTTATCACATTTGTATACAATATACTCTGCAACCTTCAGTACCGTAAGTCCTACTCTTCAGCGCCTCAAAGGAGGGCTGTTTGCAGTGAGCAACTACTTTTCCTTGTGTCCCTTTACATTGACGCTTCTCTCACTCACGGTATCACACTATTATAGTTTGCATATGTATAGTACAGCATTCCATTGTTTTTCCCTGAAGGCACTTTCTATGCAGTTGTATAGGAAGAGATCCTGGTAATTGCACGCCTGGCCGATAGTGTGTGTATAGTGTGTCCTCTGTGACTCACTTTGAACATTGTGTGAGAGGTGTGGAGGTGTGCCACATTTTTGTCATTATGAATATGTAGCCTAGAAAGGTGTATGGGATGAAGTCATGCTTCCATATGTATACTTACTACTGAATACGTGAGATGGCCAATTGTTTAGTTATAGGCCGGTATTTACAGCTCTTTGGAATACCGGGTGTTTCTGAAGCATCCTTTTTCTCTATGTATTTGTAGGGCATTTCTATAGTGCGCACCTAGCCAAAAGGCAATGGAGCATTGTAAACGGTCGAAGACAAGTTTAAAAACAAGTAATAGGAGAGGAAACTTTCTTGTGGACTGTTAACACATTGTGATGTAGTGTTCTTTAAAGAGGCGAGCCTTCATCTCTTTCCTAAACTGGAGAAGTGTTGGGCATTGCTGATGGATGTGGGGATGTTGTTCCAGATCCTGGATGCATAGATGGAAAATGCCTGCTGCCTTCTTTTTTATTTTATATCTTCTTAGTATGCAATCTGATGTTGTCCTTGCTGTGGGTGTGCCAAGAATCATCAGAGATAAGTTTGTCTCCTTGAGAGATAGTTTCAGGTCTGCTTGTTTTGTGAGAGAATGGATTACCTCAAAGAAAAATGTGACAGGATCAATGCAATGGTGGGCTGAACCCTGCAAGTGAACTCTATATGCAGAAAGATGGATTTTGTGTGGTGTAGAAGACACCTTTGTCCACCTAATATTGTTACTCTGCAAGAGAGAACTTTGAGTCCTTGATCACTTACAGGATTGCAATATGCTCATACTCTTTTCTCTTCCTCCTGCGATTAGACCCAACTTGTGCCATACTTCTTCCGTCTCCACTGCCTGGGTCCCCACCCTTTAGCTACTAATCATCTTTCTCTTCTGGCTGCATCTCCCACTGCAGCTTCCCCATCTCTTTGCTCCCTTGTGCTCATGTTTCTCATTATCTGCTCTGCGGGTCCACACAATCAATCACAGGGCTTTAGAGCAAGCCTTGCCTTCATTGCCTCTCATTTACTGAGCACACTGAAAGCACTGCTGTCAGTAACAAACAGCCTTGTCCGACTGTACTAAGTTTTAGTTTGTAGATATATAGCGCTGCTTATCACCCGTGAGGGTATCCAGGTGCTGTCCAAGAGCACGGGGAGAGTAAGTGATTTGCCCAGAATCACAGGATGTAACGCCAAGACTCGAACCCAGATCCACAGATCCATAGTCGGCAGCTCTTATTGATGCACCACATCCTCTCCCTAAAAGCTTAGTGTGTGCCTATTTGACTGCAAGTTGAAAGAGCCCTACTGATCAATATTAAAGCAGTAGGATGTGGGGTTTAGATCCCTATGCGGTAGGTCTGATGCACAATTGGCAACCTATCAACTAAATAGTTGGTGAGCGGGAACCAGTGACTGATTGTACTAGAGAATTGGACACTTTTTCCCTTTTTCAGTACTGAAATATGGAATCATATATGTAACATGTACGAGATTAGCAAATCTCTGTATTAGAAGCTAGTTAAATATCACAAAATTATGAAACAAGTAACACAGTTGGTCAAACAGGGTACTTTCACCAGGAAGCAATGTCCTTGTTCTACTACAAGAAAACAATAGGCATAGATTGGAGCAGTTACAATGGCTATACAGAAGAATCGATCACAGTTACTATCTTTACTTCTCTCACATGTACAAGGCTCTAAGAGATAACAAGACCTTCACCATGAAATTCACAAATATTTGAAGTACATTTCCCTAGAGAGTTCTATGTAAGTGCACCTGGTACAATATGGTTATTCATAATTACACAGTGTTAGAACTGGGGGTCCCTAGTTGGCAGGGGAAGGTACCACTGTCCAAATAGGGACCCTTGCTTCTAGCCAGGGTAATGAGGAAACCCTCTGAGATAACCCCTGCTCACCCTCTAGGTAGCCTGGCACGAGCAGTCTAGGCTAACCAGAGGCAATGTGTAAAGTATTTGTACCAACACTCACAGTAACACAGTGAAAACACCACAAACTGACTCCACAACAGTTTAGAAAAATAAAGGTATTTAATCTAAACTACACAAGACCAAAACGACAAAAATCCAACATACACAGTTCAAGAATATGGTTTCAAAAAAGTTCTTAAGGTCTGCGATAAAATTCTTCAGGTTGTGATAAAATAATCCACAGATGCGTGAAAAGTTCACAGTTGCATCACGTTTACTCACAGTACCTTTTAGTTGCGACAAAGTTCCAAAAGCAGAAGCTGGTGCGGTGGAAAACAAGCGATGCGTTGCTCCTGAAACCCTGGGGAGGCGTTTGCGACAGCCCCGCTGCAGCAGCAAGCGTGTTGCGACGAATCCGGTCTGTATGGGGAGGAAGGCCACTTGTATGGATTCCGGTGTGTAGGTTCTGTAGGAAGTTTGTTCTCGCAAAAGGCACGATGCGACGATCTTTGGAGTTGCGACGATCCCCGGGGCGACGATGCGTGGACCAGCGGTGATCTTCCCTCTCGCAGCTCCTCGACGCGATGGTTTCTGCGATGACTCTCGCAGCGACGTGATGCAGTCCGCAAGCAAGCGGTGCGGCGATCTCACCCAGGACAACAGGCTCTGCGACGACACTCGCAGCAATGTTAGACTTTCCCGCACCGGTCTGGTGCGTCCCGCAAACGAAGGATGCGACGGCTCTGGCAGCGGCGTCCAGTGCTGCGACGATCTCGGCCTTTGTAGCGGCGGAAATCTTCTCGCACTGTCGGGGATGCGCTCCGCAAGCGAGCGATGCAACACTTTTCAATGGCAAAAGTCTCTAAAGCTTAGTTTCAAGCTTCCCAGCACAGGTACAACTTCCAGAGGCCCCACAACTGGATCAAGCACTCCAGGAAGGACAGAACTCTCTCAGTAGAGTTCAGGGAAGCTGGGGGTGAAGTCCTTTTGTTCCTGGGACTTCAGAACAGGGAGCCAGCTCTTCTCAGGCCCTTAGAGATTCCTTCAAGACAGGGGACACAGCACAACAGCAAAGTCCTTCCCCTCTCCTTGGCAGCAAAGCAACAGCATCTCCCATGTTAATCTATGGAGCAAGATAGCCTTACAATAGTGAAAAACGAAAATGGCTGCTATTCACTACCAGAGCATGTCACCTGCACCAGTACATGCTCTACCTTTCACATACACTGCACCCTGCCCAGGGGGGTACTTTCGGCCTTCCATAGGGGTGACTAATGTGCATGAAAAGAGAAGGGTTAGGCCTGGTCAGTGAGGGCGCTTACCAGGAGGACATGGCAGTTTCTAAACTGCACACAGGCACTGCAGTGGCAGGCCTGAGACACCATTTTAGAGCTACTCCTGTGGGTGGCACAATCAGTGCTGCAGGCCCACTAGTAGCATTTGTCATCACCAGCCCTGGCACACCCAGTGCACTTTACTAGGGACTTCATGGTGATACAAATATGCCAAACATGTATATCCAATCAGAATAACAATTTACATAGGGAGCATTTACACTCTGGCACTGATCAGCAGTGGGAGAGTGTCCAAAGCATCTAAACCAGCAAAAATGAAATCCAGCACAGCATCAAAAATACAGGAGGTAGAGGCAAAAAGATAGGGGGAAACCACGCCAAAGATGCCAGGTCTAACACGTGTCCACTCCAGCTGAAAGTGGGGAGAACTACCCACCCTCTTGGGAGTTCTCTTCACTAAGGCGGAAAAATCTGGACAGACCATCAGCGTTGGCGTGCTCTGTATCAGGGCGGTTTTCCACCGTAAAGTCCATTCCCTGTAGGGAGATGGACCACCTCAACAGTTTTGGGTTCTCACCCCTCATTTGCATTAACCACCTGAGGGGCCTGTGGTCGGTCTGAACACGGAAGTGAGTCCCAAACAGGTAGGGCCACAGCTTCTTCAGAGACCAGACCACAGCAAAAGCTTCCTTTTCAATCGCACTCCACCTCTGTTCCCTGGGGAGTAGCCTCCTACTAATGAAAGCTACCGGCTGGTCCCCATTCTCCTCAGTGACTTGTGAGAGTACTGCTCCCACACCATGCTCTGAAGCCTCTGTCTGTACTATAAACTCACTGGAAAAGTCAGGTGCCTTGAGCACCGGTGCTGTGCACATGGCCGCCTTCAGGGCATCAAAAGCAGTTTGGCAGGCTTCGGTCCAGTCCACTCTTTTGGGCAACTTCTTAGAAGTGAGTTCTGTCAAGGGGGCGACAATGGTCCCATATCCCTTGACAAACCGTCTGTAATACCCAGTGAGTCCTAAAAAGGCTCTCACCTCTGTCTGTGTCTTGGGTAGCTCCCAAGCCAGAATGGTATCAATCTTTGCCTGTAGGGGCGCCACCTGGCCGCTCCCCACCTGGTGTCCCAAATACACCACAGATCCCTGCCCTATCTGGCACTTGCTGGCCTTGATAGTGAGGCCTGCCCTTTGCAGAGCCTTCAACACTTCACAGAGATGTTGCAAGTGTTCCTCCCATGTGGAGCTGAACACAGCAATGTCATCCAGGTATGCGGCACTGAATTCCTCCAGCTCGGACAGTACCTGGTTAACCAGTCTCTGGAATGTGGCAGGGGCATTCTTCAACCCAAAGGGCATGACTCGGAACTGGAAGTGCCCCTCTGGCGTTGAGAATGTAGACCTCTCCTTGGCCCCATCAGTTAAGGCAATCTGCCAGTACCCAGAGGTCAAATCAAAGGTACTGAGGTACTGGGCAGCTCCCATCCGATCCACAAGCTCGTCAGCTCTGGGGATGGGGTGTGCGTCAGTCTTCGTGACCGCATTGAGCCCACGGTAGTCTACGCAAAACCTGATTTCTGGAGTGGCACCTGGCGCAGCAGCTTTTGGTACCAAGACCACTGGGCTAGCCCAGGGGCTGCTGGAGGGCTCAATCACCCCTAGCGCCAACATCTTGGAAACCTCTTCCTTGATGCTGGCCCTGACCTTGTCAGCTACCCTGTAAAACTTTTGTTTTACAGACAGACTGTCTTCAGTGTCCACCTGATGGACGCACCAGTTGGTGACTCCTGGGGTCAGGGAGAACAGGGAGGAGAACTGACCCAACACTTGGCGACAGTCACTCTGCTGCTCTGGGGTCAGGTTGGGCGAGAGGACCACACCATCCACTGACCCATCTTGCTCCTTTACTGCCAGGAGGTCAGGGAGAGGATCACTATCCTCTTCCATTCCTGCATCTGTAGCCATGAGCATTGTCACTTCAGACCTCTCAAAGTGTGGTTTGAGGCGGTTCACATGCAAGACTCTCAGGGGCTGCCTGGGAGTCCTCAGGTTAACCAGGTAGGTTACCTCACTTTTCCTTTCCACCACCTCATATGGCCCAGTCCACTTGTCTTGGAGCGCACAAGGCTCCACTGGCGCCATCACCCACACTTTCTGCCCAGGTTGAAATTCGACCAGAGTGGTATTCTGGTCGTACCATCTTTTAATTTCTTCCTGGCTAGCTTCCAGGTTCTCCTGAGCGAGCTTCCTGAAGCATTGTGTCTGGTTGCGAATGGCAAGCACATAGCTGAACACATCCTGGGGGGGTTTTCCCACGGGATTTCTCCCACCCCTCCTTCAGCAGTGTGAGAGGTCCTCTAACAGGGTGGCCATACAGGAGTTCAAAGGGACTCAACCCTAAGGACTTCTGAGGCACCTCCCTGTAGGCAAACAACAGGCATGGTAACAAGACGTCCCACTTCTGTCTCATGGGCACCACTAGGCCCATAATCATACCTTTCAGGGTCCGGTTGAACCTTTCAACCAACCCATTACCTTGAAGGTAGTAAGGAGTGGTGAACTTATAAGTTACCCCACACTCCTCCCACAGAGACTTCATGTACCTAGAGATGAAGTTGGTACCCCGGTCGGAGACCACCTCTCTGGGTAACCCCACACGGGAAAAGATCCCCATCAATGCACGGCCCACCACGGGTGCTGTGATTGTCCTGAGAGGGACTGCTTCCGGGTATCGGGTGGCATGGTCCACCAAGACCAGGATGAACCTGTTGCCTAAGGCTGTCTTGGGGTCCAGGGGCCCTACAATGTCTATGCCCACCCGCTCGAAAGGGGTGCTCACCACTGGAAAGGGTTGGAGGGGTGCCTTCAACTTCATTCCAGTCTTGCCACTGGCTTGACAGGTTTGGCAATACCTACAAAAGGAACCGACGTGCTTCCTCATCTGGGGCCAGTGGAAGTGGGTGACAAGCCGGTTTAGGGTCTTGTCTTGCCCCAGATGTCCTGCAAGAGGCACGTCATGAGCCAGACCCATTAGGAAGTTTCTGAAGCGCTCGGGTACCACCAGCACATGGGCTGCACCGGGCTCAGCAAACTTAGGCTCACTATACAATAAGTCATCTTCCCAGTAGATAAAGTGATCTCTGGCTGCTCCACCTGCTGCCTGATCTACAGCCTGTTGCCGCAGACCAATGTGGGAAGGGCATTCTTTCTGCGCCTGGCAGATTTCCTCCCTGGAGGGACCACCTTCCTGCTACCAATGGGTCAGCTCAGGCAGGTCCCCCAGTTCGGCCACCTGTTCCCCTGTAGGTTCCAGGGCATCCCCCTCAGGTTCTGCTCCTTCCTGGACCGTGGGAACTGCTGGGGCGGGTTTCCCGCGCCCCCTGCCTCTTCCTCTCCTGGCAGGTCTCTGGGCCACTGTTTAAGGCTCAAGTTCTGCTGAGTTACCCTTACTGGCGGCCATAGCATGCGTGGTCACACAGATCCATGCAGGCAACCCCAACATCTCCAAGTGAGTTCTGTGTTCTACATCCTTCCATGGAGAACTCTCCAGGTCGTTACCTAACAGACAGTCTACAGGCAAGGCATCACTGACAGCTACTTCCAAAAGACCAGAGACTCCCCCCCCATTCAAAGAGAACACGCGCCAACTTGCAGAGCCGCACTGAGCTGTCAGCTGCCACCACAGGGTGGATTACATTAGGGATGAGTTGCTCTTCAGACACCCACTGACACCTCACGGATGTCACGCTGGCTCCTGTGTCTCTCAGAGCCTCAACCTCCCTCCCATTGATGGTCACCTTCTGCCCATATTTCTTAGTGTTAGAGGGCAGTAAGGTTTTCTGGACCATCTCTCGGTCTCCTAGAGAGACAAGGGACGTAACTGCTAAGCCCACCTCCCCACTAGAAATGTTTTATTTTTATTTTTATTTTTTTATTTAGGAAGTTTTCTATAGCGCTGTCAAGACCCGGAGGTAGCAGAGCGCTTTACAGTAATAGAATGACAAAAATCTGTATAAACATATACATAACATAAACATGAACATGAACATAACATAAGTAAGGTATAAGCATTCGATGAGTGACATTGTAAGTGGAACAAGTGTGAGTTGCCGAGCTTCTTTGGTTATGGGATTCACTGTAGTCACATAGTTCAGGGGTTGCTTGCTGACCCGGTTATCCACAGCCAAGGGAGCGGATCAGGAACAAGGATTTGAGTTGCCTTTTGAATTCCACAAAAGAAGGAATAGTTATGATGCGCGGGGAGTTCCAGATTTTGGGGGCGTTTCCAGTGAAGGAGCAATCCGCTGTTCTTTTCTTTCTGGTTTTGGGTAGGATGAGCAGGAAGGAGTTGGAGCTTCTCAGATTCCTGGCTTGGCCTGCTTTTTTGAGTTTATTTGTCAGGTATTCGGGTTTGCCGGTATGGAGGGCTTTGTGGGTTAGGCAGGCCGTTCTGAAGTTACTACGCATTTCTACTGGGAGCCGTTTGAGTTCCTTGAGTGCTGGGGAAATGTGATCCGATTTTTTGATGCCGGTAATCATTCTAGCAGCAGCATGTAGTGTTGTTTTTATTGGTGCCAAGTTCGATTTCGGGATGCTTGTTAGGATTGCGTTCCCATAGTCTAGTCTTGACAGTACCAGAGATTGAGTGGCCAGTTTGAGATCCTTGTTAGGAATGTAGGGTTTGATCTTGTTCAACAGTCTGAGGATAAAGAAAGCACCTTTGGCTGCATTCTTGATGTGTTTTACCATGTTTAGTTTGAGGTCTTTGATGATCCCAATAGATTTAACAGAGTCGGCTAGAGTAAGATTTCCTTTAAGCGCATCGATTGCTTTTAGCCATTCGGTGATTTGAGGGTTGTCTTCCTTGTTCGAGATGAGGAGTGTCTCAGTTTTGTCTGGATTCAGCTTCAAGTGATTGTTTGTCAGCCATTGTTGAACATCTTTCAGGACATCATTTAGTCTATGTATGTCTGTGAGAGAGGAAGTTTCCAGATAGATTTGTGTATCGTCAGCGTAGAGGTGAAAGCGGATGTTGGCTTTTCTGAGTAGCTTGGCGAGTGGTTCCATATAGATGTTAAAAAGCTGAGGCGAGAGCACCGAACCTTGGGGGACGCCCTTATTGACCTGTTGGATTTTGGAGGTGAAATTCTTGATTTTTATTATTTGTGTTCGGTTGTGCATGAATGAGGAGAACCATTTGAGAACTACTTCGCCGAGGCCAACTCTTTCTTGAAGAGCCTTGGTGAGGAGTTTGTGATCCACCGTATCGAATGCTGCAGAAAGGTCAAGGAGAATGAGGAGGCAGCATTTATCTGAATCCAGAGATCCATGTATATCGTCTATGATATTCAGCATCGCTGTTTCTGTGCTGCATCCTTGTCTGAAGCCGGACTGGAGGGGGTCTAGGAGATTGATGTTGTCCAGATGATGAGTCAGTTGCAGGAGTACACAGCGTTCCAATGTTTTGGCTAGTAGAGGGAGGTTAGATATAGGTCTGAAGTTGTTCAGATCTGTTGAGTCAAGACCTGTTTTTTTCAGCAGGGGGGTAACTTGCCCAATTTTTAGGCAGTCAGGGACCACTCCGTATTTTAGGGAGCTGTTTATGATGTTGCCCCATATAGGTGCAAGAGAGTGTTTCATTTTCATGATTAGTGAGGGAGGGATGGGGTCATAGATATGAGCTGATGGTTTGGAGGACGAGATCAGCGAAATTATCTCTGCGTCTGGGACGGGGCGGAAGCTAAGCCAGGGGGTGCTCATTGAGCCGGGGGAGAGAGCCTGAGGAGCAGCCGAACTGGTCTTTTTGGGGTGTGAATTGTTGGGGTCAAGTGAAAGTTCAATTTTTGTGATCTTTTTGTTGAAGAAGTGGGCGAAATTGTCGCAAAGATCTTTGGACGCTAGCACAGACGAAGACAGTGGTTTGGACGTTTGTTGCCTGATGATGTTGTAAAGTTCCTTCGGTCTATTTTTGGCTTTGTCCAGTGCCTCGCGGAAGAAGCTGGATTTTTTGTTTTTGATGTGGTTACTGTATTTCCTTCGGGCTGCTTTCAGTTGATCACGAAGGATGGCCGTTGGGTTGTTTCTCCACTTTCTTTCCTTGGCTCTTAGAGTTCTCCTTTCAGTGTTGAGGTCAGCGTTGAAGCACGTTCTGGAAGGGATAAATCTGCTTCTTTTGAGCTTTAGTGGCGCAAGTTTGTCGAGTATGGACACTAGCTCGGAGTTGTAGCAGTCGATGAGCTCATTGGTGGAAAAGTGCGCTTTGTTGGCCGGAAGAAGAGAGCTTAACTGATCATCCAGGATATCCAGGGGTATTTGAGAGAGATTTCTTGTCCATTTGGGGGGTCTTGGGGGGGTTTATGTGAGGTAATGGGGTGATTGATATGAAAGAGGATCATGTGGTGGTCTGACCAGTCAACGGGAAGAATGTGGTTGATCGTGATTGATTTCTTTTGTGAGATGATAGCATCCAGTGTGGCTCCTTTGTAGTGGGTCTCCTCGGTGCAATGTTGTTGCAGGTTGTTATCATGAAGGAGGCTGGATAGCGATTGGATTAGGGGATTGTGTGTCTCATTCCAGCGAAGATTCAGATCCCCAAGAATTAGGTTATTGGAGTCGCTGAGTGCGCCTTGTGCAATCAGGTCGGAAAGTTGTTCTCCAAAAGGGTTGTTTTTACCTGGGGGGTGGTAGAGCAGGTGACACCATAGAGAGTCTTTGTCATTGGTCTTGATGATGGTGGATAGGCATTCGAATGAATCGTAGTCAAAAGAGGTGGTTTCCGAGATGTCCAGGCTGTCCTTGTGGATGATAGCCACCCCTCCTCCCCTATGCTCTATCCTGTCTTTGGTAATGAGGGAGAAGCCAGGTGGTACCAGCAAGTCAAGGCAGGGAGGGGATATCTTGTTTAGCCAGGTCTCTGTGAGGAACGCAATGTCAATATCGTGAGTGAGGATGGCTTCAGCTAGTTCTGTTGCGTGCAGTGAGGCCGATCTACAGTTGATTAGCAAGCAATTGGAGAATTGTTCCTGATTGCTGGCCGATTTGTCTTTGATCTCCCTTGGTATGGCGGTGAGGACCGGGTATCTCTGAGGTTTAGTGCTAGGAGGGACTTCCGGTGACCTGTGATTACTTGGATTTTAGATTTGGGAGAATCTAAGGCGGGGGTGTTGTATGTGGCGGCTAGTAGGACTGCTTCGCTGTCTGACATAGGTGCTGCTGATCTTAAAGGCCTTGAAGTCAAGTGTTTTGTGTCTGATAGGGGGTTTGGAGGAGTGTGGAAAGGAGTATGAGTCTTGGACCTTGGGAAGGGGTCTCCGGTTTTTGCAGTCAACCCAATATACACAGTTCAAGAATATGGTTTCAAAAGAGTTCTTAAGGTTTGCGATAAAATTCTTCAGGTTGCGATAAAATAATCCACAGATGCGTGAAAAGTTCACAGTTGCGTCACGTTTACTCACAGTACCTTTTAGTTGCGACAAAGTTCCAAAAGCAGAAGCTGGTGCGGTGGAAAACAAGCGATGCGTTGCTCCTGAGACCCTGGGGAGGCGTTTGTGGCAGCCCCGCTGCAGCAGCAGGCGTGTTGCGACGAATCCGGTCTGTATGGGGAGGAAGGCCACTTGTATGGATACCGGTGCGTAGGTTCCGTAGGAAGTTTGTTCTCGCAAAAGGCACGATGCGACGATCTTTGGAGTTGCGACGATCTCCGGGGCGACGATGCGTGGACCAGAGGTGATCTTCTCTCCCGCAGCTCCTCGACGCGATGGTTTCTGCGATGACACTCGCAGCGATGTGATGCGGTCCGCAAGCAAGCGGTGCGGTGATCTCACCCAGCGACAACAGTCTCTGCGACGACACTCACAGCGATGTTAGACTTTCCCACACCGGTCTGGTGCGTTCCGCAAACGAAGGATGCGACGGCTCTGGCAGCGGCGTCCAGCGCTGCGACGATCTCGGCCTTCGTAGCAGCGGGAATCTTCTTGCACTGTCGGGGATGCGCTCGCAAGCAAGCGATGCGACACTTTTCAATGCCAAAAGTCTCTCAAGCTTAGTTTCAAGCTTCCCAGCACAGGTACAACTTCCAGAGGCCCCACAACTGGATCAAGCACTCCAGGAAGGACAGAACTCTATCAGTAGAGTTCAGGGAAGCTGGGGGTGAAGTCCTTTTGTTCCTGGGACTTCAGAACAGAGAGCCAGCTCTTCTCAGGCCCTTGGAGATTCCTTCAAGACAGGGGACACAGCACAACAGCAAAATCCTTCCCCTCTCCTAGCCAGCAAAGCAACAGGTCAGTCCAGCAGAGCAACAGCAGGACAGTCTTCCTTCTTTAGTTTCAGCTTTCTCCTTTGCAGAGGTTCCTTCTTGTTTTCAGGATGATCTAATTTTCTGTTGTCAGGGGTCCTGTACTTATACCCCTATAAGTCTTTGTTCTCTTTGTGCAAGTGGGCCCTGATCCCGGTCTGAACCAGTTCTGGGTGTTGCTTGAGCACTTTGTTTGCCTGGCTTCTCCTTTGCTTTCAGAGTAAGGGGCAGGGTCGTCAGCTGCCCAGCAGGAGGTGGAGCCAGCATTGTGGAAGGCAGCTACAGCCCTATTCAGGCCCAGGTGCTAACTCCTCCCACCACTCAGGTTGAAAATTAAGTCATTCAGCCTAAGGCTGACTCAGCCAGCCTCCTGGGGAATCCCCAGCCCCTGTCACTCTCAAACCAGGCAGTCAATACACAAACAGGCCAAGGCACACAGAAGGGTCAGACAAGAGAACATCAACTTTCTAAAAGTGCTGTTCTCAAACACAGGATTTAAAAACAACCTTTCCTAAAAGATGTGTTATTAAATTCTGAGTTCAGGGATACTAGATACTTATGTCCTATCTTGTTCCTTTTTTTTTTTAAGTATCTTTATTAGTTTTTTCCCAAATTTACAAATCCCTCTCTCCCCCCTCCCCAAGTCAGACAAGTTCAACAAGAATATTTCACATATAAACACAGAGAAATTAGGAATTTTAGATGAATTCATAAATCATACATTAATGGCAAAATAGGTAAATAGGTTAATCAACCAGCCAAGACATTTCCAGTCTATTTGGGTGGATACAAACAGCATCTAAATAATTATTAATTTCAAAAAGAAACATTTTTTAAAACCATAACAAATTAAATTTTAGCAGCTCTTAGATCACGCTGGTTATGGCCTTATGTTACAGAGAATTACCTTGGGATTGAGACCACTCAATTAAGGGATTCCAGATTTTTAATCCCCGGGCCCTCCGTCTTCTGCCTTTTCTTTTATATATAGCCATTTCTAAGTTAAATATAGCTAACAATCTAGAGAACCACTGTTGAAAAGATGGTGGGTTAGGGTCTAGCCAGGCGGAGGCGATACAGATTCTTAAGACCGCCATTGCGATAAATACTAATTCGTGTCCAGGGGATGGTTTTGCGAGACTAGTCGCCCCAAGCAAAATCATTTCATTAGAAAGAGTTATTCGGTTTTTAGAACATCAGTTAGAAACCGTTCGATGTTCAATTTTAAAGAGGATAGGTTTGCACAGGAGGAAAATATATGTATGCTGTCTGCATTAGATAAAGTACATCTAAAACAAACTGTACCCCTCCCACTTCCCCATTTGGCAATTCTATCAGGGGTATAATACATAAAAAAACAGGTTTTATAAAACTGTGTTTGCAGTTTAGTTGACATAAGGATAGTTAGGGATAAATCATATGCATAATTAAATTCTTCTATGCTGATTGCTAATTTCCCCTGCCACTTCTGTGCTGTTTTCTCAAGATTGTTCGGATGGAGGGATAGCAAGTGAGAATATATCTCACCAATTGTGAATTTTTTGGTTCTTTTTAAGATTTCTGCTGTCGGTATTTTATCAAATGGGGTATTTTCCCTAATCCTTCGTGTTAAAAAATATCTGATTTGCAGATATTTAAAAAAATCCCTTCACTCCAAGTGATATATTTCCCTCAAGGTTTCAAAAGAGTGTAACCCTTCATTTGAAATAAGACATCCAAAATGTGTAATTCCTGCCATATTCCATCTATCAATACAGGCATCTCTGAATATTTCAGGGAGGGCCGGGTTGTTGCTTAGAGGAGAATAAAGCGAAAGTCGTCCTATACCCAGTAATTTCCTCACAGCTTTCCATGCTTTAAATCCTCCCAATAAGGTTTTTAGGCGGACCTTTTTGTGGTAGCTATCATAGAGAAATCGCCACATATAGCCTTTGCTCTTATTACCTAATACCAGCTGGTGGATCGATGGTTGGTCTTCCCCTGAAACAGTCTCATTATCATCTAATAGAAAGAAGAGTTCATGATTATATGAAAGCATACAAGCCCAATAATATAGCTTAAGGTTAGGAAGGGCTAAGCCTCCTTTTTCTTTAGGGAGAGTCAAGAGCTTGTAGGCTCTTCGAGGTGGTGAATAAGACCAAATAAAACTAGAGAAAATACGCTCCATCCGTTTAAACCAATATTCAGAAATTTCCAGATTAATTGCTCTGAACATATAGAGCAATTTAGGGAAGTAAACCATTTTTAGTGCATTTACACGGCCAATCAAAGATAGGTGCAGGTTATTCTAACAGTGAAGATCTTTCTGCATTTTATCTAGCAGGGGGCTGACGTTTAATTCGACCACTGTATCGAGTTTAGAAGAGATACATACCCCTAGGTAGGTCGCTTTTGTTGTCACACGGGGATCCACCATTGTGCATTTGTCGTTTAGGATTACTTGGGTTTTGCTCTGGTTGAGTGCATAGCCGGCTATTTTGCCAAAGTTTTTAGCCTCAGTTTCAATTATAGGTAAGGCTAATGCCGGATCTGATGTCACAATGGCGATGTCATCGGCATAGGCTAGAGTTTTAGTCATATAAGCTTGGGTCAGAATAGAGATAATCCCAGCATTAGATTCCAGACTGCGAATAAAGGGATCAATGTAGATAGCAAACAGCAATGGGGAGCATGGGCATCTCTGTCGAGTGCCTCTTGATATTTTAAATTCTTTAGAGAGATTGCCATTTACCATCACTACAGCTTTAGGGTCAGTATATAGTTTTTGTACAGCCTGAATGAATCCGTGTTTAAAGCCCAGATGACCCATTGCCATCCACAGAAATGACCAGGAGACCCGGTCAAATGCTTTTCAGCGTCTAAAAGAATAAGCGCCATTGGATCTCCCGTCACTTCTGTACTGTCAAACAGGGTAATCACTCTATGAGTGTGGTCTGTAGTTCCTCTTCCTGGTACAAACCCGTGCTGGGAATTTGAGATAAGTTTGTGTATTAATGGTGCCTTTCGATTCGCTATTAATTTGGAATATATTTTTGAGTCCACGTTGATTATAGTGGTAGGGCGGTAGGAGCCCATCTGATCTGGTGGTTTATCTTTCTTCAAGAATATGACTATTTTGGCTTTTGACCAGGACTTTGGTGGTTGTCCCTTGTTAAATATATGAACACATAGATTTAAAAAAATCTCTTTGATGTGATCTAAGAAAGTAATATAAAACTCTAGAGGGATAGAGTCCAGGCCAGTTGCCTTTCCTCTAGGCAAAGCCTTCACTGCCTCTAAAATTTCTTCCAGGACTGGTATCTCTTCTAGATCATCCTGATCTTCTTCGGTAAGTCTACTAGATGGTCCCTGATTTAGGTATTCTCTCATATTGTCTGTATCGGCCCCTGTTTCCTCTGAGTATAAAATACTATAAAAGTGCCAGAATGCCTCTCTAATTTTATCGCTTTCTGTGATTAAGCCTTCCACTGGGTCTGATATTTCCCGTATGAGATTCTGAGATGTTTGTTGCCTCATACGTACGGCTAATTGATGGCCAACTGATTCACTTACTTCGTAAATTTTTTCACTATGAGCTGTTGCTTTTTTCACCGCTTTGGTGATAAATGTATTCATGATAGCAGCCTTCTCTATTGTCACTTGATAATGAATTTTGGTGAGTTCTTCAACTGTTAAAGAATCGCGAGTTGCCCTAATGAGTTTTTCTTCAGAATCCTGTAATTTCCCTAATAGCGCTTTATATTGGTCCCTGGCCAATTTATTGACCCTTATTGAGTATTGTGTAGTTTCTCCTCGGATTCCTGCTTTTAGTGCATCCCATACTATCTCTATAGAGGTACTCCCTACATTATTTTCGAGAAAATTGGGAATCCATGCTCGCATGTGATTGCAATAGTCTTCTTCAAGTAACAGGGATTTCTCGAAGGTCCAATTTCTTGGCTTCCGGCCCCATTGTCTCAGCTCTAGGGTGCATATTAGAGGATTGTGGTCAGAAAGTACTCGGGCAGTTTTTCTATTTGTGTAATATGGCTTAATGTCTGTGATAAAAGAAAATAGTCAAGCCTTGCATGAACTCGGTGTGGATTTGAAAAAAAAGTGTAGCCAGGATCCTCAGAGTTAGAGATCTGCCACCCATCCAGAAGTCCATGCATATGACATAAATGTTTTAGGGCCTTAAACACTTTAGGTTTCCTCCCATGATATACCCAATTATCATTCATTAACCAGTCGGAGAGTAAATTAATATTGAGATCCCCGCAGATGAGTACTGGTAGTGGCCAATGTGCAAGTTCACTAGTAATCTCATTTATCAGGGTGGGATCATCACAATTGCTCCCATAAATTGAGCATATAGTAATTAATTGTGATTGTTCAAGTTGACATTCCGTGATTGCCCACCTGCCGAATTTATCTGTTTTGCATCGGTTGAAGCTTAGGCCTCCGCCTCTAGCTAAGATTGCCACCCCCCTAACACGAGCTCCCTGAGTAGTAGCGCAGATTAATTTGTATCCCAATGTTTTTAAAAGATGTAGCTGTGAACCTTCGATATGCGTCTCCTGCATACATACTATATTGGGGCCCGAGGATTGTAGGCCTACCGCTACTGCCTGTCTCTTCTTAATATCATTTAGGCCGCAGATATTAAGTGACATAATCTTCACTGTACCCATTTATTTGTACTAAGTATTTTGTAAAGATGTTTTCCCATAAGTAAGGTATTAGCTATAATTTTATAATTATCTTTTTCTCTGTGGTTTGTAAAATTCCTGTCTGACCTTCCCCCTAGACCCCCCCTCATTCCCTGCCCCCACCCACCACCACCTTTGAAGGTTACCTGACCCTGTCTGGACCAGGGGTGTGAAATCCGTGAAAGCGGGTCCTGCGGGCTGGGCTAGTTTAATAATATGTATTATATACTCATCTAATCCCCACTTAACAGAAACCTAAATAATATGATAACATTTCACACTTAACTTTATAAATTAAATATATTTTCCAGCCTGCTTATTCATTCTATTTAGTTCTTAACGCTTCAGTAGAGGATGGTTCCTAATTAATACATATTGGAATAGTTAATTCAGCTTATCTATTCCTTATATAAGTCCTTTTATGTGGTTTTGCGTTATTTCCCTGAGTTTCGTGATCCAGTCCCTGAGATTTCTCGTAAATAGTCTTCTGCCTGTACTTAGCTATTAAAGTATCTCGTTGTGCCTTTGAATATGATTTTCAGGCATGCCGGGTTTTGCAAAAATACTTTTGCTCCAATTTTTTCAAAGGGTCCAAATAGCTGGCGCATTTTCCATCTTCGCTCGACAGTAGAGTGGGCGAAGTCCGGTCTAGCAAAAAATTTGAATCCCTTATGTTTTCTATGAGTGGTAGGTCTGGCTGGGTCATAGATTGCTTCACGGAGAAGAAAGTTGCCAAAGTAGACCAGCATTGCCCTGGGATATTGATGTTGTTTATTAGAGTGTTTTGCTGGCCTTAGAGGAAACCGATGGGCCCGCTGTATCTCCCTTTCCATATCCCAGGCTTCCAGCTCTGGAAATGATGTTTTAAGAATGTTAATCATTGCTCCTCTGGCGTCGTCCCCTTCAAAGTTTTCTGGAATTCCAAGGAACCTTAAATTGTTCCTTCTAGATCTATTTCCGTGATTTTCCACTTTCGCCATAAGATCTTTTATTATTCCATCTTGTTCTTTTTCGTTTTTTTTGGAGCTTCACGATATCTGTCTCGAGATTCTCGGTGCGAGTTTCCACCATGACCATTCTCTCAGACATCTCAGAGCAAATGTTACCCACTTTTTTTTACTGCGCCTTGTAGTTTTTCAATAGCCATGCGATTCCTTTGGCTATCTTTCTTCACATCCTCATGAAAAAATGTTATTGAGCTTAGCACCTCGCTCAATGAAGGCTCAGTTGTTTTTTGACGTGATATTTCTCCTGGTGATTTAATCATCGGGCTTTTTCGGGTAGAGTTAGGTCTGCTTTTGGCATAGTCTGTGTTGTTACCGGGGTCTGTGGTCTCTTCGTTCATCATATTTTTTCCTCTTTTATGTTTCATCCTTTTTTTACCCCCGCTCTTTTTCTTTCTAGTGTTAGTTTCGTTAAGTAATCTTGAATCGTTGGAGCCAGAGATCTCCAAAGGTGCAGAGTCAATTTTGGCACTGGGACCTGATTCACTTGTGTCGCTTAGTTCACCTGAATCACTTGAATCACTTGAAATAGACATCCCTGTTTCATATAGTTCTGATTCAGAGTCTTCGTCTGAAAGTGAGTGATTAACTGAGTGCATTTCATTCCCAGCTAGATGCATTTGCATGTCGAGAGAGCGATGTAGATACTCAGCTTCCTGATTCGTCTCTTTTTGATCAGATTGCTCTCTCTGATTAATTATTATTTCATCAGCCTCTGTATCAGCCTCTATGGATGCTCTTATCTCTTTGTCCCTCATATTGGGGTCAGCTTTCAGAGTTCCTTTGCCTAGTCCTGTAGTATTATTCCCCTCAGGGTTGGCATCAGTTAGGACCATACTCTGAGCATTTTTACCGTTTTCATTCAGCTCTCTAAAGTTCTTGCTTTGCAGTTGGCTCTGTACTTTTTCATTTGTTGACGTGTCGCTCGGGCACTCCTTGGGTCGGGGGCTGAATATATTAGATATTCTTGGCTGGGATGTTGTCGGTAGTCCAGTATTCTTGGCAGCGGCTTTTAAATTTTTAATAGTCTGTAATCTCTGCGCTTTTTTGGCCATTAGTTCCAGCTTCGTGTTTTCCTCTATTTCCTCTGTTTCTCCCCCTTTCTCTTTTTTTTTGCTAGCTTCTTTCTCCTTCTCATTCTCTTTCTCTTTCTCTTTCTCTCTCTCCTTGCGTTTTGCCCTTTCTCTTTCCTTTTCCAGCTTTTCTGCATTTTTATCTTTAGTTTTCCTTTTCTCTTGGGATTCATTTCTTGCCAGGTCTTTTTCCTTTGCTCTAGCTCCCCTGGTTTCAGGGCCTTTATGTCTGTTAATTAGATGTGAGGTGTGTGCCTCTTCGAGTATTTCTTCAGTTTCGGCACCCTCATGCTTTTGATTTCCTAGGCTTATCACGCCCTTTAAGAGTGCCGGGTTTTCTTGGATCAGTGTATCTCCTTGTAGGAGTGCGCCTTCTTCATCCCTCTTCTCTCTGTCGCGTGCCGTATTGCTTAACGTTATATTATTTTACAAAACAAGGGAAACCCAGAAGGTATGCCATAGGGACCTTGGGCAGTAACGTATTTTAAAGAACAATGGTCCCTATTTTGGAAGGAAAAATAGAGAAACACAATAATCATACGCTTAAATGTATCGTATGTCTTTTGTCCAGCCGGACAAGAATTTATTTTCATATAGGTTCAATTAATTGTGATTCAAAACATTAAATAACAAGTGGGCACAGCCGTGACCCACAGAACACAAGACAAACCAACGAAAAACAGAATGGCCAAAGGCAGGGTATAAAATGTGTCTGTATGTTTGTAATCACTTATGACAGACTTAGATAACCAGTTACACACCATTGATCATTACAATATTATAAAATCATATTGCATATGGTGTTTTTAGTGTCGACGACGTTTCGATGCTATTCACAACAGTATAAAGCATCATCTTCAGGACAAAAGATAAATCATTGTTGTCTTAAACTTGATCACATGTATAGCCTATATCGCATTAGTTTGAAGGAGCAGGTAGATGTACCGGTAATGGAACGCACATTAGGATCCATAAATAGTGGCAGTAGTCATTAGATCATTATTAGGCCGTTGGCCTTCCTCGAAAAGTTTAATTTCTGATATCGATATGAGTGAGTGCCGGATCGCACTAGGGGCTTTTGGTTAAATGAATATGTCCACTGGGTGCCAAGTTGCACCTCTTGAATAGCAGAGGATGGTCAGGGCCTGGAAGCTCCTGCTCGCGCTGAATAGCTATTAATACATGTATTGCTTAACGTTAGCGTTGCTGTTTGTATTTTCTGGCTTTTTTGACTCTTTGCGATTTTTTGGTCGTTTTGCGCTGCAAGCCCCTCTTCTCCACCCTCTCCAGTGACCCTCTCCATATCTATATCCTGAGATGGTGCTGCGATCAATCTCTGATTCTTCCCTGGCGTCTGTAGGCCCGTCTGTAAATCCAGCTGGGGTCGTCTTCTTTTGACTTCTTGGACTCCTTTCTTCCAATAAGAGCGTTTTTTTTAGGAAGATTTCACTGCTCTACTGGCCTTTTTTGTACTTAGTTTCCTTCAAGAGATTTAACACACTCCATAAGGTATCGGTAACAGAGGAGCGAATTTTACACAGTCTACACAGTCTAAGCAGTTGAGATTTGGTTGCCCTAGTTATTGATAAAAAAACGATATTTATCGGTATATTTATCACTGTATCAGGTAGGGCAAATGAGGTGGTCACGGTTCCAGACCCAGTGCTACCTCCAAGACAAAGCCTCCCTTTCAGTAAATGTGTTCCGCCTATGAGCAGCATTCGCTCCCTCTGCTCCTTCCTTCTCTCTCTCTCCTTCTTACACCGGCTCCCTACATTACCCTGGCAACGAGAAGCGTGGGATACGGCGCCTGCGTGAGATTTAAACCCCCTGTTCTCGTATTAGCAGATGAAGTTTTCGGAACCACGGAGACAAGACGAGGCAAGGTGAGGGGACGAATTTCGGTGTTTGTATGCATAGAAGAGGAGAGGGCATCCGAGAGGGCATCAGCCGAGCGAGCGAGTGTTGTTGTTGGCAATATATTCAAAATAAATCACTTGTGGATGACGGGGTGCGTCAGAGGTGAGAGCGCAGGACGAAAGAATTGGGAAAGGCAAGAGAGGCAGGGAGAGAGAGTCCGTAGCAGTCCTTAGCCGGTTACAGTCGTGTGAGCACAGGGACAGGAGCCAAACAGTGATATGATAACGATAATGGTGGTGGCAGCATTTAGCATTTGGCCTTTTAGCAATTTAGCTGATAGTATTCGAAAACAAAGTCAAAAAGTTTAGCTCGCGATCAATCCTTACCGGTGCGGTGCTTCCATATTGCAATATAGGAATGCAGCCCGATCACTGACCAGGAGGACATGGCAGTTTCTAAACTGCACACAGGCACTGCAGTGGCAGGCCTGAGACACCATTTTAGAGCTACTCCTGTGGGTGGCACAATCAGTGCTGCAGGCCCACTAGTAACATTTGTCATCACCAGCCCTGGCACACCCAGTGCACTCTACTAGGGACTTCATGGTGATAGAAATATGCCAAACATGTATATCCAATCAGAATAACAATTTACATAGGGAGCACTTACACTCTGGCACTGATCAGCAGTGGCAGAGTGTCCAAAGCATCTAAACCAGCAAAAACAAAATCCAGCACAGCATCAAAAATACAGGAGGTAGAGGCAAAAAGATAGGGGGAAACCACGCCAAAGATGCCAGGTCTAACACACAGCATCACGTGAATCCGTGCTCATAAAACCCAAAATTACTATACAATGTGACATTTTTGTTTAAACCATCTAACCTTATCGGGATTGTTTATCTCAACACATAAAACCTTGTTTATTAAAAAACACAACAACATTGGGAGATAGATAACATTGAAATATAGTCTGTTTCTATCAGGTATGTGTTATATGTATTGAGAGTAATCCACGATGTGACTATCCACCATGTTTAACGCACCAATAATTTTAGCCCAACAACAACCATACAACCGATTTGTGGGTGCTCTTCCACCCACCAGTGAACAATGTCTAAGCTATACGAACCTCAATCATCTTCATAAATATTTTCTAAAGGTTCGGTACAGGACAGAAATAAAAAGGGGGGGTTTGATGAGTCATAAACTGCCCTCATTACGTAGTATCTTATTAATATTGTGCGCACGATAAAATATACCCAAATTGATACCTACTCAGTGTGTGGTGATACTTCCGAACCACACAATCGTCCAGCTAGGGGAAATGTTACAATGGGGTCTGATTAATATCCGCCGCCCTCTAATACACGGTTTAGTGGAACTCTAAAGAATAATAAACCATATATATATATAGTCCCAAAAAGAGTGTACCACAACCAAACAGTTTGAAGAAATTATTTTTATATACATACCTCTGTTATATCATATTAGTATCCATATCCACACGACTGCTATTATGTGATTTGCTGAGTACAGCAGACCCAAACTACTGTTACTCCCTATTAAGTCGATAGGTAACAAAATCTATATCCATTCCCGTATTTTCTAGACATTCTATCAATGGTTTAAAATAGGATGTGGTAAACCAATTGCAAAAGTGACCCCTTCCTCTATGTGAATATAAAATAAGAGGCGGGAGGGGTCCACAGAACCATTAACTCCTCCTTTGAGATGTCTGTAAATGATTAATACTTTGCAACCAAGTTTGGTTATAAAACAATAACATATACTATTGGAAGGTGGTTTACTAGTAGGTGTTGGTAGATACCTACCACTAGTAATAAGTGCACAATCACAATATAAAGTCCAGTCAAGTTCTCAATAAATGATTCCCTTGCTCAACCCTTCAGAGCTGGCTGCGAGCAGGCAGGCTTAACTTAGGAGACAGGCGGGTAAAGTATTTAAAAACACCAGCTCAATAACCTGCATTTAAAATACGAAAGTACAGCATGCTTTAAGACAGCAACAGTGTTCTCTGTGGTAACACGCTTATGCGCTAAATAACTGTTTACATTACTTAACTGATTTTCTTCAATTTCCGCGTTCTCCAGGCTTGTTGTAGGGAACCTAAAAGTTAAAAAGCATACAGATATTTTCTGCTATATAACAACACACAGACATTAATGACAATCAACTGAAGCATTTTAGTTGTTATTCTATTTATTCTGTTTATGTTATAATCTCTGTTGGGGAATGAAGTAATTTGTTGAACGACTTCTAGAGAATGCCTCATAAATATATATTATTACATATATGAAGTGGGTATATGGTTGTTACTGAGATATCTGCAAGTTTGCCTTTAGAGAAAATCCATCTTCCAAACTCACACCAGAGGTATCAAACATTCAGCTTTTGTGTAACTTGAACCACTGACTTACTCTAAGTACAAGGAGGAGGGGACCAAAGTAACAACCCATTGACACTACCAGGCTCTTTTTTCCTCTCTTCCCTGGGGGTCAGTTTTGACTTCTACTCTGTTGGGTCTTTTTGGCCTGTGGGAAGTTGGGAAATTAAGTTGTGGTCCATAACCCTCTTGCGAAAAGATCCAGGTGAGAGCCCAACTCAAAGTCCTTTTTGGGCTGAAGACCAAAGCATGCAGCGGTGCAGCCTTTATGAGTGCAGTCACCTGTTGTGCAGTTCAAGGGTCCAGCAGGGCAGTCCTTCTTCAGGCACTTTAAAGGCAGGGATCTGAATAGCTGGGCAGCTCTCCCATATTTATCATTTGCTCTTGGGTGACAAGCAGGAAGGGACCCCTGACCAATGGGGTGCCACCCAGAAGTTTGACAGCTTCCTCCAAAGTGTGACATATTCTTGTGCCAGAAGGTACTGTACTTCAAAATCCAAAATGGAGAAACTCAATCCTGGAGGTTAAGATCTGGCCAACCCAACCCACTTGCGTGGCTAACTTTCCCTAAAACTACCATTCCAGCCCCTCTGCTAATTCAATTACTGGGGCTCCCCTTTGGCTTGAGGTGCAGGAAGTGGGGGTGAGCCTTTGCCATGTCCTAACTGTCATTCCCCCTTTGAAGGCCAGTTTGGCTACTTCACCCCATCCTGCCTTTTGTTCTGCAGCTGCAGATCTCCTGTCACAAGTTGTCCTTTGTCTCTATGCAGGTCACTTCACACCTCATAAAATCAGTTTGGCTCAGCCTGTCAAAGGCTTGCCAATCAGAAGAGGCTGCTTGAAGACTGGATTTTGATTGATCAGAAAAGCAAGTTCTATAACTTCTTTTCTGTAATAGTTATAATACATGTAACCTTGATAAGTTGTTGGATTTATTCTAAACTATCATTTTAATACTTTGAAGTATATTGTAGCTCACTCTTATCCATAGTTACACTTTAACAAATGAATCCCATGTTAACCTATGGAGTCAATGTGCTACAATGGGGATGTTAGATATGGGGTTTCCGGTTGACTAGGGTATTCACCTAAGTCAGACAGAACACACCTCTCTAGTCAGGGTAAGGGAGTTACACACACAAGATAACCCCCTTGATAGCTTGTAGCATTTGCACAACATACACACACACACCAGTGACAAACTAGGCACACCACAAAAAGAGACTTTACAGAAGGTTATATAAAAATATCCTTTGTATTGCATATACAACACATTAGACCATGATCACATAAATTACTGGGGCACTAGGCACTTGTCATGATGTCACAAAGATCATAAAATCACTTTGCCATAGGGCAAGTGTCATAACCACAATTAGTGCAATAAGTAAATACTTATAAGTTGCAAATGCCATCAAATAATGTCATCACTGTACACATCAATGTAACTCCTGAATCTGAAGCAGTGGGATAATGCAAACGCCTCTATTAATCCTGTGATAGCATTAATGCATAAAATGACACCATTCCTGCCCTCAGGACATAACAATGCAGTAGGATTATCTGTTAGCACTCTTTGTGCTATTGTTAGAGGACACACAGTACCAATGCACTAGGTGCAGGCATAGCAGCCCTTGTGTGCCTCCTAGCATAAATGCGGTAGTTCTCTGGGTGTTTGGAAAGCACCCTTATGCATTTTTATTCAGGGCCCCTCAGGACCTGTAATGGAGCAATGATTGTGGCCACTCGGCCATGCTACCCCCAGGTATGCTATTGGGGTCGCCTCACTTGCCCCTTCCCTCCTTATACAGAGCCCCATGCAGCTGAATTCGGTGGGGAGACCTCACCCGGTCTTCCCCGTGGAGGACTGGAGTGCAGCCGCCCACGCTTGCGCTGAGGGGCTGCCACTGCAAGACAGACAGCCTTCACTGGTGAGGAGACCTGCCCAGGACAAATGGCTTCAGCCGATGAGATGTGCCCAGGTCTCCCACTACCTCACCCAGGCTGCGTGACTCAGGCCAGGGCATGCCAGTCCCTCCTGCGGGTCAATGATGGAATTCGTCCGTTTTCTCTCAGCTTCCTTTGCGGCTGAGGCGTGTTGGCGAAGCTTCAGCCTCCACAGGAGCGCCCTCCGCCACCTCGCACCAGGGATTCCTCTACCCAGCTTGCTTCCTCAGATGGCCTCCCACAGCGTTGTGTCCCTGCCTACTTCCTAAGGGTTGCCGGACAATGTCAGCAAACCCGGGCAGCCACGTTGGTCGCGTGGCAACGCCATGGACTCCTTCACGCTGACTCACTTGACGAGCAGCCGTGTCGGCTAACAGATTTCTTCCAGCTTTGGTTCCTCCAAAGTGTGACATATTCTTGTCCCAGAAGGTACTGTACTTCAAAATCCAAAATGGAGAAACTCAATCCTGGAGGTTAAAATCTGGCCAACCCAACCCACTTGCGTGGCTAACGTTCCCTAAAACTACCATTCCAGCCCCTCTGCTAATTCAATTACTGGGTCTCCCCTTTGGCTTGAGGTGCAGGAAGTGGGGGTGAGCCTTTGCCATGTCCTAACTGTCATTCCCCCTTTGAAGACCAGTTTGGCTACTTCACCCCATCCTGCCTTTTGTTCTGCAGCTGCAGATCTCCTGTCACAAGTTGTCCTTTGTCTCTATGCAGGTCACTTCACACCTCATGAAATCAGTTTGGCTCAGCCTGTCAAAGGCTTGCCAATCAGAAGAGGCTGCTTGAAGACTGGATTTTGATTGATCAGAAAAGCAAGTTCTATAACTTCTTTTCTGTAAAAGTTATAATACATGTAACCTTGATAGGTTGTTGGATTTATTCTAAACTATCATTTTAATACTTTGAAGTATATTTTTAGCTCACTCCTATCCATAGTTACACTTTAACAAATGAATCCCATGTCAACCTATGGAGCCAATGTGCTACAATGGGGATGTTAGATATGGGGTTTCCGGTTGACTAGGGTATTCACCTAAGTCAGACAGAACACACCTCTCTAGTCAGGGTAAGGGAGTTACACACACAAGATAACCCCCTTGATAGCTTGTAGCGTTTGCACAACATACACACACACACCAGTGACACACTAGGCACACCACAAAAGGAGACTTTACAGAAGGTTATATAAAAATATCCTTTGTATTGCATATACAACACATTAGACCATGATAACATAAATCACTGTGGAACTAGGCACTTGTCATGATGTCACACAGATCATAAAATCACTTTGCCATAGGGCAAGTGTCATAACCACAATTAGTGCAATAAGTAAATACTTATAAGTTGCAAATGCCATCAAATAACGTCATCACTGTACACATCAATGTAACTCCTGAATCTGAAGCAGTGGGATAATGCAAACGCCTCTATTAATCCCCTGATAGCATTAATGCATCAAATGACATCATTCCTGCCCTCAGGACATAACAATGCAGTAGGATTATCTGTTAGCACTCTTTGTGCTATTGTTAGAGGACACACAGTACCAATGCACCAGGTGCAGGCATAGCAGCCCTTGTGTGCCTCCTAGCATAAATGCGGTAGTTCTCTGCGTGTTTGGAAAGCACCCTTATGCATTTTTATTCAGGGCCCCTCAGGACCTGTAATGGAGCAATGATTGTTGCCACTCGGCCATGCTACCCCCAGGTATGCTATTGGGGAGGCCTCACTTGCCCCTTCCCTCCTTATACAGAGCCCCATGCAACTGAAGTTGGCGGGGAGTCCTCACCCTGTCTTCCCCGTGGAGGACTGGAGTGCAGCCGCCCACCCTTGCGCTGAGGGGCTGCCACTGCAAGACAGACAGCCTTCACTGGTGAGGAGACCTGCCCAGGACAAATGGCCTCTGCCGATGAGGAGATGTGCCCAGGTCTCCCACTACCTCACCCAGGCTGCGTGACTCAGGCCAGGGCATGCCAGTCCCTCCTGCGGGTCAATGGTGGAATTCGTCCATTTTCTCTCAGCTTCCTTTGCGGCTGAGGCATGTTGGCGAAGCTTCAGCCTCCACAGGAGCGCCCTGCGCCACCTCGCACCAGGGATTCCTCTACCCAGCTTGCTTCCTCAGATGGCCTCCCACAGCGTTGTGTCCCTGCCGACTTCCTAAGGGTTGCCGGACAATGTCAGCAAACCCAGGCAGCCACGTTGGTCGCCTGGCAACGCCATGGACTCCTTCACGCTGACTCACTTGACGAGCGGCCATGTCGGCTAACAGATTTCTTCCAGCTTTGGTTTGGCCACACAGGAGAAAGGGAGTGCACACCCTGTCCCCAAATTGAAAGCACTCCAAAAGCTTAGGTTTAGGGCTGAGAGCCCAGTGTAATAAAAAGCACTCTCCAGGTGCTAAGTTGAGGGCAAATAAACGACGCGCTCCTCCCATGGTCTGGAGATATCAAGCACTCAACCTGAGCTCTGCTTACAAGGAGTAGGGGGCATAACAGCACTCCTAGGAGAGCACTGGGGGTACACACGCAGGGTGCAGGCCAGCACAAGGGTCCTCACAGCAAAGTGGAAGTCCTTATTTTAGCCCCACGGGCAGCAGGTTAGCATTTTCAGAGTAATCAAGTCCCAAGGTGGTTCCTTTTGCAGCCCAGCAGTCCTTTGGTGTAGAACCAGCAACGTCCGTGCAGTGTCTAAACATATGGGGTCTCAGCCTCTGTACTTATACTCCACAAGTCTTTGTTCTAAGGGCACTGCAAGCAACGTTCAGAAGTGCACAACACCCCCATTCAATCCCAAGCCGTGGCTGCACACACACTCCAGGGGGCAGGGACAACATTGTGAAAGTCAGGCACAGCCCTACTCAGGTGCATGGTAACTCCTCCCACCACTCTAAATGCAGACCAGGCCTATTCAGGTGCAAGGGAAACTCATCTCTCCACTCTAAATGCAGGCAAGGTCTATTCAGCCCAGTGCTGAGTCACCCAGGAAAGGCAGGACTCACCTCAACCACCCTTGTTACTGTCTAGAGTGAATACACATCCCCTTCTCCTGTCAGTCTAAACCAGACAGTGAATACAAATCCATGTCATAAGCATACAGAAATACCTTCTTCTAAAAGTGGCATTTCTCAAATAGTAATACAAAAATCCACTTTCACCAATAAGCATGATTTATTACTGCTATTCCAAACATACCAAACATGGCCACGCTACCCCTTTCATATTAGAAATTACCACTGAAGAACATATCAGGGACTTCCCAATGCAAACCTATGAGAGGTGCAGCCTCACAGCAGTGAGAAACCAAATAGGCTGTTTGTAACTACCAGGACATGCCACACAGTTAAGACACATGTCCTATATTTTACCTACACACCACCCTGCCCATAGGGCTAGCTAAGGCCTACCTTAGGGGTGACTTATATGTAGTAAAAAGGGAGTTTCAGATGTGGCAACCGCTTTAAATGCCGCATCAAAGCAGCAGCAAACTGCACTCAGGCCCTGCAGTGGCAGAGGCCTGAGACAGGCTTGAAAGGCTACTTCGGAGGGTGGCGCAAGCAGTGCCCACTAGTAGTATTTAATTTAAAGGCCCTGGGTATATAGGATACCACTGTACAAGGGACTTACATGTAAATTAAATATGACAAACAGGTGTAGATCAATAAGTTTACAAGAGAGAGCACATGCACTTTAGCACTGACCAACAGTGATAAAGTGCCCAGAGTCTTCAAACCAACAAAAACAGGTCAGAAAATATAAAAGAGGAAGGCAAAAAGTTTGGTGGATAACCCTGCAAAAAGGGACAATCCTAACAGGGGAAAAGCAAAAATTACAGATTTTCCCTCACCAGGGCATATAAACATTTTTTTTAAATGACCCTGCTTATTTGTACATGGCACTCTTCTCTGGGGACATCTAGGGTAGACCTTAGGGGTGACTTCTATGTGAAAATAAGATAGTTTAAAACGTTGAAGTACCTTTAATTCCAAAGTCGCATTTGCATTTTAATTTGATTTTCAAAAGCAACCTGCAAAGCAGGGCTGCCTTTAAAATGACAGCAGGCAACACAGCAGGGCACACTTAAGTTCATTAAATCTACTGGGCCTCTAAACCTACATGCCCTACCATATACTAGAGACTTAAAGGTAGGTTGTCAGTACCAATTGCCATTATAACTAATTACCGTGTACTTTTGATCAGAGCACAGGCCCTGGGTCTGGTTAGCAGAGCCCAGGGCACAACCTAAGTCAGAAAACGAGCATGTAGTAGTCGAATTTGGTGCAAAAAAGTGTGAGGACACTGTAAATGCCCTGGATTCTCACACATACCATAAAGAATCGGCATTTGGAAGGGATGGCCTAAGAACACAAATTCCAAACACCGATTTGTTCCAGTTTCCTAAATCCATTTAACGATTTTGGAAAAACTTGATGTGCCTCTTGATGCCTGAAAGGAATCATCTCGCATCTCAGTCCATCAAGTGTATGGCTTCAGAGATTTGGTTCTGTCTTCTCTGTAGTTGCTGATGTATGCAGTGTAGGACTTTGCATCATCTGCACCAGGTTCTTGCCCTCTACAAATCTTGGATGTTTTTTGTTGTAATCCAAGGTGGGAGAAATACATATGGGTCCTTAACTGTTCTGCAAATTAATGGGAACTTAGTATATTACAAGTTATGCACTCCCAATACTTGATGTAATATCTTGCTTGCTTTGGGCACAGTATTTATTTCTCTGCTTTCGATAGTGTGCCACCACCTCACAGAATGTCCAAACAGCCTCAGTTTGTTTGTTTATCATGCTATGCTCTATAGGCTGCCAATTTATAGCTTATCTGTCAAACTAGAGCTCCAGTCATACACTGTAAGCCTAAGCGTCTTTCTTTTTGGTGCCATTTTAAATGCATCTCTTACCCTGAAAATACGATTAAGCAGATCATAGTGTGACGTCAGTGTCCTATTAATGAGTTACTCATGGCTGCCTTTGGGGAGGTGGGATATCCAGTAGTGTAGCAAGGATGCCCTGGGCCCTAGTGCAAGTTAGGAAAACGACCACTTTGACTGATGTTTGGGTAGTATAATATAGCAATTAGCTGGGTTCAATGGGACCCTCAGGGCTTCGGGCCCTGGTGCCACTGCACCTGCTGCACCAGTGAAATCTACGCCCCCGGGGATATCAAATTCTCTCACCCATTCTCCCTGGGCACGCCCATACAGATGTCACTTTAGACCAAATATTGATATAAGGAATTCTTGAAATACTTTCTCAATTGTGTAACTGGGCAATTAGGCACGGTGCACTATGTTCTCCATCACCACATGGATCTGCCTCTTTCCCCGTCGATTCTAAACTCATTTCACCACCACCAGTCTGTCGAAATTGTAGAACCACCGTTGCTTTGCTAGAGATAGGTGCACTGGCAAGCATCTTTATTTTCACAGGTTTGCCAAAAATATCTTCTCTGAATTCTGTAAATTGGCCACTTTACCTCTCTGGTACTTAACGTGGCCGCCAAAGTACTTTTTTAACGACAGCAAATTTCAAAGGACTCAAGTTTGTTCTGGAAACCTTCCTTACCAGCTGTACCCAAATTAGCAAAACTGGCAGTGACCTGCGGTGCTATTGTCGTCCATTTTGCAGGCGCGGACTGCAGATTCAGCATGCGGAGAAGGGCACGCGAGGCGGCGCGAGCGCAGCTTCTGAGGGGATTTCTGCCTGCTCGGCTCTGGTCAGGAGGATGCGCCGTGTCCTATTCATTAGGCTAAATAATGCCGATCGGGGAAGCACATTATCCTATCCGCAGCTGCTCTTTTGTTACGTTTTTGGATGTAGTGCATTAGCGCAGTGTTAAAATTAAATCTACTTATTGGGAAACCTCCCTTAGACATTGTTGCAATGCCCCCCGCTGCTCCAATCTGCTTTAGGACAGCAGTTATCCTTGCTGCAGATTTCAGCTAACCTTGCCTCGTAGCCCACGCCTGAAGCGGAGCAGATTATTAGGTGCCATCCCCAGCGCTGTCTTTACTGTATGACAATGCAGCACAATACCGAATCCCACTGGTCTATGGGGCAGTGTGACAGTGCCAATTGGCTTGATATGACAGGTCAGTGAGTTTAGGTGTTTTATGGTCTGGTGGGTCGGTGTTTATTGTGGATTTCCCTGATATTACCCCATACACTGCCTGCAGCAGACACAAAGGCATTAAGTCTCCCATACCTTGCAAAACATATATACAGCATATCTTTACAAGTTGAAAACTGGCCCGGTTTGCAAACTTGTGGCACTTTCTTCTGCTCTCTGATTTCTTAAATGGGCCACTTTTACTTTGGTGCCCGGGGCTATTCTCTGTCCCAGTCCGACCCTAGCTATAAATAAGCGTAGGAGTTCTCTGGTGTCTTTACAGTGGGAAATTGAGCAAGGTAACTTCACTGAACCAAACTTCACTTACCGAGGTCCCCGAGCCCTCAGGCTATTAGGCCACCGACTCCCCTGAGAAGCAAGAGAGTATAAAAAGAGCTTTAAGTCGAGAGGCGTTTGAGGTCTGGAAAGATGTTGTGCAGCAGCACGTATGGAATATTAATTAATTCAACTGACCGATCTAGGAAATGTTAGAATGAAAAATGTTGCCTTGAGTGAATCTTTGGGTCAATTGAACATGCTTCGACTTTCAAGCGTATGCTCGCAAGAGAAGGGTGGAGCTACAATCTTTGAAAAACAAAACATTTTGCAGTATTTACAGTGCATTATCTAACTTGATAATCCGTTTTCACGTATTCCTACTGTATTTGTGGACAGTCACTAAAAAGTAGCTTGCACCCATTTAAAGAAATCGTGCTGTCTGCAGAATATACACAAACTCGGTAACTGTCAGTGAGTGCACGATCTCTAGATATTGCGACTCCAATACATGGATGGGCAGCACCGCTTCATGTTATGGAGCTGAGCTGTTTGCTACGGATCCCATTACCATGGATTGTGCTGCCTGCCCCTTGGTGATCTTCTTTTCTGCATCTACCCCAACCATGCCCCTGTTCTTAGAAGAAAGAGACATGTCAGCACGCTACAGGCACCTTTTAATGTAGCCAAAGAAAGCGAAAACTTTTTTTCACTCTTACTCTAGCCCCACTCTTTGCTTCACTCCGAGGTCCCTACTACTTTATGGCCCTAAAAAAGGAGCAAACTAACAATAAAGGCAGAGTAGGTCCTTGTCAGTGGTGGAGTCACAGGGTGGTGGAATCACAAAGCTGGCCACCTGGATCACAAGGGATCCAAATGGTCAGATCCTACAGCCACATTCATCATTGAAAAATGGGCTCGCAAAGGGCCAGATTCTGAGAATCTGGCCCTTTGCAAGCGCAATTTTTGCATTTGGGATTCATCATCCCAAATGCAAAAATCGCTAATTGCGAAATCGCTAAATTGTGAGGAATTGCATTTAAGGAATCTCTATTTGAGATTCTTTAAATGCAATTCATTAACCATTTTTAAATTGCGAATTCGCTATTTTTGGCCGCTATTTACCGCGAAGTCTGACTTCGTGGTAAATAGTGAAAACTTAGAAAAATGCACTTTAGTGCATTTTTCTAAGTTGTATGTTACACACACACATGTCCAAGTGCGCAACATCAGTCTACATTGACATTTCAGGGGTGCTACAGGGTGTCTTTTGGACACCCCTGGCACCCTTGAAATCGCATCCTTTATTTGCGATTAGCAAATTGCTAATCGCAAATAAGGAATGACTCCCCATTAATGAATGGGGAGTCATTCCTTATTTGCGATTAGCAATTTGCTAATCGCAAATAAGGAAGCTGTAGAAATCGCAAATAATATTGCGATTTCTACATGAATCCCGTTTTGCGAGTCCTTAATAGCGATTCCTTAATAATCGCTATTAAGGACTCGCAAATCGGGACATTGATGAATCTGGGGGCTAATGGCCTCACACAGCAGGTAGGGTGTCATGCTTCATCATAGGGTGCTCCTCATCAGGCCAGCGCTGCAATACCTGATGGGCCTGGGGCCTCTTTATCGGAGATCTTTTGATCCGTAATTACCATTAGGTGGATGCATGTGGGGGAACTGTGCAAAAACGAAGGGTTGGGTGCGTGTAGAAAATAGACTAAGGTACCCAGAGGAATGTTTTTATGGGGTACCCTGTCAAAGGTGCTATCCTTCAGTAGCAATGTACCTTGATAGCTACAGATTAGTGGCATAGGAAGCGGGGTGAGGTGGGTGCGGGCCGCCCCGGGTATCATCTCTGAGTGGGGTTACAAAATGGCAACAATATGTGTTTTAAACATATTTGTGCCATTTTGTCAAGCCGGTGGTGACAAGAACTTTTCCGCATCGGGTACCACCGAACCTTGCTATGCCACTGCTACAGATTATAGTGATGCGGTGGGGTAAAGGAGGAGCCTCATCTCTTCAATCATTCTGTTATTCCCAAGCACCAGAGATTGAAGTTATCAAAATGGAGAGAGAGGGTGGCTAGTGGGACGAGGTTGGATAACTGAAGGAACAAACTTTACTGATAAGTAAATGGCACATTACCTCCTGAGCCCACCTAGCTCCAATCCTTACATGAAAGAGGATGAAGTACCAGAGCAGTATCTTTTTGACTTAATCTCAGTGTAACTACACAACCTCTTAGATAACGCGGCACAACTATTGGATTGAAAGATGCAACTTCGCCAACAAAAGAAAAACACTAATCCTGAATCGCTTTCATAATAACTCTTGTTCTGAAGTCTAAGGCCCTCTGATCTACTACATCTAGCTTGTATTAACAGATAAATATAGATGGATTTGAATATGAAACAGCCTAGCAGATATCCTGAAGAGAAGCTTTCTGCCACTGCCCAGAAACTTCTAATCTTTTTGTAGATCACCCTTGAACAAGTCCGGGAAGAGAAACATTTTTAGAGGGGAAAACTTTATATCCTTTTTTTAACAACTGGGTGCATGAAATTCATGTAATTCCCTTTGAGGAAAATTTGCAAAATAACCATAAATGAATACAAAACTCCAATCCAATATTTGGCACAATTTTGTAGCACAAAATGCATCCTTGCATTCATTTTTGGACATGAGAACACTTTTTGCGTTAAAAAAATAGAACAAAATCGAATGCAGTGGAAACAGCCACTCACATTCTTGTTGTCCACGTTATTTCCATCCTTCCACAATATGATTTTTACCCCAACAGACGCTCAATTACATGACTTATTATAATGACGTAATTACAGGCATTTTAATAACAAACGTAACACGAATTGCCAGATATTATGCGAAAGTACGTCGGCATAACTGGAATTTTGCTGGGTCTAGTTTATACATGCTACATTTTACAAAAAGGCTAACACATTTTCTCAAAGTCGCTGAATTTGACAAATGCATTGAACTGCTCGAGAGACATCAATAAAAGGCAAGGATCTTTATCTGAAAAACGAGTCGGAAAAAGGGAAGGCAGAGTTGACTCTTACTATAGATCAGTACCGCTGGTCTACAGGTGGTGGGAGTGCTACTGGGCGCTGACGTGGGGCAGGGGAGGGGCAGGGTGGGGGTAGTAAACTACAGATTATGGCCGATTAGAGGTAAGAAAACATAAAAATAAATAAAAAAGATTTTTGTTACGCGCGCCGCATCGTCAAATGCGATGCAGCTCCCGAAATAAATTTAATTTATTTATATGTTTACTTACCTCTAATCGGCCGTAATCCGTAGTTTACTACCTCCCACCCTTTCCCAACCCCCGCCCCACATCAACGCCCACCAGCACTCCCACCACGGGCCGCTACTGGTGGTGGGGCGGGGGAGGAAGTGGAATGATGGGAAAGTGGGGGGAACAAAAAAAGAAAAAAACTTTTTAAAAAATGGGAAAAAAACTCACCTGCTGCCCAACGTTCTTCTGCTCTATGTATTCGCTGCTGCACACAGGCTCCCAGTGTCCCCTGTGGCCAATCCTTTCGCTTCTCTCAGGCTTGAATGCAGCATCAGGATTGGCCTGAGCACTGTGAATTTGTGCTCCCAGGGAAAACTGGGAGCCTGTGCTTGCTGTCTCCAACCCGGTAAACACAGCTGGGTTGGAGACAGCTCAGTGCGCATGCCGGTTTGGCTGTCCTGAGACAACAGGCTATACCGACATGTGCACTGATAGCAGTGCTCACCACTCCCTCTGGTCACTGCCCTTGCGATGGCCCCGCCCCCAATACCCACCGGCCCAGAACCTGAAAAATAATACAATAATAAACCTGTTTTATTTTTGTTATATTTGACCAGTTTTGAGGCTGGCAAGTGGGGGCGACGCGCCTCCGAAAAAGCGGAGGACCTGCCACTGCTGTAGATCGAAAGGAGAGAGTAGTGTACCCTGAAAACTCGGATCTAAATGCAATAACAATCTATCCGGAAAAAACTTGCAAATAATGAAATGATATTGACAAGGCAGCTAATTCATCAATATGGTCAAGTAATAGCCACCAAAGAAGAGACTTCAAATTTAGAAACTCGCGATTTTTTTCTTTCATTGGTTCACAATGAAGATATTGTGAAGTCTTGAGAACTAATGGTAAATGTCAAAAGCAGACTAGAGTCTTCAGCTGACTGTGATTGTAAGACTTTCGATTAGAACGCCTGCAAGATTCCTGGATGGATGCTGCTAATTCCGCGGAGAGGCCAAACTATTGAAACTCCCTCCTCTTTGCTTCCTAGCAGACAAACAAAGCCTCTGGAGTGCTGCCTGAGACAGAAGCTGGCTTCTCAGAGTACGAAGTGTAGGGGACGAATCCACTCCTGGCATACAGCCTGACATCTCAGATGGAGAAACTCAACCTGAGCATGCCTAACAGAGAACAGGCAGATAACATGTGCTTTCTATCTCTGGAGACACAACAGGAACCTAGCTCTCAATAGAAAAGGAGGGAGCGCATACAAAATGAGAGGGGGCCAAGGAGAAGAGAGAGAATCAACTTCCAAGGCTCCCACCTGAAGCATGATAAGTAAAAGGGAATAAGAGTGTTGCAGGAATTTACAAAGAGATCTACTTGAGGCTTCTCCAGCCTGCTATCTGGATGTCACCTCTGGAAGATGAACATTTTGAGCGCGAGGAAACATTCTGCTGAGTTGATCCACTTACTATACAGTGTACACCCCGAATTTCAGAAACTGTTTGGTAGAGTGACTGCTAAAAAACTCGATCCTGTCCCCGACTGACGATTTATGTAGGACTTTTGTTACACTGTTGTGCTCAGGCCCACATGACCTTGCATAGCGATCCAGTGTAGCACCTTGTGCACTGCTGCTAGGGCCTTCTATTTGGATGAGTGTATTCTCTTGGAAGGAAGACAGTCTTTCTGCTGAATCACATTACAATATAATTCCTATCCCAGACTGCTAGCTTTTGTTGAGACCACCATATGCTTCCGAAGGGGTAAAGGAATTCTCCTCTCCAAGCTTATTGGACTTGACCACTACTGTAAAATATTTGTGATTGACATTCCTGTAGGAAGAATGGGCGTCACTTTTTTGGGGGGGGAGTTTTATATAGCGCGAACTAGACCCGAAGATATCGGGTATCGGAGCGCTTTACATAGCACCAGTTTTGTTACACAAGGACAGGTAACACGTTGAACCAGATGATCAAGGTGCGATTGAACCCAAGGTGCAACTGATAGAGCGCGCAGGTCCCCCGACTATAAATTTACTATACTCACCTGGGCCCATAATCAATTACACATTTCTTAAATCAGGCAACCTATGCTCTAACTACCAGATATTTTACCTACTAGGTCCTATACCATTGACTTACCAATCCTTGTCACTGGTACCTGTAACCTATTGGATCAGGGAGTTGGAATAATAGTATAATAACATTTGCACTCATATAATAACCACAGACTCTGGAAAGTTTTACACTCTTTATCTAAACTTCATAAATGGTCATGATCCATAGATTGAACACAATAAGACTCTCAATAACGAAAATCAGAAATAATATATAGCTATGCAAAAGATATATTATGCCAATCGTTTAGTAATGTAAAGGGAAGGTAAGAACAGGGAACATGCTATTGAAATTTAAACACAGACTTGCAAAATTTGTCTAAGGGTAGGAAAAGAGAAGGAACATGCTATATAAAACAACTTTAAGCAGTTACCAAAGGGTGGGTAAGAAGAGGGAACATAATATGCAATCACAAAAACATTTGAAGCATATGACTATAGGGAAGGTAAGAAAATGGAACACACTATTAAATCAAATGACGAATTGATATTAAAAGGGAAGGGTAAGAAAAAGGAACATATGGAAATAAAAGCTTTTATCGATTTAGGGAAGGTAAAGAAAAGGACACACAGAAATATAATGACGATACCCACACAGATTTATATTTACCTAGAATGGTGTGAATACCAACCCTGGCCACGGGTCAGTTAAGGACAGAAACCCCAAAAGTTGCAGTTGCCAGCAGGCCAGCAGGTGCAGATCAGAATCAGGACAGGATAAACCAGAATTGGATCAGGACCGGACCACCAAAGGTTAAGACCAGCACCCGCAGTTCAGTTGCAACGGCTGCGCTACTCCCTCTCTGCAGCTAACAGTCAGAACCCCGATTTGGTTATCGATTTCACCGACAAAGTGCTTCACCAGCACCTCAGCTTCCCGGACCCCGATTAGGGTCAGCAAATCTTCTGACAGAGTGCTCCGCAGCCCTCTGCTCTTAGTCACCTATTGAGTGCATTGGGTCAGTGACAGGTCAGCTATTCGGACAAGTGGGACAATTTCTCTAGCTAAACCTACGCTAGATATACTATTTTCCAAGTCAGTGTACCACCCCCCAATGTAGCAAGTGTAAGGATCCCCAATTTCGATTGGACAACAGAGGAGGAGAGGTCATCACACCACATCAAATTTGAGACTTTTACCATCTCTAATTCAAATTTATGTTCCCGCCCATCGAATTCAGGTTCTCATGATATCTTTATTCCACCCACCAATGGATGTTCTATTGGCGAATACTTTGTTTTAACATTGTATAAATTTGGGTTCAAAAGTTCATGTTCTCATGAACATCTTCTAGTCAGTCAGTTCCTTGGCTATAGTCCAAAGGTCACTGTTCCAGAGACTTGAGATTTTTGCGCAGTCGCAGTTTCAACAAATATGGAGTGCAGCGTTATAAGCCAGGCCAGTTTTCAAAGTGCGACATGAAATGGAAAAGAAACAGTTTTAGAACACAGAATAAATAAGTACACTGTATACCATGTATTTCTACTCTATACCCATTATCATAATTTTAACTATAGCATTAGGATTAGGCAGAACGAACAGCTTGGCGAAAGCAGCAGTGCAAGCTTCTCGCATGTGAAAACATAGAGCAGCCATATTAACACTAGTGCGCAGAAGCGAATGTTTTCCCTCCAAAGCAAAGAGTACGTCATGTCACGTGAGTTTGACAGACGCATACGCAGTGGAAACCCTTGCGTAGCAGCAGCCATATTAGATGCAAGCGTATTAGGATTAGTAAACACATAAGCAAGCTTCACTTGGATACCCCATGTTGATGTAAAATATGCAAAATTAGTAAAACAAACATGTTGTATACTTTATTAACATTATTCGAGGTACATGAATACAAGCAAGTCGCTTCATGTGCGAATCCTTGCTCTATCACAACCAACATACAAACTACCTGTAATAAAGAGAAAAAAAGAAGAAACCCAATAAAGTTAGACTCTATTGTAAACTTGCCATTTCCTATTATTGCCATGATTATTATAATGTTTACCATGGTCCTGCATCTGTAGCCATTCCCTAGTATGAGCATGAACCGGATCCCGTAAGGCTGACTGCTATTGTGTACTTTAAGATGAATCAGTAATTTAGCAGAGTAATCTAGAATTGTTTCTGCTGATGGAACGCAGATGAACTAGTTGTCCAAATAAGGATGGTCTAGTGTGCAAATCCTCCGTTTCAGCTTGGTCGCCCGATATTTTTCACTTTCTTTCAGATACCTGTTTTGCTGGCTTTAGGACTCTGTGCACTTTACCACTGCTAAACAGCAGTAAAGGGTTTGTGTACCCCCTCTAAACCAAGTAATGTCTATCGAATAACTTATTTGACCGATTTAAATCATCTATAAGGCCACTGTTCCTTAGTTTAATTTCAACGTAATTTTTTAATTTTTCCTTCTCGAAAGGAAAAACTAGAGAGTAGTGACACTTGTCTACTCATGAATATAAAGCAAGAGATTTCTTTTAAAAAGACACAGAACAAAATCATTACAATCAACAAATTAAGAACTCATAAGTGAGATATTTTGGATAGTCCATTCAGTTTATCAGGAAATTGTTGAAGGGATAAAATGAGGTAAGTCTTAATCTGTACTAGTGGAAGATGATGAAAGTTTATAAAGCCCAGATCTATGCAGGATTTCAGAGATACCTATTGGATCCACAACCTAATTCCTTTTCAGGTGTATTTTGAATGGCAACCATACTTCTAGAAATGTATGAACTCTATAATGAAAGAGTAATAGTGGAAAGTTTCTCCATGACATACACATTTAAAACCTTGCCCCTCCAGATATGTCATTCCCAGACATGGTATATTACAAGCTTAGTTAGCTGCTTACACAACCTGAGATGTGATTTTGCCCATTGGTGTGGTTAATAGATAGTTGTTATTTTCTTCTGTGTCACTGTAAAAAATTGGTTATTAGTTGCAATGAATGTGAGTCCTTCACAAGTAATAAGTCTGCAGTTGTTTTTCTACTGGAAACCATGTACTCTATTCTAGCTCTTGCCTGCTATGGTAGCATAGCATTGCAGTCCAAGGCCTACCAAGGGAAGGCGATGACGGCTAATAATCCAATATTGCTAGTATGCAACAACACTCAATAACTCATAGTCCAGTCAGCGCCTTTTCTTTTAAAACCGACTAAAATGCATTGAATTCAATACTTTGTCCTAGAGTCTCTTTTCTACTTTTACTCTGCTGCTACTGAAGCTTTGTGGCCATCCTCCAGTTGTGCCTGCCCTCCCAAATTCAGGTACTAAGGTATGGGCTCCTGGAGAGCCTGAAAGGTAGCAAAACAAGAGTGTATCTTGTTCGCCCTGTTGGTGGGAGCAGTTTCTTTTCCACTCCTGCCTGCACTCATGGACTAGGAGATTGGAGGTTGGCATCCCACACCCTCCAGACACAGATATGGGGGGGGTCAATGCACCTCGTACTGTAACTGCGTCAGTTTCAGGGGATGAAGGTCCTGGTGACCCTTTTACTAATGCATCGAGTGGAAGTTGTAGGGGCACTTCCTGTCACTGCTTTAATACGAGATACATTTCCCTTCAGGAGTTTGAATCTGACATCAGGACCACCACATCAGATGTAGGACTTAACTCTTACCACAAATTTTCCAACAGGAATCTGAGCAGCAACACATACGATGTAGTCTTGTTTGTGGGGAAGGTACCAACTGATAAAAAGTTTGTACGCATTGGAAGTTCATTTGCCATGTTTCCCCCGGAAAATATCTTCATCTGCTTCATGCTGCTATACAAAGCTGTATTAATTTGGAAGTTACAATCCCCTGCCATTTGGTGTAGAAAATGTAATTTTCATAAAACCATTTATCACGTACCTAGATTTCTGCTTCTTTTCTCAAAGTATCACCACTTTCTAGAACGTGCTTGTGTACTGACGCCTTTTTGTTTATACCATGTGTTAGCCAATGATAAACCTTGTTTCATATGACCTTGACTCTTTACTTGGAAAAGTATAAGAAATATTGAACTAACTACTAACTTGTTAGGAAATATGCTTGGATTCTTGAAAAGTCGATCTAGATGTGTTTCTATGCTTTGTGAATAAACATATTTTCTATCACCAGGGCATTTCATTCGCCTGTATTCTATTTAACTCCTTAGTTGCCATTCGTATAGCTTCCACGGGGGCAGTTAGGATGTATTTTCACAGCAAGTAACCATTCTGTTGTAAATGTTTTATCAGAAAGACGTTCCCACTGCTTCTTTTTTTTACTATTAAATTTTTATTGTGTGGTTAATTAAAACCATTACAAAAATCATGCAAAGTTAAAAGATCAAAGAATTCTAAGTTCAAAACATAGCAATAAAATTTGAATTAATTAAAGAAAAACGGTAAAATCATGTTTTAAAGTGGGTGTACAATCATTTAGCACATAAGATTGCCATGAACCATAGGTGTAGGAAGGTTATGATTCGATTACGTGTATACTCCTTTTGGTCATTAGATCAGGGCTTGTCTATGAATTTTAGTGTGTCTGCTTTACAAGTGATTGCAGAAACTGCCTTTGTAGGTGCCTAATATGTGCATTAATTTTACATTTGATTACCAGACATTAAAATCCTAATATAAGGTTGCAGATCAAGCTTTTGACAGCATAAAGTTCTTCTTAGGTTTGCATCCTTACGACTGTGGCCCCTCCAGGGAGAGATGACTGGGTCACACAGTGGATTCCTAGGCTTTCCAAAGAGATTAGGCTTACATTTGCCAGGCAATTGTTGATCTCTTGCCAAGTTCTAGTTAAGGTCTCTAAGCATTAAAAAAAAAGACAATCCCCGGGTGGAAAAAGTATGGTGTACATATGAACATTTCAAATTTGTCGTGCACTATACAATATCCAGTTTATCTGTCAAACAGGAGAGGTACATTGAAGAAAAATCAAAACATTGGATGGAACACCCTCAAACACCTGCCCAGGTGTCACGCTTCATCCTCAGGCCTCCTCCTTTGTAGAATGTAGTATAATGACAAATGGGCTTGCTACATGGTAGAGAGCACCTTGAGAATTTTTGGCGGGTTAAGAGGGATCTGCCATAAGAAATAAAACTTAGATGTCTCAAGTGTAACTTTACTATGGTTGGAACCCGAGAGAAGGTTAAAGGTAATAATATTGATGCCCGGGGAGTTAATTAGTCCTGCAATGTTCTGGTGAAAATGTTTCTGCCAGTTGGCCCCAATAGGGTTTGTGGCATTCGTAAGGACCAGGATCCCTTTTAATGCAACTCTATATCCATGGATTCCAAACTGAATTCACTAATATTCAAACATTGTGCTCATTGGAGTTATTCAGATATACTCGGGAATTGCTTTCCTAAAGTGAAGTCTGTATCGAACACAATGCTACAAAAAGACAGACAAACTGGACAAAATAAAAATCTCAAAATAAAAAATCTTAATGAAGAAGAACAAAACATGCATCGCCTTGTGCATCATCACTGCATGCTCGAAGGATTTGGTGACATTTCAAACACACACATGGTGAAATCAAAGCACACTGAGAGACCACATCCAGTCATTAGGTTATACCCAATACATTCACACGTGTTATGCTGTTAAGCATCTTCATAAGACCTGATGGAGGTTAATGCCAGGACATGATGGAGTGAATAAGGGGCCCTACGTGGTGGGTGGGTGCAGAGGCTTACTTCATCAGGGAGAGCCCCAATCTGCACCTAATTATCAGCGTGCCCTCTACATATTGAAAGTAGGAGGGACTACACTGTTTTCGTAAACTGCCCATTCGGAGGTGGCTGCGTACTGACATTAGGGCAGTAACATGAACGCAGTGACGTGATGGGTGGGAATTTAAGTCCCTTTTCATCCGCAGAACTTTCAGATGAATTGAAACAGCTGAATCTAAAACAAACTAATTGGAAAAAGGGATCATTGATATCATATGAAATTTGCTGCACAGGCATTCTTATGACTGGCTGGTGTACAAAGGATATGTGAAGAGATTAAGAAAATGAACTTTCATGTGTATGCACATCATATTTACTTTTCAGTATTGATGGTACTAAATGTATAAATGTGCAATACTACTTTGTAAATCCAATGTAGAGACCTTCCTGTGGCTGGTTCTCTTTTGTGCTGGCTACCCTCTTTTTTGCTGTGGGTTGAGCCTTTCCAGGGTGAATTTTTTTTTTAACATGCAGATTCCATCCCCGATGTTTCCTCTCCTAAGTACAGGCCTAATCCCTAGTACGGGGCCCTATTAGTTGAGGAGGCATTCAATCCTCTGGTTGGCCAGCAGAGCATTCACTTGACCAAACAGGATGATTGAAAGGCCAGAATCTAAGGAGGAGCGGGGCCAGGGAAAAATAAGTCTTCAAGTGCCAAAAAAAGTGCAGATATGTGAAATTTAATGTCAGATCTGCATTCAGGATCCTCATTTACTAAAATAATTACTACATTTCTAGACCTGTCTAAATTGTAGTTTGGTGCAGATTTCGCCAATAATATACAAAACAGTGAAGTGCACATACTGTTTCATTAAACCACTAAATATGTCACTTTAGCCTGAATGTCTAACCCTACTATAAGGCCTGCCTAGGTCGGTACCTGTCTATGACGTCTTCCCTCAGTGACAGACTACCTGTGTATATATCAGGCTGAGTTAGACAGTAATCCCACTCAACTCACACGTATGTGCACACACCTGTGTGCATGTGTTCAATGTGTTCAGATGCAACCAACCCTGAGCCTTTTACACCAGCTACACAGAAGAGGACCAAATTGTAAATGGTGGACACTGGTGGTTAGCACTCCAAATGTATTTGATCCTAGCTTAAAATAAGCAAAAATTCAGGGGGTATTAAATTGGTTAGAACCCTTTATTCATCTGTTTCTTAATTCATACCTTTCAACTTTGTTCTACTTATGTATGACAAGTCCCTCTTTAGCACCATGAATTGTTTTCTATATAGCAGCTATCATATATAATTTTTAATTAATTAATGTTGCAGTTAAGCATTTGTTTTCTTGTCAAACAACTGTGGATAAAACGTCTAAGATTTGTATATATTGGAATACATTTTTTTCCAAGAAACTTGCTTTATTGTTGTTATTGTCCTATCTTTCTCACTATATTTTCTGAGAAGATCCTTTTTTTTGTTCTTGTTGTAATTGCTTTTCATGATAAGTTTCAAGTTCAATCATATAGATTTCTAAGAAATTATCAATGATGTGGTTGTTTATAACCCTTGTTAAAAATGTGCATATGTTGTACCGAAAAGGCTCTCTGACGTTCAATGGTTTAGCAATAGTTCCATGTGCCTGAATGACATTAAGTAAAATTCCTATCAGACCTCCTATTGAGTGAAAAAAACTGTTTTAATTAGGGTGCAGTTACCCCTTAGACTCTAAGGTCTAAGGAGACTGTAGGTCCCTCACAGGAGAATATCTGAAAAAATACCTCAATGCCAGCCAGCACTCCTTCAAGAAATCTGAAGCTCAACTTGAGGAAAGTAAAAACGTGTTCAGTGATAGCTTGCACATATATGTGTGCCCTACTGTATTCTGTTGTATTTCAGATGTAGCATTACCTGCACCATAAACATGTGACACTTTTGGGTGTAGTTGCACTGAAAACACTGGAGAGGGTCTATATATTTGTATTCATTGTTCTCTCTGGGATGTGTATTGTTATGGAATGAAGTTATGACTGATTGTGTGATTCTACTCCATAGGAGCACATTCAGCCCTGTGTGAATTAGCTAGTAACCACAAGTCTTTGAAATTCCCATCAACTAACTGATGTACAAGAGTTGACTGATGGAAAATGTGTAACTGTAATTTGTGCACCCCGAAAAGCCAGCATACAAATCACAGAGGCAACCCCTGGTATCAGACAGCTTGCACATTAATGGAGTGCTAGCAGGTTTTATTTTGTGGAAATGGTATTCTCTGCGGCAGGTTGGCTGAAGTGGCATGCAGGTATGACCAGTGGCACCTAATATCCAAGGGAAGTAGGCAATGCATACAAATCCCATTCCATGCCACCTGGCACAAGTCCAACAACAACACCAATGCCAAAACGGACCCTCTTTTGAAATCTACCATTAATCAAACACACACATTATATTCAATAAAAGTGATCACTGGTTAATCTTTTAACCACAGTTTTTTATTTTCGTTATCTTTTTGTCACACATAGAGAAATAGCATGGTTGACTTGCCTGTGAGATATCCATGTTGTCATCACTTGACCTTCTGAAAGAACCAGTAGCCATAAAAATGAGTGTAGTCAGCATTTTGACAGGAATGGACTGAGGGTGAATTAAGTTCCTGTTCCCAATCTGCAATCATGTCAAGTATCACAGGTGAAAAGCTAGCTGTCACCATCAATGACTGTTTCTCCGGACATGCAAAAGCTGGCGATACTTTGCCTGTAAATCCCCTTACTACTCCTCAAGTAACTGCTCCTCAAAATGAGGGGCAAGGCAAAAAAGTTTTTTTCCAACATTTTTTATTGGTCTGATTTTTCCTTTCTTGTATGGGCAGCCACGAGTGTGATTGTTGCCTGATATGGGTTTGGAAAAGTCTGCACTACTCATTCCCTCCCTTGCAATAGCAGAAGTGTTGAATGTAACTGAATCTGTGTGCCAATAGGTGTGGTCTATTATATGTAACTAAATTAATGTTTTTTTTAAATTAATAAATGATTATTTTTCCGTACATGGAGTTTGCCATAAGTTGTATAACTCATAACTCAATGTTTGGCTGGAGTAGATTTGTGCCTGTTTTGTAAGTGGTATTACTGGAATAGATGGAGGTGTAACATTTGTGGCTAGCTATTGTCATATTCTAGTGTGGGTGTGTTAGTATCGGCATCTGCTTCGCTAAATACCTTAATTTTCCTCTGTATCCAACTATTAGATATTCCACATTTTCCTACCATTCCATTTTGCCTCTTCCACAACCCATGATTGAGAACACCACCCATAAGAGACCGGGTAGGCATAGGCAGAGACCCCCAGACAGATATTTGTGAGTATTTAAAGCAATACTTCCACAGTACAGCTTTACATACACAAAAGACATTCGTGAATAGGCGCCAGTATTTTTCATTTAACAGAATTTAATATAAATGGTTAAAAGGCACGTAGGTAATACACTTAAATTAAATAAAATATATACATAAAGAATGTACATACATGCATATAATGTGTAAGTTTTCATTTTATTTGGAATGTACTCCAATAATCTTCCTAATCCCAATGTTTATCTGTAAAGCATTTTTAAATGCGGTAACATAAAAAGATCAGATTCCAGATGTATAAGTTTCCACTTCTAGCATATACATGTCTGCATAATTTGCCGTGACACTAAAAGTACCATATTTGCCTTTGTAAAAAAAATGTGCTGCAGTTAATATAAGCTCCCATGCAATGTACACAGTGTATTAGAGAGACTCTAAGTGGCACATAAGTACCCGAATTAAGTGAGAATAAATCAAGCTATTCAAGGCGAATATAAAATTAGCATTCTTTAAGTTATACATCTTTCCCGTTCTTCGCAAATGACTGTCATGGGACATATACAAGAAGCAGTTCATTCCAATTTCCATGATGTCAGGACTGTAAATATGATATCATTATATATAAATATTATAAATGGTACTTCTATGTGGCTGGATATTGATTTGCCCGTTTGCATTTCCTACTAGCAACAGAGAACATTACAGATATATGTCTTTATTTGTAATTTAGCACTGCAGATAAGTGTCAATGAATCACATGCACGGTGACATGTTCAATACCAGGTGACACACCTGGATCAAAATGTCTGCAGTGAAAAGGAGTAATCTATGATCTGTCTTTGCAAATATTAGGGTGATTACATAGTAGGAGGGTGTTATTTTGAAAACTTTTAATAGACCACTTAGACTTCTTTGATTGCTTAGGGCACAAACTTCTAACCCTATATTTGTTTTTCGAGTTTATAGAACAGACAGTATTCAAATAATCACACAGGGACCGATTCATGTAAGACTTGTGTGCAGGATCGGACTATGACACAAAATACACCCGGACAGCAGAATAAAAGTGGCCCTCTTCATTGAATTAAATAGCTAAAATGAGGTCCCATGTTTGCGAATTGCGTCAGATTTCTACATGTAAAGACACAATGTATAAGTATTTTTCAAGGTATGGAAGACTCAATCAATCAGGGAATTGTGAAGCGCGCTACTCACCCGTGAGGGTCTCAAGGCACTGAGGAGTGGGGGGGGGGGAGGGTGCAGCTCCGAGTCAGTCGAAAAGCCAGGTCTTGAGGATTTCCTGAAAGTGTGCAGTGTAGGGGCACGTCTAGTGTTGACTGGGATTTCGTTCCAGGCCTTAGCTTTGTCGTAGGAGAAGGCTCTTCCCCACGCTCTTGTTCTGCAGATGCACAGGGTTTCTGCTAGGGATGAAGTAGAGATGAATTCGGCAGAAGGGAGGATTCTTTTGGTTACGTGGAAGGAGACTCTTTCTTTGAGGTACTTGGGTCCGGTGTTGTGGAGCGATTTGTAGGTGTGGGTGAGTAGCTTGAAGGTTAATCTCTTCTCGACGGGGAGCCAGTTGAGGTCCCGCACGTGCTGGGTGATGTGTTCATGTTGTGGGATTCCGAGGACGAGTCTGGCTGCGTTGTTCTGGATGGTCTGGAGTTTGCATAGCAGGGATTTGTTGATTTCAGCTTAGATGGCGTTCCCGTAGTCCAGTCTGCTAGTTATGAGTGCGTGGGTGACGGTCTTTCTGGCTTCGGGGGGGATTCACTTGAAGGTCTTGCGAATGATGCCAAGGGTGTTGAAGCAGGTGGAAGCAACAGCATTGATCTGGCGTGTCATGGTGAGTTAGGAGTCTGCATGGATTCCAGCTTGCTGCATGCAATGTTTCTTTTAATGTCATAGAAATCAACAATACAAACTGGCACATCAAACCATAAAACACGCCCACAAATAACTAAAAAACTGGCCTACACACTGACTTGTCAGAGCAGTCCCATAGGTTAGTCTGACCCTGCTTGTGCATAATCCGCTGGCATAAGTCTGCTTTTTCCATATGTGCAATCAGAAATGAAATAACTAAAGAAATTTATACAAGAGAATTCAGAGATAACCTTATAACAAAGTGCAGTCAGACTGGAATTAAGGGCTACAGTTCTTCAGTCAGGGCCAGGCAGTTTATAAACATTATTAAATAGCTTGTGCAGCAGCTCTCCTCACATAAGAGCTATAGCTCTACTGCATGTTCTAGCATGTCTCTCTGAGACACTTAACCTCACTCTTTACCTGTCTTATCACATAACAATATCACAGTACCCCGGGCTGATATTTTCTTTTTTTGCTTAGCAATCTCCACTTCTCCATTTTGGCTTTCTTAGGTCTAGAAATGATTTGCAGGCAGAAAATCTCAGGTTTACGCGTGCTGTGAGAAAGTGGTTCATTAGTTGGTGTGGATTGGTATCCTTCACAAGTGACAACGTCACTATCCAGTTACGTCCCGTCTCAGGTTTAAATCATTTAAACCTGAGCTCAACCCATGGTAGCTGGGGCACACAGTAGAGAGGCTTAAATGCCAGCTCCTTTAGGCTAGTTCTCTCATGTACACTCCTATTACATACATTTGTCCCATCCACATGACAATAACGATTCTAAACAGGTGACATTTTACCTAGTAGCTTGCTCCTGTCTCTTTGACACCAGCTTTCAGTATTTTAATATAATCCCTGTACCTGACGTACATAAACAGGCCCTCAGGCACGGTATAATTATTCTGTATAAGGGTCACCACTTTTTTCATTCTTGGCCAACAGCCAGCTGTGCATGATCACATTTGTTTGGAAAAACCTTTTTGTTAGTTTTCAAAACATTTATGATTGTTTGTAAAACATATCTATTCTAGAGGTAACCCTAGATTGACTACTCTAGTATATATGATCCTTATTTCCCCCTGCAAATTAGAGGAGAATTCCTTCCAAGCTGGCACGGGTTCCTGCATGCTGAATCTTTGACACGCAGCAGGCTGACATCCCTTGCGGGATATCATCCGCCAAGCACACACAGCCTCCTTCATTCTCAACCATCAGGTGAGGGGGATGGTTCTTCTCTAAGAGCTTCTTGGCTACTTACATACACATGCATATACATGCTACACATACAGATCTAGGATAGGTAAATTTAGACAAATTACTTGAAGAACGCATTTTAGGAATATGCAAGTGCAACTGTTTTTATCTGAACTGCTTATGTTTGTCTTATTAGCACTTTGGTAGAAATGTATCTACTAATTACTATATTGGTACTGGCAACCTTATTTGTATGCTTCGGTCTCCTGACTGTTGCAGCAAATATGTTTTACACAAGACTGACGCTGGACCAATAAATCCTTATTGAAATGTCCATTCGCCCTCCTGTGTATTTTCTAAGAATAAGTGGGCATGAGTGACTGAGCTAAAAGTACTGTACTGTTTTCCATGATCCCTGAGGAATCAGGGTTGTCATGTTCAGTGGTTGCCAGAAACTACCTACACCACTGTAAGATACAGGGGGGTGGCAGTGGCACTGTAGAGCTAGCTGGTCTAACGGCTGACATATCCTGTGGGGGTGTCCGGAAGCAGTTGGGACACCAAGCCCTCAGTTTAGGTCATCCAAAACGCCCAGGTCCTGGGTATTCCTAGGAACTACATGACATGGCACCACCAATGTTGGTTTGGTTCTTATATTAAGAGTGAAAATCTGAGTAGTTCAGTCATGCTTTCTCTGAAAGACCTATTCACACATTTCTGACGTGGGAAGGGATACCCGCCTCAGATGAGCAGATATACTCTGTGTATTGGCTGAAGGTTTAACAAGCTTGTAAGGGTAGAAGGTTCCCACATTGTGCGAAAACCCGTAACTTTCTGAAAACATTGGTTCTTCTCCATTTGTGAATGACTCGGTCCACGAGCAGTGGTTCAGATAATGGAGAAGAAGAATTTGCAAACGCTTTTAACATCATAGAGAATGGAAGACATGCAGTAACTATAAAACTGTTGGAACACGGCGTACCTGTAACAGGTGGCTGTGTTACCTTCGTGATTGAGGCACACGAGGTGTTCAGATCAGAGGTATTCTATTCTTGGGTTCAGTTCCCACCTGCAGATCCACAGACTAAATTGTCCCACACATAAATTGTAGTTGAACCAACAGAACAATACATTCCATACGAAGACCTTGAAGTCCTGTTAACTTAACAGCAACACAGAAACTGGTTTAAAGGAACCTCCCACACACATCTGTTGTAAGACTAGGTCTGCTCAGCATAGAAGGAGCGCCCTTGCCTGTCTTAGCGACATACACTCCACATCCAGAGATAGATACACTAAAAGTGGATGAAGTCCTTACAATATACATAGACATAGTTGGGCTATACAGACAGATAGTCCAGTTCATCATGCGAACATTAACAGTCCAACCTAGAGTTACCAAAAATTATCAAAGAAACCTATGCTGCATTAGAGAGAGATAATTTGGGAACCAAAGCAGAGAAACCACATTTGGCGGGTAGTCCCAACAAGGACAACTCGAAGCAAGCACCTGCTTCTTCTAAGGAGAAATGGGAAAATAAAAATTTGAAAAATAACAATTTAGAAAATAATTCATGATCAAGGGGGGGTCTCCCCAATAGGAGTCTTCTGAAAAAAAGTATAACCCTAGGTATCGTGATAACATTAGGAAACCTGACAGGTAGTAGGACACTGACACACATTCCTTCCATTCCTTTCAGGGTTCATCAAAAAAATCGGAGAGGGACGGTTATCAGAACAAAAGACTGAAGATCGACCAAAGACAAAAAGGGAAACAGATCGAAATTTAGATTATATTAATAAACAGGAAGAGCAACCTATAGCAAAACCTCAATTCCAAAAGAAGAAAGTTGCTGGCTTAAAAATTAGACATGTCCAGGTTACTGAGGACACAGCTTCTGAACGGGGAATGGGCTCTGATGATGCAAGACAGTGCAGCAAAAGTAACAATAGCTCGCCAGAACGTGAAGTATTTTCTGGTGACAGCAGTATTGAATGAACAAATCATGGTGGAAACACCTCATACAGAGTTAATATCCCACATCGATTTCATGAAATTACACTCCAAATAGAGGGAGAACAGAACATATGGATATGATATACTGCTAGCAGAAAAAGATTGTCTGCCTGAGTTTGTAATGGATTGCCCAAAAGGAGAAAGTGTCATTTTGCCTGCTTACTCCGACCTCGTTTCAGAATCTTTAAAACATTCATAGGTGCAGGAGTGGGCATTTTTCTAAGTATTACTCACGTGAATTGTCACTGTTTGTTTTTTACAGTTATTTGGAATACTTTATATTGAGGTAAGACGCTAACACAGGGTATAGTTAGAGTGCATTGAACTAGCATAGGATTATTTTATACTTACGGCGATTTATGATTATTTTGTGGTTGATGACATGGGTACTCTGCACGTGGCAGACTGCTTGATACTGAGGAAGGTAGGGCAACCCACCCATCATTATACACTTTCACAGGTTCCCTGCATGATTAAACACATCACATGGGCATATATGGTTTGTTCATGGTAAATAATGCTAGAGACCCAGTTTATATACAGTACATTGATTGAACCCTCCATGACCACTGACAGCATTTCATTATATGTTTCATCCACAGATGAGCCCCTGAAGAAGGAACCACCTAGGGTTCCGAAATGCATTGGCCGCCAATACTGAATGTTAATTGAAATTGTTCATTTGTATATGAATAGAATTGCTATTTCAAATTGTGTATCAATATTGTTTTTATGAACCAATAATTGTTGTGAATTGAGAAATATAACAACAATACATTGAAAAAAATAAGAAAGAGTGTGACATAACACAAATAAATATTGAAATATATAGCAACATAGAGGTTTAAGTTTTGGTGTTTTTTAATACCAAGTTTAGTGTGCGCAACTGAATTAGGCCTCTCTGTCTGTCATAAACGGATCTATTAACCACGGGAGCAGACTACTCCCGCAGGTTGCAGCCCCCATTTAAGGATTAGATTACAGTTTTTAAAAATTAGGAGTGCACCTCCAAATATAATTCTTTAGCTGCTGAGATGACATCAACCACCACCAGAGGAAGGTATTCAGCTGTCACCCTCAATGTACAGGCATGAAGGTGGAGATTGTTGAAGACAGGGTTCAAGACCCTTCCCCATTGTTGCAACAGCAGATCCCCCGGAAAGACAGCCGGATGAGAGGACAGACGCTCATGCCTAGGAATCTGGATACCTTACTCTCCATGCCCAATCTGGAGCCAGTAGGATGACTTGGGCCCAGTTGGTCCCCATCTTCTTCGGGCAGGAGAGGTATCACTGGAAAGGCGTACAGGATTGTCAAGTTCCATTCTAGGTAGAATGCATCTCAGAGGGAGAGAAGCCTAGGAAACTCCAGCACACAGAACCACTGACATCCCACGTACATGGCAATGGCAAAAAGATAGAGTCAATGTGTGGAAGAGGTCTTGTGCCATCTCCAGTTGTAATTGCCATTTGTGATCTGTGAAGAACTGACAGGTAAGTTTGTCTGCCCTGCCATTTAAAGACCCCACTAGGTGTTTCACCCCAAGGAGGATTCCTAAATGCTCCAGGCATGTCAAGATACACAATGCCCTTCGGCACAGGGTCCGTGACCCCACCCTTCTATGGTTGTTGCAGTACCACATAGCAATAGTGTTGTCCATGAGCACCTGTACCAGCCTTCCTTTGATTGATGGCAGGAAGGCTTTAAGCGTCCAGCGGATGGCTCTCAGCTCCAGAAGGTTAATGTGGAGCCAAGCCTCCACAGGAGACTAAAGGCATCTGAGCTCCACCTCTCCCAGGTGGCCTCCTCAATCCAGAAGTGAGGCACTGTTCACTACTGCCAGCACTGCAAAGAGAAAAAAGAGGGGTCTTCTGCTGACTAATTAGCTGTCCAGAAACCACTACTACAAAGCTGTTGCAGTCTTCTTTGAAATTAGCATATTTTTGGGGAGAGGTCCTCTTGATTTTGGGTCAATATTCAGACTTCATATCTCACAGCAGGGCCCACATATGCCACCTGACATACTTGACCAATAGGATGCAGGAAGCCATCAGTCCCGCCACCCTCAGAGTTGACTAAACAGGACAGATGTTAAAACTAATTCACCTGTGATTAACCCTCTCGTAGCTTGACACAAAAGCAGTCAGGCTCAACTTAGAATCACTTAAAATCTGACTTTACCATTAAAGAGGGTTTTAAATTTCAATTAATTTGAGTATAAATATTACACTTCTACTTGTTCTCAATCAAAAGTTGATTGATTGATTGATTGATTGATTTAAGACTTATGTAGCGCGTACTGTCACCCCACGGGTATCCTGGCGCTTCAGACAAAAAAAAGACCATGGTGAAAACAGGTCGCAGCAGAAAGAACCGAAAGAGGGGACTAGGGCTAAACCTTGGGGAAGAGCCAGGTTTTTAGGTGCCTGCAAAACTCTAGTAAAGAACTGAGCTGTCTAAGGCTCTGGGGGAGTTAATTCCACAAACGAGCACCAGCCACGCTAAATGCCCTACCTCCTAACCTAGACCGTTTAAATCTAGGTACCGTCAGTAGACCGGCACTAGAGGAGTGGAGCTGCCATGTGGGATGATACCAAGAAAACCTTTCCTGCATAGGAACAGGACCTAACTCGTGCACTGCTTTGAAGACCAGGCAGAGGGATTTAAAATAAACCCTTTCCATAATAGGCAGCCAATGTAGCACCCTCAAAGCCAATGTTGTAGAGGAACCACGTTGCCTGCCAAGGGCCAGTTTGGCTTTAAACATATTAGAGTAACACAATGTTATCCTATGGGTGAGGTGTGACTCACAACAGTGAAAAAACAAATTTTACTACCAGGACATGTGAAACTTAAAAGTATATGTCAAACTTTATAATTACACCGCACCCTGCACTATGGAATGTTTAGAGCCTACCATAGGGGTGACTTATATGTATTAAAATGAAAGGTTCAAGCCTTGCTAAAGGTTTATTTTGCCAGGTTGAATTGGCAGTTTACAACTGCACTACAGGCTGCAGTAGCAGGCCTGAGGCAAAGTTTAAAGTACAACTTTGGTGGGTTGCACAAGGAGTGCTGCAGGCCCACTAGTAACATTTAATTTACAGGTCCAATGTGCATGTGGTACCATTTACTAGGGACTTAGAAGTAAATTAATTGTGCCAACCAGTTGTAGGTCACTTTTATCATGTTTTAGGGTGAGCACTGTAGGAAAGTGGAGTATTATGTGGTGTGGGGTTTAGACCTCACACATGTAATATCATCACGATACCCAAATGATGGTCCTTGGATTTACACTAATAAATCCTTAGCTCAGTCATTTTAGTGTGGCAAAGAACAGTCAGTCTTTACTAGAAGAACATGTGTTAAGCATTTCAGAGTACCAACATGGATGACACAACTCAAGAGAAATCTGACATCAATTTATAAAAAATAGAGTGTCTTATTTATCTTAATTTAGGCACCAAAATGAATGGAATAGCATACAGAGAACTGGACTTATACATTTTTGAAGCAATATAAAATCAGTGCAAAATAATACAATGTAACATTATCATTGCTGTCAACGGGAAAAACCATTAGTGACAATTGGGCAATTGCTAGTCGAGTTGCATGGTATAGGGTAAAGGCGATCGGTAAAGGCGATGCAGTCCCTGGACCAAGCCACAACAGTCAGTTCAATTTACATGGCCCATGAGGCCCAGGTGGAGAGTTGTCCTGGCTGTCCCTGGTGCTGAAAGGGAGTCGAAGGAGAGCTGCTTTGACCGATGAAACAGTGCTGTGGGGGGGATGAAGACGAAAAACACAACAAAGGGGTGGTTATTTTCATTGGTCCACGGCCGGAAGGAGTTCGCACTAGGTGCAGCATCGAGAAAAAGAGTTGGTTTCTGGACTGGCAAACAACAAGCCTTGGCAGTGTTAAGTAGAGCAGAAAGATATTTGGACGTCCAGTGGTCCTGTGGAACGTGGTACTAAACCATCTGGATTTGGGCGATCCCTCTGAGGACTCGATGGCCAGTGATTCTTCAGATCCAGAGCGTTATTTTACCTGCAGTTCATGGAGGACTAGTGCAACTAGTCCAGGGGAATCTGGGGGTGATTCAGGCTTCCACAGGGCCCGTCTGTCTGGGGAACCAAGAGATAGCCTAGGACTAGTCTCAATCAGGCAGTTCCAGGAATGTTGCCAATGGTGCAGGGTATTCCTCTTCTGCTTTATGCAAGCGATGTTGTTACAGATACAAGTCTCTTCTTCTATCCTTTTGGATGCAGGTTGTTCAGAACTGAGATTCTGGTGTAAGGGGTGTCCCTTAAATCCTAAATGTAGAGGAGTTAGATGTGTGGGAGCAAGTAGCTAATGAGCTGCTAGTCCCTACAGCTGGTTCACCCCTGAGGTTACCACACCTAGTGGTGTGGATTACATTTTCTACCCAGAACCGTATACTCTGACACTAGTAAAGATGGCAGGAAACTAATTTTAATGTACAGACTAGGCTGCCCACCCTGGAGGTGTGGCTAGACTTCTGGGGGTGTACACCTCCTTTACTAACTAATTTCCCACCTGTCTGGGTGCAAATTTACCTGGGGCAGGCGGAGGGCTGTTTCCTCTGTGGGAATCAGCCTTGATGCATATCAATCAATCAATCAGACCGTATTTATAAAGCAGAGCTTATCACCCGCGAGTGTATCCAGGTACTGAGAGTGACGCTGCTCAGGTGGCATCAGTTGAAAAACTAGGTCTTGAGTCCCCTTCTGAATTCCTGAAGAGAGTATGAAATCTGGATATGAAGGGGGAGGTTGTTCCAGGATTTTCAGTGTCCCCTACTGTTACTTTGGTTGATGTAGGGGGTGTGAACGAGGATGAGGGAGGCGGATCGTAGGAGTCTGGAGGGTTGGTGGAAATTCAGGCAGTGGTTTGTGTATGCTGGTCAGAATCTTGAATCTGCATCTCTTGTTCATGGGGAATCAGTGAAGTTCCTTGAGATGAACGGTGATGTAGTTTTATCTGGGGAGTTCAAGGATGAGTATAGCCGCTGTGTTCTGCATGGTCTGCAGTCTCTTCAGGAGGTGCGTGGTAATTCCTGCATAGAGTGCATTGGCATAGTTAAAGTGGTTGGTAACGAGGACTTGAGTGACTGGTGGAGACTGGGAGCCATTTGAAGATCTTTCTGATCTTGCACATAGTGAGGAAGCTGACAGAGGAGACTGTGTTGTTCTGGTTCTTGATAGTGAGTTTGCTGTCTAAGATGATGCCAAGGTTACTAGCATGGTCTGTGAGGGGTGGGAGAGTGTCCCAGTTCAGCAGGCTACCAGGAACCATTCCCAAAGATCAGTACTTCTCTCTTGGCTGTTTTCAGATTAAGGCATTTGTTTGTCATCCAGTCGGTGACGCTAGTCATGCACAGGTGGAAGTTGGGCTTTGTGGTGGATGGGTCTTTGGATAGAGAGAGGATTAGCTGGGTTTCGTCAGTGTAGGAGATAATGTTCAATCTGTGGTTTCTGACAATATTGACAGGTGGGGTCATGTAGGCGTTGAACAGCATGGTGCTGAGGGATGAACCTTGAGGGATGCCGCAGATTGTGTTCCTTGAACTCTGAGGTGAATGGTGGAAGGCAATTTCTCCGTGTTCTTCCAGTGAGGAAGGATGCGATCCATTTGATGGTGCCCTGTTAGATTCCCATCTGAGGAAGCCTCTTGATCAGGGTGTGGTGAGACACTGTGTCGAAGGAAGCGGAATTCAAGGCAGCTGCTTCTCCCCGGTCTAGGAGGGATCTGATATTATTGGTGGCTGCTGTCAGGGCAGTTTTGGTGCTGAGGTTTATGCGGAATCCCGATTGGGATATGTCCAGAAGATCGTTGTTCTCAATGTATTCTATGATTTGGTGGGAAACAATCAGCTCCCCCAGTGCTGCAGGCCTTCCCAGACTCTGTCACCTGCTTCTGTTGCTGCCAGTGACCTGCTCTGTGCTTCGTGCAGCCTTATCTGTGATCCATCTCATTAGTGCCTTATCCAGTTTCAATTTATAATTTCAACTGCATTTGCCCAGTTGTGTTTAACCTTTCCTTTCCTGTACCACTCCACTTCCTGTATACTGTATTTTGTGTTCTCAGTGAGTCAGACAGCTTGTGTGCAGCCTCATTTGTGCAGTTTTCCTCTAATTTTTCCTTTCCCGTATTGTGCTGTTTCTTATGAGAGGGTTTGCTGTACCGCCCTCTTCATTCCTTGCCGATACGCTGCTCCCGCCGCCCAGCTCCTTGACCCCCCCCACCCAGGACCTACTTAATGGAGGCTGCATAGGTACTGCGCAGTGTACAAGAGCAGCGGGCGTGCCAAAGGCAAGCCCATCTGTGCCTGTCCATGGCTAGACTATGCCCAGTGCCGGGAACCCTGTTTCTCCCATCTCTTACAGTTACACCGGCACCTAACTCATAGCCTTGGACTTCAGACCTCGCAACATCAACTGCTGCCACACCTTTCGACGTTCGACAGTGGGATATTTCACAGGCCACCTCTGCCTCTCTCCTGCAACACTGGAGCACCCACACACGCTACCGCCGCTGTCACACCAACCACAACTATGCCCGGACAACTCCATTGCCTCCTGCTCAATGCCTATTCGCTCTGCAAACACGCCACAGAGGTCACCCCCAATGTCACCTTCCTCACAGAGACCTAGCTCAAACCTGCATCGGCACCAGACTTTACCATGGCCATGCCCAATGGCTACAAGATAACACACCAGGACCGCATCAAAAAACATAGAGGTTGGATCACCAACATCCAAAAATAATCCATCCATTGCACCACCATCACGGATGACACCACCCCGATCATGGTACACCTCAACTTTCAAATTAGAACAGACGGCAAAACCACCATCGAGGCACCCTCGCCTACAGGCCTCCAGGCCCTCGCCCCATCTTCTGCAATGCCAACACATGATTTCATCGCTCCTCAAGCCATCATTACCGAACACTACATCTTCCTCTGAGACCTCAACTTTCACCTCAATGACCCCAACAACGCCAACCAGCCAACCTTCTTGAAATCATGAACATCATCAGCCTCACCCAGGTAGTCATCGACCCCACACACATCTCAGGACACACAGTTGGCCCTATCTCCACAGCCAGCAACAGAGTCAAGTACTACTATGTCACCATGCTCACCTTGATGGACCACTCAGCCATCCACTTCACCATCACAGAAGCCCCCAGAGCCACCAATGGACCACCAAACACCTCACAGTACAACTGAAACAAAGTATCTGAAAGCTAATGGACCGTCGCTCTCAACACCTCCCACCCTGACGCCAGTACAAACCTCGAGCAGGCAGTCAAGAACTTAACCACCTGCTTTTCTGATTGCACCAACAAAGTCGACCCCATCAATCTCAACATACTCAAGAGATCCCCAAACATGCCAGCTGGTACACCCCTGAATTAAGAAGCATGAAACGCAATGACAAGCAGCTGGAAAGAAAATGGCACACTAGCAAGCATCTCATCGACCGGCTCACCTTCCAGACATCACTCAACCGGTATCGCCGACTCCTGAAAGTGATGAGAAGGAATGCCTTATCCTACCGCATTGTAGCCAGCTCCAACCACAGCAAAGAACTCTTCAACATTGTCAAGGAGTTCTCCAACCCCTCAGCGCCTGAAAACCTCATGAACTCCTCCCAAGAACTCTGTGACACCCTGGTGGACTTCTTCCACAACAAGATCGCCACCATCTACAGAAACGTTTAACCCCAACCCGCTACCACCAACATCTTCAGCCTCCTCACTTACACAGTTGCAGTCTCCAACCACCGGATCACCACTTGGGACCAGCTCACCATGCAGAGCACCCTGAACAACATGTACTCCATCCATTCAGAAGCACCACAGACCCCTGTCCCCAGCCTATGTTCAACCTCTGCAACAAGACCATCAGCAACAACTCAGTCATCTTCAACTCATCCATCAATTCGGCCTCCTTCCTGGACAAGTGAAAACAAGCCAATGTCAAACACCTACTCAAGAAACCATCCGCCGACCCCAGCATGCTCAATACCTACCAGATCATCTCCCTGCTCCCCTTTTCAGTCCTCGAAAAAGCCATCAACCGCCAACTCAGAGGCAGTCTTTGAAGCTCCTCGCCTTGATGTGCCACTTTACTAGTCTGTTTGGGAGGAGAGAGATGTGACCTCCTTCCTGCCCAAGCCTTTGTCCCTAACTCCTGGGAGTGATCACACTGCCTCACAATAGATAAGAATCCTGTCTTGCAGCAGCTAATGCGGGAAGCACAGCTTGCTAGCCGGATCACAGAAAATTTGGGGAAAGCATGTTGGCAACCTCTGAGGTAGCCACCTGGGTGCATGCCACATCGCCCTCGACACAAGATTTGTGTCAGGAGTGAGAAGGCACATTGTTTGATACCAAACTCGACATAGTTCAGCCGTACCATGATGGAGCTACCAGCTTCGGGTCTGCCCGGATGCCAGCCCATATTATTCTATGGACGGCCTACACTTATAGCGTCCTATAATGGTAAAGGGCACTATAGGGTTATATAAGCTTGCACTTAAATGTCCACACCTTTGATATAATGCACCCTGGGCCTTCCTTAGGTGTGACTGGCATATAGCAAAGATAGTGCATTGACTTTACCACACATGGTGAGGGTAAAGTGGAGTTTGATCAGTTTGCACTGCTCTGCAGTCTGCAATGGCAGGCCTGCTGTCAGTAGTTTACATGGGTCACTCGGGTGGCACAAACAGTGCTGCAAGCCCTGTGGATTTGTAGTGTAGTTCCTATCATCCCAATAGGCTCTGCGCATTGGAATAATACCTACAGCAGTAAAGGCCTAGACCAGACGTTAACTAGGTCTACTACTGTCGATACTAGACTTAAAGTTTTGGGTTTGCCAGCTAGCTCAGAGTTCACTAGAAACTTTCTCGAATGTTCAGGAAGGACTTAACTTCCCTGATTAGACAAGAAGGGATTTAGTTTCTGACAACCATAGAACATGACAACTTTGCTCTCCCCTAATCAAGAGTATATCTCGAGAGTCGTGTGAACAAAAGGCAATTTATTTTACTCAGTCAGTACGTGCATTCTTAGTCTCATCAGATTGTAGAGAAAAGGAAGAGACGGGCGTGTTCAATAAAAAGGTGTTATTTATTGATCAGTCTCTTTTCTCATACAAGAGAAATGGATCGATATTATTGCAATACTTATAGCTAAGTAAAGTGCATACATTAAAAGCAATAGTATAAAATAATACTGTAAAAACATTGATATGGTTTCTAAGCCATAAGATGTTTTAAAATGAATAAAATATATTACATACACATATATATTTGACTAAACGTACTCAACTGGTGTTTCTAAATACGCCTACCCCGTGTACCTGACCTAAGCCTAATACGTGGGCGGGAATAGAAAGTTACAGTTTAAGTTAAGCTTGTTTTTGCCAAGTGTATAACTAAAGAATTCTCTGTGAGGGGTTATTCAGTTCTGTACCTGGAATCTAGGTTGAATGAGGGATGGTATCTCTCGTCTCTGGTCTCGATATTCCAGGCTGCCTGCGAGGGCTACCCAGAAACGCCGGTGCTGGATTTCTCGGCAGGAGAAAGCAGCTTCTCTCAGCGCGTCAGGAAGGCGGGGCTGCGCCAGCGGGGTCTGCTCTGCTCTGGGCTTCGGCAAGTATGGCTGCTCCGTCTCGTCACCACCGCGTGTGTTTGCATAGGGCAATATCGGTAATATTAATACCTTTAAGGTGCCGAGATTGACGTAAGGATGGACATAGATACGTCAATAAGGATGTCATACGACTTGCTCGTTAGCACATTCTTTTGCTGAAGTTCTCGGTGAAATCAAAACAATGGCCGCAGGGTTTTGCCCAGGTTGTCATAGGTTTGATTTGTTATGAGAACTCCGTATGCCTTATCAGGGGCTGGAGGAATATCGCTTGTCTAATTAGATCGCAAGCGTTATGACCTAATCAGATAACACGTTCCTGTGCCGTAGTGTGACTGCGTCAGATAACGGTATCTGCATCATGGGGGTTTTCTGCCTCATGGGCTGACTGTTAGTTAACTTGTTGGTTTGTTTAACCAGAATAGGGTCAGGAATAGGGGGATCGATTCAGAACCTATAGGAATACATCACACCCACTCCACGCTAACTATGGTCATATTTACTAATCTATGCATAGTAAAACATAGTACAACATACTATAGAGTATTGTGTATACCTTACCACCCCAAAATACATAAATGCATTTTGAAATTTTCAAATATACGGAAAAGTTGCAATCATATGTATTGTATGCACTCAAGTTGTATAATAATGCTAAGGTAATCACGCATTTGTATACATTATTGCTTATTTGGTATATGAGAATTTACACATGAAATGGCTCTAAATACAGAAAAAAAGTTCGAGACCATTCCATCACAGAATAAAATATTTAAAATATTTATGAACATACCAGCGGGCAGCTAATGTCTATAAGCTATGTCTATAAGCTATCTAAAATTTAGAAACCTTAGTTCTTTAAGAATAGTTCTTACTTTAAGCAGAAGATAGTGTCCCGAAAAATATGAAAAAATATTTTGGGGCTGCTGAAAAATTGCTGTCCGTGAACTGGAGGAAAAATTGTTCATGTGACTTTATTTTTAAAGTTGAAGGCCGAATTCAGGGAACGCCGTGTGCGAGCTTGTTCAAAAGTCTCTATTTCTGCTCTGGTGAGAACATCATATCATTTAGGCTTTCGAAAAAACTGTCAACAGCTTCCTGGGAAAGTTCCACTAACTCGGAAATAGGTGTAATCATGCATTCGTGCGCATGATTGTTTCCATTGACATTCTGATTTGCATTGCTGACAGAAGGTCGTACCTGATCGATGCTGCTTTCATCTTGAACTTCACTACCCATCAATCGTAGTGGTGAAGCTTCCACGAATGCCGTCATCAGGATTGGTAGCCTTTGAGGGCAGCACAAAGCATGAACCTTGATCGGGCTCAACAATGTTTCTGCATCCATTGGCGCATCCGATTGTAGCGTCAGACAGGTGTCTAACACGCATTCTTCTCCGCATAGCAGACACCTTAATACAGGTAAAACACATCTTTGCCACATTGGTCGAAATGATAGAAACCAAGTCATGTTCAGGTCTCTAAGCCGGGAGAGTCCTAGGATTTTTGATATCCGGTCCCGGTATCCAATGGCTAGGATTGTTTCTTCCCTTGTCGCAAGAGTTTTGTCTGTGACATGGGTTGCCATACCGAAAAATAAGGACCAAGAATAGTATTCCTTCAATTAGTCCCAAGATCAGGGGAAGTCCGCCAAAAATCGAATGGACGAAATCTGGAAAAATACCCAGTATGGCTTTGAATGGTGTGAATGCCATCGAAAATACTGTCTTAAATACCTTTGAGACCCCATTGGTATCAGAAATATTTAAGATTTCATTCAGGATTTCTGCGAAATGTAAGGGGGAATTAGTCGATAACAATGAATGTATCTCTGCAGTCGTCCTTGCGACTTGTAGATCATACGTTTCTTTTGATGACGTGAGCCTTGTAGGCGTCTGAAGAAGCACTGTTTTCATTCTGCTTAAAGTATCTATTCGAATAGAAGTAATTTTCAAATTGGGCCATGCCCTTGCCTCCCTGTCTGGAAAGGAGCTGGGGAACAATGAGTGTCCACAGCACTTGACCTTCGCAGTCGTAGTGACTAGATAAGGAGTCCCGGGCATAAGACTACAACATCTGCGGTCTACAATTAGAATGTAACTCCCATTATAGAGTCTTTGAAAGAATGGTTCTATTTCTGTTGCAGGTGCGCCTTGCTGGTGACATGAAAGGTTGTATGAATTCCCTTCACAGGCTCCATGCAAACTAATTCCGTTACACAGAAGCGTGCCGCTTAGTGACATCGCACAATTATTGCCACTAAGAAACACTTTCTGTCCTTTATTACTGACACATGCATGTGAATAGGGCAGGTTCCATGATGTTTTAATGTACCCCTTTCCCAATTTCTCGTACATGCCAGCCTGTATATATTTTTGGAGTATTGAAACCTGAAGGTTGAGATTGGAATATTTATTATCCCATGTATTATTCATTCACTGACAGGTCGTTCTGACATTGTCACTGGTAATCTTTCGAGTTTTTCAATGCTCAAGATTGTATAATCAGCACCCTTTTGTGCCATACAGATTTGTCTATCAGTAAGGTTAAAGATTTGGAATAGTGACGTTGTGTTGATTAAACGCCAAGGCACATAGCCTGAACGCAGATTTTGTAACGTCCAGCCAAGCTGTACAATAGAGCGCAATTGGGACTGACCGTGTTGTAATAACAGTAAGTCTTGCGACAATATGTCGATTGCTGAAGACACAATGCTGTCCAAAGAAAAAATTCTGGAGGACAGAGTCATTAACCCATTGTCCACTACAGAAAGTGATTTTTCCAAATTAATACGGTCAATTTCCCGTATTCTCTCTGCTGTTTCAATTTGATTAACCTTCCAGGCCTCATTGTATGCTGCATATACAGAGGCTGCTATGAAACGCTTCTGACGCTGTTTGCGTGGTCCCAAAATGAAATCACGCAAGTCAGCACCATCAGTAAGTAAAGTTAGGTGTTGCTTAATTTCAGGCAGTGTGGAAGTTTGTAGCCATTGAAGGAATAATTTGCCCACACTGTAGGTTGTTATTATCCCTGGGTGATGTCTTTGGGGATATCTAGGGTCTGGCCTGGTCATTTTGAACCCCTGTGTTTTATTCAGGAATCTGTCTTGACAGTTATTTGTATCTGTGGGCCAGATCAACCACTGTTTCCAATCAGGATGTGTTCTGTTTTGGTTTAATACATAATTTACGTCCATCTCTTCATCTGTAGAGCTATTGCTGAACATTGTTGGCTTTGGAATAGACGGTTTATTTAAGTCTTTGATTTTGGCTAGGCCAAGACAGGTGGTTTGTTGAACAGTGTCATTTAAAAATATCATTTGTTCTGGGATCATGCAGGCTCTAAACATAGATTCTATGCCCTGCACTTGCCATTCTTTTGTACCCCAAACACTTTTCAATTCAACATTCTTGTCCCAATAATCAAAACCAAAAGTATTCATTTTTTCAAAGAATGAGTCTGAATATATCAATTTTGTGTTGGTTATCATGGTCTTTGTCCCTGTCTTGTTTGACAATTTAAAATAGAATGCTTCAGCATTACTTGTGTTAAAACCTGAAAAGTATGAATATTTGTCATAGAAGGTCCTTGAGCTTCCTTTTGGAGGGGTTGCACAATGTTCCCATTGATTATAATTTAAAACATTTCTAGGTTGTGCAGATCTATGTAAAAAATGGTTACCATAGTGGTTATAACAGTACATACTATCATAATTTGTAGAACCCTGCAAATAATCATGTTTGGTAAATTTAGCAGACATTACTAAGTCAGACATCATATTATTAATGCTTTCGAAGTCCCAATCATCAGCATATGAGCTTGGTTTTGCAAAGTCACTCAATGAGATCTTAATTTGGTGTGGATATTTCAGGATTTCGACCGGACCATAAATTTCATAGTCAGTGTTGTCCCAGGCTACCCCACCAGGTATCGGATTGGCTGTGAAGTTGACTGAAGAAAGTTCTCTTTTCTCGATGTGTGAAGATGTGTGTGGTTTGAGGATCAAGTTGATTTTCTGACTTGCTGTGTCCATTTTTGCATATTTTCCCTCAATGAAGCGTCCCAAAGTTTGTATCATGATGAGCCAAAGTATGAGGATAAATGCACCAAAACCCACCCAAAATTCGATCCATGGAGAAATCAGATATGTTTCTTTCAGTTGTTTCAAAAGTTCTTTAGCTTTATCTTTAAAGGTTTTTGATGATGTCTGTGTCTTTGATTCACTGAAGCCTTCAGAGGAATCATCGAAGTTTATGAAGTAGCCGGATGCAGTTCTGTCAATTGTTCCAATTGGTTCAGGATTTCTGTTTCTTGCATTTTCACTTGGTACTTCATTATAGATTGGTGTGTCTCTGCTAAATGTTTTTATTTGGGTTTTCAGAGGTCTGAGTTCTATTGCATTGTTGCATAGTCCTTGTTGTTCTTCTGTAGGCGTTTCGAATGTGATGAGCCTCTTCGTTAGGACCTCTGTATTGGTAGCAAACCTTGGTGTTCTGCTACTTATTGGGAGTCCACTTGGCCTACTGTTTGTTATCGGCCACATGTTGTGGTTTTACCAGGTCGATGGATACAACTCGGTTCTCCTTTTTTCCAGCAAGTGGCGGTAGTACAATTGATCTTGTCCCGTTGACAGACAAGACAGGAACTGCTTTTCTGTAAGAAGGCCCAAATTCCTTCTTTACCGCGATCTTTTCCCTGACTAGATCCCCAACTTTTGGAATCCAGACAGGTCTTGCTGGGACAGGTGGTGGTTCTTCAGTGGTTGTTGGCTGTTGTTTCAATTTTATGTTGCTCAGGTCTTTTCTTGTTTTGTTTAAGTCCTGCAAAATAGCCAAACGGTCTTTGATATCAAAGCTTTTTTCTTTCACCACTGAAGTCTGACTATCAATGTCAGAGATCAACATCCTAGTTCCAAATAATAATTTGTACGCACTGAATCCCTTCAGAGAATTTCTTGGCAAGTTATTTAGACTACGTTGGACACTTATTAGATGTTTGACCCACCCAGCTCCCGAACCTAATATCCTTTCCGTTATAGATTGCTTTATGCCTTGGTTTTTTCTTTACACCATCCCGTATCCCTCAGGAAGGAAGTGAGAAGATTCCCGCTGTGCTATGCTCATTTGGCCATGTTCCCCATCAGGCTGGAGGGCTAGAGTGAAAACAATGGTCAAACGTAGCATGCTCTTAGCGTATATGCCATTTAGACTCGCAAATCTTTGTATAACAGTCCAGACGTCAGCCGAGTGCTGGTGATCTACATTATAAGTGTAAACTAGCCTGTATATGTTAATCGCAAGCCTTCCTTTTTACCCTTGATTTTTCCTGGAGTAAAATGACGAGGTATTAAACTGTTTCTCTCCCCACTGCGATCTCTGTTGCAGTTTGGGCAGTTTTTTACAAACATGGTGTGACGCAGGCTCATGCCTGGCCACCAGTACCGTGATTGTAATTCTTCCAGAGAATCTTTTAGTTTTAGGTGTCTGAGACCCTCGCCCATATGTGCGTCTGCGATTAACAAGTTTCTCCTGTCCATGTTTGGAATCACTCTATCCCCCACTCCAGGGATTCGAGCAAAAGGGACGGAGTTTGCATCGATTATGTATGTATAATTGAGTGGATAGTTGATCGGTAACGCTGAGCAGTCGCCTTTTGATGACGTTTTCACCGCCAGTACTGTTTCACCGTCAATTTGTTTTAATGTACGCTTTTTTCGAACTACGGGAGCCGATTTAGTGGCTGCCGCTGTGGCTGTCTCAGCCAATGAATTCCCTGCAACGTGAACGCCATCACGCTGATGACTCAGTGAGTGTGTCACGTGAGTCTTTGGTAGCTCTTTTTGTAAAAGAGCTATTTGTTCCCAAAGCATTTTCTGCTTTATTGTTGCATCTGTGTCATCTTTGTAACCGTTTTGAATCCATGTCTGCAAATCCTTGTTATATGATTTGACGCAGTAATAGGATTCTGACACTATAAGTGTCGGGAATTCGCGATCCGCATTATCTAGCGCCATTTTCAATGCCATTATTTCAGTCTGTTGTTCTGAATTAGTTTCTACTGAGTGTGTTTTTGTTAATAGAGGTTTTAGTTTACCTCCGCGCCACACTTCTTTTGTAATCCCACATGTGGGGTTGTATGCCTGTTCTCCCCAAACGGGGGGTTGAGCATGTCCGTCTGTATAAATTACACAGGCGTAATGTCGTAAAGGCAGAATGTCGATTGGCAGAGGGAATGTTCTTTCATATTCTAGATTTTTTAATTCTTCTAGTTCTGGATCAAAGTAATAGTATACTTTGTCAGTTGTGATTGAATTCACCCATTGTATCCATTCCGGATTCAATGTTGTTGTTGGTAAATTACACGGTGTTGTTAGTGCCTCAAAGGCTGATTCAGCTGTTCTGACTGTGATATGTCTACCGTCAGCTTGATCTTTTTCTCTAGCTATTGCGGTTTGAACTGCATGAACAATTTTTTCTTTGTTGCTGAACTTCTTTTCAGCTTCTGTGTACAAGTGTGATTTGAATGCAATTGGTACCTTTTCTCCCTCATTAGAGGTCAGGTATGTGAATCCGCATCTCCCTGGGATGACTCGAATCACAAGATTGCGTGTGTTATCACGTGTTTCTAATTTTGTTTTAATTAGCATGTCTGTTTGTAGGGATCTCAAAATTTCTGTGTGTATTTGAGTCCAATTGGATCTTTTAAAATCGGGTTTTATCAGATCATAAAGGGGTTTGACCCTTTCTGCGTAATTTGCAATGTATGTTCTTCCGAAATTTAGGAAGCCTAGAATTGACTGTAAGTTTTTTAGTGTTCTAGGTGCTTGGAGTACGGCACATTTCTCTAGGTGCTTGGAGTATGGCACAATATTCTAGAAAATTGTCAGCCAGGCTATACTTGATAATTCATATCCTAAGAACAGGACTGTCAGATGGGCAATTCTGGATTTTTTAAAGTTGAATTTGTAACCCTCTGCTGCGAACCCAAGTATTATGGTGTTCACTCTTTTCAAGTGAGTCTCCAAGTCATCATCTGTTAAGTATATGTCATCGACATAAGATAATGCTTCATCATCATATATTTGTAGTAATTCTGTTACTCTCGCTGAGAATACCCCCGGGCTGTTCTTGTACCCCTGGGCTAACCGACAGAATTGTTTTTGAGTGCCATTTATTGAGAATGCAGTTAAATATCTGCTCTCTGGTGCTATGTTTTGACAAAAGAATCCATTAGAAATGTCTAATGTTGTTTTGTATTTTTTGCGCACTATGTTATTCATTAGTGCAGCACTATGTGAGTTTTGCACTGCAAAAGTTTTGCAACATGTGTTAAGGTGTCGGTAATCCAAAACTAGACGGTATGAATTGTCTGGTTTGGAGACCGGAAACAAAGGGTTGTTCATTTGTGAGGTGCAAGTTTCAATCACCCCCTGGTATTCTAGCTGATCTAGTATTTCATTTACCTGTTTTTTAGCTTCTTGCTTAATTGGGTACTGCCTTTGTGCAGTTGGTTGTGATTTTAACTGGATTTTGTGAGGAGGAGAGTCCTCATCCCATCCCACATGATTTTTATATAAAGCAGGAGCTAGAGCCACTGCCCACTTTCTAGCAAGTGTGTATTTTTTATGAATAGGAATTTGATTTGAGAAGGCAGGCATAATTATTTCTTCGCCACGAGGGCACTCCCTGACAAACTCTGGTGGCCAGTCTTTTTCAGCTAGAAGGATATCATAGCCCTTGGAGAGATTATCCCAAAATAGTCCCCTTATTTTTCTAGTCTTATCCCCCTCTATACGCAATGTTATTTCGTATATTTTGTGAGGTTTGCTAACTCTGGTGTCCGCAGTTTCCACTTGAAGATATTCATTCGTGTCCACTGTCTCCAGATGATTCATAAGGACTTTGCAAGCTATGCTCACTTCTGCTGCGCTGTCTAGCATTGTCTGAGCCCATTCTCCGTTTTTCAGTTGTGTCCTCAGTATTCTCGGCATTGTTAACTACCTTGATACTGGCTACCTTCTTTTTTGGAAATTGTAATTTCTTTTTTAGCTGAGCAGGTTCCTTGTCTTTGGACTTGGCGTGCTCTTCTCTTTGTTCTGATCGTCCTCTTCTTTCCGATTTCTGCGAGGAAGTCTGAAAAGATTGAGAGGGACGTGTATCAATGTCTTGATATCTATCAGGTTTTTTAATATTATCCCTATTTCTAAGGTTATATCTTTTGCCAGAGGGGTCACTCTGAGGTGACCTGTGTCTTTGGTTCGGAGATTTTTCTCTTCGCCTAGGAGACCTTCCTCGGGACTGGAATTTCTTTTCTTTGGGATTGGATTGTTTGTTTCCATCCCAGCTCTTTTTCTGTGATGTTGAATTATTATTAAAAAATATTTTTTCAGGACTTTCAATTAGTTGTGGTTTTACTGGTATTCCACCTAAACTATCTCTACCTAGTTCCTCATAGGATTTTTCTATGATTCTGGCAATTTCAGCTGGTTGGTCTGCTATATCTGTTTCCTTTAACCTCTGGCGGATCGCCACATTTGCTGCTTCTCCTTTTATGTTGGCTAATAATATAGCCGAGACCTGCTTGAAGTCTTTTAGTAATTTCATACCAAGAGTTAAAGCGGGTTCTGGACCGTATTCGTCTTGAATTTGTTTTTAGCACATCTGGTATTACCGAAATGGATGGAACACCGTGCGTTTTTGTGTAGATGGAAGCAAAGACTGTACCCCAAGTGTCACAGTCTTCAATGTGTGGTGCGATTCCCATTGGAAGACAGATAGTCAGAATCCTGTGCTTTTCTAGCGGGGTGGTATCTGGAAACACCGCCTCTATTTGGGTGATTTTCTGCGCTAGCCAGAATGGTATTTGTTCCCGTTTAGCCGGTACTTTACCTAGGCAGGACTGGATGTTCTGTGGTGTAATTTTATTTGTGTTCCCCTGGTGAGGGGTCAGCTGTGGGAGTTTAATCGCTGGCTGAATTGTTGAAGTCCGCATCACATACTGGACTAATTGTCTATGTATTTTTATTAATTGTTTTAGCTGTGTTAACAGGTTAGCTGCAGACATCCCGTCGATGTCTGGATGTGGTGTGTATCCGGCTAGGACCGGCCACGTTGCTCCTGGTCTACCTAAAGGACCGAGTCTGGTAATGTGATTATTATGTTTTAGGGCGCCATCAAATAAGAGCAAATGCTCTTGAAATTTGAGTGGTACTTCCACCTCCTCGAAAGGAGTGTACGTTTCAGGAGGTTCCTCTATTTTGTAATAGTGGAAGTACTTTGTTACAGGATTTGCTGCTGGAAAATTTATCCATGAATAGTATACCTCTGTCTGCCGATATTCGTGTGCCTCAATTTCGAATATGACTGTACCACCTCTAGGTGTCAGTCCATTTTCTATAAGTTTTATGGTTATAGATTTCCTTTTGATGACCGGGATGAGTATTATATCCGGGTCTGCTTCTTGCATGGTAGCATCAGCTGCCGCGAGTTCAGTTGCTAATCTAACTGCCTCTCTTTCTTCATCACTGTCTACCATTTTACCGACAGGATGGTTATTCTGTTTGTTTGCAGATCAGGTTTCTTATGGAAACAAAGATTAGATGCACAATATTTTGGAACAGTGTATCCTTCAACGTTGACTTATACCAAGAACCATACATAGGAGTTCCCTCCTGCGAGGTCTGGCGGATATAACCTTTCACCCACTCCAGACGTCTTTGGAGTATTATGGGAAAAGGGGTCTGAGTGAGAAAGCACGACTGAGTTACTCTAAATGTCTTACGTTAGTTTTATCGCCCTTTCCAAACGCGTTGGGCGCCATGTAGTGTAGTTCCTATCATCCCAATAGGCTCTGCGCATTGGAATAATACCTACAGCAGTAAAGGCCTAGACCAGACGTTAACTAGGTCTACTACTGTCGATACTAGACTTAAAGTTTTGGGTTTGCCAGCTAGCTCAGAGTTCACTAGAAACTTTCTCGAATGTTCAGGAAGGACTTAACTTCCCTGATTAGACAAGAAGGGATTTAGTTTCTGACAACCATAGAACATGACAACTTTGCTCTCCCCTAATCAAGAGTATATCTCGAGAGTCGTGTGAACAAAGGCAATTTATTTTACTCAGTCAGTACGTGCATTCTTAGTCTCATCAGATTGTAGAGAAAAGGAAGAGACGGGCGTGTTCAATAAAAAGGTGTTATTTATTGATCAGTCTCTTTTCTCATACAAGAGAAATGGATCGATATTATTGCAATACTTATAGCTAAGTAAAGTGCATACATTAAAAGCAATAGTATAAAATAATACTGTAAAAACATTGATATGGTTTCTAAGCCATAAGATGTTTTAAAATGAATAAAATATATTACATACACATATATATTTGACTAAACGTACTCAACTGGTGTTTCTAAATACGCCTACCCCGTGTACCTGACCTAAGCCTAATACGTGGGCGGGAATAGAAAGTTACAGTTTAAGTTAAGTTTCCTTTTGCCAAGTGTATAACTAAAGAATTCTCTGTGAGGGGTTATTCAGTTCTGTACCTGGAATCTAGGTTGAATGAGGGATGGTATCTCTCGTCTCTGGTCTCGATATTCCAGGCTGCCTGCGAGGGCTACCCAGAAACGCCGGTGCTGGATTTCTCGGCAGGAGAAAGCAGCTTCTCTCAGCGCGTCAGGAAGGCGGGGCTGCGCCAGCGGGGTCTGCTCTGCTCTGGGCTTCGGCAAGTATGGCTGCTCCGTCTCGTCACCACCGCGTGTGTTTGCATAGGGCAATATCGGTAATATTTATACCTTTAAGGTGCCGAGATTGACGTAAGGATGGACATAGATACGTCAATAAGGATGTCATACGACTTGCTCGTTAGCACATTCTTTTGCTGAAGTTCTCGGTGAAATCAAAACAATGGCCGCAGAGTTTTGCCCATGTTGTCATAGGTTTGATTTGTTATGAGAACTCCGTATGCCTTATCAGGGGCTGGAGGAATATCGCTTGTCTAATTAGATCGCAAGCGTTATGACCTAATCAGATAACACGTTCCTGTGCCGTAGTGTGACTGCGTCAGATAACGGTATCTGCATCATGGGGGTTTTCTGCCTCATGGGCTGACTGTTAGTTAACTTGTTGGTTTGTTTAACCAGAATAGGGTCAGGAATAGGGGGATCGACTCAGAACCTATAGGAATACATCACAGATTCCCTTACCACCCATGCCCTGGGTACCACTGGTACCATATACTAGGAATATTTAAGGAGGCAAGTCCTTGTCGGTTAGGATTGCCAATTCACACATAACAGTTTTAGGGAGAGAGCACTGGCACTGGGGTCTGGGCAGCAGACTTCAGTGCACAATCAGAGTCATAACCATCAGCATTTGGAGCAAAAAGTGTGTGTGGGGGTTACCATACAAAAAGAGCACTTTCCTACAAGCACAAACACTTGAGCGCAAGTTAGCAGTGGTAAAGTGAACTGAGGCCTAAAGCCAACAAAAACAAATTCGGAAAACGGGATGGGTGAAGGCAAAAAGTTGGAGGTGACCCTGCAGAGACGGCCCAGTTAATCAAATCCCACCGTGCAAAAAGTGATACGAATCCCCCAAGTCTCTTCTGTCACAGATATTATTGGCCTTGACTGGATGGGGGGTCCGCTTAAGGCTTTGGAGCCCAGGGAGGGTTGGGATTTCCTGCGTCATAGGGGCATTCATTACGCAAGCCTAATTCTCTAAACATTGGGCATACCTGTGTGATTTTAGAAAGTTTACTTGTGTGCTTTGCTCACTGAACATAATGGCCACGCTATGTTTAATAATACATTTTTATGCAAATTGGGCACACCCTGATACTTGGATGGAGTTATAAACTAAAGTGTGAATTTTAGAGAAGCTGTGATGGTGTGTTTTTAATTGATGATCTTTCCAGTTGGAAGCACAAACAAACTTATCTTTTTTGGGAACCTACAAGCCCTAGAGTACTAATAGTTATTCAACATTGTAAAAGTGTGCACATTGATCAAGGTATACATGCGTCCCATTCTCTGTCGGACACAGAGGTGTGCGTTTATAAAGCCTGCTTTTAAATTACTTGATAAATTCCTTGTGAGTGAATATGCTCTTTACAAACATACATAACATAAGAAAAATTAGAACGATTTAGGAAAAAAATTGATTCTGTCGGTTTATTTTTGTATTTGAAATTAGTAATGTTATGAATAAAAACAAGAAATCAATTGCGAAAAGCACATGTGTAGCTACCTGGGCTGTAATTTATTTCTTGTTTGACAGTAATTAGTGGAGTTGCCAGTGCAATGACATGCAATTTTATTGGGCAAGTAGCTATCTGCCAAAAACAGGACAAATTTGGATACCTCATAGGCTAATATATTGCAGTTGGAACGATCACCTTACTTTCAAATTATGGAAATCCTAGAACGTAGATTCATTTTTCTGTGTTCTTTATTTTAAGTATTGCATTGCAAGGGCGAGACTGGTCACAAGTAAAGTTTGTGACCTAATATATTGTTCATATTGTAATTTTCGCATAATAGTACGCCACTTGCCGTAAAATGTAGTTACAATCAAATAAACAAGAGAAGTACAATTAAAAAAGAAAAATATACGTCCCCCATATCTCTCTCAAGTGTAGTGTGCTTGCGTGAAGGAATGAAAAATATATATATTTGAGCTATGAGTAGAGGTCAAGGTGAGCAGGTTACTAATAGTAAAAGACTTATGCTTACAGCAGTCAACTCCAATGCGCCCACATCGATACCAGACCACGTGGCAAGCTGCGAACCCCGGGAGGACTCTCTCCCAAGCAATGGGAGAAACTATGGCAAGATATCCCCAAAACATACCGCAGCCTTGCCTCCTGTGAAACCGCATACAAATTGATGCTACAATGGTATTATACACCCTCCCGGCTGGCCACCATATACCGCCGAGTATCCAATCACTGTTGGAGATGTGGGACAGAGGAAGGAACTCTCTACCATATATGGTGGTCGTGTCACTTGATAGCTACTTTCTGGAAGGAAGTCCTGGGTCACATTAAGGGCATGGTGGGATATCCGATTCCGTCGCTGCAACATGTGGTGGTCCTGGGTAAGAACCCCTCTACTCTAGCGGTAATGACTGGGGCGGATTGGGCCCTTATAAGCCATTTACTATTAGCAGCACAACTCATAGCGGGCACAAGGAAACAAACCACCGCCCCTTCCATAGCTCATTGGTTATTCCGAGTGTGGCATAAACTGGCTATGGAGAGACTTTCTCATAACATAGCGAACACTGATAAGAAATTCCAACGCGCTTGGCAGCCATTGATATCCTATTTAAGGCGGATAGAATTCACTTGCTTCAGCCCCCCGAAGCTCAGGGCCCTGCAACTCTTCCCAAGTGATTGAAAGGCATCTATGATTTAGCCCAGTGGGTGGTCTTGGGCACTACGAATGCCGACCGACCTTCCCCCGCCGAACCCCCGTCCCCCCATATTTGGAACGTGTGAGACGCCTAACGCCACTTGACACATCACCACCTGTACTGTTACTGTTACTTTATTGTTACTGTTCTCTTCCTTTTATGAAGGCTACACTGGCCGCGTTCTCCTCCATGCACACGTACACATAGGTCATTGGTCACAGCGGGGAATCAGGGACTGCATGAGTCGTCTGGTGATCAGTGCCTCTGCGGGAGAACAACCGCACCCCTTGATCCCATAAGCTAGCTGTATCTCTTTGGGGCCTCGGGTCATTGATCTAGTAAGCACCTGATTCTACTAGACTCTCTGATGCTTCACATGACCAGTAGGCCTCTTCACAATTTGATCAGTTTCTGGTGCAATGTTTAGCTTGACGCGGCCGGCCTGAAGTGGTTGTGGGTGGCTTGCGGTGTACTTATGCATGGGTAATACTGCCGTATCTGTTGTCCTCTACTCTGACGCCCCGACCAGGGTTGTAGGCACCATGCCGTGTTTAACAATGCTTGCTTTCAATAAAGGATTTTTGAAAATGAAAAAGAAAAGACTTATGCTACTTTTGGATTTAGTGTTATTATAGTTATAGTGCAATGACCGATGCAATAATAGTCACAGTAACTTCTGCGGTACAATTTTCCCTGTAAAGCATGTAGCTGCTTTTGGGAGCTAGTTTCACTGTACATATCAAATAATCAAATTCAAGATAAGTGCATCCTTATTCATGGTTACAATACGTTCATTTTGGAGTCCAAACATACCTCTTTATTTTTTTTCAAGTTCTTGATACTCTCTTGAATGTATACAATTCGCCTTCCTCCTGCTGTAGTGGGAGGGGCAGACCATGCCTCTTTGAGGAAGGAAAACCAATGTGGAAGAGTCCTCTGTTCTACCCCCATCCTTTGACCAGTCATCACTCTCAGAAAGTCCCAAACTCGTATGCAGCTCTTCTCCCCCATCTCTCTTCTGTGTAAATCCCCATTTACAAAGGTCATGGGCACAACTATTGGGCAAAATGTACTTTTATGAGGGCGCAACTAGAAGGCATTGGTGTTAAGGGGTTATGATTTCCTGGTACATTGCAATTGTAATTGTGTTTGTTGGTACATGTTTCTGAGCTCGCTAAAACACTTGAGGGTTGGCTTAGGCTGTCTTCAGGACTGGATGATAAGCTTTTGGAGCCACTATGTAGGAGTTGGAGGGGTTGTAAAGGCTGGCAGGATGGAAATAAGGATATGTGATGGCCGACTGAGAGAATGTGAGGACCAATTGCGGATTTTTAAAAGTATGGGTAAGTTTCCCTGGACACCTCATATCTGTCTTCTGCGTCATGTATGAGCCGGCAGAAAATTGGTGGACTGAGGGCATGTTGAGGGGGTCTTGGAAAACTGCGGCCCACTTAAGGAAATTGACACACAGAGCACCGCATTGTGGTGTCGTGATCAATTGCGAATGAATTAATGCAAATGATGGAACTGAATGCAGCTGAAAGTTTTTCAAGGTTGATTGCTGGTCTCTGAACAATGCCTGATGGCTGGGTGACTGCAGACCAGCCCCAGATCACACAGCAAGAGCAGTCCTATCTAGCAGTCTATTCAGTTGATTCTTCTTTGGCAAAGGTTCCTCTTGGTCCACGAAGTAGCTCCAGTCTTGTTCACACTTGCTCAAGCCATTCTCCAAAGTTCAGGGGCTCCAGCTTGCATAGTTATACCCCTGAATGGCTTTGAAGTTTTTGTGTTCAGGGGGCAGAGACCCCAGCTCAAACCAGTTCTAGGTGCCTCCCTACCAGTGACACCTTCTCCCTTTGATTAGTGGGGGTCTGGATTCTCAATCACTCAGCAGGAGATAGGTCAATTGTTTTATAGCATCAGCCCAGGCCTCTTCACCTCTAGGCCTACTCCTCCTCCTACACACCAGATGCAGGTCAGCCTGTGTTGTCTCACCTCCTACCCTGGGTCAAGACATTCCCCAGATCCAATCGCTTTCAAATCCAGCCAGTCAATCCACAACCAGGCAGAGACACACAGAAATGTTTAAAGCACAAAAACCCAGCCACTTCTAAAAGAGTGGCTTACAAACACACAATGCAAAAAACATCTTCATAAAAGATGTGTTATTGCAGGGTGAGTTCAGGCATACTAAACTTCACCTTTCCTTCTTAAGCCTTTGGGGAAATAGGCTGGAAAAAATATTACACAGCGTCCCCATTCTATTCTAATTGGCAAGATGGCCTTTCAGCAGTGAAAACGAAATGGAGATTATTTCGCTGCCAGTACATGGCACACACTGTGGTACATGTCCCACCTTTCACATGCACTGTACCCTGTCCAGGGCGTACCCTGAACCTACCATAGGGGTGCCTGATGTGTATGGAAAGGGAAGGGCAGTGGCTGGTAAGTGCGTGCACTCACCAGAGCAACATAGCATTTTAGGAAACTGCACGCAGGCCCTGCAATGACAGGCCTGAGTTCCATTTCCAAGGCTACTTGAGTGGGTTACACAATAAGTGCTGCAGGCCCACCAGTAGCATTTGCAGTGCTAGCCCTGGCACACATAGTGCACTTCACTAGGGACTTTACTAGTAAAGCAAACATACCAATAATGACCGACCAATCACCATTACACATTACACAGGGAACACTTGCACTTTGACACTGTTTAGCAGTGGCAAAGTGTCCAGAGCATCTACACAATTCAGAAAAAAGGTCTAGGTGAAAAGCAAAAGGTTTAGGGAACTTTGGACAAAAAGTGCCAAGTCCCACAATCACATTGTAATTTCCAAAAGTAATTATGTTGTTATGCATAAGCTGACCTAGACTCCATATTGGAAATAGTCTCATAGCAGACAGTCAAACTATTGAAAAAAACCTGGAATTGCAGGAATAATAATTTTCACTTCGTTTTCTAACTTTGTGGGCAGTCAAAAAAGACACACTTCTATGGATGATTATTTATAATAATTATAGATTTCCTTGCAAGCCTCTCCTCTTCTGCCGGCTGGATTATCTTCGAGAGTAAGTATTGTGAAAATGTGCATAATTTCTTTTGCTCGTTACTGGGAAACAGAATTCTGTATTGGGGAACTCCATTACCCCCAGGTTCCTACTGTCCTTGTGCCATTCATAAACAAGTAAGATTATCCTATCCCACCAACAGAAAAAAAAGAATGAAGGAATGTTGGCCCTATCACATCCCCTTCCACCGGGAGTACATAAACGTACCTTACCCAGCATTCCCTCTGTTCTTTTTTTCTGTCTGCCGACAAAATTGGACAAGTCAGGAGCTGGCGGGCTTCCGTTGGACTCAAGTCTCTGCTGCCGGGAGGTGGAGATGTTGCTGGTGTTTGTGTCTCCCACCCTGCTAGGCTTGGAGGGAGACATGCTGAGTTGCTGACTGTGGTGTCTGGGCCATGCCTCGTGGGTTGCCGGGCATGTGGGGAGGTGCAGCATTTCCTCCTTTCGCAGGTTTGTTATCCGGGGGTGACCTGGGCGGGTACTGCTCCCAGTGTGCGGTTCCCTTCCAGGTGGTGTGGCCTGACTTCCGGCATCTGCGCAGTCCAGGAAGTCAGGGGCTTCGATGCGGGTCGGTTGCATGGATGATTTGGCAGTTTCCTTTTTGCGGCCTCAAGGGGTAAGTACCGTGTAGCGGTTTTGAAGTTCTTTGGTTCTTGGTGCCTGCAGCCATACTACCCTGAGGGCACCTGATCTCGCCTGAGCTTGGAATTTAGCAGAGTCAGTCCTGGTTGGTGCCTGGATGGGATTCCTCCAGTGAATGCCAGGGGCTGTAGACTACCCTGAAAGCACCTGTTCTCGCCTGTTCTCAAAAGTTAAGCAGGATCTGGCTTGGTTTATTCCTGTTTAAGACTCTGCTTTGGAATACCGGGTGCTGTAGTCTTTAGGGCAAGTTGCTGGTTCCTGGTGTGCCCCTGTCCCTGGTTCTGTTTCTGATTTGGGCTCCTGTTGCAAATTGGTGATTGCATTGGGCAAACATTCCAGGAAGCGCAAACATGTGGAGCGCTCCTCCTCTTCATCTTCTGAGTCATCTTCTTCTCCTTCTCTGACACAGCGCAGGGAGTGGGATGATGCCAGAATTAAGAGACTGATTAAGGAGACATTGCAGGAGATGGGGGGCATCACAAGGGCTCTTTTCCAGTTCAACACTCTCATTCTTCATATTCTGAGGAGGATTGAATGAGGGGTGAGGAGTTGAAGGGAAAATACATTGATAAGGACATGTTGTCCAACATGGGTTTTCCTAGCGAGGATGCTCCCAGCACGTCTGGTAGTCCATTGCTGCGCCATTGTCAGAGTTCAGCGGCAGTGGATGTGCCTGTCCATCCATGAGTTGTTGAAAAGGGAGTGGAACGACCCTGATTGTATTATTATTCCCAGGTGCATTGCCAAGCTGTATCCACTACAGGATATGTCAAAAGACTTGCCAGACTCCATCCTGATTGATTCTTTAGTTGCTGGTCTAGTGGGTCAGACTTTGTTGGCTGAGGATGCGGTTATTAGGGATCCTGTGGATAAGAAGGTGGACACTTCTCTTCAAAAGTTTTACTCAGGTTCCCATTTAGCCCTGCAGGCTGGCATTTATGGTACTTATGTTGCACAGTCTCTGATTTCAGATATCAAGGCTCTGTATCAGTACCTTGATGATCCGTCTGACTGTTCTAGGCTTTTGAAGCATATCTAGCGGCCAGTGGAATTCCTTTCTGATGTGTCCTTTGGCCTGGTACAGGCCTCAGCCCTTTCTGGAGGGGCTGGGAGGGCTGGGATGGCTTGTATGACAGCTTGCCACAATCTGGTTTTGAAGGATTGGAAGACTGATTCCGCTCAGAAGGCTTCTGCCCTAAGCTTGCCTTTTCAGGGGACTAGGATATTTGGGGAAGAGTTGGAGGCCAGACTACACAAACCTTTTAAGGAGAAAAAGCACTATTCTTCTTTTAAGCAGGTCTCCGCTGCACCTGTTTCATCAAAGCCTAAATCAAGTCAGGATTGTTGGTCACAGGTCGGCTTCAGCTCTTTCTTCTGGCCTGGTTACAGTCCCATTCAGATGTGTGGGTGCTGGAAATTGCACCCTAGATCTGCAGGATGCATACTATCATGTCCCGGTTGTTATGTTATGTTATTTTTTGTTAAAATTATTTTTAAAGCGCACTTACACCAAGCGGTTTCATGGCGCTAGGAACGGAAGGACTGCAGCAGGAAGATACCTGGAACATTTATTCATAAGCTTGTGAGAACAGGAAAGTTTTCAGAAGAGTTCTAAATTGAGTGTAGCACATTACCAATCTCAGCTCATTAGGAAGGGAGTTCCAAAAAACGGGGGGCCAGAAAAGAAAACGTGAGACCACCATGTTTTTTTCGTTTCAAAGTGGGGATAGTGAGCAGGTGGAGATGAGATGAGCGGAGTTCGCGTGAGGGAACATAACGTTGGATCCAGGACGAAATTAAAGCAGGGCCTTGACCAGCAAGGGCTTTGAAGATGTTACAGCCTAATTTAAATGCACAGCGTTTGGCTACCGGGAGCCAATGAAGGCTCTTCATCAGGCGGCTAACATGTTGGTGCTTGGGTTGGCGAAAGATGAGCCTAGCTGCCTGATTTTGTACGAGCTGTAGGCGATAAAGCTGGTATGCTGGAATGCCAACATAGAGAGAATTTACATAATCAATGCGAGAGGTGACCAGGGCCAAGATGACAAGAGTAAGGGCCTCTGTGGTCAAGAACCTACAGATCTTCCGAATTCTGCAAAGGTGGAAGAAGCAGGAAGAAACTACAGCATTGATTTGTGGCTTCAAAGGCAAGTCGCTGCAGATGATGACTCCAAGACTTTTTACAGTCTACTGGGCGGGGGGGTGGAGCCCAGAAACTGGAGTTCCAGAGGTTGGTGGACCCTCCAGTTAGAACAAGCTCTGTTTTATCGGGATTAAGGTTTAATTGGCAAGAATACATCCATTCACTAATAGAGATCATAGTGGATTGGAAATTACCAATGGATGTGTCGGAGGAGTCTATGTTGAATACCAACTGGAGATCGTCGGCGTAATTGAAGGTTATGGCTGTGCTATTACGTAAAGATACAATCAAGGGTTGCATATATAAGTTGAATAGGAGGGGCGATAAAGCAGAGCCCTGAGGGACCCCACAGGTCAGTTTTGTTTTCCCAGCCGAGAAGTTGGCCAGACGGACTGCCTGGAAGCGCCTGTGTAGAAAGGAGGTGATCCACTTGAGAGCCAGGCCCTGAATGCCGGCATTGCTGACACAGTCGATCAGAAGTTCATGATCGACCGTGTCAAAAGCCGCCCATAGATCCAAAAGCACCAAGGCCTTGGTGATGTTTTTATCGGCTCCTCTCCTAAGCTCATCCATGACTGCCAGAATGACAGATTCCGTCGAGTGTGCTGGCCTGAAACCCGCCTGCCGGTGGTCGAGAAACTGGGAATGCTCAATAAATGAGCTGAGGCAATTCCTGACGTGAGCCTCTAATATTTTGCTGAGGTAAGGGAGCAAAGAAATAGGACGAAAATTGCTCAGCACCGAAGGATCTGCATTGGTATTTTTTAGTATAGGGACAACTACTGCGCATTTAAAGGTATCCGGAACAATGCCTGATTTGAGGGAGTTGTTAAGGAGTGAAAGCGGCGGGTCAGGGCAGGTAAGAAAGGCCTCTTTCAGAATGTGAGGGGGGCAGCAGTCATTAGGAGAGCCAGATCCCACTTTATTCAGAAGGGTCAGGAACTCTTCTCTAGAAATCAGGGGGATTTGATCAAGCGTGAATGGGTTTTTACAGGGTATAGTGGGGGTGGTAGGGGAAGTAGAGGTAGGGATATTGTTCTTTATGGAGGTAATTTTGTCAATGAAGAATGAGTTCAATGAATCACATAGTGTTTGTGAGGGGACAGATTTATCAGTCACCCTGTCAGGTTGTGCAAGCTCATCAACAATTGAGAAAATGTCTTTAGCCTTCGTGGATGAATCGGTGATTATTTGGGAGAAGTAGGCAGATTTAGTCTGAAGAATGGAATCTTTATAATTTTTTAACAGGGCTACATATGCCGCTCTCTCCTCAGATGCATAGGCTCGCCGACAACGGCGCTCTGCCTGTCTGAGTGCCAGTTTTTTCTTTTTTAGATCGTTGGAAAACCAGCATTGGGCGTCGTGGGGGCGTTTAAGTTGAATTTTTTTCAAATGGGCCGCCTTGTCGCTGGCGCTGGCTAATCCTAGCCAGTGATCAATGTTAGAGGCCTGAAGAGAGATAGGGGCCTGTTCATTGGGAGAGAAGGCTGTTAAAAATGCGTGGAAGTTGCCCATATTAGCCCGTTTCCAGTTTCTGACCAAGAAGTTACCTGCCAGGGGCAACATAGTGGAGGTAGTATCGGCCATAGTAAAAGAAATAAAATGATGATCTGACCAAGTGCAGGGAGAGACTAAGGGGAGGGTGATTTCTATGTTAGAGGTCCAGACCTGGTCCAGAGTATGTCCCTTAACCCTTTCGATGCTCATGACGAGCTCAGCTCATCATGGCATATACCTCTAGGGTGCTCATGACGAGCTGAGCTCGTCATGACCACACCCATTAATAATATGGCCCAGCACAGGAGAGGGAGGTCTTCAGCATCCACGAGGTTAGTGTGGGTAGCTTTGCGCACATGTTGGGTGAAATTCATGCCTAGTTGAGAGTCCGTGAACTCGACCAAGATCGCACTCTCGTGAGTATCAGAGGGCCAGTAGTTGAAATCGCCAAGGATAATGATCCTGGCGTGATTGATGACCAACTGGGAAATTCATTCACCAAAGAGTTGAGGGAACAGGGGCATATGATCCGTAGGTCGATAAAGAAGAGCACAGATGAAGGAAAACTTGGGGGAGTTAAATTTTAAAATAAGACTATCAAGATGAGGTGGACTGTTGATCTGTAAGGTGGTAAATTTGTGTTTTTGTTGGATAATAGCTGCCACTCCGCCCCCCAGCTTACCCGATACCCTATTTGCTTGGAGTATGTAGTAGCCAATAGGTATTGCTGCAAGGATATCGGGAATAGAATCAACCATGAGCCAGGTTTCCGACAAGAGTAGGATATCAGGTTTGTCGGCATCAAGCAGTTGAAAGATTTCGAGCTGGTCCTTCACCATAGAGCGTATGTTTAAGTAGGTGATGACAAGAGGGCCTGCTACCTGGGTTTTGGGATTGGTGGGTACCGGAGATTCCTTGTGGGCGAGAGGAGGGCCCTGCCCAGTACACTGAGTGCAGCACTTAGGAGATATGTATCTGGGGAACAAAATTCCTTCTTTCTTGGCGACTATCCTGACATTAGAGCTGATGGGCCAATTGCACTGTAAGTTGTGAAGCTCACCACAGCTCTCGCAGTTTCCTGAGGTTTTGCCTTCAGGGCCGGCATTTTCAGTTTCATGTCCTTCCCTTTGTCCTTTCTGTCTGCCCGAGAGTGTTCACCAAGGTAGTGGCATCGTTAGTGGCCTCCTTTCATCTTCAGGGTGTCATTTACCCATACCTTGACGATTGGCTGATCAATGCTCCATCTCGGGATCAGTTGTTGATAGATCAGGAGTTGGTGTGTTCTATATTGAGGGCTCATGGGTTTCTGCTGAACCTTCCCAAGTTTCAGCTGGAGCCCTCTCAGTACTTGACTTTCATTGGGGCTAGCTTTCAAACTGATCTGAACAGGGTGTTCCTGCCTGTCTCTCGGGCGGTGACCTTGTGGTTCCCTTGCTCTGGAGTTCTTGAGGGGGTTCTCCTTCCCGGGATGACTCTGGTTGAATCTTGTGGGTCTCATGGCAGCAGCTGTGTTCACGGTGCCTTGGGGGAGGTTTCATCTCAGGCATCTGTGGGTGCATCTGTTGGCCCTTTGGGATCCTTTGTCTCAGAATTTGAACCTTCTAGATCCTGTGTCTCCATCCAGCCACCCTGCCCTGCCCTGCGCTGGTGAACGGTATCAGCCCCTCTTTCCAGGGGCCTGCCACTGCAACCCTCTCCTCCCGCGGTCCTGACAATGGATGCCAGTGCTTTCGGGCGGGGGGGGGGGGGGTGACGCTGGATTCTAGCTCACTTCTGGGTCCCTTCCGGAAGGGATGTGTTCTTCAAATTGGTGGGAGTTGACGGCGGTGTCCCGGGCTGTCATGGGCTTCGGCAGTCAGTTGTTGAGGCACAATGTGATGATGCATTTCGACAACATGATGACTGTGGCCTACCTGAATCATCATGGGGGGACTAGTCCCAAGTCTCTGAATGCGGTAGTGATTCCCTTATTTTGTTGGGTGGAGGGGCATCTGTTGTCTCTGGAGGATGTTCATATCCGAGGAGTGGACAATGAGGTGGCGGATGCCCTCAGTTGTTATTTCCCCATCTACCAGGGGTTGTCTCTGACTCCGGAGGCCTTTTGGCTTGTGTTCGGGTGGTTTAGTCTTCCCTTTCTCAACCTATTTGCTTCCTGGCACAATACTCAGCTGCCTCGGTTCTGCTCCCATGTCCATCTGGAGAGGACAAGGGGGGAGGGGGTGGATGCTCTGACCATTCCTTGGACACTGAGCTTGTTGTTTGCCTTCCCGAACCTTGCACTGATCCCCTGGATTTTGGCTCGCTTGGTGCTGGAGTCCTGGTAGGTGGTGGTGCCGTTTTGGCCGCGCTGGTCTTTGGTCCCCACTCTGAGGCTGTTGCCGGTTCAGGGCCCCTGGTTGCACCCCTGCTTTTTGTCTCCCCTGCGGTGGTCTCCGATGTTGTCTCTCCTGCAGTTGCGGCTGTCTGTTTGGAGGTTGAGGGCAGGGCTGGTGGCGTCAGGCTGGTGGTGTCAGGGTTTTCCCGAGCTTTTACCCTTGGCTCTGCAACAGTCTTGGAAAGCCTTCTACCCTCAGATCCTATGGGCGGCATTGGGGGAATTTCCAGCGATGATTTTGTGCTCTGGAGTTGTCCCCTCTGGATTGCTCTCTACCTGGTGTGCTGCAATTTCTCTGGGAGGGGCTTGAGAAACGGTTGCCTGTTTCCACTTTGCTAAGGAGTTTTTCTTTGGCCCGTCCTGTGGTACGGCCATAGTTTCCTTTTTGGGACCTTCCCCTGGTGTTACAGGCTCTGGTGGCTTCTCTCTTTAAACCTTTGGATGAGGTGGACATCAAGTTTGTGATATTGAAGGTGTTTTTTTGTTGGTGGCCATTACTTCGGCCAGGCACCTTGGGGAGTTGTTGGTTCTGATGGATTGTCTTTATCAGAGTATAGGGTGGTCCTATGGTTGGGTTTATCTTTTGTCCTCGAGGTGCCTTCTCAGTTCCATCGTTCTCAGGAGTTGGTCGCCTACTTTGTGCGCTGATCCAGTGTCTAGTGATGACCTTCCTTGACCTTTGCTTGATGTTTGTCGGGCTTTGCATATCTATCCGAATCGCACACGTCCTTTTAAGAAATCCAACTCCCTGTTTGTGTATTTTGGGCTTTCCTCTAGTGGAGGGAAGGCTTCTTCTTCTTCCATTGGTTGCTGGCCTAGGCAGGTCATTATGTTGGCCTACTCCCTTTCAGGTTCCCCTCCTCCGGCTTGTGTGCAGGGCATTCTACCTGGGGAATGGCAGCCTCCTGGGCTGAGGTTCAGGTGTTTCCCTGTCTGAGATCCATAGGGCTGCTACTTGGGCATCCTCTAATACTTTTGTTAGGCATTATCGGATCCAGAATTTGATGGGGGAAGATGCTAATTTTAGGTTGGGAAAACTGCAAGCTGTGTACTCCTGACTTCTTGTTTTTCTGTGCCAGTAAATCGCTGGGTGTTGCTGTCTGCCTTGTGTTCTGGTGATTTGTTGTTGATAAATGCCGCTTGTTGCTTGGGTATTCTCACTTGTTCATGAATCAGACAAGGACAGGAGGGCCTGGGGGTTGCTTTTCGGTAATCTTCATTACTCCTGGTCCCGTTGTGCTTGTCCCATTCATTACTACCGTCCCTCCCTCCCTGACATGCCAGACTTCATCTGTGGCTTGATAGTTCAGCGAGAATGCTGTGTAAGGTATGTTTATGTACTCCAAGTGGGAGGGTAGGGCCAGCATTACATTGTTCTTTTTTTCTGTTGATGAGATAGGATTATCTCACTTGTTTATGAATGGGACGAGGACAACAAGAACAGGAGTAGTGAAGATCACTGGTAAGTAATAGGGCAATGCCTACTCCTTAAAAATGGGGGCATTGTAACCCTTGTAAAGCCATGCGAACTCATGCCGTTACGACTAAATCTGTATTACCTTTCTAATGATCACTCCTTCCTTTAAGAGTGAATTAATGGCAAATATTCTATGATAATATATTCGGTCTGCTGGTATCAATGCATGTAAACTCTGATTTTATGAATCAGGAACTTGGACTCACATGCTTCTGATAAACTAAAGTTTAATTTGAGGTGCAAATGAAGTTTTGGAATCGGCCCTTGTTGCACTGAGATCTATATATCTTAGAACAATTTTACAAAACCCATTTCTTTTGTTGTTCCATAGCTGGTAAAGTTTGGCAATACTGCCTACATGATGAGCATCAGAAAAAATGATACCGTTAGGTGCTGTTTTGCTGGTGGTGGCATTACGCCTAGTGTTTTATATTTGCCCTATATTGAATAGTAAAGAAGTGTACGTTTTCCCTGATATGCAGGAGAAAAAGTAAGTTCTAACATTCACTCCAATTCAAGAACTGATTGTCAGCATTTATAATACGCAAAGTTGGCTAAAATGATCTTAAAGGAAATGTGTATTAACTGTACAATGTTAACCTATGATAATTTCAGTTCCCTCTAAGTGAAAGTTATTTGTTAGTCGCATGAAAAATATCAAGTGCTCGATGAAGTCCTGTTTGTCGCCCTCTAGGTTTATAAATGCGGTTATTATTTCCTGACTTGTAACTTGTTTTCCTTTAGATCTTGCGGTGTATACAGCGCAACACTTCCAGCTAGCTGCATGCACAGCCATTGGTTGCACAAACAGTTCCGGGGTCACCTTGTTTACTGCTCAGCTGCCACCGAGTGACCTCGCCGCTCCTCTCCTGACTGTCTTGGGCGCCAGAAGTATAGTTGTTCGGTAAGGACAGAAGTGACATTCTTTTTTTTGTCGTCCAGGAACACCGTGCCAATTCTCTGTACAAATCTCCCTGCGTTCAATCAGGAAGGGGGTTTTGTGCTGTTAAAAAAATATGATTAAATGCATAGAAGTGATTAGTTTAGTTGGTCTGTGAACCTTTGATTATCACTTGCCAACTTAATTTCCATTTTGCCTTTGCACAATCAGGCTTAATTGATGTACATAAGCGCAGAAGCTCTGTTTAAACTTCAGCTAAGGAAAATGTGTTGGGGATGTTGTAACTATAATGGCTTGGCGGCTTCAGCAGTGCCCTCTCATTGCTGCGTTCATTAATACTCTCTACACCAAACAGTGTGAAGTAGAAGCACTAACTGGATGTAGCTATATTTATTACATTGGAAGATATTTTGTCTAAAATAACTCGCCATATAAGAAGCATGAGTTGAATCCTGGGAAAGTATTCAGTTCCATAAACCTACTATAGTACAACGAGTCAGTATTTCTTTATGTAGCAGTCGCCCTGCTCAGTGGTTAATTTGGTGAAAAGTAAGTGCATGGGTTTAAAGATTTTTGTTTTGTTTACCACTGGTTGTGCCTAATGCCGCAGTTTCTGCCTACCTAGGCTGCCTAGTCTTGATTCCCCCCATCTGCCTGTCTTCGACCACTGTACACTCCTTTCTTTTTATTTTCATACTTTTTTTATTGTTTCTCTTTCTCTTTCTTTCTTCTTTTCCTGTCCTTCGGTTTTACTCTGCGTTAAAGTCAGATAATGAAAAAGAAGGGCCAGTCCCTAAAAATGTGATGCTGGCGCACTGCACTGAGCAGTGCATTGCATCTCCCATGGTAACAGTGGCATGCCTATGGATAGTGGTAAAAGGCCTGGCCTGCTTAAGAAGGGATCTGTTTTTAAATGGTCCATGAAGTGAACAAAAATAATCTAGTTCTTACTGAACCTTGTATAAAAAAAACAATGAGAAGGAAAAAGGCTTCAAGAATATCTTTGTTTGATGAAATCCAGTTGATCGCTAAAAACTCCTATGACACCACTTGATGCATGCCATGCCTGAAGGATTAGTATTTACATCAGGGGTAGTCGATTTCACTTTTCATTGGAATGTGTACAAATGTCACATTTAGCTGAGTTAAGGCACTACAAAGTTCTGCTAAATAAGGGAACTGAAGAACAGAGAACAAAATTGACTTGATCAAACCCACACAAGTAGGGCTAGTGCAGTATCCAGGTTCATAACTCGAATATTATGGTTGCACAACTAGGAATTAGCAAATTGTAGGTTGGGCGAAATGGAGTCCCTCAGGTCTGCAGAGCAGCAGAAGGGGGCTTCAATTCCATATCATGGTCTACTCTGAGACCTCTCTTTATTTTTGTTTTCAGGTGGACAAAACCGAAGGAAGTAAATGGAATTCTAGAACGGTTTATATTGTACATTTCGGACGAAGAAAATGACACCACTTCGAATGTGGTTTACAACAACACCGCACTCTTCATGGATTACACTATACAAGAACTGCTGCCGGGTACCAAATACTTCATACAATTAAGTGTAAGTTCTAATTGTAAACAAAATATAGTAAGTTCGTGAAACTCATTTTATTTATTTCCTTGCATATTTACGGAATTTGTGTAGCTCAGATTTAGCCTCAAGGCCAGCACAGCGTTTTGTATAGAATTTGAACAATATAGCATCAATATCTTAAAGACGATGGGGAACAACAAGAGAGTTCTCTGAAAAGTATGTTTGCAAAACTTCATAAAACCTGAGCAGGACAGCAAGATGTAACCTTGATGAAGGTGTTAAACATTATTATTATTATTATAAAAGTCTTGGGTAGTACTTAGCTACTCAAAAGATTTCCCAGCGCTTGACAAGGTTAGGTAACTAGCCAGAGAATGAAGGGAGAATCAAAACAACCAGGTTTTGAGGTTTTTGCAAAAGATGGCTAGAGATTGTTAGCTTCTTAGTGAATCAGGCAGTGGGTTCCAAAGCTTAGGGCCCAAATAAGAAAACGAGCAACCACCCATCAGGGTTTTTCTTTTACTCCAGGGGCCTTGCAGAGGTGGCAGTTGCTCGAATGAAATGAACGATTTTGGCGGTAATTTCCCACAAGCTGTTGTAGGTGGATAGGACCAACATTTGACCTGGCTTTATGCATATAGCACAGGGCTTTAATCTGAATGTGATTGTCCACCGCGAGCCAGTGGATATGACGAATCAGGCTAGATACTGAGGAGCGCTTGGGAAGATGAAATCGGAGCCTGACAGCAGAGTTTTGAATCAGTTGTAAGCGTTTCGTAGAGGACTTACCAGCCCACAGATAAAGAATGTTCCCATAGTCGAGCTTCGATAAAATCAAGTCCCGTATAACAGTCTTCTGGGCCAAGAAAGGGAGCATTCAGATGATTTTCTTTAACTATTTCAAGACTCCATTAGACATTGAGGTGTATTTTAAACGTATGTGCATTTAAGGTTCTCTGGAAGTGCAACATCCTATAATTATATCTTAGATAGACTGGTAGGCTGTTTTGATGTCTCAGTGCTTGACAGTAAAGAGACCGATTCATTGCATTAGATTTTTTTTGAATTCAGGTATTCCAGGAGAACACTGAATTTATTTCTTGTCTTTTAAGACTCCAGTGAGACGTAGACTTGTTGTGAGACAGCTTACTAGGCAATAGTGGAAGGCCGTGTGAATGAGGCAAATTCTGGATTCGGGATTCCAATGCTAGGCAATGGAGGTCTTTGAGGATAGGTTGGATGTGGTTGGATTTCACAGTATCTTTGACAAATCAAGCAGCCGTATTGTTGATGGCCTTAATAAGCACTGTGCTTGATTGGTGAAAGCCAGATAGTAAAGCATTTGTACGATCAAGACGGGAGGATCTAGTGCTTGTCCAGCACTTGCGAATTCCAAGGTAGGGGTGTAGGTTTTGGCCTCCTCAGAAGAAAGAATTGGAAGGAGGAGGTATTGTTAATTATGGAGATATGTGGCTTCGGATTTAGATTTTGTCTGATAATATGGCCAAAGGATATGGAGAAAGGGGCCTGGAAGGATAACGTAAATTTCCGGGAGAGTTTCAAGCCCTTTTTAAACAAAAGGCAGAGTCTCTTTGGACTGATGAAGGACACATTCCGGTTATCCTGGGCTTAGTTTCAAAGAGAAAAAAGACATCCTATTCATAGGCTTTTCCAAAAAGATATTTAAGGTTGACATATATGATGTTGAGGTACTGTTGTGTATTATCTCTGTACTCATGCATGACAGTCTTTTTTACTTGTAACATTCTTCATAAAGTCTCTATGTATAGCTTGAACAAAGGATGGGTGAACCAATAATACATTGGAGTATCCTACAGTTGATCAGCAGGGAATTGAATCTGAAAGAGTTCAGTTTTATAAATTAGAATTTAGTTGTGAAAAAAGAAGCGCACAACTTCAGCACAAGACCCTCGATCCCCATTCTGTAAGAAACGTTGCTGGTCAATTTTGTTAAATGGGCTGCACAATCTTTTAACATTAGGAGGTAGATATCTCCCTTTAAAAAAAAAAATATTGGATGTTTTGCCAGTAACAATATATTCAATGGTCTGCATCGTCTTATAACAAATACATCGCTCGCCATGCAGGGCGTCATTGCCGGAATCACTTATATGCCTGTGTTGCACTATATATATCACAGAAGTTAGGTAGGTAAAACAATAAAGTAATGTAACCATCTTTTGAATCATTTACGCCCGGCCAGCTTTCTCCCTGTCTAACAATCTTATGCACTCCTCAAGTACATGTTTTTAGCATAGCAGAGTTCACCCATTCCATTTATCAGGCTCCGTGATAAGTGAGTGCCGTCCAAAGTTGCTTGCATCAGCCAGAATGTGCCATGTTTGCCTCTGGTAGCTGTGGACCAAAAGCCCCCCAGCCTGCTTCTATGGGGTGACAGCCAATTCCTCTTTGCTCTTTTGGTCACGAAGTTACTTCCTCAGCTGCCGCCCATCTCAAGAGCTCCGCCTTACACTTACTATGTGGTGGGCCATCAGGCGAGCTCCAGTGCATAGCAATTGCCCTTTTAAGCAATGTGAGTCCTAGATCAATAAACCTGTAGCTCACCCTGGCAGTTGGGGAGCTACAGTAAAGGCCCAGCAGACAGAATTTTAATGATTTGAGGTTTGGGCAGTGTGGGACATGTCTCATGCCATGGGCCACTCACTGCCAGTATGTATTGATCATTGTACTTTCCCATACCATATGTAGTAATCCAGCAGGAAGTAGCGAGGGCAGGAACTGTCTACAGCACCCATTATGGCATTCAATCTATGTGGTGTGAGGTATGCAGCATGTAAGTAATTGAGCTGGGTACATTTAATCGTAGTGTTGATAGAGACTACTGGTGTGCTCCAAAACCAGAGTCCTCTACCTGTCTGTGAGCTTGCACCCTAGCCTACCCACCCATTGCGCTTGACCCTAGCTATGGGAATAGTTTTATAGAGCCAGGATACCAATTTTCTGCCACCCCCAAATGTATGGAGAGTTTGTAGAACATTATGTGAATGAGGTTCCATCAGGTCATTCCCCCCACATGGAGCGAATCAAGCCCTTAAGGGCTCCATATGTAAAGATTTGGGACCAAGGTAGGTGCTCCTCAGTCATCATGTCTTTAGATCTGCGCAGTGAGTAATGTGCCATTCATGAGGCAGTCTCCGAGAGTGAAGATCCCAGTTTCCATCTAGTCAGCCATTTATCAGGCAGAAACATAGCTTCTCTAGAAGTGGGAAGCCCACTTCTAAGTGACAGTGCCTGGGTGTACAAGTTCTGCGCACTATCCCCTCCTGCACCTCATCGCAATTGTGAGCATCTTGGTGGGATCAAGAGCATGAATCTTCCCACCCGGTGGCCATGCCGTCAGGGCTTCTTCATTCTGATGCTCTTCGTCTCCCCTCCCAGCCCAAGTGACCGCTAAGGGAAGCGGAGCAAGACCCTGTGTCAGCCACCATCACAGATGAGCTCACTCATGAGAATGTTCATGGCCTTAAATCATGTCTTCAGTATCCAAATTGGTAGCGCCAAAAACAAATCTAGGACTTGGGGGAGTATCACCATCATATTAAGGGCAGATAAGACATCTAAGTGCTGTGTCTGACCCACGTTTGGCACATAGATATTGCCCAGCCGGATATGAATACCACCTAGTGTGCCATTGACTGATACAAATCTGCCCTCCCTGTAAATATGGGTAGATAATTCCCAGAAGGGCACTCCTGGTTTAACCCAGATCAGCGCACCATGGGCGAACACAGAGTACTCCATGGAATATACCTGTCCCCTTCACCACCGACGTGGGATTTCCACCTGATCAAGTTGCGTTTCCAGCAGCAGGGCAATATCAGCCCCTCAATGTCTCAGGAAGGCTTGTAGCATGTGCTGCTTTCGTATGGACCCATGCCCCTCACATTTAATGTTACTCAATATGGCAGCCATAGGAGCTGTGCATTAGAGGGGAGAGTGCAGCTCAGACATAAATGTACAAAGGGATCGCCATAGGCTAGACTAAGTTCAGCAACAAAATAAAACCAATCCCCAACACCCACTCCCCAGGGCAGAGTGATCAGTATCATCCGCCCAACAACTTATAACAGTCAAGACGCTTCAGCGTTCATACTCCCCAGTACTAAAGCACAGGAGTAATGGGGTGGGTGCCATCATTTTCAGACCGTCACATAAACCACCCATACAGCCGGACAGCCTCTAGCAAGCATAAATGTGGGACCCATTCAGGGCCGGTGGTAAGGTTTCCGAAGTATCAGTCAATCAAAGAGACGTGGCAGGGTCCGGACCCCATCTGCCAAGGTGGTGCCTCGCGTCCAACATGTTAAAGTTCATCTGCAGATTAGGGTGTCACTTTGGGCCTGGATTGGAGGAGTGATGTTCAGTGCTACCTCGTTGTGAGTCAGTCAGACAGTCCTCTTGTGAACTGTGGCCAAGCATATGGAAAGAGGACACCACCTCCACTGCCTCCGCCTTGGAGTATGCCACCTGTTTCCAGGACGAACATCGACCCACTGGTCTGTTCTGTTCCCTTTAATGCTTGTGCCAGGGCGGGGGCATTCTCCACTCAAGGTCAGCAGCTATGCTGCTATTATACAGCTTTAACCAGTCTCATGCCTCTGATGGGGTGTTAAAAAAGTAGGTGCGGTCATTGCCCATGATCTCAAGCCGCATGGAGAAGAGGAGCATACACGCAATGCCTTCCTCCTGCAGCTCCCTCTTGACCTCCAAAAACGAGGACCTTTGTCTTTGCATGACCATGAAATATTCTGGGTAACTATGACCCCTGCTGTTTCCACCCTGCAGGTTGGGCTTGCGGTACACTTCCTTGTTAATCTGATCACTGTCCTTATAGTGGAGGTCCCTCGCCACCGGCTGGGATGGTGCCCCCTGCAGCAGATGCCAGTATGGTACCCTGTGTGGCTGTTCCAGTGAGAAGAATGGAGATAGTCCCGCAGGAGCCACTACAGTCCACCTACTCTGTAAGAGTTGTTAGCCTGATGTTATTGCAACAGCTGTGTCTCTCTCATCCAGACACTTCAACCTGCTCAGCAAGTCAGTTACCTGGGACACTACAATTCCATTACGATAGGATGCATCTCTCCCACTGCCTCCTCATGCCGCTTCACCTTATCTGCCAATTTGCAGTGGCCATCTTTCAGTATGCCTAGGCCGATCACCACTTTGTCAATTTTGGCCTTAAGACATTCAAATGACCTATTTATCGTCTCAAGTATCCTATGCAGTTTATCCTCAATACTGCACGAACAGTGCGACTTTAGGCCCCTTAATTTTGTAAGCAAGTGCTTCAGGCAGTTGGGTATCAAGCCAAGCAGTCCTACCCAGGTCCTTCACACAGTGCATTCTCCCCATTGTTAAAGCTGTAATGATGGGTGTCGAAGTCAGTTCTCCAGGAATTGCCAAGGGATGGCCTCAAGGGCTCTCCTGGGTGCACCACTGATGGAGAGTCAGGCCTTTGGTAGTGCTTCACTCGCCCACTCGGGGCCAACTCACAGTGCCTCTACAGAGGTTCCTGGTGCCTAGACGGCCTTAACCACAATAGCCAAAGTCACAGTGTCGCAGGGCCTTCCCCCGCCGTCGGAGTGTCATAGAGCCCTCCTCCATGCACAACACTGCTGTGGGTACCTCTGTGGCTGCCATGGCACTGCTGATCTCGCTGCTCCCCCTCTCACCAGGTGGACTTCCAGGGCCTGGGGTATGCCCCGCTGGTCATCAGGCCCCCTCTGTCAGCTCTCCGGCTTACCCGGGGATCAGACAGAAGTGCAACCGATGGCAGCAGCTCTCGTCTCTCTGCAGCTGCCATACCGAGGCTGAGTTGCCGGTCCTGTGGGTATGGCCTAGGGTCAGGAGCTCATTGCACCCCAATCAAGGGGCAGCTCTATGGATGGCTCTGTGTTCAATGGAACAGCACTCACTGGGGGCTCCGTGCTTGTGGTGCAGGCGGCAGCATTCACCAAGTCGCGACCAACATCTTGTTAGGACTGGCCCAGTTAGCCAGTTCGGCTCTGCAATGTTCAAGGTAGTTCTTCCATCCGCATCCTCAGGCCTTAAGGGTCCCCAGAACCACACCTGTCCTCCTCAGTCTCTGTCAGACTGTGGGCTCCCAGGATCTTGCCAGATGCAAGCTGTCTCATCCGCAGCTCAGAGCCAAGCTGCAATCTTGCGCTGCGGTTGGCCATGCCCCCTGAGGCAGATATCTTCCTTGATCTTGAGGAATATAGTTCCTTGTAGCAAATTAGCCTTTTCTCTATATTCACCCTAGATGTTTTCCTTTCCCTTAACTCTATGTTTTCTGGCTATAGGACTTTCGGCACTTTCCACTACCAAACAATAGTAAAGCACTTCTTCCTAAAACATGCTGTGTATTGGAACTCCTGGTTTGGCCTGTTTATTTGCCTATAAGTTCTCTGTAAATGGTGCCTTAAATGCACCTATGGCATGGAAGGTTAAATGTAGTAGGTGGGTGGCAGAATCTTTTTATACCTCCCACTTATATAACACAGCTATTTGTCTGCTAGAGTCAGTACTGTGCTCTGGCCGGACTGTAGTTTAAATGTCCTGCACCTGCAATAACACAAGTCAAGTAAAAGTGCCTTTAACGTTTAGGAAAAGATGCTGAGGTTAGAAAGAGCAGGCTGTTGTTAACTGCTGACTACTTTGCCAGGATTATCAATATAGGAGTGGACAGGAACAGGGGTGGTGAAGTGTTGGTTCCTTACTGTTGCAGGTGATGTGATTCTGTGGTGGCAGATGGGACACCTCAGTTCCTTACTGTGGAGTGGCGTTGATGAGGTGTCAAAGGTCAAGACACAAGGCTTCTTTTCTATGACCTCAATGTCAAACCAGACAACAGGCATCGAAGTCAGAGCGATGCACCACAAACTTCAGTGATGCAGTGCTGGGGACTCTTGTAGTGGTAGGACTTCAGAGGTGCTTCTGCGTCATCAGGGCCTGTGTTGCAAGTCACAATCGATGCATTGAGTGGGACCATGGCTTTGGTTCAGGCTGTGGTGCGGCAGTGTTTGTGCCTTCGTTGCAAGTCGCAGTCGGTGCATTAAGCAGGGCAATGGCTCCAGTGCAGGTAGCGGCACGGTGTCAGAGTTGCAGACAGGTGCCGGTTCCAAGGTCAATTTGCGTTGATGCCTTGGTTTGTTGTACACTAGAAATCACTTCCAGGGGCCCAGGGACTGGATTTGGTACCACTTGGTAAGTCAGGACTCTCCGAAAAAGAGACCAGGTACTGGTAGGTGAAATTGTTGATGGCCCAGAGACTTCTTAACACGAGGCAAGCTCAACTCACCCCCTTGAAAGCAAAGTCCAGTCCTTTCACTCCTGGACAGAAGCTACAAAGCAGTGGGCCAACGCAGCAAAGCAAAAAGCAAAGTGGAAGTCACTTCTGGCAGCTATCCAGCTCTTCTTCTCTGCAGAATGTCCTCAGCCCAGACATGGTCCTAGTATATGGTGTCAGAGGTCCAGACTTATACCCATTATAGCCTTTGAAGTAGGAACACGTCAAAGGAAACTCTTTATAGTGGACAAGACCCTGCCTTTCCCCGCCCTAGCTCCAGAACACTACAGGGGGGTTGAGATAGCTGCATGTGAGGACACACACAGCCCTATTCAGGTGTCAGTTTTAACTCCTCCTACCACTCTCCCACGGGAAGGCCATCAGGATGTGCAGGGCACATCTCAGCTCCCTTTGTGTGACTGTCTAGAGTGAATGCACTAACAGTCCAACTGTCATCCTAGCCCAGATGTCTATTCCACAGACAGGCAGAGGCACAGAATTGTTAAAGCAAGAAAATGACAAATTTCTAAAAGTGGCATTTTCAGACCTGCAATTTAAAAACCAACTTCCCTAAAAGATGTATTTTTAAACTGTGAGACCAGAGACACCATGCTCCAAATCTCTATCAGTACCCAATTGGCAGATACACTTGTAAGATGTTATAAGGCAAATCTGCTAACCTATGGGAGAGATAGACCTTGCTGTAGGGAAGAACGAAATTATCAGTATTTCACTCCCAGGACATGTCCTACCTTTGAAGGACACTGCACCCTGCCCATGGCGCTACATTGGACATACCTTAGAGGCGCCTTACAAGTACTAAAAGGGAAGGTTTGGGCCTTGGCAGTGGGTGCACTAAACAGGTCGAAATGGCAGCTTAAAACTGCACCCACAGACACTGCAGTGGCAGGTCTGAGACATGTTTGCAGGGCTACTCATGTGGGTGGCACAAACAGTGCTGCAGGCCCACTAGTAGCATTTGATTTACAGGCCCTGGGCAACCCTGGTGCACTGTACTAGAGACACACTAGTAAATCAAGTATGCCAATCATGGAGAAACCAATTACTGTTACATTTTAGTCAGAAAAAACCTGCACTTTAGCACTGATCAGCAGCGGTAAAGTGCCCAGAGCAAATGAAATGCAGCGCACCGTCAAAAAAGGAGATCAGCGGCAAAAAGATAGGGGAAACCTTGCCAAACTATGCCAGGTCTTACTAGATTGTTAGACTGGCTGTGAATTGGGGGTGATGGAGGCAGATTCCTCGGATCTATGGAGAGGCCCCACCTCCAACAATAGTTTGGTGACAAAGCACTTTGCATAAGTTCAAGTTTAATGATTCGAAATGTTGCTGAGAACAGGAAGAATATGAAATAATGGCTGATGGAACCTATAATCACAATATAACAGAGTGGGTGGAATAACATGTAGAAAAACAAAATGTTTACATACATGATATTAGTCATGTTTTGTTTACAAATAAGTCTTTTTGTATGTCTTTCCAAAATCACCCCAATGTTTCTTCAGCCACGGAGCTACTGTAGAAACAACACAAAGTTGAACTGATTTTTTAAGGATTTATTAGATTGAACTGTTCTAATAACCGTGGAAAGAACGTTCTAGGTGTTGGGATCACTCTCTAAAGGGGATTGTTTCAGATTATAAGATTGTAGAGTTCTGAAGCTGCTGTTGGCCACCTAAGGTGATCCGTCTGTGATCATGACAGTTTGAAGTACCAGAATGCATAACTTCATGTGTGCCAGCTTCAGCAACACCTATACTAAAAATGCAACAGTTGCTTTATGTGTAAAGCATGCAGCTTTGGAGATACATCTTGTTTCAATAGAAATCTGTTGGGAATGGCCATTTCTGCAGGGTTTCCCCAAACGTTTTGTCTTTCTACTCCTATTTTTCTAACCTCTTTTTGTTGGCTTTAGGACTCTGGGTACTTTACCACTGCTAATCAGTGCAAAAGTGCATGTGCACTCTCCCCTAAATCTTAGTATGATTGGCTTAAACCTGTTTAGAATATTTAATTTACTTGTAAGTCTCTTGTACAGTGGTATCCCATATAGCTGTATTTTAAATGCTACTAGTAGGCCCGCAGCACTGCTTGCACCACCCACAGAGATAGCCTTTCAAACCTGTCTATAGCCTGCCACTACAGGTCCTGCATGCACAGTTTACTGCCACATTGACTTGGCATTCAAAACTACTTGCCAAGCCCTAAACTCCCCATTGCTACATGTAGGTAACCCCCAAGGCGGGCAAGGTGCTATGTAGGTAAAAGGTAGGACATATGCCTTTATTGTGTGGCATGTCCTGGTAGTGACAAACACCCTATTTTGGTTCTCACTACTACGAGGCCTAATCCTCTCATAGACTAACAGTTAAAAATCCTTTATATGTGTTGAAGTGGTAATTCCTGATCTGAAAGGAGTAGCATTGCCTTGTTTTGTATGTTGAGAATGATAGTGAGAAATCCTGCCTACTGGTGTTCTTGGATTTTTCATTACTATTGTACAAAGGCCACTTTTAGAAAGAGGGAAATTATCTGTGCTTATGACTCCAGCGTTTTGCAGCCTGACTCCAATCCATGTCTAGGGCAGAGTGACAGCTATACTTTGTGCATACTTTCCAGACAGCCACAACACAGGAGGGGCTGAGTATGCCAGGAGAGGCATCTGCATCCATCTGCATAATGATAGTTTTCCTGGGCTGGTAGAGGTCATTCACACCTTACATGTTAATAGACTGTGTCCTGCCCTCACACAAAGCTCCGATTTACCCCCTACTGATGTCTGGAGCCAGGGCTGGGCTGAAAGGAGTTGTGGTATAGGGTTTCTTTGAAGTTGCCCCTCAAACAGAGACATTTTGGCCCACAAGTACAGGGGCTCTGACCCCATGTTTTCAGAGCGCTTTTTGTATCTGGAACCAAACCTCTGTCTGAAGGACTGCTGTGCTGTTCAAAGGATTCATCTGGACTGCTCTTCTGCTGCATGCTACTTGCTGGGTGGCATAAAGTACTCACTGGATTGCTTTACTTTTTGTTGCCCTGATGCCAGTAGCTCCCTGACTTTGTTCCCACTGGACACTGCTGAGCTGGCAGGAGAAACCGCCATTATAGCTAAGTACTAAGCTCTGCTGGACTGTTGCCTGTTTACTGCTGGGCAGCAGGAGGGACTATCACTTGTGTACTGGCAATGATGAACTGAATGATGAACTGGTGTGTCTGCTTCCTTTGTGTCCCTAGTGCTCTCCTGTGACTTGTGGCCTCCCAGAATTTGCAGTGGGACCCAGAGTCACCCCCCTGAGTGAATAAAGATGCCTCCTTGTCTTTTTTGCTTTTTCCGCCATCCATTCCGGCCATTTCCCGCTCTTTCCTGCCGCTGCATCCCCTGCGGCCCCGCCCCCTCCCTCCCATTGGCTCCCGCAACCCGCCTCCCAGCTTTTCCTCCCTCCCTCCACCTCTTCTTAATGCAGGCCGCTGCGCGGTGAGGGAGCAGCCCTTGACCCTGTTTCAGGGCAGGCCGCTCCCCCACCGCATCAGCACACCCTGCTGGTGCCGTGTCCCTGCCCCTCGCTACTGCTGCTACTGTTGGAAGTTCGAGGTCCTCCTCCACCCGCAGGCTCCTGCCTGCGCCTCATCCCTGGTGGCCCAGTGGTGGGTTATAAGTATTGTAAGTATTGTTCTGCCTGTTTCTGTCTGCTTTCTCTCTTTTTACTCATCTGTGCTTGTTTTTCTGTCCATCTGATTGTGTTGTGTCCCTGTCTACCTCACTTTTCTTTCCGTTATTCGTGATCCCCCGTTGTACTGCCTCTGCTCCCCTCTGCCCCCCCCTGAGTGAATAAAGTTGCCTCCTTGTCTTTTTTGCTTTTTTCGCCGTCCTTTCCTCCTTTCCCCGCCGCCCGCTTCCCACTCTTTCCTGCCGCTGTGTCCCCTGTGGCCCCGCCCCCCTCCCTCCCATTGCTCCTCCCTCCCTCCACCCCTTCTTAATGCAGGCCGCTGGCGCACCTGAGGCGCGCCAGAGGCAAGCCCGTCTGCGCCCGTCCGCGCCTGGACCGCTCCCAGCGCTAGAACCTCTGGCCCCCGACAGGCCCACCATGCACGATGGACCTTCGACACCGCCACCCTCTTTGCGCTCAACACCGGCCGCTCGACTGCCTGCTACCAAGCCACCCTGAAGCACACTCACGGACCATTTTCCTGCCGAAACTGCTGCTACACCAGGACCCGAACCACCGCCTCCCACACCAGCCCAGGAAACAACAACGACCTCAAGTGCACCCTACTCAACACCCGCTCTGAACACAAGCACGCCATCGAACTCTGGGACCTCCTTGACTCAACAGCCCCAGACGTCGCGTTCCTGATGGAAACCTGCATGAACGCCTCCTCGGCCCCTGACATCGCCATTGCCATCCCGGACGGCTACAAAATCATCCGGAGGGACCGTACCAACAAGCCCCGATGAGGAATCACCATCGTCCACAGGAACACCCTCAGAGTCACATCCAGCACCGAAGAAAATCTCAGCACCGCCGAGCACCTACACTTCCAGATCCACACCGACCCCAAGACCACCCTCAGAGGAACACTCATCTACAGACCACCGGGTCCACGCCCACAATTCAGCGAATCCATTGCCGACTTCATCAGCACACACGCCCTCGCCACCACAGACTACATCCTCCTGGGGGACCAGAACTTGCACCTGGAGAACAACAACGACAACAACACCACCACCCTGCTCGACAACCTCTCCAACTTCTGACTGACGCAACTAGTGAACACCCCGACTCACCACGCAGGCCAGACGCTGGACCCCATCTTCTCCGCCTGCACCAACGTCACGGTCAGCCACACCACCACTCTCCACTGGACCCACCACCGATGCATCCACTTCTCCTACAAGAAACTCACCACACACATCCAACCGCCGCAGATCCCCCAAAGACGCTGGAGCAAAGTCACCACTGACCAGCTGACCGCCTCCCTCGCCTAGGGCCCCCCAGCCAATGCCTTGGACACCAACACCGCCGACCGAAACCTCACACAGTGGATCAGCAACTGCTCCGACACCCTCGCCCCTATCAAGAACCCTCCGAACATGCACAACAGCAGGAGAACCACCTGGTTCACCACAGACCTAAAGGACTCCAAAAACTCCCGCCGAACTCTAGAGTAAGCCTGGCGCCAAGAACGGACTGCGGAAAACCTCGAGGCCCTTAAGACCGCCACACGCAGACACCACCAGCTCATCCGCATCGCCAAGAGAACGGCCTTTGGAGAGCCCATAGACAACAACGCACACAACAGCAAGGAGCTCTTCAGCATCGTGAAGGACACTCTCTAACCCAAGCTCCAACTCCAACGACATCCCCCCTCACAGGACCTCTGCGACTCCCTCGCAGCCTTCTTCCACCACAAGATCGCCGACATACACTACAGCTTCGCAAACCAGACGCCTCCACCAGCCACAGAACCAACGCCCCCCACCGCCCTCCTCAGTCGCTGGACCCCCGTCAACACCGAAGACGTCACCCAGATCATGAACACCATCCACTCCGGCTCGCCATCCGACCCCTGCCCTCACCACATCTTCAACAAAGCCAACACCATCATCGCACCCCACCTCCGAGACATCATCAACAGCTCCTTTGAATCTGCCACCTTCCCTGAGAGTTGGAAACACGCTGAAATCAACGCCCTCCTTAAGAAGCCGACAGCAGACCCCAAGGACCTCAAGAATTTTCGGCCCATCTCCCTGCTCCCTTTACCGGCAAAGGTCACAGAGAAAGCAGTCAACAAGCAACTGACCAACTTCCTCGAAACCAACGGCTCCCTCGACCCATCCCAGTCTGGCTTCTGCAGCAACCACAGCTCCGAGACCACCCTCATCGCCGCCACCGACGACATCAGAACCCTGCTCGACAACGGAGAAACCGCAGCCCTCATCCTCCTAGACCTCTCAGCTGCCTTCGACACGATCTGCCACTGCACCCTAAAAACACATCTCCACAACACAGGGATCCAGGGAAAGGCCCTGGACTGGATCTCCTCCTTCCTCACCGACAGACCCAGATAGTCCGCCTACTCCCATTCCACTCAGAGGCCACCAAGATCATCTGCAGCGTACCCCAAGGCTCATCACTCAGCCTGACGCTCTTCAACATCTACTTCAGGCCCCTCGCCGACATCGTCCGCGCACACAACCTCAACATCATCTCCTACGCCGACGACACCCACCTTATCCTCTCCCTGACCAAAGACCCAGTCACCACCAAATCCAACTTCCAAGAAGTAATGAGGGCCGTCGCTGAATGGATAAAGATCAGCCGCCTGAAACTGAACACAGAATAGACGGAGGTCCTCATTCTTGGACCATCCCCCTCCGCCTGGAACGACTCCTAGTGGCCCGCAGCCCTAGGCACAGCACCGACTCCCACCGATCACGCACACAACCATGGGTTCATCCTGGACTCATCGCTCACTATGACCAAGCAAGTCAACGCCATCTCCTCCTACTGCTTCAACACCCTCCACATGCTACGAAAGATCTTCAAATGGATCCCCATGGAAACAAGAAGGACTGTCACCCAAGCCCTCGTCACAAGCTGGCTCGACTATGGCAATGCACTCTATGCAGGGACAACGGCCAAGCTACGGATAAGACTACAACGCATACAGAATGCCTCCACATGCCTCATCCTGGACATCCCCCGCCACAGCCACATCACCACCCACCTGAGAGACCTGCACTGGCTCCCCGTCAACAAGAGGATCACGTTCAAGCTCCTCACCCACGCACACAAAGCGCTCCACAACGCCGGACCGGAATACCTCAACAAACGCCTCTCGTTCTACACCCCGACTCGCCAACTCCGCTCAGCCAGCCTCACCCTCGCCACCGTACCACGCACCAGAAGAACAACAACAGGCGGCAGATCTGTCTCCCACCTCGCCGCCAAGACCTGGAACTCCCTCACCACCCACCTCCGACTGACCCAAGACCTTCTCACCTTAAGAGACACCTCAAGAGCTGGCTGTTCGAGCAGTAGCAGCACCCCCCTTCCCCCCGACCCTCAGCACCTTGAAACCCTCATGGGTGAGTAGTGCGCTCTATAAATGTACTGATTGATTGATTGATTTAACTAGCGCATGGAGAGCGCTACATTTGTCTTCTTCTTGCACCCTAGCATGTGGTGAGTGCTCCAGCATTCACCCAGGGACCAGCGCTTCCCTGTCTCAACTCATTACAGCTGAGAGTACTGGCTCCTGGCTTGATTTCAGTGCATGCAGAGTGTTTTGACTCTTTCCCAAGATCAGCACACCCCAGCTATCCCTGAGGCTCGCTGTGAGCCTGTCAGTGGAAGAAGCACGTCCAGTTCCCAGCTGACCACACAAATTTTAAAGTGAGGACTGTGCTTTATGTGCTCAACGTGGCAGAGGACCCTGGGAGGGCAGTGCAGTGCGGCTTCCCCTCCGGTCGGGGAGGAAGGTACTGTGTGAAGGGGTTCTGCCATGTCTCACCCCTGGAGGTGCTTTGTATTTATAAGGTGGCTTACCTGGGAGGGATGCAGAGAGGTTTTTCCTGCCCACCATTAGGATACTGGCACTGGTTTTTAAACACAATGCCATCCAGCGAGATCGAAGGAGGTCTCCTGCACTGCAGTGGGCTGCCAGCATTGGTATCAAAAGGTGTACTACCCTACAATGACCTTCAGGTGCTGTGCTTTGCCATCCCTCACCGATAGAGTCCCTCGGCCGTTGTCCTAAAAATTAATTAACCCAAGTTGCCTAATAGAAGTGAACGTGCTTGGGACCATGTTGTGTATTTGCTGTATTCCGTGGGGGCTTATCATCCGTCGAGGAAGTGAATCCATACCTAAACATGGGGTGTCCTTCAGGCAGTTGTTGTGATGATTAGAACCATGCTTGGGTGATAGTTTTATCATCTTTGTCTAGTATAGACAACAGCCCATAGAGTACTGTATACCTGTGAATAAAACCACAGTTATGCTGTGCCTCTGTGTATCATAGTATGAGATGTGCTTTACCTGAAAGAGCTTGGCATAACTTACCCTGAGTTGGTGATGTGTATGTTTCGCTTCTAAACCCCAAACTGATGCATTTTTATCTCCTGATCTCATAATGTTTGTCTTTTTGATTCTTGCCTTTTCAGGATAACGAATACCACCTCAGTACTTGCATAATATGCACAGTTATCATGATTATGTCATTCTGGTCTATGTTTTGTGTGTAATACATTTTATATAATCTCGTGTGGAGTTTCTTTTGTGGTGTATTCATTGCTTTACAGGTGTGAGTGTGCTGCACAGACGCTTTACACATTGCCTCTTTTGATAAACCTGCCTGCTCTGTGCCAAGCTGCCAGAGGGTGAGCACAGGTTATCTTTGTTGTGTAACTTACTTGTCCTGACTGGAGTGGTGGGTTCTGCCTGGCTTAAGTGCATACCGTAGACAATCAGAAACCCTATTTCTAACAATATCTATTTGAGAGTGATTACATTTGGTTTGACCTGCTAAAACTTTCTTGTATCAATTGCCACCCTGGCAGTTGCATATACAGCTGCTGTGGGAGGTGTCATGGGTAGCTTAAAGATTCATATAATTTCTATCAAATCAATGTGAGCTATATTTGAACATTTTGTGACTATTTCATCTATGGTGTGTTAATGCATGTAGTGGTTTACTGATGTTACTCCATACTCAATTTGAAGTCTGAAGTCCCAACTCAGCCCATCTTCTTGGACCTGTCAAGATGGGAATTGCCATCCTATTGCCAAAAAGTGAGCTTATATCTGTAAGTAGTTTGGAATCACCTTCCATGAATGGGTAGCTTCTACCTATCTTGGCAACCCATTCCTAAAGGGAAACGCCTGGCTTGCTATGAATGAAAATGAAGCTCCCCTGCTCTAGCAGACATGTCCTCAGGCACACTAATGAAGTTATGAGTCTTTGGGCTTGACAGAGAGTGCCATTGGTAACAGTTACTCTGTCTCTGTGTATAGAAAAGATGAATTCAGTGCAGCTATAATTCCACTTGTGTCTTGCTAATGGGTTACCTGATCATCAACCAATGCACCAATTACTAACTAATTCTTTTGACCCATGCTCTGGGGATACCTCTGTGGGTGTCTAGTTTTGGCGTCTGCATTAATCAGGCTTTACTAGCTCATTAAATACACATTTTTGATTGATTTGATCTAAAACAGAAAGAACCCTGGCTTTGCTATCTCTTTATCGGATAAAATGGACATTTCTGGGAAATGCCATAAAAGTTTTACTCTTGCTGTGAATGCTGCTCTTAAAATTAATACTGTAGAGCTGTACCTGGCTACGTTTTTATCAATTCAGTGAACACTTTCAGCTTATTTCCATATTATTTCTGCTTTATGACTATCTCTTACGTTGGAGGCATGGAAGACCTGTTGGGGTGCTGTGCATGTACTTCTTTGCCCATATTCCGAATTGCTGCTCCAACTTGACATCCTTGTATGTTTTTTAATTGTCTTCTGGCCTCAGAGCCAAGTTGGTGCAAGTTTGTTTTCCAGTGGGATAGAGGATGCTTACCATATTAAGCAATAGTACCATACAGGGTCCTGTAGACCTGTGGTAGTGAATCAATGGTTGTATTTGAGTACTGTACAGGGTTCTGTTGACCTGTGGTGTTGTATCAATGGTAGTATTTGAGTACTGTACAGGGTCCTGTAGACCTGTGGTGGTTCATCAATGTTAGTATTTGGGTACTGTACAGGGTCCCTTAGACCTGTGGTGGTGCATCAATGGTAGTATTTGGGTACTGTACAGGGTCCTGTAGACCTGTGGTGGTGCATCAATGGTAGTATTTGGGTACTGTACAGGGTCCTGTAGACCTGTGGTGGTGCATCAATGGTAGTATTTGGGTACTGTACAGGGTCCCTTAGACCTGTGGTGGTGCATCAATGGTAGTATTTGGGTACTGTACAGGGTCCTGTAGACCTGTGGTGGTGCATCAGTGGTAGTATTTGGGTACTGTACAGGGTCCCGTTGACCTGTGTGGTGCATCAATGTTAGTATTTATGGTATGCAGTTACTGTATTTTTCCATGATTCTTCCAGTAGTAACGTATACCACCAATAGTATTATAAGCAACATTTATTTATCAATATATGCTCTCTGCAATAGATAGGCAAGAGGCACTTCGTTGGGTCTTCAGTGTTATTTCTTCAGCTATCACCACAGAGATTTACACAACACTTTCCAGTTGGGATGACCTCTCAATATTAAAACGTAGTGGCCAGACAAATCTATTGTGGTTAGCCATCCGATGTCTACTGGTGTTATAACACAGCATAGATCTGTGCACATTTCAGAATATTCTAAATGTATATTTTTTACAGATGCACAATATTGATGCATTCTTGCACTGCTACTTCATTTATTATATTGTCTCATCCTTTCGGTTGCTAGCTTTCTGCAATAGATCCTTCACATTAACTGTACAATATAGTGTTTTAGTACCATATATAATCAGCGGTCTTTCCTCCTCCGGCCTCAGTCTATCCCTAGTTTCACATTCACACAGTTGTTATGAGTCAACATACCTTACTTGGTCTTGGGGCGCTATATAAATAAATCTTTTAAATAAAAAAAAATGCATCACTTCCTTCAGCATTAAGTTAACTTGATAACATTTTCATCTATTCAAGACTGGGTGATGGTTTTTTCGCTTGTTGTTAAAAACTATACTGTTTTTTTTAAATCTGGATAACACAGTATTATCTTACATTTCTTTAAACAAAATTGTTCTCCAAATAATGCAAAGGTTTTGCATACATATAAGTTAAATGACATTGTAATTTTTTATTTTAAAAAAAACTCACACCAGTTTCCGTAAACTAAAACCGTAATGTTTGTCAGCCCTTCTATTCAAATTGTAAATCTGTGATATTTCGCTTTAAACAGGTTGCACTAATTAATACATGTTTTCCTTTTTCTTAAATTTAAAGGACTTTGCACTAAGATCGTTAGAAATAGCAGAACATTTGCATGCACTTTTCCGTATTTGTTTTGAATATACTCATCATTTCATACTGATACTGCACCTATGTATGGATATTTGTTTTGATAAATGACATAGTAACTCTTCTGCTCTTGATTATGAATAAATTTACATTTATGTGGACGCACCATTAAGATTGCATCAATTTATGCCCCGGTCTTTTGAATATTTTAAACACATTTCAGTTTTTTTTGTGTCAAGTTTCTTAAAAGGTATAAAAATAAGTATAAATTACATAAATGTTTCTAATACAATGCATGATGTTTTTTTTATCTCTCAGCAATCAGATCAACGCACTGTCTTCACAGTGCTGTGCAAAATAGTGATAAGAGTGGACTTCATGCTCATGACCGCATAGCGTTAAAGGTGCAAAATAATTAGTGTAGTGGATTTCAAGTACACAGTCTTGCAGTGTGAAAAGTGCAAGATAGATATTGCCACCCACGCTAGTAGCCCTTTAAACATACCTGCCATGTCGATTTGGTATTTAAAACCCCTTACCAAACCTTAAACTCTCCTTTTATTACACATGTCACCCCCAAGGTAGGCCCTAGGTAGCCCATAGGGTAGGGTGCTTTGTAAGTAAAAGGTAGGGCATGTAGTTTTAAGTTTTGCATGTCCTTGTAGTGAAAAACACCTAAATACGCCTCTCAGTAATGTGAGGCCCAACTCCTCTTACAGGTTGACATTGGGCATTCCTCTTTATACTTTTAAGGTGTAATACCTTATTGAGAAGGAGTAGCTCTGTCATGTTTCATATTATTGGATGAGTAATGATAAATCCTCTTTACTGGTAAAGTTGGATTTAACATTACCATTTTAGAACAGCCTCTTTTAGAAAGTTGCTATTTCTCTGCTCTTAAAGCTCTGTGGGCCTGCAGCCTGTCTCCAATACTCGTTTGGCGTGTGTGACAGCTTGACTTTGTGTACCTGTAGACAGCCACACACAAAGGAAGGTCAGGTGTGTCTGAGTGCCCATCTGCATCCTGATGGCTTATCCTGGGCAAGATGGAAGGGACAAACTGAATGGACAGTGCCCTGCCCTCACACATAGAGCCGATTACGCCCCCTGTAGTTAGTCTGGAGCCAGAGCTAGGAAAAAAGGACCTCTGTGCACTTCAAAGACCCATCTTTGAAGTCACTCTCACTTCAAATGCACAACTGAGTATATGTACTGGGTCTCTGACCCCACCAAATCAGACACCTCTGGACCTGTAAAGAAACTCTGTCAGGAGGAAGGACTGCTGTGTTGCTGCAAGTACTGTCCCTCTGCTGAACTGCAGCTCTGGAAGAACTACTTTTCTGCTGTACTGCGGGGTGCCTGCTGCGCTCTGCCCCTGTTGAGGAAGAATTGAACTCTGCTTGAATCCAGAGTGATCTCCAAGGGCTTGTTGGCTTACCTCCTGTTTATAAAACTCAGGGATATCAAAGTCTCACCTGCTCCTATGCCTAGATCATTGGAAGTGGACTCAGTAGTTTGCTCCAGTTGAGCCGATCGCCTGCTATCTGCGGGAAGCACAACTGACGCATCATTGCCGATGCGGGAGCAGAAATGGGGCATCGCACGCCGAACCAGCACTTCACCCAAAGAACCGACGCATCAGAACTGCTGTATTGCCACCACTGCAGTGTGGGAAGATTGACGCATCCCCTTGATTGCATGGAGAAACCTGGTGCATTGTCTTCATAACAAATACCTCTCAGCTCAGCGCATCGTCTCCGGAACTGGCACATTGCCACAACTGTGTGAAGAAATTCAACGCATCACCTCGATTGCAAGATCGACACCAACACATCGCTTGGCTGCAGCACACACCTTGCTGTTGCAACCAAGATCAAGGTACTTTGTTCAGCAGGCCATGCAAGGCTCCTGTATCAGGCCTGCCCTCCATTCTAGACAGCCTGAACTCTTGACTCCAGCACAACTACATAACGCGGATAGGCCCCCATTGCTTCTAAGTGCTATTTTTGCATTTAATCTTTAATAATTCATATCTCAAATTCTACTTATTGGATTTTTGTCATTTTGGTCTTGTTTAATTTATAAACATCATAATCTATTGCTCTAAATGGATGAAGAGTCTTTTGTGGTATTTTCCACTGTGTTACTGTTTGAAATGTCGCACAAATACTTTACTCATTGTCTCTTAAGTTAAGCCTGGCTGCTTTGTGCCAAGCTACCAAAGGGTGAGCACAGTTTTTTTATGGTGTGTATCTGACTTACCTTGACTAGGTTTGTGGTTCCTGCTTGTGTAGGCTGCCAACCAGAAACCCAATGTCTAACACAGGCATGTATGCTTTAAAATAGTTGATTTCATTGCCATGAGTGTTAATAAATCTGTGCTGTGGCATCCCACTCACAGAATGTGAAGTGGACATTCCAAGATGTGGTTTGCCTATAAATTTGGAAACATCTACAAATATATACATGTGCATCTTTTGCTGTTGCCTTGCTGCCTGCTACTTGTGGGTGGCATAAAGTACTCACTGGATTGCTTTTCTTTTTGTTGCCCTGATGCCAGTAGCTCCCTGACTTTGTTCCCACTGGACACTGCTGAGCTGGCAGGAGAAACCGCCATTATTGCTAAGTACTAAGCTCTGCTGGACTGCTGCCTGTTTACTGCAAAATCATTTTGTTGACCGGACTAATACCCTTCTTTGGTGGGCCACAGGAAGGCATTCAAGAATCAAGTGAGATTGTCCACCTTCAAACTTATGAGAAAAAGCCGAGTTGAAGATAATGAAAAGGTCCAGAATGGGAAAGAGAGAATCTCTGAGATAGTGTCTCAAAAGAGAGAAGACAATTTCCCTCATAAAAAAACACCTAATGTACAATGGTGCGATGCCTACCAACAATCAATAAAGTTCTCATACACTTGCAGAGGAAAATTAGGATTACAGCCTAAATAAGGGAATGTATTGAAAAGGCAAATGTCCAAAGTTTGCATTTTCAGCTAGGCACAAATAGAATGAAAGGTCTGCAGCATCTTAAACCAGGTTCTTTTGAAGCAAAGTGTGTCAATAATACCTCTATGTGGGACAATATATGCCCCCCAAGGAAGGTATTCTGGAAACGGATGACCTAACACCCAAGTTTCACACCCCAAAACCACAACAAGATGGAAGATGTATGCTGCTAGTTAGTATAATCATAAGTCTGGTAACAAAAAGCCTTCCTCCTACCGTGGCCTCCGTAGCAATTGTATACTGGCCCTAGACATTTTATACCACCATGTACATTTTTGCACATGGCCTCTACCTGTGAAAAGAAGGCTTTGGGTAGGTACAGAGGTATGCCAAGAAAGAACTATATATAGCACGGCATGATAATAATTTTAATAAAATTACACCTTTCTATTAAGCCAATATGTAGGCAGTTCCTCTTAGTAGTAGTTCTTGTAAAAAGAGAACCAAAATTGGACGTGATTACCTCTTACATCTTCAAAGACATTTCTACCCCATGATAAGTAGCCGAGGTAACCCCTCACTGAAGGAGCCAGAAGGAGCAACGCACGCTAAAACCAGAGTCTTATTATTAAGGTTGAGTTTATACCCTGAGATAGCCCCATTTACGCTTGTCATAATTTCAATAGCAGCTAAGGAGCCCTCAGAGACCAGAATAGTAAGGTTGTCTGCATAAGCAAGCACTTAAAGCTCAAGTTGGTGGATCCAGAAAAGAGCAATGCCGCTAGAACTCTTAAGGTCTTGGATATAGGTTTCAATATAGAGCGCAGTGAGCAGGGTTGAAAGCGGACAACCCTGGTTGGTACGGCAATTGATCTGAATTAATTTACTCGGGCTACCTAAGCAGATGACTTTGGCCATGAGATTCGGATAAAGCTGCTGGACACGAGCAACCTACCAAGGCCTGAGCCTGGATACCACCATAGTGGCCCAGAGAAAAGGTCACAAAAACCCAGTTGAAAGCCTTTTCTGCATCTAGCATTATCATTCAGACCAGGTTTCCATGAGCACAGCCCAATTCAAGTATGGTAATGACTGTATTGACATGAGCAGTGGATTTCTGCCCGGGAGCAAACACATGCTGGTTCTCATCAACTAAATCAGAGATCACTGAAAAAGCCTATTAGCCAGAACAGAGTATAAAACTTGGAATCGTCATTGATGAATGAAATGAGCTGATATTAACTGCAAAGAAGAGATCTTTCCCTTTCTTGGAAAAAATGACAATGTTGATCTCGGCCCAGGAACCTGTTCCTGTAGATCAAAGGAGTTAAACAGTTCACATAAGACCGGAACCAAAAATTTGATAATCTGAGATAAATTTCTAATGGGATTTGATTGGAGCAACAAGTCTTGCCACGTGCCAGCTGACCAATTGCTGTCACAACTTCAGAGGGGAAAATTGGGCCCTCTAACCTGAGCTACTGTTAGATAGATATCTTCCAGTGGTGATAAGCCCAAAAGAACTGATCAGTTCGGTCATTGGAGGGGACCACTTCTCCATTTTAAAGCTTCTGATATAAACTATGAAACTCCTCTCAAATAAGTCTGTGATCAGTCACTTTCTCACCTTTAGCATTCATGATCCCTCAAATAATAGAAGCATTAGACCTATCTCTGACCCTGAAAGAAAGAGTTCGAACCATTTCTTTGCTATTTTCAAAAGTGGTTAATTGTTTGGCCACAGCCTTCTCAATTGCAAAAAACACAGTTGATGGACAGAATGTAGAACAATGTCATACATTCACCCCAGTACAAGGATCTGGGCCTAAATCCATCGTTTTTTTGCACTCCACACCACCCTGGGTTAGACACTGGCTATATGCAAATCAGCTCTGACCCTGTGCCTCATGGGAACAGTCCAGTCCGAACTACCAAGCCATGTCTTTCCCAGACCGGAATCAAGCATCCAAGGACCGGTTTCTGGCTATCAGCCTTCATCAGCCTGGAAAGCTTGACTCCAGTGGTGTGGAGAGCCTGGGACTCACGTCTGAGCATACCCAGCCCACTCGGGGTGAAAATTGCAAAAAACACAGTTGATGGACAGAATGTAGAACAATGTCATACATTCACCCCAGTACAAGGATCTGGGCCTAAATCCATCGTTTTTGTGCACTCCACACCACCCTGGGTTAGACACTGGCTATATGCAAATCAGCTCTGACCCTGTGCCTCATGGGAACAGTCCAGTCCGAACTACCAAGCCATGTCTTTCCCAGACCGGAATCAAGCATCCAAGGACCGGTTTCTGGCTATCAGCCTTCGTCAGCCTGGATAGCTTGACTCCAGTGGTGTGGAGAGCCTGGGACTCACGTCTGAGCATACCCAGCCCACTCGGGGTGAAAATTGCAAAAAACACAATTGATGGACAGAATGTAGAACAATGTCATACATTCACCCCAGTACAAGGATCTGGGCCTAAATCCATCGTTTTTTTGCACTCCACACCACCCTGGGTTAGACACTGGCTATATGCAAATCAGCTCTGACCCTGTGCCTCATGGGAACAGTCCAGTCCGAACTACCAAGCCATCTCTTTCCCAGACCGGAATCAAGCATCCAAGGACCGGTTTCTGGCTATCAGCCTTCATCAGCTTGGATAGCTTGACTCCAGTGGTGTGGAGAGCCTGGGACTCACGTCTGAGCATACCCAGCCCACTCGGGGTGAAAATTGCAAAAAACACAGTTGATGGACAGAATGTAGAACAATGTCATACATTCACCCCAGTACAAGGATCTGGGCCTAAATCCATCGTTTTTTTGCACTCCACACCACCCTGGGTTAGACACTGGCTATATGCAAATCAGCTCTGACCCTGTGCCTCATGGGAACAGTCCAGTCCGAACTACCAAGCCATGTCTTTCCCAGACCGGAATCAAGCATCCAAGGACCGGTGAACTAACTGCCCCTTCTCCAGTTAATCAAGAGGTCCCAAAATCTCACAGATCGAGGACTACATGATCTGGATAGATCCTGCTTTGACATTGCATATAATGAAGACAGCCACTCTGCATGTGTTGGGGGGTTTGTGTTGACCCAGTTTTTGCAGATTTCTCTTCTTGCCAGTAATATGGCATAAAACAGAAATTCTCTCTCTAGTCCCTTGATATTGTCGTTTATTCCAAAGATAATTAAAAGCCATGAGCACGGGATAGATGAACCAAGAATAGATTCAAGTGTTGTTCTGACTTCGTTCCAGAAGGTAGCAATGCTCGGGCACTCACAAAACATGTGAAGATCTGAGGCGGCTAGCAAAGAACATTTGCAACAACACTTCCCTGGTTGAAATTTCGACAACCGTTTAGGGGAATAATACGCTCTGTGAAGTGTAAAAAAGTGGTTGCGCCTCAGCCATGCTGGCTTAATGATTCTATAAAGCAGGGTGAAAGATTCCTCCCATAAGTCCTCCATATGTGGTTCTCCCTCCGGCCCCCAGAGTTTTTCCGGGAGGTTGAGATCCCTCTCTCCATCCTCTATGATGTGCCAGTAAAAGAGTGCTACTTCCTTTTTCCCGGGAGGTCTTTCGACTAGGGTATTTTCTAACAGACTCTCCTCTCCCATCATTGCTTTCTTCTTAGTTTGAGTCCGAAGCCAGCTACTTAATTGCAAGTACACTAACCAAGAGCTTGATGATGTTATCTTGAAGTTGAAAATTTCCCAATCTATGATTGATCTTTCCACCAGGAGGTCGCCCCACTGTGTGATACCTGCATCTAGCAATATTCTTTTTACTGTGTTGGCATCTTGTGATGCTAGTCCCGGTAAATCCCAAATCAGGGCATGTTTGGATAGGTATCCTATCCCGATCTTTGACTTTATATGAGACCATTCTTTTAAAATACCCAATAGTGACTTTAATCTAATCTTTTTAAAGAACTTCTGGTGGCCAAACTTAAAGAGAAATCCATTCACTGGAAGATCCGAACCCATTAGCATTGCCTTGTACATAAGCCCATTTGCATTTTCCCAAGGGATCTTAAGTAACATCCTAGAGTGGGTCAGGTGAAATGCCCGAGCATAGTATTCCAAATCTGGCAATGCGAGCCCCCCTTTTTCTCTTCTGCTTCTCAATTTTTTCCAAGCTAATCTGCTGGATTTATACCCCCAGACAAATGAATTTATATTTTGCTGACATTTTGCTAGCTGATTAGTATCGAAGACTAACGGGATGGAATTAAAAATAAAAGTAAATTTCGGGAGGATACTCATTTTTATCAAGCTGGTTCTCCCATAGATGGTGAGCGGAAGAAAGGGCCAAGCTTTCATCAAGGTTTGAGATCCTCGGGAAATACGGGCTAAATTGTTTTGGGCCAGGTGTTCTTGATCTTTAGTAATTATGATTCCCAGGTACCTCAGTGAAGATTTTACCGGGAGCTGAAAATTTAAATATACCCAGTTAACCCTATCGAACGCTTTTGTAGCGTCGAGGGTCATGATGGCCAGGGGTAAACCAAAAGTCGAAGCAATATCCGCGGCTCCCACCAAGTCATGGGTTAAGTCGGCCAATTGCCGGCCCTTAATAAACCCCTTTTGATCCGGGTGAATAATTGACCCAATCTCGCTTCCCAATCTCGTAGCCAAAATTGAGGTAAAAATTTTATAATCATTGTTGAGAAGCGAGATTGGGCGATTTGATCCGCACTCGGCTGGGTCCTTACCTGTTTTTAATATTAAAGCTATATTAGCTTCTCCCCAAGAGCTTGGTGGTGTCTCCCCTCTAATCATTATGTTATTAAAAAGGTTCGTAAGGACTGGGGTAAGAGTAGAATTAAGTACCCTGTATAATTCTCCTGGGAGACCGTCTGGTCCTGCAGCTTTACCCTGTGCTAGTTGTTGAATAGTGTTGGAAACTTCCAGCTCTGTTATAGCTTTATCTATATTTTCAGTTTGATGACTTTCCAATTCTGGGAGAGTTATTTTATTCAGCCATTCATTCCTTTCATTTGAATTAGCATTAAGTTCCTCTGTGTAGATATTCTGGAAGAACTCATTAAAGGCTTCCTCAATGGCTGTATCTGTTGACCTACTGTTGGCTTCCCCAGCGACCCTCACTTCCTTAATGAAGTTTCTGGACTGATCAGCTTTTATTTTCCAGGCCAGCAATTTTCCAACAGATTCACCGTATTCGAAGTGGGCAAGTTTACTTGCCTGCCATCTTTTATTTAACCTTTCCTGCAACAATGTATCTAGCTTGGCCTTTAATTCTATTTTCTCCTCTTGATTATCCAAGAGGGACTGATCTAATGATTCTAGATAGGTCAATTCTTGCTCTATATGTCGAATTGCCTCTTCATATTTCTTCCTCCTGAATGAGGCCCTACCTGTGATACAACCCCTGATGTAAGCCTTCCAAGCCTCCCATACCATGACCAGGGAGGCAGAGCCTAAGTTTTGCTCTAGAAAGAAAACCGTTTCCTGCTTCAAATATTCTTTCTCCTCGTCCTCCAATAGAATTGTTCGGTCAAAGGACCAAAATAAGTGAGTAGGTTTCTGCTCTAATTTTATAGTGAAGAAAATAGCAGAATGATCTGACAGATGTAGAGGCAGATATGTTATGCTTTTAACCTGATCCTTAATTGAAAGACGAAATAGGGCATAATCGATACGTGATTTATGCCTATATTTATAGTTGTGGTATGAGACTCCCATAGTGTTCCCAGATCTTTGTCTCCATAAATCTATTAGACCAACATTCGACATACATCTACGCAGTGTATCCCTCATATTGCTATGTACTACGGCCCTAGAGGTTGCAGATTTGTCTAATTTTGGGTCTAAGACCAGATTAAAATCTCCGACCCATTCAATGCCTTGAGCAGCTTTTCAGGAGTACTGCTTGGAAATTTGTGAGTTGGAAAAAACAGTGAGCACACCCAGGCAAATGTGTAAAACTCTGTCCATTCTGTTTTTATTTTTTGCTCAAGCCCTCAAATGTTTTGCATTTTTTATTTATCATCTCTGCTTGCTCATCTCTGCTTGCTGCTCCTACTCTGTTTCCACTTACCCTTTATATCACACCTATTCATGTATGCATTTCATTAACAAATTTTGTCTCTACCTCTGTCTTTCTAGGTCACAACTCTGTCTCTCCCTACATTTACAGCTGTATCAAATTTACGTCTTTTTGTACATGTCCTCTTCTTCACTACTTTATCTGTTTTTTTCTCTGTAGCTTATCACTATCATAAAATCCACCCTTTCTTACTTTTAATTCTGACTCTCTACTCTCTTTACCAAACCTGTCTTTCTACACCTCTTCTCATTTTGCCTATCTAACTCATCAACTCTATATTTCCCTCAGCACCTCACCTTTCTGTCTAATTCTTCATCTCTTTGCCCCAACTCTAACGCAGGTCACTTTATACCTTACCTCTCTCTACCATATTCCTCTTGTGTAAACTAGCCCTGCATTTTCTTTTCCCTGTCTCTCCTTCAATCTAAAATTTTAAAGTAGTTCTAAACCTCACTTGTTCTACCTCTCCTTCTTTCTACCACCCTGTGGAGCCTGGCCCTTTCTGCAGGGGCACCCCAGATTTTTATTTTCCCTTGCCTTCCTTTGCTGAACCCATTTTGCATCCTCCTAGGAGCATTTTACTCCTGCTAATCAGTGGTAAAGTGCTTGTGCTCTCCCTTCTGAACATGGTAAAATTGGCCTAAACCTGAATGGAACATTCAATTTACCTGTAAGGTCCTTGTATTAGGCACTACATGTACAGAGTGCCTGTAATTAAACACTACTTGGCAACACACATTGTGCCATCCTCTTAAGTAGCACTGTAAAACATGCCTCAGGGCTGCCACTAAGAATGTAGTGCAGTTTAAAACAACCATTTTGGCCTGGTGAAATAAGTCTGTCGCCAAGCCGAAACCTTCCTTTTTAGGTCTCGTGACCTATCAATGCGCATGCGCATTGAGAGAAGCGAGACTATAGGGCTTTAAACAAAGTTTAACTAACTGTGGCGATTTGGTGCTGTGCCCGTGCGCTTTTAGGTCAATGCGCAAGCGCATTGACCTAAAATGCGCTTGCACATCACCAAATCGCCGTCTGTTCCCTCAGCCGCACTCCTCCCAAACCTTTGAAGTGAAGCTTAGCTTCACTTCAAAGGCCCCTGCTGCTTCACACCCTCATCGCCGCTCTCCCTGCTCCGCCCCCTCCCCTGCCCGCCGTGTCGCATTTCTCCTCCCCCTCCTTCTCTGCCTTCCATCCGTCGCTCGGCCCCCAACCTGCCTGCCGTGTCGCATTTCTTCTACTTTACTTAAACCTCTAAACACGTTTTTCTTCTACACCGCTGCCAAAGTAAGTAGTAGCACCATGTGATCGTGTCAGTTTAAATTGTATTTACAATGAAATTGTTAGCGCTTTTATCACATACTACTAAATACACAAACTAGAGTTGTGTCTCAGAAAATGGATTACTTTGTGCCTGGCTGCCTCACGCTGTTTACCCCGAAGAGGGGCTCGGATTGAGAAGAGTAATTAGATTTTTTCCCTTTTCCACATGTGGCAATTTTGTACCACTTTATTTTTTTTTAGGTTTGGGTAGACTGTCACTTCTCAACAAGCGTATAGTTACAACACCCTCTTTTGCCGCTGCGTCTGCTCTCAACACTGGCTCCCACCCCCCCCCCCCCCACCCCATTTAAAAAAAAAAAACGTTATTATTATTCTTTTTTTTTTTTTAAAGGTAGCCTTTTTCAGCCATTGGCTTGAAACGTTGTTAATCGTGTTGTGGCTTAGCACGGACAAGTATTTCACTCTCACTTGATGCTACTGGCTGTGGGTATCTGTACACCCCCAATGAAATGACTATATTGAACTTCACGATGGACTGCTTTACAACTATAGCAGCTCCCTGTGCGTCTTGCTCACAAGCCTGTCACACCTTATCTTCCCTTCCTCCTCCTGAGTACTCCTCCTCCCCAACCACTTGGGTCCTCCTACCCACTAACCCCTTCCCTTGTAAGTGTTCCCCTTAAAAAGCCCATCCTCTCTCAGTGGCTTCTAAGTAGTGCCACAAGTACCTGGTCTTTTCTTTTTTTATTGTTGCTAGCAATGAAATGTCCATATTCATCTGTCCTCTTTTTGATTGCATGTCGAATGAAGGTCAGGAGGCTGGGGTCTATATTAAAGTCCTTCTTTCTAGATCGGGACTAAAGGATCATAATGAAGACTCCCATGCCATCCAGCTTTCCTGCGCCAAAAACGAAAACAGAACTGGATTGAGGGCTTAAGAACTTTCAATATAAACATCCTTTAGTTTCTTTGTCCATCTCTTTTTATTTTTGGCAACTCTGGCGCCGCACTTAGGGTGCACCACTGTGCTCGCTTTTCCACTATTTGCTCATCGTTGTCCTGCATTGTAACTTTAAGTATTAACTACATGGGCGCCGCGCCTAATATTTTAGCAGGCGCCCGGTTGTATATATAGATTTTTTTTTGGGGGGAGGGGGTTTATTTGATAATATATATGTATATTTTTTAACAGTACTAATGCCTCATGTAATCCGGTTGACCAGGAAACTAAGCAAACAATGGCGTCCGTACTCGGCTCGACCAACTCTGTTAACATCTCTACTTTGGTGCGGCGAGGAGAGAGAAGGGCGGAGGTGCGACAAGTGGTCTACCAGTCTGCTTTACTTATCATCCCTCGGTGCAGGGAGATTACCCTTCTGCTGTAGTGAAGTCTGCACCAATGGAAGCCTCACCTACTCCTGCGCTGTTCCTGCTTGGGGTTTGCCAACCTAGGCGTCCGCAGGCTACAGCACCAATGCCCCGTTGGGCGCTTGGCCTGCCTTCTCAGCCTTCCATGGAGCGCGACGTCCAGGCCACCCCTGCAGCACGGTCCTCAATGGCCTTTAACTCACAGCAGGATGCTTGGTTTTTTTCGGGATGGCTTCGACCGTTGGTTGTGTAATGTACTCTTTGTTCGAAATTCCGGAAGAATTGAATCTGTCTTAGACACAAATACAGACACGAATTTAAATGTTATTGAAATAAGATCATCTTTTCTCCGTCACAAACCCTTATGGAACCCACAGGACCACCACACCCACCACCACATCCACCACAACCACCACCCCATCCACCACCACCAACACCACCGCATCCACCATCACCACATCCACCGCATCCACCACCACCGCATCCACCGCATCCACCATCACATCCACCATCACATCCACCATCACCTCCACATCCACCATGACATCTACCATGACATCCACCGCCACATCCACCACCACATCCACCACGACCGCATCCACCACCACACCCACCACCACTACATCCACCACCACATCCACCACAACCACCACCCCATCCACCACCACCACCGCATCCACCATCACCACATCCACCACATCCACCACCACCGCATCCACCACATCTACCACCACATCCACCATCAACACCACATCCACCATCACATCCACCACCACCACCACATCCACCATCACATCCACCATCACCTCCACATCCACCATGACATCCACCATGACATCCACCGCCACATCCACCACCACGTCCACCACCGCCACATCCACCACATCCACCACCACATCCACCACCACATCCACCACCACATCCACCATCCCATCCACATCCACCATGACATCCACCATGACATCCACCGCCACATCCACCGCCACATCCACCACCACATCCACATCCACCACATCCACCACATCCACATCCACCACCGCCACATCCACCACCACCACCACAACCACCACAACCACCACCACCATCACCACCACTTAACCACCGCATCCACCACCACCACCACATCCACCACCACTTCACCACCACATCCACCACCACCACATCCACCACCACCACATCCACCGCATCCACCACCACATCCACCACCACATCCACCACTTCCACCGCATCCACCACCACCACCACCACCACCACCACATCCACCACCGCATCCACCACCACCACATCCACCACCTCATCCACCACCTCATCCACCACCTCATCCACCACCTCATCCACCACCGCATCCACCACCACCACATCCACCACACCCACCACCATCACTACCACCACCACATCCACCACCACATCCACCACCACTTTCACCACATCCACAACCACCACATCCACCACCACCACATCCACCACATCACCACCACATCCACCATCACCACCACATCCACCATCACATCCACCACCACCACCACCACCACCGCCACATCCACCATCACATCCACCATCACCTCCACATCCACCATGACATCCACCGCCACATCCACCACCACATCCACATCCACCACATCCACCACCACCGTATCCACCACCACCGCATGCACCACCACCACCACACCCACCACCACTACATCCACCACCACATCCACTACAACCACCACCCCATCCACCACTACCACCACCACCACCTCCACCGCATCCACCACCACATCCACCACATCCACCATCACATCCACCATCACAGACACCATCACATCCACCACCACATCCACCACCACATCCACCACCACATCCACCATCACCTCCACCACCACCACATCCACCACCACCGCCACATCCACCACCACCACCACCACCACATCCACCACAACATCCACATCCACAACCACCACATCCACCACCACCACATCCACCACATCACCACCACATCCACCATCACCACCACATCCACCATCACATCCACCACCACCACCACATCCACCATCATCTCCACCATCACCTCCACATCCACCATGACATCCACCGCCACATCCACCACATCCACCACATCCACCACCACCACATCCACCACATCCACCACCACCGCATCCACCACCACCGCATGCACCACCACCACCACACCCACCACCACTACATCCACCACCACATCCACTACAACCACTACCCCATCCACCACTACCACCTCCACCGCATCCACCACCTCCACCGCATCCACCACCACATCCACCACCACATCCACCATCACCACCACATCCACCATCACATCCACCACCACATCCACCACCACATCCACCACCACATCCACCATCACCTCCACATCCACCATGAAATCCACCGCCACATCCACCACCACCACATCCACCACTGCCACATCCACCACCACTGCCACATCCACCACCACCACCACATCCATCACCACCACATCCACCACCACCACCACATCCACCACCACCATCACATCCACCACCACCACATCCACCACCACTTCCACTGCATCCACCACCACCACATCCACCACCACATCCACCACCACCACCACATCCACCACCGCATCCACCACCACCACATCCACCACCACATCCACCACCTCATCCACCACCGCATCCACCACCACCACATCCACCACCATCACTTCCACCACCACATCCACCACCACATCCACCACCACTTTCACCACATCCACAACCACCACATCCACCACCACCACATCCACCACATCACCACCACATCCACCACCTCCACCACATTCACCACCACCACCACATCCACCACCACATCCACCCCCACATCCACCACCATCACCACCACATCCACCATCACCACCACCACCACCACCACATCCACCACCACCATATCCCCCAGATCCACCACCACCACATCTATATGTATGTGGCTCTGTGTAAGTGCAAATGCAATGTTCTTGGATTTTCGTCACAATAAAATACACTGAACATAATCTTCACAAAAGTTATTTACAAACGTTTAAGCTATTGCCGTTATAAATTACAATAACTTTTATTTAAGTATTAATTATTTACAAAATTAAAAGCCATTGTTATTTGTAATATCAATACATCTAAATCACGTAAATACAACACACATTGCATTACAAATGCTATAGGTGTCACATTTGCAAAAGTTAAAACTATTGACATTGTAACTGACAAAGCTATTAATTTTGCTACTTTCAAAACCAACACATAAATAAAAAAAGTGTCATTTACAATACCAATAGCTCAAACTTTCCTAATGCGAGACCTATTGCATTTCCAATGCTTGTTATTACTTAGTACTCATCCCTAAGGTAGGGCCTGAAGGCTCCTACGTCAGGCAGGGTTCAAGGTATCTTAAACATAGGACCTGTGTATTTAAGTGTTTAAGTGTTACATGTCCCGACAGTGAAAAAGTCCTATAGTCGTTTTCACTGTTGATAAGCTATCTCTCCCATAGACTACACTGTGTTGCCTTATTACACTTAATAAGTGATATCCTCAGTTTGGGAGCAGGTACAGAAATGCTTCATCCTCCCAAATGAATTGGAATCTAAAAGCTTCTTTAATGGTAAAGTTGGATTTTAACCCGTTGGCTGCTTCGAATGTTCTGCGCCAGTGCTGAACGTTAAAAAAACAGGTGGGGCCGCGTCGGCCAACGGACGTGCGCAGCACTACTGAGTTAGTGCTCGCGACGACCGTTGGCCGACGGCAGGAGCCAACGGGTTAAGTTATTATTCTAAAAAAGACACTATGAAAAAGTTAAACAAAACACATGGGGTTGGGCTCATATAGTTAGTCAGGCTGAGCCACCAAGCATTAACAAAAACAAGCAATGCCTTTTTTATGAAGTTCAAAAAAACTAAATGGTGATCACTTTTTTTGAATATAGTGGTCACAAATAAACTGAGGCTGTAAAGGTACAGTCAGTTTTAACTTTATTTGTTTAGGTTACCTCTTAAAAAGTTAGTATTTTTCTGCCAAAACCAAATTTGCTTTTCTGAAAGTGTCATGGGTCACATGACTACTGTGAATGGCTGTCCTGGGGTGATTTGTTTATTTCTTTCAGACATGAAGGCAAAATGGCATTTGGTGGGGGCAGGGTGTTGTTCTACTGAGCGGGATAACCTGAGGGGGTTTACTCAGCTCCTCCTGGGCTTCCAAAGGTAGCCTCAAAGCTTGCCCACCCCCTTCCTGACTCCTAAGGGCTGTCTGCTCTGCCACGGACAAATACATCTCAAACTTAGGTCTGCCAGCCCATTGTTACTATAGACACTTTGGAGCCAAACCCAGGAAAGGGGAAGGGTTGGGCAAAGGGGGCCTCCCCCACTCACAGGTTAGCATTTGGGATAATGTTAGACCTGGCCTCCTGGGTGTAGTTTCCCCCTCTCTTTTTATCTCTACCTCATGTATTTATAATGGTGTGCTGGACTTTGTTTTCACTGGTTTATGTACTCTGGGCACTTTACCACTGCTGATTGGTGCTAAAGTGCAAGTGCTTCCTGTTAGATCTAGGGGTCTCTAGTTGGCAGAGGTAGGTACCACTGTCCACACTTACCCTTACTCTAGTCAAGGTAAGGAGGATACATTCTTTAGATAACCCCTGCTCACCCCCTTGGTAGCTTGGCGCGAGCAGTCAGGCTTATCAAAGGCAATGTGTAAAGTATTTGTACCAACACTCACAGTAACACAGTGAAAACACCACAAACTGACTCCACAACAGTTTAGTTTTTAAGTAGCACTGTAAAACATGCCTCACGGCTGCACTAAGAATGTAGTGCAGTTTAAAACAGCCATTTTGGCTTGGTGAAATAAGTCTGTCGCCAAGCCTAAACCTTCCTTTTCATTACTTAGAACTCATCCCTAAGGTAGGTCCTGAAGGCTCCTACGACAGGCAGGGTTCAAGGTATCTTAAACATAGGACCTGTGTATTTAAGTGTTTATAGTGTTTAAGTGTAACATGTCCCGACAGTGAAAAAGTCTTATAGTCGTTTTCACTGTTGAAAGGCTATCTCTCCCATAGACTACACTGTGTTGCCTTATTACACTTAATAAGTGATATCATCAGTTTGGGAGCAGGTACAGAAATGCTTCATCCTCTCAAATGAATTCGAATCGAAAAGCTTCTTTAATGGTAAAGTTGGATTTTAACCCGTTGGCTGCTTCGAACCTTCTGCGCCAGTGCTGAACGTTCAAAAAATAGGTGGGGCCGCGTCGGCCAACGGACGTGCGCAGCACTACTGAGGTAGTGCTCGCGACGACCGTTGGCCGACGGCAGGAGCTAACGGGTTAAGTTACTATTCTGAAAAAGACACTATTAAAAAGTTAAACAAAACTCATGGGGTTGGGCTCATATAGTTAGTCAGGCTGAGCCACTAAACATTAACAAAAACAAGCAATGCCAGCAATGACTGCACCTAAACTTTTTTATGATGTTCAAAACAACTAAATGGTGATCACTTTTTTTTAATATAGTGGTCACAAATAAACTGAGGCTGTAAAGGTGCAGTCAGTTTTAACTTTGTTTGTTTATGTTACCTCTTAAAAAGTTGGTATTTTTCTACCAAAACCAAATTTGCTTTTCTGAAAGTGTCATGGGTCACATGACTACTGTGAATGGCTGTCCTGGGGTGATTTGTTTATTTCTTTCAGACATGGAGGCAAAATGGCATTTGGTGGGGGCAGGGTGTTGTTCTACTGAGCAGATAACCTGAGGGGGTTTACTCAGCTCCTTCTGGGCTTCCAAAGGTAGCCTCACAGCTTGCCCACCCCCTTCCTGACTCCTAAGGGCTGTCTGCACTGCCACGGACAAATACATCTCAAACTTAGGTCTGCCAGCCCAATGTTACTATAGACACTTTGGAGCCAATCCCAGGAAAGGGGAAGGGTTGGGCAAAGGGGGCATCCCCCACTCACAGGTTGGCATTTGGGATAATGTTAGACCTGGCATCCTGGGTGTAGTTTCCCCCTCTCTTTTTATCTCTACCTCCTGTATTTATAATAGTGTGCTGGACTTTGTTTTCACTGGTTTATGTACTCTAGGCACTTTACCATTGCTGATTGGTGCTAAAGTGCAAGTGCTTCCTGTTAGATCTAGGGGTCTCTAGTTGGCAGAGGTAGGTACCACTGTCCACACTTACCCTTACTCTAGTCAGGGTAAGGAGGATACATTCTTTAGATAACCCCTGCTCACCCCCTTGGTAGCTTGGCACGAGCAGTCAGCCTTATCAAAGGCAATGTGTAAAGTATGTGTACCAACACTCACAGTAACACAGTGAAAACACCACAACCTGACTCCACAACAGTTTAGAAAGAAAAGTATTTAATCTAAACTACACAAGACCAACACTACAAAAATCCAACATACACTGTTCAAGAATATGGTTTCAAAAAAGTTCTCAAGGTTGCGTTAAAATATTCCACAGTTGTGTCACGTTTTAGCCAACAGTACCTTTAGATGCAACAAAAGTTCCAAGTGAAAGCTGCAGCGTTGAAAAACAAGCGATGCGTCACTCCTGAGACCGTGCGGAGGCGATGCGACAACCCCTCTGGACGCAGCGGGTGTGTTGCGACGAATCCTGTCTATATGGGCAGGAAGGTGATACCTTGTATGGATTCCGGTGCGCAGGTTTTCGTAGGAAGCGTCTCGCAAAAGGTACGATGCGATGATCTTCGGGACGGCGGCGATCTTAGGTGCGGCGGCGATGTGTGGCTGCAGCATCAATCTTCTCCTCTCGCGGCCCCTCGATGCGATGGTTCTGCGACGACTCTTGCAGGGACGTGATGCGGTCCGCAAGCAGGCGGTGCGATGATCTCACCCAGTGACAACAGGCTCGGCGACGATGTTCACAGTGATGGTACTTTTCCTGCACCGGAGCGATGCGTTCCGCAAGCGAAGGATGCATCGGTTCTTGCAGCGGCAACAGGCGCTGCGACGATCTCGATCTTTGCGGCAGCGGGAATTTCCTCGCACTGACGGGGATGTGCTCCTCAAGCGAGCGATGCGTGAAACTTTGCAGAAAGTCTTTAGTATCTTCTTTTGCAGCTCCCCAAACACAGGTACAACTTCCAGAGACACCACAACTGGCCCAAGTATTCTAGGAAGGACAGATCTCTCTCAGCAGAGTTCAGGGAAGCTGGGGGTGAAGTACTTTTGTTCCTGGGACTTCTTAACAGGGAGCCAGCTCAACTCAGGCCCTTGGAGATCTCTTCAAGCAAGGGGACACAGCACAAAGCAAAGTCCTTCCCCTCCCCTTAGCACCAAAGCAACTGCAGGTCAGCCCACAAACACACAGCAGGAGAGTCCTTCCTCTTCAGTCTTCCAGCTTTCTCCTTGGCAGAGGTTCATTCTTGATTCCAGGATTATCTAATTTCCTGTAGTCTGGGGTCCTGTACTTATACCCCTAAAAGTCTTTGTTCCCTTTGTGCAGGAGGGCTCTAAGCCCCGTTCTAGGTGTTACTTGAGCACTTTGTTTTTCTGGTCTCTCCTTTCCTTTCAGAGAGAGGGGCAGGGTTCTCAGCCGCCCAGCAAGAGGTGGAGCAAGCATTGTGGAAGGCAGGCACAGCCTCATTCAGGCCCAGGTGCTACCCCCTCCCACTGCAGATGGAGCTATTCAGCCCAGGGATGGCCCACTCAGCCTCTGGGAGCCACTCAGCTCCTGCCACTCACAAACTAGACAGTAAATTCACAAACAGGCCAAGGCAAACAGAAAGGTCAGACAAGAGAACAGCCACCTTTTAAAAGTGCTGTTCTCAAACACAAGATTTAAAAACCACCTTTCCTAAGAGATGTGTTATTAAATTCTGAGTTCAGGGATACCAGGCCTTTATGTCCTATCTTGCTCCTATGGGAAGGAAGATATGCAGGTAACCACTGTAGCCAGCATTCCCCATGATAGCCTATGGGCAAGATACCCTTACAATAGTGAAAAACGAAAATGGCTGTAATTCACTACCAGAGCATGTCACCTGCTCTAGTACATGCTCTACCTTTCACATACACTGCACCCTGCCCAGGGGGGTACCTTGGGCCTCCAATAGGGATGACCAATGTGTACAGAAAGGGAAGGGTTAGGCCTGGTCAGTGGGGACACTGGCCAGGTTGACATGGCAGTTCACAGACTGCACACAGGCGCTGCGGTGGCAGTCCTGAGACACCATTTTAGGGCTACTCATGTGGGTGGCACAATCAGTGCTGTAGGCCCACTAGTATCATTTGTATCAGCAGCCCTGGCACACTCATTGCACTTTACTAGGGACTTCTTGCTGATACAAATATGCCAATCAAGGATAACCAATTACAATAACAATTTACTCAGGGAGCCCTTGCACTTTGACACTGATCAGCAGTGGCAAAGTGCCCAAAGCATCTAAACCAGGCAAAACGAAATCCAGCACAGCGTCAAAAATACAGGAGGAAGAGGCAAAAAGACAGGGGAAACCACGCCAAAGATGCCAGGTCTAACACTTCCTGTGTAAATTGTGATTCTGAATGGTGATCCATGATTGGCCTATTTGATATACACTGTGCACTGTGTGTGCCCAGGGACTGAAAATCAAATGCTAGTAGTGGGCCTGCAGCAGGTTGTGCCATCCACATGAGGAACCCTATAAACTTGTCTCGGGCCTGCAATTGCAGTGTCTGTGAGAGCAGTTTTAAACTGCCATGTTGACCTGGCAAGTATATCTCCTTTCCAGGCCCTAAACTTCCCTATTTCTACATGTAAGATATCCATAAGGTAGGCACAAAATAGCCCAGTTGGCAGGGTGCATTGTATGTGAAAGGTAGGACACGTGCTGGTGTGTTTTTACATTTGATGAAAGTGAAATACTTACATTTTCGTTTTTCACTATTGCAAGGCCTGTCTCTCCCTTAGGTTATCATTGGAGCTGCCTTGTAACATCTTACAAGTGTAACTTTCAATGGGGATTGAGCTAGAGATTTGGAGTTTGAGCTCCGTAAACTCAGAATTTAAAGATACATCTTTTAGTGGTTGAGTTTTAAATAATGTGTTTGAAAATTCTACTTTTAGAAAGTGTCTCAACTTGTATGTCATGCAAGGGGACATTTCATAAACGTGTATCAGTCACATAACATAGGAAAAGGACGAGGGAGACCAAGTAAGGATGGGAGGGCTATTATTTGCATATAGAAACACTAAAATACAAATAGATTGCAGTAACCATAACAACCAAATGTGCACTGGAAGTGTTTGCAGTGAGTGAACGGCGCAGTGACACATGTGATTAAGAAACAGCGTAAAGCGGCGAAAAAACAATAGATAGTGGGGGTCAAACGAAAGTTTTACAATTACAAGAACAATTTCATGGTTTGTAAATTACCCTTTGGTTGCCACGAATGGCGTTGTGGAGTCAACGGCGTTTTGACCTGTTTAACTCAAGGTCATCATCAGGACAGTAGTTACATGATTCTTGCAAGTGCTCTATAGAACCTGGAAGGAAGAGAGGGATAATCAATTGGAATGAAGCCCAGATAAAGAAGAATCAAACAAGGAACTAAGGAAGATGCTGGGTAAGGGGTAGAAGATACCTGGAGGCACTAGGATTGGAGAGAATCCAGGGGTATTGGTATCCTGCTTGATACGTTTCTCCAAGGGTTTGTGTGTGCTTGCTTCCTGTTAAGATACCTCAGGGTCATCAAAGACTTCACCTGCAGCATCTCTGTACTACACTGCTGGGAGTTCTGACCTGTTCCCTGGTGCCAATTGTAGTTCTGGGCCTTTGGAGGTTGTTTTGCCGCTTGAAACCATCAACATTGACACATTACCCTTCCAGACCCTGTTTTTCCGATGCCATGCAGCTGAAGAAATCAAAGCAGTGCCTGCCCGCAACCGAGGACGCCTCATCAGCCCAAGTTTAGTGCACTGTGTCTCCGAAGTCTGAGACCACCACACTGACTCCGACGCAGGCTCTGCTGTGCAGCTAAAAGAATCGGCGTATTGTTGAACTGCAGCTGAAGAAATTGACGCAGCACCTGCTTGGTGCAACCACATCGACCTCCAACAAGTCCAGATTTCCACACATTATACCTGTGCATCAAGTTTTCCACTGCATCACTCACAGATAAGAACCATATTGGATTTCAATGTTTCTGTTCCCCTTACAGTCCAGATTTAATGCAACACTTCTCCTGCGTTGTAATGAATGTGCTTTTCACTAAAAGGACACACCCAAACCCTGCATTCCCACTTCGGAGGAAATATACCACTGCACATTTAAATACACTTTGAGCAGCACTCCCTAAAGACGAGGAAAAGACACAGCACTCCCTTTAGGCAAGGCAAGAAAACTAATTAAGGTACATTTAAAATAACATAGAGGCAAATATACTACTCCACCTAATATACACTTTGAGTAGCACTCCCTAAAGATGAGGAAAAGACACAGCACTCCCTTTAGGCGAGGCAAGAAAACAAATTCAAGTGCATTTAAAATAACACACTAAAGTTTTATTAATGGAATGGAAGGCCTAATATATCAGTAAATGCAGATTCCTAAATATCAAGTGAACAATTAAATAAACAATTGAAATAAAATGCAGTATATACAAGTAGCAAAGAGTAGAAAATATATATATAAAATGGTTAGGCACACCTCACCAATTGAATTTGCATCATCCTTGCCAACTCAAGCTAAGGAAGCTCTTCAACAGCCCAGGAAGGAGTTCAATCAGGACTCAAGTTCCGTCACCTCCACAGCAATATGTCTATTCTGTGGTGAACTTCCACCTGGCCCCTGAAGGCTCCCAGCTTAAATATAATTACTCAACATTAGGCAAAGTTTCTAGAAAACCTCTCCCCCTTCTCATTTGAAAAAAATGAGCTGGTTGTACGGGTCTGCTTTAAGGCCAAGACGGAGGCTGGCCCAGCTCCCATATTTTGACTCCGAGGCAGAGTTGTACATTCTCACATCTTCCAGCCTCTATCTTGACGAAGCTCCCACTAGGCCTTCCAGAGAACCTTAAACAAAAGCAATCGCTCAGAAAGACCTTGAATGTGTGAATAACCCAAACAACTTGCAAGCACTGCTGTGCACGCAGAAAAACTGCAGCAAGGCAAAGCCAAGAGAAAAAGTTGATACAAGGCCATTTCAAAGCCAATATTAAGCACTTATAATTCTCATAACCCAAACAACTTGCAAGCACTGCTGCGTACGCAGAAGCAAGGCAGAGTCAGAAAACAAGATGACATGAGGCCATGTCAAAGCCAATAGTAAGAACTCAAAATTAACCCAAACAACTTGCAAGCACTGCTTTGTACGCAGAAGCAAGGCAAAGTCAGAAAACAAGATGAGATGAGGCCATGTCAAAGCCAATAGTAAGAACTCATATTTAACCCAAACAACTTGCAAGCACTACTGTGCATGCAGAAGAAAGGCAAAGTCAGAAAACAAAATAACATGAGGCCATGTCAAAGCCAATAGTACTGTTCTACTCCGTGACAGGTCCCACTAAAAGACAGCAAGATTACAAGACAGAAGAGAAGCAGGCATATGCAGGACCGTCCTACATTAAGGCTAGGGTAAAATATCACACTAAAGTCAATTAAAATGGTGGTAGTCGAAAGTCATCATAGGGTGCCAGATCACAAGAGTGCCTCTTTCACTACATGCGTGCAGCAGAACTGACGCATTGCCTTGCCTGCCCCCGGACTCAGGATCCAAGGCATTGCTGTGTTTTCCGACACTTCCCACCTCTGCTGCTGTTTTTCTTTATGGATTTTGATGCATTTAAAAGTACTTTGTGTAAAATCAACGCATTCTTAGAGTTCCATGGATAGAATTGCTAAAACCTTCTGAAAGTGATATTTTCAGTTGTGTATGTTGGAGTTTTGTCATTTTGGTCTTGTTTGGGTTTTATAAAGATACGTTATTTTTCTAAACTTGTGTGGTGTCCCTTTGTAGTGTTTTCACTGTGTTACTGTGTGTGTTATTTACAAATACTTTACACATTGCCTCTGAGATATTCCTGAATGCTCATGCGAAGCTACCATTGGGGTGGACAGGGGTTATCCAGGTGTGTAACTCCCTTATCCTGACTAGAACGAAGGGTCCCTACTTGGACAGTGTGCAAACCACTGCCAACTAGAGACCCCATTTCTAACAGATAAAAGTAACACTTTCCCTACCAGTCCGTCAGTTCCATATGCCACATTGTTTGGTGTACAACCTGAAAAAGCTTTGAGTGTGCATTGTTTCATTAGAAATGTTGGGGTTGTTTTCTAATGCTTTGCACGGGAGCTCACATGGTGCAAACGGACGCTGAGCATTGTTGATATCTGTACCATTCTAAAAGATGGTGCAGAGGGCAAAACTGACGAGTAAGCATGGGCGGACAACTACGCTACGCCCGCGTAGTTTTCAAAGTTTGCGCTACTTCGCACTACGCGAATTGCACATAGCACACTGCGAACACGCGTAGCGCAGCAGTCATTTTTTGCTTGCTCGCGGTCCTCAACGTCAAGTGAGACGTTTTTCTCGTTCGCGATCAGCAACATCAAGTTGGCGATCAAAAGCGTGGAAAATAAACCTCCTGTCGAGATTCTCAACGCGGGGAGGTCAGGTTTCTCATTGCAATTGGTCGTGTATGCTCGCAATGGCTCGCGATGAGAAACTACCAGTCCACGTTGAGAAAGCTGCAGCTCAAGTAAAAATCTACTCGAGCGGCAGAAAATGACAGCTCGCACTGTGCAAGATGCCATTTTCAATGATTGCACAGTGCGGACAAGCATCCGGCACTGTGCAATCTTCACGAACAGCGCACTACGCAGTTTGCGTAGCGCTACGCGTAGCTCCTGTAGTGCGAAGTGCACTTTACGTAGCTACACATAGCGCTACTTTGTGAACTACGTCCAGGGTTACTGACCAGTACTATAGGAAGTCCTACGCATCCTATAATAAATAACCCTTCCCCTGCCGGTTTTATAGCACAGTAATTCAGTGCCACGATGGCACCCGTGGCATCTCGTGATGGATAATGTGCCAGCCAATACAATGCATATAATTAAGGTTATACTTTTATGCATAAAAATAGAGGGAATGATGCTGAGCTCTGCTGAATCGGTACAAAAGGGGGTGGTGATGGATGGAGCATCCGAACCAATCAAACACTCACACCCAGTCAAAAGATCTGGGTTTAATCCATCACCGTTCTTTAGCCCACTCTGCCACCCCAGTTCAGACATGGCTATATGCAAATCAGTCTGACCCTGTGCCTCATGTGAACAGTCCAGCCCGCACTGCCAAGCCATGCCGTCCCTGGACCGGAAACAAGCTTCCGAGGACCGGTTTCTGGCATTTCAGCCGTCTTCAGCCCGGCTTGCTTGAATCCAGTGGCAAAGTGAGCAAGTGACTCACATCTGAGCATACCCTGCCACACTTATGGCGGCCAAAAGCAGTACAAAAGGGGGTGGTGATGGACGGAGCATCCGAACCAATCAAACACTCACACCCAGTCAAAAGATCTGGGTTTAATCCATCACCGTTCTTTAGCCCACTCGGCCACCCCAGTTCAGACATGGCTATATGCAAATCAGTCTGACCATGTGCCTCATGGGAACAGTCCAGCCCGAACTGCCAAGACATGCTTTCCCTGGACCGGAAACAAGCTTCCGAGGACCGGATCTATTGACTGGGTGTGAGTGTTTGATTGATTCAGATGCTCCGTCCATCACCACCCCCTTTTGTACCGCTTTTGGCCGCCATAAGTGTGGCAGGGTATGCTCAGACGTGAGTCCCTTGCTCACTTTGCCACTGGATTCAAGCAAGCCGGGCTGAAGACGGCTGGAATGCCAGAAACCGGTCCGCGGAAGCTTGTTTCCGGTCCAGGGAAGACATGGCTTGGCAGTTCGGGCTGGACTGTTCCCATGAGTACAGGGTCAGACTGATTTGCATATGGCCATGTCTGAACTGGGGTGGCAGAGTGGGCTAAAGAACGGTGATGGATTAAACCCAGATCTTTTGACTGGGTGTGAGTGTTTGATTGATTCAGATGCTCCGTTCATCACCACCCCCTTTTGTACCGCTTATGGCTGCCATAAGTGTGGCAGGGTATGCTCAGACGTGAGTCCCTTGCTCACTTTGCCACTCGATTCAAACAAGCCGGGCTGAAGACGGCTGGAATGCCAGAAACCGGTCCTCGGAAGCTTGTTTCCGTTCCAGGGAAGACATGGCTAGGCAGTTCGGGCTGGACTGTTCCCATGAGGCACAGGGTCAGACTGATTTGCATATGGCCATGTCTGAACTGGGGTGGCAGAGTGGGCTAAAGAACGGTGATGGATTAAACCCAGATCTTTTGACTGGGTGTGAGTGTTTGATTGATTCAGATGCTCCGTTCATCACCACCCCCTTTTGTACCGCTTTTGGCCGCCATAAGTGTGGCAGGGTATGCTCAGACGTGAGTCCCTTGCTCACTTTGCCACTGGATTCAAGCAAGCCGGTCTGAAGACGGCTGGAATGCCAGAAACCGGTCCTCGGAAGCTTGTTTCTGGTCCAGGGAAGACATGGCTTGGCAGTTCGGGCTGGACTGTTCCCATGAGGCACAGGGTCAGACTGATTTGCATACGGCCATGTCTGAACTGGGGTGGCAGAGTGGGCTAAAGAACGGTGATGGATTAAACCCAGATCTTTTGACTGGTTGTGAGTGTTTGATTGATTCAGATGCTCCGTTCATCACCACCCCCTTTTGTACCGCTTTTGGCCGCCATAAGTGTGGCAGGGTATGCTCAGACGTGAGTCCCTTGCTCACTTTGCCACTGGATTCAAGCAAACCGGGTTGAAGACGGCTAGAATGCCAGAAACCGGTCCTCTGAAGCTTGTTTCCGGTCCAGGGAAGACATGGCTTGGCAGTTCGGGCTGGACTGTTCCCATGAGGCACAGGGTCAGACTGATTTGCATATGGCCATGTCTGAACTGGGGTGGCAGAGTGGGCTAAAGAACGGTGATGGATTAAACCCAGATCTTTTGACTGGGTGTGAGTGTTTGATTGATTCAGATGCTCCGTTCATCACCACCCCCTTTTGTACCGCTTTTGGCCGCCATAAGTGTGGCAGGGTATGCTCAGACGTGAGTCCCTTGCTCACTTTGCCACTGGATTCAAGCAAGCCGGGTTGAAGACGGCTAGAATGCCAGAAACCGGTCCTCTGAAGCTTGTTTCCGGTCCAGGGAAGACATGGCTTGGCAGTTCGGGCTGGACTGTTCCCATGAGGCACAGGGTCAGACTGATTTGCATATGGCCATGTCTGAACTGGGGTGGCAGAGTGGGCTAAAGAACGGTGATGGATTAAACCCAGATCTTTTGACTGGGTGTGAGTGTTTGATTGATTCAGATGCTCCGTTCATCACCACCCCCTTTTGTACCGCTTTTGGCCGCCATAAGTGTGGCAGGGTATGCTCAGATGTGAGTCCATTGCTCACTTTGTCACTGGATTCAAGCAAGCCGGGCTGAAGACGGCTGGAATGCCAGAAACCGGTCCTCGGAAGCTTGTTTCCGGCTAAGGGAAGACATGGCTTGGCAGTTCGGGCTGAACTGTTTCCATGAGGCACAGGGTCAGACTGATTTGCATATGGCCATGTCTGAACTGGGGTGGCAGAGTGGGCTAAAGAACGGTGATGGATTAAACCCAGATCTTTTGACTGGTTGTGAGTGTTTGATTGATTCAGATGCTCCGTTCATCACCACCCCCTTTTGTACCGCTTTTGGCCGCCATAAGTGTGGCAGGGTATGCTCAGACGTGAGTCCCTTGCTCACTTTGCCACTGGATTCAAACAAGCCGGGCTGAAGACGGCTGGAATGCCAGAAACCGGTCCTCGGAAGCTTGTTTCTGGTCCAGGGAAGACATGGCTTGGCAGTTCGGGCTGGACTGTTCCCGTGAGGCACAGGGTCAGACTGATTTGCATACGGCCATGTCTGAACTGGGGTGGCAGAGTGGGCTAAAGAACGGTGATGGATTAAACCCAGATCTTTTGACTGGTTGTGAGTGTTTGATTGATTCAGATGCTCCGTTCATCACCACCCCCTTTTGTACCGCTTTTGGCCGCCATAAGTGTGGCAGGGTATGCTCAGACGTGAGTCCCTTGCTCACTTTGCCACTGGATTCAAGCAAGCCGGGTTGAAGACGGCTAGAATGCCAGAAACCGGTCCTCTGAAGCTTGTTTCCGGTCCAGGGAAGACATGGCTTGGCAGTTCGGGCTGGACTGTTCCCATGAGGCACAGGGTCAGACTGATTTGCATATGGCCATGTCTGAACTGGGGTGGCAGAGTGGGCTAAAGAACGGTGATGGATTAAACCCAGATCTTTTGACTGGGTGTGAGTGTTTGATTGATTCAGATGCTCCGTTCATCACCACCCCCTTTTGTACCGCTTTTGGCCGCCATAAGTGTGGAAGGGTATGCTCAGATGTGAGTCCATTGCTCACTTTGTCACTGGATTCAAGCAAGCCGGGCTGAAGACGGCTGGAATGCCAGAAACCGGTCCTCGGAAGCTTGTTTCCGGTCCAGGGAAGACATGGCTTGGCAGTTCGGGCTGAACTGTTCCCATGAGGCACAGGGTCAGACTGATTTGCATATGGCCATGTCTGAACTGGGGTGGCAGAGTGGGCTAAAGAACGGTGATGGATTAAACCCAGATCTTTTGACTGGTTGTGAGTGTTTGATTGATTCAGATGCTCCGTTCATCACCACCCCCTTTTGTACCGCTTTTGGCCGCCATAAGTGTGGCAGGGTATGCTCAGACGTGAGTCCCTTGCTCACTTTGCCACTGGATTCAAGCAAGCCGGGCTGAAGACGGCTAGAATGCCAGAAACCGGTCCTCTGAAGCTTGTTTCCGGTCCAGGGAAGACATGGCTTAGCAGTTCGGGCTGGACTGTTCCCATGAGGCACAGAGTCAGACTGATTTGCATATGGCCATGTCTGAACTGGGGTGGCAGAGTGGGCTAAAGAACGGTGATGGATTAAACCCAGATCTTTTGACTGGGTGTGAGTGTTTGATTGATTCAGATGCTCCGTTCATCACCACCCCCTTTTGTACCGCTTTTGGCCGCCATAAGTGTGGCTGGGTATGCTCAGATGTGAGTCCGCTGCTCACTTTGTCACTGGATTCAAGCAAGCCGGGCTGAAGACGGCTGGAATGCCAGAAACCGGTCCTCGGAAGCTTGTTTCCGGTCCAGGGAAGACATGGCTTGGCAGTTCGGGCTGGACTGTTCCCATGAGGCACAGGGTCAGACTGATTTGCATATGGCCATGTCTGAACTGGGGTGGCAAAGTGGGCTAAAGAACGGTGATGGATTAAACCCAGATCTTTTGACTGGGTGTGAGTGTTTGATTGAATCAGATGCTCCGTTCATCATCACCCCCTTTTGTACCGCTTTTGGCCGCCATAAGTGTGGCAGGGTATGCTCAGACGTGAGTCTCTTGCTCACTTTGCCACTGGATTCAAGCAAGCCGGGCTGAAGACGGCTGGAGTGCCAGAAACCGGTCCTCGGAAGCTTGTTTCCGGTCCAGGGAAGACATGGCATTATAAACAGTAGGCAGACATCAGCGGGTTTAATATGTTAATATGCTGGAATTGACCAGACTATAAAAATCTTCCATATAGGAAGGCACACAAGAATCCATAATGTGGTAGGTCTATAGTGGTGCTGTGTAAAATTTTAGGACCCTTCTGCAGGGAACTAGAAGATAAATACTCTAAATATACTTTCTATGTAATAAAACCTAGTGGTAAAGAAAAAGTGAAACATTGTCACAATTCCTACCAAGGAATACACTTGGGTTCTTGTGTATAACTGTGTTGGAAAAAAATATTTGTGGAGGCCCTTTTCCCTGAAGTCGTGTGTGGGCTAGTGAGTCCTTGTAGTTAAGTGGATGGGCACTTTGCACATGTATTTCTGCATGTCTCCCTTTTCGCTTGTCTTTGTTTGTTTCACAATACCCCTCCTAGAGGCTGCTTATCCTTGTGTTTTGCTGTGGTCCATAATACTCCCCACAATTGTCTGGAAGTCATTCACGTGTTTGATTAGGAGGTGTTTGTTATAAGGTTGTGGCTTTAGTGCACCGTGTTATAAAAGCAGGTATTGAGCACTTTCTGAGCCTTACTTAGCCTTTGAATAGGGCGATTTCTGATTTGAATTGTATTCTAGAGGTAAGGTGAATAGTCTGGGAATTGTTTGCATCTCATCTGTCTCCTTTAAAGGTGATATTGATGACCCCAAGATAGAGGATCTATCTCATATACGGGGTGGCCAGTGTTAGGAACCCTTCCTCTAGAAGAATCCTGTTTTTTCCCTTTGATAAGTGATACACAGGGCCATGCAGGGTCTTTGTTGGATCATGGATAGCTAGTGTAGTGTTGTCACAGCACTTAGGGGCATCAGCTGAAGTTCTTTGGCTTATGTCTCTCATCGTTGATTTTCAACCTTTGCATTCGGTTCTGCCTGGTAGTTCATAGACCTCCTTCTGTTATAATACTGAAAACACATCTCTCTATTTGAAGATGCCTAACACCATTAAGATAAGTAGACTGAGAACATGCTTCTACGAGATACATGCTTAGATACCCGTGGTTTGCACATGGAGGAATCATACGAAAGAGAATACAACCTGCTCCACAGCAGATTCTGGGACTTAGCTTAGCCCCTGGATGGTTTCGGCCCCAATGCTTTCCTCTGTATCATATTCCTGAGCATTTATGCTGATTTCCAACTCACTTTCAAAGATTTATTGAGCAAGAAATCCCAAACTATGGGCTACATAGGGAGACTTGAAATCTAAAACTGTCAAAAAGAAACAAGCTTAGCCCGGATTTGCACCTAGGTTTGGGCAAGCACCCCATCGAACAGACATAACCCCCTAACCGTTAAAAATTAGGAGTTCCAATTTTCTCCAGAACCCACCTGATGTGCTGTTCGATGCCCACAGCATGCCCATCCCCTTCTATGCGTGATTAGTGTGCTCTATCTGCTTTATATAATTGTCTCTGTATTTTATATAATGACTACACTGTCAATCTTATTTCAAGTTTGGAGTCAATACCTGTTCCAAACCCCCTGGAGCATTTTAGGGCTTTCACAAAGTATTACAGCTGTGTATGCCCTTGATTAGTCTTCAATAGCAATCAGTAGTCGATACATTTTGAAGATGTGTTTTCCAACTGTGTTGCCAATGGAATTACTGCTTGCAATCTACTTTGCAGTCAACATTTCCTCCAAGTAGGATCTGAAAGAAATTGCACATGCAAAACTCAGAACTAAGGGCCAAATGAATCAAGCATTTTTCCGGTCGCAAATGGCCCGATTCTGTGACCAGAAAAATAAATTTTGGTATGTATCATTCCCAAACTGTGAATAGACACCAGTGCGGTATTAGGAAGGGTCGTGTTTAGGGTGTTCCTTCCAAATACTGAATCGCAGTGGTATGAAAGAATGTTTACTGACCAAATCGGGGTCTCTAAACATTCGCATTTTAGAAACTACTTCAAGTAGGTGGTAACCTATTCACAAATGGGAAGCGGTTCCCAAGTGACCCCTTTCCCTTAGTGAATGATTGCGAAAATGTTGTTGAAGACAAATCCAGTCCCACTTTTAAAAAATGAAGAAAAAAAAACTTTTCATTTTTCTTCTTTAAACACATCCCTTAAGAAAAACAAGCTGCATTTAAAAAAAAAATGCTTTATTTAGAAACAATCACAGTTGGCTAATCGCTGTTTCCTAATATTGATGCATGTGGCCCTAAGTCTTATTTCCACTCATCCTGTCATATGTGGAAAGTGAAAAAAAAAACAGGTGCAAATAAAAATGTGCACCTAATTTTTTACCATTCGGAATGATGGATAACACTCCTGTAAATTGTACTTCTATCTTACGTACTGTGTGTGCTAAGCTACTATGTGCTCCTAGACACGGGCAATGCAAATAGCAAAAATAAAATGAAAAAAAAACCAATCCTATTCCTTAAAGCGTTTTTATGCATTTGAAAACACAGAAATGAACATCATATTGACAATATGCGTTCATTAAAATGTCCAACTAAATGTTTTCTGTGCAAGAAGAACGTGCGACATATTCTTATTGAGTGAAAATGGCATGTTAAGCCTTCGTCAAATGGAAATTAACCAATCGATCGAGGGTGCGCAAATGGAGGTTCATTGATCTGTGCCAGGACAGGAAGCTCCGAGCTGCCAGAACCTTGAGCTCAGAGTCATGTCTCTGCTGGCTCAGAATCCGGTGCGAGATATATTAACGAGTTATTACAACTTCTTCAAAGCAGAATAAACTGGGCCTTGCGATTGTTTTATGGCTCTGCACTGCTTATAGCAAGTCTTCCTGCCAGAAGGACCTGAAAAAGAACATCTCGCTAGTTTCATTCACTCCCTGTAGGTATCAAATCAGAAATGCCAATCCACTTACTTTTTGAAGAATCTAAAGCAGGTTTGTTTGTTTCTTTCTGATTGCAGGCTTGCACCGGTGGTGGTTGTGCATTCAGCGATGTTAGTGCGGCAGCGACGGAGGAGAGCACGCCAGAGGGAGTGCTGGCTCCTAACATCATGTCCTATTCGCCTGACTCATTCAATGTTTCCTGGACCAATCCAGAGTTCCCAAACGGTGAGTGAAGTCCTTTGGTCTCCAGTGAAGAAGAGGGATCAGTGAAGCTCTATTTATTTCCTTAACTGCAGATTTTTATGTGATGCTTTGTTATAATTACCATTACTGCTAAGAGTAGAACATAGGAAGGTAGACTGCCAATCAGAATGCTTCATTTGCATTGTTTAATTGCATCTATAGGTCCTCGGTGCAATCATTCTGACACTCTAGCTTGCCTTGCCCTGTGTCCTCTCATCCTGACTTCCACCTGAGTGATGTACCTTCTACTGTTGCCTGGTTTAGGCTCACAGTAGGTATTAGAGATAACCCTAGCTGTGGAGAGCTTACAAATACCCCTTTCTGTGCTCAACACGGATTTGCCTGACTCTCCCATGCTTATAACACAAATTGAGGGTCACTTTACAGGCACGGTGCACCAGGCTTACCTCTTTTGAAGACGAATACGACCCAGCTGCTGCAGAGCACCCAGAAAAATGAAGAAACAGTATGTTACTTTTTCCAAGTTCTCTATTGTAATTGGGCTTATTCTCCTCGTCAGCTGTGCAGGGGCGGAGCTGCTCCACCATTTTTAGTTTTCAATTGCTGGCCTGGAGACAGCCAAAGCTGTGCCATGCACCAAAGAAGCTGTTTTATAAGTACAATACAAGGAGCTGAACTCAACCCTGGACAGGCATAATCTACTGTTTTGGGCTCCAAATAGCCTTAGTATCTCTTGCTGTCTCCTATCATTTCCCCTTTAGCTGAGGATGTGCAATGACACTCGTTAAAGTTCAGCTGTTGGCCTCAACGGAAGGCCCCTTTTGGAGAGGGTTCGCATATGAAACCTGCATACAAATGTTCAGTGCCTCACACCAAAGGTGAAACTAGTGAAATGAACATATATCAAGCACACCTTACTCAATCCTGAATTGAAAATGTAGGGTTTCCAAAATGCTTTTTAGGTATGATGTAATGGTTGGGGTTGAGATTTAGTGTGACATTCTTCACTGGATGATGCTTTTAAAATCAGCTTTAAAAGTGTCTGTGATACAGACTAGCAACAAAAACAACAAACCACTTTATTCGGTTATTAAAAACCATAAAAGTACCATAAAAAAACGATACAAAAGTCACATATAACACACAATAAAATATTATATCCAAATCATCAAGAATGAGGGCGACAAAATACAGTACTGGAGGCTATAAATCAGAATTCATGAGGTTAAAACAAGGCATCATACTATAAATAAATCAGTGTAAAAAGGCAAGTGATTCAAAATTAAAAAATAAAATACCCTTTACAAATACACATTGGATAGTATAGGGAGCCGTTGTTTCCTTAGTCTGACAGCTGCAACGAAGAAGCTAGCAATGTTAAAAATCTCCAATGGGTCATTAAGCAGTTGAAGTACAGTAAAGCAGGTTTGACCTGAGCAAAGCCTTTCCTCTTAAGTATTGGAACGAGGAACCTCCTACGAATATCATGATAGTGGTCACAGAACATAGTAAAATGCATTGTGTCCTGAGTCGAGAAATTGTCACAAGTACAAGGACCTAGGTCACTCATCCTACACCAAACTTGTGAGTTACCCAGAAAAAAAGTGAATCAGGTTAAAGCGAAATCTGGTTTCAACAATTACTAACGACCATGAGCTTTCAAATATTTCTGAATACAGGATTATGGGCCATATGTATCAAACAAATTAGCATTCGCAAAGGCCGAAATTCACAGAATTTCGGCCTTTGCGAATGCTAATTTGATAAATGGTATGTATGAAACATTTTGGCAGCAAAATAAGGAATCGCAAAATTTGCCATTCCTTATTTTGCGATTGCACTTAAGGAATCACAAATTTAGCGATTCCTTAAATGCAATGTATCAAAGAAAAATAAATTAAAAAATGCCCATAAGGATACGCAAATTACCACCAACTTCTAGTTGGTGGTAAGTTGCAAATTCTTTTCAAAAAGCAATTTTCTTAAAATCCAAAGGTGCCATATGATGCTCATACATGCCCTTAGGGCATGTATGTGCGCCATATGCCTACACATGTCATTTTCAGGGGTGCAGCAGGGTGTTCTTGTGACACCCCTGCACCCTTGAAAATATTCGCAATTTGCGATTAGCAAATTGCTAATCGCAAATTTCCCCTTCATTCCTATGGGCCTCCTGGCCCATAGAAATGAATGGGAAATTTGCGATTAGCAATTTGCTAATCGCAATTTAGGAATCGCTAAAAAGAAGCGATTTCCTACATGCATACCATTTTGCGATTTCTAAATAGCGATTCCTTAAAAATCGCTATTTAGGAATCGCAAAACGGTATGTTGATACATATGGCCCTATATGAGGTAAGCTTCAATACCCAGTAGAACTGAAATGTTACTGCATCGAAGATTGTTCATTGAAGCCTAATTCATACTCCTTGTGTTCTTTAATCAGATAAATAGACAATGCCCTACAAAACCTGTTTTTTTAGTAAATATACATTATAGAGAGGGGTATTTCGAGTTCTCCAAGTCATGACTCAAGGGGCTCCCAGTCGAAATGTGGGCTAGCTTCAGAACAGCCTGCCTCACTCACAAAGTGTTGCACACCAGCAAACCCGAATATGGTCAAACTCAAACAAGCCGGTCAGACCAGGAACCTCAGAAGCTCGAACTCTTTTCTACTCATTACGCTGAAAACTCGAAAACAAAAAACGGCGGCCCGATCCTTCTCTGGGAGCCCGCCCAAAATATGGAACTCTATTCCCCCTCACATCAGAACTATTCCCTCGTTTGTAAAATTCAAAAGGCAGCTCAAAGTCCTGTTCCTCGACCGCTCCCTAGGGAACCGTTAGGAGTAGTAGGAGCGCGGAAGCAGACACCTTTCACTGCTTCGACTCTTTGTACGCAAGGCTTCGAACCAGAACTGTTCACCAATGACCTACACTATTATTGTATTAAGTGATTCTCTACACTGTATCTGATGTAAAGCGCTTCAATACCCTCGGGTCAGGCCAGCGCTCTATGAAACCTCTTAAATAAATAAAATAAATGACTTACATCAGAAACTACATAAAAACTGGTGTGAAACCTGAAGCTAATGGTGACAATCAAAAAGAAGAGGCTGACTTCACTGACATGCTGTATAATTCTATCTCACATGTATTTGCTTAACAGCATTTCTCAGCATTGCACATGCAAAAAAGAGCAGTGTCTCCTTGTCAATGGTGTGCAAAGCACTAACCGTGTAAAAAGTATCTACTGCTCTGTTTGATTGATTTGCAACTGTTTCTCTTTGATGGAGTCCATAAGCTGTACCGCACACTTCAGCATTTCCTTGTCCCTGTATTCCAGAGATTCTCCAAATTAACTTTCCCCATTTCAACATTGTCAACTATTTCTTGTTTATTCCTTGTTCCACTTTAACTGTCACTACCAGTTTCTCCTTTTTTCTTGTCTTTGCTGAGGGCATTGCCATTCTTGTTCCTTATTTTGGCTATATCAGTATTACATATTACATCTTCTCAACACAGCACCAAGAGTTTTCACTTATAATCCTAGACTTCATTAAGACACCCATCTCTTTTAAAGATATCTCTGGCAATAAACACCTTCAGACTTCAAGCTGTCCCTTGTTCTCTAATTGAGATGTGCTATCAGTCCATTAGTGAAGGTTGTCACTTCACAAGTCAAACTCCTTACAAGGGGACTAGAAGGGACAGCTACCCAAAATGAGGGTTGTGGTTGGAGCAATATACAGTGCCCCAGAAGAGACCACTTCAGGGCTAGCACAGATGAGCAGTGGCATTGTGGGCACCACGGTAGCATTTGGAGGTTGAGCTGCTGTGATCAAGGCTTTCTTCTGTCACCAGGATGTTCTGCCATTTGAGAGAGCTGCTCATCAGGCATTCGCTGTCCCACTCTTCAGTGCTGTATAGTCATAGTTGGAGAAGTGTTTGAAAGACAAATCCAAGTAAAGAGAGAAAACCAGGAATTGCAGAGTATGACTTTTTTAAACAAAATAATGTTGCCTTTTAAAGAACATTGAGCAAAAAAAGCTGCAGCCAAGCTATCAATGGTACAGTCGGAGAAGTTGCCCAAGGACCCAGAAGTGTGAGGTGTCTGCTCATCGAGCTGCACCGGCTGGTACTGTTCTACACTGTTTTGCTTCGGGCACCACTATAAGTTTAAACCACTTTGCATTAAAATTAAACACCATGAATTGACTTGTGCCCTATACAACGGATGGCCTACACAGGCCAAAACAAAAGCATGGCTGCCCTCCTCCTCTGACACAGTGAAAATATATACAAGGATGGTGGTTCTGAAATGCTGTAGTTGTGCTGCACAAATAATTAGACTGGTATAGGGTCCAGCCATTAAATTCACCAATGGGACAGTATGTGTAGTAATTCCCAATGTAATTGTAGGAAAACTAACATTTGTGGTTATGACTCCTGTTGAAGTGCCTGCTTGACAATGACTCCCATTGTAGAGCCTCTGTCATAAAAGGGGTACCTTATGCCAGGCAGCAGAAGGTTTGTGCCATTGTAAAGCAGATACACATTGGTAATTTTACAGTAAGGCAAAGAAGCTAAGCTGCAAAGTCAGTGGCTGTAATGTGAGAAAGAAGCCAGTACTGGGAAGGGAAAATTCACAAGTCACTGGCTAGTGCACATACGACTGCAACCTTACCACCACCATAACATGGGAACACTACACCTGAAGAAGACCCTACTAATAGAAGAAGATGACCCAATTATTGACTCAGATTCTGACTGCAGGTGGCATCCAGAGGCCAGTACTAGCCTCCATGGGTCAAGTGGCTACTCTCCTGTTTGCGTGCTTTGGTGGCACAAAAAGTAGAAGGACTCTGAACTCAAGAGGGTCTAGCTGACGACAGAGGACTGGATTCTGCAGAAGACCTGCAGAGCCTGGATACCCTCTCTGGTGATTAGTGCGCTATACTTATCAATATAGCATAACATAATCTGGCTGGGAAAAGATCTGGTGCACAGAAGCCTGCCATAAAGCTCTATGGGCTTATAAACTGACCTGAAGGAAGTTTCCCAGCAGGTGGAGAAAAGTGTGACTTCTTTATTTTTTCAACTTCGAAGCTAAAACCTTTGATCAGGATGACCTGCTTGGTGTATCCATACTCTGCTCCATCACAGTACTCCTGAAATCATGCCTAGGTCCCAGTGAACTGAAAACTGTTTTTTCAGTAGTGCTTTACTTTTTCCATGCACACTTTACTTTTAAAATTAAAATATGATATCTATAATTTCCATTACCTAATTATGATGATTGTGGTGTCTTTTTGCTCTTTACTTTTTTCTATTTTTTTTTTATTGGTTTGGGAATCTTACTATGTTGATTTCCTGACTTTAACATTTTAGGTATGGTTGAATGTATTACACACATCTCTAGGGAACTGATGGCAACATGTGCCTATGGCTACCAAGGGTTGAGGAGAGTTTTTGCTAAATCTGTGTTTGACCTAACCAGACTATAAATTGATAGGGATCACCCCTTCCCAAATTAGGAATCCCAGTCTCTGACAGTTAATCTAACAATTTATCAGAGCGGCTAATTAACCACACAGACCCTGTCTGTTTCTATTTTCTGTGAGTTTCTAAATAACAATTTATAGTCCTATAGACCTTAACAAGGCCTATTGCAATTCCCAGTTGCTTTTCATCAAGAAGTAAGTAGACCTGCGGGCATTGTCAGGCTCTTCACAATAAAGAAATTAGGCTTACTGCCTCTGACATACATTTTTATAAGTGTCAAAAGTAGATCTATGTACTTAAACATCAATCTTAAGTTCAATTATATGCACGGACACAACTTCCTGCCAGACCTAGTAAAGTTAACTTACAGTCTCGAAGTACAGCATAAAGAAATGGCAAGAACTAAAATGTGACAAACATTACCATGTGGTTTCACCCTAGAAAGAAGCCCTTACACCAGTCTCAACTTGGCCCTGGACATTGTAAGCTATAGTCTGTAATCTGTTTTGTTTATAGTTGCCTTACAACTAGGACACTTTACTTTTTAGAAACAAGAGTGCTGATATTGATACCACCCCTCATGTTTTGCTCAGTTTTAATAGATGAATGCATTTGGGGTGGGGGGTTCACTGCCTAAGACATGCCAACCACTTTGCCTTCCTCATGCGATCATGCTTTTGTCAGTGCCTCATGGTGATCTTCCCTTTGGATGCTTGCCTTGGTCCCTGACTATCCTGCTTGCTGTCTCACTTGTTGGTGTGTTCATGGTTAGGAGCAGGAGCTGGTGTATACCAAGGACCAAGTTGTAAGGTCTATGAGAGAGATCAGTCTACAGAGTATCCCCCTTGTGACACATCATGCTGCAATTGAGATAAAGAAGGGGAATAAGGGGTTGTGCCCCTGGCAGCCCATTTCCCAGGCCTCAAATATTTCAGTGTACAGGCAAGTTAAGAATTTATTGGTGATGACCAAAGCTCAAAGGCCATATCCCAATAGTGCATGGTCATACTGAGGATTTTCCATCTCCAGCTGCTCCCTACAGCCGAAGGGCTCCCTCACTGAACAATACAAATTTGCCAACAAGCATGAATTTAGAAAAAACAGTTTCTTGGTCCCCACAGGACTGATTCTTGATTCATGCAGACGTTTCTGTTCAATAGACTATCCCTAGCCATCAGAGTGGGATAGCCTGGATCTCCATGAACCTGGGAACAAATGTTGCTTGCTTAAGCCAAGTGTAAGTGGTGCTGCTATCCCTTAGCTCCAGATTGTGGAGGACTTCTTCAAACCTTTTCTGTGCATCAATGCTGCCTTTTCCTATCAACCGCATTTTCACTATACAGGCTCTGGGCCTGCCATCCTGCTAAGCCCTGGTGATCTTTTGATTTAGTGTGTTTCAGCTCTACAGTAGGGCAACAAGGTCCTCTATGGCTAACCAGACTCAGTCCTTGCACCCCCCAGACACTCAGGCTTTCTACTTCTTGCATGGTGACTGATCCACAGTGCCTACTACTTCATGGCACAACAGCAGGTACAGTCACAACTAGAGTCCAAGGGCAGTACAACAAGTCACTCTCTCACTAGACCTCTCTTAGAATTAGGGAACTGGTTATCATCCCTACAGAGAGTCCAGGAGAATTCAGGAGTAGGTGCATGGCCAATTCACCTGACGGGAGGTATAAGTTAATGTTGAGCCTTCTTCCTTTTTGCCAATGGTCTTTCTTAGCTAATCGTGCCTGTTAAAGGAATGATTCTGTAGTAAGGGGAACACCCACCTGATCTAGAGGCGCAAAATCATCTCTCCACTTCAAACTGACACTCACGAAATCAGCCTACTGACTGTCCCATCCCTGGCCAGCATGTTGGGAAAGATTAAAAATGATGACTTTTTAAAATATCAAGCTCATCAGGTCTCCTAGCCTATCTACAACCATTCAGGCCATGCCCCTTTCCCCTAAAAGTTCAAAGGGGCCTCCAGCTGGACTCAAAAGGCAGAATTATGCTATTCATACTTGGAGAGTTTCTTGCCACAATTAAGACCAGCAGAATGAATTTTTCCTGAAATGGGAATATTGTCCATTGGGGCCTTTGATCTACCTGCTGGTGGGCAGAGCACATGACTACTCAGCAAGGCAGTTTGAAAGGTATTTTTTTTAATGGGAGGCTCATGAAATTTTGATTTCCACACAAATGTTTGAGAAAATTCTTCTAGGGTGAAACTTACCTTAGATTTCAATAATAGAGCCAGTACTTTATATACAATAAAGCAATTCCAGACCTTTTGCCGCGTGTCATACCAAAGTTGTTGTTTCATGCCATTTTAAACATAAAGTACACAATTAAATTTTAAGGCCTAAGCATTACTGGGTGTCACGCCACAGCCAAGTCCAAGTTGGACTAGACCTCATCTGTCACAGAGCAATCTCTTCACAGATAGCAGATTGGATGCATCTTTAAGCCATGTTCAACTCGACCTGCACAGAGGCCCTATGTCCACAGTCAGATTACCTAATTTGAAATGGTGGTCCCTGGTTGTTGCAACTCATAGTTAATTTTCAAGGAGCATTACACTGAGTGAGACTCCGTGTGGACATCTTGTACCTCAGCAGAGGTAAAAGAAATAGAGGTCTGAAAGTGAAAAGGAAAATGTTTTTTCATTGTTAGAACTCACATCACTACAACCAACAACAAAAGGGTAACTACAAGTTCACTCCTGTTATATCTCCATTTGCAAATCTATGCATTTTGGGTTATTCTGACACCCTTCTTAGAGGCTTGAGACATTCGCGAACTTACCAAATAAGTTTAAATATTAAACAAACCCAGAAAACGAATAGTCTAAGATGATTATTGATCACACCTTTCAAGCCTTTCAAGTCCCATTTTTTTCATTTTATAAAACTTGAGTGCGTCTTTCACACAAATTAAACAGGTCTTTTCTGTGTTTGTCTGTAGTTTTGTGATCGAACTGCACTATGCTTTATCTACGTTTAAATATTAATCTGTGTTCCCTCTTCCTGACATTGAACAATTACTTCACAAATTATTCACTGTGCCACTACACCAGACTGAAGAGCATCCTCTCATCACCTTTTTTGTGTTTGATGTAACACCCTACGTGGCCATGGGTATGCCCAGAATGGGTATCTTACTCGCTGTGCCACTGGAACCACGCTATACCTGACTGAAGAGCCCCAATAAGGACGAAACCATTCCAGGGTGACTTGTGTTCTGTTTCAGATAAGACCTGGCTCGGCAGTTCGGGTTGAACTGTTCCTACTGGAGCAGGGTCAAGACTGATTTGCATATGGATGGGTCTAGTTTGAGGTGGCATGCTGAGCAAAAGAGTGATGGGTTGGAATGCTATGAAAGCGATTACCATTTGTTAAATGTATTGCAAACATACTCTCATTACCTTTTATGTGTTTGATTAAATAATTATCTACATTTATTGAAACACTTTCATTGCACAATGAACTGCATGTACATTGAATTGCATTGTTTTTGAGAGGCTGGAAGCATTGACTTATAGGACACAGATATTTTGTGCATATGAAAGACTTAACTGGGTTGCGCACTTTCAAGAATTCCCTCTGTATTAATTGAAAAGGAGGTAAGAGGCACAGTTGCAGCGTACAGGAAGCACGCACAAGGGAGAATGCACGGGGCCACCTAACCATAGCTCTGGATCCTGTATTTGCAACAGAACGTTTGCCTCATTAGGCTTCTTTTCACTTGACCTTGGTAGCAATGAGTAGGCTGAGAATAACTAGCTCTAGCAACACGGTACACAAGGACGTAATGGCATAAAACTATATAGCAGTAAACACAATGCCCCTAAGTATGCACACTATAGGCAGCCCACAGTCAGCACAGGCTCACAATTATTGAGCCAATTCTGTAACGAAAATCAAGATACCGGAGTATTGCTGTTTTGGAACCACTGAAATTGTTTTTATTGTTGCATCCCATTCCTCCAAAATGAAGAGTTTTTATTATGAGTTGTACTGTTTACGGTTCTTTATCCTAGTGCGCGGGAACACATAACTTTACAGATCAAAGCAAAAACAATTGACAGTGTTCTTGGTAACCTGCCAAGAAAGGGGTGGTGTCTTGAAATATGAAGAGTGCATTTGCAGGATATAGACAGTTATCCTGCCTCCTATTTTTTGAGGCAGTGGTTTGGGTCTATTCAGATGAGGATATCTTGCTAGAGGTTTCAAGGCAGGGGGTCCTCTTTCAATGGAGACCAGCCTCAGTCTGGCCCACAGGCTTATGATCAGGCTCAGTGGCAAGCCACAAAAGCAGCAGGGTCAAGAAGAATAATACAAGGTGGATTGGTGAGGTCATGTGCTCTCTTGGCAGAGTCACCATTCACGTTCTTTTACTTTTCTAGTTACAGGGTTTTGTCGGGCAACTCTCCCCTGGCGGGGGGGGGGGGTAGATAGGTCGACAATGAGTTGTGTCCATATCTCTGGACTCCTTGGCTGATTGAATTTCAGCAAGTAAAGGACAGAAACATTTACTATACACAATGGTGAACAGGCATTTATTGAAATAGTTATGGCCATAATGTTAACAAATGTTATAAACTTGCATAACATAGTAAACATAGTAACAAAGTACCTCAAATATGGACTTGATATACAGGATGTAAGTCAATGGCCAGCTCCATTGAGTGCAACTATGCACCTCAAAATCCATGAAGATGCTGCCTCTAGGCAGACTTTGCACAGAGGACTATCCTCTTGTGACTACTAGGCGCCGGTGGACAAACCAAATTAGGGGCTCTTCTTAATGGACACAAAAATAGGCAACCCCGAGGAACAGAATTTGTAAGGTTGATCAATAGCGGCAAACATACAGATGTCAAAATCATGCACGAACGCTAATGGCCGAAGGAGAAATAGCATGGAAATTACATTTACGTAGATTTTTCATGCTTACTAGTGGGTTGGTATAAGGTATGGGAATTGAGCATTTAATGTATTCATATCACTACGAATGTTCTAAATTCTCTTTTTATCAATAGGTGTTATGAAAATAAAGCACAGTTATAATTTGTGACACTGTTGTGTATTCGGACATTATATTCACCGGAATTTGATAACCGTGAACGAAAATTGTATTTAGGTCTTTATATTATTTATTCTAAAAGCAACTTTTAAGTTTGTTCTGTATCTTATGCTTTATGATTTTTAGGGGCCTATTACGATTGCGGTTTTTCCGCATCCTCCGGGCCGGCGGAAGCCACCGCCGGCCCGGAGGATGCAGAAAAACCGCAGCGGTCCCACCAAAGACCCACCACCACATTAGGATGGCTGGTGGGTCCTGGTTTCCGTCTGCAGCTTTTCCGCCGCGGTTGGCTTACAACCGCGGCGGAAAAGCTCTAATATGGTGGCGGTGTCTCTCAGACACCGCCCGCCATATTAGGATGGGCTTTAAAAATGCTTTAAAAGCATGTGGAACTTCACTGCGGGGGCCCGTTGCGGGCCCCCTGGGTGAAGGGGGGGTGGTGGGTGCACATGGGGGTACCTGCACCTGTCGCTTTCTGCACACAAATGCAATGGATGCATTTTTACCATTGCAGCGGGTGCAGCTTGAAGCCGCACCCGCCGCAATGGTAAAAATAGAGGATGTGACCGCCAGGGTGGCGGTCACATCCTAATTGGACAGGAGGGAACTCCGCAGGGCATGCGGAGGTTCCCTCCTCCTCTATGGTCGCGGACGGACTTAAGTCCGTCCGCGATCATAATGGGCTCCTTAATTCGGTGTTTGTGTGTTTCTTAAAAAGTAATACAATGTAACAAAAAAAAAGGTACTTTATCCGATCTAGTCCTTAAACAGTGCAACACATTTCATGGTGTTGGTTTTGTTTCAGTTATAATGTTGTAAGTTACTTCCATCCAACTAAATGCAGGAATCAACAAAAGCCAAACTAACATTCACAGCCTTTTCTCTGAATAAGGGTTTGCATTTCTCCCGTATGAAATGTTAAATCATGTTTGTTTTACAGGCATCATAACTAACTATGGACTGTATATGAATGGCTTTCTGATGCAGAACTCGACTGAACGTCATTATCATGTGCGGGGCCTGACTCCTTGGAGCCTCCACTCATTCAGAGTCAAGGCATGCACATCGAAAGGCTGTACAATGGGTCCTTTGGTGAGTACATCCCTGTGCTGCCTTACTGCATGAGTTATTTGTCTCTTTCCTAAAGTGCCAGCTGGTATAGTGCTGTTTTCTGCCTATTTCTCCCAACATCCTAAACAACATGCATGGGCACATTACAGATGTGCATATTTGTCACTTGCATGCAAGACATAGGAATGTAGCTTCAGAAGTGCCATCACTAAGGTTCAGTGAGCGCGGTTCCGGTCTCTAGTGCTTCTTTTATACAGGGATCAGCTTCTAGGCCAATTCTGGCGAATTCCTCCCACTGTGTCTGGTACAGTCTGCCAAATCTGTGACTTTTAGCAGCATCAGTACCAGCACCACCAGTTCTCATTCATTGTGTTGTGTTTTAGCTCTAGCTTGCATAGGGCCTGGGATATTGGAAACTCTGTTAGCCGTCCCGCATGTCTACTAAACAGGCAACCGGCTGAAACAGTTATGGGAGTACTTCCACATTCAGGCCACTCACTGCCAATGTGAAATAATGGCTACTGAACCCGACCATGTGACTGGTGCTGAGAAAAACCACTAAAGACCACTGGTGCACCGCAGCTCCTTCGAGTACATAGGAGCACTGCGGGAGCGCACGGCAGTCCTGAAAAGTCCTTTAGAAAACTCCTGCATCCCAGAAATGGGTAACACTGGGGTAGCTACGGCTGCTGCAGGTAAGAGCGGTGAGGCCGGGTGGGAGGGCCGTCTTTCGAGAGACGACGGCGAGGGAAAATTAAATAAATAATTAATTCGCCCTCATGGTCGTTTCTCGAAATCCCCCCCCAACCCAGCCACACTGCTCTTACCTGCAGGGGTCGCAGCTGTACTGGGGACTGAGTGCACTATAAACTAAGGGTAACGGGGACTGCACCTGAGCCTGATTCACACTTCTCCGGATAACATTTAGGGAGCGCAGGAAGTTCAGAACCAGGGGAGGGAGCCTGGGATGGGGACAGAGAGGGAGAGCGCTGGGTGCAGCACCTACAGGAGATGTCTCCCAGCAATAATTACTTCTATGCAAGCATTGAACCATGCAGTATTGAATACAAATGTGTGATTAACATACTCCATCTTCTTGTAAATTTAAGCACTGGGTTGGGCATTCACTTTATTATGTCTAATGCTTGATTGTTGCATCGTGAGCATGGACACCCTACACTAGCCCCCTGAGAAGCCTGCGACTGCTCATCCTCACCACCCTATAAGACAAGTTTGGAAGAGACTGTACTTGGCCCTATTTGCAGTGTCATTGTAGGACGGACCTAGGATATCGGTGGTAAATTACTTCAACCCATAAAGTTAATGCCCAGTTGCCCATGCCAGCCTTGTGGCTCCTCAAATGAGGTCTCACACCCTTATACAATACATACAATACACTCATCACAGCCTTGCTAAGACCCAGAAAGTCAGGAAAAAAAAGACAAACGGGATTTCTTAACAAATTCTTGCTGCACAGTTCCCCAATGGATTTGGATGATATAAATTTAGCAGGACACTTAGGCTACTTGCGAAATACAGATAGCCTTCTAGTCAATGTGGAAGTAAAAGTGGCCTCCCAGGCTGCTTCCCTTTACTCCACAGACCTGTTGCAATGTGTTCATACTTATGAAATGAGGTGAATTGTGTCATTAACCACATTGAGTTTACCTCCTGGCCTAACAGCCCAGGCCTTCAACCTCTAAAGTGAATGAGTGGCTGGGTGGGAGAAAGCATACAAATGAAAGCAGAGAAAACATCCTCATGACAAAGCCAAGTTCGACCATTGAATTAAGACAGAAAGTAGAGGAAGCGCAATCTCATCACCACATCATAAAGTGTGAAGATCTTGAAAATCAGGATAGGATAAAAGACAAGTAAGGTAACTAAGGAAGGGTGTTGAAGATTCTGCTACTGAATAATACATGGAAGACCTCTTTTGGAGTTTGATACAAGATGAGACAGAGAAGATAGGAGCCTTGAATAGACCCATAGACTATGACTAAACAGATTGTTAAGTCTGCCACCACCAAAGTGAATTTTGTACAAGCATCAATGGGAATAATCACCAGCACTCAGAGTGAGATGTGCATCTTTTCAAAACCTATTGCAGGTGCAGTTCTTGAAGGTTTTTCCTTTAGACCACTCCTAGCCAAGGTGAGACCAAAGGGGGAAATGTAGGCTAAATGTTTCCTGTTTCGTTTGTTGTACCAGTGCAATTAAAGTCTGGTACACCACCTGAACTATACAAGAGGGCCTCCAAGTCTTCTGAGAAATAGAAAGAAGTAGTGGGGGGGGGCAACTTTTGTGGTGGAAGATGGCAAGGTATTCCAGGAAGTATAGGAATAATATTGGCAGACGTCACCAAGGTTTGGGTACCCTGAAACATGATGTAAACACTAAAAAGTGAAGGAACACAGTTGCAGTTGAATGAAGATGCAGGATGGGATCCTGCTTCTTGCTACAAGCTGAGCGAGCACGCACGAAATTTGTCTATTCTTTAGACACTGGTCTGATAACATGTTTCTACTGCTGCGATGCAAATAGTGGCAGCTGTATTTGATAACCAGCAGGTTTACGAGTGATGCATTGGGAAAACTCGCCGCGCAGGTGCAATGTGTGCGTGGTAATCCATGATGCGCTGGCAATTGATGCAGAGATGGCAAGCGGCGCTGCGTCGGTTTTCTTCAGCCGTGATCTCACAATGCTTTGATTATTGCAGTTGCAGGTGGTGCGTCATCTATGCAGTGGCGCAGCAGTGTGTGGAGATTCTTCCCACAGGGCAGTGCTGAGTCGGAAGACAGCCGCAAGTAGGGCGATGCGTCGGTTTTCTCAATTTCTACAGTTTATTCCAGCTCCCAACAGCAGTAATAACCTCCAGAGGCCAAAAAACGGGAACAGTCACCTCCTGGCATGTCAGATTCTTCTTCAAGCAGTGGTACAGTACACAAAGTCCGAAAGCCAAAAAAAACGAGGTCAGCAAAACGAGGAGGAAGAAGCAAAAGTTTGGGGATAACCCTGCAAAAGGGCCATTTTCATGAGGCAGTCTTTCATTAAAGGTGGTTTTCCTATGTAAACCCACTTGCAATATAGATGAACTGTTGGCCAGTGCTACAGTTCAGCACCTAGATGTGTTGTAAAAAAAAAAGAAACAATCACCCCACACATTTTATCTTTATCCAAACAAAATATAAGCATGGCCAAGTACAAAGCTGTCACAGCAGACTCAATGCATGGAAATAAGAAATCCTGAAATTCCAGCAAGATTTGTATTTACATTACTAGATCCTACAAGATGGGAAATGGGATATGTGTGAAACTTGCTTGTTTGTTTCTATTTCTCCCTCAACAACATCACATACTTTGCAGGACCAGGACATGTGAACCAATGATCATTGAAGAGTACAGGCCCTTCAAGAGAAGTTAGGCCAGCTGACCAAAGTACCTTCATTCCAGGTTGAAGAGCATTGTGGGATCCTGCATGGAAGATATGATGCACACTGGTGGTTCCAATGGGCTGCGGGCTGCGATGCGAGGTCCTGCATCAAGGATGCATCGCACAGTGGTAATTTCGGGGAGCTGAGTAGCTAGAATGCTAGGGATTGCGTCAAGAATGCATCACGCAGTGGTGGTTCCGAGCAGTTGTGGGACTGCAATGTGAGGTCTTGTGTTGAGGAGGCATCGAACATTGGCAGTACCAAAGAGCTGCTCGATCTTACGTTAGGGATGCATAACACGGCGCTGGTTCCGATGTAGAGCTGCGAGGAGATACATCATGCTGAGTCTGTTCTGCTTGGACCACAGCAAGGATTACAAAGCACGGGCAGACCCACTTTCAAGGGTCCAGGACAGGGGCGGCACCCATTGCGGGGGCAAAACTCACAACAAGCAGAGTCCAGGGTCAAAGTGGTTGAAGCCTTTTCTGTCACTAAGGCTGTGATCGAGATGCCATCCACTAGCCCTTGTACTCACTCTGGTGATACTGGGTTCAAGATGCAGGTCCAGTCCTTTTCACTCAGGCAGTAGGGCAGCAGAGTGGTGGGTCAGCTGAGTAGCAGTCCTTCTTGCAGTGAAGCAGCAAATCAGTTCTTCTGAGTCTTCAACAGGTCCAGAGGGGTACTGAATAGTTGGGTCTGAGGGTCCAATATTTATACCAGTTTTGAAGTAGGAGAAGGTTTTGGAAGTTTGGAATTTCCTTCCTACCTTTCCAGGTCCCAGCTTGTCTAAGGGCACAAAAGACTAGTGTCAGGCCCTTCGTGAGTGCACTCAGGCCGGTCCTTTGTGATGTACCAGTGTGGTAGGTGAATGCGCCGCCTCTCCTATCAAGTCAGATATGGCCCATCCTGTCAACACCTATTCCCCCTTTGTCTCACTGTCTGGGAGCAATACACAAATGCCAACTGCCAGCTACACATATGACCCAGAATACAGGCTGCAGGCAGCAAATGGTTAGGACAAGAAAATTCCAACTTCCTCAAAGTGCCGTTTTCAGAACTGTGACTTAAATCTGACTTTACCATTAAAGTGGGTTTTAAATTACAATTCTTTAGACACCACACTATGTATACCTACTTTCTCCCGATTGAAAGTTATTATTTATTAAATGTAATGAGGTAATCCAGTGTTACCCTATGGGAAAGATGGGCCTTGCAGTAGCGAAAAAGGAGTTTCTCACTACAAGGACATGTAAAAGCTAAAAGGGCATGTCCAACTTTTTAAACGCACTGCACCCTGCCATATAGAATCATTTGGTGACTTATATGTATTAAAAAGGAAGATTTAGGCATAACAAAAGCTTTATTTTGCCAGATCAAAATGGCAGTTTAAAACTGTGCCCACAGACTTAAATGGCAGGCCTGACTCGTGTTGGAAGGGCTACTTAAGTGAGTGGCACAATCTGTGCTGCAGGCCCACTAGTAGCATTTGATTTACAGGACCTGGATGGAGGTAGTACCACCTTACTAGGGACTTACAAGTAAATTAAATGTGCCAATGTTACTAGCTTCAAGGGAGAGAGTACAAACACTTTAGCACTGATCAGTAGTGGTAAAGTGTGCAGAGTCCTAAAGCCAGCAAAAACAAAGTCAGCAAAAACAGGAAGATGAAAGGCAAAAGATTGGGGGCAAACTAATCCATGGTGTCAGGTCCAACATATGTGTATATGCAAATTCAAACTTAACTCATGAATAAATCAGTATTCACAAACTGTATGCATAGATACAAATTATGGAATCCAAATCCTGTCAAGTTTTTCACAGTTGTACTCAAAACATTTCATAACTCTTCAGCAACCTCTCGAAGGCAATTATGGTTTCTCTGTTGCACAATCTGAGTGGCACTGCTTTTGAACATAACATGGCAATAACAACTGCCCCGGAACAAGCTCCTTAGTAACAAATACAAATAAAATGAGGCTACTGGGCAGTCTTCTCTTTGGATGACCCTGTCTCATTACTCAGTGTTGCCATCTCAGCTGCAATCGGACATGCATTTCAGTGGGTTGAGGGAGTTGGCTGCTCTTTGCCTCTGCAACTATGATTCTTACATGTGGAAATCCATAAATGGGTGTCAAAGTGGGGATTGTCATCATCTGCTCTGCTTTCCTCAGCAACCTATAAACAAAGATTTTCCTTTGCTGCGTTTTTTAGCATTTAGCGCTCTACAAGATTTTAGATGTTTTGTTGACCTCTGGGAAGTCCCTTCGCTTCATCCTCATATTTACTAGACTTAATACAGCTTGATACATTTCCGTGGCTGTGGTATTTGCGGTCAGGAAATTACCTATATCATGATTTAGTAAATCTGCACTTGGGTTTTACTACCGTAAATCCCACTTTTCTGGTCACAAATTTTATTTCCAATTAAATATGGTTTCACAAATCAGACCCACTGAGAGGCAAGGAGTGGCTGTGTGCAAAGGAAATGGGTCATGTCAACCAATAATGCTTTATTGGGCAGGTAGTTGATAGAAACATCTCAAGGTGCTATGGAGACAGTTATCTCAAGGTACATAGAAAGTATTGTACTAAGGTTCTACCACTTCTGCAGCCAAATATTGATGAGATTACCATATCATTTTACACTAGTAAGGGTGTAAACTGTGGAGTGAGAGGTCCTATAGCCTTTCCCCAAATTCCTACTCGTTGTATGTATGTCACAACCATAAAAGTTGCGTTGTTCATCATATACATTAAAGTTCTTGTGAACTAGTAATGTCAGATATACTATTTCAAAATTAGAGGCTTGAACATCATAAGCTCTTTACTGTAATGTTGCAATCTCATTAATAATACCAATATATTTTTGGATTTCAATGTTTATTTTGTATTGTTGTCGTGCAGCTCATTTTTTAGGAGCAATGCCTATTTATTCCCCAATCAGCCTTTGATTGCGTGCCAGAGGGAGGTAGGCAGAAAAGGTTAACAGATAGGAAAACAATGAGAAATGGAGAAAGCAGGGATGAAAAGGACCATGCAAGGTTAATTCAGAACTAGTGAGCCTTGGTATTTGGCCACACTGGCATCCGGCAGCACTGCTGGTGGACTCCTAAGAGAAACTATAGGCCCTTCACTTGTTTATCTATTTGTTTACAAACTAAGCCCTATCTGTATTTCAATTAAAACGATTCCCAGGCCAAATATGTCTTGTGAGATGTGGTTATTGGTTGACCCCAATGGGTTTGACATCAATGAATTTCGAGCTGACAAGGAAGCTCAACCATATGACATTCTTTAATTATTGAGAAATAACTATTTCTTGTTGACTCAGAAACTAAAAATAAGGTACTAGCATAGCTTCAGTTAGCTGCCATGTTTACTTATGAGCAAACCAAGTCTTGGTTTCATAATATGTCCATGGACATCAATTCACTAAAATGCCTGGGGTGATGACATGCCGTTCAACCGGATGTACGACATTACAACGCATGCTTTTACATCGCATGCTTTTACAACGCGAGTTTTACAACACATACCATTACAACGCATAATGCTTTTAGGCGCTGGATAGTGAATTGTTTAATTTACTATTCCAACTCCAATCCCCGTGGATAGTAGGGAAGGTGTTGGATAGTACATTAAACACATTCCCTATCCTAGAGCGCCCCCCAGCGCATTTCGTTGTAATGGTTTGCGTTGTAAAAGTTGCGTCGTAAAGGCACTGCGTGGTAAAAGTTGCGTTGTAAGTGATGTTCCCCATTCAACCTTTACTTTCACTCACACACACATGCTTACACATACATACATGTTCACTCATGCACATACTCTCTTTTACATATGCACAATCATGCACACAACATACATTTATAAGCATATTTTACCTACCTCAGTTGCCTGATAGGGTGACATTCCAGCTAATTGTACTTTATTTTTTATTACACTAGTAGTGAATGATATAATATTCACTATTAGCGTAATAAAAACTGAAAACAAGGAAATTGGAGTCCCCCAACCGACATCCATCTGAACAAGCTGCCCCAATGTTACTGGCACTGATTTTGCCACCTCTAAGGCCAGGGGTTGCAAAGGCAGTGCCAGGGATCGCAAGGGGCAAGCCAGGGGCCACTGCTGTGATATACCTGAGTATCTCCTGGCAGATCACTGTTGTACCAACTAGTTTCCAGTGGTGTTAATGCACTCAGCAGTGGTGTTGTAGTAGACAGCCATCTATGAGACCTGTACCACTCGGGCTCATCCTCCATGGGGGCTGTCAGCTACAGATACTTACTCTCAATAGAACATCTGTTACAGGTATCAATGCTCTTTAGTGGAGTGCAGTCCACAGACTACTCGAAAAATGGTCAACAGAGTTTGCTCCATGAAAGTGGGACGTCCACTGTTGGCTAGAAAGGACCTTCAACTGCAGTCTCCCCTGAACTAGACAGGTGCTGAAACATGTACTGTGGAAACTGCTCCACGACTGTGCACTGAAAGTGCATGTCAGTGATGTTTTAGGAGGCTATTGAGGACTGCATGACTCAAAAGGTAGTCGACAACTGTACACACCACGTTGATGCAAAAGCCACGGGACCTGGCCTCACACTAAGTTCAAACAGTAGCTTTCATTGCAAGCATCAGGGAAAAGATGAATGGAACCATCCAGAAGCAGCTTTGGGCCAGATGTATCAAAGGGTTTTACCCATTCTGTGTCTATGGGAAAATGTGTTCATACATATGGCCCTTTGTGCGTACCCACTTCTACTAAGAACAGTGTGTCAGAGCATTTAACAAATTGATGCATCTTCCACAATAATGTACAGAATATATTGTGTGGGCCTTAGTAGAAATAAATGTGTTTTAAATGTAAGAAGTGTAGTAAATAATCATATTTACCCGTACTAGGTCTGAATGGCTGAAGTTAAATCGAATGACAAGCTGACATGTTCCAAAACTGCTGACTTGAATTAAAATGTTATTTCCTAACCATTCCATAAACATATTTTCCAATGAATTCATAAGTAACATAGGGGCATATGTATCAAAGGATACAATTGCGATTCTCAAATAACGTTTTTTTGAGAATCGCTATATGAGAATTGCAAAACGCTATGTATGTAGGATTTGCAAATAAATGTTGCGAATCCTACATATTCCGGTGTTTTTTACATCGCATTTAAGGAATCACATTTTGCAATTCTTTAAATGCTTTCGCAAAATAAGGAATCGCAAATTTGCCGGTTCCCTATTTTGCGAGGGGCTTTTGGGATGATACATCCCAAAAGGCTTTTTCCCATCCACAACGGGAAATGGGCTTCATACATATGCCCCAACAATGCTTATATCTAATTTTGCAAAATGTGTCTACTGACACAAAGACCACTCTTAACAAATATTTAAAAGATATTTTTTGTGAGGTAATGAAACGTTCTCACAAGCAGATGCATTCTTTAGAGAATTAGAACGGATATTATACTAAATGTTTGTTTTTCGTCATATAGATATTTCAAATTCTACATAAACTATTGTTTAAAGATCTGATAATACAATATCAGAGATGTAGTTTAACGTGGGAAACTCAACTTGGATGAGAAAGCAACCTCTGTGAACCTCAATTTGTTACTACTAAGTTTGACTATTGCGGTCTGTGGACTATTGTATTTTGACGAGAATGTCTGTTCTCATGAAGACATTGAAAGCTGATTGGCTAAGGGAAGAAAAAAGATGAAACATGTTACAAAAGTTCAGATTGTGAAGTCTATAATAGTGTGTGGTACTAGAGTAGGTCAACACATTATCAGAGCCTCTTTAGTCTTCCATGATTCTATCCTTGCCTTGATTCATGTTGCATTGAGACTCCACTGAGTTTCTGGGATCTCTTTTAATGAGAGATTTTGCTTTATTTTGCCTTTGGTACTGAAGCTTTATGCTTTGATTTGACTCTTTCTGGAACTGGAGATTCTTTATTGGTTTCTGACTGACACCTTTCTAGTTCCCATTCCTAGAATAGGTATAATTTCCTTTCTCGAACACACTTAATGTATTTGTATTCAATTATTGATTATATTGATGGAATCAGTTATTGATTATATTGATGAAAATAATGATTGAGATTGTTGAATTTATATGCGGACCCTAATATAGATGAGCTATTAAAAGATAATTGATAAAATCTTTAAAACCATATTAAACTCTCACCATTGACTACAGATTAGAATAGACATTGTGATGATGTTGATATTATGACATACAGCTCCTAATTAATTCCCACCTACGTCAAAGATCCACAGACCTATGACAGAAAAACAGCAGGGATTTTTCCCTGATGGGTTGGTAGAGACTTCTCGATAAACCTATAATTTAAATTTGACTCCCCACTGCTGCAAGTGCATGTTAATGTGCCTACTGCTTGAATTAAGTTTTTTTATAAAGAGATTTTACTGTAACTGATTTTAGATCTGAAGCCGATTTCCGTACTTTGTGGGAATAATATGATTTTGTCCTATTACAGGATAAAGCAATTTGAAACTGTACTGTCCCTACTATTACTCCTTAAACAGCCTTCTTTGAATATGACCTTTAAAACGTCACCATTGCATTTTACCTACGTAGGTTGTATATAGGTCTTCTTTTTAAGTCCACACAAAAAAGTTTGCACTTGTCCGGATAGTCTTCCAATCGTCACTTTGCAGGAAGGAGTTGTTAGTGCCTTGCCTCATTGCTGAATGATTTCTGTCTCAGTTACATTGAGAACCCAACAGAGAAAGCTCTGAAGCTATGAATACTCCTGAACAGGCCTGAGATGTCCCAGATGTGAACTGATGTTACAGCACCAGCTATTTCGGTTGCTGTTCTTTTATTTAATGTGTTTTATTGATTGACAAAAACTAAGAAATGGATACCTCAGGAACCTCAATCTTCCTGCATGATCCAGTGTTCAGTGGATGGCGGAAGGCACCTGTCATTTGATCTCAGAAAAAGACAAGTTATCATAGATGTCATTGTGTTTGTTAAAGAAAAGAATTGTATCAATGCATTCTAGTTTAAAACTGCTCACAAGTGTAGGTTCATAGTGTTTGGCCAAATCCCATTCATATTCTCATTGTTTTTTGGGGAGTGGTGCAACAAATAAATAGCTTAAAATAATACTACAAACTCTCTAATCATAGCAATATTACTACTATTAGCATTATTGCTAATAATCACAAAAATAATGTTTTTATGCAGCTATCAACTCCACATGTTTGCGGTTTGTATGCATTGTAAATAACACAATTTCCAAATACTCAAATGCACCCTCTTGGAACTGGCCCTTTTGCAGGGTCATCCCCAAACTTTTTGCTTCTTCCTCCCTTATTTTTCCTGACTGACCCGTGGGTGTTGGCAATAGGACTCTGCACACTTTACCACTGCTGATCAGTGCTAAAGTGCATATGCTCTCTGTGTAAATTGATTGTATTGTAATTGGTTATCCATGATTGGCATATTTGTATTACCAAGAAGTCCCTAGTAAAGTGCACCGAGTGTGCCAGGGCTGGTGAGGACAAATGCTACTAGTGGGTCTGCAGCTTTGATTGTGCCACCCACATGTGTAGCCCCAAATGGTGTCTCAGGCCTGCCACCGCAGTGCCTGTGTGCAGTCTGTGAACTGCCATGTCCTCCTGGTCAGTGTCCCCACTGGCCAGGCCTAACCCTTCCCTTTTTGTGCACATTGGTCACCCCTATGGAAGGCCCAAGGTACCCCCCTGGGCAGGGTGCAGTGTATGTGAAAGGTAGAGCATGTACTGGTGCAGGTGACATGCTCTGGTAGTGAATTACAGCCATTTTCGTTTTTCACTATTGTAAGGCTATCTTGCTCCATAGATTAACATGGGGGATGCTGGCTACAGTGGCTACCAGAAGTTCTTCTCATAGGAACAAGATAGGACATAAGAGTCTAGTATCCCTGAACTCAGAATTTAATAACACATCTTTTAGGAAAGGTTGTTTTTAAATCCTGTGATTGACAACAGCACTTTTAGGAAGTTGCTGTTCTCTTGTCTGACCTTTCTGTGTGCCTTGGTGTATTGACTGTCTGGTTTGAGAGTGACAGGGGCTGGGGATTCCCCAGAAGGCTGGCTGAGTCAGCCCTAGGCTGAATGACTGCATTTGCAACTTGAGTGGTGGGAGAAGTTAGCACCTGGGCCTGAATAGGACTGTGCCCGCCCCCCACAGTGCTGGCTCCACCCCCTACGGTGCGTCTGATGTCTCTGCCCTGCACTGTGAAAGGAGAGAAGGAATCATGTCAACAAAGTGCTCCAAGGCTGTGCTTTCCCTCCACAATGCTGGCTCCACCTCCTGCTGGGCGGCTGACGACCCTGCCCCTCACTCTGAAAGTAAAGGAGAAGCCAGGAAAACAAAGTGCTCTAGAAACACCCAGAACTGGTTCAGACCGGGCTCAGGGCCCACTTCCCCAAAGAGAACAAAGACTTTTAGGGGTATAAGTACAGGACCCCTGACAACAGAAAATTAGATCATCCTGGAATCAAGAAGGAACCTCTGCCAAGGAGAAAGCTGAAACTGAAGAAGGAAGACTGTCCTGCTGTTGCTCTGCTGGACTGACCTGCTGTTGCTTTGCTGCCAAGGAGAGGGGAAGGACTTTGCTGTTGTGCTGTGTCCCCTGTCTTGAAGGAATCTCCAAGGGCCTGAGAAGAGCTGGCTCCCTGTCCTGAAGTCTCAGGAACAAAAGGACTTCACCCCCAGCTTCCCTGAACTCTGCTGAGAGAGTTCTGTCCTTCCTAGAGTACTTGATCCAGTTGTGGGGCCTCAGAGAGTTTGTACCTGTGCTGGGAAGCTTGAATCTAAGCTTGAGAGACTTTTGCAATTGAAAAGTTATCGCATCGCTCGCTGCGGAGCGCATCCCTGACAGTGCGAGGAAATTCCCGCCGCTACGAATGCCGTCGCATCCTTCGTTTGCGGGACGCACCAGACCGGTGCGGGAAAGTCTAACATCGCTGCGAGTGTCGCCGCGGAGCCTGTCGTCGCTGGGTGAGATCGCCGCACCGCTTGCTTGCGGACTGCATCACGTCGCTGAGAGTGTCGTCGCAGAAACCATCGCATCGAGGAGCTGCGAGAGAGAAGATCACCGCTGGTCCGCGCATCGTCGCCCCGGAGATCATCGCAACTCCAAAGATCGTCACATCGTGCCTTTGCGAGAACAAACTTCCCACTGAACCTCCGCACCGGAATCCATACAAGGGGCCTTCCTCCCCATACAGACTGGATTCGTCGCAACACGCCCGCTGCTGCAGCGGGGCTGTCGCCTCGCCTCCCCAGGGTCTCAGGTGCAACGCCTCGCTTGTTTTCCACCGCACCAGCTTCTGCTTTTGGAACTTTGTCGCAACTAAAAGGTACTGGGAGCTAATGTGACGCAACTGTGAACTTTTCACGTAACTGTGGATTATTTTATCGCAACCAAAAGAACTTCATCGCAACCTAAAGAACTCTTTTGAAACCATATTCTTGAACTGTGTATGTTGGATTTTTGTCGTTTTGGTCTTGTGTAGTTTAGATTAAATACCTTTATTTTTCTAAACTGTTGTGGAGTCAGTTTGTGGTGTTTTCACTGTGTTACTGTGAGTGTTGGTACAAATACTTTACACATTGCCTCTGGCTAGCCTAGACTGCTCGTGCCAAGCTACCTAGAGGGTGAGCAGGGGTTATCTCAGAGGGTTTCCTCCTTACCCTGACTAGAAGCAAGGGTCCCTATTTGGACAGTGGTACCTACCCCTGCCAACTAGAGACCCCCATTTCTAACACACCCTATTTACTGACCTCCGAAGGATGTCAGGCTAATTCAGTTTGCAGGAATTCGAACTTGCGACAGATCAGTGCATTTTTCAGATGTAGGCATTTTCAAAGATATTACATTGATGGATATTAAGTTTATTTTTGCAGCTGTCTTTTGGAAATGTGCCCTTACTTCATGGTCACCTGAGATTCTTTGCCTTTTTATTGAACTCTCTTTTATTGTCTGTAGAACTCAGTGCACTTTACCAATGCTGACCTGAGGTAAAGTGCTTGTGCTCTCTTTTTCAAAATGGAAAAATTGGTATGCAGCTGATTGGCACCTTCAATTTGCTTGGACATCCCTAGCATATGGTGCCACCTGTACCCCAGACCTACAAATAAAATGCTAATCTTGGGCTCCAGGGCACATTGCGCCACCCACTATAGTAGCACTACTTGTAACATGTCTGCAGGCCTGCCACTGCAGCATGTAGTGCAGTTTTGAACTGCCATTTTGGCCTGGCAAAAAAAGCCATTTGCCAGGCCTAAATCTTCCTTTTAAATACTATACTTGCAAGTCTCCCAAAAGGTAGGCCTTACATGCCCCTTAGGAAGGGATGTACTTTTATTGTTTAACATGCCCTGGCAGTAAAAACCTCCAAAGTTGTTTTTCACTGTGGCAAAGCTGGCTCTTCTATAGGTTAACACTATTTTACATTATTACCTTTTAATAAGTGCTAGATTTGGTTTACAAATCGCTAGGATAATGGTTCAGGGACTCATTTTAATAATAATTTAAAATCCAACTAATTGGCAAATTGGATTTTATGTTATCATTTTGGAAAGTTTCCATTTTCCTGCCTAAAACGAAATGGCTTTCCTCCCAGTGTCCATTCATCATACCAGTGTCCATTCATCATCTGACCTCTGATAGCTCCCCCCGTTGAGACGTGTATTGTTCCCAAACAGTGAACCAAGGGCCCTGCCTGGAAGTATGGAGGGGGACTCCTCCCTTGACAGGATGCGCTAGGAGATTGTGCCCAGCCCCTTCATGATTTTCAGAGGATGCTTACAGTGTCACTGGCAGTTGAAGCTCACACTTAGGCCTGTCTTCCCTGAGTCTCCCTAGTCAGGATGGCACCAAATGCAGTGGGGGTAGAGGAACTGAGCACAACTGGTTTAGGGGGTGGACAAACGATTACCCTCCACCCACAGACTGCCAATGGGCATAAACATAGACCCCAAGACATCTCCTTGGAATACTCCTGGATCTGTGAAGAATCAGAAGAAGGGCTGCCCTGCTTGCTTTGAACCCAGGACTCCAAGGGTCAGTTGGCTGACCTTGTGTTTGACTAAATGGGATACAACGTGCTCCAGAGGTCCTTTGCCTGTAACTTCCTAGCTGACTGCACCATCTGGACCTGCCTAGGACCCTGTTACTGGCCTATACTGGAGTTAGTCTCAACCCCCAAGTGGTGCCCTTCACATTCTGGACCCTTCGCTGTTGTTAAAAGTGTACTCCTCCTCTTCCTAAACTGCAACAAGTAGGGCTTAGAAACGTTTTACCAACGTTCTGCCTGGAAAGCCATAGGAGACTGGGAATGCAGCCATTGATGCCGTTGGTCGGCCTCAGCCTGCTGGTTTTACCAGCTGAAGGAGGTCTGACATCTAGAAAAGATTTTTATTCCAAACATATAGGGCTTCAATGGGACCAACACTGAAATTAAGCCCATCAACCTTAAGGCTTTCCTGGGCACAGACTTTGGACTTTGGTTGCTCTGAGCTTTCCCGCCTTTGTCGGCAACCGCACAGCGACCCCGCTTTCAGCGGCTGACCATTGTTGAGCTCCTCTTCTGATCCAGATTCCCAACCCATGTCTCATTAACTGTTGCATAACATTAGGGTATACCCAGTAACCAGCTGGACCTGGGCCAATATTAGTACGTACAACAATTTGTCCAACTCACTGATGAACTTTCTTGAAGCGAAACACAAGGTTAAAAGTCACCCCACAATTATTAAATTGAACAATGACCAGGTTAACTTGATTATCCCAAAAAGTTTATGTTGTGAATTAATCAATTGATCACACGTTCACAATTTCAATTGTTGCTTCAAACTGACAAGGTGAATAAGGTGCTCAATGTAGTGCTTGTGGAGGTATGGGGATGTGGTATTACATAAAAAATATTTACAATATATTACAAGGACAAATGGGACCTGACTAACAAAGTATCAAAGCTGACTAAACAACCCAAGTAGTTTGATGCCATGAATGCATGATAGCTGCTCTGCTTCTGGGTTAGTTGTATAAGTACAGGTCCACGTTGTGAGTAGAGTTGACGTTTTGACCCCAAACACTCTAAGGGGTTGATTGGTTCCTTACACCGGGGTCTTCATCGGGACGAAAGGAGGAGCAACCTACGGTGTAGGTGGAGTTAATATTAATCATAGTACTAAGTGATTACAGAGTGTGCAACTTCAAGGATATGGCAAGGAAGCTCACCTCACTAAAATACTGTTCGGTCGACAGTGAATAATATATGATGGGGCTAACTTACTCCAGATAACCGAAATTATGCGACACTGCACATTCAAAAAGAAGAAGTGGGAGGCACATCAGTGCTCGGTAGGTTATCAAGAATATAGGAGTCAGGCTAAGTTGAAGTGAATACTGAATAGCATACTCACAGATAGTTTAACAGCAATCAATGAAAAAGAGCTTTGAATTAACACAGGCATATAGGCTTTAATCCGATATGTATGAGCTCCAATTTATATCATGGTGCAGAATTATTCAGCGTTATTCTGGGGACAAAAATGTGGGGCATTAAGTTTGGAAGATCTATGCATGATCATGTTTAGACAGGAGCTGAGTCTCAGGATTGAATACTCTAAGTATGTGTGTTGTCATGGCACCCAACTGGATTCAGAAACAAGGATTCCCATGATATATTAATCCTATTCACTGTTTTTAGAAAAAGGTAAAGCGCGGTCCTGGTATTTGTTTCTGCGCTTCGGGCTGAGAAGCTACCCCGTTTTTTTAGTATTAAAGAATCGCGTAACTGTTAATTCATATGCACTATATGACTAAATTGTAATTGTCAGCCTGTCAAAATCAACTACCATATGTCTATCAATCCTGCGCACCATGAACTTAACTGCAGTTCCCTTCAACTATTTCTATCATGAATAGGATTAATATATCATGGGAATCCTTGTTTCTGAATCCAGTTTGGGTGCCATGACAACACGCATACTTAGAGTATTAAAGAAGATTTATAAAAAAAATTACATTGAGTGTAGAAAAGAACTTCAGTTTGTTCAGTCATAGCTTATCAGTTGCTCTTTTGTTTTAGTGATAGAGGCAAATACTGTTTGGGGCATACGGTATTTTAGTTGTGTAGGAATACCTTTTTGAAAGAGAGCAATAGGGGTTACCTGAGGGCCCAAACACTGATCGGTACAGTGTCATTATTACTCCACAGTTGATGCTGGCCATTATATCTACATATAAATGAAATTTAGACCTTGGACTTGATGGCAATGTCCAAAAACCTCAGAAAACCATCTGCAGAGATGTAAGGAATGTGGAAACCCAGTTATTGCCTCATACACAAACCTAATTCGTATAAAACTTATCTGTAAACATATTTTACCAAATCATTGCCCGGGATCAGAAATGACCTTTTGTGGTAAACAGTAATCCCGCGTGCGTAATCAGGAGAGAATGAAGATGAGGAGTAGGACTTTGCATGATCTTCTGTATAGTGAAGGAATAGCTGGCTTGCTAGATTTTCTCTGGCAATATTGATGACCCATTCTCTGTAAGTTCTGCTGTTGTAGCGGAAATCCTTTAAAGGCTGAACCTTGTGTCTGCATGCTTTTTCCCTTTCACTAGCTTATCTTGCCACTCCACAGATCGACAAACGTATAAAAATGTGATGTACACATAAGGCCTGATTGCGAGATTGGAGGACGGGCTACTCCCTCACAAACATGACGGATATCCCATCCACCGTATTACAATTTCCATTATATTCAATTGGATATAATGGAACTCATAATATGGCGGACGGGATATCTGTCACGTTTGTGATGGAGTAACCTGTCCACCAAACTCGTAATCAGGCCCCTAATGTGTTTCTGATTTTCTTATGCCTCATGCACAGAGGCTGCTGTTAGGGCCAGCAAATTGCTTCTCCATTTCCACATACAGTCTCTGTACCCAGGCAGTCTTTGGGAGAATAGCGTACAGTGGCTGAGTCTCACATTTTCCCTTCTCTTTTCTGAAATGATCCAGTAACAACGTGAACAGGCTTCACTACTTGGGTAATTCAGCTTATTATAGGAATTGTTGGCCCTTATTATAAGACTAATACAGGGGTTGTAATAAAATATAATGGGTGTTGGTAATTACTGTAAGTGTGCTTTCCTTGGTGGAGGTCATCATCTGTCAGAATGGATGTATCATGAGAGCACCTCACTGTGCAAAGAATGTAACATGATTTGCCCCTGTATTGCATTCGTTAAAGAATTTGCTGTGTCGACAAATGCCTTTTGAGCAGCAGTTGGTGGTTCTGGTGGTTGCGATCCTCTGACTAAGTGGATGTCTCATGAGTGCACCTCAAGGTGTTAAGAATGTGACATAGAAGCAGTATGTGAAGATTATTTGCCTCTACATGATATTCTTTAATGAATAAATTGTCAAGGCGAAGGCATTGTCTGCAACAGGTGGATGAACATACCACTGCTTAGGAACACCGAGTGACCGTAAGCTACTCCACTAATGTGGGTGAAGCATTGTTAGTATTGAGATGCTTATGACTACAACCGTTCGGTACATATATTTGTACAAATATTCAAAAACTGCAACTTTAGTATTGTAGTGAAAGGAATACCATAGCTGAGGTGTAAGTTCCATAAAATGGTGTATTGCTCTTAGTTACAAATAAAGGTATTCTAAGGTTCTTAGCTTAGATTTCAGGATAGCTTCTATGATGAGTTTTATAGTAAGCCCCACCAGGAGCAGGCTCCCTGCTGCTCAGCCCATGCTCCAGCTGACACTAGACTTTGTTTATTTGCAACAATTTGGAAAATGCTTTTTTATAAATGCGTTTTTTTTTCTCTAGAAGATACATTGTTGAAAACAACACTGTCTGCAGAACACTTGCAGCTTATTACTAAGGTTTTTCATGAACAAGACAATTTTCCCTGTTTCTTATATCAGAATCCCTCAATAATGAGCAAATTGTTTATGTCTACAGGTATTAAGTGCAGATCCTTTGAAACAAGATGATGTACAGGAAAGCTAAACACAATTCATTTGCTTTTTGGATTTTACCTTTTCATGGAGATGATGAACCGTGCTGATGTCCATTTTAATGTTGGTTAATTTTCAGCAAGAGGCTCGAACTTTGGAGTCTGCACCAGAGGGACAAGTGGCCATTTCTGTAGCCAATGTGGATTCAAGGACAATTCAAGTAAAATGGCAAGCCCCTGACAAACCAAATGGCCTCCTAACATATGCAGTATACCTGACGGGTCTTTTCTACATTGATAAAGGTAAATCTTGAACAACATGCTAAAATTAATGGTATAACCCCTAATATAGTTAGCCTTAGCTCAGACCTCAACCATGTACCAGGTTCTCTCAGACACTGGTGATTCCTGCCTTGCTCTTTCCTACTCTCACACATATTCACTTCTACCACCCTGTTCTATCTCATTCCTCTTTTCCCACTTTGATGTGTACCTCATCACTTTCCTACTATTGTACGGCACTCCATTGCTTCGTATCTAGGTTCAAGGTGTGTACAACAAATATATATGGGTTAAACTAACGCCTGCTATACATTATAAACATTACCACTGGAACTATTCAATTGTGCAGCCGCTGCAATTTTCGCATAATTACAGATTATCCCGCATTTGCCACATAACCCATCATCTGCTACATAGTCTGCATATTGTAACAAAAGAAATGTTGTTTCTAGCTCAAACGGTTCAAAAGTTACTAGACACTCAGTGACGTGTTGCCACACAGTGGAAGGCCCTTTGCAAAGCAGGACTGGTTACCTTTCAGTTGTTTCTTGCTATATATGTGTGCAGGAGTGGCCCGTGGAGGGAGTTCCGTGGGGCGGAAAGGCGGGCGGGGGGTAGTAAACACCGGAATATGGATGTTTGGAGGGAAGTAAACAATTAAATAAATAAAACTAAAATTTGGAAGCGCGCGCTGCATCGCATTTTGCGATGCAGGGCGCACCAAAAAATTAGTTTTATTTATTTAATTGTTTACTTACCTCCAATCATCCATATTGCGCTGTTTACTACCCTGCCCCTCCCCCGCCTTTCCACCCCACGGAACTCCCTCCACGGGCCGCTCCTGTGTGTGTGTTAAATTGGTACTAATAAGGAGCACCCATGCCCACATAGTGTTAACAAGTGTAAAAAGTGCAAAATAATGAAGTAATACTATCCAAAAATGCGCTGCATTATGCTGCATAATTTGCCTTTTCTTGCCACATAATTTACTGCACCCAGCCACATAATTTGGTCCTCCCCGGCCACATTATTCCTGATTGTAAGGCTATTGCAAATAACCGAGGAGTTTCATGACCACTTAGAAGAACAAGGCATTTAAAACTATTTTTTTTTTTGAATAGGCAAGGCATAAAGCTTTTTGCACTGTTGTTGAAGTACTAAACTGGTTTGTACTTTTTGTGGTGCTGTCCTCAAAGAAATTTTGAACATTTTCATCATTTTGTGGTTTTCAATTTCGATTTCTCGAAATGCCCGTCTGTTTGGTCCACCTAATCATCTCCATCATGCGTTTCTGGGGAAATAATGACTTTCATGATATGCCATTTGCCAATGTTTTCGAATATTCCTTAAGCTCTTCATATTTTATCCTTGTAGCAACATCTTTTTTTCATATTATTGACACCAATATTGAATTGTTCTTACATTAGTAAACCGATTATTTTAATAGCTGCCTATATTTATGAACATCCCCTTTGTTCCCTTTCATTTATACATTCATTTACGAGTTTCGTCCCTTCTCGCATTCGATATTTTAGAAGTTGAAAAAATATTCCACAGATGCAGACAGCTTTCTGTCAATTTATCAGTTCTGAATCTGTTTTTTGTTGTTGTTTTTTTTAAGTTAATCTAGTAAAACCGAAATTGTATCAGGGTGTGCAGAGGGGTTTTGATTCAAAGGCAAAGCTTCCTGGATTGCTTTCGGTTTGTTGTATAAAATGACTCCCAGTAATGCTGGTCACACAGTATCAAGGGGGTGATTGAATCCTGGTTCCCCTGAAGGAGTGAGGTGAAGTAATAATGAATGATCCACTGAATGGCTTGAATCCAGACTCTTCCCAACCCATGAGCATACCTTAGCATACAGGCTGGAAACTTCCCGCTTATTCCTTAATTTAGGTTATCGCTGTCTGTCTGGTGAATGAACTGTTACTAGTTGTAGGTTGTTAGCATATATTTTGGGACTGCTCACTAGTGAGTTTTATTTTATCAGCATTTTCCTGTCAGGCCTTTGTTTTATTATTTAAAGTGGCATGGCCGCATTTTCCTACGCCCTTGTTTTCAGTATCTTTCACGTGCCAACAAATAAACTTGAGGATGATTTTTGTAATGCATTGAGGATTGGTACTACCTACTACAAAGAGTTACTTTCTGCTTCCTACTTTTGCACGTCATGAAGTATCCACTACCTGTGATGGTTCGTCCTATTCACTGTGTACTTTCCTAAATGATTTTAAGCAGATTTTGGTTATAGCTATGGCATCAGATGTCCAGTTAAACTGGGAAAAATAGGTAAATCTGGGAATGTTGGCCAAGAGTGAGAGTCTAATTGAGGGATAGTCAGAAAATGTGAGTGAGACGTGTCTCCGTGAGTGGTGGTTAGTACAGTGCGAAGTGACCAGAAAATTGCATCATTGACCTCACATTGACTTATTTGAATAGAGAGACATGAGGATGGTTAATTTTTATTTATTATTACTTTCCTAAGTGCCACATGTCCCCCACATTCGTGATGCCAGCAGGTAATTGAGGAGAACACATAAGGAATAATAAGACAGTGCACGTAATGATCACTTTCTTTAATCACACATAACTTTCTGTACTTATTGTAAATTCAGATTTCATCCTACCTATCCTAAAAGATCTCAACTGGCTACTGTGAAATGCCTATGAACACTGTGGGCTTCCTCTCTACCTAAAGGATACATTACAAAGCACTGGATGTGAAGAATAGCAAAAGAAAATCTAGGCTCCTTCTGGGAATTCCTAAAACAAAGACAGCCAAAACATTCAACAAAACCTTCTCATGTCTGGGCCCCCTGACTTTCGGATTAATTAGCTAAATCTATCACATGCAACCAAAATGTCCAATTTTTGTGCAAAAACCTGAACGCTCATCTGTTCAAAATTCACGTCGTACAACAAGCCCCCCTTGCTTCTTTTGACGTGTTTCAGGCTGGGGACGCGTCTTGGATTATGCCCCCCCCTTCTTTATCTAACTCCTTCATAACTGCCGCCTGGTTAAAATTCTGCTGTACTATTTTTCTGACTTTCTCGCTTTTTGCCTATGTTACTCTGTTCTAATGTGACTGGTTCTATTCTATATAAAGTGCTCTTGTTACCCTTTGTGACTGGCCCTGAGCTATACAATCATCGAAAATATTTAAATCATAAATAACAAAGGTTTGCAAAAAAGTGTGCATGCTGATTGCCTTCTAAATCAAAATGAGTAGAGTTACGAACTGCATCAGTTGGTTCTTGCTTATCCTTTCATCTCGTCGCGCCTTCCACAGAATGTGCCTTCTTGGCATTTGCTGAAAAAATTCACGAAAATATATTCTACTTGTAAGGAACAAGACCCTGGTATAACAAGATTTTCTCGATAAAGTTAGAAAGCAAGGTAACCGTGTGCCATATGCATTGAAACACTTCTCTCTGGAGGTAAATCCCTTCTCTGGGATTTATTTACTTACTTCTTTCCCCCCCCTTTTAATTAAATGTCCAAACCTATTTATAGCTCCCTAACTAAACGTTAAGGTGTTACCCTCGCATCAGTAGGAACAAGTCAGACTTTAAGAATTTGCTTTGGCAAATGAAAAGGGCGGTCTGCAAAAGTCAAAGGCGTTATGTCAAAGTATAGAACAAGAATGGAAATAGTTCAAGATTTGGTCTATTATAATAAGAACATCTGTTTTTTTGTTGTGCTTTGAATAAAGTGTAACAAAAAAGTGATGGATGGAATGATTGAATTAATCTAAGCCACTGGCAGTCGCTCGGGCCATCCATTGTTTTTTGCGTACCATGTCATCTGAGTTTGGACCCAGCCATATGCAAATTAGTCTTGACCCTGCTCCAAGGGGAGCAGACCAGCCCGAACTGCCAAGCCAGGTCCTACCTGAAATGGAATACAAGCAACTTAGAACCAATTTCATACTTATGATGAGCTCTTCATCCAGATATAGCTTGATTCCATTGGCACACTGAGCATGGGACTCACGTCTGGGCATACCCGTCGCACTTAAAGAATCAACTGCAACAACAACAAGGTGATGGATGGAATGCTTGAATTAATCTCAGTCACTGGAAATTGCTTGGGCTGCATCTTAATTCATTGTTTTTTTGTCCCTTATGCCACCTGAGGTGAGCCCCAGCCATATTCAAATCAGTCTTGCCCCTTCTCCAATGGGAATAGTCTAGCCCAAACTGCCAAGCCAGGTCCTCCCTGAACTGGAAAACAAGCAACCTCCGGCCTGTTTCACCCTTATTATGGGCTCTTCAGCCAGATACAACTTGACCCCAGTGGCACAGTGAGCATGGGACCCAGGTCTTGGCATACTCGTCTGTTAGAAATTGGTCTGTTGGTTTACTGGGGTGCGAGCAGTTGTCAAGCAGTACCCACAATCATATCCAGGGTAAGGCTCAATCAAACCCCAAATTAACCTGCACTCAACCTCTGGTAGCTTGGCACAGAGCAGTCAGGCATAACTTGAAACAATGTGTAACGTATTTGTGAAACACTTCAAACAGTAAAACAGTGAAAACACCACAGAAAAGATCCTAAATTAGGTTTAGAAAAAGAGAATATATTTGAATAAATAAATGGAGACTAAAACGACAAAAATCTAATCAGAGAAACCGGATATACTGAATTTTATAGATTTAAGTTAAAAATAGTGCCTTGAAGCAAAAAGCGATATTCGGAATACCTGGTCGCACCGGACAGGAATAAAGTCAAACATTTAGGCTGACTGCATTGAAGTGCAGGCCAGCTACCGGGACCATTGTAGGCTAGTTGAACCTTAAATTCTGGTTGCAGAGCGTTACATGGTTCCGATCCAAAACGTGTTGCGCAGTTGAAGCAATGCGTCAATTCTGAGATGTGGCGTAGCTGTAGTGTGAGGTCTTGGGTATCATCCATGAAGAGTCCAATTGACAGGGTTTGCAATCCGAGGCTACGTTGCACAGCTAAGCCCTTGGTTGGAGATGCGCCACACCAGGAGCGATATGTCACTTCTGAAGATGCGAGAGAGATGTGGACCTTCAGCACTGGACCCAATCCAATCAACAACAGCAATGCATCAGTTCTGCTCGAGGATGCGCAGTTCAGCCAAGGAGATGTGTCGGTTCAGCTAGAGGATGTGCCGCTCATCAGAGAAGAGGCATCAGTTCTGCCTGCTTATAAGCACCCATGGCCCACTTCCAAGGGTGTCGGTCTGGGATAGCACCACTTGGCAGAGTAGACTCACAGATGGAGGAGTCCAGGTACAGAGAAAGGTTGTTGGAAGCCTGTTATGTCCCTGAGGCTTCAGATAATAAGACCACCCAGCCAGCTATTGGAGCCACTCTGGGTTCTCAAAAGTTGCAGGCCCAGTCCTTCTCACCACGGCAAGAGGGCAGCAGGCCAGCAGGTCAGCACAGTAAAGCAGGAGTCCAGTAGATTGGAAGGCCAACACTTTGGCAGTCCATTCAGCAGCACAGCAGTCCTTCTTCCTGGCAGAGTATCAACAAGTCCGCAAGTGTACCGGGTGTCTGAGATCCAGTACTTATACCCAGTGGTACCTTCGAAGTGGAGGAGACTACAAAGACAAGCCTTTGAAGTGCACAGATGTCCTGACCTTTCTCCAGACTCACTACAGGTACAGGTACAGCTTGAGCACAGGAGACCGTCTATTCGGGTGTAAGTGAGGCTGGGTCCAGCTCCTCCCTCCCATCCTGCCAGGATGGTCCATCAAGTCATACCTAAACGCCCATTGTGTGTGGCTGTCTAGGGGGAATACACAAAGCCCAGCTATTACCCACCCCAGACGTGATCAGAGACAGGCAGCGGCACCAAATTGCTAAAGCAAGAAAATTACAACTTTCTAAAAGCTTTTTAGAATTGCAGTTTAAAATATGACTTATGATAATGGTTATTCCGGAAACACCAAACTCAAAGGGGTCATCTCTTCTCATTTGGAAATTACTCTTATAACATGTAATAAGGGAAAGACAGACCTTTGCAGTAGTAAAACCAATGTTATGAGTTTTTAACTACCAGGACATGTAAAACGTAAAAGTACATGTCCTGCTTTTTGAATACTATGCACCTTGCTGTCTGGGCTGTTCAGGGCCTACCCTAGGAGTGACTTATATGTATTAAAAAGGACGGTTGATGCCTGACAAGAGGTTTTACTTGCCATGTCGGCATGGCACTTTAAAACTGCACACACAGGCTCTGCAATGGTGGGCCTGAGACTTGTTTAAAGAGCTACTTAATTGAGTGGCACAATCAGTGCTGCAGGTCCCGCATTTAGTTTAAAGGGACTGGGCACAGGTAGTGCACATTACTAGGGACTTACAAGTAAATTAAATATGCCAATTTTGGATAAGCTGATGTTACCACATTTTAGGGAAAGTGAACAAGCACTTTATCATTGATTAGCAGTGGTAAAGTGTGCAGAATCCTAAGGCCAGTAAAAACAAAGTCAGAAAAAACAGGAGGTCTGAAGGCAAAAATGTAGGTGATACCATACCAAGGAGTCCAGGTATAACACTGTCACACTTAGCATGTCAACTGGAACAACAACAGGGTGACGGTTGGAATGCTTAAAATATCAGCCACTCACAATCGTTTGGGCCGCATCCCAATCCATAATTTTTCGATTACCGTCCCCCCTCAGTTTGGGCCCAGTCATATGCAAATCTCCAACGGGAACAGTCCAGCCCGAACTGCCAAGTAAGGTCCCTCTCTGAACCGGAAAACAAGCAATCTAAGGTCAGTTTTGCCCCTTATTAGCCAGGTATATCTTGATTCCAGTAGCACAGTGAGCACGGAACCCACGTCTGGGCATACCAGTCACACATAGGGTGTCAACTGCAACAACAGCAAGCAAGCTGATGGAAGGAAAGCTAGATAGAAAGCTTGAGTTAATCTCAGCCACTGGCAATTGCTCTGGGCCACATCCTGCTTATGCAATATAGCATTGAAATGCTACATTAGATCAAAACTCATGTGACAGTGAAAGAAAAGCAACATGCATGCAATAAAAGATGCAAGCTTGTTTACCATAGGCCTGCACCAGTGCTAAAGCTGTGCCAGTGTTTGCTGGTGCTCAGCACTGGCACTTATTTCTTAACAACAGTGCTTATTTATGAGAGGCCACCACATGGTGGCTCTGTCTGTCAATTTCTTTTGTAACAAACCAAGGTTCAATAAAATAAAAAAAATACCAGTTTGCCTAAGCAATTCTCAGAGCCTGGGTGACCAGGTATTTTTACTGAGTGAGATGGAGTTACAGGAATTGTCACATTTATTTTCATATGATTGTTAATATGTATTGATGGTCCTGGCATTTGGCAGCACTCTATGGGGCTGCCGGTGGTGCAAGCGCGCATGAAATATCTTGGACCCTGGAACCTACTTCTTTTCAAAATAAAAACTGGCCTGCATGCAAATCACAAAGTCTCTTTCATTATTACGTTCTGTTGCTGTATGTTAATGCTGTGTGTCTATATTTCAGAAATCAAATGCTCAGAAACTTTCCGAATTGTCATACATATTTTGGCTTAATATTATTTTAACAACTGTGAAAAGATACCTTAGTAATTCTAATTAGAAAATGTCACAGATTACAAAAAACACAGAAAAAGCACATAATGCTGGAGAAAAGCAGCTCATATTATGTGATTTAAAGTTTTACAATGATATTACTATTTGTCGTCCAGTTTCTTTTTCAAAGGAAAGTCTACAAGCCTATTCGCATTAAAACTCTATTCAGTTTTAGTTACATGCTTACACTCACGGAATCAGTAGAAGCTGCAGTTAGTGTTGCACATCTTGACTGACATTGCCCCATGCTTGGTAACCCTCTGACTCGCTGTTCGAAATTGGGGTCTCTAGTTGGCAGAGGTAGGTATCTTTGTCCAAGTAGGGACCCTTCCTTCTAGTCAGGGTAAGGGGAGACACACTCTAGATAACCCCTGCTCACCCCCTTGGTAGCTTGGCACGAGCAGGCAGGTTTATCCCAAAGGCAATGTGTAAAGTATTTGTACTCAAAACACACAGTAATTCAGTGATGACCCCACAATAGGACACCACACCAGTTCAGAAAAATGAAGTATCTTTATCTAAACTCAACAAGACCAAAACGACAAAAAGTCTAACATACATGTAGTAAAAATAGCACTTCAAAATAGTTATTTCAAGAATAAAGCTTGTTGAAAACAAATAGCTCCACCTGGGGCTATTGCCACGTCATGACAGCAATAAATCCAAAGTACGGCGCAAACTGCGAGTTGCGTGGCATCGGGCATGGAGAAACATGGACCCCCAAATAAACAATACCTTTCTATAACGTAGTCTATGACAATGCACAGCATTGTGGAGGTGATGCGTGGGAGCCGAGGTTGAGGCTCCCTGTCTGCCATGGGGAGGCGAGGTGTCGTGTCTACGAGGAGGCGAAGTGTCGAATCCAGGACAAGGGAAGTCAGTTGCGTTAGCGGTGCGCCATCTGTTTAAGTAGGGTGAAGCGAAGTCAGCGAGTTCATGGTGTCACCCTCGGCAGTTATTGGCCCACGATAACAGGAAGAAGGCGTTGGCGATGACAGACTTGGTACGAGCACTGGCGTTGTGAATGACGGTAACAGTAGGCGTTGAAGGGCGTTGAAAGGCGTCAGAGCTGCTGTGCAGGCCCGGCACTACATCGTGCACTTCACGAGCCGTGCCCCTGGCCTCGGTGCAGGTCACGGCATCACAGCGGCATCACAGCGGCATCACAGGGGCATCGCTGACGGCATTGGAGACAGGTTTTCTTGCTTCTCTCATTTTTCTTCCAGCACCCGACAGCAGGAACAACCTCCAGAGGGCCAAAACTAGAATAGGCACTTCCTGGCAGGTCAGAACTCTCAGCAGCAGAGTTCAGGAGAGCTGGGGTAAAGGACTTGCATCCCTGAAACGACTTCAGAACAGGAGGCCAGCAAACACAGGCCCTTGGACATTCTTCTTCAAGCAGGTTTCTCAGGAAAATTTCAGTTTTTGTTTTTTCCTTGGCAAAAGCAGCAACTGCAGGCCAACCCCACACAGCACACAGCAAAGAGGCAGTACGCCTCCTCACATCTCCCCAGCTCTTCTCCTTGGCAAAGTTTTCTCTTGAGTCCAGAAGTGATCTAAAGTTCTGGGGTTTAAGGTAAGGTCCACTAGTTATACCCCATTTTGTCTTTGTTCTTCTTTGTGCTAGGGTGTCTGAGCCCAGTCCAGACCAGTTCTGTCCACACTGGTGCAATATGACCACAGGGGTTAGAGACAGCATTGTGCAAGGGGGACAAGCCATATTCAGTTGCAGTAAAACTCCTCCCACAACTCTAAATGCACCCAATAATTATTCAGCTCAACTCTGAGTCATTCAGGAAGGGCCAGGCACACCTCAACCCCCCAGTGGCTGTCTACAGTGAATGCACATCCCCAGCCTCTGTGACTGTAAAACCAGAGACTCAATCCACAAACAGGCAGAGGCACACAGAATGGTTAGACAAAAAATGTATACAATATAAAAGTGGCATATTCCAACACACAATTTAAAAACGATCTTTACTAAAAGATGTTCTGAGTTCCAAGAACCTAAACTCTATTTCTCTATCTTGTCCCAATGGGAAGTTTTACTTGTAAGATGTTACAAAGTACCTCCCATGTTATCCTTTGGGGCAGATAGCCGTCCTATAGTGAAAAATAAAATACACTGTATTTCACTATCAGGAGATGTTACACACACCAGTACATGTCCTACCTTTCACATACACTGCACCCTGCCGATGGAGGTACCTTGGGCCTACCTGAGGGGTGCCTTGCACATAGAAAAAGGGAAGGTTAGGGCCAGGCACATGGGTGCACTTGCCAGGTCAAAATGGCAGCTCAAAACTGTGTGCAGACACTGCATTGTCAGGCCTGAGTTACATTTGCAGGGCTACTTGTGTGGGTGGCACAATCAGTGCTGCGGTCCCCTAGTAGCATATGATTTACAGGCCCTACATTTTGCTAGGGGCCTCCCAATACATCAAATATGCCAATCATTGATAACACATTATGTTCACAATTTACACAGAGAACATATGCACTTTAGCACTGATTAGAAGTGGTAAAGTGCCCAGAGTCCTAAAGCCAACAAAAACAGGTCAGGAAAAATAGGAGGAAGAAGCAAAAAGTGTGGGGATAAAACTGCAAAAAGGGCCAAGTCCAACACTCTCCATCCCCTCAATTAACTTGCACCTCAGTCGCAATGCTGCTAGTATCGTTTCCTTTGAATAGGTATGCTACAACTGTGCAATTGATATATAAAATATATTCATAAAAATAACGACGGATAATCCCCACAGTTTCAACTGCGTAAAAGAGTTGCCTAGTCGGATGTGACCAGTAGACAACACAAAGTCACTGAAAGTGCAATCCAGAAAAAAACATTATAATGCTTGGCTGAAATAGATACTGACACCCTTGACATGTTCCTCTTCGGAAGCAATCCACGTCTCCTCTTACCAAATGGTAATCTCTCTTTTAGAATGCCAATAAATAAGGTAATTAAAACCTACTTCCAGCATTTTGAAAATCTAAAAAGTTTTTTCACTTCCTACCATTCCCTCAATTTGTTATTCCTTCTATTCTGTCTAAACTAATTTTCAGATCGCACTACGCTAACATCCTTTAGCAAGATTTTTCATTACACTTGCTCTTGCTGGTGCAGATTGCTGTGGCCTAGTGTCTACTCTGCATGGATTTAAGAAACATCCCAACTTCTGCAGTACAAACTCTAGAGTGACTACCCATTAGTCCTACATTTGCTTTAAATTACTTTGTACAATGAACATTGTAATCCAGAAATTTTGGTTGGAATTCTTCCAGAGCAAATCTGTCAGATACCATCTGTCTCACTCCTTTACATTGTCTACTGGGGGCATGTCCAAAATGGCGCCCGAGTAGGAGTGATTTTGTTTAGCTCTGCTGCCTGAATTTCTATGTGGCTGGATTGAGCTGCCCCCCTGCGAAACTAAATACATCTTGGGGGAGGGGACACCCAAGTGCAAACAGGGGCGCCAGAATAGCTACTTGCCACCAAGGATTGCTACAGAGGGATGGATGCTGAGGCCGCAAGGCAGCGAGTGCAGTCAAGATGGTGGCAGCAGAGGAGCCTGAGCAGTAGAGCCCTCGTAAAGCTAACGAGCTTGTGGCCACACAGTAAGACCAGTGTACATAGCGCACATCCAGACAGCCTCCAGGCGCTTCGATGACCCGTAATAGCTGCGGCTCCTTAGATGGTGACACCGCAGGGGGCCCAAACTCCACCCCATATCAGTATGTGGAGAAGTAGGAGCTGGAAGGTCACATGGCAGTGCTCCCACTCAACACCTGAAGTGAGGGGCTTGAGAAGGGCTGGTGCTGTGGGCCGAAGTGTGGCTGTGCCCCCGTATAATATCAGAAGCTCCAGATGGGGACGTGTACGCCCGGGCCCAGAACGAGCAGTGTCGGACACCCCTGGCGGCTGAGTTGAGGGCTGCTGCTGTGACTCTGAGCCCAGCTAACGAGTCGTGAGCAGGGGGCTCACACCACAGACAAGAGCCGGGGCTGGAGAGAAGCCAGTTAGCAACATGACATCAGGGGGACTGTTGGGACCTCTCTTGTTCCCCTACCTGCCCTTGAACGGTCACAAAGTTCACCTCTTCACTTTGAGGGGTCTTCCTTACTGTCAGATCATGGGCACCGGAGGGTTCTGCAGCCTGAGATGTACTGGTCCTGGAAAACTACCCTTCCAAGGCACTAAACCTTGCCCCTGCAACACATCCCCATACAGAGCAGATCCGGTGACACCATTGCCACTCGTCATGCGAAGAAAGAAACAATACCTAAGGAAATGCTCACTAAGTCATCCACCAAGTAGACTGATCAGCCACAAGGTGCATTGCTCCCCTCCAGCTATCTCCCGTGAGGTGGAAACGGCAGATTCTCTGGAGGCTGAGGCATCGATCATGCACACATTTATGGAAACCCTATTCAATGCGCTGCAGATCCACATACTTGCCCTGATGCCGGAAGTGGCTGCAGACATCAAAAACATTAGGCATGTGGCACCGGGTCACCACTCTGGAACAGAACAGCGACTGCCTACACCCACCGTCCTGGAATATTTGGACTCAAACCTTCTATATCCTGTGTCACCCCAACACCCACTCCCTCTACGTAGCCTACACACTCTCCCCATCCATTTTTCACCTCACCAGACAGTGGATGTAGGTGAGGGTATAGTTTTGTACACGTTCTTGTTCTTCTGAAAACCAATAAAATAGATTTAAACCTAAATAGTCTACTGGACAGCGACTGCACATTCCACATTTCCTCCCCTCAAAAATAGGAGGAAACACATTCACAGTGAAGGCTACTGCATTCTGGAATAAGGTTGATGCATAGAGGCCTTTTTTTTTGGTTGAGAAGTGCACGGTTGTTTGCTGGTTGTTTTCTAGTGCTTTGTGTTTTCCTCACAAGTTATAGACCTCGTTGAGAGTAATTACCAAAACTATCAAAGTATAAGAGTTTAATTCAATGCACTCGTTATTTTAACAGACTTGTTGCTGGTATCATATTTTTCAATGACAGCAATTTAAGTTAAATGAATTAACTGTTTACATATTTGGTGTAAATTGCTGCATATTTCATGTTGATAATTAATGTGAATGTAGCATCAATAGCTTTGGACGGCTGTGTGCTGTGGGACTTTCCAAGGCTTAAATACCAATATGGCTAGCATGGAAGCAGTTAGTGTTGTTGGGCAGTCAATTGTAAAATGTGACTTGCTTCACGATTACATGTGCGATGGTGGCAAATATATTTGCTTCCTACTGTAATGATTTGTTTAGACACTCACAAATGGAAAGTTAGAATTTCTGCCCAAAAAATACATTTCAAGGCAGGCAAAGGACTTTATAGAAACCAGCAAACTAAATCTTTGTTGGTTCAGCATCACATCTACACAGGAACCTATGGGTACAAATTGGGGAATGTAAAAAAAAACACATGACTCCTCATTGCAAGGATTTTAGCCCAGCACAAACATCTGAACATCTAACTATTAATCCCTTGGCCACGGTGCGAATTCCGCCGCGGCGCTGGGGGTGTGGGGGGTGAGCACGGTGCTTCTATGCTCGTGACGGAACCACGCCGTCATGAGCCACGGGTAGCGTGTGCTCATGACGGCATGGTTCCGTCACGGCCCCGCCCGCTCATCAATTTGCCCGCACAGGCGGGGAATTAATGCCGCGTGGGAGGAGTGGCCGCAGCATGACGGAACCACGCCGTCATGAGCACACGCCGCCCATGGCTCATGACGGCGTGGTTCCGTCATAAGCAAGCAAGGGGTTAAGGCAGGTATCGTAATCATGTATGAATTCATAGTGTGCGTGTAGCAAAAGCTAGGGGAATATCTTACTCATTTTTGGCTCCCAGCCTCTGGAATTCCATCCCAGAACCTCTTTGGTGTGTATCTTTAGAGTCCATCTTTAAGGCTAGTTTGAAGACTCACTTGGTCAGAGAAGTGCAATACGATCCTACTTCCCTATCATAGCTTAGCGCTAAGAGGCTCCTGTTTGGAGCAGACATTGCGCTTTAGAAGTTGGATTCCACTATTGCTCACCAACCAAACCCAACAGGTTCTTCATAACTGGCCTGACCAAATGGGCAATCAACCTTCTTCACCTTTACCTGTATTTTTCTGTGTGTAATATGTACCCTAAACAGGCATCTACTTTTATTCCTTCTCTCTATTCAGACATCACTAAGTCTCCAAGCAGAGGGGGGGCGGAGCTTGCCGGCGTTGATGGTGGACGCCTGACTCTAGAGCTCGGTGCCATTGCCCGAAACATCCTAATATTATCCTAATCTGAACGAGCCTCAGGAGCTGGAAACGGAGTCCCTGCCGACCTGTACACCCACGGTGCCCCGCTACTGCGAAATTCCTCAGGCTGCACCACTGCGGACCCCGTAACCGGCGAGGAAGAGCCGCGCTTGCTAGGCCCTGACGCCATGGCGCTGGAGTGAGCGCGGGCCGCCTTACGTCACCCGATTTGCGGCTCTCCGGCGCAGATCGCGCCTGGTGAAAAACCCGACCTCCGAGGCCGACCCCGGAGCCCACTGCGGAGCGAGCGGGGAGAGACGTAGCTACGTCCCTGCAACCGGCACATCCCCTGGAGACACCATTCGACAGCGCATCAACGGGGGTGAGTGACGCTTTGCTGCCCAGTGCGAGGGTGCTCTTCGATCCTGCCCCCCCCACTGGAGGCTTGGGAATCGGCGCTTCACCATCTAATCGTTGATTCCGGCCCCGCTGGCCCGATCCCCTGTGAGCAGCCGCTCCCATTGGACACTGACCGGTGTAGTCATTAAGCCGGGGTCGGAAAGTGCTAGGAGATGTCCTACTGGGGGGACATCGCTGGGTGATTGTTGCTTGCTACCTTGCCTACATTGCAGGCCCAGCTCGCCCCTTACCCCGGCGCTAAGGGCACATCGTACCACGAGGAGCTGCCATCTTGGCGTCCTGCACCACTGTGGCCTGTACCGCTACCGCAGTCTGAGATCACCCTGAATGAAAATCGCTGTGCTACGCTGACCACTTCCTTGACCCTCAGTTCTGTTTCTTGGCGTTCCCCCTGGAGAGCGGTGACCTCTTACTGCTCTACTGTGGACCACTGCACGACGATGGGCAAGGGAGATAAGTCGCAAACCAAGCTCCCCTTTGAAAGCCGACGCACCAAACCCACAGAAACTGCAACCCCCGACGGCGCCGCCATGTCCAAAAACTCTGACAGCACTATATACTCGGACATAAAAGACCTGCTTGTCACTATGGAGAAGGGCCTCCAGGACAGTATTACATCTATAGTAACCCTGGGCGTAGTGGGCGTAGTGGGGCTTCGCGGAGCTACGTGAAGTGGGCGAGAAACTACGCCCACCTCCGCACTCCGCGTAGCCCCACTACGCACCGCAGGCCTCCCTCCCGCCCTCCCTAAATACTTTAAATTAAAAGTGGAAAAGAATTAAAAGGCACTTACCTTGCCCGCCGCTGCCCGCCGCGTCCCCGGGGCTCGCTATCTTCATGGCTGCCGTCTTGTGTACTAATGCGCATGCGCGGGCGACCGCGCATGCGCATTTCTCGTGAGAAATGCGCATGCGCGGCCGCTCACGTATGCGCATTAGATACACAAGACGGCAGCCATGAAGATAGCGAGCCCCGGGGACGCGGCGGGCAGCGGCGGGCAAGGTAAGTGCCTTTTAATTCTTTTACACTATTAATTTAAAGTATTTAGGGAGGGCGGGAGGGAGGCGGGTGGCGGCCAGCTACGCTCCGTCTGCGGAGCGTGCGTAGTGCCGGATTCTACGCCTGCTACGCAAAATGCGTAGAAGCCGGCACTACGCACACTCCGTGCACGGAGCGTAGCCGCCCGCCCAGGGTTAATCTATAGGATCCAAGATTGACGCGCTCACCTACCGGATGGATCGCATGGCGGAACGCTTTGACAAACATGCTGAACGCCTGGACATGGCCGAGAGGCACTTGACCGAAGTGGAGGAGGCACAGACGGAGTTAGACAAGGATCGTCAACAGATTGGGAAGATACTTCAGGTGATAAGAGACAAGTCCGAGGATTTGGAGGCCCGCTCACGTCGATCCAACATACGGATTACAGGAATTGCGGAGACGACTCAGACGGGGAAAATTGAACTCTTTGTTGAAAAACTTCTCCGCTCGCTGCTGGGCGACGACGCTTTCTCCCCATTGTTCATCGTGGAGAGGGCGCACCGCTCGCTAGCCCCGCAGCCTCGCCCGGGGCTCCCCCCGAGACCCATAATTGCCAAACTCCTCAATTATAGAGACCGGGACACAGCCCTGCGGCTTGCCAGAGAGAAGGGAGCTCTGCACTATGAGGGCTCAGCGATCTCCATCTATCCTGATTTCACAGCTAAGGTACAGGAAGAACGTAAGCGCTTCGCCCCATACAAAAAACAACTGAAAGAACTGGGTCTGGACTATGCCATGCTGTACCCGGCGAAGCTGAGAATCAATCGACAGGGCCACTCACACTTTTTCACAGACCCCAAGGACCTGCAAAAATCTTTAAAAGTGTGGTCTAGGGAACATCGTAAAGCCTCTGGCACCCAAGCAGACAGCGGACGCACTGACAGCCAGCTGGAAGAGCAGGAGTGAGAGTGAGGAATGGGTGGCGGACCAATACTCGGAGCCAGTCACTCTCTATGACACTCTGCTGCCGCCACGAATGGCTGCCCGACTCGGCTGGAACTCTACTCTCAGCCCCGGACCGGGTATGGCCGCTATGCTGATCGGGTGAACGTATGGACACAACCCCAGGGTGAGATCATTCCAAACTGTATGGGTGTGATGTACCACTGTATGACTATGCTGGACTGTTCATGGGGACTGTGCGCCCGGGGTTGGGGATGGAAGCGGCGTACGTATTTACATTAGTGTGTGCCTCCATGCTGGTGTGACTTGATGTTTTACATGTTGGGTATGTTTAAACAGGTCTGAGGCTCGATATAGATTCGAGGCAGGGCGATGGGGCTTGGGGCGGTCTTAACCTTGCAACCTCTTTGGGTTGTGGTCTTTTCCTCAGGCAACCTCGGCCCCAGCGCTGTTTGCACTCCTTGCTCCCTCGGGAGCCTTTTGTTGTTTACGGGATCGTTCTCCTAGGGTCGGGGTAATCATGTTAGGCCAAGTTGGGGTTGGTCAACTGTGGGAGATGGGGGGGGGGTTCAGGGATGGTTTGGTTCAGCTACTCAAGGTACAAGACACTTAACTCCTGCATCTACGGTACATAGACGGCACACACACGCGAACTCTAATAGGATGTCCTTTAAGAACTGCCTTAATGGCGGACGACACTGGTAGGGCAGCACACACGCCCCTTCCCAGGCTTAAGATTCTAACATGGAATGTGCGAGGGCTCAACGATCACAGAAAGATTAGAAAAGTATTGAGTTACTTGCAGCGCCATCATGTTGACGTAGCACTACTCCAGGAGACTCATCTCCCGAATAACAGTGGGATGTTGAAGTGTAGGGGACTGGAGGGAAACACAGCTACAGCGGGTTTTACAACCCACACAAGGGGGGTAATGACCTGGCTCAATCCGAAGTCCAAACTGTCGCAGCAGACCCTGGAGTCTGACCCTGAGGGTAGATATGTCATATCTAGGTGTTCTGGTCTTGGACTGACCCTCATAGTTATGAACACTTACGGCCCCAATTTCGACTCTCCGGAATTTTATCAGGACATGGAGACTAGGGCACGCCTCTACGATCCGACGCTGTTGCTCTGGGGCGGAGATATGAATCTCACACTTAATCCGACACTAGATAGGTCGTCCGGGCCTCCTCGCAAACCGTCTACAGCTGCAGTTGCACTACAGAGAGCCATGACTTGCCTGGGCCTGGAGGATGCATGGAGGTCCCGATTCCCCCACCGGGGAGGATACACCCACTATTCTGCTTACCACGACATCCACACCAGAATAGATTACATACTACTTCCTACGGGCAGGCTGGGTGCGGTTGGTGATTGCAGGGTGCTCCCCAGGACACTGTCTGATCACTCTCCTGTACTCTTGGAACTGCTGGCACCTAGCAGAGTGATCTCTCCCTTCACGTGGCGGTTCCCACCATACTCGCTTCTTGACCCGGTGTTTCGAGGGGAATTAGCAGAGGCCATTGATGCTTTCTTTGAGACTAATGTGGGCTCAGTAGACCGCTTCCAGACTGTCTGGGAAACCTTTAAAGTATATATCCGGGGGGGTAGCTATGTCAAAGCACTCCGGGATCCTTAAAACCATCAGGGGGAGGCTGTCTGACCTAGAGAAACAGCTGGGAGACCTGGAGAGACGGCAGAGAGACCAAGAAGATGAGCAAGTGCTGACTGACATCAATAGATTACTTGCTGAATACCAAGAGGAGGCGGATAGGGAAGTGAAACACATGGGAAAGTACGCCACTGCCAGGATCTACGGTGAGCGAGACCGCCCAGGCGCCTTGCTAGCCAGGATCATTGGGGGGACCAGGAAACGACACTCAGTCATAGAAATCCAATCACCCACGGGCGACCTCCTCTCTGACCCCGTTGAAGTCGCGGGTGCCTTTAAGGATTACTACTCTGACCTATATACCTCCCGGGGTGGAGACCTAGATGAGGACATAGAGGACTACCTTGGCCATATAGATATTCCTATGCTCTCGGACTCAGATAGAGAATTCCTCATGCAACCGATCGATAGAGAGGAGATCACGGATGCCCTAGCTGCGATGAAATTGGGCAGCGCCCCTGGCGCTGAAGGCCTAACGGCCGCCTTCTATAAGGCATTCAAGGACCAGCTTCTCCCACACCTGTCGGCCCTTTTTGACGACATCTGCGTGGAGGGCAGTATGCCGGACTCCATGAGGGAAGCTCTCTTGGTTGCGATACTGAAGCCGGGCAAACCCCAGGAGTATTGCAGCTCGTACCATCCCCTTTCCCTGCTAAATGTGGACACGAAGCTATTTGCCAAAGTGCTGGCTACTCGCCTAGCCTTACTCGCATCCTCATTAGTTGCCCCCGAGCAGGCAGGGTTTATCCCGAGTAGGAATCTGACGTACAACAAACGGACCGTGCTGGGGGTGTTACAACACGTTCGACAGGATAGGACGGTGCTGGCGGTTTTCCTCGACATGGAAAAAGCCTTTGACTCTGTTGAATGGTCATTTATGAGCAGGGTTCTGACCAAGATGGGCCTGGGACAACCTTTCATGCAAATGATAGGAGCACTGTATGCCCGTCCTCGAGCTCGGCTCCGACTAAACGATTTAGTGACTGACTCATTCCCTATTACGAGGGGCACTAGGCAGGGGTGCCCACTCTAGCCGTTACTATACGCATTAGTGGCTGAACCATTAGCCTGCGCCCTGAGGGAATATCATGGTACCAGGGGTGTGAGCTTTCCCACTTATCGAATAATAGTCTCTATGTATGCTGACGATACCTTTCTCTATGTCCGGGACCCTGACAATAACCTGTCACCTGTCCTTAGGGAGGTTGTCCATTTTGGTGCACTATCTGGCCTAAAGGTTAACTGGTCCAAGTCATTGGCATTCCCCTTGACCCCGAGTACACAACAAACCACCATGGAATACCCACTCCAATGGACGACTGACACTATTAGGTATTTGGGGGCGCACCTCCACGTAGATCCCGAAACTATGTTTAGGGCAAACTATGGCACAGCGTTTAGCAAACTGGAGGATGACGTGGATGCTTGCTGTAAACTCCCCCTCTCCCTGCTGGGACGGATAGCCATTATGAAGATGGTTGTACTTCCGAGATTCCTCTTTCTGTTTTCTACTATCCCGATGGTTCTCCCGAGAGTGTTCTTTCAGAGGCTGCAACAATTACTGACTAAACTTGCCTGGGCGGGGTGCCAACCTCGGGCCAAATGGTCATTACTCACCCTACCCTACTCTATGGGGGGCCTCGGCGCACCTGACCTCGAACTGTACTACAGGGTGGCGCAGGCTGCACACTTGCACACTTGGGTTCATGGGAATCGAGATATACCACACGTTACACTGGAAACATTATTCGCCAAGCCTCTCACACTCCCCCATACTATTTTTGAGCCTACGGACTGTAGGACTGGCATACTTGACTCGATCACCTCTACTAATCATACTTGGTCCAGGCTTTTACACATTCAGGCTGGTGCACTACTGTATTCCCCCATCATGCCCATTGACTGGGTGCGGTGGTTGCCCCCCCTTTGTGAGAGAGGGGTGGTGGCCGCCATGCTGGACCTTAACATCGCGAATGCAGGGGATTTGTTTGTGGAGGGTATGGCTAAAACCTGGAACCAAGTGACCGCAGACTTACCGTCTCCTACTCCATTACAGGAGTTTCAGTTCCATAGAGTCAGACATGCGCTCTCCGAGCTTCTTGGAGGAGACATGGCGGAGCCTCCAGAGGTGTGGGAGCTTACATATGTACTAAAAGCCTCCTCTCCCCAGAAACTACTGTCTAATCTGTACTCCCTGTCGCAAGCACATAGGGAACATACATACACTAAATCGCGGCTGGCGTGGCAGTTGGATCTGCACATGACAATAGACGATGACATGTGGAAGTATTGTTGCTCTGCCACCAAAACACTTTCATTGAACGGCCGGCACCGGCTTATACATTTCAAATTTATAAATAGAATTTACTATACCCCTGCCAGGCTACATAGATACGGCCTGCGGACCACAGCGGAATGGGACAGATGCCATGCCCCCGATGCGGGATTCCTCCATCTAGCTTGGCTGTGCCCCGGAGTGAGCGCATTCTGGAATAAGGTTTTCACTGAAATAGGCACAGCAGTAGACTTGGACATACCCCCTGACCCGGGGATGGCCCTGTTGGGATACACGAAGCCATTGCCTGTATCACTCCGCCGGCTGGTGGGCATGGGATTGTTAATAGCGCGCAAATTCATTGCGTGTTCCTGGATGAGGGGTCCTGCTCCAACCACTACACGGTGGGCACGCGAAATGATATACTGCTGCACGCAATCTGAAGTCTATTGCGAACTTCTTCCCCCCACCAGTAGGCCCAAAAACTATTGGGGACTCTACCAAACGTACCTATCACGCCGAGGGGAAGAAACTGTGACTACTGTGGTGGTCTAGCTGTTGGGCTGGGTGCTGCCCTTGAGTTGCTTTGTACTTTCAGGCCCTCACTTTTAGATGCTATATGAGACAGTGATGCCTCCGTTTATACTCTGCTTTGTTTTCTGTAATGGCTGTGACGTGGAAATTGAGCGCCGCCTGCCCTGCTTACTGGGTTGTTGGCTAAATGACTGTGTACTCTTTTTATTGTAGTAGGAAACCTATCGTAGACTCAGCGGATGTCTATGTGCCTTGATGGTTGGGGGGAGGGGGGTTTCGCTGTACGCTCCTGGGGTCACTATTTGATTCCTCTTTGAAACTTGCAAAATAAACCAAGAAAAAAAAATAATAAAGTCTCCAAGCAGAGTATGGTAATGTATCATACTCTAGCCATCAAGGAAAACCAAAATGCAATTCTTCACTCTTAACTTACTCTTTGAACCTACTGAGTGGGCAAATACTCAAGCAAATTAGGACTGAAAACTGGCAAACGAGTTGTTTTTCACATTCAACAAACATCTGGAAATATGAAATTCACAAATACAAGGGAAAGCTGCATGCTGGCCACAAGTTGTAACCAGTCCTATGTGCAGCCAAATCCCAATTGGAGGAAAACACGTATGTTGATCGAGGCTTTGAACACTAGAAATATGGAAATCTATTTTTGGGTTCTTACAGCTGTCTGTGTGCTGCTCCCATCTCTGTCCTTCCTGCATGGAATGCATGCAGCTTTGAATTTAATCTTAGAGAAATATTTATTTTCAACCTTAAAGGTATTGGCAGGAATGCCATGTCTGGTTCTAGAAGGCCTACGTAGTATACCAAATTATTTCAAGGTTATGCTATCCCAGATCCATTGAGATTTGATCAAGGGTTGTCTGGTACAGCTCGAGGTAAAGATTGACAGAATTATCTGATGGCAATGTTCTCATTTGAGGTAGTGCAATATTGGGTGCTGTCTTGAAAGGACTTGAGATATATTTGGCATTCGTGCTTGATTCTTGATATTACTCACAACATGTTGCTGCGGAGTGTAAGTCCTTCCTGATCTTGCAATACCATGTCATCAGGCAGCCTCCCCTCCCCTCTGCTTTCTCTTGGACCCCTACAAATTCCCCTGTCCCTCTGCTTTTTCTCATTGACAAACGTAGATTCCTTTCTTCGTCCTATGCAGAAGCCATCAGCCCCCACTGGCGTCTCGTTTCCCTTGCAACCACATGGTACCTATGAAGTGCAACACATCTGACTGAACAATTTACATACATCCAACACAGCACAAATAAGTCTGTAGTCCGCTATCACATAACTCCAAGCAGCCCTAGCCACTAAGAATCACCACACACAAAGGCCTGTCTAAATATATTATTAGACGGAATGCCTTTTATGCACTCACCACCACCCAGATATGCAGTACATATTTTTATCCCATGGCTCCCAATCATACAGCTACAAACACCCAAAAAGCACACAGGACAAAACATACTTCTTATGTTCAACAATGTACAAGTAGCTATGTAGCTTCAATCCTGATAGTTCAACCATGTACAAATAGCTGTGTAGGTTCAATCCTGATAGTTCAACAATGTACAAATAGCTGTGTAGCTTCAATCCCGATAGTTCAACCATGTACAAATAGCTGTGTAGCTTCAATCCTGATAGTTCAACCATCTACAAACAGCTATGCAGCTTCAATCCTGATAGTTCAACCATGTACAAACAGCTATGTAGCTTCAATCCTGATAGTTTGCCATGTTCAAACAGCTGTGTACCTTCAATCCTGATAGTTCAACCATGTACAAACAGCTATGTACCTTCAATCCTGATAGTTCAACCATGTACAAACAGCTATGTAGCTTCAATCCTGATAGTTTGCCATGTACAAACAGCTATGCACCTTCAATCCTGATAGTTCAACCATGTACAGACAGCTATATAGCTTCAATCCTGATAGTTCAACCATGTACAAACTGCTATGTAGCTTCAATCCTGATAGACACACACCAACATCCAGTAGAACAGATTAGACAGAACTTTAACGTACAGCCTGCACAACCTAGCATGCCATATAGGCTGCTATCATTGTACCAAACAGCACTAACGACTAAGAAATGCCACCCACATCACCTTATCAAAAGGAAATGCAGAAAACTACTAATCGAGATGTGTATAATATTGGATAAGCTCTTCGACAAACCCTTAATTAGATTCAGGTCTTCCATGGAAATCACCTCTGAAGGGACGAAAGCAGTAGAGTGCTAAACATTAGTAGTCTGTGTGCCACATAAATCCCAGTAACCATGCGTAACTTGCACAGGCATTGGAAAAGCTCACATATGTGAGAGTGCAAAAGATGTAATAGATGTATCGCTATCAACATGAGTAATATACCACTAGGTGCAAAGCTAGGTATTTAGAATGAGGTTTTTAAGACATACACCAACAATGAGCACCTTTGTGAGGGACGTAATATAGAGACATTATGCACTGCGCATAAACATTAGTAGCAGGCAGGACCGGGCTGGGAACAGCAACAAGCCCTGGCAGATTTCTGCTCGCCCGGCACTGGGAGCGGGGCAGGGGGATCCTCTAGCAAGAAGCACCGCTTCCGCTTTTTTTAACAGGGGGCCTAAATTGCAGCACTGCTGCAAAACTGTCCCCACCTCTTCGGCCCACATGGGAAATGCCCGGTGCCCGCTACAGCCAGTCCGGCCCTGGTAGCAGGTCGGCAAGACCTGCGTTAGCAGTTAGCGATGCTGTTCCGCCCCAGGTGACCATTGCAACAGTGCATTCTTCCTTCCCTCCAGTAATGGCAATGATACTTTGTATCCTCTGAAAACATTTCTTCTTTCCATCCAAGGACCGTCAACCCTGCTTAGAGGCCTGCCACGCAGAGCCTCAAAACGGTAGGATACGGCGTAAAGCCGCGCGGTGAGAGAACTTTCTTAAGTCAGGACTCATTTGCCGAGCAGCCCTTGTAGAAAATGTATTCTGTTCTCCAGCAGAAATTTTCCTCAGTTCTTTCCACTGAGAAGTTTACTGATTTCTCCCAGTGGAATCGGCTGGAATTTATCGGTTCATGGTTGGCAGTCACAGATTAAGGTAAATGTCGATCCGTAATGACCCTCTCCATGTTAGTATTGCAGTAAAGCCGGCCTTTTATGTCAAAGATATCGGAGAGGGAGCTATTACACATGACAGCCCTGATCAAGGGACTCCCGACCAAGGCAAGCATTATTAAATATTGACTAGTTCCGTGATTTATGTAGAGCTGGAGGAAAAAAGGGACTTTTTAACCATTATATATTCTTCAGCAAGGAAAACCAGCCATTTATCTCCTGGTGGCAATAAAGCACAGAGTAGCTGCATATTTTAGCTTGGGGGGGGAGGGGGGAGCTGGCCTTATAAATGAGATGAACTCTTTCATGTTAACATTTCAGGTTACTAATTGCCATAAGCAAAACAGGCATAGGGACAGCAATTACACGACTTTGCTGGTTGAGGTGGCCGCTACTTCGGCTCAGGGGAGGACTGCGCGAGAAATGTCACTGCATCATGTTCAGTGCTGGTAACACGTGGCGTGAAGTGTTCACTAAATTAGGAACGTTTCCTTTGAAGGATGCTGCCCTGTACCTCCAGGAGACATCTAACAGGGCTGCTTCAGAGCTGTGATTTTTAACTGTGAGATTTGCAGGAGTTTGCCTGTGTCTGCCGTAGTCTGCAGAATGTCAACGTATAGTTAATTGCCCAAAGAAATTGAAAAACACACGTGTAACCCGTAATTCTCTTTTACTTAAAAAGGAGGCAGATCATAGGTTTTACGCGTTGTTTCCTTTTGCAGAGAGGAGAGCGCTGAACCTCCATGCTTGGATGAATGCAGAGCTGTGAGCCTGCATCATAGGAGAATCCTGTCGCGTTGTCGCATTTCCTCTCTACGGAGAGATTTATCATGTACTCTCTTTAACAGGTAGTTTGGGACGCGCGTTCTCCCAGGTGTTTACAAATCGGGCGGATTGCAGTGGTAAGAGGCCTGGGAAGTTTACCGAAGTCACCTACTCAGATAAATTGCTCATAGATAAGCTTGCCCCCATGATAAACTGGGACTAGTATCCAGAATATTCTGCACGCTATAGGATAGCTCGTGGTTATCAGGGAGATTCCAGGTATGGAGCAGGAAAGATGAGACTAGAGGAACACAGCAACCACAGTGATGTCATTAGTAGTGACGTGGTTGCTGTGCCTCTTGGAGTGAACCCCCCACTGTCTTGCAACGATTTTTCACCCACCGCCGTCCAGATTCCTAATGCTCGTGGATTTCAGATATCTTTTCCCTTGTCACCCTGTTAAATGCACGAATTTGTCAAAAGTAAATATGTAAGATTGGCAAATTGGACCTTCATAAGTCTCTTCATCTGGTCTTCACATGTTCTAAACCCCAAACAGAGATATGTTGCTGCTTTATTTCCGGTGCCAGTTTGAAAATGAGAATGGGACCATCAATTGTTATTTTTATCTGAGTGTTGGGTGCTGAGGCTATCATGTTGGAAGCATGATAGCCTCAGCACCCAGCACTCAGATAAAAAAGGCAATTGCGCATGTGAAGTGCTGCACATGTGCAGAAAAGGCTGTCATTGGCTGGGATGGGGACTATGGCCAATGAATATGTACAAGTGACTGCCTTTTGTTCTATTTAGTGAGCTTTACTTGAGCTCACGAAGGACATTGACAGAAGGCAGATCACCTGCCAGCAAATAGTTTAGTAACTGAGCATAGGGTAGAAAGTGCTATAGTCTAGATGCTGGCAATCTAGTGTTTTGCAGCGCACCCCCAAAGTATTGCGTGCTTCGTGACTCGGTTGGTTCCACTTAAATCACAACAATGCATTTATAAAAAGCATAACCCCTCTGTGTTCTCATTACAAAACGGAATGTTTATAGCATTATCATCAGTTTTACACACTTATTGCCTGATCAATCAATCAGATGTTTTTAAAGTTCACTACTCACGTGGGAGAGACTCTAGGTGCTGGTGGTGACGGTGGGGGGAGTGCGAGCCGCTTTGTAGATCTTTTGAAGAGCTAGGTTTTGAGGTCCCTTATGAATTGGTGTAGTGTCGCGCTTTGTCATATGCGGAGGGGGAGTTTGTTCCAGGTCTTGGCCACCAGGTAGTAGAAGGCCCACTATATATGTCCAATTTTGCTCATGGTCTGTTGTAAAATATTCAGTTTTTTGCTTTGATTTTTAGTGAGCTTTTACCTGACAAATACACAGGGAGCATAGGTAGCAATCCAGAACCAAGTTCATATTTTTACATTAGATTGCTTTTCCACATCCTTTATCTTTCATGGGGTGTAGTTGTGCGGCAGTAGACAGTATAAAATAAATAAAGGAAATAAATGTTGCATGGCCAATGCTTTTGTCACCACTTCCCATTCTTGCTCGTTTAGTATCCTTTTACTCATTCAGCAGCATCTCTGCCTTTTAATGCCACTGTCACTGATGAACCTTATACATGGAATTAACATGAGGATGAAAGATGGAAGAAGACTACCCAGAAGAGACCAGCCAAACTCCCCCAGTCCAACAAGTTAGGAAGCAATGTGGTCTATTTCAGAAACAAACTCCCGAGCACAGTAGTTCAGGTCAGCGCTAGGAGCAAACACCGTTCCATATTCCACTGCAAGTAAGTTGAATGTAATCTTGCAACAGGCAGGGAGGCTTCCTAAGTGTTTTAAGGAAATTGTGAGGTGCCATTTTGGAAAGCTATGTGTTTTAAATGCCAAATTAGCATACTGTTGGCGGTTGGCACTATATCAATGTTCAAAAGTTGTCACTGATGCAGTACTATATTTACTTCATAGTGATGACGATGGCATGCCTAGTGCTGCCACGATAGCCAAGTGGGCTCTAAAACACAACTTCTCAAAGGACAGTTCTGTTTCTAAGGAATTCATCTTACTCCCCTAAATCCCCTCTCTTAAATCTCCCATCTCACAACAGACCAGTCAATTTCAAAAGAATTCCAGGACCATCTTGCCAACACTAATTCAGGGAGTCTTGTTGGCTGGAGAAGTCTCTGAACTTTTTAGAAAAAGTACCATGCGTGATGCATTGTTTTCTCTAACAGCTGTCCAAGTAATGCCCCATGAAAGACCCTTACCCACTTCTTGAATATTGTGTGCAACCCTTTTCGCTCTTGGTATGAGGAGAAATTGATTCCCTTGGCAAAAGTGTGTAGTTGGAAATTTGTAGTTATAAACAGATGAGATGGCTCACAGGTGTAGCAGTCTGTCCAGTACTTCCAGAATACCTCTCCAAAGTAGCACAATATGTGCAGGAAAATAGGCTAGGACTAGAGATAAGCAGCTTTAACCTTAATACCACCACAAGAGAAGGGAACCTTCTCATTTCTTCTGGTCTTTTGAAAAACTATTATTGATACTGAGCTCTAGCTTGCTGTCATGTCATTAGCCTCTATATGCCAGCCAGGTTGCCTCACATTCTTCTAGGTCACTGTATGCTCCTGAAGCTTGTATTCCAATTACCTATGGTCAACCCCACTCTTCTACATCGTCTGTCTCTATCTCCACTACGGCATGTCCTCTTCACGTTTAAAGGTAAGACTCTGCCACACCGCTAACGTACTCTCCACACCTATGTCATTCTCCAGCGGGTCACTTCTTCATTGAAATGCCATGCCCAATTGCCCACCTCCCGCCCTAATGTATATCATTATTCACTGTACAATTCTTTCTATAGCTTCCCTGTAAATAAGATAAGAAACAAGTACATCCATGCCACACCAGTGTTTTTCACAATGAATTGAATAACTGTATTAAATTCAAAACATTATTCAAATAAATCTTTTTTGCCATGGCCTACTAAAAACCCCAACATAGTATTTTAGTGATATGCTGCATGAAATCACCAATAAAGGCACCCTGAACGATGATTAAAGGAGAGAACCACATAATGCATGCTTAGAATACAGGGCTCGGAATGCAACAAATGCAGCCTAGAAAATAAGGCTATAACAGAGAGACTATAATTTAGAAAGCAAAAAGCTCCTATCAGCTTGGAAGGAAAACTAGGTGTTAAATTCTAGCTAGTCATTTGCAGGGTGTGTAACACAATTTATTGATCCTCTCAGACTATAGTCATTAGAGTGGGAAGTGTTCATATGGATGTATGACGTTACAACGCATACTTTTACATCGCATGCCTTTACAACGCGGTTTTTACATCGCATACCATTACAACGCATAATGCTTTTAGGCGCTGGATAGTGATTTATTTAATTTACTATTCCAACTCCAGTCCCCGTGGATAGTAGGGAAGGTGTTGGATAGTATATTAAATACATTCCCTATCCTAGAGCGCCCCCCAGCGCTATGCGTTGTAATGGTTTGCGTTGTAAAAGTTGCGTCGTAATGGTAGTGCGTTGTAAAAGTTTTGTTGTAATGGATGTTTCCCGTTCATATATATCAATATATATCCTGATATAAAAAGGGTGTCTATTATAAGTTGCATATGTATAAGTGATGTCAAACATGAAATACTCGACCAGTCATGCATAAAATGAATTTGACCACAGTGTGAATGGATGATCTGCCTGGCACATGACTAGCTTATTCAACAGAGATATTTGATGACTGTCTGGGGTAGTCATTAACATTTAGGTCAGCTGACATATTTCAAGAGTTGATAAAGAAACACACAATGGGATGCTGTTTTGATTTTAATCGGACTGTAAGTATCAACATCTTAGAACCATTATATATGACAGATACACTTTTGTAGGATGCCTCCTTGTAGAACAGAAACAAGTGAATGTAAATTAGTCGAGACCAGTCATGTGGAATCTGAAGTTGAAATCACATCTGTTTAACATTGTGATTGCTGGTGCATTTTCAATCCATCCATCAAAGGGTGTTGTGTACTTCTTTTTTCTATGTATTGAAGAGAGACCTGAAGACTGATTATCGCTGTGGGATTCAGTATGTTACAATCAATGTATTAGAGGGCTGTCAGGGGACAACATGCACTAACCACTCCCTCACTCATTTGCAACTACACACTGTAAACTGCATATGCTAGTTGTGGAAAGGGCAATAAGAGAGACATAAAGCCTCATTTGGAGCTGCTTTGTCTACACCAGCCATGTGTGTATGGATTTACAGCCTGGCTGCATCTCATGTGCTGAATGTGATTTATTGGGAGTAAGTTTGCTACAGTGAAAAAGATGACAGGTTATACAGCAATCATTATTTCATTAAGAACCAGTCAACATTTACAAAATTGACACTGGAATTTCCTGTTTGGTTATATATCTATTAAAGAGGTAAGAGCACAACACATGCCCCTGCAGCACAGAGTGGATCCCCCTAAACAATCAATCAGAAGTTTGTATAGCGTGACTACTCATCCTCGAGGGTTTCAGACTCTAACCCTTCAGGGTGCACGCATTCAAAATAACACCAATGAATGCATGTGAGATATGGGAGACTCAGCAGCCCCTCTTCATATTCTGTAGGGGGCCACCATTATTTTGAGTTATAGCCTTGTGAACTGTCCCTCTCCGTTAAGCATAGAGTACAATTGTAGAAGTCCTCAGGTATTCGATTGTGCTGAGATTGTACTAGATGCTAAACAAAAAAGGGTTTTGGCTCTAAATCAGTATGGCTAGGCCAATATATTCAATGTCAGAAACAAGAAGTGATGCCAATACTGATAATTAGTCCACGTTTCTTTTGCTAGACCACACGTTGGACTCGTTGTGATCAAGTAATAAATAAATTTTTTATTTTCATACCAAATGATGTATCAAATCCATCAATTCTTTTTAAGAAAGGTCACTTATTGGTCAACACAACACCACATAATTCAATTATTCACATAAACCACATGTACTAACTCATAGACAAATTCTTTGGCTTCACACTTAATAGACAACAAAAGACAAATTTTAACAAAACATTTTAGGTTTTTATTATACCATAAGCCAGGATCACAGAGACAATGGCCATTATCAATATCACCTTTATCTCTGAGGCCTCATATTCTCCAAATTGGGTCAATACCAATTTTTATTTTTTTTAATTGATCTCACATATGTTAGGGAGGACTCAGGAATTGATAAGGAAAAATACCATCAGTTCTGATCCAACATAGTGTGTCACAGATGTTTTAAAAGTGAAATAATATCTATCATTACTTTTGCTAATTTCAAAGACTTTTTAATTCAATTTTGTTTTAAATTTAGGCCATTGAGATCAGATTCTACGATTGTAATATATCAATCCCTTGTACGAAGTTTGACACCAATTTAAATATCTTACATGCTGAGATATCCAACCTGCTAATAATATTCTTCAAGAACATAACTGGAAATTACCTCTAGCCTTATTGATGTTTAGTAAATGCGAATATCGCAGGTAATGGAATTTTTCCACGAAGTTCAATGAAGCCAGTTCTATCTTTAAGACCTACATAAAAGTAGTGGGGCAGCTTAAACTGCAGTCAAGGGCCAGTAGTTTTGCACTATAAGGTGTGTGAGGATCTGTTTTACCTAACGCTTCAAAAGAAAAGCCGCCACAACAATTATGAAAACTTGTAGGGGTATTATTAGTAGTTAAACCTGATGATTTCAATATTTTCTAATGCTTATCTCAGCAGAGGTTGTCTGCAACATGAGATAAAAATATTTATAAACAGTAACTTGCTTCAGCGGGTATTTAAAAACAAAATCCAAGTAAACGTTTTTAGCCTTCTTTGCAAAGATCAATATTTTAGTCTTATAGTAACTGGGAGTCACATGATTGATATTACAGTATAAGCTTAAAGCATACATTTTTCTTTGCAAACCAATAGAGGTATAATTCATAATTATGAAATCATCTGCGTACATAAGACAAAATATGTGGAAGTTGCCTATTTTACGAAATACTTAATTTGTCTCTAACACAACTCTAAGAAGATCTATGAGAAAGAGACTGACTAAGAGAGACTAAAACTCCCCTTTTTCGCGGACCATTCTCTACAGAAACACTACCCCACAGGTTGCGATTTCCATTTAGATCCACCTGAAGCCAAATAGCCCTTTGGAAATATTCTAACACTGAAGATTGTTCCATTGCAGGTTCCAGTCCACCGGGTCAAAAGCAGCCCAGAAATCCAAAAAGCAACAGCATAGCTTACAAACTGTTGCTATGGGTCTCCTAGTGAACCACCGAAGAAAGACATAATGATCAATTGTTGAATATTTTTCCAGGTACCTATCCTGTACCCTGAGAATGATACAAAAGCCTGTAGGCCAGCTCGCCAAATATGTTACAGGTTCTAGTAAAGATTTTCCAGGGGGTATCGCGTAATGAGATCTGTAATTAGCTAGATCATTGTAATCAACTTTAAAAGAAATTGTTTTTCTAATCTCACTACGCCATGAGCCTAGGATATTGTTCTTAGTTATACACCACTGGAAAAATGGGAAGCATAATGGCCTAACATAGAGGAACTGCCCAAAAGAATGTTGCAGGAAGAATATAAGAGCTTCCTGCTCTTTAGTAGAAAAGAATTTGTGTGTGTGCGACTCTCTCTCTCTCTCTCTCTCTCTCTCTCTCTCTCTATATATATATATATATATATCAATATATATATATATATTTATTATTTGCACTTAAAAAAATTTAACCTTTCAGTCTTTTTTCTTAAGCTGATAGGCTTTTACTTCACATAAAAGGCACAACCTACAGTGGCGCGTCATGTGATCAAGCTCTGCTTGTCAGAGCGAAACGCGTCAGGGAGGGCAGCTGCCCGTAATTGCACTGAATAAAATAATGACTGCTTGCACTCTACTGTGTTGGATGGCCTGTTATTGAGCGTTTTCACTTTGGGGGAAGAGGTCGTTACCTGCTTGGTGCCGTCTGTGATTCAGCGGTTCAGGATTTCTCTTCGATATTCTTCAACGGATTTGGCTGTTTCCGTTTTTCGACCCTCCCACTATCTTGAGGCACGGCATTGATACAGCTGACTACGCTGGGCGTATCTACAATTCAACTGTTTAAGTTTGGTGTTTGCCGTGCCCCCCGCTGAGGAACTCACGACGAACGGTGGTGCACTGGTGGTGTTTGACGGCGTGGCGTTTTCAGGATTCGACAGGGTCGGCTGACCTTTTGCGAGCTAGAAGAGCCGATTCCAGTAAGACACACCGTGTTACTATACCGTCCTATAACTTTCCTCTTTGGCGGGTTGTGGGAAATTTCCCCGCTTGGATTATCTGATAACTGTGTGGCCATTTAGCAGTCTTATGGTTCATTTCTGGAGGAACCCGTAACTATTATTAATATTCACAATGCTATCCAGTGACGCGCTATAAAGTAGGGACACAGCGGCAGAGGCGCTGTTTGATAACCTACCGGCGAACTTTGGAAAAACTTCTTCGTAATGAACTTTCCAAGTGGTGGGAGAAAAAATCCCTGGAAAAGTACGTCCAAGTTAACCGTGTACCGAGGGGTTTGTGTGTGCTCATTGCAGCCACCTACGAAAAACCTGATCCTAATATGCTGCAAGCGTGGGTGGACAACAATCTGCATTGTTCGAGGATTATGCTCCTTATTCTCATTCAGTATGCTCAGTCGGACAGGGAAACTATATTATCCGAAATTGACAACATCAGTAAACTTCTTGATGCTTCGGGGGAAGTCGACTTAATCACCAAGTCAAAAAAAGAAATTGAAATGAGATTAGCAAAATATGAGGAGTCAATTAAGGAACGCAAACAGCACAAGTTTGACAGAGACAAACAAGATTACGCTACAGGGCGTATTTTCACTTTCGCTAAAAAATATGACAACTACAAGCGTAAGGCTCTGACAGGGCAAAGTAAAACAACGGAAGCATCGGTTGCCACACAGGGTGCAACTGCGGCCCCTAATAATCCTGACTCAGACTCAGTATCGCTTACCTCCGACAGTCTCTCAGATGACACTAGATCTGTTAACTCTGTTGATGTCATTGAATCCACTAACTTTACTGTTGTGGACGAACTGAATTTTGTAAACGAGGACCGGAGATATCTACTGCGCCCCCGCAATCCTCAGCAACAATCGAGCAGAGTCCAAACAGGGCAAGGCGCGCCAGGAGGCGCAAATGCAAAGAAAGGTACAACGCAAAACTATGTAAGGAGAAATTGGAGACGATAACTTCATCCACTGAGAACATTGTGGTGAATTTGACTGATGAAATTCTATCCAAGGCTGAAGAACAACTTTTGTCATTAGGTTTAACATTTTGTCCTAAAAATAATTTTTCTTATTATCAAACACGCATTGATGTGTTCAAATTTATTCGCAAGATCAAGCTAATCAAACACTTCCAGCTACATCCCATGCCTCCGGCTCCAACACAAAGTCAGCCGGTTCCAGCAAATCTAATTACAGGATTACAAGTCCGCCACTTGGGAGGACTACAAACGATGCTTGATATTGCTCATGAGGAATCATCGTAGGACACTCCTACTGTCAGCCAAACCACTGCTGTGGATAAAACTACTCCAACACCTTTTCGGGCAAGATCTACATTTTTTCCACTCATGGCAAAAGACGCCATTGATGCATTTAGCGACAGGGTGATAACGGAATTGAAGGTTTTAAACAAAGCTACTTTGGGATGTAAGAGACAGATGGATTACAATAATCAACAATATCACAAATTGATCAAAAAACTGCAATCGAAGCCGAATATTATTGTGAAAAACTCTGACAAGGGTGGAAACACTGTTCTTTGGGCTAAAGATGCCTATGTGCAAGAAGCAGAAAAACAACTTTTGAATCAATCATGTTATTCTAAATCCACCAAATTTGCAATGTGTAAAAGTGAAGAAAAAACCAGGAAATTCATCCATCTTTGCCAAAGAAATGGGCTCATTTTTAGAGGAGAAGAAAAATTTCTCAGTGTGGAATTTCCAATTACACCTTTGTTTTATCTTCTCCCGAAGATTCATAAATGTACAATTCCAGTACCCGGCCGCCCCATCATTTCTGCTCAAGGCAGTATGAATGAGAACATCTCTAAATACGTTGACTTTTTTCTCCAATCCCATATGAACACATTGCCAACTTATTTAAAAGATACTACAGATTTTTTGCTGAAGGTTGAACAAATCAAATGGTGCTCTAATTACTGTTTCATTGTGATGGATATAGAGTCACTATATACTAGTATACATCACCAACAAGGGATGGAAGCCACTAAATATTTTCTAGATCAAAGGGAAGCTTTTTTTCGAGATCACAATAGTATGCTCCTCCAGATGATTGAAATTTGTTTATATAACAACTTTTTTCAGTTTCAAAATGTTATCTACCATCAGCAGCGGGGTGTGGCAATGGGTTCGTGTTTCTCCCCCAGCTATTCATGTCTACATGTTGGCTGGTGGGAGGAGCACGAACTCAGAACCACACACGCGCAGGGGGGTCAATATCTGATACATTACTGGAGGTTCATCGATTATGTCTTTATTGTTTGGAGTGGCTCGCAGGAACAGGCTTTAACTTTTGTCAGGCATGTAAATCAAAATGACCGCAATCTTAAATTTACAGCTACTGTCACCACTGATTCGGCTGAATTTCTGGATGTCTTTCTTTTTATTAAGGAAGGGCAACTCCATACTAAATTACACTAAAAGGTGACAGCCGGTAACTCCATATTACATGCTAGGAGTTCCCACCCTGCCCACACCATTAAAAGTATTCCCTATGGTGAATTCATCCGTATTAAACGTATCTGTAGTGACTCTACTTCTTTAGCTACCTGTTTCAATGAGTCTTATCTTAGATTCTTGTCACGGGGCTATAGTTCCAAAATCCTTGACCAGGCCTTATTTAAAGTTAATGGTAAGTCAAGAACTGAACTATTACAACCTAAATTGCCAATCACAACAGGCCCCACTACAATTGGTCCAATACGTTTGATTGCAACTTTCTGCAATCAAGAAAGAAAAATTAGACATATCCTTTATTCTGAATGGCCGATTATTCTCACAGATAACATCTTAGGACCTATTCTACCGAAACTGCCAAATATTACCTTCAGGCGTGCTCCATCTATGAAAGATGCATTAGATAGATCCATGCCAGAAAACGTCTTGAAACCTCCATGGTTGTCGAAGTTGGGCTTTTTTAAGTGTACTTCATGCCGGGCGTGCACTTTCGCTAAAAATGGCACATATTATCAGTCTGCCTTTAGCGAAAAAAGAATTCCAATTCGGGAGTATTTAACTTGTCATTCTGAATTTGTGATTTACAAACTTAGATGCACATGCAATTTAGAATACATTGGGAGTACGAAACTCCCAGTTAATAAACGTATTCTACAGCACATACGTGCTATTGTGAATTCAGACAATAACTACCCAGTGGCACGCCACTTTCGAGCAATTCACAACAACCAGCTTAAAGATCTTGAGTACACAGTCCTAGGTTCTGTCCCTAATTCTAGCAGGGGTGGGGACCGTGAGAAACTACTTAGGCAGAAAGAGACACAATTCATTTTATTATTAGACACCAGAGTCCCTAATGGATTGAACATCAATGAAGGTCTCAGCAACTTCTTATAAGTTGCTTTGAATATGTTGGATGCTCCTAATGACAATTTCTGTGATAATTGCGGTATAAGTTGGATCTAATTTGAATTTCAAAAGTCTTTTTCAAAGTAGTATGTTTACAAATCAGCGGCTGCTGTATTGTTTATGAATTGAGCAACATAAATATGTTGTGTACTTTATAAAACTATCTATTAGGTTATCTACAGAGGGCCACTGCCAAACTGTTCAAGTGCCCTGTTTTAATAACCATTTAAAAAAAAGTTTTTGGGTTTTTGATTTTTCACTTTATGTTGCCATATGCAGATGAACATCTAAGAATTATTGTGTATGTTTACATCGCTTTAATAATATGTTGAAGGTGGTTAGGATGATGATTTTTTCCACTTGGAGAAACTTGATTTAAAATTCTGAAATTTGAGTTTTGGACACATTTTTAAATCTGAACATCATGGTCATTTACTTTGTGGTTGCGGTGATTTACCTATTTACATCAAAATTGTGATCTATTAATTGGAAATGATTAATCAGATAGGGATTTAGGGCACTTGCCATAACTTCCTCTTTAAATATGATTGGTGGAGTGTTCTTAAAATTGTTTATTCTATATGTTTTAGGTAATCAGCGCCACTCTGACTGTTTTTGTGTCACTCCTGAAACCGCATTGATATCTGTATATGGTCTATTTATTATTTGCACTTAAAAAAATTTAACCTTTCAGTCTTTTTTCTTAAGCTGATAGGCTTTTACTTCACATAAAAGGCACAACCTACAGTGGCGCGTCATGTGATCAAGCTCTGCTTGTCAGAGCGAAATGCGTCAGGGAGGGCAGCTGCCCGTAATTGCTCTGAATAAAATAATGACTGCATGCACTCTACTGTGTTGGATGGCCTGTTATTGAGCGTTTTCACTTTTGGGGAAGAGGTCTTTACCTGCTTGGTGCCGTCTGTGATTCAGCGGGTCAGGATTTCTCTTCAATATATATATATCCACACAGCCATCCACACGAAGAAGAAGGCGACAACCTCAGAGGAGATCATGTTCAGAGCAGCTTTAATTAACAGCAACGCACAGTCCGGTGGCGGCGAATGCATTTCGGCGCATTTGCCTTCCTCAGCGCCCTTCACCCGACAGAATGTCCTGGTAAGTGCTTCCTGCTGTCCTTAGATGAAATAAAGGGCTCCGCTCCTCCCCCTTGCCGTGAAGCACACCTGTTGTAGTGCAAATCAATGTAATTGCACCACAACTCCCACAATGCCATATGTTGAAGCAGAATGGGCTGGTACATGGCGGAGGCTCAAATGTTAGTGTTCTTTTTAGCGGTAGCCCAAAACCAGCAGGGCTCGATATTCCCTTTGTCCGCTCGCCGCCCATCAAGCTGCTCCTCCGGTCTCCTCAAACTGTCACAGCCCTCGTGAACGGCAGTCATTGAGCGGGGGCAGAATGCCACAAACAGAGGTAAATTACCTCCACCGCCCCGAACGCCGCGCACAAAAGCGGGGCCGAAGTATTCCTTACCAGGAATGCAGTATATGCCGTGAAGCAGTACCAATGAACTTCTTTCCCAAACGTGAGAGGGGTCGTCAAAAAGCGCCATTGGTAAGCGCTTTAAAATGTCCACACAGCCATCCACACGAAGAAGAAGGCGACAACCTCAGAGGAGATCATGTTCAGAGCAGCTTTAATTAACAGCAACGCACAGTCCGGTGGCGGCGAATGCATTTCGGCGCATTTGCCTTCCTCAGCGCCCTTCACCCGACAGAATGTCCTGGTAAGTGCTTCCTGCTGTCCTTAGATGAAATAAAGGGCTCCGCTCCTCCCCCTTGCCGTGAAGCACACCTGTTGTAGTGCTAATCAATGTAATTGCACCACAACTCCCACAATGCCATATGTTGAAGCAGAATGGGCTGGTACATGGCGGAGGCTCAAATGTTAGTGTTCTTTTTAGCGGTAGCCCAAAACCAGCAGGGCTCGATATTCCCTTTGTCCGCTCGCCGCCCATCAAGCTGCTCCTCCGGTCTCCTCAAACTGTCACAGCCCTCGTGAACGGCAGTCATTGAGCGGGGGCAGAATGCCACAAACAGAGGTAAATTACCTCCACCGCCCCGAACGCCGCGCACAAAACAAATATATATATATATATATATGTATAATTTTCATTAAACTTTGCACTTAACCGATGGAATACAGAGAGAAAACGTGACATTTGAAGATGTGACAGCATAGCAGTCCTATTGGACAAATCAGAAGAACGTAGATCAGACATTTCTCAGTTGCTCTTATGCAGATAAATGTAGATCCTAAATAAATGTCTGTTTTAAAAATTGTTTCCAGGAGTTTCATTGAGCTGAAAATAACAAGATTTCTATCAGAGGTGGAAAAGTAGGCCCTTTCTTCATTTTAGACCTCAGACTCCTAGAATCTTGTTTGAAGTTTAAGTGTCTGACATGTGTGTTGTTTGATCAGATGTACTGATAGTACATTCTGGCTTTAACTGTTATTTAGCACTTTGATGGTTCTGGGAGATGGAGGTACCTTTACTTCAGTAAGCTCTATGCATAGAATGTGGACGTTGATCCTGTATTCAACAGAAAACTTTCAGAGTGTGATTCCGTTTTCATATATAGAAGTATATTTTGGCTCTGATTTGAACCAGTAATCCTATGGCGAGTTTCTTAGGGAGTCACTTAAAACTGGGTTTTATTATGGCACTTTTCTGGGAGGACCATATAAACGATGTAAATATAGCAGCCATGGCCCGTGGAGGGAGTTGCGGTGGGGCAGAGAAGCGGGGTGGGGGCGGGGGAGTGGCAGGGTGGGGGGTGTTAAAAACCGGCATATGGATAATTGGAGGTAAGTAAACAATTTAATTAATAAAACGAATTTCGTAGCGTGCCCTGCATCGCAAAATGCGATGCTGCTCACGCTACGAAATTCGTTTTATCAATTACATTGTTTACTTACCTCCAATTATCCATACTCCGGTTTTTAGCACACACCCCCTGCCCCTCCCCCGCCTCTCTGCCTCACCGCAACTCCCTCCATGGGCCGCAGCTGAAATATAGTCAAGTTGGGACAGCTGTGCTCAGTTTGAAGGGGAAGGAACATTTTCTAGGGATCAGAGAGTTGGATGTGTGTTCCCTTGGCTAAAGTGTTGGTTTGTGGGGTGAACCCTAGATTTGACCTATAGGAATGTCAGGAGGATGGGCCGGGTTAGAATGTCAGTAGAGCTTGTGTGGCTCTGAGTCAGGCCCTCCTACGATTATGACTTCAGTCTTTGATCTGTTTGGACAGCGAATAATTCCCTATGTTTCAGTGTACCCTACACATGTATGTAGTGAATGTTTCAGTATCTTTTATACTGGTTACAATAACATTACGCTTGTCTTTTATCCATTCTTCCCATGTGTGAGTTTTTACTAGATACCAGCCTGCTAGGTTAGAGGCCTCTATAACAACTTTCTCCAACATCCCTTTTCCTGGCCCCGCCCATAAAGCTCACAGAGGATCTTCGTTCTATTTTGTTAGCATTTTCATAGCTTGTTAGATGCTGTCCATGCGTTTGTATTTACAATTGATGATTTTCTCTTTCTTCCTACTGTGCTGTACTGTACTGTGTTTAATGGTGCAGATTGTATAGTACTAGATAGCTAAAACGGAACATCATACTGATCTGAGATATATATGTTCCCTTTGTGCTAAAATGGCATCAAGTGTTATATTTTCAGAGTAACGAACTAAAAAAATCATTCTGGTGCACAGTAGGTCTTTCAGGAGATGTGATGGTGTAGAGAACGAGGGGAAAAACAAATCTGTACAGATGAGCAGTGATGCCATCACATGTTAACCAACTGCACACAGTATTGGCTAAGATGCTCGTTTTAATGGATTCTTCTAAATGCTTTTTTTCGATAAAACTAGTTACTGGGTGTTGAAAGTAATTTTATGGATGTTGCATGTTTTGCAGAAGAGGAAGGTGGCAGCAACAGGACAACTCGTGTTCAATGGCAGTAAGGCTTATAGGACTGTATTTACCCGGGGATATTATTGTCTACCTTAATAATATTGTCTACCCCGCTAGCCCAGATTGTGGAACAGTTGGGTTTTGAAATCATCTCATACGCAGATGATACACAGCTCATGTTCACCATCGGGAACCGTCCAGAAATAGAAAAAATTTGTTTCTCTAATGGAATGAAGCTGATCTCGGACTGGATGACGATGAACTATCTCCAGTTAAACCCAGGCAAGACTGAGATCGTGCTCATGGGAAAAGCAACAGCTATCTGGTCAGAAGACTGGCGGCCTGTACAACTAGGCACCGCCCCCATTCCCAAACCATTTGTGAGGAACTTGGGAATAAAAATTGACTACTCCCTATCTATAAAAGATCATATTACCACTACCACTGGCACCTGCTTCTACAGTCTTCGGCTACTCCGGAAAATATTTCCTTTCATTCCCATCGCCCACCGCAGAACCTTGGTTCATGCGATGGTAACTAACTGCTTAGACTATGGAAATGCCTTGCTGGCAGAGGTGGGTTCAACCCTTTTGTCAAAATTGCAAACTGTTCAGAACACAGCCGCGCAAATGATTCTCAATCGTCTGCCAGGTTCTCCTTCTGCCCCATTACTCAGAGAATTGCACTGGCTCACTGTTAAAAATAGATCCTTTTTTAAAATGTGTTGCCTCACTCATAACGCTCTCAGAAAAAAAGGCCAAAAAAAAGGCCCTCGGTATTTGCAAAATAAAGTAACCAGATACTGCCCCAGAAGAAGGCTGAGATCCTCCACTCTAGAACTTCAAAGAGTCCCCAGAATTCGCCTGTCCCGGACCGCTGGTCGAGCGTTCTTCTATCTAGCTCCCATATACTGGAACCAACTCCCACAGACCCTACGCGCTATTTCAAACTATGGCTCCTTCAGGAAACAGCTGAAAGACTTTCTCTTCAGTAAATAGACACTCTTGCTCCTCTCACCTCCAGATAGATTGCTAGTCAGCGCCGAGATGCTCCAGGGTGATTTGTGCGCTTAATAAAACCTAACCAAACCTATAATACTCAAGTTGGCGACCACAGAGGGCTGAAATGCTCAGTAGTTTTGCACCCGTGTCATACAGACTGTGTGGGTGTGTACCGATGCGCACACACACCCACCTCTCAGGAGTGAGCACAAGTTATTGAATAAATTAATGAATGTAGTACTTTTTGGTACCTCAGATCTCTTTTAACCATTTTACAGGTCAGATGGTACTCACCCCCATCTCCACTCGAGAATAAAAGAACCACATGCATAGCGATATTTTTATTTTATTTCACCTCTGTTCACTCACAAATGCATCTTGGTCGTGACAATGGGAGTTTTTTGTGTTTAAGAGAGCTCTGATTATGAGTGGGCCAGTAAAGGATGCATTAATTACCACACCCGGTCCATACAGATGTCTTCCGGTAAGGTACTAACCAGTTGTTTTAAATACTACATATTCAGAGTTTTTAAATCAGAACACGGGAATTAGATGTGGAAGCAATGTTTACCATGCCAAATTCCGAATTTATCAGAGTTTTCCAGCACATTTTACAATCATTACATGCAGTACGTATGACGTTCCGAAATGTGTAAGGGGTACATTACAGTGGTATTGTGTGTACCATAAAATTAAGAATTCTAAACTTAGCGAAAACTGTTGTTTGTACAGACATCGGAATGAACTCCCCCCCCCTTTTTACAATCATGGCAGATGTATTAAAAAAACAATAGGCCTGGTTCGCAAAGCCGCTATGTATTTTCAGGAGAGCTACCTCTTTTTGACTCGCAGATTGAAAACTCAAATACGCCTAGGATGTGTGTTCTGACATCTATAACTGGTTCCTTTTGTTTTAACGATGGCCTCGGTTGCAACCCTTCCACATCTAATCTTCTCAGCACGACAGCAACTCATAAAGGAAACCTTTTTTAATTAACTATATCAAAGTAGAGAAATAACATACAGTGCTTTAGTCATCTTTGTTTTTCACAACCTCCTTTCCTCACACCCTTTCCTTTTACTCCGCCCCAGACAAATGCAGACAAAAATATCTTCAAAGATTTACAAATATCTGAAATAATCACGCTTTCCCTTGAGAAACACCAAGACTGACAGAGGAAGCTGAGCTCCGTGTTAAATTATGGATTGCATTTTGTTTATCCCCTCGTTCCCTTCTTGAGCTCTACACCTGGCTGTGGTGGTGCTGTCGAGGTATTGATATTTTTGATAGACCTGCTTTTAGCAAGCTCAGCAGTCTTTGGAAATAAATAGGATTTTCATGCAGTGATTGAAGGGGTTAAATAGTTCCAATTCATTACCATCTACAAAAGAATTTATTTTGTCGCCATAAATCAGTTTTATTCCAGGCTCGTATTGTTCTCTTGGGTCAGCTCCTCCAATTGGAATCAATACAAGTGCAAGTGACACAATCAATCTAGATATTTGATTATGGATTTGAGACCCGAGTTCGGGTCAGTGCTGTTTAGTTAGTCTCTTTTTGATAGCATCCCTCGAGAACTGAAAATTCCTATTGGCATCCATGAGTTATGAGCACTTCTTAAGAAGGTAGATAATCTTCACTCGTACAGTGCTGTGGGTTGTAGAAAGATGGTGCAGGCGGTAAAGGATGGAGACAGCATACCCGTCAGTCCATCCTGATGAAAATGCTGGTATTTTGGCAATCTTTGCTGTAATAAGATATACTCCTCAATTAAACCTGGTCTAAAAGCAAGCACTTATAGAACTGGTATTGACAATACTTCTAAATGAAACGGGCAGTATTGCATGGGTAAAAAGTGTAAACAGTTGTTTTGTTGTTGCAAGGTTCGTATTAAAAGCTAGCCATTAAAGTTTTCTTTTTGAACTTCCATCCCCGATCAGCGAGGCATTTGCATGCTTCACAAAAGAAAAGTATACATTTTATTGATTTATTTATTAATAAAGTTTTGTATAGGGCGAACATGACCCAGGCAGGTATCAGAGCGCTTTACAATTAGGATAGGAAGGATGTAATAGTGGGAAAATAACAAACGTTACATATATATGCACAGCACAAACATGATCCAAGCGGGGATCACAGTGCAGCACATTTAGGGTGGGGCGGATACAGCAGTGAGAGAAGAACATTCATTACATATATGTGCATAGCAGGCAAACACTGGGAGTCACATGTTTACAACAATCTAGTAGTCAATCAGGGGACAGTAAGTAAGCAACGGAGCCAAGGACATTTAAGGCTGAAACTTGTTCATTAGGATTTTTTTTAAACTTCTTTTTTGAAAGAAGCATTGGATGAGGTTCGACGCACTTCCGGAGGAAGAGAGTTCCAAATCTCTGGGGCAATGCACGGGAAAGCTCTATAACTCGTTCTCTTTTTGTGGAAAGTCTGTGGTTTCAGGAGCAATGAACTTGCACTTCGTGACGGTCTGCAACCCCCAGATAATTCTAGTTTTTGAGCCAGATAAATGGGGGTCTTGAAATGAAGGGCTTTGTGAGTCATGCAGGCTATCTTTAGCTGTATTCTTTCTTTGTATAACAGTCAGTTTAGGGATTTTAGGGCTGGGGATATGTGATCTTTTGTTTTTGTACCAGTAATCCATCTGGCTGTGGCATTAGTGGAAGTCCTTGGTGGGGCCAAGTTATATTTGGGAAGACCACAGAACGTTGAGCTACCGTAGTTTAGCCTAGGCAGTACAAGAGCTTATGCCACCAACTTGAAGTCATCCTGTAGAAGGAATGGTTTCAGGTTCCTTAGTATACTCATTTAGTGCTTAGCACCCTTGCTTGGATTTCTATGATTCTGCATGTTCAAGTGCTTGTCTAGTGTGATTCAGAGGGATTTACCTGACTCAATAATGTGGGGAGAGCAGTTAAAGGCTGTAAGATATGTAATTCAAAGGTCAATCTTGGGAGTGTGATTAGGGGGAGCAATGAGAAGGAATTCCGTTTTGGTGGTGTTGAGCATGAGGTGGTTCTCAGTGAGCCAGTTTTGAGTATTCATCAGAGTGGAGTTGAGTGAAATAATGTCTTCAGGGGAGGTGATTTTCAAATAAAGTTGAGTGTCATCCGCATACATATGAAAAATAATGTTCGCGGAGTTCAGAGCATTTGCTAACAGTTCCAATAATAAATTGAAGAGTATGGGTGAAAGGGGGGCCTCTTATGGAACCCCATAGTTACTGTAGAGGGCTGAGATAGAGATTCATTTTCTCGACTTTTTGAGGTCTGTTGTGAAGGAAAGAAGTAAACCGATACTATACTGGCCCTGAAAAAAGCCCATCCTGTGTTCTAGAATGGATAAGAGGTTGTTGTGAATAACAGTGTCAAAAGCAGAAGAAAGGTCAAGGAGTATAATGAGGCATGATTCATTTTTAAAATGTCACCCATAATGTGAATGAGTGCTGATTTCGTACTGTGACCTCTCCGAAAACCAGATTGATGTTGATCCAGAAGTTGGAAATTCTCAATGTGTAAGCAGAGTTGCGATTGCACTCTTTTCCTAGAAGTTTCGCCAGCGTGGAGATGTTGAGATAGGACGGAAGTTATTAAGATCAGAGCTGTCTGCGCTAGGTTTCTTTAGAATGGGGATACCTGCGCTGCTTTTAGGCAGTCAGGGATCATTCCTTGCGATAGTGAAACGTTGACAATTTTTGGCCATAGAGGGAAGATGGCATCCTTTATTTCTATGAAGAGGGGCGCCTGTAGAGGGTCGCTGAAGTGGCTAGATGGGTTGATCGCAAGAAGACTGTTGTAGATGTCTCTTTATCTTAGGAGATTAATGTGTTCCAAGTAGCATTAGGAGGAATAAACCTACCTGATAATACCACACTCCGAAGTAGTGGCACAAGAGAGTGGTGCCCTCCCAACAATGAGGAGGCAGCAATAGTGAATCTGCCTTCTAGGTAAATCATAGCTCCTGCAGTTATGATGTGCATAGGCTATGTGCACACTAATAATGTTTACTAAGGTACAATGCTGGGCATAAAGTTACTATATTGTGCACTGCTGCGGAGGGTGTTTATGCTGTAGTGTGGTTTATGGGCCTCTTTCTGCGTGCATGTTAAGTTAGCATGGCTTATTAGGAGTTTAAACGCCATTTTTCCTTTTGCTGCTTTTTTGCCCACAACACTGCTTAGCTGTTTTTGCAGAGTTAGCTTTCACGAAGGTCTATACATGAGAAAAGGTTTGTTTTTCGACATCTCTAAACATGCATTGTGTCCCCAGTCTGTACAGTGAGTGCTGAGCCGCCAAGGTTATCATAACGTGCAAGCCTGTTTATCAGCGTGTCCGAGTAGCACATTCTAGACACAACAATTTGGCAGCTGCAAGGCGAGTAGTATTCTGGCGCCTTTAGCATAGCACACTTGCCAGAATTGAACACACTTGGAAGATTCCAGGCATGCAGAAAGACTACCCGATCCTGATGTAATTTATACTTACTGTGCAGACAGGTAAATGGGGTCCCCCTAAGAAAGCTCGAGACCTTCTATAGTTTTATAATACATAGTTCCTAGATAGGGAGGGTGTTTCAAATAGGCGCTTTATCACCTATTTGCACTATCATTGTAATATGATTCCTCCTTTTGTATTTTATGGAATTGTAACCATGCTGACGGCATTATCCTTAATCATATGTATGCTTATATTGATTAAAATACTGTGCTTGAGATCACGTAGTTAAAATAAACATTTTAACCTTACCGTTTCTCTACTTTACTCCTGTTGTGGACTGGTATGAACGTATAACAAAAGAGTGTTCTCACTTCCCACCATTCCTGAGATGGTCCTAAGTCGCATGTTCTAGGTTGTCTAATCATTGGTTTCTTTGCTATAGGCTGAAGAGCTAATGTGACACTGATTGCTAGTCTGGTAGGGGATTTTGGGTACTAAGGTGAGTTTTGGCACACCCTAATTCACTGAGGTCGTAAGTCTCTATGCACAGTTCTGTGTCTGAGCAGAATCCCTGTAACAATGCCATACTGTATATGGTTATTGTCTTGCTGATGTGGCTATTAATATGGAGCATACTGTGCAGCTATGTTTATGCCTAATAGGGGCATGATGGGTGATGCTCTGGTGCACTGTTACTGAATCTGGGTAGGCATGAGGCTATGTTGAGTACACATAGCACACAGAAATGCCCACTTCTAAAAGTGGCATTTCTAAAATAGTGATAATAAATCTGCAAACATCATTTCGCAACATTTATTATGACATTTATTACCAAACATACTAAACTTGATCATGCTACGCCTCCCATGTCAGGAATTACCACTAAAACACATATCAGGGAATCCCAAATGCATTCCTATGAGAGGGCAGCCTCACAGTAGTGAAAAACCAAAATGGGTGCTTGTCACTACCTGGACATGCCACACAGTTCAGGCACATGTCCTACCTTTTACCTACATTGCACCCTGCTCATAGGGGGCTAGCTAGGGACTACCGAAGTGGGGACTTATATGGAGTAAAAGGGAGTCACAGTTGTGGCACCCACTTTATGGGCCACGTAACAGTGGCAGTAAACTGCTCTCGCATACCCTGCAATGGCAGAGGCCTGAGACAGGTTTAAAAGGCTATTTTGGTGGGTGCGGCAAGCAGTGCTGCAAGCCCACCAATAGCATGTAATTTACTGGCCCCGGGTATATGAGATATCACTTTACATGATGGTTACTGCAAACAAAAGGTTATGAATTTCTGTTCGGAATAATGATCTGTTCTGTTAGGGTTTCTACCTGAATAAAATATATTAAAAATAAATAAAATAAAGAGGGCAAATTCCACATGGATTGAAATACGAAGATGGTGAAACTCTTCTCACTTTCTGCAGAACCTGTGTGACCAGAGGTGAGGCAAGGGAAATGAACAATCACCATGGCCACTGTAAACCAGTTCTGGCGCAGCTACTTCCCCACTGGGATTGATGCATGTCTGACTGAGGAATCAAAGGAAGGCTCCTGTCCAGGTATCATTTGACGTCTGGCTGTGACTGTGGAGGCCCTGGGGAGACTGGGGAGGCCCTTTTAAGTTATTTAAATTCGTGGGTGCAGCCAATTGGTCACGCAGTCAGATGAACAAAAAAGACCTCCCCACAACAAGGCCTTTGTCTCTGCTCTGGGAGCAGTTTTCACACCTCATTAGGAACTTGAGCATTTAGAGTGCTGCAGGTAGAGGCTAATGCAAATTAGCTCTATAGGCTTTAGGCAGGGAAAAGGTAACTTTTTGAAATGACATATTCTCTATTTTTTTATTAATAATCCTATTTCACAATTGTTTGGGCTTTTAATAAATACTACAAAGACATGTATGGTGTTTCAAGTTATTTTCTAGCCAAATAATAATAATGATAGCAGAATTTATAAAAGCGCGAACAGCTACCTCCGTCAGAGGTATCCCGGTGCTAAAAAGAATCATGGGTACGCCCGCTAGCCTGCAGGGGGAGGTGCCGAGCTAAGGATCTAAACTAAAGAGCCACGTCTTCAGGGCTTTCCTAAAGATGGGCTCCGATTTGATCTGCCTCAAAGAGTTGGGCATCGCATTCCAGAGCTTTGAGGTCAGGGTCTCAAAGGATCTGCCTCTAATACGGGCCTTCTTGAACCTGGGGACGCTCAGCAGGTTCAGGGCGTTAGATCTCAGAGTCCTCTTTTGTTTGTAGCTACACAGATGTTGGTTCAAATAGTTAGGGCATTTTCCATTAAGAGACAGGAAAGCAAGGGTAAGTGCCTTAAATTAAATTCTCCTAGCCACGGGCAGCCAATGGAGTTTCTTGATATGTGGCGAGATGTGATGCCGAAAGGGTACTCTCCTAATCATTCTTGCTGTTGCATTTTTGACTAGTTGCAGTCTTTTGATTTGGTAGGCCAGCAGCCCTACATATAGGCTGTTGGCATAATCCAGTCTTGACGTCACCGTGGCATGTATTATCACCCGACAACATTCTTCAGGCAGAAGTTGGATAACTTTACGCAGGCTCGTTAGTTTCCCAAAACAGGTCGCTGACACCTGCGTAATCTGGGCTGAAAGGGAGAGATCTGTCTCCCATCTAACCCCTAAATCTTTTGCCTATGTTGCCGGGATGGGTGGATGGCCCATTTCCTGTGGCCACCAAAGCTCCGCGGGTGGGGGGCAAATATTTCCGAAGAATAACACCTCAGTTTTACTGGCATTGAACTTCAAATTATTATTGTTCATCCAGCGTGAAATGTCTGTCATGCAGCCCTTAAATTTTACTAGGGCTGTTTCTTTTTGTTCTTTGAAGGAGAACACCAACTCGGTGTCGTCGGCATAGGATATCGCTTTCACGCCCCAGTTGGCGATAAGGGTGAACAAGGGAACCAGTATATATTAAAAAGGAGTGGGCTGAGCGCAGAGCCCTGGGGGACACTGCACCAGATCTCTTTACGTTTAGATTTAAGAGATGGTAGAGCCATTTGTTGTGACCGGTTAGACAGAAAAGAGCTTAGCCAAATTAATGCCACCTCGCTATGCCACTCTCTTTGAGTCTAGATAGTAGTATCGCATGGTCCACCGCATCGAAAGCGGCGGATAAATCCAGTAACACCAGCATTGCTGAGGTCCCTGCATCCATAGTAGATTTGAGGGATTCTGAAACCTCCAGGAGGGCAGTTTCAGTGCTGAAACCGGGTCTAAAACCAGATTGGGTATCGTGCAGAATGCCGGAGTTCTCCACGAACATGAACAACTGTCTGTGCATCCATTTCTCAAGCATTTTAGCAGGAGCTGGCAGAAGTGAGATGGAGCGGTAGTTACTGAGGTCTTCAGGCACCCCATTATGCATTTTCTTAAGGGGTACCACCGTAGCATGTTTCCACATCTCGGGGAAGATGCCTGTTGCTAAGGAAGAGTTCCAGAGGTGTACCAGGTTTTTGGCTATTGAGTGGGCTACTATACTCCATAATTTAAGAGGACAAGGGTCTTCCGGGGAGCCAGATTTGCAACCATTAATCAAGGATATCCCATCTTGGAGAGCGATGGGGTTAAAGTCACATAATTCTGTTTGTAGACCGTGGCCGTCAGTCCTGTCAGTTTTAATGGTGGCAACGTTGCCCACAAAGGTATTATAAATCGTGCGAATTTTGTTATCAAAGAAGTCGGCGATGTCGTCGCAGAGTGAGGGGTGGTTGGGATTTCCATTTGTGCTGCTTGGGGCTGGAGGAACGTATCAACTATCTTAAATAGTTCCTTGCTAGAGTTCTCTGCTGTCTTAATGCAGTTAGCTATGTACTCTCTTCTGGCAGATTTTGTCATTTTTCTGAGCTTTTTAAGGGCTGTCTTATAGGTGGTTTTTGCGCTCTCGTCATAGTTAATCCTCAAGATGTTTACATCTGCTCTTGGCCTCTCTAAGGGCATCAGAGAACCAAGGGGCTGAGGGTGTAGTCCTCTGTGCTTTAGTAAGTCGGGAAGGCGCCAGCGTATCTATGGCCCAAGAAATCCATGACTGGAGTGCCAAGGCATCTGTATTCGGGTCAGCAGTGCAGGGAGGAGTGGTCTTCGTCAGTACTGGGCCTAAACTTTCAGCGGTAAATTTTTTCCAGTTCCTTTTACGCACCCAGCGAGACCCAGTCTGCTGTTTTTCTTTCTGTAGGTTGACCAAAAGCCGGATCATATAGTGATCCGACCAGGTCAACTGGTAGGGTGCCTCCATGACCATCGAAGGAAGGTTTGTGAACACAAGGTCCAAGGTATGCCCTGCTTTATGAGTTGGTAGTTTTACTAGCTGCACCAGATTAATACCAGCGAGAACGGCTTCTAACTGAAGAGCCTGGGTGCAGTTGGGGTTGTCCCTGTGGAGGTTAAAATCTCCCAGTACCATGTAGTTAGCATAGGAAGGGTCTTTCTGTGCTATATAGTCACCCAGGTTTATGATGGCACTGGGTGAGCAGTCAGGGGGTCTGTAGATTAGGAGTCCAGAGAGAGCGGTGGAGGGGCCTATCTTCAGACAAAAATGTAAGCCTTCCATGATGTCTATTGTAGGTATGTTATAGGTCTCTACCTCCCAGGCCTCTCTAAATATATTCGCTACCCCCTGCTCTTTTTTTGCCCTCCCTATGTGTGTAACAGATCTTAAACCCCAAGGGTATGGCCAAGGCAATGGCTGATAGGTTATCCTCCTTGAGCCAAGTCTCTGTAAGAAATAAAGCATCCCAGTTACCATCTTCCAAATATACCCTTATTAAATGTAATACTGTATCCCAGTGTTTCTCTGTAAAACAGCCAGCCTTGCTGCTGTGAAAATAGCTTTTGAGGGTTCGTCACTATAAGCACATGTTTAACATTCCATTTCTACATGTCCTACTCTCAGATATCCTACACCTTGCCTTTTGGGCAATAAAGTCTATGCTGGGGTGAGAGGGTAATATTTAAAAGGAAGGTATAGACCTGTCACAAGGGTTTATGCAATATTCAACCTGCCCCAGTCAGGCTACAGTAGTAGGCCTGAAGCAATGTTTACACTATCACTGTAGTGAATGGCACAATAGCTGCTGCAATCCACTAGCAGAATTTAAATGTCATGCTGTGGGTACATCTTGTACCATATACTTGGGACTTATAGGTAGTTTAACTCTCCCAGTTAGAGTTATACCAATACAACTATGTTAAAAGAGGAAGCACTTGCACTTTACTACTGGTAAGCAGGGGCAGAGTTCTACAGCCAGCAAAAGCAGATAAGGCACAATGTTGTGTCTATACCACACAGAAAATATGTTTCTATGCACATGTATCCTCTGGAGATTTTCCCTTTTAGTCTGCTCTTCTTTCAGTGGGGAAGAGCTCATCTAAGTGTCCTCCTGCCCCTTCAGCTCCCCACTTTCTGACTCACAGAATTACCTTTGTGAATGATTGTAAATCAAAGGGAAGAGGTAGAAAGAAAGGAATATTCACCTCTTCCATCTGAGTGGCAAAATTATTCATAAGTGATTTGTGACCCCAACTGCAGTTGCAAACTATTCATAAAATACCAAAATGGCAAAGCAGGTGGTGGCCATTTGTAAGGTGGAAGCTGCCTACAATGGAGCTTTTTCACGGGAATATGAGATGAGCGCAGGAGAAGCAGACAGTGGTTCAGGTTGCCCTTGCATGCCCTCCCCTTTGTCATTCACTGAATGCTGACCTGTTGAATGCAGGGATAGGTGTCTGCTATTCGTTACAAAGTTTCATCCCTGGACTCACAGCAATCATCTGGTAGTTGAAAAATACTGTTTTCTCATAAGAATTGATGTACGATTTTTGCAACTCCTGTGAATAGGTATTTTTCTCCATGACAGTCACAGGGCAAAATGAAGATGTGATTCCAAAGCAGTCAGTCTACAAAAAACACCAACTGCTTTGTGACACCCACATTTATAGATCAGGCCAAAGAGCTAGGACCCTTCCTTGAAATGTATAATCCAGTATCTCACAATGAATGCTCCTACTACTACTACTACGACTACTACTACTAATAATAATATTAATAATAATCATAATATTAATACTAATGTGTCATCTGCAGGAATAAATTGGGAAACAAATGTATCCTTGACAGAAAATGGAGCTAGCCATTCAATACTCTGAGGAAGTTTAAGGCGTGGTCCTAGAGCCCTATATGAGAGGTTGCAGGGGTCTCCCTCCTTGGACGTATTGGAAATTTTGAAGCGGAACAGTACACTTAAGAGCACAATTTTTTAAATATGAAACATGTGGCTTAGTAAAACGTTTAAATTTGAAAGGGGAATTCATAAAATAATTTGTTACTTCAGAATCTGCCACAGGACCCAGAAGCATTATCTCCCCATAGCAGCAGCTCATGCATCTGCTTATAAGGAAATTGTGCACCTAGCAAAAATATAATTGGACCCAGATTTTCTAAGCACTTGTGTTGTCCTTGCGTCACGCAAGACTAAACAAATGCTCAAGTGAGATTCATAAAGGCACAAATGTCTGTAATTTTTCTACATGGCTTAGGTTACCAACCTCTGGTGAGGTATGTTTGGAGTAGTAACATAGACTGTTATGTGTATTTTTTGTCTTTGTTAGGTTTTCATTAGCAAGTTACTGAAGGGCACATTTTGAAAAGTTACAGCTCTTTTTGTTCCCGGTCTTAGAGGAGAAGTTACGTTTTATTTATTCAGGATCAGCTAGTCTGAGGCTCATGTAAATTACATTTTGGTGGAGCATTGGAGAGTAGAGGGTAAGGGGAGCAAAGCACAACAAATGACAAATCAGCAATTTAAATAATTATTGAGTGAAATGTGTAATTCAAATCAGGGGAAACCATGAGGTTCTGGGACCTGTTCTGTAATGATTATATATCTTGACTATATATTTTTCAATAAATATAGTAAAATATATTTAAAAACAATATTGAGTAGGGCAGACTAAATACCCAAATGCTCTTGGGTTCTTTCTCCTAAATCAGGAAAAACTGTTATTAATACAACACCAAATGCACTATTGGGCCTCTAATCCTGCAATATTTTAACTCTGTAAATGGTGTGTGCACTCAGCAAGGTAACACCTGGAGCAAATTTCTTTGGATTGAAACTGACCTGAAGATTACAGGTCGATCTATGTAGCAGCTCCCTATTGAGACTGGAACACCTGCACTGGACACATAAACCCTTTCATCTCCGTTTCTGGCATTACAAGTGTGCTTTTGAAGTTGCACAGTGTTGTTATTTGACATATATGATCTGGCCTGACATGATATTTTGCTGGAAGCAGGACCTGTCTTCAACTCTTTCTCCCACTCCTCACTCTCCCCCACACACCAATTTCTCTCTTCCAAAAGGAACGTTAGCTCTCTTAGCTGTTCTACCTATTACTCAAGCCTCTGATATCAGTACTAGGTGCTGGTCACTATTGAAGTATACAGTGAAACCCCTCTTAATTTCAGAGCAGAATGCAGGCCAATCAATGTCCTTGAAATGATAATCTCAGAAATGGGCCATCTTTGAGGGGCATAGTGATTGTCCTGCAAACATCTCTGTAGTAAGATATTGGTACAGGTAGCAAGCCAGTACAGAGTTGCATCACAATATCTCTATCAAAGTCTCTACTAGGATATCAGGGAAAGGGGCTGGTCAGCACTGGTGTAGTTCGTCCTCTACCAGTATGAACAGTAAACCGGATGATCTCCCTATTGCAATTGCTATACAGATCATAACTTCTCATTGGAAATGTTATGACAACATCTCTTGTAAGACATGGTTGAATATACGCTGTCACAATTATAGGCACGTTAGAGCACATCCTTCAAGTGTACAAATGAAAATTAAAATACATTGTCCTATTTACAATTTATTTGCCTTTTTGTTACTTAAACACATTTCATTCGTATATCAGTGTCTCTCAGGTTAAATATATGAATTCTTCAAAATGCAATTTTTTTATAATTGAGATTTTTCTCATCACATTGCATTAGTGATTTAATGTAATCTTCCCTAGTTTTCTTTTTGACTTTGTCAAACTAAAATGATAAACATGCCTTTTTGTTTTTGTACATTTTCTTTTACCATAACAGACCATGTTCTGCTACGTTTTGCTCCTTGTCTTTCTTTCAAATGTTTCATTATCTCATTTAGCAGGTATTGATTTTTGTGGTTCTGTTCTAAGTTTCAATAAAGCATTTTTATTGCAAACACTGTATTGGGATATTTAGTTATGAGGACATCAGTGTATGTTTCAGGTGAGTAGAAAGATTAATTTCGAAGGTATACATTTATCACCTTGGAAAACAGCATCAGGAGCAGGTCAGCATAGAGATGCATTGTGAAGGTCCTGTGAACATCTCAGTACTGAGATGGTCGTGCAAGCAAACACAAGGAGATGATGGCCAGAGCGCTGGAACTTTTCAGACACTCACCCCCAGATCTATAACTTTGGGTGAGTATCTGAAAAGTTTTAGCGCTCTGTCCTTCATCTCCTTGTGTTTTCTTTGTTTGCCCGAAGTTTGAAGGATATCCCCTGATGTGGGTCCCTTGCTCACTTTGTCACTGGATTCAAGCTAGCCTGGCTAATGAGGGGTTCTACCCTGAAACCGGTCCCAGAATGCTTGTTCCTGATCCAGTGAAGACCTGGCTTGGCAGTTCGGACTGACTGTTCCCATGAGGAGCAGGGTCAAGACTGATTTGCATATGGCTGGGTCTGAAATGGGGTGGCGCGGTGAGCTAGAGAACGATGATGGATTCAAACCAGACCTGTGACTGGGGCTGAGTGTCCGAAAAGTTTCAGCGCTCCGTGCATCATCTCCTTGTGCTTGCTTTAGTCGTCCTATTTTGGCAGGGTATGCCCAGACTTAGGTCCCTTGTTCACTTTGCTACTGGATTCAAGCTAGCCTGGCTGATGAGTTGTGTTACACCGAAACCTGTCCCATGATGCTTGTTTCTGGTCCAGGAAAGACCTGGCTTGGCAGTTCAGGCTGCACTGTTCCCATGAGGAACAGGGTCAAGACTGATTTCCATATGGCTTGGCCTGCACTGGGGTAGCAAAGTGAGCCAAAGAACGATGATGAATTCAACCCAGATCTGTGAATCGGGGTGACTGTCTGAAAGGTTTCAGCACTCCGTCCATCATCTCCTTCTGTTTGCTATATTAGTTCAAGTGCCATGTTCCGATGGAGGGGGGATATGAGAGCACTGTATATTGTTATACTGAATGGTTGTGATATGTCCCAGTACTGGGGATGTCCATTATTGCAGCTTTACTTGGTGTTATTTACTTGTTGATCAGCTCATGGGAAGTTCATGTGAAGTTCATAATTAAATATGCTAAGTAAGATCTCTTTGAGCGTCTCAATACTGGGAGAGTAGTGTAGCACTGATAAAGATATTGGTGCATTTTCACAGCTCTTAGTCTGTGTCAGTTGCGGAATAGAAGTGCAAGGTGAAGTCATTCTGTGTATGTGTCCGTCCTAGGATGTAACTGCATGATGAAGGCAGAAAGAGGTGTACATTGCAAGAAGTCTCTTGACTTACAATTAGTAGGAAAGCTGTGGGTGTTAGAGGCAAGGATACGTCTATTGCGAGAGCTCTGGCAATTGACAATGTTTCATACTCGGTACATTGTGCAAGCCAATATAAGTAAGTGCAGTGAACCTATTCCACAGATTTAAATTGTAAAATTATAGGTGTTTGCGTAGCTTTCTGTGTCTAATTACACAATGAAAATATGACATTAAGTGCTGGCAATGCTGCCAGCAAGCCAGCACTAAATATAAAGGATAATTACATTGTATTATACCATTACATACACTGTGCAACTTCCTTGCCCTCTTCATCTTCTTTTCCCCTCACTCACCAATCTTGTTGTTTATCTTGCTACTGTTCTGCTCCATGTTTATTTCCCTTCCTCAAAAAGTCTAGCCAAGAGGCACATTGAGAAGACTGGATGAGTCAATACTTGAAACTGAAGCTTCAGAGATCCTATTATTTAAATAGCTGCATTCAAAAGATCTGGTGAGTTTGCATTAGGGAGGTGTTATGAGTACTTGGAGGATTAGGACAAAGTGATGTTAAGTATTTCCTTAAATGGCATTTGGAAGCTTTGAGGCTGCATGATCATCTGTTTGTGAAGTAGTAAATACACCACGTATATCAAAAACTCAATTGAATGTCAGAGAGTAGTTGTCTACGTTGAAAAGACATTAATTTCCTAAACTGCATCATATAGGGCACGGGGACTCGTAGACATTTTCCCAAAATATTTGGTCTCTGGTGTGACCGAGGGCCACACACATACCAGTGATGGGGCTGGGGGGCGAGGGGGGGTTTAGGTGGTTGTAGGGGAAGTGAAGCATGTACATCTGCTAGCTAAATTGAAAATCCCGGATTTCCCTCATGAGCTAATTGTGTGATCATGGACATTTGATGTATTTTACTTTCCCTCCTTTTCCTTCATTTTCACATATAGGAAGACCTCGAAATACATGACTTCAAAATGTGAGCTGCACAACCACTTTGCCCGTGTTTCATTTTATAAATCATAATGTTCATGTATGATCGCAACCCCAGCCACCCAAAGGGTGCACATAACAGCTGATTTGCCTCTCAGTTTGCTAAGGGCGTTGCTGCCAGGGCATTAGGAAAGCATGCATGTTTCTAAATTCATGTTTGCAAACTATAACCTTTTGTAAAAAATACTTCTGGGTGCACTAATAGAATCTGATTTACTAAGGTAAGAGGTTCTTCATGTTAAAAAAATACACTTTTTGAATTTTGAAGAGACTTGATCATATTTTTTCATGCATGCTACGAGGTATCTTTATAAGCGAAGGTGTTCCTAAAATTAAGAAGTTCAGGACTCCCTAGTTAATTCCTCTCTTTAACTGCAATTAACATTTCAATAAATGCTTGCATGTTTATTTTACATATGTTTTATGTTAGTGCTCTGTTGAGTAAGTAGCAGCCCAGCAGCGGTGGCCGGAGGGGGATGGGGAGCAATGTAAATATGTTTTTTTAAATATGCACTTACCATGCCACTGGGTCCCGCGTCTCTTCTCCTGCTCTACTCCGCCAGACACCAGGAACAGGAAGCACAGCCAGGGTCCCCTGATCACTCACAACACTGCAATGCAACATTGTGATTGGTCAGCACCCAGGATCCCCTGACCAATCACAACGCTGCAGTGCCGCATTGTGATTGGTCTGAGCGTCGTTGTTCGATGCTCAGCCAGGGAATGGGGGTCTGGCCATGTTCTCCACCCAGGCTGTAATGCAGCCTGCGTGGAGAACAGGGAAAGTGTGCATGACTGTTTAGCTGGTCCCAGAGGGCCAACCAAACAGTCATGTGCACTTAGGAGTGGGCAAGCCACTCCTCTCCTGCCCTGCCCAGAGAGCAGAGCAGGCCCGCCCACCCCCACCACGCAGTAAGGAAACATAAAATGATAAAAAATCTTAGTTATTATTATTTTATGTTTCCTTTATTTACACTGCTTAAAAGCAGTAGGGTGACGGACCTCCGCCATTGCGGAAGAGCTGCCACTGCAGCCCAATGCTGCTGTTGACCAGAGGGCCACACGTAAAGCTCAGCACTCGGCACCGGGGCCGTATTTTTATGACCAATGATATAGGGAATCAAAAGCAGTAATGGGGTAACTTAAAAAAAAAGTGGTCCATATTTTAACCATTTTTAGAATGATCGCATGTTATCATTGAATAGTCTCAAACAAATGCTTACTGAAAAAGCAGTATCTTTGTGTGAGCTCTATATGCTGGTGCACACTTAATTCTGTGCCAGCAGTCGGTACATTTCTAGGTGTTTGATTTAACAGTAAAACTGCTTAAAATAGACATATGGAGACCCCTCCAACAACTTCATTTTTTGGACCAACCTCTTACAGCCATTGGCTTGGGACTTTGTCAATAATATATTGACTCTGCCTACTGGAGTATGTTTCTTTTAGCTCATGCTATTGTCAAGTGAGTGCATCTTACTGCACTGCCAAGCACTTATTTTGCAACTACCAACAACTCCTTCTGTCAGCTCCTCATTGTTCATTCCCACCTCTTTAACTTTCCGCTATGTGTTGTTTCTAGTCCCTCCCGCCTGTTGCTCTAAAGCCCCACTCTCTCCCCTATTTGTTGCCTCCTTGTCGATGTTTCCCTCGCTTCCCTCTTGTGTTGCGTGTTGCTTCTTCATTCACTTGCCTCCCTTTCCACTTGTTTCTTCTCCATCCTCTTCGTCTTTCCCATAGTCTCTTAACCAAAACTTCTGGTGCCTTCTCATCATTACTGGCAAAAACCCTGCATGTTTTTAAGTGGATGACAAGGCAGCCATTGTTATATTACTATTTGTCTCTAAGGACCTTTTTTTAATTCCATCTTCTACTTCATAGTAAAATCCTGTATATATTGAGGGCTCCTTTCCCTGCATTATCGTTGTGTTTTTGTTTCTATGTAAAACTGACAGTGGCAAGGGAACCTTCATTATAGTATTTGTTTTCTTTATTTGCAGTAGAAACAAAAGAAGAACTACAATGAAAGCCCCCTGTCAACCCATAATTTATTCTACATAGAAACAAAAATAGGACCATATTGACGACAAGGGTATTTTCAACATAGAAAACTTTGTTTCCTTGCGTTTGTCTGTCATCAATGTGCTAACACTGTGTCTACATACAATACCATATTAAATCCAGCCCTTTTAGTTTTGCAAGTGATTGTTTACTTTCTGCTAAAGTCTGCACATACGACTTTGGATTTCAGGATAAAGGGAAGTCTTACTAGAAACACTTCCTCCATTACAGTCTATAATTGCATAAATAACAACTTTTTATATTCCCATAACCCTTTTCCACCCAACATTGGACTTATACCACATCCCCGAGTCTCATTGATTAATAATATTGTCATGAGACATTGATTATGCTGCGGCAAACCTTTAGAGAGATACATTTTGTTTTGGTATTTTTGCAGAACACATTTTTTAATAATACTTACATCGCTACTTCAAAGCTGTACCACCATCCTTTTAACAAACCCCTTATTTCTATTTCAATGTTGATCTGAGTTTGGGTTGCATCCCATTCACTTCCCTTCAGTATACAGGAACACACAACATTCCTACCACTGTTGAAAACTTGTAAGCGGTGTATAGATGTGGCGCTCCCTTTCATCACTGAGAGAGAGCTGGTGAATTATTGTTACTGTAGTGATAATATAACTGTTTGTGTGGTGTTGAAGAACACTGACTTGCAGCCACACTTATCTGAATTCTTGGTAGTTTAATGATCAGTGCCATGCCACGCACAGCCATGCATGGAATCACGTTTTTATTCCTTCAGATTGTATTTTGTTTTTGGATAACAAAAGTAGCAAAGTTAGAGTATGGAAAACTTTCTGTGTTCTGCTATTGCAAAACCTTTATAGGCAAAGTTGTACAGAGCAGTTTATGTATTAACCTTCAAGTATCACGGCTTTTGCAGGATTCTGCTTTAGAACATTTTAATTACCAGATAAATGGAAGTATGGCGAAGCACTTTTCAATTTTAGTGACCCCAGGAATATTATAAGCTATGGAATAATTGGAAATAAGGTTAGGCGCCCCTCTGGGATTCATTACAGCTGATGATGGCTTTGCCATTCTTTCACAGTGATCTTTGAACTGCCCATCTTTAAACCGAGTTCTCGGTAGAACTTGCCAAGCAGTCCAAGCCAATATAAAAAGAGAGGGATCGTATACAGAGTGGTATGAAAAATAGTGTAATGAAAGGTGAAAAATGGCTACAAAAAAGCAGCTGAGAATACTAGAAAAAGCAAAGGGCATTGTTAAAGCGGGCACCCTCAATCCTACTTAACATCGAAGTCATTTATGAGAAATATCACAGCCAAAATAGGAAGAAAGAAAAAAGATAGAAAGTGCACATCTACATATTTTTATAATTACAGAAAAAAATTAGTCAATTGGACATATTCCTTCATGGCTGACCAAATATGGCGACAAAAACTGTAATACATTTCTGAACGAATATTAGAGCACCTGCCACACCTGTAGACCTGAGCCAAGTGCATATTTTGGTTGGCCGTTTGTGCATATTCAGCACTTTTTATTGATGCAGAAATTATTTGCATGAGTTTGTACATTTGCAAAATATGACTTTCCAATCCCCTTTTTTCAGCGAGCACTGGTTTATGGTTCTAGTTCTCACTGTACAACAAGTGCATCCTTTACACTGCCTAACGAGGTCATATAGAATCTCAGAATTTTCAGTTTTTTTCAGACTGATGTTTCTTTGAGAGAAACATAGGGGTCCATTAGGATGGCGGGCGGACTTTGTCCGCCCGCCACCCTAACGGAGCTCGGTACCGCCCGCCATAAGGGCGGGGGTCCCGTTGTGGGTATTAGGATGTGCCCGCCACAGTGGCGGGCACATCCCATATGTCTTACATTGTGGAGGGCGGTGCTCTCTGCACCGCCCGCCACCATGCAAAACATAAGTTGCAGCATTCAGACATGCAATGCGGCAGGCACCGCGCGGTGCCTGCCGCTTAGCATGTGTACATGTGGGGGGGTACCATAGGTACCCCCCATGTGCCCCCACGACAGTGGCGCCAACCTGGGGGCCCTGCAGGGGGCCCCCGCAGCAATCACCGCATGCCTTTCCGTGGCGGCATTGCCGCCGCGGAAAGGCCCACACATTTTGCCATTGTAATGTGGCTGCCGGTGTCCAATGGACACCGCCACCATATACATCTATTACCGCCGCGGTCGCAAGGCGACCGCGGCGGTAAAGTGGCGGACGGTCTTTCCGTCCGCCGCTGTCCCCTCCGCCATCCTAATCTGGCGGAGGGGTAAACGAGAGTGGTTGTCGGGCGGATTGCCTCCGCCAGGGTGGCGGTGGAGGCAATCCGCCCGATATCCTAATGGAGCCCATAGTGTGGCGATTGCAGATGTTGGAAAACACTCCCTATTTGACAGGAAACCATCTTTTTATGTGTATTATATATGTACCTGATGTATGTCTAGTTTCATGCATATGCTATAATGCTGGAACATTTTATCATGTATCGATATAAATGTACTTAAATCCTTTTTATCATTCAAATCATGTTTTACAATAGAAATTAAAATACACTTAATGTGCAAAACGTTTTTTCAGTTCTTTCTTAATTAGTACTTCCAAACTATGTTTGGGTAATGTTATTGTCCATGTGCTAGTGTTCTATTAAGATTTTGCCTGGGTATTTTACTCACATAAAAGGAAAACACTCCCTACACACACGCACGCACACACACACACACACTCATTCTCAGATTTTTGTAGTACTTTTTCCATCCTTACTGCTATTCAAATCAAATGCCTAGAAAGTTATTGCAAGTCTAACAGTTATTGTGAAGCAGGAAAAAATAGAGGTTCTCCATGAGTAAACAGTACACCTGAAGGAACCTGTGGTCTTGGGGTTTGGGAGATACACGTACACCTGGAAAATGAATGCATGTGGGCTTTACGAACTAAAATGTATGAATTTACTTTGAGTTCTATGTATAAAGTTAGGATTGTAGGATGTCAGATTTTTTTGTGATTAATGTACTGCAAGAAATTGGGTTATTAGTTGCAAAGGATGTAAGTCCTTCGCCCTCTTTACAGGGGGTCAAATACCCCATTATAGCTCTTGACTCAGGGTAACAAAGCAGAGCAGTCCAAGGCCTACTCGGGGAGCGGTTGTGGGCACACAATAAATCATTGTTCAATCAATGTTATTTCTTAGAAAAATGAATTATACTTTTATTACACACACTACAAAATGCCACACATGAAATTACAAATGTGTGTAATCAGTTAGATGAGAAAACCTTTGGTGAAGCTCTCATGTCATGTTACAATCCCTAATGGGTCCTGCCCTATAACCACACGATCTCAGATTTAATATCTCAATTTAAGGGGGTGTCATCATCAATAAGATTGACCTAATTGGCTTTACCAGGATGTCACCACTGCAGCGTTAATACCAACCAACTGGGAATCTCCTACTCCAGAGAATATGAGCAAAACCTCTATCTCCAGAACATGGGAAGCCTCTTCCTGGGGCAGGCATTCAATCATCTAAGAGGCTTAGGACTTCAATGTGAAAAGCTTTTGGGGAAGTGGCTGTTGCAGTTTCTTCAGCCTCCCCTCCCCAAACACTCTGCCCCTGCCCTTCCTGGGTACCATAGAAAGACACATATGCAACATATTGTCCTTGTAAGGGCTTATGGGGTGTTCCTTTGGCTCGACCTTGAATACATATGTAATAGCCTTTCTCCACTAGTACATTTCCTTTTATTTTTATATTTAATGCACAGGCAGACTGAAACTGTACTTTTCACTTTGTTTTTATGAGTGCCCAGGTCCCACTCGGAGCACCCACAGATCGAGTTTCTTTCCTGTAGTGACAGAGGAGGAGGCAACACTCTCTTCTGATCCCACCGTTGGCGGGAGCATATCCTCTGTGTTCATCTCCCACCTGGAGGTAGGAGCAACTCTGTTATATAGACCCCCTTCTTGATGGACTGGAACCTGCGAACCCCCCCTCCACCCCCAGCGCTTTGAGACCCTTACGGTTGAGTAGTCGCGCTTAACAAACAAACACCTTGTGCTGGCTCTGGACAGAAGTCAGTGTGGCAGTGTGTCCCCAGACACACGGCTGGCGCTTGTTGTGTCCCCAGTGAATAAGGTTTCCCAGTACATCTTGATTTGAGTCTGGCCCCAGAGGCTGGAGTCCCTGAGAGCAAAGGATGGCTTGTGGAGGAGACCCCATAAACTCCCCTTCCCCATGGTCATTTTAATCATAAAGGTTGCACCAAGCACTGGGATTGGCCCACCCTGGGGGAATAGTTAAACATGAGTAGTGGAGCGTAACTTGCTCCTTTTCGCATTTCTTCCCTCTGGCAGCCTGAGCTTTAAATGATATTTACAGCCCCATAGTACCGATCAGATTGATTTGGGGCTTATGGTGTTCCTGGTGTTCCTTGTGTTCCTGGTGACCTACTATAACACCCAGACATTTTTACCTTTGGGCTTCTGGCCTCTAAAGAGCATTTACTCTTGGAAGTTTCATTCTCTGGCTTTCTGTGACAGACTTGTCCTCTGCCTGGGTTTCAGGTACTCTCTCTGCTTAGTGTATGTCTTCCACAGTCAGTCTACAGAACACTCTGTCAAGTAAGTTGGAGTAAATATGATTAGTAAAGCATACACAAAATTAAAAGGGCATAATACAACAAAATATTCTCGTTGGAGAGATCAATTGGCCTTTGTAAAGATTTTTCTTCAGCTGCTTTTAAAATTCCTTAGTCACTCAGGATTTAAGAGATTTCAAGATGGTGACCAATGTGATGAAAATTTAGGTTGGCTGTGTATTTAGTTTCTAGTGTACCTTCTCTATGAGTTTCTTGTGCATGTGCAAGGATTTTGCTGTGCACTTCAACTGCTCCCTAGCCCCGGTGAGCAGTTAGCCTCCCCAAAAAAAATAATATATATATATATATATATATATATATATATATATATTCTTTCAAAAAAGAACGAACCCAACCAAGCTCCAATGTGCAGCCAGGCAGTCCAAGTACACCACAGCACAAACAGGATCCAATACGTGATTCTTCAGGTAGGAATAATTTTTATTTTTTCACAACACCATTTCGTGCAAACAAGGAAGACGAGATATATATATATATATATATATATATTCACTGAAAAAACCATAGGTTATAGACCATATATAGTTAGGAATTCGCATTTACAAAACCTTGAAAATTCACTGAAAAAACCATAGGTTATACACCATATATAGTTAGGAATTAGCATTTAAAAAACCTTATTTTACTCACACAAAACCATTGAAATTCCATATATAGTTAGTTGCACTAACTATATATCGCGCACCCGCAATCCACTGCTGATCATGTCACATATTACATCATTCATGACATGGTCAGTGACATCACTGATGACATCACTGATGACATCTCAAATGACATCACTGATGAGATCACTGATGACATCTCATTTGACATCAATGACCACATCACTGATGATATCATTCATGTGACAATACAATGCATCTCCTCACGTTTTAATATAACCTCTGTTTCACCCAGTGTTAAATACAGAGTATAATTTTTGAAACCATTGACACACCAATACTAGTTACTACATACGTACTCACTGATTCCTACGTCTACACACACATTCACTCATTCACCCATACAATCATTCATACATACAATCACTCATCTTTACAACACTATCATATGCACTCATACACCTATACAGACACTTACACTCTGCCACTCATCCATGGAGTTACTCACACACCTAGTCAGTCCTGTAAAGAATCAATCACACTTCCATTTTCTTGTCTATACAGTTAAACATAGAGCACCTTACATTTTCAAACATATACTAACACATACTTACTTTCTTATACAATCATTGATACAAGTACACATTGATCTGCACAGAGTCACACACCTCCCAGCCAGCCACACACACACTCAGTCTCCTATACAAATACTTGGACAATCAATCAATAACCCATATAGTTAATCATATAGCTACTGATCAACACATGCAGCAGTTTACAGAACAACAGACATAATGATGCACAAATTAAGACAGTTTAGTCACTAACCCATGCACTCAGTGAGACACATTTAATCACTCACTCATACATTCAGTCATGCACCTACTAAATCCTTCGTCCAGACACTTATACATCTACTCATTCTTCAATATGTAAAACATATTTAAACTTTACAGAAACACACAGTCACTGGATGATGTCATCAGTGATCTCATCAGTGATGTCATTTGAGATGTCATCAGTGATGTCATCAGTGATGTCACTGACCATGTCATGAATGATGTAATATGTGACATGATCAGCAGTGGATTGCGGGTGCGCGATATATAGTTAGTGCAACTAACTATATATGGAATTTCAATGGTTTTGTGTGAGTAAAATAAGGTTTTTTAAATGCTAATTCCTAACTATATATGGTGTATAACCTATGGTTTTTTCAGTGAATTTCAATGGTTTTTTAATAGCAAATATCATAAGCTGTCGAATGTCAAGTACGTGGTAAGTAAAAACCTTTTCGTGTTTATGCACACTGATCTGCTTTGAATGCTGCCCCCCACCCCTCATTTCTATTAGGAGTACTCTCTCTTTGCAGATAGTGAAGGGTAGTTAACGCAGCCCTTTGCCCCCTTTGTAATCCGTCGTGCCTGCTTCTCTCTCCATTTGATTGATTGTTCTCTTTGGTTCATTCTCTATTTACAAACAAGCACAGAGTCGCAATACTCTGTTTAGTCTTTGCAGATAGCGAAAAATCGTGTAAAAAAACAAAAGGAATCGAGCAAAATCAGTAGGCCACTAATGGGATCTCTTTTTGACCTCGCTAAAATAGAAACATTAGGAACAACCTGTTGAAAATAGCAATGCGTATGTACATAAGCGGCGTTCATTTGTGTTCACAGTACCCCTTGTTGATTGTTTCAATCGAGCATTGAATTGTTCGAAGTTAATTCTCTTAAGGATCTTCTCTACCTGCAAACGAGGAAGAATAGGAATATTCTCTCTCCCTTTGCAGATAGTGAAGGGTAGGTAACGCAAGCCTTTAACACGTCGTACCTATTTCATTCCTCATTGATTGATTGATTGTCCGAACATTGACTGTTTGGGAATTAGTTCTTTTTGGAGGTATTCCCTGTTTGCAAATAAACGTAGGAAAATCTTTGCAAGTAGTGAAAGGGTACGTAATGCGGACCTTTCTCCCCCGTTGTAATCTGTCATGCCTATCTACTCCCCACTGATTGATGCACCTTTTTCACCCGGACCATTTACTAGAGATACGTCATCTGGCCCGACCAGAGAGCACCCCTAGTGAAAAGGACATATGCAATAATAACGAAGTGATCACTGTATCCTGTTAACAGAAACTTTACCATGAAACAACCTGGAAAGAAAAAAATAGGAAAACGAAAATCAGTAGGCCACTGATGAACATGAACTTTTATTAAACAACGAACAAAGAAACGATAACATAACGTAATGATAAAACCTATTAATGTCCTAGAAACAAGAAAATGTTAAAATATGCCAGTGGTGAGAGACCAGAAAAACAGTAAGAGAAACCAAATCACCCCTCGCTGTCCCACCGCCTGCCACGCCCAAAAAATCGATAGACTAGGGAAAATGCAAGTCAGTAGAACATCCGCCCCCACTCTGGAAACTTCCAAGGTGGGGCAGGGTTCCGGCTACGCCCAGCCGGGAGCAGCCCATATAAGGCAGGTCCTGCTGCCACGCCTCGGCCAGGAGATCCTAACGTAGGGTGTAGCCGGAGGAGAGGCCGAGGCCAGCGGGACCCGGCCAGGGGATTGCCTTTACAACGCTGAACAGTTGCAGGGGGGGGGAATGTCTCCTCGACCCTCCCCTCTCTCTCCCAGTTCGGCCGCGGTGGCCCTTGAGAGTTGCAGGTAGTCCCGCCACATGCTCTTCCGGTCCGGCCACCAACGGTCGGGGGGCCGAGGCCGACGGGATCCGGCTGCAGCCGATAAACCAAGAAACCCGTTCATGGGGCCAGAGCCAGGGGCGTCCGGCCGACATCCACCGGAAGCCCGGCCCGAAGACGGACGGGACACTTCTTTCTTTTATAATGGCTGCGACAACACTGGGGGGGGATGTCTTGCACATGCCTCCGACCCCCCCCCCCCTCGTCCTCATCGCCTGGTCCGGCCATAACAAATCTCAAGCGAGACGCCGTGGGGTGCACTGGGAGGGAGAGACGGTGCGAACAGGCCTCTCCCGCCTCCCCAGGTGGAGGCTTCCCAGCTGCACCCTCAGCGCTCCAGGCGCCCGGAAAAGGGTTCTTCCACTGTGGCCATGCTGCAACGTCTCGCCCGGCAGGGTGGAGCCCGTCCGCTCATGTGACCCCGCGATCGCCGGTAGCTGCCGAACTCTCAAAATGGCGGTCGACCTGGCAAGAGCGGGCCCAGCATAAAGAAATGGCCCGGTCACTGGTTGACTCCACCACCGTAGTCCTCCACGACCTTGAAGATTCTAGAGGAGCCGCGGGAGTCTCCGACCCCCGATGGGGAATGACTGCCATGATCGCCCGTGGAGTGACGAAACTGTATCCGCGGGACGTCGGCGCTCCCATGCTGGCGCCAGCCTCACTTTGAATTACTAGAATCCTGCAGACCTCACTTCCGGTGAAAGCACAGTGTGACCCGGTAGGAAAAATTATTGCACCCCCTCCCCTTTTTGACTGATAGTTCAAACCACCGATCCTTTCCTTTGCCCTTTTAACGGAACTTTGGACTGCCTCCCCCTCTTTTACATTTTCTAGAGAAAACAAAACATTAACCACTACATTAGCATAGCAGTTGACACCAGAACTGTTTTCAAATTGAAAACCAACAACATCTTCAACAGAATCCTTTTTGTTTCTGCTGTGACCCTGCTACAGCACAGGCATTGTCCCCAGCAGTAATTCTGCAATGCCGGTAAGAATAGCTGTGGTGCCTACTGGACTCACTCACCCCCGCAGCGCCCCACGCCGTTTTTTGCTGGGCGGCAACTTACTAGACATCACTTTCGTGCCATCTAGATTTCAGCGCGTTCTGCTGCCTTGGAACTATTCGCACAACAGACCGCTACTGACAAGAATATTTCATTATTGGTGCTGTCAATTTCAATAAATCTATTGGATAATTCAAAAGAAATTGCCACGGTCTCTTCGTTGTTTAAATGTTTTTACTGTTTTTGTTTTCTCGTATATATTTATATGTTATTAAAGTTTTATATTCCTACTACTTTGTTGGAGTGCTATATATTTTTAATGTGACACATAATTGTAAAAACTTTGATGTACAAAGAGTCATTCCTGGAATCTTCCGCTTCAGGCTCGGTCCCCTCCCCAATCACAATACAGGATGGTTTTCAGATAGTAGGAACACGTGTGGTGTGACGGATCTCATCGGGTGTGGGCCTTGATCTACTATAACTCCTTTGAAGAGGGGTGATTCTTTACAGCTGGGGCCATAAACTACATCTGCAGGGCTAGCTGATAGCCTGGACAATCGGACACAGAGAAAGAGGAGTGTCAGAGGGTGCGGTAGTGAATAGGGCGAAAGGGAGGTGTCGGGCGGGCACAGAGTGTGATTCTCAGGGAAGAGCAGCGCAGATGGGGGGAGGTTTATTGCCCATGCATAAGACAGAGAGCGGTGGTGACCAGTGCCTAGGGAAGATGCTTGCGTGGGTGAGGAGCCATGCTACGAATCGACAGCGTGCAGAGAGTGGGTCTGGTCAAGACATCTAAAATGGCTGCCGTGCACGACAAAAGTGTGGCATTTCAAAAAAGGCAAGATGGCGCAGACAATGTTTTTCAACACTTCCTCATTTCCTTCGAATCGAACGTTAACAGACGTTGGGGCATATTACCAAAGTTAAGCGATATTTATCGCTAACAATGCTTACCAACCAATTTTTTACCACTAAGCATCGTCAGAAATTATCGAAGATAAACCTTGCTATTATCAAGGTTTATCGCAAATGCGATAATAAACGGCCGCAATGCATGAATATCGCTAAAAACTCAGCGATATTCATGCATTACCGAGCTAATGCTCTTAGCCATGTTATCCACCTCCCATTGGATAACATGGCTAAGAACTGCTCAGGGCAGGTGTTACTTTTTGGAGATATTCGCGCTTAGCGCGAATATCCCCAAAAGTTGGTAATAGGAGATAGATATCTTGCATGTTGTAATGCAAGTTATTGTGGTATATGGAACTCATACCATAATCTCTCAGGAAAGCAGAAACTGATCCTTTTGGGACCGCCTAAAAAGGCCTAGGGGGTGAGGAGTACTCTACTTTGCCCCCTTTTCACGTTCCGAACTATTTTATTTTACTCTCTTCTGTAATTACACAAAATAGCAGCGATAAGATGCATCGGAGACACACAGTGAGAGAAAGGAGGCCGGAGATGAAGAAGAGATGTCAAATACACATTGGAGATAATATAGTGGCAGAAGGGAAGTAAATATGAGTAAACTTACCATGTAACATAAAAATGTTGCACTCTATACTATAAGTCTCATTTTATACTACAATCACTTCGCTACAACCTCATAAATTAAAAATAAAAATGAATAATGTCTCAAACAATTTTTGATTTCTAAATATAAATTTATTCTTCAGAATTTTCTAAATTTGAAAGAACTAGTAACATGTCCTCATCAGCAATGTCCTCATTAAAAGTCTCCAATGATGACTCTTGTAACTCTATGGTCTCCAAACACTCGATAAATTCGCCATCAAGAGATTGATCAAAAAAATCATTCAAGTCATCTCCTCCTTGTGACAATATTTCATTATTGGTGCAGTCCATTTCAATCAATGTAGTGGAATCATTCAAGTCATCTCCTCGTGACAATATTTCATTATTGGTGCTCTCAATTTCAATCAATGTAGTGGAATCATTCAAGTCATCTCCTCCTTGTGACAATATTTCATTATTGGTGCTGTCCATTTCAATCAATCTAATGGAATCATACAAGTCATCTCCTCCTTGTGACAATATTTCATTATTGGTGCTCTCAATTTCAATCAATGTAGTGGAATCATTCAAGTCATCTCCTTGTGACAATATTTCATTCTTGGTGCTGTCCATTTCAATCAATCTAATGGAATCATACAAGTCATGTCCTCCTTGTGACAATATTTCATTATTGGTGCTCTCAATTTCAATCAATGTAGTGGACAATTCAAAAGAAATTGCCACGGTCTCTTCATTGTGAGCCATTTTATTTTGAAATTGCTTGCTGTAAATTGCAGAAAAAAATAATCACTTTCATTTATCGTTTTTAGTAATACATAATATAAAACTAACTTTATCAAGTATTTAGTATAACAGAAGGACTGCAAATAAATAACAGAAAACATTTTTCAAATTATCTTCAAGTGTACAACATAGTTCCCCTTACAAATTAACAACTCACCTTTTTAAAAGTAGCAGAAGTGTTAGTACTGTGTAAATCAAACACCAGAAATTCACCACCAAAAATTCCTCACAAATGTACCTCAGAAAGTAGTATCACAAAATGGCTGTGGTTTCCTCTCATTTGACATATATACATAACCAATTAACTTTCATCACACACAAATACAAAACCAAAGTAACATTTTAATTGGTTCTAAATTTCAACACTTTCAAATGTGTTTTCCCCATGCAATTTTCCATAGGACATTTACATACGTCTACAGCCTGAATGGCTGAACGGAATTACACCAAACTTGGCAAAATGGTACATCAAACCTAAGAGGTCAGGAAGGATCTACTATGCCCCCTTATGGTCATTTCCCCCTTCGCTTTGGCCTCCTCTTGTCTCTCAATCCTACCGAGAGACAAGATGGCGGCCGCTACGGACTGTTTGGAATGTTGACAGACGCCGGAGAACCAATCAGCTTCGCAAAGCTCCGTAACGCGAAAAGTACGCGAAGCGGAGCGCTGTTACAGATATATATCTTTTTTTGAACGTTAATTTCTCAAAATCCACTGGAGCACATATATTGAGACCTAGCAAAGGCACATCGGGCTACCAGTCCCTAATATTTTGCCAAGTTTCGTGCAAATCCATTCAGCCGTTCGATTATTATTATTTTTTTTTTTTTTTGCCCCGCGGGGCCCTTTTAAAACCTCCACATCAAACGTAGGGGGTCAGCGAGGATCTACTATTCCCCCTTATGGTCATTTGCCCCTTCGCTTTGGCCTCCTCTTGTCTCTCGATCCTACCGAGAGACAAGATGGCGGCCGCTACGGACTGTTTGGAATGTTGACAGACGCCGGAGAACCAATCAGCTTCGCTTCACAAAGCTCCGTTGCGTGAAAAGTACGCGTCCTGGAGCGCTGCCCGGTCCGCTGTTACAGATATATATCTTTTTTTAAACGTTAATTTCTCAAAATCCACTGTAGCACATATATTGAGACCTACAAAAGGCACATCGGGCTACGAGTCCCTACAATTTTGCCAAGTTTCGTGCAAATCCATTCACCCGTTCGGGCTAAAAGTGAGGCCAACCGCCCTATGGAAAACTCAATGTTAAAAACACGTTTTGGGACCCCCCTTTTTTCTCAGCCCCCCCTTGACGAACCCCCCCCAAATTTTCAAGGGCTGCTCAGAAACAAAATGTTCCATTTTCCTGAAAATTTCAGCCAATTCCGTCCACAAACGCCAAAGTTATTAGACATAGAATTTTCAAAAGACCCATAGAGAAAAAATCCTAACTATATATACCTACTGGCGACCGCCAGTAGGTAATATATATACATATATATATATATGTCATGTGATCAAGGCTATCTCTAGCCGAAACGCGTCATGGCGGACTGGTGCTGGGCTAGCACTCAATAAAGATATTTGCACTTTCCTTGGGTCTCGCTGCTCTTGTTTGGTTCGACGGCGATTGCTGCTGCTGTTGCTGAGCATTTCGACTTGAGAGCACCACATACCTTATATATATATATATATATATATATATATATATATATATTGTCAATGAAATAATCAAAGGTTACAGGGACATTTTAGTTAGGCTCTGATATTACACACACAAGACCATAGGTATTTAGGAGTTATAGTGACCTGAGCTAACTATAACCTACTTTCCCCAAAATGCACAGCTTCTGACCTTACATATTACATCACTCAAAACATAGTCATGACTTAAACATAGCATAACTAGTTACATTTTTTACAAACACTGTTTTCAATTCGTTTTGTGAATCTGCATATCCACCTCGATGCCACCGCAAATTTGTCCACACATCCACAACGAAAAACATACACTTAATCAGTTATTTCAGTGCTGCATCTCTCTGGAGGCAGTCTCTTCAGCACCGCTCTATTGTATGATTCCCTTTCCCGCAAAAAAAGAGAGTATTAAAGTTAAAATCTCTTCTGCTGAAGATAGAAAACAATGTAAAGAGCAGGACGAAAGAAGATGAGCACTTACCACTTCCCAAAAAATATCCAAACCAATATATGCAGGAATAAACTGTCAACGGATACTTTGAAGAAGTGTTCACATGGCACATCATCTGTTTTGAAAAACCTTAAAACCATACATACAATGACATATCAGAGTATGATAAGAGAGACGCAAGGTGATGCATCATCATCAGCAGATAGACCATCTGTGGGACCCTTATTAATTGTGTAACATACAAGGTATGATGTTCCTAATAAGAAACACAGGTAGAGGTCAATGATCGTGATATGTGTCACCTTGTGTGTAGGTGTGCAAATGGTTCAGGAGACAGGATTCCTCCTTATTGGAAAAAGACTCTCACACACCCAACAAGCATGTGTCTTGCTTCATCATTGGGTCTGCTCCTACTCGGGTTGGCGCTGCAATACCCGATCAGGCGCCCGTGATGGGGCCTACTTGGCGGAGATCTTAATTCTGTTAGCCGTTGGGTGCAGTGCGTTTAAGGGCCCTAATGTGTAATATGAGTGTAGGTGGTAATGTGGTGTGAACGTGAATTAAAACAGGGAATAGTGGTCCACTCAGAACAATTTTAATGAGGTGTGGCTACTACCCTGGTTCAAAACGAAAAACGCACCCTCCCACGCTAAGGTATGTGGGGATGTGTGCTACTGTAAAGAGGTCAACATGTTTCTTGCCTTAATTCTAATGATAGCAATTCTTCAGGACCAATAAAGGGATCTACCTACACTTTCTGGTGGTGGTCAGGACCTCAATGAGGTATAAGTAAGACCACCCGTACAGCACCCTAAAAAGTGGCACTGGTAGATCAGACCCCAACCCTCATGGGGTCAAGGGTATGCGGCATCCTGTGCTGGTAGAGGCAGACACAAATGTGTAGTGTCGATTCCAGCTCAAGATGACCTTCCGTATCCTACCCCGCACAGCTACCAGCCAGGGTCGCTCCCTTATCACTTGACCAGATACTTACCATTCTCGCTGTTTCACCAAAACTACATTATATATATTTATATGTTTTTTATAGATATATATTGAAATGTGGGAAGATTAAAATTGTTGTCCTGAAGAAGGCGGGGAGTTATCTACTTTGGACCCGCCGAAACGCGTCGATGCTCTGTTAGTCTTGGAATATTCCACGGATATATGACGGATGCATTCTTGAGTATTTGGCCCATAGCATTAAATATTCTTTCCTTGGAGCCTCTCTGCATCTAAAAACATTCATTGAAGTGTCTAAGTACCGTGGTATTTCCCTGATTTGATTTATATTGTTTCTTGCTGTAGCTCTGTCCCACTGTTAGGATATTGTAGTTTTTTATGTAATGTTTTTTATCTGCATTCATATTGTACTATGAATTTTTAAACTTTATGTCTATTGTTGATTCAATAGTTTTTTTTTAAGTAAACTGTTTGTGTATCTTACTTTTTAGTTGGTTGCCAGTGATTTGGTTTTCTGGTTCACTCTGATGTGAGAATAGACCTGAGAGTGTGTACAGACACCCTTCTGGGGTCTAAATGTGAGTGGTAAAGTGGTGTTACATATTGGCATGCTATATTGGTTTCCCAGGGGAATCTTTTCCAGACAACCGTCTTTTGGTACCCTGTCTCTGTGGGAATTTTTGGGTCCCTCTCTCTTTTTTTTATATATCACCAAAACTACAAGCCATTGGTGACTCTTTGTGCCAAATATCATATGCCAGGGGAACTAAATAAATCTTCTGTTGCTCACTTTCTGGATGCTGTCAAGAAGCATAATTCTTGTTTTTATTTCACCTCATCCCTCCATCTTCCAATACTCTTTACACACAAGTAGAAATCTGAAAATGTAGAGTACACTCAACTTCAGATGACATACTATTAGATTACATTCTTTAAGCAAGTAAATAGATACATAAGGTGGTTATATCAGTGTATTATCATTGTATTATAGGCTGTATACGTTATTTTGTTATTTTATTTGTATATAGCGCAAATGACCACTGGTCTCTAAGGGCTTAAAGAGAGTGAGCAGAACGCTGCCAGATTGCCGGATGGAGGATTAAACACGTGTCAATGTTTCTCTAAACAGAAGGGTTTCTTAACAATTTTCTAAAGGGGAGCAGGGCTGGTTCCTTGCGCAGAGGCTCTGGTAGGTCGTTCCAGATCCATGCAAAAGGACCAAGAACGCTCTGCCCCCTTTGGTCTTGAGATTGTATCTAGAGCAGGCTAGTCTACAGGCCTATGAGGAGCGCAGAGCCCGTCCCGGCACATACTTCTGTACTCTGTCTTTTATATATTTTGGTGCATCTCCATATAGGGCCTTATGGGCTATACACAAGCTCCTAAAACGCACCCCCCGATCAATAGGCAGCCAGTGGCGTTTATGCAGTAAGGGGGTGGCTCTCATACGCCTAGGGAGGTTGAAAATTAACTTTGCTGCATCCTTTTGTACCACCTGCAGCCTCCTCAGTAGCCGCTGTTGGATGCCTAAGTAGAGGGCATTCCCATAGTCTAGCCGGGAGATGACCGTAGCTGAAACAATTGATTGTAGGACCGCAGTGGAGAGGAGTGGCACAACTTTCCGTAAATGCCTGAGTAGGCCTATACAAGTACCCACCACTGCCGATACCTGGCTAGACATTGACAGATCAGAGTCAGTCTTCAAGCCCAAGCTCTTTACTACTGGTACTGGGGTTGGTGCTACACCTAGTTCCGAGGGCCAAAACAGTTCACACCAAGGGCTATTTTGAGCTGGGACAATGAGCACCTCCGTTTTATCAGAATTGATTTTTAGCGAGTTGGCTGCCATCCAGTTGACAGTGAATCTGAGGAGATTTCTCACTGATTCTTGTACCTTGTACATAAGTGACTGAGTGTGGGTGTCTAAATGGGTATGCAAGTAGCTGTATGGATTGGTATTGTGTTATCGAGTGTTTAAGTGTGCAACTCTGTGTTCAAGCGGCTCTATTAGTGGTGGATGCATAAGTGCTGTGGTGGTGTGTGAATGTTTGTGTAAGTGCCTCTGTTGCTGTCTGACTGGGTGTGTGAGTGGCTGTATGGTTTTGTAAATAGGTATGTGAGTGGCAGTATGGGTGAGTATCTGGGTGTACAACTGGATATATGGGTGTGTAAGTGCGTGTGTAAATGACTGAGTGCTAAATACATGAATGGCTGTAAAGTTTTGTGAGTGGGTGTGGCACTGCCATATGAGTGTGTGAATAACCATGTAAGTGGATATATAGGAGAGTAAATGGGTATGTGAAGGTATATGGGTGAATGGCTGAGTGTGTCAGTAACTGTCTGTATGAGTGGTGGGTACATAAGTGCCTTTGGGGGAGAGGTACTGGGTGTGTAAGTGTCTGTCTAACTGTGTGAGTAGGTGCAAATTACGTATAACTACATACAATAAGCAAGCCCCCACATCTAATGTCTAGCACATTCATTCATACTGGCTTAAAAATAAAACTATATTTTCAGTATATAAATTTCTCTTCCTCCTTTGTTTCTCATTTTATTTTTAGTTAATATTCCCATCTAAGCTCCCTTCTGTTTTCTATAGTGCCTAGAATTGCACATTTTCTTTCAGCTTATATACACTCACTCTTTTTCTAAATATACTTTTCGAAACTACAACCAAATGAATATACCTGTAAAATCCATTTGCTTTTGTCGAATTTTCACTGTAATATCTGTTAACACATGTTTTCCACTGCGAACATTTAGTCAATACTTTGGCAATCCTCTTCTACTTTCAGTAGAAAAAGAGCTAAAATGCCCCTCCCCTTGTAACTTTGCTGTGGTTCCACAGATCAACATGGAAATCCTTAAAAGCATTCAACAATCTGCTGTTAATGCTATTTATTTGTGTTGCAGTTTTTAAAATATTGTCAATTACAAGACATACACTCCCTGCTGAGCAATTATTGTACACTAGTCTGCTTTTCAGTTTCACACTGTAGTCTCGTTTGTTCCCTTCCTCCACACTCTTTTAGCTTGTTTTCCATTAGAACCATGTTTCCCGTAGTCTCTGCCTACCAGTAGGTGAAAAGTTTAAAAGACTTTCTCTAAACCGCTTTCTAGCTTCACATTAACTGTAGCAGTTATGGTTGACATTCCAAACAACATAACAGTTTTTTTATTTTTATAAAGCCAATCATAGAGTTAGTTAGTCTTTTTTTAAAGTCACTACCTAATTTTAGTACCATCCAATCAAATATGTTCTTTTATGTTTTACTTGCTGTCCTCCATTTTAGCTGCCTTTCATCTTCAAAACTACCTCATTCTGCTGCAGCCTTTTTCTGTGTACCACTCCTGTTTGTCTCTATAATGGTCAGAGTCTGGATTGTGGCCCATAGTTTTGTGTTTTGGACCAGTGAGGGTGCTAGAAAGAGTGCCATTAACAAGACGCTAGGTTTCCCAATGTAGACTACTTGGGTTGGTCAGAAAGGGTTAACTTGGCATCCACTGCTGCCTTTGGTTGAAAGCATTGCAGATTGCCAACATCCAGACCTCATTATTGTGCACTGGGGTGGCAATGATCTAGGCACAATTAGTAGGGTAGGACTGGAAATCCTAATGAAGGATGCCTTTGGTAATTAATGTCTCTTTTCCCACATACTGCCTTGATGTTCTCCAACATTTGCCTAAGACAGAAGTGGCAGTGGTCAACCCAATTTTGTCTGCAGTTAGAGAAATCCAGGAAACATGTCAATAAAACTGTTTCTCCATTTCTCGGAGACCACATCATTGACTGTATATACCATAACATCTTACTCTTTGCTATGGACAGAATATACTGGAAAGACAGAGTCCATTTCATAGACACAGGCAACAGAGTATTCCTCAACAACTTAAAAGACGGCATCCTGTTCTTTGTGTAGTTATCATCTACACACCATAAACACAAAAGCTCTTTTCAGAGCCAACCCTTTTCCCAAACACTGGTTCTTTTTGTTTTCAAATCCTTTTTGCTAATTTCACACTTGGATCCATGGATCCACCATGGATCCAGGGCCAAATAAGGAGTCTGCCAGCTATAAAGCAGGCAGAGCCGCAACAAATCTGCTGATCAGTGCCTACCAAAAGCACACATTCAATACAAAACAACAACACATTTAATACAGTAAGTGTGTGAGTGGGTGTGTCAGTGGATGTGTAAGTATGTTAATGGGTGTGTGAGTGGGTGTGCAATAGGCTGTTTGGGTGGTTTTGTGGGTCTGTAAGTCCATGGATGGGTGTGTGAGTGGCTTCATGGGTGTGTGAGTGGGTGTATGAATGCTTATTTGGATGTATAATTGTGTGTTTGTGTGTGAATGGATGTGTAAGTGTGTGGTTGTGTAGGTGTGTGAATGTGTGTAAGCAGCTCTATGAGTCTGTGAGTGAATGTGTGAGTGGTTCTGTGAGTGGCTGTATGGGTGTGTGAGTGGGTGTCTGAGTGTTTGTGTGGGAATGTAAGTGTGAATGGTTATGTAAGTCTGTGTGTGAGTTGCGATGTGAGTGTGTGAATGGTTGTGTGAGTAGGTGTGTAAGTGTATGAATAGATGAATTAGTGGTTGTGTGAACAGGTGTGCATCAACCAGCAGCTCACCAATTTCCTGGAACAAAACCACCTACCAGGCACCTCTGAAACAGGATTCTGTGTCAACCACATCCCTGAGACTGCGCTAATTGCTGCCATAGACAACATCAAAACACTCCTTGACCATGGAGAGACTGTGGCCCTGATCGCCCTCAACATCTTCATGGCATTAGACACAGCCTCCTACAACGCCCTCATCAACAGTCTCTACAACATAGACATACAGCAGTGTTCACAACCCACGCAAAAAAGAACAGATGATGGATAGAATGCTGACAAAATCTAATGTTCACCCCCAGTCATGGATCTGGGTTGAATCCATTGTTTTTTTGTACATGCCACGATGTTCCGGTTTAGACACAGACATATGCAAATCAGTCTTGACACTTATTCTCAAACAAATAGTCTAGACCAAACTGCCAGGCCAGGTCCTACCTTGATCAGAAACAAGCATCCTGTGACCGTTTCAAGGTATGACCCTTGATCAGCCAGGCTGGCTTGAACCTGGTGGCCTAGTAAGTACGAGACCCACGTCTGAACATACCCTTCCCACTTAGTGCAACAACTGCAAAAAGAACAGATGATTGATGAAATGTTGAACAAATCAAACATCTAACAAAGAATCCAAATTACTGGATTCATGGACCTAGATCAGGTAGTGCCAACTGGCCTATATAGTCAGTGGTGCCTGCCAAGAAAGAAAAATTTCTTTCTAGTGTCCCCTCACTCACCGGGGTTTCCCCACGGTGACATGCTTCATCATTGGGGCCCTCCCAGTTCTCTACGAAAAGGGGCGTGCTGCGACTCGCGAACTACGCAGGAGCACTTTTCATGTGAAAAGACTTAGGGGTCGATTAGGATGGCGGACGGAAATGGCCACTGTCCGCCATGGTGGGGGAAATTTTACTCCCGGCCGCGCCGCGGAGATTCCGCGTTTGGGATTAGGATAATCATGTCACGAAACTCCGACCGCGGCGGACGGATCATAACCAACACCGTCCGCGGTGGACGGAACACATCCAACTCCATCCGCGGCGGACGGAGTCCAATGAACAACCACTGCCGCGGACGGAAGTGACCGCGGAAAATAACACATGTACCGCCATACCTGTGAATACTCCGTGGCCGCAATTAGGATTAATCCGCCTGGACCACGGAACTCACAGCCATCCACGTCCGCGGCGGAAAGAATGCTACGATAACCACAGCATCACTGCGGAAGGCCAACACGCACAACATCCCTAGCGGCAAACAAATGTCAGGAAGCCTACCGCTAGTCCAAAGCAAACATACCAACATTGACAACGCCCCCCCCCAACATCAAGCACAAGCCGCCATTACACGTCCCAATTATCCAATAATGCACACTAGTCAACACGCCCACCTACCACCTGACTGCCAACAACCATTGAGACACGACTATAAAATGACACACACACGCTACCACAATCCTTTGCATCACAGCATTGCTGCTAGCAAGAGGCCAAAATCGAGATACTGCAAACTCACATAGAAGACACACAACCACCACCCTACCACACCCACCACACAAACACCCACCACACAAATCCTACACATCACACACCACACACCTGCACCCCCCAACTCACTCAACTCACACACTGAGCACCACACACCATGGCACCCAAAAAAAAAACCAAATTCACGGAGACAGAGTTGAGGGTAATGGTAGATGAAATAATCCGTGTTGAGCCCCACATCTTCGGGGCCCAAGTCCAGCAGACGTCCGTGGCGCAAAAGAACCACATGTGGGACAGGATCGTCACTCGGGTGAATGCCTCGGGGACTGTGCCGAGGACGAAGCATGACATCCAGAGGCGGTGGCATGACCTGAAGACCAGGGTCAAGGGCATCCGAGCTAAAAACTTTGCCCGAGCCAATCATACTGGCGGTGGCACACCCCCGGAGCCCATACCCTACACCGATTGGGAGGAGAAGGTGCTGGTGATACTACACCCAGAGAGCCTAGACGGACTTGACGAAGGAGAAGAGACTGGTGAGTACAAACCAAGCACCACGATCAGCACGACATGGTAAGGCTCACACAACTGAGAAGAAGCATCTCCTATGCCCCAACCCATGCACGTTGGACACCAACTCACTAACATGTCCATGGCTCCCAACAGGCCCCCATGCTCACGGGGAGGGTGCTGGTGGTGGTGGTGGAGGGCGGGGTGTGTGAGAGGCCCAAACTACAACTCCCAACAGGCCCCCATGCACACAGGGAGGGTGCTGGTGGTGGTGGTGGTGGAGGGCGGGTGTGTGAGAGGCCCAAACTACAACTCCCAACAGGCCCCCATGCTCATGGGGAGGGTGGTGGTGGTGGTGGAGGGTGGGGTGTGTGGGAGGCCCAAACTACAACTCCCAACAGGCCCCCATGCTCACGGGGAGGGTGGTGGTGGTGGTGGAGGGTGGGGTGTGTGAGAGGCCCAAACTACAACTCCCAACAAGCCCCCATGCTCACGGGGAGGGTGGTGGTGGTGGTGGAGGGTGGGGTGTGTGAGAGGCCCAAACTACAACTCCCAACAGGCCCCCATGCTCACGGGGAGGGTGGTGGTGGTGGTGGTGGTGGAGGGCGGGGTGTGTGAGAGGCCCAAACTACAACTCCCAACAGGCCCCCATGCACACGGGGAGGGTGCTGGTGGTGGTGGTGGTGGAGGGCGGGGTGTGTGAGAGGCCCAAACTACAACTCCCAACAGGCCCCCATGCTCACGGGGAGGGTGGTGGTGGTGGTGGAGGGCGGGGTGTGTGAGAGGCCCAAACTACAACTCCCAACAGGCCCCCATGCACACGGGGAGGGTGCTGGTGGTGGTGGTGGTGGAGGGCGGGGTGTGTGAGAGGCCCAAACTACTACTCCCAACAGGCCCCCATGCACACGGGGAGGGTGCTGGTGGTGGTGGTGTCGGTGGAGGGTGGGGTGTGTGCGACAGGAAACAGAAATGTCTAAAAATCTACATAACCATGTAATGTCCACATCACTGACCAGCTCTATCTTGTCCCTCAGGTGATCGTCAACTGACTGGGGAAACCAGTACCCGGCCGCCAGCCTCGCCTCCCACACCTACAGGACTCTCTGGTGACGAGGACACAGGCAGCTCCGGTGCGGAGGATGGAGCGGGACCAAGCACGCAGCCAGGGCCATCCGGCTCACAGGGACTCCCGGGACCGACCAACGTCGCAAGTGTCACTCCAGCGACACCTGTCTCTGTGATCTGCACAGTCCCCACCACCACCAGTACCACCAGTACCACCAGTACCACCAGCACCACCAGCACCACGACTCCTGCCGGTGCCACCCAGCATGACCCAGCGCACAACGCTGGTCCATCGGCCTCACACACAAGCAGGGTGAGTGGGCCACAGACACAGGCAACGGGACATCAGCCAATCAGGCGAGCCACACACCGCCGTGCAGAGGAAGGACAGCTACCCCAGCCAGTGGCACAGTCCCTACAAGCCCTTGCCAGGTGCCAGGCGTCATACGACCGGTCCCAGGCAAACGCAGATCGTGCACACCAGGACTCGGTGGACAACAACAACATCCAGCGCGAAATCTGTGGCATCCTTGGCCAGATGTTGCAGATCATGGGCCAGCAGGCAACGATGTGGAGGGAATGGGTTGCCCGGAACAACCCCTCCCCCTCCACCAAGTGTCGTAGCGCCACCGCCACCGTCACCTCCGCCTCCACCGCCACCTCCGCCTCCACCGCCACCGTCACCTCCGCCTCCACCGCCGCCACCACCACCTGTGCCCCTGGCGACGGATGTGGCCCTTCAACAACCTGCCCTCCCAGCTGACTCTGTACCACCTCAGAGACGGAGGGGCCGGCCGAGGCAGGAAGTGGCTGAGAGCAGTGTTGGAGCGCCATCCACACGCTCCAAGAGGGGACGACCATGACAATGTCACCGCCTGTGCCAGACATTCACCCAGCTAAGTATCCTGTCCCACAGACAATCATTCCCACTGGTCTGCTGGACTACCCTGACACCCCCCAATGTGGTGTCAGCACGGACATTTCATCTGCCATTACCTTCAACTCCAACTCCCTCCACCCCACTTACTTGTAAATATTCACCAGCACAGAAGCACAACCTGTAAATAAATAGCACTTACTCACACAATGATGTTTTGCCTCCATGTTTATTCACATGATTGCCTTCAGAAACAGACGTAAACAGGTTCAGGGATGACAGTCGTACATGATCATGGCGCTGCGGGAGTGACCTAGAGAAAATCAGAGACAGCAAACACACGTCAGGAAACAGATTCACACACATCACAACACAATGCACAGCAACATTACACAAACGACAACCATCACAAAAGCATGGGATGAGAGCACACACATCATGGAGACTTGTATGTCCAAAGAAATGAAGACACACATTAGCAACCATCACAAACAAGAACACCCAGCTGATTAACCCCACATCCACACAACACCAGCAAACATACATGAGGCATTGTCAACCGCCACTAGAGGTAGTAACTCACATTCAAGGGAAGTAGCGATCTATGAGCTGGCGCCTCTGGTCCACACCTTCCTCCTCACCACTATCCTCATCAGTCGACATGAGTGGGATGGGAGGCCGAGGAACTCCTTCGTCTTCAGGGTCCAACAGCAGTTCAATGTCATTGCGTACTGCCAGGTTGTGGAGCATGCAGCAGGCAATCACGATCCTGCATACTTTTCCTGGTGAGTAAGGCAGGGCCCCTCCGGTCTTATCGAGGCACCGAAACCGAGACTTTAGCAGTCCAAAGGTACGTTCGATGACTCTCCGTGTCCTTCCATGTGCATCATTGTACCGCATTTCACCCGCTGTTCTCGGATTACGTAGGGGACTGAGGAGCCAGGGCCGGTTTGGGTAAGCCGAGTCGCCTATGTAGGGGGATGACAGAGACAAACATCACAACAAGATATGGTGGGTACCCCATGCAACACAGAGATCACAAGAGTCCCCACTGCACACTCACCAACAAGCCACGCTTGACCGGGTCGCAGATTAGCCATGAGTCGTGGGACATTGCTGCTCCGCATGATGTGGGCGTCATGTGCAGATCCAGGAAATCTTGCACACACATGTGAGATGATGTTGTTTGCCAGGCACACCACCTGCACGTTCAGCGAATGGAAGTGTTTGCGATTCCTGAACACTTGTTCCCGTGCCCGTGGTGGAATGATTGCGATGTGTGTGCCATCAATTGAGCCCACAACGTGAGGTATGTGGCCCAGGGCATAGAAATCAGCTTTGACAGCTGCCAACTCTTCCGGACGTGGGAAATGTATGTAGTCATCCTTGTACAGCATCATAGCTGTTAAGACATCCCGAAGAACCGTGCTGAACATGGCCTGTGACATCCCCCCGGCATGTCCAACTGTGTACTGAAATGTGCCAGTAGCAAAGAAATGGAGTACCGCCATGACCTTTGCAGTGGGTGTAATCGACCCAGGATACGTCCTACGTGGCTGCAGATGAGGAGACAATTGAGCCACAAGCTCCAGCAACCGACGTCGATCCAGCCGGAATTTCCGAATCACCTCCTCATCAACCATATCCTCCAGCACAGTGTATGGCCGATGCACATTTGGAGCCCTCCTGTGTGGGAGAGAGATGTAACTTAGGTCAACTTGCAAACGACGCATACGTGTACAACTCCATCACATGTGAACCTTACTGACAATACTTCAGTCTGCACCCTAATGTTTAGTAGCCACATCACAGACACACATGCAACTGCATGCACACAAACGATAATTATACACACGCCATGTCATCAAGCACACATGCCAACACCAAGAATGATGTACATATGGTAATTACATGCATGGTGACACAACGTACAAAACTCATACACGGAATGCATGTGTACCACCACCACTGTAGTCACCTCGCCAGAACAAGACACAGACAACAGATGCATAATTTGGGCACACAGCCGTGATGTACTGTGTAGTTGTGAAGATGTAAGAACGTATGTAGGGTCACACCCGACGTCAACACGTACAAATGCACATCTGTTGCCCATTGTGTGCCGACCGATGGGCATTGCATGGACACACATGCTACATTGTATGACATATGACCTTTCCCTATCACGCTCACATCCCTCATGACGCAACTGCACACAACACATCACGGTGCAGCGTCTGACAAGATAACATAATTGGCGCCGCCATGGCGGTGCTCAACTTCCGCTACTTCCCAAAGGCCATACGCGGCCAGCGGCCCTCTTCCCATTGGCTGCATGTGCGGGGACCGTCACGGGCACACATCGGCAACCGCACGTGCAAGCCTCAGGCACGGATGCTTCAGTTGCAACAATGTTCCATCACTGGCGCCACCATGGCGGTGCACGTACTCAGCGGGGGAGGTGCAGGCCTATACACCCTGTAGATGTACGCAATGGACATGCCAGGTCATGACCCCCCTTACAGTCACCTTGCATCATCCACCGTACACCGGCCGTAGCGGCCGGGCCTAGGACGGCCGTGGCCGGCCATGTACACAACCGCCGTGCCCGGCCATGAACACAACCGCCGTGCCCGGCCATGAACACAACCGCCGTGCCCGGCCATGAACACAACCGCCGTGCCCGGCCATGAACACAACCGCCGTGCCCGGCCATGAACACAACCGCCGTGCCCGGCCATGAACACAACCGCCGTGCCCGGCCATGAACATAACCGCCGTGCCCGGCCATGAACACAACCGCCGTGCCCGGCCATGAACACAACCGCCGTGCCCGGCCATGAACACAACCGCCGTGCCCGGCCATGAACACAACCGCATGGCCGGGCACAGCGGTTGTGTTCATGGCCGGCCACGGCGGTTGTGTTCATGGCCGGCCACGGCCGTCCTAGGCCCGGCCGCTCCGGCCGGTGTACGGTGGACGATGCAAGGTGACTGTAAGGGGGGTCATGACCTGGCATGTCCATTGCGTACATCTACAGGGTGTATAGGCCTGCACCTCCCCCGCTGAGTACGTGCACCGCCATGGTGGCGCCAGTGATGGAACATTGTTGCAACTGAAGCATCCGTGCCTGAGGCTTGCACGTGCGGTTGCCGATGTGTGCCCGTGACGGTCCCCGCACATGCAGCCAATGGGAAGAGGGACGCTGGCCGCATATGGCCAATCGCAAGTAGCGGAAGCTGGGCACCGCAACAACAGGGCCAGTAATTGGCCCATCTCACGATCACGCTTCCAGGGCTGACCAATTGCTGGCGACGTATGCCACTGACACGTGCTGAGGGCCCTATATATGTGTGTTGGCCAAAATGACACTTCCTACCCTGGGGACCAGTGCTGCCTGTTCACCTCGACCTGCTGCTGCTGCTGAGCTGACCACCGACTGCTGCCTGTGACCATCACCTCGACCTGCTGCTGCTGCTGAGCTGACCACCGACTGCTGCCTGTGACCATCACCTCGACCTGCTGCTGCTGCTGAGCTGACCACCGACTGCTGCCTGTGACCATCACCTCGACCTGCTGCTGCTGCTGCTGAGCTGACCACCGACTGCTGCCTGTGACCATCACCTCGACCTGCTGCTGCTGCTGCTGAGCTGACCACCGACTGCTGCCTGTGACCATCACCTCGACCTGCTGCTGCTGCTGCTGAGCTGACCACCGACTGCTGCACTAGTGCCATACTCCGTGATCTTGCCATGTCGGGAGGCAAAGAGATCCGGTCTCGACCCTTCACCGCCGCGGAGCTTGATGTCCTCGTGGACGGTGTACTCCGCAACTATGGACGCCTCTACGGCGCACCAGGACGGGTGGTAAGTGCAGTGTGGGACATGTTGGTGTGCGTGAGGGGGCCAAATGATGTGGCCTATTCCTATCTTAGCTGTGTAGTGTGGGCTAGACATATGTTCCTGATTGTGCATGGCTGCTGACAGTTACGTCTTGCCCCTATGTGTGTGACAGGCCACCTGTCCACTGACTTAAACCCTTTTGTCTCCCATCATGGTAGGTCAAGCTGCACCTTCGCAAGGACCTGTGGAGGAGCATAGCACGGGAAGTACGGGCATTGGGGGTGTGCAACAGACGACATACACACTGCCACAAACGCTGGGACGACATTTCCAGGCTAAGCAAGAATGTAGCGGAAGTAACACTGGGCCTGATTCCAAGGACGCCCCGTCTGGCCCGACGCTCCATGACCCCTCTCATGCACCGTATCATTGCAGTGACGCATCCTGAACTGGCCGAACGTCTGAGTGCTGATCAACAGCAAACTAGCGGTGAGCAAACTGTCTGTGTAGGAAACCTGTGAGTGCTATGCATGTATTGGTGCACAGACACACTATTGAGTTCCGTGTTGCGTATGTATGTCTGTGATGCCATTTTGGTCCCATTGGGTGGTTCTCATTTGACATCCAGGTCCGCCATGTTGACACGCCACTTGCTTAGTAGTTGAGTGTTGAGGCACATCCCCTAGTGGTCCATGGCCCCATGGCAGGAAATGTGAGGATGACTGGTAGAGGTGGGCCATGTGCAGGATGAGGGCTACAAAATCTTTGTCAGCTATGTAATTTGGCAATCCTGTTCCTTCTGTACGTTAGTCTGCCCATGACTCACACATCTTTTATGTGCATTTCAGGTATGACAGAGGACACTCAGCCACAGACGGCGGAGAGTAGTCGAGGAAATGAGTCCGGCTCAGACTTCGCACACACGCAGACTGACACAGAGGAGGCCAGCGCCGGAGAGGGGGACAGGACCGTCCCTGAGGACTCGCATGTGGAGACACCATCGTCCTCCTCGTCGGACACTCTTGGTGAGCCTGCACTGTTGTCACAGACTGGGAGTGGGCACTCTTCACCTTCTGTCGGAAGACAGCACACAGGGCCCACACTTCCACAAACTGCACCATGTACTGTTCGTGGCCGGAGGAGTAGGGGGAGCAGAGTGGCGTTCGGTGCAGGCACCGCTGCCCCTGCCACGGTGAGCCAAAATGCACTGTGTGCTGAGGCCGTTGATCTGCTGCGACAGCTGTGTGTGGGGCAGACCAATATGACAAATGCTTTCCAGGACCATGATAGGAAGTTGGGCCAGGTGGTGGCTTTCATGGAAGGGATGCATGGCGATCTTGCAGGTCTACACAGGACAGTGCAGTCATTGGCAAGCAGTGTGTCGTCTGCAATAGTACAGTCGCATGAACAGGGTGCTACTTCTGTTTCCCCATCTACACCACTGGATGTCTCAGGGGGTAGTGATTATTCTGAGCAGGACTCAAATACAGGTTATTGCACTAGAAGCAGCGTCAGACAGCACGTCAGGGCACGCAGGGCACAGACCCCATCCCCTAGATCAGCTAAATCTGTTCACGTAGACGACGTCAGATACACTGGAGTACACACACAGGATCCACAAGTGTTGTTGGGGGACATGCCTTCAGGAGCTACACAGGCATTCAACACAAAAGGTACTCCCAAGGCAAGGGATACTCACATGTCCATGGACTGTACCTTGGACAAGGCCAGTCAGAAGACAAAGGCACCTACTAAGAGCAGGGAGACTCCCAAGGGCAGGCCCACAGCAGAGGAAAGGGACACTCCCAAGGACAGTGACAAGACAAAGGCACCTCCTAGGAGCAGGGAGACTGCCAAGGGCAGGCCCACAGCAGAGCAAGGTCCATCTCCCAAGGGCAGGGACACACACAGAGAGCAGGTGTCTACTGGAGACAGGTGCACCACAGACGACAAGTCTGCTGGCAGGAACAGGGCGGCGACCAGGGCACAGGCTACATCCAGAGACAACACTCCACCTAAGGATAAGGCACATCCTACGGACAAGGCATCTAGCATGGACAATGGCGCAATCAAGGACAGGCATACTTCACCCCTGGCTGCACTGAGGCTGATGTTTTCTACTGAACGCCAAACAGATGTCTCCGCGGCGGAGTCCCCCCATACCTCCACTCCCATCCAGGCCAGTCAGAAGCAGAGGAGGGTGTCCCCTGTTGTTGCATCCCCCATTACACATGATTCCGAGTCCAGGCGGCAGGCACAGTGCAAACGACAAGCAGGCTCCAGCACGTCCCCAGAAACCAGATCCCCGGCTGCAGATGCTCCACCTATGGTGGGTGGTGATTCTTTGGAGTCCCCACCACTTGCCAGTCCTGTCCTGTCCAGGGTGCACTCACACATCCCTAAGAAACGCAGACACACACCATTGACACCTGCCAACCCCGATTTGGCTCTAGGTCAGCTAGCCCCAGCTCCCAGGCCCACCCTGCCTCCTGGCCCATACAGCCCTGTGGCTCATCATTTCAGTTGTCCCAGTGGCGCTGGTGCAGTTGATTCTCATGTATCAGATGGTGGCACAGTGTCAGTTGTGCCCTCTCCTGTTGCAGGTCCTGGCAGTGTATCTGGGTCTATGGCTCACGTGTCAGTTAGAAGATCTGTGGCTGTGTTGCACACTCCTGTTTCTGGTGCTGGCAGTCTGTCTGGGTCAGTGGCTCACGTGTCAGTGACTACATCTGTGGCTGTGTCTCACACTCCTGTTGCTGGTGCTGCCAGTGTGTCTGGGTCCGTGGCCCATGTGTGTGTCACTCGGGCTGTGGCTGTGTCTCACACTCCTGTTGCTGGTGCTGCCAGTGTGTCTGGGTCCGTGGCCCATGTGTGTGTCACTCGGGCTGTGGCTGTGTCTCACACTCCTGTTGCTGGTGCTGCCAGTGTGTCTGGGTCCGTGGCCCATGTGTGTGTCACTCGGGCTGTGGCTGTGTCTCACACTCCTGTTGCTGGTGCTGCCAGTGTGTCTGGTTCCGTGGCCCATGTGTGTGTCACTCGGGCTGTGGCTGTGTCTCACACTCCTGTTGCTGGTGCTGCCAGTGTGTCCGAGGCAGGTAGTTCATGCAGTCCCCCTGATTCTGTGATGTGAGGTGCTGAACACTTCACTCAAATGTTATTTCACATGGTGTGTCCATTGAGAACTGCGTGGCACTCTTGTGGTTCCTGTGACGGGTTGGTAGGGACACGTACTTGTGCAGCCTATGATGTACCTGCTCTGTACTCTACAATGCCCTGTTGATGCTCTGATACTGCATACTGCCCTCTCGTTACCTGCCTATGATGTACCTGCTCTGTACTGCGCATTGCCCTGTTGATGCTCTGATACTGCATTCTGCCCTCTCGTTACCTGCCTATGATGTACCTGCTCTGTACTGCGCATTGCCCTGTTGATGCTCTGATACTGCATTCTGCACTCTCACGTGCTGCCTCTGATGGAGCTGTTCTGTGCAATGGACTGTTGATGCACTTGGCCCCTCTCACGTGCTGCCTCTGATGGAGCTGTTCTGTGCAATGGACTGTTGATGCACTTGGCCCCTCTCACGTGCTGCCTCTGATGGAGCTGTTCTGTGCAATGGACTGTTGATGCACTTTGCCCCTCTCATATGTTGCCTCTGATGTACCTGCTCTGTTGGTCACACTGCCCTGTTGCTGTTCTGATACTGCATTCTGCCCTCTCATGTGCTGCCAGTGATGTGACTGTTCTGTGCAATGGACTGTTGATGCACTTGGCCCCTCTCACGTGCTGCCTCTGATGGAGCTGTTCTGTGCAATGGACTGTTGATGCACTTGGCCCCTCTCACGTGCTGCCTCTGATGGAGCTGTTCTGTGCAATGGACTGTTGATGCACTTGGCCCCTCTCACGTGCTGCCTCTGATGGAGCTGTTCTGTGCAATGGACTGTTGATGCACTTGGCCACTCTCACGTGCTGCCTCTGATGGAGCTGTTCTGTGCAATGGACTGTTGATGCACTTAGCCCCTCTCACGTGCTGCCTCTGATGTACCTGCTCTGTACTCTACAATGCCCTGTTGATGCTCTGATACTGCATTCTGCCCTCTCGTTACCTGCCTATGATGTACCTGCTCTGTACTGCGCATTGCCCTGTTGATGCTCTGATACTGCATTCTGCCCTCTCGTTACCTGCCTATGATGTACCTGCTCTGTACTCTACAATGCCCTGTTGATGCTCTGATACTGCATTCTGCCCTCTCGTTACCTGCCTATGATGTACCTGCTCTGTACTGCGCATTGCCCTGTTGATGCTCTGATACTGCATTCTGCACTCTCGTTACCTGCCTATGATGTACCTGCTCTGTACTGCGCATTGCCCTGTTGATGCTCTGATACTGCATTCTGCACTCTCGTTACCTGCCTATGATGTACCTGCTCTGTACTCTACAATGCCCTGTTGATGCTCTGATACTGCATACTGCCCTCTCGTTACCTGCCTATGATGTACCTGCTCTGTACTCTACAATGCCCTGTTGATGCTCTGATACTGCATTCTGCCCTCTCGTTACCTGCCTATGATGTACCTGCTCTGTACTGCGCATTGCCCTGTTGATGCTCTGATACTGCATTCTGCCCTCTCGTTACCTGCCTATGATGTACCTGCTCTGTACTCTACAATGCCCTGTTGATGCTCTGATACTGCATACTGCCCTCTCGTTACCTGCCTCTGATGTACCTGCTCTGTACTCTACAATGCCCTGTTGATGCTCTGATACTGCATTCTGCCCTCTCGTTACCTGCCTCTGATGTACCTGCTCTGTACTCTACAATGCCCTGTTGATGCTCTGATACTGCATTCTGCCCTCTCGTTACCTGCCTATGATGTACCTGCTCTGTACTCTACAATGCCCTGTTGGTGCTCTGATACTGCATTCTGCCCTCTCGTTACCTGCCTATGATGTCGCTGCTCTGGTGCCCACTTTGCCCATGCTCACGCATACACTGTGATTATTCCCCTATTTTGTACAATAAAGGTAGTCTATCAAGTCTCGTGGTCTGTCGTTGTCATTCCTGCTTGCGTACTACAAATGTGTATTCGTATATGCTTCTCATCAGTGGTTTCGGTAACATGACACTCCCCCTCCCTACGTCACGTCCCTTGCTGGTATTCCCCTCCAGACAGCCAATGGTTTGTGCCTTACCTGCGTCGTCGTCCATAGTGGGCCATGACTAGGACGTGGTGGATCGCGAAGAGCATCGGGAAAGCGTGTAGCGCTGGGTCCATGGTGGTGGTCAGCTTGCGGTGGGTATCTCTGCTATGTCACCTATGTTCGCTGTGTGGATTCCGCCGTGTTCAGTCAGGTTGTTTTTCCGCTGCGGTTTTATGTGGAGTTTCCGCCATCTTGATTTGGGGGACGGTCTTAGACGTCAGTACGTACGGCGGGGCCTCCGGGAGTGTTCCGTCCGCCACGTGGTCGTGTGTAGTTCGGCGGCGGGGCGTCCTTTTCCGTCGCGGACGGAAACTTGACACGTTTTCCTATCCTGATATGGCGGACGGAGTATCCGCGGCTGGCGGACACGGAAAGGGCTTTTTCCGCCTACTCCAGGGCCGCGGTGGCTCTTCCGTCCGCCATCCTAATGAGCCCCTTAGTGTGGTGCAAGGTGTAGGAGTGGGTGTGGATGATTAAAAATACCGTGATTAGTGGGCCTCAATAACTTTATTCTGCTCCTAGTCAGGTATATTAAAAATGGGGTAAGATCACTAGTAACCAACTTGTAATGGAGATTGGTTTAGTGAATGGTCAACATGTTTCATGCTACCCCTAGCATTTCCTCAGGACCATGTAGGGACCAGCCCTACATATGCCACTCCTGGGTCTATTAATTAGACAGTGATACTAAACAATACAAAATATAAGGCATGCGTTCATACTAGAATACATAAGTTTTTTGGGGATTTTTCCAAAAACTGTGAATAAAAAACACAATATTAATAGCGTTTTATAGCTCCCTTCAGAGGGGGATCACATTGTGTCTTCTCATGACGCACGCCTCTTGTGCTATGGTGAACAATTTACACCATAATGGTGCGTGCAAGCTCTCATAATGTGGAATACACTATGGTATTTACAATAAAGGTGGTTTGTGAATTCACACAAAAAAACAAGACAGGACTTAATGTGACCAGGACGATAGACACACATAACACATAAGTATAGATACAGTCTTAGCCAGGAAATAACTGTTTGAAGATATTTACATGGTGATGTGCTCAATCGCACTTCATGGTCTCTCTAAGGGGTCGTTTTCACCAATGGACTCAATGCTAAACAATCGATATGGAAAGAGACATATATCGGTAAGTTAATCACAGTCCTACTTTAAGCCTAAAACAAACCAACATGTGAATACTGGTTTGGTTCTATCAGGCACTTCCACTTACTTCCTTCGTCGTGAAAACACGGGGAATACCTACTAGCTGCTCCCCTCAGGACCGCATCTTGCTCGGTGCCCGGCGTTCGCGTTATTAAATCAGAGGTGAGCTTCCGGGTTTGCACATCGAGCTGCTAGACCGCGCGGTAGTGGCGGCCATCTTAGGAGTCGGCACCACTTCAGGAGCTCTAGAGAGCAGAGTTCGAGACTGCTATTAGGCGGTCTTGATGTATGTTCGTAATTAATTAAAAAACGTATCCCATGTTGCAGGATTAATGTTAAATGCTCCATAAGCAATAAAATGTTTAGCAGAATATTCGTACTGTAGTTTGGACATTAATGGTTTCTCAGTACGATCAGACCACAAACAGATGGGAGCTTATTATGTGGGTCAGAAGTGCCAATATTTTTATTTTTATTATTATTTTTAGCGGTAATGCAGCTAGTCAATGAGTGAGCATGTCCTCATTCTGACATTATGATAGACAGTTTGTACCCATTGTTGATAGTTGGTAGTGAATAAATTTAGGGAGTTCGGTCACAGCTGGACCTGTTCAGTATGGTATTGATTATTGGAGAAAACAGAAAAAAAAGGGGGGGGGCCTGTATGATTAAAAATGAGCCCGCAATATATGGGATATCATAGTGGTCCCATCGTGTTTGATGGATAATCTTTGGTAACAGAACTTGTTGGCATAACACCTAAGGGGTTAACCATACTTTTAATGACTCATGAATGGAGAGGTTCCTGCAATCATACTTACAGTAATGCATATTTTATTGGTCACCCTTTCTGTGATTTGGAGTGGATATCGGTCGGGGTTTACTCACAGAAGTGATCAGTTCAGGTTGTAAACGCACCCCACGGTATATCATCGTTCAGTCCCTTGGTATCTGTACGTAATCTGAACACCCATCTTTGTTCATGTTCATGTAGGATTCTTTCTAGATTGTCCCTGTTTTTAACAGTCTCCAGTACCACCCAGGTCATATCATTGGGTGTGTGAATTTTCTCCAGGAAATGACTGGTCATCCGTGTGGTGGCCCGTTTGCACCGGATGTTACTCCTGTGCTCAACAATACGTGTACTGACCTTTCTTGTTGTCATCCCCACATAGTGTAGGTTACAAACACAAGTTATTAAGTACACTACACCGCTAGTGTTACAGTTGGACATTTGTTTTAGGTGCCATGTGGTATTGTCGTTGAAAGTGATGCTCTTTGTGGTCGATGTCAAATGACACACACTGCAGTTGTTGCAAGGGTAGTGTCCCGTGGGTAGTGGTTGTAGTCTGTTTGTTGGCGTCAATAGTTGTGGGTGAGTGTGGACGAGATGGTCTTTCAGGTTTTTGCCCCGTCGGTGGCTGAACATTGGTACAGGTATAGTCAGGTTGCCACTGTTGACAATTGACCAATGTTTTTTCACAATTTTCGTGATCTGGTCAGACACCTTGCTAGACGTGGTAATGCAGATTGGTCTTCTGACATCTGCCACAGTTCTTTCTCTTGGTTCCAAAGGGCGTCCCTATGATTGTTACCCGCCCTCTTCATCGCTTTCTTGATAAGCTGAGTTGGGTAATTTCTTTCCTTTAGTTTGATACTCAGATCCTCTGCTTGTTTGAGGTAGTCATTCTTTTCAGAACAGTTTCTCCTGAGCCTTAAGAATTGTCCAAAGGGCAGGTTCTGTTTTAAATGTCTCGGGTGAAAGCTTTCATAGGTTAGTAAACAGTTTCTCGCTGTGGGTTGAACAAATCAAACACTCACCCCCAGTCATGGATCTGAGTTGAATCCATTGTTTTTTTGCACACCATGCCTTTCCAGTTTGGACCCAGCCATATACAAATCAGTCTTGACCCTGCTCCACGTGGGAACAGTCCAGCTCGAACTGCCAAGCCAGGACTGGTTTTGAGGTATCACCCCTCCTCAGCCAGGCTAACATGAATCTGAGTGCGTAGCGTGCAAGGGACCCATGTCTGGGCATACCCTTCCCACTTACGGCAACAATTGCAAAAAGAAAAGATGGTGGACATTGGTATTATCCTCAACAGCCAACTGACCATGAAACGACAAGTCAACCCAAATGCCTCCTCCTGCTTCCACACACTTCACAGGCTCCCCAGAATCTTCAGATGGATCTCAACCAACACCAGAAAGATGTGACTCAGGTCCTCTTCTCTAGCCGCATCGATTACTGCAATGCCCACTATGCCGGCATTTCCAACCAGCTCCTCAAAAGACTCCACAGACTCTACAGAACGTGCCAGCCAGACTCATCCTGGACCTCACCAAATTAACCCACATCTCTCCTCACATGAGAGACCTCCACTGTCTCCCAATCTGGAAGAGAGGCCAGTTTAAGATCCTCATGCATGCCTACAAATTCCACCAACCCACTAGACACCTGCACTCCTCTTCACTCTCCCTCGCCCCCCCCCCCACACACACATCCATCACAGTAGCATCGGTGGCTGCTCCTTCCCCTACATATCTGCCAAAACCTGGAACGGCCTTCCCCTTCAGCTCCATACAGTGCCCTCTCTGGCAGGCAGACTTCAGAAAGAGACTGAATACCTGGCTCTTTGACAGAGACACAGCAGCCAGAACCTCCTAGGGGAGACAGTGTCAAAGTTTACAAATGCTGTTAGAGTGGGTATGTGAGTTTGTGTGGTTTTGTGGGTCTGTGAGTGGGTATGCCAGTAGCTGAAAAGATGAGTGAGCACCGAGACCACCCTCATAGCTGCCACTGATAACATCAGTGCCCTCCTCGACCAAGGTCAAACAGAAGCCCTCATCCTCCTGGACCTTTCAGCAGCCTTCAACACCGTCCTCCCACTGCAGGCTCCATGATGCCGGCATTCAAGGAACAGCCTTAGACTAGATTTGATCTTTCCTCTCAGGCAGAACACAAAGAATAAGACTCCTGCCCTTACTCTCCGAACCAACAGAGATCAGATGCGGAGTACCCCAAGGATCCTCCCTCAGCCTGACACTCTTCAAAGTCTACAGTTCCCCCCTTGCAACAATCATCAGAAACCACGAGGTCAACATAGCTTCATACGCCGATGACACCCAGCTCATCCTCTCCTTCACCAAGCAACCCAACATCATCAGGTGCAATTTCCAAGAAGGGATGAAAGAAGTTACAACTTAGATGAGCAACAGCTGCCTGAAGCTCAACTCAGAGAAAACAGAAGTCCTTATCCTCGGCTCTACCCCCTCTGCATGGGACAACACCTGGTGGCCCCCTGCCTTAGGAAACCCACCCACCCCAACAGACCACACACACAACCCTGGCATCATACTCAACTCTTCACTCCCCATTAACCGCTAGATCAACGGCGTGTCCTCCGCATCATGCTTCAGCACCTCTGCATACTTTGCAAGGTCTTCAAATGGATCCCTCCAGACTCAAGGAAGACCAACACCCACGCACTCATCACCAGCAGACTGGACTACGGAAATGCCTTCTATGCTGAAAACAACAAAAACCTCCTCCACAAACTCCAGACCATCCAGAACGCCGTAGCCACACTTTTCCTCGTCATCCCACGATATGACCACATCACCCAATAACTCCAAGACCTCCACTGGCTCCCCTTCGAAAGAAAAATAAACTTCAAACTGCTCACACACACCTACAAAGCCCTCCTTAACAACGGACCCCAAAACCTCAATGAACATATCTCCTTCCACGCTCCCAAGAGAAACCTGAGCTCTGCCTACCTCACCCTAGCCACTGTTTCTCACATTAACAGGACCAGAGCAGGAGGCAGTTACTTCTCCTACCTCGCAGCCAAGACCTGGAATGAACTCCCCCCTCGCAACCCAAGAAGCATGACACTGCAACAGTTCAGAAAGGACCTCAAGACCTGGCTCTTTGAATGACCAATGGAGCTGCTCGCAACCACCCAGCTCCTTGAGACACTCATGGTTGAGTAGTGCACTCTAAAAGCCCTGATTGATTGATTGACTGATTGATTCATTGAGTGGATGAGTGAGTTGGAGTATTGGTCTTTAAGTGGGTGTGTCAGTGGCTGAATGGGTGTTTGAATCGATGTGTGATTACCTGCGTTGGTCTGTAAGTGGATGTGTGGGTCATTTTGTTGGTCTATCAGTGGGTGTGTGAGTGATTGTGTGGCAGTGTGAGAGACTGTGTGAGTTGGTGTATTTATTTATATTAGCGTTGAATCCGAGGATCCGTCGTGGATTCACATGGGGGCTGTGCTGAGTGTTGTTGTGGATCTGCGGATCCTCACACGTGAAAAAAAAATTGGGGCAATTTTATGTCCATGGAGGCTGCAACTTTTGACTCAGGGCCAGGCCAGCCACTCATGGCATTGCTGTTAGCACAGGGATCCAGAGCTCCACTGTGCTGGATCTGCGTCTCTAAATATATATAAATGTTTTTCATAAATAACTCAAAGCTGAATAGATAAACATCAAATTACAAAAAGAGATCTAGATTTCGTTCATCAGTTCGGGCTGCAGTCATTTCTGAAATCCTTATGGGAAATTGCATGGGGAAAATTTGTTTTGGGATCCACCTTTTTTCTCATCTCCCACTTGATAAATCACCCCAAAACTTTTCAGATATCAGATGAATTCAGTGGCGTACTAGGTTGGAAATGTTTGTGAGATTAATTCGCCCCTAGACATTTGGGGTCCGATGGGGTCCGTTCCATTCCTACCTCAACAATAACGTGGTTGCAACCTATTACATGCCAAAACCACCAAACTCAAACATGCAGACAGCAAAGGAATTGTCACTGTGATACGGTCTAAGAAATGAGTGGGGGGAACCTCTGGGATTACTTGTTTAACGTAACATTGCTGTATAGTTATAACTTGGGGATATTAATAATTTGCACGAAGTCCTAATATCCATATTAGCAATAATTCATTTCTAAGGTGTTTTTAATGCAAAGTAAGATATTATTACGATTCTTAACTATAAATTCACTTTAAACTTTGTTTTTTTCAGTGAAATTCTATGTTTTTTATTAATGTAAAGTAACACGCTGTATGTGGAGGGTGATTGAAAGCAGTGTCAGGCCAAGCCCTACCTACAACTCTCTGTTGCACATGGTCAAAGGCCGTGCGTAGCGTGGGTGGACAGCCAGCGGAGGGCTTGGGCACAGGGCCTAGACGTTTCCAGGCCATGCCCTACCGCCCTGCTACACATGGTCTTAGGCAGTGCGCAGGGAGTTGTTTGGTGCAGGAACAGGCCTATGTCCATGCCCTGTACCCAACATATCCACTAGTAGTCAAGCCCACGCTGGCGACCACCCCGCGCTGCACATGGTGTTTGTTATTGATGAAAAGGAGAAATAACGTTTATGAAAGAAAAAGTGAAACAGGAATGATGGCAAATACAGAACTTATTCTTGTCAATTCAGGTACACATATGGCAATATTGTTTCTGATATTAAATTTTAAATCATTTTTACAAGTGATGCTTCCTTCCTACTTTACTATGACCTTTACAGTATAAGGAACTCCCGTTAGTTGGTCATTTCAACTCGCATTCTCAGGAAAAGAAGACTTTAAAAATCATTGCATATGACTAGCCAATCAAATTACAGAATATTGAAAAGGTCACATCGGTGCAGCACACGCACCTACACACATACAGATACAATCATAGAATATATGAGCCTTTAAACATCTTTAAACAATGATTATAACTCGAATATGAAAGGATACCCATTTATGTTATTTCAATATAATGGTCCCCGTGGGACGACCTAAGCGCTGTCAGGAGACCTGTAATATGTGCACCAGCAAGCCACACGAGCTTTATGGCCCTTGTCTAGTTAACTAGTAATGCCAGATACCTCTCTTTTATGAAAAAAAGGTCTCAATGGATGCTGGTGTCCATGGTTACTTGAAATAAGACTGTAATTTGATGGATCAATCTCTTCATGATCAGCCAAGACAAAGGCTTGTTTGAAAAAATGATAAAATAGACTAAACACTTAAAAAAAGTGACAAAATTGACTAACATTCGACAGAGAAAAAATCGTCAACAGAACCTGGACACTTGGTAAGCATTACACATCATGCATATCTTTACCGGGAGCTGCGGGGGAGTATGCGAATTGAGTAAAAAGAGAAACGTTTAGGGCAGAGCTACGGTTTCATTTTAGTAAGGTGCAGGTAGTACGTGGAAAATAAAATGCACCTGCCACTAGGCCCTAGGAGTGCCTAGAATCACACCTGATCACTGGAAGGATACCCTCCCGGGTGATAGTGCGCTCTACAAATCTGCTTAACATAACATGCATGTAGTTGTGCACAGCATTTTTAAATTAAATAGTGCTTTCTTGTGGAAATTCTCCATTTTTAATGGTTGTTTTATCTCCCTATTCTGTGGTCTTCCATTTCATATATGCAGAGTAGATGCTAAGAATAATACAACTTTAGGCCTGCACCGCGTTTGTTTATTTATTTACTCTAATGTGCACCTGCTAATTCTGAAACTGAGCACTAGATTTCTGTAACAACCATGGAGCAGTTCTGGTTTAATTTCTTCAAATAGCCAGGCAGTTTTCCCCCCTGTTAAAACGAGTAAAATGTATCTGCTGCAAAACGTTTTCTAAAAATATATATCAACTCGTTAATCAATTAATCCATTGAAAGAATCTGGCATATATGGTTACCCTCTCTGGAATAAAGCACAGTCGTGTTGCTAGTTAGGCGCCTTTGGCATTAAATGTTATCCCACCAAATGTATGCCCATGATACCCTGTTGAGTACTTAAACACAGAGAGTGGCCATGGACAATGTACATGATTCCCATGGAAAGATTGGATAACCTTAACACACTATCCTGGTGGCATCAGACTTGGAGAAATGACACGCCTCACTAGGCCCAAGGCTAAGCTGACAATCTAGAAAAGGACTGGAAAGTCAGTATCTGTTTCCCAGAAAGAGCTGTCCCAGGGATCCTGGCAGCACTGTGTTACTCAATCTAGGTCTGAAAATCCTGGTACGGTTCATCTTTTTTGAGGCCTCGATAAATCAGGTCTTCACATGAGTGTATTCAGGGGCGTCCTTAGGCATGTGCAAGCTGTGCTCCTGCACAGGGCCACCAAACCCCAGGGGCCACCACGTCAATATATATCCTTAATATAATAATCCTCTGAGGATGGATACATATTTGCGTGGCGGCCGCTGGCAGGGATTTGGTGGCCTCCGGCTCTGTTCCACATCCAAACACTCTGACCACCCCCTCTTCACTGGCCTCCGTGCTCCGCCCCTCACGGACCCCCTCTTCCGGGGCCCCCTACCTACACTCCCTGCCCAGGGCCGCCATGAGCCTAGAGCCGCCCCTGGTGTATTGCTACCTTTAAGGCTGCCAACTTAAGGTAAAAACCACCAATCCATACTCGATCACTTCCATTAATCTACCCTGATGCGAGCAATCTATCATTCCATGCTAGAAGCTTGTAAAGAACAATGTCACAGCCATCCACTGACGCTAGGCCCCCCATCTCCAACCCTTTCGAAAGGGGGCTGCATACAGATGTTTATGTTAGAAGGTAAAACCATAAACAGCCAGACCTGTGGTGGAAGAGAAGCAGGGCTGGAATCATAAAGACTAGGGCTTCATTGTGAGTTTGGTGAAGCAGGAGCTCCCAACATAAACTGCCCCGCCTCCCCCCCAAAGAAGCTCACAGTTTCCATGACTCATGTGGAGCTGGTAAACCAGGTGGTATCTGACGACAGAGCCTCGGCGAGCTTTTACACGCCTTCTGGCATATAGTTTACTGTTCAGGACTACCAGGAAAAGCCTCCTGATACTTAGCAGAGCTGTGTGTGAAACATCCTAGTGTGTCATGACAAGCATGTGCTTAGCGCCACATGCGCACTGAGCAAAACTAGGAACACAGTTCAGAGTCTAAGCAGAGGAAGGCGAAGCTGCTTCGAGAGAGGCAAGGAGTGGCATAAATAAATAAAACTCCAAGCGCGGGTTCCAAAGAATTGTGACTAAGGGCCATATGTAGGTGGCCAAATCCCGGTCGGTAACAGCCGATTTCGGCCGTTACCGACCGGTATTTGGAGTTTGAGATGTAGGGGCCTTAAAAATTACAGATTCAGTAAATTTACTGATTCGGTAATTTACCGAATCGGTATTTACCGAATCTGTATTTTAAGATGTAGGTGGCACAGAGCCACAGGGCCTTAAGGATTCGTTATTTACCACCAACTATTAGTTGGGGCTAAATAACGAATACCTGTGTATATGCAAATCTGTGCATGTACACCTGTGCCATGTGACACACATACATGCCCTTAGGGCATGTATGTGTGTCATGGCACACAAGCACTGATCAGGGGTGCAACAGGGTGTCAAAGTGACACCCTGCCACCCTTGAATATTCGGTAATTTTACCGAATCGGTATTTACCGTTTCGGTAATTGCCATTGATTCCTATGGGCCTTAACAATTCGGTAATTTTTAAAGAATATGTACCTACATAGCATTTACCGATTTGTAAATACCGAATCGGTAAAATTCGGTATTTACGAATCGGTAAATACCATTTACCTACATGAGGCCCTAAAAGATATTGAAAGAACAATGCTGCAACTTTATAAGGCACGGTGCAACTTAAAAGGAGTCAGCAGCCTCGAATGCGCCTTTAAATGTGCATGACACCGACCACAAATGTCACTGAAAGACCTAAACATCAAGGCATTGACATTGTGGGTGCCATTGCAACACTCGAAGCATCAGAGGCTCGAATAGTGCTCCTGATGGTACCGCATAACTCTGTGGCAGATCAAGTGTTTGCAGCCTTTGCTGCTGATCTTTCTTCTTGTGTCCTCTATTATTTTGCCCATCCCCGCCCCCCGTGCACCCTTGAGTTGTATAATTGAGGTTACAGAAATTGTCCATGGGTTGTGATTTGTGACCATTAAAAAGAAGGAGAAACGAACAACTGTGCTGCCTAAGTCATTATGGATGTGCAGGTTCCCCATTTTAAGTTGAATAAAATGCTCATGTAATTATATAGAGCTCATAATTGTGAAGTAATTATGCACTTCTTATAATTACTGAGTAATCAATGTGCTATAACTAGAACTTAATGCTACAACTAATTGTATAATTACAGTATATTAATGCTGCCATCAAGGGAACTTAGTGCAAAGTGCTACTGTTTAGAGTAGATGAAAGATTTCTGAACTGGAGTTTCGAAATAAAAATGTGTTTATTTTCCCTCCTGAAATTAATACATTACAAAGTCAAAGGCAGGTGCATAGCTGGGATGTTAGCAGCGTTAAGCGAGGAATTTGCATAGTGTTCTCTACCTAGACAAACACCTGCCAGAGCACCTGTGTTTAGGTTTCAGGGTCATCATTTACGACAATGCCTATTCTGCTTGGCATACAGTTGTTTTGATTTCTGAATATGATGTCTGTTTGAATGTAAAAAAAAAGGATGGTATCTCAGAAAGTGAGAGCCTTGCCTCTTAACAGGTGTGTCCTTCAACCGATAAATATCCTCTTTTGCAGATTTTGGAATATCTCTCGTCCGAGAGATCTTGCTTCTCCATAAAATACAGAAGACCGTGCCTTTGATGCAATGAAGCAACGGTGCATTTTACAATAGCTATAGTTTGAAGAAGCTGACTACAACCACCTTAGTTTGTTATTATTATTATTACCCCTATTGCCTTCAAGGTAACTTGCTCCAATGTTGCCAGACTTAACATCTAAGTTAACTAATCCTCGGCGTTAACTTGAGCAGGAAGCGTCCATTCTAGAACACATTTTCCGTGCTCTCTTCATTGTGTGCTCTAGTAATATATTTTATCCAAGAAAACAGTGCGCGGGTCTTTTTCAATCGCATCAACTAGACATGTGCATGTGACCTGTTTTGATCTGTGCGTTTTCAGTGATGAACTTTCAGAAGCTGGGGCTGGAGGTGATCTGAAACTGGTATTCTGCTGCGACAGCCTGCATGACACCCCATTCTCTTTTAAGTAGTAATGTTGATAATATCAGTGGGGGTGCAGATTATGATATTGGTGGTGTAGGTGATGATAGCAATATTGATGGTGACAATAGTAGAGAGTGTTGGTAAGAGATGTAGCAATGTTAATAGTGGTGATGAGAGATGCGGTAGGGTTGGTGATAGCAGTAATGATCTGGTGATAGCAGTAGTGATGCTAGTGGTGGTGATAGTGGTGGTACTTTAGGGGGTTACGGTGGCAGTAATGGTGGTTGGAGTGCTAATTGTGTTGAGGGTGGTGGTAGTAAGATTGGTGGGAATGGTGTTTGTGGGAATGGTGTTTGTGGTAAAGATGTCTGGAATTGTTGTGGTACTTGTTTTTATGGTTGAATTAATGTGGTGGTAGTGGTGAATGGTGCTGATAATGGTGGTGCTAGTGGTAATGTTTGTCATATTGATGATAATCTTAATTGTGGTGGTGATGGTGGTGCTCAGATTAGTGATATTGGTATATCTGTTGGTGGCGGTGCTGTTTAAGGGGGTTGTGGTAATGGGAGAAACAATGGTACTAATATAGTGTTGGTGGGAATTATGATGGTGGGGTTGAGGTAATATTGTGATAGTCATTTTGGTACTGGTAATGGGGTTGGTAATTCCGGTGATAATGATAGAGGTAATGGTGGTGGAGGTATTATGGTAGCAATTGGGAGGTAATGATGGATGTAATAATAGTGGTTGTATGGTTGTAGTAAAGGTGGAGGTGGTAAACAAGTCCTAATGATGTTAGTAGAAATGGTGGTTATCCAAGTGGTAGTAGTAATGGTATCCATCGTGGATAAACTCTTGAGCAGCTTACCAGTGTAGACCATTGTGACTGCGCACCCGCACCTATGGTGTCCCTGATTATAGGTGCTGCCTGCACTATGAACTATGTGTCCCTCCTGCCATCCCAGGTTGGGGTATGCAAAAGCGCATGTGCGCCTATTTGTGTTTTTACTACCTATGAGGCCTGCTCAACCCATAAGTCAATACGGGGATGTGGTTGACAATACTTTGCACTGCAATGGTGGATTGCAGTGGAGCAGCCTCATGATGTTTCATATCAATGGACTCGCAGTGCTAAGCACTTTACATGGGTAAAGGGGGTTTTGGCATAAATCGCTTAAAAATGCTCCTTATAGAATATGAATATTTCTATGCTCCAAGAGTCTCTGGGACCCTGGTGTCTGGCTCCAGTGGACACCACGGGTCAGGGGTATAACATTTATGCATTCCCTAATCCACAGCCATATAAACATGAGAATCCCACAGGAACATCAGACCTTTGCCATTTGAGGGCCAAATGGGATAGATTGAAGATAAGGGTTCTGACACTTAGCATGGCAGAGAGGCCTACAATTTAGGGGAGACATCTGTGGTTCAAAGGGAAAACCTCCTGAACCACCCCTACTTCAAAGACATACAACAGTATAACTGCGGGTCCCATCCTTCAGCAAAGGGTGGAATACGCTTGTGGGGACATGGGACCCGAGAACCCAGACTGTGTGATGGCCATTGTCAGAGGACCCTGTTGTGCTCATGAAAGGGGGCCTTATTTACAAGGCAGCTTAAAGCCACGTTAAGTGGCTTAACAATGCCTTGTAAGTTCCTGTGACAATAGGGGCTTGTAAATATGCCCCTGGGTTTCTCCCGAATGACTTACAGCCCATTGTGCTGCTAGAAAGAGTTTTCATCATCATCATCAACATCTTTATTTCGGCTTCATTTGCCATAAAAGATAAAACACAACAATTATACAGATAAAACAATACAGGGAGCTGTAATTAGTCCATAGAAACAATAAAAATGTTAAAATAGTATTTACATGTTGATAATGTTTAAAATGTAGACAATTATTCTGCAACCCTGGATAGTAAATGTCTTCTCTTCTGCCAGAATGTTTCCAGGTATTTGGCTATCGCGAACACTCACTATCATGCCAGAGAGGTCCGTTTTGAGAACCCTATATGCCTGCAGGCAGTGAGTAAAGCCCAGGTTTTTACAGGCCGGAACAATCCAGTGCCTTCTAGCCTGCGCATAAGTTCGACAGAAGAACAATATGTGCAACTCAGTTTCCTGCTCATAATTACACCCGGGGCAGTGACTCAGGGAGGACTCAGTCCACTTGCTAGTGAAGGCTCGAAATGGTAGACTTCCGTACCTCCACTGTAGGTACAGTTTCCTGGTATTAGTTGGAAATATAACATCAAGGATTCCCTCCAGCTTATAAGTATCCTTGGTCTTTAGGAAGGAGTCAGTCAGGGTACCAGACTTTATGCCCTGTCTATGTGTCACAATTTTGCTTTCGTGGTACAATGAAAGCAACTGCTTCCGAGAAACCGTGGAGCAAGCAGTCGCAAGATCAAACCACAGGTTGGCTAGTCCCAAACACACAAACTCGTTTTTATGTGCTGAAACCAGGGGATATTCCCTACAATCGAGTAGTTCAAAATTTCCTGCAGCTCAGACCTGTAGTTTGCCAGCTCTGGTGTGGTCCATACTCTACGCCAGAAGATTAAGGGCCTAACACCCAAGTCTTCATCAAGTGGCCTTAATCCCAAATCAAGCCTCATCGGTAACAGGGGGCTGCTAGAAAGAGTTTTAATATTTGTGTATGTACATTATTTTGATATTGCGCACCTCATAAGGGTTCTCTTTCTCAATGGGGGGGGGGGATTAGGAATTGTCCACAGTGTGCATTCTAATGAAATCATCACAATCTGATTGGGCCTAGTACCGCTAGTAATATTTCTGATTGTGTTTTATGCCCAAAAGTATATTATGGTCATGTTCTTATGATTGAATATGTGTGCTGAATATAAACGTTTTACATACATCCTGTGAGAAGTCTCTTTTGTGAAGCTCAGTGCATTTATCGCGAGTGGCTGCAGTGCCTTTGCTTTACACATTGCCTCTGTTATGAGCCTGACTGCTCAGTTCCAAGCTACCTAAGCGTGAGCACAGGTTATACACTAAGTGTACCCACCTGTCCTTGATGGAAGCAGTAGTTTTGTCTGGCTGGGGGCATCTCTTCAGCCAACCAGACGCTGCCCGTTCCAACACTCCATATGTACCAAACACAATGTTTTAGTAATGTGCTGTCCATTAAAAAATTGTGAGAATTATAGACTTTATTTTCTTTAGTTGAACTAATCCACATTAGTAATAATTTGTAACTAGAACATTTAGGCCTGGATGTACACTGCTTGCTGTACATGGAGTGAACTGGTAAACCTAACCGGATAATCTATATATATAAAAACGAATGTATGTCTGTCTGTCTGTGTGTTTGTCCTTTATGCATTACTACACCATTCATCCGATCGCCATGAAACTTTGGGAAGTTGTTGAGTACACTCCCGCCGAGGATTCTGGCATACTGTTTTTTTAAAATATCGGCCCCCCCAGGGCCCTCATAATCTTTCAAATACTGATGTACACACCAGATGGAAAAACAACAAATCGTGTATCCACAAGCACTCAAATAAATAAATAGAAATAAATCACCATTCATCCGATCGCCATGAAACTTTGGGAAGTTGTTGAGTACACTCCCGCAAAGGTTTCTGGCATAAAAGTTTTTTAAATATTGGCCCACAGGGCCCTCATAATCTTTCGAATACTGATGTACGCACCAGACGGAAAAACAAAAAAGCGTGTATCAACAAGCACTTGAATAAATAAATAGAATTAAAACACCATTCATCCGATCGCCAGGAAACTTTGGGAAGTTGTTGAGTACACTCCGCAAAGGTTTCTGGCATAATTTTTTTTAAAATATCGGCCCCCCCAGGGCCCTCATAATCTTTCGAATACTGATGTACGCACCAGACGGAAAAACAAAAAATCGTGTATCCACAAGCACTCAAATAAATAAATAGAATTAAAACAACACTTTGAAATGTTATCCATATTAAAATTAATACGTTTCAATAAAAATGACACAATGTAAATTGAATGTTATCATAACGAGTTTCCTTGAATTTCCTTTCTTCGGAGATCGCAGCAACGCGCGACGGTAAGCTAGTATTTAATATAAAATCGATTACATTGGTGAATTGCACTGCAGCCAAACCTTTGATTGGCCAACGAGGTCAATGATGAAATATACCAGGACAGAGTAAATACTGACACGAATTTTCCTCTGCTTCAAATTTGAAAGGTCTAAAAATGAACTAAACAGGAAGACTGAAGCAATTTGTCCAGCATCGGTCTGTCCATCCATCCATCCATCCATCCATCCTTCCATCCTTCCCTCTGCCAGCCATTCCTTATTCTGGTCACTTCTTTTTTCCCTACTTTTCTCATTCAGGCTAGATGCCTAAAGCTGGATACTCACCACCAATCCAATATGGAGTGTATCATTCCCCTCATGAGACCCCCCCATATATTCCTTCTCTTGTCCCTCTTGTCCCTCTTGTCCCTCCTGTTTACTCCTCTTTGAGGTGGCATAAAGCACAATACAAACAAATAACATAATCATGCATATGTGTTGGTCTTTAGAGCAGGAAAAATATATGTCTGTCAGTTATTGCTCATGCGTGCCTGTAAATATGTACATATGGATGCCTGTGTTTTCACTTATTTGTGTACATGGATGTTGGTAGGTTTTGGTCTAAGCATGGGTGTTAGAAACTCTGTTTTTGATTTTAAGGGGGGCCCTTCTTATGCAATACTCACAGTTCCTGTCAGGATGAACCCAAAAAAGTCACTAAATTAACTTGTGTCTAACGCTCAAGTAGCTTGGCATAAAAGCAGTCAGGGTTAACTTAAATGCAATGTTTAAATTATTTATACAATATTCAAAAGTAAATACATTGAAAACACAACATGAGAAAAATCCCACACCAATCTAGAAAAATAGATTAAAATGTAATACCTTATTTGACACCAAACTGTATCTGTTGATGTTGTGCTATGTTTGCATATATGCACGGTTGTATTATCTATGTCAATTTGTACATAAATATTGTGCGTGTGCATGGCTGTGAGCTCTATACAAAATACTAAACTTGTTGAATGTTAATTCCTGTGTGCTATACACAGCAGAAGATCCATTAACACATACAGTTTCGCCATATGTGAACACATTATTAGACCATTCATTTTCTCCCAAAACCCTGTACGACGACATTCCTCATTTCACAGTTATTTTTACAATTTTTCAAGGCCACTCAGACCTCATTCTTTCACATGGCCTTAAAAGCAGCAAAGAAAAACTGAAAACCCTTCTGTATGCTAAAGATATAACTTGCAGCCCGATTTGTTCCAGAACTTTTTCTGAGGCACCATCACATAGTTTCATGTTGAAAGAAAACTCACCACAACTCTGAGGTTCACAGTGAATTGTCCAATCACACCTTGTTCCCTAAGATACCTTCGCAGCCTCACTACCTTCCTTTAAACGCCGGGTCTTTTTCACTCTGCAGACAAAATGGAGACTTTTTGGCATAGAAGGCAGGAGAAATCACCTGATAAAACTAGTGTATTGCTTCCCTTCCACGTGAACCCACATACTTCTGTCTTCAGAAAATTGATCTCTCCTCAGCTACGAGTGAGAATTTGCACAAGGCACACAGCCTTTTTAGTCGTCGTCTCACTCGCGGCTGGCACAGGTAGGAGCAGTGGGAGGGTGCAGGACTGGGTGGGAGGGGAAGTCGACAGACAATGGGATAGGTAAAATTAAATAAAAAAATGAATAAAACCACTTACCTTCAGCTCGCTGCATCGTCGACTCAGCCAGGGCCGGACTGGGAACCACAACCGGCCCTGGCAAAGTGCTCGGCCGGCCCGCCCCTCCCCACTCGGGGTGTTGGAGGTGCCGCCGAGCTCTTTGGCGGGGCCGGGTTTCGGACGATTTAATTACAGGGCCGATTTTGCAGCTATGCTGCAAAAACTGCCCTGTAACAAAAACGGCCCCCAGGGACCTAAAACCGGCCCCCACCCGTGTGGCGCACCGGGGGATTGCCCGGTGCCCGCTATGGCCAGTCCGGCCCTGGACTCAGCGATGCGACAAACGCAAGGTAAGCGGTTTTATTTATTATTTGTATTTAATTTTACCTATCCCATCGTCTGTTGACTTGCCCCCACTCCGTCCCACTGCTCTTACCTGTGCTGGCCACCACCGATTGTTCCTCTGGTTTTGGATATGAGCAAAAAACCTAACACCACAACCTCTTCAAGATTTTTTTAGTCACAGTGGTCTAAGACAGATCTGGAGATTTTTTTTCTTCCCACTGTCTGCTGTCAATCAGAGGATTTCTACAAGCAGCAATGAGGCTAGTTTTCTTTTTTTTCTTTGGCTCCAGTTATACACCTCTCTCCTGAGTAAGAGTCAGACCGGGCAATATAAAGCATGAAACTATCCCGTGGTACTCACCTAAAGGAAGTGAGGCGATTATCAGGATTCACCAATGCCAAGCTATAGGGATTGAATGCCTGGGTGATGTCTGGAGAGGGGGTAAACTGATAGGTTTTGAGACTTTAAAAACAAAATATCAGATGTCAGATAGGGAATTCTTACGATACCTACAATTGAGACATGCACTAATGAAACATGTAATAGACGAGACCAAATAGCAGAGTATGCCCCACTGTAGGATAGACTTCTCATGGACCCCATGCTCGAAAAGGCGATTTCACTGGTATATAAAAAACGAACGAACAACTCCCCGGACCCTATGTTGGCCCTTCGGGAGGCCTGGACAAGAGACTTAGAAACGTTGGAAGACAACTACTGGATAGAAGCAATCCAGAGTCCAAGGGAGGTGGCGATACAGGCGAGATTTCAATTAATACAACTGCGCATACTACACACATCATACACCTCTTCAGTGCTATTGCATCGGATAGGGAGGAGGGATTCTGACCCATTTGCAGGGAAATGTGGGGAAGCAGGTACATTCTTTCATATATTATGGTCCTGCCCCAAGAAACAACAGATTTGGAGAGAGGCCATCCAGGTCATGTCGGAAGTAACTGAGCAGGTGGTTTCAAGTGAGGCGGGGTGGCCCATCCTCTGTGTGACGGTGAGGTGGAATGGCCAACATACTCTAAGATATGGCTTATGATAGCTAGCATAGTCGCTAAACGGAACATAGCAAGGGAGTGGGGGTGAGCCAAACCCCAAGCATGCTGAAATGGCAGGAATATCTAGATTTGTGTTGTAATCCTGAGAAGGTGATTTACAAGGGGAGGGGGTGCTCAAAGAAGTGGGATAAGATATGGGGAAGCTGGGTACAGTATAGGGGACTTTAATCATGGGTTATTCAACTGTGTGTGGGAATTGAGGGATATAGAATACTGCAATGTATAAATATGTACTGGATCATGCCTTTTCATAGGGATTTTGTGTGTTATGTAACAAATGTTGACAAGTGGAATTGGCTGGGGATTCTTGGTGGTGATGGTCCAGTTGAGCTCTGTTAACCTGTAGCTTGCAGGGAGTCTACTCTTTAGTCCTCTTGAAGCAAGGTACAGCCAAAGGGCTGTAGTTCCAGATAACGCAGCTGACACAGTTAATCAGAATGCAGGGCCTGATGGTGCAAATCAAGTTACCAGCTTGGTAAGCCTTCTTCTCCTTTTAGTTTCAAGCAGCGGTCCCGAGATGATCTGCACCGCTTACATATTTATTCAGTGTTATCTGGGGTCACACAGGAGAGCACTCTTACCCAATGAGGTGCAGGGCAACACCCCAGAGCATGACCACTTCCGCCAAAGTGTGGCATAATCTTCTCACAGAAAGAACTATTTCTCCCAAATTCAATATAGAGGAACTTGCAGCAGAGAATCAAGAACTAATTAAACCAACTTCCAGAATGGCTCATTTCCATAGCTCTCCTCCCCACACCATCTGTAAATTCCTTCCTTAAGCCTGCCATGTGGCTGGGTCAGGAGAGTTGGTGGGTTGATGGGCCTAGCATTCCCTGCCTTTCCTATTCCCCTTTGAAGCTTTTACAAACCCTTCCCGCAGCTCTGGAATTCCTGTGTTACAGAGCTCTCTCTAGGAGATGACCCCTCCCTGGGTGAGCCACTTATCACTTCATCAATGCAGCCTGGCTAATCCTCTTAACTCTGACCAATCAGGGGAGACCACATAAAAGGCTGAATTTTGGCTTACAGACAAGGAAAACTTATAACCTATTTCTGTATACTTTAGGATAAATTCAACAATAGCATATTGTTGGATTTAGCAATACATTCTCCTAAGTCCTTGAATGATATTTTTCTGTGATTCCTACCAATAGTCATGCATTAATAAACTATCACCATGTTAACTAGTCATGCATTAATAAACTATCACCATGTTAACCTATGTGGCTGTGGATCTACAATGGGGAAAATGAGATGTGCTATTTCACCAACACCAAAGCATATAAAACATCTTTTATAAGGACTGTGCTAATAGCTACATGACCTCCACCCCTGAAGACCCCAGAGGAGACTTGAGGGGTCCTGAATATGCAAAATAGTGTAGATCCTCATTCAACAGTGCTCCTAGCACAAAAGTCGATTTTGGAAAGCACTTTACTACAATGCGGGAACTGAAATGTTCAATTTATCTATCCCCAGGGAATATATACCCTCTTTTATAAGGGTCCTCCTTATAATTACATGGCCCTCATCCCTGGGACACCTATGGGAGACCCTGGGGTAACTTATATGCCACAATATTGTAGTTGAACAATTGTAAGTATCCTTACACAATTTGCATTTATCAGCAATGCTGCAACACAGAGCTACTTTTAAAATGACCTCAGGCTCTTAGCAGTGCACACATGCAAGTGCAAAAAAAGGGCTGCTGCCCTCCAAACTGTCATGCCCATCACATACTAGGGTCTTAAAGGTAGTTTTAATCCCCCTGACCTATTATGTAATTGGAACTTATGGGGTAGGTCATGCCAATTATAAGTGTACCCTAATATATAGTGTGCGCTCATATATGTGTGTGCGTTTGCACTGTTTTCACCCAGTCCTGGCCATGATTAGGAAGAGCCCAGGGACAGTCAAAGTCAGTTACCACCAGTACCAGTCAGCAATAATTCGGAGTGCCCAGGGCACAGGATGACTTGCAAGTGTGGTGAGATCATTTGGATTGGAGGTGTTGTCATACGCGGACGACACCCAAATAATGGTCTCTATTACACTTACGGTAATGGACTGTGCCCTTAATTTCAGGAGTTGTATGGAGGCTGTTTCCCAATGGATGGTGGAGAATTTCCTGAAGTTGAATGGAGAGAAGACCGAGGTCCTGATTTTTGGGAAGATCAGGAAATCTGGTCCAGTGAGTGGTGGCCGTCCGTGCTCGGGGAGTGCCCTTGCCCAGCTTCCCATGGGAAGAACTTGGGGGTGATAGTGGATACTGCCCTCTCCTTAGATCTTGAGGTAAACAGAACTGTTCCCACCTGTTTCGGTATTATTAGGATCCCTCGGAAGATCTACCACTATCTTTCCCCTGATGCATGTAAGCAGTCCACTATGGCATTAGTGTCCTCCAGACTGGACTATTGCAATGCCCTTTATATGGGCATTAACAAGAGTCTTATCCACCGGCTCCAAATGGTACAGAACACGGCAGCAAGGCTGGTGTTGAATCTTCCTAGACACAATTCAGCCAAGGCCGCGCTCAGGAGCCTGCACTGGCTTCCGATGGACCGCAGGATCACTTTTAAGATCCTGTGTTTGACCCATGAAGCCTTTTATGATGCCGGCCCTAAAGACATCAAGTCACTTGTCCAGCATTATGCCCACATCAGACCCCTTCGATCTTTACATAAAAACCTCCTTGTTGTCCCCTGGTTTCAGAAGGTCGAATGGGGTGGCAGAGCTTTCTCCACGGCCGCGCCCGAATTGTGGAACTCCCTTCCTTTAGAGATCTCCGGTCAGGCCTCTCTTCTTTTATTTTTCAAGGTCTTAAAAACCTGGCTTTTTTCTGATACTCTTGTTTAAGTTGGCCTCTATTTCTTCTGTGTCCGGTTGCTCCGCACTAGCGCCTTGATGCCCTTGGGCTAAGTCCGCGCTCTACAAGACTACATTCATTCATTCGTTCACTTTCCAAGAGAGGGCAGTAATTATAAACGTTCAGTGCTCTGTGTCTGTTTTGAGAATGGACTCTTGGATTTGGTTGTGTGTATGTTTTGTGTTTGTGAGGAGGTGGTACATCTGTAGTGTGCAGACAGATGAGTTTGTATCAGATGTTGTGCTCAATACTTAAATCTTACAGTGGAGCTTTCATTGTGTAGTTTAAATGTTAATGTTCATGTCCAGGTGTACTGGTGAACCTGTCAGGAGAATGTGAGAGTTTGACAAATACATTCACATTTCAAACACCTTTCACTGGGTCTGTCCTCTTCTTTTTCTTGGTGACCACGCCAGGTTAGTGGATCCAAAAGCCCCAAAAATACATGTTTTTATTAATTTCGTATAACAGTCCAGAAACAGAGCTACCATATACGTTAAGTCAGTGCTCGATCCTGATCCTTTAAAAAGTTGTATGTTTAAAAAAAAAATGTTATCATTTCCTGGCCAGGCTCTTGAATCATTTTCATGACTAGCTCTCTTCTGAATTCTAACCTATTGCCAATGTTTGTACTTCCTGAATGTTCCCTCTGTTACAGAAAACTTTAATCTGTTGGTGGAAAAACTGGCCAGGAGATTGTTTTTTTAAAAATAGATTTTCAGCTTTTAGAACATAAATAGCATGCCATCAGTTGTCACATATCCATTACACACAATACAATTATGTAACATACATACTGCACTCTATACCACAAGCTTGATGTTCCACATCTGCTGACCATAACTTTTAGTTACACATCACTGGGGATTTCACCAGGGTTCTCCAGTAACTGAGCTGTTAGAGGGGCTCATATGTCTCTGGGGCATGAGGATACTGGTAGCTCCTCTGCCTATATCTCCAGGTTTGTTCTACAATACACCATGTCTAGCAACAACTGTTTATGTTTGGGTACAGAAGGCTTTCCCAGTTCATGGCCACCCGTTCTTTGGCTAATAATAGTGCCACCCTTAATAATAGTGCCACCACTACAAATTTGCTCCCTGAGGGCATCAGCTTCTTGACCAGTCACAGCAAGCAGCTGGGGTCTACCAAATCCGATGTCATGGACCTCAGGTCCCGCAACACATGTAGCCAGAGTCGCTGAACCGAGCCGCAGCTCCAGGCCAGGTGCAGGAAATCTGTATTCGTCATCCCGCACTTAATGCATTATGTATCCCGCCTCAACAAATATCTGAATAGTCTGGAAGGTGTGTAGTACATTTGTTGTAAGACTTTGAAGTGGCTGATGTGTAGGTTACAGTTAGATTTTAGTGTACAGCAAAAACCCCATTCTTCCTGCTCTAAAGGTTGGATCTAGTGAGGTATTCAAACACTCTACCGCCTGGTCTGACAGCAGAAATCAATCCCTCTGAGCCACATTGTAGAGTCTAATGACCAGATGTTGTTGCACTGGGCTGGCAAGCAGCACGTGTAGAGCACATAGTGTGGAGGGGTTCCTCAGGGAACAAAGGAAATAATTCCCTAATAGCTGACCAGAGACTGTAGTATGTGAGTGTGAAAAGTGGTGTTACATGCTATATATATGTCAAGTCTGCGGAATCGATAAACTTCGCCTCAGTGTATATATATATATATATATATATATATATATATATTTTTATATATATATATATATATATATATATATATATATATATATATATATATATATATATATATTTCATTCAGTGTCTCGATCCCTAATTGTTTAAATAGAGTGAGTGCCCTTGTCTCATGCATAATTGAAAGGCTGGATGATGTCTTAGGGGGAGCGCAGGTGCGTACAGTGGAAGTTTGTTGGCTCTTCCTCCCAGAGCATGCAAAGCCAACGTTGTGCAGTGTGTTGTGTTGATTTCTGTGCATGCTACGTCTGTGTGTCTATGTGTCAAAATAAATCTAAGCGGGTGGGGTGTGCCCCCCCCACTTAGACTGCCAGGTGGGGCGTGTATTCATGAGGGTGGTACCAGTAATATACAAATTGTGCTTGAATGTGGCAATCGTATAAATACAAATCTGGTGTACCAAAGCCACTCAGCTCATATGGTAGTGTCATAGTATTCCACCAAATGCGTGGTTGTTAGCCCTCCTATAACATGTTATTTGCGGAACATTATAAAAAGAGGGGTTTAGGGAGCACTATAGTGTTATTACTGAATACGTATAGGAAGTGTGGCAATATGATCATTTTAATTATTACTACTCTATCAGCAAGTGATAGTGCCTTCCTGACTCATCTCGCCACCTGATCTTCCAGTTTCACTAGTGCCGTTCCATAATTTGCACAAATCACCCGGTCTGGGTCTGGTGTATCCACACTCCGATGTATTTCACTGGATCTGTGGTCCATTCCAGGGGGTATTCTAAGGCATGCAGTGTTGTGCATGGTGTCAATGGTGGTTTCACTGACTTTGCCCAGTTTATGCCAAGGTCGGAGTGTCTTTCAAACCAGATATATTCTTTAAGAAGTGGTGTCAGATGTTTTCTGGGGTTTCGGACATAAATGACCATGTTATCGGCAAATAGCGATATGTCGATTGATCTCTATCAGAAGTGAAGTGCCGCTTCGGCATGCCATTGTCGGATCATGCATGCAAGCGACTGTAAGGCCAACGTGAACAGAATTCGGTAGAGGGGGCACCCCTTTTTGGTACCACGGTATATGTGCAGCAGCTCCGATGGGTACCCATTAATGCGCACCCTAGCTAACGGAGCCCTATACTGTGGTCACACACATTTCAGAAAGCTTTCCGGTACCCCAATACACCTTAACAGGCGAGTATATTTGAGTTCACTCTTACTTTTCACTTTGATTTGCAATATATAAGCAACATGACATTGTCCAAGGGCAGCTCACAACATACCCTTTGCATTTCCAGAAGCTTACCAGATAAACTAGTTCCATGAGTATCCCGTCTACCTCTTTGCTAGGAGGGGTGGAATATCTTTGAATTCCAGGGATAAGTGTGTTGTGTAGTAAGAGGTCTTGCTTTGTAAGAGGCATTTGTGCTGTCTTTGTTTACACACAATATAGCCTGTGTTCTTTCTTTGAATAGAAGTCAGCACTAACAGCTTATAATGATCTCATTGAGTAATAAAAGGGTGTTTAGAGAGTGTTCGGAATGAGCTAGAGAATGGTGCAGGGATACCCACAAATATAATGCGTGTTTGCCATTTTATGAATTAATGCTGGCTCACAAACCCTCAGTACAAGCCTTGAAGATAAACCTACTGAAATACAAGGAAAGTTGTCCAAACCTTTTCTGAATTCCAGTCTTCTTGGTCCCATTGCCAAGGAATTATGTGTGACCCTGATTTTAGCTAGCTATATTTCTTCAGTGTAAAAGTTGGATTATTTTTCCTATATAGTTCAGCATAACCATTTTTTAGGGAGTTCAAAGGTTGACGGGTAGGGCTTCTGTTACTTTTGTTGAGGAAATGCCATGTGAGCCTTCCAATCTTCCACTTCCATTCTCCTGTAGGAAACCCCTTTCCCCAGGACTGTAGCCAGAACAGCTTTGAAATGGACCGTCAGTGATTTGATGTTTGTCCGCTGTGGACTTTCCGCTTGTTTGCAGGAGATACATGCTCCTGTGGATGCAATTGAAAATCATTCATTTGGTTTCAGAGGAGCCTGGTGATATATGCTTCAGAAAAATGGTGGACCCAATCAACCCTTGTAGGCTTTGGCAATAAAATCAATCAAAGTAAGAGTGTCTACAAGGGATTTCACTTGTTTTCACAGTCATGTAAATTCACAATTATTTGTGAGTCAGTTACATTCGATCCGACTCCTAGGTGTCCTGTTAAGACAACCAAGCTGAATATAATTAACACAGCACCAAAGAACAGAAAAGCACACAAGAGGTCCTAGTTATAGAAAATTATTTTATCTGATTTTAGCTTGTTTTAAAATTGAGAAGGGTACAATTGAATAAAGTGAATATCAGCAAAAAAGTTATGACAAAGATGTACAAATAAATTTGAACACACAGTACATAACAAATGTCAGCTCCTCTAGATCACAAAGCAAATATTATCCAAACATTAATAAATGTTGCTTCAGAAAACAGTTTTTCTTGGAGTTGACGGGACTGTCGACGTTTCGGTCTTTGTGGCTTCAGTCCATTAGACCATCATCAGGACAAATGACTTTATGCAGGATAAAAAACCTTCAATGGTAATCAACAGGAGACAAATTGGCAGACAGCGTATAAATCACCGGCAGTAGCAAACAGCGTGAGAATCACTGGTCGTAACGGACAACATAAATGTCAAAAAAGTAGTGTCAGCAATAAGTCTTCCTATATTCTTCTAGGGCGGAAAGAACTTCAGTTTAAAACCCGGTGTATGGCTGATGAAGGTAATCACAAACAAGGGGGCACTATTGACTGACGAGTAGTCCCACGCGACGGAAGAATCGGCGTGTTGCAAAAAGCTAAAATCAGATAAATTAATTTTCTATAACTAGGACCTCTCGTGTGCTTTTGGTGTTGTGTTAATTATATTCAGCTTGGTTGTCTTAACAGGACACCTAGGAGTCGGATCGAATGTAACTGACTCACAAATAATTGTGAATTTACATGACTGTGAAAACAAGTGAAATCCCTTGTAGACACTCTTACTTTGATTGGTGATATATGCAGTAATTTAAAAAAGTTAAGAGTATGTAATACTAGAGTGGACTGAGACCAGATGTGTTGAGTGACATGGATGGGGATAAACAGTACCTTTCAAAAGGAACATCCGGAGAATAGTTCAACGATAAGACATGGTCAGCTGAGAACTAAGGATTTCCAAAGAAAATTTTCTGAAAGGTATACTCCATTTACCTGTTTTCAACTTTCCTGACCAAGAAGCAAAATTCCAATTGGAAGGTGCTTCGACATTCAACCCTTTGCATCTGTTTGATCCACAGGAGCCACAGATGTGTTAGTATGCTCAAAGCATTATATACCCTTCAAAGAAGATTCCCAAAGCTGTCATTCCAAGAGTATCTGACTTCAAATAAGTCTTGACGTGTATCCTTTCAATCAGTCAATCAAATTTCCTTTATACGCTTGCTCGACTGTTTCAAGAGAAGCGTACCAGCACTAAATCCATTCCTGGCTCAACCTACTTAATCACTTTTACAATCTATAAAATAAGTCATAGCATGGAATTGCACATCCGTGGACATTGCACATTTCATCTTGTATCTGGTTCTAAGCACTCTCAGGTCTGCCTAACTTTGGTGTTATCTGCATAAAGCCTTCATGTATGTCCAGGTAGACAAAGTTTTGCTCCATAATTGTGTTTGTGTGAAGATAAAATTCCTCAGTGGGACCATCAGCCACTCTGTTTCCAGCCACTTGCACTGCTGCCTCAGCCATGACTAGGAAGCAGTCAAATCTTTAGGTGACGTTCAGAGAGTATTCAATCATGTTTCACTATTTTTATTGGTGTCATGTTTGATTGTTTTCATTTCCTTTTTTTTTACTGATGTTGAATCCAATGCTTTCCTCATTATTTTTAATGCTGATTTTACCAACTTCTGCAACCATGGAGCCCCTATCAGTGTTTCTTTAGTGTTTCACTATTTTAATTAATGGAGCGTTAAATGTTTTGCTTAATATTAGTTTTGTTTGTTTTCTTTTCTTAGTGCATCGTTGTAATGTCTGATCTGTTAAGCAAACACCTTCGTACACACAAAATTACATTCCCTTGTAGTCGTGCAATCTGTTTAGCTATGTCTACTGTACTAATGGGAATACCCAGATATCACTTTAAACTTATATCGCAAGCGTTGCGGTTAATGATGGACTCTACATTCCCCAATTTGTGTGCAAAAGTGACACCAGGCATGTATGTTCTTCTATAATGGAAACGCCACAAAAAAGAATTAAGGTAAAAAATCAGTTTCAATATTTAGATATCATGTGTGCAATACCATTCTGAAGTTGTAATACATTTAATTCATAGTCTAAATATATTGACCAGCAAATATATGAAGTGGGATCTTTTTCAATGGTGAGAAATTATAAAACACGAGTAACTAACAAGTTTTCTTCTTTTACTTTGTGTATAGCTTATGATGATTACTCTGTGAGCATGGAACAACGGCTCGCGCACAGCAGTGGAGAAAACAATGTGTGGATTTCCATTGGAGGACTCGTCCCTTTTTCTAATTACACTGTTCAAATGAACGCTTCGAATAGCCAAGGCAGTGTGACAAGTGACCTCATTACAGTCACCATGCCTCCAGGAGGTAAGTAGGAAGCAAATGGTGCCTGTGTGTCAGCTGCAAATCTAGTACTTGGTGTATTACAGTATCGCATTGAGTGTTTTATTTAATCTGCCAGATTAATCATGTTTATTGTTAGCAGTGGCACAGCTTTGCTATTTATAAATATCATCTTTATCTGCATGCTGCTGCAAGAGTAAGTGCAGAGATAATGGTCAGACACCATATAAAAGTCATATTAGCATTAAAAATAATTAGGATAAAATCTGTTAAAAACATTTTATTACAAGTGAAAGAATAGAATAGAAAATGGAGTTATATATTGGAATAGAGTTGTGTGGGACCCATGAAAATCCATATTTAACAAAGATAACATGAGGTGGTGGGGTCTGTGGGGCATTGCCTTCTAGCGTGTGTTAGCCACTGGCAAGGAATGGCCGCCGGCGGGAGGCTGGGTAGTGGGCCAAAGGCATTGTAACCGGTGGGTTTGGCCAGCTGTGAGGCGTGTTTCAGGTCATGGCTACTGGCGGCCAAACCCTGCTGTGCATAACCAAAGGCCGTGCATGGCAAGGGGTCCCACAAAGACATATGGTAATAAGATTTTACTGTGCATTACATTTTAGTAATCACTGAAAAAAACAAAGGATTAAGAGGAGTTATAAGTAAGGTAGTGTAATTTCAACTTACTCTGAAAAAACTCTAGAAATTGTGTGAAAAAAAAAGGTTCAAGTGGAATTCATTTTAATATTATTAGAAACCCTACATGTAACTTAATTTTAACCTTTGTTCGTTTCAGTAAATTTCTAAAAACGTATTTGTACGTAAATTAAAATCTTACCTTACTTTTGTATGCCTCCACTTTAAACTTAGGTCTGTCTGTCTGTCTGTCTGTCCGTCTAAATTTTTTTTTAAAACGATATAATTATTGAACCATACACATAAGCAAAATTAAGTGTAAAAATAAAATATGTTAAAGAAAAAAACACGAAAAAATTATAAAAAACAACACACAATTTAAAAACTTTAAATCAATACAATTTTTTGAATATATACCTTTCAACCAAATACATTGAACCCGTATATAGAAGAAAATGTGAAGAAATCCAAAAAGTGTAATAAAACTCAAATCCTGAACCATTTAAAGAAATAAACTATTCAAATGCACTACTGTAAATGCAATCCTGCACAGATTAGGAAAAATCTTACAATTGTGTGAGAAGTAATCACATTTACTATATTATGGCCACTCTAACAGACAATAGGGAAATCTTCCTCTAGTCTATCATACATTGGGAAGCATGCATTCATGAAGTGGGGACAAATTTACTATTCTAAATCATATCCAAAAATCATTGGAGCAAGAGCATATGTTTTTTGAGTCACATTCTCTTCACCTAAAATAGATATTATCCCTAATTTTTTTTTTTTATTATATAAATAATTCAAATATATAATAAACAAATAAAAAATAGCTTGAAATAAGCAATATATCTCAAACCCACCCCTAAAACACACAAACATTTTTAAAATATATATCACTAAATTATTATTCACAAAATGTTTTCCTTTTAAAATGTAGCAAATAAAATAATTAAATTAATTACAAAATAACTTTATGTGCAATGTAACCCAAAAAATAACATTCAATATATTAAAAATAATAAAATAATTTTTAAACACTATTCAAAATATTTGTATTGAAAAATGGGTTACAAAATACAATTAATTCCATGCCAAAATAAACATGAAGATAATTAGTACATTAATAAATACATCTTTTTTTTTTAGAAATGTTATGTAAAATACTACCCACTCACTCCCCCATTAAACTCCACATCATAAATTTTAAATTTACGGCATAACTCCACAAATTATAATATGGTTAATCAAATAAATAATAATTTAAACATTTTAAAAGCTTAACATAGTAATCAGTTTCCTTAAATTAATATATGGTTTAAAACAATATACATTCAATACCTAAATAAACTGCAGAACATGAAACTAAGATTTAATAGATAAATGTATTTTTAAATAAATTAATAAATATGTCAAATATATACTTAATTTAAAAAAGTCTACCCACAAAATTCCTCATACACCCAGCAAACAAAAAATGTTTTAATGCATAATATAAAAAAATCCAATCTTTAAAAATAAGTCACAATAAAAGAAAAGCCTAACTAACTAATTAACATACATCAATAAATAACTTTAAGAAATACCCATCAATCCCCCCAAGTAAACTAAGCAACCTGAAACAATATAAATAATAAAAATATCGAAAAAAATAATAAGTTAACAATAGCCTAAATATTATAAACTTAAAATAAGACAATAAAACATCCTAATAGAAATTAAACAATATTTTAATCTTCAATATGATAGTAACAATATACTTTGATTCAATAGTTTAGTCCCTGATAGTTTTCTATGGGAAGACCCTGTGCAGTCAATCACACTGCACTGGGGACCAAATGGTACCATCTATTAAGCCTAATACAGTGCCTGCTGGGTTTGTTTGCCAGAAGATGCCATCTGACAAAATTACATGCACTTGCCTTGCAATCCTTTGCCCCACTTGCTGTAGATGACTTTACTAATGACGAAAGTTAAGAAGGGCTTTGGTAAATGGTGGTAAAAACGATTTCATACCAGTACTGACAGAGACATATGTCCCGGATAGCAATGATATTTAGTTTTTCCTTGGTGACAGTGAACTATCTGTTCACTTTACCTTATACAATTATCAAACATTACACGCAATGACCTGAACGTGCAATTAAGTTACAACCATGTTGATGGAGCTTAATTTTATTCACAAGGACAATGCCTTGCCTATCCCATATTTGGACACCAAAAATGTTATATTTCACCACAATCATTTTCTTTTATCCCTTTTATTTCTCACTGTTTGACAAGTCCAGTGCTTAATATGTAAAAAAAAAAAAAAAAGTGCCAGGGTCCTTGATAGAAAGCCACTGCAGCTTGCCCCACCCGTTGCTCCTATCAGTGCAGTCATTGCCAATATTAGCATAACTATCAACCATTGCACTCCTACAAGTGTGACAAACCAGACTATTCCAGGCCACTACAACTGTAAGAATGGCTTGAGTGGCATGTCATAGTCTTTTTAGTTGTATATTGAACTAATAACCAACTTTTGTTGTGCTCATCTCCAAATTCCACAAACAGCGCCATCATGTGGCAGGCTGTCATAAGTGTAAGTGTTAACAATAAATTACCGGTGCTGAGCACCAGAAACCACCCGCTCATATTAAGGAGCAAGTCTTGAGCTAAAATTTGCATTTCAGCTTGGATTATGGGCCATAGCCATGAGTGTGAGGCAGGTGACTCTGGATAGCATGGGATATGCATGACTATTTGACACCACCCAATTATTTTCGATTCAAACGGTGAAGGAGAGAGACGTCCCTCATACTGCTGAATAGTGATCGCTTTGCGGCACTCTACTGAGTAATTCTCTGATTCTCCGCCGGCCGGCGGATGAATATCATGCATACTTTGCATAAGATCCTAGTGGATTGAATGACCCTTCAGGAGTGGGCACTGTCGGCTGACATATCCCCCTGCCCTTTCCCCAGAAATAGATGCTGGCTATTGACTCGTACAGGTTGTCCACCTGCCATTTTAGTCCTGAGGAAGACCCGAACTGGTTGCGATAAAACAAGCACCATAACATAGGGTCGAAACGTCGACGTAGTGTTGTCCATAAGTCCTTACCAAGTTTCAACCACAACAAAAGAAAACTGAAATATGGTTGTAACCAATGAATTGTGAATTCTGGACTGATTCTTAAATGTGTTTATGTATGTTTATTTGTGAATTGTAGTTAATGTCACTTTTTCACTATTATTCATCCAATCACTTGTACGTCAATTGTATGCTTTTGTTGAATTTTGTTTAGGACATTCCCTTTAGTATATGTACATTAGTGTCATTTATAAGACTAATGGTCTATAAAATAATGAATATATAGGATTAAATCCAAAAAATGGTGTGTTTATTTGTTTATTTGGTTATTTCCTTCATTCAAAGTTAGGAGGTATTTGTAATTTTTTAAAACAACACTTAAAATATCCTATGAGATTTATTAGTCTTGAGGACATACAAAGCAATTGTTTTTTCCTTCCCAACAGAACCATTGTTGCATATATAAACTTAGAACCCAGGTTCTGAGGGTCACAGGGCCGCCCCATTATAACTAATGACCAAGCAATGCGAGGCAGAGTATCGGTTGGATGGGTGCATGACTCTAAGAGCTGCCATCTTCTCAGGCTCTTCTTATTTCCAATTCCCTCCTAATTTGGTCCTGCAGTATCTGGATATACAGGTCACTCTTTTAAAAAAATATCTGTGAAATGCACTAAGTCCCACTAGAAGGCTCCACCTCCATTGAGCCCCATTGAGCCTTAGTTATTCTTAAATTTGTTTTGGGCTGTAATTGTAATGAGATGAGATTTCTAGAGTGCATGGCTGCCCGTGAGCGTCCCAGCGCTAGTAGATGCATCTGATGGATTAGGCGAGTGCGGAACAGATGGTTACGGGAACAGCCAGGTCTTTAGAAGCCTTCGGAACGGCATCACATTGTGTTGGGCCCGCAGATCGAGCAGGAGGGCATTCCACAATTTGGACGCTTGAAAGGAGAAGCGCCGACCTCCGGAGCGTGTTTTCTTGATCCTGGGTATTTGAGTTAGATGAGCGTTCGAGGAACGGAGAGTTCTGGACGTGGTATACGGGACAACCAGGTCCTTAAGGATTGGCGGAGCTTTCCCATGAAGAATTTTGTGGGTGAGGCACAGGGCCTTGAAATGCACCCTTTGCACCACGGGTAACCAGTGTAGTGTTCTAATCGCTGGTTTAGCTGAGCACCGAGTCTTGGTGTCCGTAAGAATCCTAGCCGCAGCGTTTTGCACAACCTGTAACCTGTCTGTGACTTTCTTTGTGCGCCAAGGTACAGGGCATTTCCGTAGTCCAGTCTGGACAGGATAAGACCCTGTAAGAGCAGCTTTCTTGACTGAAAGGGGAGCATGGGGAGGATCTTGCGGGTGGTGCAAAGTAGACCGAGGCAGGTTCCAGCCGTTTTTCTTGCCTGGGTGTTTAGGGTGAGGTTGTGATCGAGCCAAATCCCCAGACTTTTGATTTCGGTTTTGGGGGTTGGGGGCGGGCCCATGCATGGGGGCCACAGAGACTCTGGGCGGTAGTGGGCCTGATTGCCCATCACCATAATCTCTGTTTTGTCGCCGTTGAGTTTTAAATGGGATGAGTTCATCCAGCTGACTATGTCCCCCAGGCCGGAATACAGGTCGATGGTGGGATTATCCAGCCGGCTTAGGGAGACAACCAACTGGGTGTCGTCCGCGTAGGTCAGTAGTTTAATACCATACCGGATGACAATCTTTTCCAGGGGCGCCATATACACGTTGAAGAGCGTCGGGCTCAAAGATGAGCCCTGGGGCACTCCGCAACGTATAGGGGTCTCCCTGGAAATGAAGTCACCCTCCGCCACCTGGAAAGTTCGGTCGTGGAGGTAAGATTTTAGCCACGACAGTGCTGACCATGAAATACCCAGGTCTCCTAGCTGCTGAGCCAAGATGCTGTGGTTAACGGTGTCGAATGCCGCGCTAAGGTCCAGAAGGATCACTGCCACTGAACCTCCTGCGTCAATGATCTTCCTGGCCTCTTCGACAACCGCTACCATCGCTGTTTTAGTACCTTGGCCCGGGCGGAACCCTGTCTGTGATGACTTTACCAATTCATTGCTTTCCAGGTAGCTAGATAGTTGGTTATTGATACATTTTTCCGCCATCTTGCTAATGCAAGGGAGGAGGGAAATTGGCCTGAAATTGGCGAAATTAGTGGGGTCGAGATTAGGCTTTTTGATTAAGGCTTTGACTACCGCCTTCTTCCAACTAGACGGAACCAAACCGCTTTCTATGGAGGAGTTTATCAGCTTCACCATTGGTGTAAGAATTGTAGGAGCGACTTGTTTAAGGTGTCTTATTGGTGCTGGGTCATGCGGAGACCCACTTTTGAGGGCTTGAAGGATGGGCCTGAGGGTTTCCTCACAGATGGGGGAGAACATATCAAGTTCTATGTTCGAGTTATAGGCCTGCCCTGTGTGGATATGTGGGGGGTCCGCAGGAGGGAGAGGGGGGGATGTTGGAGGATGTTTTGTATTTTTTGATCAAAGAATGTAGCTAACTCATTACACTGGTTATCCGAGAGATTATGGGAGCAGGAAGGTTCTGAGGTTTTTAAAAGTTTTTTTACAATTTGAAACGTTTCTCTGGACGAACAGGATGCCTTACTAATTTTTTCATTAAAGAAGGCTGTTTGAGCATCTTTGAGTGCTTTTTTGTAGTTGAGGATGGCCCGTTTATAGTCGCTTTTACAGACGGGATCGAAGTCTTTCCTCCATACTCTTTCCGCTCTCTTGCAGTTTTTCTTGAGGAGTCGCAACTCGTGTGTAAACCACGGGGAGGTGGCTTTTTTCCTAGGATTTAGATGCAGTTTTTTAGGAAGAACGGTGTCAAGGGAGTTTTCAATCCAGGACGTGAGCTGCGCATCGGCAGATTGGGGGTTACTTTCGAACTGTGGCCTGGTGTGCTCTAATGCGTGTTTCCATCTATCGAGGTCGAGTTTGGCCCACGAGCGGGAGTGTTTAACCCGTGTTTGTGTGGGAGGAGAGGTGTTATGGATTTGCCAGCTGAAAAGGATCAACAGGTGATCGGTCCAGGGCACTGGGATCGGTGAACTCACCATGAGGTCGGGGAAATTGCAAAATATAGGGTCGAGCAAGTGTCCAAGATTGTGCGTGGGAAGATTATTTTGTAAGTGCAGTTGATGAGCTGCAAGGTCTAGGATCAAATCCGTGGCCGTGTCATCTTTGCTACTATAAAAATGTACATTGAGGTCTCCTAAAATTAAGAAGTTGGGCCGAGTGCTAGCCAAGGCTACGGAGCATTCCAAGAGTGAGTTATGGAACTGCCCCATGGCTCCTGGCGGCCGATAAATGAGCACTCCTGAAAGGGAGTTACAGGGGGAAATTTGAATAGTGAAGTGCGTGTTTTCACAGTCCGTCATAGGGCTGTCAAGAAATCTACATGAGAAGGAATCTTTAAAGATGACAGCTATTCCTCCTCCCCTACCCTTTGGTCGATTCAGATGTTGTATAAGGAAGCCTTGGGGCAGAGCCTATACAATATCGGCATCAGAGTCTGGGGCAAGCCATGTTTCTGTTAGAAACAGGATCTCTAGATGGTGGTCTTCTATGAGTAAGTGAATTTCGTGGGCGTGTTTGGGCAGAGACCTACAGTTGATCAGAGCCATTTTTACGATCATCTGAGGGTTGTGCTTGTTTGTAGGGGGGGAGAGTTTGAAAGGACAATGGGAGCAATTAGTGAGATGAGCCTCGGCTCTAAGTGATTGAGAACATAGGTGTGAGAGAGGCTGATTGAGATGGTATAGGGATTCTCTGGAGTAAGAAAGCCTCGACTGCTCACTAGTGCCTGGCTCCTGGCTCGGTCTGGCGCGGACGGGCGCAGACGGGCTTACCTCTGGCGCACCTCCGGCGCGCCATCGACGCGCCCGATGCGCTCGTCCGCTGCGCTTCCGAGGTAAACACATGATTTATGGTGGCGGATGACAGATGTAGGGGGCGTGGCCTCACGAAGGGGGGCGTGGCCTCGAAGAACGCCGGAATGGCGGCAGCTCTGAACTCCGCTGCACAGCCTGAGCAGGTGAGAGTAATGCCCAGAGACAAAGTGCCAGGAGGGGGGGTGGGGAGAATAGTCCACAAGATTAGGTGACTCTCAAAGTTTTAAAAAGTTACACAAACACAGCTCCCGGCTTCCGCCTCAGGAGCACTTACATACATCAGCCGGACTTTGTATTCAGCGCCTTAAGTATGTCCGGTGGTGGGCGTGGCCTAAATAGGGGCATGGCCTCACGAAGGGGGGCGTGGCCTCGAAGAACGCCGGAATGGCGGCAGCGCTGACTCCGCTGCACAGCCTGAGCAGGTGAGAGTAATGCCCAGAGACAAAATGCCAGGAGGGGGGGTGGGGAGAATAGTCCACAAGACTAGGTGACTCTCAAAGTTTTAAAAGTTTTAAAAAGTTACACAAACACAGCTCCCGGCTTCCGCCTCAGGAGCACTTACATACATCAGCCGGCCCTTGTATTCAGCGCCTTAAGTATGTTCGGTGGTAGGCGTGGCCTAAATAGGGGGCGTGGCCTCACGAACGGGGGCGTGGCCTCAAAGAACGCCAGAATGGCGGCAGCGCTGAACTCCGCTGCACAGCCTTAGCAGGTGAGAGTAATGCCCAGAGACAAAGTGCCAGGAGGGGGGGTGGGGGGAATAGTCCACAAGATTAGGTGACTCTCAAAGTTTAAAAGTTTTAAAAAGTTACACAAACACAGCTCCCAGGTTCCGCCTCAGGAGCACTTACATACATCTGTTGAACACTCTTTGGATTTGATCCTTTTAGATTTATGTTATTTTATTTTTCCTCTAGGTAGGCTGAGGAGGGGGTAAATCTTCAGTGTGTTTTTCAGCTCCTCTACTTCTTTCACATCCGTACCTGTCTACTTGCAAGCATTATAGGACTTTAATTGATTTATGAAAACTGTGATTAGGTTTGGTGGTACTTTTATGTACTGGCCTAGATAGCAACTATGGAGGGGAATGGGAGGAGTATTTTCAAGTTAAAGTACAACTTTCGGCCAACCTTGTCATTGACACTTTATTTGTTTTTTGTTTTGTTAGAATTTTTACAAGCATTTGATAAAAGGTTACAGAGGAAATTTGGCAGGCAGCTAACCAAGCAGCCCTCTCTTTTTAAAATGATCTTATCATACCCTTTTGCATCCAGTAAACATATTCTGTATTCAAACAAGGACCCATTTTGTCTCTGTAGCTTGATTAGTAGGCTTGCTTCCGAGCTGGGAGGGAATTTTCTTGTCAGACAAGGCACAGCATGCAACACAGTGTCTTCATAATTGGAAATTGGCGCAGCCCATTTGTATGACACTAAAGTAAGGCATCCATTTGCTACTTATGCATCCACTCAATTTACTTTCCCTTAAACATTATGCACCGAAGTGCTGAGCAGAGACCAAACATTACACAGCAATCTCAATAAAATGTAAAGTCTGAAAAGTCAGCCAGGTTAGTCTTTATTCTCTCGTGATTTTGCTATTCCAGTGGAAGTAACAGCATAGATGAACTTTGCATACCATGGAGAAGCAGTGAACTGGAAAGATATGCATGTGAAGAGTGTATGCAAATAAAGATATAGGTAGAGTTGGAAGCAAGAAGATGTTTTGAGGCAGAACACTGTTAAGGATGTATAACTGTTTTAAAATGCTGTGCAATGGATGACCTTTTCCAGTTTTTTTGGGGCATGAAGGATTGTATATCCAACGGGTGTTCCCCTGATTTTTTTAAATTTTATACCACTGCCTTTTTGAGTCCTGGTCTCTAGGCCTCAGCTAAATATTGATTATTAATATGATGTCCCATTACCCCTCAGTGAAACTCTTGACGAACCTGGAGAATGCTATTTCTAATCACTTGCCTGACACTGAGAGGCATTAAATACTAAAACTACCAAGATATGACCTTACATGATTTTCGTAGGTCTGATGTTAACTGTTGATTCAACGAAGTCACTGCATCCTGCTTCCACACCCTGAAGATACTGAGGAAGTTCTTCAAATGACTCCCAAGCAACAATAGAAAAACTGTTATTCACACCCTAGTCACCAGCATGTTAGACTAGGGAACACCCTCTGTGGCGGGATCACCAAAAAACTTACTAGAAGACTACAAACCATCCTCAACCTCCCACACAGAAATCACATTGCACCACACCTCGGGGAGCTCTACTGGCTCCTGATAAACACACATGCTAATTTCAAACTCCTCCCACACACATTCAAGACACTACATAACTTAGGGTCCGCCTACCTGAACAGTCGCATCTCCTGCCAACCATCCAGACACCTCCACTCCACAGGACTCCTACTTGCATACATCCCATACATTCCCAGAACCAGATCAAGAGAATGGACATGCTCTTGCATTGCGTGCAACAGCCTCCCGATTCACATCAGAGCCTCCTCCTCTTTTCTTGAAGTCCGCAAGAAATGCAATTCCTGGCTTTTCAAATAAACTACCATAGGCAAGGCTAGGTACGCACACCTGCTCAGCACCATGATACCTTTGAGGGTGATAGTGCACTTTACAAATACACTTATCATAACATTAGATGTTCGAAGATGGTTGCATGTAATTTAGCCTGAGAAGGTCCAATAGGAAAACAGCTATATCTCTTTAACCACTTGGCTGCTAAGGGGTGTGCATGTAGGTCCATTGACTTTCCATTTAAATCAATGGGCCCTACATGACGAGTTACCCTTGTCATTAGCACTGAAGGGGTTAACTTAGCTTTCCTAGATATGGTAATGAAATAGTATTTACCTTGTCCAGTCAGGATAAAATAATGACTTAATTACATGTATTGAGCTGGAGAGAAATACTGTTTACCCATGGAAATGCCACTGTTTAGAATTATCAGTGATTGAACATGATTGTAAGAAATTGGGTTATTAGTTGTGCAGGATGTGAAGCCAGCACAAGTAGTAGTTCCACAATAGTCTCCTTACTAGGAACAAGGTACCCCATTGTGGCACGTGACCCTGTCAGGTTAGCGAAGCATAGCAGTCCAAGGTCTTCAAAGGGGAGGTGATGTGGGCTAGTAATCTCCATCTGCTATCACAAACAACAACACTCAATAAATGATTGTCCAGTTGGTGATTTGTATTTAGGTAAGAAAAAGTACATAACTTACAAACACACTGCTAAGTACTATAAATTAATTTACAAATATGTACATAAGAATACTGTTGGTGACATTGTGAAATCACATTGGATCCCTAGCGGGTCATCACCCCCAAAATCACAGCACCCCCCATACCAGAAAGAATATCACAATATATGGGGGTATAGATAAAGCAGACCTAAAGGCTTTGTCAGAGAGTCACCACATAAAAGGCCAGCTGTGAGGCGTGTTTCAGGTCATGGCTACTGGCGGCCAAACCCTGCTGTGCATAACCAAAGGCCGTGCATGGCAAGGGGTCCCACAAAGACATATGGTAATAAGATTTTACTGTGCATTACATTTTAGTAATCACTGAAAAAAACAAAGGATTAAGAGGAGTTATAAGTAAGGTAGTGTAATTTCAACTTACTCTGAAAAAACTCTAGAAATTGTGTGAAAAAAAAAGGTTCAAGTGGAATTCATTTTAATATTATTAGAAACCCTACATGTAACTTAATTTTAACCTTTGTTCGTTTCAGTAAATTTCTAAAAACGTATTTGTACGTAAATTAAAATCTTACCTTACTTTTGTATGCCTCCACTTTAAACTTAGGTCTGTCTGTCTGTCTGTCTGTCCGTCTAAATTTTTTTTTAAAACGATATAATTATTGAACCATACACATAAGCAAAATTAAGTGTAAAAATAAAATATGTTAAAGAAAAAAACACGAAAAAATTATAAAAAACAACACACAATTTAAAAACTTTAAATCAATACAATTTTTGGAAATATACCTTTCAACCAAATACATTGAACCCGTATATAGAAGAAAATGTGAAGAAATCCAAAAAGTGTAATAAAACTCAAATCCTGAACCATTTAAAGAAATAAACTATTCAAATGCACTACTGTAAATGCAATCCTGCACAGATTAGGAAAAATCTTACAATTGTGTGAGAAGTAATCACATTTACTATATTATGGCCACTCTAACAGACAATAGGGAAATCTTCCTCTAGTCTATCATACATTGGGAAGCATGCATTCATGAAGTGGGGACAAATTTACTATTCTAAATCATATCCAAAAATCATTGGAGCAAGAGCATATGTTTTTTGAGTCACATTCTCTTCACCTAAAATAGATATTATCCCTAATTTTTTTTATTATATAAATAATTCAAATATATGATAAACAAATAAAAAATAGCTTGAAATAAGCAATATATCTCAAACCCACCCCTAAAACACACAAACATTTTTAAAATATATATCACTAAATTATTATTCACAAAATGTTTTCCTTTTAAAATGTAGCAAATAAAATAATTAAATTAATTACAAAATAACTTTATGTGCAATGTAACCCAAAAAATAACATTCAATATATTAAAAATAATAAAATAATTTTTAAACACTATTCAAAATATTTGTATTGAAAAATGGGTTACAAAATACAATTAATTCCATGCCAAAATAAACATGAAGATAATTAGTACATTAATAAATACATCTTTTTTTTTAGAAATGTTATGTAAAATACTACCCACTCACTCCCCCATTAAACTCCACATCATAAATTTTAAATTTACGGCATAACTCCACAAATTATAATATGGTTAATCAAATAAATAATAATTTAAATAAAAGCTTAACATAGTAATCAGTTTCCTTAAATTAATATATAGTTTAAAACAATATACATTCAATACCTAAATAAACTGCAGAACATGAAACTAAGATTTAATAGATAAATGTATTTTTAAATAAATTAATAAATATGTCAAATATATACTTAATTTAAAAAAGTCTACCCACAAAATTCCTCATACACCCAGCAAACAAAAAATGTTTTAATGCATAATATAAAAAAATCCAATCTTTACAAATAAGTCACAATAAAAGAAAAGCCTAACTAACTAATTAACATACATCAATAAATAACTTTAAGAAATACCCATCAATCCCCCCCAAGTAAACTAAGCAACCTGAAACAATATAAATAATACAAATATCGAAAAAAATAATAAGTTAACAATAGCCTAAATATTATAAACTTAAAATAAGACAATAAAACATCCTAATAGAAATTAAACAATATTTTAATCTTCAATATGATAGTAACAATATACTTTGATTCAATAGTTTAGTCCCTGATAGTTTTCTATGGGGAGACCCTGTGCAGTCAATCACACTGCACTGGGGACCAAATGGTACCATCTATTAAGCCTAATACAGTGCCTGCTGGGTTTGTTTGCCAGAAGATGCCATCTGACAAAATTACATGCACTTGCCTTGCAATCCTTTGCCCCACTTGCTGTAGATGACTTTACTAATGACGAAAGTTAAGAAGGGCTTTGGTAAATGGTGGTAAAAACGATTTCATACCAGTACTGACAGAGACATATGTCCCGGATAGCAATGATATTTAGTTTTTCCTTGGTGACAGTGAACTATCTGTTCACTTTACCTTATACAATTATCAAACATTACACGCAATGACCTGAACGTGCAATTAAGTTACAACCATGTTGATGGAGCTTAATTTTATTCACAAGGACAATGACTTGCCTATCCCATATTTGGACACCAAAAATGTTATATTTCACCACAATCATTTTCTTTTATCCCTTTTATTTCTCACTGTTTGACAAGTCCAGTGCTTAATATGTAAAAAAAAAAAAAAAAGTGCCAGGGTCCTTGATAGAAAGCCACTGCAGCTTGCCCCACCCGTTGCTCCTATCAGTGCAGTCATTGCCAATATTAGCATAACTATCAACCATTGCACTCCTACAAGTGTGACAAACCAGACTATTCCAGGCCACTACAACTGTAAGAATGGCTTGAGTGGCATGTCATAGTCTTTTTAGTTGTATATTGAACTAATAACCAACTTTTGTTGTGCTCATCTCCAAATTCCACAAACAGCGCCATCATGTGGCAGGCTGTCATAAGTGTAAGTGTTAACAATAAATTACCGGTGCTGAGCACCAGAAACCACCCGCTCATATTAAGGAGCAAGTCTTGAGCTAAAATTTGCATTTCCGCTTGGATTATGGGCCATAGCCATGAGTGTGAGGCAGGTGACTCTGGATAGCATGGGATATGCATGACTATTTGACACCACCCAATTATTTTCGATTCAAACGGTGAAGGAGAGAGACGTCCCTCATACTGCTGAATAGTGATCGCTTTGCGGCACTCTACTGAGTAATTCTCTGATTCTCCGCCGGCCGGCGGATGAATCTCATGCATACTTTGCATAAGATCCTAGTGGATTGAATGACCCTTCAGGAGTGGGCATTGTCGGCTGACATATCCCCCTGCCCTTTCCCCAGAAATAGATGCTGGCTATTGACTCGTACAGGTTGTCCACCTGCCATTTTAGTCCTGAGGAAGACCCGAACTGGTTGCGATAAAACAAGCACCATAACATAAGGTCGAAACGTCGACGTAGTGTTGTCCATAAGTCCTTACCAAGTTTCAACCACAACAAAAGAAAACTGAAATATGGTTGTAACCAATGAATTGTGAATTCTGGACTGATTCTTAAATGTGTTTATGTATGTTTATTTGTGAATTGTAGTTAATGTCACTTTTTCACTATTATTCATCCAATCACTTGTACGTCAATTGTATGCTTTTGTTAAATTTTGTTTAGGACATTCCCTTTAGTATATGTACATTAGTGTCATTTATAAGACTAATGGTCTATAAAATAATGAATATATAGGATTAAATCCAAAAAATGGTGTGTTTATTTGTTTATTTGGTTATTTATACATTCAAAGTTAGGAGGTATTTGTAATTTTTTAAAACAACACTTAAAATATCCTATGAGATTTATTAGTCTTGAGGACATACAAAGCAATTGTTTTTTCCTTCCCAACAGAACCATTGTTGCATATATAAACTTAGAACCCAGGTTCTGAGGGTCACAGGGCCGCCCCATTATAACTAATGACCAAGCAATGCGAGGCAGAGTATCGGTTGGATGGGTGCATGACTCTAAGAGCTGCCATCTTCTCAGGCTCTTCTTATTTCCAATTCCCTCCTAATTTGGTCCTGCAGTATCTGGATATACAGGTCACTCTTTTAAAAAAATATCTGTGAAATGCACTAAGTCCCACTAGAAGGCTCCACCTCCATTGAGCCCCATTGAGCCTTAGTTATTCTTAAATTTGTTTTGGGCTGTAATTGTAATGAGATGAGATTTCTAGAGCGCATGGCTGCCCGTGAGCGTCCCAGCGCTAGTAGATGCATCTGATGGATTAGGCGAGTGCGGAACAGATGGTTACGGGAACAGCCAGGTCTTTAGAAGCCTTCGGAACGGCATCACATTGTGTTGGGCCCGCAGATCGAGCGGGAGGGCATTCCACAATTTGGACGCTTGAAAGGAGAAGCGCCGACCTCCGGAGCGTGTTTTCTTGATCCTGGGTATTTGAGTTAGATGAGCGTTCGAGGAACGGAGAGTTCTGGACGTGGTATACGGGACAACCAGGTCCTTAAGGATTGGCGGAGCTTTCCCATGAAGAATTTTGTGGGTGAGACACAGGGCCTTGAAATGCACCCTTTGCACCACGGGTAACCAGTGTAGTGTTCTAATCGCTGGTTTAGCTGAGCACCGAGTCTTGGTGTCCGTAAGAATCCTAGCCGCAGCGTTTTGCACAACCTGTAACCTGTCTGTGACTTTCTTTGTGCGCCAAGGTACAGGGCATTTCCGTAGTCCAGTCTGGACAGGATAAGACCCTGTAAGAGCAGCTTTCTTGACTGAAAGGGGAGCATGGGGAGGATCTTGCGGGTGGTGCAAAGTAGACCGAGGCAGGTTCCAGCCGTTTTTCTTGCCTGGGTGTTTAGGGTGAGGTTGTGATCGAGCCAAATCCCCAGACTTTTGATTTCGGTTTTGGGGGTTGGGGGCGGGCCCATGCATGGGGGCCACAGAGACTCTGGGCGGTAGTGGGCCTGATTGCCCATCACCATAATCTCTGTTTTGTCGCCGTTGAGTTTTAAATGGGATGAGTTCATCCAGCTGACTATGTCCCCCAGGCCGGAATACAGGTCGATGGTGGGATTATCCAGCCGGCTTAGGGAGACAACCAACTGGGTGTCGTCCGCGTAGGTCAGTAGTTTAATACCATACCGGATGACAATCTTTTCCAGGGGCGCCATATACACGTTGAAGAGCGTCGGGCTCAAAGATGAGCCCTGGGGCACTCCGCAACGTATAGGGGTCTCCCTGGAAATGTAGTCACCCTCCGCCACCTGGAAAGTTCGGTCGTGGAGGTAAGATTTTAGCCACGACAGTGCTGACCATGAAATACCCAGGTCTCCTAGCTGCTGAGCCAAGATGCTGTGGTTAACGGTGTCGAATGCCGCGCTAAGGTCCAGAAGGATCACTGCCACTGAACCTCCTGCGTCAATGATCTTCCTGGCCTCTTCGACAACCGCTACCATCGCTGTTTCAGTACCTTGGCCCGGGCGGAACCCTGTCTGTGATGACTTTACCAATTCATTGCTTTCCAGGTAGCTAGATAGTTGGTTATTGATACATTTTTCCGCCATCTTGCTAATGCAAGGGAGGAGGGAAATTGGCCTGAAATTGGCGAAATTAGTGGGGTCGAGATTAGGCTTTTTGATTAAGGCTTTGACTACCGCCTTCTTCCAACTAGACGGAACCAAACCGCTTTCTATGGAGGAGTTTATCAGCTTCACCATTGGTGTAAGAATTGTAGGAGCGACTTGTTTAAGGTGTCTTATTGGTGCTGGGTCATGCGGAGACCCACTTTTGAGGGCTTGAAGGATGGGCCTGAGGGTTTCCTCACAGATGGGGGAGAACATATCAAGTTCTATGTTCTAGTTATAGGCCTGCCCTGTGTGGATATGTGGGGGGTCCGCAGGAGGGAGAGGGGGGGATGTTGGAGGATGTTTTGTATTTTTTGATCAAAGAATGTAGCTAACTCATTACACTGGTTATCCGAGAGATTATGGGAGCAGGAAGGTTCTGAGGTTTTTAAAAGTTTTTTTACAATTTGAAACGTTTCTCTGGACGAACAGGATGCCTTACTAATTATTTCATTAAAGAAGGCTGTTTGAGCATCTTTGAGTGCTTTTTTGTAGTTGAGGATGGCCCGTTTATAGTCGCTTTTACAGACGGGATCGAAGTCTTTCCTCCATACTCTTTCCGCTCTCTTGCAGTTTTTCTTGAGGAGTCGCAACTCGTGTGTAAACCACGGGGAGGTGGCTTTTTTCCTAGGATTTAGATGCAGTTTTTTAGGAAGAACGGTGTCAAGGGAGTTTTCAATCCAGGACGTGAGCTGCGCATCGGCAGATTGGGGGTTACTTTCGAACTGTGGCCTGGTGTGCTCTAATGCGTGTTTCCATCTATCGAGGTCGAGTTTGGCCCACGAGCGGGAGAGTTTAACCCGTGTTTGTGTGGGAGGAGAGGTGTTATGGATTTGCCAGCTGAAAAGGATCAACAGGTGATCGGTCCAGGGCACTGGGATCGGTGAACTCACCATGAGGTCGGGGAAATTGCAAAATATAGGGTCGAGCAAGTGTCCAAGATTGTGCGTGGGAAGATTATATTGTAAGTGCAGTTGATGAGCTGCAAGGTCTAGGATCAAATCCGTGGCCGTGTCATCTTTGCTACTATAAAAATGTACATTGAGGTCTCCTAAAATTAAGAAGTTGGGCCGAGTGCTAGCCAAGGCTACGGAGCATTCCAAGAGTGAGTTATGGAACTGCCCCATGGCTCCTGGCGGCCGATAAATGAGCACTCCTGAAAGGGAGTTACAGGGGGAAATTTGGATAGTGAAGTGCGTGTTTTCACAGTCCGTCATAGGGCTGTCAAGAAATCTACATGAGAAGGAATCTTTAAAGATGACAGCTATTCCTCCTCCCCTACCCTTTGGTCGATTCAGATGTTGTATAAGGAAGCCTTGGGGCAGAGCCTATACAATATCGGCATCAGAGTCTGGGGCAAGCCATGTTTCTGTTAGAAACAGGATCTCTAGATGGTGGTCTTCTATGAGTAAGTGAATTTCGTGGGCATGTTTGGGCAGAGACCTACAGTTGATCAGAGCCATTTTTACGATCATCTGAGGGTTGTGCTTGTTTGTAGGGGGGGAGAGTTTGAAAGGACAATGGGAGCAATTAGTGAGATGAGCCTCGGCTCTAAGTGATTGAGAACATAGGTGTGAGAGAGGCTGATTGAGATGGTATAGGGATTCTCTGGAGTAAGAAAGCCTCGACTGCTCACTAGTGCCTGGCTCCTGGCTCGGTCTGGCGCGGACGGGCGCAGACGGGCTTACCTCTGGCGCACCTCCGGCGCGCCATCGACGCGCCCGATGCGCTCGTCCGCTGCGCTTCCGAGGTAAACACATGATTTATGGTGGCGGATGACAGATGTAGGGGGCGTGGCCTCACGAAGGGGGGCGTGGCCTCGAAGAACGCCGGAATGGCGGCAGCGCTGAACTCCGCTGCACAGCCTGAGCAGGTGAGAGTAATGCCCAGAGACAAAGTGCCAGGAGGGGGGGTGGGGAGAATAGTCCACAAGATTAGGTGACTCTCAAAGTTTTAAAAGTTTTAAAAAGTTACACAAACACAGCTCCCGGCTTCCGCCTCAGGAGCACTTACATACATCAGCCGGCGTTTGTATTCAGCGCCTTAAGTATGTCCGGTGGTGGGCGTGGCCTGAATAGGGGCATGGCCTCACGAAGGGGGGCGTGGCCTCGAAGAACGCCGGAATGGCGGCAGCGCTGAACTCCGCTGCACAGACTGAGCAGGTGAGAGTAATGCCCAGAGACAAAGTGCCAGGAGGGGGGGTGGGGAGAATAGTCCACAAGATTAGGTGACTCTCAAAGTTTAAAAGTTTTAAAAAGTTACACAAACACAGCTCCCGGCTTCCGCCTCAGGAGCACTTACATACATCTGTTGAACACTCTTTGGATTTGATCCTTTTAGATTTATGTTATTTTATTTTTCCTCTAGGTAGGCTGAGGAGGGGGTAAATCTTCAGTGTGTTTTTCAGCTCCTCTACTTCTTTCACATCCGTACCTGTCTACTTGCAAGCATTATAGGACTTTAATTGATTTATGAAAACTGTGATTAGGTTTGGTGGTACTTTTATGTACTGGCCTAGATAGCAACTATGGAGGGGAATGGGAGGAGTATTTTCAAGTTAAAGTACAACTTTCGGCCAACCTTGTCATTGACACTTTATTTGTTTTTTGTTTTGTTAGAATTTTTACAAGCATTTGATAAAAGGTTACAGAGGAAATTTGGCAGGCAGCTAACCAAGCAGCCCTCTCTTTTTAAAATGATCTTATCATACCCTTTTGCATCCAGTAAACATATTCTGTATTCAAACAAGGACCCATTTTGTCTCTGTAGCTTGATTAGTAGGCTTGCTTCCGAGCTGGGAGGGAATTTTCTTGTCAGACAAGGCACAGCAAGCAACACAGTGTCTTCATAATTGGAAATTGGCGCAGCCCATTTGTATGACACTAAAGTAAGGCATCCATTTGCTACTTATGCATCCACTCAATTTACTTTCCCTTAAACATTATGCACCGAAGTGCTGAGCAGAGACCAAACATTACACAGCAATCTCAATAAAATGTAAAGTCTGAAAAGTCAGCCAGGCTAGTCTTTATTCTCTCGTGATTTTGCTATTCCAGTGGAAGTAACAGCATAGATGAACTTTGCATACCATGGAGAAGCAGTGAACTGGAAAGATATGCATGTGAAGAGTGTATGCAAATAAAGATATAGGTAGAGTTGGAAGCAAGAAGATGTTTTGAGGCAGAACACTGTTAAGGATGTATAACTGTTTTAAAATGCTGTGCAATGGATGACCTTTTCCAGTTTTTTTGGGGCATGAAGGATTGTATATCCAACTTGTGTTCCCCTGATTTTTTTAAATTTTATACCACTGCCTTTTTGAGTCCTGGTCTCTAGGCCTCAGCTAAATATTGATTATTAATATGATGTCCCATTACCCCTCAGTGAAACTCTTGACGAACCTGGAGAATGCTATTTCTAATCACTTGCCTGACACTGAGAGGCATTAAATACTAAAACTACCAAGATATGACCTTACATGATTTTCGTAGGTCTGATGTTAACTGTTGATTCAACGAAGTCACTGCATCCTGCTTCCACACCCTGAAGATACTGAGGAAGTTCTTCAAATGACTCCCAAGCAACAATAGAAAAACTGTTATTCACACCCTAGTCACCAGCATGTTAGACTAGGGAACACCCTCTGTGGCGGGATCACCAAAAAACTTACTAGAAGACTACAAACCATCCTCAACCTCCCACACAGAAATCACATTGCACCACACCTCGGGGAGCTCTACTGGCTCCTGATAAACACACATGCTAATTTCAAACTCCTCCCACACACATTCAAGACACTACATAACTTAGGGTCTGCCTACCTGAACAGTCGCATCTCCTGCCAACCATCCAGACACCTCCACTCCACAGGACTCCTACTTGTATACATCCCATACATTCACAGAACCAGATCAAGAGAATGGACATGCTCTTGCATTGCGTGCAACAGCCTCCCGATTCACATCAGAGCCTCCTCCTCTTTTCTTGAAGTCCGCAAGAAATGCAATTCCTGGCTTTTCAAATAAACTACCATAGGCAGGGCTAGGTACGCACACCTGCTCAGCACCTTGATACCTTTGAGGGTGACAGTGCACTTTACAAATACACTTATCATAACATTAGATGTTCGAAGATGGTTGCATGTAATTTAGCCTGAGAAGGTCCAATAGGAAAACAGCTCTATCTCTTTAACTTAGCTTTCCTAGATATGGTAATGAAATAGTATTTACCTTGTCCAGTCAGGATAAAATAATGACTTAATTACATGTATTGAGCTGGAGAGAAATACTGTTTACCCATGGAAATGCCACTGTTTAGAATTATCAGTGATTGAACATGATTGTAAGAAATTGGGTTATTAGTTGTGCAGGATGTGAAGCCAGCACAAGTAGTAGTTCCACAATAGTCTCCTTACTAGGAACAAGGTACCCCATTGTGGCACGTGACCCTGTCAGGTTAGCGAAGCATAGCAGTCCAAGGTCTTCAAAGGGGAGGTGATGTGGGCTAGTAATCTCCATCTGCTATCACAAACAACAACACTCAATAAATGATTGTCCAGTTGGTGATTTGTATTTAGGTAAGAAAAAGTACATAACTTACAAACACACTGCTAAGTACTATAAATTAATTTACAAATATGTACATAAGAATACTGTTGGTGACATTGTGAAATCACATTGGATCCCTAGCGGGTCATCACCCCCATAATCACAGCACCCCCCATACCAGAAAGAATATCACAATATATGGGGGTATAGATAAAGCAGACCTAAAGGCTTTGTCAGAGAGTCACCACATAAAAGGCAATCTTATTGGTTTTGCCAAAGGGGCATCCACAAACAAAGTCACATCAGCAAGGGGAACATTTTTGATTTCTGGTGTTGGTTTGGTGCATAACTCAGTCACAATAATGTAAACATAGGGGCCGATTATGATCGCGGACGGACTTTCGTCCGTCCGTGATCACTGAGGAGGAGGGAAAGTCCGCATGGGCTGCGGCGTTCCCTCCTGTGCGATTAGGATGTGACTGTCACCCTGGCGGTCACATCCTCTATTACTAACATTGCGGCGGGTGCGGCTTCAAGCTGCACCCGCAGCAATGTCAAAAATGCAGGTGTTGCATTTGTATGCAGAAAGAGGCAGGCACCGTGCGGTGCCTGCCGCTTTCCGCATACAAATGCAGGGGGGTACCATAGGTACCCCCCATGTGCACCCCCACCCCCCCTTCACCTAGGGGGCCCGCAACGGGCCCCCGCAGTGAAGTTACACATGCTTTTCCACGGCGGAAAAGCCGCCGCGGAAAAGCATGTTTCACATCCCATCCTAATCTGGCTGACGGTGTCTGAGAGACACCGTCACCATATTAGAGCGTTTCCGCCGCGGTTGTAAGCCAACCGCGGCGGAAAAGCAGCGGACGGAAACCAGGACCCACCAGCCATCCTAATGTGGCGGTGGGTCTTTGGTGGGTCCGCAGCGGATTTTCCCCATCCTCCGGGCCGGCGGTGGCTTCCGCCGGCCCAGAGGATGCGGAAAATCCGCTATCCTAATAAGCCCCATAGTTGGGATCGTCATCATAATCTTCGTCATTGTTTGGAATCTGGAGCAGCCTTGCAGAATTTAAAATATTACATCTCTTGATTGAAATATTCCTAGCTGCCAGTATCATTTGCTCATACTTTGTAAGGCTGTCATTTGTCAAATGCTGGATTTGAGTGTGAGTATCAAAATCTCTACTGTATGAGGGACTAACACAATAAGTGTATAGCCCATGACAATTCTCTTACTCTGTTCAGTTGCAAGGAAAACACCTGCAACAGATTTCAAACAACTAAGAAGGGGTATGGCTACTGGATCTAATGCAGCATTGAGGTAAGTGGCAAGCCAAATCACCCTTCTTTTTCATGCCAAAAAGGTAGAACCCTGTGTCATAATCAGGCATTCTGAGAGAGGGTGCACTTCAAAGACTTTCTCTGTGCTCTCGGAAAACTTTCATGCATTCACTATCAAATGGCAGAGGATTCCTTATGTCGCTGCTTATGTTCCAAGCTACCAGAGGGTTGAGCTCACGTTAATAAGGAGTTTGCTTGTACCTTCACCTTGTAGTTCCTGCTTGAGAAGGATTTCACCCCTGCCTCTTAACCAGTAAGACAATGCAACGAAGAATTTAGGGCCTGTTTATGATGGCGGTCGAACATCCTGTCAGTAACGGGACTGCCAAACGAGTTGTCAACGGTCCCGCCATCAGGATTAGGATGCGACCGCCTTCAAGGCAGACACAATTTATATATTTTGTATTGTGGCGTGTGCCGCGGGCTGCAGCAGACACCGCAGTCCAAAAGAAACACATTACACATATCCCTGCACTATATGGCAGGCACCATGCAGTGCCTGCCACTTGGTGCAGGGATATGTAGCGGGGGCACCCCAGGACCCATATTGGAGGGCCAGTGGGGAAGAGGGTCATGCTACGGGCCACCAACTAACTTTCAGCCTGCCTTTTCATGGCGGGTTTACCGCCATGAAACGGACGGCGAAAAGGGACATTGTAATTCCTACAGCAGTGCCTGAGCAGGCACCGCCACTGTTGTAGGGATTGCAGTTCCTCTGACGCACTGACGGGGTCCTTGGGCCCGTCAGATGCGTGGCGGTCAGTCTCTCCGCTCGCCCTGTATCCGCCTGCCATCATAATGCGGTGGGCGGTCATGCAAGGTCCCACAGTCATAGTATTGAGGCCCTTAATTTTGACACTTACGTATATATATGCGTCCTTGTAATCTGGGTAGATTTCCATCCCGCCATCATATGGTATATCAATTCTGTAGGACTTCCATAAGTATAGAAACCCGTGCTAACCTTGCAGTATCATTTCACAGAGCGAAAGTAACCTCCCGGTGTAAGGTGAGCAGTCTGAAAGCATCATGGTGTGGACCACATAGTTATAATGGAGTCCCTTCAGTTTCAGCGATAATTATTATTGTATGAACATTTTTATTCACATGCAGGAGGCATTACTTCATATGCTTTGATGTATTTGGAAAGCCAGCGTGTTATTGCAATACATTTAAAAATAAAAATGCATGTAATATCGTCCGAAAATGACACCGTTCCTCTTCAAACCAGAATCATCGTTAACAATGTACTTATCTAGCTCTCAATTGTTGTTGATTACAATTAGGGACCTTATTGCATTTTAAATGATCTTTTTTATGACCTTGTGGTAGTTTAATGGTGATACCTCATTTATTAAATAGGATTTAGTTCATGGTTCCTTCGACTTAATGATCTGAAAGTATATTACCCTGATTTACACATAAATGCAAGTAGAAAAGCATGTGGCATTCAGTAGGATATGTGCATTTAAGTAGAATTAAATTAGCACCGAGAGTTAATAAAGAATTCTTCTAAACCATTTACCACTGAAGTGTGATCCAGATCAAAATGAATAATAAATGAACCAAGGGTGGAGCAACTGAGCGAGCGAAAATCCAAAAATTGTAAATGTGGATTTCTTATCCTTCTGTGTTATGTGAGCTTCGGGCTTGTCGTTGTTGAACTTAGTTGTTATCGCTGAGATAAAAAATAGGGAGATTTTTTTTAAAGAGCGTTTTCCCAAAAATATGAAAATATATTTTTTATTGAAATAGTTTTCTTAAACAAATTCATGCTCATTAACTTAAGGCACAATTAAATACAAGCATGAGATTAATGATTCGCATTCTTTATAAATGTGCAGCACACTTACCACAAGCTAAGATACTACTTCAAGATTCTATAAAATACTTACATATGCATAGTAACCGCTAGATACAATTCGTGTGGTAGAAGCAAAATGGCTGTAATGGCTTGGATGCTGTTGCCCAAGCCCTCTTTACACATATGACGTCCACTGCACTCCCATTAAACGAACATGGCATGAAGAATTGCATTCCCTGGAGCGCCTCTAACACTTGAAAATGTGGCACCCATAACTTCCTGAAGTGGGTCTGTTATCAAGTATGAGGGTGCACTGTCTTAGTATTGCACATGCCAAGGAAGGGCAAAAAATCTAGGCCCAAAAAAGTGATTGCACTATTCCTGCATGCAGCGTGTGCACACTGACTAGGATTCAACCCTGTTGTCTAAAAAGTGTCAGGTTGCTGAAGACCTCTCACAGATACAGTGTACAACACAGCTCCAGTCAAACTCTGTGTGCAGGTGCCTTGTCATGCGGGCATCACAGCTGCGTCAGCTGGCCATATATGCCAACTATAGCAGCACCCCTGGCTGCACTGTCTGTACTGGCCTAATAGTTCCACGGATGGCAAGCAGTGAGTCAGGAGACATAGATGGTCCCCTATGTCTCTTCATACTTTGCCCATTGTGCTGCAGCCTCACACATAAAGACACAAAATGCCATTGACTGTCCCGTGGGCTAATCCAAAATGTGGTTCACAATTGCAACAGAGTCCTTACTCTTGCTTCAGGTTCATGGAGGTCTTGTAACCTACCACTACTCCACAGACCTGCCATCTGACCCAGCCCAGCTTTCTCATCACCTGGAAGAGGCTCAAGAAAGCCAACCAATGTGCCCAAGATCTCAACCGCACCACAAAGCCTAGCTAACTCACAGATGTCTGACCAGTTAATGCTATTCTGCATCCCCAGCCAGGAAAGAGCCACCTCAAGTGCCAGGGACAGTTTCAAGGAAGAGGTTCAAGAACACAAATCAGAAGGCCTATGATTGTTGTCTCATCCCAAAAGCCATCTCATGGAGGTGACATGATCTCTAAACCCTTTTGGGGGTCACAAGGCAGACAGGGCTACTGGACACAAAAATGATGGTTGTGGTAGTTTGCCACTGCACCGCACTGTAGACCTGTCCTACTATGGTTCTGCAAACTGGACCAAGTACAACCTTTTCCACACTAGACTATTAGGTGAGTGCATGTTGATATATCACATTCTTCTAGTAGTGTTGGGGAGGAGCAATAGCTCAGAACTCAACTGCTGGCCAACAGACACAATAAGGTATTGTCCAGACCAGTGCTAGTCATTTAAGTATAAGAAATTACTTTATTTGCATAGCGTTACTAAACACTCCAAAGGTGGTTCACTTGCAGGTTTGTATGGCCTTAATGGGATTTAATGAAATGCCAGTAGTGCTATGGGTCCCACTTCTTCCCTTCTCTTTTGCATAACAAATCCCACTGCCTGCATTCAGGCACAGTCTTTCAGCTCATGCAGATAGAGTACTGTGTCACTTTCTCAGTGACTCTGGTGAGTTTCGGGACTGGAATAGTGCAATCAGCTTCTACTCAATATGGAGCTTTGGGCTAGAGACCACAGACAGCGGTTTAGTCTCCTTCAGGATCAAGAGAGCTGAGCAATTTGTTTGCTGGGTTTGTCGGCAGCCACAGCCTCCAGGCCAACTCAGATGGTTCTTCATCTTAGGCAGTTGTGAGCCCTGGAAGCTGATGTAGGTGTATACTAATATTTGGCAGTTGTGGCCTTGGAAGGTGATTGTTAGAAATGGAATTTCTAGTTGGCTGAGGCTTGCGCCAAAGCCAGGCAGAAACCACCACTCTAGTCAGGGTAAGGGGGAAAACACACTGTTGATAACCCCTGCAAGACAGTAACACTGTGAAACACCACAAAAGGACACCACACTGGTAGTTATAAAAATATCAATATATTTATATATAGTTTAGGTCAGATCAGATATGTTAGCAAAAAATTAACATGCATATACATAAAAAGTTTCTCAGTACTTAAAAATGGTTCCTTGTAAGGATCAAAATACTCCGGGGGAGGGGGGAGGGGGCTCAGTACACTTGTGCACCCTTGTTTCTAGCGTGTGGAAAATTACTTCAAAAAAGTGGTGTCCTTCCCAAATAAATGACCCCCGCAGTAGCACAGGATGAGCTCCGCTAATCGAGTCAGCTCTAATTCAGGAAATTACCTTCCTCGCAAATGCGCGGGCACGCGCTACTCACCAAGAGAATTATGCCCTTAATACCAAAGGAATGGCGCCCTTACGATCACCGGTCCTTGCGGGACCACACATGGAGAGTGCTTCGTTAGCTGGCTTCCGTATCACTGTTTGAAAGCACCCAAATAAGGCCGATTACCTTGCGAGCGGAACGGGGGCCGGTCAATCCACGCTGATCTCTGGTGGAGCAGCACTCTCTTTGGCGGTGCTCTCCTGGCTCCCGGTACGGATCTGCCCTCAACGATGAGCGTGAGGAGGCCCTGGTTGGTAGGGGATGCCTCACGCTGCACTTCCCTCTATGCGGCAGAGCAGGACAAGCCTCCCCGTTGCTAGGGAAGCTCTCCGGGCCCGCGGCGGTGATTGGACAATGCACAAACAGCAGCTCTTGTAATCGGGTCACGGACTCTGGGCCCGCAGCTGTGATTGTAGAAATGCACCAAAAGCAGCCCTGGCAATCGGGTCAATGGCCCGCGGCGATCGGGATTCTTGGCAATTCGGAGCGAAGCAGTCCCCACGCAGGCCTTTGCTTGTAGGCTGGGCGGCGTACAGGTACAGACGCACTCCGTTGAGGTTATGCTCGAGGCAATGCAAAACCTTACGGCTGGAGTCAGCTGTGTGCCAATGCACACACCGAGTTGACCACATGGCAGGATTCCGCTGTGTGCCGCTGAGCACACAGAGTCCACGCCAAGGTAGGCAGTTAGTAGCAAAGCACAAGGTGTGAGCAGAGACGTGCACACAGCGCTCTAGAAGATGGTATTCTTGAGAACTTTTGTAGCCCTGTGCCCCCGAAACAGGAGTCCAGCTCTTCTCAGGCCCTTGGAGACTCATTAAGACACAGCACACAGCAAAGTATTTTCCTCAAGTAGCTGGGGGGGGGGCACAGCACACAGCAAAGTCTCCTTTTCTCTTCTTCAGTGGAAACCTCAAACTGCAGGTCAGCCCCAGAACACACAGCAAGGGCAGTCTTCCTCAGTCTCTTCAGCTGATCTTCTTGGGCAGAGATTCCTCTTGATTGCAGAAGTAGTCTAATGTACAGGAGTTTCAGGTTTTCCGTTTATACCCCAAAAGTCTTTGTTCTCCATGTGTGAGGGGTCCAGGATCCAGTCCCAACCAGTTCTGGGTGACCTCTGCCAGGGTGTTGTCTTCTTCCTTTGTGAGTGTGGGCCAGGGCCATCAGACGCACCTCAGGAGGTGGAGCCAGCATTGTGGGAGGCAGGCACAGCCCTATTCAGACCCAGGTGCTACTCCTCCCCACCACTCTACATGCAGATGGGCCTATTCCCTAGTGCTGACTCACCCAGTCTCCCGGAGCCATCCCCAGCCCCTGTCACTCACAAACCAGACAGTCAAAACACAAACAGGCAGAGGCACACAGAAAGGTTGAACAGGAAAATAGCCACTTTCTGAAAGTGCTATTTAAAAACACCGAATTTAAAAACCCTCTTTCCTAAAAGATGCGTTATCAAATTCTGAGTTCAGGGATACCAGACTTCAGCTACCAATCTTGCTCCTATGGGGAGGTATGCAGGTACACATGGGACACAGCATTCCTCATTCTATCCGATGGGCAATATGGCGTTCAATAGTGAAAAACGAATTGGCAGTATTTCACTATCAGGACATGTCACCCACACTAGTACATGTCCTACCTTTCACCTACACTGCACCCTGCCCAGGGGGGTACCTTGGGCTTACCACTTTACTAGGGACCTACTGGTAAAACAAATATGCCAATCATGGATAACCATTCACAGTAACAATTTACAGGGAGAGCATATGCACTTTAGCACTGATCGGCAGTGGTAAAGTGCTCAGAGTCCTATTGCCAACAACCACAGGTCAGAAAAAACAAGGGAGGAAGAAGCAAAAAGTTTGGGGATAACCCTGCAAAAGGGCCATTTCCAACAGTGATGCAGACAGGCACTTATCTATTGCAGTTGCAGCCATGGTTGCCAATGCAGCACCTCCTCGCAGGTGGCAGAAACAGTGTTACGTCCTCAGAGTTGATGGTGGGAATGAATGTCTATGCACATGGTGGCAACATGGTGAACATATCTTAATGCTGCTCATGGTGGAAGGTATACTGGTGAACCCACAGACTTCTGTCATGGACCAGTTATGCGTCCTCTCAGTAGTCCGCTACATCTGGGTGTGCCAACCTACTGGCACAAGCTGGTCTTCTCCTCTAAGACATTTTTGTCTCCTTCAAAGCTAGTCCCTCTCCTTCCATCTCTGAGCAGACAGGCTTCTAAGTGCTCAGGCAGATCCTCAACTTCTCCAGTAAGTTGCAGGCTTCAGGTGATATCCCCTCACCTCTGCAAGCTTTGCTGGCATGCAGACTCCAGGCCTGGTCCCACAGCAGTCCTCTCAGTTCTGTAGGGAACACTCCCTTCTTTGATCATGAATGATAGGGACCTGGAACAAAGTGGTGTGGTTTGGTCCTACTCGTATAAATTATTTCCAGAGAGGGGATGTGGATTCACTGTCTCAGGCTTCAGAGCCAGTGTGACTTTCTTCTCTTTCAGATGCCCTTTCTAGGCTACACTACAGACACACTTTGTGCAGAGTGATGGTTCTCACAGCAGGTAGCAAAGAGACTGAGAGAAGTGTACCTTGCATTCGTCTACCATGAAACAATTCAAGAAGACTAATACGTGTGCCCAAATTCATAATCTTGCCCAATATGCCATCACAATTAGACAGTTCACGTGACATACTGTTACTCTACACCCCAATCCAATCATAATCTGACCAGTCCTTCTCTCAGCAGGAACAGATTCAAGACTATTGCGAGCATACATAAGGCCTCAGTCCCCGATCCATATGCCAGCATGCTTACTGAGGTCACTTACCTACTTAAACTCTCCATCCTCAGCAAATTGTGTGCCATCTAGCTTTTACACCACAAAAACGAGTTCAAATGGTCAGCCATTTCTCCCAAGTCCTCAGCCTTGACTCGAAAACTAGCACTCTCACAGATGTCAAATAACTTACCATTACTCCGAAACCACAACCAATTGCAGCCAGCCTAGCTTTGCCACTATCCAAGACATGATTAGAGAGGTAAATCAGTGTGCCTGAGGGCCCAGCCTTCTCCGCACGTCATCCCACTCCTTGAGGTCACATGAATTACCACTACTCAAAGGCCACAGCCCATCAACCTCCACAGAGTTTACACACTATGAAGAAACTCAAGAACACCAACCTTTTTGTCCATGTTTTTTCTTGCATCATTAGCCAGAGCGTTCTTGGAGATCATGTGACCTGCCACTACTTCACAGTCCTGGCTATCAAGACCGGTTTTGCTTCCCTGCCACCTGTAACATTTTCAAGAAGGCCAACCAGCTTGTCTCAGGCCTCAGTCGTGTCCCAAAAGACAGCAGCATTCTTATGTCACCCATACAACAACCCATATTCCCACACACATAAATGTGTTAACCAATGAGAAGTGTGGTTACTTATAAAATGGCAGAGTATTGGGTTATCACAAAAATATGGCCCTGTTATATATATATAGCCACAGATCATGATATTGATGACTGTAGCATTTTTCTGAAAATTATGTAAATGAGAGAGAGTTGTATATTGTTTAGCCTCTACAGACTGGGCCATCAATAAAAAAATGTGAAAACATGATCTGAGTAGATAATTACTGGTGGACGTGGCCTTTATTTGTTTAGCTCCTCTGTCAGATTACTGCTGTGTGTAGCAGAGGAGAAACGGGGGAACCATCTTTACATGTTTAAAAAACTAGCCACCACCATCGACATATACGCTCCCCCACATAAAAAATGAATTCCTCGCCTACTGCAACTTATCGCCAGCACCATCTGAAACAACTCTACCAGTCCAGCTACACAAAACACATATGTGTCACTGCTATCTAGTGATATACAACATCTTAACTAACTAGCATACAAATACAAACATACCACATTCCATGGTGCTATTTCTGCCACTGAATGCATTTTAAACAGGTTAAGTACTACTGTGCTTCAATACATATTTTTATTAAGCTTATACAGCCAAAGACAATATGTATGTGTCCTCCTGCTTGGAACTGGTATAGAAGTTCAAATGTTCGTCGAAAAGAGATATACAAAATTAAATAATAAAATCAAATGTTAATCCATAAATGTGAAACTCTCTTATAACCTTTCACCTTTGGAGAACTTGAGTTACTAATGGGGTTATGGCTTCAACTCTTAATGGGGTTTGATGCATTAGCGTCTTTTATGCACGGAATTCAGCTTTCTGTTTAATAAGAGGTTGACATTGGTGGTGTCCCTTAATTTGCTTAAATCTAATTGGCTTTTTTATCAGTCAAACCTGTATGGATCGTCAATTGATCAGAAAGGGTCAGCCATGACTGTGCATGTAGTTAAATGATGGAACTGCCAGGTGAAAACAGCACTGCATAATAATCATGGTAGATCAGGAGAGCAGATGAGCTTGTAGCGAGGACGAGAAAGTGTAGAACTTTTGCAGGTAGTTCAAGTTCAGGGCAAAGGCGTGCTATAGCGTGCATTCTTTTAAATTGACCACTCTTTGCCTCAGGACTTGATGTGTTGATTAACTCAAAGAAGAAATAGGAATAACCAAAGTGTATATCAAAATGACAATAGGCACGTAATCTTATAAAAAAAAATATTCTCTGGAAAAAACACAGTTAAGGTGCAGTTAAGGTTCTTTTTGATTTTAACACATTAACATAAGTTTGAAAAATCATCTTAAAATGCTTTACGAAACCGTGGTTAATGTGAAGGGTTGTATGACGTTACAACACATACTTTTACAACGCACACCTTTACAACGCAATTTTTACAACGCAACATCCATTACAACGTATTCCATTACAACGCATGCCATTACATCGCATGCCATTACAACGCATAACATTACATTGCATGTATGGTAAGTATTGGATAGTGTAGGGGTAAAAATTACTATTCTAACTCCAGGGGGTGCAACAGTAGGGTAAGTGTTGGATGGTAATGGTATGCGTTGTAATGGTATGCGTTGTAATGACTGCGTTGTAATGACATGCGTTGTAATGGTATGCGTTGTAGTGTCATGCGTTGTAATGGTTGCGTTATAATGGCATGCTATGTAATGGATGTTGCGTTGTAAAAGTGTTGTTGTAAGGGTAGTGTGTTGTAAAAGTTGCGTTGTAAAGGTTGTTTCCCAAAGTGAAGTTATGCTTATGAAATAAAGTAAAACAAAAAAAACTTGTAATGGACCATCTAAGATTAGCTGAGCAAACCATTACTAGACCCCCGACATGAAAAAATATATGAAGCCCACCAAGTGTGCACTGCTCATGACCTCATGATAATTTCTTCACAAACGACATTGATGGCATCACTTGTGACATTACATATTACCTTGCAATTGACCTCATGGATGGCGTCACTATGAATACAGTTTCATTTCCTTCTTTGGACAGTGAGGTTTAATGCTATTTAATGATTTTCCGTTGTTCATTTCTGTTGTTTATTGGTATAAATATTGTGAGGTCATAAGTAATGCAAGTTGATGTGAGCGTTATAATTTCGTCAGCAAAACAAAACCAGCCAATTTCAGTGTTTTGTTGTTTTATTTTAGGCCTGGGCAACATTTTAATTATGGCAGAGTAATTGACAAAATCTATGCAAAATTACAGAGATTACGCCATTACTCCACATCACATAATCTTGGGGAGAACATTTAACACAAGACGTACAGTTCGGGTAATTTTTTAACGCAAGCAGTATTCCAGTTACGTTTTTTACCCGAGTGGACCATCCGGGTAATTGTTTGCCATGAAACTACAACATTTTAATATGAACAGCTGTCTTTTGAATGGGAGTGGCAGTTCCTTTAATGTGTGTGGTCAGCAAACATTTCAGGTAGATTTTTTTACCCGAGTGGACTGTTTGGGTAATTTCAGGCCCGGACTGGCCGTTGTGGGCACCGGGCAATCCCCCGGTCGGCCGCAAGGTTGGGGGCCGGTTTTGGGCCCTGGGGGCCGTTTTTGTTGCAGAGCCGTTTTTGCAGCATAGCTGCAAATTCGGCCCTGTAACAAAATCGGCTGAAAAACGGCCCTGGCAAAGCGCTCGCCCCCCTCCCGGGGGGGGGGGGCGGCCGAGCACTTTGCCAGGGCCGGTTTTCGTTCCCAGTCCGGCCCTGGGTAATTTTCAATTCCACAACTGCAATTTGAACTTGAGCGACAGTGTTTTGAGCAAGAGCAAATTAAATTTTCAGTGCAAGATGCAGGTGCGTAGTTATGCATAATTTCAACTAATTTATTTGTTGTTTTGCCGAATTACGCTACCTCAAATTATGCGAGCAGTGCCTACCCCTATTTTATTTCATAATCAAAACTTCAATTTAATTGTCTTTAAGTTTTGTTTTTTAAACTGTTTCGTAAAATCTAAAATGGAAAAATGCATTCCTTGAAACATAATTAAGGATGAAAATCTTTGTTATGATTTTCCACAAGACTCATTGCAATGATTGTACTTTCCTCCTAGTACCAAATGTGAGTCTTTTATTCAGGTCAGTAAAGGGCACTACTCTCCGCAGGATTTATCTTAGACTTCCTACAGAATTTCTTCAAGCGAGGTTCATAGATCATGACTGCTGGCCACCTTCCCTTTTTCTTGCCTAAGAAAACACAATCCCTGGCAGGGTAAACCACAAAAAAGTCACTAAATTAATCTGTGCTTAACCCTCTGCTAGCTTGGCACAAAAGCTGTCAGGCTTAACTTAGAGGCAATGTGTTAAGTATTTATGCAGCACGCAAACATGAATAAAGTGGAAACACAACACAAGAAAAATCCCACACAAATTTAGAGAAATAGAGAACATTTTAATACAGCTTTTGACACCAAAAAGACAACAATCCAATTAGTAGACCTTGAGTTATGTGTTATGAAAGTTTAAGGCAAAAACTAGTGTCTAAAAGATCAAAGCGCCAACTGCGGACATCTAGTCTGGTGAGACTGGGTCATAGTCAAAAAATGTGGCCGACCATTATGGATCGGAGTTGAATAAAAAATGTGGATCAGGCCTGGTTCGTGTTTACCTTCAGACTTAGAAGAAATTTGGGTAAAAAGTCTCTGAGAAGGTGCATGGTCAGTGGGGCAAAGCTACAGGCGGAGTCACAGGGCGAAACGTCATCGCCAGGGAGCTGCTGTACAAAGTCGCAGTGAAGTTTCTTCGTTCAGACTTAGTCTGTTTTTTGGAAGTCAGAAATCTCCAGCGGGACAAAGCTGGAGGCTGTAGCTGATGAGTGCCATGAGTTCGGATACCCCTTTGGTGAAGGTCCACTGAACAGAATTTTCCTGCGTGGAAAACAAAATAGCAGGAGCTTCTATGAAGTCAGGCCAACTGGCGATGCACCTTGGGCAGATAGACAAGCAGGTGGGTCCCAGTCTTTCCCTGGTTCTCAGAGCAGTTTTTATCCAAAAGTTTTCTAAGAAAGGTTTATGCTTTTGGCTATCTGGGCACATTTGGCATCACCACCAAGGGTCCAGGACTGGAGGGACATGACTTGGGGGGATTTAGACTTAGGCTGGGTCCAGGTGTGGGTTCAAGATGGTTGGAGCTTTTTCTGTCCCTGAGGCTCTGATAAGGAGGCTAGCCAACTATCCAATGGAGTCACTCTGGTAGTCATGGGTTCAGCAGTGGAACAGGGCTCAAGCAAAAAGGCCGGCCTCTGAGTGTTCATGGCAGGCTCCAACCAGCAAAGCAGTTCTTCCAGGTGCAACAATGTAGTCTTGTAGACTACACAGCAGGCTACAGCAGCAGACAGCCCCCTGAGAGTCAATTCACAGGTACAGAAAGTGAACTGAAGAATGGGTCTGAAGGTTCTATTTTTATACCTGGTGCCTTCTTTGAAGTAGGCGATGTTTGTAAATAATTCCCTTTGAAGTGCTTGACGTTTCCTGCTTCCCTTTCCCTGGTTCCAAGCTGACTGCACAAATATTGCAGAGGTGACAAGTCCTTTGTGAGAAGGCAGAGCACAAGCCCATCCATTTGCCAGTGGGGCTGTTCACTCCCATCTCCGCACCCCCATTTTGCCAGAGATGGTCCATCCAGGCACACCTAATTCCTTTATTGTGTGTCTTACTTGGAGGAATTAACAAAGTCCAACTGCCAACTACACCCAGGCATGTAACCTATAAACAGGCTGCAGACACCAATTAGGGCAGGAAAATGGCAACTTTCTAAAAGTGGCATTTTCAAATTGTAAATTAATATTTGACTGTACCATTAAAGAGGGTTTTATAATACAACTTCTCAGTCACCAAACATGAAGTGTTTGTCTGTTCCCAATCAAATGTTAGCACTTATTAAATGAAATAAGGCAACCCAATGTTATCCTATGGGAGAGGTAGGCCTTACAGTAGTGAAAAACAGATTTAGGATTTTTTCACCACCAGGACATGTAAAACTATAATCACATGTCCAACCTTTCAATTACAATGACCCCTGTTGTATGAGCTACCGAGCTCCTTCTGTAGTGGTGACATATATAATTAAAGGGTAGTTCTAGGTTTGGCAAGGGGGTTATATTGCCAAGTAGAATTGGCAATTTAAAACTGCTTTCAGGGTGTAGTGGTAGACCTGGGACATGTTTGAAGGAGCTACTTAAGTGGGTGGCACAATAAGTGCTGCAGGCCCAATAGTAGTATTTAATTTACAAGCCCAGGGTATGTGGTATATCACTCTACAAGGGGCATATAAGGAAATTAAATATGCAAATCAGGTGTAAGCCAATTTTACCATGTTTGGAGGCGACAGCACAAGCAATTTAGCACTGGTGATCAGTGATAAAGTGACCAGAGTCCTAGAGCCAACAAAAACGAATTCCAACAGAGAGTAAAGTCAAAATGTATGGGGTCCGACCTCCCTAAGGCTGACATGTCTGTCAAGATTCTTCATCCAAATAAATATTTTTTCTTATTTTCTCACCACTGTTCTTGGTCATAAAGACTGAAGGCAACTCTGACTGTATTGCCTTTTCTCAACATCGCCTGCAAGTTTAGAAAAGATGGTCCTGCCTCTAAATGTCAATGATGTGAATGGGTGTACTGTTCCAAGCTGTGGCCTAATGTTGTGCACTTGAGAACTCTCAACTTAAAAAAATGCTTGAGCACTCAATAAATGGGTACTGCAATTGACAATTTAAACCTAGACTTAACCTAACAAAAAGTCTGAAGGGTAATGCATGTGCTAACAGAATGGCATTTTTGAGCATCAGAAGCTCCTGAGCTTGTGACTGAGCCCATGAGCTTCAAAAACAGAATAACCCACTGCTGCCTATGAGGAGACCACAAATCTAATCCTAAGGTTTCAGGCTTTAAGCGACTTAAAAAATAATGCTTTAACATCATGCATTGTGCAAATCCCAACTAAACTAAGGTGCACTTTCACAGTGCAACAGCAACTTTACTCTGCTTTGCTTCATGCGGAGGAGTAGCTGGGGTATGTCAGTGCAAACACCCTTATATTTTGACACAAAGTCTGATCTACTAAAATAGCAGTAAGTAGAACACATCCAATGTGTTGATACTTTCTAAGGGTTGTGTATGCTTAGGAATTTACATTAGAATAGTATGCTCCCACTACAAATCCTATGGTTGACAGCGCACACTCTCCTTTGCACCATGGTGTGAAAAAGTGTGTGGCACAAGACAGCAGATGACACCAGCAACAGGCCTATCTTAGAAGATGCGGCTCTGCACTGTGGTTTCCCCATTGCAGAGTCAACTGCTCCATATTTGGATGCTGCGTTGAATGAAAAATGTATAAATGTGTGCTTTGTTTGCTTACACTAACCCTTCGACTAAAATGTGCAATTCTAGTAAATTTTCTGATAGTGCATGTTATGTTTTTGTCAAGCAGCTGAAAGCAGAGCTCATTGGTGCTGAAGAAACATAATAATTAAAACGCACACGCCAAAGAGTATGAAATCTGATAGAGACCAACAAATACATCTAAATGTTCTAAAGTTAGAAAATTAATAGGCACACTTGCTGGCTCTTCTGAAGGGGGTAAAGAGTGGATAAAATCCCAAACAAAATAGTGTATAGGAAAGGATTGCTGTGTATATACACTGTTGCAGAAATCACACACTATCATGTCCAACAATGATATCCATCTGTTGAAGAGCCTTTTTTTGATGCTTTTGCAAAACTTGACAGATTGAGGTTGACTTCCGCACAAAGGTGAAGGGACAATATATTCCCTAATTTAGGAGCAGGGACTGAAGCTCTGTTTCCATAAGTGGTTGTCTTAGCTCTAGATGGTGAGACTGATGCAATAAGTGCATATGCTCTTTCGGAAGTTACATGTCAATTTGACAGTGAGGAAGTTTGAAGAGGCTCAATATATATAGTCTTATGTGCCATTGACATGTCTTAGAAGATTAAACTCTCCTAAATTAGAAGTCAATGACGTTCCTTTAAAGTGGATTTTATATGGTCTCTTCTTAAGAGTACTGAAATTAGCCTAGGTAACTCATTGTAGACCTGCGGGAGTCTGTCAAGTAACTTTACCCTGCTGCATTACAGGATATTTTTGGTCACATGTGGTAGATTTTCCTTATTCCCCAGACAGTGCTGGCATAGCAGCTGATCATCTGGAGTGAGCAAAAGAGACCAACTGTCACATGAACCTCTTGTGAACTTTACCTGCTAGAGACCAAAGGTATTTTGGTTGGTTCCCCCAAACCTTTTTCCAGGGTGAGCACAAATACATGTTAACAGAGCTAGTATTTTAGAAACTTCTCCTAGAAGCCAAACTAGTGCAAAATATATCAAAATGTTCCCAACACCTATTACAATAATTGTGGCTATACAAAAATGAATAGAAAGTAAATATTACATGTGGGAGCAAAATCTTATTGCATGATATAATTCCCCTTCCCTCTAAGGCTTTGCTAATTAGTATTAGACCTAAATGACTGCCTTTAAGAGAGGTGAAGTTTGTTATAGCATACCTGTTTGGGTGGGACAGGCCACTGGTGGTCACAGGAACAGGCTCTGTTTTTGACAGACCATCTTGTTAACAGCCATTGTTCTTGGTTGTGAAGCTGCAAGCTCCTTGAATTCCAAGATGTGCCTCTTTGCATGTGAGAGCTAAAGGCACTGTATCTGTATGACTTCCCACACCTATCTCGAGCACATATCGCGTGGTTACTGATGCAGTGTGTGAAACAATCTCATTGGAATTTTTAATGTTATAACTGTAAATATCCATATAGAAACCTACTAGGCCCAAGGAAGAACATTATATGAATATATAAACAAAAATACACTGTTATACTATGCTATAAGAAATGACTATCTTTTGCAAGATGTAACTCCAGATGTGTGCCCTAAGTGTTTTATTGGATTTAGAACTTTGCGCTCTTTACCCCTACTAACCAGTGGTAAAGTGCAAGTGCTCCTCCTTTCAACATGATGAAATTGGCATACCCCCTAAGTAGCAGGTGTAACTTGCTTATAAGTCTGCAGTATCTGGTACATAGTATACCCATGGCCTGTAAAGCAAATGCTACTAGTATAATACAGCACTTATTGTGCCGTTCACTACAGTGACAATGCAAAACATGACTGCAGGCTTAGCAGTGTACCCTGTCTGTACAGTTTTAAAACTGTAAATTCGACTACCAAAATAACCCCTTTTGAAAGGCCTAAACCCTTCTTTTAAATATTAAGTTAGGCCTCTGTATGCCGTATTGCCCAAAAGGCAGGGTGCATGGTATTACATGTAAAAGTTTAATGTTAAACATGTCCTTACAGCAAAATAGCCCCAAAAGCTATTTTCAATGAAGCAAAGCTGGATGTTCCTGAGGAAAGCTGTGGGTTGCATTATTATATTTAATAATGCAGATTTCAGATAGGAAACAACTCAAAATAAGCTTTAAAAAAACTCTTTTTTGATCACTTGGTGGTAGTGTGGCAATCTGAGGCTGCAATATGCTGGCCGTGTCACTACGGCACTGCCAAGCAAATTACGAGTTTCATCACTGCCACAGTTTTCATGGCAGTTTTCATGCAGTGAAGAAACTAAGGGGGCCCTACAGGGCCCCTTGTTGCTTCTGGGCCAGGGGATGCATGCAGGGGGGCACCCCCCTGCAGGCCCCCCTGTTTGCATGCACCCTCAGTTCCAGGACAGCATAGACGTTACAGTGCCGTGCAGGAACATGCATTGATACTCCCATTGCGCTGCCTTTCTAAAATTAACTTGTAATCTGGGGGGTGGTGTGCCTACGAGTTAGGTAGTGATGAAGAGGGGTGCTAGTGTGGCAGACCGCGCCCACACCGCCGAACTCGTAATCAGGCCCTAAGTTTAAAGGTAAAACTTCTTACCAGCTTGAACCTGGTTTCTGTAGCCGACCCCCTCTCCAATGCAGTCTGCTTTAACTCGCACCTAGGTACCAGTCAAGTGCAATTAGATGACTGTGGTAGGTGCTTTATGCTTTTTGGTTCTGTTTTAAACTGTTAAAAATTCATAGCTCCTGTATTCTTTATTGGAGTTTTGTCTTTTTGATGTCATTTTATTTACTAAAATGTACTCTATCTTTTTCTATGTCACTTTACTTTGTGTTGGCTCATTTAAGGACAAATACTGAAGAAATCTCGACTTTAGTATGCTCTTGTATCTTTTAACTGTTTTTATACTGGTAATATGCTCCCTCCTTCTCCATTTTCACCTGCCACACACTAGCTCCTGTACACATTTGATTTGGTAGCACTAAGGACAAATATTGAAGGGTCTTCGTGTCTAGTGTGTCCTTTTGTATATTTTATATATTTTTTATATTTCCAATGTGCTCTTTTATTATGTAATGGTTTTAACTAACTGCACCATGATTAATAAATACAATACAATACAATATTTTTTTCTGAATTGGTTTGGGATTCATCTTGTGTTGTGATGTTACTACTGTTTTGGTGCTGCATAAATACCTTAAACATTGCCTCTAAATTAAGCCTGCCTGCTCTGTGCCATAGCTACCAGGGGGTTGAGATCAGGTTTATTTAGTGACTTTACTGCTTCACCCTAACAAGAATTGTGGTTACTGCTTAAGGTGGGTCTGCCCCCCTTAACCAAAACCCTAACTTATTACAAATGTCATCCTAATACAGCAGTATAAGCCATAAATTGAAGGGGAAGACCTTCACAATAAAACAGTAGTCGACACGTGCATGGTGATAATATGCATACATACAACAGTGCAGCCCCCCCGGAAGAAAGAATTGCAATGGTCTGACCTTAAATGGATGAGGACATTTTCCATAGGACAATGGTGGTGAGTCTCAATGAAAGGCATGGCTCTTTAAAGTAATTTAATAAAGCAGATGCTTGAGGCTTTGACCGCCTCTGTATCAAGAAAAATATAACTGTCTAGGTAATTAGCCATTTTTAGTTAGATTAGATGAAGGGCCATAGAAAGAGGCTGGCATATTCACTCCAGCTGGCAGCACTGCTTTTGATGGTAAGGAGTTCTGTTGTAAGAGAATCTAACTTTAAGACATTAGTGGACATGCATCAGACTGTGAAGACCAGTCTGCTGCTTGTTATCATACCTGACCTTCTACGAGGAAGACCTGGATTGTGTTGAAAAGTGCAGCAACTGATTGGCTCTTTTCCAAAGGATAAGATTTAAACCATTTTTCAAGAACAGAATGATCAATAGTGTCAAAGGCAGCAGAAAGATCTGATAATACCAGCGCTCATATTCCACCACCATCCATTAGCCAGTTATGGTTAGCTAGAACGGAATGAACAACCAGTTTGGTGCTCCTTCATTGGTGGAAACCAGCTTTGTAAACCCCACCCACCTAATTTTCTTCAGCAAAGCTTTGAATTTGGAAATAGATCAGAATTTCTAGACTTTTACCCAAATTTGGGAGGAAAGAAATTGAACAATGTTAGTATAATTTGAGAAAACGATGTGTCCGAGAAAGAGCTTTAGCTCCTGACCCTGTGCAGAGAATAGTAAGACATATTCCAAATGAGGGCACTAGGATTTCAAGACAATTACATGGTAAACATCAGCAAGAGAACTAGAGAGGTGACTTTTGCTAACACCGGCAAGAGAACTAGTTGAGTGATGGCATTCAACTATAGTTGTGTTATAATATGCTGGTATTGTTATGCCTTCTTTGCTTTCTTCATCCAAGCACAAGAGGTCGTGGAATGCTGTTGAGTAATTGAGGTTGGGTTGATAGTTAGAAAGAGCGGGTTGAGCAGAGAAGATGCTGCTCCTGGCTGGGCATTCTTCCAATTTACAAATCTAGAGTAAATCTACCATGTATTTAACTACCTGGAATGGCTGCATGACTACTGCTTACTAAGAGGGAATCCTCTTTATTCTAGTTAGTCGTGCTGATAACTTCTGCAGATTCATATGCAATCCAGATTGATATGCATTCTGGACAACTTTATTCTGGAGATAACATCCTTGTTTACATGCTCAGATGTTTTAATGATATTATTGTTAAATACAGAGACTAGCGACCTTATTTAGAGTTTGGTATACAAGATACTCCATCACAAATGTGACAGACATCCCGTCCGCCATACAACAAGTGCCATAAGATGTAATGTAATACAGCATACACAATATCCACAATAAATGTGATAGACTATTCCATCTATCAAACTCTACACAAGGCTTTAGGTGTTCTCAGGGCCTGCCTGAAAATGCTTTGCTTCCTGTATATGCGTTTTGCGGATCATATTCAACTCTTTTGACATATTATACACTGCTAATTTGAGCAGAGAAGAGGTTGTATTTAACTATCCTGATCTGAGACTTATATTGTGAGAGCTATGCTTTATATTTTGTGTTCACCTCCAGGTCAAATGACCCTGAGACCTGGTTATGTTACTTAGCACTCTTATTTCGCTCAACAGCCAATAGTTTGTCATCGTACCTCTTCAGGTGAGCCTGTTTGATGGGTTGGACAGGTGTGTCATTGCACCAGGTACTGTATGGGGAGGGTTGTGTGTAATGTATGAGGTCCTGGTATGCACGCTGCTATGTATAGAGGTAAGTGAAAGGAACTAGAGCGTGCTTCAGGCACTATTTGTTCTATTCACCTGATTGAAGAATTGGCTGCGGTGGATGTGCTATCTTTTCATTGGATTTTTTTTTCATTCCATATATATTTGTCTAATGTCTGCTCTGTCATCATCGTGAATTAGAATTCAACTAAATATTTTTTCAGCGTCCTAACCAACTCTGAACTCATTTCTTTCCACTATTATGTGGAATCTCGTTTTTACATGCGAACAGAAACAATTACTCTGTAGATCAATTGCTTTATGGCCTACTTCAAAGACTGATATTTAAACTGCAGACAATATGTCAAACAAAGACTGAGCCTCTCTTTGGGATGATACAAATGAGTACCTTTGAGTTGGGTGATAATGAAAACAGTTACTAAGCTGCAGGAGAATTTTCACTTTGCGGCTTTTGCTACATAAATGGTCGTTTTTGTATGTTCACTTCCATCCACAGTTAGGTGTTTTCTTTACGCTTTCACAATGAAAGGGCTAAACATGCTGTGCAAATGACCAAAGGCAACGCCAGGATTCTGTAATAAATTGTTTAATGGTTTAATGCTGCCCTGATTACAGATGCTTTCTGCATCCTGTTTTCCACCAGAGCAAAATCTAGTTTGAACAGCAATGGACTCAAGATTTGTTTAGACCAAATACTAACAGAGCTAACAAAATTGCATGTGCAATAGCCCTCCGTCTATTTATTTGGCCTCAGCTACTTCTCTACACAAACCTGATTAAGTTTCAGGGAACAGGAGGAGATTGGCAAGCTGACTTCGCAAATCAGTAACGAAAACATGTCTGTGTTTATTTACTAAATTGCTTTTTTTTCTAATAAGTAATAATGCATGGATCCCGCTGCTCTGATGATTATCTACAGAAAGCAGCAGTGCTGCGCTGGATGCCAGCTGTGTGAGGGTGTAATAAGAGTGAAGTTAAATGTACCCATTTATTTGTGGACAATTGTTGCTGTCCAAGTTATGCCGGTTTCGTATAGAGTCTGCTACTGGGATTCACCATTTTGTTTGTACAGCTAATGGCTAGTGTTGCTCTTACCTAATTCAATTATATTCTTGTTATTGACCTTCGTAAAATAAAAGTCCGAATCGGCCCTACCGAGATTCTAAGCTGCAGTTCTCGGCCAAATCATTTTATTGGATTTATAGGACCAGTCTGGTCTCTCAAAAAGATTCAAGAGAATCAATTGCAATGGATACAATTGAGATTTCCAGTGAGCCGTGCTTACAGTGACATAACTTTACATAGTATGTGTATGTGTAAGGCGCACGTTCACCCAGAAGTGTATATTGGCGCTCAATAACAGATGTGTATTGTTACCCAACTCAATGGTACACATTTTATCGACCTCAGAAAGTTGAAAGGCTGTGGATGTCACTGGGATGAAACTGAAAACAAGCGAGGTAGTGAGTTGATTTTCAGAAAGGTTGGAGATGGGTTTGGGTTGGAAATCTACAGAAAATATGATCCGGCTCTGGGAGGTTGCACTTTTATTGTTGCATGCACATTAGAGAGCCTAAAGACACTCTAGGGTCTGTTTAATTTCACATCTGGATGCGTGATTTGCTGGCAACATCATTCCATTCTCTTTCTAATATTGAAATGTAATTTGCCACGATAGACTTTAAGCAGCACACTCTCAGAAGAAGCATACACTTTTTTCTCTTTTGATCAGAGAATTAAAATAGTCCATGCTGGCTCCAAGTATCGAGTGGAAGTAGCACTCTCTACAGTCTACTTTATTAGATCAACAACAAAACAAAAGATAATAGTTGTATTAACCTCACTCTCATTGTCGGTGTTCTGGCAGCAATGATAACTTAATATGCCCATTTCAGGGTCCAGTTGTGCCTCCTCCGCTATGGCTATGTAAAATGAAACGATAATGAAACCGGTTTATTATCATTATATTTTTCAGCTTCTAAGGGCCAGCGAGTCTTGGAGACAGGGCCACCGTGAGGGCAGTGACGAGAGCAAGAGTGGTGGGCACTGCTATCAGTGCGCATGTCGGTTTGGCCGGCCGTCTCAGGACGGCCAAACCTAAATGAGCACTGAGTTGTCTCCAACCCAGCTGCACTGCCAGGTTGGAGACAGCAAGCACAGGCTCCCAGTCTCTAGGGGAGCACATATTCACAGTGCTAAGGCCAATCCTGATGATGCTTTCAAGCATGTGAGCAGCGTCAGGATTGGCCGCAGAGGACACTGGGAGCCTTTGTGCTGCAGCGAGGACACAGAGCAGAAGGTAGGTTGTTTTTTCCATATTTATTTAAATGTTGTCTTCATTGTCCATTTCGCTCCCCACCTCCCTGTTGTCCTCCCATGCCTCGCCACTCTGCCCGCAGACCAGATGCTACTGGCAGGGTCCTTATCATGATAGACTCCACTGGCTCCGTGCAGAGCACGTTTTATGGTCCTGCAGGGCGTAACATGAATTTATTTCACCAAATTTTTCTTGGCGTTTGTGATTCATTTTCAGACATCACAGCTCAGAAACAGACACAGGCAAACATTGCTTACTGTTTCCAATCTATATTGTATGAAAATAAAGCATAAACTCTGAAAAATATTGGTTTAGATGGATTCACTGCAGGTGGATAAAACAAGCGCTTGGCTATGTGTTGCACCAGAAGAGCTCATCATGATATGAGACGTGTGTAGGTGAATATAAGGTTATTGTTTGTTTTTTATTTCTTAGAAACTTAAATATTTTGCTATTTAAAAACAATAAGGGGTGCGTCAATGCAGTGTATCTTTTATTTCTGTTTGAAAAAAATTGAATAGCAAAAATCTTAACACAATAGCAGGTTACAATACAAAACGAGAGAGCAGTGACGGCCAACACAGTTAAGTGTGGTGCGGCGGGGCAGGGTGGGAGGGGATTGAAGTCGACAGATGACGGAATGGGTATAATTAATTAAATAAATAAATAATACATATTCAAGCATCTGTCGACTTCCCTTTGCTGCGCCCCTCCCCACTCTCCTTATCTGTGCTGGCCGCCGCTGCGAGAGAGCGATGAACATCTGGGTAATATGACACCAAATATGATTAAATGGTACCAACATAGTGAAGAATCATTTAATGTATTTATACGTTATATTATATATAAAGAATAAAAAAAGAAAATGGTGAAGGAATTTAAAATGGGTTCCTATATATATACATACATATGTATATATATAAATCTGTTCCAAAAATTGATCGTAGAGGATGTAAATGAGTTCCCCCAAAAAATGGCAGAATAATACAAATAAGACCAAATTTTCCCAACAGGATTGGAAAAATATTAATGACCTAAGAAATAACCCATAATTGATTATAAAGCCCTCAGATAAGGGGAAAATATTGTTTTGATGGACTGGAAAGCTGGATTGTATCCTATGGAAACAGGAATATATAATGGAATTCAGGCATGTGAGCATTTTCTGAGGGATTGACCAGTAGAATGGTATGACCACACATAAATGTTATTGGAAATGTTGAGATACTACTAACGAAACCAGGGAGTGGAGGGTCTAAGGGAGTTTAGAGACCTGCCCAGGCTATCATCCCCTAATTGCCATACTGAAAAATACAAGGAAACCTGGGGGTCTAAGACAAGAGAAAAATGAGCCAAACATGTACTCTCAAACAGTAAGACTGAATGCCACTGAGGTAAAAGGTAAAAACCTCTAAGTCCTACCCAGAGTTAGTAACCCAAAGCATACAACCACTAGCAAAAGTAGGTGAAGCCCAAGGTCCAGAGATGGATTACCATCAAAATCTTGTTAGTGATCTGGTATTATCATCTGGTCATCCAAAGGTAGGGCTAGAAAGTCTCATGAATATTGAGACAACTCCTATGCCCACCAAATAGGACTGGGAAAAACCCAGGTCTCTAAACTCCCTTAGACCCTCCACTCCCTGGTTTCGTTAGTAGTTCTTGAGCAGCTGTCGGCTGCGGGTCTTTCTTAACAACTACACTTTATAGGTAGTTTTTCTAATTACAAAATTTTTTGGATTAGTTTTCTCTTTTTTCTCTTTTTCTCTTTTTTCAAACCCCTGCTCCTGACTTTCCCCACTACACGGTCTGACGTTAGTTTTCATCTCTCTTTAACATGGCTGAACGACAAGGTTTAACTTATGACGATGCAGTCTTCCAGTCAATATTGGACAATATGCCGAGCGTCTTAGAATCACTCCCTTCCTCAGGCTCGACAGACGATTGGGCTAAAGTATTAACATTAAAGAAATCATATTCCAGGACAGCAATACATGGGATTATTATGGCAGAGTACCTACGAGCAAGTTGTGCTCCTCCAGGCCTGATAGTCACTAATGCTCCCAGACTCTTCCTCACTGATAAGTCATTCCTCAAGTATTGGTCTCTGATCACTTGGCAGTGCACCAGGGATTGGCTGATCCTGATTATCAGCACCGCCAAGCGGGTAGCAGATGCTATCCTTATAGAGATCCAGGTCCTAGAAGGACAAATAAAAGAAATTATCACCCCTACACTTTTTAAGAAACAATCTGAAGAGTCCAATAAAAACAACAAGGAGTTCAATGATTCCATCTTGAAAACAAAAATAGACAAATTTAAGAAAGATTTGGACAAGTTCGACATGGGCAGGGTTTATTCCTACACTAGTGATTCGTACAAAGCTCCTGATTTGAGAAAAATGGCAGCGCATACGGCTCCAACTATTCAGGCTCCAGTACGGATTCAGATAGTGACCCTGACATAGCAGGTCCTTCATCATATACAGGTGGAGGACAAGGCCGTCCCACACGCTTTCAAAATTATAGAGGGCAGCAAGCTCAACAACCTTGGTGGCCTCTGACCCCTTGGGGGCATCCAGCTGCTTTTCCATACCCAATGCAGCCCCCTATGGGCCCCTTTCCTGGATACCAAAACTTCGATAGCCCCCCTTTTTTAGGGTTTGGCCCACGCCGATCAAGGGGCAGAAGAAGAAACAACACACCAACCCAGGTACAATGGGAGGACCAAACAGGACCGCATACAGGGACACGGAGCCAGTCTAGTGATCAACCTAAGTAACAAAACCCTCTCCACCCTCGAAGAAGTGGTCTTGAATAAAGGTTTAGGGTATGTGATCACTGACAATGGTGACCCATTTAAACTTCAGACAGAACTAGCCCAATTCTTTCGCAAATCACGTTTGCATTACTTTTTTAGAGACAAAGTGAATCAAGATGGAGAAACAAATGATGATAACACTGGGCTAAGGGCCAAATCATCTTTTCTACCTCCAATACATTCTGTACCGCCCCAAGTAGCTACTTTTGAAAGGACACACACCAGTTCTTTTAAGAATCTATCCAGACTTGAGGAAGAAGCTTTACAGACCTTAGCTCAAGACCCCCTTATCACTATCAAGCCAGCTGATAAGGGTGGATCAATAGTTGTGCAGGATACAGCAGTGTACAGAGCAGAATGTCTCCGCCAACTGAACAACAGCCCTTGAATACAGATCCCACCACAAGACTAGCCCTTGAAATAAAGATCTTGGTTGAAGAAGCCCTTAATGAAGGGTGGATTACGACACGTGAGGCCCAGTTCCAACAAACCCAGAGCCCTACTATGCCTTATTTTTATACTCTGCCCAAGGTTCACAAAACCTTGAGACCACCACCGGGCAGACCAATAATATCTGGTCAGGGTTCCCTTCTAGAGCCCCTGTCTGCATTCATAGACTTTTTTCTTAGGCCCCTGTTGCAGACCATGCCTACATATTTGAAGGACACTAAAGACATTTTGAGGGTGATTCCGGAGATTGGCTTTAACGCAGAGACAGACCATCTTGTCTCGTTAGATGTAGAGTCCCTTTATACTTCCATCCCCCAGGATGAGACGCTTGAGACAATCTTGTCCATCCTGGATGGGGCAAATCTGGAATCAATAACGCCAGTTTCCTTCATCATGGCTCTTGCCAGGATTGCCATGAAAGAGAACTTTTTTAAATATGAGAACACCATATACTTGCAGGTCTCAGGGACAAGCATGGGAAGCATTTTTGCTCCCAGCTTGGCAAACCTATATGTTCACGTCTTCGAACAGGAAGAGGTTCTTACAATCACCAATCCCTTCCATTCACACATCCACTGGTGGAAGCGCTACATAGACGACATCCTCATAGTCTGGCGAGGAGATAAAGAGTCTATTGTATTGTTCCACCAGTGGCTAAACACTCGCAATCAGTTTTTGAGGTTCACATTCGAAAGTAGAAAAGAAAGGATCTCTATTCTTGATTTATCCATCTATGTCACCCCTACTGGCTTAGAAACCGAACTTTATAGAAAACCCATGGCCAGAAACTCACTGCTACTATACGAAAGCCAACATCCGAAAGCCCTGAAGAACAATTTGCCATATGGGCAAGTTTTGCGTATACGGCGTAATTGTTCCACTTCTGAGACTTTTCAGAAACATGCCAAGGGCCTTTCTCGTCAGTTACAGGCTAGACACTACCCAAAAAAACTCATTAAACGGTCGTGGAAAAGGGCGGCCAACAACCACAGGGAGGCACTTTTAGAAGTACCAATTGCTAAACCTCCACTTGACCGGCTCACTTTAGTGACTACGTTCAACACCAAATCCAATCAGTTCCAACAGATTGTGAGACACCATTGGAAAGTCCTGAATTTTGGCAACGACAAGATCGAACAACCCCTTTTCGCATTCAAGAGGTCCAGGAGTCTAAGGGACATTTTGATACATACCAGACCCAGAGAAACTCCTAAAAGAGCAGTAGGGACACTCTGGGACTTGGAGGCAGTTACCGGACACCATCCGTGCGGGAACTGCTCTGTTTGTCCACAGACGTCAAAGGTCACTCAGATAGACATAGGAACAAATCGCCCTTGGGTCCTTAAAAGCTTCTCAAACTGTAACAGCTCAAATTTGATCTATCTATTGACATGTACGTGCCGAGAACAATACGTAGGAATGACTACAAGAAAAGTCCGGACAAGGATGCTAGAGCACAAGAGCGCCTTTAGATGCAGGAAAAGCGTTTCAAAGCTCACTAAACATTTCATTGAACACAATCACACTGAGACTGACTTCACATGGACAGTCCTGGAGAAGCCATTTATACCCTCGTACATCAGGGATATATCAAGGTATCTGTTCATCAGAGAACAGAAATGGATTTTCAGGCTGTCCTCAGATTCTAGAGGTCTCAATGATGAAATACCCTGGACCATGTTGTGACCAGTGTATAACACCTTGATTAGTGTACACAACGTACTTATTTCCTACGAGAGGTATTTTATTCTTGTCTGTACCCACGAGCCATAGTACTGCTTATGATCCTAGCAGCAACAGAGGCTTACACAGCTTCGATATTCTCGAATGCCAATAATAATCCATACGATTATCCGCAACAAAATGACATCAACATTAGCTTCCTCATTAATGATGCGCAAGAGGAATGATATAGTCTAACACTGTAGGCTTTACATTACACGTTTTTTGAGGCTTTAGACGCTGCCATCCTGTCAGTCTTTCTGAACTGTGTTAAGAGGGCTTTTTTTACTATACATCACATACCAATAAAGATACGCGATAGCCCTTTATCTCTGTAATTCCGGTCATGTAGATATTGATGCACTATCTCTTTTTATGGCATCTTATTCATATAACTCAACGAGGGATCGAACTCCCGATGTTTTCCTGATGAAACTACAAATCCCAGACGGATGACGTCATTTTGTAGTCCTTTCGCCGTCTCGCGACATCACGCTGTGTTTGATCGGCGAGCTATTACGATGCCGGCATAAATTGTGGTGCTGTCCCAGTGAGTGAGCATTTTGGATATACGGGGCTCTGAGTGAGTCTTGTTGACTTTTGATCTTAACTTATGAGCCGGATAGTGCCATTTATCTTTGTTATTCATGTTTACACAGAGCGCTCGACAACAGACAATACGAACGCTCTGATTGGTTCTTAGACAAACATACAATCATAGCGGCCATTGGAGGAGACTCTCCTTAAGAGACAACCTTTTGCTCCTCTCCCGTTGCCTCCCCCAAACCTCAGGTATCGACCGAGGTAACGACGGAGAGGTAAGCCGTGGTTTTATCCATGGGTGGGTACTTCAGATGACAGTGTTCGATAGCAGTTAGAGGAGTAAGAGATATCTTCTCTGCTTCTCTCCTTTTCTTTTGAACCTTTTAGCAATCTTTGATTTCTAAGTTAGTAAGTTTGTGGGTGAGCTAAGGAGATAGAGGATTGTGAGAAAAGGGCTCTGAAGCTGAGACAGGTATAAGGGATCTTAAATCTTTGGAAAAGAGCAGTATCTTTTTCCTTGTATTTGAGCAACCCTTTTCTTACCCTTCAGAGCGTGGCCTCCCCTACCCTGAGCTTGGTCCAGGCGAGGTGAGGTATTTTCCCCTCTCTTTATGGGTGAGTAAGGAATCTGTGATGCCTTTTATAATTGAAAAATCTTTTGACATAAATACAGAGTCATACCCAATATATTTACACCATTTTGCATTCCATTGTAGGTGATCAAGATACCATTTGACATGGAGTGATATATATCCTTTATGATTTTACTTTATTCACTGTTTATATGGTTCATATTGGTAGTTTACACCAGCAGTTGCAAAACGACTTTATTAGATCAGAGGCCCTAAAGAATGCCTTGGGAGACAAATCCCCTTTATGGCAGAAACATGTCGGCCCCTAAGCAGATATTTAGTTACACTGCTTCTTTGCGCTGTTCTGGTTTTTAAACAGAAAAAGGCTTACAGCTATTAAAGTTTTTTCGCTGTTTGTTCTTTATTCTACTTTTAACCATCACTACACTCACCTTTTTTTGCACTGCACACAATCCCACTTAGTGATCACACGCATGGTCCTCAAGTAATTGTGGGTTTTTCCCAGTCCTATTTGGTGGGCATAGAAGTTGTCTCAATATTCATGAGACTTTCTAGCCCTACCTTTGAATGACCAGATGATAATGCCAGATCACTAACAAGATTTTGATGGGAATCCATCTCTGGACCTTGGGCTTCACCTACTTTTGCTAGTGGTTGTATGCTTTCAGTTACTAACTCTGGGTAGGACTTAGAGGTTTTTACCTTTTACCCCAGTGGCATTCAGTCTTACTGTTTGAGAGTACATGTTTGGCTCATTTTTCTCTTGTCTTAGACCCCCAGGTTTTTTTGTATTTTTCAATGTTGAGATACTGCCTTACTCACAATGTTTTTATATTCAAAGCCAAATGTTATCTACAACTGCAAGGTACAACCATGAGCACCTCCTTTGACCTCACCTACACACATTTATTTATGGTGTAGTGGTAGAAGGATGTGGCCTGGGCCGAAGAACATGAGGAATTCACCAGGAGAATCACATTATGAATCCGGTTCATAGATGACCTGTTTATCTTGTGGGAAGGAAATGAAGATTAAATAAATGTTTTTTTAGAAGAAAATCAACTACAATGATTTCAACTTACGATTTACACATACACAGAGCTATTTACTCTGTAACTTCCTGGATGTGGAATTGGAAGTAGCCATTGTTCATTAAGAACAAGGATCCAGCGAAAACCAACAATTACCAACTCCTTATTACATGGGAATAGTAGCCATCCGGATGCTTTTAAATGGAGCGTACCATATAGCCAAATGCTAAGAGCTAAGAGAAAATGCACCACAGTCAGTGAGAAAGTAAGGGAGCAACTATTGTATTCACAGAATAATAGCTCAAATGAAAAAAATCACAAAGAGAAAAGATTATTTTTGGAATACAATATGGTTCAACCAAGTATTAAGAGGACCTTTCATAAGCACTGGCATATTCTGGAGAAGAATGAGCATCTCAAGGAAGTTGTGGAGATGCGTCCGTGGATAACATCTAAAAAAGTAAACTCTCTGGGGGATATTTTAACATCCAGTCATTATGACCCTTTAGAAAGAACAGATGAATTGGCTCTCTGTGAACGTGGGAGGGTTTATCAAATGCAGTTCTTGTAAGGCATGTAAGTATGGATCAAGTAGCAGGAGCTGTCGGACTTTTGAAGGCCTTGAGGTGATAATCAATGATAGAATCACTTGCAATATAGACTGTCATTTATGTGCTCAAATCTGAATGGGATACGTGGGCAGTACTATTAACAATTTGAAAGTAAGATATTTACAACATATAGGAGCCCAAGAAAATGGTGATAAGAGTTAGCACATGGCCGGCCACTTTGAGCAGTATCACAATCACTTGTTGGCAACATTCACTGTGGCATTAAACATATTCGGGCCCACCCAAGGGGAGGTAATACAAAAAAGAACTGAGAAAGCAAGAATCATGACTAATACTATCATTAGGAATACCTTAGGGCCTCAATACTGGTGCTGAATTGTATGTTCATTTGTGATTATGAGATCTATTGGAACTCCTGCTTTTTAGCTCTGAGCAAGAGACTGTGACATATGAGAAGAATCTTGTTACTTGGAAATGGTTTTAAGTACCCTGTCTCCTGTTTAGGCATACTGTTGCATCTCAGAAGCCTTCACCCCTCTTTTCAGTCCCCCTTTGCCCATGTGTGCATTTAATTGCTATTCTTGAGGGATACCATGACAATCCATGATTAATATGGGGTGATGCCTCTATGATGGCCTTGTAGTACCCAGGCATAAAATGGACATAATGGAATGCTCCTCTAAAAGTGATTTGGGACATCACGCTTGAGTTGTTTATCAGGTCTGAGAAACGATTTTTAGTTACGTACAGTATATTTTGTTAATTTTATGCACTTTATAAATATTATGTACTTTGTATAGAATTGTATTGTACGATTTTGATGTCATGCACTCTATGGATAGACAACATTCTCTGCTGGACTCTATCTTCTCAGGAATCATATTGTACCCAGTAGCACTTTGGAAGATCTAGAATTGTAAGAATTGTTACAATCATATAGTGTGTGTGCACTTTATGAGCACTATTCACTTTATGTATTTGGATACTATCATGATGCATCATGCACTTTACAGCACCTTGAAGTGCAAACAAATATTACATCAAATGCTCTTGTTTTGAATTACATAGTACCCTAAAAGATTTGGATGGATCTAGTACAATAAGATACCTTAGGGCTATGCACTGGGCACGTTATGATTATGCACTGTGCGCTTACGGGCAGTATGCACTTTATTTAATTGACTCGTATTAGGACTCATCTGGTGCTTCAGATTAATTTTTGGTGCTCTAGAATCTTACAATAATTGCTATTGGTATCTGGGGCAAGTTACAAAATGGAGGATTTGATATGGAGTGACAGCTCCAGTTGATCCTTTTATATGCCTCCTGTCCATATACTTAAATAGAGGATTGTGTGTTTTAACAAGTACCTGATATTTAAATGTATACCATGAATTTGTGACACAACTGGAATTAGGGAAATCCTTGAGGATAATTTTATCTCAATTTACGATCAAATGCATTTTATGATGAAGATATTTCGAAATTATTGAGTGAAACTATATTAGTTTGTTCCTCAAAAATGAATTTTCTTGTCAAATATAGAGATATGGGTTACAAAATCGAACCCTTCATCAATTGTGAAAGATGAAGTGCCTCAATAGCTATGTTCGGATTGGAAAACTGGGGGATAAATAGATATTGGAGGTACTTATATTTGAATTTGCATTGACCAAAAAATGGTGAGCATAACTTGCCAGTATAGGATACCAGTATAGGATAGGTAGGATTGTCGCTCTAGTGTTTAAGGGTCATCAAGGTGGAGAAAGGACTAGTAGTGTCTGCGAGACCCAGTTGAAGGCATGAGATTAAACGCATCAATCAATTCATTTTAATTATTCTGTGTAATGGGAATATTTGGTGTTCACATAATAAAATAGAATTTGCACAAATACCTCCTGGATGCCAATAATCTGCCGATAATCTGTGCTATGCCCTGTCTTGGTGATTCGAGAAGAGAACGCCACGAAGGAGCATATATATGGAGAATGCATCCTAAAAGCTTTGGCAACTTGTGTAACTGTATAATATAGACGGTAGCCATGCCGTGAGGATTTCGCCATCGCAGGGAGCTAATGAGGGCCGGAGGCTCTGGATGTCCTGTGCCGCCTTCGGTCCATCAGGATGGCTGAATATAATTTAACAACGTTTTTTTGCTTTCCCTGGTCAGCCCACTAATGGTGAAATTGTAAATATATTTAGAGTGGACATTGTTTCTTTATTACGACCGACGAGGGTGATGTAAAAACTGCTGCTCCCATAATGCAATTCTGTGATACTACGAGGCCCCACCTGAAGGCAATAAAAGGGATATGCAGTATTTGGCAGCAGTCTTTGCCTTTTATTTGATGTCGCTCTGCCTGTGACAAAGGACAGTGTATGTCTGAAACGCTTAAGGCAACCTTATTTACCAGGGATCTGCAGACTGTGTTGTTGCCTGAATATTTCCGATGGAGAGTGCATTCTAAAAGCTTTGGCAACTTGTGGAACAGTATAATGTAGACAGCAGCCAGGCCGTGAGGATTGCACCACCGCAGGGAACTAATGCGGGCCGGAGGCTCTGGATGTCCTGAGCCGCCTTCGGTCCATCGGGATGGCTGAATATAATTTAACAATGTTTTTCTGCTTTCCCTGGTTAGCCCACTAATGGCGAAATTGTAAATATATTTAGAGTGGACATTGTTTCTTTATCACGACCAACGAGGCTGATGTAAAAACTGATGCTCCCATAGTGCAATTCTGTGATACTACTAGGCCCCACCTTAAGGCAATAAAAGGGATATGCAGTATTTGGCAGCAGTCTTTGCCTTTTATTTGATGTCGCTCTGCCTGTGACAAAGGACCGTGTATGTCTGAAATGCATAAGGCAACCTTGTTTACCAGGGATCTGCAGACTGCGTTGTTGCCTGATTATTTCCAATGGAGAGTGCATCCTAAAAGCTTTGGCAACTTGTGGAACAGTATAATATAGACGGCAGCCAGGCCGTAAGCATTGCACCACCGCAGGGAGCTAATGCGGGCCGGAGGCTCTGGATGTCCTGAGCAGCCTTCGGTCCATCAGGGTGGCTGAATATAATTTAACAACGTTTTTCTGCTTTCCCTGGTCAGCCCACCAATGGCGAAATTGTAAATATATTTAGAGTGGACCTTGTTTGTTTATTACGAACTACGAGGCTGATGTAAAAACTGCTGCTCCCATAATGCAATTCTGTGATACTACGAGGCCCCACCTGAAGGCAATAAAAGAGATATGTAGTAATTGGCAGAAGTCTTTGCCTTTTATTTGATGTCGCTCGGCCTGTGACAAAGGACAGTGTATGTCTGAAACGCGTAAGGCAACCTTATTTACCAGGGATCTGCAGACTGCGTTGCTGCCTGATTATTTCCGATGAAGAGTGCATCCTAAAAGCTTTGGCAACTTGTGGAACAGTATAATATAGACGGCAGCCAGGCCGTGAGGATTGCACAACCGCAGGGAGCTCTCTATATATATATATGTATATATGTATGTATATATATACAAACGAAGATCCCTGCAATCACAGCAGGAAAAAGCAAGCCACTCCAGTTTTCAAAGGTGAAAGTATGACAGGTTTATTCTTGGCAACAACAGACGTGTTTCGATCTCCAACGAGATCTTGGTCACATAACCTCTTGCCAGTTCCACGTATATTTAAAGATGCAGTGATGTGATTCGCGCAGTGTGCAGTGAAACAACCTAGAAAACAATACTTTGGTGAGTTCACATGCCAAGCAAATAATCACTGTTAACATCACAGATACTTCTGATTAGCATTTCAAAGGTATACCATAGTATGAAATCATAATACATATACATTAGAAATCTGTCTCCATGATTAGTGTTTTTACTCGCATTTACTGAATCATGGGTGTACTACCCCTAAGTTGCGCGAAGGGGCGTCGCTTATCTAGGGTGATGTACCCTATCACTCATAAAAGTGTTCACAACAGTGAGTTTGTACGAAGCCTTTTGCAAGTTTGCGTAATACCTGTAATTTACACAGTGAGATAAATGGGTAAGAGTGCGTGTTGTAGCTGATAGTGAGGGAGGCTCTCTCGCTCAGTAATGACTGACATGTTGTGCACCCAGTGCTTTGACTCAACCTCCAACTACATAGTAAATTAATCCTTTAGCCCTGTCTGAAAAACATGTAGAGTGATGCCACAAAGTATGTGAGGTGCTGTGTATGCCGGTACCTCTAATGTGACCAAAAGATATGGAGAGATGATAGTTCCTAGGAACATGCTTCCATCTCTTGTGCTCTTAGCAATATCTTGGTGGCTATCCTCCTTCTGTGTTGTTTGATCAATCTGTTAAAAAATGTAAAAGACAGAGACTGTTAGTATCATTATATCAGTTACCCCTTACTCACATCATAGTATAGTACTCGACATTTCATTTGACACCATAACCTCAGGATCTAACACTTGCATTGACAGTTTAGTAGTACATGTCATATTGCATAAGGTACTTCACCGCAACAGTGGTTATCAACAGAGCAGACAACAGTGGTAACTCAATGGTACTAATAAAATAATACGTGAAATTCAAAAATGGAGACTGAATGGGAACTGATTGGGTTGGTTGACGGGAAGCATCATTATATTACAGATGTACGTATAATTCCTCATCATTGTTCATTCGAGTGGGGAACTTGCTACCTGACAAAAGGATCAGTCTGGACTCAAGTCTGCGTAACACTAATACTCGGTTCCGTCCTCTATGGTGTTTAGGGATCGTGGCTAGGCCAAAGTATTTGGCTTTAGTCCAATCGCCCTCATGTGCCTCATTGAAATGTCTGGATGTACTCTAACTGAAGTCGCGGTTTGTCACCGCTCTCCAATGCTCCAAGATTCTTTTCTTGGCTGGGAATATTGTTGAACCGACATACCATTTCCCACATGGACAAGTGTTGTCATGGACCATGAAATCTGTCATACATGTGATCGGCCTAGTTATTTTCCATTTCCTTTTAGATCTCTGTAATGTTACTTCCCTCACATTCTTGCTGTGGCTACAGGCTTTGCATTTGCTGAATTTGTAAAAGCCTCCCCTTTGTTCGAGCCATGTCTTTTTATTGCTTTGTAGGTGGGTGTTGACTAGAATGTCCTTAAGGGACGAACTTTTCCTGAAGGTGACAGCTGGTGAGTGACCTAGCTTTACCTCAAGTAATGGGTCTTGTGTGCGGATATGCCATCTTTTATCAAGTATAGTCCTCAAATCACCTGCCTGTGTGCTGTACATGGTTATGAACCTGACTGGTGTTCCTGCTTCTTCCAGTTTGTTGTTAACCTTAGGTGGTTGGAATAAGGCGTCATCGCGACTGACGGTGTCAGCTTTGGTGATACCCCTCTGTAGCATTTTGGTTAGGTACCCTCTGTTCTTGAACCTCTTAACCATCTCCTGTTTGGTTTTCTCATATGGGGCTTCAGTACTGCAATTGTGATTAGCTCTAAGGAACTCGCTGTAAGGGACGCTCCATCTGCTGTTGGGGGGATGGCAGCTGGCTGAGTGGAGGATGGAGTTCCCTGCGGTCTTTTTCCTGTATAGGTCTGTTGTAATTCTGCCTTCACTAATGGTCAATCTGATGTCAAAGAAATCAATACTTTGCTGACTGTGCTGCATAGTGAATTTTAAATTGATGGTATTACAATTCAAATGATCAACAAACTCAAGGAGATCACATTCATTGCCCTCCCACTCGAAGAACACATCATCAATAAACCTTGGCCACAGTCCTATACTATTGGACCAGGGTTCCATCTCTTCACTCCATAGGACATGCTTCTCCCACCAGACTACCACAAGTTTGGCATAGCTGGGGGCGAATCAGGTACCCATTGAAGTGCCCTGTAGTTGTTTGTACCACTTCCCGTCAAACATGAATACATTTTCTGTCAGGCATATTTCGATCATCTGTAAGATCATGCGTGTATGTTCCAGAAATGTAATATTCCTTGCTTTTAGGAAGTGTTGGCATGCTCTAAGGCCGTCTGCGTGTCTTATGCTCGTATAAAGGCTTTCGAAGTCTAGGCAGACCTTTCAGTATTCCCTCTCCCAGTGAAGATTTTGGATTTTCTGTAGAAAATCCTTAGTGTTCCTAAGGTAGGAGTTCAGGTCTTGTACATATGGGAAAAGGAAATGGTCTGCAAATACAGACATTTTCTCCAATATGCTTTTTTGGAGGACACAATAGGACGGCCGGGAGTGTTGTCAGGATCTTTATGTACCTTTCGTAAAAGGTAAAAGGAGGGTGTGGTAGGTGTTTCATTCAATAGGAACTGCCTCTCGTCCCAGCTTAGGAGTTTGTTGTCAAGCCACTCTTTAAGGAGCTCATGATATCTGATTTGTAAGGTGTTCAGGTATGTCAGGTAAGGTGTTTTTCGTAGCATGTTGTGTTTCTCAGTTGTCCTAGGCCTTCCCGTATGTACTTGTCCCTCTCCATCACTTCGATGTTCCCTCCCTTAACTGATGTTTTGATGACAATTTTATCATCATTTGAAGACAGGAGACTTCCTCCCATTGCTCTTTACTGATGTTTTCCATTCTGGGGCTAGTTTCTGTGAGTTTAAGTACATCATTGCCTACAGTCTCGTGAAAAATCAATGTTGTCTTTGGGTGTTTGTGGCACATACCTCGATGGTGCTCTGAATTTCGTCAGGCTGGGTGCCCCAGTGTCAATGCCCAATGTGTGTAGAGCAGCAGTGTCATTGTGTGTCTGGTCAAGGGGATTCTGGGAACTGGTGGGTTCTGACGTTTGTTCTTGTCAATTCTGCATGATATTTAATGTGGGGATGTCTGCGATAGCTAATGTGGGTAATTCATTGCTGCTTAAACTAGGTGAAATCATACTCCTGGTATTTACATTCCTCCGTATTGTGTGCATTTTAAACAATTTTACCTCATGTACAAATTGGTACAAGTCAATGCTTGTTTGAGCATAGTTTATGGGTGCATCAGGGAAAAAGGATAGGCCTAATTTTAGAACTTGTTCTTCAATTTCAGTTATGACTCTGCCTGAAAGGTTCATTACCGTCAGTTGCTGTGTGTTGTCCTCCATTACTTCCTCTTTGTGTTCTGGCTCCTTGTTTCCAAACCCGTGTTGCTGTTCTTTTCCTTGCCTGCAGCATCTTTTTTGGCTCTCGCGTTGGCACCTCTTCCTCTGGGTTTCCCCCTAAACGATTGTTCCTGATTTCTTTGTATGAGGCGTAGTTCCTCGGAAAAAGAAGACAATTCCCCTTGATTTGATGTGCTGCTGTCAACAGATTATTGATCTGAGCTCAGATCCGTGATGATCCGTCTGTACCGTTATCTGCTACACCCAGCGCTCTGTATTTTGCCATATCAGCTCTTGTTTTATCGAATTTTCTGGCAAAAGTCATTATCCGCCCGGTTCGGTAATCACTCACGCCTCACTGGAATTTTGTCTCCTTTCTCTTGACCACTCTCTTTTCAAAAGACTTAATTCTTTCATCGACGGGCTACTCAGTGTAGGTATAATAAAAATCCGTAGTCCTCGAGGGATTCTGTTAACTGCAAGATAGTTTTGCAGAGAGGTGGCCTCCCACCATCTGCTCGTTTCTTTCTTGCGTAGCCTCTCAAGCTGGTTTCCCTTTTGTTCAATTGTTGACTTAGTTTGCGGCGCTGCCTGTTGACTGCCATCATTCCCCACTGTTTCGGTGTTTCTTTTGAAGATCACGTTAGCGGACGCTTCCCGTCCTTTTAATCACTATTCTGCCATTTCCAACTCTGTTACTTCCTGTCGAAAGTCAATTAACCTCAAAACCACACTTACGTAAACAGTTTACTGGCGGACTCTGGCGTGCCTGTGACCCCGCTCGTGTACCAATCCGTTACACGGGCGGTGATTTAAATGGGATAGCAAAGTTCTTTTGTGAGCGTTTGTCGGACGCTCACGTCTTTTCTCAATCCCTGTGCTGGTATGTGGAGCTCCAGCTCCTGACGGGTCACAGCCGGCGGGCATATTCAATCGGTTTCCAAACGGCGTGCTGGTGGGAAAACACTGCCCTTCCTTTCGAGTCGGGGCTCATTAGCGGATATATATATATATACAAATAGAAACATTAACTATACAATAAAATGTCACATGAATGGATGAATGGAATAGAAAAATATGCATATTGTTCATGTATCCTAATGTAATGTACCTTTAGTATCAACAATGCAGGTGTTTCTAATCAAAAATGCAGTCAAAGGTGAGTAAGAGAGGTGACTGAGGGTATATAAAAAGTCAAAAGTCAAAAGATTTTTATTTGTTTTGGTACTCTACTGAGGACCACAAATTTAAAAACAATTTACATGAAGATAAATCAACAAAAATTAGTATAATATTAGAAAAGACTTTAGAAATTTGTAAAAATTATAACAAACCTATTCGCTGGGTGGTTGTTTGCCCAATAATAACACATTTTTTACTGTAGAAATTCTACATTGGCGATATATCGGGTCAAGATATCTTGCCCGTGCTGAAACTATGTTAGGATGAGTACATACGAATAAAATCTGCTCAATATTCTGATCGCCTCCTTGACAAAATTTACATATCGGGGAACCAGCTAGTGACCATCTAGAGGTAAAGGTTGACACAGGTAAAATACCTAAGCGCAACATTGTTATAGCCCTTCTTGCACCATGTGTAAGGGAAAACCCTATATATGGCTGTACTTGCTTGTATTCCAATGTCTCAGTATAGAGTTTATATGTAGCTAACTTACTACAATATGCAAAATCAAGATCAAAGCTCAATCTAGATGTAAAGCATTTTAGAAAGAGTTTCAATTGGGAGGTTGACCAGGTGAGCAAAATGTCTTTAGTAAGTTTGGCAATTTCAAATGCCGCTGACATATTCCTGTGAAAGTTAAGCTTTGATGCGTCTAATTCGAATATCTCAGTTTTTAGCAAGGAACGCAATGATCCTTCCTTTGCGTGCAGGATATTATAAGCCCATCTGATGACGTTGGCAACAGCTGTAGCATAAGAGCTTGTTAATGAAAATTCCAGTCTTAGGGCTTGAACAGGTGTTGATTTTGAAACCTTTAAGATTTTTTTCAAAATTTTCCCTTCGGTTAGGTCCATATAAGACCATTGCTTTATTGGTATATGCTCAGTGGCATAAGATAAAACCGGAGGAATTTTTGCTCTATACACTTTTAACAATGAAGAGAAGTGCCTATTTCCTGTGGCAGAATACAATCTGGAAAGAGCGCCGGCGTGTAGTTCTGATTTTCTCTTTAGATTGTTTATCTGTTTTGTATTTTGTAAGTTCTTTGAGAAAATCCTGCCGAGGTAAGTATATTCATCAACCTCTTCTACTCTTACCCCGCCTAGCTTCCAACTGTATTTTACACTTTGTTTCCTACCAGTAAAAGCTACCACTTTGGTTTTTGTTAAATTTGGAATTAAAAAATGGTCCTTTGAGTAATCATTTAAAATATCCAGTAGCTTTTGCAAGCCAAAGGGTGTAAGGTCCAACATTACAATGTCATCTGCGTATAGCAGAGCGTGAACACTATGTGAAGCAATCTTAGGAGGCAGACTAGAGCATTGTTGCAAATGGTGTGGTAAATCACTAAGATATAGTGAAAATAATATTGGTGCTAAAAGGCACCCTTGTTTGAGGCCATTAGCAGTTCTGATCGATTTGGTTAATCCTTTTTCACTCCCCATTTGCACCTGGGACCAAGTGTTGGTATGGAGATTAATTATAATCTGCAACAGATATTCCGAAATTCCCAGTCTCCTTAACTTTTTCCACAGTGTAGGTCTGTCTACGCGATCGAAAGCTGTAGAATAGTCAATGAACGCAGCGTACACTGGTTGTGATTTTCGTACGATGTATTTATCTAAAATAGTCTGGAGAATTGAAATATTGTCAATAACAGAATGGTTTGGTCGAAAGCCTGCTTGGTACATAGGTATTAAACCCTGCGAGAAGGCCCAGTCTTTTAGTCTATCCAAAACCTCTGCGGCGAAGATTTTTCCTGTAGCGTCCATCAACGCTATTTGGCGATAGTTGTCCGCGGTATTTTTACTCCCCTTTTTGTAAATGGGAATTATAATACTCCCCTGCCACGACTTTGGTATTCTCCCAGTGTTGAAGATATAGTTGAAGAGCTGTAGTAACATCTGACTCCATTCTTTAGGATCTGACTGCAAGACCTTAATGGGTATTTGGTCAGGACCTGACGCGGCGGTACTTCTTGCTTTTCTGATATGCATTTCTATGGAAAATGCTGTAGTATTTGCTATCTGAATAGTTTTATTTTCTATAATAATAATATCAGTGGCTTTTCTGTCTGGTTTGATTAGATTTACCTTGTATAGGTCGGTTAGATAGATTTCCCATTCCTGCGGTGGAACTGGTATAGCATGTAGTTTCTCTTTTGTTCCTGTCATTTTGTCAATTAGGGACCAATATTTTCTTTGATTGTATTTTTTAGCCGCTACTTGGATATCAACCCAATTTTTGTCCTGCAACATTCTTTTTTGGCTGTTCTTCTCTCTTCTCAATTGATTTTTTAGTTTGTTAATTTCTTGTTGAATTACAGGTGAAAATTTCAAGTATTGACCTCGGATGAGTTTGTTGAGCATTTTCGAAGTCAAAGTTCTCCTGGTTATATTTTTGTTGTTCTTCTTGTAATTTCTATTTTTGTCTTGTCTTATCCTATCTAAGAGAGCTCTCTGGAGATTGTTGATAATACTTTCAAAGTTTGTTATTTGGTCACCAGAATGTATGCTGGTTAGAAGTTGACTATGTGTAATCATTTCGGTGATATTGTCCAGAGTCGCCGAGTTCCAAAAGATCCGTCTCTGGATGTTATTAATTTCAATATTACTTTTATGGAACATGATTCGGTTTGTCGAGCAGGAATTAACCAACCAACCAGTATTTAAATGTAAGAGAGCATGGTCGCTTTCATCTGAAAAGTTGATACTCAAATATGAAACTGTGTCCACTAGCTCCATGCCACAGATTATATCGTCAATAATTGATAAAGTTCCTTTTCCTCGTCTTGTAAAAGACGCCGGTATGTCTCCGTCCACATTGCCATTCAGAATTGTCCCATTTAGGTTTGCCAAACATGCTAATAGCAATTTTCCTCTCTTGTCTGAAGCTTTTCCTTTGGGGAATATTGGGATAGATAATTCCAGCGATTCTTCTTCGTAGAGTTTAGCCCATTTTTCTATCTCGACATTAGAAATGTTTCCATTCAGGTCGCCCATGATTAAATAAGACATATTTTCTCGGTCTTCGATTATCTGTGCAATTGCTTCCATGGTTTCCACAAAAGTGACATCCTGGTTGGTGCCGGGGGGGACATACATGTTAAAGAGTAGAAAGGCCTTTTTTTGGTCTAGATTATGTATCATCAGCGAAACCTTAATACATTGGAAGTTATCAGAATTTGACTCAACAACTTCTTGGGTCCATAAATGATCCTCACTCAACAAAATTGCCAATCCACCCTTTGCGTGGCCTCGGTTTGTAGCTGTAGCTGGAATATCATAGACATAGTAGCCCATCTGATAGAAAGATTTTGTTGACCATCTTTCCTGCAAAGCCAAAATATCAGGATGATTTTTGAGCGCTTCCTTCATTTTATTATTTGTTTTCACGGCTATATTCCATGAAGTGATCTCTAAACCATTGTTAAACAGTAGGTTGTTGATGGTAAAATAATTTATTACTGTTTAGTATCTCCGGGACCCAAGCCCAAGACTTTATTGATTTTTTGTCCTCTGTTGCTTCCAGGTCTTGGCTCCAGACTTTTCTCTCGCCTTTATTCACATGAATTTTCAAAATTTCCTTTCTTGAGCTAGTTGATCCTAAATCATCATGATTGGAATTATTTGAATAACAATTCTCATTTGGGGTATTCAAGTTAGTGCCTAGGAGGCCGGTAATCCTTTTCTTAAATTTAATTTCCTTCGGTAGATATCTTTCGATAACGTCATAACCACATTTATGTAGTATTTCTTTTTCCTTTATAATAATCCCGGGAAGTACTGATGACCAAAATGCTACTTCCGCTATTTTACAATTTTCTTTTATAGGAAAGGTCACCAGATCTATTTCTTTGCTGGTTATAGATTGTAAAGAATGTATTTGCTGTAGAAGATTAATTATCCTTCCTCGATTTAATGGCAAATTATCGATTGGAAAGAGTTCTTCAAATTGTAGACGGTTAGTCGAGATTTGTTCACCGCCTAGAGGCATCTTATTATCTTTTTCACTTAATTCCTTGTTTGTCTGTCCTGCTCTTTCAGTAAATGTGGAAGGTATATATTCATTCGCTCTATAATTCAATAACTTTACTGATTGTATATTTTTTCTAACACTAGTTGCCTCTTCTGTGGGAAAGTTAGAAATTATTTTTTCGTCTTGTCCCTCTTGATTTTTTTGAGGAGTGATTATGTTTTTGAATTTTAGCTTTCGGGATTTCGTTTTATTAATTCTTCTTAGCGGTTTCCTTCTTCTACTTTTTCCCTTTTTTTCTTCATTGATTTTTGTTTGGGAGATCTTGTCATCTCCAACTTCATCAAAGTTAGTTTAGTGAAGTTTCCTTGTTCTTCCTTATCGGACCCAGTCTTTTGCAAGTTTATTTTATTGGAAACCGAAAAAATAGGGTACTGTTTGACAGTAGGTAAAGGCTCCTCTCTAAAAAGTTTCTTCAAGGAGTATATTTTAACATCCTTAAGATTTTTCCGGATTTTCTTATTTGGTTTTTCTAGTATTATTACATCTAATGTTTGGGTACTAATGTCACCTTTTATTTGAGGCTCAGAGCTTGTGATGATATTAGAAGAAATATTGTAGTTATCCTGCTTCGCATCGGTTTTCTGTTTATTATTATTTATTACATCAGCGAGTTCTTTTTTCCTTTTTCCTTCTACTAAGAACTTTAATATGCCAATTTGGACATCTAAAGTTTGATCAGAGTTTTCCAGGATATGACCTAGAAAAGAAAGAACCGATTCCAATATTTCCTGTAGGGTATAAAGAGCTTTTGATATAGGTGTTGCAGTATTTGTTGAGTTAATGTTTTTGAGAAGAAATGGGTCCAAAGAAGAATCAAGGACTATTTCGTGTTCTAATGATTTTTCCTGGGACCTGGTGAATGACTTATCTGGATTTGACTGAAGATCTAAAATATTTTCCATCGACTTCATGTCATTTCCGTAAGGATCCTCAATACAAGAAAGGCTACCTATTCGTTTTATAGGTGTTAGGGATGTTAAATGTAAGGTCTCGAGATTCGGGATTTGTGATTCCTGTGTTGAGGATAATGTCTTTTGGTTGGATTCAAGACCCAATACGCTAGAATTTTGAATAATTTGATGGACCAGGAGGGGCAACTCTGTTACCTCCTTGGTTTTTGAAGTGTCAATATTTGTCGAAAATTCCCCTATCTGAGTGGGAGCTTGCTTTTTTGGTGATAAGGCTGAAAAGTAATTACTAATTGCCGGGGTTCCAGTTATCCGGCCATGTTTGAATGCTTTGTCAGAAGATTTTCTGACTGCTTCCTCAGTTCCCATTCGCTTCATGAATATTGTACGAGATCTTAGCTTTTTAAAAGCCATTTTACTTTCCTAAGATGAATTTGCGAGGTATAGGTGATACTTCCTTCTCTGTTGTAGATTGATAAGCCAACAGCTCAGAGAGTCGTCTCCCCGTTTGCAGAGTCAGATAGATAGATGTTACACTTACCGCACTGTTGCGGGTTGTTACTGGACCCTACGATACCAGAATCTAATAGGTCTCAGTTAAATAGTGAAAATGTAAATGGAAATAAGCTGGCCCGTCCCGTCCTAGTACGTCCCCGGACGGCCACAGACGGCCCGCCCTTTGCCCGGGCTTCGCCCCGTGCTCCGTCCCGCGCGCGTCCCGCGATGCGCGTTGCAGCGTTTAATTAAGTAGTGTGTTGGGTTATGGGCTGGATTCCAAAGGTGTTACCTTCACAAACATACAAGACGGAATCCTGACCTGACAGGACTACGTATCCCAGAATCCCAAGGCCATGTGACCAAAACTATAACCAATGCCCACAGCAACATGGCTGTTGTTGCCAAAAACGCCAGTTGCAACGAGCCTGACATAGCGCACTGAGGACTTCTGAATTTAAATCTATCCCCGTTTTGCTAAAGGTAAGAACCAGTTGCCACAATCAGCCTCTTAGATAAAAACAAATGCGAGCGCAGGACATCGACTAACATGCACTGTCCTCACTCAATAGAATGATGTGGAACCGCGCCGTTTTTTGAAGAGACAAGAGACTCGTCCACCGAGGGAGGCTTCCCTCACAAGGTACTTTAAATGAAAGCGTTTTAAAACAACAACACAGAAATATGACAATTAGACGCACAAACGACTTTCTTCTTACATACAGGGACACCATCGTTGTGAAAACAAAAATACAGTCAGCCACAGACCCAAAAGACGAAAAAGAAACAGATCTAATAGAGACTGACGCCAAGAACAGCGGCGCTGTTACCAGGTACGAACGATAAATATTAGAAAACAGCGCAGGCACTACTCAGAGCGCATTACCCTAATAGAACATCACTCTCTTACAGAGTTCGCAGCAAAACCAAAAAGAAAAGGAAGCTGTTGAACCCTTTGGATCCGGCTACACTTACGCTAAAGGTATACCACTGTCATGGACTAAGGGCTTAAGATGGATAAATGGGTCAAAGCAAAAAATTAAAACGTTCTTCTCTTTTTTGCACAAAAAATCTTTTAGAGAAAAGAACGAAGTGAAAAGGCCCTGATGAGACCTCGTTTATTGAGTTAACGGGTCGAAACGCGTCGGCAGCAAGAAGGCTACAAAACATATAGAAATTACTGAGATATAACAAACATTGATTGATTTGTATCCATCAGCCTTCTCGTAGATTCTTTCAAAAGAATCATCATCTCTTTTTTTCACTATTGGATATATGTTATCACTGTAAATAACGTGCAAAGTTTTTTACTTTAATGTTTTTCTCATGTCTATTTTGTATGACTTAATGTGTTTGAAAATAATGTGTTGTTATTTGTGAATCTTTACATTTTGATAGATTAATATATGTGTCGTGTTTTTCTCATACACAACTATCGTTTGACTTAAATGAATAATAAAGTAAAGGGCTAAACTAATTAAGCCCACATAATCAGAAACAGTCCTGATTATTGTTACTCTAATAATAAGTAAAAACTAAAGGTGTGAGGGTCAATTTGTATGTTCATGTTGATATAGATGGTCCAGCCCCTCACATGACCCAGGACCTAACTCCTTTTACTCTAGCGGGTTATGGGGTGTGGCACTGGGAGGGGGCGCGGCTCACGCGGGAAGAGGACCCAGCTGAAGGTGTTGTATGCTGGTCCTCGCAGTCCCGGGGCCGGCGCCTCTCCCTCCTCTGCGGCCACAAAGTTGATTACAGCCTTTCAGGCAAGTCCAGCAGCAGAAATGGCACCTTGTCAGCTACTCCAGTAGCGAGGGGAAGGCAAACACAGCAACAGCAGCTTCACTTAGGCGAGCGGCTCCCGCGAAGCGGGGGCCGCGAGAAGTTATCGGTGCTTAGCTGGGGGCGTGACACTGGGAGGGGGCGCGGCTCACGCGGGAAGAGGACCCAGCTGAAGGTGTTGTATGCTGGTCCTCGCAGTCCCGGGGCCGGCGCCTCTCCCTCCTCTGCGGCCACAAAGTTGATTACAGCCTTTCAGGCAAGTCCAGCAGCAGAAATGGCACCTTGTCAGCTACTCCAGTAGCGAGGGGAAGGCAAACACAGCAACAGCAGCTTCACTTAGGCGAGCGGCCCCGCGAAGCGGGGGCTGCGAGAAGTTATCGGTGCTTAGCTGGGGGCGTGGCACTGGGAGGGGGCGCGGCTCACGCGGGAAGAGGACCCAGCTGAAGGTGTTGTATGCTGGTCCTTGCAGTCCCGGGGCCGGCGCCTCTCCCTCCTCTGCGGCCACAAAGTTGATTACAGCCTTTCAGGCAAGTCCAGCAGCAGAAATGGCACCTTGTCAGCTACTCCAGTAGCGAGGGGAAGGCAAACACAGCAACAGCAGCTTCACTTAGGCGAGGGTATATTACGTTTAATAGCTAACTGTTGCTGTTTTCACTCTATCGAGGCGACCCCACATTCATTCCCAGAGCTAATCTGTAGAAAAAAGAAGAATAGGACTTTATAAAAGTACCGAACATAAGCAATAACCATACTTGGAATCTAGGGTTGTCCTCTGTTTCTTTGTGTTCCAACTGAGAGTGGATACCCTATCGATAAACCGAGGACATTTTGAGAAGGTATCTTGTTGATGGGCTTCAGTGCACCCACACTGCTGAAACTAAAGGACAAGAATACTGGCTGCCATCTGAAACTACTGAAAACTGAAAAGAGCAAACACTGGCCAATGTTTAGCAAGTAATGACCTCGTCAGTGCCGGTTGCTCAACCCGCCGCGTGGCTCCTCCCGAGGTCACCTGGTCCCCCTGCCGCCACCACCTGCTCAATTGCTGCCTGCCTCCGCTGTGCCCCTGCCTGCGGTCGTCTCCCTGCGTTGTCTGTGTTTTGCCGCCTTGCCTCTGCTGTTCCCTGTCTGCGTCCGTATCCCCGCGTTGTGTGTGTGTTTGCCCGCTGTCCCCTGTCCCCCTGACTCTGTGCCCCCGTCTGTCCACCGTTTAGCCCCCTGCCTTGGTTGTACCCCCTGTCTGTCCGCTGTTTAGCCCCCTGCCTTGGTTGTACCCCCTAGTGCTTCAGCCGCTGCTACCCCGCGGCCCGGCCCCCTCGACATCTCGGCCCTCTCCCATTCGCCACCCCGCTCCCACCTCCCAGCTGCTCCTCCCTCCCACTGGGCACTTAAGGACTCGGCCAGGCGACGGGGAGCTGTGACCAGCCTGACCTCGTCAGTGCCGGTCACTCAACCCGCCGAGTGGCTCCTCCCGAGGTCACCCGGTCCCCCTGCCGCCACCACCTGCTCGTTGCTGCCTGCCTCCGCTGTGCCCCTGCCTGCGGTCGTCTCCCTGCGTTGTCTGTGTTTTGCCGCCTTGCCTCTGCTGTGCCTGTCTGCGTCCGTATCCCCGCGTTGTGTGTGTGTTTGTCCGCTGTCCCCTGTCCCCCTGACTCTGTGCCCCTGTCTGTCCGCCGTTTAGCCCCCTGCCTTGGTTGTACCCCCTGTCTGTCCGCCGTTTAGCCCCCTGCCTTGGTTGTACCCCCTAGCGCTTCAGCCGCTGCTCCCCCGCGGCCCCGCCCCCTCGACATCTCTGCCCTCTCCCATTCGCCACCCCGCTCCCAACTCCCAGCTGCTCCTCCCTCGCCCCGCCCCTCCACTCTCCATTTATGGCAGAGTCCGCGCGTACGCGCAGCGGGTGCGCCGATTGTGCGCCCAGCGCCAGATCCCCTGGCCCCCGCAGATGCCAGCCCACCCGACGGACTTACGGCGCTGCCTCCCTCAACGCACTCAAAACCGGCGGGACCCCCGGCTGCTACCGAGCCACCCCAAGACGCACCCACGGACCCTTCGACTGCCAATCCTGCAAGTTCTCCTGCATCCGGACCGGTACTGCACCAGCCAAGCCGAGCACCGGCAGCAACCACCTGAAGTGCATCCTGCTCAACACCCGCTCCATCCACAGACAGGCCGTGGAACTCTGGAACCTGCCCGACACCACATCTCCAGATGTGGCCTTCCTCACGGAAACATGGATGAACGCCTCCTCAGCACCCGACATCGCCATCGCCATCCCGGACGGATGCAAGATCACCCAGAGAGACCGCGTCAACCAGACAGAAGGAGGCATCGCCATCGTCCACAAGAACACCATCCGCATCACGACCAACTCCGACGACACCTTCACCGCCGCCACCGAACACCTCCACTTTCAGATAAACACCGACCCCAAGACCACACTAAGAGGCACCCTCATCTACAGACCCCCAGGACCACGCACACAATTCAGCGAAGACATCGCAGACTTCATCAGCCCGCACGCCCTCGCCTCCGCTGACTACATCCTCCTAGGGGACCTCAACTTCCACCTGGAGAACAACAACGACAACAACACCACCACCCTGCTGGACAACCTCACCAACCTCGGACTCAAGCAACTGGCGAACACCCCCACCCACTACGCCGGACACACGCTTGACCCAGTCTTCTCCTCCAGCAAGTACATCTCCTTCAGCCACTCCATCGGACTCCACTGGACAGACCACAGCTGCGTCCACTTCAGCTTCAGAAAGACCACGACCCACCACCACCCGCAACAGGTTCCCCGCAGAAGCTGGAACAAGATCACCACCGACCAGCTCACCACATCACTGAGACAGAACCCTCCCGCCAGCTCAACGGACCCCAACCAAGCAGCCAACAACCTCACACATTGGATCACCAACTGCGCCGACGACCTTGCACCTCTGAAAAACCATCCCAGCAGGCCCGGCAGCAAGAAAGCCTCCTGGTTCAACGACGTCCTCAAGAACTCCAAGAAGAACTGCCGTGCCCTCGAGAAAGCCTGGCGAAAAAACCCGACTACAGACAACACGACCACCCTCAAGCACGCCACCCGCAAACACCACCAACTGATCCGCACCACCAAGAAGTCAGCATTCAAGGAACGTCTCGACAACAACGCACACAACAGCAAGGAACTCTTCAGCATCGTCAAAGAGCTCTCCAACCCCAGCGCCGGAAACAACGACATCACTCCCTCGCAAGACCTCTTCGACTCACTCGCCTCGTTCTTCCACAGCAAAATCGCCGACATAGACAACAGCTTCGGCGCACAGACCACGCACCCAACCACCGAACTGACACCCCCCACGACCACCCTCCACGACTGGACCCCAATCAGCACCGAAGACACCATCCACACGATGAACACCATCCACTCCGGATCACCAATCGACCCATGCCCCCACCACGTCTTCAACAAGGCCGACTCCGTCATCGTACCCCAACTCCGGGACATCATCAACTGCTCCTTCAGTACCGCCACCTTCCCGGAGAGCTGGAAGCATGCCGAACTCAGCGCCCTCCTGAAGAAACCGTCTGCCAAAGTCATCGAGAAGACCGCCAACAGACAGCTTGCCGCCTTCCTCGAGACGAACGGATCCCTCGACCACTCGCAGTCTGGCTTCCGCACCAACCACAGCACCGAGACCGCCCGCATCGCAGCCACTGACGACATCCGAGCCCTGCTCGACAACGGGGAAACAGCAGCCCTCATCCTCCTGGACCTCTCCTCAGCATTCGATACTGTCTGCCACCGCGTCCTAGTGCAGCGCCTCAGCAACATCGGAATCCAAGAGAAGGCACTGGAGTGGATCATCTCGTTCCTCACCGGAAGAACCCAGAGAGTCCGCCTCCCCCGTACAGATCCAAGGCCACCGAAGTCATCTGCGGCATACCACAAGGATCATCACGCAGCCCCACCCTCTTCAACGTCTACATGAGCCCCCTCGCAGCCATCGCACGCCAACACAACCTCAACATCATCTCCTACGCCGACGACACCCAGCTGATCCTCTCCCTCACCCAGCCACCGCCAGAACCAACCTACACGAAGGGATGAAAGATGTAGCCGAGTGGATGAGGAACAGCCGCCTGAAACTGAACTCAGACAAGACGGAAGTCCTCATCCTGGGATCAGCACCCTCCGCCTGGGACGACTCCTGGTGGCCCCCTGCCCTGGGCAGCGTCCCCAAACCAACGGACCACGCACGCAACCTGGGCTTCATCCTGGACTCCTCCCTCTCGATTACCAGACAAGTCCACGCCGTCTCATCATCATGCTTCAACATCCTACGCATGCTCCGAAAGTTTTTCCGATGGCTCCCCACCGAAACCAGGAAGACGGTCACACAGGCACTCGCCACCAGCCGACTGGACTACGGAAACACCCTCTACACCGGAACCAGAGCCAAACTCCAGAAAAGACTTCAACGCATCCAGAACGCCTCCGCACGACTCATCTTGGACATCCCCCGACACAACCACATCTCCGAACACCTGAGAGACCTTCACTGGCTCCCCGTCAGCAAGAGAATCACGTTGCGACTCCTCACCCACGCACACAAGGCCCTCCACGACCTGGGCCCCAGGTACCTCAACGACCGCCTAACCTTCTACACCCCCACCCGCCAGCTTCGATCGACCAGCCACAGCCTCGCCGCCGTGCCACGCATCCGAAGATCCAGCATGGGAGGAAGATCCTTCTCCTACCTGGCAGCCAAGACTTGGAACTCCCTCCCCATCCACCTCCGCCTGACCCAAGACCACCTCTCCTTCAGGAAGCAACTCAAGACCTGGCTGTTCGAGCAGTAGCGGACCCCCCTCCCCCAAGCGCCTTGAGACCCTCTGGGTGAGTAGTGCTCTATACAAATTCCTGATTGATTGATTGATACAAAGAGGTCTAGGTCCACAACCCTTGAGACCACAGACTTTTGTTCGCCTTGGAATTTAATTTGAAGTACAGGATAGTGATAATATGTTAATCTGAGCTGTGGACATTGTTTGTGTGGTGGAAGTTCATGAAAAGATATTTTGGGCATTTGAATGGAGGGATTTCAAAGTAGAAATGTACCCCAGGTTCATAACTAGTGCTCTTCATTTAGGACTAAGAAGAAAACATATTGGGTTTTTAATGCTGCATTTGAAAAAATATCTATTTGTCTATCATGAATCCTTGGTGATACTGTCTAGACTAACGTATTTAAATTGCCAGATCCTAAAGATATGAAAAATGAATTAATTTTTTTGTTAGGAAACATTAATTAACTACAGATCCCTTGCACCATCAATCAGCACAGTTGTTTTATTATGATAAAATAGATGCTGCTTCTCCTAATCCTTTGCTTAAAGGGGTTATTAGAAATGGGGGTCTCTGGTGGCAGAGGTAGGTACGTGTGTCCAAATAGGAAAAACTTGCTTGTAGTCAGGGTAAGTGTAATACACACTGTATATAACCCCTGCTCACCCCCTGGGTATCTTGGCACGAGCAGACAGGCTTAGCCCAAAGGCAATAGGCAGGAACAGAGAAGCTAATCCCAAAGGCAATGCGTAGTCGAAACACACAGTAATCCAGTGATAACACCACAAATGGACACCACACCAGTTTAGAAACATAAAGTATCTTTATCTAAACTCAACAAGACCAAAATGACAAAAATCCAACATACATGAATTAAGAATATGATTTTTCAAAGGTTTCAATCAACTAGGTCAATAGAAAACTATGGATATGTGATTCTACACAAAGTACCTGTATATGCGTCAAAATTCACAAGGCCAAACAGCCGCAGAGAAGGGAAGCATCGAAAAACAAAGATATACGTCAATTCCTGAGTCCTTGGGGAGGGGATGCGACAGTTCTGCGCACGCAGGAGAAGTGATGCATTGAATCCGGACTGTAGGGGGAAGTGATGCGTCGACTCCAAGATGGTTCTGCTCTGCGGGTGATGCGTCAGGAAAACTTGTCGCGATGCGTGGAAATCTAGGCTGCGTTGGTGATAAATGTGGCGGTGGCAAGTGGCGCTGCATTGGTTTCTTCAGCCACGATCCCACGATGCGTCGGTTCTTGAAGCTGGGACAGGCCCTGTGTCGTCTCTGCTGTGGCGCGGTGGTGCTTGGAGATTATTTTTCACACAGCTGTGCTGCGTCAGTAAATAAGCTGCATGAAGATTGATGTGTCGATTTTCTCAGTTCTTCAGGTTTCTTCCATATCCCAACAGCAGAACAACCTCCAGTGGCTCAGAACTGGCATAGGCACCTCCTGGCTGGTCAGAACTCTCAGGAGCAGAGTTCAGGGGAGCTGGGGGGTGACGTCTTTGTGTCCCTGAGACTTAAGAACCGGAGGCCAGCAGACACAGGCCCTTGGAGATTCTTTTTCAAGCAGATTCTCAGCAAAGGTCCAGTCATTGTCCTTTCCTTGGCAGAAACAGCAACTGCAGGCCAGCACCACACAGCACACAGCAAAGGGGCAGTACTCCTCCTCACAGCTCTTCAGCTCTTCTCGTTGGCAGAGGTTCATCTTGAGTTCAAAAGTGATCTAAAGTTCTGGGGTTTATGGTCTACTACTTATGCCCCATTTTGTCTTTGTTCTCTTTGTTCAAGGGTCTCTGCGCCCAGTCCAAACCATTTCTGTCCTCGCTGGTGCAGTATGACCACAGGGGGTGGAGACAATGAAATCTGCTCCCACTACTCTAAATGCAGCCAAGCCCCATTCAGCTCAAATCCGAGTCATCCAGGAAGGACCAGGCATACCTCACCCCCCCTCAGTGGCTGTCTACCATGAATGCACATCCCCAGCCCCTGTCACTCCAAAACCAGACAGGCAACCCACAGACAGGCAGAGGCACACAGAATGGTTAAACAAGAAAATGTATACTTTCTAAAAGTAGCTTTTTCCAACACACAATTTAAAAACCATCTCTACTAAAAAATGTGTTATTAAATTCTCAGTTCAGAGAGCCTAAACTTTGCTTCCCAATCTTGTCCCAATGGGAAGTTATATGTGTAACATGTTACAAAGTATCTCTCATTTTATCCTATAGAGCTGATAGCCTTTCAAAAGTGAAAAACGAAATTGGCAGAATTTCACTATCATACACTACACCCTGATCATGGGGGTACCTTGGGCCTACCATAGGGGTGCCTTACATGTAAGAAAGCGGAAGGTTAGGGCCTTCCAAGTGGGTGCACTTGTCAGGTAGACAAGGCAGTTTAAAACTGTGCCCAGACACTGCAGTGACAGGTCGTAGATACCCTTTCAATGATACCCATGTGTGTGGCACAATCAGTGCTGCAGGCCCACTAATAGCCTTTGATTTACAGGCCCTGGCACACTTAGTGCTCTTTACTAGGGACTTATCAGTAAATTAAACATGCCAATCAGGGAGAACTAATTTTAATAACAATTTACACAGGGAGCACTTGCACTGGTCAGTGGCAAAGTGCCCAAAGAATCTAAGCCAGCAAATACAAAATCCAGCACAGCATCAAAAATACAGGAGGTAGAGGCAAAATGTTAGGGGAACCACGCAAAAGATGCCAAGTCTAACAGCGGTCATCCACTTTAAAGAAAAAAACAGTTCTCTTTGCCCAGTCCTGCATCACTAACAATTGCCAACAATAGGTGTTGTAGAATGTTTGTTTGTTTGATGATGTCAGCTCAGGTTTTGATATCTATTGTGGCATCATTCACGGGATTGCTTCTTTAAAACTGGAGTTTGCCACCAGCACCAGTATTGTAATACCTACTGTTACATCTCCAAGGTAGTGAACTCTTAATATACATTGTAGATCTTGGCTCTTTTCAAAATTTACTATGTGCTCACAAATAGATTGAGTGTTGTCTTAGGGCGTAGATTGGCAATAGGGTGGACAAGAAGGGTTTTGAAGTAAGAGGAGACAATGACTATCTAAGGGTAAATGAAGGATGTTGCTATTTGTCTATATATTCAGTCTTGTAAGCAATGCTATATGTCTTATTAACTGTGAAAAGGCAAGAACAGACCAGGAAGGAATGAAAGAGTGTGGTGTGTGTTGATGAATAAGATAAAAAATGGACATACTTTCAAAAGGAATGTTTATTAACATTTTTGACTCTTAATAACATGTTAATACTTACCAACCAAACCCAAGACAATGACTGGTGGATTCTAAGCTTTTGCGGCAGGAAATATTTATATAAACACTTGAATACATTCAGGAACACATAAGTGAAGCCATGGATGGCAAAAAGGTGGGAAATATTAATACTGTCATAACTTTAGATATTTTTCATATTTACTGGTCCAGACCAGAAATGGAAGCTCCCAGAAAATTGCTACCCAAACAAATGATAAAACTTGAAAAGGCTAAAAAGCTTGTATTGGGATTGTAGTTTTCAAGGTCAAAATGATAAGAATTCACTTGCAGAACTGATTTAGTATTTTAGACCACAGAAGCTCCCATTACTGGAGCAGAGGTAAAGCATGCCTGTGACGAAAACGGTTTGATACATGGTGTGGTTGTGTGACATCACTGTGTAATAAACACACAAACCTATCTTGGGTCCAATCAGGCTCCCTTGCAAAAAACCTTAGATCAACCCTGGGTAGATGTTGCTTTGAGCAGTCAGGCTTCCGCGCAAGGAAAAAAAAGTGCAAAGCATTTAGAAGTACCGAAACAGTGGAAAAAAAGAAAAAAGACACAAAGAACATCTAACAACACTTTTTTTTAATAGTTCTCATTTTTATGAAGTTTTAGACAGCAAAATGAAGAAAATTCACTAGAGATTTCCGGAGATATAAATTATTAAGGAAATAGTAAATCATTGCTATTCACTTGAATCGTGTAGGAAACTGGGGTTTGATTGAGGAGCTGAAGTCTCTTCTCAAGAATAAAAACACAATCCCTGCCGGAGTGAACTGCAAAAGCCACTAAATTAACATGTGCTTAGTTAGCCCCGGTAGCTCAGCAAAGAAGCAGTCAGGCTTAACTTAGAGGCACAGTGTTAAGTATTTACGCACCAAACAAACAGTAACTGTTGGACTTAGCCCTTTCCTCAGGGTCATACCCACACTTTTTGCCATCACCCTCCTGTTTTCGGAACCAATTTTTAATTGACTTTTAGGGCTATATACACTTTACCACTGCTACCAGTGCTAAAGTGCTTGTGCTCTCTCCTTTAAACATGGTAGAACTGATTAACACTTAATTGTCACATTAAATTTAATGATAGTCCCAAATAAAGTGGTACCACATGCACCATGATCCCGTAAATTAACCTCTACTAGTGGGCCTTCAGCACTCATTATGTCACCCACTTAAGTAGCCTTTTAAACATGGCACTGGCCTGTCACTGCAGCCTGTGTGTGCAGTTTTAAACTGCCATTATGACCTAGCAAAATAAACCTTTTGCCAGGCCTAAACTTTCTGTTTTTAGTACATATAAGTTACCCCTAGGATAGGCCCTAAACAACCCAGAGGGCAGGGTGCGGTGTATAATATTGGACATATATTTTTAGGTTTTACACGTCCTGATTCCTGATTGTGAAAACATCTACATTTATTTTTCACTACTGCAAGGACTGCCTCTCTCATAGGATAGCATTGGGTTAACATATTACATTTAATAAGTGATCATGTTCAATTGGGAGGAGTTGGAGTACCATGTTTTGTGACACAGATGTTGTAATTATAATCCTCTTTAATAGTAAAGTAGGATTTTAAGTTACAATTTTGAAAATTCCAATTTGGCATTTCCCTGTCGTATTTGGTTCCCGAAGCCTGTTTCTGGGTCGCTTTACTAGGTGTAGCTCTCAGCCACACAATAGAGGGATTAGGTGTGCCTGGTGGGGCCATCAACTGGCAGGATGGGGAGATCTGTGGGTGGCACTAAAGGGTCTGTTGGTGGACTTTATTCTTTGATTTACAGGCCCTGGGGACATGTAACAGCACTTTACTTTGTAAGTTAAATGTGCCAATTGGGTACAATTTTAAAAGAGTAAATGCAAGCACCACTTTCGCACTGGTTAACAGTGGTAAAGTTCACAGAGTCCTAAAGCCAACAAAAACGGAATTAAAATAAACAGGAGGGGTGAAGAAATAAAGTCTGGGGGTGACCATGTAGAGAGTACCAACACTAACAAATCATAAGCAAACTTTGGTAACTACCTTAGTTCACAGTTACTTTGGAAACTTTTGAAAACATTTATAAAGTTGTCTCGGCTACTTTGGCCCACTTCGGGTGACCAACTCTGGCATGGTGCAAGTTGCATGGGCCAATAAGGCTTGGTAGGACAGCTACTTTGAAGTCAAAGCAGTGTCCAGTCCGGTTCCAGGTTCTATAGGTGAACCACCATTTACTTCAATGGAGTGGTTTTGATGCACAGGGATTCAGGATGCTGAGCCTACTGATATGGTGACTGGGGCCTCAGAGGGCCACCTCTGAGTCCACAAACACAGTGGGGCAACTTCGGCCATGGGGGCAATGTCCCTCAAAGTCCAGGTGAAACATAGCCAAAAGCCAGTTGCCACTGGTGTCCGGTTACAGCTAAACCAGCGGTTCCCCGTAACTAAGGCTAGTGTCTATCTTGGTTAAAAAAAAAATGCACTCTGGTGACTCTCCTGGGTCCAGTGGACTTGGAAGCAAATTTTGAGCATCAAGACTCTGTTTCCCAAGCTGCAGTTTGGTGGTCAGTGGCTGTTAAGCAATTGTGGCTACCAACTGGCCAAGGCAGGCTTTTTTCTGTTTTTATCACCCAGTAGCTGTAACAGGAAATCAGCCAACTGATTCTAGGAGTTCACCTCTTCTTTCTGAGGTTTGGGAATGGCTTTCCTTGAGCAGGGCACCATACCACAATCCTATTTTTGTTAGCCCAAGGATCAGCATGTGCAGTCCAGTCTTTGGTGCAGCCTCTCCTCCGGATAAAGGGACTACCAGGTCCCCTCCCACCTGTTGACAAATTCCTGCACATGCTAGCATTTAGCTATTTCAAAACAGATGGGGAGGAGAGGGTCACAGGGACATACAAATATTTAAAGACAACTCCTGTTTCAAGTCCCCAGCTCAATATATGATCCGCAAAAGGAACAAAGGGGGTCTAAAGCAACACAGCGTGTGGCTAGCTATCCTAAACTCCAATAAAGCTTGTGAGTTGGTGCCCTAGTCACCCTAGATAGCCTATAGAGTAACAATGCAGTGTTACAATGGTTCTGTGTGCATGGATTTACGTATATAAAGTGCCAATTTACTCAATCCCAAAAGCTCAAAAGTGGATAACCATCAAAATGAACATAGTGATCAGTCCTATCATATGGTTTACCAATATCACGTGGAATGTCCTAAAAAATCTTTATTAGGCAAAGCACATGCCCCCTAATTAAAAACAGAACAGTGCAGGCGACAGTGGAAACAAATATCTGTCGTTAAACAAGGCCAACATGTTTCTGCCTATCGGGGCAAAAAAGTCCCCCTGGCTTTCATCAGGGCCTCTGCTCTTAGTGTATTGCTACTGCTGTACAAATGGTGTAGATAGTAAATATAACACAAATATCAAAGGTTGGAACTAATACAACCTGTGATATGCTAATCTTCCATGTCAGTGGATGCATAAGCACATCTAAAACAAGATGCAAAAAAAAGGAAACAATTACATAATATATAAACTGTATGTGAATATAACCATGCACCATTCCCATACCAACTTTGTAATAAATAAAATTCTAGCATCATTCTCTCTGTGGATAAATGTACATATTCAGTTTACCATATTATCACCTGACTAATGCATTCTCCCACCCAAGATCAATGAAAATATGATGCTAAAAAGACCAGAAAAAAATATTTTACCGTTACAGCACTTGTCGACTTGAATGTTTCTTAAAAAAACTAATTATATTGCTATGAGAAGCGTTCCAGTTGCTGTGCACACAGTCGATTGGCATATACTGTACTACACTGTGCTACCTACATGAGTCATTGCAGATGATGTGGGAAGGTCCAAATGCTTTATTCATAAATGTTGCACTTGTAAGAAAATCGGGGCAAATTAATGTTTCCCTATTTTGCTGCTTGTCTAATAAGAGAAACAGCAAATGATGTTTAATCTAGGCCGCAGTGCATAAAAAAAATGTTGCAGGCTAAAAATTGTGGCAGACAAGGCGGATGAGCATCGCCCCACTGATTTTCAACAGTAGAATGGAAAATAAAATGATAATAAAACTTTGTTATTATCATTTTATTTTTCCTTACTGAGGCAGTTTTTGAGGTGGGGTGCGCTAGGCTGTCACACAGCCAGCAGGGGGAGGAGTAGTCCATGCACTTAAGAGCGCATGATGGATCGTCCGGCCAAACTGTCATGCACACTTAGCATGTTCTCCAACGGACTGTAATGCAAAGCCTGAGTGGGGAACATGCCCAGGCTCCCGTTCCCGGCGAAGGTCATCGAAAAGGCTGTCAACATACAACTGACCAGCTTCCTGGAAGAGAACAACATCCTGGACCCATCCCAGTCAGGATTCCACAGCAACCACATCACCGAAACTGCCCTCATCGCCGCCACCGACGACATCAGGAACATGCTTGACAACGGAGAAACCGCAGCCCTCATCCTCCTGGACCTATCAGCCGCTTTCGACACAGTCTGCCACCGCACACTAAGAGCACGCCTCCACAATGCTGGAATCCAAGAGAAGGCCCTGGACTGGACCACCTCCTTCCTCTCCGGGATAACCCAGAGCGTCCGCCTCCCCCACTTCCGCTCCGAAGCCACCGAGATCATCTGCGGCGTACCCCAAGGCTCATCTCTAAGCCCAACGTTGTTCAACGTCTACATGGCACCACTCGCCCGTGTCACCCGACAGCACGACCGAAACATCATCTCCTACGCCGATGACACCCAGCTGATCCTCTCGCTCACGAAGGACCCCCACACCGCCAAAACCAACCTCCACGAAGGAATGAAGGCCATTGCCGACTGGATGAGGAACAGCCGACTGAAGCTGAACTCGGACAAGACAGAGGTCCTCATCCTCGGCTCCACCCCCTCTGCCTGGAACGACTTTTGGTGGCCGACGGCACTAAGAGCACCCCCTACACCCACCAACCACGCACGAAACCTAGGGGTCATCCTCGACTCCACACTCTCCATGACAAAGCAGGTCAACGCAGTCTCCTCCTCCTGCTTCAACACCCTCCGCATGCTTCGCAGGATCTTCAAGTGGATCCCCACCAAAACTAGAAGGACGGTCACCAAGGCCCTTGTCAGCAGCAGACTGGACTACGGCAATGCACTCTACACAGGAGCCCCGGCCAAACTCCTGAAATGACTCCAACGCATCCAGAATGCCTCCGCACACCTGATCCTCGACATCTCCCGCCGCAGCCACATCACACCCCACCTGAAAGATCTGCACTGGCTCCCCATCAACAAGAGGATAACCTTCAAGCTCCTCACCCACGCACACAAGGCACTCCACAACACCGGACCAGCGTACCTCAACAGACGACTCATCCCTTACACTCCCACCCGCCAGCTCCGCTCCGCAAACCACGCCCTCGCCACCGTCCCCCGCATCCAAAGAATGACCGCCGGCAGAAGATCATTCTCCCACCTCGCCGCCAAGACGTGCCTACGGCAGACCGAAGACCTTCTAACCTTCAGGAGACTCCTCAAGACCTGGCTCTTCAAACAGTAGCAGCACCCTCCCCCCCACCCCCCAGCGCCTTGAGACCCTCACAGGTATGTAGTGCGCTTTACAAATGCTATGATTGATGATTGATTGAATTGATTGAGTGCTGAACAACGGATTCAGACGTATCACGATGCTGCTGTCATGGTGACAGCAGCGTTGTGATTGGCTTTGGAGAACTTGGGTGCTTCCTTGTTCCGGAGGAGGGACGACGCCAGATGAGACACAGAGAGACGGCGGCCCTGAAGAGGAGGTAAGTGGATTTTTATGTTTTTTCTTTCACCTTCCCCCAAACAGTCCCCTCCCGGCCTCACCACACCACCCGCATTCTGTACCAGCCGCCGCCGATGGCAAAGGTTGTGGAACTATTGAGAAACAATGTAATACATAATTTATTGGTTGCTAACAATATTATGACTGCGGCACCGATTTTACCAAGAAGAAATTCTAATCTACAATTAACCAAATTTGGAATAAAATGTAGCAAACCTTACACTATGTATGCTTCTTATGCAAAAAAAATTGTGAAATCAGTTTGAGCAATGCACTAAAATGGTGCACGTGGATTTGCCCAGATGTTTTGCACCAGTGCAAAGCTTCTGTGCTGTGCAGCTAGACAGAGCCCAAATACTTTTTCCCAAGGAAGTATATAAAGCCTGTATACGTTTTCACCCCTCGATGGGAAGCATGGATTGTATTCTGTAAAACATCTAGAAATAAATGTCTGACTCAACCTGTTCATACTGTTGGAACGAGCCTTACCCATCACATCGCATGCTCGTACATCTGTGGTGCAAGGGCGTGATCCATCTCAGCGCAGAATTACAGTGTCTGTCCGCGGCGAAAAAATAAACCCGGTTATGCATCATGATGACCCTTCGGAATTGGTACTTTATGAAATGATGATGGCCAGCGCCGTACAGATAGTTTCCTAAATGACCGCATCTTTGTAAGAAGCTGTCCAATACTAGTCTTCTCATAACAAGTTGCTCAATTTGTGAGCAGCAATATGCCTCTGTATGCTGTGCCAGCCCTGGCTGAGATACATCTTGGATGCTTCAGAAACTGCAGGAACCTTTTCATACAAGCTTCTTTTCATTGACCTAAGGTTGAAAACAAAGCCCAGAGGATTCAGAGCAGGAAGTCGAAGGTCACGAAGCCCACACACACAGGCAAAGGTTTTGTAAGCAAAATAACAATTTATGAATGTAAATTGCACTTTTTGAGACAAAACAGAAGGGCGTGTGGGTGTTTACATTTGTAACGCTCACTTTTGCATGTAGTGTAGTAGAATAAAAGCTTTCTGGGCATTCTGGGACGCAACTGTGAGCCAGCCAATGGAAGTCGACACCCAAAAATGTAAATGTTTGCTGGTAAGGCAGATTCCCGCAATGGTAGAAGATTCGGATTATCCTCTTGTGAAAGACATGACTCAGGTCCTCATGTATAAAGCCCTATCTGCAATCACAGACCCTGAATTTCACAAAAGCACAGGGTTTGAGAGTACAAAAGAGTTTTTTACTATGTACTAAACCCATTTTTCATAATGCATTTAGAAATGCACAAAGAACCACAATTTGGAAATGGAATGTTTAAGGAGTCTTTTTCTAATTGTGATTCACAGTGCGAAGTATCAGTGGTTTGTGACCTAATTTTCGGTAGCAAACCATTGAAAAATGACCCACTGTTCAATGGAGTTGGTAACCCATTTGCACCGTGGAAAATGTCTGTTGAGGAGACCTTTGTGAATGTTTGAAAAACGTTTAATAGGTGGTAAGCAATGGTCCAGAGGGCCAATGTAACTATCATATAAGCTCAAAAAAAAGTAAACTATTTTATGTAAATACATCCTTATTTCCTTTAAGGGAAATGGGCTGCATTTAAAAAACATACAGTTTCCTTTATTAAAATGCACGGTGATCTAAATGTAGTGATCTGCTGACCCAGGCCAGGCTCCATCATTGTGATGGTATCCAATCAGAGTTAGTCGCAATGTATGTAGTAACTCAGATTTTGCGAATCGACCTAATACATAGGTTGTTTCGCAAACTCGTATTGGATGTGCAAAATCAGGCCCTAAGTGCTATTTGGGAAGTGGGAGGAACACCCAAATATTGAAAGGGAGCGAAGAACAAAAGATTTCTCCTTAGGGAAACATATTTTTTCTGTGGACAAAATAATTTTTTCTTGAAAATGAACTTTACTACAACATTTACTTCCACTGTATTTTTTTTCTGTGGACAAAATAATTTTTTCTTGAAAATTAACTTTACTACAACATTTACTTCCACTGTATTCTCTACCTGGAAATCGATCTATCAGCTTAAAAATTGTGAATTGGCAAACTGTGAATCTATAACAGTCAAATAGTCCTACGTTTAATCCAAATCTAAAAGTAATCTTTCAGTAGTACATCTCTACAGTCTAGATCTCGGTGTTGTGAATCAGGCCCAATATGGACCACTTACATCATATCTATCTATCTATCTATCTATCTATCTATCTATCTATCTATCTATCTATCTATCTATCTATCTATCTATCTATCTATCTATCTATCTATCTGTCTGTCTGTCTGTCTGTCTGTCTGTCTGTCTGTCTGTCTATCATTGAACAAAATATGGTGGCATAACAGGGAATTTTGAAAAACAATGGTTTCAGTGTTACCTATGAACTGTGGATTTCACCATTATAATGATAGCCCCTAAATCGCTCTACAGGGCATTACATTGTCAGGGTTTCTAGCATTACGCAGCATGGAGGGCAAAATTATACAGCAAGGTATTCTAATCATTTTTTTTAACAAACTTACTTTATTACATTTTTATAATTACACTGTGTTTGTACAAAGGTAATAAGTGATTCTGTCTGGGGGCACCTGCATACAGTAGGAAAACCCAAGAATAATATAAAGAATACATTGAATCCTCAGAAGTTGGTCGCATTGGTCCAGCATATACCAGTGTTGCAGCACAGCATGGCATATCAGTCTTATAGTTTGGGTTTACAGTCTACCAACATGTGAACAATTCTGCTCCAACCCAACAAAGAGCCCTCCCCTCCTTCCCTGAACTCCTGTGGTGTCTTGCCTTGCATTCTATGTCAGGGGTAAAAAAGAAATGTGGGAGGTTATGGCACCAGAGTAGCCGTATCGGCAAACCAACTCCAACATGAACGGTGTACACTCTGTGTCAGTGATCAGATAGTGAGGGCAGACCATGCGTCCATCATTCCAGGTCCAGCCTCCTTGGAAAAGGAGGGGGGGTCCTGAAGAAGAGGAGCCAATGTTCCTCCTGTCTCTTTCTCATCATTTGAATTGGTTTCTCCCATGCTCTAGCAAAGTCTAATAATTCCCTGTTCCTCTTAGCGTCCCTGAGAGTGTTCTCCATCCCGCTCATCCCACGTAAGGAGATTCGCATTCTATCTGTCAATCTGCAGACCAGTGAGCTCTTTCCATTGCATTGGTATGCAGCGTTTGGTTAGCTGCAATGCTAGGTCAATGAAACAGGATGTCAGTTTCTTTTTGGCTGGCCGGGGGGTAAAGTCTTGGAACACAAGTCACAGGAGAGAACTCAATGTTATGGTCTGTAACATCATTCACGAAGAAATGTACCTCTGACCAGTAGCCAGTCAGCAGTGGACAACCCTATATCAGGTGCAGCATTCCCACCTCCTCTAAGCAGCACCTGGGGCATTCATGTGTTGTGTAACTGAAATAAATATTAAATCTGTCACGAGTGGGGTATCCTCAATGGAGTTCATAGTAGTTAATTAATTTGAACTGTGCATTACGGAATACATTTGGGTGAACTACTAGGGTTTTGAGTGACACTCAGATATTGGAGTCGCCATATCCTCCTCCCATTTATCATTGAACTGTGTAAGTAGTTGGATCATGTCTGCTCATGGTGTATGACATAGGGCTGATATTAGTGTGTATGTCGCCTCTGTTGAACAGAGAAACCAGCAGGTCTGAAGTGTCGGGGGCTCAGCACATCCCCTTTGCAAAGTCTGTAAATAGGGAACCATGAAGCAAATAAGTGGCTTGCTGGAATGCCGTATTCTTCTCTGAATTAGTCAAACGTTAGCGGGTACCACCCCGGAACAGGTCACCAACTGTCTCAATCCCTATATCTACCTATCTCTGTAGCCTTAGCCCGGGTTCTTTCCTAGTTAGAGCAGCCAGGGCCCTCAGAGGAAGCGTGGGTGAGTAGGATGCAGAAGTATGTGACTTCTGGAGTGCGCAAACCAACAGTGTCTAATAACTTTCAGGTTTCTGCAATTCCCTGAGGCAACTCTTTTGGTGTCTAGTAGAATTGACCACAGTGAGTCCGAGGGCAGGGAGTCGGGCCTCCTTAACACCCCTCTTTATCTCCTGAAGCCAGTGCAGGTACCTCTGCAGCTGAGCAGCTAGGTAGTATGTTTTAAAGTCTTGGCGCCTAGGTCACTGTCGAAGGTTAGGCATATCAATTTAGCAAGAGCTACTCATCGTCACCCCCGCCCCAAATCTGGTCTACTAGGATAGTGTCCAAGTGTTTAAATTCATTTCTGGAGATGAGCTCCGGGGGGGGGGCAAAATAGTATAGTTAACACAGTAATACCACCATTTTAGCTATTGCTGTCCTGCCAGCAGCAGAGATATGAGAGTTTTCCAGAAAGGTACGCTAGCTCTAAGAGCTCCAATAGCTGCGCCTATATTCCCCTCCAAAAGGTTGGAAGAGTTTCTGAAAATTAAAACCCCAAAATATGTTATTGGGATCTGCTCCCAGCGCATTCAGTGGATGTTCTGTAGATCGTTAGGTGAAGCCCTGATGGTGAACAAACTGGTTTTACTCCAATATATACAGAGTCCAGAGGCCTCACCAAAGTCGCCAGGGATTTGTACTGCCTTCTCTGTATCTTCCCTCCCATTCCCTAGAAATAGCATCATATCATCCGCATAGAGTGAAATATAATGTGCTACCCCATTGGTACATATCGTGGTGAAATGGCGACCCAACCAAGCTCTGCATGCCAACCATTCTACTGCAATGGCAAATTATAATGTAGATGAGTCAGCCCTGTCTGGTACCCCTTTTTACTTAACACTGGTCGTAGTAAGATCAGAGTATAAAAGTTGCGTCCATCTGAGGAATCCCTATCCCAGGCCCATTCTTGACATGATGGCTTAGAGGTAATCCCATTCAAGGCTATCAAACGCCTTTTCGATGTCCACGGTCATGAAAAATGCCTCCACTTGAACACGCGGGTCATCCAGCAGGATGGCCAGCAGTCTTTGAATGCTCAGTGCCATATTAAGGCTTGCAATAAACCCATTTTTATCAGGCTGGATAAGATCTTATATGTGATGGAGAAGTCTTTTTGCAACAATGCCACTTAGAATCGTATAGCCAATGTTTAACATAGATAGTGGTCTGTATGCTGTCATATCTATGGCAAGCCTCTTTTGTTCTAGTAGGGGAATTATTAGTGCTTCCCTCATCAATCTCAGGAGGAAGTGTGCTTTCCGTGCCTCGTGGTATTGGGCAGCCAGTTAAGGGGCCAGTATCTTGATATATGTTGCATAAAATTCCACCGGGAGGTCATCTGTGCCCAGGACTTTACATCAAGCCATTCTCCACACCTCCACCTTAATTTCTCCCACTGGGATTTCCACCCACAGTATGTCTGTGTCCTCAGACGAGAGGCAGGGAAAGGGTAACCCTTCTAAAAATATCCGTATACACTCTTTCCAGTCTCCCAGATTACTATCATAGAGCGTGTAATAATATCCACAAGAGCCTGAATGAACTGATCCTATTTGTTTACTCTGCCACCTCGGATCTTGTCTATTTCTAGAATTTGCAAGTCCCTCTTGGGTGGATTGGCCAACAATGCCAGTAGGGTTCCAGCTTTATCATGCTTCATGTGTGCTCATGTCATATATTCTTTGTAGTCAAAGCAGCGGAGGCATTCAACACTCTCCGCAACAGCTTCTTTAACGTCAAGAAGTGCCCCTGCAACTCTGGGTTCCTGGATCAATCCCTTTCCATTCAGCTCAATGTAATTTCCCGGTTGACACATCCATCTGCAGCAATTGTCTAATCCCTACAAAGAATCTGATGTGCAGTGTTCCCTTTCAGCAAATTTGAATACCTGCCATTCTTTTATTCCTGAGTAGGGGATTCCTTAGTTATCAGTGAAGTATTGCAGGATCTTTTCTCTTATGGTGTCATGGAAATGAGGGCCATCTAGGCTATAGGTGTTTAGTTTCCAACTTGGGTTAAGGGTTTGCGGTACCTCAAGATAGGGTCAAAGGGAGATGATTGTTGTCTAAGATGGTCCTCATCAGGTATTCGGCATCAGCCAGTGAGTCTACCATGGCAGGTGAGCACAGAAAAGTGTCAAGCCAGACATGCAGGTCAGGCAGTGCGGAAAAGTGCCAGAAGTTCTTATGTGTGGGGTTGGCCAGGTGCCATGCGTCCATAAGACCCCAGTGATCCTCCCAGGTGGAAAATGTCTTCACTAAATGAGGGCTTGTGTGGGAACAGTCCAAGTCAGGTCAGTGTCCACTATGCAATTGACAACTCCTCCAATAAGGACCACTTGGGCAGGAATAGGACACGTGAGTGAGAGATGGTGTCGAATGTCACCTGGTCTGAGTTAGGGGCAGATAAATTAATAATGGTGATGTCCCTGCCAGCCAAGCAGCCACAACCAGGTATTCTAATCATGCAGCAAAAAATACAAGTTATGTGGCACATTCTCCAGCTGTATTACTATCATCCATTTGAGATGGAAACAACATTTTGGTGAAATCTGCAAGTTTTGCAATGTGGCACATGCAGTTAATTTATATTACGTGGTAAATACTGTGCTATAGTATTGCATGTATCCACTGACCTTCACCATTGCTATATTAATTATGCATTCACGAAAGATACTCAAAACCTAAACATTCTAATTCCTGTCAGTGGCCATTGTTAGCGGCAGTTTAAAGGAAATAGATTTTCCAATGAGACTATCCCCAAGTAGACACAATATGGTTGAGTCAAAAATTCAGTTTTGAGAGAAACTAAACCTACCAGCTATGGCACGTGCAAGAGTCAATTGCCAGAGAAGTGTGTAGTACGTTCAAGTAGTACCAACAATTTTAAAGTATAGAACACAATACAGTAAACTTTCCAAACCTATTTAGAAAATTTGAGAGAAATGTAATGAGCAAAAATATTTAAAATTGGGTAATGGAAACCAGAGATAAGAAATTTTAAAGCATCTCGAAAATACTAAATCACCATTGAAAGACAACAGTTCGCTGTTCACTGGGATGGAGCTGAGGTAAAATACACAAAGTGGGATATACTGGTCAAAGATTTTACTGTTGTATTAAGCTTCTGAAATGGAAGTAAGCATTTTCTAATGGGGCAAGGTGTTTCTGACAAGGGTCCCTAATAGTCAGATACTTCAATCAATCAATCAATCAATCAGAGTACTTGTAAAGCGCGCTACTTACCCGTGAGGGGGTGCTGCTACTGTTCGAAGAGCCAGGTCTTGAGGAGTCTTCTGAAGGCGAGCAGGTCTTGGGTCTGCCGTATGTGGGTAGGTAGGGTGTTCCAGGTCCTGGCGGCGAGGTAGAAGAAGGATCTGCTGGCGGAGGTGGTGTGTTGGATGCGAGGGACAGCGGCGAGGGCGAGGCTGGCGGGTGGGGGTGTGGAAGTTGAGTCTGCTGTTAAAGTAGGATGGTCCGGTGTTGTGTAGTGCTTTGTGTGCGTGGATGAGGAGCTTGAAAGTGATCCTCTTGTCGACGGGGAGCCAGTGTAGGCTTTTCAGGTGGGGGGTGATGTGGTTGCGGCGGGGGATGTTCACGATCAGTCGGGCGGAGGCATTTTGGATGCGTTGTAGTCGTCGTAGGTGTTTGGCTGGGATTCCTGCGTAGAGTGCGTTGCCGTAGTCCAGTCTGCTGCTGACGAGGGCATGTGTCACCGTTCTTATTGTTTCGGTCGGGATCCACTTGTAGATCCTGCTGAGCATGCAGAGGGTGTTGTAGCAGGTGGAGGAGACGGCATTGACCTGTTTGGACATGGAGAGGGAGGAGTCGAGGATGAATCCTAGGTTGCATGCATGGTCGGTGGGTGTTGGTGCTGTTCCCATTGTGGTCGGCCACCAGGAGTCGTCCCAGGATACCATGGGAGCCCTCCAAAAGGCCAGAGGAAGATCATTCTAAAGTTTGGAAGCAAGGTAGGCAAAAGATTTATGAACAATGTGGTGTTGCTTATATTGGGGGCCTGTGGCAACAAAAGTGTGTTGGATCTGAAAGATCTAAATTGTGGGTAAGGCTTAAGTCGTTTCCTAATATAAACAGGGCCTTTCTGAAAGAAAGCTCTGTATGGAAAGAATGGTGCTTTAAATTTGATGTGTTAGTGACTTGGAGCCAGGGCAAATATTTCAAATGTCAAGTGACTGATTGTTACAAAGGAATTCTTAAAATCAGGCTAGCTGCCACATTCTGAACAATCTGAAGCCTTTGAATAAGTACAGGATTTTAGCACAATCTAGTCTTGATGTAACAACCGAATGAACAATGTTCTTCGGGGAATTGTATAGATCCAAAATCAGACTTTTTTTAAAGATTTGAGTTTCAAAAAGTGAATAGATTAAATATTTTGAATGAATTTGAGGTGCAAATGATACATTGGTATCAAATATGATGGTAACATTTCTTACTAGAGGAGAGGGCATCTGTGCAGGCCCTAATTCTTCAGGCCACCATTTGATAGCTTCCGGGGAGCCCTTTGTTCCAAAGAAAATAATTTCAGTCTTGTCTGATATTAATTTAAGGCAGTTTGTGTCCATCCATTCAGATACCGCTCTCGGGCCCTGTTTAAAAGTTGTCAAAGCTTCACAACTGTCTCATGAAATGACCGAAGCAATTGGGTATTTTTTCCATAGGAAATCACTTTGTGTTGCCCCAGAACTCTAACATATTTACCTACTGTTTGAAATAGATATTGTATAATGGGGGGCTCAAAGCAGAGACTGGACCCCAGAATGGAGCGGTTTGATAGTGGAAATAAAGAGGGAGATGGACCACCTGGGTTCTGTCCTCCAGGTAAGATTTTATCCAGGTAAAAACCAGTCCTTGGAACCCCAACACCCTGCATCTTGTTTAACAAAATTGGATATGACACTGTTTCGAACTCTGCTGAGAGGCACAATAAAACCACCATAGCCGAAGTATTCTGATCTAAATTGCTTTTGATCAATTCATTTACTTCATGTAGGGTTGCTCCACGTTGAAACTGGGATGAAATCCTGATTGTGAAGCCTGTGAATCATGGAAAAGGTTGTTTGTTTCAAGATATTCAGACAACTGCTGGTTGACAAACATTTCCAAAGTTTTGGAAATTGCAGGCATAAGGGAAATTGGTTTGAAGTTGCTCAGTGTGGTAGGATATGTTTTAGGCTTCTTCAATAGAGGAAGTAATAGTACCTGTGTCCAACTCATCAGCACTATGATTAGATGGCTCTCATACTGTCAAATCAACATCAACAAAAAACAAGTGGCACTGTGCACAAAGAAAGCAAGGGTTAGACTGTGCTGCAAAAACTATTAAATGGCCACCATGTTAGGTGAATTAATTCTGACTTACTCATGAGAAACTACTCTGACAAAACACTCATAAAAAAGATGTGTTCCATATGTATGGGGTTATAGACAAACTGCACTGAGAAAATCAAGCAGGCGGTCACAGAGAAGCAGGCCAGGAAGGTTGATGACATGAGGTAAGGGATGGTGGATAGTAGAGAGCTGTCATGCAGGGAAGGGCAACCGTTGAAATATTGACTCTAGGAAGGAGAGAACAAAAGGGAAGGTTCAAGTGAGGTTACCCAGTCAAAACAAGGGTACAAGAAACAACAAACAGATGCATGTGTCAATGCAACATAAAGAAAGGAAGCATTAGCCAGAGAAAACTAATTATTAAGTATCTTAAGTAAACAGTATCCTTCAGGAGAAAGACACCTTCTTCTTCAGAAATGCAATTCAATGAAACTGTTTCCTCCACCAATATCCTTATTTTTCTAACAGTATAAAGAGGATTACCCGGTAATTTCCTGTAGCGGATCTAATCACTAAGCAGTCTGGCACATTATCTATCGTGATCAGTCTAGCTTTGGATGAGTATTGCTCCTCCTTTAACGGCGGACACATTTATTATGTTTTTTTCCTTGAAAAATTCATCAAGGATGCATGTTCCTTCCTAGAAAGGTTATCAAGCATTCATTATTGGTTATTCTCACACTCTCCCAAGTCTCTCATTACATCTTCTTCAAATGTAAATGCCTCTGATCGTACCATATTGCTAGATAATTTAAAGAAAGATTTTAATCTAAACTACGTTGCTTTCTCCTCATTGATATTTAGAGACCTTCTTTTGTAAATGAAGTCTAACCTTATTTTTCTGGAGAATTGTTGTAGTTCTATTCTACTTTCACAGGTTGGAGTAAGTGGGTTGCAATGAATTACAGGCCTCTATTTAGCATTCATTATTCCTGGTCAGTAAATTGTTGATTTGAGCGCTTTACCACAATACTCTCAAGGAATACTACCCTTGTGTCTTCCCTTGTTTCTGGCAAACCTCTGAGATGTTTCTTTAACTCTCTATTTCTCTGTGATCCTTGCCTTTTTCTGTTTGCTTTCCTATTGGCCGTACTCTGCCTCTCCCTAAAAAAGGAGGCCTGTTAAAGAGAGGATTAAATGGAAGGAAGGGTGGCTAGTAGTTCATCCTATATGATCTAAAACATGGAGCCTTGTCTCCAACTCTATCCTCACTAAATGAGAATGAGAGGTCCTCAGGCACCTGATCTGTTTTGCACTCTGCTGTCTTTCAAATATAATAATATTATAGATATAATAAGGAATACGTTGTATTATATGAAGAATTTGTGGCAGCCTTTTCAAGCTTATTTAGTTTGGTATGGGTCAAGAATTCAATAGTTGAATTGTATAGGTCAAGAATTGTTTGAATGTTGATTTTTATGTATTGATATTTGTATTGATCTCCTCTAGCCTCTTTTTATTGACGATGATCTTGACTATTGTTTTGAATTGTGTGTCTTTTTCTATGATCTTTAGTATTGAACTGAATTGGAGATCCTTTTGGCTGTATCGGGGATATGAACCAGCCATTATCTGGTGCATTTACAGGGTCTATTTAACCATTGTTTCTGGAAAAGCAGACGGTGCACAACAGATTTCGATCTTGCTAATCATCAAGGACAGATCAGGAAAGTCTTTCCCATTTCTGGACAAAGTACTTGAAGCAGGAATTTCAAACTGCAGTTGGAACATTTTACCTGTGCAGATAGTAACTCTTCACAGCCACATCTAGAGGCATCTTCTTTTTCTGCCCAGGAACTGCCAAATCACTTACTACAAGCTACGCGTCACCTCCTTTGTGCAACGCACCATCCCCAAGCGCCAACCACCTGCATAGCAGTAAGGAACCGACTCCTCACCTACTTTAACGATGCCTCACCTCCCCTGCAGCACACACATCTTTGATTTTGTACGCATCCTATGTACTGTACCAGGGTCTGTGTGACTCCTGTATCTGGCCTGAGCCTTATCGCGGTTGGACTGGACTTGTGGATTTGTCTCGGTCAAGCATGACCATGTAGCCCAAGTTGGAGCTATTATTTTCTAGGGGTTGTAACTTTATTTAATATTTTAAAATTCGTATCTTGACTTGTGCATGTGCGATTTTTGTTGTGTGGTCTTGTTTTACCAAGATAAATATTGGCTATTTTTCAAAACTGGTGTGGAGTACTTTTGTGATGTTTTCACTGTGTTCCTCAGTATGTGTGCACAAATACCTTACACATTTCCTCTGGCGATAAGCCTGACTGCTGTTGACAAGCTACTGAGGAACTGAGCAGTGGTTATTCGTAGTGTTTAACTTACTTACCTTGTCTAGAGTGAGGGTCCCTACTTGGACAGGGTGCTAATCTCTGCCAACTAGAGACCACATTTCTAACAGTTGCCTTGTTCTATCTTTCTTTGTTTTCAGTTTAATAAGTTGGTGTGTATTGTTCACATAGTTGTAAACTGCGTTGTTGACAGAATAGAGTATAATCTTTAAAGGGACAAGGAATATTGTACATCCAAACAACAGTGAAGCCTACCCTTGTGGTACCCTATATTGTACAGAGAAACCTGCGACGTGGGAAGGTGGCCTAACAGTCTGCCTGTGAGATTGTAAGAAAGAATGTTTAGCCATTTCAGTGTCATGCCTCTTTTATCTACTCTCTTTAGCTAGTTAGTCAAGATGTAATGGCTGATGGTTTAAGGTTTGCTGGCATCCAACTGATTTTGGAAGCAGAACCTTACGTTCAGACCAGCAACATCTGACGGTTGTCCCCAGGGTAAAAAAGGTCCGATCGGGTGGTAGGAGATTTTCGGTCAATGTTGCCATGCTTTGGAACGCCCTACCCCTAGGTCTCCGCGCGGAACCATGTCTCCTGCGCTTTCAGAAACAACTTAAGACCCTCCTCTTCTGTTAACTTTTATTTGTCCCGTTTCAGCTATGTCGGATGTCGCTAGTGGTCAAAAGCGCAGGGATGCTCTAGGGTAACCGGGCGCTATACAAAACCGATTAATAATAATAATAATAATAATAATAATTTTGTTTTTTCACGAAGTTTTGTTATTGGTGGATTTTGACTGCTATCACTGTAGTGAACAGAAGCCACTGTGCTGTTAGATGGTAGATAGAAATGCGGTCATAGGGGTTGCAGTCCAGTGCCAGTCAAAGTCCCTGTACTTACTACCATTTGAAATACAGAAACCATCTAGTTTCAACATTCTAGGTGGCAACCGTGGTTTTAAAAAGAATTGCCAGCTTAAATAAGGTTTACATTTGTGAAGTTTTTAAAATTTTATTTATAATAGGAGAGGCAGTTTCAGGAAATCTTTGCAGAAGCAGGCAACTGTTCCCGCTCCCTCAAGAGCAAACGGGCGGACAGTAGCTGTTTGGCAGTAGGCTCACTCAGAGCCCGCCCACCCATGCACAGCTCTTACTCTACTTTCTCCTTACCTTTCACATTGTCTCCTGCCAAAACAACCCCCATCCCTCCACAAAAGTCCCATAGGCCCGGCCCATCCATCCCTGACTGGCTAAAGAGCCCCAAACCCCCCACCCAGGCTTCTATCCTCCAGTATCCCCACCCACCCTTTAGGTCTATGGCTGATTTCCATTTGCAGGACAGCATTCTCTTCTTGAGAGGGCTTTGTCTAGCTGCAAAAAAGTCCAGCTGTTCAGGTCTGAGCAGGAAAACTGCAATGGTGAAATCAAGCAAAGCCATAACACTTCATCTTCATGGAAGCACAGTTTCCCAACTTGCCTGACATTTCTAGTGAAGGTTGTATCTGTCCCCACTTGGAGCATTGAACATGATGGACTAAGGAGATGCGTTAAGGGCTGTCAGTTAAGACAGATGGGTTGTTGCAAGAGTCTAGGACCCTTAGTTGAGGTAGGTGCTCTTCTTTGTTTTTCCAAACTTCTTCCGGTCAGGTCAGATTTGGAGGATTAATGTAAAGATTGTAAAGAATGAGAACCCCAAAAATGCAGGGATCTAACCCCCAAAAACTAGGTACTTCAGCTGCCTGAAAGCTTAAAGACAAAAGAAAATAGAAGCTGCACAGCAGGACACAGGAACTGCAACCAGTTTCAAAGAAGTGACGGAATTGCCGGAAACTGTTGAACTGTAGAAAAACTGTCAATATGTATGTGGTATTTGTATATCACAAACCTAGCCTAAGGCAGCAACACCCAAAGAAACTAAGGCCGATTTGATTGAAGCTGCTTTTCTCGAAGAACAACCTCCCACCATTCAACATATCTAGAGGACAACTGGAACTAGAATCACAAGACTGTACGTGAGAATAAGTGCAGAAGAAACCTAAAGTCATTATTAGTAGAATATGCAATAAATGTGATAAAATACTGAGCAATATTATAGGTTGGCTTGATTAAATTAAACATCATAGGTACAGCTGAGAGATTTATATAATTACTTTGGAACAAAAGGACACGTTTAAAGAAAGCACATTTGAGACAAACACAGAGAATTGCCTAGGCAAATGTCCATGAACATGTTGTCAATATTATTTTATACATTTTTGATTTACAAAGTCTGGATCTGGCTGATTTCAATGGCTTATTTTTTTGTAACTCTCTAAAAACGCTCCTTTACTTTTATTACAAAGAATTGTGACCTACTGTCGAAGCTTTCGCGGTTTAACATTTTAAATACTTTCTTGTGTCGAGACCAGAAAGGCGGTCAGGCAGATTAGATTACACCAGTGATGTCAGAGTCTTGCAGAATATTGCATATTTTGCATTGTTATTACCGAGGAATACATCTAAATGCAATGTGTTTCCTGGTCTTGGCAATGTGTTATCGTGCACACAAAGATAACAAAACGTTGATGTGTTTGCTGGTGAATATGTTGATTCACTGGGTTAGAAGTTGAGCGGATACCCCTGAGGGAAACAGTAAAACATGAAGTAAGCTGTCTGAGCTGCATTGCTTCCTGCAGACAATATATCACCGTGATCGGTACATGACTTTTCCTACCGAGAACCTTATAGGGGAATAACTGTAAATACCGTGTCAGCTCGATCGGTGTTTTATCACGGATACTAAAGAGCCTCCGAGGAAAATAATGCGAAATATCGATAAAAACATTAAAAATCCTAACAGTTTTGAGTATGCCGATATAAGTATAAATCACATAAATATAATATCGGTCGTGAAATTTAGATAACCTTATGGAACTACCTTTTCTCTCTTATTATGTCTCTGAAACTTTCAGTGAAAGAGTAAATCCTATTTTATTTTTTAGTAGGAAAATAAACACACAGGAATCTTAGCTGTTAAATGAAAATGACCCCTTAGAATATACATCAACGTGCTTTTTACAAAGCTCTTGCTACACACAGAGGGGCATATTATCAAGGGGGTTTATCTCCGCTTTTTTGGCTTTAAAAGCCAAGAAAGCGGAGATAAAATTATCTCCATATTACCTAGCTGTCGCTAACACCAGTTAGCGACAGCTAGTAGGAGATAGCGACCATCTTGGGCCCCACTTTGCATGTCAGTGATATTTATCACTAATGACATGCAAAGTGGGCGTGCCAAGATGTTAGCGACTGAAAACAGTCGCTAACATCGCTATCTCCTATTACCAACTTTTGGAGATATTCGCGCTAAGCGCGAATATCTCCAAAAGCTAACACCTGCCCTGAGCAGTTCTTAGCCATGTTATCCAATGGGAGGTGGATAACATGGCTAAGAGCATTAGCTCGGTAATGCATGAATATCGCGGACTTTTCAACGATATTCATGCATTGCGGCCGTTTTTTATCGCATTTGCGATAAACCTTGGTAATACCAAGGTTTATCTGCGGTAAAAATCGCCGCAGCTCAGTGGTAAAATTTAGTCTCTAACCAAGCAATAGCGATAATTATCGCTATTGCTTGGTAATATGCCCCAGAGTTTTGATATTCCAAGGTTTTGTAATTAAGAAGTGGTTATATGATATCGCCCAAATGGGTGGAACTAATTTTTTATCAAACTCGAAAGCACCTACAGGTTACACAGGGATCTGCATAATACACTTAAACCACTTTTAATCTTACCAGATATTGATAGTGTATATGAAGGTGAGGAACCGGTTCGTAACAGAGTCATTGTCCTAAGTGATATTGTTCCATGGGGGACACCATTTAGCAGGGCTCCTGCTTTTATGGTATTTATTTTTTTGACATTTCCGTCTGTATTTATCCATATTTATTTTTTGTCAACTTTGTATTTATCCTTATTTAGTATGGGTTTTGTGAGAAAAATAAAGCTGAAACTGGTATATTTCCACAATTATGTAACCAATAAATATGCAGTCATGCTTTAATACCTTCCAGGTTTCAGTGATATGAACATCCGCAAAAGATAAATCAACGCACCTATATGAAAATATGCACATTTTAGTATCAGCCTTGTGCATATCTACTTCTGTTTAAGCCTCTTCACTTAAATTCCTTTCTTTTTTAACCCCCTTATATTATCAATCCACACATCTATTGGCATGGCAAAGGGTATTTAGAATCACTCAAAAAGCACCCAATTTTCAGTTTTTATCCACATTTAAAAATAAATACATTCAAGAAAATAAATGGTTTTCTGTCTATTTATCTGCAAAAATCTGTAGAAACTGAAAACAGGGAGCCTTAATCATTAGTAGAAGCTTATCTTTCGCCTCTTTTCTCCCATTCCCCATTTTCTCCCTCAGCTCTCCCCACATTTCCCTAGATGTTTTTCTTCCCTTTCCTCTGTTTCCACACTGCTCTTGCTCTCTCTCTTTCACCCATCTCCCTTCTCTTTATCATCCCCATATTCTATTCCCCCGCTGTGGCACAATAGTTTCACATTCTTTCTTAATAATGAGTTAGCCTATCAAGGAAGCGCTATTGCCAAATCACATAAAGTGAGATCTGAAAGTACTAATTTAAGACATGTCTGCTACTGGTGTAGAGCTGGCTGGTATATTATATAGGTGAAGAGCTGGAGCAGTGTGTAAATTAATCACCATATACACAGTGCTTACTTTGAACCGGTGGTTTCTGGTACCACTTAATTGTCAACACCAGCACTTATGACAGTCTGCCACATGTTGGCAATGTTTGTCCACTTTAGAGATGAACACAACAACTTTTTTTAATTAATTTAATGTACATGAAAATTACTAATATCTGCCACTCAAGCCATTCTTTTAACTTTGGTGGCCTGAAATAGTCTGGATTGTCACACTTGTAGGAGTGTGATGGTTATTAGTAGTGAATGTACTGACATTAGCAGCACTGGCAGGGGCTGGCAATGGGTGGTGCAACCTGCCGTGGCCTCCTGATGAGGGCCCTGGCACTTATTTAGTTACAAATTAAGCACTGCTTACACAGTGGTAAAGGATTGTCACAGAAATTGTAAGAATATGCTGCTTTTCAGAGCAAAAAATGAAAACGCAAAGCAAAATAACAACAGAACAAAAGCATAACAGCACAACAGAACATAACAATGCAACACAGCAGTAACAGTATAACTCAAAAACACGGTGCTGTGAATCTAAAAATACAACACCACAAACAAGTCACAACTACAAATTACAACACAGTAACACAAAACAGCACAACACAGCAATAAATAACTAAAAGCACAACATAAATCAATGCAGCGCAATGATGCAAACCAACATAACATAGCTAAACAATAGCATAACAGTAAAAAAGCAAATACATCAAGGTGATTACAACACAGCACACTATTATATGGTTAATGTATGTTTTTGTCTTGTCATTGGGTTTTCATTGAGTTGTTGTTCGCATCTTTTTGTGTTGTTTTGTGTTTATAAGGGGGTGGACAACTGCCCATTTCAAGGAATATTCACAGCAACCCTAGTCGGGGTGAACCCTCCAGGTGATTAAATTAACCTCAGCTCAACCCCATGGTAGCTATGCCACAGAATTGACAGGCATAGCTTAGGGTGATGTGTAAAGTTTTGATACAGTCCCAAAATAGTAAAAAATCGAGATGACAAACATTAAAATTCACAAACTAAACTTAAACATAGAGTAAAGTTAAGTAAACAAAAAAAACACAAAATGACAAACATCCTAGAGAGATATGAATGTTTAGAGCTTTAAGTAGAAATAGCATCAAAAGGTGCTAGGTGCCAAAGATACTGTATGGTCATGATAGACCAGGTCCTAGGTGCAATTGCAGGCTGACCACGATGAGGTGCTGGTGGGATACACTAATCAGGTTCATCCTGGTTAAAAATGTTATCTTCTTAGTCTTTCAAATCCCAATGAACTACAGAAATGCAATGCTAAAGCCCCCCAGGACCTGGAGGTGGCACATAGATACTACTCACAGGGTGTCAAGTAGCGGTCCAGTCCAGATCCAGTTGTCACTGGTCAGCTGGATACTTCCAGGAGAAAGCCTCTTGCAGCTTGTTGTCTCTCTGTAGCCGCGCAGAGAGTCAGCAAACTGATCCTTGGAGTACACGTATTTGTCCTGGATACAAGAGAGAGCATGTGTAGTCTTTCAGAGCTCCTCTCTGGTCAAAGACAGCAGGTCCAGTTCTATTCTGATCTTCTGCAGGGCTAGAAAGTGTTCTGAATTTGCTGCCCGTAGGATCCACATTTATGCTTGCCGTAAGCTATTGGGTTGGGGTGAGTTCTGGCCCCTCCCCAACTAATGAGGTAAAAGTTCCCAGGCCCTGATCTACCCACCTTTACAGTAGGTCCTGTTTGCCTTATTACAAATAGGTCAAACATGTCACTTGTCAGGCCAAATCCAAGATAGCAAACGTTTTCCCCCACACTCAACTTGAGCTCTGAGTGTTTGTGGGGAGTGTAGTATAGTAATCCTAGTGTCCTTCCGCAGTATATGACACTGTAGTGTCAAGAGGGATGCCCACAGCCCCCATCCTGCATATTTTGTGGAGTTCAGAGGAGTCATCTCTGCCCCTCCAGGTCAGTCTTTGTACTACATTTTTAATAACCATTAAAATAATGGTTTAGTTATTCTTCTGGCTGGTCCCATTCCAGAGATGCAGTAGTATTATTTAATATTGTTTCACAGTGTTTCTCTATGGATCACCAAGCCTTCACTCAGTGAAAATAGCATTTGGGTGCATGTGATAGTAAAGACAAGTTAACTTCAAATTTCTACATATCCTACTTTTATATACCAAGCACTCTGCCTTATTGGCTGGGAGGTCTAAATGTGGGCGACATTAATAATGAATCGAAACGTTTCCACCTGTCAAAAGTGGTGCATTTGACAGATCTCAGTACATGTTTTGCACTGTTACAGCCAGGCCACAATGGAAGGCCTGAAGCTATATTTGCACTGCCACTATTGAGGTTGGCACAATAGGTGCTGCAGTCCCCTAGTGTCAATTTAATTCCAGGTCTTAGTCATATTTTGTACCATATACTAGGGTCTTTATAGGAAAACTAAATATACCATTTAGAAGTTTGCCAATTCAACCTTGTTAAAAGGTGGGGGAGCACAGGCCCTTTACTTCTGGTTAATAAGGGTAACATGCATAAAGTTCTAAAGCCAGAAAAAATATGAGGTGCAGCAAAAGGTGAGCAATTTATGGTGACCATACAGAGAAGGTGGATTTCTTACAGATGTATAATTGTTTTTATGTTATTGTTAGGGGTGGGCAGTAGTTTTGCCTGAGTTTGGCAAAAACTCTGCCAACCGCCGCATGGCAGAGTTTTTCTCAGACATGACTCACCAACTTTAAGTTGGTGAGTAAGAAAAAACTAGAGCTATACCGCCTTCGGGCAAGATATCCCAACGCCGGCAGTGGTGCCAGGTCGCTACCGCTCACATTGAGAAAGTGGCTGCTCATGTTGGGAAAGCTGCTGCTCAAATAGAAAATCTGCTCAAGTGGCAGAAAAAAGCAGTGCCATCTGGCGTACCGCGAGGTGCCATTTGTGCTGGTTTTCCATCACGGGACAGGGTCACTGCACTAGAAATCAGCACAAACAGCGCAACAGACCAGATTTCCACGGCTCGCAGAACTCTGCTGAATCTCACTGAGTTTTTGGGAAACTCCGGGGAATTACGTAGAGTTAAAACTCTTCAAGTTCTACTCCCCCATAGTTTTTGTTGCATTGTTAGTATGATGTGTTGTGCTGTCTTTATGTTATTGAGGTATGAAAACTGCCAAACGGTGTTGTGTTTGTCTGGTATTGCTATGCCTCAAAGACAATCTGTATAAATATTTACAAATATTGTTGTCATACATTACCACTTCCGCAAATTTGCTTTCATAAAACAATAGTAAATGCTGTTTGCACCAAGCACTGCTTTGCTTACCACCAAGGATATGAAATAGCACCAATCATGGCAATGAAAATTGCTTTACTTGCCATCAAGGACATGAAATGGCTCCATCTATATATGTTTCGTAATTTGTCCCTTGATGTCAGAATTCATATTCGGCTTGCAGAGGGTTTCACTAGTTGCTTCCTATTAGCTGACTTCAAGAAAAACTGTCTCTGAGAATAAATCCCCTTGATCCACCCCTTGTTAATATCTGCTGCTAACATTGAGTATTTGCTCAAACTCTCCTCCTCTAGTTCTTTGTAATGAAATGAAACAGACTTGTAGAGTGCAACAAATGCAAATGGCATCAAGGCGCTGATAACAGATTAGTCTTCGAAAGGGGGAACTGAGAGAAAACTAACTGCTGCCAAATACACAGTGAACAGCCAGGTCTTTAAGACCTTGCGGAATAGGGCATGAGATTGAAGACTGGAAATCAAAGGGGGAAGAGAGTTCCAAAATTTGGAAGCACCCACCGAGAAAGCTCTGCCTCCCCATCTTGATTTCCAATACCTAGGAATAGTTAAGAGATGTTTATCGGAGGATTGCAACTGTCTAGACGGAGTGTAACATTGGAAAAGATTCCTGAGTTGTTTAGGGCCTCTATTGTCAAGGGCAGTATGAACCATGCAAAGAGCCTTAAAGGTGATTCGCTTGATCGAAGGAAGCCAGTGAGAAACCTACAGAAATTTAGGTATATCAAGAATCAGTCTTGCTGCAGCGTTCTAAACAAACTGCAGTTTGGCGGGACAGTCTTGTTAATGTCCAGGTAGGGGCATTACAGTATACCAACCTGGACATGATACGTGCCAGAACCCCTTGTTTATGTGCCTGAAGAATGAAGAAGGGAAACCCTTTCTTCAGGGATTTAATTATCCAAAAACAGGTAGAGACTGTCCTGTTTACCTGCAGGTCAAATGCTAGATTTGTATCAAACAGTACTCCAAGATTTTTTGCAGATTCTGTTGGAGTGGTTAAGGCCCCCAACCTGTCCAGCCACCACACCTGCCTGCCAGGTTTACCATAGTTCTCACATTAAAGACTCCCAACATCGTGACCATAGCTGTACTAGTATCCCTTCTGCTTTACAGTGGTTAGATCAACATGGATGTACATCTCCTCAGTCCAAGCCATCCCTGGTAGTCATGAGTATCATAGGCATTTAGCACTAGAATGTCTGTGCAAGTATATACATTCACATTAATGCACTAGAGAGTAGGTCTTTCCTGGCACCTAGATCACTGTAGATCTTCACTGCAGTCATATTAGATCCACTATTGCAGCCGTCTCTTAAAGAGTGGCTCTTTCTCATGTTTTTTCTGCTAGAGGAGGAAGGACACAAAAAATGTTGCCAGACATTATTGTTGACTCACCCCAGTTTTGACAATGCATGCATACTTGTTTGTTCCGACTATATATAAGTGTGTGCAGTGTTCACTGAGTGCTTCACGGCAAGGAATACAAGCTGTGTTTGTTTTTTAATGTCGATCATCTGACCCCTAGACACTAAACTGAGGGATTATCTCAGTACGGTTTGTACAAATGGCATACTTGAATGATTGAAATTCAAACAGCCTAATTAGGGGTGGGTGGAACCCACAGAGTTTCACTCTGTGGAATTTAGTAAGTTACATGAAAACCCTGTGAGATTCCACGGAGTTCTGCGAATGGGCAGAATCAGGCATGTTGTGCTGCTCGGGCTGAATTTAGCTCCGGGAGCTCGTTCTGCACCGAAAAATCAGCATGAACAGTACCACGCGGCATGCCAGATGGCGCTGCTTTTTTAGTTGATTTTGCTGCTGCTCAAGTAGATTTTCGACTGCCCACATTGGGGAAATCTCACTGGGTGCCATACTAGTGACCGAAAATTGCGCTAGATGTCTCCAAATCTTCCCTGTGCTTGTCAACTCACTGTTGCTGAGCCGTGTGCGAGAAAAAACTCTGCCATGCATCAATTGGCAGAATTTGGCTGGAACTCTGCATTACTTGCGTAATGCGGAGTGGCCAAAACTATGCCTAATATCTGCTCAACTAATGTAGTGACTTTAGATACAGTGACCTAATTGGAGTGTTCCTAGACAGTCCTACTCCAGTTATTTATTCGGTTCTATCCCGAGAACATTTAACTTTCTTCCAACTGAGATTTTTAAGAACCCTTCTACCAGTTAACAAACTGCTCTTTAACAGATTCCTCCTGTAAGGTCCGAAATCAAGGATGGCCCTAGGTCCACTTGACTCTCTTCTACTATAACGCAGGAATGTGAGTCTCTCCTAAAAGACGTGTGTAATATCATTAGAATACAAATTTTGCAAAAGACTGTATTTGAATATACACTTTGTCAAGGGATTGTATATCTTCTGTAGCGGGTGGGTTGTTCTTTGTGCAGTGCTCCGATACCTTTGGCTCATGGTCACGCTTTATAAAACTCTTCAAATAAAAATATGTACAAGGGATCTAAGCTTTGATCCTGACAAATGGCATTTGACCAATCTGGCAGAATTGTATGGCTGAAACAGGTAGACTCTATGATGATGGAGTTTACTAATCACTTCTGTAACATTACCTTTTGTTTTTAATTTTGTTAGAGGATCCTGGAATAAAATCTGCAGATAGAAACAGGCATACGTTTAGGCAATTTTATTTATAGGTCCGAGACTTAGCCCACCCAGATATAGAAGGTGCACCAATATTCACCATTTCATAATAATTGGAGGGTAGACTTTTCCTGTGATATCCTTATACATAAGAGAAAATAAGAAAAAATTAATTTCAACAATTTTATAATTTCATGCTCATTGCTCGATCTATAAAAGAAAATAATTGCAGGCACCCAAATTTTTTACAGGAGCCTCCTGGCACTACCAAATGCAGGAGTTGCCAAATACTCTAGTACCCTAGTTTTCATTCCACCTCATGTCGCTCTCTTTCACCTCCCTACCCTTTATGTCTTTTTATCTCACTCTTGCAGCTTCTTTTTGAATGCCTGCTTTCCCTGTTTACACAATTTTTCTACTTTCCTCTTGCTTCTTCTTTCTCTCTTTCCTTTCCAATTTTTTCTGTCTTGCCCCGAATCAAAGTCTTGAAGTTAAACCATAAGTCTTGGTCAACAAAAGCCTTTGCCCAACCTTCACAACCGCCTGCACTTGTGAAGCACTACATTTCAATCTGGAATTAGCAAAATGTAGAAAAGTGGGAGAGTAATGTAAGGAAAAACAAATGATAGCTCTTATTGGGAGTAGGCCTGGGTGGAGTTCGCGGAATTCCGCTATGTTGAACGCCCCAAAGTGACCAAAAAACTCTGCTACGCGCAGGTCCGCAAGTGTTAGAGTGCATTGAGTCATGCTGTTCCCGCTTCTTTTTAGCAGTGGGTGTTTGTCCCACGCTGGAAAATAAGCACGAACAGCACCATGCACAGCGCAAGAGGGTGCTGCTTCTTTCTGCCACTTGAGTAGATATTCTACTCGAGCTGCAGCTTCCTCAAAACGAACGAAGGTTACTCAATACGAGCAGTAGCGGCCATCTGCTTCCACCTGCATTGAGAAATCTTGTTGGGAGGTGGTCTGGAGTAAGATTTTCCTCCCTCTGCAACTTAAAGTTGGCGGGCACGAGCAAGGAAAAAAATCTGCTCTGCGTGTTTTTTGGTACTCCGTGCGTGACGCGGAGTGGGAAAAACTCTGCAAACCGAGCAGAATTTCATGCCCAGGCCTAATTGGGATGCATAGCCTGTGCTTTATTTGAGCTGGTGGTTGCACATGTGTCCCACCGGCACTCATTTTTGGGGACTGGCCCTTATTTTGTCTCGCGAGTCTTTGATCTAGAACGCGGGACAATGAAGGAAGAAGTGAAATACAGAAAAACAGTGACAGAGAAAGCATGGGTGAAAAAGAACTTGCAATAGTGGAATAAAGAGGCAGGGAGAGTCTGGTGGTGAATTAAAGAGGCATGAGCGGAAATAAAGACTACACAACCTTGGTATTTGACGCCCTGATCTTCGATTGAGCTGGCCATGGGCTTCTGAGAAAACCTTTGGGCATCATCACTTATTGTTTTACAAATTAAGCACTGTATAGGTTCTGAAACTGCAGGCAGACACCACTCACAATACACTGTCATGTTTAGCCAACTACCACCCACCAACACAGCCAGGATTTTTCTGTATGAATCGTGTTCTGTGGTAGTTGCTTACCCTGGAGCAGCTACATTTATTTTTGTAGACATAACAGGCAGTAACTTAGACATATGTTATTCAAAGTTTAACTTTATGGTCAGACTAGGAAAGAAATTAGTCCTATGCACCAAAATAAAAGTGGCCTCCATTAGCGAATCAGATAGCTAAAATAGTGGCCCATATTTGCAAATCGGTCCAGTTTATGCTGTATAGTTATTTTCTAAGGTTTGGGAGAGTGCATGCATTTGTGCTTGCTGCAGGCAATATTTGCCTTAATATGAAGGTAATCACCAGTAAAAACAGGCTCAACAGACTGTAAAGCAGTTAAAAAAAACAGCAACAAGAAAACACGGCCCACACACTGGCCTGCCAGATCAGCCCTTCTGGCACTGCCGGATTGCCACAAAGGCCAATTCGACCTTGCTTTACCATAAAATATTAAAACAAAAAAAATACACGCTCAACATGCTGTGAAAATGTGCATCCGCCAACTTGTTCTTCACAAAAAGGACAGTGTTCTGTAATGGGTGAAGAGCACGCTAATGTTTTACATCTGAAATCATCTTGCAACATTACGGGGGCGAACCGCGGTGAGGTAGTTCAGCGGTGACAATGTGGAATGAAATGGTCCATGCAAGAATTGCTTTTAATCTGGGGGAACAGTTTGTCCAGTATATGGAGCATTTCAGTGCACTCCGGCATATGTTCTGCACAGTTTTCCATGCTCTAATTCATCCATGTTTTCCAACAGCTCCAGATGGCGTGCTGCCTCCCAGGCTTTCATCTGCCACTTCAACCAGTCTTCAGGTTGCCTGGTCCCCACCAGCTCGGAATAACGCCCCCGGCTCCCCCAGCTACCGGCTCCAGATGAGGCCCAGACACTCTCCTACCGACATTCTAGAGTACGGAACTTCTGTCTATCTAATGCAGTGTAAATTAATCAAAAGACCTTGATTATGCGGTGTTTAGCGTAATTATGCAGTTAGTTGCATTAGCGGAATACATGTTAAATGCTCTAAAGAGTGACATGCGTCTGTCTTACAAAATGGCGGTTCTTCTTGTACCGTAGGCTGTTGCCCGGCCCGTCTGCTTCCCTACGTCACACAGCCCGAGGTCTTCAGCCATACTCGGAGTACGAGTTCAGGGTCATTGCCGCGAACATGCACGGGAGTACCTACAGCAACTGGGTCACTGTCACTACAGAGGAGGACGGTATGTGGATTGCATATTTATCCAAATAGGAAATGCATTTACTTTTTTTTAAATAATGTTTGCTTGTTAATGCAATTTCATTAATTTCAGGTTAGTTGGAAGTAAACTATACGATGCTAATGTTTGTGCGCGCATCCTGATTCTCAACATATAGATGTAAAAATGCACAGTGCCTAAAGCCCTAAACTGTAACAGAAATAAATGAAGGAAACCCAAAGGTAACACACACTTGTGAATCACCAGCACACACCATCGACACATAACGTGCTACCCAATGAAAACCGGTTCATTATAATCAAGCAGGTGTGATGTGTTCAAGATTTCAGAAGCTTGTGTAAAGTTAGCAAGTGTGTTGTCTTTTAATGTCGAGGTGCAATTGGTGGCAATGCTTATCCCTCAAGAAGGAGAAAGAGCACCCCCTTGGCACACTAGCTTGGTGATCAATTGTGGCTCCAGCAACTGAGCAGAGGAAGAAAGGAGATATCGCATGGGCAGATAATAGCAAAAGTTTTCTGTAGCAAAATCACGCTTAAAGATATTTACTGCACAGATTCAACGTTATTTTACATCTTATGGCCATAGAAGGCAATTGCAACTTTTCCATGTTGTTTGAGATATACCATCTCCCAGAGAGCACAATGAAAAGCAACGTAGCAGTGTTTTGAATCATCTGTGACCTATTCAGCTGGTACCCAGGGACACCTAAGTAGACAGCATGGCTGTGGCCTAGCAGGAAACCAATAAAAGGCAGGAGCAGTGAGATCCTGCAAGGTTGTGTGTGTGTGTGTGGGTAAGATTTTTCTGAGCATTGGGAGTTAATGGAAACAGATCTCAGATACTTCACAAACCTGAGGACAAATGAAAGGGACTGTACAGATGTGATATTGAACCATAAAAGAAGGGCGAAGGAGTGGAGTCAAGCTCAGAGGGGCACAGTGTTCTTCTGTCAACAGTGAAGATGCTCCTCTAACAACTACAATTCTTGTTTTTTTGGAGTTAAGCTTGCAAACGTGTATTCATGCAAATCCTTGTTTTTTTGGGGTTAAGCTTGCAAACATGTGTAATCATGCAGCCTGTAGTTCCAAGAAGGCGATGCTGGAAGCTACCTCTGGTTTAGTCACAGTTATAGATGAGATGCAAGTAAATTGTTTGCCATCTGCAGTAGTAGTCAGTAGAAAGATAATGCAATATTGAACAAAGATAAACTAAAAGAGTAAAATAGAGAATATCTGGTGTGGAGCTTAGAGTTGAGCCCTCAGTTGTTACACAAAAAAGTAGATAACATTGAGAAATTCGATGACATGGGGGTTGAATGTAGGGTGAATCTATGGTCTGGGAGTGGAGAAATTGAAAAGATATGAACCAAGCAAGGCCCTTGTCTCTTATACCAAGGGTGTGCATGGGAGACGAGGAAGTCGTGGGGCACAGATTCAAAAGCCAATAATTGGTTGAAAGGAAATCCATATGGATTTTCTTTATAAAGCAGAATGCGTGGTAATACCACAACTTCGTATTTGTGCATTAATGCAAACATTCCTTGCAACTCCAAATGAAGGCAAATGTTTTTCCAGTGAATAATATCTCCACTAAATTGACTTGTATGGTAATATCCAACAATCATAGAATTAAAAATGAAAGTAAAAATGCTCCATGCAAAGTTTTGCCCTTCTATAACAAAGACACAGTTCAAACAAATAAATGTAATGTCTTGTTTCAGGGGATAATACCACTTTAGTAATGTGGCACTGTTTCTGGCTGGCACTATCGGACATTTGGGAATGGCAGCATTATGGCAACATATACATTTAAGAAAAAAATGCAGTGTATGCAGTCAGACAAATGGCACACAAACATCAAAAAGGAGAAGGGTCAGAATGAGAAAAGGGAATAAAAGATAAGGCAGGCCTGCTTCCACTGCGAGCCCCCCAGAAAAATTATCCACGGCAGCCTAACTGCAGGTAGCACAGAACCGCTGCCTGTAGGGACTCACCATGAGAGCACTGTACTGGTGCTGCTACCTAGAAAGTAGCCCGTAGATGCCAAGCATCTAAGGCACCAGCCATGGACATCTATTCGGATGACCCTGGGTCAAAGTCAGAAAATGTGGCCGGCTGAGATGGAGCATGGGATGGATATAAGATTTGGATTGGGCCCTGTCTGCAATTACCTTCAGATTTAGCAGAAATTTGATGAGAAATATTCCGAGAATGTAGAAGCTTCAACGGGGCAAGGCTGCAGGAGGTGTCCAAGGACGAGGCAGTGGGAAGCTTCTGGACCAGGTTGTGTTGAAGATTTCTACATTCTGACTTAGTCTCTTTTTTGGAAGTCGAAAATCTCCAGTGGGAGGAAGCTGAAGACTGTAGCCGACAAGAGTTACAAACGGCCAGATACCCTTTTGGAGAAGAACTAATGAACAGGATATGCTGCTTCGGAGAAGAGAGTAGCGGGAGCTGCCATGAAGTCAGGCTGACCAGCGATGCACCTTGGGTCGATAGACAAGGAGGTTGGTCCCAATTTCCTTTCAGTTTTCAAGTGTTTTTTATCCAAACATGTTCTAAATGCCAAGTTTTGTATTTTGGCCATCTGGGTAATTTTAATACCAGCACCAAGGGTCCAGGACTGGAGGGGCACCACTCAAGGCTGGGTCTAGGTGCTAGTTCAAGATGATTGGAGATGTGTCTGTCCCCTAGGCTCTGATCAGGAGGCCAGCCAACTAGCCCTTGGTGTCACTGCAGTAGTCTTGGTTCAAGCAGTGTAACATGGCTCAGGCACTAGGACAGGCCTCTGATGGGTGAAGGGAGGCTCTAGGCAGCAAAGCCGTCCTTCCAGATACAGCAAAGCAGTCTTCTGAAATATACAGCAGGCCACAGCTGCAGGCAGCCATGTGAGAGTCCTATTAATGTGCAGAAAGTGAACTGTGGGTCCTATTTTTATACCTTATGCCTTCTTTGAAGTTGGAGAAGTTTCTAGAGTATTCCCTTTGAAGTGCTTGAAGATTTCTGCCTCCCCTACCCTGGCTCCAACCTGGATGTGTGAACAATGCAGTGGTGACAAGTCGTTTGTGAGAAGGCAGGCAGCCTATTTAGTTGCAAGTGGGGCTGAGCCTAGCTCCGCCCGCTGCCCATCCTGCCAGTGATTGCCCATCGAGGCTCTCCTCATCCCTCTATTGTGTGGCTGTCTGGGAGGAATAACCAAAGTCTAACTGACAACTACACCCAGTCATGTAACCCTGGAACAGGCTTCTGGCACCAAATAATTAGGGCAGTGAAATAGCAGCTTTCTAAAAGTGTGAACAGCAAAACACACAAGAAGATAGACGGAATGTTGCACAATGGCAAAACATTCACCCCAGTCACAGATCTGGGTTTAATCCATCGTTACTTTGCTCACCATGCCACCCCAGACATGGCTCACTAAGCCACTGGAGTCAAGCTATCCTGGCTGAAGACAGCTGATAGCCAGAAACTTATCCTGGCTGAAGACGGCTGACAGCCAAAAAACAGTCCTAGGATGCTTGATTCCGGCCCAGGGAAGACATGGCTTGGCAGTTCGGGCTGGACTGTTCCCATGAGCTACAGGGTCAAGACTTATTTGCATATGGACATGTCTGAACTGGGGTGGCTTGGTGAGCAAAATAACGATGGATTAAAACCAGATCTGTGACAGGGCGTGAATGTTTTGCTATTGTGCAACATTCCGTCCATCTTGTTTGTTTAGCTTTCTAAAAGTGGCATTTTGAAAATTGTAACTTAAAATCCGACTTTACCAATAAAGACTGTTTTAAATTGCAATTTTTTCAGACAACAAACATGAAATCTTTAACTACTCCCAATCAAAAGGTAGCACCTAATATATGTAATAAGGCTACTCAATGTTATCCTATGCGAAAGGTATGCCTCACAGTAGTGAAATACGCATTTGTGAGTTTTTCACTACCAGGACATGCAAAACTCCAAAGTACTGTCCAAACTTCTAATTACAATGCACCCTGCCCTATGGGATATCTAGGACCTATGTATCTGTGATAAAAAGAGAGTTTAAGGCTTGGTAAGCAGTTTAATTTGCCAAGTCGAATTGGCAGTTCAAAAGTGCATTCGGGCTGCAATGGCAGACCTGGGACATGTTTCTAGGAGCTACATAAGTGGGTGGCACAATAAGTGTGCAGGCCCACTAATAGCATTTAATTTAAGAGCCAGGGGTATATGGTTTACCAGTTTACTGGTGATTTCTAAGTAAATTTAGTTTACGGATCAGGTGTAAGTGAATGTTACCTTGTTTTAGGGGGTGAGCAGAAGCACTTTAGCATTGGTTAGCAGTGACAACATCCGCGGACTCCTAAGGTCAATAGCAATGAACTCAGAAATAATAGGAGGGGTAAAGCAAAAGTTTGGGGGTGACACTGCAGACAGTGCCAAGTCCAATATAAAGCAATGTGTTAAAGTTGCCACCATGTGTAATTTCCATACCTCTGTCTCAACGATAGCTTCTAAATGTTCTGATATGTAAGTGCTTTGTGCGAAACTCAATTGGGTTTATTCACGCCAGTTATATGCTTCCAGGTGTACACCTTGAAAAGTCATGTGGCATTTCTTTTTTGTATTAGCATATTCACAAAGTGGCACTCTACACACTTTCTTTTCCCAATGGAGAAACCCATTTTTCTGTACCCCTACCGAAACATCTGGTGTGTCCATTCTTCTCCCACAAGGCAGAACAGGCCTTAACCCATCCAATACCTCCTCACATGAGATTTACTCCTACGTAATATTGCACTGTTGTGTGGTACAATCATGTGGTAGTAAATTGATTATCTATTTCTAGATGACCTTTTACGAAGGCCAGACAGTCATAAATCTTACACCTTGGGCACATTAAACCTTTGATACAACCACAAATGGGTTTGTTCATCATGCCTGTACTGTTACCTATCGACAGTTGTGCTTCAAGACAGATATGCAGGATTAAGTCAATTCCACCTGCCAGATTTCAAAATATGCACATCCAATACAACATAGCAAATATAGATGCTCAAGAAATGAAAATAATTCATGTCGGGGCCCTTCAAGGCGTGGTGTGATGTGAAGATCTGTGAGGAGGAATTCAAGTTTCCTGATGATCAATGGTATCTCATTTAAAGTCTGGCTGAGTGTGGTTGGAGCTCTTTAAGAGGAAAGTGATGCCATGGCACAGCACAGAGAGTTCTAATTCCATTATCAGATAATGGCTCATTTACATCAGGACTCTGACAGCAGTAACTGATTCCATGCATTTTTTAAATCTAGCCTGCCAAATAATAATATAATGCACTTTTCTCATTAATATTGTAAGATCTGTTAAACATGTTTTAATAAAAGATGTTTGTTCGTAACAATGTGACTGGTTCAACACTAAGCAATTTTGTTACTGGACAAAAGTAAACAATGCATGCATTTTAGAAAGAATCTGATTATGGGGGCGGATGCAAAATTCAAAATACTGTTTTAAAACATGCCAATGCATGGGATTATGCAGCTATTACAGTGTTGAATGTGAGGAGTTGCGTATCCGTTCCTCATCTTAATAAAAATGAATTTCCGAAGGTTTCGTGTTGAAAGGAAATTATTTCTTGTGCTTCCTAAAACATTGCACGTTTAAATTTATTGGAATATGTTTATTTGATTTATTTATATAATTATTAGAATAAAACACTTAGTTGAAAGGCAACGGGCCACTATACATTTAACTATAGAAACCATATAAAAACAAATTGCACAGCAGAAAGAATCACAAACCGCTATGGGGAAGAGGTACTAAGTGATCAAATAAATGCAGTCAAATTGTAATGCCTACGAGGAGAGTTCAAGCGCTTGCTTTGGAGTGGTTGTTTAGCAGGAGTGACGTTTATGCACTGCATAGTGCTACAAGTGTCATTTAGCCTGAAGACGACTCAAAGCAACTTTTGTCAAGTTTTTGTTAATGGATGTTCATTTCACGCCAGTTGCACTATTGTTCCGTGTAATTATGATAATACGTTCATTTGTTTGTCTGCTGAAGTCCCCTGTGATGTCAATGGAATGTTGAAGCTAGTGCCTAGGAAAAATAGAATGTGAGGCGGTCACATTCCGAGGTTTCAGAGTGAGGGACTGAAGCGAGAAAAGATGGCGGCCCAGAGCTGCGGATTTGATGGCCTTAGCCCTGCATAAGTCTTAGTGGGCTTAGCCTCTTCGCAGATCAGAGTTTAGAGAGTTTCCCTGTGCCTGTTTTAGAGAGGTCCCATGTTGCTGTGTCCATAGAATGTGTTTCAGAGAACTAAGGGGCCGATTACGATGGGGGGCGGATCGCCATCAACCTGAATATTCCCACATCCAAATTAGGATGGCGGTGGGAATGGGAATGGTACCGCGGCGGACGGAAAAACCATCCGCCGTGGTCCCGCAAGGCGGTCCTTTACCGCCCACCTTGTGGGACACGGTACAATGAGGCAATGTCAGCAGTGCCGTGCAGGTACCGCCGTGGGCATTACGATGCCTGTCTTTTTGGCAGAGATCCCTCTGCAAATAAACAGGCGGAGAATGCCTTCGGGCCTGGTGCGGTCCCCAGGGAGGGGGGGTGGGGGGGGGTACCTATGGTACCCCCCTGCATTTGCATGTACAAGGTGGCAGGCACCGCACGGTGCCTGTCACGTTGTACATTCAAATGCATAACATGTATTTTTACATTGCGGCGGGTGCTGCTTGCTGCACCACCCGCCGCAACGTACAAATACGGGATGCGCCCGCCCGTGTGGTGGGCGCAACCTAATTTGTGTAGCGGGACTGCCGCACCTACGGCGGGCGGTCCCTTTTGCCAATGCGATGGTGGGCGGACATCGTAATCGACCCCTATGCTCTCTTTCTCACTTTGAGCACCGTTGAACGAGAGGCAAGACCTCAAAAAATAGCTGCAAGGATTGCAAAGCTTAGTAGTATTTTCCCATTTCCATGATTGTTACAGAGCACTCTAAGAAAGTGCAAGCGGGTTGTGCCATGTGGTAAATGGTTCACAGAAAAGCTTATAGCTGACAATCATATGGAGGTAGTAGAGAGTTTGCATTTTGTGACCAAAAACAGCTCACAAATCGAATTGTAGACCATCGAATTGTAGACCATTCCACCTTAAGAACACACCTAATCTGTTGCAAATAGGAGTGAATTCTTCTCACAATGAATTTATGACATAGCTCCACCAGGAACTGTAGTTTTTGAAAACCAGCTCAAAACACGCAGGGTTTACGGTGCGTTGTCTGTGCTTCTTTTGGAAACAACAAAAACTTGTTATAAACAACACAGCTTCTTGTGAAGCATGGCGGTCCCAGATGGGAAAATCAAATTATCATCACCCACCCCTAAGTAGGGTGGGATGACCTGGCAACTGGGTGGCTGAGAAGCCAACAGGTCAAGGATTTGTAAAGGCAAAGCCAGAGGAGACTCTATCATCTGAACCCTGTTATTTCACCACATTTCAATGGGACATCTGCCAACCTTCAAATGACCGAAATCTAAATGACCCACCTGCATCTCTAATATCACCAGAAAGGCAGTGGATTTGATTATATTCAAAATGGCCATGGGTCAACTTTTTTCAGGGGAGGTAAAATCAGTCAAGGCTGAACAGACTGAGAAAAGAGGAAATGCTTGAGAAGCTCATTGGCAGGGCTTTGTCTTTAGCGACCATTTCTTAAGATTAAGGAAGAGTTTGAGTTAGCAGAAGATTGGTACATTACTGAACCACTTGAAGAATGTCATTTGAGTGGCTTTGAGATGTGTTAAGTCATGCATTGACAGCTGTATATTTAGCCTGGGTTAAGATGAGGAGTTGTGAAGAGGTCATTTTGTGAATAAAATCCATTAATTTTTACCAAAGGCTCTCAACGCATTGCTTGAGATGCTTCATAAGGCTTAATTTAAAGGAGTGCAAGGTTTGATAGGATTTGGATGAGAAACATGTTTTAGTGGGAGGAGCTAGGTGCTCAACACTCACAAAAGTAGCGGCAGCAAAATTAGAGGTGTTTTAAATCTTCAACACCTTTAGGCAAAGAGCAAAGGAAATAGTATTAGTAAATTCAAACATGAGAAAATCTATTGAAACTGAGGAAATTGAAAGAGCTTTGTAGCATAGAAACAGAGATGTCACCAGGAAAAGAGGTACTAACAGGGAAAGGATCATAGGGGTAATTTAGGGGTTTTTAGTTGCAGGGAATTGGCCAGTTCTTATCTGCCAAATGTAATTTCTCCTCTTCTAGTGATGTGGTAACAATGTAGTTTCTGACTGAAAAGCTTACCCAGTGAAGATACAGCTAGCTCCGTTGTCAGAAATCATAATGACATCTCATCAATTACAGGGCTGCTGGCTTGCAAGACCCATCTTATTAGTGTTCTAAAGTAGGCCTTTAGATTAAAATTTTGTACCTGCCGATGTGCACCATAGGAGGCCTGGATGACTAGGGCATGGACATTTTTCATGTGACCTCATACCCATGAAGGAAACACCCTGTGTGTCTAGCCATTGCTTAATTTATTTGAGAAACAACCCTCCCTCCTTTCGGTGATTCACTTGTGAAATATAAAATATGAACAATTGGCCACCATGAAATTCCTGCCCGCCAAAATTGCCATTTTAACCTTAGAGGCCATTTATTTGCTGACGGGAGCAGTTCCAGCAAAATAGATTCTCAGTGATATTGCGGGGAACTTAAAATATGGAAGGCAATCATTTGCTTGATAGATGAAGCCAAAAGCTCTGAGGCCCAAATGATCACGAGCCTATATTATATTATACAAGGAAATCATAAATTATTGAACAGTTCATATGGTCACTCAGCAGCATTACGCTACACAGTGGAATACAGTGGCCTAAAGTGGCAAAAGAACAATGGGCTGGCATGCAGCCTGAGCCGTTGCCAGTGGTTCAGACTTCTTGAAGCATCATATACACAAGGGCATTTTCACATGCTAGATGTATTGCCACATATTTGTTCTCTATTTTTGTCATGTTCATTGCAACTTGCTCCCATTTTCATCTTAGTTTTTTTCTTAGTTTTTCTAAATTTTTTCTGGAGTCCTTGGTTGGAGTTTGCTAGCTTCTTTTCTCGAATCCTGATGTTAAGAGGAGTTTGATGCCTTTGCTATTCTTCAGTTGGAATCTTCTTCTCTAATCCAGAGCTACACGATTGATAGCCAAGAATTTTTTTGCCTCTTTGTATGTGAGACTTCTATAGCGCACTGTCACCCCATGGGTATCCTTGCGCTTCAGATTACTCAGTAGACTCTTTAAGGCTTTCACTACTACCTGTTACCCTTTTAAGGATACTTGTCACCTTCCATGTGCACTATTCTCTGCAGGATCGCTTTGTGGCTATTGGGACATGACACAATTTCCTCAAGCACTCAAGAAGGCAACTAAACAGACCTTTGCAATGTCCACTATTTGACCCCTCCTCCACTCCGAGAACATCGAAACATCAATGTAGGAGAGTCAGGGCTGGAAGAGTAGGCATGAAGATTGAGGTGCATCAGTAACCCCACCTGCCTTGGTATGAAATGTAAAAGACACACAGATGATGGATATAATGCAGAGCAAATCAAATGTTCTCCCCCAATCAAGAGATCTGGGTTAAATGCATCATTGTTTTGCTCACCCTGCCACCCCAGTTTAGACCTAGCCACATGCAAATCAGGCTTGGCCCTGTACCTCATTGGACCAGTCCAGCCCAAACTGCCATGCCAGGTCTTCTTCGGACTTGAAGCAAGCATCCTGGGACCCGTTTCGAGGCATCACCCCATATCAACCAGGATAGCTTGAATCCAGTGGCACAGTAAGCCTGGGACCCTCGCCTGGGCATACCAGGTGCACTTAGGGCAAGAAAGCAAAAGACACACAGATAATGGACGGAATGCAGACCAAATCAAACATTCACCCCCTGTCAATAGATCTGGGTTAAATCCTTTGTTCTTTTGCTCATCATGCCACCCCAGTTTAGACCTAGTCATATGCAAATCAGTCTTGGCCCTGTGCCTCATGAGAACAGTCAAGCCCGAACTGCCAAACCAGGTCCTCCCTGGACCGGAAACAAGCATCCTGGGATCAGATTCGGGACATCAACCCTCTTCAGCCAGGCTAGCCTGAATCCAGTGGCACAGTGAGCCTGGGACCTACGTCAGGGCATACCCGGCGCACTTAGGGCAAAAAAGCAAACAACACACAGATTATGGATGGAATGCAGAGCAAATCAAATATTCCCCTCAGTCAAGAGATCTGGGTTAAATCCATCATTCTTTTGCTCACCATGCTACCCAGTTTAGAACCAGCCATACGCAAATCAGTCTTGGCCCTGTGCCTCATGGGAACAGTCCAGCCCAAACCATGCCAGGTCCTCACTGGACTGGAAACAAGTACCCTGGGACCTGTTTCTTGGCATCATCCCTCATCAGCCAGGCTAGCTTGAAACAAGTGGCACAGTGAGCCTGGGACCCACATCTGGGCATTGTGATGAAATGTTGCACATAAAGCCCCTGAATGCCTGGATGGCAGGGGTAATTTGCTTTGCTGTGCCTTGTGCCATTTATCCAGGCAGTCATCCACCGCCTTCAACACACATCACGGGTGGTCATCAAGTTTATCTGTATTAACCAGTAATTTAGCTGATTTTTAGAACTCTAAAGGCTCCACTCTGAACGTCACAACATCAATGTACAGTGGCCAAACCATGAACCACAAAGGGACAAAACCGAGACCTAGATATACAGCTTGAATCAACAGAATTTCAGTCATGGAATAGGAAGCTAGGTTTGTCTCCTGTCAATCTGGACTAAATTCTAGATGTCGTCATTACCACATGTAAGATGTTGGAAAATATAACTGATTCAGTGATGATCTACATTTGCCTTCTGATGGGTAATCAGAAGAAGCTGGCTGATCCTGCCCATAAGACTGAAAGCAAAAAATACATGTAATGAACAGAATGTTGAACAATTTCAAACATTCACCCAGTACAGAGATCTGGGCCTAAATCCATCATTCTTTTGCTCCCCATGCCATTCCGTATGCAAATCAGTCTTGACCCTGTTCCCCATGGGAACAGTCGAGCCTGAACTGCCAGGCCTGGTTCTCCCTGGACTGGAAAAAAAGCATCCTAAGACCAGTTCCAGGGCTTCACCCCTCATCAGTCAAACTAGCTTGACTCCAGTGGCATGGAGTGCACGGGACCCACGTTGAACAATGTCAAACATTCACCCCGGTACAGAGATATGGGCCTAAATCCATCATTTTTTTGCTTCCCATGCCATTCCAGGTTAAACCCACCCATATGCAAATCAGTCTTGACCCTGTTCCCGATGGGAACAGTCGAGACCTAACTGCTGGGCCAGGTTCGCCCTAAGTGGTCAAGGGTATGCCCAGACACGGGTCCCTTGCTCACTGTGCCACTGGAGTGAAGCTAGTATGGCTTATGAGGGTTAATATCCGGAAATCGATCCCAGGATGCTTGTTTTCAGTCCATGGAGGATCTAGTCTGGCAGTTCGGGTTGGATTGCTCCCATGAGGAACAGGGTCAAGACTGATTTGCATATGGCTGGGTCCAAACTAGTGTGGCATATGAGCAAAAAAAGGATTAATTAAACCCAGATCTGTGACTGGGGTTGAGTGGTTGAAAAGTATCAGCACTCAGTCCTTCATCTTGTCTTTGCAGAAGACTGAACGAGCAATAAGTGACTTGCAATCGAGCAAGCACAATACCTTAAGAGAGTTTGCAATTTATTGACTATAAAGCTTCAGATTCAGAAGAATGTTGACACACTGATAGCTGTGTTATTGGATTATCTAAAAACAGTAAAGGCTCACATGGTCACTTACTTGGAAAATTGGTCTTCCAAACAAAAATTATTGGAAAGTCTTTCGAACATTTGCAAAAAAGTGCATAATATGCCGCTGCACCCTTTCCCAAGGCCAGGAGATGCTCAGCACTGAAATTATCATTACTGATCTAATCTAGTTCAGAAGTCACTCATTGTGGTCAGTTCACAGATATTATATATAATTCTGATCTTTTCAGATTACACAATAGAGGTAGAATATTAATGTTCATCTTCTTGGCAGTGAAAGGCAAGTTGCAAGAGATTTTGGGTGTGATAAATGTGTCCATTTTCAGTAAAATTGAAGACGATCATCGATGAAAAGTCATTCTTCTTTACAGAACCCTAAAAAAGCCTTGTATTAGGCAGCTGAGCATGCAACTGGATACAATGGTCAACCACCACACTGTCAAAAACAGCATAGAAGGATACAGAATAGGAGGTCTAGACTCTGTAGTTCTAAGACTCCATCCCTACTGCAAGCACAAGAGGTAAGTGATGCCACAATGGCAGCATCTAGTCCCTTTTAAAACAAACAATTGAAGGAATCTACTCAGTCAGCACTTAACACTTCTGAGGATAAATTAGACTCTTATATCAATGAGTGATGACAGCAAAATTCCAGAGATAACCCCTAAAATGGAAGTTGAACGCCTATAATCTTCTTGAATGTTGTATATAACTTGTCGGAATTAACTACTTTAATACAGAGGACATGATATTGACTCCCTCTGCACCTTCACAATGTGGCAATGTGAATAACATAACATCCCATTAAAGGTAAGACATCCCTCTGGTTCTTGCACCAGAAGCATTCTTTTTAAAAGCTCCACCACGGGCTGATGGGGCTTGTTTTTTGTTCTGAATAGTGATCAGCAGGTGTGGCAAGCTGACATCACTATTGAAAGTGAACATAGAAGGATCAATTGGGCCCTTTCAACTTTCACTGTGTTTGGTGTTCGTGAAGCAGCTCATTCTTCCGAGCACCAATGACTACAGAAAGAAGACAATCTTCCCCTTTCCAACGGTACCTCTCCCTAGTTTATCCCTGCTTGGTATTTCCACATGACGGTGATCCTCAAGCAGGGATCCATGCAACAGACACCAGCAATAGCTTTACCCACTCACTAAGGTACCCAATAGCCTTTCCACCCCACTAAGGTTGGTAGATTGGGGGTTTGCCCCAAATCTTCAGACACTAGTAGGGCAGACAGTCCATTAGAAACCTTGGTTGTTGGTTTTAAAAAACAGAAGGGAGCACTCAGACCTTCCTGGCATAGAAAACCCCCTCCAACTTCTAAAGACCAAGCAGTCCTTCTGTCCAACGTACCCTCACCGGAGGGGGTGAGGGGAGTAAAAATCACAATAGACAAGATGGATAGAATACCATAAATAAATAAATGGGGTGGGGGCCAACCTGTCGGAGCATCAGATAATGCTCCCTTCCCCTGAAATCCACTGAGTCTTTCTGCCACTTCGGGTGACAGATTGGGGGATTTACCCCAAATTGCCCTTCACTGGGAACCAGAAAGCACAGAAGACACCAAAAGGACTAGGGTGGAGGCTGAGCTATCTTGTCATTGGGCCATATTTCTGTCCCTAAAGACAATCTTCACTCTCCGGGTGGGGGACAAAAAGCAGACTAGATAATATGGGTAGACCTTTAAAAAAAAAAAATGGAACATAACCAGTCTGTCCTGGTATCTGGTGTCTTTGAGGGTTATACACCCTGTGTGTGCGCTCTGTGTGTTAAATATAGTAAGATTGGTCTACACATGTTTGGCCTATTTAATTTACCTCTCAGTCCCTTGTAAAGTGGTATCTCATATACCCAGGGATGGTAAATTAAATGCTACTGGTGGGCTTGCAGCGCTGAATGCACCACCCACCGTAGTAGCCTTTCAAACCTATCCCAGGCCTCTGCCACTGCAGGGACTGTACGCGCAGTGTTACTGCCGCTGTGACGTGGCACTTAAAGTGTGTGCCCTGTTCTTGACCCCCCTTTTACTCTATGTCAGTCACCCCTAAGGTAGGCCCTAGCTAGCCCTATGGGAAGGGTGCATTGTAGGTAAAAGATAGGACATGTACCTTAAGTGTGTGACATGTCCTGGTAGTGACAAACAGCCATTTTGGTTTCTTACTACTGTGAGGCTGCCCTCCCATAGGAATGCATTGGGGATTCCCTGTTAAGTGTTTCAGTGGTAATCCCTGATATGAGAGGCGCAGCGTGGTCAAGTGTGGTATGTTTGAAATAGTGATAATAAATGCTTTATATAACTATTTTAGAAATGCCACTTTTAGAAGTTGGCATTTCTGTATGTAATGTGTCTGCCTGTCTGATGTGAATTGCATGTGTGGCTTTTGAGTGACAGGAGCTGGTGAGGTGTGTGTGGCTCCTGGAGGGGCAGGTTGAGTCAGGGCTAGGCTGAATGGGACATCTACATTTTAAGTAGTGGGAGGGGAAGTCCCTGGTCTCTGAATAGGATTGTGCATGCTCTAGTGTATGCTGGCTCCACCCCCCTGGTGTGTGTCTGTTCACGAGCCCCCACCTAACAAAGGGGAAGAGGAGCTTGGAAAACAAAGTGCTCCAAATCCCCCCTGAATCTGTTGCATCTGGTTCCCCCTTGCACTGCACTGCAGACCAGGGAATGCTTAGTATAAATTTTGGGGCTGTGCCCACATGAAATTGTGCCGGTCCTGGACTTACTAGGGGCTTAGTGTCAAGGGTTGGCACTCTGCAGGATCCGTTCGCCGTGATAAAGCTCCACCTCCGGACCTCCCGAACACCCTGATATGTAAACACAGGGTGTTCAAGTGATACGGTGAGGGAAAAAACCCCAAAGGGGAAAAAACGGGGAAGTGAAGGAAGGGGACTGCGGGGAAGGGAAGCTGTAAAACAAAATACGAAACAGGTTAATACATTTCCTCAAACCTACTCTCATTAAATTCTCACTAATAGAATGGGATGTCACCTGCACTGCTTATGCTTCTGAGCTTCCAGGCAGCCACATACTCCTTACACCTTCCTTCCTTAAACAATACAAAGACCACCGTTAGTTTGCACTGTCTATATTTGAGACATGATTCTATGTATGAAATGCTAAGGCAAGGTACGTACCCCTGGGGAGTTAAGAACCCCTACATAAAGCAGTCATTGCTAGTATAGGCACTAAACGTGACTACAGTCCAACTTCCTCCATAAGGTAAAGTAATTTATTTCATCAAAACAAAATCCCAAGGTGGTACCTAAGCAACCGGTACAGATTTCCTCATCCACACCGATGGAAAACAAAAGTGCAAACGTAAGTGATATGTACAACCAAACACGGTAGGGCGTAGTTCCAGCATCACCGCCGCCCGCTTTGGTATTTGTAATCCAACAAGAATAGAACTCCAGACGTCATATATTCATGACGGCAATGCGGAGGAGCTCCCCCTGCATTCCGCCACTGGACTGACCCACTTGGCCTCAGATAACAGCGTCCAAACAATCTATACTCTCCTGAGCGGAGAAATGCCACCACGAGCACAAACAAGCGAGAACAGAATTTACTCGCCAAGTTCAAGAGCTAACCGCTCTTCGTAATGTATCTGAACCGCCCCCAAGCAGAAGGCGCTGTAACAGTACCGTTTCGAAGTCTTCTCAGCCGGCAGCAGTTCTAAGAAGATACAGCCTCTAGGAAATTCCGAGAACGAGAGCCAGGCGCTCCTGCAAGGAAACAGGACAAAATTAAGTACACGCACTTCCCAGCCTGGACTCGCTATATACCGCCAGCAGCGGAGGCTCATGGGAAATGTAGTCAAAGGCTAGGTACTCATGGGAATTGTAGTTCGGTAGGCGCGTGTCTAAACCCTGACACTTAGTGCTGCTGAGCGCTCCAGGAGGAACCACCACGAGGGCTTGACTCCCTGCGATAGAGCCCCGTGTGCTGGCCTCCTTGGGCCCAGCCTTGTGCCCCTAAAAACGCTGCTGCTGGGGCGGAGGCTCCTAGCGCCTCGTGAGCGCTCTGATTTTAATTGCCAGAGAGGAGCATTTTGTTTGGTCTGCAGTACAGCGCTGCGTGGAGAGAGGGAATCCCCAGCATAGGGATTCCCCCCGGTGCCTGCTTTGAAGAGCGGGTACCCACCCTGCGTGCTGCCAGGAAGATCAGCAATTGCCTGCTTTGAAGAGCGGGTGCCCTTCCCGCATTTCTGCTTATTTTGGTGGCATGAGTTCACCCCGCATATTGACGCTGAAAGGGGGAGCCCACCCCGCATTTTGAGGTTACCAAGATCCCTGCCACGGCCCGAGCGATCCGGAAGCCAGGTGCCCGTGCCTGACTGTGGGCGGGGCCTCACGGGTGCTATTTCTGCCTTTCCCACATGTGGAGGCAAGTGCGCCCTAGTCCGGAGGAATCCCGAGCGGAGAAGGCGGTGGTATGGTATGGTGAGAGCCCAGTGGCAGCAACTGAAGCAAGGAGGTGTCCTATGGCGGAGGGGGTGGGGGCACATTGTCGGTGCCTGCCCCCGCCACACTGGTGAAAAGGAGAAAGTTCAGGTGCGGTTGGACAAAAGAGGTCCCAGCAGCGGGACCTGTCGCAGCACATTTCCGGTGCCCAGAGCCGGTGGAGTCACCCACAGGGAGCCCGGTGAGTGGCGCTCAGTTGTACACTGTTTGTGGGGGTGTCGGGGCATATTCCCGGTGCCCGCCCCCTGTGGTAGTGCTTAGGGCACCGTGAGTACCCGTGTTGATTTCCCAGCTACTCCACCTGAGAGTGGGCAGCTAAAACATTTAGGCCATTGTTCCTTAGAGTCCCAGAGTGGGGGTCAGGAAGGCAGGGTGGTGCCTGAGGCGATTGGCAGTCCCAGCTGCCCTGAGAGAGCGCAGGCAGCTGCAACGTGGGTGACATTTGTTTTGGAGTCCCAGAGGGGCCTAAGGGGCACAGTTGTGCCAGGCCTCATTTCCACAGCTGCCCCGCCTGACAGTGGGCAGCTGCAACATTTGGGGGCATTTTTGTCAATTAGAAAAGGGGTGAGAAGCGCCCCAGAGCAGTGTGCACTTTGTGTTTGCTGCGGAGGCAGCCAGGGGGCCCTTGGCGAGGTCCCCCTTAGAGCCCTGACTTTGCGGGACATAGGGCATTTGAGCCTAGAGTAGGCCAGTTGACCTGGGGGACAGGTTTGCTGTTGGTAGGGCACAAAGCCCTAATGTGATACCCCTTTCATCATGCGTTAATGCCTACAGATATGGATATGAGGTCTAGGCGTAATGTGATTCATGCGTGATATTATACCTACAATGATGTATGTATAATGTGATTTATGCACCATGGTTTATGCCTCTAATGATGTCTATGCTTCTTAGGAGGCTATTGCATAATGTGTTTATGCTGGTTAGGCCTATTGCGTAATGTGTTTATGATAAGGATGGTGCCTAAGGCTAATGTGATAATGCTTAGGTGATTATTGTACCAGTAGTTACTCGTTGTTGTTTATACTTAATTACCTGTTCTGATGGTTCTGACCGTGGCCCACTTGGCCTGGTCCTGTACATAATTACCTTGTGAATATTGCCTGTGCCAGTTGGCACAGTGTAAATGTGTGATTATGTTTCTAATGTGTTTATGATAATATAAATGCTATTTTTGATATAACCTTGTGTGGAGTTTCTTTTGTGGTGTACCTAGTTTGTTGCTGCTGTGTGTGTGTGTTGCGCAAACGCTTTACACATTGCCTCTGGGATAAGCCTGACTACTAGTGCAAAGCTACCAAGGGGGTGAGCAGGGGTTATCTTCAGCATGTAACTCCCTTGCCCAGACTAGAGTGGTGGTTTCTGCCTGGCTTTGGTGCAAGCCTTATCCAACCAGAAATCCCATTTCTAACACACCCAATCTGTCCTCATACGGAGGGCAGAAAGCACATTAGCCTTCGGGATTGATCGTAAAAGAAGAAATAGAATCTAGTGGGGCCTACTCCCAGCCCTAACTCACACATGATTTCTGTTCCCAGTGTGGGTAAATTGTAGGATTTACCTCATTTCGCCCCTACTCTTGAGGAGGCAGAAAGAACACAAGAAGAAGGGGTAGATTTAAACAAAGAATGGGGTGTGGATCTCATCTAAATGCATCCCCACCCCTAAAGCCCACAATGTCTTTTTTTCTCCCACTTGAGAGCAGGTTGGGTGCCCTCAATATGCTGTCTCACAGCAGGGCAGAATGCACACTAGACACCAGGGATTGATTAAAAAAAATATCTTCAGGCCGAATCACCCCCACAAGAGCTGAAACAGTCTTTCTGGCCTTCCCAGAAGGTCAAATTAGGGAGCAGGACCAAAAGCAAGTCCGGTGTGTGATTGGTGCCCAAGATGTTTTGTTAAAAAAACGAATGGGACGTGGTTCGGTCCATCCTGGCATTAGGCCTTGTCCCACATGAGGCAATCTACATATGTAAACTGTGAATCATAACTTTCTGTGGGCTGGGCACAACAATACCTTCCTGATCGTGGACGTAGCCAGACAGGGATAAGAACTACACTTTCCTGAAGCCACAGAAAGATGGCTGTAAAAAGGGCTCATAACTGGAGCTAGAGCTTTGAAAACACTGGGACAAAAATATAAGGCTTAATATGCAATCTATCTGTGGAAATATACTATGGTTGAGTTGTGACACAGCTACAGTACAGACTGAAAACTCCTTTCATAGGAGCTAATAGGATGCAGGAAGTAACAAGATTTCACATGATCACAGCACCATTTTAAATAGCTCTATTCTTCACAAAGCAACCTCCCAAAATTATTAGGGATAAAATAATATTGTCCTGAGCTCCATAGCAAGCACCCATACGTTTTAAGAAGTAGGGCCTTCTCCATCCCTTCCATCTCTTGGCTTGCCATGGTTTCTAAAGAACACGCCATGTCCCACAATGCTGCACAGAAACACCAAAGAAAACAGACTCTGTGACATGGCAGCGAGGGAACATGGATAGTCTGTCCAAGAAGCTGAAGCCCGATTGCAGAGATGGTCTCTTGTGCTAGACGATAATGGGTAAGCAGTAAAAGGCAGAGTTCATCTCCTGCCAAGACCACACGCTTTGTGGTCCTTCGGGGTGGGTGGGGCTACAGTCTTTGCATAGGAACGAGCAATTCATGGGAATGCGAACAGCACAGCAGTTTGTTTGTTTCTTGCTGGATATGGGGGTTATTGCTTACCCAATTTGTTTTTTTAGTTTTTTTTTATCTGGTTCTGGTGAAGTTATGTTAACTAATGTGAATATATTCATAGCTCTATTCTTTTGGGTTTTAAAGCTAACAGCACATTGGATGTCTTGCTCTGTTATGCTGGACAGTGCTGCATGTGGGGCTTGCATGGACAGCTACACGTCCTCATGGCATTCGCTAATAGGTTCATGCTCCTCAAATGGAACGTTAAGCATGAGCAGTGGCACTTACCGCCTCATGGGCTGGACGTTCCTCGCACCCTTAAACTCAAAGGGATTACATTCGCTGGGGATGACAACATTATGCTTCAGCAAAATAACCTGTGAATGACACAAAGGCAAACAAGTAGGTGAAAAGGTTTTGCTGAAACCCCTATAGGGGACTGGTTTAGCTCTTGGCGGGCGGGTCCCTCCTTCACAGCGGTGACGGATATCCCGTCTGCCCAAATATAAATCCCATTATAATCTATGGGATTTATATTTCAGCGGTCACTAACTGTTTGACGGAGGGTCCGTGAAAGAGGCAATCCATTGTACCAGCGCGCTCTCTTTCCACACGAGGCTCCCAGCGCCCAGTCAACAACTCGCCGCACCCGCTCCGCGGGTGCCGCTTCGCTGGTGAGCCCCGGTGTGTGCAGCTTCGTGGGAGCACCCTGAAGGTCCGTGGCGGCAAGGCGGTAAGGGGCGCGAGTCACCAGCGGGGCTGCGAGCGTGCAGGGACTTCATTTCCCAGAAGTCCCTGCGAGACCAAGGAAGAGCTTCCGGTCCGCTCTCCCTGCTGGCCCGCCCCCCGCCCACCAAAGGTTTTTAAAAAAGCGTACCTGCATTCCCTAACTGTGGGTCACTAACTGTTTGACGGAGGGTCCGTGAAAGAGGCAATCCATTGTACCAGCGCGCTCTCTTTCCACACGAGGCTCCCAGCGCCCAGTCAACAACTCGCCGCACCCGCTCCGCGGGTGCCGCTTCGCTGGTGAGCCCCGGTGTGTGCAGCTTCGTGGGAGCACCCTGAAGGTCCGTGGTGGCAAGGCGGTAAGGGGCGCGAGTCACCAGCGGGGCTGCGAGCGTGCAGGGACTTCATTTCCCAGAAGTCCCTGCGAGACCAAGGAAGAGCTTCCGGTCCGCTCTCCCTGCTGGCCCGCCCCCCGCCCACCAAAGGTTTTTAAAAAAGCGTACCTGCATTCCCTAACTGTGGGTCACTAACTGTTTGACGGAGGGTCCGTGAAAGAGGCAATCCATTGTACCAGCGCGCTCTCTTTCCACACGAGGCTCCCAGCGCCCAGTCAACAACTCGCCGCACCCGCTCCGCGGGTGCCGCTTCGCTGGTGAGCCCCGGTGTGTGCAGCTTCGTGGGAGCACCCTGAAGGTCCGTGGCGGCAAGGCGGTAAGGGGCGCGAGTCACCAGCGGGGCTGCGAGCGTGCAGGGACTTCATTTCCCAGAAGTCCCTGCGAGACCAAGGAAGAGCTTCCGGTCCGCTCTCCCTGCTGGCCCGCCCCCCGCCAATAGCACCGCCTACAAAAAGCTTTCTCACTCCCGCAGCGCGGGACGCAGCCCGGGCTAAGACTGGGCAAAGACAGGGCCGTTGTAGGCCGTTAGAGGCAGTTAGAGACAGGGCTGGGCCACCTCATCGATATTCAGCCTCTCTCCCTACTTGATCCCAGTATGGCAACCCGTGAGTTTAGAGATAGAGCAGCCAAATCCAAACAAAAAAATGGCACCCTGGACGATTTCATCACTAGGACTCACACTGCCATTGACAACGAGATAACCAAGATGCAACATAGGGTTTCATTAGAGCTCGATGCTGCTAGAAGACTGTCAGTTGAGTTGACTGCCGCTAAAAAATCCTCTCTTGGCTCTATTGCCTGGGCGAAAACCCCTGAAAGGCCTCCAGGCTACACACCCAATCTGATTGTTACTAATGCCGATATTCACGCTACACAAGTAGCAAGCTTACCCTCCCCTCAAGGTAAACTTTCACAAAATCCTATCTCCCCCCTAAAATCCCATCTGGGTGCGATTGTAGACCAAAGGAAGGGAAGTGAGGAGGGCTTACCCTCGGCAGTTGAACCCACCCCTGCTATACAAGAAAGAGGTGGTAGCCCACCCATAGTACAAAAGCACTCACTAAACAAAAGGAAGCGCAACCCCACCTCGGCATACTCAAGAAAAAAGGCCAAAGTGGCGAATGCGCAGCTACCAACTATGGCACCTTCCTCAGATAATTTGCCTACACCGCAACTCTCTACCCTAGTAACTAGCACAGATAACACCCCCCCTTACACAGCAGTCATTCAAGAAAATAACGATCTTACTATAGAAAGTGACACTGCAGGAACTCCATTATGTTCTATCAAAGGGAAGGATGTTGAATTTCTCTCCATAGTCTGGGAAACATTAAAAAAACTACTCTCCCCATTGGAAAAGAGATTCACACACATAGAGACTCAGTTACTAGAAATTGAAAAAAGCATATTAAATCTGGCAACAACTATTATCCAGAACTCTAAACCTATACGCACAAATGGACCCATGTCCCCAGTGGCATGCTTGGATTCCACAAATCAAACACGAGTGTATTCACGGCCTTCTCCTAAGGCCAAGCAACCAGGATCTATTAACACACTTCCACCTGTTGCATGCTCTTCCATCACCGCTTCCAATGTCTCACACGAGGTCAAACCTACACCCAAACCCCGAACTAAAGTAGACGTCCAAAATCCTCCCAGTGGGGCAATGTCAATCGTTACTCAACCAGGGACTGCTTCCCTACTGCCACCCACCGTAGCTGCACCCGCCCAAAGTATACCTGTCCCGATCGAACCCCGAAACATGAGGCACAATGGTCAGAACATTAATCCTCCATCATCACAGAGAGCTAGCACCAGTTTCATACGATCAAGGGGATTTGTAGATCTTCCCCCGGAGGTTAGCCCCTATGTTGTGGTGCTGACTGGGGTAACCGAACTGATACACAATCAACATGAAAACTTTGCCTCTCTTAAGAACAAAGTGATCCACTGGTTGGAAACTAATAAACCAATCCCCAACCATTTAAGGAGTAAAATCCTTATGGTACGGAGGGTACCTTGGGTAGGGACTACACAAAAGTCCATCCTTGGAGACTGCGTGATAATCTCCTTTGAGGATTTTAATACTGCTCACGCCATTTGTTCATGGATCAACAACAGTCCTGCTGCAATAATAACAGCAAGACCACTCACCTTCTTCTATCCACCACATGCCCCTCCAGTTCAGGGGGGGAACTGGAGCAGGACTCAGGCCAGGAAATACACTTGGGGAGTACAAAGTAATCGGTGGGCAGACAGACCTGGAGGATGGAACGGGGCCCCGACTTTCAATAGGTATGGTTGTCTTGAGGAAGTGGACTGACTTCCACACTCACCAAACATCCTACCCCCCCTATCCATCCCAATCTGTGACCATACCCAGTCTTCGGCCCTTGTACCAATAACCTATACTCTAAATACACATATGGTTGGTAGACCTCTCCCAGCAACACCTGTACTCACATCCCCAAATGATCCCAGAGCAGGGGCAGATAAACAAATCACATGCTCTCCCTATGACGCAATTGCTGATTCTAACCAGCGGTTGAAATATAAACCCCTTATTCCACAGTGCCCTGCATTTAATAGGGCTCCGCTGGACATCTCTCCACCTAACCAGCGCGGGAAATTTGTTGCCCTTGGGCGCCCTGGAACATTAGAGACCAGAAGCAAGATAGAGGCTCATGGTATACTCTCGATTCTATCGTGGAATGTGGCTGGCCTCGCGAACAAAATAGATTCCCCTGATTGGATGGACTTAGTAGAGGGCTATGACATCTGTCTCCTACAAGAGACCTGGGCTAGAGAACAACTTAGCTGCCAGGGATTCGCGACCTTTAGTACTGAAGCGAAATGGGGGGGAAAGGGCCGCCCTTCAGGAGGCCTTTCAATCTGGGTGGGGTCTCACCTGGCCTGTACGGCCATACCTATGGAAACCAACTCTTGCGATTTCCAATGTGTTTCTTTAGAATGGCCATCTGGAGGGAAGCTGGTGGTGATTAATCTTTACTCAAGGCCAGTTGGGGTTGCTGCAACATCGGGCCCAGTGGAAGACCTAGCACACTACCTTGATATACACAACTTTTCTTCCCCTGTAATCATAGGTGGTGATTTCAATCAACAAATCGAACCACTCCCTGCCTATATGGATGGCATATCTGCCGAGGAGGATGACTTATGGGACATTCCCTCCTTGACAGACGTAGTCACCAAGGCATGTACCCCCCTTGCCATTCAGATAACGTCCTTCACACTTAGTCATTCTTTGAGGGCGTGTAACGGCCGGACGGAGGGTGATATCCCGCCTAAAAACACCTTTAACAGGCCGGGCCACGAATCAAGAATTGACTACATAATGGTATCAACCAGGGAATGGAAGAGGGTGAAAGATTTTAAAGTCATCACCAGACATGACAGTGACCACAATCTGCTCTCACTAAAGTTTGAGATCCCTTATCGCCCATTAGATAAGGTAGATTCCAATGCACCACCTCAGTCCGACTTAGTGTTAACCAGCAATAGGCGTAGAATAAAGTGGACCAAATTGCTGGAAAATCACAATAACATTGAAAGAATCTATGCACTAACTGCACCTGTCCTGGAAAAGGTAGAGTGCTGTGTGAATTCCCTAGCAAGCGAATCAGAGACTAACATCACGGGTAGCCTGGACTTCCAGGTACATCTGGCTGCCCTCGCTAACATCCACTCGGAGCTATGTACTAGTCTCGCAGAAATACTGAACCCAGTTGCCAGGCTTTGTAAGGCAAAAAAGAGAAGAGCGACTTGGTTCAACGCCTCTTGCAAGGAAGCAAAAACCCTGTTATTGGAATCATTAAAAGCCCGAGATACCCCAACTATAATCAGGGAGAGACGAGTAGCCTATAAATCTGCCCTCCACACTGCAAAAATAGAATGGGACGAGGTGAATTGGACAAAAATAACAGCCGCACTCGTTTGCCAAGATTCACGGACCTTTTGGCAAATCATTAGGCACGGCTCGACCGAACCTCTTGCAGCAGTTGAGGCTTGCATAGCCCCATCTGTTTGGGAAGATCACTTTAAAAACTTATACCTTCCGCATTGCAGCGATAATGGGAGCAGTGAACACGGTGGAATGACCCCCAATATCAAAAACAGTCTAACTGACATCGAGGGCTTCACCTTAGAAGAAATCACTCTGGCAATTTCCTCCCTGTCTGCTGGTAAGGCGCCGGGGCTAGACAGGCTCCCAGGAGATCTTTACAAGCACGAACCTAATATCTGGGCTCCCTACCTAGGGGTACTATTTAATTCCATTTTAATGGGCTTGCCGATTCCTTCCACCTGGGCAGGGGCAGAAATAGTGCCAATTTTTAAAAAGGGGTCCCCCCTCCTTCCTGCAAACTATAGGCCTATAAGCCTAATCGACGTCTCCCAGAAACTCTTTTCTAAGCTCTTGCTAAACCGCCTACATGAGTGGATCAGGGATCATAACATCCTGAGTCCATTTCAAGCAGGCTTTAGGGAGAAAGTCTCAACAGTGGACCAGGTCTTTCGCCTTGCCATGATACACTGGAAAACAGTACAACTGGAGGGTGGCAGCCTCTACACCGTATTTGTGGACCTAAGGGCAGCGTTCGACCTGGTTCCGAGAAACAAGCTGTGGGAGGTCCTTGATAATCTGGGCGTCCCTGAAGGCCTTTTGAAAATGATAACACGCCTCCACACCAGCAATTACGCCCAGGTTAGATGTGGTAGGATGGGAGAACTGTCTGAGAAGTTTCCCGTTGGCAGGGGGGTAAGGCAGGGTTGTGTGCTCGCACCAACCCTGTTCTGCCTCTACGTCAACGGGGTAATCGCCCGTTTAGCGGGCGTATCCAACTCTGACGCACCGAAATTGGCCTCCGAGAGGGTATCAGCCATCATGTTTGCCGACGATACGTTACTATTATCCAAGTCGGCAAAAGGTATCCAGCGCACCCTCGACGGCTTTGTGGACTTCTGTGACACTTATGGTTTAGAAATTAACGCCACTAAGACTAAATTCATGGTTTTTAACCCTCCACAGAAACTCCACTCCTGCCCAAGTATCTCACGTACTAAGCTGGAAAGGGTAAATACCTTCGAATACCTGGGGATCACTTTGAACGATAAATTTACTTGGAGCTCTCACTTGGAAAAAGCGGCACTGAAATTGACCCAGCAGTCGGGAGGTATAATGAAGCTGGTGGCAAACAACAAATCCTCGGTTAGGCCGATTGGCCCTCCACTACAGATCTACAGATCCCAGGCCAAGGGGGCTGTCATCTACGGATCAGAACTCTGGGGCCATGAAAATACATCTAAATTGCTAAAGGTTGAAAATAAATTTATCCGTAACCTTGTAGGGCTACCACTGAGCACCCCCTTGTCCCGTTGAGAATGGACCTTGGCTTACGCCCGCTTGACGAGGAACTGGCTTTACGCCCACTGGCCTTCTGGCGTAGACTATGGACAACCCCTGAATTGGCCAGTTACAGGGAAGGTCTACGGGAGATCCTAGCCATCCCAGGTGCCGGAAGAATCAAATGGCTCCATTATATTAAGCGTGAATTGGTGGCTGTAGGCCTCCCAAGTATGTGGTCTGACCCTCAGAACATGTGCCACACCTTATCCAAAAAGGATTTAGCCAGGTCACACCGTGAATCTAAACTTTCCTTGACTCTCACCCACCAGCATCCTGGGTCTCTGACAGCGTCCTTTTTCTCCCATAAAGTGAACTACATCATGGAACCTACTCTAGACAAAATTTATCCTAATGTACTGAGAAAATTATACCTCCAGTGGAGACATGGCTCCCTTCCCATCAAAACTTTTACAACCAAATGGAGCCACGATTCTAGTAGTATGTGTCCTGTCTGTAGTAACTCGGATGAAAGTGAGCTCCATATCCTCCTTTTTTGTCCAGCTTACGATGGGATTCGTAGACACTGGATTCTGCCTCTATGCAGAAATCTGGGATTTAAGAAGTGTCTGCACGCTTATAGAGTCTTAAAAACCGACTTGTCAGATCATGTTGTTTTTACAATGGCCAAGTACCTGGGCGCTCTTTGGACCATCAGAAGGAAATGCCTCAAAACATAGACTGAGTATGGATCTGCTTTTACTATTCGTGAACTCCCTTCCAGTACTATTTTTATGCATTTTATATTTCATTGTACAAATCATTTAAATGTAGTGTTTTATACGATTGTCTTTTATGGTACATTGTTACCGAAATAAAGGTATAAATAACAAATAAATTTCAGCGGACAGGATATCTGTCACCATTGTGACGGAGTAACCCATACATCGAAATCGAAATCAGTCCCTATGTTTAATACATATGTATATTATTGGTAAAATCAAAAGCTCTTGGTTTTCGCCAAATCTAAAATACTGATTTATGGCAAAATCGTATTGAAAGTTTTTTTTAAACTTGACACAACATTTAGATCATTTACATTTTCCCTGCTTATCAAATCGTAATGGTGCAAATAAAACTCTGGAAACACTATACCTAATTAAGGAATGCGTGAGTATATTAAAATTACGGAAAATACAAATGTTCTCCACATTGTTTATGATTAAATGGCTGCTTGTAGGTGTATTTGTCTACCATGTGGGTAATGGTTCATTTATTATACTTATAATTCTAAAAAACATCAAACTATTTACTTTTTTATTTTAGTGCCATAAAAAGGCATGCGGCCATTACAGTCTTTAAATATTTCTTTTAAAACTGTTTACATCCTTAAATACTGGAGCTGGGATCCCTTCATCAGTAGCCTTGGTTACCTTACCTATATACCAATCTGAGTTTACATCACCGTCAGATACATGAATTCTGTTTAAAGAAAACATGTTTGCTATTTTAGAGTCTCGCTTTGTGTCTGCTAAGTACAAATATCCCACGACCCAGCATCTTCCAAAAATCCTTTTTTTTTTGCTAGTAGGCAATACAGATGTTTCGGTAAATAAATACATTTTTTCTATGAGCAGGGGATCAGAAAAGATTAATGGCATCTGTTCTCATCCATTTGAGCTAGCGACTAAGCCGGAGAAGCAGAAGAAAGTAGCCAGCCATAAAAGATAATTTAATTTTACAAAATGAAAGTACATTCTGTTATTAATGCTCAAATGAATTGGTTTGGAATATATGATTCAGAGATCTTAGAAAGAAAGATGCCACATTTCATTCTTCTCTGATTAGTCCTGCACACACTTGTATCTCAGGAAAGAGCCCCTGTGCTTTTATTTCCATCACTGGCACACAGAGCTGTGTTGCTGTCATACTTTGCAGTCTTTCCCCCAGTGACAACCGCATTGACAACATGTTATACTCCACATTGATTTTACAGTTAAGGAGCTGATTGTGATATATAGGGATTTTAAGAATTCAGCTGAGAGGCTGACTTTTGCCTTTTATCATTCCATTAAAATTTTATAACCTTCTTTCTCATGTCATTTCATCCATGAATTCTTACTTTAGAAAGTGATAGCTACTGCTGTGAGCATAACTTTTCTCATGTTCAGAGCTTTTTATTGTATTAACCAACTATCCCAATTATAGTTATTATTCATGTTTTACATAATTGTCGTGACCCTTTCAACTCTGCGGTATTAAGCCACTGAATCTGTATGCAGAATTAGATGACTCTGCTTGTCACTTAAAAAGGCACTAAATTGAGTGAGTATTGCAATCAGTGTCTAACACGTGCGCTTTTCTACATGCTCAGAACGCTATTGGTTAGTTGGTAGTTAAAAGATGAGGGAAACTTTTCAAATAGAAGGGAGAAACAAAAGGCGCCCTTATGCATATGAGAGTCTCTTCCACTTCACAGTGGCCAGGCCAGCAATAATGGAAGGATCCTTGTTAGTGGTAAAAAATTACCATTCACACAGCGACGGCTCTGTCGCTAATGCAGAGGAGCGTCACCCCCCCACCCCACCCCCCCCCACCCTGCTGAGAGCCAGATGAAGGAAACAGGAAAAATAAAATTAATTTATTATCATTTTATTTTTATTTCCCCACTAGACCCAGCCAAGTCTGGGCAGGCAGGGCCATGAGGACTGTAGGGGAGGAGTAGTGCACACTGTAAGTGCGCATGACGGTTTGGACGGCCGTTTTAGGACGGCCAAAAAGACATATGTACTTAAGTTTCTCCAACCTGCTGTGTTGCAAAGCCAGATTGGAGAAACAGCACAGACTCCAAGGCACTGTCTGAGCGGCAAACCAAGCCGCTCAGACCAGTACTGGCACTGCTCACATGCTATTGAGAGCAGCACCGGGATTGGGTGGGGACCCTTTGCTGGTGTCCCAGAGACTGCTGGGACACCAGCAGAAGAGAAGCGGGTCACCGAGGTGGCCGGCAGCGTCAGTGGCAGAACAGGTACATGTTTTTTTATTATTATTTCACTAATCCCCCATCCCGTCTCACCACTCCATCCACTTGAGTTTTGTGGCGGCTACCATTGCATTCTCAAAGTCTGTCAGTTACGACTCAAGGGCAAGCATGGTCTCACTGGCATGTGGCTCATGCTTATGTGGGCTTATTACCTGCCACTGCCACTTGTTATGCAAGAAAATAAAACTTAGATATTTAATCTATTCACTAGGAGAACAATTCTAAGATCTTATGCTATAATTACCAAATTAAATATCGTATTCATTAATACAAATACAAATTATTATGACATATACATGTTGAAGGAAAACTTGACCATTCTGTCAACCACACTGACCCATCCAGACCCATATATCATTTATAGTTCTCACCCTAGATTCTGGTCCTTCCACATTTTTTGGGTGTCGACAAACCAGAAAATTCTGGCCAACAGAGGGCTCTTTCTGCATACACCAAAACAGTTTAATGTTACCTTTCTGTCTACAATGTTGCTTTAATCTTTCAGCACAGTTGTCAGTAATTCTATACTAGGGCAACCAAAAGTGCATGTACATTATAATCCTATTAGTTAATAATACACAAGGTTCCATATGTTTGAATAAAGGTTGGATCCAGAAGCCTCCCTGCCCTGCTTTATACAGATGATTGTGTTCTGCTATCTAGAACTGTCATTGATCAGCAAATACTTTTAAACAGATTTACCAACTTTATGATAGACTTGGGCTTAAAAACCAATACAGCTAAGTCACATGTAATGGTGGCTGGGAACTCTCGTTCATCTTTAAAGCCTTGCTTTGTTGACAATGAAAAACTCAATTTGTTCCTACTTTCTCTTATCCGGGTGTTCAATTTGACCAAAATGATTCCTGGCACCATCCTATAGAAGTAGAAAAAAAATGTTTCATCAAACACGGGAGGACTTACAAAGGTTTACAAAGAAATTGGGCTCTGAACCAATTGATGTGCTAATTAACATCTATGTTGTGTGCTGTTGCTCCGCTATTACGCACGGGGCAGGAGTATGGGGTCCTTGCAATATTTCATCCTTGCAGCTAAGAACAAACATCTTTCTTAGAAGGCTTCTGGCAGTTCCTCCTAGTCTGCCAGCTATAATATGCCATATGGAACTAGGAGTGGTTCCGTTATCACATCGTATGTAAATTGCCCCTGTTATGCTTGGGCAGTCTATTTGGATGAAAGAGGAACCCATACTCAACTGAACATTAATACAGGATTGTTTAGACCTTGAGAAAATGCACAAAATACCTTGGCTTAGCTATGTTTGAAAGCACCTTGAACTAATGCTAAAAACCTCAACTTAGTGCAGCCTCCCAAAAACTCAGTTAAAACAAGGCCTCTTAACCCTATTAAACGAGCAAGGGAATTGTAGGGAGTGAGTCAAGAAGAGACTGGTGGAATATTTACCCCTGGTAACTACTGAAAGAGTTGAACCTTACCTTTTGTTTCCTTATAGCCACTCTAAACCGTTTTATCTTGTCCGTGTGATAGTAACTCAACTCAGAATATGATACACTTTTTCTTCTTTTGCCAACTTTATTCCAAATCAGAGAAATGCTTTATTTTATTCCATTATTACGGGTACTAAATATTCGAAAATGTAGGCCGGCACTTTATTATCTCTAGCTCCTCAATATTGAATATATATGCAAAATGGCATATACATGTATTGCTACTGCTGTGAGAATAAGGAATATCGTAGGTAAATGATTATATTGTTCAACTGTTGGGAATTGTTTATAGAGGTTTTATCCTTTTATGGACTCTTTATTTTCTACTCATCACTGATTTTGCCAGACAGTTTTGCAACGGCAATGTTTTCAAACACAACCCAGCATTTATGGAGAACTATTTATATGCGAAGATGTTACTGAGACTGTATTCAACGGCTAAAATTACTGGAATTTATTATCAATGTCGGCTTTTAAATGTGCCCTGTTTTATTGTTGCACAATTTGAAGAATGAACTTGATTAATTGATTGTGTTTGAGTTACTGATTAATTTTTTGATTTAGGCATAAGTGATTTTATTATTATAATTGGGCAAGGGAGATTGATCTGTAGATAATTTTTTGAGAATGTTTTTATGCTGTGTATTCTTTTATGTTTTTTGTTAACCGAATAAAGAATGATTGACTGACTGGATAAGTGTTCATCACAATTTCACAAAAGTGACATGCTAAAAATCAAGTTGCAGCTGGGCAATGGTGCCAACCCCAAGAAGACCACAAAAAGAGATAATTATGATCAAAATAAAACACACTTCAAAAAGAAAGTTAAAGTCAACATGGATACATTTTCCTAACTAGCTTGTGAAGAGCTCTACACATCAAGATGACATTAACAATCATATGTCAATTGTATAAATAATACACTAGATCATTGACTCTTGACACTTGCAGACATCCATTCCATCCCTGTGGAAATTGTCAGCTGTGGCTGAATGTAGTCACGACCATAAGCATATGGAAGGCCTCCAACATTTCCTTATTATGTATCCCTGCTATGTAGAACAGAAGTATAGTTTCCCGGATAAACCATTAATGGATTAGACACACAGAGGCAGTATTTTCCTTGCACCAGACAAATATAGGCAGTCACATTTTTGAAGTGGCTTAAAAAACCAGAGTTAAAGGTGCACATAGAATTTACTATGCAGTGTTCTCCAGATAGTTTGTAAAGAGTGAAAGAGATGATATAGTTGCTTCAGTCCATTGCCCCTAAAGCATAAGAGAAAAGCAAGGAGAAACAAATCCAGCATGCTTGAATGAATATCACATTGACAGTATGCAACTAGACTTTTGTGCAACCTAAGAAGTTCAACTTCACAACTAGTAAATGAGAGGCTCTTGGAAAAGGTTGGAAAGAGGCAAATTCTAATCTGATCCTCTGTTTTCATTTCTCATAACATTTACCAAAATATTTTTCCTCTCTAAATCCAATATGTTATACTACTGTTCTGCTGGTCGTCATGTATGGTGTGGGTTTCTTCTTCTACTTTTTTTTTTTAATTGTTTTTATTGTATTACCAAGTTTAACAGCAAAGAGTATTTTTATGCATTCGTTCATGTTACAGTATGTATCAAACAAACCCCGCTGGGGTAACATTTAAACTCCAAACAACATTTCCCACCCCATCATGCCCCATCGTCCTATAGTATTGAATTACAACATCTAATGTGCTGTCCAACCAGATCTACCTTTCAATTAAGTGTGTCACTTAGTACCAACAATCTACTCCCATTCGTACGTTTAGCTTCCCATCCGAACTTCCCTGCAAGATCATCACATCCTCACCCCTCGTAGTAACTTCATGCATTATAGTCTCCGGCGAGGAGGAGGGACCAATGTTTACCCCACTGAACTTGGTTGATCTATCACCTCTTCCTGTTCCGTGTCTGAATCTGCTCTCCGGGAGAGAAGGTATGTAGTTGGGGGGGGGACCCTATATCTTTTGGTCGAGACGATATTGGGAGCAGATCTGGGGTGGGTTTCTTCTTTAAACATATTGCCAATTACTGAGTATGAGATGATTCAGGATTCAAGGACACAAGGTGTAAGCGGTGGTGGAGGAGGCCTTTCAGATTATTGGTTGTCCACTCTCCAACTCCAGTGAACAACAAGTGGAAGCCTGAGGCCGGACTAGGTGTTATGACCTCGGAAGTGGCCGGAATGCTCATGCCTCCTGCCTCACTTGGTGATGTCTTTGGTGCTCTCCTGGAGCTCGCAGCCCATGAGGGCTGATGCACTCCCCTTTTTTGGGTAGCCATAGGAGTTAGTACGGTGGTTGTGGGCAGTGGCTTAGAGGGAGTGCCTAATTGCTGCACCTCATTATTGGTGAAGTTGGTGCTGATGTGATTTGCAGCCCGGCTTAACTTCTTACTTCTCATCTATCTGGCAGCAATCAAGTGCAACCGTTGATTGCTAGCAGTGTATAAATATTTACCCCTGGTATACTACAGAGTCTCTACTATGATTAAAGTAGTGAACCTTGAGAACCACTAGCAAAATTCTGAAGAAACGGCTAAAAGGGACATTTGGTAAAAAAATCCTCTGGAAAATTGAGGAACCTGTCTTGGTTTTTTTTGCACCTGCAAAGCCTAGTGCCCAACTGTTAGTATTTAGTGTTTGTGAGACATAAGTGTGAGCTCTTTTCTGTAACTTTCCGATTATTGACTTGATTTATTATTGAGTCCACGCACTCTGACAGTTCAAGTGACCAGGTAATTATGCAACTCAGTTAACTAATGATCCGGTGAGAGAGAGTGAAGGAAATAAATACCAGGACTTCTTTGTTATCCCTATCTGTAGGAATCTGGCTCTTTAAGTGGTCACCCTATGGTTGGCTGATACATTGCTGGATATTGTGCCTAAGATAAAGTAGAAGAGATGGGGACGAACTTCCTTCTTGGTGCTAGCTGCTGCAAGTTGGAATGTCCTTCCCTTGCATTATCGTACGACCAGGGATATGGGCTCTTTTAAATGCAGCCTGAAAACATGTTTTTTTTAATAATGCCTTTTACATTTTGTCCCTCTATTGGCAAGACCAGGGGTCTATTATACCTGTAGCGCCGGGATACTCTATAGAGTAGATGCGTGCTTTACAAGCACTATTTGATTTGATATAAAAAATCTGATATATCATATAAAGAGTCTAGGGGTTCCCTTTTGAGTGGACAGGGCTTTCTATGCAATCCCAAAGTGCTCTACTAGGGGATAGTGTGGTCGAGCAGCCTTAAGCTGTGATGCATCAGCACAGAGAAGTGTTGCACTAGGCCGGTGTCAGCGTGGAGCTGTGTTGGTGTTGAAGAAATCTCTGTCGTTCGTTAGGGCTTTTCCTGAGCTGTGTCAGAGTTGATGGCAGGTTGCGTGTCACTGCAACTAGATTTGTAAAGAAATACATAAAGAAGCCTGTTATGTCCCTGTGGCATTGAACAGGAGGCCACCCAACTGACCCTTTGAGATTTACTGGAGTTCTGGGTCCAAACAGGCAGTCTGGATTCAGCAGTGCAGCACACAGCAGCAGAGGAGTCTTGTTGCAGCAACAGCAGGCCTTGGGCAAGAAAGAAGTCCTTGGTCAGCAAGCAGATCAGCAGGACAACTTCACAGCTGGGCTATCCTCCTTCCTGGCAGAGTCCACAGGTCCAGAAATGATCTGAAGAGCTGGGTCTGAGGGTCCACTATTTATATCTGGTTCCTACTTTGAAGTGGGCGAAGGTTCTAGAACCCTCCCCCTACAGAGGTGTATGAGAGAATCCTGCCACCCTGCCCTGGCCTCAGATTTACTCAGGGGCACAAAAGAGTAGTGTGAGACCCTTTGTGACTGTGCTGAGGCAGAGCCTTTGTGATATGCCAGTGTGACAGGTGGCAGCTCCACCCACTATCAAGACATAGAGGGCCCATCCTACCAACACCTATACCCCCTTTGTCTCAGTGCCTGGGAGTACAAAAAGACCAAATGCCAGCTACACCTAGTTATGACACCCAACTATACTACAAGATCAAATCCCACAAAGACATACTTCACCTCAATGACACCTTGACTAAAGTTCAAACCTGGTTCCATCAAAACCATCTCAAACTTAACCCGAAAAAAACGGAAATCATACTGTTCTCCCCCAAAAACAATTCCCTTCCCATCCAACTCTGGATCAATGACATCAAAGCTCTTAACTGTTCACTCTCCACCTCTAATTCCGTTAAATCCCTAGGCATCAGTATTGACCAGAACCTCAATCTCATACCCCACATTAAAAATGCAGCAAAAAGTGCCCTTTTCACCCTTCTACAACTCAAGAAAATTAAACCATTTATACCAGCAGCCGACTTCAAGCTTGTTGTCCAATCGCTTGTCCTTTCTAGGATCGACTATGGTAACGCAACTCTGGCCGGCACACCTAAAATCCATCTCGCGCCGATCAAATCTGTCCTAAATCTAGCTGCAAGACTCATCTCCGACTGTAAAAAATTTGACCACATCTCCCCTACCCTCAAGATCCTCAATTGGCTCCCAATTGAAGGAAGATCCACCTATAAGATCGCTTGCATCACACACAAGGCTCTCCACCAAAACACACCTTCTTACCTTTCAAACAAACTACACAAATCAGGATGCTCCAGGTCCCTGAGAAGCACAAACTCCCTTGTCCTTATCCCTCCTAGACTCAAATGTCAAAAGACCCAATCCCGTGCTTTCTCTGGCAATGCTCCTACAATTTGGAACTCTCTCCCCAAAGATCTTCGCTGCAACCCCTCTTACTCTCTCTTCAAAAAAGAACTCAAAGTACTACTTCTCAACAAATACTGGGGTAAATAACGCAAGCTCTACAGATTTCACTTTCATTATGTAATTAGGCTATATCATGTATATTGCTTCCATTACGTTTTTGCTTTTTGTTTCTTCCATTACGTATATTTTGCTTTTTGTTTCTCTATTTTTCGCACAAACATTTGTTGATTCTCACCTCCATGTAAAGCGCTCTGATACTCTTGGGTCCAGCAGCGCTATATAAAACCTTGAAAATAAATAAATAAATAAATAAATATGTGACCCAGGATACAGTGTGCAGGCACCCAATGATTGGGACAAGAAAATATGCACTTTCTAGAGGCCGATGAGCCCATAAGTCGGGCAAAACTGGTCTGGGTTGCTTGTGTTCCAATTCAGGGAGACCCTGTCTTGGCAGTTCAGGCTGGACTGTTCCGATTCGAGCAGGATCAAGACTGATTTGCATATATCTGGGTCCAACCTGAGACGACATGGTGTGAAAGTTAAAGATGGATTGGGATGCAGCCCGATTCATTCAATCATTCGATCCATCACTTTTATGTGTACTTTAGGGCTGTCCTAAGTGGGACGGGTATGCCCAGACATGTGTCCCGTTCACACTATGTCTCTGGAACCAAGCTATATCTGGCGGATGAGCCCATACCTAGTGTGAAACTGGTCCTGCGTTGTTTGTGTTCTGGTTCAGGGAGGACCTTCTTTTGGCAGTTCAGGCTGGACTGTTCCGATTGGAGCAGAATCAAGACTGATTTGCATATAGCTGGGTCCAACCTGATTGACATGGTGTGCAAAATAACGATGGATTGGGATGCGGCCGAGTAATTACCATTGGCTGGGATTAATTATATTGATCACTTTTCTGTGTATTTTTTTGTGAACTGTCTAAAAGTGGCATTTTCAGAATTGTGACTAAAAATCTGATTTTACTATTAAAGAGTGTTTTAAATTACAATTCTTCAGACACCAAACTCGATATTCTAATCCGCTCCCAAAAGAAAGTTATATCTCATTAAATGTAATAAGGTGTCCCAATGTAATCCTATGGGAGAGGTAGGCCTCTCAGCAATGAAAAACAAATTTGAGTTTTTTCACTACCAGGGCATATAAAAGTCAAAAGTACATGTCCAACATTTTAAAAACACTACACCCTGCCCTAAGGCTGTATAGGGCCTACCCTAAGTGTGAATTATATGTATTGAAAAGGAAGGTTTATGCCTGGCAGAAGGTTTATTTTGATAGGCCGATATGGCAGCTAACACCTGCACACACAGGCTGCAATGGCAGGCCTGAGACATGTTTAAAAGGCTACTTGAGTGGTTACCAAATTAAGTGTTTTAGCCCCACTTGTATCACTTGATTTACAGACCCTGGGTACCTGTAGCAACACTTTACTAGGGACTTATAACTGAATGAAATATGCCAATTTGGTGTAAGTCAATGTTATTTAGGAAGGGTGCACAGCCTTAAAGTACAAAGGGTTGTATTTGTTTTTTTATATCCATCCTTGATATTATCTGCATCCAGGAGACATGGAGCTCAGAACCTAGTGACTTCCTGGTTCGGAAAGCTTTAGCAGGCCAGCAATTAGGGCATGAACATAAATCTGATAAGTAGCTGTGCAGAGAACATTTTGATTAAAAATGAGAATGATCTATGGAATTTCCCAGAGGCCTCAATGGTTAACCAATGTAAAGAAAAACATGGCGAGACCCACTTAAAGGCTCTAGGCTCTAATGTGAGAACAGGAGCTTTAAATGGTAGGTCTCTTGCTCATTATACGATAGTTCTCCATATATCACGAAAACTAGACTTGCAGTTTTTTTAACTATATGTTTGTATCTATAGAATTATTTAGTCAGCTTGCAAGAATTTGAGATCCAACAGTGAGTAGATTGTGATAATTTTCCACGAAATGAAAGCCTGTATACCACTGTGTAGTCATTCCCAAATGCAATGGACACTTGTCAGCTTAAGAACTGATAAAAACAACACCCAAAGTATCTGCACATCTGCAAGGGCTTAGCCATGCACAAAATAATTGGGGTCTTACTACTGACACAGTTAAAAACGCACTGTATGAAAAGAATCATAATCGAGTTAGGGAGCTTATTAGAAACACATGGTTTGCTGTTGATCTTGGGAAAAAAGGGTAATTAAATACAGCGATAAGAACACTAAAAACACACAACAAAGCAGAATGCATCAAGTTGATCAGGATTATTGGAAACGAATCATAGTGTAGGATTTGGAGTGCAAAGTGACAGATAAAGGAAAAATAATGGAGACAATTGCATTAGGCTAATGTCTCCAGAAATCAACTTATATTCTGGAACTATATCAATCACAATAAATAACTAAATATGAATATGGCCAGTAATAGTGTGAATGCTTTAAATTGGGCTATAGATGCCAATTATATAAAGAATCTAGCCAAGGATTCGTTTTCAGGCCAACAGGCCTCAATGATAGACAATATTGTGATTCTATCCCTTCTCTTCTATAAATCCAAGAATGATGAATGTATTTACCTGTTTTATTGATTTTAAGGCTTTTGACAGTATAGAGACCACCTATGAAGAAAACTTTAAAGCCATCATATGACTATACACAAATATGTGGATATAGGTCACAACAGGAGACAATTTGTAATTATCTGACAAGACCCCTGTCAGTAAGTGTTTAAAACTGGGTTGTGTTTTGCCATTCATAGTAGCCGATACGTCTTTGATATTGTCCACACCTTAGTCAACCATTGTGCGTGCCCGCTTAAATTATATAAGCAATATTTCATGTTGATGCAATAAGCAGACAACTCCATTCTACTGGACCATAACAGAACAAGCTTTTAACATAAAATAAATGCTCTTGCGGAATATTGATGTTTGAACAACATACAAATTAATAACAGAAAGGTAAAAGTGGTGTTATTGGCTTTCATGGGGCTAACACATGTTTCATTAATCTCTCAAGAAATGACTCCTGTCGTCCTATAATTCCATTATTAGAAGAAATTAGAGCTCATTTTTTGTCACCAATAACATATGGCCTTGAAGTTGAATATTATCCAATGTAATTTATACAAATCTGCTTTTCCCGCTCAACAAATTAGCTTTGAATTCCATCTGAAGGAGCAATGTTATATGCAGAAGGCTTTTAGTTTAAAATTTTGGTTCAGGTCACGAGGAGCAAGGAAAAGGCATTCAAAAAACGGTGGGGAAAAGTAGGAGAATGGTTTGAGAACGAGGGAAAAGCAAGGATAAGGCACACATGAGACAGGGAAAATCAAGGTGAAAGCAGTGAGAATGCGGGAAAACTAATTACATTAACTGTAATTAATTTCCATATTATTGGCATTGATACCGCTTTTATTAGCCATCATGGAGAGGTTCTGTGTTGTCTTTTTTTCTGCTTTATTTGTGTTTTTATTCAAAATTGTATGTATGAGGGACATTTTGAATTTTTTACATGAACAAAAAGCTTATGGTCAGAAGCTTTTAATAATATGTATCTTTTCCCAAAAAAATGATAGAAGTAGATGACCAAAAGATAACTTTCACAGCAAAATCTGATCTCTGTCCATATGAAACGGTTTCCGTATGGCTTTGAAAGACAGCAGTAAAAATTCTGTTTTGAAGAATGGGATCTTGAGAAATGTTATTGATATTTTTGTAATTGTTTATTATTTATTTGTATTTGTAATCTAATATCAAATTTAAGAAAGAACTGAAACCTCTTAGTGAGAATACCCTGTGTATCACCCAGAAGAATTGATAAAACGCTATGTCTGCACACTGTGATTTCAGGATTTTGTGGACCGGTTAGAAGCTTTAAAAAATAGTTGTGCGAAAAAGAAAGGTCTAAAAGAGTGGCCCACCATAGCCTGGGGTTTTGATGTACTAGGGAATTGAGTTTCGCGAACATTTACTAATGGGTCATCCAAGGATTTTCCACATAGCAACGTCTGTCACACCTGTACTCAATAACTTTAAATTTAGTTTAGGCTACCCCAAAGTCTCGCTAATGAACGAAGCTTACTTTACAACATCAAATAATAATTAATCATTCATTCTATTAACTAGTTCTAAAGTGAACCTCCAAAGCAGCACACTTTAATAAACTTCAAATACAACAACATTAACTATAGGTGAATACAATAAAAAATGTGGCTTTTGTAGCAAAACCATAATTTACATACAAACAACGTTATGTATTTTACACATGGGCTAGAAATTATTTCAGTTGTAAAACTGAAAGAATGTACTGATCTGCCTCCTATCAGACAGTGGTGTTGGTTTTGGGCAATTTTTCCAAATTGTGTGATTTCCATAGAGTATGCCTATTGGAAATGCATTGGCCATGGACACATTCCCTTTTGGATTTCCCAGCACATTTGTAATGAGGTCCCTTGCATTATTTAATATTTGCTTTGCAGTCAAACTACTTCAGGTATGAAAGATCCAGGTAACGTTGTATGGGAAGAAAGAAATCATTATCCATAGGGAAGAAACTGTACTGTAGAATGATTTAAAGATTACTATTGTGAGCGTGGAGCTTATGAATGGCTAGTTAGCTAGAAATTGCCTTATAGATATTTTGGATTTTCTGAATATCAATTTCTTGCAATTAAAGAATGTTAACCCTAATATAAATAGTAACTAAATTCCAAAATGACAATCTTTAAATCATTCTTTCGATTCTTCCAGATGGACTATAACATGTTTGTTTTTTCCCCATACAATATAACCTGGAGCATTCATACCAGAAGAAGTATGTCTACAAAGCAAACATTAAAAAATGCAAAGGGGCCTAATTACAAGTCTGCTGAGAAATTCAAAAGAGCGTTTCTCTTTGGCCAAACAAAGATACTATGGGAATGATATTTCCTTGTGGCAAAATTCCCATAGAATTTTACGTTTTTATGCTCACAACTCGGAGTTACTGTGGCAAGCTGGTTTGTGCACATACTCTGCATGTTTTTGCCTCACTCTGGGCCCTTTTACTTGCAAACATTGTGTGTGGTTTTTCTTCAGTGACTGTGTTTGAGGAAGAAACATCCAAAGCCTGGTGGTCCTGTAAATCTTGTGAACCCGATTCAGCTTGTAGCTCCTGTTCCAAGCCAAATCCTGATAATCTACCAAATGGTAAAGAGAGCCTAGGCGATTTACTTACTTTGCGGTAGTCTCAATCTGCATTTCACAATGTCTCTAGGCTGGTGCCTTAAACAACCACACAGTATTTGGGAATGCTTTAATAGAACTAGGGGTGACGAAGTACACATCTGCCAATATCTAAATTAGGCCCTAATAGTTTGAGCCACTATAAATTCCTGAATTGTTGCAAGAAGACTTTGAATATCATTATTATTCTGTACTTTCTAGCAGTGCATCTGATTTGTTTTTAACACATATTTAACTTCAGCAAAATACCAGTGGCACTGTTCTTATATATTATATACATTTCTACTGAGCACCACATTTCACGTATGTCTCCTCTTAGTCTCAAAAGCATCAGCAGAGTTAATAAGGCATCTGATCTAAAAAATGTATTCCTTTGTGAGCATAATATGCACTCTTGGAACAAATATGCTTTAGGAAAATGCCTCTTTTTGCATGATAACTCCCATTATGTTTTGACTAATACTGCTTGGATTCTGACTCTGACCTGGGATCCTGCTAACAGGCCGCAGTGCATGTGCTCTGACCACTAAAATACGTACAAATTGGCTGCATTCCTAATTGGATTGTTTAATTTACCTATAAGATCCTAATATAAGATACAAAGGGTATCCATTGCCAGAACGTCAAATGTCATTAGTGGACTGCAGCATCAACTGTGCCACCCACTACAATAACATGGCAAACATGACTGCAGGCCTACCACTGTAGACCGTCTGAAATTCACATATTGCCTGTCAAAATAGCTCCTTTTGAGAGGATTAAGTCTTCCTATTGAAAATGAATAGGTCACCCTAAGTAGGCCGTAATGCTCAGTAGTATGCTAAGTAGGACTTGTGCAATTTTAATGTTAAACATGTCAATTTGAAAATGTTATCGCTAACAGCTACAAAGTCCATTCTTGGTCTTTTAAAATATTTAATTCAAGTTAAATCACTGATAAAGTCAGATCTTTAATAAATATTTCACAAAACATTTAGAAAGTCGTCTTTTACCTTCCCAACGCCTATAGGAGCCCATTTGCATGAGCTTCCAACTGTCACCCAGGAGCTGAATAGCGTTTTAATTATTTGTGAACTTGCTCCCAGAGTTGAGTCAAAAACCTTGGCTGTGAGGATGAAGCAGGGTTTCTGCTCCCTCTGGCTTGGCAGGAGACCATCTGGGCTGTGTTCAGGAGCTTAATAACTTAGAATAGGTCATAGCAAGATGTAGCTAACACTTGTACCTGCCTCGTCCTTTGTCCCTCTAGTCAGCCAGGCGACAATCGCAGTTATAAAGAAGCTGCCCCAGAACTTGTTTTGAGTGACCACAGAGAATGGGTTGCTCATTTCCCTGGCCAAACCTATAGGAATGGCACAGAAGCTTTGCACAGGAGAAGAAGGGTTCTGCCTGTTTCCTTCTAGGTAGAGCGGGGCATTGTGAAATTATTTGCAGTAGGGCACACATGAATTGCTGCAAAGGTGGGTAGGGTTTGCCCCTGGAGCTTATTTCCTATAGCCTTATAGCCTGCCGTAGAGGGCTATACCGGCTATTAAAGGCCCTCTCCAGTGTTAAAGGCCCGAGCCGAGGGCCTTTAACAAGGGAGAGGGACTTTAGTAGCCGGTATAGCCCGGCTACGAAGGGCTATAAGGCTATTAGAACATTCTGCCACTAGAGGGCAGAATGTTCTAACAAAAAAGAACAAAGCCTTCAAGGAGCACGAGGGGAATGGAATCCCCTGAGGCTCCCTGAAGCCTTTGTTCACAGCTCTGGCTGTGAACAAAGAAACATTGGAATTTTGCAGCTCCAGACTTATACCAGCCATTATAAGCCCGGAGCACTCCATTGTTTTCAATGGAGCTCCCAACATTCCAATGTTCTAATATTGGTTAGGGCGGGACCAGAAGTCATCCACACTCACAAGCTACTGCTAGACATATATGTGGCTCCTCTGGCAACCAATACAGAGCACTACTGGGTCTGTGGAAGAGAGAAGAAAGACTGTGCCTCAACAGCAACTGCTGTTGAGGCCTGTGAGGAGACCATAGAGGCTGGATCTTCTCCAAATGTTACCCAAGACAAAGAAGAAGACTTCAAGGGGGAATGAGCTAATCACCTGTCCAGCTACAGGGACACAACAAGCTGCTAAAGCTGTGCAGCAAGCTCCACTTTTCCTGCAGAGCACAACTGATTAGTTCTAACATGACCTGCCCTGGACCCTGCTGGTGGCCACTCCAAATGTTGTTCCTGAGGTCCTGGGACCCCTGGCTCTGTCCTAGTGTACTGCTCCCAACATCCTGAAAAACCTGAGAATTTGTGGCTCAGAAGACCTCCTTAGGACCGGGACAGACCCACCAAGTTAATCTGACATTGGCTGTTGCTGCTGGGCCAAAGAGTCAGATTGCTCCTGCTGTGAGCATTTCAGCAGTAACAAATCCATTTCAATGGCACGTCACAGAGAACATATCTGTCTTCTGGTGCCCTGTTTGGCTCCAACTTTCATACTTGCCACGCTGGAGCCCAAACTTACTGGTGAAGGAGCCCAAACTGGGTGAAGGAGCCAAAAGTATCTGGCTGGCGAGAGACTTTCCTTGGTTCCGAATTTTAAATACCTCCCTCTCGGAGCTGCTGGCCAAAAGTTAACATCCTCACTGAAACCTAATCTGAAGGCTATCATGCTTTGTAGGGCCTATCTGGCAACAGCCTTCTGCCTCTTATTAAACTTAATTGAGATTTTTATTGACCTTCTTACAGCTCTTCATAGTGCACTCATTTGTGTAAAAAGCAGATATGGTCTAGCAAGAGTCATCAGTTCAGAAAGAAGCATTTAGTTTATATTTTGTTTTCGGAAATTATTCGTGAAAACATTCATGGTTATCACCATCATAGAAATTTCTGAATGGCTAGCTGTGGTATATCATAACTTCACTGAATACATGTGCCTGTAAGACAGGAATCAGTACATAATCTTTACCAAGATGGTTGGGTAAACCTGACTTCTATGCGTGCATACTCTGGTGCCCATTCTGATATTATTTTCTCATTGAATATTTTTAAAATGTTATGTGGGATTCCCTTTTTGACATTTGCCTCATTGTGATGAATTGGGGTAGTAGTTTGGAGAGGGGAGTACCCACCTCAAATAATAACCACAATTGTTTTCATTGTGAACCCTTAAAGTCACTAAATGATCCTGAGCTCAATACCCTTGTTGCTACAATGCAAAGCAGACAGGCTTAGCTTAGAGTTAGTGTGTAAAGTATGTATTCAGTACTCAAACAGTAATAAAACCAAAACGAAAGACAGTCATAATCCCAAACCAAATTAGAAAAATAGAAAACATGTTAATAAATAAAATGACATGAAAATAATAAAAATCCAATAAGTAGAACCGGAGTTATGGATTCTAACATGTTATGGTTCACAATATCACTAATAAGTGTTACACATCAACTGTGGTTCTCTAGTTGTACTTGACTGGAACAAAGGTAAAGTTGAAGGCCAACCACAATGAAGCATGGGTCGGATTCAAGGACCAGGCTTGTCCTGATCAAAAGTTTTACCTTCGAACTTAGGGGCCTATTACGATTGCGGTTTTTCCGCATCCTCCGGGCCGACGGAAGCCACCGCCGGCCCGGAGGATGCGGAAAAACCGCAGCAGACCCACCAAAGACCCACCGCCACATTAGGATGGCTGGTGGGTCCTGGTTTCCGTCCGCAGCTTTTCCGCTGCGGTTGGCTTACAACCGCGGCGGAAAAGCCGCGGTGGCGGTGTCTCTCAGACACCGCCAGCCATATTAGGATGGGCTTTAAAAAATGCTTTTCCGCTGTGGGATTTCCACCGTGGAAAAGCATGTGGAACTTCACTGCGGGGGCCCGTTGCGGGCCCCCTGTGTGAAGGGGGCTAGGGGGTGCACATGGGGGGTACCTATGGTACCCCCTTGCATTTGTATGCAGAAATCAGCAGGCACCTCACGGTGCCTGCCGCTTTCTGCATACAAATGCAATGTATGCATTTTTACCATTGCGGCGGGTGAAGCTTGAAGCCGCACCCGCCGCAATGGTAATAATAGAGGATGTGACCGCCAGGGTGGCGGTAACATCCTAATTGGACAGGAGGGAACTCCGCAGGCCATGCGGAGGTTCCCTCCTCCTCAATGGTCGCGGACGGGATCATAATGGGCCCCTTAGTCTTTGGAATTGAAGTAAAAAATTATCAGCTTGGCAAAGCAGCAGTCTGTGACTGACTATGGCTTGAATTTCATGCCCAGAGAAGGCCTCTCATTAGAAAGATACTTTTCTCATCAGGGTGTTCCAGTGTGCAGGTTGCGGTCTTGTTGTTATGACTGTGTCCTGTGCATTAGGAGATACCATCTCCCTGGAATTCCACGCACTTCATGGTACAGGTTCGTGGACTCAGTAGAGTACAAGAACCACGTCCAAGAGTCCCACTGTGGTTATTATTATTGTTTACAGACATATAATACTTACCTGCAGATCTGCTTCTCAAACTTTCTCACTTCTTCCTGCTGACGTGATCTGGTGTCCTAGTGCCCGCAGATTTTGACTGCTGGCTGCCGTCTTTTAGCTTACATCCCTGCTCCTCACTAAGATGTCTATTACCTGTAAAACAAAGGTTAAAAACAACTTACCCACAAGACTGTAATAAAAGGTGTAAAGTACAAAAGTTAGTTGGAGTAATGTATACCCTGTATCTGTGCAGCAGTATTTCGGACTCTGAAGGTCCTGATAATTAAGTATAATTATGTCATTTGATTGGAAAATGTGCACTTTTTCAAAGACCAATAATTTTACTTTTTTCTTGCATTTTCAAGATTGAAATATTGTTTCCTCCAAACTGAACTGCATCAGTCAATGACCCAATCTGCACCATGAAGTTCTCAAAGTAAACAGAAGTGCCTATATGTCACTTTCAACACAGTCATATTGGTCAGTAACCAAGCGATTCAACTCTTTGTTGCTGGATGTCAACATTTTAATCTGGTACATTTAGACGTGGTACCAATTAGCACATTTCAAGATTTCTTTCAGCTCTCTTTTTCCTACTGCACTTACTATTTTATCTTGTGCACTCTGTTTTGTTAAGGTGCACTGCTTTTTTGTCTTTTCTGGGCAACGATGCATCACTAATTATCCTCATCCAGGACACCACCTTTTTTAGAGATGGAGAAGTGTTGGATTGTGCCCTTTTTGCAGGGTCATCCCTGAACTTTTTGCCTTCCTCCTAGTATTATTTCTGACCTGGTGTTGGTGGTTTTAGGACTCTGGGCACTTTAGCACTGCTGTCCAGTGTAAAGTGTTTTTACTCTCTGTGACAAACATGGTATGATTGGTCTACACCTGTTTGGCGTATTTAGTTTACCTGTCAGTCCCTTGTAAAGTGGTAACTCAGGTAACCAGGGCCAGTAAATGAAATGCTACTGGTGGGCTTTCAGCGCTGATTGCGCCACCCACCAAAGTAGCCTTTCAAACCTGTATCTTCTGGCATTGCAGGGCCGGTGCACGCAGTTTACTGCCGCTGTGACGTGGCACATAAGGTGTGTGCCACATCTGTGACCCCTCTTTTACTACATTTCAGTCACCCCTAAGGTAGGCATTAGCTAGCCCTATGGGCAGGGTGCATTGTAGGTAAAAGGTAGGACATGTACCTTAATTGTGTGACATGTCCTGGTAGTGACAAACAGCCATTTTGGTTTCTAACTGCTGTAAGGCTGCTCTCTCATAGGAATACATTGGGGCTTCCCTGATAAATGTTTCAGTGGTAATTCCTTACCTGAGAGGAGCAGCGTGGTCAAGTTTGGTGTGTTTGGAATAGTAATAATAAATGCTGCGTAATGGTGTGCTCAGATTTATTATCATTATTTTAGAAATTCCACTTTTAGAAGTTGGCTTTTCTGTGTGCTATGTGTCTTTGTGCCTGCCTGATGTGTATTGCATGGCTGGCTCTGGAGTGAGATGGGCTAGTGAGGTGTGTGGCTCCAAAGGGCCAGGGTTAGTCAGCGCTAGGCTGAATGGGCAGATCTGCATTTGGTGTACTGGGAGGAGTAGTCCCAGATCCTGAATAAGTCTGTGCCTGCCTTGTACAATGCTGGCTCCGCTCCCCTGTGGTGTGTCTGGGACCAGGACCTACTCTAACAATGAGGGTGTTTGTGCCCTGTGAAGGAAGGTTGGAGTACCCCCTGGAATTGGTTTGGACCGGGTCTATGTCTGTGCCAGGGGGAAAGAACAAAGACATAATTGGTATAAGTACTGGGGCTATGACCCCATTATCGGTGCTTACTTGTACCTGTTCTGGGGTGAAGGACTGTTGGGCGTCAGTAGGGAGAGGTGTGGTGCCGCGGCCAGGGCGACTGACACTGGAATCTGGGGATCAGGGTTCGATCCCCGGCTCCGGCGGCAGGTTAGCCCAGCACCATGTGACTCTGGGCAATAGCTTGCTTAATCTTCCCGACGGCCCCCCAGCGCCTAGAGACCCTAACGGGTGATTGTGCGCTATACAAATGTGGATTATTATTATCAGGAGGAACCACAGTAAAACCCAGCTGCTGTCATCTGGGGGTCCCTACGTGTTGTCTTGCCTTGCCTATGCCCAGCTCTGCCCTGGTGACCTTGGACTTAGGGAGTGGCAGCCCTGGTTTTCCCTCTTGCTTGATGGGTGGCTGATTGCCATTGCCCTGAAGAGTGCACTCGGTGTGAGAAGGACACTGCCCAGACTGGAGGGGAGTGATCTGCCAAGAGCGCATGCTAAGTACTTTGTTTTTTTGCCTTTGAGCCCTAGAAGTGGGATCAGCATTCCTAGGTGCGGTGGGCACTGTGTGCATTCGCGCCAGGCTGGGGGATTGGGGAAGCCATCACTACACAAAGAAGTTGCGGAGGCTTCGCTCCGTATTGTGTGGCAGGGAGGCTGGAAATTGACGGAGACCTCGCTCCGTGATCAGCTGCGGGCCGGAATTCAGGCCCAGCTTGTGGCTGTTTGTAGGCGGGGCTCCCATGGCCAGAGAGAGCCACGGGTGTTGCCAAGTCTGTTTGTGGGCTCCCCAGGCAACAAGAAGCAGAGCGGAAGCCAGGCAAGAGAAGGCCTGGTTGTGGGCATGGCCTGCACCCGATGAGGGACGCCGCCATGCTGGAGATCTAGGCGGGAGCCTAATCCACTTTGGTGAGCGCCTAAGGAGGAGAAGAAAGGCCCCGGTGAGTGGGGCCTGTACTAGGCACTATTGGTGCTGATTTTCCTTTTGGAGGAGCCCCGGTAAGGGGGGCTCACAAGGCACTATTGGTGCTAGTTACAATTCACTCAGCTGCACTACAAGGTTGTGGACAGCTGCAACGTGCGGGCATTCTGTTTAGGAGTCCCAGTGAGTGGGGCTTGAGAGGCACTGTGGTGCCGGTTTTTCACAGCTGCACTGCGAGGTTGCGGGCAGCTGCCACAATAGGGGCAGTTCTTCTTTGAGGGTAGAGAGACCAGGGGGAGTCGCACCCTCCCCCCATTTAGAGCCCCGACTATTCAGACATAGGACATGATGGGGAAGTCACAGATGGGCCTGAGGAAAGGCCATTTGGCCTCTGAAGCACCTGATGTGCTTGGAGTGCGCATGGCCCTAAGGTGGATGCATAATGTGTTTATGCATAATGTGTTTATGCCTAATGTGTTTCCGCTAAGTAAAGTATTTTACCAGTAGTTGCTGGTTGTTTTATATTTACTACTTGTTCTTTCTTATGGTTCTGACAGTGGCCCAATTGGCCCTGTCCTCCATATAATCCCCTGTAAAGTACTACCTAGTGCCAGTTGGTGTATATTTTTGATTATGTTCTAATGTGTTTAAGAGTAATACAAAGGCTATTTTTTATATAACCTTGTCAGGAGTTACTTTTTTGGTGTGCCTAGTGTGTCGCTGCTGTATGTGTGTGTTGCACAAACGCTTTACACATTGCCTCTGGGATAAGCCTGACTGCTCGTGCCAAGCTACTAAGGGGATGAGCAGGGGTTCTCTTCAGCATGTAACTCCCTTGCCCTGACTATAGTGGTGGTTTCTGCCTTGCTTTGACGCATGCCCTAGCCAACCAGAAATCCCATTTCTAACAAGAAGCAAATGGGTTAGAACTCCAGAAGAAGCAAACCAACATTAACATTAACATTAGAAGACCATCACCGGCATTTATATTCAGCACGGTTTTGTTCTTAGTCATTTAGTTTACCCTTTTGTATGGTACCAGATATTTAATGCCCTCAAGAAACTTGGGAGAGATTGGTGGAAAAGATGTTGAAGTGAAATAAAGAACAATACAAAATACTTAAGCAATAGAGAGGCACATGCATCAACCATTTTTGCGAGCGCAAATGGTGCGATTTGCAAAAATCGGCCGTTTGCACCCGCAAAAAGGGTATTTGCAATGCATCAAGGTTCAAGGCACTCGGAATTTGAGAATTCGCAATTAATTGTGATTTCTCAAAATTGCGTTTGCATTTAAGAAATCGCAATTTGCGATTCCTTAAGTGCAATTCAAGAACCACTTTAGAATTGTGATTTCGCTACTATGGGGTGCAAATTACTATCAAGTTGAACTTGATGGCCATTTGCAAAAACTTTGAAAATGCACTAAAGTGCATTTTTCAAAGTTGTAGGTTACACACATACATGCCCTTGGGGCATGTGTGTGCACAACATGCGTGCACAGAGCAATTTCAGGGGTGCAACAGGGTGTCCTTTTGACACCCTTGCACCCTTGAAATTGCATGCGCAATTTGCGAGTGCCTATTGGTACACGCAAGTGGCGCCTGGCCCATAGGAATGAATGGGAGATGGCATTCCTTAATTGCGACTCGCAATTTGCGAGTCCCAATTAAGGAATGTCTGGGAATCACTAATTTCATAGTGATTCCTACATGCATAGGCTTTTGCAATTCCTTAATTGCCATTCCTTAATAATCGCAATTAAGGAATCGCAAATGCCTACATTGATGCATGTACCTAAATAAGCTTTACTAAAGACTTAGCTTATTCGATTTCTTCAAAAATCACAGTGGTAAGAAATATGTCTTCCATTCTAAGGGGAAGATATTCCCGAGTGTGGGCACAGTAACGAATAGTGACGAGGAAAGAGATTAAGCAGGATTATGATGGTTGAAGGTAACTGTTTCCTGCACAGTAAGGAATGATGAAGTTTGAGATACATTTTTGGCTTTCTGTTAAGTAAGTAGTAGATGATTTCCAGGACCTTAAATTAGCATCTTTCACACATTTAACTAGTCTAGGGACTTGAAGACCAATCAAATATGGGCTCAGAGTTTGTGTTGAAAATGATGACTGGTGCCAAATTCAGTGGGCCTTGAATTTTTTTAGGTCATAGAATCTTATGGTTACCAGGAGAGATGTTCTGTAATTGAATGTGGGCCTTTACTGCTTGTGTGACAAAACTGATGTCTACTAGGTCCGACCAAACGTTAAATTACGCCTCCGTAGTTCCTGTAATTTTGTGAAATTTGTGTTATACTTGTTAATCAAAATTGCTGAAAATATGACAGTAAGCCACATTGTATAATTACATGCCGCTCACTGTAAATTTTTACTAGAAGTGCTCACACATAAACAACTAGAAAGTGACCGGTTGTTGTTCACACCACATTATTTTTTTTTCCCCAAAATGTGGTTTCACATCGAAAATTGAGGCAAGATTACATTTCGCACAAAATGTGTGCTAAATGATGGATTTGCATTTTGTGTAATTAAGTGTAATTTCGAAAAAGCAAATTACACAAATTTTGCACACCAATATTGTTAACTGGGGATTTGCAGATATTTCACTGATGCAAGTGTTTGTCCCACAGCGATTTCAATCATTTTTATCTCTCTCCATTCCTCCATGTACCTTTATGTTTAATTTCCTTCTGTCTTCCTGTGGAAAACCAGCAAGCAGCTTTTTTTCTTGGACTGTCATCCAGTTGTGGGTTTCCATCGTCTATGTTGATGTTGTCCCCCCAACCCATTCCCCAGCACTTCCTTTCCTCATTTTTATCTCTATGGAGGGTGCCTTCTTACTCTTGCTTCCTTTTGCCACCCTGCTGTGCCATTACACCACCTCTGTCTGCCTCATTGTTTGCATATGTGGTGCAAAGCAGGAGGCAAAATGTCCATCGGCTGGAAGGATCCTGCAGAAAGACTGCATACTGTCAACTGGGAAGATGGTGTTCAATATTATTTATTAAATTGCTTATAAAGTTGCCAGAGGAGATGCCGGCGGGGTTGTAGGTTTACAAAAAATGCAAATATGAAACAGGATTGTCAGCATTATTTTGAGAAAAAAATACTGTGGTAAAACTCAGTTCTCAAAATTTACAAAAACATACCTTCATAATTCTTACATTTACGGCTTTACACAATCCAGCCACAAATATAAAGAGCCACATAAAGCATCACCTACTGTTTTAATATGTGATTTTGCATTTTTAATCTTATTATAAGAACAATGTGGGTGTAACTTACACCACCACTTATGGGGTTTGCAAGAGCTGCATGATTACGTCAAGATTTTGAAGTTAACATAAACCATTCCCAATAATTGTCTTTGTGTCAATGAAAATGTACCTTGCTACCTTTTGAAACTGCTGTGGCGAATAAAGGACATTTAGGTTTGGCACCCATTAAAGCTGCTGCCACTGTATCATGCATAGAGAACAAACCACACTAGAGCTGTCAGCTGAAGAAAGTTGTAGAAGAGGCAAAATGTTCCAGGGAGGTGGCATCCTCACTCTAACAGGGTGGGTCTCAGGACTGGCATCCTTGGTGTGGTGCCCCCTAACTTTTCTGCCTTCAGACCTCCTGTTTTGCTGGTCTTCGGACTCAGCACACTTTTCCACTGCTAACCAGTGCTAAAGCTTCTGTGTTCTCTCATCAAAACATGGTAAGATTGGGCTATACCCAATTGGCACATTTAATTTACTTGTCAGTCCCTAGTAAAGTGGCACTACCTATGCCCAGGGTCTGCAAATGAAATGATAATAGTGGTCCTGCAGCACTGACTGTGCCACCCACTTAAGTAAGTTGCATTTTAAACTTGTCTCTGGTCTGCTGTTGAAGGGTGGCATACCCCAAGACTGGTCCCAGGATGCTTGTTTCTGGTCCAGGGAGGACCTGTTTTTGCAGTTCAATCTGGACTGTTCCCATGAGGCAACAGGTCAAGACTGATTTGCATATGGCTGGGTCCAAACTGGGGCGGCGTAGTGGGCAAAAGAACAATGGATTTAACCCAGATCTCTTGACTGGGGGAGAATGTTTGAATCATTCAGCATTCCGTCCATCATTTTTGCAGTTACACTTTTTGCCCTAAGTGGGATGGGTATGCCCCCCCCCCCCCAGACGTGGGTCCCTTGCTCACTGTGCTACTGGATTCAAGCTAGCCTGGCTGATAAAGGGTGACATACCCCGAAACTGGTCCAAGGGTGCTTGTTTGCGGTCCAGGGAGGACCTGACTTGGCAGTTCAATCTGGACTGTTCCCATGAGGCAACAGGTCAAGACTGATTTGCATATGGCTGGGTCCAAACTGGGGCGGCGTAGTGGGCAAAAGATCAATGGATTTAACCCAGATCTCTTGACTGGGGGAGGATGTTTGAATCCTTCAGCGTTCTGTCCATCATTTGTTGCAGTTACACTTTTCGCTCTAAGTGGGATGGGTATGCCCAGATGTGGGTCCCTTGCTCACTTTGCCACTGGATTCAAGGTAGCCTGGTTGATGATGGGCGACATACTCCGAAACCAGTCCCAGGGTGCTTGTTTCCAGTCCAGCGAGGACCTGGCTTGGCAGTTCGGTCTAGAGTGTTCCCATGAGGCACAGGGTCAAGATTAATTTGCATATGGCTGAGTCCAAACTGGGGTGGCGTAGTGGGCAAAAGAAAGATGGATTTATCCAGATCTCCTGACTGGGGGGAGAAGGTTTGAATCATTCAGCCTTCTGTCCATCATGTGTTGCAGTTCCAACAATCTTGCACCTGCATCTGCACTCTGCCATCTGTGAGTCTACCCTGCCAAGTGGTGCCACACCAGTCCAGGAACCTTAGAAGTGGGCCTAGGCTTTTCTGCCAGCCCTGTGGATCCAGCGGAATCGACGCATCTCTTCAGCTGCACGGCGCATACCTGAGCACCATGAATGCATCACCTCTGCTGCATGGATTGGATCCGCCTCAAAGACCCTCATTACCTCTGCATGCCCTTTGGAACTGCTGCTGTGCGATGCATCCTCGCATTCCTCATCGACAGCATCCTCAATGACAATCTAGACTCCGCATTTCATTCTGTCAGCTCTTTGGAACTGACGCATTGCCCCTACTACACACCTCACCCATAATGCAGTCTTCACATCTCAAGCCCCTTCAACGGACTCCTCTACAGCGATGCAAGTCCTCCCATTGCAGCCTTGTTGCATCTCGGAACAGATGTGTCTCTTAGACTGCGTGGCTCACCTTCGATATGGATCCTTGCAACTCTCCCTAAACCCGGATTGAAGGTACCATGTTCAGTGGGCCTAACAATGTCCCTGTAGTTGGCCTGTGCTCCATTACAGTTTGCTTAAACTTTTGACTTTGTTCTGGTCGGACGTGACCAGATACCCACAGTTGGTGCTTTGTGCTTTTTGGCGCAATTTTGACTAAAATATTTCAAATTGAATATCTCTAGTTTTACTGATTAGATTTTGCTGTTTTGGTACTGTTTATTTATAAAAGAGAGTTCTGTTTTTCTAACTTGTTGTGGGATCCCTTTTATGTAGTGTGTATACGTTATTACTGTTTGAAGTGAAGCTACCATAGGGTTGAGCACAGGTTAATTTAGAGTTGGCTTGTGCCCCACCCTGTCAAGGATTGTGGTTGTTGCTTGACCAGGGCTCATACCCCAAGTCAACCAACAACACAATTTCTTACAGTTGGATTACCCTAAACCAGAAGAAAGTGACAGTTTCATATAACTTTCGAGACTGTAGTAATATCCCACCAAATAGATAGTCTCCAAGTGTTTAAAGCAACATTTTTGTAACCAATCTCCTGAGCCAATTTTAATATTCCTTATTTAGGTCGTCAAGGCACTGCCATTGAAATCTAACAAATTGCATTTTCTTATATACATTTATAAACCTGCGATTATGGTCATTTCGAATTTGCTGCTGGTCATTAACTATGTATGAACACTGATCAACCACTACTTATGGAACGCTTAAGCGATGGTACTTTACTGCCGCATTCTTTGCAATTTCAGGAAGACACTATATATATACCACAGTAGCCCTAAAAGGAACATGAAATGTAGGTAAGATTATCAGCCTAATCATAATAAACTAAATTATAGCGATTGCCATTTTTAGGTCCAGCATTAGCCAATACCTTTTACTTTTCTAAAAGAAATCCTTAAAAATAAATACATACGCATACATGCATACAAAAAGGGACTTTCATTCAGCCCTCTACATTCATTGTTTTTTTATAGCGCCACTCACATTTTGCTTTGGCCCAAACAGTACAGGGCACTGGTTCTACGACTGCCCATTTAAACCACTGGTTCCTTTCTGAGTGAGTGATGGAATTCTGCCCAAGCACAATGTCAAAATCCACAGATTTTTTTTTAAACTTTAGGATACGGACTGGTGAGCCAATGTGTTGTTTTGTTAAATAAAATATATCCTATATTTTTCTTTTTTCTTTTGCTATGGCTTTTAAATAGTCTTTGTATTACAGTATAACAAAAAAATATGCAAAGATGGGCGCTGATGCACGGGTATGCATGTGAATGCACGAGTGGCCATCTTGTAATGGTTTTTGTATTAATTCAAAGGATGATATCCAACCTTCCATCAGTTAAATACAAAGATACCAGATATATTTACCCTGTTCAGATTCACCACTCCCACATTTGCGTTGTACATTGAAAGTTTTAGGCTTTAACCTAGTGTGCCTTTGCAGAGCTTTACCCATACCAGAACTATCTAGTTCCCAAAAGTATGTATGTATACGTTCATTTAGAGCTTCAAAATGTTCTTCATAGTAATCCCCATAATACCCTTGGAAGATATTTCCCTACTCCAATGTGTTCAGGGCTCACAAGTAAAGCAGTTCGGTTTAATGGCTCAAATGACAAATGGATACAATCCAGGAAATTGTTAATGGCAAGTGAATCCAGTCAACATTTTATTCTTCAGATTCTGATAAAATGAGTACCGTTTGGTTCGGCAATAGCAGGCTTCTGTTATCTGGCAGTAGGTACACTGTAGGTTTAAAACGCTGACGCGATCATTACAAACTGTGAATGAAACCCAATGTTGGTGAAATTACATTTCGCACTATCAAAATCGTCAGGTCATATCAAGTTCAGTATTACTGCACCATTGGTGCTGTTTACCGATCGGATGAGGTATAGATACTGGAATTGACCCCATATATATTCCATCGGGTTTTGACTGCAGAAAATATCCGAACTCGTAATGTGGGCTTCAGCATTTAATGTTTCGACTAGTAACACAAAAGGAACCCATCTATTCTCCATAGTCAGAAAAATACTTATAATGCACTTCCTGCTTTAAACATGCTCTTAATATATTTGTGATATTAGTGGTAAGGCCTTAATTCACTTAGGCTTTAAAGCTGTAAGGTGCTAATTTACTCTGTGTTTATACAGTGATCAGATGTTGTTAACCATTAATGGTATGTGTGTTACTAATGTCCTTAATTTCACCTTGGGCACTGTGCTGTTCTGCCAATGCATTTACTACCATGAAATGGCATCCTGTTGTTCATTACGTCTTAATCATGCAGCTGCTCATGGAGGTGGGGAGTGGGTCTCTCAGGATCTTTACTCAGGCCCTTTTCACCTATGAAGTTTAGCATCTTGGTTTCCTGCCATTGATACATCTATAAAGTACTGCTCGCGCACATGCATCAACACTGCAAGTGTACAGGAACAGTAAAGCAAGCTTTTGTTCGATATACTTGTACATTTCATTAATTGATTCACACAGAAAGATTAATGCTGGAAAAAAATATGTTACAGCTATCAGGCCTGCCTTCCTGCTGCCCTGGCAGTTACTCAATTGATTCCCTTTACAGCAAAACCCTTGGCTGCAAATGTTATTATCGGTGAAGTTTGTTTTTAGCAATAATGCCTGCCAGAGCGGGCACTTCCCAGCAGTTAATTAAGGCCTCTCTGACAGTTGAGGGATTGAGGTAAAGCTGAAGGACCTTTAACCAGAGTAGATTTTAACTAACAGGATGTGGCACATTGTATGAGCATCAGCCCATTAGTTGTATGTGGAGCTTTCATCTTGTTTAATATGTGTTCAGTTTACTTGACCATTTCATCCACCCTTTCCCACTCTCCATCCACCTCATATGTCAAACACTGCAAGGTGCTGTGCGTGAGCGCATTCTACACAATAACTGTGTCTCTTGGCCCTCTCAAGATCACTGCTCTTATCCTTCAGCCCCCACGTCTTCCACTCAAGAATGGAACTACCTCTCGTCCCACACCTTATGTAGACACTTAAGGAGGCTAACCTGCCAACATCAGAACCCCATATATTGGGAACAGGGAAACTGATAAAGGGCATTGAAGTAGGGAGGCAGCTAAATCTGCACATATTAATTTGATGTTAACAAGCAGTGGAATTCACTTAAAACCTCTTGGAAGACATTTAAATGGCTAATTGGCTATTGTAGGCAGTGCCTTTAGAAATTTCACAGGCCAGTAGAAGAAATATAGTGCACACTGAGTGATAAAGGACTGGAATTTGCCAAACAGCACTTTTTGTGTTGGTCAACGTTGGATACTCTAGATTATATCTGATGTAGGTGGAGTAGGAGGTACATGGTTGGGTGGCCTAACCACTTCATTTGCAAAGTCAGCCGCCTCTATATGATCGACCATTGTGGTTATTACTTCATTTTCTTTTTTTTTTTTTTTTTTTATAAATATTTTTATTAATCCCCCCCCCCACATTTTTCCAATTGATCCAATACATTTTTACAGTACAAATATAACATACACATAAAGACCATCACTTGAGAGAAAGAGCAACAAAAAGTCGAACAAAAAAAAAAAAAAAAACAGGGAAAAAACAGATTATAACGCCTATAACGCCTATTTCCCCCTATTCTTCCATTGCTCCATACGAGACCAGATCCTACCCCCCAATGCCCTTGCCCTTCTGCCTTTTCTATCATAGATGGCTTTCTCCATATTGTATGTGGAGAGAAGTCTTGCTATCCATGTCTGGAATGTAGGTGCCGTCTTGTCTAGCCAGGCCCTTGCAATAATAATCCTGAGGACTGCCGTGACCATAAACAAAAATTCTGGGTATTCGGTATTATCCCCTACCCTTACCCCTAGCATTATCAGCTCATCCGTTAATTTATTCTTCAGCCCCAAGGAGCCCTCAAAAAATTCTTCGATTGCCAGTTTTAATGTATAGAGTTGTGGCCATTGTGCAAACATGTGTGTAATATTAGCTCCATTTGAGTTGCACCTCGGGCAGGTTATTCCAGTGCTTCCCCCCCACTGGGCAATTCTAGCCGGTGTGTGGTACGAAGAATAGACTGTTTTATAGTGCTGGGTTTGTAACGTCGCCGAGCACAGCACTGACCGACCTAAGTCTAATGAAGCTTGTAAACCCTCAGGGTGCGCCCCCACTTGTTCCACCCACTTATTGGCATATTTCTCTCTATCATCTGTTTTTAGTACATAGAGCTCTGCATACAATTGCCTGATCGTGCCGCGTATGCTATTCTCCAGATAGTCCATAATCATACAGTGTGAAAACCCTATTGGACCACCCTGCTTCTTATGAAAATAGCTCCTCACTTGAAGGTATTTAAAAAAATTGTTACCTGATATCTTAAATCTCGTCTGAATGTCCTGAAACTGTAAGAACACCCCTTTTACGTCCAAGAAGTCCCCTAATTTCTTAATCCCCTTACCATCCCAATCCCTCATAACTGAATCCCTGAAGACATCTGCGGGAAGATCATTGTTTGTATATAGCCTCAAATACCTATTGACTCTGCCAATTCCTAGCTTTTTCCCCACAGCCTTCCAGATTCTATATACCGCACTTAGGGTCTTGAACCTAGTGTGTTTGTAGTAGGCATACTCCACTGTGTTTAGTAGGGCATTCTCTGCCTCCTTCCCCAATACTGCTTCATAGATGTTCACGCAGCCCTCTCTCTCACCATTCTGGACCCTACCGCCTAAAAGCCCTTGAGAATATTGAAGGGCAACTGCCCAATAGTACAGCCTAAAATCGGGCGCCCCCCAGCCCCCCTTCTCCCTTGGTAGTGTCAAAAAGCGGTAGGCTCTTCGTGTCTTCCCTTGTGCCCAAATTAACTTATTCAAAATTGTTTCTATCCTATTGAACCATATGCCATCAAAATACAGGGGAATCGCTCTGAAGATATATAAGAATTTCGGGAAGGTAACCATTTTAATCAGATTGATTCGCCCCATTAACGTCAAATGTAAGTTGTTAATTCTCTCCGTATTTCTTTTAACCTTCCCTAAAAGTGGCTCCATATTAATCTCGATTAATTTATCCAAATCTGCTGACACCCTAACCCCCAAGTACATTGCTTCCGACACTACCCTCGTATCCTGGAATACTGTGAACTTATTCTTCACCACCTGTGTCTTTCCTCTGTTTATGAGGTAGCCAGAGAATCCCCCAAACTTCCTTGCCTCTTGCTCTATTTCAAGCAGTGCCCCCCCCGGTACTGGAGTTGTAATGGCTACATCGTCCGCATAAGCGAACAATTTGTATTCCTGCCCGTGCAGCCTAACTGGAGGAATCCTATAGTTATGGGCGAGCATTCTTAAAAAAGGATCCAAATAAATGGCAAACAATAGAGGCGAGGCCGGGCATCCCTGCCTTGTCCCTCTCCTAATCTGGACTGGCTTCGTATAAGATTTATTAATTCTTATCCTGGCGGATGGGTATTTATAGAGTGCCTGTATTGCCTTTATAAATCCATTGCCTATTCCCGCCCATTCCAGGGCCTTCCACAGATACTCCCAGGAGACCCTGTCGAAGGCCTTCTCGGCATCTAAAAAAATAGCCGCGACAGGGTCTCCTGCGACCTCGGCTGCATCTAGAATAGTAATCATCTGCCTTGTGTGTTGGGTAGTCCCTTTACCTGGGATAAATCCATGCTGTGTCGGTGATACCAGCCCCTCAATAACCTTACACAACCTTTTAGCCAGCGATTTTGAAAATATCTTGGCATCTGCATTCAGCAGCATGATCGGCCTATAAGAGCCTGGCTCTGTTGGAGGTTTATCCTTTTTTAATAGTACGATTATGTCCGCCCCTGCCCATGACTGTGGGACTACCCTGCCCCCTTGCGCCATGCAGCAGATTGCCCACAAGTCCATTCCTAGCACATCCCAGAAAGCCCTATAAAATTCTGCCGGGATTTGATCTTGGCCAGATGCCTTACCAGAGGGAAGACTAAATGTCGCCTCTCTTACCTCCTGGAGCGTCAGTGGTTGTTCTAGCTTTCCCCGCTCTTCTGAATTTAGGCCTACGTGCGGTATCTGTGACAAATATTCGTTCATCTCTCCCTCTATGTTGTTTGTATCCTGTTCATATAATGTTTCGTAGAACCTCCTAAACACTTCCTGTACCTCCTCCACCTTATTGACTATAGTCCCTGTACTATCCTTAATTTCTTTTATTTCCCCTGCTGCCACAGTTTGCCTAGTCCTAATTGCCAGCAAGTGGCCCACCCTCTCATTGTATTCGTAACATTTTTCTTTTTTTGCTAAAAAGTTCCCTGCAGCCCTTTGGGCCAAACTTACCCCCGCCTCTGCCTTCTAAACCTCTAGATCCAACAGGATTTGTACAATCGATTCCTACCTGCTTATTGCTGCCACTAACTCCTCCTCCAAATGGACCAACTTTCTAATCCTCGCTTCCATCCTCTCCTTTTCCTTCTTACTCCTTAGCATCGTATAACTTAAAGTTTCGCCCCTCACTCCCGCCTTAAACACGTCCCACACCATCTCTGCTGAGGCCGAGTACCTATTAATGTCCCAGAACTGTGTTTTCCACTCCTGCATCCTTGCGACGTACTACTTCTCCTTCAACAACCCCCATTCAAATGTCCATGTATTAATCGTCTTATCCCTATTTTTAATGAATTCCAGGCTTAGAACCAGCGGGTTATGATCCGACACTATCCTGGGGAGCCGTTCTATTGCCGCCCTGCAAACCAATGAGCTTGAAATGAGAAAATAGTCCAACCTAGCTACCGTTTTGTGTGGGGCTGAATAGTAGGTACTGCCTGTGCCTATTGGATTTCTCTCCGGCCACATATCAACCAGAGCGTTATGCCGGGCCAGATTCGGTACCGCTTTGTATGACTTCCTCTTCCTACCCCGATAGCTACCCCCACCCCTATCGATTAAGCCATCCAAGCCATTAATATTCAGATCCCCACAACATACCACGGGCTCTGGCCACAGTGCTAATTCCCTATCTACAAATTCAAACAGCTCTGGCTCATCTTCAGTTGGCCCATACAGTAAGATAAGTGTGAGTCTCCCAGCCACAGTCTCCAAATCCAACAACACCCATCTCCCATCTTGATCCTCCTTTTTCTTTTTAATTTTTACAGCCCCTTTCCTGGCTAATATCGCCACCCCCTTAGTTTTAACTTCCTGCCCTGTAGAGGCAAGCACCTCGAACCCCATTTGTTCCAACATGAACTTGTCTTTGCTGGCCACATGCGTCTCCTGTAGACAAGCGATATCAATTCTCCAGAAGCGCAGCATCGCGGCAAGCTTTTGCCTTTTCTCCCCATTATTTAGACCACAGGTATTGAGCGTAACTATCCTAACTGCCATTTAGGCATGTTAACTTTTGCCACCTTTCCAACTCCTACTATGTACTTGTCTATCTTCTGTCTCTCTCCTTTATATATTCTCAAAATCTGTACTGTATGACTCCAACCCCCTTCACCTACACCCACACCCCTCCCCCCCCTTCCTCCCCCCACTCGCCCCCCTCCCCTTCCTCTGACCCACCCCCCCTACCACAGGCAAATAGGTCAAGCATGACCTATATGTGGCTGTTGTGCGTTGCAGTGTCGCCCCCCCTCTCCTTCCCTCTACCTTAGACCGCCCTCCACCTTCCTTTGCTACACCCAGTCTGAGAGCCGACCCTACCCAGTCTGCCAGCCTAAAACATTACGCCTGTACATTTTACATTTTACAATTTTACAAATCCAATTTTACTATAGTTCTTATTTCTTATTTCTGTTTCTTCCTTGCTCCGTTAACTCTGCCAAATACTCCCCGCCTTTATTTCCGAGAAAAACATTCTCATGCGCCCTGCGGATATAACTTTTAGCTTAGCTGGGAACATTAAGTACGCCTCTGCCCCTTGACTCTGAAATGCAGCAATCAGTTGCCTGAGACGCCACCGTCTCTCCACTGTCGTTTGGCAGAAGTCTGGTCTCGCAAAAAATGTTATACCCTCAAACGCTTTCTTGGTGTCCGGCCTGGCCTTCTCTATCAACTCTTGTCTTGCTAGGAAATTCCCCAAAAACACCAACATGGCCCTTGGGAGCGTATCTGCCCCCCCATCCCGCCTTTTCTTCAGTGTCAAAGGAAATCTGTGGGCCCTCTGCACTTCGAGCTCCCATTGCCAAGGTACCTCTGGGAATGCCCCTTTTAATAGCTTGATGACAAAACCTCTTGGGCCCTGCCCCTCCAGCCCCTCCTCAAGCCCAAGGAGCCTAACATTATTCCTTCTCTGGCGATTTTCCAAATCTTCAACCTTCCACTGAAGATCCTCCACGACCTTTGACTGCTCTCCTTTAAATGCCTGCCAGTCCGTGACTTCATCCTCCAGCCTGCCAGTTCTCTCTTCGACTTCTACCACTCTCTCCACAACCTCTTCATATTTTTTGTTTACTTTCCTGATTGAGGCATGAATTTTTTTTGTATCATGCCTAGCTCTTCTGCTCTCCGCTCTGGCTTCTGCCTGTATTTGCTTTAAGGTGGCAAACATAATATCCAGTTTGCCCCCTTCGCTTTGCCCATCTTGGCCCTCCTCTCGATACATGCTAGATGTGGCTGAATAATCCCATAAAAGTTTCTTATGAGTGCTCATAGAGGATCCCGCCCGTCTTGTTACCCCCTTGCGTCTTTTTTGGGTGCTTCGCCCCCTAGAGCCTCCGCTGCCCCCAGAGCTCGTGGTTGCATCCGATATATCATTATCCTCGTCGCTGCTGGCGATGGTAGATTCCGACTCTTCAGGGACCGAAAAGAACCTGTCCCCCTCTGGCCCCTCGGTGCTTTCGGCCTCAAACCGCTCCTTCTGTGAGCCGAGACTCGCCAAGCTCCCCCATCTTGCACTTTGGGCCTCCCGCAACTGAGCCTGTTCGCCTAACATCTCAGCCTCCACCTCTTTTAGTGCATTTAACATTTGCGCCGTATTATGGTGCTCTGTTCCTCCAGCGGCGCCCTTGCCGTCTACCGCATTCTCCTCGGCGTTTTCCGGCTCACCTTGTGTCCCCTGTGCTTGCTCCGAGCCTGCTGAGGTTGCTGGTGCTACCGGTAGCGTGAGGGCTGCCGAGTCCTGTTGCCCAGCAATGCTGCCGCTTGCGTCCTCGAGGACGTTGCCGCTTGGAACACCGGGCGGCTGATTCGCCGTGTATACTCCTGCCGCCCCCGGGACCACTTTCAACCTGAATGCCTCTGAAACAGACGGCTGCCTGTAGGTAAGATCTTTCCCGTTCTTCTTTTCTGAGGCAGTCCGTGGTGTTCCTTCATGAGACCCGTCATTGTGAGACGCTGCACCCCTGGCCGGTTTGCTCTCTTTCTCGCTCATTTTGTCCAATTTCCTCTGCTGGGCTTTGGTCGCCACAGAGACAGCCGGAGTAGATCTCTTGGCCGGCGGCGGCATTTTAGACTTTGGGATGGTGCCGGTTTTCCCTGCATCCTTCAAACTCGGCTCCTTATTCAGGCCACTGAGCAATGCCTGCTGCTTCTCCTTTCCTCGTTGTGCCATCGCTTTCGCTAGCAAGCTGTCCCGCAGTGAATCCACCAAGAATATCGACGCTGTTTTTGCCTTTTCCCATAAGCATAAAGCTCTGGAGATCGCATCGTTCCTCCACTGCCACTTCGGCCTGCTATTGCTGCACTTGCTGCTTTGTCGATCTTTTCCTAGCAGAATGCTGGCGAGCATACTGCTGTTTTAGGGCATCTTCCACCTGGGTCAGGTCCTGTGGTCAGAGAGAGGGTGTAGTGCGACTTCTCTCTACAGCGCTACAGCGGCCATCTTGTTTCAGGACATTACTGCATTTTCTACTGATTAATTTCTTGTCTGGTTTTCATATTCCATGTAGAAAGAAACAGCTGGCATTTTTAATAATCATTAAAAGTGATGTATAGAATTCATTAAAATAATGCCATGTTTAAAGAAAATATTTGTTATATTATTTCTAAACTCAAAACAGGCACCTGCAGCAATGCAAAGTATGGCAAGTGCGACTCCCACTGTGGCAGTTGCATCCTAATACCCCCTGTGGGACCGCCGCCTTGTAGGCGGGCAGCCCTACTCCCCAAGACGATGGCAGACGGACTGAAGTCTGTCCTCCATCGTAATGAGCCCCTAAGTTACCTTTGTGCATCAGGCCCAATAGTGTCAGTTCATTAAATACAAACAATCCACATTAAATGGCAACAAAAAAAATATCACCAATAATAATTTTGTCTGAAAATATAATAAAACACTGTAAATCCATGAAAAGCCTTTTATAAGCCATACAACTACATAAAATGAAATACAAAAATATTAAATTATATATTAACACACCTATATACATATTTCCTACCAATATTTTACAACAAAGTAAAATGATTACACACATGAAAAAGCTAAACCACTTAATACAAAGCAAACAATAAATAGTAACTACATACCTACAAAATAATACACATAGAAATATTATAACATACAGATTGTATATATATATATATATATATATATATATATATATATATATATATATATATACATTTACACACACACAAAACTAAAGTTGACATTTTTATCAATGCTAGTGAACACAACCATCCCTCAAGTGTAAAAAGATCACTAACACTCAGGAAATACAGCTTTGACTGTTGAAACGCGTTACCTTGCCTAGAATAAACCCTGGTTATCCCTAGTGCGAGTCCTTCTCTCTATGTATAGAGTTTTGGTGGTGTATATATATATATATATATATATATATATATATATATATATATATATATACATTTACACACACACAAAACTAAAGTTGACATTTTTATCAATGCTAGTGAACACAACCATCCCTCAAGTGTAAAAAGATCACTAACACTCAGGAAATACAGGCACTATTTAAAATAAAATATACTACCTTAATTCCCAGAGCACATTACCGGTCAACTATCAGCAATCCCCAATACAAAAATAATATTAGCACACACAAGAAAAGCTACAAGTCAAAGCCCATCTGCTCCTAAAAGGTACCAAGACTATAATATTCCTGAGCACCTCACAGTTACACATAATGAAGAATCCTTTATTCTGCACGGCAAAAAACAATGACAGGAGAATAATTTTGTATGCAACAGAAAACCGTTTATTCAGACTAATCCAAAGTGCAACGTGGAAGATGGATAGCTCCTTCAAGTCATGCCCTCCACCATTCACAAAAATCTATACCATACATGGAGAACATCATAATAGCAACGTGACCCTAATTTATGCACTACTGCCTAACAAGCAAAGGGCAATATATTATGAACTAGTAAACAAAATTAAACTACAAACACAAAACTACTACCATAAAAAAAATGGATTTTGATCAAGCAATCTTACAAACAATCAACAAAATCTACCCGCACACAGCGATACAAGTATGCTGTTACCATTTTAACCATCGTTTTGTAGACACCTAGGGCCCCATTAGGATGACGGGCGGACATTGTCCGCCCGCCACCCTATCGGAGAACGGGACCGCCCGCCATAAGGGCGGGGGTCCCGTGGGGGGAATTAGGATGTGCCCGCCACAGTGGCGGGCACATCCTGTAGTTTTACCATTGTGACGGGCGGTGCACTCTGCACCGCCCGCCACAATGCAAAAAATGCTTTTACGCATTTGCATATGCAAAGCGGCAGGCACCGCGCTGTGCCTGCCGCTTTGCATATGCAAATTTGGGGGGGTACCTTAGGTACCCCCCATGTGCCGCCCGACAGTGGCGCCAACCTGGGGGCCCTGCAGGGGGCCCCCGCAGCAATGCCCGCATGCCTTTCCGTGGCGGCATTGCCGCCGCGGAAAGGCCCACACATTTCGCCATCATAATATGGCTGGCGGTGTCCATTGGACTCCGCCACCATATTAATCTATTACCGCCGCGGTCGCAAGGCGACCGCGGCGGTAAAGCGGCGGACGGTATTTCCGTCCGCCATTGTCCCCTCCGCCATCCTAATCAGGCGGAGGGGAAAACGAGAGTGGTTGCCGGGCGGATTGCCTCCGCCTGGGTGGCGGTGGCCACCGCCACCCTGGCGGAGGCAATCCGCCCGATATCCTAATGGAGCCCATAGCCTCAAAAAAGTCTTCACTAAGGGCCCGATTACGACTTTGCTGGTTTGCTGCTGGGTCTGCCATCACCAAAGCTGTGGTCCAACCGTCCATCAGATATTAGGAGATTCCTCCTGTCTTGCAGGCTTTAATTTTGACATTCCCAATGCCCTGAAAATGGACACCATAATTAGAAGCCAAAACAGTTCCTGCACAACATTGTCTGAAAAGTTAATGCCGTGCATGAACTGGTGTGCATGCACATAGGGGGCACATGTTGTGCCCCCTGTGTGCATCCACAGGGCGTGAGGCAACAGGATGCCCTTTAGAGCCCGCTTTGTTTCCTCTCCGCCATGGTTTTAATGATGTGGGAACGACCTTGAAAACCGTGGCAGAGAGGAAACTTGAAATATGGTTGGTGGGACTGTGCCAGTCCCGCCAAGCATGTTTGCTTCCTGACAACTGCAACACCATCAGGGAACAGCAATTCCCTGGCAGATTTGGCAGGGCTGTGACAGGCCCACCGCCCATATTGTAATAGGCCAGTCAGGAGAGGCTAAAGTGGCTAAACCGTTACAACACACTAATAGAATCCGCATATTTCCAAAGAAATGAACAAAAAATAGGCCCCCTCATGGTTTACTTTGAAGAAACATTGTTTGGTAGACAACACTGTTCTGGCATCATATGCAAACCCAAGTTCAGAATCCCATGGAAGAAAGAATATTAGAGCGCCATAGCTAAACAATCTAAAACTGACATGCCAGTGGAAGTATGGCACAACTTCCAAGCCACTTAAGGCAAAATCCACCCTACCATCTTCAAAGTTCTAGAAATCCTACAGAAAGAACAAAGCTAGCAACAACTAAGAATAGAACAAATAGTAAGCCGGATCAAACCGCAAATACCAAACCGGCCAGAGATAAGTTTGAAATGTTTCAATTTAAGGTACAACTTTTTCAAAATAACAAAAGACTACTCTTCCTCGGAATTATAGCTAAAACAATACTGTAACTAAATTATTCATCTGACAAGCAACAAAATACAACACAAACTAGCTACAACAAAAACAACTATTTTAAAATATTTTAAAAAAATACATCTTCATTAACCTACAGAAAACATAAGTTAAACGATACTGTAGGACTGATACATAATATTTGAACAGAGATTTTAAAAACATCTGACATATTATTACAATACATGAAATACTACTCAAATAGAAAGCAAACAATACATAACATGTTAATCAAAACATCAATTAACAAACAGTACAGCAATAGCATCTCCACCCCAAAACATATTAAAAGCTTAAACGTATTGAAGAACCGGGTTATTTAAGACCCAGCGGCGCCAGGGGAAACGCCCTAGTCTCCGGGTCCACCTGTCTTAGAGTACAGAGACACGGGGTACTTCTTGGTGATGTCAAAGATCAATTTTATTAGCTGCAGCCAGTAACAGATATCCTAGAAGTACAACACGGTGTATGTTCTCAGGAGACTGCTCAACTGTACAAAGCTAGTCATCCCTTTTTATACCAAAAATTATGCTTCAGGCAAACATTCCTTATTTACAATTGACCATTCACATGTTTTCACGAAAAGAAAGAACAGGATCATGAAAAGTCTATTTTTCAGTTTGTCCAGCCCACACTCAACTATTGGTCGAACCTAACATTCTTCATCAGACTTGGCGATCGAACCCACCATAAAAACAGGCACATCCCCATTGTAAACGGCCCATAAAGAAAGTAGCAGAGACAGGTGTGAGCAAGATAAGACATAGTAATGCGCAATAAAAGGTGTGATGGTGTCTTGTGTCTTGTTCAGTAATCTTGATCAGCTACTGGGAAACAAACTGGCTTAACAAGTTTTGGCTTCAGGCAAGAGGTTCGCTCGCTCAGGTCATTCAGAAGTCAGCTAAAGTGTACGTGTGCTTGGAGACTCGTTTGGTCACTGTCATCGGCCTATGTGAGGGCAACCACAAAATGGCTGCCGTATACAAAATGGAACCCGAGGGTTCAGAACGAAATCCCTGATTTCATGGTGATCTCGTCGCTCGAATATGACGAAAATGCTCGTATACCTTACACTTGCCATTTTCGGTCTGATGTTACCAACATCGTCATGATACGATGACTTTTATGAAACGGGTTCAGAATTTCAGTACCTCAGACCCTCCTTTTGCCCTTACATAGGCAATAACCTAAACCCATGTCAGTCTGAGTCCAGGTCTATACTCATCAGGTCATCAAGATGTTACTGTAGCATCATCCTTACTTAGCCCGTCCATCGATACAGGTCTCCTTGCACACGATGTAGCTCAGAGGCCACATATAGCAGGAGCACACTGTACGCACAGACAGAACTGGAAAAGAATGGCTAAGATCATCCCAATGACCATCAGAATCTTCCATCCCCACGTGGATAACAGTTCCCAGAACCATCCCATCAACGACCAATCTCCTTTATCCACATGTATAGATTCGGAGATTTTATGTAGTTTGGAAATGGCCTAGTACACTGTCGGAGCATTATCTGGAATGAAAACACAGCAACTTGATTGGATCACTTTACATACCCCACCTCAATCTGCAAGTATGACGTCTAACGCAACTCTGTTCTGGAGTGTCATAAGACGATCCGACTGGAGCTCAGCAGTCAAGTTACTAAGGGCACCGGCAGTTCCAACTACGGTGGACTCAACCACTCTCGTCAATTGCCGTATGTTCCTGCTGTTAACCATAGGTCTCCAAAACGGCAGAAAACCCTTCAAGAAATCTCCTAATTCTTGAAGACACCTCTAATTACCCTTGTCTTGTGGTAATCTGCCACAGCTGTGTAGGTGGGAGGCAACAGGAGCGAGACAAAACATGTGCCTGAGAAATCAGGGGGCAACCATGTGTATGCTCTATCATAACAGATGAAATAGGTACCCTTAGCTGCTAGGAACGATGGGGAAGTCTGGGACGCAAACACATACATCTCAGTGGCGATACTCTTCCCTAACTGAGCTCTTGGGTTCTTGCCATTACCTTGCAGACATAGGTGACCCTGATGGGGTACAATCCAAATCGTAGAGGATCTTTTTGCTTGCTGGTTCTCGCTCAGACTCGCTCCATATCCAGTCACGTTCCATCCAATATATGCTAGTGTCTCATCTTACGGGATAGTCTCATAGGAACTAGCTCCCTTAATCATATCGACTATTCCCTTAACTAGAGCACTATTCTTTGGATTATCTTTCACAGAACGTAGGGGATGGACTTCACGAGCATAGATAAACATTGTTCTGTATGCCCACACAGAACCATTGTAACTGAATGGCAGGACCAGATAAGGAATACCTTTTTCAGCAGTATGAGGCATAAGGCCACACACCCAACAGTTAGTCGTGTCTACTACTAACTGGTGTTGGTGTAGAAGCTGAACGAAAGAGTTATTAACAAATTCCAATCTCCTAATGGACTCATGTTCAGGCAGAGGATGAAAAGAATGCGAAGAAACAGTGGAAGAAAGTATGGGCTGTGTAGTGGGTGCAAACGTCACTTGAAAAGAGAATATAACATATCCCATTAAAAACATAATTAAGCTAAGCAACATGAAAACACACAATATTAAAAAAACATTTTCTGCTCATAATTCGACACATTTTGGCTCTAAAATTCATTTCTTCAACAGGTCTCTCTATCTCGAAGAACTCCATCCTCTAACCTTGCTGCTCGTGGAGGTAGGGTGTTCCGTGCTAAGGAATGCGTCTGTCAGTCCAGGGAACGCCCTAGGACCAACCAGAACCGTCGACATTGTGTCTTTGGCTTGCACTCCAAAGACTTGACGCCGCGACCCTACAGCTGAACCCGGATGGCGGTTCGAAAAACAAAAATCGGTCAAAACAGTTTCTCAGATGGGAGAGCTGAATTTTTAAAAAAAAGGAAGAATTTTTTATTTGTCCATGATTCTCGGTCTCAAATTATAACGGCTTTTTCCAGGTAACGTCTGGTCTTGAAATAGGAGTTCAGGCTCGGTAGTGTCCAATCGAACTGACGGTGGCACAGCCTCTTGCAGAAGATCGTCGCTTTCACGCTCAGAACTTGTCCCCATTAAACGTGCATCGCTAAAAGGCAGAAAACGAGGCACAGTTTCAGTCTCAGAATCAGGAATGCCCTCCTGGACCCACCGGTCGTACGGCAGAGGTAAAGGAACCCTCTTGCAGTGTACGCCGTGGATCCAGTTATTTTTTCCTAGGCACCCGCACTGCAGTTCTCGTGGACAAAAGCACCAGGTAGGGGGTCGATCCAGCGGGGCTGATCGTTCTTTGTCCGCTGGAAATTCTTGATTAGTATCCACGATCCAGGATCATGAGGCAGTGTATCATGAACCTGTTGGTGTAAGACACGCAATTTAGCCGTCAAATCATACAAGTAATCAAGCAGTATAGGGTTTTCAATCTCACTGAATTTCGTCGGCCTCGGCACTCCCCATATGTTTGCCGGGCGACCAAAAATTATTTCGTATGGACTAAGTCCCACTCGTGAATGCACAGTCATCCTTGTTGATAAAAGTGCTAATGGCAGAGCATCAGGCCATTTAAGACCAGAGCTCGCTTGTATCTTGGCAAGTTTCAATTTGAGGGTGCCATTATAGCACTCCACTAGACCAGCTGATTGGGGGTGATTTGCAGAGTGAAACTTTTGGCGGATTCCTAACCCTTCACACACTCTTTTCATCACTTGACCCACAAATTCACTCCCATTATCGCTCCAGACCATTCTCGGCAAACCAAACCTAGGGAAGAATTCTTGGACAAGGGCTTTAGCTGTGGATAAAACAGTATTATCTTTTAGGGGATATGCTTCTACCCATCTTGAGAAGGCACAAACAACCACAAGTACGTACTTCAGGTCGTTGCATCTCTCCATGTGAATGAAATCTAGCTGCAAAACCTCAAACGGATATGTCGGAGGAGCAAAATGACCAGCTGGAGTTGGAGTTCCCTTACCAGGATTGTATTTCAAACAAATCACACAATTCTTGACCACATTCTCTGCACACTTAGGAATTCCAGCATTTTGCCATACTGGAGCCAACAACTTACAGATCCCTTTCACACTGATATGGGCCATTCCATGCGCCATTGTAACCACTGCAAGCACGTACGCATCGGGTAACAACCATCGCTGATGTTCTGACAACTCAACCCAATAACCATAAGCGTCTAATTTGCCCGTACTCTCTCTCCACACCCTCAATTCTTTCTCTGTAGCTTCAGCTTGAATCGACTTCACACTTTCTATTGTATCTTCACACATTCCAATGTCACCAATCCATCTTGCAGGGCCCGCAACATACATTCGACTCATCACATCTCTTGCCGTTTCTTTCGCAACTTCATCAGCAAACGCATTACCGCGACCAACGTCATCAGTAACCTTCTTGTGTGCACTGCATTTCACAATCGCAACTTGCAACGGTAAGGTAAGTGACTCAAGAAGCTCATTCACCAACTGACCATGCTGTATCTTAATTCCATGAGACGTGAAGAACCCACGTTCCTTCCACAATCGTCCAAAACTGTGAGCCACACCAAACGCATACTTGCTGTCAGTATATATGGTCACTTTCTTTCCTTTTGATAATACACACGCTCTCGTAAGTGCAATCAACTCTGCTGCTTGAGCGGAATTATGTGGGATACGTGCAGCTTCAACAATAGTATGCAAAGTCGTAACAGCATATGCCGCAGTCGTATCACCATTTGGAAGCTTGAAGCATGAACCATCCACCCATAAGGTACCATCACACTTCACAAGAGGAGTGTCCCTAAGATCTATTCTCCCTTTCGTTTCCTCTTCTGTCCTGAGAAAACAATCATGTTGTTCAGAAACATCTGTCTTTGCTACAATCGGCAACAACGTAGCTGGATTCAACGTGTTGCATCTTTTTATGTGCACATGGCTCGCTAAAAGTGTCAGCTCATAACCTGACAATTGAGCACTAGTTAAGTGCTGTGTCTTGGTTCTGTTTAGCAAAGTATCCACTGCATGTGGAACCATTACAATCAACGTATTATTCATCACCAAACCAGCAGACTGTCGAATAGAAACAGCTGCTGCCGCTGTAGCTCTCAAACAACTCGGCAACGCTCTAGCTACCGGATCCAAAGTCGACGAGAAATACGCACATAGACGCTGCTTGTCCCCAAAGGATTGTGTCAACACTGACAATGCACATCCTTCTCTCTCATGGACATACAGTGTAAAGAGCTTACTGTAGTCGGGGGTACCCAACACAGGAGCCGAACACAATGCATCGCGCATTTCCGAAAAACTTTTCTGACACTCTTCGGACCACGGAAGGGGATTTGGTGTATCTTTACAAGTCAATGCCACCAAAGGTTTGGCCAGTAGGGAAAAATTTGGTATCCATTGTCTGCAATATGACGTGATACCCAAGAAAGCACGCACTTCTCTTTGTGTAATTGGCACACTCAATTTTGCAATCGCTTGAATTCGTTCTGGGGTCAATCTTCTTCCCTCCTTTGATAAGAGATGACCTAAGTCGGTCACTTCTTGTCGACAATACTGTAACTTCGAAAGAGACACCTTATGATTTAAATCAGACAAATGACACAACAACGACAAGGTGGCTTCTTTACAAATCCCTTCAGTATCTGCAGCTACTAACAAATCGTCGACGTACTGAATAAGAGCAGTACCATCAGGTAAAACAATCGTGTCAAGCTGTGTTTTCAAAGCCTGACTATATATTGATGGACTTTCACAATAGCCTTGAGGAGCTCTCTTAAACCGGAAGCTTCGACCTCCTAAAGAGAAGCCGAAAATATCCCTACTCTCCTCGGCAATCGGGATGCTGAAGAAAGCATTCTTCAAATCGATCACCGAAAACCACGTGGCTGAAGCTGGAATCATGGTCAGTAAGGCAGTGATATCTGGAACGACAGGAAATTGCGGAACTACAATCTTATTCACCTCGCGAAGATCGATCACAAACCGGTAAACAGGTGGCTGAGAAGAGTCAGTACGTTTTAAGACAGGCAGCACAGGGCTATTGCAAACATTACCTCTCGTTTCTTCAATTACATCTTTCCCAATCAGGTCACGAATGATCGCTAGCAACGCCCTTTCACCTTCACTGGAGATCTTGTATTGGGGAATACGTGGCATTTTAACATTCGCTTTCAATGTCACAACATATGGCGGTATCTCCAAAAGACCTACGTCATTAGGACCAGTAGCCCAAAGAATATCAGGAAGAGACGACAATTCTGTCGGAAGTTTATCCTTTGACAAATACATCGCGGAGACCACTTTCTTACCCAGTGTAAGTTGTACTCCCGAGGGAGAACAATACAATGTCGCGTACAATCTTTTCAACAGATCCAATCCCAATAAGTTCTCACCACAACTTGTCGTCAGAATAAGGGGTGCTTCGAATTCACAAGGTCCAACAGAAAGAGACATAGGACTAGAGATCGGGTTCCTAACCGGGGCGCCAGAAAAACCTACTGAACATTCATCTCGCCAGACAAAGGTGCGCCAGGGAGTTTAGAGTGCATAATAGAACTCTTTGTAGCACCAGTATCCAACAGAAAAGGCTCTGACACACCTGATGTAATCACCTCAACATAAGGTCCACTCTGATCTACTGGAACTGAAACAACTCCCTCTCTTTGTCTATGGCTGTCCTGGCAATCATCACCTTCCATATTTACACCTTCTGCGTAGTAGTCATTAGCATAATACTGAGTCGTCCTACCAGACGCGTTATTCTGCTGATCAAAACTATTCATTGAATTTTGTGGAGGAAAGGGACGTGCGTTCTGGGGGAAACCTCCACGTCCTCTACCTCTAAGAGCTTGTGGAACACCCCGACCTCTTGAGCTAGAAACACCATTCATACGCTGTAGCAAAACAGGGCAGCTACTTTTAAAATGGCCCTCTTCTTTGCAATATGCACATTGATTAGGGCCCACAGGGAAACGTTGTTGAGAAGGCTCGAACCTTTGCGAGTTTTGCTGAAACTGCTGAGGTTGCTGATAATCACGCTGGTTACTACAGGGCGGATACGCTTGCTGTAAAAGAACCTTCGTCTTTAGCTCTTTAGTCTTTTTGTCTGCCCTATCCTTCTCATCCTTATCCCTATTTTTGTAGTATTGTGCAGTAGCCAATATCTGTGCTGATGAGGAAACAGCCCATGAACTCTCGGAATCCTTCAAATTAGTACATAACTCGGGAAGCAAATTATGCACGAACTTATCAACAAACAACCGTTGACCACCTTCAGTACTCATGTCTTGACCACTGTGGTCGATAAACGTTTCTTCAAACCTAGTGAAGAAATCGGACACAGTTTCATCTTTCTTCTGCTTACACGCAGACAATTTGTCCCAGTTTACTCGCATAGCAGGCATTAAAGTCTTCATCTAAGTAACAATCTTACCAGGAAGTTATGCAACTAAAGGCTCAGGTTTAGCACCACCAACTTGTCGCCCATCTGCAGCACTAATATTAACCCAGGTATCACCTAACTCTTGCGCATGATCCGTGTGACGAATCAATCCCCATAAAGGCTGTGGGACCACGTTTCCAAACAACATGTCTATATCAGCTAAATTCATAACACATGAGTCTGCAGTCTGTGATAATTCCTTATAATACCCTGCAGGATTTTTACGAGGGTCAGGTAAGGTCTGTTTAAGAGCCAAAACTTCAGCTCGCTTCCATGGAACATGTACCCAAACACACTGAAAATGAGGCTGAACAGGTGGATTAGCGGCTAGATCCCCTTCTTTCCAAACTGGGGGAACTTCTCTCATTGGATATTGTCGCGCCTTTCTCCTAACAGAGGGATCAGGTTCAAACAACGACCGAGAGATAGCCTCACTCCTAAATGACAACAATGTCGCAACTGCTCTCTCAACATCGGAACCCACAATCGTGCCTTTTGCAAACTCGAATCGTACACGACACAACTCAAGTGGATTGGGTTCCAAATCATTATCCTCCAATTCTTCGCAAAGTAAAACACACATTTTATCAAAAACATATCTCTGCTTCGGTGCTTCCCATTGGCGGAAGACATCCATGACAGAGTCTAACTCACATCTTGCAGGGTCGGTAACCCATTTATGCGCCAAATGATCTAATACTCCCTTCTCTCTAGAATCAGGCAATTGGCTACGTAACTGTTTATGCTCTGAAAAGGGGGTCGTGTTTAATGACCCAAAGAAAGGAGACAAAAGACTAGTAACAGTATCCGTCATTCTCTGTCGTACAGAAGGAGAAGTTGACAGAACAGGAGATAAAGCGGATTGAGAGGAAGCTAATGTAGGAGCAGTAGCAGGGGAGGCAGCAAAAACAGGTTGAAAAGTCGTGGGGATTAAAGACGGAACAGGTAGCAAAGTCGGCAGCCCTTGAGAAGGCTGCACCAGAGGAGTAGGAGCCAGCTGAAGAGGAGCTGGCGGCTGTGCAATAGCAAGAGGCAAAGCAACCAGAAGTTGCGCCGCTAAAGGTTGCGGAGGTGCTGTAGCACTCTGCGCATAAGGGGGTGGCGAGCTCAACAAATGTGACATTAAAGGATCTTTCTCAAGTTCCTTTGCTGCATCTTGCTGAAGAGGTGGCAAAACTGGATAGCATTTATCGACCGCCATTTTACGTTGCCTGTGCAACTGCTCACACGCTTGTTCTTCTTCATTATCTTTATACTTCATAGCAGCTTGCATTATCGAGATACCGTTTTCTCTTTTATTTCTCTTTGCTAATTTAATTTCTTTCTGTTTGGCTTCCTTTCGCCTAGGCGGAAAGAGTCAAACATCGCCGGTCGTGCTTTCTTCTTAAAAAGTCTAACCTCTAGGTTATCTAAAATTTCCGTGTCAAAACTACCATGTCGGGGCCATTGTAGGACACCGTCCTTTTTTGTGTAACAAATCCATACTTCGTTATATGCGATGGGGCCTACGCCATGCTTCACATACAGTTCATAGGTTGGAGTTCCAATCGGAGGAACCGGACACGAGTCCTCCAATCGGGAATCCCTATTATAACCACAACAAAACAAATTTCCAAGTCTGCTAAGGCCAGGCATCTTCGCTCACGAGTCTAGCTTCAAACTTCAAGGGAATATGGAATACGATAGTCTCGTGAATACACAAGCCCCTCGGCTTTGGTACTTGCAAGTTCCAAATCAAAGATCCCAAGGGGATACCCAAAAACTAAGGACTGGGAGACGCTCCACTCATACTTAACTGAGGTATCGATGTCGGCACCAGAAGACCCGTCTATCGTCTCGCTTTACAAATCACCAAAAGCTCCAAGACAGGGCGATAGTCAGGGCAGCAGTCCTTCGTAGCCGTCGGAAAGCGGGGAACCTCGCAGCAAAGACTTTCGGACCACGATGACATACAGGGGTCGATGAAGTGGTTGGCCTTCCTCCAGAATTTCCACACGAAGCTCCTCACGAACCTCTGGCTTGGACCGGTACCGATGAAATCGCCCAACGTTGGGCGCCAATTGAAGAACCGGGTTATTTTAAGACCCAGCGGCGCCAGGGGAAACGCCCTAGTCTCCGGGTCCACCTGTCTTAGAGTACAGAGACACAGGGTACTTCTTGGTGACGTCAAAGATCAATTTTATTAGCTGCAGCCAGTAACAGATATCCTAGAAGTACAACACAGTGCATGTTCTCAGGAGACTGCTCAACTTTACAAAGCTAGTCATCCCTTTTTATACCAAAAATGATGCTTCAGGCAAACATTCCTTATTTACAATTGACCATTCACATGTTTTCACGAAAAGAAAGAACAGGATCATGATGACAAGTCTATTTTTCAGTTTGTCTAGCCCACACTCAACTATTGGTCGAACCTAACATTCTTCATCAGACTTGGCGATCGAACCCACCATAAAAACGGGCACATCCCCATCGTAAACGGCCCATAAAGAAAGTAGCAGAGACAGGTGTGAGCAAGATAAGACATAGTGATGCGCAATAAAAGGTGTGATGGTGTCTTGTGTCTTGTTCAGTAATCTTGATCAGCTACTGGGAAAGGAACTGGCTTAACAAGTTTTGGCTTCAGGCCAGAGGGTCGCTCGCTCAGGTCATTCAGAAGTCAGCTAAAGTGTACGTGTGCTTGGAGACTCGTTTGGCCACTGTCATCGGCCTATGTAAGGGCAACCACAAAATGGCTGCCGTATATAAAATGGAACCCGAGGGTTCAGAACGGAATCCCTGATTTCATGGTGATCTCGTCGCTCAAATATGACGAAAATGCTCGTATACCTTACACTTGCCATTTTCGGTCTGATGTTACCAACATCGTCATGATACGACGACTTTTATGAAACGGGTTCAGAATTTCAGTACCTCAGTATGGTTCCGTAACTGATGTCAATGATCCACCATTATTCAAGAAAAAGACAATCCACAATAATTTGCAAAAATAAGCCAAAACGTTCAAGAATTAAAGGTGCAAAAAGAAATTCTAACAAAGAATCCATAATCAATGGGAATCATTAAAAACACCAACAATATCATAAAGAACAACTTTAGAAAATCCTCAAAAAGGAAATTAAGAAATAATAAATGTAAATAAAATAAATGCCTTTAAAAAAAAAAGATATCCAATAATAGAAACCATCCTGTCCAACAACCAAAAACATGCGATAAAAAGACTCACCTCAGGCACATTACAAAATAACATACCATATATTAAGAACATAAGTACAGTTACTATTACTGTTACAGTGCTGTTACTAGTTACTATTAAAATTATCTACATCTACACTACACAAACTATAGTAAGGTCAATCACAATAAATATATAATGTTAACCAAAAAATAACACTAAATACAAAACCCTTAAATCAAAACACCTACCCATAATTTAAACTGTCCCAAACCCTAAAATTAAAAGAAAAATAAACATTACCTTTTAAATTGAGAAGCAGCAGGGAATTGCAACCAAGAGGAATCAAAACAGTGCTGTGAATAGACTAGGAAACATGTCCGCCTAACAAAACAAATAGAATTATTACAATAAATGTACTTAAAATATACATCTATTTTTGATTTTTTTTAAGAATGTTTAACTATACATAAATGTAACAAAGCAAAACTATTGTATAATATATATATATTTGTAAAAGTACTATAAAACTACACTATTAAAATAATACTAATTATTTTACAAAACAAAGTAAATGTTAATTAAAAAAACAAATTAATAATGTTTATAAAATTAGAAATTGTATACAAAAGCATTGTAAAAATAAAACCTACATCACAAAATCTATTAATTACTTGTAAAAATATATACATGTATACAAAATTGAAAGACTGGAATAAAATGTTGTAATTCTTTAGTTATAACAAATACATTGTGAAAAAGTGTATTCTGGCACAAACACACAGTTAAACTATCCCACTAAAGAAAACCTAAACTAAATATAACACCCTTCTCACCTCAAAATATATTCTATTTACTTAAAATAAAAACACACTAAATAAACTTAACACACAACTTTATCGACAACATAAACCAGCCTAGGGAAACTGTTTAGACACTAAAGAAGCCATATTTATTATTGCCATTCCAATGTTGGGGAAGGTGTTGGCCAGTAAATGGGTCTGATTTACTATTCCAACTCCAATTCAAACCATGTTGGGGAAAGTATTGGACAATAAAGGGGTGAAATTTACCATTCCTGTTCCATTGTAAACCATGTTTGAGAAGGTGATAGACAGTAGAGGGGTCATATTTACTATTTTACTCCAATCTAAACCATATTGGTGTAGGTGGTGGGCACTAAAGGGGTGAGGCTTATCATTCCCACTGCAGTTCCATGTTGGGGAATGTGTCAAATGCTAAAAGGGTCAAGTTTACTATTCCCACACCAGTCTAAAACATGGCGGGAAGGTGTTAGACACTAAAGGGTTTAGATTTGTTATCACAAACCCAATATATACTGTGTTGGGGAAGATGTTGAACACTAAAAGTATCATATTTACTATCCCCCATACCAATCAAAAGCATTTTGTCAAAGGTGTTGGACACTAAAAAGGTCAGAATTACTGGTCCCATTCCAATCTAATCTATGTTGGAGAAGATATTACATACCAAAGGAGTACATTTGACTATTATAACTCTAATAATGATTTAACTCAAGCCATAAGAAGAAAAAACAATTAGAAATACATTATAAAATAGAAGCAACTCATAATAATAACCTATGAATTAATAAATATAAAATACATAAAAAATGCAACACAATTGAAAACATGTATAAATAACTTACAATTCTAAATATTGACATTTTACATTGCTCAAAATTCATGTAAAAATACATACTTTAAAAACGCATATTTTTTACACAACATAAAAAATATATTTTTCAAAAATGTATATTCTGTTTATCCCAAAAACACTATTTAAATACAATGTAAAGATTATTACGTAATATATAATTAATATTAATAAAAAACTTTTTTTAAAACAATATCTATCATTTTACAGTTTTATAGACGATATTCTAAATATTTCTGTAAGTTAAATATTATATATACCCTATACAAGTTAAAAGCATTACAATAATACATGCAAATTTAAAAAAATATAATGCAAAATAAAACTTTTACCTATTAAAAATGCATTAAAATATTAAAATGTTAAAATAAATGTTGGAACTTTAAGTTTTTCATTAAACAAAAAAAATAATTTTGTATTAAAAATATCTCCACCCCTTTACCTATAAATCCAACACACTGCTACAAAAAAACTGAACGTTATTAAAATTGTCCTTGACAAAATGACAGCTTACTAATTTAGCAATTAAAAAATCAAAAATAAACAATTCTTTTGTTTAAAAAAATAATTTTTTTTTTTTAATTGAAAACCAAAAACGTAGGCTTTGCCCATTGTGTGATGATAACATGGTTAATTTGCAATACATACACACTGAGCCTTGATAGTTTAGAAAGCCAATCTATAATGTCCAATCCTGGAGGAACAGCGTTACCTACAAATACCGCCCTCACGATCCCTCCCATCCTGGAGTTCCCCCTCAACATATACTCCCTCCATGTCCCCCAAACTTTCTCCCATTTCTTGGGGGAACCTATTGCCTTATATACCGCTTGTTCCACCCTCTGACACCAGTCAGGGTCAGCCTCCCACTCAGAATCTCCCGGCGTGGTAATGGATAAACGTTTATTTTCAAATGAATTTTTTTTCAAAACTACAACATAAACAAAATGCTTACAAAGTAACAAACATTTCTTTACCAGCGATATTAATAACCCTTTTTTTTATGATATACACACCATTAGAAATTATGTTCTTACCCACCATGTTCCTGGGTGATGATACTTCCTGATTCACAATATTCTTGTAACAATATTTTGTTATCACGGTATTAAAAACTGGATATTTCTTCCAAACAGTGATTCTACCAGGCAGATTGTGTGTGATTTCAGGTATGACAGTTGCCTTTCTTTGCTATACCAGAATAAGTGGCCTATTAACTCTGGTGTTACAGGGAGTGCTCCCTGCCATCACCTCCCCTATGCCCGGGGAATCTCATGAACCCCACATGTGGCAATTTGTGGTGTCATTCCAAGATTAACTCCTGATTTTTTTTATCCATAGTGAAGGGCTTGTAGGTATCACAAATACAGAACCCTCAACCTTTCTAATATCATAATCAGGCATGAGACACACATTTGCTTGTTTCTATTCTGTATTTTGGGCAGATGTATAAAGCATTTGGGAGTGTTTTAGACACTTTGGGCCTGATCTCGATGTCAGGCAGAATTCCTTCCACCCGACACAGTCCTGGGACTGACTGACACCCGGTCGTTGGTACCGGCCGCCTCATTAGGATACGACCAAACACTGTTCAGACGCATTCCTATATTTCACTATGGGAGCATGCATTAGCCGTAATGCATGATCTCATAGTGAAATGGGAGGTGCAGCTCATCCCTGCACCCCGTGTCAGTGCCTGCCATTAGGTGAGGGAGCAACAGGGGGGCACCATAGGTGCCCCCTCGGCCTCTAACAGGAGGCCTTACAGCAAAGGGGCCCCTACTGTGGGACCCCAAAAGTGCTTTCTGACATGGTTTTTGTGTCGGACAGACCAGCATGGAGATCATGTCGGACAGACCGGCATGGGGACCCTCTCGGACAGACTGGCATGTCGGAAACCGTGCATTGTAATCTCAAGGGAGGAAAAGCCCACTCTTGAGATTGCTAGCCAGCTTTCGACTGGCGGAAGGGCTCTTCGAGCCTGTCGGAGGCCAGCTGGAATGAGCAGCCAGTTTCCTTTCAGACCACCTCCATCATGATGAGGCAGTCGGAAAGGAAAAAGAACGGCCCATTACGATGCAGCCAGGTCACTTTACGGGCCGCACCGTAATCAGTAATCAACCCTAAACTGTTTTTAATAATGTACTAAATGCATTTTAGGAGTTAGTATTGTTAGCACCTGTAGGAAATCCAACCTTTCTACATCGTCACCGTATATTTTTCTGAAATGTATTTTTGCTGAACTTGGATCTCTGTGCTAAACAGGAATAAAGTTCCTGTACTGCCCCTTTAAATGTGTCGAAATTGTCTTAAACCTGATTGGAACAATTAACTTTCCTATGAGACCATATTATCCAGTGTAGAAATACACCCCTGGCACAGAAAGTTAAATGCCACCTGTGGACTCTAGCACCTATTATGCCATCCACTAGAGTGGCAGAGATAAGATGGCTTCAGGCCTACCCTGTGTAGCCTTATAGCAGCAGCTTGAACCCTGCTGTGCAGACCTGTCGGAATCGTCCTTTAAAAGGTCGGAAAGCCTCATTTTAAATATTACGTGAGTCACCTGTAAGCAGTCCTTGCTGTCCACAAGGAAGGGAGAATAATGTTTAAAAGTGGAACGTGTGGCAGTGAAATGGCATCTTCCGTCAGCAACTAGGCCCAAAACGACAATGTAACTGGTCAGGTGGGAGCTGGCACTTAGGAAAAGTCAACGTATAGATTATACACTTTAAAATATTACTTTTGACCTGTACTAGCTAAGACTCTACATAAAGATGTATTTGTATTTATTTAATACAAATCAAATCTAATCAAGTAGTCAGATTTGTATTACATATATTGGAAATGTAACTTTTAAAATGTTACCTTTAACCCTGCCTGAAGCTGCAGGAGGCTAATTTGCCTTAACTTTCCAGCCACTGCCCAGCCTATACTTGCCTTGAACTAGATGAGAAAGAATTGTTAAAACTGCTCCCAGAGCTAGGACTATAGCGTGGTTGCAGGGAGGTGTTTTTCCCCATGCCAGGAACACCAGGTGGGGTGGGCTAAGGAACCTAATTAACTTAGAAGGAGTTTGCCTTTCATAAGTAACTGTCATATGAAACCTGGACGGGCCCGGCCTTTGTTCTCCTAGACAGACTAGCACCAAACCCATTTGGAAGAATGCCGACCTCAGAATGAGTTTTGAGTGACCATAGAGAAGGGGACACACCTCTGGACAGTCACACAGACTCTGCTCAAGGGAAGAAGGTTTCCCCAACTTGTATTCTGAGAATTAGGTACACTGGGAAATTGTTGCAGTAGAACATACAGTAACTGCTGAAAATGTGGGTAGAGTTGCCCTTGGAACATTTACCCCATTGGTTAGGGAGTATCCAGGAGTCATCCTTGCCAACCAGCTCGTTCCATGTAATAAGTGCAGCACTCCAAGGTACCATATTCAGAAGGCTTTCTGGACCTGTGAAAGATCAGAAGAGGACTAGAACTGAACCTTCTGTTTGTAACATGAGAGGAGTTCTGGACAACTGGGCCTGCTCTTTCTTTACCCAAAACAGAAGAAGTGGACTTCAAGGGTCATTTGGTTAACCTCCTGTGTGACTACAGGGAAGCGACACGCTGCAAGAGGCATTTTTCCTAAAGTGCCTAGCTAATCAGTTTCAACAGGATCTGATCTAGACTTTGCTGATGACCTCTGCCTGACACCCTTATAGTCTCTAAATGACGTACCCTGATGTTCCGATGTCATTGAAAGTGTACTGCTGTGATTGTTTGGGCACCAAAAATATTTTTTAAACTTTTGAAAATGTTTCCTCCAGAGCTCCTGCAGGAAAAAGTATTCAACTGTCAGTTCCATAGCTTTGTCCCATTCAAGGCTTCCAGCTCCTCCGAAAAATGACAACTCCTATTCTGCATTGAGACATAGAAGAAATGTCAACGCTTTTCTTTAAAAAAGTGACAAAGTCCCTTTCTCAAGTATAATTTAGAAACTTTTTTGTACTTTTTTGACTTCCAGACTTTACCATGGGACCAATTCACTTGGCATAGTCAACCAGAACTCCATTGTGGATGCTCTCAAATCATTCCTAGGTCCCAGTCTACCACTTCCGTAGACTGTCATTAGTGCTTTGCATGTAAGCAGTCCTTGCTGTCCACAAGGAAGGGAGAATAATGTTTAAAAGTGGAACGTGTGGCAGTGAAATGGCATCTTCCGTCAGCAACTAGGCCCAAAACGACAATGTAAATGGTCAGGTGGGAGCTGGCACTTAGGAAAAGTCAACGTATAGATTATACACTTTAAAATATTACTTTTGACCTGTACTAGCTAAGACTCTACATAAAGATGTATTTGTATTTATTTAATACAAATCAAATCTAATCAAGTAGTCCGATTTGTATTACATATATTGGAAATGTAACTTTTAAAATGTTACCTTTAACCCTGCCTGAAGCTGCAGGAGGCTAATTTGCCTTAACTTTCCAGCCACTGCCCAGCCTATACTTGCCTTGAACGAGATGAGAAAGAATTGTTAAAACTGCTCCCAGAGCTAGGACTATAGCGTGGTGGCAGGGAGGTGTTTTTCCCCATGCCAGGAACACCAGGTGGGGTGGGCTAAGGAACCTAATTAACTTCGAAGGAGTCTGCCTTTCATAAGTAACTGTCATGTGAAACCTGGACGGGCCCGGCCTTTGTTCTCCTAGACAGACTAGCACCAAACCCATTTGGAAGAATGCCGACCTCAGAATCAGTTTTGAGTGACCATAGAGAAGGGGACACACCTCTGGACAGTCAAACGGACTCTGCTCAAGGGAAGAATTTTTCCCCAACTTGTATTCTGAGAATTAGGTACACTGTGAAATTGTTGCAGTAGAACATACAGTAACTGCTGAAAATGTGGGTAGAGTTGCCCTTGGAACATTTACCCCATTGGTTAGTGAGTATCCAGGAGTCATCCTTGCCAACCAGCTCGTTCCATGTAATAAATGCAACACCCCAAGGTACCATATTCAGAAGGCTTTCTGGACCTGTGAAAGATCAGAAGAGGACTAGAACTGAACCTTCTGTTTGTAACATGAGAGGAGTTCTGGACAACTGGGCCTGCTCTTTCTTTACCCAAAACAGAAGAAGTGGACTTCAAGGGTCATTTGGTTAACCTCCTGTGTGACTACAGGGAAGCGACACGCTGCAAGAGGCATTTTTCCTAAAGTGCCTAGCTAATCAGTTTCAACAGGATCTGATCTAGACTTTGCTGATGACCTCTGCCTGACACCCTTATAGTCTCTAAATGACGTACCCTGATGTTCCGATGTCATTGAAAGTGTGCTGCTGTGATTGTTTGGGCACCAAAAATATTTTTTAAACTTTTGAAAATGTTTCCTCCAGAGCTCCTGCAGGAAAAAGTATTCAACTGTCAGTTCCATAGCTTTGTCCCATTCAAGGCTTCCAGCTCCTCCGAAAAATGACAACTCCTATTCTGCATTGAGACATAGAAGAAATGTCAACGCTTTTCTTTAAAAAAGTGACAAAGTCCCTTTCTCAAGTATAATTTAGAAACTTTTTTGTACTTTTTTGACTTCCAGACTTTACCATGGGACCAATTCACTTGGCATAGTCAACCAGAACTCCATTGTGGATGCTCTCAAATCATTCCTAGGTCCCAGTCTACCACTTCCGTAGACTGTCATTAGTGCTTTGCATGTAAGCAGTCCTTGCTGTCCACAAGGAAGGGAGAATAATGTTTAAAAGTGGAACGTGTGGCAGTGAAATGGCATCTTCCGTCAGCAACTAGGCCCAAAACGACAATGTAACTGGTCAGGTGGGAGCTGGCACTTAGGAAAAGTCAACGTATAGATTATACACTTTAAAATATTACTTTTGACCTGTACTAGCTAAGACTCTACATAAAGATGTATTTGTATTTATTTAATACAAATCAAATCTAATCAAGTAGTCCGATTTGTATTACATATATTGGAAATGTAACTTTTAAAATGTTACCTTTAACCCTGCCTGAAGCTGCAGGAGGCTAATTTGCCTTAACTTTCCAGCCACTGCCCAGCCTACACTTGCCTTGAACGAGATGAGAAAGAATTGTTAAAACTGCTCCCAGAGCTAGGACTATAGCGTGGTGGCAGGGAGGTGTTTTTCCCCATGCCAGGAACACCAGGTGGGGTGGGCTAAGGAACCTAATTAACTTCGAAGGAGTCTGCCTTTCATAAGTAACTGTCATGTGAAACCTGGACGGGCCCGGCCTTTGTTCTCCTAGACAGACTAGCACCAAACCCATTTGGAAGAATGCCGACCTCAGAATCAGTTTTGAGTGACCATAGAGAAGGGGACACACCTCTGGACAGTCAAACGGACTCTGCTCAAGGGAAGAATTTTTCCCCAACTTGTATTCTGAGAATTAGGTACACTGTGAAATTGTTGCAGTAGAACATACAGTAACTGCTGAAAATGTGGGTAGAGTTGCCCTTGGAACATTTACCCCTTTGGTTAGGGAGTATCCAGGAGTCATCCTTGCCAACCAGCTCGTTCCATGTAATAAATGCAGCACCCCAAGGTACCATATTCAGAAGGCTTTCTGGACCTGTGAAAGATCAGAAGAGGACTAGAACTGAACCTTCTGTTTGTAACATGAGAGGAGTCCTGGACAACTGGGCCTGCTCTTTCTTTACCCAAAACAGAAGAAGTGGACTTCAAGGGTCATTTGGTTAACCTCCTGTGTGACTACAGGGAAGCGACACGCTGCAAGAGGCATTTTTCCTAAAGTGCCTAGCTAATCAGTTTCAACAGGATCTGATCTAGACTTTGCTGATGACCTCTGCTTGACACCCTTATAGTCTCTAAATGACGTACCCTGATGTTCCAATGTCATTGAAAGTGTACTGCTGTGATTGTTTGGGCACCAAAAATATTTTTTAAACTTTTGAAAATGTTTCCTCCAGAGCTCCTGCAGGAAAAAGTATTCAACTGACAGTTCCATAGCTTTGTCCCATTCAAGGCTTCCAGCTCCTCCGAAAAATGACAACTCCTATTCTGCATTGAGACATAGAAGAAATGTCAACGCTTTTCTTTAAAAAAGTGACAAAGTCCCTTTCTCAAGTATAATTTAGAAACTTTTTTGTACTTTTTTGACTTCCAGACTTTACCATGGGACCAATTCACTTGGCATAGTCAACCAGAACTCCATTGTGGATGCTCTCAAATCATTCCTAGGTCCCAGTCTACCACTTCCGTAGACTGTCATTAGTGCTTTGCATGTAAGCAGTCCTTGCTGTCCACAAGGAAGGGAGAATAATGTTTAAAAGTGGAACGTGTGGCAGTGAAATGGCATCTTCCGTCAGCAACTAGGCCCAAAACGACAATGTAACTGGTCAGGTGGGAGCTGGCACTTAGGAAAAGTCAACGTATAGATTATACACTTTAAAATATTACTTTTGACCTGTACTAGCTAAGACTCTACATAAAGATGTATTTGTATTTATTTAATACAAATCAAATCTAATCAAGTAGTCCGATTTGTATTACATATATTGGAAATGTAACTTTTAAAATGTTACCTTTAACCCTGCCTGAAGCTGCAGGAGGCTAATTTGCCTTAACTTTCCAGCCACTGCCCAGGCTATACTTGCCTTGAACGAGATGAGAAAGAATTGTTAAAACTGCTCCCAGAGCTAGGACTATAGCGTGGTGGCAGGGAGGTGTTTTTCCCCATGCCAGGAACACCAGGTGGGGTGGGCTAAGGAACCTAATTAACTTCGAAGGAGTCTGCCTTTCATAAGTAACTGTCATGTGAAACCTGGACGGGCCCGGCCTTTGTTCTCCTAGACAGACTAGCACCAAACCCATTTGGAAGAATGCCGACCTCAGAATCAGTTTTGAGTGACCATAGAGAAGGGGACACACCTCTGGACAGTCAAACGGACTCTGCTCAAGGGAAGAATTTTTCCCCAACTTGTATTCTGAGAATTAGGTACACTGTGAAATTGTTGCAGTAGAACATACAGTAACTGCTGAAAATGTGGGTAGAGTTGCCCTTGGAACATTTACCCCATTGGTTAGTGAGTATCCAGGAGTCATCCTTGCCAACCAGCTCGTTCCATGTAATAAATGCAACACCCCAAGGTACCATATTCAGAAGGCTTTCTGGACCTGTGAAAGATCAGAAGAGGACTAGAACTGAACCTTCTGTTTGTAACATGAGAGGAGTTCTGGACAACTGGGCCTGCTCTTTCTTTACCCAAAACAGAAGAAGTGGACTTCAAGGGTCATTTGGTTAACCTCCTGTGTGACTACAGGGAAGCGACACGCTGCAAGAGGCATTTTTCCTAAAGTGCCTAGCTAATCAGTTTCAACAGGATCTGATCTAGACTTTGCTGATGACCTCTGCCTGACACCCTTATAGTCTCTAAATGACGTACCCTGATGTTCCGATGTCATTGAAAGTGTGCTGCTGTGATTGTTTGGGCACCAAAAATATTTTTTAAACTTTTGAAAATGTTTCCTCCAGAGCTCCTGCAGGAAAAAGTATTCAACTGTCAGTTCCATAGCTTTGTCCCATTCAAGGCTTCCAGCTCCTCCGAAAAATGACAACTCCTATTCTGCATTGAGACATAGAAGAAATGTCAACGCTTTTCTTTAAAAAAGTGACAAAGTCCCTTTCTCAAGTATAATTTAGAAACTTTTTTGTACTTTTTTGACTTCCAGACTTTACCATGGGACCAATTCACTTGGCATAGTCAACCAGAACTCCATTGTGGATGCTCTCAAATCATTCCTAGGTCCCAGTCTACCACTTCCGTAGACTGTCATTAGTGCTTTGCATGTAAGCAGTCCTTGCTGTCCACAAGGAAGGGAGAATAATGTTTAAAAGTGGAACGTGTGGCAGTGAAATGGCATCTTCCGTCAGCAACTAGGCCCAAAACGACAATGTAACTGGTCAGGTGGGAGCTGGCACTTAGGAAAAGTCAACGTATAGATTATACACTTTAAAATATTACTTTTGACCTGTACTAGCTAAGACTCTACATAAAGATGTATTTGTATTTATTTAATACAAATCAAATCTAATCAAGTAGTCCGATTTGTATTACATATATTGGAAATGTAACTTTTAAAATGTTACCTTTAACCCTGCCTGAAGCTGCAGGAGGCTAATTTGCCTTAACTTTCCAGCCACTGCCCAGCCTATACTTGCCTTGAACGAGATGAGAAAGAATTGTTAAAACTGCTCCCAGAGCTAGGACTATAGCGTGGTGGCAGGGAGGTGTTTTTCCCCATGCCAGGAACACCAGGTGGGGTGGGCTAAGGAACCTAATTAACTTCGAAGGAGTCTGCCTTTCATAAGTAACTGTCATGTGAAACCTGGACGGGCCCGGCCTTTGTTCTCCTAGACAGACTAGCACCAAACCCATTTGGAAGAATGCCGACCTCAGAATCAGTTTTGAGTGACCATAGAGAAGGGGACACACCTCTGGACAGTCAAACGGACTCTGCTCAAGGGAAGAATTTTTCCCCAACTTGTATTCTGAGAATTAGGTACACTGTGAAATTGTTGCAGTAGAACATACAGTAACTGCTGAAAATGTGGGTAGAGTTGCCCTTGGAACATTTACCCCTTTGGTTAGGGAGTATCCAGGAGTCATCCTTGCCAACCAGCTCGTTCCATGTAATAAATGCAGCACCCCAAGGTACCATATTCAGAAGGCTTTCTGGACCTGTGAAAGATCAGAAGAGGACTAGAACTGAACCTTCTGTTTGTAACATGAGAGGAGTCCTGGACAACTGGGCCTGCTCTTTCTTTACCCAAAACAGAAGAAGTGGACTTCAAAGGGTCATTTGGTTAACCTCCTGTGTGACTACAGGGAAGCGACACGCTGCAAGAGGCATTTTTCCTAAAGTGCCTAGCTAATCAGTTTCAACAGGATCTGATCTAGACTTTGCTGATGACCTCTGCCTGACACCCTTATAGTCTCTAAATGACGTACCCTGATGTTCCAATGTCATTGAAAGTGTACTGCTGTGATTGTTTGGGCACCAAAAATATTTTTTAAACTTTTGAAAATGTTTCCTCCAGAGCTCCTGCAGGAAAAAGTATTCAACTGTCAGTTCCATAGCTTTGTCCCATTCAAGGCTTCCAGCTCCTCCGAAAAATGACAACTCTTATTCTGCATTGAGACATAGAAGAAATGTCAACGCTTTTCTTTAAAAAAGTGACAAAGTCCCTTTCTCAAGTATAATTTAGAAACTTTTTTGTACTTTTTTGACTTCCAGACTTTACCATGGGACCAATTCACTTGGCATAGTCAACCAGAACTCCATTGTGGATGCTCCCAAATCATTCCTAGGTCCCAGTCTACCACTTCCGTAGACTGTCATTAGTGCTTTGTAATTAAAACTTTAAAAATTCATACCTTTTGTTCCCCTTATTGGATTTTCAGCAATTGTGGTTTGGTTTGCTTATGAAACGTTACTCTTTCTTTCTCATTCAGGATTTTGTATGCTTGGAATTTTGACTTTGTTACTGTTTTCGTACTACATTAATACTTTACACATTGCCCTAAGTTATGCCTGTTTGCTCTGTGCAATAGCAACATGGGGTTGTGCTCAATACAGTTTAGTGCAAAAAGAACTGATGATAGATGGAGTGCTGAACAAAACAAACATTCACTCCCAGTCACAGATCTGGGTTAAATCCATTGTTTTTTTGGCTTGCCATGTCATTCCAGTTTGAACTCAGTCATATGCAAATCAGTCCTGTCCCTACCCCCCATGGGAACAGTCCAGCCCGCACTATAAGGACAGGTCCTCCCTGGACCAGAAAAAAACATCCTGGGACTGGTTTCATGGTAACACCCGTCATCAGCCATGTGAGCCTGAATCTGGTGGCATAGTGACCACTGGACTCATATCTGGGCCTAACCTGCCCATTTAGGGTGACAAATGCAAAAAGAAACGATGATGGACGGAATGCTGAACAAATTAAACAATCACCCCAGTCAAAGATCTGGGTTAAATTAATAATTGTTGTGCTTTCCATGCCAGGATAATTCAGTGATTTTGAGAGTTCACCCGGAGAAAAAGTCCTATTATTTGTTTAGGTGGTTAGTCACCCACGCCAAATAATAATCCACTTTCTTACAATAAACTTTTACCAACCCCTAGGATGGGTTTAAGTTGGGATAATGAATCGCTATTTGGAAGAGGCATGTTGTCCCTTCAAAATTGTAATTCCAATCCATCTGTATTAATCCTTTAGGATCAATTTGTGACCTACTTCATTAAAATTCATAAGGTAGGTCGAATTCCATCTACTTCAATTTATGTTTTCAAGAACCAACCTACATCGGTCAGTTCTTACTGTTCCCAAAAATACTGATCACAGTTTGCGAACAGTATTTTACAACCAGATATTCATTCAACACACCCTTTGTTACTTCCACTACTTTCCGAATGGGATAGTAAAACTACCAGAACCGGAAAGCAAACAAATGCAATAGATTGGCTGAACTATTCATACTCTGCTACATGCCAGCCGGAGCTTGCAGGAATGGAAACCAGGACTCTATCACTCACTAATAATTTACAACAAGGGGTGGTGATGGACAGAGTCTCTGAATTAAGCAGAGTACTCTCACCCAGTCAAGAGATCAGGGCTAGATCCAACACCGTTTTTTAGCTCATTGCACCATCCCAGTTTCAGAACCTGGCTGTATGCAAATTAGTCTGTCCCTGGCCCAGTGCATCATGGGAACAGGGCAGACCAGACTACAAAAGCCAATTCTTACACTGGGAAGGAAACAAGCTTCCGGGGACCGGTTTCTGGCATTCCAGCCGTCTTCGGCCCGGCTTGCTTGAATCCTGATGGTGCAATGAGCAAGGGACTCACATCTGAGTATACCCTTCCACGCTTAGGGTGGACAAAATAATTTACAACAAGGGGTGGTGATGGACAGAGTCTCTGAATTAAGCAGAGTGCTCTCACCCAGTCAAGAGATCAGGGCTAGATCCAACACCGTTTTTTAGCTCATTGCACCATCCCAGTTTCAGAACCTGGCTGTATGCAAATTAGTCTGTCCCTGGCCCAGTGCATCATGGGAACAGGGCAGACCAGACTACAAAAGCCAATTCTTACACTGGGAAGGAAACAAGCTTCCGGGGACCGGTTTCTGGCATTTCAGCCGTCTTCGGCCCGGCTTGCTTGAATCCTGATGGTGCAATGAGCAAGGGACTCACATCTGAGTATACCCTTCCACGCTTGGGGTGGACAAAATAATTTACAACAAGGGGTGGTGATGGACAGAGTCTCTGAATTAAGCAGAGTACTCTCACCCAGTCAAGAGATCAGGGCTAGATCCAACACCGTTTTTTAGCTCATTGCACCATCCCAGTTTCAGAACCTGGCTGTATGCAAATTAGTCTGTCCCTGGCCCAGTGCATCATGGGAACAGGGCAGACCAGACTACAAAAGCCAATTCTTACACTGGGAAGGAAACAAGCTTCCGGGGACCGGTTTCTGGCATTTCAGCCGTCTTCGGCCCGGCTTGCTTGAATCCTGATGGTGCAATGAGCAAGGGACTCACATCTGAGTATACCCTTCCACGCTTGTTGTAAATATCCATCACTCACTGTCCCCTTCCACTCTTGATTTTGAAGCAAAATAAAGATTGAGGAATAACCTAAGCCCTATTAAGTTGTCTATAAATTGTGAGTGCAGTCTCCAAAGGAGTATAAAAGTGCAGCAAGTTAAACAGATTTTAGATTTAAAATCTTGACTATAGAACATTTGAATTGTTTGTTTACAAAGTGTATTCAAACATGTTCCTGGGTGCAGGTTGTGACTTAACATCACAGTCTGCATCAAGAGACTTGGCTAAGGACAAATCTTGTCTTCTGAACCCTTGACATATGGATAGGATCTGACTAAAGGCAACATGTTGTGCCTATTGCTCACTGGTACTTTGGTGTAAGCACTGGATGAAGATCGACCGGAACCTGTTGCCTTCAGGTTCATGTCATGTGCAAAAGGATCTGCATTGAGGATACTGGATGGAGAACCTAGCCTAAGGCCACAGTCTGCATCAAGAACATGAACTGTAAGGGGCACAGATCCTGGTAATAGACAACAACATACTTGAGCCTGCTGCCAAGGAGCTACGGGCCATGGCTGAAGGCCACAACATAAGCCTAGAACAGCTTTTGTAGAACCAATGGTTGTGCTGCATGGTTTTGGTGCCATGCCTACAGAGTGCGTCCCATGATTGGGGGCTATGACTCTAGCTAGAAATGGTGTGAAATGAGGCCATGCTAATGATGAATGGCATAACTTGTTCCTGGGGCTCACTGAAACAAAAGTGTAGACTGAAGCAGAAGCAACGTTTGTGCCCACTGTATTTAGCTGTGGCTCATGCTCAAAAGGTATTACAACAATATTTCCTGAGCGCAAACACTGGTGGAAAGCTCTGGCGAGTGCCTGGAGAGTAGCAGGGACTATGCACCAGTTGTGGTTGTAGTCCTGATCATGCTTGGAGGCGAGAGGCAGATTTGGGCACTAGCCTTAGGCCATTGCATGAAGCCAGTTCTTGCTGTATAAAAAAGAGGAAATTAAGCATCTGCAGAAGACAGCAACTTGCTATGTCCAGCAGTTAGTTTCTTTGTTGAAATTGGAACTGAGGCATACAATACAAAATCTACAAATTTACTGAAAAACGTTGTTAAAGGTGTCGTTTTTACCGCAGCTTACACAAAAATGTTTGTTTATACAAACCTTAGAAATTCCCATTAAAAAAAATATACAGATGATGTGACGCTGTGGTTACACTGCAAAACCACACACTGGACGGCCAGAGCATTTTATAGATAATGCACAATAACGAGCGTGCTAGCAAGAATTGCCATGATACCCATTCATCTCCATATAATGTATTGCCTAATTAGATTGCTCAAACATGAAATGAGTACATTTTTATCATAGTGTGCATTAGTTCCCCTCCAATCCTGAAAAAGGCGAGTCCTTTAAAGATCATGATTATGTTTTCACTCCAGTGGTTAAGATAGCTCTACAAAGAGATGTGAAGCATGGTGTTTTAAAATGTGTAGGTGTGCACCCTTTGTGAAAATCGAGTATTTAACACAAAGTAAAGCACACATTCATGGCTTCAGCTTAAATTTAAACCCCTTGACATTTGAAAAAATACCAAAGCTATTTTAAACAATTACTAAATCCAAGCAGATATTTTTTAGGATATTCAATAAAATCTAATGTTTGAAAAGACAAAAATCCATCGTAAATGTCAAAAATAGCTTTGGGCGAAAGAAGGGGGAATTGAGTATTTTCTTGGTCTGCTGTAGCAATTTATAGATCTCAGGATGTGGTTTATAAGAATGCTAAATGTTCTGGAATTACAGCTGTTACTGATCAGTGATTGAGCCAGACTTGTGTTATTGCACCATGTTCTTGCTTGTACCTAGAGAGCAGTAAAGCTTCGATATAATAAAAAGCACCTGCATTTTAAATGAAATTTCAATTGAAAAACTTAACAGCCCTTCAAATTGCAGAATTTAACGCAGCCCAGTAAAGCTTAAATAACACTTTGCCTCCACAGGCTGAGGGCTCTTGCATTCAAGGTGACTTGATTGTGTCGTGTGGCAAAATTATTTACAATTAAGGAATCTCTCTGGAGGGCTGCAGAGTATGTGCTGTTCCACAACACCTATGCAGACATATGGTCGGTCTTTTTCAGTATTCATGGCGGCTCCCGGACCTTTATGGTAATTGAATCAGTTAGAGTGCTGAGTGGAGCAAGCATAAAAACCTGTTAACCTAAAGGTCAGCGCTGTGCATTGTTTATTTATCAGTGGGTGAGGGAGCTAAATCGGCAGCTTCTGTCACAGTCACAGTATAAAAATCACCTGTAATATTAACAGGGAGTAGATACATTGCAAAACATGGATTAGAATTACAATAAGAATAAGGGAAAATATTGAATATGTAATGAGGAATTTAGAGAGGCTTTTTATTAGCGAATTAAACGGGCAGGTTTGTTGTGGCGGGGTTATTGGTGGTAATTAACACTTAAAGCTCTGCAGGAATGGGGGTAATGTAAATAGCTATGCGTCAACATGGATTTCCCATTCTATGTCTGGTTTGTGATTTACTGCCTGGTGAAATGTTACATAATGTTTCATTCTGTGGGGCTGGTTCATAAATGAAGTCATTTAAAGTGTATACCATGTTTAATTTATGCAATGGATGTGCATAGCTTGTCTCTTGTTAGTGACATGGTGATATGTATGCGCTTGTAACATTGCCCTTACCCCAAAACCTTCTGTCCAATAGTCTTTAATGAGCAGAAGGTTTTGGGTACGGAGAAGCTTGTGTCAGGAAGGTGTCTTGGCAATATTTGATTCTTGTTTTATGTGTCGGTTGAGAGAGAAGAGGATGCCTTGAAGATAGAAAAAGAAAAGTTGGACTATTTCTACTAATAATTGGGGGTGGCGCAGTGATAATGCCTATGACCACCAATGCCCCACAAAATTCAAGCAAAGTTCTATGGAGAAAACATAAATGCTAATAAGTCCAAAGTAAAAGAATTGATCAGAGAGGAAGTCCCACAAATAATCTCTTTTTAGTTATGTAAAACATAAAGGATTCCCTTGTATTATTAGTTAGAATTTAGGTTTACAAAATCTTTGCCTTGGAAAAACAAAACATTTCTAAAGGAACAAAAGGTCCCTTACTTTCAAAATAACATAAAACATTAGTACATAGAGATACAATTCAGTATATATATACTGGGCGGAGCCTTCAGAGGAAGGTAATTCAAAACTATCGTAAACCTACCTGTGGCAAACAAACTATAAAATTGAGAGCGGGCATACCCATTGGAGGGTTTTTAAAAATACGGGACATTAAAACGTGTGAACCACAGGTTCCAGAATGCAAAAGGAATTGTTTCCATACTGGGCGGAGCCTTCAGAGAAGGTAATTTAAAACTATCGTGAACTCACCTGTGGCAAACTAACTATGGATTGGTAGCAGGCACACCCCGGAAGAAGTTTCCTGGAGAAACGAAACATGTTGGTGTAAATGTCGTGCTTCTCTCTGTCTGCTTAAATAAAACTAATGGAAAGGTCAAGTTCGTGTGCGGCCCGTTTATCTCCTGATGGGGATGTGTTTGAAATATATATATATATATATACATACGATCCAAACTCCTGCTACACCTCCCACTCGGATCTGGATTCCGACTTGGAAAAACAGGTACAGACCACACCACAGCGCGGTAAATGAATTCAAAGGTGGTTTATTGACCCCTTGTCGCCATATATAGTATGCAAATGGAGAATAATATGCATTTATTGAATATGATAAAAACCATTAAAGTGGGGGAACAAACAAGAAAAAATTTAAAAAACCTTCTAAGCTCAGGCATTTTTCATGTGACTAAAATGAGGACAAAATGATCATGTCACTAATAATCCTAAAGACCTGTGCTGACTTGAACATATAGACAATTACAACAATTTGAGTCAACATACTGTAGTCAACAACGTTTTGATCACTTAAATGGATATAGGGCTCATCACCAGGACATAGAATATTATGCCTGAGATAAAATGCCTGTTGGGGGGCTGGGGGTGGGGGTAGAAAGAAAGGGAAGAAGGGAATGGCAGTCACTGACTAAGGAATAGCACTGTGTAGCCTCGTATTATCTATTAGACAACAGAGGCCTCTTGGCTTGGACATTTATGGATTTAGGTAGGAAAGACATGGTACACCACTAAGAGCGGCCTAAATAATAAGATAGAGGATGAAGATGAAGAGTCTTCTTTTCAGGTAATTGAGGAAATGGAAATGAAAATAATAACAAGCCCGTATAGCGAACAGGACTAATAAGGTAAAGTAACCAACCTGAGTTTTAAGGTATATCAGGCACATCAGGGAATAGTAACCGGAGTTAATGGTGCTGTATCAGGGGAGCGAAGGTAGGTTGCAATCCCATAAAAAGTTATCAGAGATGCGTGAGTACGGGGAAACCGTAAAGTGGTGCTGGCATGCTGGACATGTTTACCTGACACAGATGGGTGCCACAGCATAACCGTAATTAGTATATAACAGGCCTGAAAAAACGAAACAATGCAAGAGTAAACACCAGAGTACCCAAGGACTTAATACCAAATGCGAGGGGCCCATGGGCCCACTTACCAAGCCACACCAAAATGTAGTATTGAGAACCAGCAACCGGCTTCATGAGATAACCGCCATTGCGGATGGCAATGACAACCATTAAAGCTGTTCATTTATTTATTTATTTATTTATTTTATGTGCTTATATAGCGCCTGAATAGACCCCCGCAGGGGTATCTCCGCGCTTTTGCCATAGAAAGGAACAGATATTGTACCAAGTCAATACAGGAAGTTACTGGGTCACGGGAAGTGAATAGCTACCAGAGAAAAGGTGGGTTTTAAGGGTTTTTCGGAAGGAAAGGTGGTTGGTGATGTGCTTTAATGGGAGGGGAAGGGAGTTCCAGAGAACAGGTCCAGCATGCGCCAAAGCCCGGCCTCCTTGACAAGTTTTTTTTATTTTGGGGACCTGTAGGAGCTGAAGGTTGCTGGAACGCAGGGAGCGGCCTGGGATATAGGGTAAAAAGGCCTTTGTAAGATATTCTGGGCCCTTTCCTATCAAGCATTTGTGAATAATACACAAAATTTTAAACTTAGCGCGTTGCCGCACTGGCAGCCAGTGGAGTTCAGCTAGTAGAGGTCGGGAGGGAGTCCTAGATGAAACATTGAGGACTAGCCTCGCCGCCGTATTTTGGACTACTTGTAGTTTGTTGAATTGGCCTTCATTAGTTGACAGAAGGAGGCCATTGCAGTAGTCCAATCTACTGATAACCAAAGCCTGAACTAAGGTCTTTCTATGATAGTCCGGGAGATAGGGAAACACCCTTCTCAGCAATCCGATGACCCTAAAGCATGTGCCGGCAACTTGGTTGACATGATCTTTAAATGCCAGGGATTGATCAAATAACACTCCCAAGTTTTTCACGGTCTGCTTTGGGATGGGAACAGGTCCCAATTCTAAGGGCCACCACTCATCAGACCATAGTGTCACCGCGTCCCCAAACAATAATACCTCTGTTTTGGCAACATTGCATTGTAGGCAGTTCTCAGCCATCCACTTTGATACAGCCCTCATGCCTTCTGCAAAAGATTTTTGTAAAGCAGGTGAAAAGGTTTTAAAAGGGAACAGAAGTTGGGTATCGTCGGCGTAGGACACCGGGGTAAACCCAAAAGACCTCACTAAGTCGGCCAGGGGGGCCACATACACATTAAATAATGTGGGGCTTAGGCATGAGCCCTGTGGCACACCCCTGGTGAGCTCCCTAGAGGTGGATTTATGGGAGCCCAGCCTGACTTCTTGAGAGCGACCCGAGAGGAAGCTCTCCATCCAAGACAGAGCTACGCCTCCCAGTCCTACATCCCTCAGACGGCCGAGAAGCACTTTGTGAGACACCGTATCGAAGGCAGCGGACAAATCCAACAGCACCAGAATCATCGACCCCCCGCTATCCAATGTCATCCTGATGTTATTGGTGACTGCCAGTAGGGCTGATTCGGTGCTGTGATTAGGCCTAAATCCAGATTGTGAAGGATCTAGGCCTTCCGCTGCTTCGATGTGGTTTGAAAGATGGGTGTTCACGTGCTTCTCTGTCATCTTACCGATGTATGGCAGGAGGGAGATGGGCCGGAGGTTAGATAGATCCGTCCAGGGCGAGGTCACTTTTTTTCTTATAGGGTTTACCACCGCAATCTTCCATTCCCTGGGGACTTGTCCTTTAGCCAGTGAGGTGTTCATAACTGCCTGGATCGAGGGCCCCAAGAGGGAGATCAAAGGGGCCACCATTTTTGCAGGAAGGTAATCATTGGGGGAGCCGGTTTTCATGTGGTTGATAAGGGTTGAAAGATCTAGATCGCTGACTGGTGGGATGATAAGTAAAGAATTTATATTATGTGTGGGTGGATTATCTGGGAGGGAGGTCATGGTTCCTGCAACCCTAGAGGACAGAATCTTGTTGTAAATGAGATTGATTTTGTCCTCAAAGAACTCAGAGATCTCATCGCAGAGTGTTTGTGATGCATCATCGGGGCTCTTACTAGCTATAGGTTTTACAAAACTCTGCAAGATTTTAAACAATTCTCGAGGACAGTTGCCTGCCTCTGCCAGTTGTAAGGAGAGATTGTTTTTCCTTGCTAGTTTTATATTTTTATAATATGTAGACTGGGCCTCTTGGAAAGTTTTTCTTGCGTCTTCATTTTTTGATGTCCTCCATACTTTTTCTAGTCGTCTACATTTCTGTTTTTCTTTCCTAAGATCAGGTGTATACCATTTTTCTTGTTTGGTAGGAGAGTATTGCTTGTGTAATTTTAGAGGAGCCAAGGTGTTAATGGCTGATTTAAGTGATTTATTAAATTTCTCCAATGCAGACTCTGCTGTGTCTGCAGCCGTAAATGACGGATGATCCCAATGTTCTCGCAGATTTTCCACAGAAATGTTATGCCATTGCCGGCAAAAAATTGGCGGAGGCGGTATTCTATACAGTCGCTTAGTCGGTCCAGCCAGGTGAAACTCAATTAGAAAGTGGTCTGACCAATGGACTTCTTTGGCGGGAAAGCATCTTATTTTAATACAGTTGGTAAATATCGAATCCAGGGTGTGACCACCTATGTGTGTAGCACCATTGTTTATTAGTTTTAACCCCAAATTAGACAAATCAGCTGTTAATTGGGTTGTTTCAGGGAGTCCTGGGTTATCCATATGTATGTTAAAATCCCCAAGGAGGATAAAATCCTCTTTGGCTTTCATATGTGTGGCTAATAATTCCAGAAGGGATAAAGCAAAATCTGGGTTGGGGACTGGTGGACGATACACCAGTGCACCTTTCCAGAAAATGTTTCCTACAGTTATCTTAAAGATCATAATTTCCAGCAGAGGGCTACACCTTTGCTCTAAAATTGTCACCTTAAATGTATCTTTGAATATAATGGCTAATCCACCTCCTGTTTTGTTAGGCCGATCAGCATGTACGATCTTATAACCCGAGGGGACCCCTAGTGTAATAGCTGTTATCGTGTGGGGTTTCATCCACGTTTCAGTAAAAAAGCATATGTCAGGCTGTTTAGTAAAAATAAGGTCCCAAATCTGCAGTTGATGTTTAGGCAGGGACCGTACATTTAAAAGGAAACATTTGAGTTCCAAAGGGGCTGCCACTGTAGGAGCATTGACATAGGTACTGTTTCTTGCCACGTCAGATTGAAAGCGACACTGAAGGCATGAGAAGCTCTCCTCAAGTTGTTTACATAATATACGAGTGTCACAGTTCACCCTGGGTTGTAGCTGTTGGAGAGTTTCGGGGGTATAAGAAATGTGTCTGGTACCTACCATGCCAGGATTAATAGTGGTAGGGCCCATAGCCCCTATGCCTCGTCCTGTCGTGGACGGGCGCAGACGGGCAGCTCTTTGGCTGGTCTTCGGCGTCGCTTCGGCGACGCTGCGCATGATCGCTGCGCGCTCAAAGGGGGCGATGGCTAAATAGGCCCTCAAGAATCGTTGACTAGAGCGCTAACCGCTCGAGAAGTGCCCCCGCAGGAAGTGACTGGCTCTCCCTGACCCGCCCTCCGCGCAACGGTACTGGCTACCGCGTCGGAACGGGGCGGGGCAGGAGCAAAGACGAGCACAGGCTTCTTAGTGTAAGTATTCCCTCCTCCTTGCAATCAGGGTAAAGGCAATAATATTAATCACACCAGACAGCGAGTGTGGCTAGAATTACAGAATCGTGTGACTTTAAGTGAAATGCGTGTCTTATTAAAACTGTGCTCAGGTTAAAACATCGTTTTTCAGATCAACAATGATATTTTAAAAGTATGCAGGCAAATCACATTTCTTACATGCAACCACATGCATGCATGTTACGGAGTACAGTGAGGGTAGAAAGCATATTAGAACAAAAAAACATGGCGTCCATTTTGGAGCAGCGCTACATTAATCTAAACAGTATACACAAATACAGAGTGAGCAGCAAATTATTCATGAAAATTGTTGCAGGTAAAGAATAAATTCAAACCACACTGCCATAATATCTGTAGTAGACAAAACGTCAGGTCATAAAATGTAAAAACACAAAAGGCATACAGCACCGTAATGTGGACGAGATCACATGGCAGCCATTATGGAATTGTGCCTCACACCTTTATAGGGGATAAGGGAGTACACATTCAGCAGACAAACATTCATGAAGACTGTGATAGGCAGACATTAAAATGGACTAGAATTCCCACAATGATTCTGACAGTGAGACTGTAAGTATCAATTAAATAAATGTGGAATCAAGACAGGAGCCATTTTGGCTAAATGGTCTAATAAGGTAGATGACCATACAAAAACAAAAAACAACTTTTTATATATAATTTTCCGTCAAGACAGATTAAATATGTCTGATGTGCTGCTGTGCATGAAGGCCCAGAGATTTGAGGGAGGGATATACGTAAGCCTTAAAAGATCTATAGCATTATATAGTGAAACACAGCAATGGAATTAAATTGTAAAATTGTCAAACGGAACCCAAAACCAACGTATTGAACTGTATGTGCAACTTGGAGAAATAATATCAGAAAAAAACTGTTTATAAGATATTGGACAAGTGCAGTCCAATTCTCCATCCTGTTGAGACTGGTATGTAAGCTGTTGGTACGAAGTGTCCTCATGGCTTTTTCCTTGTCGACTAATGGAGTGATGTCAGGGCCTCTTGGTGGGGGGCTTCACCACCGTAATCACCTGCCCCCAAGATCATTATCTGTTTCTCCTTTCTCAGTGAAGTAGTCGACAGACTCTGCATTGGCCACCTTACAGCATAGCCTGCCTCTATGTTATCAAATCTGGATGCATCCTCATGTGTCGTCTGTCCAATATAGATTTGTTCATTTTCCATTTGTCCTTTCTCAGTGAAGTAGTCGACAAACTCTGCATTAGCCACCTTACAGCATAGACGGCTTCTATGTTGGCAAATCCGGAAGCATCCTCCTGTGTCGTCTGTCCCATATAAATTTGGTTACACAGGCAAATTATTGCATAGACAACATTTACAGTGTTACAGTTAGAAAATTGGCTCAAAGTCATTTTGATTTTACCATATACCAATTCCTTGGTCTCAATCGTGACAAACACTACAGTTGCCACATTTTGAATGTCTCACAAGGTGGGTCAGGCCCCATAAGTCGGTAAGTGTTTGGGTTGCCTTTTCGGGTAGGAGAATGGCTCTACCCAGATGATCTTTAATATTCTTGCGGAATACAAACAAGGGGCATTCAAGTTTGAGTTCACCGACACTGAGGACTGGCCAGTGTCTCAGAATACATTTTGTTGATTGATTTGAGGTAGGGAAGAAGGTCATGACAAATACCAGGCGGTCGTTGTCTTTTTTTCTTTTCGGGGTAAGGAGTAAGGGACCACGTTAGGCCCACTGAACAAAGTACCTTAAATCATGGTTGCAGAGCGTTGCGTGGATCCGCAGTGAAAATGTGTGGCAAAGTCAAAGTGATGCATTAGTTCTGATATGCAACGAGGCTGTGGTGCGAGTTCCTGTTGCACCATCGTTTAGGACCCATTGACGGGACTTGCGATGCGTAGTTTAGCTTCGGGGATGCAGCATGCAGCTGGCTATGGGTCTGTTCTGATGAGCTGTGAGGCTGTGATGTGGAGTGCGGCATCTTCGTCATGGCTGCTATCAACAAGACATATGAGGACTCAGACTGTGCGGAGGACTTGAAGGACACCGATCCAATCCACGCAACAGTGGCGATGCATCGTTTCTGCGCCGCTCAGCCGAGGAGCTCCATTGGTTCATTTGGCAAGCACCTTAGACCCACTTTAAAATGTCCAGGACTTGGGTGGCACCACTTAAAAGGGTAGATTCACAGATGGTAGAGTGTAGGTGCAAGGTTGTTGGAAGCCACCCATGTCCTGAGGTTTCAGATCAAGAACCAACTAGCCCTTGAAGTCACTCTGGATTCAAGAGAGGATGGTCCAGTCCTTCTCACACAGGCAAGAGGACAGCAGGCAGTAGGTCAGCGCAGCAAAGCAGGAGTCCAGCAGTTTTCAGTCTAGTTGAATGGCAGTCAGCACTACATCAGTCTTTCTATCTGGCAGAGTAACCACATTTCCAGAGGTTTACTGTAGTTGTGGTATCTTTTGTGCCTTTGAAGTGGGGAGATGCTTCTAGAGGCATGCCTTTGAAAAGCACAGATGCCCTGCCTTACCTGCCCTGGCACCAGACTAACTATAGGGGGTATCCAGCCCTCTGTGTGGGGACAGCATACAGCATATTCCGTTGTAAGTGAGGCTGGGCCCAGCTCCTCTCTCCCATCCTGCCAGTGATGGCCCACTCAGCCACACCTAAGCTTGTATGGCTGTCTAAGAGGAATACATAAAGCCCAACTGCCAACTACACCCAGTCATGAGATCGGAGACAGGCTGCAGGCACCAAATAGCCAAGGCAAGAAAATGCCACATTTATAAAGTGGAAATCACTGGTGCGCCGTTGCGCACCAGCCTCAATATGCACTGCCGGTATTGGCAAAAGCCGGTAATCTCACGTTGTGAATCCAGTGAACAGCCAGTAATCCAGATTAAACCATTGTTATTCAATTTGAACAACATTTACACAGAGGCGAAGTGACTTCAAACTTTTAATGTAGACGAAATGCCCATCCAGGTGTTTTTTCTAGAACACGTTCAAGTACACTTTTGATCCTGGGTAACCATGCGAACATTCACCCAATGCATTTTGGGCCGAAAACCCTTTGTCAGGGGTAGCTATGATAAAACAGGAAAAATTCATCAAAATAACTTACTTGCGTCTTTTAAACATAAATCTCCAACCTTACATCTTTACAAATAATACTGTTTGATAACCAAAAAGCACCTGTAAATTTAAACTAGCAATTATTGCAAACAAACAAATGAATAAACCATCCTAATGGCAAAAAAATCTTATTACCCCCGTGCAGAACTACATCATAAATGATGAGGACCAAACAGTAGAAAATTAAAAAGAAACTCACATCACAACTATGAAAATGATCAAATTGTGAGTGAAACAGCATCATCCCCCATGGTCAAGCTGCTCCTGGCTGACATTCGTGTAACTAACAAAGTTATACACGAGCGGAACAAATCTTAAATAGACTCCTCCACCAGGTGTTATATATCCACAGAAACTGGTCATGAGATTCAAACAGACCCAGTGACTGTATTTACCGAGCCCAGCGCACAAAATGTAGTGAAATAAATGTAGTGAAAAAATGCTGATCTTCTCTTAAAGACACAACCCCCTATAACCCATACCTATAGAAACATAACTGCTAATCCCAATACAAACTCCCCTTTGCAAAAAAATACACAATGCAAATTCCTGACCAAAATAAATATTAACAAAAATAACACTAACTAGTGAGCAAACACAATCATAAACACATCGCTCTGTGAAAAAAACATTTGTCCCAGGAACCTCGTCCCGAAAAAGCAGACAAAGTTATGACGGTGATAGAATAGTCCATGATTTGAAAAGATTTACAAAAATATATTAACTGACAAAACTCCATTTGTCGTGTGTTTCCCAGGTGGCCTCCAAGATGGTATTGTACTCCTTATTCAATATTTACTTTGAGTGTGACCGATCAGAGAGGTCAACATATGTAACATAGCGCAAAAATGATCAAATGCACTCCTTTCAATTTTTAGCTCCCATAGTTGGTCGAAAAATGCTCAAAGACAACAGTTTTGCGTGCACACTTGAAAGTGCTTGACCCCAGAAGCATGTGTTTAAAACTAGAAATCACTGGTGCGCCATTGCGCACCAGCCTCTGGATGCACTGCCGGTATTGGCAAAAGCCGGTAATCTCACGTTGTGAATCCAGTGAACACTAAGTAATCCAGAGTAAACAGCAACACAATCAAATACACTTTTGATCCTGGGTAACCATGCGAACATTCACCCAATGCATTTCCTGTTTTATCATACCCACCCCTGAGGAAGGGCTTTCTGCCCGAAATGCATTGGGTGCATATTCACATGCATTCGATAGGATTTTAAATTTAGAATCCAGAGACACCAAACGTGAAACAGTTATATCTTCCCATTTGGAAATGACACTTATACAAAGTAACAAGATAATCTCAATGTTATCCTCTGGGAGATATATGAATTTAAGAGTTTTTCAATACCAGGAGATAAAAAACTTAAAAGTACATGCCCTATTTTTAAATACATTGCACCCTGCCCTCTGGGCTCTCCAGAGCCTACCCTTGAGTTGATTTAGATGAATTAAACAGGAAGGTTTGGGCCTAGCAAAAGGTTATTTTACCAGGGCAAAATGGCAGGTTAAGCTGCACACGCAGGCTCTACAATGGCAGGCCTGAGAGATGTTTAAAGGGCTACTTAAGTGGGAGGCACAATCAGTACTGGAGATCCACTAGTAGCATTTCATTTACAGGCCTTGGGTACATGTAGTTCAGTTTACTAGGGACTTATAGGTAAACTAAATGCGCCAATTGGGTATGAGTCAATGTTACAATGTTTTAGGGAAAGAGCACAGGGACTTTAGCACTGGTTAGCTGCGGTAGGGTGCACAGTGTCCTACAGCCAGTATAAACTAAGTCAGCACAAAATAGGAGGTCTGAATGCAAAAGGTTATGGCAAACCACGCCAAGGATCCAGGTGTAACAAAACCGATCGTTCCTCTGAACACAACTGGACATGGAAGAGACAATAAAAACAAGGCGAGGATATCTGCTTGCTTCTTCACTGTGGAGAATAATTTTTAGTGGCAATTAGATATTTCTGGTGAAGAGAAGAAAGCATGACGCATTCTGGATATTTCAACCAAATCTTCGCATAAGCTTTCATCACACTTCAGTGGTCACAAAAACCTGTACTCGTATCACTCAGAATTAAACATGTTTCATTTTTAGGTTGAACTAATTACACCAGGCCTATCTGCAATGTTACTTAAATGCATGAAACTCATGATATAACTCAGTGCTCTAACACCTTTACTACCCCTATTATCCAGTTCTTCATGGGTGGGTAATAGCATGCTGACATTTCTAAGACCTGAACAACTAACACCTCACTTTTCTAGCAATGTTTTAAGTATTTCCAAGAAAATTATTCATGTGGCTGGACCATGCAATTGAACACACAAAATAGTGGCATTCTTTCAGACATGCAAAAAAGCAAGGAACATAAAGAGTTAGTGGAGACACATTCTCACAGGGTATTTTAACCTTACTCTTGAGATTAAAATATAGGACAATCAAGCCCAAAAACAATATGTTTTTAATATGATGGTGAATAAGCTGACTCACTTGTCAACAGCGTTTCGAACCTCAGTGGTACTTGGATCAATCACCCGGGCATGCTGAAAATGATGAGCACCTAATGAGCTTTAGGTGGAATATGAAGGGCCAAACAATCTCTTTTCTTTTTTAATAAATGTCATTAAGGCATTCTGCAGAAATGCTTATAAGTGAATGAAACTATGATGTCACCACTCAATGACAGTAAAGGAAGCTTGTGTAAACTAGCCATGAAATCTCTGGGAGTTGGGAGAGCTGTTACCGTGCCTGATTCTATCAGTGGACATCACTAAATTGTTATTCCTTCTTGCACACTCATTAGTAGCTTCATGCCAGCTGTTCTTCTATCCAGGAACTGATGCACTGTGTCACCTCATGTCTTGTATATGGTTTTGATTACTTCTTAACTAATCTGTATTGGTGCTACTCCATTACTTGACAACCTACCACTCTGGTCCCTATTATTATTGACTGTGTTTTGCCAGATATTTTTTGAGCCAGGTAAAATCTGAATCCTCTATGTCAGAATTTATTATGGCCAATAAATAACCCGCCATTGTCGGCAAGTTTGTTCCCGACAATGGGGAATAATGTGAAAATGTTGGTGCTTAATGCACCAAAATTTGTATCTCCTGTTAATTATCCAGCATTTCTCTAAATTTCGAAAAGTTTGACCTTCTGAAGTATTTTGCATGACAACTACAGACATGTGATGTAATGTTAACTGTGAAAAATTCCTAAGCACAATATGAGCAGTAACATAATTACTGCACATACCATTATGATATCCACAGTAACAGAAGTTACTGCACATATCTCAATGAATCAGGCAGCTCATAATGAGGTCCGTGGATGGGACCTCTATTCCCACTATTTTATTCTGCTAATATGTTGTTTGTAATTTCAAAGAAAATGTTACATTACTTTGTCCAAATATGTCAAATCTCTGGAAAAATAGCAATTGAACCTCTGTTTTATGTACTATGTTACAAACCCATATTCCTTTTTGTTTGCAGTGTAGTATATTTTCAATAAGACCACGAAACTGAAGAATGTTGTTCATGTTCTTACTAAACTGAATTTCTTTCTCTGATATAACGTTTTTTCCCATCGATTATATATAGTTGTACTTTACATTATGACAGGAATTTATAGCAAACAATCTTACCTGTGAACAGATATCTATTCTCAATATTCAATAAATCATATTAATAATGCTGTTACTTTGTTGGAATACGTCAAATCTCTGGAAAAATTCCAATTGAACCTCTCTTTTATGTTCCATGTTACAACCCCAGATTCCTTTTTCTTTGCAGTATAGCAATATTTTCAACAAGACAACGGAACCCAAGCATGTTTTTCAAAGAGCCACAACACATTTTCTTACTAAACTGTATTTCTTTCTCTAAAATAACCTTTTTTATCGATTACATATGGTTGTACTCTACATTCTGATAGAAATGTATAGCGCACAGTCTTACCCATGAACAGATTTCCTATTCTCAATATTCAATTAATCATATTATTAATGCTGTTATTGTTGTTGTTGATTTTTACAGTGCCTGGATCTGTTGACCCTCCACTTGTATTGGAAGCTAAGTCTACATCAGTGGTCATCAAGTGGCAGCCGCCTTCTATGCCTCATGGACTTCTTACTCACTACAACATTATCCAGAATGGTTACTTACTAACCACAGTTACAGGAAGCACTTCAAATCACACTGTTGCTGATCTGCAACCATATACAAAGTATAAGTTCAGAGTTGAAGCATGCACCTCGAAAGGATGCTCTCGTTCGCCGGAGTCACTAGCCATTCAAACTCTACCAGACACACCAGCTGGTATCCCAGCACCAACATTATATTCAGACACACCAACTTCAGTCCTCCTTTCTTGGCAACCTCCTCGTCACCCAAATGGCATTATTGAGAACTTTACTATAGAACGCAGGCTGAAGGGAACAGAAAACATCTCAACGCTTGTGACTGTGCCTTTCCATCATTCAATGAAGTTCAAGGATCAGACTTCAGCTCTCAGTCCCTGGAAGACATATGCATATCGGATATTGGCAAGCACTGTGAATGGAGGCACAAACAGCAGTGCATGGTCTGAAGTCACAACCAGGCCATCGAGACCTGTGGGAGTAAAATCACCAGAGGTATTGGTCTTAGGACCAGACACAGTCAAGGTAGGCTGCAGAAATGGAATACTGTATATTTTAGTTAGTTATTAATATTTCTTTGTGTGCAAATCAACATGCACACTTAAATGCATATATATACATATCTGTTACTGAGTTTGTAATAGGGATCCTAGATATGGTCCAAAAATGGTTAGTCCACGGGAGCTGTATTATTGGATTTGATAAACCTGCTGCCATTTGAGAAATATGTCCTCAGAATGGCAGCAATGTTGTCCATCGAGATTAGATTCATAATTTCGAACGTCATCTGAATTGATGTAAGAGAAAGGTAAAGATTTTGGGGACAATGCAAAAACTACTATGTGACAAAATAGTGTTGGACTGACTCTGAAATTATATCTTTTTTAATATTAACAGTGCGAATGAACAAGAAATCAACCAAATGATTGTCTCTTCAGAGCGAGTTGTCTATAGATAATCGTAACTCCCATTCCCTTCTGTAGTAATGGCTCTCCCACCCTCCAGCTCTTGTTTCAGAGGTGGTACTGCTGGTATGGTAGAATCCATGGATAGAGTGACGGCACTGGTTATCCACTCCCTCTAAAATCTCTGTCTCATCCTCATTTTAAAATTAGGCTGCCTTTCCTCTTTTGTATAGACTCTTCCAAGACTCAAATAACTTTTCAAACTTAGCTGCTTCAAGCAACGCTTATAGAACAGTCCTATTAATTTGTACATGTCTCTCATGGTCTGCTGACAACACTGAACAAAAAAAAAAGAAAAACATTGATTCTTGCCCTTGCCAAATGCATCATTCAGCACTGGCTAGCAATGGAGGATCCAGAGGAGAATACTTTGATAAAGTTTCCTCCAAGATACTTTCTCCATGGTTGAAGAATTTGCACAGGTCTATTCCTTTCTGTATTTCATGCTCCCGCCAACAATTGGAGTATCTTCCATTATGAAATGAATCTCTCAGACTGCATTGTTTGCCAAAGTTTGAAAACCTCAATTTGGTAAAGGAGCACAAAGTTTTCGGACTTTGACTGAGGTGAAGTTTTGCTTTATCAAATCCATTTCATGCTGCTAGATATTATTTTGTCCACCATGGATCAGACACAGGCTGTTGAAACTTTTATTTCCCAGGTGTCACTCAAGCATGCCCCAGTCCTCAGCCGCCACTTGGCAACTGCATCATCCCCTTCTCCACTGCAGTAAGTCCTACCTAGGAGCTTCTGGCAGTGGACGAGAGGAATCTACTTAACAGATAGAAAATGGCTGTCAAGCAGCATACCTAGAGCTCAGTGGGGCAGTGGAAACATTCCTCTTACCCTAGAAATCCCCTATTTAATTTTTTTTTTTTTTTAACTCTTACCAGTTTCCCACTTTGCAAGCTGTTGAAGTTAATAAAACATTCACAAAGTTGTGACCTAATCAATTTTGCAGCTTCACAATTACTATCAATCTCTAAATCAGATTCGTCATCTTCACTGAGACTGTTTAATAGTTGATCAACACAAGTTTTTTCACTCTCCGCCACTTACCAACAATGTAAGAAACTGGTGGGTTAATGTATACATTGACTTAAGTGTAATTTTGTTTACGCTGGCGTAATCTCATGTGATTACCAGCATTTTGGTTAGTTTTCTATGCGAAAAAACCCAGATTACGCCATTACACCACGTCACGTAATCCAGATTTGATTGGGTGGAAATCCTATTATGGGAGCAGTAAAACAAAGCGAATTAATAGATCACTTTTTTTTTAGCTCGAAATGCATCCTCATGTTCAAAAGGATACAAGGATGCATTTAACAGTTACAATTGGCACATAATGCCAGACTGGCATTTCACATATTATCGCATAATTATGCAAAATAATTTGGTAATTTCATGTAATTTCCAGAAAGGAAATTATGCAAATTTCACCCGGGCCGATTTATGTACTACAGTCCAGTCTAGGCCCCACATATTTCTTAAGTGGCACTTAGGCTTTTGCTCACATTTAGTAACTAGACCCAAGCAACACAGTAATCATAGGAAAAAGTGAGATGTACAATGTGTAACACAACAACCAAACAAAAGAGGTAGGAAATAGAGAGCCAAAATGTAGGAAAGTCTTGCTTTTAGTCCTGATCACCCCCCATTTTTTGGCTGATGCTGGTGGTCACTGGCCCTTGGAGTGCCCTGTGATCTGATAATCAGGGCCAGTGCTCTGTCCTCTAAAGGGGCAAGTTGATTGGTATAATTCTAATTAGTAAGGACAGCCTACCTGTAAGTCCTTAGTATGATAGGGCATGTAGATGTAGACAACCCAGAGGCCTTAATGCACTTATGTGTGCACTGCTGTGGTGTCTGAAATCATTTTAAAGACAGACCTGCCTTGCAGGCTGGTTTTAAAATAAAACTGTGTCCAATTTCAACTTTGCAATTAAAAGCACTTACAAAGTCCAAACTATCTTTTTATGACTTATATGTCACCACTAAGGTCTACCCTCGGTGTTCCAAGTGTAGGATGCATAGTTATGAAAAGCACGGGCAATATAAAATATGTTTTATATGCTCTGGTAGGGGAAAACAGCCAAAGCTGCTTTCCCTATTAAATTGCTGCTAGCACCATAGCTAACATGGGAAAGGTTTATTAAATATAATTAGGCTGTCCTGTTTTCAGTTTCTATTTTTGGTAAATTCTGGTGGGGTTTTTTCAGTGTTTTCAATAAACAGTTGTTGTCAGTGGTTACACATTTTCGCACCACTAAAAACAACAGAAAAAGTGTTTTTCCGGTGTTTATGGAACGTTTTGCTTTTATCATTGCTTGCTTTCTGCACTGAAAGAGCATGGTATATAGACAGTGTACGTATAGTGTAGATGAGGTCCAAAGAGATTTTTGCAAATTAATCTTATTGTAGTACACCATTCAATACTTCTTCAGAGAGTCTTTGGTCATGTGCGCTCGCGCTTTCCTTCCCATGTAAACTTCTGTGAAAATGCCCTCTCAGCATTCATAGCCCCTTGGGCTGAGAACCGTCAGCTAAGGGGCACAGTTTGGATGACTTTCTTTGATGCCACATAAAGCACGAAATGATAAATATTTGCGTTTTAGTTCCTGGGCATAAGAAAACAGTGCACCAGAATGGACAAAAAGTCAATTGCATCCCTCATTAACTCTGAAGATTGTAAAGATGCTTTCAGCATACCATCTAACAAGTGGCAAGGATCAATCACCTCAGCTCGGGTATCAATTTTGACAGGTCATCACACAAATTTTTTATATACTTACCTGAATCATTACAAATACAAACAATATCACTCCAATCTTTGTTGAACTTGGAAAGAACCTTTTTTGCAGAGCATAACAAGTGACACTGCGTTTCATTTTTTCCAAAAGTCTGGTGTCATGTTTTCACCACTATCCCAGATGCTTGGTGTTATATATACTTGTCACTATACCTTAGATTTAATGTTTAAAGCCTGAGGTGTTGACAATTCACCTACTATCAACAGCCACGGCCGGTAGTAGGTGTAACTGCAGGGTGGTGATGTGGGGTGGGGGAGGGGCAGGGTGGGGGGTAGTAATGTATGGATGACGGACTTTAACAGGTAAGTAAACATATAAATAAATAAAACGAATTTTGTTGCGCGCACTGCATCGCATTTGGTGATGCAGTGCCCCTCCCCCTGCCCACGTCACCGCCCTGCAGTTACACCTACCACCGGCCGTGGCTGACTATCAATACTGCCCCACTAGAAAGGTCTGATGTATTAAGGGTTTTTACCCATTCTCTGTGGGCAAATGTGATGACACATCTTCGGAAAGATTTTTATGAAACTAGCCATTTTACCTATCAGTGAAAGAATCAAAGGCAGCCAAAATATCAAATGTGAGTTTGATATGTCCTGATTTTCTACAGTTTATAAAATAATTAAACTAAACCTAAAACGTGAACCTAAAGCCTGCATCTTTAGACCAAATGCCATAAAACTGAAAAAAGTAAAAGGAAGAAGAAACAATATTTTAGTGGCATTCCTAAAGAACAAAACTCAAGCAGAATAATGTTAGCCAGTCTTTCTTACTGCTAGCTTGTATAACAAAGTTACATTTTATTGACCCCTTCAGTAAGGACAAAATGTCTCTTTCACTTTCTTTTTCCTTTCTTTGAATGACATTTAGTTTGTGGTTGTGCTGGTGTTTTTTCAGTGTTTATATGTTTTCACTGGTGAGGGCTATTTTTTTCAGTGGGGTTTTATCAGTTATTATAGGTTTAAACCTAAAACCCCACAGCCTAAATATAATAAAGCCTAAGCTTGTGATGGAGCCTGCTGGATATATCATTCAAAGCATCAAACTAATAGTTACATGAAGCCTCACGGGAAACATCATTTACTCCGAAGGCATCACCACGCATAACGTTTACCACGCTACACTTACCACGTAAACGTTTTTTCAACGCGGGTGCCTTCCACGACCGTCTTTACCACGCAAGTACATTCTGCGTGGGTTGGGGAGAGACGTGGTATTCCTTCCAGTCGTTCTGCGTGGGCTTGGGGGGGCTGGGGAGTTCGGGGGGGGGGCTGGGGGGGTCTCCCCCCAAAAAATAACAAGCAGTTTACATAAATAAAAAAAACGCACATTATTTTTGAAGTTTAAGAAAAAAGCCTCCCCCAAAGACGTGCCGTGTATGTCAAAATAGCAGTCCTTTTTTTATTTTGGTAGACGTGTTTTGACGTTTGTTTCCATGGTGGATGAAAGTAAGGGCTGCTGGTGAAAGACGTGCAGGTAAGACGTTTTTGTACGCGTGGTATAGTCCTTCGTTGTAAATACCAGCGTGGTAAAGCCACTTGCGATGTAAAATTTGCTTGGTAAAACCATGCGTGGTAATTGTAAGCGTGGTATAATCATATATTCGTATATTATGGTGTTAGAAGCACCTGTGGCCGCGTTTCTGGCCTCCAGCATATTTAATTTCAGTCAACAAAAAAGTCAAGATAACTTCCGTGATTAATGTTCTTCCTGGAGAGAGATCGGAGTTTTGTCTAATGGAAGTGTTGACTCATAAGCTAGTGCAGAGGGTTAACATGCCTGCTGCAGAGAACGTGTACCATGCCGAAATAAAGTAAATTTAAATAAATAGATCAGTGGGTTACTGCTTTTGTTGGAGAGATCCTTTTGTTACTTGTATATGTAAAAATCCTAATAAAGAACAGTGAGCTATTGTAATCAAAGCGATGCATGCAAACTGCAAGGTATGGATTAGAATGTAATTATTTTTTTTCCCAGTCTCTCAAGCACTCTCCAACTATACTGCCAACTAGTATAGATGGCATGTGACTCATACACTTTGTTGTCCTCTGCATTATGTAACATTTCCTATACACTGATTTACGCTTTATTGTCTCTGTGTCATGTGTGTGTGATGTAAAGTGCTCTGACATCCTACACTGGTATGAGTGGTGCTAAAAAACTAAATACACCTAAGAGAGAGTGTTTATGGAGGCGTGAGGGGCATTTTTAAAGGGTGATAGTGAGGAAATCTGTGGCGGAGGTGGTCATTGGGGGGGGCGCCAGCAAACATTGTCGCACTGGGCACCACCACTGTACAAAAGGGGGTGGTGATGGACGGAGCATCTGAAGCAATCAAACACTCACACCCAGTCAAAAGATCTGGGTTTAATCCATCACCGTTCTTTAGCACACTCTGCCACACCAGTTCAGACACGGCCATATGCAAATCAGTATGACCCTGTGCCTCATGGGAACAGTCCAGCCCGAACTGCCAAGCCATGCCTTCCACCACCAGCGCTAAAGCGAACCCCGGTTTCAAGATTTCCATGGTGATCAAGCTCCAGGAGCATAGCAAGAGTGCCATGGACACTAGTACAAACCAGGAAAAGGGGTCCTAGATATCCACACCCTTGCCCTGCTGTCCTATCATGTAAGCTACATTCCTATCTGATCTTTTAGTCTCCCATGTGACAAAGTCACACATAACCCATTTAGCAACACTTTGCACATCTAAGTTCATCCGTGGATGCAAATGGTAGATCCTGATTCACAGTATCAAAAATGAGTGCTTTTTAAACTCACAAATGGGATGTATGACTATACAATTGTTTCAAGAATGGTGGATTGTCTGCGTTCAACAATGTAATTATGTGCTGGAATATGAGTGTTCCCAGGTGAGGGAAAGTGAAGTGAAGCATTCAAAAGTTAGTAAATAGCCACAAAATCATATAATTTTTCTCACTCACATAGTACGTCAAATAGCACATCACAGATCTCTGAAGACGCGAGGTTTAGGAGGCATCCACCCTTAGGGTGCCCCCTCACTCAACCTACAGCCTGTGGATATTTTTAAGTTATAGGAGTATCAAGGACATTTTATAACTTTTCGAAGAGGGGCAGGGATATGCGTCATTTCGAAATGGACAAAAAATTAAAAAAACTAATAAAGCGCAACTATTACCCAAAGGCAACTTGGAGCGAAAACTACAACAAAGATCTAATCAGCAGGCAAGGAAAGTTAGAGAGAAAATAGTCAAATCGTAACGAGTTTCCTGAAAGTTTTTATGAGCTTTTTTTGTGCAACTTCACTGAGTGCATCTACATTTAGTAGACAAAACGCACCACTATATTCTCTAATAATGTAGGGAATTTGTTTCTTTCACATGGAAAGAGAGTTTCCAGGTGGGAAAAAAGAAAATGCATATCTAGAATGCTGCTGCAGATGAACCACCCTTAATTTTCAATATTTTAATACATAAGCCATCATTACTAGAGGTGGGGAAAAAACCCATTGGTCATTCTGCACATAGAACTACCCACATAAGGGTACACTAACTTGAGGTGTGGAATTACTAGGCTGTTCTCAATGTATTTTTTATCCAGGCCTGTCTACTTTCTCTGTTCACCTTTCATCATGGTTTTCTAGTGAAATCTGGCAGAGAAAAAGACTCCGAAGTGTGGTTTTTCCCTTACACTTGAGAAACTGTATTCCGCCTTAAACTCTTGGTTACCACGGAATGGACATTACTGTTTCACCTAATCAGAGTTTTTAGGTCTCCGCTAGCGTTGCTGCACACATGCGCAGATCGCTCTGCGAGATTTAATGATTTTGAGGAGTTTTGGTAAAGGGCTTTAAGCCTACGCCTCTTTTCCATTGGCTGGCGTTACCGTTTATGCTAAACGGTGGCCAGCCATTGGAAAAGAGCTTTTTGTGTCCTGTACTTTTGGCTTTTTCAGACGGCTTGTTTTTTTCTCTGTTGTGTTAGCCAGCGTGCTCCTGCGCGGGCTTTTCGAGCTGATGAACCGTGGTGGTTTGCCAGGATGGAATCCGCTTTGTCAGTTTTTTCATATTCGCCTAAGTTGCCTCTCACTGCGGTGCTCTTGTATCATTGATATGTCATTAAACCTGCGATCTGTTTTGGATGTTAAAATTGTCTGAATTCAAATACCTAAAACTACATTTTTCGACACTTTGCCAGCTATTCTCGTGTGCCTGTAATGGTATTTATTTTTACACCACTCTGCCAGCTACTCTCGTGTGCCTATAATAGTATTTATTTTATGTGCGCAAATCTGTTCGCTGATTGCAATGTTTCTCAGCATAGCACAATGTTCCTTCTGAACTTTGCTAACATAAAACCCATGCACAAAGCCCTCCACTTTCTTTGCATTTCCTCTGAGTTGACAAATATGTTTTCCATTGAAACGTGCGGCTTCTGGTTTGTTTTACCTGCTCCAAGCGTGCTGTTTTGACATTGCTGGCTCTAGTTCTAATGCAGCTAGCCTGCTGAAGACACGTTGGCCCGGGCGGTGTTTGCCTCTCGTAGATCCTTCCCCTCCCCAGCCGCATACCCCACATTCCTGCAGAACAAAAGTTCCCTTGTTGGTATAGTGTTTAAGATCAACAGGCGCCCTAGGTGAGTTCTCTGTGTGTTAGCGTGCGTCCATGTGCGTGAATGATAGTGTTATAAATATGAAAGATAAACCTTTCCAGCGTGCTCTTGTGCTTATTCGCCTAAGTTGCCTCTCACTGCGGTGCTCTTGTATCATTGATATGTGGTTAAACCTGCGATCTGTTTTGAATGTTAAAATTATGTGAATTCAAATACCTAAAACAAAATTTTTAGCCACTCTGCCAGCGATTTTCGTGTGCCTATAATGGTATTTATTTTTACACCACTCTGCCAGCTACTCTCGTGTGCCTATAATGGTATTTATTTTATGTGCGCAAATCTGTTAGCTGTTTGCAATGTTTCTCAGCATTGCACAACGTTCCTTCCGAACTTTGCAAACATAAAACCCATGCACAAAGCCCTCCCCTTTCTTTGAATTTCCTCTGAGTTGACAAATATGCTTTCAATTGAAAAGTGCAGCTGCTGGTTTGTTTTACCTGCTCCAAGCGTGCTGTTTTAACATTGCTGGTTCTAGTTTTAATGCGGCCAGCCTGCCGAAGACATGTTGGCCCGGGCGGTGTTTGCCTCTCGTGGCTCCTTCCGCTCCCCAGCCCCATACCCCACATTTCTGCAGTTGCCTTGTTGCTATAGTGTTTAAGATCAACAGGTGACCTACATGAGTTCTCTGTGGGTATACAACCTTTACCATGCATTTTTTACCACGCAATACCATTACAACGCTGGCATTACAACGCAAACCATTACAACGCATTGCGCTGGGGGGCGCTCTAGGATAGGGAATAAGTTTAATTTTCTATCCAACACCTTCCCTAGTGTCCACGGGGACTGGAGTTGGAATAGAAAATTATACTTACCACTATCCAGCACCTCTAAGCGCTATGCGTTGTAAAGGTATTGAGACTGAACTATTTTTTCTGACGCCCGATGGAGCTACTTGGTTTAGCTATAGGGGAGATGAGCCGTGGATTCCCTCCTTGGTCGTCACCTACCCAGTCGGTCTTTAGGCAGACTTATTTTCGTCTCTCCTTATTGTCTCTTCCCTAGCTCCTATCCTCTCTCCCCTGAATCTCTCCCCCTGTCTGCCCTGGGATCACTCCTTACTGGAATTTGGACGTTGCCTTGACTCGTCTACCGGTTTGTGTCCCCATCACCCTTCCTCTCCTCTTCCCATGCTGTGTCTCTCACCCGCCCCTCTCCTTTCCCGCCCTCATTATCTGTCTACTCCAACCAGCCCTCCCCGGAATCTATCACCTTGCCTGCTTTTCCCCTTACGTATTTGTGCTTATTGTTTATCTCTACCTTACATGTAACTATGTTGCCATTCTCTAAGAACTGTGTATCCTTTGTAGTGATGTAATCTGTAACTATGATCTGATGCTCACGTAAAGCGCTCTGATACCTCCGGGTCTAGCCAGCGCTATATAAAACTTTTTAAATAAATAAAATAAATACATTCCTTACTTTAAATAAGTGTAGGTGCCTACAAATAAGATTTCTCTTAAGGAAAAATAAGGAGAGTAGGACATATCTAGGTGGAAGATGGAATAAAAGTAACAGGTTATTAACAATTAATGCCCTCAAGAATCAATCATGGCATATGAGAGGGCTACACTGGAAAAGCAGGTACAAATCTCAGTTAGTGAGCAACTGCGGTGTAGTGCCTTGATTTAACTGTGCAACATAGAAGGAGAAAAGCCAGGTATAAAAACAATAATGATTTCATAAGATCAGACTCTTACTTTATATATACAATCATCAGTTAATTAGAACAAAACCTTGCTATGCCTGACATAAATATGAGAAGGTAGACTTGATCAGTATGCGTATCACTTAGGAATGATAGGCAAGCAGTTTTATCCAAGCATGCCATAGTTTTGGATGGTACTGCAAGAGGTGTTGAGTTAATTTTTAGAGAAAGGTCAACTTAAGTACAATTTAGCTAACTCTGTGTCCCACAGAAGATATTATTAATGAGATAATCTTTAACACACTTTTGTTTCACCTAATCTCTTTGATACAGGCATTTGGTTAGGTGAAAATGAGTGGTTTTTAAGGCCCTGGAGAGGAAGGATTGGCGCTATCTAAAAATTAACCAAGGATATAAACGGAGCATGATAGAAGAAAAGCTATATTGAGGAAATGTGCGTTGTCTCTGTGTCACCCTTTGTAGTTAATCTTTTACTGCACTCTCTATTTTTGGTGGTTTTAGAACTCTGTGCACTTCACAACTCCTTGACAGTGATAAAGTGGCTGTGCTCCCACTTTTAACCTGATGACATTAGTATATTTCTGATTGTTATATTTAACTTACATATAAGCCCTAGTATATGGTACAAAATATACCCAGGGCCTAGAAGTTAAAAATATCACCAGTACCGTGCAGCACCTGTTGTGCCATCCACTACAGTGACAGTGCAAACATGGCTTCAGGCCTACCACTGTAGCCTGTCTGTGGCAGCTTGGACACTATAATGTGATCTGTCAAAATAAACCCCTTTGAAAGATCAAAACCTCCCTTTTAAATAGTAATACGTCACCCTGTGGAGAACTTGAATTGCACAAGGCAGGGTGTATGTTTTTTAAAAACAGGACATGTAGAAATCTAATGATGACATGTCCTTATAGTGACTTGCACCCAAAAACTGTTTTTCACTGTGACAAGCCTAGCTGTCCTACGTAGAGAACAGATTACTATCCTAATACTGTATCTTGGAATGGGACTATTTAGAAAAATAATGTAAAATCCATTTTTAATATTTAATAAAAACTAAAGTTTGATGGCAAAGTACGTTTTTTAATAAATAGTAAGGAAAAGTAACTTTTAGAATAGGTGTGAAAAAGGCTTGAAATACTTCCCTGGTCCAAACAATAAGGTTTGAAATCCTTTCCTGGGCCAAAAAATGGGCTGACTTGAATGGTAAAATATGACTCCTGTGAGTCTCTGGGAATATGTAATCTGATGCCCGTGAGCATCATATTTGACATTACAGTGTTGAATTCTGCTGGAGTGTCAAATCTTGCTTGACAGGTCTGCTGTGTTTACATGTAACACTTTACACTTCGTTGTGCACTTGAAAGCAGAGAGCAGGATTGCAAAACAATTCCTCTGTAACCATTGCCTGGTTGCTGATGAACCCTGTGTTTTTTTTACCACACTTCTGCCTCTGGTTTTATTGGGTGTATAGTGGCAGCTTCAAACTAGATTTTGATGTTAGATGCGGGAGAACACTATGATTCTTATAGTACTCTCCCACATACACCCACAGTCCACAGAGCCCAAGTTTGAAGTGGCAGTAGACGTTTGCCATCTTGAAAATTCCAAAAGTGGGTAGGGTTTTACTTCATTGGTTAGGACATGACCAGGAACCATTCACTGGAGCCATTCCCTCCCAATATGGCACCCCCAGGCACCCACTTAAAAACACGCTTGGATCTGCAGAAGATTATATGAGGACTGAGTCTGCTAGCTGAGACTTGAGAAGAACCCCGAAGGACTGAACCTGCTATCTCTCGTACTCAGGACAAAGAAGTGGACTTTAGGGTCATAATCTCCAGCGACTTCAGGGACACAAAAACCAACAAGAGGCTTTTCCCTGCAACTACTTAGCTGACCAGGGGCAACTGGACCTGGACTGGACCCTGCGGTTTTGACCGTGACTTACACCCTGTAAGTCTTTAAGTGCCTACTGCGAGGTCCTAGGGTTGATGGAGGGCTTCATGAATCTACTCTTGTGGTGGATTGGGACTTAAAGGACTAAAGTCAGAAGGTCAAATAATTGACCAGGTCCAACCTGGTTTATACAGCTCGCACTCCATTGTGTCCAGCATCAAATTGTACCTAGGTTTCGCTCTAGCAAAACCATTGACTATCATTGGCACTTTATGCCTCTTGGTATCTTAAACATTTTTTAAAAGCGCATATCTATTGTCCCCTGTTAGACCTGGCATTCTTGGTGCAGTTTTCCCCCTAACATTTTGCTTTGAATCCTCCTGTTTGCTGACATTGTTTTTGCTGGCTTTACGATTTTGACCACATTACCCCTGCTAATCAGTACCAGAGTGCTTTTGCTGTCGCCTTCAAACATGGTAGGGTTGGCTTATACCCAATTGGCATATTTAATTTACCTTTAAGTCCCTAGTAAAGTGGCACTACCTGTGCACAGGGCCTGCAGATGAAATGGTACAAATGGGCCTGCAGCACTGGTTGTGCCACCCACTTAAGTGGCACTTTCTTTAAACATATTTCAGGTCTGCCATGCAGCATGTGCATGCAGTTTTAAGCTGCCATTTCCAACCTGGCAACAGATGTATTTTGCCAGGCCCAAAGCTTCCTTTTTAATACATATAAGTCACCCCAAGGGTAGGCCTTGGACGGCCCAGAGGGCAGGGTGCAGTGTATTTAAAAAGGTAGGTAATGTACTTTTAAGTTTTACATGTCCTGGTAGTGAAAAGTTCTTAATTTCCTTTTTCAAAACTGCAAGAACTAGCTTTCCCATAGGATAACATTGTAGCTAACTTATTCCATTTAATATGCTGCTACTTCCCAATGGGAACAGGTAACTGGTGTCTTTGGAATTGTAATAAAAAGACATAACTTATTGTGAAATCAGATGTTAACATATAATTTTGAATATGCCACGTTTAGAAAGTTGCATTTTACTGCTTTAGTCATCTAGTGCCTGCAGTCAGTTAAGGATTCACATGATTAAGTGCAGTTGACAGTTGAGCTTTATGTATTCCTTATAGACAGCCACACACAATAGGTAGCTTTGGTTTGCCTGGATGTGCTATCACTGGCAGGATGGGAGAGAGGAGCTGGGCAACCACCACTTACACGTGAATAGGCTATGTCTTGCCTCCACACAAAGAGCTACATATCCTCTGTAGTTGGTCTGGAGCCGGGTCAAGGAAGGCATGGCACTTGTGTACTACAAAGACATGCCTATAGAATCTTCTCCCACTTCAAATGTAGAACTCTGTATAAATATTGGACTTCATACCCCAACTCTTCAATAAGCTTCTGGACATGTGGATACTCCGCCAGGAAGAAATACTGCTGTGCTTCTGAAAGGACTACCACTCTGCTTGACTGATAAACTGTAGGAACTGCTGCCTGGCTGGGCTAACCTGCTGCCTGCTGTGCTCTTGCCTGGGTGAGAAGGATTGAACCCAGGACTGCAGAGCGACTACAATGGTGATGTGGCTGTCCTCCCAACTTGGACCTCAGGGACATATGGCTACTACAACTTACACTCCAACTCCTGGACTCTGCCATCTGTGAGTCTATCCAGCAAAGTGGTGCCACACTAGTCCTGTACCCTTGGAAGTGGAACTAAGGTGTTCTGCCAGCCTCTGTGGATCCACCAAAGCAAATGCATCTTCTTGGACCTGCCATGAGTGACATATTCGTGGCGCAGGCCCTCGCATCCCTTGTCGATGGCAGCCTCAATGAGAATGTTGGACTCCGCATTGCAGCCTTGCAGCTCCTCAGAATTGACGCATCTCTCCGACTCCATGTCGCAAGACTTCATATTGCAACCCCTCATCGACTGAATCCAAGATGACGATGCAGGACTTCGCATCACAGCCTCCCTGCATCTTGGAACTGACGCATTGCTTCGGATGCATGACACATCTTCAAACTGGACCCTTGTAACGCTATGCAAACCAGGATTTAAGGTACTTTGTTCAGCGGGCTTAACTGGGTCCCTTAGTCGGCCTGAATTCATGACTTTGTCCTGGTCCCGTACTTTTTAATTCTGTTTTCACTGAAATCTTTCAAATTGAAGACATCCGGTTCTACTGATTTGTTTTTGTTGTCTTGGTCTTGTTTTTTCCATTAAAAACAACTCAATATTTCTAAGTTGATGTGGGATCCTTTTTCTGTGGCTGTACACTTTATTATTGTTTGAATTGTTGAACAAATACTTTACACATTGCCTATATGGTAAGCCTGACTAATCTGTGCCAAGCTTCCAGAGGGTTAAGCACACGCCAATTTAGGTTTTGCGTGTGCCTCACTCTGACAAGGACTGTGGTTGCTGCTTGACCAGGGCTCACACCTCAGTTAACCAATAAACTAGTTTCTTACATCCCCATTACTGGATTCTTGACAGTTTGGTGTCATTTTGTTTATTAACTTTTACTGTATGTTTTTAATTTGGTTTGGGATTTTTTTATTGTTTTGCATTTCAACTTTATTATTATTTTGGTACTGCATTAATCCTCTACACATTGCCCTAGTTTAAGCCTGTTTGCTCTGTGCCATACCTACAAGGAGTTGAGCTAAGGTTACGTTAGTGCCTTGGAGGGTTATTCCAAACAAGGTTTGTGATAATTAATTGAGATGGGTATAGCCACCCACCCCAAATAATAATTGAATTTCTTACATTGTGATACAGCAGTGAGGTATTCAAAATAGGTAACAGAGTAATACTATTTGATGTATTCAGTTTTACGAAAGTTTGTAGATCAAACAAGGTAAGGTGTGGTAGAGTATGCAAATATTATGTGCTTGTCTTTGTGCTTCTTGGCACATTGTGCTGAGGAGACTGTACGGCGCTATAGTTTGCCTCTACTGTATAGGAGGAAAATATAATATTAAATCTTCAAGCAAAGAAGAATTCAATTATTTTTCTAGAAGAAATATTACTGATTGGATAATTTATTTATTTACATTATTCACTTTGATGGAGCTAAGGACGGTCACCTCCTATGTACTGTTCAGAAAACAGCTGAAGACATGCCTGTTCCATCAGGCATATGATAACTAGGTCTCCTCCCTGTATTGCTGCTTCACGTCTCCCTCAGCACCAAGAAGCCGTTGGTGAACGAGCACTTGATAAGTTCATTTTAACATAACATGACATAACATTCATGAGGTGTTCTAGATTTTTGTTTCTAACACTGCATATGATAACTAGGTCTCCTCCCTGTATTGCTGCTTCACGTCTCCCTCAGCACCAAGAAGCCGTTGGTGAACGAGCACTTGATAAGTTCATTTTAACATAACATGACATAACATTCATGAGGTGTTCTAGATTTTTGTTTCTAACACTGCATTAATTTTCACTGTAAGTCTTAACTTCTCCATCTTGCCACCTCTGAAGATGTAATGCTCAAAAAGAGACTCCTAGCCTTTGGCAACATTCATGAATCCACAGTTATTAGTTAATGATTATCAGTAGGAACACCCTGATCGTCAGAGTCTCCTGGATTTTGTGCATCTTGACAAATTAACAGGATTTGCTTGTCCAGTTGAGGCTAGTGCAATTGCTGTAAGTGTTCAGTAATTGCGTTAAATGGTCTGAGGATAGGAAATATTTGTATCTTTAAAATGACACCAAAACGACAAAAGATATAAAACCACAATGTACTTTATAGTGTTCAAAAGCTTAAAGCGCCACTCACTAGCAACCACTAGGGAGCGAGCAACCAGGACAAAGTTTTAGGCTGACCGCAATGGACTGCTGACCGGCTAGACTGCGAGCTAGATACCAGTCTAAGTTTTACCTATGGACTTTGCCATATTCTCGGGTCTTTTGTCTCATCGACGGGCTTGTAGGCAGGTCCTCAGGCTGGACGTTTGAGTTGATGACAAGAGCGTGCTGCAGCTCAGTGACTCGGTGGAAAGGCAGGAGTTGGGTCCTCGAATAGACGGAGAGGAGAACAACAGAGCAGGTGAAGTCAGTGGTCGCTGCAAGGGAAGGCGGAGTCCAAGGTAGCTTGCTTTTCCAGGTAGGTCCCAGTATTTTCCTTTACCTCTACACTTAGAAACTTTCCTGGTTCTAGGTTGATTTTCAGTGGGATGAGCCTGCGTGGTCAGTCCAGCCGGCAAGTCAGTGCCTACCCTCTAGACATTGAGCTGGTCTGATCCTGGAGCTTTTCTGCAAAACTATGCAGAAAGTTTTTAAGTTTCCAGATCTTAATAGTTCTTGGGTCTTTTGGGGAGATAAGTGTCCTCTAGCATTAGCCTAGGGTTCAGAGGCTCTGGCATGCGTTTTGGAGGCCAGGACTCAATCTCCCACAATGCACTTGCACAGTCTAGGACAAATCCAGTTACAACTGGTCAGCCTGGGTGTCCTCACAGGAGTTTTCTAGGTGACTTCTTCAGCTCTTTTGTACCTGTTGCTAGTCAGGAAGTACAGTCCTTCCCTTTGGGAGTAAGGCACAGTCCTTTCTTTGTGGAGCCGTGTAATTGCAGCAGGTGCAGTCTTTCAGAGTGCAATTCTCTCTTTGGTGCAGTCAGGGGTTCCGCAGAGCAGTCCTTCTCCTCTTGTTTCCCAGGTAGTGATCTGGTGAGCTCTGCAGAACTGCCTTATTTATCCTTTATTTCTGGGCTTGAGGGAGGGAAGCAGCCTAACCAATAGACACTAAGCTCCCTCCCTCTAGTATGACCACCTTCTGTGAAGTGTGGCAAACGTCTAGCCCAGGATGCAACATTCTCCCAAAAATCAAAATGGAGAACATCTCTCCTTGGAGTGTGTGTCTGTGTAACCCAACCAGAGGTGTGGTTAACAAATAACTACAATCCCCTTCCAGCCCCCCTCCTAAAGTAATTGGAGGGCTCCCATTTGAATGGAAATCAAGGAATTCTGGTGTTCTGAGTCCTTTGACATCTGTTTCTGGAGAGGCTATGCCCCTGAAATGCAACTTATATATCCAGTCCCTTTCCCCCTCCCTGGCTTCTCCCGGAAGGAGATTCCTTCCCACCAAATGGCTATATTGTTGCAGCCCTATGCCTCTTCACACCTACTCAGTGGGCAGATTGGCTCAGGCTACCAAAGGCTGGCCAATCAGAAGTGGCTGCTGCATGTCTGCTTTAGTTAACTCCAGGATAATAAGTTCTAAAACCACTTTCCTGAAATAATTATATTAAATCCTAACATGGCAAGCTGTGAGGCTGAATATATGATTATACCACGCTTACAATTACCACGCATGGTTTTACCACGCGAATTTTACATTGCAAGTGGCTTTACCACGCTGGTATTTACAACGAAGGACTATACCACGCGTAAAAAAACGTCTTACCTGCACGTCTTTCACCAGCAGCCCTTACTTTCATCCACCATGGAAACAAACGTCAAAACACGTCTACCAAAATAAAAAAAGGACTGCTATTTTGACGTACACGGCACGTCTTTGGGGGAGGCTTTTTTCTTAAACTTCAAAAATAATGTGCGTTTTTTTTATTTATGTAAACTGCTTGTTATTTTTTGGGGGGAGACCCCCCCAGCCCCCCCCCCGAACTCCCCAGCCCCCCCAAGCCCACGCAGAACGACTGGAAGGAATACCACGTCTCTCCCCAACCCACGCAGAACGTACTTGCGTGGTAAAGACGGTCGTGGAAGGCACCCGCGTTGAAAAAACGTTTACGTGGTAAGTGTAGCGTGGTAAACGTTATGCGTGGTGATGCCTTCGGAGTAAATGATGTTTCCCATAATATACTTGCAAAAACAGCGCCACCAGCCGAGGTCTGCGCCAGGTGAGGTGGCAGCGGTTTAGAGCTGGCCCTGCATGACGAAAATAAAATTTGGTGAAAGTTAATGGCCGGTGGGGAAATAGGCCAAACTTTTTCGTTCTTTCATACGCCTTTCCTGTACAGTAAAGACTAACTCACAAGTAATCAGTGTCTTCCACACTAGAGGATGCTGAGCATATAGGGCTGTGCCCGCGTGCATGGGCACTGGGAGTAATAACACAATGTTAATTAGACAAAGAAGAAGCTGGACACCTGCCTACTGCTGAGATTTGGACTAAAACCACAAGCTACTTCCACAATCACCTGTTTAAATAAACGCCTGTAATTGCATCGCCCCCGTCCTTTTACTTCAAGGGCGAGCACGCGGCCCCTACTACGCTACCCGACGCTCAGACCACGTTATTATCACGCAGCTGCGCGCGGGCCTCATCGCAGGCATTGTGCCGTGACCACGTCTGGAAGTAAGATGCTGTTTACATGCAAATTGTTTATTCAGGATCGTGGGTTCGAATCAAGCCTTTGAAATTGATGTAATAGTCTGCAAATCAAAGAGGAAATTTTGGAATATGTCGTAACCTATTAAAACAAGTGGGCAAAAATGATCATTGAGTACAGTAAGGATGCCTTGCAGGGCTGCCTCGGAAGTTTTCAATTATTTACATCATTCAGTTGGGAATGAGCTCTGGAGGGCAGGATAACTACCATTGTTTTGGCTGGCATACAAACTTCATTCAAGGGAAATTAGTGTAACCAAACAAGAGGGATTTTGTAGCCTGGAAGCCTCTTTTGTGTAAACACGCGCATGCTTCCCTGGATTTCATTTTGTACGAATGCCAAAAGTATTGCTACAGTGACTCTCTACCGGAGCACACTGCAGAAGGCACATGCCAACAACCGCCCACCTATTACAATTAAGCCACAAGGCATTTACTCATTGCTACTCCTACCGAAATATTGAGGAGTATATATGCATGAATATTTATGAAACACGAGTTTATAACAGTCGAGAAGATTCACAGAAGTGTGTATGAGTATGTCAAGTAGTACTTGTGTAGTATATCTTGACGACTGGGCATTGCGACGAGTGCAAGGTGAGTGATTTTATTAATTTTGTTATTTAATTTTACCTATCCTGTCGTCTGCCGACTTACCCCCTCCCCACCCTAGCCTACCCCGCCCCACCACTCTTTTCTGTGCTGGCTGCGCCTGCGCACTCCTACCTGATTTTTGTGAACCAGCCCCAAAACATCCATCTCCCTCTTAATAAAAGAGCAAAGAGGGCCCCATCCTGTCTATTTGTACAAATTGTGTATAGTTATTTTTCGAATATTCCCATTTTATACCCATTTAAAATGGTTTGTAGCAGTTCACAAAAGCATGCAATAGTATGTAAACAGTACTACATGAGTACTACTTTATGCATTCCAACATGCCTTTGTGAATGGGCCCCATTGCTTTGTTGGCTGCAATGCCCATCAGGAACAGCTCCATATCATAGTTCAGCCGCCACCGTGCATGTCTAAAACGTGGCAAAGAAAATTATATTGAGCTGACTTTGTTAAATACCCGTATAAATACATAAACAGGTGTTAGGATTTGGGTTATTAGTTAAGAGGGTTGGAAGCCCCACTGAAATAATAAACACAGTCCTCGCCAGGCTGAACCACAAAACTCACTGAATTAACCTGTGCTTAATCTTCTGGTAGCATGACACAAAACTGTCAGGATTATTGTATGCAGCTCACAAACAGGAATAAAGTGAAACACCACACAAGAAAAATCTGTCACCAAAGTAAAAAAATAGAGAACATTTTCATAAATAAAAATGAAAACGACAAAAATCCAAAGAGCAGAACCAGAGATATTCAGTTTGAACGTTTTAAGTAAGTATGGCACCTAAAAGCAAAAAGTGTCAGTTACGGTTATCAGGTTGCGCCAGCCTGAGATAAAGTCGCAAGTTCAGGCCGACTGAGATGGAGTGCGGGCCGGGTACCAGGGACGTCCTGCTGAGAGTTGTACCTTGGATTCTGGATGCGAAGTTGAATTGCGCCGAGCTGCATCAGTGCTGATAGAGCTGCCGATCGGGAACTGAGAATCAAAGTCTGGCGTCAATCTGCAATGCAAGGTCCTGCATTAAGCTGCATTGGTGCACATGGAGCCACAGATCAACTGCTGTGATTCAAAGTCCATTATTGAGTTACGATACGAGGTCCTACGTTGTGCAACGGTGGGGCAAATGGAGTCAATGATCAGGAGCTCTGGTGCAAATGTTGTCATCTAATTGTGATGCAAGGTCCTGCGTCAAGCTGTTTTGCTCTGCATCGACGAAGTTCTTAATCTAGGAAGGAGTGCACTCTGATGCCAACCAAGGATCCAGGAGCTCAGGGGCACTTCCTGGGGATCAAGATTTACTCCAGCAGAGTTCAGGTGCAGATTTCAAGGTCTCTGGAGTGTGTGGTGTACCTGCACTCACACAGGAGGCCAGACAACCAGCCTTTAGAGTCACTATGGTGGTTCTGGGATCAAGAAGAAGGTCCAGTCTTCCTCAGGCAGCAGGGCAGTCCTTCCACCAGCAGAGAAGTTCTTCACCAAGTAAGGTAACAGAACTGTCCTTCTTCCAAGTCCTTCACAGGTTCAGAACTGATCTGATGGGTGGTCCAGAAGGGCCAATATTTATACCTAGTGCAAGCCAATGAAGTGGGTGGGCATTCTGGCTACTCCCACATCTCAGTCTGTAAAGATTTTCTCTTCCCCTGTCAATGTTCCAAGAAGACAGGGGTGAGAAAAGACTAGTGTCAGGCTCCTACCCAAAGGCATCCTAGCAGGATAGCCTACCTGCCTAAAACTAGTTATCCTTTGGAATACACAAACCCCAGCAGCAGAGCCATTCACAGTCATGTGACCCAGGGTTAGGGCTTAATTTGAGCCGGTGGTTTCCAGTGCTCGGCACTGGCTCTAGTGGCAGTCCACCTCATTGCGCTGGTGTCTGTATAATTTTGAGACAAGCACAACAACCATGCTTACCAAGGTGAATCACATCGAAAAATAATCATAACAGCCTCTCACACCATTATTATAGCTTTGTGTGGCCTAAAATAGTCTGAATTTTCACACTTGTAGGAGTGCAGAAGTTAGAAGTTATGTTGGTAGTGTCATTGGCAGTTCTGGCATGTGCAATGTGTGGTGCAGGCTGCAGTGGTCTTCCAAGGGGAGCCCTGGCACTTAATGTTTTACAAATTAAGTACTGCCCAGGACACTGGTAGCAGGAACCAAATGATGTGGGCAAGAAATGGACAACTTTCTAAAAGTGGCATTTTCAGCATTGTGACTTAAAATTCAACTCTACCATTCAAGAGGATTTTAAATTACAATTAATTTGAGTCCAAGCTCAATCAATCAATCAATCAAGGGTTTGTATAGTGTGAGGGTCTCAAGGCGCTAGGGGTGGGGCAGCTCCGGATCAGTCGAAGAGCCAGGTCTTGAGGTCCTTCCTGACCATGTGCAGGGTCCGGGAGCATCTGATGTCCACAGGGAGCTCGTTCCAGGTTTTGGCTGCGATGTAGGAAAAAGCTCTCCTGCCGGTTCTGTTTCTGCAGATGCAGGGGATCTCTGCCAGGGCGAGGTCGGCAGAGCGGAGGTTCCTCTTGGGTACGTGGAAGGATACTCTCTCGTTGAGGTTCTTGGGTCCAATGTTGTGGAGGGATTTGTAGGCGTGGGTGAGGAGTTTGAAGGTGACCCTCTTCTCGACGGTGAGCCAGTGGAGGCCTCGTAGGTGTTGGGTGATGTGCTCATGGCATGGTGTCCCAAGGATGAGTCTGGCTGCAGTATTCTGAATGGTCTGGAGTCTGTGCAGAAGAGTTTTGTTGATTCTGGCATAGAGGGTGTTGCCGGACTAAAGTCTGCTGGTGATGAGTGCATGGGTAACGGTCCTTCTGCAGTTAGGGGGGATCCACTTGAAAATCTTACGGAGGATGCGAAGGCAGTTGGAACTAGTGGAGGCGACGGCGTTGATCTGGTGGTTCATGGAGAGGGAGGAGTCAAGGATGATGCCAAGGTTCCGAGAGTGGTCTGCAGGGATGGGTGGGCTGTCCAGGGCGAAGGGCCGCCAGGTGTTGTCCCAGACTAGGTACAGGGACCAAGGATGAGGACCTCGGTCTTCTCTGAGTTTACCATCAGGCAGCTGTCCTTCATCCAGGCTGCCACTTTCTTCATACCTTCCTGGAAAGAGAGTCTGGTGTCTTCGGGATTCTTCGTGAGTGAGAGGATGAGTTGGGTGTCGTTGGTGTAAGATACACTGTTGAGCCCATGCTGTCTGACGATGGCGGCGAGGGGGGCCATGTAGATGTTAAAGAGCATGGGGCTGAGTGATGATCCCTGGGGTACTCCGCAGTTTATTTCCATGGCTTTGGAGAGGAAGATCGGGAGTCGGATCCTCTAGGTTCTGCCGGAGAGGAAGGATTGGATCCAGTAGAGGGCGGCTCCTTGTTGTTGGTTTGCTGAAGTTGTCGTAGAGGGCCTTGATCTTCAGATGGAAGTAGGAGCTGAGCATGTCGCAGATTTCCTGGGAGGGTGTGACATCCGTGGCTTCGCAGGTGGGTTTTGACTGTATGACTTTGAACAGTTCCTTGGTGTTGGTCAGGTTGGTCTGGACTTTGTCTCTTATGAAGGTCTGTTTGGTGTCTCGTATGCGCTTGCGATATTCCTTCATGGCACTCTTGTGGTCGTTCCGTGCGCCGTGTTTTTCAGGTTTTTTCTAGGCATCTGCAGGAGCATCTGGCTTCTTGAAGTTCTGTGGTGAACCAGAAGGCTTTCAATGGGCGTTGATTGGCAGGGGTTTTAGGGGTGCGAGCTTGTTGGTGCAGTGGGAGACCCAGCGGTAAAATTCCCTGGCTGCGGCGTTGGTGTTGGTCGCAGCGATGGGGGGTATTGATACAATTAACAATTAACACAATATTTCTACCTGCTCCCAATCTAAAGATAGCACTTATTAAATGTAATAAGGTAACCCAATGTTATCGATAGGGACAGATATGCCTTACGGTAGTGACAAATTAGTAGGAGTTTTTCATTACCAGGACATGTATGTCCTACTTTTTAAATACAGTGCACCCTGAGCTAAGTGCCAACCGAGAAACTCATGCATTCACTCACAGACCCACTCAGAGTATCATGCACCTAATAAAAGACCCACTGAGAAACTCATGCACCTACTCACAGTCCTACTAAGACACTTTCCCACCCACTCATAGACCCACTCACAAACTCATGCACTCATTCACAGATGTACTCAGAGACTCATGCACCTACTCACGGACCCACTCAGAGACTCATGCACTCACTCAAAGACCCAATCAGAGACTCATGTATTCGCTCACAGAGCCACGTTTAGACTCACACACCCACTCACAGACTCACTTAGAGACTCGGGTACCCACTTACAGACCCACTCAGACTCTGATGCACTCACTCCAAGACTGACTCGCACACTTATGGAGGCAGTTGCAAGCCACTCAGACACCCACTCACAGACCCACTAAGTCCTTAGTCAAAAACAAGCTAGAAATGTTTGAAGTTATTGATGTCAATGGCCTGACTTATTGATTGTTTCTCAAACATAGTTATCTGAGTCTTGTGGCCAGGATATTGGGCTTGTGTCTCCTGAAATTATTCAATTATCTGTAAAACATAGTTGGTGGTGTGGCCGTAATATAAGAGTTTTCTTACATTTACTATAACCAGTAAGGGCACTCTCTGCTCAGTACAATAAATGCTAACACCTGCTTTTTGTGGGACTAAATCGACCGGCCCTCATGGTCATGACAACATTTAGCTCTAGAGTGGGTACTTCATAGCTCATGCTGCAATTCACTATGCTAATTTCACTATTCAGGGAGACTTACGTTTTCACATCAATAAAAGATGCTGACACATTGAAATTAATGGAAGATGTTTTAGCACTAGGCTTTGAGCAAATGATGACAGACCCTCCCTCATACTGCAGGGCATACTTTAAACCCTATGTTAGAGAATCATAAACTGGTTAAAGTCAAAGTGAACAAAGCATTAATATGGTCCGGTCATAATGCCCTATGGTTGTTCATCATGTATCCCTACCATGAGTAATCTACTATAAAAATATTTCCAGATATTGTAAGGGTGGCATGACACACTCCTGGAAATCAACTTATCAATAACATTTGAATGAAACTTGTAAGAAATTGGGTTTTTGGTTGACTGGGGTGTGAGTCCCTGTCTAGCATCAACCACAATACTTATCAGTATGAGGCACAAGCCTACCCCAAATTAACCTGGCTCAACCCTCTGGTAGCGTGGCACAGATCAGTTAGGCTCAAAGTATTTGTGCCACACTTCAAACAGTAATAAATTGAAAAAACACCACACAAAAAGGATCCCACACCATGTTAGAACAATAGAGCTGTCTTTAATAAATACAAATATAATCAGTAGAATTGGAGACGTGCAATTATAAATATTTTAATGAAAATAGCACCAAAAAGCACAAAGCACCAACTGTGGTTATCTGGTCGCCCTGTATAGGACAAAGTCATAAGTTCAAGCTGACCGTGATGGAGCGTGGGACGGCTACCGGACCCAGTTAGGCCTGCAGAGCAGTGTATCTTTAATCCTGGTTTGCGGCGCATTGTGAGGGTCCACATCAATGATGCGTCACGCAGCTGAAGTGATGCGTCATTTTGGCAGTGCAGTGAGACTGTGATGCAAGTGGCTGGATCATTGTTGAGGATCCAGTCGACGGGGCTCGCAATGGAAAGCGCCGCGCAGTCAGGGTGATATATCGGTTACAAGGAGCTGCGATGTAGAGTCCAGCGTCATTGGCGCGGGATGGAAGGACCTGTGCTCAGGATGCGTCATGCTGTGGCAATTCTGATGAGGTTGTACGCTGTGGCAGTGATCTGGGTCTTTGCAAGGGATCTAATCCATGAAGCAGAGGGGATGTGTTGGTTATGCTTGGGATTTCATTCTGCAGCAGAGGAGTTGCATCACTTTAGCTCGATCCACAGAGGATGCCAAGCACCATAGGCCCATTTCCAAAGGTCCAGGACTGGAGTGGCACCACTTGGCAAGGTAGACCCACAGATGGCAAGGTGCAGGTCCAAGGTTGTTGGACGCCTGTTATGTCCCTGAGGCTTCAGATCAGGAGGTCAGCCAACTACCCCTTGGAGTCACTCTGGATTCTGGGTTCAAGAGATGCAGTTCCAGTCCTTCTCAGCTAGGCAAGAGGATGGCAAGTAGCAGGTCAGCACTGCAGAGCAATAGTCCAGCAGAGTGGCAGTCCTTTCAGCAGCACAGCAGTCCTTCATTATGGCAAGGTTTCCACAGGTCTAGAAGTGTACGGAAGTGGTGGTGTCTGAGGTCCACTATACATATCCAGTTATGCCTTTGAAGTTGGGAGAAGCTTCTACAGGTTCGCCTTTGAAATGCATAGGTGCCCTTCCTTCCTGGCCCTGGTACCAGACTAACTACAGAGGGTATGCAGCTTTTTGTGTGGAGAATTGACACAGCCTTTTGAAGAGTACGTAGGGCTGGTCCAAGCTCCTCTCTCCCATCCAGCCAGTGATGGGCCAGCCAGGCACACCCAAGCTCCCTATTGTGTGTGACTGTCTAGGAGGAATACAGGAAGGTCAACTGTGAACTATACCCAGACATTTGGCACAGAGACAGGCAGAAGGCACCAAATGTCTAAGGCAGGAAATTGCCAACAACCGTCTATCATTTGTTTGCATATAACTTTATAAAATTAGCATTTTAAAAATTGTAATTTAAAATCTGACTCCAGCATATGTTAGGATTTGTCATTGCAATTCCAAAGGCACCAGTCATGAACTGGTTACCTGTTACTATTTGGAAATAACAACTTATTAAATGTAATAGGGTAAATCCAATGTTAGTCTGTGGGAGAGGTAGGCCTTGCAGTAGCGAAAAACAAATTTAGGAGTTTTACCCTTACCAAGATATGTAAGACTTGAAAGTACATTTCCTATTTTTTAAATACACTGCACCCTGCCCTCTGATCTGTCCAGGGCCTACCCTATGTATTAAAAAGGTTCTCTTGGGCCTTTCAAAAGGTTTATTTTGCCTAATTAAAATGGCCGTGCAAAACTGCAATGGCAGGCCTAAGACATGTTTAAAGGGCCACTTGAGTGGGTAGCAGAATCAGTGCTGCAGGTACACTAGTAGCATTTAATGTACATGTCCCGGGGCATAGGTTGTGCCACTTTACTTAGGGACTTACAGGTAAATTAAAGATATCAATTGGGTATAAGCCAAATCTACCATGTTTTAATGAGTGAGCACTTTAACACTAGTTATCAGTGGTAAAGTGTGTAGAGTCCCAAAACCAGCAAAATCAAAGTAAGCAAGCAGGAAGGTTGAAAGCAAAAAGGCAGAGGGTAAACTATGCCAAGGATTCCAGGTCGGATCAGTATCGAAATATCGAGGGACAAAATATCGAATGATCAAAATATCGAGGGACAGAATATAGAATGCCTATCTACAAACAGGTATATGTTTATGTTTGGATTTATATAGCGCTTATAACCCAGGGGTCTCTAAGCGCTTTGCCTTGGGAACCCATCCTGGCTTTTCCCTGTGAGATAGCCCCTACAGGGCATCCCCAAGGTGAAAGCCAGGCATCCCGCTGCGGGGGGCCGTTGTGGAGATTAAGCAAGCTTAATGCCCAGAGTTGCAGAGTGTGAACCCATGATTAGGTCAGGCACCGAAGCGAGAATTATCGAGTCCGTGGACATTTGAGCTCAAGACCCTGCCGCGTCGGGAATTGAACCCTGGTCCTGGGTCTGACCTCTGCTTCAGGGTCTGCCTGCTCTAACCAGTGAGCCACACTTCTCCACAGTACTAAAATATCGATTCCAAAATATTATGTTAAAATATAGTTAACTAAAATATCGAATTTTTTAAATGTATTAAAAATACTAGAAATGTAATTAAATAAAACATAATTAATATAATGTAAAAAAAGCTAAAAATGTAAAAATAATAAATGAAATGTATTTTTTTAATATACATTTTCTTAATAATATGATAAAATAATTATTAATCTTAATTATAAATATTTAGAACATTTATAAAAATATATTGACATGAATATATAAATAAACATTTTATAAATATAAAAATAAATAAAATATAATAATTAAATTAATTAAAATACATTTTGTATGGTAATTAATAATGAGGGCAACAGTAGTAAAAACGTTGGATAGCATAGGGGTAAAAATTATTATTCCCACTCCAGAGAGTGCAACAGTAGGGAAAACATTGGATAGCGTAGGGGTAAAAATTACTATTCCCACTCCAAAGAGTGCAACAGTAGGGAAAGCATTGGATAGCGGGAGGGTAAAAATTACTATTCCCACTCCAAAGAGTGCAACAGTAGGGAAAACATTGGATAGCTTAGGGATACAAATTACTATTCCCACTCCAGAGAGTGCAACAGTAGGGAAAGCGTTGGATAGCAGGAGGGTAAAAATTACTATTCCCACTCCAGAGAGTGCAACAGTAGGGAATTGTTGGATAGCGTAGGGGTAAAAATTACTATTCCCACTCCAGTGAGTGCAACAGTAGGGAAAGCGTTGGATAACATAGGGGTAAAAATTACTATACCCACTCCAGTGAGTGCAACAGCAGGGAATTGTTGGATAGCATAGGGGTAAAAATTACTATTCCCACTCCAGTGAGTGCAACAGTAGGGAAAGCGTTGGATAACATAGGGGCAAAAATTACTATTCCCACTCCAGAGAGTGCAACAGTAGGGAAAGCGTTGGATAGCAAGGGGTAAAAATTACTATTCCCACTGCAGAGAGTGCAACAGTAGGGAAAGCGTTGGATAGCATAGAGGTAAGAATTACTATTCCCACTCCAGTGAGTGTAACAGTAGGGAAAGCGTTGGATAGCGTAGGGGCAAAAATTACTATTCCCACTCCAGAGAGTGCAACAGTAGGGAAAGCGTTGGATAGCGTAGGGGTAAAAATTACTATTCCCACTCCTAACAGTGCAACAGTAGGGAAAGCGTTGGATAGCGGGGGGGGGGGTAAAAATTACTATTCCCACTCCAGAGAGTGCAACAGTAGGGAAAGCGTTGGAAAGCGTAGAGGTAAAAATTACTATTCCCACTCCAGAGAGTGCAACAGTAGGGAAAACGTTGGATAGTGTTGGGGTAAAAATTACTAATCCCACTCCAGAGAGTGCAACAATAGGGAAAGAAATGATTTAATATTAAAATAAGATTAAATTAATTATCAATACCAATAAAAAAAGAATTTAAAATAATGTTCAATTAATAACAGTTAATTACCAATCAATTTTTTTTATTACCAATTATTAAATTCATTACCAATAAATAATTAATTATCAATTAATTATCAATACATATGAATCAAAATAAATATTAACTTTATTACAATTAGATTACTTCCCACCCAATTCCCCTATAACCCCACAACCCGCTCCTAGTAATAAAAAATACAATTAACATAATTATCAACTAATCAATTAATAACCAATTAATAAAAAGTAATTACCAGTTAATAAACATTAATGACCAATTCATGATTAATTATAAATTAATTATCAATACATATACATAAAATTTAATATTTCATTTACTATAATCAAATTATACACTCACAACCCGCTCCTAATAATAAAAAATACAATTAACAGAATTATCAATTAATCAATTAATACAAATTAATTACCAATTTATAAAATGTAATTACCAGTTAATAATTAATTATCAATCAATTAATTATCAATATATATTATTTAAAATTAATATTTAATTTAATATTATTAAATTACTTCCCACCCTTTTCCCCTATGAACCCACAACCCGCTACGGAATTAAATTACGCAAAAACTAAATTACATAACATTCATTACTTTAAATAAATTAAACATACATTACAAAAATAATACATAATTTTAACACATATACTACCATACATAACACTAAATAAAATTCGATATTATGGGAATCTATATTATAAAATTCGATATTGTGGGGATCTATATTATAAAATTCAATATTGTGGAATTCGATATTTCCTACCCCAATTTCGATATTCTGTCCTATCTATATTTTGATAATTCGATATTCTGTCCATTCTATATTTTTGATTCGATATTCTGTCCATTCGATATTGTGGAATCGATATTTAGGGTGTTCACCTTCCAGGTCTAACAAAGCTCTAGGTGGTTCTACAGAGCTGAGTGCACTTTAACATCAAAGTTGAAGAACTAGAAAATTGGATTACAAATGCCCTGAATTCAATTACACTATAACACAAGAGGAAATCTAAAAGATCCTGCCCCTCGGGTGCGTGGTTTACATAAGCTCTTAGAGATGCTAAAAAGAGCATATAAGAACCTAGAGTGAAAAAGTAGAAGACAGTCCAAGGAGGAGCATAACATAAACTGTAGACTGGCTATTCAAAGCTCTAAACTTCATTAAACTAGCTAAAGTAGAATATTTATTCAAGCCATCACTAACCTTAAAAACCCTACAAGAGAAATGTTCTTGATAGTTAATAGGTTAACTCTGTTTCTTGTGAGCTCACCTTGGTGATTTTGGTTTTCTAGGCCATCTGGCCAACTGCACGATGCTGCCAAACTCTAGAGGTGAACCGTGCTGGTGCTGACCCCCCCAACCCAAGATTGCCTCAGTTCCCTTCAAGCCCAACCTGGCCCGAGACACCTTCTGCTGTGTTGCTGAAACATTTTTGGCATAGCAGGAGGTCAGACTGGTTCACACAATGTCCTCGTGAAGCCTTGTGGGGAGGGCGTAATCAACCAGTGCGTCAGTCCCAGCGTGTGCCTGCAGATAAAGAAAAGTACGGGAGAAATTGCTAACTCGGGAAGGCTCTTTCTGGTCCCCTCTGACTTAAAGCCTGTGACTAGTGTCTGCTCCTTCACTTTTCGATGGCTTGTTGGCTTGTTATAGCTCCAGGAAGGAAGCCGAGCTAACCCATCTTGGCTGCGTATGCCACCACCCCCCAATTAATAATTATGGGGTATATTATCAACAACTAGCGATAATTTTTGTCTCTAACTTGTTTAGAGACAAAAATTATCGCCGCACATCGGCGATTTTTATCGCAGATAAACCTTGCTATTAGCAAGGTTTATCGCAAATGCGATAAAAAACGCCCGCAATGCATGAATATCGCTGAAAAGTCAGCGATATTCATGCATTATCGAGCAAATGCTCTTAGCCATGTTATCCACCTCCCATTGGATAACATGGCTAAGAACTGCTCAGGGCAGGTGTTAGCTTTTGGAGATATTCGCCCTTAGCGCAAATATCTCCAAAAGTTGGTAATAGGAGATAGCGATGTTAGCAACTGTTTCCAGTCGCTAACATCTTGGCACGCCCACTTTGCATATCATTAGTGATAAATATCACTGACATGCAAAGTGGGGCCCATGATGGTCGCTATATCCTATTAGCTGTCGCTAACTGGTGTTAGCGACAGCTTGGTAATAGGGAGATAATTTTATCTCCGCTTTCTTGGCTTTTAAAGCCAAAAAAGCGGAGATAAAACCCCTTGATAATATACCCCTATATTTTTTAGACTAAAACAGAATCTTTCTGTTGATGATGCCTTTTCGAAAATGTTGTGTCCGAACTTCAGTTTTAAAATATTATAACTAAGAACTCCTCTCCATTACCACACTTGTCTTCCTATAGTTGAGTGATGTAGCAGTTATATCTACGGCCAGTTTGTCACCCACCAACCCATGGAAATTCATTATGTTCTAGGACATAGGTAGCCAAACATGTCCCAAAGGGCTGGATCCATGTCAAGATCTCCAGGATATTCATGAAAAAGGCAGTGCTGTGGATGTCATGAATTTGAATACTCATTTTAGGTGATTTTGGGGGCCTTGGGCACGGCATATTTTGAGGCCCTTTGGTCAGAGCAACTTCGAATCCGTTACCTACTTTCAGTTAATTCAAGACCTTGTTTTGCCGAAAAATATTGAATTCTATATGAAAGGTTAAGAAACAGATGCGCACACAAAACAGCTGAAAGCTGAGGCAGCCATGATATCTCCAGCAAAAGAGTACCAAAAGAAATCTAGAACCCGCATTGATAAAGTAATTTGTTTGGTGCTTGGATCTAGATGGTATGTCTTGCAATAACAATACTTTACTTGGAATGTAGAATTGTACCTACTTGTTACTCCTATTGTAAATAGGACAGACTAAAGAAACTGCTTGAAGGTTTAGTGAACTATATGTACTTGGAACTTTAGCTTCATCACTTGGATATATATAATCATAAACACATCCCTCTTACAACTGCAATTATTGCTGCAGTAGGGAAGATCAAAGTAATGCTCCTTGGATTTTTACCATTCCATTGAATGCGTTAACTTCTTTCTAGGTGTTTTTAAGAGTAACCTCTGGCTCTCCTGTGTAAGGTAAATGTGAGAGGGCAAGAGACAGTAAAAGAACAGAGAGGTAAGCTATAGTGAGAAGAGTAAAATGGAGGGAGAATGGAGGTAGAGATAGCGACCTGATAGAGATACAGAGGAGATGGGTGGAGATTTAAAGTAAAGGGTGAAGGTAGGTCGCTAGAAAAATAGATAGAGATAGAGAGATCGAAATTAAACAGGTAGGAAGAGAAATTGAGGTAGGGATACAGGTACCATTTTAGAGTGTGTTAGACAAGCATAGAGCTAAAGATAAGAAGAAAAAAATCTAGAGAGGGGGTACATCACAGGATAAGATAGAGAGCAAGGTAAGGTAGAAAAAGAGACGAGTTAGAGGGATGGAGAGGCAGAGAGAAGCAGAGGTAGAGACGTCATATAGCAAGAACATTTTACAGAGAGGCGAGCCAGGGAGTGAAGTGAAGGATATAAAGAGGGCTGAAGTATAGAGAGTAAAGTGAAGTAGGCAAACAAAGGTGAGGTAGGGAAAGATGAATTAGGTTAAAGAGCAAGAAAAAAAGGGTGAGGTAGAGAAAGCCAGGTAAAGTACTTAGAAAGGAGTGCAAGATAGAGAAAAGTGAGATAATGATAGATGGAGAGAAATGCCCAATTAAAGGAAGAGAGAGTGAGAAATGAGTAAGGCAATGTGAGAGATGGGGTTATGGGAACAATGAAAGAAAGAGAAAGGAGAGATTCGGAAATGAATGGCAAGCTAGTACGAGAGGTTAGACAGTGAAAGATAGAGTTAGAGTGGGGTTATGCCAGGGCCGGCTTTAGGGCAGTGCGACTGGTGCGGCAGCACTGGGCGCTGACCTGTGGAGGGGGGCGCTGTGACCACAGTGGGGAGCTGTGTTTAGCAATATCTTATGATAGGAGAGATATTGGGCACTTTTGCAGTTGGTAGGGAGAGAATCCGAGGAGGTGGTCATGGAACGTAGGGGCGCCAAAAGTGATTGTCGCACTGGGCTCCACCGGCGCTAAAGCCGGCCCTGGGTTATGCAGTTTGAGACATGGGGTAGAGAAGTGTGGGGGAGAGGGAGGGTGTGTACTAGAGGGAGGTGAGGTGTAGAGAGAGAAAGAAATAGACAGACGAGTTAAGAGAGATGAGGATGAGAGAGGTGAACTATTGAGGAGAGGTATAGAGAGGTGAGATTGAACCTGCAGTGAATTGCAGGGAGAGGGGTGAAGTAGAGTGAGTTGAGGTAGAAAAAGGTGATAGATGTGGAGATGTAGAGAGACATTGGCTCATAGAGAGGTAGAAAGCGATGGGTAGAGGATGATGCATTAAAAGAGAGGTGATATAGATGGAGGTGAAATGGAGAGTATTGAGGTAGAGGTGGGGCTAGGGTCATATAGATATAGCAATAGGTAGAGAGAAATAAATGTAAAGAGAGGGATGAATTAAAAGAGGTGAGGTGAAGTAAGTAGAGAACTATGGTACTAATATTGATGAGACAGAGAAAGGTAGGTCGCATGTGATAGATCGACAGAGATAGAGACACGGATAGATACAGAGTTGACATTCATATAACTACAGAAACTTAGTGATTGATGATGCAGAGAGAGAGAAGATTCACAAGATCAAGAGGCAGAGAGAGAGGCATGAAGTAGGAAGAGGTGAGGTTGAAATAGAGGTTAGAGGTAGAGAGAAAGGCGAGGTAGACAGAGGAAGGTAAGAGTAAGTTAACCCCTTGGCTGTGGGGTGTTTTTCCCCGCTGTGCGGGGGGAGGGGGGCCGCACGTAGCACCGCTGTGCTGGTGACAACGGAGCTGCCCTCGTGACGAGCTGAGCTCGTCACACCACACCCGTTTTTCGAACTTTCAGCACAGCGGGGTAATTATCCCCGCGTGCGAACGTTCCAACGGCTGTGACAAGCTCAGCTCGTCATGAGGCAGCTCAACCGTCCCTCGTCAACAGCACACAGGGGTTAAAGGGAAGTGGAAAGAGTGAAAAATAGGGGTGCGCAAATTCATCCGTAGGGAGAGCACCATTTTAGAACAAGTTAATGTAGAGAAAGAGAGGTTTATAGGTACTGAGGGATGAGCTAGGGATAGGTTGTGAGAAACAGACTCAGGGGTAGAGAAAGAAAGAGAAAGAAAGATTCTTCCAATTGCCCCAATCACTTTACCAGGGTTTTGTTTAGCATATGGGTGACGTGGGAAGTCGCCCACTTAGTCCATTCCTTAAGGTATTTCTCAAGACTGACTCAGTCTATCATTCCTCTCCAGGTCACTAAACTGAGTACCATAAGTTGGATAATAGTAACATCTGTTATTTCCTGTGCTTAAAAACAGTTCTATAAGAAAGAAATATTTATTATCGGATACATTTAAATAGAGTCGATGCAATTGGAACTTATTTATAAAGCTACCGGCTATTTCGAAAATATGGCAGGGATCTGCCTCTACTGTACCTACAATGGACATGTCTGGTCTAATGCTCCCTCCCCAAGAGTTTACCATCCTCCTAGGCTGTCCTTCTTATATAAAAGTATAAGTTACCACCCCTCCGCGCAGCCAAACAACAAGTTAACTCCACTCAACCCAACCACCTGTCAACTCCATTCAACCCAATAACTTGTTAACATTTTTACCTAATGCCATTATGCTGATTCGTAAAGTCAAATCCGCTCTCATGTATTCCTGAGAATAAAATTCAGTGGTCTCACATAGCTCTTTTCCATGCAGTCCTTCCTGTGTAAGTGTTCTGATGTGGCTATAGAGTGTGACAAGTAGTTCTTTACAAAAGTTGCAAAAAAAAACTTTGCAATTTCCAGTGCTCTAGTTGATCAGCAGGCTGGCTTCTTTCCTGCCTGGATGTGGGTGAAGCTCGGCGCCGCTGTTCAAGTCTGATGAAGATATAGCTGCTGCGACAGTGTGGGAAAAAAATTGTATTGGGATTTTCTGAACCATGGCAGACCTGCAAATCAATAGAAGATTTCAATTGTCAGCGCAGCCAATCCCTAAACCATGAGGAACATTATTCACTTAGAGTCAAGAAAGAATGTGTTAGAATGACAAACATATTTCCATCCCCTCTGCTTAGTGGTAAAATCAATATAAAGGATTTTGTGATGTGGACTGTTCAAAGAATGCGCCTCCTGATCAACACTCTTTGAACATGCTGCTTACTTTATTCGCTGCAAACTTTGGCAAAAGTGGGAAATGCAGCACAGCACGAGGCACGCTCACAGGAGAAAAACATCTATTTTTGGATTTCGTTTTAAAGTATTTATTTACGATTCAGTACTTTTCTGGAGTTGAGACATGCCAACAACTGATGATCACGAAGGAAGAAACTGCAATCTGATTTAGACAAATGTTTATTAAGTCAATCAGAACAATTCATGGTGGACCAGATGGCATTGTGCAATAAAAATCTTTCATTTGTCATCGGAAATCGTATGTTTAGGAGTTTGATAGGTTAGACACCCGTATGCAATCGGCTATTGAGAATACTTCTGTACTCATTCAGGTGTCACATGTGCGTATCATGCATGCATTAAAATAGCATTCAATGGCCCATATGTATGTATAGTTCTAATAAATGACTAAAAATGAAGAAAATAACCGCAGCATATGGTTTGTCCAGTTCGGCCAATATTGTGTGTGTAAAACCAATAGTATGAAATCATATTTTAAATTCATGGAGTCACTCATATGGAGCTTCAACATCAAAGAACGTCCCCCGGGAAACCATTTCTTTCAGTGTTCCAACTTTTAACACATACGATATTGTGTTCCTAATCCAAATAGAGGGGCTTGGTGAGGCGATTACTTTTTCTAAAACCAATGCACACATTCTCTGTTCCACTATTTGGAAGCTAGTTTAAACCACAACTTTTTGCATGCTTCCTTGAAGACAATTGACCATTCACCGTCACAGATAAAAGGAGAGGCAACACTAATCACAGAGATGGGAAAATACTGTTCTCAGAATAAGAACTGGACATTTTGTTTTTGCTAATTGGGGCTGTTCACACTTGGTTGTTTTCATAAAGAGATCCTTACCAGACGGGCAACTCTTATCAACAGACTTTCATGGATAATTTTTGCCAGGTGATGTTTGAATGATTGGAAAGCTTGTGTAATTTGTGAGTGATGGTGAAATTACTACTTGTCTTTGCATGTCTGAGATATGATAATAAAACCTTCCGCAATGAGTTCAGTATAGATGGGGCAGTGCTTAATTTGCAATAATAAAAAAATGAGTGCCGGTGCCCAGAACTCTGCTCAGAAACCCACATTTAAAAGTTGGTGCTCCTAATGCAAATGTGCTTAGTCTTAAATCAACCTCCTGGCTCTTCCATCCACATCAGACATTCCCTACCCTTTTATCTCACTCACACATGTTTCTGCTTTCTCCCTGTGCAGTCGGTTCTATATTTCTCTGCCTACTTCTTTCCCCTTTGTGTGTTTTTCCCTCTCTTGCTCGCAGTCGATGTCTCATGAGGAGAAATAGGTGCTGGTCCCCTAGAATGAGTACTGGTTGGGCCTTATCGGCCATGCTTGTGTGTGTTGAGATACAGTTTGTCAATAACTTGACTGTTGGTGGTAGAGTATGTTGCTACTCTTGAGTTGGGGGTGGCATGGTTGTTAATGTATGGCATTGCTTGCTGTGTATGTTGCAAGGAATCCGGTTGTTAGTGTGGCTGTAGGTGTTCTGTTGGGATATTTGTATCTGGATCAGAGGATGAGAATAAAATTAGTGGCGCGGGGAGGAGACATATTATGCTGTACCTTGAGGATAAGATGCATGGATTCTAGCCCATGTCCTTTCTAGTCCTAAAACCCCCGAAAGGATAGCTGGCATCGGACTTGCTGTTTGCAGCCTTCACACTTTGTTAAGATTACTTCCTAAGGCACTCTAGGCAAAGATGCATAGTGTCTCATTTGACTTCTGTCTACTTCTAAGTTGCTTTGAAGAAGACATATGGCTTCTCCCAATGCCAACAGAGATAGTGGTGTTTTTGTTCCCCTCATGGCAGCTTGCTATGTGTGAGCAACAACTGTTTAAAACACCTTCTTGGTGCCCTATTCTGTTTCAAGAATATGGGTCTTTTAGGCGTTTGAGAAACTATACTCTCATTAGATCACGTTTTTGCTCAAGCTATTGCAGTGCTGGCTGGCCATGGTCTGTGTTGGACGTTTTGGTCCTCTTCGTGATGTTTACTGGTATCTTTCCTCTGGATGCAGATTGTCTTTGTTGTAAAACAGGGCGATGTAATGTAATTGCATGATCTAAATATGCATAGATGCTTCAGATGGCGATCATCATTACACAATAATAACATCCACTAAACATAAAAGAGAAGCAAACGGTAAAAAGATGCACATTGTTCTACAAAGAGAATACTCTAGTTTAGGGAGCAGTGAGCTGTTATTGAAACCTGCCCAGCAAAGATGTGTGGATTCAGATCCTGCAGTTGTTTCTCTGCGCCTCATTTGAATCTCTTTACAGTCCTGCGAATACGAAAATAAGATGTTTTCATCTCTAAATGAAAGATTCCTGGAGCCTAGCTGCATCATTTAATCTTTCCCAATTATGACAATAGCCTCCTGAAAGGCGTGCATTCTCATGACATCAACAATGAGCAGCGGATCAATACGCGCAGCGCTTACCGCTGCCCACATAATGTATCTGAGCTCTTTATGCGCATCGCACTGCCAAGGCTCTGGCTTCAAAGCCGCCATGCCTGGGCAGGAACAAAAAAAGAGGGGCAAAGTCACTTTGGTCAGCCTCATGGATTTTTCTCGCATTGGTTGTACCGTTTTTGTAACAATTAAGGAGAAGAGCCAGTAGGGCTCTTTCTGATGTTGTCCTTGAAGCTTGAAGACTAGACAGGGAACATTAACTAAGATGGAATGGCTGCCCACAGAGAACATCATGCAAGCATTCTAAATAAAGATATTCAGAATGCATTTCTAATATTTCATTCCCTGATTTCTATCACCCCAGAACAATGCACGTCAACTCAATTGAAGTTGCCAACTCATAAAAATATGTATAAGATCTGTCCACACTGCCTCGTTGACACAACACTAAACTCTTGTAACTCCAGCCAGATGTTTTTGCAGGGCCTGAGTCAAAAACTTGACTGCACTTTTTCAATGTTTTCCATTCGGCATGAGCACTGTCTTCGAAGTGTAACATTAAGTATACTCCAGGGAGAGCGAAAACACTGTGGCTCAGGTGTCTAGCAGTATGGACTTATTTAGTTAGCTCATTTTTATTTAACTGCAAACTTGCTTTACAATCTATTCATTCTTTTTTCATCAGGAAAGCGTGGCACCTGTGTTCATGGACAGAGACTATCACTAAGATTCATCAAAGTGAAATCGGCTCGCAAAGGGCCAGATTCTGAGAATCTGGCCCTTTGCAAGCGCAATTTTTGCATTTGGGATTCATCATCCCAAATGCAAAAATCGCAATTATAGAATTCACAAATTTGCGAGGAATTGCATTTAAGGAATCTCTATTTGAGATTCCTTAAATGCAATTCATGAAACATTTAAAAATTGCGAATTCGGAAATTTGGTCCGCTATTTACCGCGAAGTCAAACCTCGTGGTTAATAGCGGAAACATGTGTGTGCGTAACACCAGCATCCAATGTCATTTCAGGGGTGCAACAGGATGTCCATTGGACACCCCTTCACCCTTGAAATCGCAAAATCAAAATGCGAATCGCTAATAGCGATTCGCACATTGATATGTCTTCCCATTCATTCCTATGGGCCTTTAGGCCCATAGGAATGAATGGGGAGTTATTCCTTATTTGCGATTAGCAATTAGCTAATCGCAAATAAGGAAGCTGTAGGAATCGCAATAAATATTGAGATTCCTACATGAATCCCGTTTTGCGAGTCTGTAATAGCGACTCCTTATTATTCGCTATTACAGACTCGAAAAACATGCCGATGATGAATCTGGCTGTATGTCCCTCGAAAGCCATTGCTAGGTTGCTGAATGAAGCACTGCTGATCTGGTGAACGCATTATCGATGTACACCGCCTGGTTGTATTTGCGGTTTGATAATGTACACCACACCCTGGACAGTTATCTGCGTGCTTTTGTATGTAAATTGTGTTCCAGAGTCAGGCAAGTATTATGGAATAACTGAACAAACAAAATGAAAGAACAGAATCTTACAAGTAATCACCTCATCAGCACTTTTTAACTTCTCACCTTCTTCAGAAAATGAGATGAAAAAATTACATTAGTATCTATCTACGTCACATACACACAGATGCCAAGTCTTTATGCAGATGAATAATAGCAGCAGTAGATATACAGGCCAATGTAACTTATTCGCATGATAGTAAAGAAAGTGCGTTTTTAGATGGAGCCATCCAGGCCCAAGAAATAACAACAACCATTGATTTCTTCGACCTTCAGGCGCCCTGTCTGTAAACCAGTTGTTCTGTTCCTGTAATCGTGGCCCAAATCTGCAGTGATAACCAATAGATTGCAGAGATACGTCAGTTACTTCCTAGATGCATGGATAAAAATGTCAAATGATGAGGGCCACCTCGATCCTCAGTCAAGCAGAAATTGAAGGCTCTAAGGTCAGCCTAGGTGCACGAATATTTTAATTTGTGGGTCACAATTTCCAAGATTCTGATCGCCATACTCGGGATTTGTGGATGTTTTCGATAGCTAAATCTGCTTCCTTCAGAAGCGAACTACTGTAGTCTGTTTTGGGCTGGGGAATTGCTGTTACTGGGACAGTAATCGGTTAAGGCCATGCAAAATGCTAGGTTCAATCAACAAAGAAAAAACTCTACGGGCATTCCAATTCATGTTCTTGACCATTGCTTCCTTACAAACACATATCAAACATGTGTGGTTCAATTTTAGGAAAATGATATGCAACATACTTAAACTTTATGAGGCACTTGGCGAAAAACAATGTCTTAGTGGAATACATTTTTACACATTTCTATTTACCACTGCACAGATCAGCTATACTCCATCTGCAAGAGTGAGTATAGGCGAAGAATCTTGTATTGAAGTCTACAGATGAAAGGATTCACATGCTTACTCCCTGAAATAGTGGCTGAAATCTGTGATACTACATCCCTTCATGGCAGGATACTTTCTCCTCTTTTATTTAATATCTTCATGCACACTCTGGCACAACTGTTAGCAAGTGGGTGAAAAATTTTATTTGTACACAGAAGACACACACTTGATCTTTGGGGTTGTGAAGGACCGAACTAATGCTTTCCTAATTCAGAGTCTGCTTCTAGTATGCTCATGGATGTCACAGAACTGTTTGAAATTAAATCCAGCAATGAGTGAGCTGCCAATTACTGCTTGGGTCACATGTTCCCTGCATTCTCTGACCTGGCCTTCATTAATAGACCCTGCCCCCCTGCTGCACAACAACTTATTATTGGGGAATCTCTCTTGATGCCAGCTTATATTTGACCCTGCTTTCACGATCTCAAGCATCGGCTGTAGGAAAGTGCCCTTTGTGTATGGTCACCCGCCCACTTTTTGCTTCAATACTGATGATTGTGACTGAAAGTGCACTGAAGCCTGCTGCCCGGGCCACAGTGCCAGTGCTCTCTCCCTAAAACTGTTAGGTGCAAATTAGCATCCCCAATTGACAAGGACTTTACCCCCCTTAAAAGTCCCTAGCATATGATACCAGTGGTACCCAGGGCATGGGTGGTGAGGGGTCCGCAGGGCTTGCAGCACCGTTTGAGCCACACTGAGTGACCTGAGTAAACTACTGATGGCAGGTCTGCTATCGCAGGCTGCAGCAACTGCATAAACTACTTCGTTTCAACCTTGCCCTCACCATGTGTTGCAAAGTCAATGCACTGCTTTTAATATATGTCATTCACCCGTAAGGAAAGTCTCCTAAGCCCAAGATGGGCTTAGGAGGTTAAAGGTTATTAAAGGTGTGGGCATGTAAGTGCAAGCTTATATTTCCCTATTGTGTCCTTTTCCATTAAAGTGCACAATAAGTTGTGGACAGTTCATGGGATAACATGACCTGACACCTGAGCAAAGCTGAGATTGGCAGCTTAATTATGATACCACCTAAATATGTCATGTTTGGTATCAAACAACATGCCTTCTCACCCCTGCCACAAATCTCATGTCGAGTGCGATGTGGCATGCACCCAGGTGGCTATCTTAGAGGTTGCCAACCTGGTTGCCCCAGCCTCTATGTGCTCTGGCTGGCAGCCCATACTTGCTGCCACCGAGACAGGATTCTGATCTCCTGATAGGCAGTGGGATCACTCCCAGCAGTTGGGAACAAAGGCCTGGGAAGGATGGAGGTCACACCTCCTCCCTCCCAGGAGAGCTAGTGAAGTGGCACATCAAGGCAGCGAACTTCAAAGACTACACCAGCTCTGATATGCATCAGGGCTGACTCCCAATGGAGGAAACAGCCCTCACCCTGCCCCAAGCACATATGAACCCGAGCAGGCAGGAAATTAGGTATGCCAGAGGTGTACACCCCTAGAAGGCTAGCCACACCTCTAGGGTGGCCTGCCTGGTCTGTACAGCTAAGGGAGACTTCTGCCAGTATTTCTACCACTTTTAAAAGTGGTAGAAATTGTGGGTTCTTAGTATAAAAGGTGACCCACACCCACTGATGAGGTCACCTCAGGGACGGATTATCCGCTTGGGCAAGCAGCCTATTGGCCACTTGCACCCACACCCCTAACACTGCACAATCTAGAATTTAAGGGCCACCCCTGACACCATAACCTCAGTTTTCAGTCAATCTGCATCAAAGAGGGCAAAGAAGAGAACCGTGTCTGCGACAACAGGACTTGCACAAACCAAAAGAGGGATATCTGCACTTGTGACAGTGCTCCTGAACTGCCTAATTGAGACTCATCCTAGGCTAACTCATGGTTCCCCCAGACAGAGGGAACCCTGTGAGAGCCTGAAGCACCCCAACACCCTTGTACTAGTGGCACTAGTCCCCTTCCAACTGCAGATAAACAACCCTCTGGATCCAAAGAATCGCTGGACATCGGACCCTCCAAGGTATCACCCAAATCCAGATGGTCTAGTTTATTTTGGGAACTGTAGTACTGCCTTCTATGAAGTTACAGGCAGTTACCGTGTTCCCCGGACCACAGACATCGAAGTATCTTTCTCCAAAGTTTTCCACTGCCAAGGCTTGTTGGTTGCTAGTCTGGCCACTGACCTTTGCACTCGTTGCTGCACCTAGAGGGAACTCCTTCAAACCTTCAACCGACATTAGCAACCACCCTGTTGTTGTGTTTTTGCATCTGGTTCCCCGCAGCACAGCACAAGCGGTAAAAAGCACCTCTCTTGCTGCTCCCGTTGAGCACCAAGGACAGCCAGGACAACTCTGCACCCAGGTTCCACAGGCCAGGTAAAATTAAACTGACTGTCGTGGCTTGGTCCTGGGACCCACATCACCTTTACCCTCCTTCGGTTCCACGCAACTTGACCTGCAAGTGACCGTTTGTCATTACCACTTTTTCCCATTGACCACAATGTAAAAGTTCTGCAGTGTTGAATTGCTGTGATTTATGTTTTCTTCTAAAATCCATAGGTCCAGTTATATGTCTCTGATCATGTTTGTTTTGGTGTCTAAATTAAGATAAACATACACTTTATTTTTATATACCAGTGTCAGAGTTCTATCAAGTGATGTCAAATTACTTATCATCCATGTTGGTAGTCTGGAATGTTTAAGATGTTCCTCCAGTAAAGCCTGACTGCTCTTTGCCACAAAACCTGGACTGTGCTAAGAATTTATTATTGTGAATCCAAGGACCATCGTAGGGTTCTGTGAGAATATTGCATGGCGAAACCTAACCAGGCTCACCACATAATACTCAACTGTTTTACATCTTCTTTTTTCATTTAAAATCTCCGTGAAATACTCTGCCCGTCATACAATATAGATTTAATGTTCATCTGATCAGTACATATGTTCAATCTCGATTAAGGCTATGGCATTCTTATCAGCCCACAACAAATCATTGAAACAATGCCACTGCCCGGTTTATTTGAAAGGTTCCAAAATACCAAAATATTTCATAGGCTTCTGGTCCATTAAAGATTTATTTTCAGCTCATTTTATATTAAGCTGTTTTTCAAAACTTCTTGCATTTTTATTGCGTGAAAATTATGTTGGGACAGGCACCTCCTGAGTTGAAGGTCGAATGATAAGTTTCTTCTCAAGACCTGTAGAACTAGAACTGTCACCTTGGGCAACAGCCCCTTCTCAATTGCAGGCAGTAGGAAGAATACTTCTCTTCAACATTGGCGTAACATAGGCCACCACAGCACCTGTGGTGCGGGTGGGGGAAAAGCTCCAGGAGGCTCCCTCAGCACAGTACCTGGGCCTGAGAGCTCTGGACTGAGTCCAGAGAGGAGCCCATCCATGTAGTTTGCAGAGGAGTATTCTCAAATTTTGTTACTCAAGTGCTTTACAATGATCCATTATTTCGAAATCTTTGCTTGTTACACTTGAAAACATATTTGTTCTTCAGTTAGCTGTGCCGCTGTCTCTATAGGTTATTATAGTACCAAGAAACGTTGGTGTACTGTCGCTGTATAAGTAACTTTTACATAGCATACCATGCTTTGACTTTGAGTCATACCTCATCAGCTGGTCTGTTCAGCTCTCATTTATGTTACTTTCACCCACCACAGCATTCAGCAAAGGGCAATGGCTCAGCCCATTGCAGCCACTGGTTCTCTTGCAATGTGATTGGCATAATTGTGCCTGTTCACGTGCACATCCACTTCAAAAGAATGGTGTATCAGTGACAGGGCTGGTACACCATATATTTTCCTTATCAATACTTTTTATTTTGCATTCATTATCTTGTTTTTTAAATCCTTGTGTGTTTAAAATAGGTATACAGGTTTCTGCAATTCAAACCCAATATCCCCTTTCTTTGTGCAAATAAAAATCATATTTTCCCATTAGGTACATAACAACAAAAAGCATCTCTACACCTGCATTATGTACATGTGCCTGCTAGGAAATTCTGCCACTGTTCAAATAAAATTATATGCAATGGTTATTTTCTTAATTTAAAATGTGTATTGTAATCATATGGCTGCCACAATTGGATGGAGTCTCTTTTCTTCTGTTTATTTTTGTAGCACATGCAATTGCATTTGCGTGTAATTTGTTTTTTAAAAAATTGACCATTGCACCAACACACCGAGGCCAAAACTATTAGATTTTTGCATTTTTTTGTCTTTTTAAAATAATATACTTATTGTTTTTTTGTCTTAATCACCATTTGTGCTAGGTTTTTGTGTTGTTAACACTGTTAATGAAACAGCAAGAAATATCATTTTTTAAGGAAACATGATTTTTAAATCTATAAAATGTAAAACGTCTCCATTTAGAAATAGTGCCTGAGTTTAACATGTGCTTAAACAGCATCGGACTAGTGAAGTAAACATCATTGCAATGGTATAATATTTCGAATGACATATGCATGAAACATATGAGGACGGTGTACTAAACTGAAAATGGATTTGGACATTAACAGTGAACAACAGCACAGCTCGACAATGACAGATATCAGAAACATCAACTGCCCAATGATAGAGAGAGCTGCGAGAAACAACAAATGCCTACAGGGCCAGTGAAAGTTATTTTGTTGTAGACAAAATGTGTCTTTTTGAGCAATTTGTGAAACAGATTATACACCCAGGCCTTACTGTCCTAGACAAAGGGTGATTTGGGCTCACTTACATAAAAGTTAAATGTTGAAAGCAGGGTTCAGTACCTGCATCACAAAGGCATGCTATTTAATCCTTTGTTTATCTTTGGTGAGGCCTGATAAGGGGTGTGAGACAGCCATAAGCCAGCAGAGAACAGTCAGTGTAGTGTTTAATGCAGTGTCTGAGGGCCTTCGTTTAATGGAATTAATGGCCCATTTCAGGGTGATAATTGCTTTGTGTTCCCATTTGACTTTTAAATGCACACTCTCAGTCTCTTTGTGTGTGGCAGGAAGGAAGCATGTGTGCGAGCACACCAGTGCACACCTAAGAGAGAACATAGCTCGCAACGCTCCGCAAACCAGGATTTAAGGTACTTTGTTCAGTGTCCCTGTAGCCTGCCTGCACACCATCACAGTTGGCCTGAAATTGTGACTTTGTCCCGGTCTGGCGTGACCAGATCTCCACAGTTGGAACTTTGTGCTTTTTGGTACTAATATTACTAAAATCATAAAGCCTTCATATATCCTTTTCTACTGATTGGATGTTTGTCATGTGGGTCTTGTTTTATGTATTAATATTTACTCTAGTTTTCTGAATCTGTTGTGAGATACTTTTTGTGGTGCGTTTTTCACGGTGTTGCCATTTGAACTGTTGTAAAAATGCTTTACTCATTGCCTCTGAGTTAAGCCTGACTGCTCTGTGCCAAGCTACCCAAGTGTTGAGCACAGGTTAATTTTAGGGTTCCCTTGTGACTGCACCCTGAGAAGAATTGTGGTTGCTGCTTGAAAAGGGTTTCACACCCTTCAACCAGAAAACTAAATTTCCTAGAGTTAGTCTTAACTAACGTGTTTCTGGGAAAGTTTGGGTGGGGGGGGGGTGAAATTCTTGAAGGTAAAAAATAGAGACATCTTGGTTGCAGAGAGAGTTGTGTTGTTAAGAGGGAATTCTGTGAGAAGCAAAAATGATGACAAATTATTATAAAAATATCATTAGTATTGTTCTAAACTCTGGTTGACCCTTTCTGTTTGCCCGTTACCCTGAGGGTGAAATCCAGAAGAGAGACTTTGGTTGATGTTTAATGATGAACAAACGGCCTTCCAGAAAGGAGAGACGTATTGAGACTGTCTATCAGAAATAATCACACTAAGTAATCCATGCAATCGAAAGATGTTAGAAATAAATATCTTGACTATTTATGGAGCAGATGGAATAGTTTGAAAAGAGTTTAAAATGTGCCATCTTTGAAAATATATCTCCTGTGATCATTATTATTTGGTACCCATTACAAAGAGGTATGTCCTCATAACACCTATTTAGATAGTATACCAAGGACTAAATGAGGTTGAAGAAATCCAAAATGTTTGCTATGAATGACTTTATTTTATGCACAAACAGGACAGGATCAAACATTTTCCTTCATGTCTTGATGAACTGTTGGCCACCAAAAAAAGTTTAACTGGCTTGTTGGCTATTCTTACATTGCATAATTTGGTGGAACTGGACATCTAATGGTCTTTTCTTATTTTCAAAGGTTCATTAGTTCCATTTAAGAGATGTCTCTATTCCCCACAAGCCTTTCTCATAAGTAAGAATAATCTTTCTAGATCATGTGACAGATAGAATACATGATGTTCTAGATTGCTATCGGACTGAATCAGTAATAAAATTCCTCCGGTTGCACTTTTCGGGGCATCAGTCTTAATGACAAAAACAGTAAAATGAAGTTGCCTAGCAGATACTATGTATGCATTCATTGCTGCACCTTTGACGTAAAAGCATGGAGTCTGCTAGCTTTCCGGTATTATCCATAGGCATTACTTTCTGGAGTGTCTTGATGAAAAAGGGTTCAGGCAGATCAGGTCATTATACCCCTTTTCTAGGTTTGCCCGGCGTTTGCCCGGCGTTAGCCACTTCTCACCCAACTCACGATTACCAAATAAAGAGGCAGGCGCTGGAGACTGGAAGGCAGGAAACAGGAGTTTATTTCCGACGGAACAGAACACGTCAAATCAGACAACAGGGTATCTTCTCGAGGTGCTCTAACAAGTTTCTCTACGGCTCTGTCTTTTATACACAGGTTTATGATGTACAAACATTCCTTATTGTAATAAAGACACTTTGAAGTATGAAAGGCATGTTTGGAATCCCAGCTTCAGGCCTATTCCCATACCAGTCGCTCTGATGTTGTTTTCCCCTCCCAAATGTAACATGTGATTGTAATCTGCAGCCGGACGTCCCGACAGGACACGAGGGCAAGAGGGGGTGGTCAGATCTAAGGTTGGGCAGGCGATAAGATCACGTTTCGCTATGCGGGGCCGGAGGGGGTACATCCACGAGACCTAGTTTTATGATATGGGACTGGGTCGAGAGGCCAGGTGTAGCCGGGGGGGGTCATCAGAAGAGAGGAAGGGTGTTCCTGGGAGGAATGCAGGGGTGTTGGTCAGATCTAGGGGTGTGAAGGCCTTGATTAATCACCGCTCCTCTGATGTGAGGCGAGGTCCTACTGTAGGGAGCAATAAACTGCATCTGTTGGACTAGGTGATGGCCTGGGATCAGGCCGGGCACTCGGGCAGGGAGGAAGAGGTTACCAAAAAGGGCCTGTTCTATGGGTAGGATGAAAGAGCGAGGGGGCAGGGGTTCAGCACGGAGACAGGGTCGTGTTTAGTGGTGCGTTTATGGCCCGAACAGGAGAGACCGGGGGCTGTCGGGGCGGGGGGGAGGGATACTTGCGAGGCTGGGGGGAGAGAGAGAGGGAGAGAGGCTATTGGCAGTGGGCAGAGAGGTCATGACACACAAAATGGCTACTATCTATGTTCGTGATGGGGCCTAAAAAGGGGACAAGATGGCGGGGCCACTGTGCCGTGACTTTCGCTTTACCTTCAACAGTGGCGAGGGTGAACACAAATGAACGCCGCTTATGTACATATACATTGTCATTTTCCACAGTCGCCGCTTTTTAACATAAGTTAGGTCATTTGCGTGTTTATCATAGCTGACGGGGTGTACATATAGTCGTGTGTTGTCAATGGAATAGCGTTTGTCAATACTGGTGGATTTGCATATAACCGTGTGCAGTTGATGCGACATACGAGGTGGAATACATATAAATATAACCGATGAAACATTTTACAGGCAAAAAGTGGTTGAGGGAGGAATTTAGTCCAATACAAGCAATTAGTCAAGGGGGTGTAGAAAGTTCCAAAAAGGGGGGGGGGGTCTTCGTTACGGTGTCCCCCTTTTTTTTGTAGCGAGCCATCACTGGTAGGCTCTGGTAGTTCGTTTTCTTCCGTTGGCGCTGTTGAGCACCGGCGGTGGAGCTATAGGTCCAGCTCAAGTCCTTCTTTACACGTCGCAGGGTGTGATCTGTCCTTTGCCGTTAGGCCACAGTCCTGTTTCCTAACTAATCTCTTTTAAGGGTGCCTCTTGCTGGGCACCTGCATTTCTTTCTCGGGGTCAAAATCCACGTGGAAAGGATAGAAGGGGTTTTGTCGGATAATCGAGGGAGGAGAGGGCGGAGTGGGACCGGATCGTTGAGATGGACCAAGGGAGCAAAAGGGTGATGCGCAGGCAGGTCCATCAATCGGGCTCAAAGGGGCTGGGACTTCTGGCACGCGTGGGTCAACAAGTAGAGGGCTTCAAGGCAGCCCTCCATTCCTTCGTTTTCTGCGTTTGAGAGTGGTGCATCGTCCCGCGTCCCGTTGCTCTGCGGCTCCATCTTAGGTCGAGGCTACACGCGCCTCATGATCTGTGGCCAGGCTGTGCGTCACGTCCAGCCCCTCTCCTCCGGTGACTGTGTATCCTTGAATGGGCACAAAACAGGTTTTAGCGAACTGGCAAGAGAAGGCATTTATACATTTCAATTCCGTCCCAGATCTAGGTAGTTGGGGGTACGTTTCATCGGTCACGGTCAGGAGTTATCACTGTGGAGCATGTATACAGGCATGTCTACTGAGTTTGTACTAAGTCTATTTGGCGTTCATTCATGACGTATGTGGCTTTCTGACCCTAGCCCTGGCAGTCTTCTATCAACGTGAGAGAGAGGGATAGTGGCTAAACATTCTTTTCTCGGGGGGGGGGCAACAGTTAATCGGGGTCATTAGTTATACTTCGTGTTATGGAGCTGGGGCCAATCGGGAGAAAACGGGGACGTTTTGGACATCCGTACTTGGGTGCAGAGGGGTGGGGCAATCTGGGCATTGTTTCTAACGAGCTGAGAACAGAAAGCCACTGACATATAGTCCTCCTGTAAGAAGGCCAGATTAGGGGACTTCAGTCGTCTAACCTGTCCTTTCCTTCATAGCCAATTCAAGTTCCATCATTTTACAGAAAGGAGAGGTAGTAATATGGCAAATTACAATTGTTTTAGTTTCTGTCAATTTGCCGAACACCTTTGTGTTCGAAAACCAATTAGGCTCGTGCCGGCGGGGCACAACGTTACCACACAAAGGAAGAGGGAGCAGGGGTCGTCCGCATTTTAAATGAACTATTCGGTACACGTACAACATGAAGAGAGAGAAAAAGAGAGAGAGTGAGAGAGAAACGTGTACAATAATAGGCCATTTAATGCGCACACAACACAAAACTGTAGGGGTCATGTTATATAGAAACACAGACTGAGGGACAACGTAAATCCATATACTACGTACACATGAATTCAGGCGGGGGGGGGGGTACATGTATTATATACAGAACTCAAGACAACACATAGAATAGTACTTGGCCAAAGATATTTCCTCCTGCATGCTGCGCATCCTTAGTATCCTATTTAATTCGCTTGGCTGTCTTTTGCTGTTGGCCTCGGTTGCAAATACTTACACTTTCGTCAATTGTTCGGGAACTAACCTGTTATCCAGTATTAGGGGTGTCTTTCATAGATTCACATGCCTGAATCATTCCCCGTCGTCGAGACGGGAGCCTCCGGTATATAACAAAGTAATGTCCTATAGACATACATAAAGAAAAATAGGCCTAAGGGCCTCACCTTAGTAGCCTATCCTTGTCCTTATGCAAAAAGGACCAAACTCTTAGAGCCAGCCAATCAGCTATCACCTCCTTCTAGAACCTTCCCTGCTGGAGCCTCAGTCTCTCAGATTTTCTACCGCACGTTGTGCTAGGGAGTCTCCAACCTGAGCTCTCCTCAGGATCTCTTCTAAACCTACTTTATTCACTTGGAAACAGGATTACTTTCTCAAATTCTCCAACTGGGATATATAAGACTCTTCAATTGCAGTAAGTGCTGTCTTTCCTTGCCATTTTAAGGAATGTCTGGATCCCAGAAGAAAGCCCTTTTCAGGGCCTGCTCTTCATGTGGGAAGAAAAGGCTCCATGCGGAGGACAAGCACGACCTGTGCCTATACTGCCTTTACTCAGACCACGTCCCTAAGGATTGTAAGATCTGTCGCTCTTTCCCTAATAAGACCTTGAGGGATAGAGAGGGCCGACTTCTCATTTGGCTGGACAGGCTCAAACAGAGGGATAATGTGGAGTCCTCAGAGGGCAGCTTCTCCATGACTTCGGACGTCTCCCTCAAGAGGCCAAGGGGGGACCCCCCTGGCCCCTCAGACACTCCTCCTATGAAGATGCATAAGAATTCTTCAGAGGCCAAATCTACAACCTCCTCAGTGCTCTCACGCCTTTAAGAAGCCTGCGCACTCATCCACCAAGCCTACGCCATCTTCCACGCAAAAGAAGGCTGTGACGCCACTCGCCGTCTCCACAACGACGACGACGGTGTCGACGACGACGGCGTCGTCAGTCCTCGCATCGACGACGACCACTCCATCATCATCGTCGGCAGGTAGGCCCATCACATCTGTCATACTGCTGAAATCGTCGTCGTCTAAAACACCATCGTCGACGAAATCGGGGCCGTCGACGACGACCCCGTCGACGAAGAGCTCATCGACGTCAAAATCGGGGTCGTCGACGATGACACCGTCGACGAGGAACCCATCGTCGACGACGACCCCGTCGACGAGGAACCCATCGACGACCAAGCCAGGGACGTCGACGACGAGAAGCCCGCCGTCGACGGAAGGCGCGTCACCGAGACCGTCGACGACGAAGACGTCGACGAGGAATGAATCGTCGACGAGAAATGAATCGTCGACGAGTGCATCGTCGACGAGGACGTCGTCGACGACCGCGTCGTCGACGAAAACATCGACGACGACAAAAATCTCGTCGCTTGAACCCCCGTCGACGGAGAACATGCCGTCGACGACGAAACCGTCGACGGAAGGGTCGTCTACGACCAGGGACAACGCGGACCCGTGGAAGAAGTCCAAGCTAGTGGAACCGTCGTCATGGACGCAGCCTCCGCCGACACCACCGCGCAAAGTGCCAAAGAAGCTGATCACGCCCGAAACGACCTCCCCGAGCAAAGTGCAGAGCCACTTACCTTCTGATTTTCTCCAGAGTGAAGACTCGGAAGAGGAAACAACAACTCAAGCTATGTCCATCTCTGACCTCCACGTGAAATGCCAAAGCACTGATGAGGAACAGGAGGAATTTACCTACCAGGAACACTCTTTCCGAGCGCAGGTACGGACGGAAGTGACCCGTATGGTGTGCCTTCCGGTGTCCATCGTGGATGACCTTAAACATCTCATCCGAGACTACAAGCAGCGTTTCCCGGAGGCACGGGATGCTGAGAATAGGGGCCCAACGCCGGTGACATCTGCTCCACCGGCAGCCCCACAACAGACGCGACCACGTCCGCAGGCCTCCCATGAGGCAGTCTCACCTCAAGTAGTGGAATCCTCGGAGGAGGAAGCGGAGGAAATGGAAGAAGGCGAAGTCCCTGAGGGTCGCACGGATCAGGACGACGACGACAACGACGATGAGTATGTCGCGCCCTCCCCAGGTTCACCCCAACCACGCCAATCGAATTCTCCGCCAGTGGACATTGGCGGGTTCCATAAGTTAATGGAGAAGCGTGGCTTAGTGGTTAGAGGCGGCAGACCCGGAAGCTGAGATCGACCGTGGACCAGGGTTCGATTCCCCGCCTCGGCGGGTCTCGGGCTCAAAAAATTCCACGGACTCGACAATTCTCGCTCTGGTGCCTACTCAACTAATGGGGTCACACTCTGCGACTCTGGGCAATAGCTTGCTTAATCTCCACTACGGCCCCTCGCGGCGGGATGCCTGGCTTTCACCTTGTGGACACCCTGCCAGGGTTTCTCACAGGGGAATACCAGGACGGGTTCCCTAAGCAAGCGCCGGGACGCTTACGGGCAGCCGTGCGCTTTACAAGTCCAATACATTTACATTTACATTTACATTTACAATGGAGCGGGCAGCGAAGCGTTTCCACATGGAAATGGAAACAACGGAAACAGAATGTTTCTTATATGATTTTAAAGAACAAACAAAAAAGATCACTAAATCAATTCCGATTATTGAATTTCTCTGGGACCAGGGAAAGAAACTGATGGCCACGCCGGCGTCAATACCTGCGGTTATCCCACGTCTGGACAAGAAATACAAAGCTCCCTCCAAGGCGGCTGTTTGTTTCAATGGGCACCCAAAACCTGATTCAGTGGTGACCCAGGCAGCTCATAAGAATTCCCGCAACCCTTCCTCTCCCTTGTCAGCACCACCGGACAAAGAGGGAAGAAAGTTGGATACCATTGGGAAACGGTTCACCACTACGTCAGCCATGACTATCAAAGTCGCCAACTCTATTGCCCTGTTAGGACGCTATAATCGCCAACTGTGGGAGGACATGGTACCTTATTTGGCGGAGCTACCAGATACGATGCAGGAAGAGGTCAAGGCACTGCTCTCGGAAGGTCAAGCCTCGGCAGCGGAAATCATAGATTGTGCCATAGATGGAGCCATGACTGGCTTTCGCCAATTGGCTGGAGCAGCAGTCCTGCGGCGCCAGGGCTGGCTTAAGGCTACCTCATTTAGGCAAGAAGTTCAAACAAAGGTGCTAGACATGCCCTTCGACGGCCAACATCTTTTCGGAGCCACAATTGATGAAGCGCTCCAGAACATTAAAAAAGACACCGATACGGCTAGAGCACTAGGTACGCTGCAGGCTAGGAACCAGTCCTTTCGGGGCAACAGGTCCAGGGGTCAGCCCTCATACAGGGGGTCCTTCCAAAATAGATCCTCCTATTCATACCAGAATAAGTCGCAGTATCCACAGAAGCAACAGCAGAACCGCCAAACTTCCTATGGACGATCGAACTTCCGAGGAAAGAACCAGAGGAGGGGCACTGGCGGCCGCCAGTGACCGATTACTCCGGCCAGTCCAGCAACAATATCCCTCATTCAAAATTGGAGGAAAGTTGACCCATTTCCTACAGAATTGGCATCTCATAACCACAGATCGGTGGGTCCTACAATTGATAAGATTCGGCCATTCCCTGGAATTCATCACCATCCCACCTCCAACACCGCCACGCAAACTGCCACACAAACATCTACGGCCGTTGCTCCTGGAAATATCCGCGATGTTGAAGAAGGGAGCGATCGAGCTGGTCCCACCATCTCAAAGAGGACAGGGATTCTATTCCCGCTTCTTTCTCATTCGCAAGAAGGGGAAAAAGTGGAGGCCCATATTGGATCTCAGAGCCCTCAACTCTTTCCTAAAGAGTCAGTCGTTCAGGATGGTGACGCTCCAAGAAATTCTGGGCATTCTAGAAAGCGGAGATTTCATGACTTCCCTAGATCTCCAGGATGCCTACTACCACATCCCGATCCTCAAAGGGCACAGAAAATTCCTAAGGTTCGAGGTGGCAGGACGCCACTACCAATTCAAAGTACTGCCGTTCGGCCTCAAATCCGCCCCGCGGATTTTCACAAAGTGCCTTTTTCCTGTGGCAGCCTTCCTGCGTCAAATGGGTCACCAGGTCTTCCCTTACCTCGACGACTGGCTGGTGAAAGCCCCCTCAGCAACAGGCGCGACCTCATCCTCCAACGCCTGCACCAATCTCTTTCTGCACTTAGGATTAACTCTCAATCTCGAGAAATCCTGCATGACCCCGACCAGCCGCATCTCCTTCCTGGGGGCAACCTTGGACACGGAATGCGTGAAAGCATTTCCTTCAAAGGAACGGAAACACAAGATCGTATCTCTGGCCACGGCTGTGGCTTCGAGAAAGACCATGAGAGTTCGAACTTTCAAATCACTACTGGGCATGATGTCGTCCTGTATCCTCCTCATCCCGCACTGCCGCCTCAGGATGCGTCCATTGCAAGAAGCTCTCGCATACCAATGGACTCAAAGTACTGGCTCGTTCGACGACACAGTGAGAATAACACCACAGATGTCCAAAACTCTGCGATGGTGGATGAATCACAGAAATCTGTCGACAGGCCTACCCTTCCTCCTTCCAGCAGCATCTTTGGTAATCACCACGGATGCCTCCCTGGAGGGTTGGGGAGCGGTCCTACAGGACCTACAAGTCAGCGGCAAATGGACGGACCAGGAGAAGACATTCCACATAAACCTTCTCGAACTGCGAGCGGTCTTCCTGGCACTGAAGGCCTTTTTACCACGTATCCAGAACTCCCAGGTGCTCGTCAGGACGGACAACACCACGACGATGCACTACCTGAACAAGCAGGGAGGGACGCGTTCGCTCACTCTCTCACGCGAATCGCAAGAAATCTGGAACTGGCTAGTGCTTCAAGGGATCACGCTCAAAGCGGAATATGTCCCTGGCAAGGACAATACCATCGCGGACGCACTCAGCAGACGGACGTCTCTCACTCACGAATGGGAGCTCGACCAAGGTACACTAGATCAGGTATTCTCAGAATGGGAAATCCCAAGGATCGACCTCTTTGCCACCAGGGAGAACGCCAAATGCCCAAACTACGCAAGTTGGCGTCCCCAACAAGGGTCACTCGGAAATGCCCTTTCCATCAGTTGGTTCGGCGTCTTTGCGTACGCTTTTCCCCCCTTCCCGATGATTCCCAGGGTCCTCAGGAAGATGAAGGCAGAGCCTTGTACCCTGATCCTAATTGCCCCGTTCTGGCCGAGGCAGCATTGGTTCTCGGACCTTCATCGCCTCTCCATCAGGGCTCCGATTCGTCTGCAACAGCACCCGAACCTGCTGACTATGTCCAACGGACAGATCCAACACCCGAACCTACCATCGCTCAGATTATCAGCCTGGCTCCTGAGCACAGAGAATTCTGTCATCTAGACATCCCACAGAAATGCAGGGAGGTCCTAGCGAAAGCGCGAGCGGACAGTACCAACAGAACGTACTCGCTCAAGTGGAAGCGGTTTTGCTTATGGTGCGTGGAACAAGATCTGTCACCTCTCCATATTACCCCTGTGCAGATATTGCCATACCTTCTACACTTGGCGGAGTCAGGACTGGCGCATGCATCTATAAAGGTTCACTTGGCTGCAATTTCACGCTACACTAGATCCTCGAAGGCCCCTTCGCTTTGGTCCAGCAGGCTTATTAAACAGTTCCTCAAAGGCTTGTATAGGTCGTACCCAAGGCCTAGAAGGATTCCACCTACATGGCATCTAAACTTGGTACTCACCCAGCTTATGAGCCATCCTTTTGAGCCCATTCACCGAGCACCCATCAAGTACATCTCATGGAAGGTAGCTCTTCTGCTCGCTCTAACATCGGCCAGGAGAGTCAGCGAGTTACAAGCTCTATCCATTCAGGAACCGTTTATGCAATTTAAACAAGACAGAGTAGTGCTGAGGATGAATCCCAAATTCATGCCAAAAGTGCCTTCAGACTTTCACCTTAATGAACCGGTGGTTCTACGTTCCTTCTTTGCAAACCCTACCACTGCAGCAGAGAGGACGTTACACTCCTTAGACCTCAAAAGGTGTATAAGATTTTACTTGGACAAGACAAAAGACTTCAGAAAGTCGTCGCAACTTTTTGTGGCCTACAGTAGACCAAGACTTGGTCTCCCACTCACGAAACAGAGTATCTCAAGATGGATCTCTTCGGCGATAGCATTCTGCCATGAAAAGGCCGGCCGGCCGTTGAATGCCACGGTGCACGCACACTCCACAAGAGCAATGTCCACATCAGCAGCGCTGTTCGCTGGAGTGCCGATTCTGGACATATGCAGAGCAGCGACGTGGAAGTCGCCGCATACGTTCGCCAGACACTATTGCCTGGATGTTGAGCTTCTGCAGGACGCAGCTGTGGGCCAGGCGGTGCTTCGACATCTATTCCAGTGAGGTGAGCCTTCCTACATCCCGCCATCCTGGTATGCACATCTCTTCTATTTGGTTATGTTGATGTATCCTAATACTTACAGTCGCATGATACTTAGTGTATTATCTAACTGATTATGTGGCATCATTGCATCAGACATGTGCATAATATGTATTGCTAACTATTCTGATTCAGGCATGTGAATCTATGAAAGACACCCCTAATACTGGATAAGAAATGCGTTACTTACCTGTAACAGCAGTTATCCAGTATTGGTGTCTTTCATAGATTCACATGCAACCCTCCCGCCTCCCCTGGAAGGACTCACGTTCTCTCTCTACCTGCCTTACGCCTACCTAGCTTGGTGCGTACGAAAATCTGAGAGACTGAGGCTCCAGCAGGGAAGGTTCTAGAAGGAGGTGATAGCTGATTGGCTGGCTCTAAGAGTTTGGTCCTTTTTGCATAAGGACAAGGATAGGCTACTAAGGTGAGGCCCTTAGGCCTATTTTTCTTTATGTATGTCTATAGGACATTACTTTGTTATATACCGGAGGCTCCCGTCTCGACGACGGGGAATGATTCAGGCATGTGAATCTATGAAAGACACCAATACTGGATAACTGCTGTTACAGGTAAGTAACGCATTTCGTCGGGCTAGTACTTACGGTGGGATCTTTGAATCGTTATTAGCGAATGGGTATCCCGGCTGAGGCAACGGAGGGTGTCAGTCGGGGGAACAATGGGCAGCTTCGAGTTTCATGTCCATGAGGGTGCAAGAAGGAGGTGGTAAATCTTAAACATTGACAATATTCTTAGTCTTCCAGGAGGAGGGTACTTGGGTGAACCTCACCCTGGAATAGCCCTGAACCTTCCCCTATTTAGTTGTCGTATGAACCTACTCGTAGGTGCACGTCATTCTTGGTTGCATTATTCGGGGGCCGGTTGGAGTCATATTTTTGTCATACTGCAATAACCCGTCAAGTTTCTGTTTTGCCCCCCCCCCCTTCCAGTCGTTGAGTTCAGGGAGAGGGAGAGGGTCGTTTCTAAGGAAGGGTGTGTTATATCTATGTTTGCTCGTCGTGTATAGGCACCATGCTCAGACCCCCTTTTTCCCCATTCCATCGGTCGTTTGATCATCACTCAAGTCGTACAAAAACATCTCTCTTATCAAGTCAACGCGTGCAACGTATATCCAGTCGAGTTATACACATCCGGTCATACACGCGTGCATTTATATCACCCAAAGTCGTCATGTCCTCAGGGGCAGTCCCCATGGATAATGTATCATTTGTCCCCGCGGAACCATGGCGCGTTGCTTAGGTCTTCTCCATACTTTAGTCGATGTTCCAATGTGACCTGCAGAAAGAAGGGGAAAAAGAAGGGGTGGGGGCAGGGTTTTAAGACACATCCGCGCGCATAAACCCAAAAGGCTTTTACTTACCGCGTATTCGACCTATCTCCGCGGGGTGCAGTCCCTTCCATCTCAGCGTTTTAAGCCCAGAGGGACTGGTAGTGCGGGAGGCATAATCATTGATGGACTGCACATTGCATAGATCGCCCACGTGTGGTATTTCGGATCTTGTGTGGGGGGGGGTCAAAACAAAAGGGCAGTCAGTGTAAAGTGGGGGTGAACTCGTGTTCTCCTTCGAGGAGGCGGGGTGGTCTACAGTGGTACCGGGTCTGGTTTAGGGGCATCTGAAACAATTTCCCTGAGATATGTGGCATACAAAGTAAAACAGAACACCGGGACCTTTATCGATTGCCTTATGTTGCACAAAAGTAAAAAAAACACACACGCAACAAACTTGGACCATTCACATTTTCAATATTCCTGGGCACTTTGCTTTTTAACCTTTTAGTTATCGACTTGCTTTATTTCGCCTGTATTTTACGTAGATCGTAAACAATGGCTATGTATTCGAACTTACCAATCCAAGAGCTACGACTATATTTGTTTTTCACAAAATCTTTATTTAAAAAATGTTGACGTACAAATGCAGGCCTACAACCACGTGGGCCAGCCACGGAGCAGACTGGAACTGTACATGAGGGCATATTTATCTGAGGAAAACATAACTGAGTCGGTGGTCGTTTTATTTCATCAAGGTACGATAAGTGCAATAAAATCATATCGAAAATTCATTGTGGGCAAGTACCATCAGTGTCAAAAAAATCCGGACTTTCAATAATACTGTAATCAATGATGCGTCAGAACTTAATATCAATTCATTGTCCGAATGTTCAAGCAATACTCATCCCCTCCCGCCATGTGCTTCAAAAACTGCATACATATCTCATGATATCAAGTCTGAGCATCCGGAACACAACGGGGAATTGCGAGTTTCGTTTGTACCGGCGCCATTTTGGGTGGGGTCAGGCGGGTCCAAGTATAGTCAAAATGTTTCCACCAACTCGGGGTTGGACCAGAATCTCTTTCGGCAGTCCAGAAGTTCCGCTAAGGGGCAACAGAAGGGACCGGTGACATGAACCATTAATCAAAGAAAAGGGAGGGGGCAACAATCTTTCCTACCGGGTCATACTGGTGTTCCACCGGAACTGATCAAATCAGTAGTCTGCAGGATTGTTGGTCATTCAAACTGAGGCTGGCGTCAGCATGAGAGCGCCAACGTCTCGTGGCTACGTCTTGGTCGATCATGGCAGTCATTTCCCATCGGGGGGCGGTCGGGGGCCCGCGGAGGTCGAGGGCCCTCCGCAGTTCTCGTAGAATCTTCAAAGCTGAGGAGAACGCCTTCTGGACAGGGGCCCATTTTCTGGTTGACAGGCGACCAGGCCAACTTTTAACGCCAGGCCTATTCCTGCAAAGTCGACCGCCATTTTTAGGAGTTCTGCAGCTACCGGCAGTCACTGGGTCAAATGAGCAGACGGACTCCAGCCTGCTGGGCGAGGTGTCGTAGCACCGCCACAGTGGACGAGACCCTGCTGGGTGAGTGGAGTGTCACTATACCGCAAGAGTGGACGAACCCTTTGCCGGGTGCGTGGAGCGTCCCTGCACCGCAAGAGTGGACAAACCCTTTGCCGGGTGCGTGGAGCGTTGGGGGTGCAGCTGGGGGGCCTCCACCTGGGGAGGCGGGAGAGGCTCGTCCGCGCCGCCTCTCCCTCCCAGTGCACCCCACGGCGTCTCGCTGACATTTGTTATGGCCGGACCAGGCGATGAAGAAGAGGGGGGGGTCGGAGGCATATGCAAGACATCCCCCCCCCGTGGCCTGCAAGGCGCCGGGAGAAGAAGGGAATGGGAGGACCAGCACATTCCGGGTCGGGCCCATGCCTTCTTCGGCTGATGGCGGCCGGCCGCTCTTTGCCACGGCCCCAGGAACGGGTCCCTTGGTTCATCCTGGGGACAGGCCTTGGCGCGTGGTGTCGCCTCCGGACTATTCGCCTAATGGTTCTCCACCCCAGGCCGCCGCCGGCGGCTTTTGTAGACTTTCTGACGCCCAAAAACCTACTAGAAAGTAGCCCAAGGTAGCCCGACATTGCTACTTTGGGGAAGGAGGGACAGGAACGGCGTCAAGCAGACGGCGAAATGCAGTGTGGGTCTGTTGTTGCAGCCGTTTGCCATGTAAATAGTTGTTTAATATATTTTTATTCAAATAAAAACGTTTAACCTGTTACTTTGCTATAGTGTTGTATATTTCTAATATTTCCCTAGGGTTTGTCGTCAATTGGGCGGGGTGGTCGGTGGAGCCGAGCTGTCTCGCAGTCATCATGGCGTTGAGTTCGGCTTTCCTCACTAGTTTCATATTTCCTGAGGGGTTGTTCCTAATGCTTCCATTTCAGTGAGGTTGAAAAGAGATCTCATCAGTGGCCTACTGATTTTACTCGATTCCTTTTGTTTTTCCTAACGATTTTTATGTTCTTTTATTTGCTAGCACGATACAGCGGCTAATTCGCATTTTCTTTATATATGTCCTTTTTATTAGGGGTGTCCTCCGGTGGAGCTAGATGGTCTACCTCTAATAAATGGTCCGGGCTGAACCAACTACTGAGCAATGGGGGGGAGAAAGGCATGACGGGTTACAATGGGGACAAAAGTCAGCACTACCTATCCTTCACTACTTTGCGGAGACTAGGTAGAATATTTCTATTCTACAGTATTCGCAAATAGGGAATACCCAAAGAGAGAACCAATTCCAAACAGTCAAGTTCGGACAAACAATCAATCAATCAAATGAGGAATAAAATAGGCGCGATGGGTTACAACGGGGACAAAAGCCTGCGCTACCTACCCTTCACTATCTGCAAAGAGAGAGATCTTCCTTTTCCTCTCTGTTTGTAGGCAGAGAAGATCCTTTCCGAGAACCAATTCCGAACGATCAATGTTCGGTCAAACAATCAATCAGTGGGGGATAAAAATAGGCACGGCGGATTACAACGGGGGCAAAGGCCTGCGTTACCTATCCTTCACTATCTGCAAAGACTAAACAGAGTATGGCGACTCTGTGCTTGTTTGCAAATAGAGAATGATCCAAAGAGAACCAATTCCAAAACAATAAATGCTTGGATAACAATCAATCAAATGGAGAGGGAAGTAGGCGCGACGGGTTACAACGGGGGCAAAAGCCTGCGCTACCCACCCTTCACTATCTGCAAAGGGAGAATACTCCTATCCTTCCCCGTTTGTAGACAGAGAATCTCTCAGGACAAAACAATCAAATGCGTAATACTAGTATTTTCCAATGACAATCAAACAATCAATTCGCCATTTGTCGTGTTTACACGACCTTACCCGGACCGTATGGACAGTTTCTTGTCTTCCGTTTCCAGCGCCCGATCGTCCTCTATTCTCCGTAATTGCTGTGGCACTCCTGATGGTTCCCAGTCAGGACCGTAGATCACTCGAGAGAGGTCTATTCAGAACCAGTGAAGTTCGGATGATCGGCTGCCAGACAAGAGTCTATCGGGCAGGAGCTCTTCCCGATCGTTGCAGTCGTTCACTCTGTCGTTGGGACCTCTCTCACTGGATCCACGTGTCGCTGATGGGCCCCACGTTTGGGACGCCAATTGATGAAAAAGGGTTCAGGCAGATCAGGTCATTATACCCCTTTTCTAGGTTTGCCCGGCGTTAGCCGCTTCTCACCCAACTCACGATTACCAAATAAAGAGGCAGGCGCTGGAGACTGGAAGGCAGGAAACAGGAGTTTATTTCCGACGGAACAGAACACGTCAAATCAGACAACAGGGTATCTTCTTGAGGTGCTCTAACAAGTTTCTCTACGGCTCCGTCTTTTATACACAGGTTTATGATGTACAAACATTCCTTATTGTAATAAAGACACTTTGAAGTACGAAAAGGCATGTTTGGAATCCCAGCTTCAGGCCTATTCCCATACCGGTCGCTCTGATGTTGTTTTCCCCTCCCAAATGTAACATGTGATTGTAATCTGCAGCCGGACGTCCCGACAGGACACGAGGGCAAGAGGGGGTGGTCAGATCTAAGGTTGGGCAGGCGATAAGATCACGTTTCGCTATGCGGGGCCGGAGGGGGTACATCCACAAGACCTAGTTTTATGATATGGGACTGGGTCGAGAGGCCAGGTGTAGCCGGGGGGGGGGTCATCAGAAGAGAGGAAGGGTGTTCCTGGGAGGAATGCAGGGGTGTTGGTCAGATCTAGGGGTGTGAAGGCCTTGATTAATCACCGCTCCTCTGATGTGAGGCGAGGTCCTACTGTAGGGAGCAATAAACTGCATCTGTTGGACTAGGTGATGGCCTGGGATCAGGCCGGGCACTCGGGCAGGGAGGAAGAGGTTACCAAAAAGGGCCTGTTCTATGGGTAGGATGAAAGAGCGAGGGGGCAGGGGTTCAGCAGGGAGACAGGGTCGTGTTTAGTGGTGCGTTTATGGCCCGAACAGGGGAGACCGGGGGCTGTCGGGGCACGGGGGGGGATACTTGCGAGGCTGGGGGGAGAGAGAGAGGGAGAGAGGCTATTGGCAGTGGGCAGAGAGGTCATGACACACAAAATGGCTACTATCTATGTTCGCGATGGGGCCTAAAAAGGGGACAAGATGGCGGGGCCACTGTGCCGTGACTTTCGCTTTACCTTCAACAGTGGCGAGGGTGAACACAAATGAACGCCGCTTATGTACATATACATTGTCATTTTCCACAGTCTGTGATCTAAGCTTACTGTTTGTTAGCTTGTGTGAATCTGACTTTGAATGTGATTTCCTTTCAGGTCAGCTGGAAGAGTCCTCTGATACCGAACGGAGAGATCCTGAGCTATGAGATTCGCTTGCCTGATCCTATAATTACAGTCAACAACAGTTCTCCATTGAGCCATATATTGACAGATTTAATACCCTACACAAACTACTCCATTACCATTGTGGCATGTTCTAGTGGAGGCGGCTACCTTGGAGGATGTACAGAAAGTTTAGCTACACTTGTAACTACTGAACCAACAGTTCCCCAGGATATAAGTGTATTGTCTGCCACTCCAATCAGTGAGTCATTCATCGCGGTTTCCTGGCAACCACCTTCAAGGCCTAACGGACCAAATTTGAGGTAATGCAGAGTAGGTCCTGCTTACAATAATTTTTAGATGTGTTTGGAAGTTTAGCAAGCAAAATTCAATGTATTGCTTCTTTTAAAATAAAAAAGATGTAATTATGTCACAAAGTTTAGTTTACTCATATCACATATTGTTACCTCCAACCTGTGACAGGGAGCAGTAATGCAGAAATGTTTCCTTCTGTTCCATTTTCGTTGCATAAAGTTTGTGCAGTGCAGTGGATATCATGAAGCTTCTGCTAGCCTCTTCTCTTGTTTGATTAATTTGCTATACATGTCTTGTTTCAGGTTTTGATATGTTGTCTGATATAACTGCAATGGTAGCTTTCATGTGATCTATGTCTCTCTCATGCCTATAAAGACCCTTTATTGCCTTTGCTTTTTTGCACATAATAATCTCATTCTACAGGATAAGATGAAATATTTTCCTCAGGCGAATGCCAAAAAGTATGAAAAAAACATGTGGAAACGTTTTCATGAGGATACATTTATCGAGTTTTGTATAGTTCGAACTTGAGCCGAAGACAGAGTTAGCACAGTATCAATTACATGAGATACATATGGAGTAAATAAAAAAATATGAAGTACAAGGTGACAATATATAAAAGAGGAATACAATAGACAGTAGAATATGTAGACAATATAGTTCAGAGGTAGTTATTGTGGCACAGCAGCAGCTACATGAGGTGCATATGGAGTAATTAAAAAATATAAAAAATAGATTGACAATATATAAGAGAAGAATACAATAGACAAAAGGATATCTGGCCGATATAGTTCAGCAGTAGTTATGGTAGGGTGTTTCAGTAGAAGGGGCAAGGAGGGATAGCTTTTATCGAAGTAGAGGTGTTCCTGCTCATTGGACGTGTGAGGGAGGAGCGTCACACAAGAAAGGTAATTTGACCCCTTGCATGCGATGCAAATTTCCGCGCTGTGCGGACATTTTAAATAGTGTGCGGTATTCGGACGGTCCTAGCCGTCCTCAGCACACACCCACCGTGACGCATGACTGCTGGGGGCCGTCATGAGCATGCAAGGGGGGAAAGGGGAGGTTTTAGGTATTTGTTGAGAAGAAGTAAATCCTGTGGCAGCGAATTCCAAATTCTCAGAGCATTTGTGGAGAAAGAGCAGATGCTTGGTTTTTCTTTCCTAAATTTGCGCTGAATAAGGAGTAGAGTGTTAGAGCTTCGAAGAGGTCTCTTTTGGCCAGCTTTTGATAGTTAGTTAGCAAGGTAGAATGTTAGAATGTTATTTTAGTGTGGAGAGTTTTGTGAGTCATGCAGGCAGTGTTGAATATGGATCCTTCCTCGATTGGTAGCCAGTTGAGTCTCTTGAGTGGGGGGTGATGTGGTCAGAGCGACTCTCTCCAGATAGAAGTCTCGCTGCTGCGTTAAGTGTGGCATTTATTGGTATAAGGTGTGATTTAGGGGAGCCCAGTTTAATGCAGTGAGGTTGTCAAGCCAGCTGTGCACAAGATAGGACTTTTCCTTTGGTTGGATGAAGAGGAGTTCTGTTTTGTTGGGGTTGAACTTAAGGTGGTTGCTAGTCAGCCAGGATTGCACCATGGAGAGAGTATTGTTTAAGAGCTGTATGACATTAGCTGACCATATTTTAATTTAGAGTTGAGTGTCATTTGTATAAAGATGGTAGACAGTTCTGGTTTATTTCAAGATCATTGCAAGGGGTTCCAAGTGGAGGTTGAACAAGGCAGGAGATAGGCCTGACCCTTAGGAAACACCTTTTGAGACTGGCTTTACTGTTGAAATGGAGTTGTTTAGTTTATTTAGCTGAGAGCGTTGGTTCAGGAAGGAAGCAAAAATTGGGTGCATGACACATAAAGCATTGCACTTCAACTACAAGGAATCTAGCCAATAACTTGAATTGTCAGGCAGTGGAAAAACGTTGAGAAGCACCAGCACCTTTCTATTGAAACCTCAAAAATTTAGAAAAAAGAAAACCTACATCCATGCTTTCTCCTGACTCTCATCTAGGACCTGGAATGCCTATCCCCAGGAAATCCGAAAGAACCTTTCAAGCACTTCCTCCAAAACTTGATCCTGATCCCAATGCTTGATTTAGCTGGGTACTAATCAGACGCAGTTCACCAACCAGAATCTGCACTTGACTCTACATGCGGATGGCTAACACACTCTCGAGGACCTTCCGTATCTACAAGTTTTGACAACATATGTGTTTCCTGTTAGCTACTCACATACATGTTTCTAGTTTATCCTGCTTTCTAGTTGATGTAATATTTGTAATGCGCTCTGATACCTTTCCAGAGTCTTGTTTGTGCTATAAAAAACGTTATAAATAAATTGTACTATACCATTGATGCCTGCACGCTGTGAGAATGTGTTGAGGAGAACGTCATCGTTGACAGTATCAAAGGCAGCTGAGGAGTCCAGGAGTACTAGGAGGCAGGCCTGGCCATCATCTAGAGATCTGTGTAGGTCATCCGTTATGTTCTGTATTGCAGTCTCAGTGCTGCAGACTTTCCTGAACCAAGATTGGAAGATGTTGAGCATTTTGTTTTTCCATGTGACTGTTGAGTTGTGAAATCACACATTTTTCAAAGGTTTTGGCAAGGAAAGGGGTGTTGGTTATAGGTCTCTAGATGCTAAATTAATTCTGGTCGGTGTCTTTTTTTGATGAGGGGATTGACGAGGCCAAGTTTGAGTGAGGCTGGCATGGAGTCACTGGATAAGGAGTAAATAATGATTTTAGTCCATGCAGGAGAGATGATGTGTTTGGGATTTTTGACAAGCACGGAAGGAAGGGGGTCAGAGAGGTATGAAGTTGGCTTCATGCAAGCAAGTTTTTTGAGGTCTTCTACCGGGATAATGTTGAATTCCTTCCAGATTGCCTCATTTTTCAATTGCAAACAATTGAGGTTGGTGTTCTGGATTGCTGAGGGATTGAATTTGGGAGGGCCATCGGTATTTGGCGGTACGGCTTTAGCTCAGCCTTCATTGTTGGAGGGGCATTTCTGGTATAGGGTGGGGAGGAGACAGGTTCAAGTGGGGGGTCGATGTTTGTCATTTTCTCATAGAAGAAAGTGGGGAACTCTTTGCAGTGCTTAGCAGAGCCAATGATTGAACGAGGGGGTTTGTTGTTTGATGATGTTGAAGAGGTCTTTAGGTCTGTTCCTAGAGTGGAGGATTTTTCTCTGAAGGGGTGTTTTTTTGTATTTTAGACACTCAGCTCGGAGGAGCAAGAGGTTGGTTGGCAAGTGTGGTTGTCTCCAGGTTGTTTCAGCGAATGTAAGTTGTCATCTCTCTTTGTTAAGCTCTTTGTTAAACCAGAATTGGTTTTTCAAGTTTCCGAGGGGCGATTGTGTGAAGAAGCTCTGTCACGTTTGTATTGTAGTGGGGAGTGAGGTCATCAAGGAGGTGAGGTCAGGTGGAGATAGAATTTGAGAACTGGCTCGAATTCTGTGTGGGGGATTCAGGGTGTGCTCCTCACCCTGTGCTTGGGATTGATGGTTTCAGAGGGGACCATAAGTTGGCTAACATTGAGATTGAAAAGAATTAGGTGGTGGTGAGACCAGTCTGAGGGCAGGATAGAGTTGAGGGAAATGGAGTTATGTTTAGAAATGAATGGATTGAGGGTAGAGCCTTTATTTTGAGTTTGCTTGTTACAGTTTTGAGTGAGATCATTCGCTTCAAGGAGGGAGGAAAGGGCTTGTACTATTGGATCTTCTACATTTTTCAGGTGTAGGTTTAGCTCACCTAGTATGATGTCTGCACTGCCCTTTAGGGAGTTTTGCTTTATTAGGTCTGTTAAGTCTTAAGGAATTGCGATTTCTCACCTGGTGGGCCATTGAAGACATGAAACTTGATGGGGTTGGGGTCTTTTTAGTCGAGGTGGACTGTATTCGAAGGTGGGGTATTTTGTTGTGTGGAAGGGGGTTAGGCAAAGATACTTTTTGTGTATAACAGCTAGTCCACCACCAGTGCATTCCTTGCTGTCCATAGTTATATGAGGAGAAGGCGATTAGTGGCAAATCTTTATGTCCTTACATAGTGAGGAGACTTCGTCCAATATAGTGTTGATTTTGAGTTCTAATTAAACAGGCTAAAATGGGGAGCGGTTGAGAGGCAGCAGTGGTTGGAGGGCTGAGACAGTTTGTGTGTGGTCGAATGATCTGGCTGGGCACGGGGAGTGGGCCAAGAAGGGGTAGAGGCCATACCTGTGGTGAAACTAAAGCTTCAGGGCAAATAGGGATAGGGGAGGCTGTATTGGGGTAAATGAGGAGACCATGTGAGGGGATTGCGAGTTGAAGGTTCAACTAGGAGAGGAGGGGGTACGTGTTGTGTTCTCTGGGGGTGAGCAGTGGTGATAGGAGCGGACTACATGGGGGCACGGAGAGCAGAAAAATGGCAGTTGAAAATGTATAGGTTCTGTTCCGAGGCTTGGATTATGATATTAGGATGTTCTTGTTTCTGGAAATGGTTATGGACGGTTGTCCGCTGAAGCTCCATCAGTTCAAAAGAGACAATAGTTGCATTAGTTACACATAGATGTTGTTGGAAGTTCTCTCTTCATTTGGCAGATTTCTTGGTGCAGAAGATGAAGTCTGTTTTAAGGCCTCCCTTAGTTGGACTGTAAAAGATGTCTGCTATTGTATTCTCTGGGTATTCTTTGAGTATTGTGTGTTTGTAGTTTTCTGTGGCATGTTTAGAGAGGGTTTGTGGAAGGTTTATGCAATATGTTTTGGGGCCCTGGCTATGCAGGACAGAATTGTGGCGGGACGCCATAGTCGAGCTTGATGTCAGAGTTTGGAGGATGCCACAATTTAGGGGGGGGAGCCGACGACAACTTGTCATAGGAGAAAGCTAACCACAGGGAAATCTACCTTGGTAACTTACAGGAATATGCCCATCCAAGAAACCCCCGAGTGCAGCAGCAGGGGATGGCCGCAATGGACTATTTTAGAGCTTAATATATATCCGACAAGATGTTTCCTCCAGGGTAGAATCCAAGCTCTGATATTGCCTCCAGGACTCTATGCAGAGTTTTCATGAACAATATCTATTGACCGGGATGTGATCTCAAGGGCTAGATACATTATTCAGGGGGTTGCTCTGGGGATAAACATAGTGGGTCTAGGAGAGGGTTTCAGAGACGTGCATAGTGATTCAAGAGGCTGCTTCTAGAACCTGGAACAGTGTTCCTATGTGTTCGTTCCAGATCTGGATAATATACGCCGTATCAATAGGTGGTTCCAAGATATATGTCCTATATGGCTCACATTTTGTCAATCAGAACCATTTATAACTGGTGTCCTGGGCTTAACCTTACTATTGGACCCAAATCTGATCTTCAAGTACACTCTTTTAGTCCTTCATTCACAGGGTAGCAAAGTCAAGTAGTCCAATGACTGCTCAGGAGGGTGGTGTAGGGTTAGCGACTCAGAAGTCAATATAATATACAACCCAAAAAAATGACTGTCCAGCCAGTAATTTAGTTTAGGAAACAGAAAATTACTTTATTACTAGACACAACACAATAGTTTTAATAATAGTCATAGGGCACATCAATTGGTAAACTGTTTGCAATTAGTAACCACAGAAATTCCAGGGTACAATCCAGCCCGCTTCTGAAGGGCAAATCTTTATGTGGTAAGGCACATTGGCCCTTTACCCTGTGGTAGTTTTAAGTGAGTTATCTGTGGACAGCTCCTGTAACTCAGAACACCTAATGTCCAAAAGGTTGCCTTTTAATCCTCAAAAATTGTAGGTTCTCCTTCCCATTCCCAGAATCACAATAGCATAGTAATTTTCTGTTCTTTCAGCATTGTTTGGGCAGTTTTTGTGTGCTGTTCTATTTCTGTGGGCTTGCCACTTAATATTGTATTAGTCATGCATGACTCATTGAGTTAAACTTGTTAAACCTGGAATCCTTGGTGTTGTTTTCCACCTAACGTTTTGTTTCAACCATCCTGTTTGCTGACCTTGTTTTGGCTGGCTTTAGAACTCTGTGCACTGTATCACTGCTGGCCAGTGATAAAGTGCTCGCTCCTCATAACGTGGTAGAATTGGCTTATTCCCAATTGCCACACTTAATTTACTTGCAAGTCCCTAGTAAAATGGTGCAACCTATGCCCAGGGCCTGTAAATTAAATTCTACTAGTAGGCCTGCAGCTCTGCAGCTCTACGCCGGAACCACCGCCAAGCTCCAGAAGAGACTCCAGCGGATCCAGAAGGCCTCAGCCAGACTCATCCTTGACATCCCCCGACGCAGCCACATCTCCGGACATCTGAGAGACCTGCACTGGCTCCCCGTCAACAAGAGAATCACCTTCCGTCTCCTCACCCACGCACACAAAGCCCTACACGATCAAGGCCCGAGCTACCTCAACAACCGCATCAACTTCTACGCTCCCAAACGCCACCTCCGATCAGCCAGTCACGCCCTCGCCGCCGTCCCCCGCATCCGAAGAACGACAACAGGAGGAAGGTCCTTCTCCCACCTGGCCGCCAAGACCTGGAACTCCCTCCCGACCGACCTGCGCCTGACCCAAGACCACCTCTCCTTCAGGAAGAAGCTCAAGACCTGGCTGTTCGAGCAGTAGCAGCACCCCCCCCCCAAGCGCCTTGAGACCCTCCGGGTAAGTAGTGCGCTCTATAAATGTCCTTGATTGATTGATTGTGCCACCCACCTAGCACTTTAAACATTTTTCATTCCTGCCATTGCAACTTGTGTGTGCAGTTTTACACTGCCATTTCTGCCTTTTGCCAGGCCCAAACCTTCCTTTTTAATACAAATAAGTCATCCCTAGTTTAGGCCCTGGACAGCCCCAGAGAGCAGGGTGCATTGTATTAAAAAAGTAGTACATGTACTTTTAGGCTTTACATTTCCTAGTAGTAAAAAACTCATACATTCATTTTTCACTACTGCAAGGTCTACCTCTCAAACAGGATACCATTGGAGTTACCAGATTACATTTAATAAGCCGTAATTTCACAATTGGGAACAGGTACCCAGTTCATGTTTGGTGTCTTTGTTTTTGTGATGAAAAATCCTAATTTATGGTGAAGTTGCATTTTATATTAAAATTTTGAAAATGCCACTTTTAGAAACTTGGCATTTTCCTGTCTTAGCCATTTGGCGCCTGCAGCCTGTCTCTGGATCACATGACAGGGTGTAGTTGACAGGTGGGCTTTGTGTATACCTTCTACACAGCCACACACAATAGGGAGATTAGGTACGCCTGGATGCTCCATTACTGGCAGGATGGGAGGGAGGAGCTGGGTTCAGCCGCACTTGCACTTGAATAGGCTATGTACTGCCTCCACATTAAGGGCTGCATACCCCCTGTTGTTGAAAATGACAATGTATATGTACATAAGCGGCGTTCATTTGTGTTCACTGTACCCCCTGCTGTAAGTAGAACAGATATCGCGAAACACTGACTGTGTTATCCCGCCAGCATAGAGCCATGCACACACGTACACGACAGCCATTTTAGGCACCATGGCCTCTCTGCCCGTTTGTTAAACCCCCGGCACCCCTCCCCGCGCGCACTGCTCATGCATCGTCCATAAAAACCCTCTCCCTCTGCGTGACCCTGCTCTAGAAGTAACACTCCTGCTTGACCCACACCCCCCCATTTCCTCCCAAGAACACCCTTCCCCTCAGCTGACGAGCCCCCCCAGCTGCACTTGGCTTTTCGACCCGGTCCCAAGTCCTAAGACCAAGCCTCGTGGATGTACACCCCCCCTTTTCCTGCCCAGCATAACAAAACCGTGATACACCAACCGAAGTGCCCGATCTTATAGCCTGCCCAACCTTTGATCTGATCATCCCCTCCTGCCCTCGTGTCCTGTAGGAATGTCCGGCTGAGAGATCACAATCTCTTGTTACATTCAGGGGGGGAGGATGACATCTGAGCGACTGGTAGGGGAATAGGCCTGAAGCTGTGATTCCAAGCATACTTTTTCCTAATTCAAAGCGTCTTTATTGCAATAAGGAATGTTTGTGCATCATAAACACATGTATAAAAGACGAAGCCTCGGAGGAAGGAAGGAGGGGTAAAGAGAGCACCTCCTGAAGACACTACGCGAGTGTCCGAAATGACAGGCTCTCCTCATGAGAAATAAAACTCTGTTCTTGTTTTCCTGCCTCCAGCGCCCGTCTCTTTATTTGGTAATTGTTCAAGATGGGAACTAAGAGGCGTCCTGCACCAGCAGCCTGGGCATAAGGTCCGGTAAGAGAGGTCCATACGATGGGGTGAACATCTAAACGATTGGAGTATACCTGCCTTGAGAGGGCCCTCGTCCGGCTGCCGATTGAATGAACTTCACCGATTCCGAACGGACCTCTCTCAAGTGACCTACTGTCCTGACTGGAATCCCACAGGAATGCTGCGGTAAAAACATGGAGAAAGAGAACGATTGGGCGCTGGAAAAGGGAAGGCGAAGAATTGCCCACACGGTCCGGTCCGGGTAAGGTTAAGTAGGACGTCTTTACGTCCGATTGGTAGGATGGCTTTATCCATCTGATTGATTGATTGATTGTACTTGAAGTATTGGTTCTCTTTGAGACATTTTCTATTTGCAAACAGCGATGAATAGGAACGTTCCTCTCTCTTTGCAAATAGTTAAGGATAGGTAATGCAGACGTTTGTCCCCCATTGTAATCCGTCATGCCTATTTTTTCTCCCCACTGATTGTTTGTTATCGATGTTTATCGATTATTGCTCTTCGAGATATTCCCTGTCTACAAACAAGGAAGAATAGAAATATTCTGCCCCCCTTTGCAGATAGTGAAGGATAGGTAATGCAGACGTTTTGTCCCCCATTGTAATCCGTCATGCCTATTTTTCTCCCCACTGATTGATTGATTACTTGGACATTTTATTGTTCAAGGAATAGTTCGTTTGAGGCATTCCCTGTTTGCAAATAACGTAGAAAAGAAATATTCTGTCTAATCTTTGCAAGTAGTGAAGGGTAGGTAATGTGGACCTTTGTCCTCCGTTGTAAATCTCTCGTGCCTATCTACTCCCCACTGATTGGTAAATTAGTTCCACCCGGACCATTTATTAGAGGTAGGTCATCTGGCTCGACCGGAGGGCACCCCTAATAAAAAGGACATATGCAACAATAACGAAGTAATCACCGTATCCTGTTAACAGAAACTTTAGCATGAAACACGCTAGAAAGAGAAGAAAAAAAAGGAAAAAAAAAAAAAGAGAGAAAGAAATAAGAAAGCAAAATCAGTAGGCCACTGATGAGTTTTTTGATTTCGCCACAAGTAGGAAAACATTAGAAATAAGCTCACGATAAAACACATGATTTCGCTAGAAATAAGAAACGTTAGAAATAAGCCCGTAATAAGAAACATGAAAATGGTGAGAGAAGCCAAGCTTGACATCGCGACGGCCACGAGGCAACTAGGCTTCGCCACCTCTCACTGCTCCCAACATGTCTGTCCCGCCTGCCACACCCCAATAACGGTAACATGAGATAGATACAAGTCAGCAGATACCTACCCCCATTCTGGAAACTCCCGAAGTGCAACAGGTCCGCGGCTACGCCCATCCGGAAGACGAGATCTTCGGCACGTGTAGGGCGGGTCCTGCTGCCAGCCGTCGGTCGGGGAGGTCGTCGCGTAAGGTGGGCCAGAAGAGGAGCCGAGGCCGACGGGATCCGGGCGTCCCCTCTTCTTTCTTCAATAATGGCTGCGACAACATGGGGGGGGGATGTCTTGCTCATGCCACCGACCCCCCCCTCGCATCTCCTGGTCCAGCCACGGCTTGGTAGAAGCTCCCCCTTCGGCCCTGAAGCGGCGCCTTGCAGGCCACCGGGGGGGGGGATGTCTTGCCTATGCCTCCGACCCCCCCCCCTCTCATCGCCTGGTCCGGCCATCATGAATGTTAACGCCGAGAAAAACGGCGTGGGGTGCGCTGGGAGGGAGAGGCAGCACAAACGAGCCTCTCCCACCTCCCCAGGTGGAGGCCCCCAGTGGCACCCCCAATGCTCCGCTCACCCGACAAGGGTTCGTCCACTCGTAAAATGGCGGTCGGCCCTGCAGGAGCGGGCCCGGCGTGAAGGGATGGCCCGGTTGCTTGTTAATTAAGAAATGAGTCCCACAATCAGAAGTGTTCTCCTCGACTTTGAAGATTCTATAAGAGCCACGGGGGCTCCCGACCCCCGCAGACACCCCCGATGGGGAATGACTGCCATGATTGCCCGCGGAACAATGAAAATGTAGCCGCGAGACGTCGGCGCTCCCATGCTGGCGCCAGCCTCAGTTTGAATGACTAAAATCCTACAGACTACAGTTCGGATCAGTTCCGGTGAAAACCCAGTATGACCCGGTAGAAAAAATTGTTGCCTCCCTCCCCCTTTGACTGATGGTTCATACTGCCGATCCTTTCTGTTGCCCTTTAACAGAACCTTTGGACTGCAGAAGGAGGCTCTGGGCCAACCACGAGTTGGTGGAGATTTTGACTATGCCTGGATCTGCCTGGCTGCCCCCAAAATGGCTCTGGTACAAATGAAACTTTCAACTCCTTGTTGTACCCCGATTGCTCAGCCTTGGTGTCATGAAATATGTATGCAGTTTTTAAACACAATGAATTGATATGGGATGGGTACTGATTATGTGTTCGGACAATGAATTGACATGAGATGGGTACTGATTGAACATTCGGACAATGAATTGTTGTTAAGTTTTGGCGCATCATGATTATTGAAAGTTTGAATTTCAACACTTATGATACTCGCTCACACTGAAGTTTCGATATGATTTTATTGCACTTGTCGCACTTTTTTATGAAATAAACGATCACCGACTCCATTAGGTTTTCCACTAATAAGTATCCCCACATGTACAGTTCCAGCCTGCTCCGTGGCCGGCCCACGGGGTTGTAGGCCCGTATTTGTGCACCGACATTCTTATTAAAGATTTTTGGAAAAAGCAAACGTAGTTGTCACGCGTAGATTGGTAAGTTTCGAATAAATGACCACTATTTCCGATATAACTAAAATACAGGTGAAATGGCTCAGCTCGATTAGTTAAGGGTTAAAAAGTATAGTACGCAGAAATATTGCAAATATGAATGGTCCAGGTTTATGTTGTATGTGTTTTTCATTTTTGTACAGCCTAAAGCAACCGCTAAAGATCCTGGTATTTAGCCTATATTTTATATGCTACCTGTATCAGGAAAGTTGTTTTAAAATGCCCCTAAGTCGCCCCGAAGGAGTGCCACCTGACCCCCCTGCACATGATCCGTAATACCACACTTGGGCGACCTATGCTATCCACAGGCTTCCGATAATCATCTCTCCCACACTAAATGGTCCACCTGGGCTTAAACGCCAAGTTGGCAGGGACTGCGTCCCGTGGAGATAGACCGAGTATGTAGTAAGTAAAAGCCTTTTCGGGTTTATGCGCGCTAATGTGTTTTTAAATGCTGCCCCCGCCCCCCTTCTTTTTCCCTCTTTCTGCAGGTCACATCGGAACGTCGATTAAAGTACGGGAAAAAAAATGGTGATCTAGCGGACGAAGAGATGGGAAAAAGGGATTTGATTATGGTGCCTACACACGACGAGCGAACAATGACTATTTCTCTCCCTGAACTTAGCGCTTGGGAGGACAGCCTGAAGCGGAAACTACAAAATATGACTTTGCTTGGCACCCCGAATAATACAACCAGGAATGACGTGCACTAATGAATAAATTCCTACGTTTAACTAAATAGGGAAAGTTTAGGGAATATTCCGAGATGAGGTTTACCCAAGTACCCTCCGCTTGGAGGACTAGGAATGTTGCCAGTGTTTAAAATCTACTACCTCCTTTCGCACCCTCATAGACATGAAACTCAAAGCTGCCCCATTGTTCTCACAACTAACCCCCACTGTTGCCTCAGCCTGGAAACACATTAGCCCGACCAGGTTAGTTCTTGACCAATTGCCAAAGGCGTAAGTGTGTGCAACCAAAGCCACCAGTGAAGGCAGCCGACGATAAAAGAGAAGAAAAAGGTAAAAAGAGCTTAGGATGCTAAGGATGCGCAGCATACAGGAAGAGATCATTTTGGCCAATAACTGTTCTATGTTTTGTTTTGAATTTTTGTATATAATACCAATAACTGTTCTATGTTTTGTCTTGGATTTTTGTAAATAATACATGTACTGTCTCCCCCGCCTGAGTTGGTGTGTACGTAATGTATGGATCTACGTCGTCCCTCTGCCTGTGTTTCCGTATTACTTGACCCCTGCTGTTCTGTGTTGTGTGCGCACTGAATGGCCCATTATTGTACACGTTTCTCTCTCTCTCTCTCTATCTCTCTCTCTCTCTCTCCATGTCATACGTGTACCGAATGGTTCGTTTAGAGTGCGGACTCTCTCTCCCTCTGAGGGTCCCCCTGTTCCCTCCTCCCTTGTGAGGTAACGTTGTGCCCCACCGGCACAAACCTAATTGGGTCTCTTCGAACACAAAGGTGTTCGGCAAAATTGACAGGAACTAAAACGATTGTAACTTACCATATTACTACCTCTCCTTTCTGCAAAATGATAGAACCCGAGTTGGTTATGAAAGAAAGGACAGGTAAGACGACTGATGTCCCCTAATCTGGCCTTTTTATAGGGGGACTATAACGTCAATGGTCTTCTGTTTTTCAGTTCGTTAGAAATGCAATCCCCAATGCCCAGATTGCCTCACCCCTCTGCACTTAAGTGCGGATGTCCAAAGCGTCCTCGCTTCTCCCGATTGACCTCAGCTCCCTGTCCAAAGCGTCCTCGCTTCTCCCGATTGACCCCGGCTCCATATCAGCTATCCCCGAAGCGTAATTGATGACCTTGATTAGCCGTCGCTCCCCAAGAAAAGCATGTTTAACCTCTGCCCCCCTCTCATCATGATAACCCCCCTGCTTGCAAGAGTTAGCCGACCCCGAAGGGAAATGTAAGATTGTCAGTACTTGGGTTAGAAAAAAGGGCGAGTCTCTACCTAAGGACTCGATTTCGAGTTTGATAGAATACACTGTCGATGGGAGTCCGATTTCTCTCCACGTACGCCACGAATGAACGCCAAATAGGCTTACGAATACAGTGGAAATGCCCTCCTACATACTCCATAAGTGATGACTTCTGACTATGACCGATGAACCTATCCCCCACCTACTTAGGATTGGGGACGGAATTGAGATGTATAAATGTCTTCTCTTGCCAGTTTTTCTAAAACTTGTTTTGTACCCATGCAAAGATACAATCACCGGAGGAGAGGAGCTGGACGTGACGCACAGCCTGGCCACAGATCATGAAGCACGTGTGACCTCAACCAAAGGTGGAGTCGCAGAGCAACGAGACACGGGACGAGGCACCACTCTCAAGCTCGGCAGATGAAGGAATGAAGGGCTGCCTTGAAGCCCTTGATTTGCTGACCCACTCGTGCCTGAAGTCCCCGTCCCTTTTGAGCCCGACTGATGGGCCTGCCTGCTCGTCATCCTTTGCTCCTTTGGTCCCTTCGTGTGTTCAAAGATCTGATCCCACTCCGCCCTCTCTTCCCTCGATTATTCAACAACATCATCCTTTTCGCATAACTTTTGACTCAGAAAAGAAGAGCAGCATTTAGATAGAATAAGGTTTTGCCACGGAAGAAGAAAGACACGCAGGTGCCCAGCATGAGGCACCCCTAAGAAGATCAGTTAGGAAACAGGACTGTGATCTAACAGCAGAGGACTGATCGCACCCTGCAACGCGTAAGGATGAATCCGAGCTGGACCTATAGCTCCACTGCCGGTGCTCAACAGCGCCAACGAAAGAAGACGGACTACCAGAGCCTACCAGTGATGGCTCGCTGTTAAAAAGACACTGTGACGAAGACCCCCCCCTTCCTGAACTTTCTACCCACCCCTTGACTAATTGCTTGTATCGAACTGAATTCCTCCCTCAACCATTTTTGTATTGCTTTCAAAAATGTTTCATCGGTCACTCATGTATTTAGTTTTCCAAAAGTCTCTTATAGCACTGACAAGACCCGAAGGTATCAGAGCACTTTTTACTGTATGTTGATGTCACCGGAGAAAAAGTCAGAACGTGATTCTATAATGTGTCGGAACCTTTTTCTTGATTAACCCCGACTAAGTATTATGCCGATCCCTAGACTTGTATGAATACCCAACAAATGTAAATTCATATGTTCCGCATTCCGCCAATCGTATCGACTGTATATGGTTACACGCAATCTGCTAATATTGACAAACGCTATTTCATTGGCCACACATGGCTATATGTACACTCCGTCAGTTGAGGTAAACACCGAAATGAACTTACTTATGTAAAAAAGCGGCGACTGTTGAAAATGACAATGTATAGGTACATAAGCTGCGTTCATTTGTGTTCACTGTACCCCCTGCTGTAAGTAGAACAGATATCGCGAAACACTGACTGTGTTATCCCGCCAGCATAGACCCATGCACACACGTACACGACAGCCATTTTAGGCACCATGGCCTCTCTGCCCGTTTGTTAAACCCCCGGCACCCCTCCCCGCACGCACTGCTCATGCATCGGCCATAAAAACCCTCTCCCTCTGCGTGACCCTGCTCTAGAAGTAACACTCCTGCTTGACCCACACCCCCCCATTTCCTCCCAAGAACACCCTTCCCCTCAGCTGACGAGCCCCCCCAGCTGCACTTGGCTTTTCGACCAGGTCCCAAGTCCTAAGACCAAGCCTCGTGGATGTACACCCCCCCCTTTTCCTGCCCAGCATAACAGAACCGTGATACACCAACCGAAGTGCCCGATCTTATAGCCTGCCCAACCTTTGATCTGATCATCCCCTCCTGCCCTCGTGTCCTGTAGGAATGTCCGGCTGAGAGATCACAATCTCTTGTTACATTCAGGGGGGGAGGATGACATCTGAGCGACTGGTAGGGGAATAGGCCTGAAGCTGTGATTCCAAGCATACTTTTTCCTACTTCAAAGCGTCTTTATTGCAATAAGGAATGTTTGTGCATCATAAACACGTGTATAAAAGACGAAGCCTCAGAGGAAGGAAGGAGGGGTAAAGAGAGCACCTCCTGAAGACACTACGCGAGTGTCCGAAATGACAGGCTCTCCTCATGAGAAATAAAACTCTGTTCTTGTTTTCCTGCCTCCAGCGCCCGTCTCTTTATTTGGTAATTGTTCAAGATGGGAACTAAGAGGCATCCTGCGCCAGCAGCCTGGGCATCAGGTGCGTTATGGGCTGACTTTTCCACACTGTAGTTAGTCTGGAGCCAGGCCCCGGAAGGCAGGGTACCTGTGCACTTCACAGGCATGCGTCTATGACAGAGGTCTTCAAACATATAATTTAGTAGGTGTAGGGGCCCTCTCCTGACTAACATTTCTGGAACCTTGAACTTCTCATCAGTGATAACCATCAACAGCCATAAACATCCCTAATTCCCATGGCAAATCATTTTTATGGTGGGGAAATAATATTAAACAGTGTTTAGAAAACCAAAGGTTTATCAGTGACTGTGGTTTGGTGTCAGAGGTTTACCACACAGTTCAAAAATAAGGTCTTTAAAAAGAATTACCCAAAAATGCACAATGGTACTTTATTTTTCACAAACATAATTTGACAAAACTTTTTATTTGAATGATAACACTTTTTGAACTAATATGATGGGTGTGCCTGTTTTTCTCCAGCGAGACGGTTAATATCCGATTCCACCTCAGTAGTACCAGTTTAACACTCTAATATACCAATAAGCAACAAAAATGGGACCAATCCAGCTTTGCAAAGGGCCTTCTACTGTGGGACAGCAAGTGTTGCTGCTTTTTAGTAATTTTTGAACGGGTTGAGCTATAAAGAAAAATATTTTTTATTAAAATCATCAGATTATGTAGCAAATGTGGCGAATCTATAATTATGCGCAAATAGCCATGCCACACAATCGCATAATCTCAGTGGCCCTCGGTATAATTTGCTGAATATCATTCCTCATAATTAAAACCTACCATTTACATTAATGATGAACTGTAATGTCTAAGTGGGATGCTTTATTTAATTCCAAGGGAGGAAGTGGTCTCTTAATCTTATTTCACACAGTTTTCTGGAAAAGGTTTTTATTTTCATGATAACAGACGCTTCTATTTTAGCAAAGCTGACTCCTGGTTATATTAGTCTGCTTCTGTTATTCACTTCAGTCTTGGTTGGGGGAGCTAGAGGGCTTTGAGAATCTGAGCGTGGGGGCGGGGTCAAAGATGTGAATAAAACAAAAAATTTTGCAAGTTTTTTAGGGTTTTCACCGTCAGGCAGCTTCATATAAAGTAATGGGGCAGCTTAAATAAAAACGAAATAAATAATTAAACTTGTTACCTAGTGTAATGCACTATAGTGCATTATGAAACCGCTATTAGTTAAAGCACTGCAAAGGTCTGTGTGTAACTAGAGAGCCACAGAATTAAATCTTGGTCGGTGCAGTGGAGAATAGTAATTGTGTATTTTAAATGCTACGAGGTCACAGCCTGTGACAAAAAGAACAGTAAATATGTATATCATTATTTTATACTTTCATTACATAATGTATAAGATAAACTGCTACAAAATGCCCAAAACGTTTAAGATAAAATGGAGCTTAAAAAATATAGGGGCATATTATCAAGGGGGTTTATCTCCGCTTTTTTGGCTTTAAAAGCCAAGCAAGCGGAGATAAAATTATCTCCCTATTACCTAGCTGTCGCTAACACCAGTTAGCGACAGCTAGTAGGAGATAGCGACCATCTTGGGCCCCGCTTTGCATGTCAGTGATATTTATCACTAATGACATGCAAAGTGGGCGTGCCAAGATGTTAGCGACTGGAAACAGTCGCTAACATCGCTATCTCCTATTACCAACTTTTGGAGATATTCGCGCTAAGCGCGAATATCTCCAAAAGCTAACACCTGCCCCTGAGCAGTTCTTAGCCATGTTTTCCAATGGTAGGTGGATAACATGGCCAAGAGCATTAGCTCGGTAATGCATGAATATCGCTGACTTTTCAGCGATATTCATGCATTTCGTCCGATTTTTATTGCTTAGGAGATAAACCTTGATAATATCATGGCTCCTAAGCGATAAAAATCGCCGCAGCTCGGCGATAAAAATATCGCCGCTAAACCAACATAGCGATAATTATCGCTAGTTGTTGGTAATATGCCATATAGCTTTTAGTAATACCCAGACGATATGTAGTACAATTTATTTTACATAACTGTCCCTTCAACACCTCTAAGGGATAGTAAGTGATCTGTAAATACAATTACAATTAGAAGCCCACACTTCAGAGCTCAGTTGTCTATTTAGAAACACCTTTGCTAGTAGGGTATTTCAGCATCTTTAATACTTTTTGTGAAAATGTATTTGAATATGAAACTGAAGTGCCCCAACATTTTAACAAGTTGTCAGCTCTCATAAAATGCATCAGGGCTACTGATCCACTCATAAAATGTCAGCTATAAGAAAGGACGAACAGGAATTTGTAAAGTGCCTGCCAGGTAAGTGATAGTTTACAGCAGCAATCTGTAATACATATTACCCATTGTTTGGGCACTTCTCTGGTGTTTGTGTCTCTTATACTCCTAAGTTGCTTTCTTTGAAACTCTTAACGTGGCTAATTCAGTAGTAAACAAATGTAACACCTTGGGAAATGACTGACTCCTGACTCTTGCTTTGGTTTTGTGGCAAAGGTTACGTTATTTGGAAGCATGCAGAGCTCACAAGAAACAAGAACCTTCAGTCCAACAGCACATACTGGTTGTTTACAATTGTACTAACACTTGACATTAGCCCATTCCCATGCCTAATACTGCCTTCCCCAACAGTCTAGCCTCCCTACTTTCCTAACATCAAAACCCCCAAAATTGTATAAATAAAACACTCCTATTCTTCCAACACATTTCACCACAATTTCCTTTCCAGCCTGCCCATCCTAGCATAGGCCTTTTCTGTTTCTTGCTTGTTACTCGCCTTTAAAACCTCCTCAGGGATAGTAAGCGCTATGTGAAAACAATTACAATTAAAAACACAACCTTCACAGCTCAGTGTTAATTCTTTGCACCACCACTTTAAAAGAACACATCATTGTCATCACAAAGCTTCCAGTGACTCAATAAAGACAGTAGTAGCCCCAAGCATTCTTTACATTTACAGATTAACTTGTAGTGCACATTTGCATTTCTTTCAGGCAAGCAGGCACCCTAGCAGAAACCATGTTTAGCTGTCTGACAGGCTTCAGTTTGACAGCACAGGACACTCCCTGAATGTCACTCCATCTAAAGCATTTTAACCGTTCAGAAATGGTTGTCTTTTTCCAGATTCCAGTCAGAAGTGAGGCTGGGAAATGCGCGCATTCCTTCCCATGACCTGGTAGTTCTGCCCAACAGATTTAGGATTCTGCTGTGGAAACATCTCCCTACTTCTAAGGCACAACTGGGTATAAATGCCCAGTCAGACACCAACTCTTCAGTACCCTCTTCAGTACCCTCTTCAGTACCCTTCTGGACCTGTGGATTCCAGGAAGAAGGACTGCTGTGCTGCTTAAATGACTGATACTCTGCTGGACTGCTGTCCTAAAAGACTGCTGCCCTTCTGTGCTAACCTGCTGCCTTCTTGCCTGGGTGAGAAGCACTGAACATGCATCTCTTGACTCTCAGAAGCCAGAATGACTCCAAGGGCTAGTTGAATGACCTCCTGATCTGAAGCCTTAGGGACAAAAAAGGCTTCCAACAACCTTGTACCTGCCATCTGTGATTCTACCGTGCCAAGTGGTTCCACCCCAGTCCTCGACCCTTGAAAGTGGACCTAAGGTGCTCTGAGAGCCTTTGTACATCCAGAAGAACCAATGCATCTCCTCTGCTGCACAAACATGAGTAGAACCAAAGCCTGGCCACTGCTGCTTAGATTGGTGTTGGACTTGGCCCTTTTTGCAGGTTCACCCCGAAACTTTTTTGCATTTGCCTAGCCTGTTTCTGTAACCTGAACTCTTGAGATTAAATGCTGTGCGATGATGTGCACAGATTTATTGTGTCTAGTGTGGAAGTGCCACTTCTAGAAGTTGGCATGTCTGTGCAGTGAATGTGAATTGACTGTCTGGCTTGTGATTTGGCTGGAGCTGGCAGGTGTGCCTGGCTCCACGAGTCAGAATGGGTCTTCCCCGGTGGTGAACGGAGAGATCTGGATGTATGACTGTAACCGTGGGGACAGGAAGAGGCAATAAGCGGGTCTTGGTTGTAGCAAGGTTTATTTTAGCTAACAGAGAATCTGTACAAGTTTTCCTCTGAACTCCTCGGCGTGGGGAACGGCTTCTCTCTCTTCTGGATTTCCGCGTTGTTACTTCTCCCTCTGCACGGCTGGGGCTCCGCCTTCTGCTGTGCTCCGGAGGCTCCGTGCTTAGCTCTCTCGCCGTAGCCAGGGTACCTCGAGGAGCCGTACTCCTCCTGGCGTACGGCTGGGCGATGCGTGGGGTTGGCCTCCGGGCTCAGCTGGTTGTGCGGCTCTGCTTCCTGTTTGACCGTCGCTCTCCACGGAGTCTGAGGTCTCCTCCTCGGTCCCGCGTCTTCGATTCTCGCTCCTCTTGACGTCCGCTGGGCTCTCGCCTTCTCCCCGACTTTCTCCTCTCCTCCAGTTCACCTCGCTGCTTCCCGCCTCTCCGCTCTCTGCCACACTGTCCGCTCCTCCGGTGTAGAAACACCCCGTCTGATCTTCGGCACCGCCCTTATACAGGTGAGGCGACTCCTCCTCCATCCAGTTGTCCGTCCACTTAAAGGGCCCCCAGTCGCCGTCCACTTCCTCGTCACAGGAGTACAACTCGGGCCCAGGGTTCGCCCGGTGTATTTCTGGCTGTGGAAATAAAGGGGGGGGGTCGGATAGAGTTAGTGACGACCCCCCTACGGGGCAAGACTGTCGAGCCCGGTTACACACCTCCCCCCCAGGACGCTTCCGCTCGGGAAGCGGATGACGGGAAAGGTAATCGGCACCCGTGTTGTCCACCCCCCTCTTGTGTAGCACATGAAAAGAATACGGCTGCAGTGACAGGAACCAGCGCATGACTCTGGCGTTGGCGGACTTGTGGCGCGCCATCCAGAGAAGGGGAGCATGGTCCGTATACAGTGTGAATGTTCGACCCTCCAAGTAATAGGCCAGCTTGTCCACCGCCCACTTAATGGCAAGGCACTCCTTCTCCACGGTTGGGTACTTGAGCTCACGGGGAAACAGCTTCCTGCTAACGAACAGTATGGGGTGTTCGATGCCCTCGTTGTTTTTCTGCGAGAGCACCGCCCCAATTCCATAGTCCGAGGCGTCCGTGTGGAGCGCGAAGGGTTGCGCAAAGTCAGGTGACACCAGGATCGGTGTCGAAGTGATGGCACGTTTCAAAGACGAAAAAGCGTCTCCATCTCCTGTGACGGAGTACGAAGGGTCGACTGTTTCACGGAAGCCTGAAGGGCATCAGTCAGGGGGGCGGCTTGTTGTGCAAAGTTCGGAATGAACCTCCGATAGTAGCCTATCAGGCCTAGAAACGCGCGGAGTTCCTTCTTGGTTTCTGGGAACGGTGTTTCCGCAATGGCTCTGATCTTCTCCGTTTGGGGTTCAATAAGGCCATGACCCAGGACGTAGCCAAGATATTTTACCTTCTGGAATGCTATCCTGGTCTTCTTGGCATTGATCCTCAGGCCTGCCCGCGAGAGGGTCTCTAGTACCTGATCTAGGTGTCGTAGGTGGGTATGCCAATCGGGGCTGAACACCACAATATCATCCAGGTAGGCCGACGTGAAGTGCGAGATCCCCTTTAGTACATTGTTCATTAGCCTCTGGAAGGTGGCAGGCGCACCATGTAAACCAAAGGGGAGAACCGTGAATTCATATCTGCCTTCAGCTGTTGTGAACGCGGTCTTCTGTCGGTCTTCCTCGCGTAAGGGGACCTGCCAATAGCCCTTGGTAAGGTCGATGGTACTTATGTATTGGGCTTCCCCCAACCGTTCAATGAGCTCGTCGATCCGAGGAATCGGATATGCATCAAAAGATGATATTTCGTTCAGAGCACGGAAGTCCATACAGAAGCGCCGTGATCCGTCTGGTTTAGGGATGAGCACTATCGGGCTGGACCACTCACTGTGGGAAGGTCTGATGACCCCTAGTTTTAGCATCTCCTCTACTTCTTGCCGGATACCTTCTCTTCGAGCCTCGGGTATCCTATATGGTTTGATTTTCACGCTCTTCCCGGGTTCTGTATGGATGCAATGTTCCGCCAGGGTGGTTCTTCCGGGGGTGTCGGAGAATACCCTTGAGTGTTTTTCCAGGGTATTCTGGAGTTCTTGTCTCTCTGTGGTCAGCAAGTCCTCGTTGATAACCAACCGACCTATGGTGGAGTTCGACTCCGGTCTAGGGGGGTTGACCATGTGCACCTCAGCCGGAGGGGCCCCCAGCCATTTCTTCAACATGTTTACGTGGTAGACCTGTGTTTTGCGGGGTCGAATCTGTAGGCGGTAACTCGTGTTTCCTATTGTTTCTGTGACTTTGTACGGGCCTCCCCACTCCGCCTTGAACTTCTGGGTCGACGACGGTAGTAGCACCAGGGCCCACTCTCCAACGGTCAGCCTTCGCCATTTCTTTCCTTTGTCGTATACTTTCTTCTGTTTAGACTGGCTCTTTTCAAGGTTGGCGAACGCCAAGTCCCGTAGTTTGCCCAGTTTGGAACGTAGATTCCTCGCGTACTCCAGGGTTTTGGTTATTTCCTCCGGGGTCTCCTGCTCCCATGCCTCCTTGGTCATGTCCAAGAGGGACCGGGGCTGTCTCCCGTAGAGCAGTTCAAATGAGGAGAACCCGAGACTACTTTGTTTTTGTCCTCTTATGACATACAGGGCGAGGGGGAGCACCTGGTCCCATTCGGTGCTGTTGACCTCCAGCATTTTCCTTAGGGTGGTCTTCAGTGTCCGATTGTACCTTTCAACCAGGCCATCCGTCTGGGGGTGGTAGACAGCGGTGCGGATTTGGTGGATGTGTAGCAGAGCGCACACCTCTTTCATCAAGCGTGATACGAATGGGGTCCCCTGGTCCGTTAGGATTTCTTTTGGGAAGCCCACTCGTGAGAAGAGCTCCAGCATCTTATCGGCCACGTTCTTGGTGGTTGTGGAGGAGAGAGGGAAGGCCTCTGGAAAACGTGTGGAATAGTCAACTACCACCAGCACATATTGATGCCCTTTTTTTGTCTTTGGCAGCGGCCCAATGAGATCCATCCCTACACGCTCAAAGGGGACCCCGATGATCAGCAGTGGTTGGAGTGGAACGGCCGGGGGTCTGGTCATGTTCCTTTGGCACACGTCACATTCCTGGCAATATACCATGGCGTCCTTGTATATCCCCGGCCAGTAGAAGCACTTCAGTAGGTTTTGGGTTGTCTTTTCGGCTCCGGTATGACCCGCCACTAAGTGGGAGTGCGAGTAGAACAACACTTGTTCCCGGAAGGGTACTGGCACTACCAGTTGTTCCGGGTCGGCTTCGCTCCCTTGTCGATACAGCAAGTCGTTTTTGATGTACAATCTCGGGTATTCGGGTGTGCCATTCCCCTGGTCTCTGTGCGCTTTTTCCCAGGCATTGAACAAGGTGGCATTGTTCGCCTGAGCGAACTGGAAGCTCCGGTCCAGAATCCACGGTTCCGGTGATACCAAGGAGTCCAGGGTCTTCGGACTCACAGGGGGTTTGGTTACGTTGTCCGGAGGCTCTAGGCATTTTTTGAACATGTCCAGGAATCCAGGGTTGTCAGTGCCTATTATCAGATCTTCGGGTAGGGACGACAACACGCCGACTCTGACGCGGTATGGCATACCTTTCCGGGGTACCAGCTGTATAACGGCCACTGGGTAGGGCTTTACGTCCCCATGTACGCATCGTATGTATACTCTTTCGTTGGGCAGTACTTGGGGGGCCTTTACATGGTGGGACTGCACTACTGATTGCCGGCACCCCGAATCCAGCAGGGCCTTAACTGGGTTGCCATTCACGGTCATACTCACTCGATATGCTCGTCCCATCTCTGCCGAATACAGCACTGTCCGGGGCAAGTACCCGACCTCCATGGGTTCCTCCTCAGGCTTTCGGCGGGGACAGTGTCTCGCTATGTGTCCCCACGTACCGCAATCGAAACACTGCGGACCCGAGTGGGGTAGAGGGTCATTTCTCCATGGACGGGTCTTAGGTGGCTCTAGAGGCTTCAACGGACGTCTCTCGGGTCTGATTGGCGTTTTCTGTCTTTCCACTTCAGGTGCTCCGGTTGGTCTCTGTTGGACTCTTGAGAAGGTGTTGGCCATTTCTACTGCCTGGCTGGTGGTGAGGTCGTGATGTTGTCTCAGCCACCTCTGGGTCGAGAATGGCAAAGCTTCCGGGAATTGCTCGAGATATATGCGATCCATTATCTCCTCCTTTGTACTCTCGTGTGGTTTTAGCCATTTGTCCGCGGCCATCTTCAGGCGGACGAACAGAGTCTTTGGCGTCTCCCCCGGGACTCCCCTCTCCTTTCGGAACCGCAGCCTGTACGCCTCTTTATCGAGGCCGAGGTGGTCCAGGATTATTTGTTTGATCTCGGCATATGGGGTGTCTCCCCGAGGGTTAGCCACTTGATAGGCGGCTTGTGCCTCGCCCACCAGCAACGGAGCGAGGAAAAACGGCCACTTGGCCCCGGGCCACCCACAGGCTCGAGCGGCCCGCTCGAAGTTCAAGAGGAAGGCGTCGGGATCCTCTCCCGGTTAATATTTCTGCAGGGAGACCCCACCCATGTTATGTGGCGGGCCTCCAGTTATCCCAGTACTGGAGGAGACCGGGGTATCCATAGCCCGGGCCACTACAGCGGCTTTCATTATTTCACGGTCAGCCTCAGCTGCGAGGAGTTGCTGCTCTGCGAGTCTTTCCTGACCGTTCACCAGGGCTTGTATTACAGCTTCCATCTTTGTAGTACAGACAGAGGGGTTGCCCGCATTCTCCACCACTGTAACCGTGGGGACAGGAAGAGGCAATAAGCGGGTCTTGGTTGTAGCAAGGTTTATTTTAGCTAACAGAGAATCTGTACAAGTTTTCCTCTGAACTCCTCGGCGTGGGGAACGGCTTCTCTCTCTTCTGGATTTCCGCGTTGTTACTTCTCCCTCTGCGCGGCTGGGGCTCCGCCTTCTGCTGTGCTCCGGAGGCTCCGTGCTTAGCTCTCTCGCCGTAGCCAGGGTACCTCGAGGAGCCGTACTCCTCCTGGCGTACGGCTGGGCGATGCGTGGGGTTGGCCTCCGGGCTCAGCTGGTTGTGCGGCTCCGCTTCCTGTTTGACCGTCGCTCTCCACGGAGTCTGAGGTCTCCTCCTCGGTCCCGCGTCTTCGATTCTCGCTCCTCTTGACGTCCGCTGGGCTCTCGCCTTCTCCCCGACTTTCTCCTCTCCTCCAGTTCACCTCGCTGCTTCCCGCCTCTCCGCTCTCTGCCACACTGTCCGCTCCTCCGGTGTAGAAACACCCCGTCTGATCTTCGGCACCGCCCTTATACAGGTGAGGCGACTCCTCCTCCATCCAGTTGTCCGTCCACTTAAAGGGCCCCCAGTCGCCGTCCACTTCCTCGTCACAGGAGTACAACTCGGGCCCAGGGTTCGCCCGGTGTATTTCAGGCTGTGGAAATAAAGGGGGGGGGGTCGGATAGAGTTAGTGACGACCCCCCTACGGGGCAAGACTGTCGAGCCCGGTTACAATGACGTTACAACGCCTACTTTTAAAACGCTTACCTTTACATCGCAAGTTTTACAACGCATACCATTACAACGCATTGTGCTTTTGGGCGCTGGATAGTGAATAGTTTAATTTACTATTCCAACTCCAGTCTCCGTGGATAGTAGGGAAGGTGTTGGATAGTACATTAAACCTATTCCCTATGCTAGAGCGCCCCCAAGCGCAATGCGTTGTAATGGTTTGCGTTGTAAAAGTTGCGTCGTAATGGTAGTGCGTTGTAAAAGTTGCATTGTAAAGGCTGTTCACCGAGAGATCTGCATGTTGATTGGAGGGAGGAGTGCACCTGGGACATGAATAGGGCTGGGCCTTCCCTCCACAATGCTGGCTCCACCCCCTGTGATGTGTCTGATGTCCCTGCCCCATCCTGTGAATAGGCAGAGGGGCTGAGCAAAACAAGGTGCTCAAGAACCAGTTGCCTCTGGTTCACCCCTTGCCTGCACCTGGGGAAACAAAGGAAATGGTGCATTAAAGAGGGGCTGTGACCCCATGAAAGTGTTCTTGTGCTCAACTACAATCAACAAGGGGCATGCTGCTGCTGGGGCCCAGGGGAAGGCTTGCCTCCCTGGGCCCTGCCCAGCCCCTGGATTGCAGGAGGACTTCTTTCTGAGACCGTCCTGCCTTCTTCTCCTGGGAGGGCTGTGTTGCTGGGACCCTCCTTGCTGTAGGGGTCCTTTTCTGGGGCCCTTCTGCCTTGCTCTGGAACCCTTTGTGCTTCCCCTTTAAAACTCTACAGGACCTGGCTTTTATTTTGAGAGCGATGTGGCCCCGTTTTGCCGTTTCTGCAGCTGTGGAGGAGCGCTATGATCCCTTCTTCAAGGGAATCCCCAGCGTAGGGATTCCCCTGCATTGTGGCCTGATGCGGGTGCCCACCCCGCATTTATCGTGGTTTCGCTGGTGCCCACCCCGCTCTTATGCCGCCTATTGTTAGTTTTAATTGACGGGTGCCCACCCCGCTTTATAGCCTTAATTCGAGGGTGCCCACCCCTCATGTTGCCCCCGAGAATCACCGCCGCGGCCCGAGCCGCTGAAGAATCCTGTTCCGGGCTGCTGCCCAACGCGACCCGGAAGTCAGGCAGCGTGGTGCCTGAATTGCGGACGGGTTACTTGAGGAAGCCCCGTGCCTGCCCGCGCTGCTGAGAGAATTGGCCGAGTATTCGTCTCCCGCAGCCTGGGGCTCCCGTGAGTTGGCGAGAGCCCCGGGGCCACCAGCAGGAAGCTGCCTGAGTGTTGAGGGGCTCCCATGCGCTGGAGGGTGCCCCGGAAGTGGAGTCCTGCCCCGAGCCGGAGAGACGCCGTGGAGAGCAGGTAAGAAAGGGCTCGAGGGTGTCTCCTTCAGTTAACTTGCGGGCGCTCCTCCGAGGGGGCTCTGATGATATCGGCCCCCATTGCTGTTTCCCCCTTGAGCGGGCCGCTCCCTCCTGGGCCGGCTTAGTTTTTAGTGCCAGTGAGGGCACCATTGTTGTTTTCCAGTGAGGGCACCATTGTTGTTTTCCAGAGCGGCCCCACTAGGAAGCGGGCTGCTCCAACGATTCAGCCCCATTCCGTTCAAGAGATTATGTGTGGCTCTACCCGGGCCCCAATTGTTGATTCGGGCCCAGAGGGGCCCATGCGGTATTGTTTAGGGGCCCACCCCGATGTTGTTGGCCCCATGAATCCAGAGCCTCTGTGGCTCCGTCAACGCCCCATTTATTTTAGAGTCCCCGTGAGGGGCTAGGGGGCCTAATCACTTTACGAGCCAGTGTGCTCCCTGCCACATGTTTATTTCCAGAGCCAGGTGGCTCCCACATGCGGCACATTTTGTCTTAAGGGCTACTGAGAGCCCATGCCGCATTTTCTAACCTTCACAGCTGCCCAGCAAGTAGTGGGCAGCTGCACCGTTTAGGTCTTTATTTTAGGGGGACATGGTCTTTTGAACTCAGGAGTGAGTCGCACTCCTTCACCCCTACGTTAGCCTTCCACGGCTGCGCAGCACTTAGTGGCAGCTGCAGCGTTTAGGCCCCTGTTCATTGTCCTCAGCTGCCCAGCAAGTAGTGGGCAGCTGCAACGTTTAGGTGCGCGCCGGTGGCGCACCCCTGACTGGCGCTGCGTTGGCAGCGCGCCCGGACATTCTGGACACAGGGCATTTGAGCCCCTTCTTGATGGCCAGTTGGCCAGGGCGGCCGGTAGAGGTATAGGGTGCAAGGCCCTAATGTGATTGATATGTGCTTTAAATGTGGTTCTAGGAAATGTAATGCATCTAGTAGGTTTTACGCACCCTGTGTTGATACCTCTAGAGATGGTTTTACCTATGGAGGTTTGTGTTATTGAGATTGTACTTCACTGTGGTTTACGCCCCCTAAATGTGAGTTATACTTAGGAGGTAGGGTCTAATGTGTTTAGGCTAGTGAGGAGATTGCCTACTGTATTTATACTGGTTAGGCCTAATGTGATTTATGCGTAATGTGCAATACCTTTATGCCTGTGATACCTCTAAATGTGTTTTCATGCTTAGGAGGTTATTTTGCCTAGTATAGTTTATACTAGTGAGTTTATGTGTCCCTGCGTGATCTATGCCTATGGTGATTAGTATTGCGTAGTGTGTACCTACCTTTTACCAGTGGTTACTGGTTGTGTTCTATAATTGTTATTTGGTGCTACAGTTACTCTAAGTGCTATTTCTTCTAAGTGCTGATCCTGACAGTGGCCCACGTGGCCCTGTCCAGTGTAAATAATCCCTTGTGAATATTGCCCGTGCCAGTTGGCACAATGTATATTGTGTGATTACTATCTGATGTGTTTTAAGAATTAAAAAAATATTTTATATAACCTTGTGTGGAGTTCTTTTTGTAGTGTGCCTGGGATGTTGTTGCTGTGTGCGTGTGCAAATGCTTTACACATTGCCTCCGAGATAAGCCTGTCTGCTCGTGCCAAGCTACCAAGGGGGTGAGCAGGGGTTATCTTTGGCGTGTAACTCCCTTGCCCTGACTAGAGTGGTGCCTGGCTTTGGCGCAAGCCTTAGCCAACCAGAAATCCCAGTTCTAACAATTGGGCTTGTCAAAAAGACCCGCATCACAGTCCATGGGAACCGCTGTTACACAGCGCACCTTCAGCGCAAGCCCTCGCATCCCTCGTTGATAGCAGCCTCGATGAGTACTCCGAACTCCTCATCATAGTGAGGTTACGTAGTTTTCAGCCTCGCTCTGCTACATCCTCCATTTTGCGTTTAGTCGCCATTTTATGTTGCCTCACTCAGGCAGCACGGCTAACGCGGAGATAATGGTATTTTCTGCCACTTTCAGCTGCTCGATGTTTTTCTCGTCAAGGAACAACCTTTGTCCTTGTGTGCAACACTGATGTCAGGGTCGGGCCGAGTTCGCAAAGCCATGTCTAGACTGATTAATCCATGACTTACTCCACTGTTTGGGTCCCACCATTCTTCTCATCCTTATCTTATTTAACTGGCCTTCACTATTCTCTCCGTGTGTTCTCTTGTTACACAGCTCTTCTTTTGAAGCATTCTACACATGTTTTGCCACCTGCAAACCGAATTACGGGCACCAGTGTTGATTAACCTGATGGGAGGAGAGCACACGGGGTCTGAAAGGAGGGTGTGTTTTAGACATCTGATAGCTTGTTTTCGAACTATTCCTATTTGTCAGTTTTGTGTATATTGGGAGTTGTCATTGTAAACTTGTGTCGTATAAGAGACTGTGCGCCACAGATTGAAGTGGCAGTCTCTTGAGAACCTACCTGTGTGGTACTTCTTAGATAACTGTGCTTAGCTGCAGCTAATAAAACTACTTTTCTACGCCAAACAGAGTGTCCTGTGTCTCTGTCGGTCGAGGCAGGTGAACTCGGAGATCTTAGGCGTGCCCTGCGCCACTCGGCCATAAGGCCGGGTTCTCCAATTGGCGGCCCAACGTGTGGGCGACTTCAGCGGTAGTAGTTTTGCCCAAGAGTCGTGAGGAGCTTCGCAGGAAAATTCCGGAGGATTTCGCGAACCACGTGAGCGACCCCTGCATGTCGAAGTGGACCGAAGGTCTTTTGAAGCGTGGCTACTCCTTCCCGACGGCTGCTGACGACTGCTGCCCTGACTGTCGCCCTGCCTTGGCCCTTTGGTGATGATTGGTATCGCGAGACGATAGACGGACATCTGTTGGCGTGAGAAAAGCATTTAGTTAAATATTTGTGGGTAGCGCCCACTCTCTTTGTTTTTGTATTTTGTTATTCAATTAGCGCGCTAACCGAAGCCAAGGGGTAAGTACGTTTGTGCTGTGACTCTATTGTCTGAAAATCCCTTGACGTTTGTAAGGACAAAATGCCTGGATTTAGTAAGTTTAAGAAATTTTGTTGTTGTGGTTGTTTTGCGGATTCCCGACTGGAGGATTCCTGTCCAATTCCTCCAGTTGGAACTCCTACTTACAAACTTTACTCAAAGCACAGTCTGGGTCCTATAATTTTTAATGAAACATGGACCCGTTACACTAAAAAGGACGGTGTTTTGCAATGGCCACAACATGGGTCTTTTGAGTCAGATATATTAGACAATTTGGAAGCGATTTTGTTCAAAAGAAAAGCCCGGCCGGCAATGTTTGACTCCTTTCGCCTATGGCGCAAGGAAGCCAAACAGAAAGAAATTAAGCAAACGAAGAAAGATAAGAAAGAACAGAGTATGTCGATTCTACAGGCTGCCCAACAATTTAAAAATGACGAAGCTGATCAAGCGATTGAGGTGTCAGAAAGACAACATCGCATGGCAATAGATAGATGCTATCCTGTATTGCCTACGGTGTCAAAGAGTAAAACTCCTGATGATGATTCTTTTATGTCCCGTTTGTTGACATTACCTCTGCCTTATGTGTTAGGAGCTAATGCATCGCCATTACAGCCCGCTGTCAATCCAGCCGCTGTAATTCCTGCACAGTTGCCTGTCCCTGTGATTCCGCCTCAACCCCCTTTGCCAGCAACATCGGTACCCCAATCCCTTGTGCCTCAGCCTTCTCCATCTGTCGTTTCTTTTGCTACAGATTCTGCTTCTGTCTTGCAGAATACATTGTCCCCCGTTTTAGTGTCAGATTCCCCTGCAGCTCGACGGCGTTTAGTCGACACTGTCTCGGGTCTCTTGTCGCCTATTCTTGGACCTCTTTTCTTCTCTCCTGCCTCGTCTAGGAGGCAATCTCGTAGTCAATTTCCAGATTTGGAAGAACGGACTAAATTAGATTCCCTTGCTTATAATTGGATCATGAGTTGTGTACAGTATAATACACGTGATATTTTAGATACTTTCCTTCAGTGGAACGCGCCCACACAGCAATATGTATTTGATGTCATGTGTAATACTCTGATTAAGGAATGGGGAGACGTAGATCTAGACTCGCCTCCCCAGGATTTATTCGACATACAGGATCAATTTGATAAGGGACTTATTGTAGGTCCTGCTGTAGAGCATGCTGTTCAGAAACTTGTTGCTTTTCGATCTACACTTTTCTCTCAAAATTCTCTTGAGCCTGATCCCGCGGTTCGTCGTAAGACGGCGCAATACACAATGCGAGAAGTCCTTCCAATATGGAGAGATGCGGTTCCACAAGCAGGTAATGTTCCCGGTGTTCCTGCTCATTTTCAGCGTATATGGGTACACGATCCTTGGAAAAGGTCAGAAGTATTGGCACTCAAACAGTCTTTACCGGACCCTCGTAAGAATCCTGCCGGATATTATAAAGAGCTGTCTCAGACTGTTGACGCTTGTATTATGAATTTGGCAGATATTGACTTACTCATGGGGAATGTAGTCCCACAAGCAATATGGGCCAAGATTCGTAGGCAGGATCATGCGGTAGCTCTAGGTGGTGATTGGGCTGCCATTACGGCTGCGGATGCAGGTCAAGTAGGTGGGGCCAAACCGGATGCCCTGATCACAGAATTGCCTGGAAAAATAATAGATTTGATGAAAACTTTAATGCCTGCGATGCGTGTTAATTGGGATAAGTTAGCGGCATGTAAGCAAAAGACGGACGAAAGTGTCTCCAACTTCTTTACCCGGTTTGAGGAGACTTTCATCGACCATAGTGGGCAGGATATGAGTACTGAAGGTGGACAACGATTGTTCGTAGACAAATTTGTTTTTAATGTACTTCCAGAATTATCGAATAAATTAAAGCAATCGGAGAGTTCTTGGGCTGTCTCTTCCACTGCTCAGATATTGGCTACAGTGGAGTGGTGTGGCTCACTGGTTAGAGGCGGCAGACCCGGGAGCAGAAGTCGGCCCGGGACCAGGGTTCAATTCCCGACGCAGCAGGGTCGTGGACCAGGGTCAGCGGACTCAACAATTCTCGCCTCGGTGCCTACTCTAACCTGGGGTCCCACTCGGCAACTCTGGGCATTAGCTTGCCTAATCTCCACAACGGCCCCATCAACGCCGGGGATGCCTGGCTCCACCTTGGGGATTCCCAGTAGGGACCATCCCACAGGGAAAGCCAGGACGGGTTCCCCAGCGGTATACAGCGCCGGGACGCCCCTTTGCTGGGGCAGCTGTGCGCTTTACAAGTATACGACATTTAACATTTAACATTTTACTGCTCAATATTATGAGAATAGGGATAAGGAAGACAAGGAGAAAGCGGAGAAAAAGACTAAAGACTTGAAAACAAAAGTCCTTCTGCAACAGGCTTATCCCCCTCATTCTGCTCAACCCTCATTTTCACAGCCCCCGCAGTTTCAGAGGTTGTTGCAGAAGCCAGTCCCCTCAGTTCCACGAGCTCCATTGGGCCCCAACCAGTGTGCTTACTGTAAGGAAGATGGTCATTTTAAGAATACTTGCCCAATTTTATTACAACGGTGCGGTGGATCATTGGCGCCACGGGGTTGTGGTGATTCTCGATCCATATCCAGAGGAAGGGGTTGTGGTGTGCCACCTCAGGAACGACCTCCCTCTCCCTCTCAAGACTCTACGAATTATTTTGATCAGCAGCATTCTCAATCTGCACAATACTACACTAATGACTATTGTTTCGATAATGAGGACGTTGCTTTCCACGCTAGCTAGGACAGCCATAGGCAAAGTAAGGGAGTCATATCAGTTCCAGTAGATCAGGAAGGACCTTATGTTAATGTTATGGCATTAGGTGTTACAGAACCATTTCTCTTGGATACTGGTGCTATGAGAAGTTCTATAATGCATTCTAAACTCCCTGGGGCACCTTTGTCTGGCTTAACAAATGTTTCTGTAGGATTCTCTGGCGCCCCAGTATCAAATCCTATCTCTTGTCCTTTGCCCATTTCTATTGGTCCATACGATTTGGAAGCTCCACTCCTTTTAATGACAGGATGCGGAGAAAATTGGGTTTGGACCTACTGAAACGCTTACATGCTACACTGTATTGTTCGCCCTCTGGTGTGCACCTTACATCTGAAAGAAACAGGTTAGTATTAGATTCCTTACCTTAGAATATCCCCAGGCGTCAGTCTGGATCCGGAAACTTTTGCGTAGCAGTACCCCTGCGCGTCGGTAGGCGTCGTCTGCAGGCGTCCCCTGCGGCTCCGCGTCGTCGTGCGCCGTGATGACGTCGCTGGAGTATATAGACGCCGCCTCCGCGCGCTGACGTCAGTTCTTCTTTTTTCCGCGCCAGTTAGCGCAGATCCGAAGAGCAGTACTCCGGTCTTTTGACCAAGTGTTTGTAAAACTTAATCTTTCTACGGTGCCGGTAGGATGCCTGGGTTTAAGAGCTGCGACGAGTGCGACCGCATGATGTCGGTCACCGACCACCATCAACTCTGCCTCCGGTGTCTGGGCGCGGACCACGACGTGGAGTCCTGCGTCGACTGTCGGGCCTTGACTGGAAAAGCTAGGCGGGAGCGGTCCCGCAAGCTTCTCGAGCTCCGAGTGTCGGCCCCGCGTCGAGAGCGGTCCCGGTCCGGTCGGAGGTCGAGGGAGCGGTCGAGGGAACGATCGCGGAGCCGCCATGGGCGCTCCGGGAGTCGCCACCATTCCTCCGGTTCGTCAGGTAAGCACAAGAAGTCGGGGCGTCACCATCGCACCCCCGACTCCCCCCGACGCCCGCGTGATGCGGCCGGGGGCTCGGGTGGCCCCACCCCCGCGGGCCCGCGTGGGTCACCGACGCCGTCTACCCCATACCCGTCGGTCCCTGGGGAAGGCGCGTCGCGTGAGGAGATCGAGGCCTTCCTCATTGCTATGAGGGCGAGGTCTCCTCCGGCGGGGCCTACGGCGCCTGCGGGGCCGTCGGTCCCGTCTGGGGGCCCGAGCGGTTCGGGTGCTTCTGCCCCGACGCCGCCGGTGGCTCCGGTCCCGGCGCCGCTGGGTCCCTCAGGTTCGTCGCCGGCTGGTCTCCCGGCCTCTCCGGCGTCGGTTCCTTTGGGCCAACCCGTGGTACCGCCTCCGCATGGTGCAGCGACTCCGCCGTCGGCTCCGGCCGGCGTCGGGTCCCCGGCACCGACGCCGCGCGGCGCCACCCCCATTCCCTCCCCGACTCCGGACACGGAGTCGGACCGGCGTCGGCCGACGCCGGATCCGACGCCGATGGGGCCCGTTGACCCCGATGTCTATATCGTCGACCCAGAATATGGGTATGATGAGGATGAGTATGGAGAGGGTTGGGAGGGGTCTGAGGACCCTTTATCCCGTGCCTGCCAGTATGATGTGGACTGGGTAGGTGATCTTGGTGATGCCAGTGGCCTGGACGAGTCGCCCAACCCTGGGTTTGTCTCCCCGTCCCCTGTGGCGTCTGAGGCAGGTGCTGCCTATTCAGTGGTCCTGATGAGGGCTGCCAAGGCCTTACACCTTGAGCTCCCCGTCGTGAAGGTCAAACCGAACATTCTGACCGAAGTGTTTAAACCGCAGTCATGCCCCCAGGAACCTCTGCTGCCGTTTAATGAGGCCCTGACGGATGTCCTTTTGGGCACCTGGTCCAGGCCCGCTTCCGGTGCACCGGTTGACCGGAATGTGGCAAGGCGTCACCGTCCATGCTCGGACGACCCTGCCTTTTTATCCACCCATCCCTCCCCGGAGAGTCTGGTGATCCAGGCCTCCACTTCGCAGTCCGCATTTCCGTCGGCTCCGCCCGATCGGGAATCAAAGCGGTATGACCAGTTTGGTAAAAAGGTCTTTTCCTCTTTGAGCGCTGGACTGCGGTCTTGTAATACCGCGTGCCTCTTGGGCCGCTACACCCACTCCCTGTGGGATACGGTCGAAGAGTGTTTGCCGCAATGCCCCCAGGAAGTGCGGGACAAGCTCACCCGGGCCTTGGTTGAAGGCCGGGATGCGGCGCGGTACTCGATCCGTTGTGGTCTGGACACGACCGACTCCCTGGGACGGGCCATGTCCACGACGGTGGCGATTCGTCGCCATGCTTGGCTGAGATCTGCCAACTTTTCGCCAGACGTCCAAAATACACTCATGGACATGCCATTTGATGGCAGTCGCCTGTTTGGTGGCAAAGCGGACCACGCGCTGGAGCGCTTCAAGGACTCCAGGGTTACGGCCAAGTCCTTGGGTCTTTCGACCCAGCGCCAGCAGACGGGTTCGTTTCGCCCCTTTCGTGGCCAAGGGAGGGGCGGTCCCACACGTGCTGCCAGCCACGCGCCGCAGAACGCTCCCCAGCGCGGTGGCGGCCGTGGTTTCCGCCGTGGTGGCGGTAGAGGCCAGCGGCGTGGTCAGTCCACGCCTCCCTCCGCTGCTGCATCCAAGCCTTCCTAGTCCGAGCTTTCGGGCTCACGTGACGCCAGTGGGTGGCAGGGTTCGCCATCACCACTCCCGCTGGCGCGCGATAACATCGGACAGGTGGGTGCTGCAGCTCGTTCGGAGGGGCTATGCCCTCCCCTTCGAGTCCACTCCTCCAGCCATGCCACCGCAGAACCACCGTGTGTCGGGGGACCACTTGACACTTCTGCAGGAGGAAGTTACGGCCCTCTTGGCCAAGGGGGCCATCGAGCGCGTTCCTGGGCCAGAAGTAGGGTGTGGTTGCTACTCCCACTACTTTGTGGTACCCAAGAAGGACAAGGGAGGCCTGCGTCCTATCTTGGACCTGCGGAACGTCAACGGCTTCCTCCGGAAGGAGAAGTTCAAGATGTTGACTTTGGCTCAGGTCTTGGCTGCTCTAGACCCACAAGACTGGATGGTAGCGTTGGACTTGCAGGATGCGTATTTTCACATCCCCGTCCTGCCGGCCCACCGGCGTTACCTGCGGTTCACGGTAGGCCACGAGCACTTTCAGTTTATCGTGCTCCCATTCGGCCTTACCAGCGCCCCACGGGTGTTCACGAAAGTGATGGCGGTGGTCGCAGCTCATCTGCGCCGGTTAGGGGTTTCAGTCTTCCCCTACCTCGACGACTGGTTGTTGAAGGCGGGCTCGCCCCAGACAGTCGTCCACCACCTTCAGACGACGGCAGACCTCCTGCACGAGCTGGGGTTTTCCATCAATGTGCCGAAATCACACCTGTGTCCCTCTCAAAAGCTCCTTTTCATCGGAGCGGTTCTCGACTCGGCGCAGTTTCGGGTTTATCCCCCGGAACGGCGGGTCCGGGATATTCAGGCTCTGATTCCCATCTTTCAGCCGTTATCCCGGGTTTCGGTCAGGTTGACGCTGCGGCTTCTGGGGCTGATGGCCTCCTGCATCCTACTGGTGCATCACGCCAGGTGGCGGATGCGGGCTCTGCAGTGGGACCTGAAGTTTCAGTGGGCCCAGCATCAGGGCAACCTATCCGACCATGTCCTGATCTCGGAGGGCACTGCGAGACAGTTGCAGTGGTGGCTTACGGACCGCGATTGGGTCAGAGGCAGATCCCTCTCCCTTCCCCAACCGGAGCACGTGGTTGTGACGGACGCGTCCCTCCAGGGCTGGGGTGGCCACTTGGGAGAGGCGGAGATCAGAGGCATCTGGTCTCCGGCGGAGTCCCGGCTCCATATCAACATGTTGGAGCTACGGGCGATTCGCCTAGCACTGAAGGCATTCCTCCCCTTTGTCAACGGGAGTGTAGTGCAGGTGTTCACGGACAACACCACCGCCATGTGGTACTGCAACAAACAGGGCGGTGTGGGGTCGTGGACCCTTTGCCAGGAGGCTCTGCGTCTCTGGCAATGGCTGGAACGTCAGGGCGTGACTCTGACGGTTCAACACCTGGCAGGTTCTCTGAACGCCAGGGCGGACGAACTCAGCCGTCGGTGCTCGGTGGATCACGAATGGCGTCTGAACTCGGACGTGGCGAGAGGCCTCTTTCAGCAATGGGGAGAGCCTTGGTTAGATCTATTCGCCACAGAAGAGAACGCGCAATGTCATCAGTTCTGCGCGTTGGAGTTTCCAAGACGGCACTCGCTCGGCGACGCCTTTCGGCGCGAGTGGAGTTGCGGTCTGTTGTACGCCTTTCCGCCTATACCACTTCTGCCCAGAGTGCTGAAGAAGATCAGGCGCGACCGGGCCCAAGTTATCCTTGTGGCTCCGGACTGGGCTCGAAGGTACTGGTATCCCGAGCTACTCAGCATGACAGTCGGTCCCTCGATCCGCCTGCCCCTTCAGGAGGACCTTCTGTCGCAGCAGCAGGGGACGGTCCTCCACCCGAACCTGTCCAGTCTCCACCTCCATGCTTGGAGATTGAGCGGCGACAGTTGAGGCCATTTGACTTGCCTCCTGAAGTCTGTGATGTTATTCTGGCAGCCAGGCGTCCCTCCACAAAGTCGGTATACGCCTGCCGGTGGAACAGATTTGTGGCATGGTGCACAGCAAAGGCTGTGGACCCCCTTTCTGCCCCTCTGTCTGAGGTTCTCCTCTTCCTTCTTTCCCTTGCCCAGCAGGGCTCTGCTCTGGGCACTATCAAGGGCTATCTTTCTGCCCTTTCCGCCTTCTTAAGGCTACCTGATCAGCCATCTTTATTCAAGTCCCCTATTGTATTACGATTCTTAAAAGGCATCACGCACATGTATCCACCTGCTCCGTTCGTGATGCCTCAGTGGGACTTGACCCTGGTTCTGACTTTCCTGATGTGCGCTCCCTTTGAGCCTCTTCATTCCTGTCCTCTCCGTCTTCTCACTTTAAAGACGGCCTTCCTGGTTGCCATCACCTCTGCCAGGAGAGTGAGTGAGCTCCAGGCCCTTTCTGTTAAACCTCCTTTCTTGTCTGTTCATCCTGACAAGGTGGTTCTTAGGACTAGACCTTCTTTCCTGCCCAAGGTAGTCTCTGCTTTTCACATTGGGCAGTCCATCACCTTGCCCTCCTTCTTCCCGCCTCCGCATCCTTCAAAGGATGAAGAGCGGCTCCATCGTCTGGACCCAAAACGTGCGCTTTCATTTTATATGGATCGCACACGCCAGTTCCGGGTGGATGACCAACTGTTTGTTGGCTACGTGGGTGAGAAGAAGGGAAGGGCGGTACAGAAACGAACCATCTCTCGGTGGGTCGTCCTGTGCATCAAAGCATGCTACTCTTTGGCTCGGAAGGAGCCTCCTGTTGGGCTGAGGGCCCATTCCACTCGGGCTACGGCGGCTACTACTGCCCTGGGCCGGGGAGTCCCTTTGCAGGACATTTGCCAGGCGGCTACGTGGGCCTCGCTGCACACCTTTGCGAGGCACTACTGCCTGGACAGTCAAGTCCGGAGGGATGGCTTCTTTGGCCGTTCGGTCCTCCAGGACTTTCTGGTGTAGGTTGTATTGGTTCGCAGACCCACCACCGGGGTTGGTATTGCTGGGGTATCTATTCTAAGGTAAGGAATCTAATACTAACCTGTTTCTTTCAGATGAACAAGTTACTTACCTTCGGTAACGATATATCTGTAAGAAACAGTAGTTAGTATTAGATTCCTTACCGCCCCACCCATCCTCCCCGTTCTGCGAACTGATACCTAGGGTTAAGGACATCCCTTTCAGGGCCCTAGTTTCAAATGGCACCAGTGTTAGTTCTCACATGGCTCTGCGTGTTCTGGCGCGGAAAAGCTGTGTGCAAAGAACTGACGTCAGCGCGCGGAGGCGGCGTCTATATACTCCAGCGACGTCATCACGGCGCACGACGCCGACGACGCGGAGCCGCAGGGGACGCCTGCAGACGACGCCTACCGACGCGCAGGGGTACTGCTACGCAAAAGTTTCCGGATCCAGACTGACGCCTGGGGATATTCTAAGGTAAGGAATCTAATACTAACTACTGTTTCTTACAGATATATCGTTACCGAAGGTAAGTAACTTGTTCTTTAGGTGATAAGTTGACTTCTCCAATGTATGTATCTAAAGAACAGCTACCACCCGAGTTGCGTTCACTTCCTGCTACACTTTGGGCTGTGGGTCCAAATGATGTTGGCTTGTTGCAAATTCCACCATATGTAATTACTGTTAAAGACAATGTTAAGATGCCACGTGTTCCACAATATAAAATATCCAGTGATGGAGAAAGAGCCTTGTTGGCCATTGTTCATGATTTGGTTCAGAAGGGTGTGGTTGAAGAGACTAGAGGAAACGTTTGCAATAGTCCTGTTTTGCCTATTCTTAAACGTACTGATCCCTCTCAGCCACCTGTGCATCGTTTCGAAATTGATCTTCGAGAGGTCAACAAAATTGTTGTCCCTCAATTTCCTGTTGTGCTAGATATCACAGCTTTGCTTACCATGATTCCTGCTTCAGCAGGTTGGTTCTCAGTGATCGATCTTAAAAATGCTTTCTTTAGCATTCCCATTGCCGAAGAAAGTAGGGATCTTTTCGGCTTCTCTCTCGGAGGTCGAAGCTTCCGGTTTAAGCGTGCACCCCAAGGCTATTGTGAAAGTCCTTCAATATACAGTCAAGCTTTGAAGTCACAACTTGATACCTTTTCTTTGCCCTCAGGTGCCACTCTTATCCAATATGTGGATGATTTGTTGATCGCTGCTGATTCTGAAAATGTTTGTAAAGCAGCAACTGTATCGCTTTTACAGCATTTGTCTGATTCACATCATAAAGTATCGTCTTCCAAGTTACAATATTGCCGACAAGAGGTTACCTATTTAAGTCATCTCTTGTCGAAGGAGGGAAGGCGATTGACTCCAGAACGTATTCATGCAATTGCACAAATGCCTGTACCGTCCACACAAAGAGAAGTGCGTGCTTTCCTAGGCATTACCTCTTACTGTAGACAGTGGATTCCAAATTTTTCCCTTCTTGCTAAACCTCTGTTGGCACTTACACTTAAAGATACGCCCAGCCTTTGCCTTGGACTGATGAATGTCAAAAGAGTTTTACAGATTTGCGTACTGCCTTGTGTTCTGCTCCTGTGTTGGGTACTCCAGATTACAGTAAACTTTTCACACTCTATGTGCATGAAAGGGAAGGTTGCGCATTATCAGTATTGACGCAACGATTTGGCGACAAACAAAGGCTGTGTGCCTATTTTTCTGCAACATTAGATCCAGTAGCTAAGGCATTACCTAGTTGCCTTAGAGCAACAGCAGCAGCGGCAATTTCTATTCGTCAGTCCGCTGAACTAGTGCTAGATCATACTCTTAATGTTATGGTGCCACATGTAGTAGATACTCTTCTTAATAGGATGAAAACTCAGCATTTAACGAGTGCTCGCTTGTCTGGATACCAGTTGATACTTCTGGCTAGTCACATACACATAAAAAGATGTAATGTCCTGAATCCAGCAACATTGTTGCCTGCTTTGGATGCTAACAATGTACAAGATCAGCATGATTGTTTTCTTCGCACTGAAGAAGAAACGAAGGGTCGAATAGACCTCAAGGATACACCACTTGTGGATCCGGATGGGATCCTATGGGTAGATGGGTCATGTTTCAAGCTTCCTAATGGTGAAACGACAGCTGCTTATGCAGTAACAACATTGTATACAGTGGTAGAAACTGCACGCATTCCGCATAATTCAGCGCAAGCTGCAGAATTGATTGCGTTGACAAGAGCATGTGTGTTGGCGAAAGGGAAGAGAGTGACTGTCTATACCGACAGCCAATATGCATTTGGCGTTGCCCACAGTTTTGGTCGTTTGTGGAGGGAAAGAGGATTCTTTACCTCCCACGGCACCAAGATACAGCATGGTCAGTTGGTAACTGACCTTCTCGAATCACTTGCCCTTCCCACTCAAATAGCGATTGTGAAGTGCAGTGCGCATAAAAAGATTACTGATGATGTGGGTCAAGGAAATGCATTTGCAGATGAGATAGCGAAGGAAACAGCGAGGAATGTTGAAAGTCGCATGTATGTTGCAGGGCCTGCTAGATGGGTTGCAGAAGCTGGTATGTGTGAGGACACAGTGGAAAGTGTGAAAGCGATCCAGAAGGAGGCCACTGAGAAAGAATTGAGTACGTGGAGAGAAAGTACGGGAATGTTGGATAGTACGGGATGTTGGACGGAATTGTCAGAGCATCAACGATGGTTGTTACCTGATGCGTATGTACTGCCTGTAGTTACTATGGCCCATGGACCAGCCCATATTAATGCACGGGGTATATGTAAGCTTTTAGCTCCAGTGTGGCAGAATGTTGGTATTCTTAAATGTGCAGAAAATGTGGTGAAACATTGCATTGTTTGTTTGATGCACAATCCAGGAAAGGGAACTCCAACTCCAGCAGGTCACTTTGCACCCCCTACGTACCCATTCGAGGTACTGCAAATAGACTACATCCATATGGAGCGTTTCAATAATCGCACTTATGTCCTGGTGGTGGTTTGTGCCTTTTCCAGATGGATAGAGGCCTACCCCCTAAAGGACAACACTGCCTTGTCCACTGCAAAAATACTCTTGAAGGAATTCTTCCCGAGGTTTGGTTTGCCGCGCATTGTCTGGAGTGACATTGGAAGTGAATTTGTAGGTCAAATTATGCAAAAGGTGTGTGTAGGTCTAGGCATTAGACAGAAATTCCACGCGGCAAACCATCCTCAGTCAGCAGGTTTGGTAGAGTGCTACAATGGCACTCTCAAACTTAAGCTAGCAAAGATTCAGGCCAGCACGGGCCTTTCTTGGCCTGATGCTTTGCCTTTGGCACTCCTTTCCACTAGAACAACTGTTCATTCTCATTATGTAGCTTTTCTCCTCCCTCCTACATACACCGCTCCTGCTGATTATCACAGGAAGAGAGTTGCTAGAGGAGTGGTAGATTCTGAAGATACAGCAGGGCAAGAAGGAGGGGATTTTCTGAAAGGGTTCCTTCCCTTTTGGGGTCCGATGGCCAATAGCAAAAATATCAGACAGTTGATCCGTGTGGTTGATGCCACAATCAATGTAACTTCTGGAGCTTTGAAAAATTTGACTGCTGAGATTCAGGCGGATCTGCTTATGACTTTACAGAATAGAATGGTGTTAGACATAATACTTGCAGACAAAGGAGGAGTTTGCAAATTGATTGGGTCTAGTTGTTGCATTTATATTCCTGACAACGCCCCTACAGTATGCCAAGCCATCTCTAAACTACATGTCATCTCTGAGTCTATCCACCAAGATACTGGAAATTGGTCTGTGATGGGATGGTTTTGGGGACTGCTGTCCACTTGGGGATGGAAGGTGCTAACTTTCCTTGGACTGATCCTAGCACTCGTCTTTTCCTGTTGTCTTTGTCTACAGTGTGGTCCAGCCATTTGTGGACTTTGTGCCACAATCTGTGTCTCCAAACCAGTAGCACAACAGACAGAACACATTAAGATGATGGTGAAACAACATCTTAGTGACCTCATGACCATTGATATCGACTCAGATTGAAATGGGTTCCTTTGTGCTTTGCCTGAGTATGGCAAAAGGAGGGTCTGAGGTTACGTAGTTTTCAGCCTCGCTCTGCTACAGCCGCCATTTTGCGTTTAGTCGCCATTTTATGTTGCCTCACTCAGGCAGCATGGCTAACGCGGAGAAAATGGTCTTTTCTGCCGCTTTCAGCTGCTCGATGTTTTTCTCGTCAAGGAACAACCTTTGTCCTTGTGTGCAACACTGATGTTAGGGTCCGGCCGAGTTCGCAAAGCCATGTCTAGACTGATTAATCCATGACTTACTCCACTGTTTGGGTCCCACCATTCTTCTCATCCTTATCTTATTTAACTGGCCTGCACAATTCTCTCCGTGTGTTCTCTTGTTACACAGCTCTTCTTTTGAAGCATTCTACACATGTTTTGCCACCTGCAAATCGAATTACGGGCACCAGTGTTGATTAACCTGATGGGAGGAGAGCACACGGGGTCTGAAAGGAGGGTGTGTTTTAGACATCTGATAGCTTGTTTTCGTACTATTCCTATTTGTCAGTTTTCTGTATATTGGGAGTTGTCATTGTAAACTTGTGTTGTATAATAGACTGTGCACCACAGATTGAAGTGGCAGTCTCTTGAGAACCTACCTATGTTGTACTTCTTAGATAACTGTGCTTAGCTGCAGCTAATAAACTTTTCTATGCCAAACAGAGTGTCCTGTGTCTCTGTCGGTCGAGGCAGGTGAACTCGGAGATCTTAGGCGTGCCCTGCGCCGCTCGGCCCATAAGGCCGGGTTCTCCAATAGCCTCGCAGCTCCCTAACTGTGCAGCACATCCTCGATGCCGAACTTTACTTTGCAAGCCTTCATCTTTGATGTGATTCCTCATGACGCTCCACAAACCTGGATGGAAGGTACTATGTTCAGCAGGCCAAACTGGATCTATGTAGCCGATCTGCGCTCCATCTGGGTCAGCCTGAACTTGTGACTTTGTCCCAGATAGAGATTTGTGCGATCAGATATCCACAGTTGGCTCTTTGTGCTTTTTGGCGCTATTTTCACTAAAGTCTTTAAAATTGCATCATTTCAATTCTACTGATTGGATTTTTATAGGTTTGGTCTTATTTTATTAATTAAAAATCACTCTATTTTTTTCCTAATTTGGCTTGGAATTTTTTTGGGGTGTTCTTTTTCACTTTATTACTGTTTGAAGCCTTGCACAAATATTTACAAATTCCCTCTAAGTTAAACATGACTGCTCTGTGTCAAGCTACCAGAAGGTTGAGCACAGATTAATTTAAGGTTGGCTTTTGAAAACCCTGACAAGGGTTGTGTTTGCAGCTTGGCCTGGGCTCACACCCCAGTCAACCAATAACCCAATTTCTTGACTATTTCTCTTTCCAGTCTCCCCTAGTAGGTGCATCTGCAGTAAATGTGCCGGCATATGCTCAGTTGACTAAGCACGAATACTAGAGGTGGAGTGGCCCTGCAGAGAGTGTGGTGCTCAAGGTCTAGTCTTCCTTCCAGCCACATTTAAGTCCAGGGCAACTGCTGACTGCAGTCAAAATTCTTTCAGCAAATCACACATTTATACAGTAGTTCTTCACAGTGGAATAATCCATGATGCATTGGAAGAATCTTCACGTAGGCCTTGGGTTCTCGGATGCTTTCACGAGACAGCACTTTCTGCAGTGGCACTCGGGTAAAGTGGACCGAATTCATTGTCATTCTCATGCAAAGGTAACTTCATTGCCAGTCTGCAGTATTTGCCCAGTTCCTTTCTTCAAGCCAGCCTGCAAGCCAGCTTCTCCTCACAGAAGTTCTCCTGATTCTGGCACCATATCTGGCAAAGGTTTTTTGATGGTGGATGCCCCAACCCTGGAGCACAAAATGGTTTCTTGGCAACCACCTGTGTGGGACCATGGATTCAGGTAAAGAAAGCCATGTACCCCAGCTGGACGCTTCTGCCCCACCTGTGACCAAAAAATTGCAGGAAGGAATTCTGTATTCCAATGTTCAATTCTGATGCTAGATGATCTATTTTGGTTAATACACTCAGATTGGTGAGTTTTAATTCTTTGTCACAAGGTGGGAGCAGGATGGTGGGCGGAAGTGGTAGTCCCTTTTTAAGAAAGACCAGAAACAGGAACACAAACTACCTTTAAAGCTGTGAGGGGTAACCTCTTCAGAAAGCAATGTACAGGGAAACAGCTGAGAATTGTTCCTTATCTTCAATGGGAATCTATCTCCTTTCTTTGATGCTCCTCAGTTCGTCCCACTACAAATTATTCCTTGTATATTCTAGGTAGAGCTCTGCAATTCATATGTGTCTGGGCTTACCTTTCAATCCTCAATCTTAAGTACCACTAAAATGTACAAAATGGTAAATAGATTGCAGTGTGGCTTTGGCAACATGTGTCTCACCTGCTCTATGCCTACTTCTCTACACTTTATAAACAGTAGACACTTGCAACATCCATGTCCCACATGGAACAGCAATGAGCCCTGTTGCAGGGTTCTAGCGCACCAATTTAAAAACATGGCAGCTGCCAGTGAGACACTCTTCCTAGCGGTGACATATAGAAAGTCCTGTTCTTCTACATGAATATAATAACTGTCACCACTGTCAGTCCTTTACAGCCCAGTGACCTGAGAGTAGTCACCCTTATCCAAAAGACAAAGCACATGATGTGCCTCTAAGTGGTTGTCGGAGGGATGGGCGGAAACAGAAGCGTGGAGGCCGTATAGGGTTGATAATGAGGGTTTTATTGTAAAATAGGTGCACATAAAGTCACAAAGCAAGAAGAAGGTTAACAGTGTTTTGGTGTGCTCTTTGGTAGGCAGCCGTACGTCGGGAGATCTCGAGAGGCTCTCAAGGCAAAAAAGAAAGAGAGGCAATAAGGATCCCTGTTTTCGTGGTTACTATTTTACCCATCACCAGATAACCTTTATTAGATATCTGCTAAGTGACCTTGGGTCTCATCATTAGATGTTGGACGCATCCATCTAGTCCTCATATACATCTTTTATGACTCCTTCAAACGGCTGGTCACTAGGAAGCCCAGATGATGACTAGGGCGGTATCGGACAGCGACTGATGGGTATCCTTACTTTGTAGGCATATCTGTATGTCACACAGTTACACACTGTTTTTTTTGGCTCATGTTTGAGGTAGATTGGTTACAGATAGACCCGTGGACACTCTGTTGTTATTATGCTATTCTACCACACACCCAAGTGCAATTGGTGTTGTTTGTGGGGTTACAGCAGAAGGCTATGCTGGTAGCAGGATCCCTTCCCTCAGGGTTCTTCTCTTTTTCCCCTTAACGCCACGAGAGTGGAATAAAAAGAAAAAGGAGGAAAAAAAATAAAATAGAAAGGTGCACGTCAAGATTTTGTAAGGGTCCGAAAACTGGTGAGGAAAGGAAAATAAATGGGATCCAACGAAATATATGAATAGGAACTGTGCGGGTGAGTGTTCTTGAAGCTGGGTCCACGAGTAGTGCAAGGAGAAAGGTACGATGAATGGTTCGGTATGGCGGGGAATGCATTTTCCCTCAACCGCCACCCTCACCCAGCCCCCGGTGCCCCGACACGTACCGCCTCAGAGTTGCGGCGGCTCCTGTGTCTCCCCCAGGGTCCACCACTCTTCCCCCCACTCGTCTGGGTCTTCTCCGGTATCGCAGTCTTCTCCGTTGTAGCGCCTCACCGCTCCCCGATAGTCGCTCGCTGTTGGGACTATTCTGTGTTCCCCACGGCGTCTTCTTCCTCAGTTTTCCTGGTGTCCCTTTCCGGCTCCTCCTGAGGTTCCGTGGGTTTTTGGGACCGGACTCCATTTTGTTTTGCGTTGTTCGAGACGCCATTTTGTGTTGCCCTCACGTAGGCCGTAGTAGTAAACGAACGAACGAAGTTGCATGGGCCTCGTTGTTCATGTACAGTTTAACGTGGGCCTTTTCGACTTGCGAGTGAACTGCAAGATGCTGACCCCTTCACCTGAAATTGACCCTTCTACGAAACTAGTTTCGTTAGCTGACAGTAATCTGGAAATCCAATCATTGTTCAGGATATCGTTAGCCTTTAGTTTCTTGCACATATCTTATCCTACTCTACATCTGAATTGCTCTTTCCTTTATGTCTTTTGATTACATGGCTAGTGCTTTCAATTATGGGTTTGTCCGGCTTTTGGTAATCGATTTTGAGACAGTCCTAATAATTAACTTGTGGGGTTGATACAATGTAAAGTGAGCTTTTTGGAATGTGATAATGTATAGAAATGTGTTTCTATTTGTCAGAATTTGCCGCAATGGGTGTGCATTCGTAATGGGTTGAAACTGTGCATAAAAGAAGATGTCTTGCTCTACTCAAATTGAGCAGGTTCCTGAGTTGTACACCGTGTTGTATTGCTTGGTTCATTGTTACTAGCTGCAGCTAATAAATTTGATCTTTGACGCCACCTAGAAGTATTCCGTGTCTCTGTTTGCCAAGACAGGTGAATCCGAAGACATCGGGTGTGTCCCTGGCACCGCCGGTTCTGAAAAGACCCGGTTCTTTAGTTGGCGCCCAACATGGGGCGACTTCAGCGGTACCGGTCCAAGCCCGAGGATCGTGAGGAGCCACGTGAGGAAATTCTGGAGGAAGGCCGCCACTTCATCGACCCCTGCATGTCGACGTGGACCGAAGGTGTTTTCTGCGAGGCTTCCCGCTTTCCGACGGCTACGAAGGACTGCTGCCCTGACTGTCGCCCTGTCTTGGACCCTCGATAGATCCTTTGTAGAGCGAGACGATAGACGGTCTTCTGGTGGCGTGACAGATATTTTGGTTAAGTATAAGTGGGTCGCTCCCACGATCTTTGTTTGGTTCTTGGTATTGGGTTGATTCGGTCACTGCAGTAATCGAAGCCGAGGGGCTCGTATATTTGCGAGAGTATCGATAGTCGATAACCCCTTGAAGTTGGAAGCTAGATTAGTGAGCTATAGGATGCCTGGTCTTAGCAAATTTAGAAAATGGTTTAGTTGTGGTTGCAACAAGGATTCCCGACTAGAGGATTCGTGTCCGATACCTCCGGTTGGATCTCCGACTTATGAGCTCTATTCAAAACACGGAGTGGGTCCTATTACTTATAATGAAGTATGGGTCCGCTATACTAGAAAATATGGTGTCTTACGATGGCCCCAACATGGTAGTTTCAAATCAAATATTTTAGATAATCTGGAAGTTGCGTTATTCAAGAAGAAAGCCCGGCCGGCAATGTTTGACTCTTTCCGCCTTTGGCGAAAGGAAGCCAAACAGAAAGAAATTAAACAAGCTAAGAGAGATAGGAAAGATAAGAATATGTCAGTACTACAAGCTGCTAGGCAGTATAGGGATGATGGAGAAGAGCGAGCGAGTGAAGTTCTAGATAGGCAGCGTTGTATGGCCATAGATAAATGTTATCCGGCCTTGCCGTCTCCTCCTCCAAAAGCAATTGAAGATCTTGAAAAAGATCCTTTGATCTCTCACTTACTGAGATTGCCACCTTCTTATGTGCAGGGTGCTACTGCACTTCTATTTCCCCCGGTTGTTCCACCCTTTGATGTTCAACCTCCTGCTGTTGTTCAGCCACCTGGTACTCCACAGATGGTTTTACATCCTCCTGTGCAACCCGCTCTAGGGTCGCCAGCTTTGCTACCAGCTTTGCCTCAGACTCCTTTACCTTCTATTTCTGCATCTGAGACTCCTACTGTTCTTATCCCTACACCTTCTTTGCCTCAAAATACTTATTCTCCTGTTCTTATGTCTGCTTCTTCTCCTTCTGTTCGAAAACGAATGACAGAGACTGTTTCTAATCTGTTATCTCCATTGTTTGGGTCACTGAATATGACCCCTGTTTCGGAACGTAAGCAGAGTCATAGTCAGCTTCCCAGTTCCGAGGAACGGGCTGTGTTGGATTTGTTGGCTCGTAGATGGATTATAAATGCTTCAAGGTATAATTTGCCAGCGGTTATGGATGTTTTCTTTCAGTGGGAACCGCCTAAGCAAAGGTATGTTTTCGATGTGATGTGTACTTTTTTGCGTCAGGAATGGGAAGATAATGAGTTGGGTCCGATTCCGCAGGATGTGCTCAATGTTCAGTCAGATTTTGCTAAAGGGATGATAGTGGAATCTGATGTTACAGATGCCGAAGAGACGATACTGGCTTTTAGGTCTAGACTTCCACCTCAGACATTGTACGAACCTGATTCCTCTGTTAGAAGAAAAGTGAGACAGTATCCCATGAGAAAAGTTCCTCCTGTATGGAAGGAAGCAGTCCAGGCTAATGTAAATCAGGGTATTGTTGCTGCTCCGGCACATTTTCAGCGAGTATGGGTACATGTCCCTTGGAAGAGAGCAGGGGTCTTGGCTCTTAAACAGACCTTACCTGACCCTCGTAAGAATCCTGCTGGTTACTATATAGAATTGTCCCAGACAGTGGATGCGTGTATTATGAATTTAGCCGATATTGACATGTTGATGGGTAATGTAGTTCCGCAACCTTTGTGGGCAAAGATTCGTCACGAGAATCATGCACAAGAGTTGGGAGATACGTGGGCGAATATTGTTGCTGCAGAGGTTAGACAAGAGGGAGGTGCTAAACCTGAACCTTTAGTTTCAGAATTGCCAGGTAGAATTATTAATTTGACGAAAACGATGATGCCTGCGTTACGAGTGAATTGGGATAAGTTAGCAGCGTGCAAGCAGAAGAAAGACGAGAGTGTGTCTGATTTCTTCACTAGGTTTGAAGAGACGTTTATCGATCATAGTGGTCAGGACATGAGTACGGAAGGTGGTCAAAGGTTGTTCGTGGATAAATTTGTCTTTCATTTGCTTCCCGAACTTTCTAATAAGCTGAAGGACTCTGAGAGTTCATGGGCTGTTTCTTCGTCGACCCAGATATTGGCTACTGCCCAATACTATGAGAATAGGGATAAAGATGAGAAGGATAAAGCGGAGAAGAAAACGAAAGATTTAAAGACGAAAGTTCTTTTGCAGCAAGCTTATCCGCCTCGTCAGAATCAGCCTCAGTTTCAGCAACATCCACAATTTCAGAGATTGTTACAGAAGCCTGAGCCTTATGTTCAGCGATTCTTTCCGGGCCCTAATCAGTGTGCTTATTGTAGAGAGGAAGGTCATTTCAAGAATAGTTGCCCGGCTTTGTTGCAACGTGAGTAGGGTGCACCTGGTCAGAGAGGTCGTGGTGGTTTTCAGCAAACCCCTAGGGGTAGGGGACGTGGTGTGATTTGCCAGAATTAGTGTTCACCTTCCCTTCAGAATTTTGTGAATTATTTTGACAGACAGAATGTTCCGAGTGGTCAGTCTGCTCAGTATTATGTTGAGGATTACTATGTCGAAGGTGAGAGTTCTGGTTATAATGATAGCTAGGACAGCCATGGGCAAAGAGAGGGAGTAGTGTCAGTTCCAGTAGATCAGAGTGGACCTTATGTTGAAGTGATTACATCAGGTGTGGTAGAGCCTTTTCTTTTGGATACTGGTCCGACAAAGAGTTCTATTATGCATTCTAAACTTCCTGGCACACCTTTGTCTGGCTTGACCAATGTTTCAGTAGGATTTTCAGGCGCCCCAGTTCGTAATCCAGTTTCTAGTCCTTTGTCCCTTTTCATTGGCCCTTGTGAATTGGAAGCTCCACCTATTTTAACGACTGGTTGTAATGAGAATCTCTTGGGTTTGGACTTGCTGAAAAGATTGTATGCGACATTGCATTGTTCTCCTTCAGGAGTACAACTTACCCTTGGTAAGAAAGTGATTTCTCCAATGTATTTGTCTAACGTTTGTTTGCCACTGGAATTGCGTTCGCTTCCTGATACGCTTTGGGCTACGGGTCCAAATGATGTGGGCCTTTTGCAGATTCCACCGTATATTGTTACCCTCAAATCGAATGCTAAGCTACCTCGTATTCCACAGTATAAAATATCGAGCGATAGCGAGAGAGCTCTTTTGGCGATTGTCTATGATCTGGTTGAGAAGGGTGTAGTTGAAGAAACGAGAGGAAATGTGTGTAACAGTCCTGTTTTGCCTGTTCTTAAGCGTACTGATGCTTCTAAGCCACCTGTGTATCAGTTTGTAATCGATCTTCGAGAGGTTAACAAGATTGTGGTGCCACAGTTTCCTGTGGTCCCTGATATCACTGCTTTGTTGACTCTGATCCCTGCTTCGGCAGCTTGGTTTTCTGTGATCGATCTAAAGAATGCTTTCTTTAGCATTCCGATTGCTGAGGAGAGTAGGGATATTTTTGGCTTCTCTTTAGGAGGACGAACCTTCCGGTTTAAGAGAGCTCCCCAAGGTTATTGTGAAAGTCCCTCAATCTATAGTCAGGCGTTGAAAACTCAGCTTGATGGGTTTGTGTTACCTGTTGGTGCTACTCTTATTCAGTACGTTGATGATTTGTTGATTACTGCTGATGACGAAAAAATTTGTAAAGAGGCTACTCTTTCGTTGTTGCGGTATTTGTCTGACCTTCATCATAAAGTGTCACCTTCAAAGTTGCAATATTGTCGCCAAGAAGTAACCTACTTAGGTCATCTCTTGTCGAAGGAGGGAAGGCGATTGACCCCAGAACGAATTCAAGCGATCGCGCAAATGAGTGTGCCAGCTACACAGAGAGAAGTTCATGCTTTTTTGGGTATTATTTCGTATTGTAGACAATGGATCCCAAATGTTTCTCTTCTTGCGAAACCTCTGTTGGCATTGACTACGAAAGATACTCCGTATCCTCTTCCTTGTTCTGACGAATGTCAGAAAAGTTTTTCTGAATTACGTGATGCATTGCGTTGGCTCCTGTGTTGGGTACTCCAGACTATAGCAAGCCTTTCATGTTGTACGTACAAAGGGAGAGAAGGTTGTGCGTTGTCAGTGTTGACACAACCTTTTGGGGACAAGCAGGGTCCATGTGCGTATTTTTCAGCGACGTTAGATCCGGTAGCTAAAGCGTTGCCGAGTTGTCTGAGAGCTACAGCGGCAGCTGCTGTTTCTATCCGACAGTCTGCTGGTTTGGTACTGGATAACACGTTGATTGTGATGGTTCCGCATGCAGTGGATACCTTATTAAACAGGACCAAGACACAGCACCTTACTAGTGCACGTCTTTCAGGTTACGAGTTGACACTGTTGGCTAGCCATGGTCATATTAAGAGATGTAATGTGTTGAATCCAGCTACGTTGTTGCCGATCTCTACAGAGTCGGATGCTCAAGAACAACATGATTGTTTTCTTCGGACAGAGGAAGAAACAAAGGCTAGGATCGATCTGAAAGATACGCCTCTTGAGAATGTTGATGGTACTCTGTGGGTTGATGGTTCGTGCTTTAAGCTTCCGAATGGTGAAACGACTGCAGCGTATGCTATCACAACTTTACATACAGTTGTTGAGACAGCACGCATACCACAGAATTCAGCTCAAGCAGCAGAGCTAATTGCATTGACACGAGCGTGTGTGTTGTGGGAAGGAAAGCGAGTGAATGTTTATACCGATAGCCAGTATGCGTTTGGTGTTGCTCACAGTTTTGGGCGTTTGTGGAGAGAACGAGGATTACTTACTTCCCATGGCACGAAAATTCAGCATGGGCAGTTAGTGAATGAACTCTTGGAATCTCTCACTCTCCCAAAGCAGATTGCAATTGTGAAGTGTAGTGCGCATAAGAAAGTTGTGGACGATGTTGGTCGAGGGAATGCGTTTGCGGATGAAGTTGCGAAGGAAACGGCGAAAGACATGATGAGCCGTATGTATGTTGCAGGCCCTGCAAGATGGGTTATGGCTGGTGGAATGTGTGAAGACACAATAGAAAGTGTGAAGATGATTCAGGCTGAAGCTACAGAGAAGGAAGTGAGTACGTGGAGAGAAAGTACGGGTATGTTGGATTCTACAGGTTGTTGGATTGAGTTGTCAGAACACCAGCGATGGTTGTTACCAGATGCGTATGTGCTCCCAGTGGTTACGATGGCTCATGGAATGGCTCAAATCAGTGTAAAAGGGATATGCAAGTTGTTGGCTCCGGTTTGGCAGAATGCTGGAATTCCAAAATGTGCTGAGAACGTGGTGAAACATTGTATGATTTGTCTGAAGTATAATCCTGGTAAGGGAACTCCAACTCCAGCTGGTCATTTTGCTCCTCCGACGCATCCGTTTGAGGTGATACAGCTAGATTACATTCACATGGAAAGATGCAACAATCTGAAGTATGTTCTTGTGGTTGTTTGCGCCTTTTCCAGATGGATAGAGGCCTACCCCTTGAAGGATAATACTGCCTTCTCTACAGCCAAGGTTTTGCTGAGAGAGTATTTCCCTAGGTATGGTTTGCCGAGAATTGTATGGTCGGACAATGGGAGTGAATTTGTGGGTCAAATTATGAAGAAAGTGTGTGCTGGAATAGGGATAATATAAACAAGAACAATTCCCAACAGGTATCATTAAAAGGCAATTTCAACAATGTATGCAATTCGCATTACATGAATAAACAACAAGGGGTCTATAAGGTTTTTTCGAAAAGGGGTATTATTCACCAATTGAGAAAAGAGGGGTTTTTCACATGGCAATACAGTTGGACAGCACTGTACAGAACAAATCATGTGACAACCCGGTGGCACTTGGTGAGTAGTGATATATACAGTTGGTGATGGTCAAAGTGCAAGTGCTAAGGTGAACAGCGTGATCGACGCATAGTGACAAATTATAACACATTAATGGCTCCAGAGGATCAAGTTGTGGTCACTTAGAACATGATTAAATGAATTTTAACAGGAGCACAAAACGTAATATGCGCCATAAAATTATGCTGTGAAGTCGACGGCGTTTCGATCCCCGTGAGTCGGGATCGTCATCAGGACAGGGTTGTTGATGAGGACAGTGCTGTAGGGGGAGAGAAGGGCGAGTAAGTCGGGGAGCAGGGAGGGAAGCGCGGTAAGGGGAGGTAAGGGGTGCCTGGAGTGTGCACAACTGATCAGGTAGGGAGAGCAGCCTGTGTAGGTGTCAGGGGCGCGCGGGAAGGGAGGCGGGGCTGTGGACGTGTCAACGTGTTGGCAAGGCAACTCGGTCAAACAGGAAGTGGTTGAGTCGAAACAGGGATGAGCTCGGCTGGTAGCCATGCACACGGTTGCTGGAGCAACAGGGACAACCAGGGAGTGATCGGGTCAATTGAAAATGAATCGGGGAAGAGCGCGAGAGGTTAAAGCAGTCTAGGAATATAATGACAATTGGTTAAGAATCAGAGTGACGAACATAGTTACAGTTAATTAAATTAAAAGGTATATGTATTGTTGGCCAACAATAGCGATATAAATATCAATATTTACGTGCTTTATCTTACATTATAGATCGGAGGACACCGTAAATATACAACTTGTAATCCAAAATCAGCAGGTACATAACAATTGTTGAGGTTCAAAGGCACAGAAAGGGTGCTAGGCTAGAGTGCCGGTAAATAAGGGCACGTGGTTAAGTATGGTTACATGAAGTAGCTGCCCAGCGGGGCATGTGGTCTGAAACCGGTGGGTTATTTACATCAAGGTATATAGGTGGCTTAAAGGGATAAACTTTAAACAGTAATGGTGTTATTCCACTCATCAAGAGTGTTCACACCATTGATTGACAGAGTCAACACGTGAAATCCACTTGCATTCTGCTCTGTTCAGAAGGGTGGCCATGTTGCCCCCTCTGATGGGTAGTGTGGGTTTCTCAATGACCATCCATCTCAGATCTGTATCAACATGTGACTTTTCCAAGAAATGTGTGACCAAGGGAGCAGTCAGGACTTTACAATTAATCCTGCTCTTATGTTGAATTATCCGTTGTTTGACCATTTGAGTGGTTTGGCCAATGTAGATGAGGTTGCATGGGCAACGGATGGCATAGATGACATTTTGGGTTTTGCAGTTAGAGTGGTGGGTAAGTTGGTGGGTGTGTCCGTTGTAAGTGAATTCTTTGGTGTTGACAGTCAGCTCACAGACACTGCAGGATTGACATTTAAAGTGTCCGATCACCGGATTCAAACCCCAGGCGGCTGTGATAGTGTGCCTTTCCGCTAATGTGGTGGGCCAGGTAATGGCATGTACAAGATGGTTGGCGATGTTGTTGCCCCTTTGATATGAGAATAAGGGTGGTTCCTGAAATTGTTCTTCGGAACGTAAGATGGGCCAATTTTTCTTGATTATCTTAGCAATTTTGTTGCTGTCAGGACTGAAAACTGAGACAAACGGGATTCTAGTCATTGTTTTTTTGTTGTTGTTTGGCACCAGTAGATCTTCACGGTGATTGTACCAAGCCCGTTTCTTTGCTTTCGTAACCAAGCGTCGTGGGTAGCCTCTAATGATAAGCTTGGTGACCAATATGTCTGCCTCCCTGAAATAGTCTTTTCGCCATTTACAATTTCGGCGGATCCGTAAGAACTGGCCATAGGGAAGTCCATCACGTAAGCCTCTTGGATGATAGCTTGAATAATGTAACAATGTGTTACGTTCCGTCGGTTTGCGGAAGAGTGATGTTCCAAGGGCACCGTCTTCTGCATGAATGGTGACGTCAAGGAATGGTAGGTCATTGGACTTATATTCGCTAGTGAATCTAAGGTGTTCCTGTGCGGTATTGAGCCAGTCAACAAAGGGTAGAAGTGTGTCGGATGATCCATTCCAGATCAGTAGAATGTCATCTATGTACCGGCGCCACAGATGGATTTGGGGCTGGTATGGGTTGATGGAATTAAGGATCAAAGATTTCTCCATGTCGTGTACAAATAGAATGGTAAAGTTAGGGGCGAAGCAAGCGCCCATAGATACTCCTTTTATTTGCAAGTAGTAAATGTTTTTGTACATGAAATAATTATTCTGCAGAGCAACACGAAGAAGGTCCATGATAAAATCAGTTGGGATCTTAGTAGGCTGGGGTCTGGAGATTAGGAGATTTTTAATCACTTCAAGTCCTTCACGGTGGGGGATGTTGGTGTAAAGGGACTCGATGTCCATGCTGACCAACAATTGGGTATTTAGGTCAAAGGTTTGGTCTTCTATGGTATTAATGAGGTCCATTGTGTCACGTATGACGGGTACGAACTCCTTGATGATTGAGTCTAAGTATTTACCCAGGGGTTCCAGTATGGAGCTGCATCCGGACACGATGGGGCGTCCAAGAGGATTCCTGGCGTGCTTGTGTATTTTCGGGAGGACATATAGGACAGGTGTCCTCGGGTGTGGGTTGTTCAGGTATTCAAATTTCTTTTTGGTTATGATGTTGCGATCCCTGGCTGTTGTTGTGATTGAGAGAATCTTTTGTCTAAATCAAGGGGTCTTTAGAAAGAATGCGGTAATGTTCAGTATTGGTGAGTTGACGTTCAATCTCTTGGTCGTATTGGATGTTACTTAGGACGACAATGCCACCCCCCTTGTCAGCGGGTTTGATGACAATTTCACAGTTGTTTTGAAGAGAGTTGAGAGCTTCTTTTTCCGTTAAGGGAAGGTTGTAAGGAATAAACCGAGTAGTAGCTTTGAGGTCCATTACTTCCTTCATAACTAGCCGTTCGAAAGCCAGTATTTCAGGTGTCATTTGGTTAGAAGGGGGATTGAAGGTGGAGGGCAACCGGAAGGGAGAGATTTGATCCGTTCTGGAATCAGGTTTGTCAGCAAAAAAATGTTTCAACCGAATTCTTCTAAGGAATTTTAAGAGGTTAGATTGTAGTTCCAAAAAGTTAGTTCTGACGGTCGGTACAAATGAAAGACCTCGAGACAGGAGTGTTGTTTCTTCATGTGTCAGAATGTGGTTTGACAAATTGAAAAAGGGGATGGTCATTCCTGTGTTGATGGCACCTGTTCCATCATTTATTGGGGCGGGCCCCATTGGTAGTAGCGATTGCGTGTTTGGCAGTTGCCTGGTGTCTGAGGTTGGTATTGTCTGGCCCTGGTTGGGCGGTTTTGTGGTGGCGGTTGTCCGCGTCCTCGGCCTCGTGCTAAAAAACCGGGCGGTAAGAGGTGTTGGGGTCCAGAGGTGAAGGCAGACGAGGAGGCGTCTGTGTCGTCCGCAGAACTGTTGGACGAGACCGAAAAGGTGACCCGTTGGTTATTCCTGAATCGTCCCCAATTACGTGTTCTAGGAGGGTTCTGTTGAGTGTTGAAAAACTCCTCGTTAAGGTAGGGGTATGTGTTCTCCACTTTGTAGTTTTTTATGTCTTTCTCTATGTTGTTCACTTTTTTGTTGACTTCAAAGGTGTTAAAGGTGGAGATGGTGCCGTTGATTTTCTCTAGGAGGCTCTTAGCATCAGTTATGGTAGTGTCTGCCAGGATAAGTTTCTCTAATTCGTCAATTTCTTCCAGTTCCAATCGGCTGTGTTCAATGGCCGTATCTATACCCAGGACCATCCAATGCCGGGAGCAGGTGGTCGCTAAATAGCTAAAGTTGGTTCTGAACTTGGGGTCCTGTGTAAAGATGGCAGGGGTGTTACGGATTTGTAGCCCTAAGGGGATAACGCCTGAGCGCAGGTAGTCCGTCAGCATCCGGGCATGTAGATCAGTCCTGATCTGTTTCTTCTTCAACTTTTCCAATTTGTCCAAGAGGACTTAACCGAACCAACGATCAGGTAATCTTTCGGTACAGAGTCGGGTCTCATCCACCCCGTGTGCCGGATCCTTAATTCACTCCTCCTTTCTGTTCACTTCCCTGCAGCCGCCGATCCCTGAGCGACCGCATGGACCTAGCCACCCACGCGCCTCCGCTTGGGTGACTATATAAGTTACCACAGCTTATTCATCTCGCGCTCACCCCCTTATCACCACTCCTCTCTTAGTCAATTTTCCACACACCTCTACCCGGTTCACGCGGCCTCCGCCCCCTCGTGTACCACCTTAATTGTCGACATCCTTTTGAATGTCAGCTACCAGTCACTCGCGCCTGTTTTAACTATAATCGCCCACTGCCCCTTGATAGCTTCACAAGCCAGCGTTTCCTTACTGCTAAGCCGCGCCTTCACTCGCGCGCCCCTGACACCTACACAGGCCGCTCTCCCTACCTGATCAGTTGTGCACACTCCAGGCACCCCTTACCTCCCCTTACCACGCTTCCGTCCCTGCTCCCCGACTTACTCGCCCTTCTCTCCCCCTACAGCACTGTCCTCATCAACAACCCTGTCCTGATGACGATCCCGACTCACGGGGATCGAAACGCCGTCGACTTCACAGCATAATTTTATGGCGCATATTACGTTTTGTGCTCCTGTTAAAATTCATTTAATCATGTTCTAAGTGACCACAACTTGATCCTCTGGAGCCATTAATGTGTTATAATTTGTCACTATGCGTCGATCACGCTGTTCACCTTAGCACTTGCACTTTCACCATCACCAACTGTATATATCACTACTCAGATGATTTGTTCTGTACAGTGCTGTCCAACTGTATTGCCATGTGAAAGACCCCTCTTTTCTCAATTTGTGAATAATACCCCTTTTCGAAAAAACCTTAGAGACTCCTTGTTGTTTATTCATGTAATGCGAATTGCATACATTGTTGAAATTGCCTTTTAATGATACCTGTTGGGAATTGTTCTTGTTTATACTATACACCCATCCCAACGTGGTCTATGGGTTTCCTCCTGTTGCTCTTACACGGAATAGGGATAAGGCAGAAGTTCCATGCAGCGAATCACCCCCAGTCTGCTGGACTTGTTGAATGCTACAATGGTACCTTGAAGCTCAAATTAGCTTAGGTACAAGCAAGCACTGGTCTTACATGGCCGGATGCTTTGCCGTTGGCTCTTTTGTCAACAAGGACGACTGTGCATTCTCGAGTGGGACTTAGTCCGTATGAAATTGTGTTTGGTCGTCCAGCGAATGTTTGGGGTGTGCCTCGTCCGAAAGAATACAGCAGCATTGAGTACCCTATGTTGGTGGATTACTTACATGACTTGACTGCTAAATTACGTGTTCTCCACCAACAGGTCTATGACAGTTTGCCGACAGCCACTACAGATCCAGGACACTCCATCGAACCTGGACATTATGTTCTCGTCAAGAATTTCCAGCGCACCAAGAACTTGGAACCGAGATGGATTGGTCCTTATTTAGTGCTTTTGGTTACTAGAACCGCTGTTAGAGTAGCTGGCAAAAAGAACTGGGTGCATTACACCCACTGTAAAAAAGTTCCTTTGCCCTTACCATATGATCAGTGGGTGAGGGATGGTATAGCTGATTCGGAATGTGAGCGAGTCCCTAGATTCATTCCTTTTAGAGATGCTCATTTGACATGGACTCGGTCAGAGCGCGAGGATGATGATGTTCTACAAGCTGCTGTGCCTCCACATCTGAAGATTGACACCACCAATCCGGAACTTTTGTTTCAAGATCCTACTGTGCCTGATAAAGAACGCTACGATTTCAGACCAAGAAAGCTTGTACATATGGACAAATAAAACGTGAAACTGGAATTTTTTTAGATAGTGAATTTACACCTTGTCCGATCAGGAAACTTTTTTGCTTTTTCCTTTTTCGAGTCACCATCCGGACTCTGCTGCAGGGTCACGGTAGGAAGTTCTTAAGGGGTGAGCCACGTATTGACGCAAGGTCTGTGGTCCAGGGTCGTTAGTGCGATCTTGGCGCACACTTAAGTGAAGAAGGTAACGACCGTGAGCAGCACGTTAGAGGATGGAGTTTTCTGAGTCTGACCAGAGTGTTTGGAAAGTGGATTCTAAAGTCCGAATATGTATATTGGTTCGTAGCAAATGTTTTTTAATAATGTGTTTTCTAATGCTTTTGAATGTTACGTTAGCTTGTGTGGGTTTGATTTTCTATGCCACACAACATCTACCTCCCAACCTATTCTTTCTTTTTCTACTGTTTCTCCCACATGACTTTCATACGTTACCTGAACATGAACAGACACGTAGATCAGAATTTGTGAACAATTCGTTTATACAGATGTTGCATCAGCATCAGCTAGTTGTGAATACCACAAATTGTTGGGTGTGTGGTCTTATGCCACATACGACAGATAAGGGAATGCCATATTTGCTTTTGCCTTTTTCACCTAATGGGTCAGTTTGGGCACTCCAATCGATGTTTATCTATGCGAATGAAACCTCTCCAGTGCGTTCTGTTAAGGATAATGTGAGTAAGAATGCTTTGGTACGGGGAATAGTCGATATGATTAGAGATATCGACGCGTATAATGCTATTCCCAAAGATGAGGTACGAGCATATGTCGGTTGGAATAAGACGACATATAGTGTTAGCTTGACGGAGAAGGAGAGACAGCGAAGATCTCCTCCTATTTGGATTGTACCCCACCAGGGTCATCTTTGTTTACAAGGTAATGGTCAGAATCCGTGAGCTCAGCTTGGTAAGAGTGTGTGTGTGTGTTCACACATACGTTTATACGTCCCAGAAATCTCCTCCGTTTGTGCCAGCTAAAGGCACGTATTTTGTTTCTTATGACAGAGCGTATACATGGTTGCCGTCTGATTTTTCGGGCACATGTTATGTAGCGTTTTTGCTTCCCCCTACATATACAGCTGCTTTAGATTACCACAAGACAAGATTTGGTAGAGGTATTATTGATGTGGAAGATACTGCCGCACAAGAAGTTGGAGACTTCTTTAAGGGTTTCCTGCCCTTTGGGGTCCTATGGCTAATAGTTGGAATATTCGTCAGCTTACGAGAGTGGTTGAGGCCACTATAAATGAGACTGTAGGTGTCCTTAGTAATATTACGGCTGAGCTTCAAGCGGATCGCCTTATGACATTACAGAACCGCTTTGTCTTAGATATTATACTGGCAGATAGAGGTGGAGTATGCAAATTGATCGGATCTAGTTGCTGCATTTTCATACCAGATAATGAATGCCCCGACGGTGTACCAAGCCATCCAGAAGTTGCATAAGTTTGCTGAGTCTATACACGTAGACGAGGGTAACTGGTCGTTGATGGGATGGTTTTGGGAACTGCTGTCCAAATGGGGATGGAAGATTCTAATGTTCTTTGGTATGGCTTTAGCAATCCTTTTCTCGTGTTGCTTATGCATCCAGTGTGGTCCCGCCATTTGTGGCCTTTGTGCTACGATCTGTGTGAGAAGACCCGTTTCGAGAGAAGTGAAAGAGAATAAGATGATGTTACAGCAACACCTTGATGATCTGATGAGAATAGATATAGACCTGGATTCAGATTGACGTGAGTTTAAGTCATTGCCTATGTAATGGCAAAAGGAGGGCTGAGGTTCCGTGGGTTTTTGGGTCCGGACTCCATTTTGTTTTGCGTTGTTCGAGATGCCATTTTTTGTTGCCCTCACGTAGGCCGTAGTAGTAAACGGACGAACAAAGTTGCATGGGCCTCGTTGTTCATGTACAGTTTAACGTGGGCCTTTCCGACTTGCAAGTGAACTGCAAGATGCTGACCCCTTCACCTGAAATTGACCCTTCTATGAAACTAGTTTCGTTAGCTGATAGTAATCTGGAAATCCAATCATTGTTCAGGATATCGTTAGCCTTTAGTTTCTTGCACATATCTTATCCTACTCTACATCTGAATTGCTCTTTCCTTTATGTATTTTCATTACATGGCTAGTGCTTTCAATTATGGGTTTGTCCGGCTTTTGGTAATCGATTTTGGGACAGTCCTAATAATTAACTTGTGGGGTTGGTACAATGTAAAGTGAGCTTTTTGGAATGTGATAATGTATAGAAATGTATTTCTATTGGTCAGAATTTGCCGCAATGGGTGTGCATTCGTAATGGGTTGAAACTGTGCATAAAAGAAGATGTCTTGCTCTACACAAATTGAGCAGGTTCCTGAGTTGTACACCGTGTTGTATTGCTTGGTTCACTGTTACTAGCTGCAGCTAATAAATTTGATCTTTGACGCCACCTAGAAGTATTCCTTGTCTCTGTTTGCCAAGACAGGTGAATCCGAAGACATCGGGTGTGTCCCTGGCACCACCGGTTCTGAAAAAGACCCGGTTCTTCACTCCTCCTCTTCCAGGTTGTTCCCCCATTCAGGTGAGACGGTCTCCTTTTTCCTCCTGTTGTGCCAGGCCAATGGTTGTCCCCAGTCAGGTGCGAGCGTGTGGGCGGGTCTGGTCCAAACCACGCTGATTCCCCGCCCTGTGGAGGAGAAAGGTACAAAAGGGGGTGGTGATGGACGGAGCATCAGAACCAATCAAACACTCACACCCAGTCAAAAGATCTGGGTTTGATCCATCACCGTTCTTTAGCCCACTCTGCCACCCCAGTTCAGACATGGCTATATGTAAATCAGTCTGACCCTGTACCTCATGGAGGAGAACGACAGCGTTTCGTTAAGGCAGGTTTTGTCTGTGCTATCCCCATTGTTGTCCACCTGGTCTGACTGCAAAGGGGCCTGTGCTTTGGCACCTTGATCCTTATTCTTGGCACAACAGATACCTCCAAAGCACATGCATGATTGCTGTGCATTCTGTTGCAAGGGTCCAAAAGGTACAACCTGCTGTGGTGAATTTGAGGCAGGGGTGCACAATCTTCTGAGCCATACAGGGGACCTTATGCCATTCCAACATGTCAGTAGTTTTTCATCATTGACAATGTGAGAAATTGGGTTGTTGGTTAGGGGTGACCTGTGTTCAAACAACAGCCACATTCCCTGTCAGATGAACCACAAAATTCACTAAATCAACCTGTGATTAACCCTCTGGTAGCTTGGCACAAAAGCAGTGAGTATTTATGCAGCACACAAGCAGTAATAATGTGAAAACACAACACAAGCAAAATCCTACACCTATTTAGAAAAATTGAGTAATATGTAATAAAAGATTTCAAACCAAAATGAGAAAATCCAATCGGTATAACCGGAATTATGATTTTTAAAAGTTTTTAGTAAAACAGTGCTTAAACCATCAAAGTGCTAACCGCTGACGTCTAGTCACATGAGGCTGGGTCAAAGTTGAACGATATGGCTGACCCCATGCAGCGCGGGTAGGATACAAGAAGTGGATTTGGCCTTGTCAGTGCTGACCTTCTGAGAAAAATGGTTTGCCAAGGGAAAGTTCAGATGGACAAGGCTACAGAAGGTGTCTGAGGAGGAAGCGTCATCATAGGGTAGCCGCTGGACCTTGTTGCAGTTAAGATTTCTATTTTGGAAATTAGTCTCTTTTTTTGGAAGTCAAAAATCTCTAGCAGGATGAAGATGGAGGCTGTATCTGTCAAGGTTTGGAGGACGCCAGATATCCCTTTGCCTTGGGACTGCTGAACAGGATTCCCTGCTGCAGATAGGAAATTACCAGAAGCTGTGAAGTCAGACCAACAGGTGATACACCTTGGTGGGATAGACGAGCAGGTTGGTTTTGGCCTTCCCTCAGTTCTCAGAGAAGATTTTAGCCAAAAACGTTCTAAGTCCCATTTTTGTATTTTGGATAGCTTGGCACCACAACAAACGGTCCAGGACTGAAAGGGCACCACTTGGGGGTTCAGGACTCATCAGCCTGGGTCCAGGTGTTGGTTCACGATGGTGGGAGCCTGTTATTTCCCTGGGTCTCTAAACTGGAGGCCAGAAAACTAGCCCTTGGAGTCACTGTGGTAGTCCCGGGTTCAGATGAAGAAGCAGGGCTCAAGAGCAAGGCAGCCTCTGAGAGTTCAAGACAGGCTTCAGGCAGCCAATCAGTTTTTTACAAGTGCGGTGCTGCAAAACAGTTTTGTGGAGTACACAGGAGGCCACTGCAGAAGGCAGTCATTTGAAAGTCCTTCCAAAGGTAAAAAGTGAACTTAAGAGTGAGCCCTATTTTTATAATTGGTGCCTTCTTTGATGTGGGAGAAGTTACTTAAGGATTCTCTTTGAAGTGCTTCGAATTTCCTGACTCTCCGGCCTGGCTCTCAGTTGGCTGCATGAATAATGCAGGAGTGACAAGTCCTTTGTCTGAAGGCAGAGCACAGCCTATTTAGTTGAAGTGGCTCCACTTCCCCTAGCCTGCCAAAAGATGGCCCATTCAGGCATTACTCTATTGTGTGACTGTCTGGGAGGAATTTGCAAAGTCTAACTGCCAACTACACCTAGTTATGTGACTTAGGACAGGCATTATACAGTGTTGGCCCTCAATACCTGAAGCAACATCTAACCTGGTATCTACCCGTCAAAAATGTAAGATTGTCGCAGAGCAAACTCTTACAGACCCCCAGATTTAGGAAAGCTCGCTAGGGCAGAAGAAGCTTTATCCTGGGGACAGTTACATTATGGAACTCGCTCCCAAATAACATAAACAACAGCCTAATACTACTATCCTTTAGAAAATCACTAAAAACATGGCTCTTTCCCAACTAAAACTCTGATCCTACTCCTTCAGGCAACCTTCCAACCATCGCCTAGACGCCCTTGGGCATTCTTGCACTATATACATTTTCAATTCAATCAATGATGGGACCAAATGGCAAAAGGCAGGAAAATGTCAACTTTCTAAAAGTGGCATTTTCAAAGTTGTTATTTAAAATCTGATTTTACCATTTTTTGTTATAATTTCAGAGATATGTAACATGACATGACAAGGTTAGCACTTATTAAATCTAATAAGGCCACCTACTGTTATCTTATGAGAAAAATAGGTCTCAGAGTAGTGAAAATGTATGTAAGAGTTTTTCACTGCCAAGACATGTAAAACATAAATGAACATGCCCAACCTACTAATTACAATGAACCCTGCCCAATGGGTTCCCTAGGTCCTTCCTTAGAGGTGAAATATGAATTAAAGAGTTGTTTAAGGCTTGGCAAGGGAATTATATTGCCACGTTGAATTGGCAATTTAAAACTGAATTCAAGATGCATTGGCAGACTTGATACATGTTTTAAAGGGCCACTTAAGTGAGTGGCACATGACGTGCTGCAGGTTCACTAGTAGCATTTAATGTATAGGCCTGGGGTATATGGTATACCACTCTACAAGAGACATATAGGTAAATTAAATAGGCTGGTCAGGTGTAAACCAATTTTACCATTTTACAAGGAGAAAGCACTGTAGCACTGATTAGCGGTTGTATGATGCTCAGAGCTAACGGAAACAAATTCAGCAAAAACTGGAGGGTAAAGGCAAAAAGTCTGCGGGTGACCCTGTAGAGAGGGCCAAGTCCAACAGATAAGCAAGAATTTGAATGTAAAAATAAACTAAAATTGAGTAAACTGAACTGAATTTAGCATAATCAATGTAGGATGAGTGGTGCAAAATGTGAGAATCTAAATTGCATCCTGTGAGATGTTTAAATAGTCTCCTGGGCAGGAGGCAAGTCATGTCTGTTGTCTGAGCCAGTGGCGCACACAACTTTTTTTTGATATTTCACAGAAATGAAACATTAATAGCATGCACATGCAGAAGGACTATTCTACTCTTAGGAATGTGAGAAACTGTGAAATCTATTTTACTGAAAAATAGCTGCAATGTGATTAATTTGAACTACAATTCATTCTAACAGAACAGATGCAATATAAATAGTACACATAATGTGTAAGGTATTTAGAAAGGCTACACCTGAGCAACAAGTTAGTACTAAAGAGAGTGAATCAATTTTAAGACACATTTCATGGTACAGAGGGCCCAGGTCGGACTGGCCTATAGGGCAATCAGGAAGTGACCGGCAGGCTGGTTGACAGGTTAGTATGTGTGCTGGTTTTTTTGGCCGTTTGCGGGACTGTTTTATGGTCTGCGGGCCATTGTATGCTGGTGATTACCCAGATGCTACAATAAATATTCCCTGCAGCAAGCTCAAATCCATTCAGTCTTCCAGGCCTTGAAAAGCACTTATACAGTGTCACTTTTAAAGTACCCCAATTTGCAGTCACTGGCCACTTTTTTATGTTTCTAAATCACTAATTGGGGCCATTTTTATTTTGGTGCCCTGGCATAGTTTCTGTCCAGGTCTGACCATGCAGAGTGCCCTTTATGGAAATTCCCTTAGCTTTATTTGAAACAGATGAAAAAAATGCACCCCAAGCTCAACAAGATTATGTAATAACTTTCTGGTTCACATGTGTGAGGTTTACTGCATTGGGAAAGTCAGATGCCATGTTGTAACTTCACTTTTCTCCAAAGCATTCTCTAATCAAAGCACTTTGCTCTGATCTACTGGTTGCACGGCACCAAGAGACCCTGTGTGTGTGTGCGCTATGCAAACCTCCCTCAACAACATATATCAGGTTTCTGAGCTGGTGGCAAGCATTTCACTTTGGTGTATCACTGCAGTGATTTAGAGTCGGCATGTGAGAATACCTGTAAGAAATGTGGTTTTTGGTTGAAACGGGTAATAGTACCAACCAAGCAAAAACCACAATCGTTGTCAGGGTGAAACACAAAAGTTACTATGATAACCTGTGCTTAATCCCCTGATAGCTTGGCACAAAAGCAGTCATGCTTAACTTAGAGGCAATGGGTAAAGTATTTATGCAGCACACAAACAGTAATAAAGTGAAAAAACCACACAAGAAAAATAAAGTTAATTTTAATAAATAAAATGACATAAAATATTATCAAAATTAAATCAGTAGAACCAGAGACAAGATTTTTTTGTGAAAAGAAGCACAAAGTACCACAGAGGTTTATCTGGTCACAGTAAACCAGAGAGAGACACAAGCTCAGGCCAACCGCATGAAGCATAGATCAGATACAGGGACCAGGTTAGTCCTGCTGAAGAGTTACCTTTTCAAGTCTGATGCAAAAGTTATGTTTGTGTTATAGGGGGCTGCAAGGAGAAGAGTTTTGGTATGAGGAGCAGGTCGACCATCACGGATGGTCAATGCAGTAGCGCGAAGAGCCGCTTGTTGCTGGAGCTTCATGTTGGCTGATCATCACGAACAGTCGCTGATGGTGCAAAGAGCAGGTCCTGCTTCAGCTTCACTTTGGTGGTCGTGGTGACCGTCTATGACAATCATGAGCTGCAGACTGCACATTTAGCAAACATGGAGCTGTGTTTGCCACCTTGGTTCTTAACTCATATCTAAAGTACATGCACTAACTCATAGCATTAAGGAAAATTTCTGTTTTTTTTATGTGTAGCATACAACTGTTCTGAAACAGGTGCATCGCTCTGCGCTTTCATACACTCATGATCTAGCCTGTATCATCTAAAAGACTAGGGTGTGCAAAGTTGCGAAGTTTTGTTCCTTATGAACTTCAGCTTTTTGTTGTATCTTAGCAACATTGTACCGAGGAATGAGAGAATGGAGGCAGGAAGTCTGCAGTTTAAAGTAGAGACTTTTTGTTTAAGTCTTGTAAGCATTTATAACGGACCCACAGCAGAGCAGTCCATCTCAGTAGAAGAGCAGATTAGAAAAAAGAATAAGAGTTCTAGAATAGAAGGAATAGAAAGAGTAAGATAGAAATAGAAGAAAGAAGAGAGCGACAGTAAAAGAGAATATTACACATCTTCCCTTTTTTGGGGAATATGAAATGATACATTACATGATACACTGAATAAAACAATGTAATGGAATACAACATTAAAGGAAATAAATATTAAGATAAAACAAAATCTTTAAATCGAACAGGTAATTTACAAATCCTTTTTGAGGGTAAAAAGGAAGTTGAAACAGAAACCATACCAGAAGTATCAACAACATTTTCAGAAGTTGGGACATCAACAACATTTTCAGAAGTTGGAATGGCAGAAGTTGGGACATCAACAACATTTTCAGAAGTTGGCATGGAGACCACATTTCCTCCTGAAGTAGAAGATGTGGAGGCGACAACATTACAATGCAAATTAGATGATGTAACATTTGAGGAAGAACCAGCACCTTCAAACAAAATAAAATCATCCAAATTCTGAGTAATAGCGTTTTTGTTATAAATCGCAGCTTGCTCATCAGAAATAGGAACAAGTCTATTCTTGTTCCACCATCTCCCATCATGAAGTAAACAATAACTGACACCAACCTTTGAAATTTTATAGGGAGAAGAAAAAGAAGATTCCCCTTTCTTGACAAGAAAATGTTTCTTAATGAGGACATACGAACCAGAATTAAATTCTGTTAATTTAGCATGTTTGCGAACGTCAAAATGATATTTTTGTTTGCTTTGTGCTAAAGCAACAGATTGACATAAAACAGCCTTGTCATTACTTGTTATACAACTTGAAGAAGAGCTACGAGAATGTCGCTCCAACCAAGAAGGAAGAAGCAAAGTGCGACATTTTCTACCTCTCAACAGGAAGTCTTCAGTTTAAAGTAGAGACATTTTCATTTAAGTCTTGTAAGCGTTTATAACTGACCCACAGCAGAGCAGTCCATCTCAGTAGAAGAGCAGATTAGAAAAAAGAATAAGAGTTCCTGAATAGAAGGAATAGAAAGAGTAAGATAGAAATATAAGAAAGAAGAGAGAGACAGTAAAAGAGAATATTACAAACATGTATTATGTAACCTAGTGATGGTCTCTAGCCTTCTAGTATTCTGGAAGCTTCGCCACAGAGGCTGGGACGGTTGCTGGCAGAAAAAGAGGTGTTCATGGGTTGTTCCTGTACTCCTAATAAACCTTCTTCCAAACTTATTTGTGTGTTACCCTCTTTAATTATGGCAACAGGGTTGGAATGCAGGAAGATGTGAAGTGAAGGTGACTACCACTAGAATCAACGCTGGAACTTAACCCCATAATTCCTAATTGCGGTGATTTGTGAAATCCTGTGTCAAGCCGTGATCAGTCCAGTTGGATGAGAGTTTTGCCGGAGGAAGCATTTGTTACGCTCTGGGAAATTTACCAAGGCCAAGGTACTAGAGGTGCCACAGTACAGAAGGACCATGGTGAGTGCGGAAAAATTAACACGACGTCACATGTTATGGCAAGCAGAACAGAATTTATATAATTGTCCCAGCAGAATTGTGTGTGGCCTTGAGGAGGGGCGTTGCAAACGTTTGGATGTGCAAGCCACCGGCATTTATTCATTCGGAAGTAACGGCAGCGGTGAGTAACGGCAAAGTTGTTATTATTTAACTACTCACCAGTTGTCTGGGCCACCGGTTCTTGTGCAGCAGCTGTGTGTACGCCTGGAGAGCATGACTACCTGGAGCGTGGCCTTCCATTGTTCTTGGGAAGCACAGCAGCGGCGTGCGGCAGGCCTCCCAGACAACAGGAAGCAGAGTCATTGCATTGTCATGCACTGAAGGCGCGTGTGTGTTAACGTCTGGAGTGCGGAAGATTTCAAGTGCAGCAACTGAGGTATGCGTGATACAGTGCACCTCAGCACAGGAAGGCACTGTTAGCAGTGCACTGCTCAGTAAGGCAGCATTACATTAAAGTAAAGACCTTGCAGCACAATGCATATTGGCTGAGGAAAGCACTGTCAGTAGTGTGCAGCACAGCAAGGTTTGCTCTTCAACTTTGTTAACTTTGTTGAGAAACTTCATCCTGGATAATATTTGCAACATTTGACAATGGTGACAACATCTTTTATTTTAACTTATTGTTTCAGCAACTATATACTGTGTGTCATGATCACGCGCAGCATATCACAACGGTGGCAATTCCATTTATTTTAATTTGTAATTTTGAAAATAATATATACTGTGCATTGTTATTCTTTGCATACAAAACAACAATAAGTATTGAGGCACTTGTGAGCAGTATTATTTAGGGCAGTAGCAGTTCTTGTGTGCGCTTTTTTTTTCTTCTTTCATGTAGGGATGGATTTATCAACCATTGTAGCTCCAACTAAATTCCTACAAAATCCAGGTGAGCCAATTATGCCTTGGGAAGATTGGTTGGAGTCTTTTGAGACTTATCTTGAAGCAATAGGTGGGGAAGGTTTTGTAGCTTTCCGTAAGGTTGCTTTGTTAAAACATAATGTAGGGATTGAGGGCAGGAAAGTGCTAAAAACGTTACCAATAAATACCAGAGTCCCTATCAATCATGAGGGTGGGAAAGGTGATACAGTTGAGGACACATGTGAGGACAGTGCAGATGAATATGTAGAGGTGGTAAAAGCTTTGGAGGAAAACATGGGTAAGAAGGTAAGTATAGTAGTTGAGAGACACAATTTTTTTCCAGAGCACAACAATCTGGCGAATCTGTTGAACAATATATTTCAGTTCTCAGAACATTTGCACCTACATGTAGGTTTAAAGCTTTACAGGAATAAATAATTAAGGACCAGTTTACCAATAGAACAAGCAGCGTTCAAATTCAAGAAAGGTTGTTAGAATTGAAAGATCCATCCTTACAAAGAACCATAGAAATAGCTAGGTGTATGGAAAATACATCCGGGTGTGTTAGAGAAGTAAAATCAGACCAAAGTTTAGACAAAGGTGGTAAGGGTGAGTCTGTCAAGGTTTGTGTGGTGGAAAAAAACATAATTAAGAAAAGTGACAAGAGCTTCAAAAATCATTCAATCTTGTATCAAGAACAGGAGCAAGAACCCGTCAACCGTGTTGGAATTGGGGTATAGTATAGTAGAAACATGTGGTATCCCAGCTGGTATTATTTGAAGGCAGTTAGAACAGATATGCATACAACATTAAACTGGTGGACTACTTTTCTGTCATGTGGTGAGGTAATTAGATCCCAGTACCCCTCATGCTTGGGCTCATGTTTCATTTCGATGAAAACTTTAGATAGAGAACTTCTGGAACAAGATGCAAAACGTTTCATGTTAATCAAATTCCAATAGGCTACTTTTAGCTCGAGTTTGCTTGGAAATACACTTCCGGCCGGGGTGGTCCATAAACCACTCAACCCCAGTTCGTACAATACATTTTTGACACAACTGAACCACACAATTTTCCGGTTAACGTCTAAGTCCCTCACTTCTAAGAGGGCCTGGGCATAGTGTGTAAGCTCAGGAGTCACCCATAGTCGCCTCCAGTAAGCTAGAAGTCTATAATGTGCCACATCTGTTATTGAATGGAAGGCCAAAACCAGAAAAAGAGGAGCTAATGGGGTTGATTGGGGGAGGCCAATAAGGGATCTTAGAAATGTATTCTGTCCCACAAGTAAGGAATCCAATTTGGCGCATCCCCACAACTCTACCCCATATAGGATTTAGGCACCAATTTTAGTTTCTGTAAATCTGCAGCACGGGTGCTAAGGGTTTAGTGTGAGAATGTCTGTGCTCCTACAACAGGGCGCCAGAAAGTTGTGCATGTTTAACAGAAACGCAATCTAGTTGTGACTTCCAGCTCAGTTTTCTCTCAATTAAGACCCCCAGATAAGAAAAGGTCTCTGTTTGCTCCAAGGACACTCCCTTCATTTTAACTTTGCCGATAACCTTTTTAGAATTGTGTAAGACAATATACTTGGTTTTATCGACGTTTACAATGAGGTCATGGTCTGCACAGAACTCTTCAAATCTTGAGAGGGCACGTTGAAGCCCCTGTCTCGTTTTACAAAGGATGAAAGTGTCGTCGTCGAACATTGATAACGGAGTCTTGACCCCTGCTAAAAACGGGGCATCTGTGGGGAAATCTTCAAAATAATTCACAACCCCATTGATGTATATTGAGAAGAGGGCGGGTGCCAAAACGCATCCATGTCTAACCCCCTTCTCAACCGGGAATTTTTCAGTCATACCTCCTACCGTGTCCCATCTAACCTTAGCAAAATTGTCAGTATGTAGCTTGACCACAAGAGCCAAGGGTTCAAGCGGCATGCCTAGCTTTAGCAGGGTAAGCCACAACTTGGGTCTCGGGACCAAGTCAAACGCTGACTTCAAATCTACAAAGGCCGCGTAAATAGTGCCTCTCCCCAGGGTTACAGTGCGCCAGTATATAAGAATAAACTTTAAAACCTGGTCCACTGTACTAATGCATTGCCGAAAACCCACTTGCAAATCAGATAGGATATGACAATCCTCCACCCAAGCCTGGATTCTACATAGCAACACCCTGGCGGATACTTTTTGGATGCAGTCAATCAGGCTTATGGGCCTATAATTACCCGGTATAGAGCGATCCCCTTTTTTGTAAATAGGGTTGATTACTGCTCCTACCCAACTCGTGAAAGCAGTTGCACTCAATCCACATGATCAAACCATTCTGGTAGCAGATGCTAGTGCATACGGGTTAGGGGCGGTTTTAATGCAAAAACGTCTGGGGCAAGAACGTGTGGTAGCGTTTGCATCTCGCACATTGAAAGCTGCTGAACCTTCGTATTCTATTATTGAGAAAGAGGCCATAGCGTGTTGGTGGGGTGTTGACCACTTTAAAACCTATGTCTGGGGTACTCATTTTGGGGTCAGATTAGATCATAAACCTCTCATAGATTTATTCACTACTAAGGGCGCCTGGAAAGCTACTCCTAGGATCGGTAAGAGGTTGTATAGGTACAAGGATTTGATTTTACTCTGAATTATGTACCAGGCATTGCAATATTAATGCTGACTGTTTGTCGCCGTTGCCTTTACAGTGTGTGGAGGATGAGGACGAAACCAACGATGAATGTGTAGTGGCCAGTGTATCTGAAGCGTGCAAGGGAGCCATATCAGTAGATTAGTGGAAATTAGTGGTAAGGGAATGTGGAAAAGTAAATTTTGCCATGTTATATGTGCCTACGTGTTCCCCATCCTATGTTATATGTGCATGATCGATATGCATGTATCCCCCTATGATCGATTAAAGACGCAATCATAGTTGTGTCCAACTCTAGTATGCCAATTTCCAGTTCTCGTGAAAGCAACGAGTATTAGGTCTATGTTGCCACGTTTACAGTGTGCACGTTAATTCACCGCATTGTCCCCGTTTCTAGGCCTCAAAAGGGCCCGGACACCAGATTCAAGCTCCAGTCTCCTGAACTCACTCCAAGGAGCGATGCAGCCCCCACCTGCATCCCTGACCCTTCACTTACTTCCGCGCAGCGCGGTGCCCGGCCCGGCCTGGCTCTGCCTGCCTGTCTGCCAAGAGTATGTTATGCTTTTAGTTATCAGTCCAGCCTTCCTTCTCTGCATTCCTAAGCTACTGAATCGCATCAATAGTTTCAGCCATGGTCTAGTCTTTCTGTCTCCATGTAAGAGGAATACTGTATTAATATTCATAGAATATTCCTAGCTCATGCAATACATGTAGAATTATGCATGCACCAGTCTTAGAGTCAAGTAGCCTCTGCCCTGATAACTTTTAGTTTCTATCAACATGTACTCCAAACACAAGATACCAGATATGCCATAGGTACATGTCGTCCTGACACCGCAGACTTTAGTCTCCTCTTCTAGTGCAGAAGTCATAGCCCCCAGTTCTCCCTGGTACCACGTCATTGTCCGTTTGCGCGCACCACTAGGTTAAAGGTCCCAGCTGCTCTCAGGCAGCCCCCTCCATGTTTCCTCCCACTCATGACATTTCTGTGACGTTTCATACCACATGTCTATGTATACGCCCTGTACACGCCTTCTTGTTACACCCACCTTGTCCTTATCTTTCGCGACTGCTACGAGTTACGCCTACTGCTACGCCTACTGTATTGAATGTAATGTAATTGTTTTAGTATATATATACTGTGTACTGTTACTGAAAGCCCCCCCCCATGCCATTCCCATTCCCTGGCAGCTGCCATCCATTCTATTTCCGTGCAGGCTATCCCGTTTCTGTCCCTTCCCTTATGCCTGATTAAAGCCTGAAAGACTCAAGATACCTCGAATCCTGTCTCTTATTTATTGAGCTATCTGTTTTATTCACTGTATTCAAAAATAGTACCGGTAATTAATTATTTATTTACCACAGGAAGACACCATCATGATGGAATTATTCAATTAATTATCTTGTCCCTCTCAACTCAATGTGATTTTAAAAAGGAAATTTGGCCAGTTCTGGACTGTATGGTCAGAGCTTTCTGTTGAGGATGGGGTGATGTGCAGGGGTGAAAGATTGGTGGTGCCTGAGGCTTGCGGTCCAGATTGCTTAAGTTGTTACATAAAGGACGTAATGGGATTTCAGAGATGAATAGGATAGCGAGGGTGCCCTTTTAGTGGCATGGCATGAACAAAGAAGTAGAGGAGTGTGTATGTGGTTGCATAGATTGTATGTGTAGTGACAAGCCTCATCGTGTTGAAGAATATACCATTGCCCCTACTGAGTTTCCCAGCAGACCACAGGAAAGAGTAGCCATGGATATTTGCGGTCCTTTTTCTGCTAAAGGCATATCCAAAAAGTTTGCAATCGTCGTGATTGATTGTTTGTTACTCTAAGTAGCCCGAAGTGGCGTTTTTTGGTAAGGTCAAAACAGCCAATGTTATTGAGTTTTGTGGACCTCAATTTATGGTGGAGGATTTAAAAAAAATATTTGTCTAAGATGGGTCTGTTGCACCATACCACAGCTGTTTATAATCCTAGGGAGAATGGCCTTGTTGAGAGGTTCATCCAGGAGTTGAGTACAGTAGTGGCGGAGGCTGTAAAAGAAATGCTATGGAGTTACTTCACGACACCGCATTCTGTCACCATATAGACTCCACTCCGTTCATGCTTTTGAAGGTAGGCAACCAGGAACAAGAGTCTCTCCAGCATGGATGCTCAAGGGTCGCACACATCAAGTGAACAGGGAGAATTTAGTGGACAGAGTTCTAAAGCATCAATTAAGTATGTAGCAGGCACAATGAAAACAATTTTTTAAAAAAGGAAGGAGAGCATTTGTGGTTGGTGATTGGGTTAGGACCAACTGTTTGGGTAACCAGAAGATGTCTAAATAGTGGGTTCCTAAGTGTGTATCGAGGGTAGCAGGCAACTATGTGTGTTTGTCTGATGGAAAAAAGTGGAATATACGCAGAGTTAGCTAATGCAATGCGAACGTGATGTGTGGATAAAGAAATTGAGTGATAATTTAAGGGAAGGAGTGGATGGTAGTAATGGAAAGTCCGTTGTGGGTGAATTGGAACCCCGAGTCAGGAGAAGGCCTGTGTGCCATAATGACTATGTGTGCGATTAACTTTTGCACTATCACAATGTAACTTTCGCGCAATTACAATGTATTCAATTAACTTTTGATTAGTTGGTTCCTTATGAAGCCTCAGTTGTTATTCTAACATGAAAGTTGTATTCTCTCTTATTGAATACTGTATTGTGTTTTTATATTTTGTATTATTCTTATCTTGTGCTTTTTGTTCTGTTCCAAATTTGTTTTGTTATTAGAAATGGAGATGTGTTGTATCTTAGCAACTTGTATTATGGAACCTAATGATGGTCTCTAGTCTTGTAGTGTTCTGGAAGCTTGGCCACAGAGGCTGGGATGGTTGCTGCCAGAGGAAGAGGTGTTCATGGGTTGTTCCTGTACTCTTAATAAACCTTCTTGCAAACGTATATGTGTGTGAACCTCTTTAAAACTTATCTTGCAAAAACTAATAGAAAATACACAAAGGTCAGCATATTTCACACAAGGTCATTTTTTGCATTAAAATTAGGAATTTCACAAGTATTTTGCACTCAATCGTTGACTCACTCGAAAGAAAAAAGGAAAGCCAGCTTTGCACTGCCGTCCAAAATACTAGCAGAAAGTCACTGCTGCACCGTTTCAGAGTACCCTTGAGAAAAGACTGACCAGGTTATACACTCTGAAGGGTGTGTCAGCGTAGAGAAAGCAGACAATTGTGAACCACAGGAAGGGCAGGCCAGTAATCAGTAGCTCCGCAAGAGTAGTAATGCAAACTTGCCCTGTTAAGGATTTTTACAACTCAAACAGGCAATTTCAGATTGGTTAAATAAATGGGGTGCAAAGTAATCAAGCGTAGCTTCAAGCAGTTGAAAAAGGGGTTGTAATCCCTTCCCCAAATTGGCAGACCTTGTACATTACATTTGGTATGCACTGAATTTACCTCCATAAAAGCCGGAAGGAGTTAGAAAACAAGAATAAAATATCTCCATCAATCTGAAATAAACCTGCTCAAAGTATAATTTTACCTCTTTCATGTATGTAGATTTGACTCCTTTAAACATGAATGCAAGCTATGACACTTTTAAGTAAAACAGTTGCAACACCTTAAACAATCCTGTTTTCATTTACAAAAAAGCGAGCAGCCCTCGGGTCTGGAAGCATGTTTCACTTTAGCCGCAGCTGAAAAAACAAAACGCCGTTTAAAATACGCTTTTTGTTTAATACCATTAGTTGAGATAATCCCAGTGTTCTGCTTGTCTTTTGTGTTAGATATGAACTCCTGAGACGCGCAATCCGGCAACCACTTGCATCAAATCCCCCTGAAGATTTAAATCTGTGGCACAATATTTACTCAGGAACTCGGTGGTTGTATGAAGATAAGGGTCTTAGCAGGTAAGATTACAAAACCAATGTAAAAACAAATCCCAGCATTTTGTAGAATGCATGTTTTGTGGTCCAGGGTGTTTATTATTGAGCATTGCTCGGTGATGGTGCTCTTCTGTTCCTACATTTTCTGTCGGTATGGTTTGTTTTTAGATTCACAGAATGTGTGTTGTAAAAAATGAAGAGACACAAAGGGCACATGTATGAAATAAGCATTTTGCGATTACTAAATAGTGATTTTTACCGAATCGCTATTTGGTAATCACAAACAGCCTGATTCATCAAGGGGCCGTTTTGCGAGCCCCTAATAGCGAATCATAGCGAATCGCTATTAAGGACTCGCAAAACGGTATTCATGTAGGAATTGCTAAATAAATAGCGATTCCTACACATTCCTTATTTGCGAGTAGCAAATTGCTAATCGCAAATAAGGAAAAACTCCCCATTCATTCCTATGGGCCAAAAGGCCCATAGGAATGAATGGGGAGTATTCCTTATTTGCGATTAGCAATTTGCTACTCGCAAATAAGATAGCGATTTGAAGGGTGCCAGGGGTGTCCAAAGGACACCCTGTAGCACCCCTTAAATGCACATTTGAACAGGTGTTGCGCACACACGTCCAAAGGACATGTGTGTGTGTAACATGCAAAAGAAAAAAATGCACTTAAGTGCTTTTTACACTAATTTCGCAATTTACCACCAAGTCAGACTTGGTGGTAAATTGCGACCAAATATTGCAATTTCGCAATTTCTAATTGGTTGATGAATTGCATTTAAGGAATCTCTATTAGAGATTCCTTAAATCCAATTCCTCGCAAATATGCGATTTCGGTAATAGCGATTTTTGCATTTGGGATGATGAATCCCAAATGCAAAAATCGCACTCGCAAAGGGCCAGATTCTCAGAATCTGGCCCTTTGCGAGCGCAAATCAGCTTGATGAATCAGGCTGAAAATGCTGTGTATGTAGGCATCAACAAAGATGTTGCGATTTTTAATATTACCTAATAGCGATTCGGGAAATAGGGACTCACAATTAGGTAATATTACTCCATTCATTCCTACGGGCCGAAAGGGCCATAGGTGCAAATGGCTTTGCATTAGCTAATTTACGATCACCTAATTGGAAATCGCACATTAACTACTGTAAAGCCAAGGAGCCTGAGGCCCCACTGAAGCACTTCAAAAGAAGAAAGTGTGCACATGTAAAGCACACACCCTAGGGGTATGTGTGTGCCGCATGTTTTTTTTTACCTATTTGCATTTGCAATGTAGTTAATTGCCGAAAATTGCAATTACCTAAATTGCGAATCCCAATGCCTCATACATTCAGAAAGGCCATTTTGCATTCTCAAAATTTAGATTCTTTTTGAACATTTTGTCATTGGTATTCCCAAACGTTGTCACGACTTTAGAACTATCCAATTAGCAAGGTCTGCTGTTTTGTTTTTAAGGGCCAAATGTATCAAGGCCAAATGGGTTCGCAAACGCCGAAATTCGCAGAATTTCGGCGTTTGCGAACTCATTTTCGCAAAATGGTATGTATGAAAGAATTTGGGTGCAAAATAAGGAATCGCAAAATTTGCCATTCCTTATTTTGCAATTGCATTTAAGGAATCGCAAATTTTGCGATTCCTTTAATGCAATGTATCAAGCAAAAAGGGCATGTATGTGCTCCACATGTGCGCACATACTTATTTCAGGGGTGCAACAGGGTGTCCTTTGGACACCCCTGCACCCTTGAAATTATTCTCAATTTGCGATTAGCAAATTGCGAATCGCAAATTGTGAATAAATTCCCATTCATTCCTATCGGGCAGGAGGCCCATAGAAATGAATGGGAAAGTATTCCTTAATTGCGAATTCGCAATTTGCGAATTGGCAATTAAGGAATATCAAGAAATCGCTAAAAAATTGCATTTTTCTTGATACATACCATTTTGCGATTCTGAAATAGCGATTTCTTAAAAATCGCTATTACAGAATCGCAAAATGGTTCCTTGATACATATGGCCCTAAGTATTTATAAGTAGCAATGTACGACTTCAATTGATTAGCATACATTTGACATCATTCAGACCTTTCATGTACAGAAATCTTCATTTCGAATATTTCTAACTTTACAAAGAAGCTCGCAAATTTTAGGAACATTACTAAGTAAACTTGTTTGGAAATATAGCTTCATTATTGCAGCCTGAGTTACTTAATGACAAATAGTTTCCCGGCAAAATGTGCCAGTTACATTTGTTGTTTAGTTTCTCTTGATTAATCTCTCTTTTAAGGATCAGCATGTGGACTAACAAATTGTACAGATATTCTGCGGAAACTCAAATGTTGATAAAGTCATCAGTTGAGTTAACCTCTGCAAAGATTTTAACCTGTAATGCAAAGCTGGACATCAGAGTTCTTCGGGCATAAATAGAATTTGTTCTGGATAAGCTATTTTGCTATGTGTTGAATTTTGTTTTGCTGTGTGTTTAATTTAGGTTGCTGGGACTGACTTCAAAAACAGCTCAAATGTAAAAGCCTTGGACTCATTTGAACAGCCTTTAAGGTATATTGGGGCAGTCTCCGTGATTCCTGTCCTACAGTCCCTATGTCACAGCTCAGCCTGATAGTACAGAATGTCTGTAATTCATCCAGGTCCATGTTGCGAATCATGTTCGATTCTCAAACTGTGTACTGCCCTTGCTCTTTATATATCCACAACAATTCTGTCTGAAATGTTCACCTTAGGTCAGCTTTCATCAATAAAATATAATCATCCAAATAGTGGATAGTTTGTTAAAGGGCACATTGCATACCTGGATCCAGTATTGCACTACTGAAGATCTATTCCAAAGTGGCCAACATCTTTAGTTGGACTTTTTTTCCCAATAAATCGGATAATAAAGAAAAGACCTGCAGATGATTGTCATTTTCATACACTACTACATTGCCAAGATCATCCAATGAAAATGACAAGCACAGCATCAGGGGACACATTATGATGGCGGACGGACCTGAGTCCGTCCGCCACCATAGAGTAGGAGGGAACCTTCGCATGGGCTGCGGAGTTCCCTCCTGTGCAATTAGGATGTGACCGCCACCCTGGCGGTCACATCCTCTATTTTTAACATTGCTGCGGGTGCGGCTTCAAGCTGCACCCGCAGCAATGTTAAAAATGCACGCATTGCATTTGTATGTAGAAAGTGGCAGGCACCATGCGGTGCCTGCCGCTTTCTGCATACAAATGCAGGGGGGTACCATAGGTACCCCCCATGTGCACCCCCCACCCCCCACTTCACCTAGGGGGCCCGCAACGGGCCCCCGCAGTGAATTTACACATGCTTTTCCACGGCGGAAAAGCCGCCGCGGAAAAGCATGTTTCAGAGCCCATCCTAATCTGGCTGACGGTGTCTGAGAGACACAGTCACCATATTAGTGCTTTTCCGCCGCGGTTGTAAGCCAACCGCGGCGGAAAAGCTGCGGACGGAAACCAGGACCCACCAGCCATCCTAATGTGGCGGTGGGTCTTTGGTGGGTCCGCAGAGGATTTTCTGCATCCTCCGGGCTGGCGGTGGCTTCCGCCGGCCTGGAGGATTTGGAAAATCCTCCATCGTAATAGGCACCCAAATGTGTAATAAATAATAGAGAGTGAGCCAGTGCCGAACAAAGTTGCAGCTGGTGAGGAAACTTCTAGTATTATTGAAATAAAGTAACGTTATCTCTAAGCTGATGTTCGGCTTAGAGAGAACCCCTGGGATAAGAGCATTGGTCACTTGTGCTTAAGGCATCGGAGGAGCCAGTCCACTGTATGCACCAGCAGCGGTCTGTGCTTTCCTTTCTTGTGTACGTAACACTTTTGTTACATTCTGGTCCACTCCATAAGATCTTGTACACGGGCAACAGGTAGTAAGGCAGCCGGAGAATTTATTTATTTATTTTGAGAGTTTTATATAGCGCTACTGGACCCGAGGGTATCAGAGCGCTTTACAGGTCAATATAAATACATTTACAAGTTCACAGTGGGTATTAATCAATAATAGTTCCAAAAAGAATTTACATTCAACAAGGAAAGGAGGTAACAAAATAAGATGTCATAGGTGAGTGCAGATAATGGGGGAGGATACGAGAGGGGAGGAGAGGTAAGGAATGAGGGAGGAAGGAGGGTAAAGAGAATAAGGGAAAAAAGGGGTTATGGACAGGAGGAGAGGAGGTTAGAGAGGTGGGAAAAGGGGTGGGGTGAGGTGAAAGCAGAAGGGCAGGAATCAGGCAGCATTATAGTCAGCGACCTTACGTGCCCCAGTATTTGTCGAGAAGAAGTGATTTGAGCCTTTTTTTGAAGAGAGGGTAGGAGGGGTTGCAGTGGAGGTCTTTGGGGAGAGAGTTCCAGATCATAGGGGCATTACCAGAGAATGCACGGGATTGGGTTCTTTTGTATTTGAGTTTCGGAGGGATTAGGACAAGGGAGTTCATGCGCCTCAGGGACCTAGAGCACCCGGCTTTTTGTAGTTTGTCAGCCAGATAAGAAGGGGTGTTAAGGTGGAGGGCTTTGTATGGGATACATGCAATCTTGTAAGTAGATCTTCCTTCCATTGGGAGCCAGTTAAGGTTTTTAAGGACAGGAGAGATGTGGTCGAATTTTTTACAATCAGAGATAAGTCTGGCAGCGAGGTTGAGAACACATTTAATAGGTGCCAGGTGGATTTTCGGGGTGCCAGCGATTATTGCGTTACCATAATCAATTTTGGACAGGACAAGTGATTGGACAACGATTCTAAAGTCATCTGCAGGAATGAAGGGTTTAAGTTTTTTGAGGTGATGTAGGGGGAAAAGGGCACTTTTGCTAGCATTTTTAATGTGTGGGATGAGATTAAGGTTAAGATCGATACTGATGCCTAGGGATTTGACAGAGTTCGAGGTGGAGAGGGGGCAGTTAAGAGCTGTGATGTCATTGATCCAGAGTTGAATAGGGAGAGAGTTGTTCTTGGGACTGAATAGGATGATTTCAGTTTTTTTAGTTTTCAGTTTAAGATGATTGAGGTGGAACCAGGCTTGAACTTTATTCAGTGTGTCGTTGAGGTGGAGGATGTCATTATGGGATTTGATCTTGTAGTAAAGTTGGGTGTCATCGGCGTAGAGGTGATAGGATAATTTGGCTTGTTTGAGAATGAGGGTTAATGGTTCCATGAATAGGTTGAATAGTATTGGGGAGAGGATAGAGCCTTGAGGGACTGGTTGGGGTTTGGAGAGGAATTGACTGAGCTTAATTTGTTGGGATCTGTTTTGAAGGAAAGAGGAGAACCATTTGAGTATGGTGCTCTTAAAACCAAATCGAATTTTAAGGGTGTTGAGGAGGGTAGAGTGGAGTACAGTATCGAACGCTGCCGAAAGGTCCAGGAGGATTAGCAGAGAGGATTCACCTCTGTCAAGTGACAGGTGAATATCGTCAGTAATGTTGAGCATGGCTGTTTCAGTGCTGCATCCTTTTCTGAAGCCTGATTGGAACATGTCAAGGAGATTGAAAGAGATAATATGGTTTTCAAGTTGGGAAAGGACACATTTTCCCAGGACTTTAGAGAGGAAGGGAAGGTTGGAGATGGGGCGTAGGTTGTTGAGGTCATTGGGGTCGGCGGAGGAGTTTTTGAGGATGGGGGAGATTTGACCTAATTGAAGAGAGGCCGGAACACAGCCAGTGGAGAGAGAGGAGTTGATGATGGTGGTCCAGAGTGGGCCAATGATGTTTTTGAATTCTTGGACCAGGTGAGAGGGGAGAGGGTCTTTAGTGTGAGAGGACGGTTTGAGTTTAGAGATGAAATTGACGATAGTTGTTTCGGATACAGGGGAGAATTCGCTCCAGGAGGCATTGTTTTTAGTTTGGTGGTGTATGAGAGCGGGGCCTGGGAGGGGGGGTATAGAGTGTGAGACAGGGGAGAAGAGAGCGAGCTAGTGCTATACAAGTTAGGGAGGAGGTGGAGTTTGAGGGGATGTTGAGGTGAAAGGGGGGGCGGCAAAGGAAAGTTCAATTGCGTTGACTTTGTTGGAGAAGAAGCTTGCTATTTCTCTATTACATCTTTCAATAGTGGCTAGTAGTTTCGGGGGGCCAGAGGAGGTTTGTTTTTTAACAATGTTAAAGAGTTCTCTGGGGCTGTTTTTGGCATGATCTAGCTGCTTGCGAAGATAGGAAGCTTTTTCATTGAAGATGTGTTTTTTGTATTGTGCTCTAGCATTTCTCAGAAGCACCAAATTGTCAGTGGTGGGGTGATTCCTCCAGGTACGTTCTGAGTGCCTGAGAGCTCGTCTTTCCATGTTAAGGTCCGAGTTAAACCAGGATTTTGGTGGGATTTGTTTTCTTGTTTGTATTTTATAGGGGCGATTTGATCAAGGGCATCACGAATCGAATTGTGTTCCGTTAGGTCGTCGGTGCTATGTGAGAGAGGGGGGATAAGTAAGCGAGATTTAATGGTAGATTCCAATTCACCTGGGGGAATGAGGTGAAGTTTACGGGTAGGCTTCAAAGGTAAAATGCCTGTAGGGGTCGGGTGTATAATGGAGCCAATTAAGTCGAAGAGGATAAGGTGATGGTCAGACCAGTCTACTGGAAGGATCTTAGAGAGGGAGGCGAGATCCTTTTTAGTCAGGATAGCATCAAGGGTGGCGCCTTTGTTGTGAGTTGGGGATTGGCAAAGTTGGATCAGGTCGGTAAGGTCCATGATATCGTTAAACCGGGAGACCGCTGGGTCGTCATTTTTATTCCAGTGGATGTTGAAGTCTCCTAGAAAGACGTTTTTACAGTGGGATAGTGATGCTAGCGTAATAAGGTCGGACATCTCTTCAGTAAAAGAGATAGAGTTTCCAGGAGAGTGGTAGATGGTATGGAGCCTAATGGTCTGGAAGCCTGGGGTATGGATATATGTGCAGAGGTATTCAAATGTGGATGGGTCTTGCAGTTGTACAAGGGAGATACTAAGGTTATCTCTGAAGATAATGGCAAGGCCCCCTCCCATTTGTTTAATTCTATCTTTTCTAATGATGAGATAGCCAGGGGGAATCAGTAGATCTAGAATAGGAGTGGAATGGGGGTTTAACCAGGTTTCAGTAAGGAATGCTATATCTATGTTTTCACTTAGAAGAGTTTCAGCGATCTCAGTTGCGTGGCAGGAGGCCGATCGGCAGTTAATCAGCATGCATGACAAGGGCGTGGGGTCGAGTAATTGAAGCCGGAGAAGCACTCATTTGCCTCTGCCTCCTTCCCCATTTAAAGAAGTAAAATGCTGTCACTCACACTGCAAAAGAGCCAGCCTCTGAAGTGGGATGGGCCACTGCCCCATGTACTGTGCTGTTGTGGGTGGTAGCAAAATGTGAATGACAGTTAAACAGAGCAATAGATGAACAGGGAGGGGGTATTAGACTATCTCTTTCTTTTTCGGATTGCCTTTTGAATTTTGCCTCTTGTTTATTATTAGCATCCGCATGAAATAAGAACGGGTGGGAAGGAATTGTTATATGTATATGTATGTATTTATTTATGTATATGTCCTGTATGCTTTATCGCTACAAAAAAAGATAAAATATATTTTTGACTACTACTCCCGGAGTTGGTATTGGAGTTGTATGAAAAAGAAAAAAGTGTAGAGATCAAGGACTCAGTGATCGGGATCAGTTCTTTTTTTTCCTTTAGAAGTATATGTGTATGTGTTCCTCTGCATCATTGTTTGCTTTCAGAGTTTAATCCTTGCCCAGATGCAGTAGGAGTATCAGGGCAAACCCCCATTTTTTTCAGGAACCAGCAGGGTTCAGGGCAGGTCCAGTAGAAACTAGTCATCTGGCTTCATCCAGAAAAGGAGGCTTACACCATTAGGGTCCCAGTAGCTTAACCGGAGGTCATTCAACTGACTCTTTGGGTTCTCTTCTTTGTCCTGGGTGCAAATTGGAGGATGACCACCCATTAGGGTTCTCCTCATAGGTCTTATCAGCAGGTGGAGTCCTTCTTCAGTCTTCCACAGGTCCATTAGTGTTCTCAAGAGAATGTCCTGGGATTCCACATGTATGCCTTGCACTATCCTGTGGGTGGGTGTGACTCCTAGCCCCTACCTAACCAGCAGGTAAAAGGTTACTAGGGGGACCTTACCCACCTTAGCAGTAGTTCCTCTGTGTTCTACTGCAAATAATCCCCCAGTGCCCTTCACAGCCTAAAACCAAGAGGCAGAACGTTTCCTCCCTTGCACAGAGCTCCTGTATCCACCCTTGATCCGTGGTCAGGGAACTGAGCAATCCCTCCTTTGTGGTCACAAAACAGGTTCTGGGACAGCTGCTCTCCCACAAGGATGTTGCCTAGCTGGCTAACAGGACAAAAGAGGGGCAGGCCCAGATGTTCGCCACATCTGCCTGTGACCAGGCAGGCCTCTTTGAAGATTGGGTTCCTGGGTACTGCTTGTATGGTCATCCTGTCAGGGGAACAGAACACCTTCCCACACCAAGGCCTTTGTCTCTCTTCTGGGAGCAAGTTCACACCTCATCAAGACTGGGTGATAGTTGGAAGCTAATGCAAATGGTGGTTTAAGGGCATTAGGCAGGCAAAAGGTGACTTTTAAAAAGTACCTTTTGTAAAATATTTAGTACAAATCCGACTTTAGCATCGAATAGGGTTTGTAATAAATATTTTGAAAAGTTCAAGAATTACGTTTTTAGCAGGATCGAAGGCAGAGATAGTTTAGTTAAATTTATATTATTAAGTCCCCTTGCTTTACCTATTACTGGAATTCGGCAGGTGATCAATCTCTCTCTGAACACAGGGGAAGTTCCCCTTGATTGGAAGCGTGCTTTGGTCAGACCTCTACGAAAGAACAACTCTATTCCGTGGTCAGACTTAACAAACCTGAGACCCATCTCCCTTCTCCCTTTCTTAGGGAAGCTCACTGAGAAATTTGTCAACCGACACTTATCCAAATACATCGAAAGTGTAGGGGGGCTCGATCCATCCCAGTCGGGGTTTAGACCCCGGCATAGCACTGAGACCGCCTTGCTGTCCGTCGCTGATGATCTTCGTATGCTCCAGGATAGGGGTTTTTCCGTTGTCCTGGTGCTTTTAGATTTGTCAGCGGCGTTTGACACGGTGTCACATGACATCATGACCTCCAGACTCACCGACATCGGTCTGGGTGGCAAGGCGCTGGCCTGGCTAAGGAGCTTTTTCACCAATCGCACTCAGAGAGTCATACTGGGTCCTTATCAGTCAGAGGAGGTTGAGATCTCAAAGGGGGTGCCACAGGGCTCGTGTTTGAGCCCAACGCTTTTTAACATCTATGTGGCACCCCTAGCGAACATCATGAGATCGCATGGGTTTATTCCTGTATCGTATGCAGACGATACCCAACTCCTCTTCCCGTTTAAAATCATGACTCCTGAGGTGCGTAACTCCTTTGCACAGGGAATGAAAGAGGTGGCATATTGGATGGCTGCTAATTTCCTTCAGTGCAACGTCTCTAAGACCGAGGTGATGCTTTTTGGGGAAGCCAAACGACTATGGACTCCTGACTGGTGGCCTCAAGATCTTGGCCCAGTCCCTATTACCAAAGTGGTAGTGAAAGATCTAGGAGTTAAGTTGGATCAGGAGCTTGCCCTTAAACATCATGCTAATCAAGTAGTAAGCTCCTGTTTCCATGTCATTGGCCTTCTACGACGGGTATTTCCCCTCTTACCTGATTCCACTAGGAAAACACTAATTCAGTCGCTCGTGCTGAGCAGACTGGATTACTGTAATGGTCTGCTGTTAGCCGCCAATGAAGGGGTTATTGCCAGATTACAGGTCGTGCAGAATACTGCTGCACGACTTGTCTGCAATGCCCCAGCCCGCACTCCCTCTATCCCATTACTAAGTAAACTTCACTGGCTCACTGTGAAACAGAGGGTGTCGTTTAAAATATGCTGCACCATTCACAAATGCCTTCCTGGTAAAGGCCCTGACTACCTAACCAGGAGGTTCATTCCCTATGCTCCTTCAAGGTCTTTGAGATCGGGGGACCAAGAACTGCTTTGTGTCCCTAGGTTCTGGAAATCCCGACAAGGGGGTAGAGCCTTGTCAGTTGCTGGTCCAAAGCTCTGGAATAATCTCCCTTATGACATCAGAACCTGTAAGGAACATTTTCCTTTTAGGAAAAAATTAAAAACCTTCCTGTTTAATTAATCCTGATAGGGAATCTGTTATACATTGGATAGGGTCTCTGCTCATTGATGTTACCAAAGGCGCGGAGATACTCCTTAGGGAGTCGAGTTCCTAGCGCGGTATAAGTCAGTAAATAAATAAATAAATATTAAACAGCGAACCCCACTACAGTGATAATAGTTTTTAGGCCTTGCCACTATAAGGACATTGTTGAACCTGACATCCTTGTTGTGGTGTTGCCCAACCGTTTTGCCTTTACTCCTCCTGTTTTTGCTAACTTTGTTTTTGCTATCCTTAGTACTCTACGCATTTTACCACTGCTAACCAGTGCTAAAGTGCTTTCTCCCAAAAACATGGTAACAATGGCTTACATCCAAGTGGCATATTTAATTGACTTGTAAGTCACTAGTAAAATGGTACTCCATGTACTCAGGGCCTGTAAATTAAATACTACTAGTGGGCCTGCAGCACTAATTGTGCCACCCACTTATGTAGCCCTTTCAAACATATCTCAGGCATGCCTTGTGCAGCCTGTGCATGCAGTTTTTCCATTTCAACCTGGCAAAAAAATCATATTGGACCTAAACCCTCCTTTTTAATCAATATGTCACCCTTAGGGTGACGTATAGGAGGTCACCCTCAGAGTGACTTATAGGAGGGGACTTGAAACTCTCACGGGTGAGTAGCTGTGCTATTCAAACTTCTGACTGATAGGGAAGGCCCTAAACAGACACCAGGGCAGGGTGCAGTGCACTTTTAACTTTTACATGTCCTGGTAGTGAAAAACTCTCAAATTCGTTTATCACTATTACAAGTTCTGCCTCCACATAATTGAAAATTGAGTTACCTTATTACATTTAATAAGTGATAACTTTCAAATGGGACCAGGTCGAAAGGTTGAGTTTGGTGTCTAAAGAATTGTAATGTAAACCCCTACTTATTATTAAAGTTGTATTTTAAGTCACAATTCTGAAAATGCCATTTTTAGAAAGCTATATTAGGTAAAGTGTGCCAACAAGGGATTTTGATCAAAAAGTATAATTTCTAATGAGATATATTTAAAAAAATATATTAAATAGTTTAGTGTTAGCAAATCTTGAACCAGCGGTAAAGTAAATTAAATAACTTGTGCAATAAATGTGCAGAGAATCAAACAGACAACAGAACAAACACGGGAATATCATATAGTCAATATATAAATATATTTAATCATTTTCATATTAGGCAGGGTACAGATAAGCTTATAGGTGTAAAAACAAACACCTATAGTGGGGCATGAGGCAGAAGAGTGGTGGTATAGAGAGATGCAAGCTGAAAAACATTAGAACCTTTTTCTGTGGATTTTGCATTTATCAGTTCTTAATATTAATGTATGATCTCTCACTATGAGCACAACGCCTTTGATAGAAGCACAAGCCTCTGCTATCCACCTCATTATAGTATTGTCAAATGTAATCCTCAGATTTGTTTGTATAACTATGCCCTGTTTTTTACGTCACATGAACTGTTTTAGTCAATATGTGTCTGTGTTATATTTACTGTTGCATCCACACATATATTAAGGGGCCGATTAGGATGGCGGACGGAAATGGGTACTGTCCGCCATGGTGGGGGAAATTTTACTCCCGGCTGCGCCGCGGAGAAACCGCGGTTGGGATTAGGATATTCATGTCACGAAACTCCGACCGCGGCGGACGGAACACAACCAACACCGTCCGCGGTGGACGGAACACAACCAAGTCCGTCCGCGGCGGACGGAGTCCAATGAACAACCACTGCCGCGGACGGAAATGACCGCGGAAAATAAAACATGTACCGCCATCCCTGAGAATACTCCGTGGCCGCAATTAGGATAAATCCGCCCGTACAACGGAACTCACAGCCATCCACGTCCGCGGCGGAAACAATGCAACGAGAACCACAGCATCAGGGCGGAAGGCCAACACGCACAACATCCCTAGCGCCTAACAAATGTATGAAAGTGCACCGCAAGTCCTAAGCAAACATACGAACATTGACAAGCCCCCCCCCCCCAGCACAAGCCACCATGACACGTCCCAATTATCCAATAATGCACACAAGTCAACACGCCCACCTACCACCTGACTGCCAACAACCATCGAGACACGACTATAAAAAGACACCCCCACACAACCACAATCCCTTGCACCACAGCATTGCTGCCAGCAAGAGGGCCATTCGAGACACTGCTAACTCACATAAAATCACATAGAAGACACCCACCCACCACCCTACCACACAAACACCCACCACACAAATCCTACACATCACACACCACACACCTGCACCTCCCAACTCACTCAACTCACACACTGAGCACCACACACCATGGCACCCAAAAAAAAACCCAAATTCACGGAGACAGAGTTGCGGGTAATGGTAGATGAAATTATCCGTGTGGAGCCCAACATCTTCGGGGCCCAAGTCCAGCAGACGACCGTGGCGCAAAAGAACCACATGTGGGACAGGATCGTCACTCGTGTGAATGCGTCGGGGACTGTGCCGAGGACCAAGCACGACATTCAGAGGCGGTGGCATGACCTTAAGACCAGGGTCAAGGGCATCCGAGCGAAAAACCACGCCAGAGCCAATCTTACTGGCGGTGGCACACCCCCGGAGCCCATACCCTACACCGATTGGGAGGAGAAGGTGCTGGTGATACTACACCCAGAGAGCCTAGACGGCCTTGACGAAGGAGAAGAGACTGGTGAGTACAAACCAAGCACCACGATCAGCACGACATGGTCAGGCTCACACAACTGAGAATAAACATCCCCCACGCCCCAACCCATGCACGTCGGACACCAACACACTAACATGTCCATGGCTCCCAACAGGCCCCCATGTTCACGGGGAGGGTGGTGGTGGTGGTGGCGGTGGTGGAGGGTGGGGTGTGTGAGAGGCCCAAACTACAACTCCCAACAGGCCCCCATGTGCACGGGGAGGGTGGCGGTGGTGGAGGGTGGGGTGTGTGAGAGGCCCAAACTACAACTCCCAACAGGCCCCCATGTGCACGGGGAGGGTGGCGGTGGTGGAGGGTGGGGTGTGTGAGAGGCCCAAACTACAACTCCCAACAGGCCCCCATGTGCACGGGGAGGGTGGCGGTGGTGGAGGGTGGGGTGTGTGAGAGGCCCAAACTACAACTCCCAACAGGCCCCCATGTGCACGGGGAGGGTGGCGGTGGTGGAGGGTGGGGTGTGTGAGAGGCCCAAACTACAACTCCCAACAGGCCCCCATGTGCACGGGGAGGGTGGCGGTGGTGGAGGGTGGGGTGTGTGAGAGGCCCAAACTACAACTCCCAACAGGCCCCCGTGTGCACGGGGAGGGTGGTGGTGGTGGTGGAGGGTGGGGTGTGTGCGACAGGAAACAGAAATGTCTACAAATCAATGTAACCATGTACTGTCCACATTACTGACCTGCTCGATCTTGTCCCTCAGGTGATCGTCAACTGACTGGGGAAAGCAGTACCCGGCCGCCAGCCTCGCCTCCCACACCTACAGGACTCTCTGCCGACGACGACACAGGCAGCTCCGGGGCGGAGGATGGAGCGGGACCAAGCACGCAGCCAGGGCCATCTGGCTCACAGGGACTCCCGGGACCGACCAACGTCGCATGTGTGACTCCCGCGGCACCCGTCTCTGTGATCTGCACAGTCCCCACCACCACCAGTACCACCAGTACCACCAGTACCACCACTACCACCACTACCACCAGCACCACGACTCCTGCCGGTGCCACCCAGCATGACCCAGCGCGCAACGCTGGTCCAACGGCCCCACACACAAGCAGGGTGAGTGGGCCACAAACACAGGCAACGGGACAACTGCCAATCAGGCGACCCACACACCGCCGGTCAGAGGAGGGACAGCTACCCGAGCCAGTGGCACAGTCCCTACAAGCTCTTGCCAGGTGCCAGGCCTCATACGACCGGTCCCAGGCAAACGCTGATCGTGTTCACGAGGACTCAGTGGACAACACCAACAGCCTGCGCGAGATCTCTGGCATCCTTGGCCAGATGTTGGTGATCATGGGCCAGCAGGCAACGATGTGGAGGGAATGGGTTGCCCGGAACAACCCCCCCCCCCCCTCCACCATGTGTGTCAGCGCCACCGCCACCGTCACCTCCGCCTCCCCCGTCACCTCCGCCTCCGCCTCCACCGCCGCCACCACCACCTGAGCCCCTGGCGACGGATGTGGCCCATCACCAACCTGCCCTCCCAGCTGCCTCTGTACCACCTCCGAGACGGAGGGGGCGGCCGAGGCAGGAAGTTGCTGAGAGCAGTGTTGGAGCGCCAGGCACACGCTCCAAGAGGGGACGACCTTGACAATGCCACTGCCTGTGCCAGACATTCACCCTGCAAACCATCCTGTCCCACATAGACAATCATTGCCACTGGTCTGCTGGACTAGCCTGACACCCCCCAATGTGGTGTCAGCACGGACATTTCATCTGCCATTACCTACAACTCCAACTCCCTCCCTCCCACTTACTTGTAAATATTCACCAGCACAAAAGCACAACCTGTCAATAAATTGCATTTACTCACACAATGATGTTTTGCCTCCATGTTTATTCACATGATTGCCATCAGATACAGACGTAAACAGGTACAGGGATCATAGTCGCACATGATCATGGCGCTGCGGGAGTGACCTAGAGAAAACCAGAGACAGCAAACACACGTCAGTAAAGAGATTCACATACATCACAACACAATGCACAGCAACATTACACAAACGACAACCATCACACAAGCATGGGATGGGAGCACACACATCATGGACACTCCTATGTCCAAAGACATGAAGACACACATGTGCAACCATCACAAACCACACCCAGCTGAATAACCCCATATCCACACAACACCAGAAAACATACATGAGGCATTGTCAACCGCCACTAGAGGTAGATACTCACATTCAAGGGAAGTAGCGATCAATGAGCTGGCGCCTCTGGTCCACACCTTCCTCCTCACCACTATCCTCATCAGTCGACATGGGTGGGATGGGAGGCCGAGGAACTCCTTCGTCTTCAGGGTCCAACAGCAGTTCAATGTCATTGCGTACTGCCAGGTTGTGGAGCATGCAGCAGGCAATCACGATCTTGCATACTTTTCCTGGTGAGTAAGGCAGTGCCCCTCCGGTCTTATCGAGGCACCGAAACCTAGACTTCAGCAGTCCAAAGGTACGTTCGATGACTCTCCGTGTCCTTCCATGTGCCTCATTGTACCGCATTTCACCCGCCGTCCTCGGATTACGTAGGGGACTGAGGAGCCAGGGCCGGTTTGGGTAAGCCGAGTCGCCTATGTAGGGGGATGACAGAGACAAACATCAGAACAAGATATGGTGGGTACCCCATGCAACACAGAGATCACAAGAGTCCCCACTGCACACTCACCAACAAGCCACGCTTGACCGGGTGGCAGATTTGCCATGAGTCGTGGGACATTGCTGGTTCGCATGATGTGGGCGTCATGTGCGGATCCAGGAAATCTTGCACACACATGGGAGATGATGTTGCTCGCCAGGCACACCACCTGCACGTTCAGCGAATGAAAGTGTTTGCGATTCCTGAACACTTGTTCGCGTGCCCGTGGTGGAATGAGCGCGATGTGCGTGCCATCAATTGAGCCCACAACGTGAGGTATGTGGCCCAGTGCATAGAAACCAGCTTTGACAGCTGGCAACTCTTCCGGACGTGGGAAATGTATGTACTCATCCTTGTACAGCATCATAGCTGTTAACACATCCCGAAGAACCGTGCTGAACATTGCCTGTGACATACCCCCGGCACCTCCAACTGTATACTGAAATGTGCCAGTAGCGAAGAAATGTAGTACCGCCATGACCTTTGCAGTGGGTGTAAACGAGCCAGGATACGTTCTACGTGGCTGCAGATGAGGAGACAATTGAGCCACAAGCTCCAGCAACCGACGTCGATCCAGCCTGAATTTCCGAATCACCTCCTCGTCTACCATATCCTCCAGCTGAGTGTATGGGCGATGCACATTTGGAGCCCTCCTGTGTGGGAGAGAGATGTAACTTAGGTCAACGTACAAACGACGCATACGTGTACAACTCCATCACATGTGTACCTTACTGACATAACTCCAGTCGTCACCCTAATGTATCGTAGACACATCACAGACACTCATGCAACTGCATGCACACAAACGATAAGTTTACACACGCCATGTCATCAAGCACAAATGCCACCACCAATGATGATGTGCATACGGTAATGACATGCATGGTGACAGAACGTATAAATCACATACACGGAATGCATGTGTACCACCACCACTGTAGTCACCTCGACACAACAATAAACTGACAACAGATGCATGAATTGGCCACACAGCCGTGATGTACTGTGTAGTTGTGAAGATGTAACAACGTCTGTAGGGTCAAACCCGACGTCAACACGTACGAATGCACATCTGTTGGCCATTGTGTGCCGACCGATGTCCATTGTATGGACACACATGCTATATTGTATGACATATGACCTTTCACAATCACGCTCACATCCCTCATGACGCAACTGCACACAACACATCACGGTGCAGCGTCTGACAAGATCACATATTTGGCGCCGCCATGGCGGTGCTCAACTTCCGCTACTTCCCAAAGGCCGAATGCGGCCTGCGTCCCTCTTCCCATTGGCTGCATGTGCAGGGACCGTGACGGGCACACATCGGCAACCGCACGTGCAAGCTTCAGGCACGGATGCTTCAGTTGCAACAATGTACTATCACTGGCGCCTCCATGGCGGGGCACGTACACAGCGGGGGAGGTGCAGGCCTATACACCCTGCAGATGTACTCAATGGACATGCCAGTTCATGACCCCCCTTACAGTCACCTTGCATCATCCACCGTACACCGGCCGGAGCGGCCGGCCCATGAACAACCGCCGTGCCCGGCCATGAACACAACCGCCATGGCCGTGCCCGGCCATGAACAACCGCCGTGCCCGGCCATGAACACAACCGCCATGGCCGTGCCCGGCCATGAACAACCGCCGGTCCCGGCCATGAACAACCGCCGTGCCCGGCCATGAACACAACCGCCATGGCCGTGCCCGGCCATGAACAACCGCCGGTCCCGGCCATGAACAACCGCCGTGCCCGGCCATGAACAACCGCCGGTCCCGGCCATGAACACAACCGCCATGGCCGTGCCCGGCCATGAACAACCGCCGGTCCCGGCCATGAACAACCGCCGGTCCCGGCCATGGCGGTTGTGTTCATGGCTGGGCACGGCGGATGTTCATGGGCCGGCCGCTCCGGCCGGTGTACGGTGGATGATGCAAGGTGACTGTAAGGGGGGTCATGAACTGGCATGTCCATTGAGTACATCTGCAGGGTGTATAGGCCTGCACCTCCCCCGCTGTGTACGTGCACCGCCATGGAGGCGCCAGTGATAGTACATTGTTGCAACTGAAGCATCCGTGCCTGAAGCTTGCACGTGCGGTTGCCGATGTGTGCCCGTCACGGTCCCTGCACATGCAGCCAATGGGAAGAGGGACGCTGGCCGCATACGGCCAATCGCAAGTAGCGGAAGCTGTGCACCGCAACAACAGGGCCAGTCATTGGCCCATTTCACGATCACGCTTCCAGGGCTGACCAATTGCTGGCGACGTATGCCACTGACACGTGCTGAGGGCCCTATATATGTGTCTTGGCCAACATGAAACTTCCTACCCTGGGGACCAGTGCTGCCTGTGACCATCACCTCGACCTGCTGCTGCTGCTGCTGAGCTGACCACCGACTGCTGCCTGTGACCATCACCTCGACCTGCTGCTGCTGCTGCTGAGCTGACCACCGACTGCTGCCTGTGACCATCACCTCGACCTGCTGCTGCTGCTGCTGAGCTGACCACCGACTGCTGCTCTAGTGCCATACTCCGTGATCTTGCCATGTCGAGTGGCAAAGAGATCCGGTCTCGACCCTTCACCGCCGCGGAGCTTGATGTCCTCGTGGACGGTGTACTCCGCAACTATGGACGCCTCTACGGCGCACCGGGACGGGTGGTAAGTGCAGTGTGGGACATGTTGGTGTGCATGAGGGGGCCAAATGATCAGGCCTATTCATATCTTAGCTGTGTAGTGTGGGCTAGACATATGTTCCTGATTGTGCATGGCTGCTGACAGTAACGTCTTGCCCCTATGTGTGTGACAGGCCACCTGTCCACTGACTTAAACCCTTTTGTCTCCCATCATGGTAGGTCAAGCTGCACCTTCGCAAGGACCTGTGGAGGACCATAGCACGGGAAGTACGGGCATTGGGGGTGTGCAACAGACGACATACACACTGCCACAAACGCTGGGACGACATTTCCAGGCTGAGCAAGAATGTAGCAGAAGTAACACTGGGCCTGATTCCAAGGACGCCCCGTCTGGCCCGACGCTCCATGACCCCTCTCATGCACCGTATCATTGCAGTGACGCATCCTGAACTGGCCGAACGTCTGAGTGCCGATCAACAGCAAACTAGCGGTGAGCATACTGTCTGTGTAGGAAACTTGTGAGTGCTATGCATGTATTGGTGCACAGACACACTATTGAGTTCCGTGTTGCGTATGTATGCCTGTGATGGCATTTTGGTCCCATTGGGTGGTACTCATTTGACATCCAGGTCCGCCATGTTGACACGCCACTTGCTTAGTAGTTGAGTGTTAAAGCACATCCCCTAGTGGTCCATGTCCCCATGGCAGAAAATGTGAGGATGACTGGTAGGGGTGGGCCATGTGCAGGATGAGGGCTCATGAACCTTTGTCTGCTATGTGATTTGGCTATCCTGTTCCTTCTGTACGTGAGTGTGCCCATGACTCACACATCTTTTCTGTGCATTTCAGCTTTGACAGAGGACACTCAGCCACAGACGGTGGAGAGTAGCCGAGGAAATGAGTCCGGCTCAGACTTCGCACACACGCAGACTGACACGGAGGAGGCCAGCGCCGGAGAGGGGGACAGGACCGTCCCTGAGGACTCGCATGTGGAGACACCATCGTCCTCCTCGTCGGACACTCTTGGTGAGCCTGCACTGTTGTCACAGACTGGGAGTGGGCACTCATCACCTTCTGTCGGAAGACAGCACACAGGGCCCACACTTCCGCCAACTGCACCATGTATTGTTCGTGGCCGAAGGAGTAGGGGGAGCAGAGTGGCGTTCGGTGCAGGCACCGCTGCCCCTGCCACGGTGAGCCAAAATGCACTGTGTGCTGAGGCCGTTGATCTGCTGCGACAGCTGTGTGTGGGTCAGACCAATATGACAAATGCTTTCCAGGATCATGATAGGAAGTTGGGGCAGGTGGTGGCATTCATGGAAGGGATGCATGGCGATCTTGCAGGTCTACACAGGACAGTGCAGTCATTGGCAAGCAGTGTGTCGTCTGCAATAGTACAGTCGAATGAACAGGGTGCTACTTCTGTTTCCCCATCTACACCGCTGGATGTCTCAGGGGGTAGTGATTATTCAGAGCAGGACTCAAATACAGGTTATTGCACTAGAAGCAGCGTCAGACAGCACGTCAGGGCACGCAGGGCACAGACCCCATCCCCTAGATCAGCTAAATCTGTTCACGTAGACGACGTCAGATGCACTGGAGTACACACACAGGATCCACAAGTGTTGTTGGGGGACATGCCTTCCGGAGCTACACAGGCATTCAACACGAAAGGTACTCCGAAGGCAAGGGATACTCACATGTCCATGGACTGTTCCTTGGACAAGGCCAGTCAGAAGACAAAGGCACCTACTGAGAGCAGGGAGACTCCCAAGAGCAGGCCCACAGCAGAGGTAAGGGACACTCCCAAGGACAGTGAGAAGACTAAGGCACCTACTGAGAGCAGGGAGACCCCCAAGAGCAGGCCCACAGCAGTGGATAGGAACACTCCCAAGGACAGTGAGAAGACTAAGGCACCTACTAAGAGCAGGGAGACTCCCAAGAGCAGGCCCACATCAGTGGATAGGAACACTCCCAAGGACAGTGAGAAGACTAAGGCACCTACTAAGAGCAGGGAGACTCCCAAGAGCAGGCCCACAGCAGAGGTAAGGGACACTCCCAAGGACAGTGAGAAGACTAAGGCACCTACTGAGAGCAGGGAGACTCCCAAGAGCAGGCCCACAGCAGAGGTAAGGGACACTCCCAAGGACAGTGAGAAGACTAAGGCACCTACTAAGAGCAGGGAGACTCCCAAGAGCAGGCCCACAGCAGTGGATAGGAACACTCCCAAGGACAGTGAGAAGACTAAGGCACCTACTAAGAGCAGGGAGACTCCCAAGAGCAGGCCCACAGCAGTGGATAGGAACACTCCCAAGGGCAGGGACACACACAGGGAGCAGGTGTCTGCTGGAGGCAGGTGCACCACAGACGACAAGTCTGCTGGCAGGAACAGGGCGGCGAGCAGGGCACAGGCTACATCCAGAGACAACACTCCACCTAAGGATAAGGCACATCCTTCGGACAAGGCATCTAGCATGGACAATGGCGCAATCAAGGACAGGCATACTTCACCCCTGGTTGCACTGAGGCTGATGTTTTCTACTAAACGCCAAACTGATGTCTCCGCGGCGGAGTCCCCCCATACCTCCACTCCCATCCAGGCCAGTCAGAAGCAGAGGAGGGTGTCCCCTGTTGTTGCATCCCCCATTACACATCATTCCGAGTCCAGGCGGCAGGCACAGAGCAAACGACAAGCAGGCTCCAGCACGTCCCCCGAAACCAGATCCCCGGCAGCAGTTGCTCCACCTATGCTGGGTGGTGATTCTTTGGAGTCCCCACCACTTGGCAGTCCTGTCCTGTCCAGGGTGCACTCACACCTCCCTAAGAAACGCAGACACACACCATTGACACCTGCAAACCCCGATTTGGCTCTAGGTGAGCTATCCCCAGCTCCCAGGCCCACCCTGCCTCCTGGCCCATACAGCCCTGTGGCTCATCATTTCAGTTGTCCCAGTGGCGCCGGTGCAGTTGACTCTCATGTATCAGATGGTGGCACAGTGTCAGTTGTGCCCTCTCCTGTTGCAGGTCCTGGCAGTGTATCTGGGTCTATGGCTCACGTGTCAGTTAGAAGATCTGTGGCTGTGTTGCACACTCCTGTTTCTGGTGCTGGCAGTCTGTCTGGGTCAGTGGCTCACGTGTCAGTGACTACATCTGTGGCTGTGTCTCACACTCCTGTTGCTGGTGCTGCCAGTGTGTCTGGGTCCGTGGCCCATGTGTGTGTCACTCGGGCTGTGGCTGTGTCTCACACTCCTGTTGCTGGTGCTGCCAGTGTGTCTGGGTCCGTGGCCCATGTGTGTGTCACTCGGGCTGTGGCTGTGTCTCACACTCCTGTTGCTGGTGCTGCCAGTGTGTCTGGGTCCGTGGCCCATGTGTGTGTCACTCGGGCTGTGGCTGTGTCTCACACTCCTGTTGCTGGTGCTGCCAGTGTGTCCGAGGCAGGTAGTTCACGCAGTCCCCCCTGATTCTGTGATGTGAGGTGCTGTACACTTCACTCAAATGTTAATTCACATGGTGTGTCCATTGAGAACTGCGTGGCACTCTTGTGGTCCCTGTGACGGGTTGGTAGGGACACGTAGTTGTGCTGCCTCTGATGTACCTGCTCTGTAATGCACAATGCCCTGTTGATGCTCTGATACTGCAACCTGCCCTCTCGTTACCTGCCTATGATGTACCTGCTCTGTAATGCACAATGCCCTGTTGATGCTCTGATACTGCATACTGCCCTCTCGTTACCTGCCTCTGATGTACCTGCTCTGTAATGCACAATGCCCTGTTGATGCTCTGATACTGCATACTGCCCTCTCGTTACCTGCCTCTGATGTACCTGCTCTGTAATGCACAATGCCCTGTTGATGCTCTGATACTGCATACTGCCCTCTCGTTACCTGCCTCTGATGTACCTGCTCTGTAATGCACAATGCCCTGTTGATGCTCTGATACTGCATACTGCCCTCTCGTTACCTGCCTCTGATGTACCTGCTCTGTAATGCACAATGCCCTGTTGATGCTCTGATACTGCATACTGCCCTCTCGTTACCTGCCTCTGATGTACCTGCTCTGTAATGCACAATGCCCTGTTGATGCTCTGATACTGCATACTGCCCTCTCGTTACCTGCCTCTGATGTACCTGCTCTGTAATGCACAATGCCCTGTTGATGCTCTGATACTGCATACTGCCCTCTCGTTACCTGCCTCTGATGTACCTGCTCTGTAATGCACAATGCCCTGTTGATGCTCTGATACTGCATACTGCCCCTCTCACGTGCTGCCTCTGATGGGCCTGTTCTGTGCAATGGACTGTTGATGCACTTTGCCCCTCTCACGTGCTGCCTCTGATGGGCCTGTTCTGTGCAATGGACTGTTGATGCACTTTGCCCCTCTCACGTGCTGCCTCTGATGGGCCTGTTCTGTGCAATGGACTGTTGATGCACTTTGCCCCTCTCACGTGCTGCCTCTGATGGGCCTGTTCTGTGCAATGGACTGTTGATGCACTTTGCCCCTCTCACGTGCTGCCTATGATGTACCTGCTCTGTACTCTACAATGCCCTGTTGATGCTCTGATACTGCAACCTGCCCTCTCGTTACCTGCCTCTGATGTACCTGCTCTGTAATGCACAATGCCCTGTTGATGCTCTGATACTGCATACTGCCCCTCTCACGTGCTGCCTCTGATGGGCCTGTTCTGTGCAATGGACTGTTGATGCACTTTGCCCCTCTCACGTGCTGCCTCTGATGGGCCTGTTCTGTGCAATGGACTGTTGATGCACTTTGCCCCTCTCACGTGCTGCCTCTGATGGGCCTGTTCTGTGCAATGGACTGTTGATGCACTTTGCCCCTCTCACGTGCTGCCTCTGATGGGCCTGTTCTGTGCAATGGACTGTTGATGCACTTAGCCCCTCTCACGTGCTGCCTATGATGTACCTGCTCTGTACTCTACAATGCCCTGTTGATGCTCTGATACTGCAACCTGCCCTCTCGTTACCTGCCTCTGATGTACCTGCTCTGTAATGCACAATGCCCTGTTGATGCTCTGATACTGCAACCTGCCCTCTCGTTACCTGCCTCTGATGTACCTGCTCTGTAATGCACAATGCCCTGTTGATGCTCTGATACTGCATACTGCCCCTCTCACGTGCTGCCTATGATGGGCCTGTTCTGTGCAATGGACTGTTGATGCACTTAGCCCCTCTCACGTGCTGCCTATGATGTACCTGCTCTGTACTCTACAATGCCCTGTTGATGCTCTGATACTGCAACCTGCCCTCTCGTTACCTGCCTCTGATGTACTTGCTCTGTAATGCACAATGCCCTGTTGATGCTCTGATACTGCATGCTGCCCTCTCGTTACCTGCTATGTTGTACCTGCTCTGGTGCCCACTTTGCCCATGTTCACGCATACACTGTGATTTGACCCCTATTATTTGACAATAAAGGTAGTCTATCAAGTCTCGTGGTCTGTCGTTGTCATTCCTGCTTGCGTACTGCAAATGTGTATTCGTATATGCTTCTCATCAGTGGTTTCGGTAACATGACACTCCCCCTCCCTACGTCACGTCCCTTGCTGGTATTCCCCTCCAGACAGCCAATGGTTTGTACCTTACCTGCGTCGTCGTCCATAGTAGGCCATGACTAGGACGTGGTGGATCGCGAAGAGCATCGGGAAAGCGTGTAGCGCCGGGTCCATGGTGGTGGTCAGCTTGCGGTGGGTATCTCGGCTGTGTCACCTATGTTCGCTGTGGGGATTCCGCCGTGTTAAGACAGGTTGTTTTTCCGCAGCGGTTTTATGTGTGTTTTCCGCCATCTTGATTTGGGGGACGGTCTTCGACGTCAGTGCGTACGGCGGAGCGTCCGGATGTGTTCCGTCCGCCGCGTGGTCGTGTGTAGTTGGCCGGCGGAGCGTGTTTTTCCGTCGCGGACGGAAATTTGACACGTTTTCCTATCCTGATATGGCGGACGGAGTATCCGCGGCAGGCGGACACGGAAAAGGCTTTTTCCGCCTACTCCAGGGCCGCGGTGGCTCTTCCGTCCGCCATCCTGATCGACCCCTAAGTGAGGTCCTGTTGATATTCAAGCATGTGAAAGGTGACAAGTGCTCACAGAGATTTCTATCTTTATCAGACGGGACAACCAAAAGCTCTTCATTAAAGAGTAAGGTTTAAACGATTAGTAATGTGCAACATTTTCTGAATATGTCATCTTCAACCTACGGTTCTGACTCCCCCATGTATATCAGTATGGTGATGTTGGTTAGACAGGGCAAACATTGATTTGATGTATTTGCAGCCTTCATCTTTATGCGAAAAGATGATTTGGAAGTGGCAAACGTGGACAGCTCCTAAGATGTCTTTCCCAACAGCTACTTTTGTTACTGGATAAGAACTACCCTGAGTTTTTCCCAGCTGCTTTCTGCTTCAGATAAGCAGTTTGCTGTTCTGGTCTATAACACCATTCTCTGATTGTCAAAAATAATACTATCATCACATCTTTCATTTTGAAACAGATGCAAGCAGGTGCTTAAAACTTCACAAATTAATTTGATGACATTAACCCCTTCGGTGCTCATGACGAGCTCAGCTCGTCATGGCATATACCTCTCATGTGCTCATGACGAGCTGAGCTCGTCATGACCACACCCGTTTTTATTGCTTTCCACCACAGGAGAAGAATATCATCAGCAGCGATGTAGTTAATTTACAGTTTTGAAAGTGGGGGGAGATATACAATACATCAGTGTTGGCATAGATGGCCATTCACCTCGCTGGTGATCCTAAAGGTCCTTAACTTAAGGCATTTGAGATCGGCGATAGTGGCCACATGTGCGGCCTTTGCCCTGCTAACCAGTAGTAATGTACCTGTGCTCCCCCTTCGAACATGTTTAAATTGGTGTTACCCTAATTAGCATATTTTTCTTACCTATACATTCCTAGTATATAATACAAGATATATCAAGTGCCTGCAATTTAAATATTACTAGTGGACTGTAGCAGCTATTGTGCCATCTCCTATAATGGTCCTACAGACATGGCTTCAATACTGCCATTGTAGCCTGACTGTTGCAATGCAAAACTGCAATTCACCTTGTCAAAATAAACAGTTTTGACAGGTCTAAAATATCCTTTTAAATATTAATAAGTCACTGTTGAGTAGGTTTTGTAGCCAAGCAGGGTAAATGGTATTTAAACGTAGCACATGTAGAAATGTATTTTTTTTGTGTTTGAAAAGCTTTATTAAGAGTAATAATGATAACAATTGACATCAGCAAAGGAGAACATAAAGGATATAAGTTAAATGAAATCACATATTGCTAATGTCAACTAAGAACAAAAAGCATTTTATAAAGTTTTAAAAGGAAAAGGGAAGGGGAAAGAAGGAAGGGAAGGGAAAAGGAAATAATGTATCTAGCAAAAACATACTATAAAGCATAACGGCAAAGAAAAGCAATCATACAAGCAATAAGCGAAAGAATTACATAATAAATGCACAAATTATAAAAAAGAAAAAATGTAAAAAAGTGTTCAACTATGCAAGAAGGAGAGAGTAAAATCATTCAAGGGGGTTTAAAATTCTCGGAGGTAATAGGAACCATTGGTTTTTTAGCTAAATGATCTAAGTAAGAGGTAAGAGGAAGCCAATATAGTTCAACATTACGGGGTGGTTTACAGGAGGAAGCAAAGGAAACATCAAGTCTGTGAAAATGACATAAAGAGTTCCACCAATGACGTATGGAGACATGTGTAAGGGATTTCCAATTAGAGGAAATATGTTGAAATGCAAGTGCAAGCATAAGATCAAAAAGACCCTGTGAATGTGGAGAAAGAGTTAGAGAATCTGAGAGACTACCAAGAAAAAGAAGAGGGTGTGAGTAAGGAATAGAGAGTGAGAAAACATGAGAAATGCAAGACCAAACTTGTTTCCAAAAAACAGAAACAGTAGGACAGGAAAAGAACATATGTAAATGATCAGCGTTAGGAGATTTACAAGTCAAACAGTGAGAATCATAGGAGACTATGAAACGAGAAAGAGAAAGAGGAGAGAGATAAAGCCTATGATATAGAAAAAACTGAGATTGAGTGAGAGATGCAGAACGGGAAATTTTCAAAATCTTGGACCAAAGTTTATCCCAAAGGGTAATAGGCCAAGTACATCCCAGGTCTGTTTCCCAAGAAAGTTCTAATTTGGATTTGATACGGTCTGGATTAGGAGAAGAAAATAATTTATAGATAAGAGACGCTTTAGGAAGAGTAATACAAGAAGATGAGGAGGGGTAGTGAGAGAAGACGAAGACGAAGAAGGAAGAGAATAAAAGCGATCAAGAATGATTTCCATAAGAAGAGTATATTTCTGAAGAAAGGAACGAGGACAATGAAACTGAAGTTGAAAATGGGGAAAGGAACGAGGTTCTACTCCATCGAAGAGTTGACGAATCCATATGATACCCTTAAGTCTCCATGAAATCCAACAAATGGGCCTATTTTGGAGAAGAATAAGTGAGTTATACCAGATGGGTAAATGTAGAAAAGATTCACGCGAAATAATCGGTGTGGAGAATAAAGGTTTAAGTAGAGAGGATGTATGTCTAAATAAGGGAAGCGAATAATAGGGAGATTTAGAGGAGAAACGAACCATTTCTTCAAAAGAGAAGGGCGACAGAAAGGTTGTTCAATGCTAAGCCAAAGAGGAGAAAAGGGGGAAGATTCCAAGGAAAGCCAACGTGAAGCTTGTCGGAAAGAAAAGCATTTGTCATATAAGCGAAAATCTGGGAAATTAACACCACCATTCGATTTAGGCCTACGGAGAGATAATGATGAAATACTAGATTTTTTTTTTTCCAGAGAAATTGTGAGATAGAAGAATCGATGCGTTTGAAATATAAAGCAGGAATGTGAACAGGCAACATGGAAGAGTATAAATAAGAATAGGAGCAATCATCAATTTAATGGAATCAAGCCAACCCCACCAGGAAAGAAAAAGAGGATTCCAAGAAGAAAATAACTGATTAATGTGAGAGAGAACAGCAGACATATTTAGCTTAACAGAGGAGGAAATAGAATTGGAGAACCAGATACCAAGATATTTAATTTTGGTGCCATTCCAGGCAAAGCCAGTGGAAGAAAAGAGATGAGGAAGACAAAACTTGGTCAAAGGGAGAATTTCCGTTTTGTCTGAATTAATCTTATAACCAGAAACAAGGGAGAAAGCTTCAAATTCAGATAATAAAGGAGAGATAGAAGATTCCAGATCTGAAATGAACAAGAGGATGTCATCGGCATATGCAGAAAGTTTTAATTGGTGATCACCATAGTGAAAACCGGAAATGGAAATGCTTTGCCGAATGGAGGACAAAAAAGGTTCAAGAGCCAGAACAAAGAGAAGTGGAGAAAGAGGGCACCCCTGACGTACTCCCCTTTGAAGAGTAAAAGAAGAAGAGAGTTGACCATTAACTAGAACAGAAGCTTTGGGTGAAGAATATAATAAAGAAATAAGAGAAATAAATTTGGAGCCGAAGCCATGCCATTTAAGAAAAGCGGATAGAAAAGACCAATTTACTCTATCAAAGGCTTTTTCAGCGTTGACAGAAATTGCAGCTAAATGTATAGTAAGAGAGGGAGCTTTATTTAAAACATTCAGAAAAAGATGAGAATTATCAGAAGTGAGTTTCCCCTTAATGAAACCACATTGCTCTTTTTCAATAAGGTGGGGCATAAAGGAATCCAAACGCAAAGCAAGTAATTTGACAAAAAGCTTGTAATCAACATTGACTAGTGAAATAGGACGATAGTTTTTACAGAATTTAGGGTCACCAACATCCTTCGGAATGAGACAAATGGTGGCATCGTGAAAGGTACCTGCAGCTGTACCAGAGGAAAAAAAGGATAGAAAAAGTACTAAAAGTTTGGGCAACAAAAGATCAGAAAAATGCAAATAAAATTCCACAGGGAAGCCATCAGGACCCGGAGTTTTACCCTTAGTAAGAGTAGACAGAGCTGCATTGAGTTCATGAAGGGAGAGATCAAGATCAAGAATTGAGAAATCAAGGTGAGAAGTAGATGGTTTAGGTAACTTATCAAAGTAAGACTGCATCATAGAAGGAGTAGGAGGGGATTCTGGGGTGTAAAGTTGTTGATAGAAGAGTTGAAATTGTTCAAGAATATGTTGGTCTGTGTGAAGAATAAAATTGTCAGCGGAAAAGATGGATTCAATAGAAGTGCGTTCCTTACGAGATTTAAGGTAATTAGCCAAAAGTTTCCCAGATTTGTTACAGGCCTCCATAATAGCGCGCACTACTACGAAGAAGGATAGATGATGCATTATCTGTGGTAAAGTTGTTTAAAGAGATCTTAGCACGCAAAAGTTCTGGGGACATACATTTATCAGAAGAGGTATAAAATCGATCTTCTAACTTTTTAATATATGCAAGAGAAGACTTACTTTTTAGAAGAAATAGTTTCTTCTTCTTAGAGACAAAATCAATAATAAATCCTCTTGTGGTAGCCGTAAAGGAGTCCCAAAGAATATAAGGAGGAACGTCAGGAGTAGAATTGGTTTGAAAGAATTCAGTAGTAAAAGTACGAAATGAAGAGGAGAAGATAGGATCAGTGAGAAGAGCAGAATTAAAGCGAGAGGGTTTGGACGAGGAGGAAGTAAATCAATATCAGTTATAATGGGAGCTTGATCCGAGATAACAATAGGTTCAATAGAGGAAGATAAAAGATTTTGAGTGAGAGACTGAGAGAGAAAAATATAGTCTAATCTAGAAGAAGAAGCATGAGGGTGTGAGAAGAAAGAGTAATCTAGGGTGTCTGGATGTGTGAGTCTCCAAGAATCGGAGAGATGGGTTTGAAGAATAGTGTTCAAGAACTGTTTATGAGGTGTGTGGGGGATGAAATGAACAGTGGATTTACGATCAAGGAATGGATCCATAATCTGATTCCAATCTCCTCCTAGAAGAAAGAAATCATCTTTATGTTGCATACACATACTTGTAATTAAAGGCCAAAAAGAACAATCAGGTTGAGTAGGATCATAAATATTAAAAACAGTTAGAGGAATTGAATTGATAAGAAACTTAACCAAGATCCATCTCCCTTCAGAGTCCTTTTCTTCTAATAAAACTTTACATTTTAACTTTTTATGAATTAAAATAGCAACACCATTTTTCCTATTGGAAGAGGGAGAAAATAAGACAGTACCTACCCAATTCCTTTTTAACTTAAGGGATTCAATATCATTAAGGTGAGTCTCCTGTAAAAGAACAATATCAGTGGCGTAGGAGGACAAATGAGAAAGTACTCTCTGCCGCTTAATGGGGTTAACAAAACCTTTTCCATTCCAAGAGGTAACTCTGAATTCACAAATAAGAGAAATGTGGTAACATTAAAACTAGCAAAAAAAATACAAAACAATTTTATAAACATCATAAAGCCGATAAGAGAAAGCAATAAGAAGTTAGAAAAAAGGCAGTAAGACCGAAGATAGAAGAAGATGGGAAAGGAAAGGAAGGAAAAGAGAAGAGGGCAATTCCACAGAGTAACTCTGAATTTGCAAACAAGATAGACCAAAGAATATGAAGAATTACAAAAAAGTATGAAAAGAACTTAGAGCCGAAAAGAAGAAACAACAAGGAGTCAAAAAAAGAAGACATGAACAGAGTAAAAAAGGGGAGGGGAAGGGAAAGAAAAGAAATAAGACTGAAGAAGAGACAGTACATATCCAAAGGATGACTGAAAACAACGTACCTGAAAAAGAGAAACACGGGGATGTAGGTAAGTGGCGACAATCTACAAGACGAACCTTGCAAAGGGAGGAAATCCAACCACATCAGCACAAAGAACAAATTGGAAAAATTGACAAAATGACAAACGTAGACTCAAAGAAATACACCAGGGACCTGTCTTACAGGTAAGGAGTTACGTGAGACAAAGGGAAGATCTTCATGAATCTATGGCAGAAAATAAAAAGGTAAATGACAAAAAGAGAATGACAATAGGGATGTACACTATAAAAAAACTCAGTGAACAAACATGAGAATAGAGGACGAAATAACATCGGGAAGGTATGCAATATAGTGCCCGGCTTAGCCGAGGGGTAAACCCAATAGTACAATAATAATAACAGTAGAAGTGCTATAGAAATTAGAATAAACATATGTAAATACTCATGGGCATACTAGTAACATGAAAATGCATCCAACCACATGTAAAGAGAAAAACTGAACATAGAACAACAACAAAAATTCTACAAGTAGAAAATCCAACATAAGTAAGTATAAAGGAGGAGACGATCAGCCACTTGAAGAGGTGGACGTATCCATGGCACCACCAGACTGAAGATGGATAAAGTTCTTAAGTTCTTCAGGATCCTGAAAGGTCCAAGTTCTATTTTTATAGATGTGCACGAAGATTCAAAAACTCTTTTCTCCTGGACGCTGTTGCATTGGAGACATCCTGGGAAAGGAAGACTCTTTGACCAATCCAAGAAATATGATGTTTAGATCTGGCCGCAGAAAGAACTGAGAGGAGGTCCGTAAATTTCAGAAAAAGAATAATGACACCTCTTGGTTTTGGCAAATCAGAAGAACGTGGGCCAAGTCTATGAGCTCTCTGGATACTGAGAGAAGTGGTAGAAGGCATGTCCAACAGTTTGGGAATGAAGGCGGTGAAGAATGTTGCAAAAAACCAAGTTGATGGATAGAAAGTAGAACAATGTCATACATTCACCCCAGTACAAGGATCTGGGCCTAAATCCATAGTTTTTTTGCACTTCACACCACCCTGGGTTAGCCAGAAACCGGTCCTTGGATGCTTGATTCCGGTCTGGGAAAGACATGGCTTGGTAGTTCGGACTGGACTGTTCCCATGAGGCACAGGGTCAGAGCTGATTTGCATATAGCCCGTGTCTAACCCAGGGTGGTGTGGAGTGCAAAAAAACGATGGATTTAGGCCCAGATCCTTGTACTGGGGTGAATGTATGACATTGTTCTACATTCTGTCCATCAACTGTGTTTTTTGCAATTTTCACCCCGGGCGGTGAAGAATGTGACAGGATCGTCCCCTTCCAAAGACTCTGGAAGACCATAAATACAAAGATTATTCCGTCTGTTCCTGTTTTCCAAATCTTCAGGGTGTTGGTGTAGGGCACGGACCGATTTCTCCAAGCAAGAGATGCGTTGAGAGTTGGATTGAATCTCTGAAACTTGTTGCTCCACAGAAGAGATTCTGGCATCCATAGACGACCACTTATCTTTTAAAAGTTGCATGTCTCTGCTAGTATCCTCAAAAAAAGGGCGCAAAGCGCGAATCTCCTCCAGAAGTAACTCCGTAGAAATTGGAGAGGATGGTTTATCTGGTGACGGAGGATCCTGCTTCAAACGTTTAGAAGAAGAGTTGGGAGGAGAGGATTTATTTGATGATGTCTGTGATGAAGAGGCACGATGTGGAGCCGGGCTAGCCATGTGATCCACAGAAGTAGAGATGTTGGAGGAGGTTGAGATTGATGATACTTGAGGAGATTTAGAAGAGACAAAGACAAACCTTGGCTTGCGCAGCTTGCCCATATAAAGAAACGCACTGTAAGATGCGCAGAAGTAGGGTAAATATAGCGCACAGCAAATCAGACAGTTCGTAACAACAAAGTGTATTCAGCAAATGAGACCATACAGGATGAATGTATGCATCAGAAAAATTCAGGAAGCATATAAATATAATGTCTTATCATGAAAACATCATCAAATCCGTAATGAAAGAAGCCAACAAAAATACATCCTCAATATGTAGTAATATGATAAATGATATGAGGGTAGATGTGGCGAGGTCGGATCTGATGTAATATTATGACTTGGAAAGTACGAGCTGTTAGGTAGATGATCTTGCTAGTTCCAAAACACCTAGATGTCAGTAGTAGATGGTATATTTCAGCTGTACACCGTAGAAATATCTAAAAGGGTCATTCTGCAAAACATCTTCCATGGAGTGTCATATTCTGTGTGGAAAATAGGACATAGTTCATGTAAAAGTGCCAATCACACGCACCAGGGTTGTAATTAGGTGGAAAAGCATAGGAAATAAGCTGCACTCCATATACAAAGCAAACTGTCAATGCGCTTTGTGAGAGAGAAATATTCGCGCCACGAGGAGAGAGTCACAAAATGGCAGGCGCAACCAGCTTCAAAGCCCACAGTTGGCAAAAATCAATAGCGCAATGTTAAAAAATACTCAGGAGTAATGCAGCATAAGAAACGACTCACATATTAGCGGAATAGCGCGGCCACCGCATGTCAGAGAATGCCGTGGAGTCACAGGAGACAGCCGAGTGGAGGTCCGTCACTGAAGGACAAAATGGCGGGCGCGATGAGCTTCGGAGCATACAGGAGGCAAAAACCTCAAATCCTGATGAGCAAAGAGGTCAGAAACAGCTCAAAAGATGCTGTCTACATTCTCGTCGAGGAAATGAGCAACCTCGCTGCTGAGAATGCCCTGGAAGTGCCGGAAAGAGTGAAGAGAAGATCCGTCGCGGCGGAGAAACCTCACTCCGCGGCCATCTTGCGCGGTGCCGAAACCACGCCCCATAGAAATGTAATTTTAACATGTCCATAAAGTAGCTAGCACCTACATTTTATTTTCAGTGTAGGAAAGCTGGCTGGCCCATAGATAAACACTGAAAGCAATATTAAATATCTAATCTGCTATCTCAGGGTAGGGACTAGATAAAAATATGATTCAATAACTCTTTTAATGTTTATCAAAAGCCCACCTTAAAATTGCATTTATGATGGATATTAAGGAAAAGTAACTTTTAGAAAGTTATATTTGTTCTGACAAAGCCTCTGGCGGCTATTTTCCTATAGCCTCCCGCTGCAGCCCGCTGAGTAATCAAACCTGAATGAGGTGTGAAAACTGTTCTCAGACAAAGGCTTTGATGTTGGGGAGGCATTTTTGTTCCTCTGGAAGGATGACCATTTGAGCCATACCCAGGAACTTAATTGACTTCAAATGGGCTTTCCCTGCCCCACGCAGATGTCAGATGACACTGGAACAGAGCCCTTTTTTGTTCCCCCAGGCAGGCAGGAATCTATCTCAATGGAAGGGGAGCTGCCTACAGAACTGGTTTAGACTGATCACAAACATGGATGGTTCATTACCCTGGACACACCTCTGAATGGGCACACAGGCTTTTCACAAGGAGAGAAGGTTTTCATCGTCTAGGATTCAGGCAGGCAGGGGTACTGTGTGATTGGTTGCAGTACAGCAAACAGGAACTGCTACAAAAGTAAATAGGGTTATCCCTGGGAACTTTTACCCCATTGGTTATGGAGATGCAAGGAGTCCACCCACCCTCAAGCTTGCGGCAGGAGTAATTGTGACATCCCCTGGCACCCTCTTCAGGACACTTTATGGACCTGTTGAACAACAGAAGAAGACTGAACCTTTTGTACATGGCCTGAGAGGAGCCCTGTGAGACTTTATCTACTCCCTTTTGTACCCAGGACAAATAAGTGGACTCTGAGGGTCAAAGAGCTAATGTACTGTCCAAGCTACAGGGATACAACAAGCTACAAGAGGCTTTTGTTGCAACTGCCTAGCTGTCTGTTTCCAACTGGACCTGCCCTGGAGCCTACTGTTTGCCTCTGATGAAGTGAGTCCTGAAGTGAGTCCTGACATCCAAATGTTGTTCCTGAGGTCATAGAACTCATGGCTGTGTCTAGCTGGACTTCTCTATTGCTTCTCTTACCACCCCTGCAAACCTGGGACTTAGAAGCATTTTATACTCCAAGACCTCTGGCAGACTAGGAGAAACCTACTAAGCCAAACCGACCAAGGTGCGTTGCCGCTTGGCTGAAGATTCAGGGTTCTCCCACTCAGACATTCTCCCCAGCAGCAAAGCAGATTCAATAGGATCTTGCAAAGAAGGTATCCGTGGATCCCTCTTTTGCTACAGCCTGAAGCTTTGCCCTGCTGGATGATTCTGAGCTCTGAAATAGTGACTAAGTGCCAACATGGAAATCTTGGCCGGGCGAAGGTGACAAAAATATGCGGCCAGTGAGAGACCTTTCCTGGGCATTAAATTCTGAGGTCATAGAACTCTTGGCTGTGTCTAGCTGGACTTCTCTTTTACTTCTCTTACCACCCCTGCAAACCTGGGACTTAGAAGCATTTATACTCCAAGACCTCCGGCAGACTAGGAGAAACCTACTAAGCCAAACCAACCAAGGTGCATTCCCGCTTGGCTGAAGATTCAGGGTTCTCCCACTCAGACATTCTCCCCAGCAGAAAAGCAGATTCAATAGGATCTTGCAAAGAAGGTATCCGTGGATCCCTCTTTTGCTACAGCCTGAAGCTTTGCCCTGCTGGATTATTCTGAGCTCTGAAATAGTGACTAAGTGCCAACATGGAAATCTTGGCCGGGCGAAGGTGACAAAAATATGCGGCCAGTGAGAGACCTTTCCTGGGCATGAAATTCAGATTTATCCTGCTCAGAGCATTCCTAGCAAATTCCAACAGTTTCAATGGCACCTCATTCAATATAATATAATTGTAATTCAGTCTTTGGCTCAGTCATCTGCATTTGCTCCTTATCGGAGAAGACATGGTCTAGCAGTTTGGCTGGGTTCATTTTCGTGGCAGTGCCAAGGCAGAATTGATTTTCTTGGTCCCAGACAACCATGCTACAGACAAGCTAAAGATGATGGAATGGAAAGAACCCACAGTATAGGCCAGTGGCTCAGATTATTTTAAGAATTTCCATCTGTCAGTTTTGTGATGGCTACTTGAGTCACTCTAAGATTTGTGACTATTCATAGGCAAGGGTTCGGAGGTTGCTTTGCTAGTGAGACTCAACTGCACCTCCAAAATGAGAAACCGCATACCCAACATGCTTTTCCATCCATCAATTTGTAGTGTCTTTGACTTCAACTTTTACCAGTAAAATGATAAAATATTGCCTGAGCTCCTCAATCATCAAGAATAATCCTAGAAAATCTGAGAGCTTTGCAGGTAAACCTGCTGTGTCCCTAAAAAGACAGGCACAGACTTTATCTATGATTATAGGGAAAATGAAGAATCACAAGGACTTTGTGGGGTTAATAAATGCCTCTTTTCTTTTCACATGCACATTCAAGCCTTGAAATGAAGATGTTAAAATCCTCTTTCACAACAGCTGATATCTACGTCAGTGTGATTGAGGCATTCACCAGGCAGGGCCTTGTGTACAAAAGCTTTCCAGGCATGTGAGCAAAGGGTTAAAGGATTATGATTGATTGACTGCTAAGGGGAATCTCAAATGAGCATGGATTGCCAGTGTAGGCATTTGTCCTGGTTAAAGGTTTAGGACAAGTTCCCTTTATTTGTGGGGACACTAATTGCAAACTTAGAGGGACAGTCTGAAAATCCTTAATTGTTTACAAGCATTGCTACCACAGAAGCACCAAAGGGAATAGATGGTCTAAGTGTTGCAAACCACTGTACCTTAGATGCCTATTGCTAGAAGCAACGACACTGTATGGGAATTGGCGACAATCATACTTTCAATTAATGACCAAAATATGCAGTCCAACTTTAACCTTGGGTTTCCTATGTGGTGAACAACAAAAGCGTATGCTACCATATTAGGCGGAGTTTGTGCAGTTGCACTACGTGGAACTCCATGAAGTGCAAATGAAACTCTGCCACACTACGCTGAGCTCCACAAGCAGTGGAGTACGATGAAAAATGCTGTTCGCGGTGATTGCTCACCATGCACAGTGCAAGTGGTCCCTGCTTTCCTTTTCTGCCGCTCGAGTAGATTTTTACTCGAGCAGCAGCTTTCTCAGTGTGAGCTGGCAGTTTTTCAACACGAGCTCTCTCGAGCATATGCGACCACTCACAATAAGAAACCTGACCCCCCCCTCACTTTGAGAAATCTCGCCGGGATGTTCATTTTCCACACTCGCCCTCGCCAATTTGATGTTGCCGATCGCAAAGGAGGAAAAATCTCGCCAGGAGGTTGATTTTCCTCACTTGCGGTCGCCAACTTGATGTTGACAAACGTGAGCGAGGTAAACAAACTCTGCTCAGCAACCCATCGGGTGGTTTTTTGGAACTCCGTGAGCTCCGCTTAATGCGGAGTGCAGAAAACTCCGCAAACTCAGCGAGCGGAGCGAAGTTCGCTGCCCAGGGTTAATCAAAATGCATTGTGCAAACCACTTACAGCTGAACTGTGTAACCATGTACACCAAGTAGACTGGGCACTGGCAGACAAACCTCTGTGGATGGACTGTCAACCCTGTATAGATCAAATCCACCTGTTTGTGGAAATGGCTGTTCCATAAACTGTTGTGGTCCTTCCGTTCAGTAGGACAGCAAACCTTGTAACAGTTGTAGAAAGGATTATAACCATACAAATTCAAAACAAGTGGTTGGTGGTTTTCATTGCATTTTCTAAAGATTTATGTAGCCCTACTCATGAATGAGTCCAAAGTGGCCATAGCACTTGTCGCAATTTGGTTCTGCCTATTTAGTAAAACAGTGTTTTTGCTTTTTGATCACCCAGTTTTGTACGTTTTACTGTGGATTGGTCTCACTACATGTGTCTCACCCACGGTAACCACATGGCAAATGGACTGCGTATATTTACCACGTATATTTACCGCCAGTGTCCGCCTTTTATGATAAAGTCACTGCAATACAGCAAGGGGCACTTGGCTGGTTACACGTGAACATGTGTGCACTTGTTTGCAGGCTGCGCATGTGAGACTACAGTTGTGCGTAGCTCGTGTAATGAATGTGACTTCTCACCAATAGGCCACACCCAAACCCTGCACTCCCACTTTGGAGGCAAATATACCACTGCACCTTCAAATAATACACTTTGAGCAGCACTCCCTAAAGACAAGGAAAAGACGCAGCACTTCCTTTAGGAGAGGCAATAAAACAAATCCAGGTGCATTTAAAATATCACTGCACCTTTAATTAATACACTTTGAGCAGCACTCCCTAAAGACGAGGAAAAGACGCAGCACTCCCTTTAGGCGAGGCAAGGAAACAAACCCATGTGCATTTAAAATAACACACACAAGTTTATTAATGCAACATTTTAGAACAGTAGGCCAAATATATCAGTAAATGGAGATTCCCAAGTATCAAGTGACTAAAATAAACAATTAGAATAAAATGCAGTATATACAAGTAGCAAAGAGTAGAAAATATACACAAAATGGTTAGGAACACCTCACCGATCAATTAAGCAACATCCTTGCCAACTCAATCTGGCAAAGCCCTTCACCAGCCCAGGCAGGAGTTCCATCAGGACTCAAATTCCGTCACGTCCACAGAAATACGTCTATTCTGTGGCAAACTTCTGCCTGGCCCTCGAAAGTTCCCAGCTTAAATAACATTACTAAATGTGAGGTGAAGCTTCTAGAAAACCTCAACCCCTTCTCATGACAAAAAACTGAGTTGGCTGAACCTGTCTGAGTCGAGGCCAAGACGGAGGATGGCCAAGCTCCTGTATTTTGACTCCGAGACAGAGTTGTACATTCTCACATTTTCCAGCCTCTATATTTACGAAGTTCCCACAAGGCCTTCCAGAGTACATTAAACAAAAGCAATCGCTCAGAAAAACAGAAAGACCTTGAATGTGAATAACCCAAACAACTTGCAAGCACCGCTGTGAACGCAGAAAAGCTGAAGCAAGGCAAAGTCAGAAAACAAGATGCCATGAGGCCATGTGTGCACTAATGGTCAAAGTCAGTGTGATTTACTGTTGTATGTAGTGACAGTTTTCTAATACACATAGGGGGAAAACTGCTTTAAAGTGCAGTTTCCCTAATCTGTGCAAGAAAACCTAATCTACAGGCTCCAAAAAGATATCTATACATACTATGGGTCATCCAGAATTGTTCTATTTCTCTGGCTCAGCTCAGTATCAGAGCCCAATCATTTTGTCATCCTGCTGTACCAAGTTAGTTACATTTCTCTATAGCAGCTGGGACAATGGCCTCCCTACCCAAAGGGAGTAATGAACAGTGCTTCACCCAGCTCCTGAGAAGAAAAGTGGTGGGTCTGAAGGATCTCCATCTATCACTCAGCTGGCACAATATACCAGGGCCTGTCCAAGTCCACTGACCAAAGGTGGAGTCCAGTTCTGTGGATTCAACACAGAAGGGAGCTCCCTTTGAAAACGTGGTGAGAAAGGTGCTGGCAGTGATGTCAATGAGGGTTGGAGCTGAGGCCCCCAGAGGAGATGGGACTAGTAACTCCTGGATGATGCTGTTTTGGATCTTTCCCAGCATGCTGTGCAAGAGGGTTGGGACAGATGTGGAGAAGTGATGTGGCACCATAGGTTTAGCCAGGGGTGTCTGGCTTCAGGAACCTTCCACTCACCTTTAAAAACTCTTGCACAAGGGGGAGACTCCCTCTTGCTTGGTATTTGTCTGCGCTTCACTGCTGGACCATGATGCTGCCATGGACAACTGGATGGAAAAACGCCTCTGATGCCCACAATGGTTTAAAGAATCTGCCCAGTTTACTCCAGGACCAGTGAGTCTCCTCAAGGGCCAGTGAGGCAGGCCCCCTTATAATCCCTGATGACAATGTGGGGAAAAGCCCTGGAATCCCTGCCCAGAGACAGAGACCAGGAGGAAGACTGGCTCAGAGGTGTGGTGTTCTGGTGCAACTGCTCTTGGTGGCCTGAGCTCACCACCAGGAGTAAAATTAGCCCAGGATTGTCAAAATTGTCCCAACGGGACCCAAGTATTGGCATGTTTACGATTGGTGAACTTTGACCTCTTGCAAAGCAAAATGAAGTGTGGGGCTCTGCCGCTTTTTTGAAATTACCGCAGGGTGGAGCAGGGCCCGGGGGTGGGCGCAGGATTAATTTCCTAAGGAAGAGTGGGTGTGTGGGGTCCTCTTGCCAGATTCTCTACTGGCCCATGGGCTGTTACTGAAAGTGGCCCAGGACCACATCCCAAGGGTGGTGGCCCCACCCCTACTCCCTGTGCCTGTGGAGGGCAGGGTGGCCACCGCAGAAGACTGCACCCTGCCCACAGCTATGTGACAACCGCCGGGGCGGCGCAGGGGTGGGCTCCTTGGTTGCTCCCTACAATTGAGGTGAGACCAGCCACCCACCTAAAATATTTTTTTTAAAGGAGGAAAGCTGCACAGCAATGGAAAAAAAGCAGCAGCTCTTCCCATTGCAGCAGGAGAGCCGATCATATCATAGGCAAAGCTCCAGCTGGAGCGCCCAACAATGCCCTGTGGGTCTTTCAACCTGCCTGATTTTATCTACTCGTGGTGTAACCAGGATGGCAGGAACACCACCAATGTGATTAAGAAAGCAAGGGGAGAGGTGCTGCAGGAGTGCGGCAGATCTCTCCGAAGGAAGTTTTAAAGCAATATCCGTAGGTTTGCAAGGTCTTAGAACCCAATACCCCGTGGAACTTTGTCTAATGTTTTCAAAGCACTCCCCACTGCTGGAGCTTCTGCTCTACAGCTGGGAGTGTGCACCCTCCAGGGGCTGGTTTTAGAGTTGCAATTATTGTGGCCTGGATATGTTTAAAGAAGGTACATGTGGTACAACATCCTCTAGGGGCTAAGTCTATGGTTGCATGTAATGTAATCAAAATCTAAAGGCTACTTTTTTGATTGCATTTTCTTGGTTGGAAAGTTTATGAAAAGCACACAGACACATGGACATTTTGCTCATTTTAAATTGCTTTGTAGCTATAATAGTGTTGGCAGTGATTATGGATAACAGTACATATGCTTTATGGACAGTAATAAGTTCATTTACAGTACGGGTGGGCAGAGTTCACAGAGTTTTTCTTTTGTGGAATTCTGCTGAGTTACATCAAAGCGTATTGAGTTTCCGCAGGGTTCTGCAAGTGGGTTGAATTCGGCACGTCGCGCTGCTCACGCTGATCTTTTGCTGCAACAACTTGTTCTGAGCTGTAAAATCAGTGCAAACAGCACCATGCGGCGCACCAGAGGGCGCTGCTTCTACTTGCGCTCGAGTAGATTTTATTGTTGAGCGGTAGCTTTCTCAACACAAACGAAGGCGACCTGCCATGACCGTCCGAGTTGAGAAACCGAAAATCATGCTAATGGATGCAAATTCTCACTGGCACACGCTAAGTTAATGTTGGCAAGTGGTACGCAAGAAACAACTCTGCCATATGGTGCTTGGGGGAGTTTTTCCAGAACTCCACGATACTCGCATAGCGTGGAGTGGGCAAAGCTCTGCGAACTTCACCGGCAGAGCGGAGTTTTCCGCCAACCCCTAATTTATACATTATTATTATTATTTCTGACGATTGCATCTATGTGCAAAATAAGGTCTTTAACATGTGGTTTGATGCTCTTAAACTTTTGACCAAGCAAATAGACTTACCTTATATGTTTTTCTGACCCCTTTAGAGGGTTCAAAGGTGATTATGCAATGTCAGCTATGGTATTCTCCATCTGCCTATGTACATAATTCTAAATTACTGCATAATATTTAGTAATGTGTGTGTGTGTGTGTGTTTGTGTGTGTGTGTGTGTGTTTCATAAATGTACTATCCCTTTTTCAAAAGAAAAAGCAATGACTGGACAATCATTTATTGAGTGTTATTATCGCATGCCAGTGAATAATGATTACTAGCTCACACCACCTCCCCTGAGTAGGCCTTGGACTGATCTGCTTCGCTACCGTGAGAGAGTCCAGAGCTACAATGGGGTGCTTGGTTCCCTGTGAGGGGATATTGTGGACCTATTACTTGTGCAGGCAACAAAACTAATAGTCCAATTTCCTACATCACTGCTATCAGAGACCCAGCTTTATGCAAAGCTCAAGTATATCTTTGCAAATGATAGATTTTATCACCCAGACTATCCAAAAGAATCCAGATTTGGAAAATTATAGTTTCTTATTAATAGTTACAGGATGGCGAGTAGGTGACTACTTCCAAAATTCTTCTCTCCAGGAGAAGTCAATATTTGAGAGTCTCATTACCTCAGGGCAAACAGGTCGTCAGACTGCTGTGTCCTAGGAGATGGCAGGGGTAGGGATTGATTGGGGGTGGGTATAGTAGTTTGTAGAAGACTTTGATCCCAAATAGCCTATTACCAAACTGCAGAGTCAGGGTCACTAGGCCCCAACTCCACCAACAGCATTGGTATCACTAGCTGTCCCGTTAAATAAAATAGACCCATCGGAGGTATTCTATGATTATGTTTCTGTGGGTGATCTAGGTTCTTCGCAGCAATACAGCACTGTGCCAGGAAGAAAGTTGTGAAATGCCCAGTGCACTACCAAATTGTTACCTCCTGGGGCAGGAGAGGATTCCATGAGTCTGGTGGAGCGAAGGCCAGAGACTGCTGTAGGTCTCGGGTCCCCATGCATTAGCACCTTGTGAAGTTGTAAGACAGTTGTGGTCTTAATCCAGCTCAGACAAGAGCAAGCTCATGGCTGGAATTACAGGAGGAGCAGCCACAGTGGTCCCACCCTGCCACTACAGAAGCTGCTGAGTGGATGTATTGGCATTGTGGACAGATAATCTGAAGACTGCAATCATCACTCTACCTTAGAATCTGGCGCAGATTTGCTAAAGTTGTTGCCACTGTTGTCAGCTGTCATATGCCCACAATAATAATGGATCAGCCCAGATTGAACTCCTGGCTCTGAAGATTCAGTGGGGAGCAGCCATTTCTGACATGACCAAGCCTTGCCTCTCCCCTAAGCAGTTCTAAATTAACAGCTTGATGAGAGGACAGAGGAAATGGAGGTTCTGCAAAAAAAAAGATTCTCCACTTACTTCACTTTGGCGTAGCCATTCAATTTAGAGCTTTGTGCTTGGAAGCACCTCACGAAACATAATAGTGACAGTAGACATGTGGGTGCTTACAGTATACTCCTACTTGAGAGGCATTAGGATAAGTGACCACAGTTGATGGTAGAAGTTCTTCCATCCACCAGTGGCCGGAGCAATTCTTTCTTGAATGCTCACAACTAAAATAGCTCGTCCAATGGTTAAGAGATCCACTCTGGCAGAAACCCCTCAGCTACCATGTCAGAGAACTAAACATTCTCCATCAGAACTGTAGAGAAATCTGCTGTAGTCCCACTAAAGAGGTGAGAATTGGGTGTTTCAGTAAGTGGGTTACCTCGAACACATTTACATTTGTGGTTATTCACAAACTCCTCTCCGAAGTCCTTCTAACCAAGATTTGGTCTGAGATTTACCCTATCAAAGGACTTAGAGTATCTTTCCTTTGAGTATTGAAAAGGGGAATCGACCACCCAAGACTGCTAGAAGTGTAGGTGAAGGGCTTTCTCCATGGGATTTTTTTTTCTTGGAGAAGAAAATATGCATTTGCACTGGAAACCAGATTTGCCCAGTGCAAAGATCTCTGCACTGACACAGCTATCCTGTTATACTTCTATTCTGTGAATGTCTGTGACTAGAAAAAAGACAGGCTGGTACTTTTCTCCTGTTTAAGACCCACAATAAGCCTGCAGTTCTATGTTTACTCTGCCAGTAATTGTGCAATGGGTTCTAAGGATCTTAACCTGTTCTCTAGGTCCTGCTGTAAATTCAAATTTGAAACTAGTTTTAGTAGCAGGCTGTACCTTAAGAGATGTTTAAAGGGTAAGTATTTTTTTGCAGTGGTGTGTGTGTATACTCACATGATGACAATTGTTTAGGGAGCAGAATTATGCGTGTACTGCAATTTCACAAATAGACCAGATGAATTAGTGACACTCACTGGCATAACACAATGGGATTTTTAAATAGCACCCAAAGAACACAACTGTGAGAGAAAATATTGACATTTCCTGATTTTATCACAGGAGTTAGGATACAATACGAAGAACAATAACGATGATGAGGCAAAGAAAGCAAGTGTGCATGGGAGAAAGAATGAAAGTCTGGAGTCTGAAAGGCTAATGAGTTTCCCCAAAGAAAGAAAAACGACTTTCTTTGGATCAAATTCAGATGCAAAATCTGGCTGTTTTCCAGAGCTCTAATTACATCCTGAATGAGCTGTAATCCCCGGCCACCTCAGGCAAACAATAGGTAAAAGGGAATGATATACACTTTCTTTATGATGATGTCACATTGTGGCTTAGTATTTCCAGTAGATACTTAACCCTTTCTTCAGAGAAAGGAACAGGGCGAAATGCTAGGCTTACTGTACGGGAAAGGAAGAGAGGCAGGCAGAATGCGCAGGAAACAAATAATGGATGCTATATTTCAGGAATTGATCTGCAGAAATTAAATGTCCGCTGTTGTTTTCTCCTTACTTTGCAGATACACAACCTATGAGTACAAGTATGTAGTGCACAACGATGTCGGGTACACAGCCAGCCCAGAGGTGAGGGCCACCACCTTGGCCGGATTGCCAGTCAAAGGAAGTATTTTAAAGGCGCAAGCTCTTAATCACACTGCAATAGAAGCCGAGTGGACCCGGCCAAGTAAGTGCAGACAGATTGCTTCCGTTAGACGTAAGAAAAATGTGTGTTAATGAAAAGCTTGTAGAAGAGGAAAGTTACACGTTTCAAGTAAATAGAACCATAGCTTCCAATCACAAGGAGAGGTTCACTTACTTTTTAGACACTTTAACTTGCAAATAAAAATGTCTCCCTTTAAAAACTAGGGCTCGATTGTATGCTAGAAGCATGCATGGTTAAACCACACGTGCCTCTACCTCGCAGCGCAAACCACAAATACGTCTTAAACACGCATGGCTTTACAACAAACTTTCGTGGTAAGGCATGAAAGGAAAAGGGGTATGTGTGGCTCAGGTCACCACTACCCCACCCCTACCCTGCTCTGTCACTTAAGCTACCCCAATCCCCACCAGCCCTAAAAACCACCCCAGCCCTAAAGACCACCCCATCTACCCATTCCTCTCCCACTACCCTAAGGCCTAGAACCCAGCCCCTTTATGTACACTATGACAACCTCCCTGCCCCCCTGCGCTGTCCCTTAAACTACCCCAACCCCTTCCACTGCACTAAAACCGACCCAACCCCCGCCCTAAAAACAACCCTATCTACCCATACCCCTCCCTCTGCCCTAAGGCCTAAAACCCTGACCCTTTACTTACACTCCATGCGCTGTCCCTTAAACTACCCCAACTCCTTCCACTACCCTAAAACCTACCCGTCCCCCCACACACCCTAAAAACAACCTAAACCACCTGTTCCCACCCCACTGCCTTAAGGCATAAAAGCCTGCACCGTAAGTTTATTTTTTGGCGTGTTTAAATGAAATTGTACTGCATTTTGAATTGCATTTTAATCTTACTTTTGCCACTGTACTCCTTCCTGTCTGTGCCCCGTTCCACCACGGGTTCTCCCGCTTGTGTGGAGGGCACGTCGACAGTCATCGGGTCCCAGCTCCCATTGGCTGTTGGCAGTCAAGTGGGACGCGAGAGTTGACCTTTTCAACCCAGGCGAGTTGAACCCTCGGTTAGTTTGTGTTGCAGGGCATGAGTGCTATGCTCTGATAACTTGGTTAAAAATCGCTGCTAAACTGCCCGGTCATATTGCTGCTAAACTGGTAATTCACATAGCGTTTTTAAAGTAGTTTATTTTTCGGCGTGTTTAAATGAAATTATACTGCATTTTGAATTGCATTTTAATCTTACTTTTGCCACTGTACTCCTTCCTGTCTGTGCCCCGTTCCACCACGGGTTCTCCCGCTTGTGTGGAGGGCACGTCGACAGACATCGGGTCCTCGCTCCCATTAGCTGTTGTCAGTCAGGTGGGACGCGAGAGTTGACCTTTTAAACCCAGGCGAGTTGAACCCTCGGTTAGTTTGTGTTGCAGGGCATGAGTGCTATGCTCTGATAACTTGGTTAAAAATCGCTGCTAAACTGCCCGGTCATATTGCTGCTAAACTGTTCATTCACATAGCGTTTTTAAAGTAGTTTATTTTTCTGCGTGTTTAAATGAAATTGTACTGCATTTTGAATTACATTTTAATCTTACTTTTGCCACTGTACTCCTTCCTGTCTGTGCCCCGTTCCACCACGGGTTCTCCCGCTTGTGTGGAGGGCACGTCGACAGACATCGGGTCCCCGCTCCCATTGGCTGTTGGCAGTCAGGTGGGACGCGAGAGTTGACCTTTTAAACCCAGGCGAGTTGAACCCTCGGTTAGTTTGTGTTGCAGGGCATGAGTGCTATGCTCTGATAACTTGGTTAAAAATCGCTGCTAAACTGCCCGGTCATATTGCTGCTAAACTGTTCATTCACATAGCGTTTTTAAAGTAGTTTATTTTTCGGCGTGTTTAAATGAAATTGTACTGCATTTTGAATTGCATTTTAATCTTACTTTTGCCACTGTACTCCTTCCTGTCTGTGCCCCGTTCCACCACGGGTTCTCCCGCTTGTGTGGAGGGCACGTCGACAGACATCGGGTCCCCGCTCCCATTGGCTGTTGGCAGTCAGGTGGGACGCGAGAGTTGACCTTTTAAACCCAGGCGAGTTGAACCCTCGGTTAGTTTGTGTTGCAGGGCATGAGTGCTATGCTCTGATAACTTGGTTAAAAATCGCTACTAAACTGCCCGGTCATATTGCTGCTAAACTGTTCATTCACATCGCGTTTTTAAAGTAGTTTATTTGTCGGCGTGCTTAAATGACATTGTACTGCATTTTGAATTGCATTTTAATCTTACTTTTGCCACTGTACTCCTTCCTGTCTGTGCCCCGTTCCACCACGGGTTCTCCCGCTTGTGTGGAGGGCACGTCGACAGATATCGGGTCCCCGCTCCCATTGGCTGTTGGCAGTCAGGTGGGACGCGAGATACGTGACCCAACCCACATAATTGGGATGACGCTATTCGCGCACAGCGAATACGCACAGTGAATTAGCGCCGAAGTTGCGCCAAAGTTAAGCCCGTCTGCGCCCGTCCGCGCTGAGGACGGGCTGCAGGACGGGCGGTACAGGGAGGAAACTATGACTTCGCTGGGCAGTCAGGTAACTTGGATCTATGCTCATAGGGATATAGTCTCACATAAGCCCTCCTTCCTACCCTGCCACTATAATCTTACCCCGGATGCTCTCCTTTGCTCACCCACATGCTGCTGTTACTCTAGCTATACCGAGCCCTCTCTCTCTCATCTCCCTAAAAGATGCTCCACGTTCAAAACATCTCCTACGCCTACTGCCCATGTGGAAAGAGGTTTTCTCATCAATGCTAGGTCATTGATTAAAAACAATATTGCGTTTCATGATTTTGTTACTGCCAGGAATCCCTCATGGGTCTTTATCACCGAAACCTGGGCATCCGACTCCTCTGGTCCGGACCTCTTGTACGCCATCCCTGAGGGTTATGCGTTAAACAGACTGGATAGAGTAGGACACAGGGGGGGAGGGCTGGCGATTCTTTATAAAGTCTCCGCTGTCTGTCGCACTGCAACTCTCTCCTCTCCATCAGATCTCTTTCAGGCTATTCACTTCGCTATATCCTCCTCTCCCTCTGCATCTTTTTCTGGTCTCCTCATTTATAGACCCCCTGACCCGAGATCCAGTTTTAGCCATAAACTTCTTAAAATTTTAGAACCTTATTTTGGCAAATCACACCTCACGGTTCTGGGGGACCTACATTTTCATTTAGATGACCTCGGTTCGAAGGATACCCTCTCTTTAGTGGACCTCATGACCGCCTGTGGCCTTCACCAGCTGGTAAACAGCCCCACCCATCTGGCCAGCCACACCTTAGGCGGGGTGTTCTCCAATGACCCCCGACTCTCTACGGGTCCTCCCATCTCTCTGGTATGGTCTGACCACCTGGCGGTTCCTTTGGACCTCGAATTTCCCCCTTCCCCTTCCATATGCCATGGGTTTAGGAACAAGGAACTCAGACGAAACTATAGGGGTATCACTAACGACTCTCTCACCCCCCTTGTTGCCCAGACCTCCACCTTGGCCGCTAAGAATGCCAGCGATGCTGCTCTGGAGTTTGCAAACTCTATCTCCAAAGCAGTAGATCATCTGGCTCCTGCCTCCTACCGCTATTCAGCGAGGCGGAAACCATCTGCCCCTTGGTTTACTGAGACTCTTAGGCTCCTAAGGCAGAGCTGTGGGAGGCAGGAGAGGGCATGGCGGACAACTTGGAACCCTAAAGATCGAGAAAAGCACAAACTTTTGCTGGTAGATTATAAGAAAAGGGTCATTAATGAAAAACAGGCTTATTTTTCTAAGCTTACAACGTCCCTTACTTCCTCTAGGGATCTATTTAAAATCGATGACTCTTTGTGCTCCCTACAAACTCCTGATCCCATCACAGGCTCCCAAGAGCTGTACGACAGGATCGCGCAGTTCTTCCATATTAAAATTGTGGATATTTACTCCACTCTTGAAACTCAAGGAGCCCAAATGAGCCATCTCCCTCTCCTGATTCTCCCCTCCTTAGAATGCTGGGGAAAGGTTCCTACGAAGATCCTGTCCGATTTCCCACCCCTTACCCTGGAGCAATTAGATTCTCTCCTAAATAGAATTAAATCAGGCTCGCCACTGGATCCCTGCCCTTTGAAGATCCTGAAAGAATGTCCTACGAAGATCCTGTCCGATTTCCCACCCCTTACCCTGGAGCAATTAGATTCTCTCCTAAATAGAATTAAATCAGGCTCGCCACTGGATCCCTGCCCTTTGAAGATCCTGAAAGAATGTAGGGAAACTCTGCTGCCCCTATTTTGGAGATAATGAACTGTTCCATGATTCAGGGCATTTTCCCTGCTGCCTGGAAGAAGGCTATAGTCAAGGTCTCTGGGTTTTTGGACCAATCCCAGCACGGTTTCAGAAAGTTTCACAGTACCGAGTCGGCTCTCATGGTAGTGGTTGACAATATCAGATCTAGGGTTGACCAAGGCCAGACTTTTTTGCTGGTCTTGCTCGACATGACTGCAGCTTTTGACACCCTATCTCCTCTGACCTTAACAATTCGGCTAAAGGAGATAGGGGTGGAGGGCCCAGCACTGAGCCTCCTGTCCTCTTTCCTCAGCCAAAGAGAGCAGAGGGTCAAGCTACGAGAGTTCCTCTCCCCTGCTAAGCCTGTGCATTGTGGGGTCCCACAGGGGTCGGCATTGAGTCCGACCCTCTTTAACATCTATGTGGCCCCACTTGCCAGGTTAGTAAGATCACACAGGATGGAGGTGGTGTCATACGCCGATGACACGCAGATCATGGTGTCCCTCTCCCACTCGGTGAGTACCTCCGCTCTCAGCTTCAGGAACTGCATGCAGGCAGTCTCCGAATGGATGATTTTAAACTCACTGAAGCTGAACGGAGAGAAAACCGAGGTCTTGATCTTCGGCAAATACCAAGACATATGGTCCAGTGACTGGTGGCCCCCTTCTTTGGGAGTATGTCCTGTGCCTGTAAAATCAGCCCGCAATTTGGGCATGATTATTGATACGTCACTGGCCATGACGCAGCAGGTTTACCGAACTGTGTCCACCTGTTGGGGAGTTATTAAGATTCTAAGGAAAATAGCCCATTATCTCTCCCCCCAAGCCCGTAAGCAGACCGTGGTGGCTCTTGTGGCATCATGGCTGGATTATTGTAACGCTCTGTATGCAGAAACCAACAAGAGCCTGATTTTATGCCTTCAGATCGTTCAGAACGCGGCTGCCAAATTTGTCCTGGGTGTTCCTAACAGCTCCTCTGCTGCTTTAGCCAGGAAGAGTTTGCATTGGCTCCCGATCCATCTTAGGATCACTCTTAAAATTCTATGCCTGGTCTTCAGTGCTCTATCAGGTGGAGGCTCTGAAGCTTTACACTTTGATACATTGACGTGCAACAATATATGCCAAAAACAACATGATGAAAGAAATTCTGCATACCTTTGAGTTCATAGAATAGTCAGCAAAAGGTCAATATGGAAAGAAACAAGCTGCATACATTTTCCGTAGTTGCTGGGTTTGTCTAGGCGGAAAATATTCTTGCAATGCAGTTAAAGGTACATTGGGGGACCGTGAAAATCGGTAACTTTAAATAATTCTGAAGCCTGAAATAAAAATGTGAGCTCCCCTAAAAATGCACATGTGATAGGTATGTTGATAACGATAAGTGTGCATTCACATGGCAGCTATATGAATTGAAAATGTAATTGTAGGCACAAAAGAGGTTCTGTTTCCTACTAAATTTGCAAGATATCCATCTGTTTTCCTAGGCCTGAGGTCTTAAAAAAGATACATTTTGCACATGTGCAATTTCCCATGGAGCTTTTGTACATGTACAAAATTAAATACATATGCACAAACAGGTTTCAACGATAAAATCTTGCTTCTGCCTGAGCAAATACTTTTTCCTGGTGCAAGATCAAGTCCGTCTCTCACACACCAAGCAATAAGTTGCAGTCTTTGCGTGATGCACCTACCTCTCCGAAGGCAGTCCTGGCCAAGAGCAGGGCTGCTGCGAGGAGCAGCACACTGCCTATTGGGACAAAGATGTCCCCTGTCTGCAATGCACATTTAGCCTTCCGCCACCACCCATCACCCTTGCTGGACAAAGTTTGGCCACAACATTTTTTGATGCCATGCATCTCCTCTCTTTATTCTCTGTCACCTGTTTTCCTCTACACCATCGCCTCTCCCTTGATGCTCATAATCATGCCTTCGCTTTTTGCCTTATAATTATAAGTTTTATACACACGCTGCCACGGATCTATTTTTTCTGCCTTTTCCTGTCCTCACTCTACTTATAGAAACCATACAATTGCCACACTTTAATTACTGCACCTTTTACATCATTTTGTCTCTCCTCTTCAATTCAATTTAAATAATCTTTGAATGAGTCTTTCATCCCGACTACAGTATGTCTGAAATATCTCACCCTCCACACATTCCCCTGGCTAATTTCACATCACTTTCTTTGAATTCCACTTTCTGTTCCTGGTATTTCAAACTATTCATGGTCGTGTGATCCTTATTGTACTATCGTTTTTGAAAATTGGCTTTGTTCTAGAGTCATTCACATTTCTTCGCTTTCCCATGTGGTCCATTTGGCTTTTTTTTCATCCTTTACTGTCAAGTCTTTTAGATATTTAATGTCTTTCCAGTTTACTTTCAACCCTCTGCCACACTTCGAATATTGAACCAGCCTAATTCTTAGGCTGTGTCCCTGCTTGAGGAAGATCTCCAAGGGCTTCGGTAGAGCTTGCCTACTGTTTTGAAGTCTCAGGGACACAAAGACTTCACCCCCAGTCACTCCTGAACTCGTTTGCTGTGAGTTCTGACCTGCGGAGAGGTGCCTGCCAGTGTTCTGGGGCTATGGTGGTTGTTTTGGGGCTGGAAATGGCAAGAACTGCGAAAATCAACGCATCGCCTGTTTCCAATGCATTGCAGTGGTGCAAGAAGATCTTTCCGATGCATCGCCGCCGCTGAGGAATCGATACAGAGCCTGCTCATGGCTGAACTGTCTGCCATGCGATGAAACCTGTGCACTGATCTCCGATGTCCGAGATCATCGCACCAATTCTGTCGCAGGCCTTGCTGTGGAAGAACAGACACATAGAGGGGGCACGGCTGAAAGCACAGCAGCGAATCCCGGATCTTCACGCATCGTTCCAGATTGTCACGCATCGCATCAAAGTACCAAGTCTGTCACATCGTTGGGGGACTCAGTAAGAAACTGACACATCACCTCCCCACACAGTAAGAAACCGACGCATCACCGCCTCTCCAGCAAGGAACCGACGCATCACCTCTCATGCACAGCAGTAAGCAACTGATGCATCACCTCCCCCTGAGCAAAGAATCGATGCATCACCTTCCATGAGTGTAAGGAACCGACGCATCACCTTCCCTGCGATCCTTTTTGCTTGCATTTTTTGGACACAGCCAAGGCACTTTGTCTAAAAGTGTCATATCCAACATTTTCTTGGAACAGAACTGTTTCTACCTTTTAAGAATCATATTTTTAGCACTGCATTGTTGATTTTTGTCATTTGGTCTTGTTTTGGTTTAGATAAAAATGACTTATTTTTCTGAACTGGTGTTGAGTCCATTTGTAGTGTTTGTACTGTATTACTGTATGTGTTCACAAATGCTTCACACACTGCCTCTTAGATAAGCCTGTCTGCTCATGCCATGCTACCAAGGGGTGAGCAGGGGTTATTTTAAAAGTGCATTCTCCTTACCTGGACTAGGAAGAAGGGTCCCTACTTGGACAAAGGTGCAAACTCTTGCCAACTAGAGACCCCCATTTCTAACACCAACCATGCCGGCTCAGATTAAACCCAGCTACATGCTAATCAGTCTTGGCCCTGCACCATTAGGAACAATCCTGCCAAAACTGCCAAGCCAGATCCTCTCTGAACTGCAGCAGAAGCAACCCAAGATCGAGTTTGCCCTGATTGGGACTCTATATTTGGTTGTGGCTTGGTTCCAGTGGCACAGTGAGCAAGGAACCAACATCCGGGCTTTCCCTTTGCTAATTAGGGCTGCATGTCAAACACACAAAAGGTGATAAGAGGATGCTTGCAATAGGTCTTACCACTGGCAATCAATAGAGTGATTCCGCGGTGGGCTGTTCGTGCTATTTACTCTCTTGCAGCACGTGGTTTGGCAGCTTATCAAGGACTGCTCAAACGCCGTACTATGCTCTGTACCTAGGATATTAATATTTATCTCTGGGACAGTCTGCCTGTGAAATCTGTATTTACTACGGCCCTTTTGTGACAACTTTATTCCTGGCTAGGAATACTTATACTAGAACCGGGTCTTATCATACTGTTTCGAGTTTTTCCATTCAACTTGACTGTACTATTGCAAGACTTATCGTTCATCATATCTGCCCTGACGAATGGACACCACACCATTTTAGAAAAAAAATTATTTATCTAAACTTAACAAGACCAAAAATCCAACATACACAGTTAAAAATATGATTTTCAAAAGGTTTTAAGACCTTGTACCATAGAAAACTAAGGATGCATGACTTTTACACAAAGAAATTGTAGTTGCGGCAAAATTCACAAGGCCAAACATCTGCAGAGTGAAGAGGCGTCGAAAACAAAGAGCTGCGTTAGTTCCTAGGTCCTTGGGGAGGCGATGCAACAGTTCTGTTACACGCAGGAGAAGTAATGCGTTAAATCTGGTCTGTAAAGGGAAGTGATGCGTCAATTCTTCGTGACAGTTCTGGTCCACACATGATGCCTCTGGAAAACTTGGCGCACAGATGCGATGCGTGGAAATCTGGGATGCGTTGGTATTCGATGCGGCAGTAGCGAGCAGCGCCCGGCTGGTTTTCTTCAGCTGCGACCCCTCGATGCGTCGATCCTTGCAGCGGTGACAGGCTCTGCATCGATTTTCGTAGCGACACAGTGATGATAGAATTTTTTCTCACGCAGAGGAGGTGCCTCAGAAAAACAGCCGCAAGCAGAGCGATGCATCGTTTTTGTAGTTCTTCAACTTTCTTCTCTCTTCCAGTTCCCAAACAGCAGCAACAACCTCCAGAGGTCCATTACTGGCACAGGCAACTCTTGGCAGGTCAGAACTCACAGCAGCAGAGTTCAGGGGAGCTGGGGGTTAAGTCTTTGTGTCCCTGAGACATCAGAACAGGAGGCCAGCACACATAGGCCTTTGGAGATCTCCTTCAAGCAAGGAACACAGCACACAGCAAAGTCCTTCTCCTTTCCATTGCAGAAACAGCAACTGCAGGTTAACATAACACAGCACACAGCAAAGCGGCAATACTTCTCCTCAGTCTCTCCAGCTCTTCTCCTTGGCAAAGCGACCTCTTGAATTCCAGGATTGATCTAAAAGTCTGGGGTCTGGGCCTCTCTTTTTATACAGTAAATATCTTTGTTCTCTCCTGGCCCAGGGCTCTGAACCCAGTCCAAACCAGTTCTGGGGGGCACTTTGCAAGTGCACAACAAACTCCATTGTCAGTGTGAGCCCTGGCTCCAGACACAACACAGGGGGCGGAGCCATCATTGTGGAAGGCAGGCACAGCCATATGCAGGTGCAGGTGCTACCCCTCCCACAACTCCAAATGCAGACCAGGCCATTCAGCCTAGCGCAGACTCATCCAGACTCTCTGTAGCCACTGCACATCCCCAGCCCCTGTCACTCCAAAGCTAGACAACCAATACACATCCTAGCAAAGGCACACTGGATAGCTAAGCAAGAATATACCTACTTTCTAAATGTGGTATTTTCAAACACAGAATGTAAAAATCACACTCACTAAAAGATGCATTTTAACATTCTGAGTTCAGGCGTATCAAACGTTATTTTCCTACCATGTTCCCATGGGCAGTTATGCTTAAAAGATGTTATAAGCAAACTCCCCATTCTATCCTATTGGAAGAAGATAGCCTTACAATAGTGAAAAACGAAATTGGTAGTATTTCACTATCAGGACATGCCACACACACCAGGGCATGTCCTACCTTTCAGATACACTGCACACTGCCCACGGGGGTACCTTGGGCCTAACTTAGAGGTGACTAACTTGTAAGAAAAGGAAAGGTTAGGGCCTGGCAAGTGGGTGCACTTGCCAGGTCGACATGGCAGTTAACATACTGCACACAGGCACTGGAGTGGCAGGCCTGAGACATCTTTTCAGGGCTACGCATGTGGGTGACACAAATAGTGCTGCAGGCCCGCTAGTAGCGTTTGATTTACAGGCCCCGGCACAATCAGTGCACTTTACTAGGGGCTTATCAGTAAATCAAATATGCCAATCATGGATAACCAATCCTAATAACAATTTGCACAGGGAACACTTGCACTTTGACACTGATCAGCAGTGGCAACGTGCCCAACGCATCTAAGCCAGCATAATTGAAATCCAGCACAGCATCAAATATTCAGGAGGTAGACACAAAAAGTCAGGGACATTCACACCAAGGAAGCCAGGTCTAACAGGCTGCAACTCAATAAATTTGTTACAGCTGCTAGTAAAGGGTGTAATTTTTAGTACTTGTATTCTCAGAATAAAGTGTAGGAGCCATTATGTCAGGATGGAGAGCCTAAATGTCCCCTCTGAGCTCAAAATAAAAATTTTTTATCTAGCCACAGGGCTTGCTGACTTGGAAGGACAGTCCAAAGGTTGTGCACAGCAGGGGTTGACTCCCTGGAGCAGTTTGGGCACGAGGCCCCTTAGCCAACCGCTGGTGTGCACCGCCAATGGCCATGCACAGGGCAAGGAATACTTTGATAGAAGTTGGAAATAAAAAAGACCCTCACAAATCAATTTAAAAAAGCTATTGTTAAAGTAAGGTTTTTGTTTTTTTTCTTATTTTAAATTTAAAAAAAATTCTATTCTAAAAATATTTTTATTGCAGAATCAAATAAAGAATGTCAGCATTCAATCAGAAGTTCCATTAATCAATCCGTCGGTGTGAAAGAAAACAAGGAAAAAGGGTCTCACACGGCCATTTAGCCCAAAACCCGAAGGCCGGGCGGCAAACCACACTGTTTCGATTGAATGTATACACATTTCCTGTAAGGCATTCTGCTTTTTTATATTTTTGTAAACAGTTCTACCATCCCTCCCCCCCAACTAACCAATGCAATAACAACTCAGCAAAACAGTCATTTATCAGCAGCAGAATCAGTCCTCTTTCCCTCCCCACCCAATACCTATCCAAAGCAAAGTTCGCCATAATGTCACTCTTGTCCGAGGTAACCCCCTCCCTTTCACAAACCCCCATCCAACCCATGGTATTGCCGCCACTTAGACCACACCATTCTAAATTTATTCGGGCACCCCCTTGCTTTATACGTCACTCTTTTGGCTGCCATATACAGGTCCAGTCCCCTTCTCCACTCCTCTAGGCCCGGAGGTTCCGGTGACCCCCAGTATTTCGCAATATCTCTCTTGGCCACCACCAGCGCCAGCACCAAGAAAGTAAGAAGCGGGCGCGGCAGATCCACCTCATTGGTCATTCCCAACAATGCCAGCTTAGGTTCACACTGAAGCGGAGTCCACAAGACCTCCCCTAGTTCTGTAAAGACTTGTTTCCAGTACCTCTGAATCTTACCACATGACCATATAGTGTAGAAGAAATCCCCCTCCTGCCGGCAGCCCCGTAGGCAAGTTGTGTCCTCTACCTTTCCCATTCTATGAAGTTTCAGTCTGTCATAATAAGTTCTATGGAGCACGTTAAATTGTATTAGGCGTAGTCTGGATTTTATCGCTACTTCCCGGGGATGCATTAATACAATTTCCCAATCTAGATCTTCCATGACTCCCAATTCCCCTTCCCATGTTTGTCGTAATTTCATCAGGTCACCTAACATATTGTTGGTCAGGGTCTTGTAGGTTAGGGAGACTGCCTTCCCCGGTATTTTCTCCTGAAGGAGTCGTCCCTCTAAAGGTGCGTATTCAGGGATACCAGTGAGCGGGATTTTCTGTGCCCCCCATGCATGTCGGAGTTGGGTATATTTAAAGAGTTGGGAAGTGTGCAGCCCGAATTCCGTCCTGAGGGTGTTGAAAGATTTCAACTCTCCTTTGGCGATCACATCGCCAATTGTGTAGATGCCGATGGTGTCCCATCCCCGGAAACCCCGCAGCTTGTGTAATTCTGTCAGCCACTGGCAATGTCACAGAGGCGTCTGACGAGTCGGTTTCTTGTCCCAGTCCATGCGTTTCGTAGCTCTGGACCAGGCATTGAGTGTAAGGATAGTGGCAGGCAGTAACGGCGCTCGTCTAGAGCCTCCGTATACATAGTATAGGATATTTCTGGTGGACAGATTCAAACTTTCCAGAGCATAGGTCGGGTGGTCTGCCGGGGTGTGCAGCCAGTCATTTATTGGCGTCATGTGTTCTGCCCAATAGTACGCTTCCAAATTCGGGAGTGAAATTCCCCCACTGTACTGGTGCCTTTGGAGTGTAGTTAGCGCCACTCTAGGTTGTGTACCCAGCCACAGGAAGGTTCTCAGATCCGAATGAATCCTGGTAAGTACCGAGGCCGGAAGAGGATAGTACTCATTTTGTAGTGCGTAGAGAAATTTTGGTAGTGTGATCATCTTATACATTGCCGCTCGGTTTCAGGAGTGTGAGTGGAAGCTGCCTCCAACGATCCATGTCCGCCGCCGCGCTCAAGATTATCCGTTCCAAGTTCTTTCTGAACGATAAAGTTCTATCCAGTGTAATGTATATCCCTAAGTACTGAAAGCCTTCAGTAGTCGTCAGAAGTTGATCTGGCAGCCCTGTCCACTCGTCCCTACCTCCCGGGTCGTAGAGAATCGATTTGTGCCAGTTAATAGTGTGTCCCACCCATCTACCGTATTTTCCTAGCTCTCGGAATAGTTCAGGCATCGTAGTCTCAGGTTTCGAGATATACAGCAGGACATCATCCGCATAGAGTGATATCTTCTCCTGTACGAGATCTGTGTCTATCTTTTTAAAGCCTACGATGCCCTCATTCTGGCGAATCCTGGCTGCCAGAACCTCTATTGTTAGTGTGAAGAGGAGGGGGGACAGGGGGCAACCCTGGCTCGTGCCTCGCCGGACCGGGAATTCACGGGATAGCCCTCCATTAACTCGCACCCTGGCCCTCGGAGCAGTGTAAAGGAGCTGGATCCATTTCTGGAATTTAGGACCAAACATTGTTAAAGTAAGGTTATGTTTAGTATCGCGTGTAACATCACAAACCACAGTTAATTTCACCAGCCATGCAAGCCAAAACATGTACATCAAAAGGAATGCTTATGATCTCAGTATTTATTAACACCTAAATGTGCAGTTGTGAAAAAACAATTGCATCTCGCACTTGAAATTTTATGAGCACTACCTCTGCAGAGCTAATTGTAAGTGACACATTTCAGTGGTTATGAGCTGTAGTATTTTATTCATAATTTGACTTTCACTATGTTTTTACACATACATATCACTGTATGATCAGTGCATTATGAGCAAACCAGTAGTATGGACATGTTTGAAAGTGACATTCTATATGGAAGGTAGTTGAAATCTATCATTCATTTAAGTAAGTCGTTAATATATATACAATATTAAAAATATTTTCTGTAAACCAAAATCACGACAATTAACTACAAACTCAACACAAAATGATGATCCACCTTTCTGTGGTTCCTAAAATCTCAGTATATTGCAACTTCTTCAGTGGTTCCAATTTCATTAAAGAAAGACATAAATGGACACTCACATAACGTTGTTTTGAACACTTCCATTCGCCACCCTACATATCATGTGTGAGTGTGTTTATAAATTGGAACTTTCCCATGCGTCTATCATTCGTAACACTTTACATTGAAGCAGTATCTGAAGAAAATGTACCAAACGTCTTGTGGATTTCATCTGACTCCCCAGATACTTGCATACAAGGCAATAAATGAATTGAACGTTCTTAATAACTATTTATTTTCTTTCCTTCTTTAACAAGCCATCAAGGATCTGCAAGGAGATGTACATCATTACATCATGTACCTGAACTCTACTACCTCAAACGAGTCCCTGAAGCTTCAGTCAGATGTAAACTCAGCTGTGATTGGTAACTTGCGTCCAAGCACGAATTATCAGCTCGTGCTACTGGTTTCCAACGGAGCCCACACCATCAATAGCAATGCAGTCCATGTGGCTACTTCTGATGGAGGTAGGTTCTGTGCAGTGCGGCATCTCTTCTGCCAAGAATCGCAATATGCAATGTATTGATTTTCGTTAAGGTTGAGATCAGGCATTCTACCATTATGAAATTTCCTGTTATTAAAAGGGGAAAAAGCTAGCATGACTAAGTGCTGGTTGCTATGCAGGAGGAAATCAATAAGGGACCCTGCAGAGACCAAAACAAGAAATTTAAGTAGCAGATATTAGCTCTACTTGTTCTGATCGTCCTCCTTGTTTGACTACCTCCATTACACACTCACTTCCCTAAACAAGTTAGCTGTCAACACTTGTAAGACTTAAGGAGAAAACAAGGAATGCATTTTAAAAATATCTGTTCTGTAAAGCGGTGTGAGTGTATTATGAGAGCCCTTTCCCCAGTTAGCACTAATTTTATCTGGCAAGTTCAACCAACAGCAAAATATGCCTATGACTCATTTTCAAATCAGTTAGCGTGGGGAAAAACAACTTATGACTCTAAAATGTGTTTGGAATGGTCTGGCTAATCCTTTGACTTTATAAAGACTCATTACAAACATTATAATATCATTACCTTCCGACCAAGAGTTCCAGGTCATTAAAAAAGCACTTCAAGTGAGGATTTCATTTTCTCAGCAAAGCCAAAGGTTAGCACCTTTTTGTTTTTTTAAAGTAAAATTGATTGGCGGGACCAAGGCCTGTTTCAAGTATAAAAATGGGTCTCTGCATGGCTCTTTCAGACATGCTTTAATAACTGTGTAATTTAACGCTAACCGGGTTTTTGTTTAGGAATAGATTCCATTAGCACCTCTGGAATCAGCATTCAGGATCATCGAGGTCGTTTGTGTAATGATAACACGGCATTATTGCTCCATATTATCAGACATGCGAAAATGCTGTTATAACAGAACAGTGCATTTTGTATTTCTACTTGAAGTACGGCTGCAATGTTAGTATTTTGCATGTATTCTATAGAAAAGCTGTCGAATGATGCACATCTCTACATCTGTCTCTCTCTCTCTCAGATCATATCACACTTATTACCCATTATGTATTTTTTATGTTGCAGGTTTATTTGGGGGTAGTCTGCGTGAACAGTGTGCTTTTTTTAACATATAAATGTTTTTGAAAGTTGAGTGAACAATGTGCTTTTTTTAACATATACATGTTTTTGAAAGTTGAAAAGGAAAGATTGGACTATTCTTTTTCTGCAGTTTAAAAAGATAAAAGAACAAAATGTAATTACGTAGTTAAGAATGTAGACTTTTACAAAGCTGTTGCGTTCCGACTGAAGAAGGCTAATGTTATAGTAGTTTTACTCTTCAAATTGTAGCTAACAGTTGGCACTGGTCGGATTTTGAATTTTCGTTTTTGTTTTTTGTTTCTTTTATGAGAAAGATCGTTGATAAAGCAATTGATAGTGGTCTAAGCCAGTGTCATTATATGATTCGGTGGCTGCAGTGTTTATGGTATAATTATGGATTTACCATGCTTGCCACATGATTTGCTATATAATTTGCAGATTTCAATATAAAATGTTTCTAAGCAAAATAGATTAACAAAATGATGCCATGGAAGGTGCTGAATAATGCTGCATAACTTGCCATTTTTTGCTGCACAATTTAGATAACCATGAGCATATTAGGTCTTCTGTTTTTGCATAATCTCAGTATTCCTGTCAATGGTAAAACTGTACAGAGTTGTTCAGGGGCTATTATTATGCTGATGAAATGCATATTTAACTTGTCCGTGTAAGCTATAGTTTTACATATGTGCATTTGCAATAGTAAAAGCAAACAACGAGTCGAGTTATTATATATATCTATGAGATATTAAGGCAGTTTGGAGTAGCACTGAGTTACTTGTGCAGTAATTATAATTGATGTGAGTACAAAGTGTAACAAAATCCTGCATCTGTATTTAGAAAACGATATCCTTCCTTGGGCAATGTTTTTGATTGCTAACATAACGGCTAAACAGGAATATGCTAGCAGTGGGGTATGTTACATGAAAAACCCCACTTGGGCATGATACATTTTTAAACAGCATTTTAAAGCGCTGTTTCACAGAGAACTGGACCCATACTGTACTGTATATGAATTGCAAAAAATGTGCTCCTTATAAAGGTTTAGGAACTTGTAGCACATGCTGTTTAACCTTGCAAAGAAATATCAGGGTTGTGAAGTATGTTTTTTATGTCTGTCACAATGTAAGCACAAGTGCACTTTAAAAAAACACATCCAATATGGCACTCCTCATTGTGAAGAAGGCTATAGCCAGCAAAAACAGCTCCAACATGTCAATGGCACCATTTGAAAAATAGTACTTGCACAACTCTAGTGTGTCAGGAGCCTTTTTCGTAAAGGACAAAGGACTGAGGCTGACTAATACAGAGATTGCTCACTCCGACATAGTATCGAGACCTACTTGAATCAGGAGCATGGTGGTGGCCAGCAGTTGAAAAAAAATTATATATATATATATCCACACAGCCATCCACAAGAAGAAGAAGGCGACAACCACAGAGGAGATACTTTTCAGAGCAGCTTTAATTCACAGCAACGCACAGTCCGGTGGCGGCGAATGCATTTCGGCGCATTTGCCTTCCTCAGCGCCCTTCACCCGACAGAGAGTCCTGGTAAGTGCTTCCTGCTGTCCCTAGATGAACACTGGGCTCCGCTCCTCCCCCTTGCCGTGAAGCACACCTGTTGTAGTGCAAATCATTGTAATTGCACCACAACTCCCACAATGCCATATGTTGAAGCAGAATGGGCTGGTACATGGCGGAGGCTCAAGTGTTAGTGTTCTTTTTAGCGGTAGCCCAAATCCAGCAGGGCTCGATATTCCCTTTGTCCGCTCGCCGCCAATCAAGCTGCTCCTCCGGTCTCCTCAAACTATCACAGCCCTCGTGTGCGGCAGTCATTGAGCGGGGGCAAAGTGCCACAAACAGAGGTAAGATACCTCCACCGCCCCGAACGCCGTGCACAAGAGCGGGGCCGAAGTATTCCTTAACAGGAATGCAGTATATGCCGTGAAGCAGTACCAATGGACTTCTTTCCCAAACGTGACAGGGGTTGTCAAAAAGCGCTACTGGTAAGCGCTTTAAAATGTCCACATATATATGTGTGTGTGTGTGTGTGTGTGTTTGTGTGTGTGTTTATACATATATATATATATATATATATATATATATATATATATACATATATTCACCAACTCTCCCCCTCATAGCCGCACACCACAACGTAGGTAATCTTTGATTTTAATAATGCACAGCATCGGCAGTCCTTACATGTTTCGGTCACTACGACCTTTCTCAAAGGGGCGCCTTGACATCATTTGTGCTGAGCAGAGAAACTAAACAAGTAAATTGCACATTATTTATAATGTTCGCCCCCTGGTGGGCGCCCGGTTGGGTCACTTTAAATGCATGCTGGTACTTGCGGTTCTCTGCCCTTTGCTTTTTCAACCCTCCAGTGGGTGATGTCAAACAGTTTTTAAAAATTGCTGTATATATATATGTGATCCAAACTCCTGCCTATCGGACGTGGATTCCGACTTTACCACAGGTACAGACCACAAAAAAAGCGCTTTAGATGATTGCAAAGGTGGTTTATTGACCCCTTGACTCCAGCATAATATATATATATATACACATACATATGTATATCACTCCATTCTGTTGCCTCCTGGATTCCTCCAAACACGGACCCTTCGGTAAGTGCTTTGCAAATTAGTTTATTGCTTCATTGCCATTACGTGTTTCGGCTCGACCGAGCCTTGCTCACATGACATGGCCAAATAATTTTTGTTTCATTTCAAAGTGACAAGTGCATTTTGTGATATACCACGTGATTGTAGCAACCATAGACATAAAGAAGTTTGTAATGGAACATAAAAATTATGTATAAGGAAATAAAATAAAGGCCCCCTGAACTCTGATCGTGCGATTCCTAGGACAGGGAATAGACAAATGTGGAAAACAATTCCTAGGCAATCATTTTAGATACACAAATATATCGGCGGAGGGTATCACACATACTTATGACAGATGACGGCATCCATGGAGAGAAGTATCATATTTTAATAATTCATCAATTAAAAATACAAACTGTAATACATTTCAGTAATAATACAAATTCTCAATTTATAAAATCAGGTAAAAATACACAGACAATAAACAAATACATTTTTACAATCAATAATAACTCAAAAAACAATAAAAGTCTAATCAGAAAAAAACAATAATTGTTACAAAAAATATATCAAGTAGTAAAGTTTCGTAAAAAAAATGATGACAAGTTTTTAAAATAATGCTTTCTCAATCATGGTCATCCATTACATTTAGACATCATATATTGTGACCCTTCGGCTTATGTGACACATTAAAGCCATTATTAAACAATGAATTGTTTTCAATAAAATCACCACATCATATGACATTAATATGTCACTCCTTTTGGCCTGAGTTATCAAAACATGCACATTCTCGTTCCATTTCATATCTAGTAATTATTTGTAAAATACATTTTGAATATAGTAGGTGTCATTTTATCTGGAACACCCTTATTGATACTGTACGTGTTGCAATCATCCTGCATTGTTTAGTCATGGTTTATTAATCTAAAAAGTGCTCTAGTGCAATACATAAAGTGCTTAACGTGTTTGTGTGCAAAACGTGCATATTGCTAAATTTAAACATATGTATATATACACACACACACTATAAAAAAACAAAGATTACATGGACGTTCTAGTTAGGCTCAGATTTCACTTATACAAAACCAGTGAAATTCAGCAGTTATAGTTACCTGTGCTAACTATAACTTATGCCCCCGTAATGCACTGCTCATGATGTGACATATTACATCACCAATGACATGGTCAGTGACATCACTGATGACATCTCAATTTACTTTACTGATGACATCATTCAATCATTGTGAGTGTTTTCTAAATGTTTTTGTGTGTTAAATACTAAGGTAACACAAAAGTTACATTAGTATGCTTTGTGTACGACTGATTACTGATTCTTTTTTTAACACCGTTTATGTGAGTCATTGTGTGACTGTGTGTATCTGTGTGTGAGTAGGTGTCTGAGTGGCTCTACAGGTGTGTGAGTTGGTGTGCGTTGCTGTATGGCTGAATGAGTAGGTGTGTGAGTAGCTGTGTTGGTGACTTAGTGTCTGTGTGAGTGGTTGTATTTGCTAGTGAGTGGATGTGTCAATGGCTGTTTAGGTGAGTGAGTGGGTGTTTAAATAGTTGTATGAGTAAGTGACTGGGAGTGTGCTTGGCTGTATGGGTGAGTGAATGGCTGTTTGAATAAGCGTTTGGTTGAGTGAGTGGTGTGTGAGTGGCTGTATGGAAGAGTGGATGTCTGTGGGATTGGCTGTATGGGTTAGTGAGTGACTGTGTGAGTGGCCGATTGATGTGTGAATGGGTATGTAATTGTTTGTGTGGGTGTGTGAGTGAGTATGTGGGTGGTTGTATGGGTGAGTGAGTGGCTGTATGGGTGAGTGAGTGGCTGTGTTGACAGGCTGTCGGGGTGAATGAGTGGCTGTGTGAGTGGCTGTATAGATAAATAACTGGGTGTGTCAGTAGCTGTATGGGTGACCGGCTGTGTGAGTGGCTGGTTGTAGATCAGGCTCTATGAGTGAGTGCGTGGGTGTGTGAGTGGTCCTATGGATAAGTGAGTGGTTGTGTAAATATTTGTATGGGTCTTTGAATGGGTATGTGAGTTGTGTGGGTGGGCATATGAGAGGTTGTAGGTGGAAGTGAGTGTGGGTGAGTGGTTCTGTGGATAATGTCATCAGTGATGTAATGAATTATGTCACTGGCTATGTCATAAGTGATGTAATATGTGAGGTCATAAGCTGTGCATCGCGGGGGCATACATTATGGTTAGCTCAGGTAACTTTAACTGCTGAATTTCACTGGTTTTGTACGATTGAAATCTGAGCCTAACTATAACGGCCCTGTAATCTTTGTTTTTCAGTGAATTTCTATGGTTTTTAAAATTTGATTTCCTAACTATGATGTCCCTATAACCTTTGGGTTTTTCAGTGAATTTCTATGCTAAGTCTATTTCCTAACTATACTGTCCCTGTAACCTCTGTTTTGTAGGTGGATTTGTAGGGTTTTTAACATTGTATTTCCTAACTGTAACCACTAACCATTGACATTTAGGGGCCAATTCCGATCCGGTAAAATGCGCTCCGAATCGTCGTACGGAGAGTTTTTTCCCCATACGAATCGTACCCGTAGACGTCCCGTACGTACGACGAAGTACGATCCGTACCAGGTGCCAAACTCCGTGCGAGTCGTACCGGACTCCGTACGACTCAAATCTCCGTACGAGTCTCAGTCAGAACCGGCTGTACGCGACATCACTACGGTTCGCGGCTGGTTTTTACGACCCAGCAAGTACGATTCGTGTCGGGTACGCGCCGTACGACCCTTTTCCTACGGGAGCCGAAAACACCGAAAAAGGTACGGAACGCCCCCCCCCGGGTACGGCACGTACCCCCCATGATCGCAGGGGTACGCGCCGTACCCCTGTGATCATGCGGGGTACGTGCCGTACACCCAGCGTACATGGGGTACGCACCGTACCCCATGTACGGTGGGTGTACGGCACGTACCCCATGTACGCTGGGTGTACGGCACGTACCCCGCATGATCACAGGGGTATGGCGCGTACCCCTGCGATCATGGGGGTACGCGCCGTACGGTGTGTAGGTGATCGTGCGCTTTTCCGTACGAATCGATGTGTACCGTACGAATCGCGTCCGGGTCGGCCGATCGGGATCGGAATCGTCCGGTCGTACGGCGTCCGTACGAGTCGTACGGAAACGGCTCCGGATACGATTCATACGGACGGGGATTTTACAGGATCGGAATCGGCCCCTTAGTGTGTAAGGGAGTGCGTGTGTGTCTCAGTGGGTTTATGAGTGTCTGAGTAGCTCAGCTCATCATGAGCACCTGAGAGGTATATGCCATGACGAGCTGAGCTTGTCATGAGCACCGAAGGGGTTAAGTGATTTGGCCCTGGGGAGTTGGTGTACCTCAGAGTACGGGGGCTGCATGTGGTCCCCTATTCCTTTTTATATTTAGCCCCTGCAAAGTGGTGGCTCCCAGGGCTTGTAATAAGCAAAGGAGGGTTCTGCATGGCCACCATCCCAGGGTGGCCAGGAAATGAAAGCCCAGGGAGGTGGTGGTCCCCCTGGCCCAGAGGAAGCCACAGAGGGGGGTCCGAGCGCCCCTCCCCTCCATTATGTAAATAAAACCCCAAGAAGGTGGTGGTACCTGGGCTCTAAAAGCCTTAGAAGGGGGTCCCATGACACCCCTCCTTTTTTTAAACATGCCCCAGGACCTGGCCCACCCGGGGTCTCATTTCAAAACAAACGCAGAAGACTGCACTTTTTTCCCTCTAATTTTGCCACCAATTCACAGATTCACCTGCACTTTTGTGGCAACATTGAAAAAAAAATGTGTTAAAGTCCCACAGGGTTCCATCTGGGACCCAACCACCACATCTAAGGGGTCAGGGTATTCCTACCCGAGCCCATTTTCTATATTTTTAACAGTTTTCATGGGACTCGGTTGAAGCTGAGTCACAAGATGGCTGCCAACACTTCCTGGTTGAAGTGTTAACAGCCAATTAGATTACAGCATGGGGACTGTCAGATCTGCGAAGGATCGGCGCCCCTAGATATACATATTTGGATTCTGGTTAATATCTCTATATTACTGAATGGATTTACACCAAACTCCCAAAAGGCACTACTGTAGACCAAGATCTAGCTTTCTGTTAAATCTGGTGTACTTCTGTTCAGTGGTTCAGGCTGTAGTCTTGTCTAAAGTCCCTATAGTAATTAACATCAAGAAATACGTTTTGAGACCCCCCTATTTTTCTTCCCTCCCACTTGAACGAATTACCCTGAAACTTTCCACACAGCAGTTGAAGTGAGCATCAAAATAGTTTAGAACATTTTGTGAAAATTCATAAAACTGTGCCACCATTATTGGCACTGTTATTGGCAAAACAAAAAACGCTTTTCCCATGGAAACTAGGTCCTAACCACAACTACCTACTGGCAACCGCCAATAGGTAATATATGTGTACATACATATCCAAAGGCTGAATGGTTTGTAAATATCAGCAAAACGCTGCAATGGAAATATTGGACCATATTATATGTTACTTATTATGTAATGTTTATATTGCAATTTATTTTGAGGTAGAAAGCTTGAAAAATCAGATTGCACTGATTGGAATAAAAATATTTAGGTTTGCTTTACCTTTCATGAGTACATTTGGGGTAAAAAATAGACAATGGTGAAGGTCAATGGATTTATGTGATTCTCTGGCTTCAGCCTTTACCTCATAAGTATGGATTTACTGCATTTGCCACTTAAAATGCAATACAATTTGCATAATTTGAAGATTTCACATAAATAATGTTTCATGGTCAAAAGTATGAAAATAATAATGCTGGAGAATGTGCTGTTCTATTTAGCATTTTTTGCTGTACAATTCACATAACCTTGCCTCACAATTCCTGTGGCTCTGCCAATGATAAATCTCAAAAGAGTGGCTTGGTGGTTGTCATTATGATGAACTCTGACATATTTCCTTCATTTCACTGTTCCTGGTAAAATTCGGGTTTTTATACCATTACATTTTATGTGTGTACAATAGCCACGCTTGAATACCTGCCGGACCAAGTTAGAAGCATATGCAACCATACAAAGATCCCTTTGCTTAGTATGAGTTCAAAGTAGTGGGTTGAGGAGTAAATAAGGAGGTGCAAAGACAACTGCAGCTATTTATTTCAACACCAGAGAGCCTGGTGGTGGACACCATGACTGAGATTTCCACAAGGTCACCGCTCTGACTTATCTCACACGTCACCGTAACCCGCTGAACGCGGCGTGAATTCTGGGGTCCTACAGCCCCTGTCCATCCTCCGCACATGCCCACTGTGACGTTGAACGGCTGGGGGCCGTCCGACACATGGAACGGGGTAAAGTCATATCCAAACCAAGGTATGCCCTCACCCATGTACTTGACACCAATAATAATCAACTCCACTGACACCCACTACTGCTAATTGTCCCATGGCACTTCATTAACATGCAGCCAAGTAGCCCACTTTAAATTCCACCTGTGTGGCATATCTAGGGTTAGGCAAATTTGACCTCAGGCCTACCACTGTTGGCTGGCTGCTGAGGTTTTAAAAATGCAACCCAACCTGTTAAAATGATCTTTTTGACATGGCAGATACTGCCCTTTTAAATAATATTAAGTCACTCCTCTATAGGTCTTGTAGCCCACAAGGCAGGGTGCCTGGTATGTAAAAGTAAGATATGTGGAAATCTAAAGCTGACGTGTCTTTACAGTGACCAGCATCCAAAAACTATTCTCACTGTATGAAGATTGGCTTGCAAATAGAGAAAGAGATTAAATTACTATTTTTATATTTGTAATACTTGTTAAATGCCTCACTTAATGGTGAAGATGGAGTTTTAATAAATATAAAGGAAAGGGGGCTTTCAGAAAGTTACATTTTTTCCTGCCTCCAGCTCATGGGGGCTAATTTACATTCGCCTTTCAACTGTCCCCTAACAAATAGAGCCCAGTGGAAGAATTTTAAGTACCATTTTTGAGGTTAAGCCCCAAGGTAAAACCTCCGACCGGTTCAAATCTGGTTGGTGCAGTCAACTCACGCTCTATCATAGTCAATCTTGAAAAGAGCCTAGGTCCTAGTCTGGTACTAACTGCTTTTGGTGAAAATTTTGTTAAATCTTCTGAAATTCATATCTCTGGTTCCCCTTGATTTTTGTCATTTGCATGTAATTTTGTTAATTAAATTGTCTATTTTGAATAATTGCAATTGAGTTTTTATTATGTTTTTCAACTGTTTTGGTACTTCTAAATGCTTTGCACATTTTGTTTAAGTTAGGCCTGCCTGCTTTGTGCCATAGTTAACAGGAGTTGAGCTCAGGTTTAAATTACTGAAACCTTTCACTGAATCCAACAAGATAGTGAACATATTCCGTGGATGATTACCATCCTCCCCAATTATTAATTTACTTTCTCACACACCCTGTGTTTCCAACACCACTATGGCTGCCCAAATAGCAATCTGCCATTCTTTGATGCCCAATAGAAGCATATAGCATGCTTTCTAGATATCACCAAATGTTTATGAATTCATTGAGAAACCTTGTGCCAATAAAACCCTGCACAGTCATTAGAACTCCAAATGCTATATGTAAACAAATAAACCCTATGACTATAGTCACTGACAGTTCTTCAGACAAATGTCCTACTTACATTCTAAAATGCAGTCACTATCTACACACAACCACTACCCGCCAGCTGGCCTAAAACACAGGGTTTTAATTACATAGCCAATTGAATGTATAGTTTCATATTACCCCTGCAAATCACTGTTTTACAAGTGTATAGCTAATTTTGAGTCACAAAATCTGAACTTCCACTCACTAGGAGTTTTAAACATGTATGCTTTATTGTCGCAGTACATTTCCGAGATAGAGAGCGGATATTTTATGGTAGGAATGACTTGAATAGATTGGAACACCCACAAAATAACTTTTTTGTGGGTATTCTCACAACTTTCATGAACCCTTCCCTCCTCCTCTTTGACAGGATAGTAATGGAAAGGGAAATCTACCAAAGTTGGAGAAAGCAAAGATAAGAAAACTTCAAAATGAATTTGCATAAATATAATACTTTTTTCATAATTGAAATTTTAAACTATGCAATTTTGCTTATGCAGAAACTGCTTTGCATAGTCGTAAATAAGGCTTAAAAAATTTTTCTAGGAGAACTTCATGGAACCTGCTGCTCTCTCATTTTTGCAGGCATATTCCTGAAAATATCTGCGAGTTCCAAAAATGGTTAGAAATTAATGACCTATTTTGTGACTCACACAGCATCTGACACATGTTAAAACATGTGTTTGGATACCTTTTTAACTACCAAAGTAGAGAACAATCTCAGAACCTCAGATAATTCTACAGTGATCTGCAATGAACTGCTCATTAAACACCGTTAGAAATGCGGTCTCTGCTTGGCAAAGGTATGCACCCTGTCCAAGTAGGGACCACAAATTAGTCAGGGTAAGCTAGCTACACTCTAAAAGATGACCTGTGCACACCTACTGGGGGCTTGGCATGGAGCAGTCAGGCTTATCTAAAGTGACAATGTGTAAACTATTTGTGCAACACCCACACAGTAACACAATGAAAACACCACGAAAAGACCACACTTGTTTAGAAAAATAGGAAATACTTTTATAAATAAATCAAGACTAAAATGACAAAAATCCAATAAGTAGAAGTTGAGATGTGGTAGTTTGGCCTCTGGCTGGTTATCTGGCCACTGGGGGGGTTATCTGGCCACTCTGGACCAGGGCAAAGTCAACAGTTCAAGCCGACCATGATGAAGCACAGGCCGGGGCCAGGAGCCACACAGGCCGGGGGAACACAGTATCTTGATCCTGGTCGCAACAATAAGATGCTGGGTGCAGACAAGCGATGCATCGATGTCGATCCTTCACACAGCGGCAGCGATGCTTCGGGTCTGTTGAATGAAGCACCAGTTCTGAGTGCAGTGGCTCCGAAGGCAATACGGCGGGTTAATCTGCTCTGGAGGGGTGATGCGCGGATCTTCCCCATGCAGTGGCAATGATGAGTTGGTTCCGAAGTGGGGTTCCGAATGTGATGGGGTGGTTCCGAGTACGATGCACCGATTTTCTTCCCTCAGCAGTCTTGATGCACTGGTTCTGCTACACACACCCTGGAGATGTGTTGATTGTTCTGGTACAAGTATCTGGTTCTTTTTCCAGTGATCCAGGGCCAGAAGGAGGTGTGGAGACTTTGATATCTCTGAGTCTCAAGCAACAAGAGGCAAGCCAACAAGCCTTTGTAGATCACTTTGGTTGCAAGGCAGAGTCCAGCTCTCCCTCAGCAGGGTCATAAGTCAGCAGTGTAACACAAGAGAAAAGCAGGCCTTCCAGGTTAGCCATCCAGCAGAGTGTCAGTCCTTGATGCAGCACAGCAGTTCTTCTGGCAGATTCCAGTTGGAGGTCCAGAGTGTCTGATTTGGTGGGGTCAGAGCCCCAGTACTTATACCCAGTTGGGCCTTTGAAGTGGGGGTGACTTCAAAGAAGGGTTTTTGAAGTGTACAAAATACCTTTCTTCCCAGCCCTGACTCCAGGCTATCAGTAGGAGGTAATCACCCTTTGTGGGAACAGGGCACTGCCTGTTCAGGTCATTCAGCCCCTCCCTCCCTTCCTGCCCAGGAAGAGCCATTTGAATGCAGATGAGTACTCAGACACATCTAACCTTCCTGTATTTGTGGTTGTGTAGAGGGAACGCACAAATTGTAGCAGTCACCCATCCCAGACGTGTATTGGAGACAGGCTGCAGGCACAAAGAGCTGTAAGAGCAGAGAAATGTTCACTTTCTAAAAGTGGCATTCTAAAACAGTAATGTTAAATCCAACTTTACCAGTAAAGAGGATGTATCATTGCCATTCTAAAGATATAAAACATGACGCAGCTACTCCTTTCTAATTATCTTAAAAGCAGATTAAGGAGTTCCCAATGATAACCTATGAGAGGAGTAAGCCTGACAGTAGTGAAAACAAATGTAGGGGTTTTTCACTAACAGAACATGCTAAACTTAAAAGTGCATATCCTACCTTTTACTAACAAAGCGCCCTGCCCTATGGGCTATTTAGGGCCTAATTTAGGGGTGACTTATGTGTAATTAAAAGGGACTTTAATGCTTGGCAAAAGGATTTAAATGCAAAGTCGAAGTGGCAGTAGGCCTGCCACATGATTACAGGGCTACTGGTGTGGGTTGCACAATCAGTGCTGCAGGCCCACTAGTAGCATTTAATCTACAGGCCCTGAGTATATGGTATACCACTTTACAAGGGAATTACAAGTAAATGAAATATGTCAATTGTGTATACACCAATGATGCCATGTTTAGAGGAAAAGCACATGCTCTTTAGCACTAGTCAGTAGTGGTATAGTGCTTAGAGTCCTAAACATGATACGTTCTTCTTTAAGAACCGACTACTTAAGACAGTAGACTCACCACAGGGATCTCTCTTACACCAAAATATGCTTCTCACAAAGCACAGTCTTGTAAGCCCTATTTGTATGGTGATGATTCACTTCAAATAACCCATTGGCTTTACATGCACTTTAACTGATACCAGGCTTAAATGTTAGATCCCCGGAAGAAATAGGCAAAAAAGTAGTATAAACTATTTAGTTGCTACTTAAAACTCAACATTGTTTATGCCCCCATCGACAGTGCATAGATCTAATCATTCTGTGGAACCTAGAGCTAATCAACTTGAAAGTTCAACCTGTGTTCAGCTGTGCTCACTTACATTTGTCTCCACAAATACCCAGGTTGAAGAGCACAAATTACACGCAAGTTCAGATGCTTAATCCAGAGTCCTAAATAAAATCAGGACTGAAGTTCAACTGCATGTGGTAGAGCAGTACAAAATAGGGTTGGTCCGAGTTAGAAAGTATTCAAACAGTATTTAGAAAGCCAGTTATTTGGTTGAACACACAATCAACGACTTCAATGTAATTTCCTTTAAAGTGCGTTATTCACAGAATTAAACTATTCGTTTCAACTTCATTGGCATTTATTCATGCAAAGTTTCAGTCAAATTGCAGCCAAAAGTTCATTTTGAATCATTACATTCATTAATTCAAACAAGTGCTCTCGGTGAAGAGGGGAGGGGTGAGTGAAGTGAGGGGGACACGGTAAAGGTGTAGTGACATCTTTATAGCATCATGTTGCAATTGAAAAAACCTTTACAATCAGATTAGTAAGCAAAGGTTCCCAAAGTTCATCACACATAGAGAGTGAGAAACAATCTCATATTTGAATCCTATGGTGTGAGGAGAAAAAGGCGTAGTTCTACGTTTCGACCCCTGATTACGCTAAAGGGTTGCTTCAAGCCTCATGTTGGGGTCTTCATCAGGAAGGACGGAGAGCCTATGGGGCAAGGTAAAAACTTATTTTAATGACTATAGGTGATTGTGCGTTTAAAAGTGGTGAAAGCGGGGATGTGGTAGTACCTACATCAGAGGACGGTCGGCATCTGTACCGTCTTAGAAGGGGCCATGACACAGCTCCCAAGGTTATCTGAAATACATTAGCACTAAACATCAGGGCGCTAGTATTGGAAAAAATTGCCAGGGGTAAGAGGACGCTTAGGTCGGGACTTACTTGTGAGACGTGCTCAATAGCATAGTACCGGAGTGCGCTGTGGGATCATTCCTCACGCCCGGGAGAATCAAGTGCTTCTTACTGTGGGGACAGAAAAGTTGCACGCTGGAGTTTATGATTGCGGGCATAAGTGCTAGGCTTTTTTCGCGAAGAGAATTAGGCTATGGGTGATCAATCCAAACCAAGGAGAGACTACAAGAACCTAAGGATTACTGCATTACCTTAAAAACGGGACCTCAGTGGGTAGGTTACCGCTACAACGGCGAACTGCATCCGTGTGTACTCGTGGTGCAGCCGCTGGATGCCCGTAATGGAGAAAGGGGCTCGACGTCACCGACCAATTAGAGAGTCGGAAAGGTGTGTGCGCTCCAAAGCTCAGGGAGCGTCTAAGATAAATTCAGTTTTGAGTTTGGAGGGCAGGGGGGGACTCTAAAGTTACCATATGCCGTTTATGCGCATGGAAGGCGGCCGAGGCTAGAGGTGGGCTCCGGAGTAGCTACGTGGTAGGTTAGACTGTGATATCGAATTAAGCCACAATTGCGCCAGAGGTACAAATGACAGTAATCACAAGGCAGTCATAATTGCACAACAATATAAAAACAGTTATATACGGATGGTCATGGCAGCAGGCATCAATTGGTCAGTTTGGAATTGTAGGCATTAAACTATAGCAAAATGAATGTGAAAGACAATAAATAATGTAACTACAATGCTCAAATTTTGCCCAGAAGGGCGCTTTCTGCACAGAGAGGGGGGGGGGTTTGAGAAGGAAACAGGCTCTATATTGATATTCCATGTTCATTCTGGACACAGTCCAGCCATCTGGGAGAAATTGGCGTCGAGTTCATTCAATCCTCTCCTTATGGTCTGAAATTTCTGCATCCACTTACATTCTCTGGTGTTGAGGATAGAAGTCAGATTGCCCCCCGTGGTCCCAGAGAGACTTTTTCAATTACTAGCCAACGTAGCGATTCAGGTGTATGGTTTTTTTCTTGGAAATGTTCAACCAGGGGTGCCCCCGTCGTGGAGCACCGGATTCTGCTGCAGTGCTGGAATATGCGATTTTTGACTTTTTGTATGGTTTGTCCCACATACATGAGGTCACACGGGCACAGAATTGCATAGATAACCCCGCTAGAGTTGCAATTTGTCAGAGACTTGAGATTGATTGTGAAATTGTTATATTGTATTTGTTTGGTCTCCCACCACATCGGACATGCTTTGCACGAAGTACATTTGAAATGTCCAACAATTTCAGGTAACTTCCATAGGCTCTGGATCGTTGGTGCCTGTGGAGTCTCCAGCAGTGATCGTACCACCATGTCTCTGACGTTTCTGGCCTTTTTGAAGGCGTGCATGGGGGGTTCAGGGACTTCGAGAATGTCAGCTACCAGGCCCCAATGTTTGTTGACACTTTTTCTTATAATGTTACTCTGAGTACAGAACGTGGTAACGCATATCATGCGTTCATGTGAGGATGTTCGCTTCTTGGGTTCAAGTAGGGTTGATCGGTCCTGGAACCAGGCTCTCTTGCGGGATCGCTTCACTAGACGTTTAGGATAGCCCCTGTCTATCAGGCGATTGATGAGTTCATCTGATTCCTTAAAGAAATCTTCTTTGAGAGAGCAATTTCTGCAAAGGCGCAAAAACTGTCCGAAGGGTAGGTTGTCCCTCAGTCCCCTCGTGTGGTGGCTGGAGTAACGTAGGAGGGAGTTTCTCTCAGATGGTTTGCGGAAGAGGGTGGTATATAAGTATCCATCTTTCTCCTTGATGCTAATGTCTAGGAAGTCAATCGACTCTTTATCCATATGCATCGTGAATTTGATGTCTTGAGATTGGTTGTTAAGCCAAAGTAGAAAAGCATGGAGGTTGTCTTCATCACCAGTCCATACCATGAGAACATCGTCGATGTAACGATGCCAAGTTGTGATCATCTCCCTATGTGGGTTGTGTGGTGAGAGGATGCAGTCTTGTTCGAATTCTGACATATAAAGGATAGCCAGGTCCGGGGCGAAGGCAGCGCCCATGGCTACTCCTTTACTCTGTATGTAGTAATTGTTCTGGAAAATGAAAAAGTTCTTGGTCATTGCAATTTCCAGCAATTCAATCAGAAATTCCGTGGGTACCGGCATAGGTTGTTCCCGTCTATTGAGTATTCTCCTCATGCACTCCAAAGCTGGTCTCTGTGGGATGCTGGTATAAAGTGAGACGATGTCCATAGTTACCAGGATTTGGTTCTGTTTGTCAAATGTTTTCTGGTCGATGAGATTGATGACTTGCATAGTGTCTCTTAAGTACGTTGGAGTGGTTTCTGCTATTGGCTTCAAGAATGCATCAATATACTTACAGAGTGGTTCTATCAATGAGCCACAACCAGATATGATGGGTCGCCCTGGTGGTTTGCTGGGGTTCTTGTGTACTTTAGGTAACACGTATATAGTGGGTGTCCTTGGTTGATCAACGTTGAGGTACCCTTTAGCGTAATCAGGGGTCGAAACGTAGAACTACGCCTTCTTCTCCTCACACCATAGGATTCAAATATGAGATTGTTTCTCACTCTCTATGTGTGATGAACTTTGGGAACCTTTGCTTACTAATCTGATTGTAAAGGTTTTTTCAATTGCAACATGATGCTATAAAGATGTCACTACACCTTTACCGTGTCCCCCTCACTTCACTCACCCCTCCCCTCTTCACCGAGAGCACTTGTTTGAATTAATGAATGTAATGATGTTACAATTACATGGTAATGTTTATTATCTCTTCAAAATGAACTTTTGGCTGCAATTTGACTGAAACTTTGCATGAATAAATGCCAATGAAGTTGAAACGAATAGTTTAATTCTGTGAATAACGCACTTTAAAGGAAATTACATTGAAGTCGTTGATTGTGTGTTCAACCAAATAACTGGCTTTTTAAATACTGTTTGAATACTTTCTAACTCGGACCAACCCTATTTTGTACTGTTTCACGGACCCAGGTCCTGAGTTTTCAAGGGCCTACCCCTTTTTGTACTCGCATGTGGTAGAGCAGCACAACTCCAGATACAATTCTGTAGTGCCTTCATAAATACATATCTCAGGTCCAAGACTTTGTTGCACACCTTCAATGAAAAATGTGACAATGTGCAATTACATTTGTCACAAAGCACTTTTCAAGTCAATGACCCTGTGCTAAATGAGAAGCTACCAAAGAGCCTTTGTCAGTGTTTAAAACAGCTCTAACTACACTGGATCAGTAGTAGTATATATTTGTCAAAGAACCTTTTTAAGATCTTCCATGACATCTTTAAGCCAATGGTATTAAAAACACACTGATATCAAAGTAGACCCGTCTGAATATTTTAACTTCTTTGAGCCACAAAGCATAAAGATCAGGAAAAAAGCAACCTCAAATTTCCAAGTTTCAACTATTGACATTTCCATGATCAATAATGAAGTTTATAGAATTATTTGCTACTCTGTTGCTCAATATATAACTCATCCATTCAAGTCTTGGGAGCATCTCCTAAATGAGTGAAAATGTAGGTTGCTTTGGAGGTAATATCTGTTTCAGTGGAGGATTAATTTCAAGTTGATATACCTGATATACAAGGACTCTCTGGAGTAAGGGGCCTGAAATCTCCAAAATAAAGTTTTTTAAGGTAACCTGATTGTAATGCCTACCTGGGCATGCATCCAGTTGAAACATCATCTATTGTACCACAGTCCTAGTACCAATTCCATGGCATAATTGGACAATTACTTTATTTTCCTTATGTATTAGAGCTTGTGCTGTAAATGGTAGGGCGATGTTAATAATGGAACATTTTATTTATGAAGAAGTAACAAGTCCCTTTTTACATAAGGGCTTGTTAGCTAATCTTAAAATCGCAGTGTCTTTATTTCTCATGTCTATCTGCAGGGCACTGGCAACTTGTACACACACCAGTGAGAAACAGTGTATTTTGCTGATGTTGCCTATACTCACTTTTCCTCTCCCAATTGTCTCCCCATTGAACACAAGGTTGTTTCTACACCCATTCTTGCCCAAAGTCCCGTTGCACTGATGACTATACCCTCCCTTTAGCTTCTCCCCACTTAGCCTGTCATCTGCTTATATAGAGTTAATACCTGGTTTGACAAGACTGAACTATATCAATTTAAATGCATACTTCCTAGAGTAGATCCGATGTGTCAATTCCACTTTGAGCTCACTCATAATTGTGGTGTAAAAAATGGGTTAGAGAGGGGTGGAGGCCCCGCTCAGACAACAACCACAATCTTTGTCCTGGTAAACCACAAAAGTCATAGAATAAACTTGTGCTTAACGACCAGGTAGTTTGGCCCAAAGCAGTCAGGCGTAACTGAGAGGCAATGTGTAAATAATTGATGCAGCACACAATCAAGAATACAGTGAAAACACAACAGAAGAAAAATCCCAAACCAATTAGGAAAATAGAGTAAATGTTATGAAAAATAAAATTAGTAGAAGCTGGGATGTTAAGTTAAAAAATATTAATTGAAAATAATGCCACAAAGCAGAAAGTGCCACTCGTGGTTATATGGTCCCTCAGGAATGTGGGAAAGTGACAAGTTCAGGCTGATCACAATGGAGCACAGGTTGGGTACAGGCACCAAGTTAGTTCCACTGAAGAGTTATCCTCTGAACTCTGGCCTGAATAGTTCGGTTGGAGGAGGCTGCAAGGAGAAGGATTTCAACATGAAGAGCAGGTCAAGCTCCACAGACAGTTGTCACTGTAGCGGCAAGATCTGGTTATCGTTGGAGCTTTGTATGGTGGTTCGTCATGGACGGTCACAGTTAGGGTGAAGTGCAGGTCTCGCATTGCCGGTCGTTGCTGCCGGGTGAGGGTAGGTCTCACTGGAACTGCTCGTCAGGGGCGGAGTCTTGGCGTGAATGACCAAAACATCAGGATTCCCAAATAAAGTTCAGGAGGAGTATGCTATGAGGCCAGCCAAGGGTCCAGGACCTGTGGTCTCCTCTTTGAGCCACTGACTCACTCCAGCAGGGACCAACATCTGGGATCAGACAGGTCGAGGTGTTTGTGTCAGCTAGGCAGTTCCAGTGAGGCCTCTGGAAGCTTGTTGCATCCTTGTAGCTCACACAAGAGGTCAGCCAACTGACCCTTGGAGTCATCTGGGTAGCCTGGGATCCAGGCAAGCAAGGCCAATCATAATTTTTCAGACAGCAAGGCAGTCCTTCAAGCAGAAAAGCAGACCTTCTGGCAGAAGGACAGTCCTACTGAATCTTTCACAGGTCCAGGAGTGTTTTGATTTGGAGTCTGAGAGTGCCACCTTTTATCCCTAGTGCCTCCTTTGAGGTGGGGGGGCGGCAACTCCTAGCCCCCTACCAAACCAGTTCTGTCCAGTTCCCTTTTCCTTCCTGGGTTTAGCTCTTCTCTCTCCACAGTGACAAACGGAAGGCCAGGTCTGATGTCAGGTTCCTTTGTGTGCTGTAGGCAACGCCCTGTGACGTATAAGTGGGCTAGGTACAGCTCCTGCCTAGTCATCATGCCAAGATGGGCCAACCTGTCCACATCTATGCCCCTTTTGTCTCCATGTCGGGAAGAAATCAACAACCCATCACAGGAGAGACATCCATAGTCATGACCATGTTTACTAGCAGAAAGACACAGTGGGTTTAGACACAAAACGCCATCTTTCTAAAAGTGTCATTTTCAGAATTGTAACTTAAAATCTGACTTTTCCATTAAAGTTGATTTCAAATTATAATTCATTTGAGGGTACATATTATCTGCTGCCAATCTGAAGTTAGTATTTATTAAAAGGTAATACGTCAACCCAGTTTTAGTCCTAAGGGGTGATAGGCCTTACAAAAATGAAAAACAACTTTAGGAGTTTTGAACTGACAGGACATGTAAAACATAAACCCAGATGCCCTGTTTTTTAAATGCTATGCACCCTACCCTAGGAGTTTTTAGGGCCTGCCTTATTTGTGTCTTAAAAGTATTAACAAATAAGGTTTGGCAATAGGTTTATTTTGCTAGGTCTAAATGGCAGTTTAATACTGAACACACAGACTACAGTGGCAGGCCTGAGACATGATTTACAGTTCTACTTTAGTGGATGGCACAATGAGCGTTGCAGGCACAATAGCAACATTTAATTTACAGGTTCTGGGTACATGTAGTAGCATTTTCCTGGGACATGCAAGTGAATTAAATGTGCCAATTAAGTGCCAGCCATTTTCATCATATGTCAGGGAGAGAGCTCAAGCACTTTAGCACTGGTTAGCAGTGGTAAAGTGTACAGACTCCTAAAGGCACCAAAACTAAATTCAACCAATAGGAGGGGTGAAGGCATAAACTTGCTATGCTATTTGCCTCTACTAACATCATATGAAATATCCTACCACCTAGGCTGACATTGATGTGATTGTCTTGAACCTCTTTTTTCAATTAGCTCCAAGATTTGATAACCCCCACAAACCATCTAATTTAACCTGTCGTCCTTTAACTCTAAACTGCCTGCTTTCTTACACTTGAACCTAATAGAAAAAAGGGCAGCAGTGCTACCTTGGAGTGGTAACTGCCCTTGACAATCTTATCCCATAAAGTCCCTTCCACCTACTAAGACCTATAGGAAAATCAGTTGTAAAATAACTTAAATCATCTAAAAAGATTCTGGGAGAGTTCTGTATGAAAATTGTACAGGCATAATCACAAACCTTTATTACAATGCCAATCCAGATTCTATAAAGCAAAAATGAAAAAGGAATCCACTTTTTGTGCCTTGTCTTAAAAGCTACTTACACATCATTGGAATTACAGAAGGTATTGTTGAAATTCACAGCTAATGCATTGATACAAGAGTGACTCCCTCCCAGGAACTATATGATTCTATAGCTGACCACATAATTGCAAAATCCAAAGATCTGGAAAAGACTATAAAATATAAGGAGGCTAATTTATTTTACCCACGCTCACTGGGGCCAAGTCAAGATCCGAATTTCTTCTTCTTAACCCCTTAAGCACAGCAAGCCTCACCAATATTGCAAAGGCTCGGAACTCAGCAGGTTCACATAGTCAACTCATATATTCTGGTACATCCTCCTCAAAAGAACTGCTGTTATCCTCGCCAGAGTCATCCTAAACCACTGTATGGCAAAAGGAACCTTCCCAAGCCAGCTCAAATCTGCCTACATAAACCGATCCATAAAACTGATTTTTGGCCTTGATGCTACTGATTCTTCTAACTAGTGGGCAATACATAATGGCGTGTCTTGGAGTGATCCATTTTCAGAGAGCAATAGCATACAGAGAAAAAAATAGCTTTTTCTCTGCCTACCAAGCTTTAACCCTATCCAGTGAGTTCTAGGTATAGTGCCTGCTTTCTCTGATGAGAAAGCCAAATTGGCATAGCGTGTACCTTTCCTGGGCTGAGGGCATGGCCTATTCCACGATCTCCATGAGTGTGGTTTGGGGCTCTTATATAAAAGAGTGTCAACATTTGAATATTGTGTTCAGCAAACAGGGTCACAAGCTACATGTCCCTAATTTAATGTATTTGTAAAAAAAAAAAATATTTGTACATCTCTGGTGTATGCTCTGTTATTACCCACCTCACCACCACATCTCTAGTGGAATACCTCCACATGGCTCATAGATGGTGACTGAACGATATATTTGCTTTGGAATATTTTCCACCTAGAAATGATTGATCCTAGCACAGCTTAAATGCTGAGCTATTTTTAGCCAGTCAGATTTTGATCTTCAGTTACATTATGCTTTGTTAACTGGTACATAATTGCAACTGTCAACATAGAATTTGTGTTTTTTCCTTTATGAATATTTGAAAAAGAATGACTGTCAGAGCCAGAAGATCTTACTTGTTGTTAGGGAACTGTTTGAAGATAGTGGGGAAACTCTGTACCCCCCAGCTGTCCTAGAACAAAAATCACCTAAAGAAACATGATCTTGGGCTACATCAGCATGTAGCCACGAATAGGACCCCTTAGCTAAACAGACTGACTTAACAAAGGTAATCAGCACATTCAAAGAGGAGTCTGATAAAAGGAGTTACAAGATGAAATTTGTGTTGCAGTGTTGGACCTAAAAGGTACAACAAAATGTTTCTTTGTAGTTATGTTTGACATAGTACGCATTGTCATAAAATCTTTAAAAACACGTATATGAGTTCAAAGCAAGCATTATAGAATATGCTATCAAGACAGAAAATAAAGAAAATAAAATGCATGAGGGCAACTAGTGAAGGAAGCTGTTTATTAATAGGAGCCAGAGGTATCAAAATTGCAAGCAGTTTTTCAAGGGGATATCCCTAAACGAGTAATTACAATGTTGCCATATTAGCAAAGTAAATATATAAAAAGAACTTACATGTCACATCTGCAGTCTAAGAAAAAAACTTGATGGCCCCATTGTGGACGCAGAACCCCATACCCCAATTTTTAGGACACCTCAAAATTTAGATCATCCCAAAATGTACCTCATGTGGTAATGCTCCAAAACGTTCTTGTGTAGAAAGGCATCCGCCCCAATATCATTCTAGCAGAGCAGCAACATAAATCGGGACCACAACTGAGTTCTAGAATAGAGAAAAGCTAAAGTGTTTTTTTGCAAAAATCTCAAAAATCACTCAGTACAGAATACATGCCATGAAGGCTTAAAATGCAGAGCTATACAGAGTAGTCAAAATCTAAAATACTTCTATGTCCCAAGTGAGCATCAAAAATAACCGGAAAAGAAATAAACAGCATCAATCATTAAAAAAAAGAATGTTTTCTCACATATCTCTGTCAGAGTTACAAGAAAATCTGACAGCATCTCTAGTAGTAAGGGAAAGTTTTCTCACTCACCCCCAAAATTAGAGGTTGTATACACAATTCTTGCATAACAAATTAGCAAAACAGCAAACTCATCATGGCATGATTGAAAGTAACAACTCATTTGACAAATCAAAATTATCTACATCACTACCATAGTTTATTATCATTCAATTTTTAAGAAAGCATCCAGGATTATCATTGCTAACTGGACATGTTCAAATTAATATGAAACGCCCAGACAATGACGTTTTACACTAATGAATAAAACTAGGCTCACCAACGGAGCTATGTAGGAACCTAGGAAAAATGTTTTAGTTAGGAACGCTAGAAAGTTCATTCGGAGCACGATAGTAAAATTACATTAATTTATCTTTGCTTTGCAGAGGTGTGGGAAGAGAAGATGCATAGGGGAATCAGATAGGAGGGGGTGAACACAGGAGTGAAAACAGCATCATAAGAGCATACATGTTGCGCAAAATGGAGTTTCACATAAAAACTTTGCAGAACTAAATCATGATATTAAACACACGTCTATACATCATATCAAACTGGTTTCAATTGCAATCATATACATTCAGTATTTGTGTGTTGGATCTCAAATAAAGATAATTATTCACCATTGTCATTTTCCCACAAAAAGATAGTCCCAGAACTACGCTACTACACTGTCACCAACACCAAATCAGAACACAAATATACGAAGGACAATATAACGTGAAAACCGATGGACGAAGGGGGCTGACCCAAAGTTTGCTTTCTCTCTGTACATTTTTGGACAGCGTTTGTTTTAAAGAATTGATATAAGGTATTCTTAGCAGTAAAGCTGTCTATGGAAGAACCTCAAGAGCACTGCATTACACCAAAAAGCACACAAAAAGTAGTGGCTATTCTTTTAATGTAAGGCTTACTGATAACTCTTTCTATAGCTTTTGAGTTAGGCTCCACCAATCTCTTCTATTGTGAATTGAAATACAAACACAGGTCTGACCTATGTCTTCCTCATCTCTTTAACAGTTTTCATGACATTTTTGTAAGTGCCAAACTTTTGCCCATGTATATTGTTTTGCAATCTTTTGGGCAACATCACGAAAAGGAACCAACATAGTTAGTAATCGACAACATGCTTTTCCTGTGGAATAGTGGGCTCCAGTATAGCTACAAAGTTAGTGTTTGCCAACTCAGTGTCACTGTCAATAACCACAAATGTGATTTTATGGTTCAGTCAATCGGTCCAAAAGCAAAGCATAATGGTAGCAAAACTAATAAAGGTGTATCAACTGTTCACATGATTGAGCTACTTGTGAAGCCAGTAACATTTTAAATATTGCCCCACATAGATTATGTGATATAATGTTGATGATGAGGTTTTTTTTAATTTGTTGGTGTGTTAGGTAAATCTTGTCAGTGAAATGATTTTGGCACCTTAACATGTGCTTGCCTCAATTTTTCAGAATTCAAGTAAAACTTTTCTTGGCTGTATCATTTTGAAATAATTATGTTTATAATATACATTATGCAAGAAACCACACATACAGGTAATGGAAAGTTGAGAGCAAACTGTTGGTCAACTGGTTATAACCAAGCATAACATGCAGTCATACATTATTCCTACTTTAATTTATTTCTAGCATTACTCTACTAGCTATAGTAAGAAAATTGACAGATGGTTAAGGATCGTGATACATTCCCAAAAAATATATAGTTACTCACTAAACCGTTTTTTAAAGCTAAAAACAGGCCAGAATTCAGTTAATCATACTGCTTGGCTGAAGCAGTTGTAGATTATTAATATTTGTTTGTTTATTTTCAGAGCCCGAAGGCATGTTCCCTCCCGAGATTGTTGTCATCAACAGTACAGCTGTACGAGTCATCTGGACATCGCCTTCAAACCCAAATGGTGTTATCACCGAATATTCTGTATTTGTAGATAATAAGCAATATACAACTGGGATGAATGAATCAGGATCTTATATTTTGGGCAATTTACTTCCATTTAATGTTTACAACATACAGGTCAGGAGGTTACAATGTTCTTTCTGATTGATTAATCAATGTCTGAACTTTGTCTATGATGGTGGCTGCCTATATGTGTATACTTCTAAATAACAGCTTCTTTTACAATAGTTCCTAAAAGGTATTGAAAACCTTTCCGAGGCCTATTGCAGTGCCTTTTGAACCTGGAACTCGTGGTATGCATTCAACTGTTCTTTCCTCACTGATAACATTAACTGGTTCTTCATAACTTGTATTTTAGTAGAACAACATTGGTTTTTAAGACACCCGGCTAGGAATTTTTAAGAGCTCTGTTGGATATTTCAAAAGTGTCTGTGTTTGTGTGTGTGTTTGTGTGTGTGTGTGCATGTGTGTTGTAACATACCTATAGCTTTATAAATTCACGATCTGGAGAAATGTATCTAAAGGATAATAATTCAATTTACATTAGTTCAATTGTCAAATATATGCACATCTCCAAATGTTGAAAAACACTATCTGGAGCAATAGCACTATAATCCTACAATTTCGCAGTAAAACCATTAATGTAAGTCATCTTTAACTAGTTTCCAGTTATTTCTACATACATTCATTTACTTTGATTTCCACAAAAGTAAGAACCTGCATGACTTGAAGATTGTTGTCTATCAATCCTTTCTAAGGCAGTTATTAAAGCTTGGAATGTTCTGTACTGAATTTTGGCAAATACATCTGAGTATACAAGTACAAACTTAGGGCCGGATTCACAAAGGTAAACATACCCTTTTCTGTAAGTTTATGACTGTTTGCTATTCACAAAGGTACTTTACTATAAGTATCTTTACGACTGCATAAAAAGATAGGACAGGCCTATCTACTCCATTGTCGTAAAGATACTACTAGTATAAGTATAGGTTTACCTTTGTGAATTGTGCTCAAGTTTGCAGCTTTCTATGGTTATTCATAATGAGCAACCTACCAAAGCTGTTTTGTATAGCATGCAAGAAATCTATCCCCACCTTTGTATGAAGCTCTGTAGTTCTGTGTTCACCTTCATTTTGATCGGTACTGTGGGATAGAGACATACATCTTTACCTTCAACTCAGTTCTTCTTCTAAATTCAAATAATGCTCATCTATATTCAAGGTTTCCCTGTTTTGGTTACTTGAACTGTTAATCTGTGCATGTGGCCACAAATCAAGAAATAGGACTCTAACTTCTAAAGTGGGGCTATTCACAACTTAACTAAAATGTACTTGATGGACCATACAGTAGCAGCAGAATAACAATTTCTATTGACAATATTGTGCCATCCTTGTTCTTAGTTGAGAGGTACCATCAGAGGATTAATAATATTTTTGAGGCATTGAAACACTGAAGACATTTGAGTCTTCACTTATTGACAACATCAATGCATTCACATCTAATTTAATTTCCATTAATAATTGGTCTACAATAAAATGGAAACACATTTCTGTCCTCATTCAATCCTCTAATGTATGGGAAGTTTCTTCTTTTTCTTGGACAATGCTATGCACTCATATGCCACCTGCCTGGTGTGTATTATGAAAGTTATTTCTAAATTAACTTTGAAAGTCACTGTATTCCTGACCAGACACACTGCAGTTGGTAAAAAGAAAGGTTGTGCTTACGTGAATCAGTGGTTTAGTGTAGTACATGTTGGAGTGCAAAGAAGTTACATCAAACAGGGCATCCCTATTACCCGAACCTGGGGCAAAGAAAAGACTATAGTACTAACAGGGGTTCAAGTACGACATTACACAAAAAATATAAATCTAACTAATATTGAAAACAATGCAAAAATAAAAAATAAAAAATGATGCTAACAAACAATGAAAGCTGTATCACATAAAGCAAATTAGAACATTAGAATGTTAAGCACTTCATTACGGGCCGGTAGAAGCCCGCAGAGCAACATTTGAATGTTTTTTTTTCATTCACAGCTGCTGCTGTTCTGAGCAAAGGCCTCTTGGAGCCCAAAGGGATTTAAATCACCTCAGGCTCCGTGAGGCCTTTGATTTATTTGTTAGAACAGTCTGCCCTCTAGTGGCAGAGTGTTCTAATAGCCTTAAAGCCCTCCGTAGCTGGGCTATACCGTGCAATAAAGTCCCGCTCCCTTGTTAAAGGTCATCACCTTAGGCTCGGGCATTTGACGGCAGGCTATAAGGCTATATTATATAAAATTCTACAATTAAGCAATATATGCCCATTTGTAATAAGACAGTGATAAAAAAGACAATGCAATCATAAAACACTAGTGCTCGTCCCATTACACAACAAACATTATAAAAAACATATTGACAGTGTAAACAGAAAAAAATGGCAGAGGCAGATAAATTCACATAAAGGCTAATTGGACAAAACACAACACCAGAAGTAGCACTCAGTGCTTCCTCTTCAATATGTGCTAAAGAGAGGCGACAACAGCGTTTCAACCAAACTAAACTGGTATGGTCATCATCAGGACAAACAATACAATTGACAGAGCATCCAACATACATTTTTGCTAACTTTCTAAATAGGAGTGCAAAGAAGAATGTGTGCTTGATGCTGTCGACTTATTGGAATATCCCAAATCAGTCAGTACAAATTAAATGATAAACTCCTCATTAAGAGTGAGAAAAAAATGGTACAAATCACAAAGAAAGTAGGTAAAGCACTTTCTGAGATCTCCATCTCTGCCAACATGTACTCTGTCTACTTTCTGGAAGTATTCAATGTACACAGCAGTGCGCCTGAGAAACTGTACAAGTTACAGGTTTCCAGGTGTACTTTTGGGAAGGATTTGGGGCATTCCCAACTGTTCCTGTTTTCGCTGTGTAGAGTTCTCCTTGGCAACAGACCTTTGTAGAGGAGAAATAGAGCCCCTGGTGCAAACATACTTTTTTCCCCACAGGAAAAATATTTCTTCTCATGGAGAAAGCTATAACAATGAACCCCCTCCAAATATGGGGTTAATTAATTCCACTGCTTACACTTGAAAGGGATTTAGGTCACCCTTTGTTTAGAGAAAAGATCTAACCCTTTCCAGGGAGGAAAGAGAGGAGCTGACCATATTTGTGGGCATTCACAAACTTCCATGGCTACCCAATTCCTTGGCACCAACTTTCCCACCTATCCAGTGGGTTTGATGGGTGCAGAGGAATCCACAATTGTAATGGAGATTTTTTCACAAATAAATGGGCTTTTGTGAACTCATGGGTGGTGAAAGTAAGGTAAATGCAGTCATCAGCAGACATGTATGACCGAATTTACCTTTGTGAATAGACCCCAAAGTTCAAAGCTTTGAATGACACTAAAATCCTTTAGAGTTTGGTCTAGGGTGATGGTACAGATGCAGGAATTAACAGGATAATATAGTAAGTTGGTGTACATATTTGTCCATCTTGTACATAAAAGAGGAGATTGCTAGAAAACTGAGGGGCCGACTGCCAGAGGTGCTGCGGTCCCGCTATGGCAATCAGGCTGCGACCGCCACCATGGCGGAGGCCTTCCACATATTCAACATTGTAGCGGGTGGTGCTGTAAGCAGCACCCACCACAATGTTGAATATGCATGTTGTGCATTGGCATGCACAACGTGACAGGCACCAAGCGGTGCCTGCCACTTTGTGTTTTCCATGATACCCCAAGTGCAGCCCCCCACCCTCCCCGGGGCTCACAACGGGCCCCCAAAGTGAACTCTGCATCCCTTTCCATGGCGGAGTCTCAGCCATGCAAAGGCATACTATGGCACAATTCGCAATTTATTACCAAATCGTAAAATGGCCTAGCGATTCGCTATTAGAAAGGGGCATGTTTAAGGCATCCCTTCCTAATACCGAATCACATCGGTATGTAGGAATATTTTGTGACCAAAAAGTGGTCGCAAAACTTTCACATTTTACCACCTACTGTACTGTACTGTAGGTGGTAACCCATTCGCAAATGGAAAGGGGTCTCAAAGGGACTCCTTCACCTTTGTGAATGTATGCAAAACCTTTTTTTCCCATGGACCACTGCCTACTCTTAAAAAAATTATAAGAAAACTTGTCTTTTCTTTTTAAACGCAAACTGCTTTCTTTTAAGGAAAACGAGCTGCATTTTTTAAATAAAAGATTGCTTTATTTAAAAACAGTCATGGACATGGTGGTCTGCTGACCCCCAGAAGGCCACCATCCCCGTGATTTTAGCGATTCCTAGGGGGTCACAAAGTTTGACCTACCTCATTAATGTTAATGAGGTAGTTCAATTTGCGACCACCTGTGAATCGCTATATGAAACTCTTGGAGTTTCATACATTTGTAATACCTAATTGGGATTCACTGAAAATCAGAATTAGGTAATTGCTATTACGAATGTTGATACATGTGGCCCTATATGTAAAGTTGATCACAATATTTTTGTGGTAGGTATTTTAAAATACAATCAGAGATTTGGGACCTCAAAGATTGTCACTGAAGGTAGTGAATTATTATTTGAGGTGGTGGTCACGGCCCTCAAGAAATAATAACACTAACTTCTCACGGGAAACCCCAAATGTCAGCCCCCTGGTAGCCAGGGCAATGGGTGAAGTATTCAGGCAGTACCAAAGCAGTTATAAAGGAAAAGCACCAAACAAAAATCCCAAAACAAATTAGAATAATAGAGTAAAGTTTAATAAAAGGAATGACACCAAAATGAGAAAAATCCAATAAGAGAAAACAGAGATAAGAATTTGTGAGGTGTTAAGTGAAAATAGCACTAAAAAGCACTAAGCTCTATGTTGCAGCAGACTGGAACCTAGAACAACCGCCATTGTAGTAAATCAAACGAGTGCCTCCCAGTCATTTCACCTTCTCACTTAGTCTTCTTCATGGAGTTCGTAGTACTCCAGCAGGGCAAACCTGAAGCTGTAGCTGACCTAATCACATTAAATGAGACACCTTTGCCGCAAGGTTATGCTGATGCTTCACAGGTCCTTAAAGTCCAAATTCTTTTAAGTCCCACTTTTCAGGCTTGCTTGAGAAGCTCATCCAGGTTACTTCTAAGGCCCCTGGACCTCAGGCAGAGCCCTCAGGAACCATGACTCACTCAAACAGAGCCCATCATCAGGGTTCACCCTAAGTACAATGTGTCACTTGAGGGAAACGGTTTCTTGCCGCTTGCTGGCTCCCTGTAGCCACAAAGGAGGTCAGCCAATTCTTTGTCCTGGATAATAGAAAGAGTAGGTTCAGTCCTTTAGGGCTCCTCTTGAGATACAGCAAGCAGGGTCAAGTCCTCTCCAGATCTTCTTCAGGTCCAAAAAGTGTTCTGAGAAGGGTTTTTGAAGTGCCACCTTTATGGTTTGCACTAGCCAGTGTGGTGTGGTTTTCCTTGCCCCTTCCTAATTAATGTGGTAAAAGTTCCAACGCACTTTTTTGGCAGTGCCTTTTTGTGTTACTGTGAGCAATCCCGCAGTGCACATTACTTCTGAAATCCAACTATTTGTTTATTGTGCAGAGTTTTCTGTACAACCAGAGGTGTGCTCAGGGAAATGAGCAGTCCACTCCCCTGTGACATGCCAGACTAGGTATTCAGGTATCTTTCCTCTCACTGGTTTGGAAGCGTGGGTCTGGAAAACAAAGGCTTGCTCTTTCTCAGAACTCCCCTTACTCAAAACTATGAATGGCAAGCTTCAGCCCTGTCCCATTCAAGGTAATGAGTTCCTGGGCCCACTCCAGCAGTCTTTCCGGAGCTTATAGTGATCACATGTCCCATACCCAGCCCATCTTGTCACCAGGCCTATGCTGTTTGACTGTTTTGGGCACAGTTTTCACACCTCATTTAGGTCAACCACTGTCATGTCTGCGGCAGCTAACAGGATACCTTTACATGTAATCAAACACTATGTCAGCTACAGAAACCACCAATTGGTTCCAGTTGATGAAAGGATAAAGGCTTTGTGACCAAATCTTTCTGACTTGCATCTAAACCATCCTATTTCTCAAACATTTATTGACAAACTGGCAAGTCATTACACAACTAAAGCACGCATGCCAGACCCCTATTTAATCAAAATAAGGGAAAGTTAACCCAGCCTCTAAATTCCTTCAAACAACTATCAGAAACTGATTATTGGGATCTTATCAAAACAAGCAGGCCAGCTGACTGGCTATCTGACACTTTTTTCACCACATATCTTCAGGAACATCCTTTTAACAATTTTAACGAATTATTGGATCATCACTATATCACTGAGCACCAAATGTCACCTTGTCACACATTATATTTCACCGTGCGCCTTCACAGCCCTGCAAATGTAATTGGGGTATTTATAAATGATGCAATTTATAAAGACTCTCAGATACCCCATCTGGGCTATGTGTGTGTTGTTTATGACTGATTGTTTTTTCTATGAACATACTCATCATTGGTTCAATTGTTTAAAGAAATAATACTCACCTGACAGAACCAACTGTTACTTGTTTATACTCTTGCAAAACTAGTCCAGTCTTTTGGCCTGTCTATAGTGTGTGTGTTGATGATACACAATCAGTTGTAATGATTACTCCAGAACAAGGAACTTACTGCAATCAACCTGTCCAATGTCTTAAAGAGGAAGCTAACTGGACAACTGCTCACTCAAACTAAACTGTGACAAGACGTAGCTTATGCTGCTAGGAAATAATTAAGTTAAAAGAGAGCATCTCCCCTGGCCGAAGGCTTAGGAGCTGCCTCAACCCCAAAAAAGTAAATAAAAATCTGTACATCTGGTTAGATAACAGGCTTACAATGGAAGTCCAGGCAAACCCACTAGCTGCAAAATTCTTCAGCACTCGCAGACTCCTGTGGAAAGTGGTAGATCTTCTGCCCCACCACCCCCCCGCCCTGCCCCTCGTACAGAGACTTGTCATCCAGGCCCTAATTATCTCTAGGTTGGATTACAGGAACTCCCTCTATTTAGGGTCTCCTCAAGAAAAGGCTACAAACTATTCACAACACTGCTGATTGTCTCCTTTTCAAAATCCCCCAGCATCGATCCACAAGGGGGGCCTTGGATGACCTTCATTGGTTACCTATAGAGCAACAAGTTCAATTTAAATCTTTGTGCATCTCCTACAGGCCTTTTTACAGGAAGGGGTCCCAAATTATTCATGCCCTGGTTGAACATTAAAACCCGGGCAGATCTCTAAGGTCTTCTACTCTTTCTCTTGCAACAGTCTCCAGTATCTCTAGAACCAGATGGGGTGGCCGCTCCTTTAAACTTCTGCTATCTAGACTGTGGAACTCCTTGCCTCACACATTGCATCAGTTGGGCTCTGAATTGTCCTTCAAGAAATCTCTAAATACATTACATTGCACAAATCTTCCTTTGCTCAGAACCTAGTTGGGCTGGCTTTTGACCTGCTGGTTTGATTCAGCACCAAGGAAGCCTCCGGGTAGCCATGCACTCTACAAATTGACTAGATTAGATCAGTTCAAATCGATTATACTAGAGTACTCCTACATATAAGGCCACAATCCTGCATCTCCCCTGCTTTAAGGGCCCTACATTGGTTACCGGTTGCCAGAAGATCCACTTACAAGCTGAGTCGTATCACCTACAAACCAATAGATGAAACAGGAGCACTTCTCATCAGGATGAAAATCACAAAATAAGTACAACAAAGAAACCTCTGCTCCAAATAGATGTGCCGCCTCAAAATCCCAGCATACAAAAACAAACCATGGGAAGTCTCTGTTCAAGCAGCCAAACTATACAATTTATTACCCCCAAACGTATGATCTACAGATGACCATCTTATCTTCAGAAGATTACTCAAGAGCTGGCTCTTCCCTACATGACCACCATATTCAAAATACAAATGTACAGCAGTAGTATGCACAAGACACCAATGCTGCCTATATGTGTGTTTATAAACATGCATTCTTTAATTATATGTATGTATTCAGATATGTGCATTTCTTTGTCAAATGCACAGAACTAAAATATATACACATTCCTATATTTATGCTTAACAAATGTCTAAATGTATATATTACTTATGGTTGAAATATATACTCGCCTTATATTTAGGTTTAAATGTATGTAGGTAATTAAGAACATGTAGCATGTAGTCAAGTTTTTAACTACATGTCTATGGGTCTCTATTTATTATGAGTATACAGAAATTATGGATGCATTTTAACTATTCAATACACTTATCACTTTTTAAAAAAAACAACCATAAACAGAAGTTGATAACACTAGTTAATGGGACTAGCAAACACAAATAATATAGATATGTATCTCTATATATATTTGTATACTTACTGGAGGAATGAAACAGAAATTCAAATATTTTGAGAAAATCATAAATAAATAATATTATATACATACATAGATGAATACATCAGTAACATTTATGGTGATGAGTGTAAGCCTATGGGTTTATGTTGCTAAAATAACATATAAATGTGTTTATAGCAATTGTATCTATAAGTGCTTAATTACTGAAATATTGGAGGACACATATACATTTTAAATAATAAAAGAAAAATTATTAAGATAAGAAATAAAACATTATTTTTAAAGCCTAATATACAAATGAATGGAAAGCCAGAGTTTGTAAATATTTATGTTTGCATGTACATATGGGACTTTTTCCAGAACAGTTTTTTATCTCCTGATTATTTTTTATATGCATATCATGATAGAATCTCTATTTATGTATACCTCTTATGTGTGGTTATGTAGCTACATATTTATATATCTTCCTTCCACTGCAGAGAAAAAAAGTTAACTACTTTCCCCAAGCCTCACCAAACCACCACTCTATGACTCATCCTATAACTCCTCCAAAATATGCCCTACCTCCACTCTCGACTGATCCCAGACCTCTTTTGCTATTATGTACTTCCATCTAACTCTTTCCAAACTCTTCTCTGTCCATCCTTTATCATATTCATAAAGCTAACTGGCTTTCTGTATCATCCCAACCCTCTTTTACTTCTATGAACTACCAAATAAACCTTTCCAAACTCTTTTCTCCTCTATCTATCCGTTATCTTATTCATCAAAGTAACAGACTCACATGCCTACCACTCCCACCACCTATATTAACAATTTATGTTTCCCTCTAATAATCCACCACTAAACCACCTTTAGGTTCTGGAGTAGCGTGCTATTCACCAAAAAGCGTTTCAACACCTTGTAAGGGCAACTCACTCTATGGCTGCACCTCAACCGAACTCATGCAAAGACTCCAGACAATCCAATACGCAGCAGCCGGACTAATACTCTACCTGCCCAAGAGAACACACATCACCCAGCAACTGAAAGATCTCCACTGGCTTCTCATCCAGAAGAGATTCCAGTTCAAGCTCCTGACCCACACATATAAAGTCCTCCACAACCAAAGACCATAATACATGAACCACCGCCTGATCTTCCACCAACCCTTCAGAAACCCCAGCTCTGCACACCGCACCCTGGTTCATACTCCACGTATCTGCTACAGTCGCTCCGGTAAAAATCATTCTACCACCTTGCTGCCAAAGCCTGGAACACGCTTCCCCTTCACCTCCGCACTTCTCCTTTGCTAAACCACTTCTGGATGGGACTAAAGACCTGGCTCTTCAAGTGATACCTGCAGCATAGAGCAACGCTATACAAATACTGCTTCATTCATTGATTGAGTGAAGATGTAGTAATGGCTACATAAATACAACTACAGTTACAATTGGGTGCGGTGACTGAGCTTTTGAGATGTTCTCATATAGAGTTTCCATTTATTTGGCACTTTACAGTGGCTTTACTGTGTCACAAGTGCAATAATAATACCACTATCTATTTTAGATGTTTGCACGTTTTACCTAAGAACCTAAATATTGTGGTTAGGAAATATTATTGTACTATATACCTATTGGATTTCTTTTGTGCTGGACATCCTATTAATTTTAACCCATCGCAATTCATTTTATTTGTGATATAGAGTCGCACTTCTACTTCTACATCCTTGAATAGAGCCACACTTCAGCATGAAAATGAACATCTATATGCAGAAGTGTAGCTTTTTTATGTATTAGATATTAAAACAGTCTAACTACAACTTTAAACAGCAACTGTGATGAAGATTCAGGTACAAAGTATATGCCTGTATTTTTGGCGTAGGAAATGTGGTACACTATTATAATACTGCGCAAAAACAGATGACAAATCTGTGACCTGACATTTATAAAGCGCCGTAGACCTTGATTCTTGAAAAAAAGACACTATATTTTATAGGCAGCATTTTGCTCTTCCCATGCGTGGCTGTAGTTTCAACATCTGCAGCTACTGGATTATACATACTGAGGACATCAGGCAATCTGGGCAGTGAGTGCAGGTGCTATGGTCTCACTTTCGACCTTGTCTTCCTTGCATTAGCAAGTAGCAGGGATGCCCCCCTCTGCTGTTTAGTATTGACTCCAAGAGCCACCTAGGTTTGGTGATGGTGTCTTTTGATGTCATCACCGCCTACCCTTTTCTCTTCATCTCTGTAAATGGGAACACATTCAGCCTGCTCTGAAAACCCATCAGTGGCTACCAGTCAAACCAGAATCAGATGCAAGGTTCAAGATTCACTGTACATCCACACAGCCTTTTTAGAAAAGCTTGTTATTTCATGGTGCACTTGTCAGAGAAACGTCAGCTCATTGGCTTCCAAGTTCCGGCATTCATTCAAATGGGCAAAAGACAAAGGCAGAACCCTGAGTACAGGTCTAAGACCTTTGAGGATTTCTTCTTGGCATCTGAACTGAATCCCCTGCATTTCAGTATACTCCTGAAAAATGAATGTCAGACTTATTTCAGATGGATGTTTCACCACTATCAGGTGTTGCTATCATCAGAACAAAATGTAGAAGAAGGCAACCCAGTAACCCCTAGTGAGCTTGAGTATCGCGATTCTGCCTAAATTACAATGAGACCATTAGCTTTCTGATGATTTACTCGATGGTGCTTGATATAAGATTTATCCCATTAACTGCTTCCGTGCTCATGACGAGCTGAGCTCGTCATGAGGCACGGTGGCCCTGTGCTCATGACAAGCTAAGCTCGTCATGACACGCGCGGCGCTCACACGCGGGGCTAATTCCCCCGCTGTGCTTGGCGTTATTTTAATAACGGGCGTGGTCATGCCAAGTTCAGCTCGTCATGAGCACAGCGCCACCGTGCAGCGTGACGAGCCAAGCTCGTCACAAGCACCGTGGCGCTGCGCACGCTCCCCCTCCCCCCAGCGCCGCGGGGGAATTAGCCCGGCGGCGAAGGTGTTAACCAACTGTGTGTGGCTCAACAAGTTTTACCCTTAATTCATTCATAAATTAGACTATACGTATTTAATTAGAAATGTACAAGCCTACTATTTACATATTTATTTTGTGTGGGTCATGTTTAAATTCCAATAGCCTGGCTCTTCGAACAGTAGCAGCTCCCCTCCCCCACCCCCCACCCAGCGCTTTGAGACCCTCATGGGTATGTAGTGCGCTTTATAAATGCTATGATTGATTGATCATGGTCCTGGGGATGGTCTTGCATACTACTGACTTTGGAGACCAAAACGTCGAAACAGAGTCCACTCTTTTTTTTAATACCACACAGGATCTTCATCCATTATTCAACTATTCTTTATATTGGACTGATATCAAAGAGTGGACTTTAAAAACAATGGCCTATGGGTTTGTAATATTGACTCTTGATTGGAGTCAGATGCACATGGTTAAAGTATGTTGGGAATCTTTCTGTTGTGCACCCTTTATCATATGTAATGATTATAGAAGTCTTCCGATAATTTGATATTTATGTATGCCTGTTTCCTTCTAATTAGGCATATGATAATTCACTGTAAATCTGTGCCTTACGTTTAACTCTAACTGTCACTGTAGGGACAGGAAATTTACCTTAAATTCAAGGAAATATATTTCTAAATTGTTCCCTTGCTAGCGATTATCAGAACATTGGCTACGTCCACCACACTACCTGACTGAATGCATTCTTCCCCTCTGTCATGTAGACATGGGCTGGACTAACATGGATATACCTCAAAGAGTCCCTGCATGCCACTTAAGTTTCATTGTCAGTCCTAAAGTAGCGGTGGGCATATAAATCAGTAATCCGTCAGTCTAGTTTCTCATGAGGGCGGGGGTACAGGACTATAATACAGAGAGAATCCTTTTTGTCCCTTACCAGCATAGTGCCTTTATTTCTTGGATACTGAGCTGCGGCAGAACTCACACTGATAAATGCAATATGGGTCAGTCGCTCAATGTAGTGCACTGAATGTGGTGTGATTGAGGGATGTGCTTCAGTCTGTAATGGAATATGTGCATGCCACAACCGGTTACATGCACCGGAATATAAAATTTGAATGGGGCAAGACTTGTGCATGCAACAAAATTGCACTCATCTATCTCATTCTCTGTACACATTCCATTTGTGAATGTGGGCATGTGCAGAATGTGCCTTTTTCTGGATTGCCAACAGTGTCCTAAGAGATGATTAGACCACTGACGGGCACAAAATGCATGGCATCCATACCAATTCTGAAAAGAAAGCATTGTGAGTCATGTCTTGCTCTCAGCAATTACACACAACTGCCTTTTAACTGCATATCAAACTATAGAATACAATTAAAATGGAAAAAAAGACTATTAGAAAATAGATTTATAATGAGGTACACTGGTGGCGTTCGACTGATTATAGCTTAAAAGAGCAGTTGCATTGAACATGAAATTGTATGTCATTCCCTTTGTGTCTCTTATTGGACTGGATTTCTTAGCATCTTCTCAAGCAAATGTAGGGCACAAGTATTTCATGGATGGAGCTTTGAAATGGTACTATGTATTTTTAACCAATTGCATCCTTGTTTGAAAACTGCAATTGTTCTTGTAAAGAAATCCTGAAAATAGTGCCTCTCCAGTATTGTTGGGTTTAATGTATGCAGTTGTATCTGATGAATCTTTTCTACAGTATTTGAATTAACGATTGAACCAAATGTTAGACATGTCCAAGATGGACGGGGCATTCAGCCAGGTTTACACCGTCACACACGTCATCACAAACCATCAAGGCAGTGGGGCTGACAGAGGTCCCCCCATGCGCAGTCAGGAGAAAAAGCAGGTAGCTGCCATGGATGGGTGAGACTCATGTATCTGTTAAGGAAAAGAGAGATATGCTTTGACTAAGCTGAATTTGGGCAAAGGTGGGAAATACAAAAATTGGAGGAAAACATGGAAGGAAAATGGAAAAAAAGGACAAGCAGACCAACCCCACATTTGCAGCGGGAGAGAGGAGGAAATATGCGACTGATTAGTGTCTCCTCCCCCAGTGAAAAAAAGGTAAAGGATCGAGGCTGAGAACCTGGTTAAAGAGATAGTTCCTTAGCAGTTTACCATGGAAGAGACAGGATGAAGGTTTATAGCTAGAAAGCAACCAGGACCCGGTGGACATATCACAGGAAAAGCTACAGCTGAATACAGGTATTCAGAAGAATGTTACCATGCTTCTCTGGTAGAAAGTGGTGAAGGCAAAAAAAGCAGATATTGAATGAACCGTATACAAAGTTTTGATATGAAGTCTGGTCTAACACATGTACCAATACCTTTAAATAAAATTGCATGCACCTTGCAGATTTTGAAGGTAAATCGGGGAAATGCAGTCTCAACCCTCTTGTAAAGTACAGTAATGTATCATTTGTCTAAAGATGTAACCATATTTGAGGGGCAAGATGGCGACCGTGGTGTGGTCTGTGTGAACAGCTCAGTCCCCCGCTCTAGGTTTTGGAAAAATAATTGGACTCTGCAGTTACTGAAAAGAACCTTTGAGAAAGACGTGTCTGACTTCCTATTGTTAGTAAACGCGGCGGCATAAAATATAAACCTACCGGAGGTGACGCCGAGTGTTTGCCGGTGTTTGGGGAGGTGCCTTGTCCGTGGACATTAGTGTACTGACCTGCAGAGGCTGCCACTACTGCGTTCGGCGTCTGGATGATTTCAGGGTTGCTGCTTTTTCGTCTGAATAGAGCCCCAGCCTGGCGGCTCCCTGCTTTCTTTTTTGGATATTACCCCGGAGTGCCTAGTGGGCGCGGAGGAGCTCAGGTAGCTGCCCATAGAAGAATGCCGCCGAAAGTGACCACCCGTAGCGGTAAAACTAAAGGACAGATAACGACAGCAGACAACATTGAAAACGCAGCAGGAGAGACAGGTGAGAGAGGGGAAAGTGGTAATTCCGTTGCTGTTGCTCCTCAGAAGCTCCTAGTTTAAATCAAAGAAAGGGGGGGAGAGATCTGAAAAAATAAATACTGCTGTGCGTATGGTAAAACAAGGGGTACAAACTCTTCCAGCCTTGTTTGAAAGACAAATTTCTAAGAACACTCAGTTACAGCCCGTATGCGCTGAGGAGGTAGCCCTGGATAATGTTGAAACTGGCAGTAAAGAAATTGGCAGTAATCCCCCCCCCCTCCCTGTGACATAGTATCAGCGGACATGGCATCTCAGTTACTGAATATTAGTTCAGAACAAGTGAAAGAGCAGGGAAAAGAAACGCTGAATTATATAAATGCAGAGAGGAGCATTCTGGGAGATGGAGTTCATGAGAGTCTGCCCATGGAAGGAGTGACCGGCAGTTTGGATAATCTTGTGTCAGAGATAGACTCATTGGTCCTAACTGAGGGGGCCTCCTCACAGGACCTGACGGGATCTCAAGAAATGGCCGATAATTTTTATTCTATGTCGGATCATTCGTCAGATGAAAGTACTAACTTAAGCAAAGACTTGATTGATTACCATGAAGAGAACAGCAGTACGGAAGATGAATTAAGGTTAAATGAGGTCTCACCAAACGCAGCATTAACCAGTATTAAAAAACCTAAAGTTGAAGAATGAGCTCTCTGGTGGTTCTATCATGGAGAACATGACAGGGGGATTAGAACCAGAATCAGAATTGCTTGAAACTCCAAGGCACGATGTAGGAGGGACTTTGGCTGAACAGAGCCCGGATCAGGAGATAACTCTGTCTACAATTTATAACACCATGATGAAGCATAGAGTTGAAATTAAGGCAGAGAATACGCGCACACAGGCGGCATGTAGTAAGGTGAAGAATGCTGTTAGACGTGTAATTAAAATCTGTTCTGATACAGCCCTTAGAGTTACGGAAGTAGAGTCCAGAATTTCTACATTAGAGGATGATTTGGCTGCTCAGAGATTGGAAATGGACTCTATTAAAGCTCATCGTGATGATTTCAGCTTTAAACTCTCTGAATTGGAGAATTAAGCACGTAGAAATAACCTACATATTTCAGGCATCCCTGAGAAAAAGGAAGAATCAGACGTCCGGAAATTTGTCTGTGAACTCTTTGCTGAGCCTTTCCCAGAGCCCATAGGTTTCCATTTACGGTTAGGAAACCTAGACAAGGAGAAGAAGATCACCCAAGAGCTATTTTAGTGCGTTTTAATAATTTTCTCGCAATAGAAGCTGTTTTTGCATTAGCTAGACCTGACAAAAAGAGACTGGGCAAAGGTTGTAATTTTTTTGTTAGACCTGATTTTTGTCAGGCAACTGTTACTAAACGTTGGCATCTTCGTCAGCTCATACCGGGCTTTCAAGGAAAAGGGGCAACTGTATATCTTCAGAATCCATCTAAGCTCAAGGTTATAGTTAGGGCCAGACTAAGTTTTTCTTTTCGGAGATTGAAGCTAAGGAATTTCTGTTGTCCCTATAGGTATAGATGATTTGAATTTCTGTATTATCATTTAGTGTATCTTTTCTGGGTGAGTAACTGCCGAGGGGAATTTGTTTATGTCTGACTTAAAATGGGAAATTTTCTTTTTCCTACCCGGCGGGGGGCGGTACTCCATATTGTCAGGGACTGACAGTCCTTGGGCCTCATCTGGTGGGTTGGGAGGGGAGGGAGGGAAGGGTAGTGGACAAGGGGTATGGGGGAGCTGTGAAGGTGGTGGGGTGTGGGTGTGTGTGGAGGGGGGGTGAAAAGTCAGTAGCAGCCAATATGTTTATGAAGGTGATTCTTTTCTTTCAGAAGGCAGTAAGTAAAGATTGGTCATATGGAAATGTCATGCGATTATGTAATTTATCTGGTATTTATTTGCCGGGTGTGTTGTTTATTTAAAAAAAAAATTAATAGGAAATTAAAGATCTGTACGCGTAATATCTGTGGGCTCAATGACGCTAAGAAAAGGGATGTTTTAGCCAAAATTGTGCAATTATCACGTATTGATGTATTATGCCTGCAAGAAACTCATATTACGTGGGCCAAGAGGGGATGTTTGAAAAATCTAGGGTTAGAACTGGTTGCTTGTTCTAAGAGAAGGGTGGCTATTCTATTGAAACGAGGCCTTGGTCAATGTTTAAAACTCGCAGAAGATAAATGGGGTCGTTGGGCAATCAGTGAACTCAAGATTGGCCAACATAAATTTACGTTATGTACTGTATACGGCCCGAATCTGGACGATGCTGAGCTAATAAATTATTTAAATACAGAATTAGCCCAATGGCCCCAACCAATAGTGATGTGCGGCGACTTTAATATTCATTTGGAGGCTAATCTGGATTTAAGAAAGAATATGTTATACACAGGTAGAAAGGAGCAGGTATTTACGGCTTTACGGGGGTTAATTTTAGATCATGGACTCCACGATGCCTGGAACCTAATTCATGCAGATAAGCCAGGCTACATTTTTTTCTAAGCCCTGCACAGCAAATTTGTTCGCTTAGATTATTTTTTTGTTTCATCGCATTTTTTAGGAATGGTTAATGTAGAGATTCTCCCTAAACTCATATCTGATTACAACCCTCTAATACTTGATCTTACGATGAGTTCTCAGCTAGAAGAGGGAAACCGGGTATGGTCTTTTGAAAGGAATTTACTATTGGACGAGGATTATTGCCAATTTATGGTTAAGGTAATACAGGAGTTTTTCAAGTTCAATAAAGGAACCGCTCCGGATAAAATAGCCTGGGATACTTTCAAATCTATAGTTAGGGGAGAAACTCTCAATTTCTCGAATGCAAAGCGTAAAAAAATGTGGCCAAAACACAGAAATGATTTTGAAATGGTTATAGTAGCAGAGTGAAAACTAGCTGATTCGATCAGACTTGGGCATGATGCAGTTGAGGCTCAAAGAGATCTTACTATTATAAAGGTTGCAGCCTATTCTAATATTGCTGATCAAATTGCATCAAAATATCTACAACATAAGGAAGAATCATATGAATTTAGTGAAAAAACGGGTAGTATATTGGCCAAAAGATTAAGGCAGAATGCAATCTTTAATGATATTCTTAAGATTACAGATTTAAATGGGGTGCTGCAAGAAACGAAAGAGGGCGTTCTAGAAGCCTTTCAAGGGTTTTACCAATCCTTATATAGTGCACCTGCCGATGAGTCATCAGGACAGGGAGAAGGAGAATATTTGGAAGATCTAGATACCACGGAACTCTTGGACGTACAAAAAACGCTACTGTCTGCACCCATAGTCAGGGAAGAAGTAGAGGTAGCCCTATTAAATTTGGCCCTTGGTAAAGCTATGGGACCCGATAATATTCCACTGGAATTCTATCGCACCTTCAGGAAAATACTTAAAAAAGAGCTAACAGAAATATGTCAACAATCCTTTTTGGGAAATCCTCCAGATTCGTGGTCAGAAGCAATTATCGTAATTTTTAAGAAAAAAGCAAAAAAAGATACTGAAATGGGGTCTTACAGACCGATCTCTCTTCTGAATACAGACAGTAATATTTATTCAAAGATAATAGCTAATAGTTTAATTGATCTTATGCCAACTCTTGTTTTTAAAAGACAACATGGGTTTATTAAGAATAGAGATACGACAGATCATGTTAAAAGAATTATCTCCATGTTGGACTGGTCACAGGGCACTAAATCCCCTGTTGCGATAGCCCTGTTAGATGCAGAAAAAGCATTTGACAGGGTTTCTTGGAGGTTTTTATGGTCAGTCCTAAAGTGGAAGGGATTCCCTTCAGAATTCATTAAGGCCATACATGCTCTATATATTCGGCCAAAAGCCTCTATCCGTATTGCGGGTAAACTCTCAAGAAACATAGCAATAACAAGGGGGACGAGACAAGGCTGTCCGAGTTCCCCCCTCCTATTTGCTCTTTATATAGAGCCCTTTTTAAACAGTTTAGAAAACAATACCGGAATCAGACACGTCTTGATACATAATAGAGCGTACAAAGTATTCGCGTATGCAGACGATATTGCAATTGCAACAACCAACATTAGTATTGCTTTACCGAGGATTGTAGAAACAGACGATAAATTTGGGAGGCACTCGGGCTATAAATTAAATGTCAGCAAGACACAATTACTTCATTCAGAAGCAGGTTGCCCAAATGATATGAATTTTGAACCAGATGCCATATATTTGGGTATTAAAATTTCAGCTAAAGTAGAGGAAATTGTTCGGCTAAATCTCGACCCAATTATAGTTTTTGCAAATAAAACACTGGAAAGGCTAAACAATCTTCATTTATCTTTATATGGGCGTAGTAATGTTTTGAAAATGCTTATCCTTCCCAAATTCTTATATTTATTTCGGATGATTCCCCTACTCATCTCAGCATCTTTTTTTTCCCGAATTGACAGAATGTGCTCCAGATTCCTTTGGAGCTATCGTCGGTCTAGGAGAGCTCTGAAATGGTGTATGTTACCCAGATCCAGAGGAGGGTGGGGGATACCCAATTTTCGTCTATATTATTGGACAGCCCTCTTGCAACATATGGGTGTCTTGCTTCTACAGGATGATCTAATTGAAGAATCTATTAGTCCGTCAATATATGAGATGATATTGGGTGAAGATGCCCGAAAATGTTTAGTGCGTATAATTGAGCCTAGTTAATATAAGAAGACAAAATTTAAAGTTATTTTGACCGCCTTTGAAATCTGGAGGAAAATAAAAAAGCAAATTGGTTTGCATTTAAATTTAAACTTCTATACTCCGTTAAATAATTGCCCTATATTACCAGATGTTTTTAGAGATGACGTTATGGCTAGATGGCACAGAGCAGGAATCTGCCAACTGGGAGATTTATTTCAGGGGAATCAAATAGCCTTGTTTCGTTTTTGCAGCAGAAATTTACTTTAGCCCGAACAGAATTTTTTAAATATCTTCAGCTCCGCAGTTTTTTTGGAACAGAAATGACTCAAAATCTAATCATATGTAATAGGGTCAAAGTTAAAGAAGCAATCCGATTAAGATCGAGAATGGGCCCTATATACCAATCAATGATTGAAAATACAGGGGATGATCTTTCGGCTTGGGAGGTAAACTGGCAAAGGAAATTAGGGGTAGATAAAATCGACATAGAGAGATCAATTGAACTATCGATAAAAGTATTATTTAGTGGCCCGCTAAAAAGCCAACATTTTATGTCTATTTTTGATTTGTATTATACTCCCGCGAAATTAGCAGAGTGGAATTCTATAATGGGGAATAAATGTAATCGATGTGGACTAATTGCCGCAGATGCGGCCCATATGTTTTTTCAGTGTCCCAAATTAAGTCAGTTTATTAAAGACGTGGAATATTTTCTGAATGTTAGTTTAGGTATTCGATTGTAAATATCTGCGGAATTGGTGATTCTGGGTATACAAGAAGATATGGATAGAGCAAAAACTGAAGCTGAGGAAGGGTCTGTTTTTATTTGTATGTCAATCTTTTGATTATGTATTACATCTCAATGGCTTGACGTAGATCAACCAGTTTTCATAATTGACAATCTAAACTACTGTCTGTATATCATTTGGAGACTGCGGTTTTCAAATCTAAAGGCAGGAGAAGAAAATTAATCGGTTCGAAACTGTGGTCACCTTTGTCTAACCGGCTATGAATGTATGAATTTATGATGTATTGTATTCTATTGTATTTAGAAGATTTTCTTTTCATCTTGGTTGTTTGCTGACACAAAATTTAATAAAGAAAAAAAAAGATGTAACCATATTTGAAATATGTTTTTTTTCTTCAATTTTGCAGATGGAAGTATGCACAGTGTATGCCTGTGTGAAAAGCAATGCAACTCAATTTGCAACTTTGGAAGATGAACCTTATGAGATATTGGCTCCCAGCATTGATGTAATCAGTTCACGGTATGTACGCTCTATTTTCACAGAGGCAATAAACTTTTAATATGAACCCGAGATACTATATTCGGCTTCCAATTTTTGCTCTAGCACCTTTTTGAGGCTATTGCTATTAAATGGATGTTGCTCACCAATTGATATTTGAATATTTTGAGGAAAACACAGAGGGAAAAAGGTCTTTCGGCACATACATAATGCACCTTAGAGAATGGCGTATCTGCACTTCAGTATCTAACAGCCCTTACTGGTACAGCTCCTGCAATTTGCAGAATGTATTATTGACCCACGCATAAGACTAGGAAACCTGAGATGTTTAAATGCAAATTTCTGACTTTTCCCACCCAGTGTAAATTAAAAGATAATTGCACAAGGTGAAACACTCCTCTCCTGTGGCAAGTGTGGCATCATAACATTTTGATTGCGTGGCTCCCATTAAAACAACCGGAAATTATGTGCTTTGTGTGCTGTATATATTTTATCCCAGCAGAAAAGGTTGCATAATTCAAAGTATCTGATGCCTGAATTCTGTTTTGAATTAATACAGAAAAATATGTAGCTCTTAGTGTATCACTAGGTTAAGTTAATCAAGAAACATAAGTCATATCCACTTTTAGGCTTTAATTCATGTTTAGAAAGGAGTAGATAAATCATGTTTTCATATCTTTGGAATGCTAATGATATATCCTCTGTTGTGGTAAAGCATGATTTTACAATACTATTTTAGAAACGTCACTTTATAGAAAATAGACTTTTCGCTGCTCTTAACTTAGCTCTTTGTGCTTGCAGCCTGTCTCCAATACACATCTGGGCTGGGTGACAGTTGCACTTTAGCCACAAATGCAAGAAGAGTGCGTGTGATAGAGGACTCATTTGCATTCCTCTTCATTCTGATAGCCTTCCTGGGGAGGAAGGGGGAAAAGGAGCTGACACATCTGAATAGACTGTGTCCTGTCCCTCACACAAAAGACAGATTACCCCCCAAGGATAGCCTGACAGACAGGGCTGGGATGAAATGGGACCTTGCACTCCAAGGAGCTGCTTTGAAGTCACCCCCACTTCAAATGCACATTTGGGTATAAATAATGGGGCTCTGCCAGGAGTAAGGACTGCTGTGCTGCAAGGATTGCCACTTTGCTTGACTTACTTTTATGAGGAACTGCGTCATTGCTGTGCTGAGCTGCCACTGCTGCCTGCTGATCTCTGCTCTGCTGAAGGCAAGGACTGGACCCATCTTATTTGAACTTAGAGGGACTCCAAGGGCTTACTGGCATGCCTCCTGTTTTCTGAAGTATCAGGGTCATCAACGACTTCCTACAAATCTGCTCTTGCTGCTGGACTCTGCCATCTGTGATTCATACCCTTGCCTGAGGTGTCCCTCCCCTCCAGTCCTGGGCCTCAGAAGTGGGTACTTGTACCTTTTACTACATCGATGTCGATGCAGTGGTGACTTTGCGCTGACAGGAACAGACGCATTGCTATCAGCGATGAAGCTGCGACCACTCAACAGGCATTCTATAGCGGGCGTGGCTCAATGACCACAGACAGCGTGTCTCAACGATGATGCAGTGTGTGTATCATACAGGGGTTCACCGACTAAGCTTCCACCGATGATGCGGATTGGCACTGATACTCGCCTCCTTCCATGGGATCAACGACAACGTGGTGCCTCCTCAACTCCTCGCCGCTTTGCTCCATCCAAGTTACTTTGTCAATGGGACACGTCTGTGTCCTTTAACCAGCCTACCCTCCAATTTTGGATTTATCCCGATCTAGTGCAACACCAAGAAACTTTTTAGTGCTAATAACTTCAAAGCACTATTTTGGGTTTATTCTTTAAACATTCACAACTCTGGTTCTACTCATTGGATTTTTGTCACTTTGGTTTTGATTTTCTTATATATTTTTGTAAACCTGTGTGGAGTCTTTTTATGGTGTGTGGGTGTGTTGCACAAATACTTTACACAGGACCTGTTAAGTTAAGCCTGCCTGCTCTGTACCAAGTTACCAGAGGGTGAGCACAGTTCAATTTAAAGTGTGTTTTTTAGCTTACCCTGAGTAGAGTGGTGGTTTCTGCATGGACAGTGTGCATACCTCTGCCAACCAGAAACCCCATTTCTAAAAGCATTTAATTATTTATAACGTTTTATAATCATATCATATATGTTTTTGCAAAAACCTTAAGACCTGGCTATTCAACCAGTAACTCCGGTCTTTCTGTTGCTTCGGTCCTTGGCGCCGGGAAACCTCCGGGTAGCTGTGCACCCTACACATTTAATTTAATAATAATTAATAATAATATATAGCACAAACATGAAACTTGCGGGTATCAGAGCACTTTACAATATTCAAGGTAACATGTATAAATATACAACCTCATCCAGGAGTGATAAGGTATGGGAGAATATCCTAGATAGAAAACAACAGGTTTTCTTTTTCAAAAATCGTGATGGGTTCAGGAGTATAGAGCTAATGCCTCTAGATGCTCTGCTGCCACCAGACAGCTCTAGTTTTTGTGCAAGGTATCTTGGAATGTTGAAATGGAGGGCTTTATAGGTCATGCAGGCAATGTCAAATGAATCCTTGCCTCGTATAGAAGCCAGTTAAGAGATGTCAGGTCAGGAGTGAGTTGATTGTTTCTTTTTTGAACCTGTAATGAGCCTAGCAGCAGAGTTGAGTCGCGGCCTTAGGTGGCGCCTGCTTAGCTCTGGGTGGGCCACAAAGGATTGCACTCCCATAGTCCAACTTTAGAATCATTAGAGCTTGAACAGCAGACTTGAGGTCATCTGGGGGAAGGAAGGGTTTTATTTTTCTGAAGATGCTCATGTGGAAGTTGTGTGCTCCTGCATGTTCAGATTCTTGTCCAGCGAAATTCTCAGAGATCTTGTTGACTCTATAATGTGAGGAATGTAATTCAGTGCTGTTAGTTGTTTCATCTATTCTGTGATGTCTGGTGAGTGTTTGGGTGGGGCAATTAGGAGGAATTCTGTTTTTAAAGCGTTTAGTTTGAGGTGGCTACCAGTCAGCCAGTTTTGTGTTTTTGTAGGGTTGAGTTTAGAGATCTCCTATTTTTGGGGGAAGACATTTTTAAGCACAGTTGGGTGTCATCTGCGTACATGTGATAGTGGATGTTAGATAAATTCAACAATTCTATTAGAGGTTCCATGAATAGGTTAACAAGCATGGGTGAGAGCGAAGACCTCTGAGGGACCCCTGATGTGACGTGTGTGGGGTGAGATAGGGACATATTGACCTTGATTCTTTGGGTTCTGTTCTGGAGAAAAGAGGCACAACAATTAAGAACAGTCCCTGATATCCTCATCCTTCAATTAAGTAGGTCTAAAAGGCTGTCATGCTTGACAGTATTGAATGCTGATGAGAGGTCAAAAAGGATAAGAAGCCAGGATTCATTCTGGTCCAGCATTTTTAGCACATCATCAACAGTGAGTGTGAGCATCGATTCGGTTCTGTGGCCATAACGTAAGCCAGATTGGAATTAATCTAAGAGACTGAATTGGTCAGTGTGGTTGCACAAGTGAACATGAACATATTTCTCAAGGAGCTTTGCTCATCCTGGAATCGTAGAGATTGGGCTGATGTTGTGTGGGTCTGAGAAGTCCACCGTTGTTTTTTTTAAATGGGGGTAACCTGCCCCACATTAAGGCACTCAGGGATCGATCTTTGAGGTAATGAGCCATTGAATATTATAGTCCAGAGAAGGAGGAAGGACATTTTGATCTCACTAAAGATGATCGTTGGTAGAGGGTCGCTGAAGTGGTTTGCGGATCTTAGTGTTGTAAGGATTTTGAGGATGGCACTTTCATCAAAAGGTTTGGATATGGTGCATACACCATTATTTTCTTGAGGTGTGAGCTGGGATACCCGGTGTCTCAACAATCAGGGGTGCAGGGGTGCTACAATGAGGACTGAGAGTAAGATGCTCTGTAGCTGACCCCAGGTCATTTTCATTTTTTGTCTTTTCCATGAAGGAGGCAAAATCCTTGCAATTTGGTTGTGGCTTGGAACCTGTGGGGGGAGAGTAAGGTTGCTTATTGGACTGTGATTTGACCAGTTTCAACTGTTTTTTGTACAATTTTTAGCTTTGCCTAGTTGCCTTCTAATGGAGTTCGCTTTTGAGCTTCTATTTTATTTGTTGTAGATGCTCCTCAGGGATCTCATGAGTTTAAGGTTTTCGAGGACGGTGATGATCTCCATGCTCATTCAGCTAGTCTAAGCTTACGCCTTTCTGTGTTACGGCTGCCCTTGAACTAAGGATTGGAGTCTTTGATAGACATTCTTTTTAGCTGCAGGGGTGCTATTGAGTCTAGAATGTTCAACATGGTTTTGTAATGGTTTCTGAGGTGATGGACATCAGGAGGTTGTTGCTAAGGCATTTCAGATCATTCCAGTTGATACTCTGCATGATGCTTTTTTGGGTTTCTTTGGTTGACCCTTTCTTGTCTTAACTGATTCCGCGATGAGGAAGGTGCTGCAGTGATGATCAGTCCAGTCACAAGGGATGATAGATTACAGTTGGATGCTTTTATTCTTGGCAGTGATAGGTTCCAGGGTAGCATCCAGGGTATGTGTAGGACTGTCGCAGAATTGGGCCAGGTTGCGGTCAGCTAGGAATGTTTTTTGGCTGTTGACTGCTTGGTCTTTAGGGTAATTCCAGTGGAGGTTGAAATGATCTGAGGGATATGTGGGTGTCTTGTTGTCCTGTGCTAGATGAGATGGTTAATATCTAGGGTGTGGTTTAGTCTATTTCTTTCAGGCATCATGTTGATCCCCCTGTTGTTCACCAACTCTGAGGTGACGCTTATAAGGCTTTTTATATTTCCCTTAGGTGGTTTTAGGTACTGAGTCATCACGCTAAGTCTAACTTCTAGAGATGTGTTAGAAGAACAGGTGGGCAACGCTTGAGTCCCTAAGCTAGGTATTGGGGGAGGTGCTCATGCCTGTAGTATTAGTCTGCATCTGGCCTGGGAGAGCCAGCGGAGTGGAAGTTCGGTTGTAGATGGATTGGGGTGTGAGGCATTGTGACAGAGAACAGGTGAGCTGGTTGAGTTGGAGCTCTTGGTCTTCTGGTGTCTATTCATAGTAGGGTTAAAAGGTATCGCAGGACCAATTGTTTGGGTCATGCTTACTGCCTTGGGTGCATTCGCAGTATCCCCCGTTTTTTTGTATTTAGCCGCCAAGGGGATAGTAAAGGTGTAAAGGTTCTTTTGGTGGGTCGTGTATCTCCGATCGTTCCTATCGAGGTCTAATGAGGGCTTATTCTAGCGTGTTGATTCAGGGGTAATGTTTGTCCTTTCATATAGGAGATTTAGACATGCTGAGAAATATTGTGCGATAGTGAGACCTAGTTACTTGTTCAGAGCCTCAGTCAGAATCAAGTGATCCAAAAAGTATAATGTTTTGAGGAACGGGAAAAATTCACTATTTTCCTAAAAGTTTAACACAGTAATATAATTTAAGACACATCATTGCTTATATACCTAGGTTACACAATGGTGATTCGCATCAGCCACCACACGCAGTGGGGCAAAAAAATATTGGTGATTTTAATTTGATGAATACATTTGAGACTTTCAGTAAAAGATCTATCTACACTGCTCTGCCAATGGTCTAGAGCACTGTGCCTGTTTATCAAAATAAATGAAATGTTTACAATGTGAAAATAATTGAATGTTTCACTTAAATCAAACTGTTCCCAAGCAGATATTAGAGAGGTACTTCCCAAAGTTTTTTTATCGTTCTGACCCATGTACAACCTAATATCAGTGTATATTCTACAACAAATATAAAGAGCATGATTTACTAAGATTTGTGAAAATTGTACCCCTCTCAACAGACAATTGATTGACACTCTCAGTTCTTTGGTTACTCTCCACAGTGATGTCAGTATCTGTAATCTTTGTTGCAGCAACTGCAACAACATGCAGGTGTCCTCCACTGAATATTTTGCAGTCTCAGTTATCCTCATTGGCATCAGACATTCACTTTGGGATACCAGGTAAACATAATCCTCCGTGTTATAGGATGGCTCCGCCTCATGAACACCATAGATCACGGGGAGGGGCGAGAGTTTGTCAACAGTATTTGCTAATCCAGCCATGTGTTACTGTTAAAATTTACCTCTGGAGAAAAGGTCCTATTTCCCTGTCCTCGGCAGTTACTGTTCATTAGTGGCACGAAATAGTGAAACACGAAGTTTGTGGGCAGTCACTACTCTGAACTCACAGAAAAATAACTACAAATGAAATCAAGCACATCTCCATTTTATTGGCTGGCCCATCCCTCTGTTTGCTAGTTCTTCTCTGCATGACTTTGCTATGAAGACCTTGCAAAACCTTGGATTAGGTATTAAGGGTCCACATTAATTCACCATTCATAAAAAACTTTGCACTTCCGCCACATTTTGGTGAGATGGCAATCGGCACAAATAATCAGTGCAGAACTGAGAAACACTGATACCTTCGTTGAAGAATACATCTACAAAGATTTGTATACGTTCATTCAGGAATTCACACATTTCTTAGTGCAATGTTAGGCTTGAATCTAATAGTCGTTGCTGCGAGGCATCCAGATAACTATGATCCTCCACTAAATTGGAAGCATATATCAGAATGTTGCCGCTTATATTCAAGATGTCTTCCAACCCCCAACAGTGTTTCACAGATTGCACGGTGAAACACTTCAGCAGACAGCAAAGGTTAGTCTCTAGTAACACTTAGCATCATGTGAGTCAAAAATATTGTGCTGTATCTGCTTGACTTATCAAGCATCAGCTGGGGATAACCAGAGTTGAGATCTACCTAAGGGAACCATTTAGCACCACTAAGACCCGCAACGATGTCATTACAGCATTCTGCAGGCTCATGTCTGTGCAAATGTGAACTGCATCTAGTTGCCTAGGGCTGGTCACTTCCACCGTGAGTGACAACGTGGACGCAGAACTGATTACTGTTCCTATCACATGCATTTTTTGAAGGCTCTTCAGTTTTGCTTCTGCCTGTGGACATAGATGGAATTTGCTTATCATGTGCCTAAGTACAACGGGTCACCCTGATCTGTCTGTATACCTACACAAGCCCCACTTTCAAGCACCACCAGGCATCACAACAGACTGTTCTTTCCCAAATGTGATCATTGTTAGCAAATACAAATGAGACCCAAGTCCTCAGCTACATCACAGCTTAGCAGAGTGTGAATAACACTTTTAGTCTGAAAGATTTTGGCTAAATGAATTCTATCTCATGTGGCATGTTAGTTTCAAAGGTCCTTGCTAGTGGTAATAGTTCCATGCCTCTGTTGCTCGCATATGATTTTACTTTAAATAAATTAAAAGACAAGAGTCGTTTGCCAAAACAGGATCAAGTTAGTCTTATTAAACAGCAGCCAGGAGAGTCTCGACAGAGTGCCTCTGTGGAAAATCTCACTTTGTATAAATTACAGCTGACAATTTATACTTCTCATGAGGTACAATCAAACCATACTGCATTCTTCAAAAAACATCTCAGTCATAAATTAAGAAGTTTGGGCATCTGATAAGGACACAGATGGCTCCCGACCTCTGAGAGAGGTAGTGTGGGACAGTGTGTGTGTCCAGATGTCCAGTGTGGGGAGCGTGTGATCACTACGTGTGGTGTGCAAGTCGTGTTCTGATTGGCTGAGTGTTCCTACCTACATGTGGCATCTAGATTTGTGGTATTTTGTGGAACGCGCACCTTTGGCCAAACGTGTTTTATTGGGACCAATTTCCACATATCCCTGATTCGGTGTTGATGGTAAGGTCACATTGGTTGAATCTGAAGCAATGATACAAGTTCATTGGTACTTCTGAAAATAATATGGCAGTCATTGATATCATTCTTATTGACATTCTCAACCTTATGTGTACAGTTGTCAAAACATACCTCGACATTCGCTTTACTGATAATAACATAGTTAGGCGTGCCTAGATCGTGACATACATCGACATTGTTTCTACTCGTAACAATATTTTTATGGATGCATGGATTATCGTATACCATAACATTGTTAATGCTGGTATTGGCACTGTTGTGCGGGCATAGGTTATGGCATAAATTTACATTGCATTTATGGGTATTGACATTGCCATGCGGGCACAGGTTATGGAATACGTTGACATTGTATTTATTGGTATTGCCATTGTCGGGCCTGCACTTATCATGGTATTCATTGGCATCGTATTCACCCATTCCAACATCTCATTGGCAAAAATGCATATTTAGTCAATGTTAGTTTTGGTCTTGGTTTGTCGATTTGGAGCAATTGATGTGCATTATATTAAACAATGCCCCTGAATCAATCGGAGAAGTGCATCTTATTGTCTGCAAACTGCATTTTGGCTGTTGTTTCCTCTCTCTAGATGATTCATTGACAAACAATATTAGAAATATCTCAAGCTCCTATTTACTCTTGTGTGTAGGACATTGTCTCTGTTGGGAGACCCATACCATTCACCACTTTTTCATGACATTGCTTTCAACTTGTTGAAGTTTGCTTCTAAGGCATTCACTGTCACATCGTACTTAGGGGTGGGCGGTAGGCTCAGCACCACTGGCAGAGTTTTTGGCACTCTGCTTGGAGCGTGGAGTTCCTCAAAAGTTCCGCCTCCTCTGCATAGCGTAGTTTGATGGCCCTATCAGTATACCGATCATACTCATTTTGATGTAGAAGGACCCTTCCCCTGGTCTGGTACTGATAATATCACACACTGGATACTGGTTTATTGCTTTTTTCTCTCCTAAACATGCTAAAAGACAGCACTTGCGACCTGATATGAGGGGATACAAGATGGGTGCATCTCAACTTTGCGCTATTGCACCTTCCCCTTTGAGTTTCTGCAGGGCAATGGCTGAAGACTGCAGTCAGGTGATTGACGTGTGGCAGGGTCCGTTAGTCTTGAGAAGCAGGACTTGCCTGCTCTCTAGGCACCAAATCATGGAAGTGGCCAGAACTGTGCTATGCTGCGTCTCCTTGTCTACCTGTCTCTTGCTGTAGCTTAGCCTGTGCTCACCCAATAGCCCCCCAGTGGAGCCCACCGCCCTGCACGAGCAGGGTTACAGCATCCTGGCCTTGCTAGTCCAGGTCCTATTGGACAGGCCTGGCTAGAGGAACACGGTGTCCCAACTGAGGCTGCCCAGGTCCATGCCATGGGGCTGCACTACATGAAGAGGCTCTACAAGACATCGACAACCGGAAGCACATGAGTTGCCACATCAGTTCAGCACAGTGCAGCTCTTAACTCCTCATGTCACATGCCACCTGGTCGAGGCTGGCGACAGGAATGCACCAACTCACCGCCTCATTGGCTCACAAGTTCTTGCTGCCTTGAAGCACTACAAAAAAAGTTATGCTGCCTGACTCGCAGTCGCTGCCTCAATGTCCAGCAGGTAAGTGAAGATACCCTCCTACTGATAAGAGCATGTTTTCACTCACCAGATTTTCCAAGATGGCAGCTCATTAGCAAAGCAGCCTTCAAACATGTTCCTAAAACCATTTTCTGTGTTTTTGACTTGGTGCCTGTGCACATGCGTGATGTCCTCTTTTATTCCGGAGACAAGAGGCAGAGCTGTGCAGCTGTAGGGCAAGCCAGAGGGAGTGAGCTTCAGTGGACTCAGTTAGTCAGGCCCTGTGATGTTGCTGCCTTGGTGGTCTGGGGGACCTAGTGGAGTTGTGGTCGCTGGGGTGAGGGAAGCGCCACCAGTAGTAGTATTCTCTTGGCTGGAGATTATTGTAACTATGTTGGTAGCACTCCCCAGCTTGATAGTACTGTCAGTGCTGCAGTTCAAGTGGGAGGTGCTGTTTCCTTGGCATGCCTGACATTGGGAGGAGGCCAAGCGGTGCTCCTCCTGCATGCAGAATTTGGCAGAGTTGTCTGGTAACTCCACGGAATTCCCCGGCGTGCAACTCTGCTCAGGCCTAAATGTAGTTGGATCACCCTGTGTGTTGGGCAAATTCCTAAACAGTTTGAAGATCTGCTCGCCAGCGTAGTTAGTAGTGTCAAGCGTTTGGCTCTTGGATCTGTTTCCCTGTTCATAACAATTGAGATGTTGAAACGACTCATCTACACATCCTATCTAGGTATCATTATAGGTAGTGCCAACAGGTTACTAAAAAGCTGCAATGTACACAGCATTGCACAATAATCGGTGCCGGGTTCAGGATTCGTGGCAAGCTGCATCGGTGCAGGAGGAGCTCAGCATGGTTGAAGGGCAGTACTGCTTACGGCACTGCCATCAGCGTTTGTTTTAAATAAAAATGGGCAATAGCTAAAGGCATTTGCTTGCTAGCATGCATCTCACTAGAGCATGCCATGTAGAGTTTATGCCTTATCTGCTGTCTGTGTTATACAGCTCGGTAGGTAAATTCACTTTTCTTATTAATGAATTGTTATACGGATACTTACTTCATCATCAGAAAAAAGCGAGACATGTTTCTTTTGCTTTTGCTGTCAGAGCCTTCTGATTCTAGCAGGCTGAATTCTGCAACCGATTTAGTGGGTCATGACTACTCATTGAGTTACTCTGAGGCTGAGCTGATGCACAAATGTGTCTCCTAAACATCTGTACTTTTCTTTCTGCATTCACTTGAATTGCGGTTTTGCCCTCTGCTGGCTTTTTATTTCCAAAGTACAGAGAGCAGCTTTGTGTGGGGGTAATAAACAGAGCATACTCTCAACACCAGCCTGGGGAATCAATGCAGAACATCACTCTATACCAGCACCCACCAGGTGGAGGCACGTACTGCATTTACAGCCTCATCGCCAATGCAATGGGTCCACTAGGATCCTCTTAAGATTACACAACTCCCTCTCTAGTTGATCATGGGACTGGGCTTATGTGCACCAGGTCACTGTTGTCTTCACGATGGCATGCCTGTTATCACCATATATGCATCTGAATACCCACAAGAGTGCCAGACTAACTGCTCTGGCAGAGCATTGCATTGACAATTTGCTGATATTTCAAAGTTATCTGCAAGTCGGCTGCACAAAGGCTTAAAGAGTACTTTCTCCTGCAGGATTGCTTTTGTGGCATCCCCTCAAGACTTACGCCATCCTCCAACCTGCTGGTAAATCCCCTGACACCCCAAACTCCCAGTCCCCTGTTGGGATGCAGACCTTCTAACGGCATTCCCTTCTCCACCATGTCCCATCCAGAGACATCATTCAGGAGGGAGGTGTATGGTTTGGTTGCCCATGAGCAGTTGAAAATTGGAAAACATTGGCTACTACACAAAGCTAAAATGTTCCAATTTTTGCCAACTACACATGCACAGTATGACACTCTCCACTCCTAAATTGTGCGGGGTGTTTTATGATTCGGGCCCATGATACTCAATCTCTTCTCCAACCAAGTGAAGACAGTTAGTAAATTATTTAGATTGTCAGCCAGGTCCACCTCTTTAAATCATAAGGTAGAGTAGGAGCACTTCTCAGCAGTGGTGCAATGTTTTTGGGATGAAATTGGAATTATTTTAGTACAACCAGGTACTCCACGGCAGTGAGTACCCTCACTTCTCTATTTCCATATCAAGCAATGTTGAAGGGACATCCAAAGTGGAAACACGGATTACTAAAATTACATTTATTCTTTCCAAGTCTTTTGTCGTTCGAAATCTGGGAGCCAATTCTTTTTATACTTGAATAATTTATAGTCAGTGTGTTGCCTAATTACTTAAAGATCCTTTAAATGCAGCACTTTCAGTCCCACAAATGGTGTGCAACATATTGTGCTGGAATGATTTTGCGATAAGAACACCAATTACTATTCCCTGATGTCCTTGGACTTGTCTGGTTTGACTAAACAGCAAACGACTATGCATGTTGCTGCTTTCCCAGAAAGCACAGACAATATATGTAAAGATGTATGCACTGAGAAACATGAGAAATGCCTTGGCCTTTGACTCTCTGCTTAGCTAGAAACACTTCCTACACTTCCTTTCCCTACATGTCATATTATCATCAGCCTTTCTTATATCCCAAAAGAATACTAACTGCTGATCGATTGCCCTGACATGTCTGGCCATGGCCTACACGTGCCCTGGGTAGTTCATTTATTTGCCATGGTGGATTTGCTAGAGTGGAATTTAATCAATAGCTAATTCATTAATTCTGCTCCTGGAGTATGCTGGGACTGTGCAATATAAAACTGGCTGCCTGCCTTTTGCTTTGATTGAAATATGACAAACACTTCTGCTGATAGCTTTAGGAGGCTCTGGGTTGAATAATAATTTGATTATTTTGTTCTCAGCAAATGAAGAACTTGTAAAAAAACAGCTTTATGCAAACAAAAACGCTTCTTTTCGCGAGCTGCCAACAGCCTAAGCCTATAATTTGAAGTATGCTTGGCAGGGCTACGATTTCATGTTCATTCACTAACACCTAACTAAACTATACCTATCTGTGAATATGCTTTACTTTCCAGTATATTGTTTTTATATTAAGTGCATTATTATCTTGATAGATTATGGCTCTACCTTTGATGGAACAGAAATAATTTCTGATTTACAGAACATATTTACACTTTTTTCTAAATCCTCAGTGCAATAAGAGCTTGCAGTTCCTCAGAAAACAACAAATGTTCCAGGGTAAATATTGATATTAAAATAGTGTTTCATTATGTAGCATAAACCAAAAATGTAATGTTTAACACACATTCCTGGAGGATCCGATAATCTGTGCCCATGTTTTTTTTTAAAAAGTGGCTCCCGGGGTGGACTAGGACCCAGGGGTCAGCAACATTTCTTTTTGGGTGAGGAGGCATGAATCCTTCTTCTCCAAGCCAAGTTTGGCCCTGGGGACCCAATCCGCCAGGACACATCTGTTTTTCAGTGGAGAGGGGGGTCTGTGGCCTCCCTCTCCAAGCTGTGGTATCCCAATCCTGCTCCCCTATATGTTTTATTAACCTTTTTTTCAGGACATGGGACTGAGTCACAGCTACTGCCCAAACGCCTGAATATATTTTCATCAAATTTGGCAAAAAGCTAGATCCTGGTCCAGAAAGTGGCTTTCGTAATCTGATATCATTCTGTTCTGTAGTTTTTAAGCACTTTATGCTAAAAAACGTTGTATGTATCATGCTGTGAAGGATCCATGGACCCAACAGATCTCATACTGAGGTGTTTATTGGCTGCCACCTTATTAACAATGGCATGGCGGTAGCCTTCTTAGGATGCAAGACTCTGCTTGAGTCCTACAAAAAATGGTTAAAAAAAAAAGACATAGGCAGGAAAGTTAGCGATGCCTTGACCCCCTAGGCCTGGTAGGGGCCTAGAGGAACCCCATCTGGGCCCAAAAACATTTCTTTAAAAAATGTTGCCACAAATTCATGAAATATCCACTAATCTGCAGCAAAATTAAAAACTAAAATATCACCCCCTCGTAGTGGGCCACGGTCTGGGGGTGGTACAATGCTTCATTTAGGAGAGGGCTATAGGAGAGATCCCCAAGCAGGGATCCACCCGCTAGCTACCAGAGATTGGGGGCGACCCCTTAGGCAAGGGCTTGTGCTCTCCACAGCCAGAAAGCCCACTAGATTCCAGGGACAGCATTTTGTTTTTAAATATAGAGGTGAGGCTGCCCACCATGGGCATGGCCATGCCCCCACCCCAATTAAGTGGGGCATCAGACTTTCAGCTCCCCTGGGGGCGGATAGGGTAATGGCCCCCAATCTTCACCCTAGGGGCAGAAAGCCAACTAGATGCCAGCAAAAACTTTTTTTTATAAAATATAGGGGTGATGGCTGCCTGCCATGGGCATGGCCATGACCACGGCAAAACAAAATTGGGTATCAGGCTTTCTGCCCCCCTGGGGGACAGCTGTGGTTATTCCCCCCAATTAAAAGCCCAGTAAACATCCGGAAAAAGCGCTTGTTTTTTTTAAAAATATAAGGGTGTTGCTGCTTACCATTGGCATGGCCATGCCTCCTCCCCAGCTAAAAGTGGTATCAGTCTTTATGCCCCATGGGGGGTGGATGGCGGTTATTACCTCATACATGCCCTCCCGTGGGGGGCAGTAAGCCCACTAGGCATCAGGGACAGCTTTTCTTAAACCAATATAGGGGTTTGGGCTGCCCATCATAGGCATGGCAATGTCCCAACACCAGAACAGAGAAGACAGTCTACCCTCCTGGGGGCTAGATGGGGGTGATTACCCCAACTTACCCCAAGGGGATAGGGGGGGCAGAAAGCCCACTAGACACCAGGTATTTTTTTCAAAAAGTATTATAAGGGTGGGGGCTGCCCACCATGGGCATAGCCTTTCCTTCAAACCTGGTCAGAAAATCTTTCTACCCTCTCTAGGGGCTGATGGGAGTGATTATACTGGCCTATAAAAATGCTGTACCGCTTTTTTGGTTGGGCCTAGTACCAGCAACAGGAATAGAACAAACTGGCATCAATGGGAGTCCCCTCACAAGGTCTTCCATTGACCTTGGTCTGATCTGTTCCTGTCGCAGGCACTAGGCCCAGCCATACAAGTGGTGCAGCGTTTTCTATTTGCACAAGTGGGGCAACTCTGGATGGTGTGAATTTTCTGGGTTCAACGGATTCCAGAACTTTCCATTACAAAACAAATTACGGGAAATATGTTATTTCCGGTAAAGTTTGAGATTTGCAGGGCACTGTGAGTAAGAAACTCTCATGGGATCCATGCAAGACACACCACTCTGATTGCCTAGTTTTCAAAAATGTCTGTGGTTTGTAGGTTTGCATGGGTGGTGCCACAACACGACTCCCAATACCACAGCTACCCCTATTGCTTGTCCATTATTACAGTGCTGTAGGGCCTTTTGTGTCATATTCTTCTGGGCCATCCACACAAGCTGGGTACAGTTCTTATCGAGGGACGTGTGGAAACTCAGGGTGGTAAGTAAGCATGAGCGCAAAATCCGCTCCGATCGCGGATTTTGCGGATTTTCGGCAAATCCGCGATCCGCGAACTCTCGCGGATTTGCCGAAAATCCGCAATCCGCGATCGGAGCGGATTTTGCGGTCAAAAGTTCAAGCGCGCCTAATTAACGATGGCGCCGGCAAGCTGCCAGCGCCATCCTGCAATAGCTACTTAATTAGCTTCACCAGGAAGCTCTAACAGATAAAATACAGCAGGGGCTCGAGCGCCTGCTTTATTTTAGCAGTTGGAGCTTCCTGTTGAAGCTAATTAAGTAACTTTTGCAGGATGGCGCCGGCAGCTTGCCGGCGCCATCGTAAATTATTTACAGGGGGAAAACGGTGGCACACGTATTTATTTATTGTGTATTACCCTCAAGAGATTTGGAATATATACGTTAAAAGGCATTTTTGCGGTATTTATTTTGGCTTTGCATTTGACGGAAGTGCTTTGAGGTTTAGGGAATTTTCTCGAAAACGGTAAGATTCCCCTTCAGCACAGTCGGATTCTGTATAATTCCCCCTTAAAAAACATCATACCGTTTCCAAAGGGATTTCAGTTTTGACATAAGCTTCTCAGTTGGCATTTTAATTTCCACTCATCAAGCTTTTTATTCCTCGCATCATTGAGCAGCAGCCCTTCCAGTAATGTAGAAAGAGCACCGAACAGCAGCAAACTTAACTCCCTCCCCTACGAAAATCCGCTGTGATGCTGGCCAGAGGCATTTGCATCTTTGACTTTCACGAGCGCAATCCCCCGTGCTGTTCCTGTGACCAGGGGCTTCTGTCTCTTAATCTGCTGCTCTGATCGGTCTCTGACCTTTTATACACACAAGCGGCATGTGCGCTCGCGTGGAAGCCCCGTCCGTTTGGCCCCGCCCACACGCTCGAGGAAGCCCCGCCCCCAAATCCGCAAATCCGCTTAATCCGCGGATTTTGCGGATCCACGATCCGTGAATCCGCTGAATCCGCGAATCGTGGATCCGCAAAATCCGCCCATGCTTAGTGGTAAGAAGTTTGTGGCTCCCCGCAGATTCCAGAACTTTCTGTCACCGAAATGTGAAGAAAATATGCGCTGTTTACCAAAGTTTGACATTTGCAAGGGCTTCGGAGAAAAATGATCTCGGGAAAGCCACACCAGTTATGCTCCACTGGACTCCCCTAGTTGTTCATTTTTCAAAAATGTGCAAGTTTCCTAGGTTTCCCCCGGTGCCGGGTGAGCTAGGGCCCAAAATCCACATCTAACTACTTTACAAAAAAAGAGCCAGTTTCGAGTGGAGAAATGTGATGGATCCATGTTGTGTTTTGGCCTGCTTACTGTCGTTAGTCCTACCCACAAAAGTGAAGTACAATTTTTTGGGGGAGTCTTGGGGAAATGCTGGGTGAAAGGAAGATTGTGACACCTCGCAGATTCCAGAACTTTCCATCACAGATAGGTGAGGATAATGTGTTTTTTAGTCGAGGGTTAAGGTTTTGAAGGTATTCTGGGTAAAAAAAACCTGGTGAGAGCCATACAAGTCCCCCCACCCTTGATTCCGCCAGGTATCTCGTTTTTAAAAATGTGCACATGTGCTAGGTTTCCTTATGTGCTGGCTGAGCTAGGGCCCAAAATCCACAACTAGCCACTTCACAAAAATCGTTCCGTTTTGAGTGGAAAAATGTTATGTATCCAGGTTGTGTTTTGGCCCGTTTCCTGTTTTTGGCACTAGACCCACCCACACAAGTGAAGTACGATTTCTATCAGGAGACTTAGGGAAATGCTGGTTGTAAGAGAATTTGTGGCTCCCTGCAGATTCCTGAACTTTACATCACAGAAATGTGAGGAAAATATTTTCACGGTTTGAGGTTTGCATGGGATTTAAAAAAAAAATAAAACCTGGTGAAAGCTATGTAGGTCTCCCCACCATGGATTCCCCCAGGTGTCTAGTTTTAAAAAATGTGTTCTAGGTTTCCCTAGGTGCCGGCAGACCTAGGACCTCAAATTCAGAGCTACCTGCTTTGCAAAAAAGGTTCCGTTTTGAGTAAAAAAAATAGGATGTATCATGTTGCATTTTGGGGTGTTTTCTATTGCGGGAACTAGACATAGCCACACAATTGAGGTACAACTTATATTGGGAGACTTGGGGGAATGGTGGGTGGAAGGAAGTTTGTGGCTCCCTGCAGATTCTAGAACTTTCCATCACAGAAATATGAGGAAACTCTTTTTGGTTTAGTCAAAGCTTGAAGTGTGCAAGGGATTCTGGGTAAAGAATCCTAGTGGGAGCCATGCAAGTCACCACAACCTGGATTTCCTCAGGAGTCTAGTTTTAAAAAATGTATATTTTTGCAACGTTTCCTTAGGTACCAGCTGAGCTAGGGACGAAAATCCACAGCTACCCACTTTGCAAAAAAAGGTTCTGTTTTGAGTGTAAAATTGGATTTATCCATGTTGCATTTTGGGATGTTTCCAGTCACGGGAACAAGGCCTAGCCACACAAGTCAGGTACCGTTTTTATCAGAAGACATGTGGCAGCATAGCATAGTAGCACATTTGTTATTACCAATTGGTTTTTGCTGCATTTGTCAGATAGAAGGAAAATACCCTTTAAATCATATCCAAGTACGGATACTCACTAATTCAGAGATGTACAAATAGCCACCGCACCTCAACTTCATATCTTGTGCCTATTTCAGAAATTTAGAGGTTTCCATTGACACCCATTTTTCACTCTACATATTTCACCATATGAATTGGTTCATACTCGGTACACAATGGAAAACTATTGAACAGTGCATCTCAGCTGTTGACTGTGGATACCTTGGGTCCCTGGAAAACCTACAAACCCTATATATCCTCGCAACTAGAAGGGTGTATCAGATCTAATGGTATATTTCTTTTGTAAATCAGGCATTGTGACAAAAAGTTACAGATGAAAATGTCGCAAAAGCTGTTTTGTTCAACTCATTTTCAATATTTCTTTGTTTCAACAGTTAATGCCAAAACTGTTATAGATTTTACCTGTTGCAAATGGCCCAACCGTTAAAATGCTTTTTGGTATGAATGAAATCTAATTTGCAATTTGGTAGTCGCAGTTTGGAATTGCGAATACATACTGATTTAGTATTATGAATAGTTGTGTTTAGAGCATCCCTTTCTAATACGGAATCACAGTGTGTGAATGTTCGTAAAGAACTTTTCATTTTTCTTTTTTAAATATAACTCATTTTCCTTTAAGGAAAACAGGCTGCATTAAAAAAAATATTGCTTTATTTAAAAGCCACCATCCTTGTGATTTTAGAGATTCCTAATGGGCCGCAAATTGCGACCTGCCTCATTAATATTACTGAGGTATGTAGATTTGTGACCCATTAGGAAACGTGACTTATATGTATCAAAAAGGAAGGTTTGGGCCTGGCAAACGGTTTATTTTGCTAGGTCGAAACTCGGGCAGTTTTAAAACTTCACACACACATTTCAATGACAGACCTTGAATATGTTAAAAGGGCTACTTCAGTGGGTGGCACAGCCACTGCTGCAGGTCCACTAGCAACAATTCATTTACAGGCCCTGGACACAGATAGTTCCACTTTACCAGGGACTTACTAGTAAATTAAATATGCCATTTGGGTATAAGTCATTCTTACCATGTTTTAAGGAGAGAGCCTAAACACTTTGCTCTGGTTAATAGTGGTATAACAAAAATAGATTCCAAAACTGGAGGATGAAGACAAAAGGTTTGGGAGTGACCCTGCAGAAAGGTCCAAGTCCAACATGTCACTAGCCAAAAACATCATATTTACAATTCTAGGATGCACCTATTGACACCATAAGACAGGCCAATGAATTAGTTAAAAGTTATACCCAGAACAAATAATCTTTGGATCAGTAGTGTTTATCTATTCACAGATCCTCTGTTAAACTCTGGACATCCATGACTTTCACCAGTACCTACATGAATTTAAGAAAGCACCAAATAAACGAAAGGTCACTTTCAGATACATAAAAATGCACTTCTTACTTTCACATTTATTGGCCCCTGGAATGTGAATACTCAGCTCAACCAAAATAATCACTCTTTGTTCAATGGGGACAGGTTCGACTATGTTTTGTATTGTCTCCTTGTCACCACAGCACACGTGGCAAATCCCATATGCTAATTGCCTGCCGTCTCTAGAAGACCCTAATTCTGCTATAGGAATCATGTGAAACCTCGGGCAAATAAATATCATTCTAAGCTTCTTATATATCACAACATCTTGACAACGCAGTTTGTACTCTTTTTAGTATCTAGCTACTGCACATTTTGTGATCATTTTACTTCTAAAAACAACAATGTCTAATATATAATTGACTTTCCTCAGTTGCACACATAAATAGGATTTAAACAGCTTTGTGTGTTAGTGCTTTTTCAGTTCTGCCTTAGTGGCAGCTCGTTGAGAGCAGCACTTGACTATAAAATAAACAAGTCTGGAACTGGTTGTATAAGTTATCAGGTTTAATTATGGAGATCAAGATTCACTTGCTTCCTGCTATTGGGTTGAATGCTTAGAACTGAGCATACTGATGTGCTGGAGTGTCTTTTTTAACATTTATATGAAACAGTGGTTTCGGTATGTAGTGGAAAGAGCAATTGGCAAGGTTCACTGGATTTGTTTGTGTATTTCACGTATCATCAATTGGTGGAGGGAGAGAGAGTAGAGATCCTTTCAATCTCCTTTCAATAATTATAAATCAATGTGGAAAGGATCACTGGTCCTGCATAACCAAGGTCTGCAGGTGGATCGGTAGGTGTCTCCCAAATAAAAGACCCTCATACACGTGTTTTTTCAGAGTCGTGTAGCGGTATATGATGTGTCCCCGCTTCTTGTAACACGTGTCCGTGCGTAATCCTTGGGTCAGTTTTTGTTTGCACCCTCCGCCAGGAAGTTGTACCATTGGTTAAAACAGTAGTGATGGTGAATAAGTGAAATAGTGCTATAAAGGTGTTCTAAAATACCCGGACAGCCAGAGGTTCAACTTTAATATTTCTGGATTTGGTTAAAAGGTTAAGGCGTGTCGCTATGGAATTATTTAGGAATTCTAGCGCACTAATCTTGTGAGGTTAAAAGTGGTCGACATGTTTCAGCCTTATCTGCCTGTTGGTCAGTCCAACAGGCAGATAAGGCTGAAACATGTCGACCACTTTTAACCTCACAAGATTAGTGCGCTAGAATTCCTAAATAATTCCAGTGATCCTTTCCACATTGATTTATAATTTGTTTGTGTATTACCAGTACTTAATAAGCTAAGAGACAAATGTTGCAAAGTTACACTACATGATTCTGAAAAGGGAAACATTATAATTCTACATGCATGCAACTAAGTATGGGCGAAATTTGCGAGTCCGCGTTCCGCGAATTCACGCGAAAGCGAATTCGCGGTTCGCGAAATCTGCGAATTAGTGCAAACTTGCGAATTTTTTTATTTTGGCGTGCTCGCAGGGTTTATTTTCAGCGCGGCTACCGCTAACTTACCCATGCGGTCGTTTTTGGGCGCGACCATCTTGTTCGCGGGAGGAAAACAACTCGGCAAACTCAGAATCAAGGTAAGTCAACGAAGCACGCGCGATATTGTATTTTTGTAGCGCGAACAAGCAAAAAATTTTTGAAAACTTGCGAATTGCGGATTATTTGGCAATTTTGTGCGATTTGCGGAACGCGAAATTGCCAAAAATCCGCAAATTTCGCGAGCGGAGCGAATTTTCAGCCCATGCTTACATGCAAAACTTCTTTTAATGTGAGGCTTACAACCCATAAGGTAGGATGCATGGTATTTAAAAAGGGGGTATGAAGAAATGTATTGTAACCATGTCCTTGGAATGACAAGACCCCAACCAATATTTTATCTGTGGAGGGGTCTGGCTGCCCTACCAGAAAATTAGAATACAGGGTAAAATATTTAATCTGTATCTTGGCTTTGGGACTAGATAGAAAAATAATGCAACCACTATTTTTACTCTTTATTAATGCCCAATCAAATTTTGAGTTTGGATTTTTAATAACTATTTAGAGAAATGAATTTATTGAAATTTGCCTTTTCCATACCTAAAGCTCCTGGGGGGTAATTTACAGTAGCACTCCAGGAGCTCTCAGTCAAGTACTTGACCTTAATGAGGTATGAAAATTGATTCTAGAGCAGGGATAATGGCCCTGTGTTTAGGGAGGTGTGTTTCTTCCCCTGGCAGAAAGGCCAGTTGGGGTGGACCCATGAACATAATTAACTTCAGAGTGGCCTGCTATGTCACAGGTAAATGTTGGGTAACTCCTGAAAAGGCCCATCGTTTGTTCATATACTCATTTTGACACCAAATCCAGTGGCAGGAAAGCCACCCATCAAACCAGTTTTGAGTCTCCACATGGGAGGGGACTGCTCATTACCATGCCCACTACTCTGGATCAGCACACAAGCTCTGCACAAGAGAAGACGTATTTGCCCAGCTTGGATTTTAGCAATAAGGTGCCTTGTGGGAGTGTTTTTTAGTAGGGCAAACAGAAACTGCTGCAAAAGTGGGTAGAGTTTTCCCTGGCAATGTTTAATCCATTAGTTAGGGAAAAGCCAAGAGCCACCTTCACCCACTAGATGGTGCCAGTCATATATGTGGTATCCCAAGGCACCTTGCTCAGAACAGTTTCTGGACCTCTGAAAGAACAGCAGGTGGACAGCACACACTGAGAGCTGTGTGGAGACCTGAAGGGCTGTTTTTGCTGCCACGGGGACCCAGGGCAAGTAAGTGAACTCTAACGATCAGTTGATTGATCTCCTGAACAGCTGCAGACACACAACAAACTGCAAAAGGCCTTTGCCTTGAAATGCCTGGTTGATCAGTAGCAACTGGATCTGCACCTAGACAATGCTGTTGGCCTCTGCCTGAATTCTTGAGAATGTGTAAGTGCCACCGCTGCTGTGTGGTTACATAGGCCCCGGGCACAGAACATCACCATTTTACATGTTTACCTTTAAAGTTGACATCTTTTTAAAGCAATGCCTTTTAACATGCATTTGCTTGTGCACCCATGTGGGATAATATTCTCAGAAATAGATTTGCTTACACTTCTTCGTAGGATTATCATTAGGCCCTCAAACACGTTATAGAAGGACTAAATTCACTGTGCAAAATGTTGTTGTTTGTTGTTATCTGTTCCACGACTGCTCTTCAAGGGTAGAATAAACAGTACCAGCTGGACTAGAACTCAGGCATAGAGAGTATTTGTGAAGTTTATGATACAAACTCTCACACTACTTTGTTTTGAGAGAGGAACAGTTTGCTGGCACTATCAAGGTCGTTCCATGCCAGAATCCCAGCCCAGCTGAATCCCAAACCCATCCAAAGAAGGACGGTTGGTGGTCTGCTCTACATTAAAAACGGGCTCCCAGAGGACACACACCCTCAGGTAAATGGGGAGTTAGACCACTTTAAGGTATTCTGGCAGATCTGCACATCCTATGGATATTAGGATAGCAAGCAGTAGATATGAGTATAGGTACAATTATATGTATTCATATGTAACAGCACAATGTTTTGAACCATTCTCGTAATGCTGATTACTCTATTTTGTTTCCTTTTATGAATTATTTCAGTGCATGTATTTTACACAAGAATTTCATTGCTTCAATAAATATTTCAAATGACAATTTGAGTATTTATTGTGTTTAAATTTGGGCATGCCTGAGTTACTCATGAAAGGGTTAGATCTGTTTCCACACTTTCCTTGGGGAGTCAGGGATGTCATGTTCTGAGGTTGCGGACACCATCCATTACCTTGTAAGGTTTAGAGGTCCAGATGGTGTACTGTGATCTAGCCAGGATTTAGGTCAAATATTCTGATAGTATGCATGGACTTAGTCATGCATAGGTTTAATGTTTATGTGGCCCAAACGCAAAGTTTTACTGAAATAGTAGGAACCGTATGACATTGCTGAGGTCCTCAGGGCTTCAAAGTGTACTTCTGTGGTAATTTGGGCACTAGAAGAGAGTTTGAAAACTTTATCAGATTGGATTTCAGCTTCTTTCTACTCAACAATCCATCACAATCTAAAACAAATACCAAATCCCATTGTGTGTTGAGACTTCAAAACATTTTTATGAGAAATCTCCAAAGCTCCAGAGCACCAGTGGGACCAACCCACTTCAATAATCCTATCTTTGATTCCACATCAGTGACTCCAGTATCAGCAGTGACTTGTGTAGGGAGATTTTTCTCTTCAAAAAGTGACTGAGTTCCATACTGGATTGGGACTTAGAAGAAATGGCAACTTTTTTCTTCCAGAAAGTGGCAGATTCCCTATCTGAAGTGGGACTTAGAAACTTTTTTCACCTCCAGCATTTCACTAGGGCTAATCCACTTGGTACATCGGAGCCAGCCTTCATTGTGGTCAACCTGAAATTGCACCGTGGTTCTCGTCTACCGTGACCATTAACTTAAATTGGCGCTTTACTTTTGTTTGGCGTTTTCTCACTTAAATCTTTAAAAATCCATGCCCCCATTTCTCCTTATTGGGTTTTGTAGCTTTGGTGTTATTTTGCTTAAAATATTTTCTCTCTTTTTCATAAATTGGAGTGGGATTTTAATTAGGTTGTGTCTTAGGCTTTTTAACTGTTTTTGTGTTTCTAGTTGCTTAACTAGTTTTCTTTGCTAAGCCTGTCTAGCCATCAGGGATTGAACTCAGGTTTAATTTGCTGAAATCTTTGACTGGACCTAATTTGTTAGTTACTTTATTACTACGATCCACCCCAATCAATAATTCACTTTCTTACATCACTCATTGGTATATGTTGAGTATAAAATTGAAACCTATTTATTTCAGTGTGATATTACATTTGGATGCGGTAATCACCCAAGTGCAACAAAAACATGGTGATGGAAGGAATGCTTCAATGAATCTCACACACTGGCAAATACACAGTGCTGCATTGTCATCCATCATTTTTCAACAACTGCACCACTCTTGACTGAGATCCACCATAGGAAATTCAGTCTTGGTCCTGCTCCAATAGGAACGGTCCAGCCCAAACTGCCAGATGTGTTCCTCTCCAGGCTCTTCATATTGAAGCATGACCAAGATTGATTAGTCACTTCAAAAGAAGTTCATATATTTGTATTTTCCATGTATTGAAATAAAGCCAGAGAAAATTGTTTTCTGTCTGTAGATTTGTAAAAGCAGTAAAACCTAAAGACTGGGTTTCTTGACAAATCAGTAAAAACTAAAGACTGGGACCCTCACATATAACCTGCCACTTTTGAGCAAAGCAGTAGTTTATTTATTTATTTAGTTGTTTATTTATTTACATATTCAGCAATGAGCAGCGTGACATTTCTACCAGAACTGTATTTTATTAGGTCAATAATGGGAATGATATAAGTACCGGGCACAGAAGCGATTTTGTGAGGTAAAGAGCATCAAAATGCACCCATCAAAACAACAAGACATGTATCGCAATTATAGTGAAATGATAGATCCATTCGCTTTTTTGGTACACTGCTTCGTTTGTTGTTCTTTTCTTTTTCGTATCACACAAGATGACATTTCAGGCTCATTTTTAACTCCGCCCAACAGATACTATTAGCTGACATAGCAACATGTGTTGACCTGCTGGGGGTAGAGGGAATGATCAGTGTTTCTCTTTATCTGATGTATCTTGTAGCTCTGGGCATGAAGACTCAGACGGCCAGTCAGTAGACAAACTATACTGTACAATACTTGAATTCTTTACAAAGTGATTTAGCTGACACATATTTTACACCAGTGATATATGGTAGGAAAGCTGCCTCTGCTAATTTATCATATAGAGCACAGGCTGTTAATGAAACTAGCTCTTTTACATTGACATCTACATTTAATTTAGTGGGGGCTCATTGGGTGGGAAATCAAAATATCTATTTCAAATATTAGGAACTAAACTAAACGCCCAACACAATATGTGAAATATTCTCCTAAAATAATCTTTAGGTTGAAAAGGTCCGCAAGTACAGACTGGTGTTCACAGTGTAACAGTTTAAGCAACAGGATTGAAGAATTTTGGAATTATATATGACAAAATTATCTCAGAATGTTAGACATTTCAGAAGACACATACATTGATAGCCCTAGTAAGTTTCATGTTGTGAGAAAGAAACCTTTTTGAGATGTCATAGCACTTTTTTGTATTGGTTTCACGGATATTTTGACTCTGTGTGTAGTGACACTGCCATTAACTGGGATACTATTGTATGAGTGTGATATTTAGATCAGGGCAGAGGGGTGTACATGGTCAAAGACAAAGATACAGTCAATGAGTGTTTGAAGCGAAGACTGGGTTCTGGGAGCAGAAGCTGACTGTCCGCACATTCTGATGTAGCTTTCTTTTTAAAGAGATGCATCATCAGCAGTTTCTTAAATTGGATCACAGTTAGAGCGGTCCTGATTGGTTCACAATATTGTTCTAGATCATGGGTGCATAGCTGCAGAAAGCCGGTTATCTGTTTTTTTCCTTTGTTATACTGCTTTGCCTCCATTCCGTTGGTGTCCTGGCTCCTGGTGTGTTCTAAGAGCCACTAGAGATGGTGATCACGTCAGCCAGACATGAGAGGTTGTTGGTTGTGATGACTTTGGAAATGCAAGCAAGCCGGGCCGAAGACGGCTGTAATGCCAGAAACCGGTCCCCGGAAGCTTGTTTCCTTCCCAGTGTAAGAATTGGCTTTTGTAGTTTGGTTTGCCCTGTTCCCATCATGCACTGGGACAGGAACAGACTAATTTGCATACAGCCAGGTTCTGAAACTGGGATGGTGCAATGAGCTAAAAAAACGGTGTTGGATCTAGCCCTGATCTCTTGACTGGGTGAGAGTATTCTGCTTAATTCAGAGACTCTGTCCCTCACCACCCCTTGTTGCAAATGACTTTGGAAATGCAGCATCTGGTTTTGTAGATGGTGTGACCGGCAATGGATTTATTTTAGGTCCATCGGGATAGAAGTGATGTTGTCATATTTCTTCAGGCCCTTGTTGAGATGAGAAGTCATTGGTAGCATGGTGTTAATGAGGGAAAAATTTGAAGTTTGGGAGGTCATGGAGTATGGATTTGCCCCCAACTAAATGCAAGAGTATGCGGGTTTGAATAGGAAAGACAGTAATAAATGGCATCAGAAGCAGAAGCATGCCTTTGGACATCAAGATGTCATAAGGAAGCCTATGTGACAGAAGCGCCTTTCATCCACAGTGTCCTATCAGACCTTCATTTCTGACCACAGCATGGAGGAAAGCTGATCCCAGATCTGGAAGATGGATTTCGTTCTTATTTCCGTAGACTTGGCTTGGGAGGGGATTTGGAGATGCTGTGAGACAAGCAAACCTTCTGCCACCTTAAATAAAAAAATGTGACGTTGTGGTTTGGTACGAATTTTACATCAATTGGAACTAAGGAAGTCATTAATCATTGGTTAATGCAACTAATAAAAAATTGATTCCTACTACCAATCCATCAAAGCGTTACTGGACCTGGAAGAAAACAGAAGGATGAAGTATCCAGTTTGACCTGCCTTTTAATGCCTGTGATGTCTCCTACACTCCACTTGAACCTGGTGACTGTATCTACGCTTGAAGGGCAGTTGGCTGACCTCCTGTAACTGCCTCAGGGACACAAAAAGCTTCAGAAGGGCTCCATTCTGCAAGGAAGAACTAGCTGTCCAGAGGTGAAAGGATGGAACTGGACCCTGTGGGAGCCTGGGAGGAGAGAGACTTGGAACCTAGGATCCTTTCCTGAGGACCTGGAAACTGTAGGGTATGCCAAGAGTGACTTTCAATGCTTCATCAAGAAATTGAACTTTGCTATTTCTTGTTATTTGTCTGACCTTAGGAGAATCGTGGCAAGACACTAAACTATTTTCACATTGGATGTTGAGGCGTCTGAAGTCCCAAAACAAAAAAGTATATTATGGTGACACTTACTACGAGTGGTTTCTTAATTCCAATGGGACTAGTAATAAACATTGACAGTCTGCGGAAAACTACGGAATCACCAAGGGAATCAGGCCATTAATTACTGATTTCCCCCAGTAATTACTCATTTTTTATTTGGTGCTCAAGACCCAACTCCTATGGGCCAGATTTTCCCCATCCCCCAAGTTACCAGTACCTGCAGCATCAGTACATCCAAGGATGAAAAAATCCAGTCCATTTTCCAGGGCTCTCGTAGCAAGGGCCCTGATGGATCATCTTCAGCTGCAGCTTTGCCCTGTTTTAGTAATTCACATAGCAGAAAACAGTCTAAGCACAAAAATGAGAGTAGGACAAGATCCTGGTATCAAATGCGTTCCATTGTCACCTTTTGCGTCTACAAAATCCAGCTTGCTGGTGCTTGGAGTTTTTTGTGCCAAACCGAAGGCATCTGCAGGAGCTAGAGAAGAGCATTTCTGATTTTGAAGTACCATTGCTGTGAGGAAAACGGTTTATTATATTATGTGGTTGGTGCGACCTCACTGTGTAATAAACTCACTACCTGTACTGGGCTCAGTCAGATTTGTTTGAATAACCTTAGTTCAAGCCTGGGTAGCTGTGGCTCTGGGCAGTCAGGCTTTAGGAAAGAAAGGAACAAGTGTAAAACATTACAAAGTGTCAAAACAGTAATATATGAAAGAAACAGGGCACAATAACAATCTGAAACCAATTTATAAAGTAGGTTGTATTTTTATCTTCAAAATGACACTTCAATGACAGAACTCTACCAGAGGGTTCTGAGATATGAATTTTTAAAGGACCAATAAATCACTACTTTTTCTTTGAAAACAATAAATCATTGGAATGAACTAAATTAGCTGTCAAACTTTGCAAACCTTATAAACGTTTAGAAAGTTATAAACTTCAACACTTGCCCGCTTTGGGTGACCAGCTCCAACAGAGAGTGAGTCCCAGATGCTAAAGAGGCATGGATGAACATTTACCTTGCAGTCAAAGCAGTCTTCAGTCCAGTTCTAGGCACAGTAAGGAAACCACCATAGACTTCAAAAGAGTGGTCCTGATGTAAGCAATACCAGATGCTGAATTATGCTGATCTGGTGACAGGGGTCTTCCTGGGGGTTCTGTGTGTTCCACGAACACTGTGGAGCAACATTGGCCACCGGGGTCAATGTCTTTTTCAATTTTGATTGAAGTCGAACCAAAAACCAGTTACTTCTGGTCTCTGGACGCAGTAAAACCAGTGGTTCCCTTTCACTGGTAATAACTTTGTTACAGGGTGACCATACTACATTCTGATGACTCTTATGAGTCCAGTAGACTCTGGTGCCATTTTCGAGGTTCAGGAGATTCCTGGCTTGGCATTCTTGCTACCAACTCACCAAATCTGGCTTCCTGAGATTATATGGCCCTGTAATTGTATCAGAAAGTTATCTAAGTGACTATTAGAGTCAATTATTTTGTCTGAGGCTTGTAGACAACTTTAGCTCAAGCAGGGTATTACAGGCACAGTCTTGGTGGAGACTTTCTTTGCTGGGTCCAGGGAACAGCAGGACACTCCTTCTTCGGTCCACTTTTCAGTATAAACATGATCTGAGGTCTGGGTGCTGTGAGCCACTTATAGGCACAGTTTGTGTCATTGAGGATGCAATGACTAGTAGCCAATGGGCTACCCGGTCCCCTCCTGTCTAATGATGACTTCCTGTGAAGTGTGGTATCTAGCTAACCCAGAATCCATCAATCTAGCCACCCCAGGATGGCAGAACCCTTCTCTTGATGTGTGGAGCTCCCTAGCCCATGGGAGAATCAGTTTGACAATGGTTTCCTCTTCTCTGTCCTCAAAGCCATTCTGACTGCAAGAACAAAAGAGCAGCCCCTCTCATGTGGGTCTATCATTCACCCTTCAAAGCCGGCTTACCCTTTTAAAGCTTGCCTTTTGGGCTCACACCCTGTTTTGCCTTCCTGCCAGGGAAAGATAACACATCTTCAAAAGGCCCGTTGTGTTCCTTCCTGAGAGTCGTTCACACCTGCCTCCAGGAGAGCAGTAGACTATCTCGTGCCCAGCAACTGTAAACGGTCACTGCAAAACTATGGGCAACACAGTGGCTACTTACTAAAGTTGACATTTGTGAAAAGGTTACATTCATTTTGACTTGACCATCAAGTCAAGTTTAATAAACAAATTCTTCTGAGACCTTGAAGTATCAAACTTAGTAGCCCCCTCCATTACTTAGCACTGCTGAGTTGTCAGCATGTAACACTGTACTCACCAATGGGGCTACTAGCCTTTCCACAGTAAAAATGGCAATGTATGGTTTTGACTGCAAGGGCATGTTAAGGTAAGAACCACATGTCCAGCTTTTTAAATAATGCAACCCACCTTTAGTGCTCAGTCAACCTGCCTTAGCGGTGGCTCATAACTATTCAAAGCAAAGGTTTGGGTTTTGCCATTGATTTAAATGGCAAAGTTGAGTTAGCAGTAGAAAACTGCTCTGCCAGCTAGCAATGGCGTGCTGGGAATCATACTGTGCTGTGCCTCACTCATGGTGGCACAATATGTGCGGCAGTGCATGAGAAACACCTTAACTTACAGGCCCTGGGTACCCCTGATACCATATGCGAGGGGCAAATAATTAGTTAATTTATGCCAGTGGTGGGTGAACCAATCAGACATATATCTTTAAAAGGCCTGAGTAATGGCACTGATGTCTGGCTAGCAGGCCTTAGTGCACTTTCAGAGTCGAAAAACTAGCTGCATAAGTCCAAAAACTTTGGGGCGAACATGCAAAAAGAGGCATTTCCTTGCCGTTGCCAGCTTCAGTCACCATCTTGTCCCACTAGAAGAAACTTAGGACCAAAATAGTAACAAAGTCGCAGGTTGAACTTTTTAACGTGAGACACACAAGGTTTACCTACCTCCAGCTCAATCGCTTTCAGCCTTGGTTTACCACAAACATTGACTTTGATTGGCACTTTGATGCTCCTGTTGCTCTTTAACCATTTTTGTGTCATTTTGCTTACTGAAATTGATTTGTTTATTTCTTGCCCTTGGTGTTATTTGGTACTGCTTGAACTTATCACTCACTTCTAATGGGAATAGCCTGCTGCTTGTGCCATAGATAACAGGGACTGAACAGAATTTTCTCAGTGAACTGTGTTGTAACCTAACAAATTGTGTTTTCTTAAGTTGGTAGGATTACCCGTTGTCATATTAATAACTTGCATTCTATATGTTGATCTCTTTACAAAATCTTTCAGAGAAACCACTTTCTCTTAGGTGATTCAAATCTATTGTTTCCTATTCAAACTAAACAAGAAAACACCGGGCACCTCCACTCCTAGCGGAATCTTGGTTGCTCTCGATTTATTTTCTGTACGGCAAACACTATACACTGTGCCAAACCAGATAATTTAATTTCTATTGGCCCTTTTGCCTTTTTTGTTGAGATGTGGCAGGCTACAGATGACACTGCAAACCTTCAAGAAAAATCGAGTTCTGGTCTAGCTCGAAGAATTTGCTGGACTGAAGTTGATTCTTAAGAATAAGGCCCACTTTTTCTTGTCACCTGCTTTGCTCAGTGAAATCCTACATGTGTGACTAGGCATTCCTAAGGGGAATGGGGTTATGAAACCTCTGATGTAGAGTGAGCCATAGGGAAGTATTGAATGCATTGGGTTACAATGGCCATTGCCTAGCCCTTCTAATATTATTCAAATTCTCAAGTTCAACCATGGTTTGGAATGAAAGAAATTGTTGACACTATCTTGTACATTTGAGTTTACATACTTACATGTGTCAGTCTTGTTATGTAGGTATGCAGTTATGGCATCTCTGTGTAGATTTGGTAATAAGGGATCATGATGTGGGCTCATTAGCTGCAGAGATATTATACAACAAAGTAGGCAGTACTTCTTTATGATGGGATAGGTTCCCTGGTGTTAGGTTTTTTCTCTGCTGCTAGCATTAGGGAGGGCGATTAGTGAAATGCTAGCCAAGGTAACTTTAGGATAATTCCAAATCAGATACAAGAAGAAAAAGTAGCTTCATCATCTGGACCATTAAAGGCTGAATAAAAAGAAGCAATTTTTTCCTTTTATTGTGAATGACTATGCAGTAGGTATGAAGGTTGTGTTTCTTTAAACTGTTGTATCATATATGGATCCAAACTGGTTTATGTTTGCAGTGTTTGGTAACAGACAGTGATTGTGTAGAACTGCCTCCCTTTGCTGTCTTTTCTGTGCTTTGCCAATGCTGCTTGAAAGTCTAAGTAAGGTGATAAAGTGACAATGAATTGAGAAAAAGTGTGGTTTTAATAATTTTTTTGTTAAAGTCAACTTAGTCTTGATTATCAAAGATTTTAGTAAAACGTTATTTTGAATGTGCCAACAATTATGATAATGCACGTTCTCGTCAAAACATTTCAAAGAAAATATACCACAGCAAATAAGGCAAGCCAACGCTGTTTGTTTCTTCCAGATAGGTTACTCGAATCTTATTCTGCTCTGGGAACCCGCCATTTTCAGACTTCTGGCTGCATGCTCTAAAAAATATTAATTATTTTCCCATAGATCTGTACAAGTTAATTGGGCATCACCAGGGGCCCCAAATGGCATCATACTTGGGTACGATGTTCTGCGTAAAGCAGTCGGTACATGCTCTTCATTCGAGGATCAGGAACTTTGGAAGAATGGCGGCCGATGCTCTTACATTATATGTAAAATACATGAAGACATCTGTAGCGACGAGTGCTATAATCCAGCCATTAAGGTACTTGTGAATTCTGCCTCCAGCAGTTTTTTGTTAAACCATTATATCACAATTTACAGGTATTGTTTTAATCGATAGCCATCTCTCTAAAATTCAGTAAGTGAAGTTGCTGTTAAATCTTGCTGCATGTGTCTTTTACCACTTTTCTAATTTCCTATACGTATTCATTTTTATTTGTATGTACTTTTTTCAAATAGTTCACTGTGTAACTCTTCAACAGGCTTCATTTACATTCTTCACATGTATTCACAATACATCATTGTATTTTTATTGCTTAATAATTATGGTTTTTAGTTTAGTTAACTTTTATCTTGTTTCATAAAGTTCAGATTTTTTTTGTTTTCTAGAGTGTTATTTTATCACTGTATTTACACTGTACACTGTGACTGCCTACAAGGCAGTGGCGGCTGGTGACATTTGAAATTAGTGGGCGTAAAAGTTCAGGATGAGTGACACCAATTTTGTATTGTGTCTCTATCTATCACCACCCCCTTTTCTGAATCGTTTTTGGCCACTATAGGTGTGGCAGGGTATACTCAGACATGAGTCCCTTGCTCACTGCTCCATCAGGATTTAAGCAAGCCGGGCCGACGACGCCTGAAATGGCAGAAACCGGTCCCCGGGAGCTTGTCTCCTTTCTGGTGAAGAATTGGCTTGGTAGTTTGGTCTGCCCTGTTCCCATGATGCACTGGGCCAGGGACAGACTAATTTGCATATAGCCAGGTTCTGAGCTGGGATGGGGCAGTGAGCTAAATAACGGTGATGGATCAAGCCCTGATCTTTGGACTGGGTAAGAGTGGTCTGCTTAATTCAGACACTCTGTTCATCACCACCCCCTTTTCTGAATCGTTTTTGGCCACTATAGGTGTGGCAGGGTATACTCAGACATGAGTCCCTTGCTCACTGCTCCATCAGGATTTAAGCAAGCCGGGCCGACGACGCCTGAAATGGCAGAAACCGGTCCCCGGAAGCTTGTCTCCTTTCTGGTGAAGAATTGGCTTGGTAGTTTGGTCTGCCCTGTTCCCATGATGCACTGGGCCAGGGACAGACTAATTTGCATATAGCCAGGTTCTGAGCTGGGATGGGGCAGTGAGCTAAATAACGGTGATGGATCAAGCCCTGATCTTTGGACTGGGTAAGAGTGGTCTGCTTAATTCAGACACTCTGTTCATCACCACCCCCTTTTCTGAATCGTTTTTGGCCACTATAGGTGTGGCAGGGTATACTCAGACATGAGTCCCTTGCTCACTGCTCCATCAGGATTTAAGCAAGCCGGGCCGACGACGCCTGAAATGGCAGAAACCGGTCCCCGGAAGCTTGTCTCCTTTCTGGTGAAGAATTGGCTTGGTAGTTTGGTCTGCCCTGTTCCCATGATGCACTGGGCCAGGGACAGACTAATTTGCATATAGCCAGGTTCTGAGCTGGGATGGGGCAGTGAGCTAAATAACGGTGATGGATCAAGCCCTGATCTTTGGACTGGGTAAGAGTGGTCTGCTTAATTCAGACACTCTGTTCATCACCACCCCCTTTTCTGAATCGTTTTTGGCCACTATAGGTGTGGCAGGGTATACTCAGACATGAGTCCCTTGCTCACTGCTCCATCAGGATTTAAGCAAGCCGGGCCGACGACGCCTGAAATGGCAGAAACCGGTCCCCGGAAGCTTGTCTCCTTTCTGGTGAAGAATTGGCTTGGTAGTTTGGTCTGCCCTGTTCCCATGATGCACTGGGCCAGGGACAGACTAATTTGCATATAGCCAGGTTCTGAGCTGGGATGGGGCAGTGAGCTAAATACCGGTGATGGATCAAGCCCTGATCTTTGGACTGGGTAAGAGTGGTCTGCTTAATTCAGACACTCTGTTCATCACCACCCCCTTTTCTGAATCGTTTTTGGCCACTATAGGTGTGGCAGGGTATACTCAGACATGAGTCCCTTGCTCACTGCTCCATCAGGATTTAAGCAAGCCGGGCCGACGACGCCTGAAATGGCAGAAACCGGTCCCCGGAAGCTTGTCTCCTTTCTGGTGAAGAATTGGGTTGGTAGTTTGGTCTGCCCTGTTCCCATGATGCACTGGGCCAGGGACAGACTAATTTGCATATAGCCAGGTTCTGAGCTGGGATGGGGCAGTGAGCTAAATAACGGTGATGGATCAAGCCCTGATCTTTGGACTGGGTAAGAGTGGTCTGCTTAATTCAGACACTCTGTTCATCACCACCCCCTTTTCTGAATCGTTTTTGGCCACTATAGGTGTGGCAGGGTATACTCAGACATGAGTCCCTTGCTCACTGCTCCATCAGGATTTAAGCAAGCCGGGCCGACGACGCCTGAAATGGCAGAAACCGGTCCCCGGAAGCTTGTCTCCTTTCTGGTGAAGAATTGGCTTGGTAGTTTGGTCTGCCCTGTTCCCATGATGCACTGGGCCAGGGACAGACTAATTTGCATATAGCCAGGTTCTGAGCTGGGATGGGGCAGTGAGCTAAATAACGGTGATGGATCAAGCCCTGATCTTTGGACTGGGTAAGAGTGGTCTGCTTAATTCAGACACTCTGTTCATCACCACCCCCTTTTCTGAATCGTTTTTGGCCACTATAGGTGTGGCAGGGTATACTCAGACATGAGTCCCTTGCTCACTGCTCCATCAGGATTTAAGCAAGCCGGGCCGACGACGCCTGAAATGGCAGAAACCGGTCCCCGGAAGCTTGTCTCCTTTCTGGTGAAGAATTGGGTTGGTAGTTTGGTCTGCCCTGTTCCCATGATGCACTGGGCCAGGGACAGACTAATTTGCATATAGCCAGGTTCTGAGCTGGGATGGGGCAGTGAGCTAAATAACGGTGATGGATCAAGCCCTGATCTTTGGACTGGGTAAGAGTGGTCTGCTTAATTCAGACACTCTGTTCATCACCACCCCCTTTTCTGAATCGTTTTTGGCCACTATAGGTGTGGCAGGGTATACTCAGACATGAGTCCCTTGCTCACTGCTCCATCAGGATTTAAGCAAGCCGGGCCGACGATGCCTGAAATGGCAGAAACCGGTCCCCGGAAGCTTGTCTCCTTTCTGGTGAAGAATTGGCTTGGTAGTTTGGTCTGCCCTGTTCCCATGATGCACTGGGCCAGGGACAGACTAATTTGCATATAGCCAGGTTCTGAGCTGGGATGGGGCAGTGAGCTAAATAACGGTGATGGATCAAGCCCTGATCTTTGGACTGGGTAAGAGTGGTCTGCTTAATTCAGACACTCTGTTCATCAGCACCCCCTTTTCTGAATCGTTTTTGGCCACTATAGGTGTGGCAGGGTATACTCAGACATGAGTCCCTTGCTCACTGCTCCATCAGGATTTAAGCAAGCCGGGCCGACGACGCCTGAAATGGCAGAAACCGGTCCCCGGAAGCTTGTCTCCTTTCTGGTGAAGAATTGGCTTGGTAGTTTGGTCTGCCCTGTTCCCATGATGCACTGGGCCAGGGACAGACTAATTTGCATATAGCCAGGTTCTGAGCTGGGATGGGGCAGTGAGCTAAATAACGGTGATGGATCAAGCCCTGATCTTTGGACTGGGTAAGAGTGGTCTGCTTAATTCAGACACTCTGTTCATCACCTCCCCCTTTTCTGAATCGTTTTTGGCCACTATAGGTGTGGCAGGGTATACTCAGACATGAGTCCCTTGCTCACTGCTCCATCAGGATTTAAGCAAGCCGGGCCGACGACGCCTGAAATGGCAGAAACCGGTCCCCGGAAGCTTGTCTCCTTTCTGGTGAAGAATTGGCTTGGTAGTTTGGTCTGCCCTGTTCCCATGATGCACTGGGCCAGGGACAGACTAATTTGCATATAGCCAGGTTCTGAGCTGGGATGGGGCAGTGAGCTAAATAACGGTGATGGATCAAGCCCTGATCTTTGGACTGGGTAAGAGTGGTCTGCTTAATTCAGACACTCTGTTCATCACCACCCCCTTTTCTGAATCGTTTTTGGCCACTATAGGTGTGGCAGGGTATACTCAGACATGAGTCCCTTGCTCACTGCTCCATCAGGATTTAAGCAAGCCGGGCCGACGACGCCTGAAATGGCAGAAACCGGTCCCCGGAAGCTTGTCTCCTTTCTGGTGAAGAATTGGCTTGGTAGTTTGGTCTGCCCTGTTCCCATGATGCACTGGGCCAGGGACAGACTAATTTGCATATAGCCAGGTTCTGAGCTGGGATGGGGCAGTGAGCTAAATAACGGTGATGGATCAAGCCCTGATCTTTGGACTGGGTAAGAGTGGTCTGCTTAATTCAGACACTCTGTTCATCACCACCCCCTTTTCTGAATCGTTTTTGGCCACTATAGGTGTGGCAGGGTATACTCCGACATGAGTCCCTTGCTCACTGCTCCATCAGGATTTAAGCAAGCCGGGCCGACGACGCCTGAAATGGCAGAAACCGGTCCCCGGAAGCTTGTCTCCTTTCTGGTGAAGAATTGGCTTGGTAGTTTGGTCTGCCCTGTTCCCATGATGCACTGGGCCAGGGACAGACTAATTTGCATATAGCCAGGTTCTGAGCTGGGATGGGGCAGTGAGCTAAATAACGGTGATGGATCAAGCCCTGATCTTTGGACTGGGTAAGAGTGGTCTGCTTAATTCAGACACTCTGTTCATCACCACCCCCTTTTCTGAATCGTTTTTGGCCACTATAGGTGTGGCAGGGTATACTCAGACATGAGTCCCTTGCTCACTGCTCCATCAGGATTTAAGCAAGCCGGGCCGACGACGCCTGAAATGGCAGAAACCGGTCCCCGGAAGCTTGTCTCCTTTCTGGTGAAGAATTGGCTTGGTAGTTTGGTCTGCCCTGTTCCCATGATGCACTGGGCCAGGGACAGACTAATTTGCATATAGCCAGGTTCTGAGCTGGGATGGGGCAGTGAGCTAAATAACGGTGATGGATCAAGCCCTGATCTTTGGACTGGGTAAGAGTGGTCTGCTTAATTCAGACACTCTGTTCATCACCACCCCCTTTTCTGAATCGTTTTTGGCCACTATAGGTGTGGCAGGGTATACTCAGACATGAGTCCCTTGCTCACTGCTCCATCAGGATTTAAGCAAGCCGGGCCGACGACGCCTGAAATGGCAGAAACCGGTCCCCGGAAGCTTGTCTCCTTTCTGGTGAAGAATTGGCTTGGTAGTTTGGTCTGCCCTGTTCCCATGATGCACTGGGCCAGGGACAGACTAATTTGCATATAGCCAGGTTCTGAGCTGGGATGGGGCAGTGAGCTAAATAACGGTGATGGATCAAGCCCTGATCTTTGGACTGGGTAAGAGTGGTCTGCTTAATTCAGACACTCTGTTCATCACCACCCCCTTTTCTGAATCGTTTTTGGCCACTATAGGTGTGGCAGGGTATACTCAGACATGAGTCCCTTGCTCACTGCTCCATCAGGATTTAAGCAAGCCGGGCCGACGATGCCTGAAATGGCAGAAACCGGTCCCCGGAAGCTTGTCTCCTATCTGGTGAAGAATTGGCTTGGTAGTTTGATCTGCCCTGTTCCCATGATGCACTGGGCCAGGGACAGACTAATTTGCATATAGCCAGGTTCTGAGCTGGGATGGGGCAGTGAGCTAAATAACGGTGATGGATCAAGCCCTGATCTTTGGACTGGGTAAGAGTGGTCTGCTTAATTCAGACACTCTGTTCATCACCACCCCCTTTTCTGAATCGTTTTTGGCCACTATAGGTGTGGCAGGGTATACTCAGACATGAGTCCCTTGCTCACTGCTCCATCAGGATTTAAGCAAGCCGGGCCGACGACGCCTGAAATGGCAGAAACCAGTCCCCGGAAGCTTGTCTCCTTTCTGGTGAAGAATTGGCTTGGTAGTTTGGTCTGCCCTGTTCCCATGATGCACTGGGCCAGGGACAGACTAATTTGCATATAGCCAGGTTCTGAGCTGGGATGGGGCAGTGAGCTAAATAACGGTGATGGATCAAGCCCTGATCTTTGGACTGGGTAAGAGTGGTCTGCTTAATTCAGACACTCTGTTCATCACCACCCCCTTTTCTGAATCGTTTTTGGCCACTATAGGTGTGGCAGGGTATACTCAGACATGAGTCCCTTGCTCACTGCTCCATCAGGATTTAAGCAAGCCGGGCCGACGACGCCTGAAATGGCAGAAACCGGTCCCCGGAAGCTTGTCTCCTTTCTGGTGAAGAATTGGGTTGGTAGTTTGGTCTGCCCTGTTCCCATGATGCACTGGGCCAGGGACAGACTAATTTGCATATAGCCAGGTTCTGAGCTGGGATGGGGCAGTGAGCTAAATAACGGTGATGGATCAAGCCCTGATCTTTGGACTGGGTAAGAGTGGTCTGCTTAATTCAGACACTCTGTTCATCACCACCCCCTTTTCTGAATCGTTTTTGGCCACTATAGGTGTGGCAGGGTATACTCAGACATGAGTCCCTTGCTCACTGCTCCATCAGGATTTAAGCAAGCTGGGCCGACGACGCCTGAAATGGCAGAAACCGGTCCCCGGAAGCTTGTCTCCTTTCTGGTGAAGAATTGGCTTGGTAGTTTGGTCTGCCCTGTTCCCATGATGCACTGGGCCAGGGACAGACTAATTTGCATATAGCCAGGTTCTGAGCTGGGATGGGGCAGTGAGCTAAATAACGGTGATGGATCAAGCCCTGATCTTTGGACTGAGTAAGAGTGGTCTGCTTAATTCAGACACTCTGTTCATCACCACCCCCTTTTCTGAATCGTTTTTGGCCACTATAGGTGTGGCAGGGTATACTCAGACATGAGTCCCTTGCTCACTGCTCCATCAGGATTTAAGCAAGCCGGGCCGACGACGCCTGAAATGGCAGAAACCGGTCCCCAGAAGCTTGTCTCCTTTCTGGTGAAGAATTGGCTTGGTAGTTTGGTCTGCCCTGTTCCCATGATGCACTGGGCCAGGGACAGACTAATTTTCATATAGCCAGGTTCTGAGCTGGGATGGGGCAGTGGGCTAAATAACGGTGATGGATCAAGCCCTGATCTTTGGACTGGGTAAGAGTGGTCTGCTTAATTCAGACACTCTGTTCATCACCACCCCCTTTTCTGAATCGTTTTTGGCCACTATAGGTGTGGCAGGGTATACTCAGACATGAGTCCCTTGCTCACTGCTCCATCAGGATTTAAGCAAGCCGGGCCGACGACGCCTGAAATGGCAGAAACCGGTCCCGGAAGCTTGTCTCCTTTCTGGTGAATAATTGGCTTGGTAGTTTGGTCTGCCCTGTGCCCATGATGCACTGGGCCAGGGACAGACTAATTTGCATATAGCCAGGTTCTGAGCTGGGATGGGGCAGTGAGCTAAATAACGGTGATGGATCAAGCCCTGATCTTTGGACTGGGTAAGAGTGGTCTACTTAATTCAGACATTCTGTTCATCACCACCCCCTTTTCTGAATCGTTTTTGGCCACTATAGGTGTGGCAGGGTATACTCAGACATGAGTCCCTTGCTCACTGCTCCATCAGGATTTAAGCATGCCGGGCCGACGACGCCTGAAATGGCAGAAACCGGTCCCCGGAAGCTTGTCTCCTTTCTGGTGAAGAATTGGCTTGGTAGTTTGGTCTGCCCTGTTCCCATGATGCACTGGGCCAGGGACAGACTAATTTGCATATAGCCAGGTTCTGAGCTGGGATGGGGCAGTGAGCTAAATAATGGTGATGGATCAAGCCCTGATCTTTGGACTGGGTAAGAGTGGTCTGCTTAATTCAGACACTCTGTTCATCACCACCCCCTTTTCTGAATCGTTTCTGGCCACTATAGGTGTGGCAGGGTATACTCAGACATGAGTCCCTTGCTCACTGCTCCATCAGGATTTAAGCAAGCCGGGCCGACGACGCCTGAAATGGCAGAAACCGGTCCCCGGAAGCTTGTCTCCTTTCTGGTGAAGAATTGGCTTGGTAGTTTGGTCTGCCCTGTTCCCATGATGCACTGGGCCAGGGACAGACTAATTTGCATATAGCCAGGTTCTGAGCTGGGATGGGGCAGTGAGCTAAATAACGGTGATGGATCAAGCCCTGATCTTTGGACTGGGTAAGAGTGGTCTGCTTAATTCAGACACTCTGTTCATCACCACCCCCTTTTCTGAATCGTTTTTGGCCACTATAGGTGTGGCAGGGTATACTCAGACATGAGTCCCTTGCTCACTGCTCCATCAGGATTTAAGCAAGCCGGGCCGACGCCTGAAATGGCAGAAACCGGTCCCCGGAAGCTTGTCTCCTTTCTGGTGAAGAATTGGCTTGGTAGTTTGGTCTGCCCTGTTCCCATGATGCACTGGGCCAGGGACAGACTAATTTGCATATAGCCAGGTTCTGAGCTGGGATGGGGCAGTGAGCTAAATAACGTTGATGGATCAAGCCCTGATCTTTGGACTGGGTAAGAGTGGTCTGCTTAATTCAGACACTCTGTTCATCACCACCCCCTTTTCTGAATCGTTTTTGGCCACTATAGGTGTGGCAGGGTATACTCAGACATGAGTCCCTTGCTCACTGCTCCATCAGGATTTAAGCAAGCCGGGCCGACGACGCCTGAAATGGCAGAAACCGGTCCCCGGAAGCTTGTCTCCTTTCTGGTGAAGAATTGGCTTGGTAGTTTGGTCTGCCCTGTTCCCATGATGCACTGGGCCAGGGACAGACTAATTTGCATATAGCCAGGTTCTGAGCTGGGATGGGGCAGTGAGCTAAATAACGGTGATGGATCAAGCCCTGATCTTTGGACTGGGTAAGAGTGGTCTGCTTAATTCAGACACTCTGTTCATCACCACCCCCTTTTCTGAATCGTTTTTGGCCACTATAGGTGTGGCAGGGTATACTCAGACATGAGTCCCTTGCTCACTGCTCCATCAGGATTTAAGCAAGCCGGGCCGACGACGCCTGAAATGGCAGAAACCGGTCCCCGGAAGCTTGTCTCCTTTCTGGTGAAGAATTGGCTTGGTAGTTTGGTCTGCCCTGTTCCCATGATGCACTGGGCCAGGGACAGACTAATTTCTTATAGCCAGGTTCTGAGCTGGGATGGGGCAGTGAGCTAAATAACGGTGATGGATCAAGCCCTGATCTTTGGACTGAGTAAGAGTGGTCTGCTTAATTCAGACACTCTGTTCATCACCACCCCCTTTTCTGAATCGTTTTTGGCCACTATAGGTGTGGCAGGGTATACTCAGACATGAGTCCCTTGCTCACTGCTCCATCAGGATTTAAGCAAGCCGGGCTGACGACGCCTGAAATGGCAGAAACCGGTCCCCGGAAGCTTGTCTCCTTTCTGGTGAAGAATTGGCTTGGTAGTTTGGTCTGCCCTGTTCCCATGATGCACTGGGCCAGGGACAGACTAATTTGCATATAGCCAGGTTCTGAGCTGGGATGGGGCAGTGAGCTAAATAACGGTGATGGATCAAGCCCTGATCTTTGGACTGGGTAAGAGTGGTCTGCTTAATTCAGACACTCTGTTCATCACCACCCCCTTTTCTGAATCGTCTCTATCAATAAGCTGGTGTCTGATGCACACTGAAGCAGCTTTACGCTTGGCCGACCTGCATTCCCACTCATAACTGCCCCCGTGGGTCATGCTGCTTGAGGCTTGGACCACAACAGGCACGGGTCTCTGGGGGGAGGAAGGCTGGCGCAAAGCTGAAAACCCCCAACCTTCCCGTGCCCAGTCCACCTGGCATCTCGCCTTACAGATGGCGAGGGTGGAGCTAATGAAGACGTGGTTGGGGGCCAAGGTTCTTCTCGAGGGAGAAAGAAGATGAGCCCGAGCCCCCCACGTCCCTCCCCGTGCCACAGCCCCCGGCCATTTGGTCAATCCCCACTTCAATGTGGACGTTTTGACCCACAGGTTAATTTGCCTGGGTTTGCTCAGGACAAAGTCTGTCTGACAAAGGTACCTCAGTGGTGTATATTCTGCACCTATAGAGGTCTCTAAACTGCCTCAACAACGGCTACTTCACCCTCGAGCCACCAACTTTCATCATGGACGCCAGTAAATATGAGCTCGGTACCAGAGTTCTCCGGCGCTCGCACTGCACTTTTCTATGTTTTATTCCTTTTAAGTCTTGCCTGCACATTGCTTTAGCTGTTGTCTTCACACTCCATGAGGATGTATCCTAGTACAGAAAAAGGCTTTCAGCCATTGGCTACTGTCGTTCATCTACTTTTATGCATTTTTCTCTGCTTGTGATTGATGGGACAGTGAACACAAGTATTTCATAAACACATTTCCGTTATGTTTTTATTTTTTTTTGCTTTGGCCTGGGCTCTGTGCACACCTTCCCTCCTCCAACTTGTCTCTTGCTCTCAATGCTTATGAATGTTTTTCTCGCACTCACGGATTCAAACTGCGTCTCTACTTCTGAGCTGTTGTGCTCACTATATGTCATATACTAATAAAACACCCGTGGAGGGGGCACGTGACTGGCCAAGGCAAGAGGGTGAACTTTGTACACGCCATGCGACGTCGACGATAAATATTATTAAAATATAATAAAACTTACCTTGGCTTCAGTTCCCGCTTTTCCCCCGAGGAGGCAGACTCCCGCCGTCCTGGATTTTGAATTCCTCTGACGTCTGGTCTAGGCTCTCCTCTCGTCAACAGGATCAGGAAGGCTGCAGGCAGCCTCCCTCCCCTCCACCGCAGCCAGCGTTGGGATTGGTTCGGCCGGCTGCCCCAACCACGTCATTTCTCTCTGTATTCTGCAGCATACAGAGAGACAGGGAGAGTGGGAGGTGTCTAGAGGGCAGGGGGGAGCGACTTTCCCATTGTTCTTAATACTGTCTGTTTGGCAGCCTCTCAGGTTGCCCAAAAAGACAGTATTAACAACAGTGAGCAAGCCGCTCCCCCTGCCCTCGAGTAACCCCGCCCACTCAAACTTCTGCTTTCTCGCCGTGCGAGAAGGCAAAAACAAATGGTAGTTATTACAGTAATAACTACCATTTGTTTCTGCCTTCTCGCACGGCAAGAAAGCAGTGGGGACGCGCCCAATTTCCCCCATGGACGATGCGCCACTGCTACAAGGCGGCGGTCACACAAGTGGTATTGTGACGCAGCCGCCACCACGGCATCCGCAAGTGCCATACATAACATTGCGGCGGGTGCTGCTGGCTGCAGCACCCGTCGCAATGTCATAAATGCACTTTTACATTTCCCTGCACCATGCGGTGCCTGCCACATGGTGCAGGGAAATGTAGGGGGACACCATAGTGTCCCCCAACCCCAGAACAAAAGTGCCCGGGGTAAAGAGGTGCCTGCTATGGGCCCCCAAAGTCCATCCCCGCCAGCCTTTCCACGGCAGGAGAACCGCTATGGAAAGGCTGGCAGAGTTGGACCATCGTAATCCCAACGATGGTGCCTGGTAGGCACCATTGCCATTTCTGGGAATACAAGGCCCTCCGCAGCACCGGCGGGCTCAGGGAGCCCATCGGACGCGTGGCGGTCAGAGTTTCCAACCGCCACGATACCGCCCGCCATAATAATATGGCAGGTGGAAAGTGGCCTCACAATGGCGGTGAACCCGCTACCTACAGCCTGTCGGTGGCGGGTTCACCGTCATCATAATCAGCCCCATAGTTTTGTACTGGGTTGATACATTTAGTAAATGTGATCAAACAGAAATAAAAAGTGGGCGCCAGAATAACATGAATAACGGTTATTGTAGAATCTTTTTCTCTGTGGATCAACACATTAGATTCATGTGATTTTTGGTCGTTACTTCATATATTTAGAACTAACGTTATTTAAAATAATACGATCAGCAGTCAATCCAATGCCTCTACACAGGATAAGTTTAGATTAGGTATTATATTCTTTTCCTGCATCAAAACCATGGCTAATCGGTCAGACAGACACCCGTGGTTGACACACGTGACCACGACAAGTATGTGCTCTCTTGTTTTGTCAGACTTTTGCTGAAAATTAAGGGCAATTTCGGATTAATATCCATATTAGCTTCAGTTTAGTATCTGGATCGATAGTGCAGCCAGACAGTAGGAGTCTGTAAAGAGCTTTTATTGACAAATGATGCAGAAAAATCCTATTTGATGGGAAGAATCCGTGTAATGAAATAAAGTCCTTATTTGTCAACAACAATGGAGCGGTGAGGGCATCCATAGACCCGGCTGCACAGGGAGGCAGTAATTATGAGCATGAATTATCTTAACTCGTAAAATGAAATGTGAATTATTCTCTCTCCCTGAGCTGTGCATTTGTATTGGATTCTGCTCCATGTCGTAAACAAATTGTATTCACCTGTCGCTTGGTTTGCACTGATTCATTAATGTTACGTTTGCAATTATTTTGCCACTGCAACAATAGTTCGGGGGAATTGTATTCCTTGCGCAGTTTATCACTGGGATGCTCCCTCCCTTACTACTGCACATGCACGAGGAAACAGGAAAAGGCTTTTGCCAACAAAACTGGATGGTTTGTAAAATGATAAATGTAGGTATCTGTAACAGGAGTGCCCTGAATACACCCGAGGTGAGAGCCAAGCGTTCCTATACTTCTAGCTTAGTATAAAAATACAAATGAAAAAAAAAACATAAAGGCTATGAAACTTTTTTAAACTTATGTATTTATTGAAAGCTTCAAGAAAACAGAAAGAAAGAACCCCATACCACAAAGAGAATCATAAACGAGTGAAAGACACCAGCTCAATGCATGCATTAAGGGATGGTCCAGTAGCACCAACAACGTCCAGTATATCCACACATCAGCCTCAACTTTATTGTTATCAGTAAAGGGTGGCATGTACAGAGTCTTTGCAGTTCAGCAAATGGGGCAATCACTTATCACCCACGCACCAACTTTGGGGTCGATTATGATTGTGGTGAATCCGCATCCTCCAGGCCGGTGGAAGCCACTGCCGCCCGGAGAATGCGGGTTCACCGCCGCAGTCACAGAAAACACCCACCGCCAGATTATGATGGTGGTGGGAACAGCGGCGGACGGCAGGTCCGTCCGCCGCTGATCCGCGAGGTGTTGACTGCAATTTGGTGGTGGTGTCTGCAAGACACCGTCAGCCAAATTAGGATGTGTGTTTCTTTGCTTCTGGGGGCCCCTTGTGGGTGAAGGGGGGGTGGGGTGCACATGGGGGGTACCTATGGTACCCCCCTGCATTTGCATGCACAAAGCGGCAAAGCATGAATTTTTAACCTTGCTTCAAGCAGCACCCGCCGCAATGTTAAAGATACGGGATGAGACCGCCAGGGTGGCGGTCACATCCTAGTTGGTATGGAGGGAACGCCGCTGCCCCTGCGGACGGTCCCTCCACCTCGGGGGTGGCGGACGGATGCAGGTCTGTCCGCCACCCTAATCGGCACCTTTGTTCGAGATGATCTACTTGTCTGTGGCCCTCCCAGTGTTTCTGGGGGATGAGAGTGATCCGGCCCCTCAAATGTCCTTAGATCAGGATTGGACCATCATCAGTTCCCAATAGGTGTCCAGTTCAGTGGCAGCCGACAGAGATAAAGAGTGATGGGGTGGGTGTAGGAGGCGCAGGGGGAGCACAAGGCAGGGGGTTTAGCAATAAAATTAATTAATTAAAAAACTTACCTGGTGCTGCCAGCTGCCTTGCACTCCTCTGCTTGCATTTCCTTGTCCCAGCAGTCCCTGGGAAAGCATCACAGACTTTCCATCCAATCCCTGCACTGCTCTCAAGCTTGAGGGCAGCGTGGTTATTGACCTGAGCGGACTGGATTAACGCTCGCTCAGGCACATATCAGTTTGGCCAGCCTAAAACGGCCGGCCAAACTACCACGCACACTTAAAAATACACCTACCACTCATCCTTCCTCCTTCCATGGCCTAGCCCTCCCTCCCTAAACATTCTGGCTCTGCCAGCACCTGAAAAATAAAACAATTATACAATATTGTTTTATTTTCAACTGATGGCTCTGAGCCCATTATCCTCCGCCATTGCATAGGAGCTGCCGCTGGTCCAGCTGCTCATTGCCGTTTATGATATCTCTCAGCCCGTCTTTGATACAGTTAGGGGGGTAATGGTCTCAATGTAGCACCACATTTTGCCAGCAGTGAATGGCATTGTAGTTCTTCACTGAAGGTGGAATGCCCTTAAAATAGCCAGAAGTGCCAGAAGGAGATTTAGGAGAACAGTATGCCCATTAATTTTGAACAATTCCTTCTCACCTCATCCCTGAAGTCAGCAATTGACAGACAGATGGAAGAATCCGTTAGCTTGGACTCTGCCTCGGGTCCAGTTTTTCTAAGAACCAGTTGGTATAGGGTTGTTGGAGCTTGCTATTTTTTATATATACCCTGAATTTGTATTAATAATTATTATCATAGTTAGGGGAGAGGGCACATGTTGTGGAGCAGCAACAATTCCATTGTTAGTTAGTTAACTGCAAGTCAAGTTCTGCTACCCACATTTCTCTAGCAGCAGGAGTGCATAAAGGTGCCTCATGTTGTTGCATCATGGTTTATAAGTGGGATATCAGTTTTCTAGGAGACTTTGAGACAATTAGTACTGCCAAGGTTTTAAATGGATGGGGAGGAGAAGGTTAGGTGGAATTAGATGCTGTACACTTTACCACTACTAACCAGCGCTAAAATGCTTGTGCTCGCTCCTTTAAGCATGGCAAAATTGGCTTATACCCTGTTGGCATATTTAATTTACTTGTGAGTCCCTAGTAGAGTGGTACTGCATGTTCCAGGGCATGAAACTAAATTCTACTAGTGGGCCAGCAGCACTAATTGTGCCACTCACTTTGTAGCCTTTTAAACATGTCTCGGGTCTGCCATTCCAGGCTGTGTGCGCAGTTTTTTTGTGAAATATTTTTATTAGGTTTTAAAAAATATAAAGGCACATAGTCCTCTCTAATATTAATGTAAAGGAATACAAATTAAAAAGGACTAGAAATAATGACGGTAACACCCCTCCAACATATAAATATTGTTCAGCTAATTGAGAATTAACATATGAAGATCAAAGAAAAGATGTGGAAGTACTCACAGTAGGTCGTCACCTGCTAATAAAAGCTATAAGGCACTTTCCCTCCGCCGACCGACAAACCTTACGTGTGTGCAGTTTGAGCTGGCAAAACAAACCTTTTCAATCTCACAAAAGGGTTTAGCTGTGGAGTGGTTTACATTCACGATACCACTCCATATACACTATACTCACAAAAAATATCGGGATGTTGTCAGTTAATTCAATAAATGATCATGTGTCGGTGTAAGGAAAGAGAAGGGCATTAGTCATATAAAGACGTGAACCCTCACTCACCCAAAGGTGACATGCTTCATCATTGGGTTCCTTCTTGCACCACAAGGTTCACAGTGTGGGCTACAACTCTCCTATTAGGAGAGGAACGTGAGCTGTTTTGTTTTTAAATCATCCAATGGAAGTCAGAGTGAGGGGCAGAGTGCAAATAAAGTGAAAAAACTGTGTTAAAACTCACTTAAGGGAGACAAAATCGTCTTTAATCAGTGTTCCCAAGGGTTAGGGCTAAAAAAGCTAAGTGAAAAATAGACGTATTGATATTCCTTACTAAAGTAAGGTCAACATGGTTCTGCCTTGGGCGACCAGTTGGTTCATGGCATTCTTCAGGACCCACTTCTTTTCACTCTGCTATTTCTGTGCAAAAATGATATTATAAAGGTGTGTAAAATACCATACTTAATTGTAATGGCATCAATCAGAGTGGTATCAACTGCAGTATGGTCCACAATCTGCAAAAAGTATGCATCTTCATTAAACTTAAAAAATGCTTGCTCTTTTGTGTGCACACACACCAATGTGACCCCCCACCTAACAACACATGTGACAAACATAATTAATGATAATCGGTCATGCTTATGATTAAGTATCTCACCACATGGTTACTGTTAATGTACCCCCACCTTCCAAGGGTCCTTTACTGGCAGATCTCCAAAAGTCTGAAGGTGTAAACATACAAACAAAAATAATGTCATAACATAGAAACTAAAATTAGCGACCCAGGACCTTACTTTTCGACAACGCTATCACTAAATAGCATGGCTCACAGTCTTCCAAACAGTGTCACAGTTTCCTTGGCAACTCTAATAGTGAGTGTCCTAAAGCATCACTAGTTATCAGTAACCCGACTCACAATATTTCAATGTATCTCATACATAACTCCCAGTGTATTCTTTCTCCCTCTCACAGATTTATAGAAAGGAGGGGGAAAGAGAGTCACTGATTCTTGTCACATTAAAAATAGTGCATTCAATATCCCTAACAAACAAGGAACTGGTCATGCAGCTCACTCTCCAATCACAATGGGCGCAGAACAAAAAAGTTGCTGAGTGTCTCAAAAAGACTAGTGTATTCAGTATCAAAAAGCAACTATTCATGTGGCTAATTCTTAGATCGCCAATGGCGTAGAACAATAAAGATTATGGAGTGTCATAAGAGGCTCGTTGGCGAAGTACGTGCTGCCCATCGAGGAGACGGTCCCCCGTGTAGTGTCCTTCTGGACACGTTCTAGTCTTTTTGTAACTGCAGCCCACACTGTACACCCGCCACCGGCATCACGAGTCAGGTGACCCGGTCAATAATGGGTCCGAGCACATGTGCTTGTGGCCCATTAGCCAACCCACTATCCTGGTGTCTGCGTCCACTTCATTTACCTAATGCGGGCCTATGGCCAACATTACAATGGCCACGAGGCGGGTCTTTCCCGGGTGTGCAGCCACTGTTCACCGGTGAAGAAAAGGCGGAGAGAGCTGCTCGCGCAGAGGGAACCCCCGTACTGAGGCGCGATGCGCCGAGAAGCCTGTGGGCAGGACGGAGCCCCGCAGCGCGACCTGCGGTGACCGGGAGCCTACCCCGCACCTTATGAGCCTGCAGTGAAGTGCCCTGGGAGGAAGTGCAGACCAAGCGGTGCCCACCCGCGTTGGCTGCAACCGAGTCACTCCCACCGTGAAAGCAGACCGGCCGGAGCCCACCCGCATCGCCGCAACTGACCCCCACCGTGGAGAGGCCGTGCGGAGCCCACCCGCACCGGCTGAGAAAATGGCGAGCTAATGCACGTGGCGGTGAGGAAAGGATAAGCGGGGCCAAACTGCCGATCTGTCGGCCACCGCCACTGCCTGCAGAGAAGTGGCATGACGTCGTGACACAGTGGAGCCCACACGCGCCAGCCAGATCCAAGGTGAGCCCGCAGACCGCCCGAGGAGCTGTGACCAGCCCAAGAAGGCCTAGGAAAAAGCGGAGCACACCCGCAGCGAAGCAGAGCGGCGCCGACACCCCCCTGCGCAGCCTGTTGTGTGGAAATGTCTGCTGTAAGGGGCGGGTGACTTCCAAAGTCGATGGCTGGCTGCCGCGCTGAACATTAGGGAGCACTGAAGCAGGCAGTCCTGGGAGTGGAGCGACCCTCCCCCACCCAGTGCAGCGGGTGAGGAGTGCGGCTGCTGCCGAAGGAGTGGAGGAGAGCAAAGGACGCAAAGGCAGGTGTAGCGTATGCCCCCAGGACTCAATGTCCATGCGCTATACCCTCCCGCATTGCCCGAGTGCAGGAATTCACCAAAGGCAAAGAAGGCCGGCCCCAGCAGCTGAGCCGACTCTCCCCCGCCCAGCGCAGCGTGTAAACCGAGAGGCTGCTTTGGACGGGGAGAGCGAGGAACAGAAAAAAAAAAGCGTACCGCCTGAGGACACTGTGAGCGGCGCCAACACCCCCTTGCGCAGCCCAGGAAAGTAAAGACCCACTCACCCGTAGTAGAGTGGGGCAGCCGTCAGATCAGGCAGAGAGACACTGCGAGCAGTCCTGCAGAGAGAGGCCTAGATCTCCACAGTGCTGGCACCCCACGCCTCGCAGCACAGTGAAGGTGAGACCGGTGTTTGGCCCAGAAGACATCGGTGACTGCAGCCGGCAGCGTGGAGAAGCTGCTGAGGATACAGGTAATCAAGAGGAAAGCATCACAGACATCTAGTGGCCATCTAGCGCCACTGCACTCACACACACAAAAGAAAGTGAGAGATCACTGCAGCCCTGCACTAGTGGCCCCAAGCGCGCCAAAACAAAGCAGACTCCCAGCAGAGGACAACAGGCTGCGAAGCGCCCATAGAACAAGGCAAGTGCACAGCAGCACAGACACTGTACAGACTGCCCCATCCAACAAGACACCCAGCAGCGCGAGATTAGCGCAGGAGCGCCACACAGCTGCAAAGAAGCAAAAGAGTGACATAAAGTAAGACACTGCCAGGACCGGTGAAAACAAAGAGGAGGTGACGCCTGATGGCCACAGGTCATTACCACAGCGGCAACAGAGACACCAGAGCCTTTACCACCACACGGAAATGCAGTGAGTTCCTGAAGAAGTGCAGCACGCACGTTGAGTGGCATGACGACGCCAGCGGAAGTCACAGGAGCAGTGGTGTAACCCTCCGGACACAGAGAAGCGCACCAAAGCAAAAGCATTGCAACAGAAGAGAACAGTGATCACGCAGATCACCGGAAGCATGAAGACTCACCAGGAGGACGCTGGCCACCCCGTCTGGTCACAAGAGAAGAAGAAGCCGACCGCCCAGTCTGGTCGCCATGGAGAAGAAGCCGACCACCCAGTCTGGTCACAAGGGAGAATAAACCCGAACAGCAAGTCTGGTCGCAAGGAAGGAAAGAAGCCAACCACCCAGTCTGGTCACAAAGAAGAGAAAGCCGTCCACCCACTCTGGTCACAAGGAAGATAAAGCCAGATGATCGCCCATGAGGAAAAAAGGGATCCGACCGGCCAGATGGTCGCCGGCGATGACAGACCTGGCAGGAGGTCTGATCAGAGGGAAGTTGAAGTCCGTGGTGCGGATGTACGGAAGAAGACACACAAGGGATCCATGAGAAGGACTAGAAGTAGACGGCTGCGACACCCATCAAGAACCAGAAGTAAAACAGTCAAAGGAAGAAGGTCGCGGCGACCGGTCCAGTCACAGAGTTGAAAGAAGACAGTGTCCTAGAGCCAGGACAAGATCAGAAGGAAATGGGCGGAGTACACGCCACTCGGAGAAGCCTGGTCAGGAGGACAAGAGCAGCAAGGTGACCGGACCGTGTCGTGAGGAAGAAAAGAAGACAGGTGTCGAGTGGCATGGTGCCACCAGAAACAACAACGTCCAGGAAGATGGAGAACGAGTGGCACGACGCCACGAGGAAAAGAAAGGAAGAAAGGAATCGAAGGGCATGGTGCCACCAGAAACAACAACGTCCAGGAAGATGTGAAGAGGGGTGGCAAGCCAACACACATACCAGAAGAGAAGGTGACACGCGCCACAACATCGAGCACCTGGCCTGATCACTCCACCATTATGTTTAATATCTCACTACCTACAGCATTATTTAAATCGAATATGTCAGTCGTGAAGCACAGGAGTTGACTGTGGCATAATATTTACGCCATCGAATTCAATGCTTTGTTAGCGAACAGTACATCTGGGAGCTCCAGTGATCTGGAGACTATTACCTCGGATTATCATGCCTGGATTGGCTCCATAGTAAATACCTCAGTGCCTTTTAAAACTGGCAGGCCATACAGAGTTACCCCATCTGAATCCTGATTCTCGGAGGAACTCAGGCATGCTAAACAGCATTGTCGACTACAGGAATGGCATTGGAGGCAAAACTATGCTTGGGGGTTGCGATCCCCAGATTCCGGTTATCTCTAACTGAAGTGGCAAAAGTTTAGTTACCTCCACACCCATACTGTGGAACACTCTTGCGACCCATTAAAAAACTCCTCAGAATTGCTTCCATTCAGGTACGCCCTTAAAAATTGGCTTTTTACTGTATTTATTCTCAAAATAGGTTTAAGTTTCATTTGCCTTCTCCTTTCCATAGCTATAGCCTTTCAGCTTTAGCTCCTAGATGCCTCCAGGCATTAGTCCTTGCTGTAGAAATATAAAATCAATCAAATCACAGAGCAACCCATTCTGTTGAATGCATGCGGTGGGATGGATATACCAGAACCTAATCCAGTTGGTAAAATTTGCAATGAAACCAATTTGTTTCCAGTACTGAAAACAAATACTGCCATTCCAAGGAATCATCGCTAGTAATCTTAATGAGTTCTGCATTCATTCAAGCTCAGCTAAGTGCAGTGCATGTGCAAGAGTTTTGCTTGGCCTTTCCACATCTGTATGTCCTAGCTTTGGCTTCTTCGCCCTGATTATTGAGCTCCCTAGTTCCTCAAGCTTGACCATTATATCTGTCAACACCTACTCTTCATAAAAGGAATATAACTGCTGTTAAAAGTCGCACAGTTCTGCCTCAGTTCTACCAAAGTGGCCGTGTATGGTTCTTAAGGTTTCTGATTATTTTGAAATGCCTACACCTTGAATCAAAGCCTAAAAGGCCTCCCACAATGTGCCAGCTGAAATGTCAACTAGCATATATCATCTCTAAGGAATAGATGGGCTCTTGTAAAACATTAGGGGGTAGCTCTCAAATGAACTCTTAGGGGCAGATTTATGAAGGCCTTGCGCCGCCGGTGCGTCACTTTTTCCCATGTTAAAAATGACGCACCGGCGGCGCAAGGTCTTCATAAATCTGCCCCTTAGTTCTTCGCAACCAGCAAAGTCAATTCAAGGAGGGCCAGACTGTGATCTGATAAGGTTTGGGGTTTGTGCTCAACAGCAGTTTTAGCGTCTATTGTCACCAGACTTTGTTTCATATAGATGAGTAGTTCCCAGACCACTTGCTCACCTTGCACACCCTGGCTCGATGGCGCGCAAGCATCCTCTGATGCTGCCTCCAGATCTGCAGGCCTAGTGAACCTTCTTTTTTCAATTTAGGTTGCTTGGGATCTTGTTTACCCATGATGGTTTGTCCAATTATGGTGCAGGATGTATCATTTTGTGTGATGTAGGTATCACCTGTGCCTTCAATGTCAGTGTGTAATTCTCTGTTGTCTGGGCTCTCAGTTGAAAAATGAAGGTTAGATGTCCAGTCCCATTACCTGGCTAAGGCCACCCGATGGTGTGTTTGCTACATTCAGGAGCCTATGTCTCTTGTCAATCTGAGGAACTAACCCAAAAAGGGGAGGGGGACCGGTGAAAAGAAGAGCAAATCCCCACCACTCCCCACAAACGCGGCTACTCTTTTCAGCTAGGACTAACAGGGGTGGGGGCATGAGCAGGCCCACACCAGTGCAGAACGATGCCTGGCACCCCCGCTTTCAATTGATTTAATAACCACCCCAGAACAGCACTCAGGTCTTGCTTCTGCTTGTGGGCCTGTCTTGAACAATTAGAACAGTGGTTTCCACCTCATGGTGAGGGAGATTGGCACACAAACATGCACCTTCTTCTTTTCTTATGATCTTAATCAATTGCTTTGCTGTTGTTTAAGGTCATTGAAACTTTGCCCAGTCAAGCCACCCTTCTTTTCAAACATCGCATCTTCATAGTTTGAAAAGATATATGTGATCCAGGCTTCTAAAACGTGATAGCCAGCCAGTTGTTTAACTTTGTGGTACTTCCACTTAACAGGTATTAGCCATCAGGGAGCCTGACTTGGCTTTAGTCCCAGCAGAAGGTAAAACAGTTTTGGTCCTGTTAGGGGGCTTCTTCTTACAGTAAAGAAAAGAAAAGAGTGCTGCAAAAGTGAGAGTAAAACAATATGGTAGGCATACTGTGGGTGAACAATTCTCCAATTGGGGCCAACAATGCTAAATTAGGCCACGTCTGTTGGCCTATGCCATCAGTTTGTGATGCTATTTGACATCTCCTTCACTTCTCAGTTTCAGCAATAAACTGAAGACCTGGCGCTTCAACTAGCAGCTCCACCCGGCCTACATTCCAGCTCCGCTGCCTGGATACCCTCACACGTAATAAATTGCGCCATATTAAACAACATAACAAAACATTCACACTCAATACTGGTTTCACTAAAGAGAGCATACAAACATTTATTTGTTTTAGCTCTGATGAAATGTTTTTCAGATTTGGAAGAATCGTTTTTCAATATCAAAGCTTCTAAAATCCCTGGCAAAGTCACCAATCTCAGCAGAAGAATGCCCAGCATTGAGGAAGGAGGAGCTGAAGAAGAATTAATTTTAGATATTTTTGATGAGTTTATTTTTATATAAAATATTACTTACATGATCCAACCCATGAGAGGTGGTGGTAATAGTCTCCTCGCTTTTTTCTAAGGGGTGTATTACCTTATTACCTTGTTTTGATTTGAAAGTAATGTTCTCTCAACTGAGGCATTATCAAAATGTGAACACAAGACAATTTTTTTGCTAGAACAATTTAACCTTAAACTGGGCCCTACTTTAACTATTTTGACTGAAAAGATTTCTGGGCTCCTGTTATAAAGGACGGGTCACACCCTACTGCCTGCTCCGTTCTCCTGCTGCCTGACTCCTCAAGGTTAGCACAGTGGGTCAGAGTCGGTCACTTGAATACCAAAGCTGAGCATCTAAGATGAAAAGAACTCATGCTAGTCTAAGTTGAGTCAAGCTAATTAATATAGCTATACTAAGTAAAACCAATTGTCCTCAGTTGAGATCTTGGACACAAATCTTAAAGAAAACCAAATACCTCTCATGTACTTTCCAACCATGGTGGCACATAAGGTGTTTCAGACAAGTTGCATAGCTGGAAATCAGTATACCATCATAGTGGGATATAGACTGCTTTGGTACCAATGTCACTGTCTTGCGATCCAGATGAACCAACATCTCCACCTAGCCCCAATGGCCCTACCTCCTATGGGCACCACTGACTGGGTCACTCCATTGGTTCGCTGAGGGAAGAGGAACCTGTTGCACTTCACAGGACCCCCAGTGACGCCACTTGTAGCGCTGGTATGGAGTAAGGAGCAAAGAGAAGAAGCCAATACATTCCAGAATCTGTGAATCTCCCCAAATCTCTAGCAGTGCAACCCCACCAACCACATCGTGAGGACACAGAAAACACAAACAAATGAGCAGTAGGCTGTAGGCGATTGAGAGATGGCACTGTACAAGCAAAAAGCGAGCCATGTAGGCAAAGCAGCATATCATTTGGCTGGAAATAGCCACTGGTGGTGGTTCAGGCTCTACACAGAGACGGTAGGTAACATATTGATACTTTATATAAAAAAATAGAAGGCTGGCCTCCAATGTGATGCAATCAGAATTAAAATATTAAGGCTGTCGTAGCTTCTGTGTACAAAACTGTTATTCTTTATTCAGAATTGCTGACTGAGTTATTTATAGAGCGCACTATTGCCGAGGCGTCTTGGTGCTAAGTGTTGTGCAGGGACGGCAGCTGACGGGTTCATGGATGAGTAAAGAGTCAGGTTTTTATTTCTTTTCTAAAAAGTGCCCTACTGGGCTGAAGTCTCAGTTGTACTGGAAGGGAATTTCATAACTTGGCCGCTAGGAAGGAAAAGCGTTTTCCTCCCCACATTGCTTTTTTAATCTTTGGAAGGTGTACCAATCCAGAAGTCGAAGATCTTAAGCGGCGCGACGGTACATAGTGAGGAAACAAGGATTGCATATCTTTTGCCCCTCCTCCAAATAGAGCTTTATGTACTAGGCAGAGTGCCTTGCAATCAACCCGGCATCTCACTGTAAGCCAGTGAAGTTGCTTTATGCTAGCGGAGGTGGGATGGTGTTTGGGTAGCTTGAGCAGTACTCGCACTGGCACATTTTGAATTGATTGGAGTTTGGAGAATTGGTCTGCACCTGCTCCCAAATAGAGAGCATTGCAGTAGTCTATTCTTGATGGCTCCTACCACTGTTTTTCTCAGAGAGAAAGGGATGAACAGGAGGATCTTCCTCAGGACTTTCAGCTTGGAAAAACAGGCTGACAAGACTTGAATAATCTGCGGTGCCAGGGTTAGATCTTTATCGATCTGAAAACCTAGGTTCCTTGCCTTACTCACCGGTACCAGGCAAGTACCGGCTACATATGGCCACCATAATTGGCTCCAGACCGGTGATTTCAGTCCAAACTCTGCCACCTCTGTTTTTTCTGCGTTCACTCTTAAAAAGCTGGAATTCATCCAGGACATCAATGCGGAGAGACATTTGCAAAACCGGGCAGCTGTTACATCCACGGTTTGTGCTACGGACACCACTAGCTGGGTGTCATCCGCGTATGACACCAGCATGAAACCATAGCTTTTTATGAGTCTAGCAGAGGGGCAACGTATATGTTGAATAACGTCGGGGATAAGGCCGAACCCTGGGGAACTCCACCAGGGAGGGTAAACTTTTCAGATTGAAGGCCATCCCAGTGGATTAGTTGTTCCCTGGATGACAGAAAAGAGGTAATATGGGCTAATGCAACCTCCTGCAACCTTCGATCTAGTACCACATGGTTTACGGTGTCAAAGGCTGCGGTCAGATCAAGCAATATTAAGGCGGCCCTTCCACCACCGCCCATCACCTTCTGAATCTCCTCTATTGCCATAATCAAAGCCGACTCAGTAGAATGCAGAGATCTAAAGCTGTGTTGGGTAAAGTCAAGGATGTTATTTAGCTCCAGATATGCTGTCAATTCAGAGTTCATAGCCTTCTCCAGAATTTTGACGGGTAGAGGTAGGCAAGAGATCGGGCAGTAGTTTTTCTTCTCAAGGGGATCAAGCTTAGTTTTTTTTAGGAGAGGACGAATACAGGCTTTTTTCCAGATCTGCTGAAAGATCCCAGAGTTTACAATTTGGTTTAGTAATGGAGTCAGGGAAGCACTAAACTCCTCTGGGACCAGCTGTAAAATATGTGGGGGGCAAGGATCTAAAGGGGACCCCGATTTGGTTTGCAGCAGGAGATCAGCCACTTTTTCTTCTCCCAAAACTGAAAATCGCATTAGGCTACAGTGAGTGGCTTTGTCCTCCTGCATCTCCAAATAGTTACTCCCAGCCACCTCAGCTGTTTTCGAAAGTTCATTATACACGGTCTCGACTTTATTTTGAAAAAAGTCGGCCAATTTATCCACAAACTTTTGATCTGGAGTAAACTTGGTTTCACGAGGACACCCCATCAGAGCCGTAACAGTTTTAAATAATTATTTTGAGGAGTTTGTGGCCTCCTGAATTTTGGCGGTAAAATAATCTGTTTCGGCTTGTTTTATTGCATTTTTATATTCCTCTAAGGCTACACAGTAGACTTTCCTGTGTACCACATTATATTCGGATCTCCAAGTGCGTTTCTTTTGCCTGCATTTGATTTTAACTTGTTTAAGTTCCACCGAATACCAGGTAGACGAGACTAGCTTTCTTCAGGAGTGCTTCATCACTTCCGGTGCCAGCTTGTTTGCTGCCCTGTTAAGCCAGCTGTCAAAATTAATTGCAGCCTGGTTGAAGTCAGTTGGAGTTAAGGGCCTTTCACTCAGAGCTGTGGATAGGTAATTTTTGCAAACTAAATTCCAAGAGCGAGACTTGACCACAGAAGGTCTGTTCTTGCGACAACTATTGGTTGCTGCAAGGTTAATGGTGAAGTGAACAGCCGAGTGGTCAGACCAGGGTAAGGGGCACACAGTCTTTACTTCAATAAAATCATTGTAGGGAAACATTCCATTTAGTGTATGGCCTGCTTGGTGTGTTGGCTCACTAACAATCTGATTCAGCCCAAAACTAGCTAGCTTATCTGTTAGGCTAGATGTGTCAAGATTGTCATTTCTTTCCAGGTAAAAGTTAAAATCGCCTAGTACCATGAAGGAGTCAGTATCCAAGCATGATTCCAGATAGGTGTGGAGGGAGTTGATGAAGGAGGATCTAGGACCTGAAGGTCTTATAGACAAGTAGACCCGGGAAGAGTTTTCAGTTGTTATATTTTACACTAAATGACATTGCCTCGGCAGCCAATGTGGATTCTGGTATAATTCTCACCATGTAGTGGGATCGATAAATTACGGCAATTTCACCACCCTTTGCCCCAATTCTGTCAGAGTTAGCAACAAAGTAGTAGCCAGCCGGAATCGCAGCATTCCAGTCGGGCTCATTTGTTTTATTTGCCCAAGTTTCTGTAAGAAAAACGAGGTCTGGATTTTCTACTTGGATCAGGCACTCTAAGCGGAACTTGTGCTTGATAATTGACCTGGCATTAAGTAAAATGCAGCTGATGGCTCGAGGGTTCTTGTTAATACTGTTATTGAAAATCTAAAGTTAGAATGGCCAGTTGAGGACCCCTGCTGTCTTGAGAAGTGTTGTTAACCCTGTTATTGTCTGGCTTGTTTCCACCCAGATCCTTGATTATGTGAGTTGTGGATGGATTCAGGGCCATCTAGCCACAGATGTAGCAACGCCTATGGCAAGTAAGTAATTTATCAAACTGTAGTTTATGGAGCAAGCATTCACCAGGATTATAGCCCATGAGTTCACTGCGCGAGCAGGGGTTCTGGCACTGAACACGTTTTGGACGCTGACGGGCGCAGACGGGCTTGCCTTTTGCACGCCAAAGGCAATATTGCTAATATTGCGGGTATTTTTATTTTGGGATGCAGCAATACGAGGTGTCAAAATTCACCTTTTCTGCATTTTAGCTAGGCCTGGGCGGAGTTCGCGGAGTTCCACTATGTAGAACTCAGCGAAGTGCAAAAACCTTGGCTGCGGTATGTGGAGCTCCTCAAGCGGCATTCATTGCGAACAGCACCAAGCACAGTGCTAGCTGGTGCTGCTTTCTTTTTTGCCACTCGAGTAGATTTATACTCGAGCTGTAGCTTTCTCGACACAAACAGACTGTTTCTCAGCGCGAGCTGTCGCAAGCGTACGTGACCACTTGCAATGAGAAATCTGACCGCCCGCGTTGAGAAATCTTGCCAGGAGTTGGATTTTCCTCGCTCATGCTCGCCAACTTGACATTAACGAATGCTAGCGAGGAAAAAAACTCTGCTCGGCTACGCTACGTAACGCGGAGTGCGGGAAACTCCACCTAACTCAGCGAGCGGAGCAGAGTTCACTGCCCAGAATTAATTTTAGCCCCAGAATGTTGCCTTTTTATAAGCCCTATATTTGCTGGAATTATAACTCCGCATTGTGACACTGCTTTTCAGTGCAACAGTGTGTGTATTCTAGCCCTAAGATAGTATTGGTAAAATTGGTTTTACACAATTGGTCTATTTATATTTCTTGTGAGACCATAGTAGATGGAGCAGAAAATTCAACAGTGGCATAAGAGTTACTTGTCATGTGGATTGCAGTGTGTATTTACAGATCCACATAAATTAAAAAAAATCTAGCTTCTAGGAGCATGTCTGTACTCTGGCTGGGCCACAGTTTAAAGGTTCTGTAGGAACACATAGGAAGAAATGTGCCTTTGACGTTTAGGTAATCCTATTTTTGTATACTAGTAAGTCACCTCTAATGTGTGCCTTGTATGCCCGCATGGCAGGATGCCTAATATATAAAAGATTGTTGTACACTCTGTATTTAAATGCTGTCCCCTCACAGTGACTGAAGACCTACAAGCTATTTCACTGTGTGGGTTCAGCTTCATTTTCCATAACACAGTGTAGATGAACCTACACAGTTCAATGTGATTAAAACCTACAGTGTAAAGGGGGGAGGAGCCTAGCTCGCGACCGGGATGGCCGCGCTTTAGCTCGGCTCCGTTCGCCCGCCTGTGTTTTTCACATTTATCCTGCATTTATCCTGCCCCGGGAAGCCCTCCTTGCTGTGTGGTACTACTACGGCGCACTGCAGGCACTTACCACTTGTTCCGGTTGTCCTGGCTGCTGTGGATCCGGTGCAGTGCCCCCGCTCATTCCGGGGACTCGAGAACGGACTGGCCTGGTTCTTCTTCCCGGCTCCTGGGCCGGATGCAGCCCGCGGGCTTGCCCTTCGGGGCGCGCTGGAGGTGATCGGAGGACCGCTGTTCGTGTGAGCCGGAGGTTCCTGGCTGAGAGACTCCTGTGTGGCGGCGGCCTTGGATGGTGGCGCTGCCTTTCATTGTAGGGGTTCCTCGTATGTCCGGCTTGCTCCCCCTTTGTTCCCCGGTCCGGCCATTTTGTTTTTACCGCCCGGACTCGGAGAACGGGACCGGCGACATTGGGGGGCCGGCGAATCCCCTTCTTCTGGTGGCCCCCCTTCCTGTCCGGGGTGTTCTACTGCCTGTCGGCGGGACTTCATTTGCTTGACTGCCGCCCCGGCGGAGGCTGTTGGCCGCGCGGCCTGTTTGGGCTCTCAAGATGGCGGCCAACCCCATTTGCCTGGGCCGGGCCTGGACGAGCGCTGGGGGCCCGCCGCAAGGCCCGGGTGTCGGATACTGTAAAGGTTTTCCTGCACTTAAGGGGATCTTAAACATCCTGCTCTCCTGGCGGCTCTCGGTGGCCACGCCTCTCATGGCTTTGGAGATGATTCCTCACTGCGGGCCTCCCGGGCCCCCACGGCCGGATGAGGCATTGATGTCGCGGGGTGTGGCTGGAATTCTCCTGGCGGACTCGGCCCCGGCTGCAACCCCGGAGGTGCGCAACCTGATGGCACCTTCTCCTTCTGTGCTGCCTCCTCTGCCCCTGGCCCGGGAGCTGGATCTTGTCTTGCCGGACCTCCATGATTCTCCTGGTCCCTCTCAATCACCACTGCCCGGTGATGTCTCCTGTGCCGGCCCGGATGGGTTGGTTTCTTTGGATATATCCTCGGAACTGTGCCTGCATCGTTTGCTACATTCTGAGACTTTCCTGGATCTTCCGTGCTTTTCCTCCTGTGAATTTTTTGGACTGCCATTGGACTTTCCTGCTGTCTGCCTTCTGTTCTTTGTGGCGGGGTCCTCGTCGGATCGGACCTTTTCTGCTTTGGATAAAAAGGGACAGGGCTGATAAACACTGACTTTTATATGCGGTAGTTCATGAATGGTTGGATGATCTTTGTGTCCTGATATGGTTCTGTGTAATTGGTTTGTGCTCCTGGGCTTTGGCCTGATACTCTTTGGCTTCCCGAGGACTTGGACCTTTACCCCAGGCGGGTGGATGGGTGCGTTTACTCCTGTCTCCGGCCCTCCCCCGTGTGTATGTATGTATGTCTCTGATCCCTTCCTTCTTCCCTTCCTTCCCCCTTTTTTGTCTTTTAATTCCGACTTTTCTTGCTCCACTATATTTCGGGTTCTAATTAGGGCGACAGGCACGCTGCGGGGGGGTAGGCCGTAGCCTTCTGCAGGGGTGCAGGGTGGGCTTAGGGGAGGGTGGGGGGGGTCTGTTTGTGTCGGGGGGTCTTTTTCCCCCCTTAATTTACCTTTTTGTTCTATGGCTCTTGTGTATTCACTTTTTCGGGACTCTGTCACCTCGTATTTCCCCCGGGGGTTTTCTGTTTTTCTTCCGGTGTGTGACTGATTGTGGCTCGCTGCATCTTTTGGTATCATGTTTCTGTTACATCGCATGCCGGTTTTATTGTCCTGTTTTTCCCCCTGGGGGTGCATGATTTGGCGGGAGTCCCTTTTGTCGTTCCTTTCTCCCTCTTCCCCTTCCTCCTTTATGGAGGTCCCTTTCTTCCGTTGGGGTGCATATTGTATTGCTTTTGTGATGGGGCTTTTTGACCTCGTCTTCTCTGTTCGGGTAGGGGCGGTGGTGAGTGGGCGCGGTTGACTGATGCCACTGTCGCTACTTGATGGTCTGATTCTGTTTATGTCCTTTGCTAGATTTGATTATATGGCTTCATTTTCTTACGCTGTGTTTATAAAATGGCGGCTTGCCGCGGTCCCTCCCTTGTGGTCTCATATACGGCCCGTTATTCCTTTGTTCCCCAACCCGTATTAGAAAATTAACCTTTATTATCCTGTTCTTGCTGAACGCTCGATGCCTTTTATTGCTTCACCTGTGCTCCTGATGTCATATCCTGTGTAGATCTTCTTCTCATGTGCTGCGTTTCTTTTTTTGCCCATTCTGTTGTGGCCAGCCCGTGGGGTTGTAGGCCCGTATTTGTGAGCTTTCATTGTTCAATAAAGGTTTTAAAAAAAAAAAAAAAAAAAAAAAAAAAAAAAACCTACAGTGTAAAATATTTAAATGTTTATCCCTGCCAGGGGAAATGCTAGTAAACGTCTTCAAAATTACTTCCTACTTATTCATTTTTTCTATTTAAATTGATTAAATGTGAAATCAAAGTTACTCTTCTACAGACATTACATAAATAATGTCTATAGAATAGTAACTTTATAAAAATATACACATTCTTCTTTACAAGGTTAACAACCCTGGCTCACAAAAATGGCCAACCTCAGAGTCCAGGAAGGACAGGGTAATGTTAACTGCTGGCCACTTAACAGGGATTACGTATCTGCATGTGGACAGGAACAGTTGGCAGAGCACAGGACAGGTTTAGCACTACCTCTTTTGACTGGGAGATGGCAGGGAGGACTTCTTCTACTCATTTGCAGGTCTCTCTTTGAGAGCCCGGCTTCCTTCACAGTGAGGAGGGAACCAGTTTAGGCTACCTGAAGTGGGAGAATAGCTAATCTAAATTGGGGTGCTTCCATACTGAAACCGGTGCTTCTTTCTAATTTTGCTGTAAGGCAAAGAGGAAATGCTGCAAAAAGAGGTTGGAGACTGATAGAAAATAGGACTGGGTGACAGACCTTCTCCAGTCATTGGCTTGTTCACTGGATAAATCTGGCCTCTCACTACTCCTTTCTCAGAACATTCTTGAACCCGGGAAGATTCCAACTGAAGAAGAAGGCCAATCTGGTAGAAGACTCATAAATCCTACTGGAAGAAGAGGACTCATGGACTCAATGACTCCCGACTCCTGCTAGCACCCAAAGATTGAAACTGTTCTCCAAAGGCCAAGTGGTTGGCCTCCTGTTTGTAGGGACACACAAATCAGAAGGATTCCTGACTCTAAGAGGCCCAGCTGATGACAGAGGTCTGTAACCTGCTGGAAACCTGGCTGGAGGGAGACCCGGTGTCTAGAAGCCTTCCATACAGAGCTAGTGAATGCAGAAATCACAAGAAGGAACATATGCAGAAGTTGAGAATGGAGGGACTTAACCACTTTTTGTACCTCAGAGAATGAGGAGAAGGTGCTGAGGCTTGTCCGGGAAGGTTGCTTCTTAGGCCAGCAAGAAAAACAGGTTTGCCCCGCTCGGATGCAAAAGTTGAGCTATATTTCTTGCCCCATTAGCAATGTCTCAAAATGTCAATCATTGTCATTGCTTAGTGTAGCAAAGTAGTTGGAATCTTTGTAGTCTCTCAGGAGGTAAAATATTGTATTTTGCAAATCATAAAGGATGGATTTGCTGTACAAATATCTTAGAGGTAAACTGTTCGTCCAAGAGTATCAGACGTAGGGCTTTGACAGTGAGACTCCATGGATTGCTAAGCTTATAAAAGCCTTGTAGGTGTAATGTTCTTTCTGCTGGGCCCTTGGCCCGCATGCCTACTAGAACGACAGACACAGACACTGATAGTTACTGGTTAGTAATGGCCACGAGCACGTGCACTCGCCCCTTTTATTGTCAGGGTCACCTGACCGGTGACACCTGTGGGGGGTGGGTGTAAAGGCTGTATTACATCACAAGTGGAACACTAGACTGTGTCCAGCTAGACATTACATCTCCCCCCACCTTTAATGAAAAGAAAGACTAAAGTCCAACCTAAAAGAAAATAACCAAACAACGGATGGTACTAAATCAGTTCCTTCAGGCCGTCAGCCAGGCAATGCTGGAGCCTTGAACTGCCTGATCATGATGTATTTGTTGGCCTTGGCAAAGTGTATTAGTCCGGTCTGATCTCACAGTGTCGAGGTCCTTGTATGAAGGTCCAGCATCAGTGCATTGAAAGCTGCGGTGAGGTCCACTCTGAAAGATCTCTGTATGTGAAGCCTCCGCCTCGAGGCGGCATGGTTGATGGTCTTCCTTGCTTCTGACTGCAGAGCTACTTCCGATTTGCCTCTCTCACTCAGACTCTTCTCCCACTGGAGCTTCCTGTTGAGTCTTCCGACTGGGCTGCCGTTGAACCGTGTGGATCTTGTGTGTGCTCTACTTCAGTATGCTTGTGGAACTCCAGTGGTTGTCTTCAGTTGGGCGGTAGGCGGCGGTCTGATTTTGTGGAGCGAGGAGGAATGGAGGGATTTCACAGTTTGCCTTTATCTTGCTGATGTTTCTGTCACGCGTGGCTTCTGCGGTGAGATGCTGGGATCTCATCTGACTTGGACTGCTGAAACTTGGGACTGGGCAGTGTCGCGGGAGAGCGTTGGAGAGATATTTGCTTCACGCTGGTTGCGGCTTACGTTTGGTTCTTTTCCATGTGCTGTCTCCTGGGACATTGGTCCGTCGGATGGCTGCCTGATGTCTCAGATGCGCTCACACTGTGGTGATGCGAGCTCTCTGCCCTCTTCCTGTTCTCTTGCACGCCTGTGATGGTTGTCTGCCTTGTGGTACAGTTCCTTCTCTCTTTGTAGAGTGGCATTATGCCACTATCTTCCCCTCCACTCGATCAGGATCTCACTTGGATATGGCATCCTGCCACATGTCTCATGCTGCTGTCACATGGACACTTCGCTGGACGCGTCGTCGTCCATACGGTCTCACCTTCCCGAACTTTCGTTGGCACCATCTCTCTGAGAAGGTCTTGTTCTTCTGCCCTCTTCAGGGTCTTCTTCAGTTTTGCCCTCTTCGTGGTCTGCTGCAGTTCTGCCTTCTTTGGGGTCTTCTGCAGTTCTGCCCTCTCTGGGGTCTTCTGCAGTACTGCCCTCTCTGGGTCTTCTGCAACTCTGCCCTCTTCGGGGTCTTCTTCAGTTCTGCCCTCTTCGGGGTCTTCTGCAATTCTGCCCTCTTCGGGGTCTTCTGCAGTTCTGCCCTCTTCGGGGTCTTCTGCAATTCTGCCCTCTTCTGGGTCTTCTGCAGTTCTGCCCTCTCTGGGGTCTTCTGCAATTCTGCCCTCTTCGGGGTCTTCTGCAATTTTGCCCTCTTCGGGGTCTTCTTCAATTCCTGACATCTAAATGCGTTGCTCCTGATGTCATCACTCCTGCAGCGACCACCCCTGGCCAGTCGACGTTGCTGCACTTAAGGGGGCTGCCACCTCTGCGTATGCAAATGTACAGTTTGTCCACTTGGCCTAACTATGTCATAGTTTTCCCAAGAACTGCTGTACTTCCTCTCTGGTCACCTTCTTCTTTCCCAGCAAATTTGGGGCTGCGACATCTACCTCGGTGCTGCATTATTTTCCTGACACGCCATGCCTCCCAGCTCACTGACCCATCTCATTTAGTGCAGTCTTTGCTGTACCCTCTGTCTTTTATTCAGTGGGCGTAATGATGCAACTTGGCCACTAGATGGCAGCCACTGCTCTCCTCTGAAAGCACCAGCAGATTTCTCTACGCTACAATCTTTAGTCTGTATCTCCCTCTCTCGTGCCGCGCCAGCACTTTGTTTCTTTATTACGCCCCCTGGCACCTTCCTACTATTTTAGCCTTGTCTTTGATTTATTTCCCTATGGCCACTTGTATGCAGGGTCCTTGCAATCTCACGGACCACCCGGTCACATTCCGCCCGACTTCTCCTCAGGCGTCTCTCCCCTCGTGGCAGCTTGCAGCTACGGCCGGCATCTACACTGTCCGGCCTCCCTCGCACTCCATCTCTGCCGTCTTGGGGATCACTTCATGCCGGGCATCTCTTCAGCAGTCTCTTCAATGCGGCGTGGGCTCCCGCCGCCTCCCTTTCACCGCGGGGTACTTCACACACCCTGCAAGCCTCACTGGTTCACTCGCGCTGCAGGGGGGGCTACCGACCTCCTCACCTTCACCCCGGGGCTCTTCACACGCCCCGCGGGTCTTTAAGTCGGTACAGGGTAGGCTCCCGAACGCCATCGCCACCGTCACACCTGGGGCTCCTCACATGCCCTGCACGCGATCAGGCGCTTCTCTCGCCTGCTACAGGGGTTGCCCTCGCCATGGGCATCACTCTTCCCCTCACCGCCTTAAAAACGGGATTATCCCCCCTCGTCGCCAATGTAATGTTCTTTGAGCTGGGCCATTTGCCCGCATGCCTACTAGAACGACAGACACAGACACTGATAGTTACTGGTTAGTAATGGCCACGAGCACGTGCACTCGGCCTCTTTTATTGTCAGGGTCACCTGACCGGTGACGCCTGTGGTGGGTGGGTGTAAAGGGTGTATTACATCACAAGCGGAACACTAGACTGTGTCCAGCAAGACATTACAGTAGGCATAACTCTACAAAATTCTGTAAGTGACGAATGAAAATGTTTTGTGCACCTTAAACTGTTTATTAATGCAAAACCTTCATTAAACAGATGTTAAATGCTTCACTAAAAGAGAAATAATGAAATTCCTCAACTAATACACTGCTCTGAGCAACAGGTCCAAGCATAAGTTGTCTTTACTTTGTGTTATTAAGTCATTTGTTGAGCCGACAATCGTTTTTCTTTCGTACGCAAGAAGAGAAATTGATTCATTTCAGTTATCCAATGTGTAGTGAATTCTCAATTGTATAGTATTACAACTTTGGAAAAGTCTTACTTTCTATATGTCTATAAGCACAGACATTCTAAAAGGAAATGCTCCATTTTCCAATATAAACATCTGCAGTTCCTTATAGTTTATAGCAGACAAATTTGTAGGAAATAGATGTTTTAATGTTTTACTTACCATTTTATTTTTTATCATTTGTAGGTGTGCTGCAATGGTGTTCTGTATGAGAGTAAACCTGGATATGTATGCTGTGAAGAGAAGTACAGGCTTCTTCACTTAACTTCATCAGAGATTTGTTGTGGTGGACAGACCTATGCCGTGCGGCCAGAATATAGCTGTTGCGGTGGGTACTACACCCGCTCACTTGCAGGTAAAACATAACTTCTACAGAAGTGCAACAAATAAAGTTCTGAATCCTCCATTGTGGAGCCAATCTTAAAATACTTTCGGGAAAAGTTTGTAGCCCAATTTGTTCTCCTTTAAACATTCCATCACTAACTATTGTGCAGGTTCATTTGTTGTTTCTCTAATTTTGTTAGTCGGTGCTTTCAGTGAATAGTATGTAGGTGTATGTTACATCTATGCAATTCTGGAGAGTACAAACAGATGACTTGATAAATAGAAACTTTGACATCAAGAACATTCTCCTGCTTTGATTCTAATTCGATACAAAAGGGGATGATGGAGGGAGCGTTTGAACAAATCAAACACTCACCCCCAGTCAACTGATCTGGGTTTAATCCATCACCATTCTTTAGTTCACTCAGCCACCCCAGTTCAGACATGGCTATATGCAAATCAGTCTGACCCTGTGCCTCATGGGACTAGTCCAGCCCGAACTGCCAAGCCATGTCTTCCCTGGACCGGAAACAAGCATCCTGGGACCGGTTTCGGATTCATAATCCTCATCAGCCAGGCTATCTTGAATCCAGTGGCCAAGTGAACAAGGGACTCACGTCTGAGCATACCCTGCCACACTTAGGGCGAACAAAGCGATACAAAAGGGGATGATGGACGGAGCGTTTGAACAAATCAAACACTCACCCCCGGTCAACTGATCTGGGTTTAATCCATCACCATTCTTTAGTTCACTCAGCCACCCCAGTTCAGACATGGCTATATGCAAATCAGTCTGACCCTGTGCCTCATGGGAACAGTCCAGCCCGAACTGCCAAGCCATGTCTTCCCTGGACCGGAAACAAGCATCCTGGGACCGGTTTCGGATTCATAATCCTCATCAGCCAGGCTATCTTGAATCCAGTGGCCAAGTGAACAAGAGACTCACGTCTGAGCATACCCTGCCACACTTAGGGCGAACAAAGCGATGCAAAAGGGGAGGATGGACGGAGCGTTTGAACAAATCAAACACTCACCCCCAGTCAACTGATCTGGGTTTAATCCATCACCATTCTTTAGTTCACTCAGCCACGCCAGTTCAGACATGGCTATATGCAAATCAATCTGACCCTATGCCTCATGGGAACAGTCCAGCCCGAACTGCCAAGCCATGTCTTCCCTGGACTGGAAACAAGCATCCTGGGACCAGTTTCGGATTCATAATCCTCATCAGCCAGGCTATCTTGAATCCAGTGGCCAAGTGAACAAGGGACTCACGTCTGAGCATACCCTGCCACACTTAGGGCGAACAAAGCGATACAAAAGGGGATGATGGACGGAGCATTTGAACAAATCAAACACTCACCCCCAGTCAAATGATCTGGGTTTAATCCATCACCATTCTTTAGTTCACTCAGCCACCCCAGTTCAGACATGGCTATATGCAAATCAGTCTGACCCTGTGCCTCATGGGAACAGTCCAGCCCGAACTGCCAAGCCATGTCTTCCCTGGACCGGAAACATGCATCCTGGGACCGGTTTCGGATTCATAATCCTCATCAGCCAGGCTATCTTGAATCCAGTGGCCAAGTGAACAAGGGACTCACGTCTGAGCATACCCTGCCACACTTAGGGCGAACAAAGCGATACAAAAGGGGATGATGGACGGAGCGTTTGAACAAATCAAACACTCACCCCCAGTCAACTGATCTGGGTTTAATCCATCACCATTCTTTAGTTCACTCAGCCACCCCAGTTCAGACATGGCTATATGCAAATCAGTCTGACCCTGTGCCTCATGGGAACAGTCCAGCCCGAACTGCCAAGCCATGTCTTCCCTGGCCCGGAAACAAGCATCCCGGGACCGGTTTCGGATTCATAATCCTCATCAGCCAGGCTATCTTGAATCCAGTGGCCAAGTGAACAAGGGACTCACGTTTGAGCATACCCTGCCACACTTAGGGTGAACAAAGCGATACAAAAGGGGATGATGGACGGGTGCAGGTTCATTTGTTTTTTCTCTAATTTAGTTAGTCGGTGCTTTCAGTGAATAGTATGTAGGTGTATGTTACATCTATGCAATTCTGGAGAGTACAAACAGATGACTTGATGAATAGAAACGTTGACATCAAGAACATTCTCCTGCTTTGATTCTAATTCCGCATCATGATTTGAGTAACCCCAGATCTTCCTTTTCATCCAGCCAGGGTTAGTGGTGAGATGATATCTGAGCATTAAAGATATGTAAGCATTAGCAGGAAGCCACATTTTTTAAAAACAATGTATGAATATTAACAGGCTAGACTTATGGTAGCATTTTCTTTAAAAGTGGAAGGCCGAGATCTAAATGCTAACGAACACAAGTTTGTTGCTCTTTAACTTTCACTGAGACCACGAAATACTTAGGATTCATACTTTCTTTCCGATAAATGTAGTGACATTTATATCCTACAATAAACAGAGTAGCTGCCTTTTAGGCACTAGTGTCCCACCTGAGGTTTACCTGTGTTCCGAAAATCAAATACGTTTAATCCTGAAGCAGGAAATAAGATGGTCATGTGAAATATTTGGGGTATGTTCCTTCAGTGCATTTTACATCAGATAGAGAATATTGAAAATAATTATGTCTTTTACTAAAAGTCAATATTGGCTTTTGAAGTGTATTGCTATTGGTTTATTTTTTATTGAGTCAAATATTAGTCTTCCTATTGTCTTTTGCATTTCTGCACTCTTTTTGTTGGTACTCTAAACACCTGCTGTAGAAAGTTTTCTGTAGAAATGCCCTGAGCACTACATCATTCTTTCCTGTCCCCCAAGTTATGTTGCTGTCATCCAGCTCGGTTGCAGACCATACTGCCATTTTTCTAGCATAGTGTGTCCAATAGAGTGATACTGTGATTCTTCTCACACTCAGGTCCATCTCTCGGGGGTTTCCAAGCAGCTCCAATGTTTCACTCTGGTCTGCTCAGAACCCTCAACAGCTCTCTTTGGGGCCATGAAGTTCTAAAGACCGAAGAATATATTTTCGAGGAAATCTTGCATGATTTTCAGGTCATACCCCAATTTAGATACAGTTAGTATTTAAACCGTGTCGGGGTCCTGATTCTATGTTTAAGGACAGACTTACATCCCATGTTTTAGATCTTTGTGGATTGCTGTTCTCTTTCATTTACCAACTATAGTCTGGATAATTTGAGGTAAGTAAACAATTTAATTAATAAAACGAATTTTGTAGTGCGGGCGATGCAGGGCGCGCTACGAAATTCGTTTTATTTATTACATTGTTTACCATATTCCGGTTTTTAGCAGCCCCCACCCTTCCCCTTACCCGCCCTGCCTTTCTGCCCCATCGCAACTCCCTTCACGGGCCGTGGCTGGTAGTAAGTGTGTGCGAAAAACAAGACAAGTTCAAAGTACATTGTTTTTGGAACACAGAATCTAAAAACCAGTGCTGAAATACTCGATCCAACCTTCAGTTTTGATTTTTAAGTTAAAGATTCTAAACAAAATGTGTATTCGCAAGTCATTCAGAATCAATATCGTACTAAACTTTGGATATTGGAAGCCTTTGTGAAAATACTAATCATGTATTTTCGGACTAGTGAAACCACAGTAACTGTCCATGAGAGGTATTACAAAAATATAATTTCAAGCATAATCCGTAAAGAGCATTTTGAATACCAAAGACAGTTACAAGCATTATACGTAAGAAGTATCTCTGCTACAAAAAACCCAAAAGCGACACAAGAAGAGTAATAATATTTTTAAAAGGTGTACATGTAGACTGTTAAAATTTGTGAGCGTCCTTTATCTGTATTATTAGGCATGTCTTGGGCACTCACTCTCTCTTTGGTTCACCGAGTGTAGGATTCATTAAAAGGTTTTTATTACAGAAATGTCTTCTGTTTCACAAATTCTATTAACATGCATTTTCCCATAAGTCTTCTTCAGGAATCTGTTTGTGCTTTACACTCTTGAACCTCTCCTCTACCTCCAGGGATTTAATTTCTTCGCCCTAAACACAGATTTGTTTGTGAGTGGAGCATAGTTTGCAGCACAATGCACTCAGGCTCATGCACAAACAAAAGAGGTCTCACCCAGTGCCTAAAAGTCACCATCAGAGCCCAAAGTGGAAACAACAGTGCATTAAGCCATTTCACCCTCTCATAGAGCTCTTTTAAGTCTTCATTCACTTTCGTGCCTCCCCATGTTCCCAGTTCCTCAAGTTAATTACTTGAGGGTGATTTCCATATTGTCCCCGCCAATACTCCATCACTTGCCTGGTGTGACAGTGTATCTGCTGAACTATAGCTTTAAGAAACCACACCTATTTTTCTCCTGTAGGTAGCAAGTCTGGTTTGCACATCCTGATGTTTACTTATCAGTCGGCTCTTGCTGAAGACTATTCATTAGCTTACCTAGCTCCTGGTCTAGTCTCCTGGCTTGAGGTCTGCTCTCTTCTCCATTCCTCCAGGCCTTCACCTCGTCTTTCAGCCTTGGTCTCTGTGGGAAAAGATCCAGCTCTTAATACATCCAACTAAGTGAAAATGGAAACACGCCCTAAGGTAACAATATGCAAGATTTATTCCATATCTAAGTAGTACAACATGCAAGTAACAAATGATGAACCGTTACCCAGTTCCGCTATTCATACACTACCCATATTTCAAAAGATGACTCCCCCAACACGCGGATTAAAAGCCACCATAAAGAGGCATTATGCAAGAACAGACTCGAGGGCAACAACCTCACGCTCATGTCTACATTGAACAACACAAACTCAACACTCCCTACATGAGCACGGAGCAAGTGTAGCACTCGCATGTGAGCACACATGCGAGCATCCTTGCAAACCCAACTATTGCATACAACACACTACCACTCCTTTTTTAAGTTACCTTACATCAAAACAAAATCATTGAACCTCGTAGGAAATCTATGTTTTCTCACATACTAATCACAACCCTACTTCTGCTAGCTGATCATTCATATGCATATGGGTTCTTAGAGACATCATCTCCCTGAACATCTAAGGATACATGTGTGGTATGATTGTCAGCAGGTAACAGCCTACCCTAGAATAATGACACTCTGCTACGATTCAATACCCCACCGCCATCCACATGCACAGCATTTTTGAATACCTCAATGACCGCACCAGGTCAGACCAGTTAGCAAGCCCCTTACAATGGTACCCTTCGTAAGATGCACCATGTCACCCACTTGACCTCTTGCATTCCTCCAACTCTCCGTTTCTTTTCAGCAAATCTTCTTTCATCTTGGCTTAATAAGCTTCCATTTTGGTTCGAATGGCCTTGAAATCTAGTTTATCAACATCGCCTTGTGTCACCATGGCACTATCTTGGTGCCAGGTTTACGACCTCTCAATAGCTCAAACGGGCTTACGGACGTGATGGAATTAGGACAAGTCCTGTAACCGAAAAGCACGGACTGCAGTGCATTCTTCCAATTCAAAACCTCATTGACAGACAACTGAACAGCTTCCTTGACCACTCAGTTAAATCTCTCAATCTGTCCATTTGCTTCAGGATAGAGCAGAGCTTTCCTTTTGTGAACAACAGCACACCTATTCAAATAACTCTTCATTTGTTTACTGACAAAAAGAGGTCCGTAAGTCATCACTAACTCCTGAGGAATGCCCTCCCTTCAAAACACCTCATCCATAAATTGTATAACCACTTCCGATGTAACATCCTTAACCATCTTGATCTCAATCCATTTAGAGAAGTAATTGATCAAAACAATCCCAAAAGCTTCTTGTCTTGGTAGAACCGAAAACGGACTGTCACAGGGATCCTGCTCTCACACAGAACTGTGCATAGAGACTTGGAACCTCAGTGAATTAGGGTGTACCAAAACTCACCTTAGTACCCAAAATCCCCTACCAGACTAGCAATCAGTGTCTCATTGGTTCTTACAAACTCCCAATGTTTAGACAACCCAGAACATGGACTTAGAACACCTCAGGTAACGTGGAACACATGAACACTCTTTCGTGATACCAACATATCAATCCAGAACGAGGAGTAAATGAAGACAAGTGCAAGTTTTAAATGTTTATTTCTAATGCAGTGTTCTCAAGCACAGTATCTTAGCTAATACAAGCAAACATATTATAAACAACAAGGTTATCAGCATAGTTACTAGTCCATAAAATACAAAGGGAGAAAGCATGTCAAAATGCTAAAGGGAAGAAGGCTAAATGGCACCTAAGTCTTACCCTCCCTTGCTTGTATATTATATTATAGCTAAAGAAGGTCTCTTTGGGTTTTAGAAGGGCGGCCCCATACCTCTGATCCTAGTGGAAAGGGATCACATCATCTTCCACCAGCTCTCTGCATGGGAATATTCATCAAGTGTGTTTGCATGCTCTGCGCAGTGCAATATTAAACGTGCCAAAAGCCAGAGTTGGCCGCAGCTGCATATGTATTATGTCTAGAACGTGCGCAGATCAGACCTCACAACAAGCACTGTGTTGAAATAACCTTGAAGGCCTCGGCACTCACTGTTCAGACATAGCTTACCAAGCAAAGCTGATACAATAGCAAAACATATTATTCTTGTGTGAAGCAAAATCTTCTACTAGGCTCAAAGCTCTAATAACAATATGTGCCGTGTGCAGAAGCAGCAGAAAGGTAAAATGGCGTTTAAACATCTAATAAGCTCATGCTAACTTAACACAGTGTGAAGGCAAAGCCCATCTATATGACACTCTCCCTTGATCCGAGCAGGGATAAGATAAGATAAGGGGCCAATTTTTGAATGCAGAGTTCAAGAACGACAGTCAGCTCAAATTTGCGCAAATGAAAAAGATTAAAACATTTGTCTTTCAAAATTTTTATAGTCAAGCAAATTTAGTCATAGGCTGTATCAACGTCAATAGGCCTGGGGCAGAGAAAGTTTTCATATGCTAGATAAAATAAAAATAATTTTAAAAAATGTTCAATGTCCAATAAATGACGATGACAAACCTCATCCCAACATTGAATATGCAAAATATGCAGCAACAGCTTCCAATAGGAAGTCACTGTTCTCATCCGAAAACAGTTCAGCCATCCAATTTAATAGCGGGAAAGAACATACATGCTCTTCCATTACCGGAGCCTCTACTAGCATCGGAGGACCACTCGGTGGGTTCTCAATGAAGCTGTGTGCCAAGAATTCTTGTGCCGCTGCTAACACATTCCATGCATCGCTGCCAAGGCCATAATCCCTCCGTCAGAACAAAGCAATTCATGAGCAACTAAGGGGCTCATAAATTTATTATAATCCACATCAGGAGACACCGTATTGCAGGAACAAAAATCCAGGGCCCAGTCGAAATCACAACTCCGGCAATGAAAGACGGGCTGCACACATGTAAAATAGGAAAATCAAAATGATAATCCATAAGCTGCACTTAATGTTGCAAGAGGCAGCGCTCCATAGCACTCAAGCATTCGGGCCAGAAGCAGCCCCAGCCAAGACAGCTCGTCTTGTAACACAGGATGTGCATCCATTTTGACACAAGCAAAACAGCAATAGCAGCAAGAGCCAGTAGTAAGGGAAATCCACCAAACAGGCTGGAAAAAATATAATGGAAGAAAGCCGGAAAGACACCCAATATCGTTTGAAATTAAGTCACAAGGCCACTGCTTACTACTTTAAAAAAGTGAGCTAGCCCCGATGTGCAGGATGCATTGAAGATAGTGTGAATTAATTCACCGAAATGCAAAGGCAGATCAGTATTTAATAAGGCATGCACCTCTGTGCGAGTGTTAGCCACGTGAAGGACAAATGTTTCACGAGCAGATGTGAGGGCAACTTCTTTTTAGGACAATAGAGCTCTTATGCGACTCATCTTATTGAACTCTGCTTTCAAGGTCGGAATCTTGGGCCAGATGGAAACATCAAGTTTCTCATGCGGGGGTGGATACATTACATTCTTACAGCAAACCACACACTCACTGACGGTAACAACATAAGCAATACCTTTTATTAACCCACAACAATCTTCATTGTTTAATAGTAAATAACTCCCATTTGCCAGTAATGTGAAAGCGGGAACGATAGCAGGCACGGGGTTACCTTTCAAAATACAGGCTAAATTTGGCTCATTCTGATTACAGGAGCCGTGTAATTGGATATGTCTACACATTAATGAGTGATCCGGTGTTTCAGTGCATTCTTCACCATTCAAATAAACTTCTTTGCCCTCCCTAAGTCATCTATATGTAAAAGGAAGCGACCAGTCTTCATGGGGATAAGAACTTCCAAGAGGCTCGTATCTACCAATGGCAAAGTACTTCATACAGCTCTTGAACTCGAACAGGGGAAACGGGAGAGATATCAATCCGTGGATAAGCCGCGTTGCAGTAGTGGCCTCTGCCACAGAAGACGGTAAAAACTCCAACCTCTCAATGTGTAACATGGAAAAAGAGGCATCCTTCATTGAAAGTAAACGCTGCTTGTCAGTCAAACGGGGCTAACAGGGAAGAGGTATTCATGTAATGTGATGGCACTTTTCCTGCCTTAAGCGTCTGCAGGGTCCAAGCAAACTGCATAATAGAACGCAATTGATTTTGACCATGGTACAATACAGACACTTCATCTTGCACAATATCAACAACAGATGACACAATATTATCCAACGTGTAAATGCGGGAAGAAAGCGTGTTAATGCTATTATCTACAACTGGATATGTTAAAAGAAGAATTTAGCAACAGAGTTTGCAACTCTCTGATTGAAAATTTTGTAGTATTACCCCAACCTGAATATTCTTCTAAATCAGGGAAGGAAGGAGCATTTAATTTTTTCGCGGTAGCCAATCCAAGCAAGTTGTCTGTGAAATTGTAAAATTCAAAAACAACATATGATTCGGGATGAGACATGCACAGTGCAAAGCCTCAGTGCCTTGCACCTGCCATCTTTTAGAACCCCAAACTGATTTAAGGTCAACTGTTTACTTCCACAACTCGTAGTCTCCAACAGCTAACTGGTCCAGAAAGGACTTCAAGTACATTAATTTAGTATCAGTAAGTCTAACTTTGGCTGTGGACTTTTCGGTCATTTTAAAATAAAATGCATTGGGATTGATTGATTAAAATCTGTAAAATAAGTGAACCTTTTCAAAAAGTAAGCAGAACTGCCTTGTATGGGAGCTGGACAATGCTCCCATTGTGTATAATTTACAGTGTTCCTCCTGGTATTAGTTTTATGCAGGTAGTGATTGCCATAATGTTGGTAACAATATAAATCACTGTAATTAGCAGATTCTAAATATAAATCTTCAGCATCAAAGGCAGCATAATATTTCAAATCAGAAAACAACGTTTCTACGGCCTGAACATCCCAATCATCAGAACGTATATTTTGTTTAACTACATCCCCCATGTTAACTCTAAGCACATTAGGGCCATTTATAACCTTAGTGGGGCCATGGATTTGAAATTTAACAGCATCCCATACAATCCCATCTAGGACAGGCCAAGCAGTGATGTTAACAAAAGCCAAGTCTCTCTTCAATCTGTGTGATGAGGAATGGGGTGCCAATGTTTCCTTGATATGTCGAATGCATGTTCTCTCCTCGACATAGTGCCCATTGACGAGACAGAACAAATAAAACACAAAACCAATTGACATAAAAAGGCAAATCGAAAAAAGCACCAACCAAATATAGGTCCAAGGGGGAATTAAAACATGTTTTTAAACAGTCTTACATAAACAGTAATCCTTGAAGGCTTTCTGGATGTGTGCGAAACAGTGTCAAATGAAAATCTGGATTCTGTGGCCAAGCGAGTTTGTAAATCAGGCATTGATAAGTCAGTTGAGTAAGTTTAGTCAGTTTCATCATGCTGAGTACCAGGCAGTGTACTCAATAAAGGACTAGAAATTGCAGGCATCTCAAGGGCAACATCAGGCACAGGATTTGAAGCCGGGGACGGAAACAGAATTTCTCACAATTGAAGGACATGAGACCGCTGGTGTCATACTAAGAAGAATCGGCCACTCTGTGTATCTGGACTTTGTCAATGGAGATATACCTGTTTTCCTTACGACCTGGAAGTGGTATTAAAATGACTGTTCTTGTGCCCTTCACACCAAGCACTGGAACTGGAGCTCGATAAGAGGGACCAAATTCTTTCTTGTTTTCAATCTTCTCCCGAACCAGTTCTCCATCTTGGGGTAGCCAGCCAACTACCGGGATCTGCAACGCATCATCCGAGGTGGAGGGCAAATGTTCCTTTGCAAGACTGTCTCTCGTCTCTTGTAGATTCTGTAAAACATTGCAATATTCATCTACATCAAAGGAGGCAGCAACAGCCGCCGAGTCTAGACCGTCAAGGTCCGGTACGAACATCTTGATACCAAAGAGCATTTCATATGGGGTCCGCCCACCCAGAGACCTTCTAGGGGGATTATTTAGAGCACGCTGCACGCTATTGAGGTGGACCAGCCAGTTCCTGCCAGTGCCTATAACTCTAGCTGTCAAAGACTGCTTTAAATCTCGGTTCATCCGTTCCACAATACTATTACCCTCAGGTCTGTATGGAGACAAAAACTTGACTTGGACCCCCAATGAAGTCATGGCATCTTTATACGCCTTAGAGGCGAAAGTAGGACCCTGATCCAAATGGAAGGTACCACAGGCAAAAATCCCTAAAAAGACACGCAAGTCTCTTATGACAGTTTGTGAATCAGCGCTGCGGTGAGGCCACACCCACACAAAACGTGTGCATGAATCAACTGCTACTAAGATGTACTTATATGCAGTATCAGAAGAAAAAGGACCGCAGTGATCTAAATAAAGATAACCTAGTGGTTTATTAGATATGTACAACTGTGTCTGGGGCAGACGCGCAGCAGTTGAATGCTTAATCTGCTGGCAAATGTCACATTGAAGGACATAATCACGCGTCTGTTTGTACAGTCCCCGCCACCAGAAACGCTGTTGTAACTGAACCACAGTAGCTGAAATGCCTGCATGCACAGACGCAACTCCTTCATGGGCCGCTGTAAGCAATGTGTGCCTGCGATCCGCGTTGGGAATCAACCTTTCCCCGACGTCAGGTATTTTCACATAAGGAACTTTATCAGGACTTTAGTGGTATGAATACTTCGAAGGGAACCCCTTAGGATATTTACTTCCCTTCTCAGTCGCAGCAACAGCTGCCAAGATATCATCATCAATCTTACTTTTGAACCGTGTAACTGCTGCAACTAACGACGATACTGCTGATTTTGCGGGCTCATCTGCCAACAAATTGCCAAGAGCGTGGACTCCCACACGCTGATGACCTAGAGTATGAATTACAAACACGAGTGGCAACTGCTCTTTAAGCTCAGCCACTCGGACCCAGATCATTTTATGTTTTATTGTGCTACCCTTGGAATCACGAAAATCATTCTGAATCAAAAAGAACAGGTTTTCATTGTAAGATTGGACACAGTAGTAAGAATCACTCACAATAAGAGTTGTCACACTAGGATCAGCGTACTCCAATGCAAGCATCAGAGCACGAAGCTCTGCCAATTGTGCGATGCAGTCCCCTAGAGTCTGTGTGTGCACGACTCTGGACTTGAACTCATCCTTCCCCATGGCACCTACCACAATGGTGCAAGCTGAAACGTATGCGTGCTTAGACCCATGCGCAACTTGCGCTGAACCATCAGTGTATATGATGCAATGGAAATCCTCCAAAGGCCGCAAAGCCAAAGGTGCAGGATGAACGAATTCATATTGCAAAAACTCCTGCGACTGTAAGGAGGCATCAAAAATAAACGTGACACCCGGAGATGTCAATGATGCTGACCATTGTATCCACCGTGGGTGCAAGGCTTTAGAATTTGGTACAGTGGCTTTCATAACTGCCTCCAATGCAGGATACGGGGTAACAACCAACATGCGTTTTCCCTGTGACAGCGCACGTTCCATAAGAATCACCATCTGCACTGCTGTTAAAACTTTTTCCACAGAGGAGAACCGCATTTCAGCTGAAGTGTACAAGTGTAACTTGTAAGCAATAGGTACTGTGTCTCCTTCATTAAAAGTAAGGTAAGTGAAACCCACCGCCCCAGGGATGATTCTTATCACCAGGTTGGTGTGGTTGTCACGAGTCAGTAAGAATTTAAATTCTAGAAGATCAGCCTGCAAATATTGCAAAATAGCTGAGTGTTCTGGCAGCCAGCACGATTTGGTAAAAGTAGGTTGTATCAAAGCATACAAAGGCTTGATACGCTGGGCATATTCAGGAATATATGTATACCCGAAATTCAAAAATCCCAGCAAGGACTGTAACTTTTTCAGAGTTGTAGGAGCGCGCAATTGTGCGCATTTCTCCAAGAAGTGAGGAGCCAATCCTCGACCTTCATTGTTGAGCTCATAGCCCAGGAACAACACTGTGTACTCAGCAATGTGAGACTTTGCAAAGTTGAGTTTGTAACCAAAGTCCGCAAAGTTACAAATTATGCGGTCAACGCGACACATATGCGCCCAAAGCTCGTCGTCTGTGAGATAGATGTCATCCACATATGAACATGCATCCGTGTCCACTCTATCTAAGAGAGAGACAATGGGGGCAGCAAACACGCCTGGACTATTCTTATAGCCCATCGGTAAACGTTTGTATTGCCGCTGTTTGCCGCCACTTGTAAAACTGGTCTATTGGGAACTTAGACCATCTAAATTGTGGGCAAAAAAAACATTGGAAATGTCAAGTGTAGTTTTAAACCGTTTTCGCACAAGACCATCCACTAAAGCAGAGCCGTGGGTATTCTGTACTGCACAGGTACGACAATGTGAGTTAAGATGCCGGTAATCCAATACCAAACGGTACGAGCCGTCTGGCTTGGTCACAGTAAAAAGAGGGTTATTCATCTGTGACACACAAGTTTCAATTACACCTTGATATTCCAATTGTTTAAGGATTTCCGCAACGGAAGCCTTAGCTTCGCGTCGGATGGGATATTGAGGTTAAGGCTGTGGCATAGACCGTAAGGGAATCTCGTGGTTTGGGGAAAATATATCCCAACCACAGTGTGTAGGGTACAGAGCCGGCGCAAGGGCTTTAGCCCACTCTTCTGCAAAATTCAGCGCATACTCCTTTGAGACAGTGTGCGCGAAACTAGGGAGGATCACCTCCTCCCCTCTCGGAACTGCAAGCACAAAAGGTGGGGGCCAGTCAGCCTCCGCTAACAAAATGTCATAGGTAGTCGTAAGATTTTCCCTAAATACCCCTTTTATGGTACGTTGTATGTCACCTTCAACTAAAAGGACTATTTCATAAAGTCTATCAGGGGGAGCTACTCTAGTGTCAGCTGTCTCCACAACAACATATCGGTCAGTCGCTGTCACCTTCAGTAGTGGACGCAGGGCCTCTCGCACTTTGGTAATCTCCGCCGCGCTGTCCAGCAAGGTCAGAGCCCATGTCCGATTCCGAAGCAGCGTTCTCACTATCTGTGGCATATCTCGCTGTTAAAGCGGCAACTTTCTTTTTCTGAAACTGGGGTCTTTTCGGTGTTGAATTGTCCTGCTTGCCTTTACCGTCTTTTGGGCGGGGCTGGTCGTGTCCCTGCTGGCCACCCTAACCTCTGCCGCCTCCTCCACCATCAGTCGATGAGGCCGATGATTCCTGAAAAGAACGAGGAGAGCGATGTTCAGAAACCTGAAAACGATCAGGTGATTTTATCGTCGCACGATTGCGCAAGTCATAAATACGTTCTGTAGGTGCAGGCACTGGGGACGCAGGACGAGACTCCTGTTTCTGCTGTTGTTGTTTAACCTGTTTTTGTTGTTTTTTCAGCCAATTTTGCTTCTTAGCCTTGGGCTGTTTGTCAGTCTCTGACTTTTGCCCTTGGGGTTGTTTTTCTCTTTTGTTGAGAAAGGCTTGAGCCCCAAACTATTACGGCCTACGGTCTTATAAGCCGCCACAATAATTCTTGGTAACTGTCGGGGGTTGTCGACATCGGGTACAGCCTGCAAAGCATTAGACACCTGAAAGTTCACTGCATCTCCCTTGACATTCGCAAGTACGAGATCGGAAACTACGTCAAAACTGCCGCATAGGCGCATACCCAATTCAACTGCTGCCTCGGGTCCATGCTCATCTTGCACACACTTAAGGACCGTCGGAAGGTCAGTCATTGACGGTGTGCCGAAGCACCTCGTATACACTGCCGCAAAGATCTTACCCCAAGACTCACAGTCACCAGCTTCCGGGACCAAGTCTTTTGGCATGCTAATTGCCAGAATCTTGTGTTTTTCACCAGCAGTCGTGTTAGGAAACACTGACCGACCTAATCACGCTAATTGCGACTACATGTAGTCGTCTTAAATCTGCATGGGGACACGCCCCTTGTTGAGGATGTGGTGTAAATCCAGCCAAAACAGGCCAAGTTGCGCCTGGAATGGACAAATGACCTAACCTCGGAGTTAACAAAGAGTGGAGTAGGGCGCCATTAAACCAAACTCGGTGCTGCCAAGCATTAATAGGAACTTCATCTGTCCTATAGGGAACATAGTCCTGTGGCATGGCAGTGGGAGTGTACGTGTCGAATACATTAGTATTAGCATTCACAGCTGGGAAGGACACCCACGAGTAAAAAATGTTGTATGGCTAAGCTACTTCCGCACTCACCACCATAATCACAGCCATGCCATCCACAGGGACATCATAAGTATGCAAATGATTGCGAACCACAATCCGACTATGCTGTGGAATATCAAAAGCATTAGCCATAGGGACACAGTAAGAAAGAGGTACAATAAAAACCACGTAGCACAACTGGGTAGTAATTCAAAAAGAAACCGTTTGAAAATATTCAAGCTTGAAAAGACCTATGTAACTATAGGTAGGTTTGTCCGACACCACTGTCTTCCAGAAACAATAGCGAAGGGGGTTAAGGACTGATAGAAGCACTACTCAAGTGTCATGTAATAAGACCACCAACCATTGGGCGCCATGTCGCAGGGATCCTGCTCTCACACAGAACTGTGCATAGAGACTTGGAACCTCAGTGAATTAGGGTGTACCAAAACTCACCTTAGTACCCAAAATCCCCTACCAGACTAGCAATCAGTGTCTCATTGGTTCTTGGTTCTTACAAACTCCCAATGTTTAGACAACCCAGAACATGGACTTAGAACACCTCAGGTAACGTGGAACACATGAACACTCTTTCGTTATACCAACATATCAATCCAGAACGAGGAGTAAATGAAGACAAGTGCAAGTTTGAAATGTTTATTTCTAATGCAGTGTTCTCAGGCACAGTATCTTAGCTAATACAAGCAAACATATTATAAACAACAAGGTTATCAGCATAGTTACTAGTCCATAAAATACAAAGGGAGAAAGCATGTTAAAATGCTAAAGGGAAGAAGGCTAAATGGCCCCTAAGTTTTACCCTCCCTTGCTAGTATATTATATTATAGCTAAAGAAGGTCTCTTTGGGTTTTAGAAGGGTGGCCCCATACCTCTGATCCTAGTGGAAAGGGATCACATCATCTTCCACCAGCTCTCTGCATGCGAATATTCATCAAGTGTGTTTGCATGTTCTACGCAGTGCAATATTAAACGCACCTAAAGCCAGAGTTGGCCGCAGCTGCATATGTGTTATGTCTAGAACGTGCACAGATCAGACCTCACAACAACCACTGTGTTGAAATAACCTTGAAGGCCTCGACACTCACTGTTCAGACATAGCTTACCAAGCAAAGCTGATATAATAGCAAAACATATTATTCTCGTGTGAAGCAAAATATTCTACTAGGCTCAAAGCTCTAATAACAATATGTGCCGTGTGCAGAAGCAGCAGAAAGGTAAAATGGAGTTTAAACTTCTAATAAGCTCATGCTAACTTAACACAGTGTGAAGGCAAAGCCCATTTATATGACAGGACCAATGATATCCACTAAGACTTGTACACTCACTCCCTCTACAACAAGCTCACATGTAGGATTTTTTGTCAACATCAAACTACTATTGATATTCAACACAGTGTTTACATCCTGTCCAAAAGCATCCCACATTGCATTGCACTCTTCATAATTATTTACACCTAGGGACTGACCTACAGACTTTAGAAAAATGCCCTGTTAATTACATCTAGAACAAACTTTATCAGTAGAAGGACATGTTTTTGAAATTTCCAAGTGGAAACTGCTTCCACATCTGAAACAAAGGGTCACATTTTTCCTTGCTTCTGTTTATTGCCATCTTGTCCTCAAATCAGCCTTTTGAGTCACTCCTTTTCCCAATTGATTTCTTAATTGTACCTCCCGCTTTTGCTACTACATGCTCTTCCATCTTCTCATTCCCTCTAATTTCTTGCACACATTTCTCAGAGTGTTCAATAGCTTTAGCAATCTTAATGGTAGCACTAAGGGACATGTCAAATGTAGCCCATAGCCTTTCCTGTATATTCTCATTGTTGGTTCTTACAAGAATTTGGTCCCTCAACACTTGTTCATAAGTGATGTGCTTGAAATCACAAGTAACAGCTAATCATCTGAGTGCAGATACATAACTTTCTATAGTCTCATCTGACCTCTGTTTCCTGGAATAAAATATGAAACGCTCCATGACAACATTCGTTTTTTTCCATAACGTAACAATAGTTGTTTAGATGAATGCTGGAAAGAATCAATGTTACCTGCATTCACTAAAGTTGGTAAATTCTTAAACTCTTTTATGCCAATACCCCATAAACAGTGTTTTAATAATGCTAGTTTTCTTTCGAGTGAACACTCTTCCCCTTACAAAACATCAACATAAGCTAAAGAAAACTGCCACTGATGTTTCCCAACCAATGGGTGGTTTTCCTGGCACCGTTAGGAATGATGATGGAGGAACGATTCCTGATAATATAACAAAAAAAACAAAGAAAACGGCAATACTATGTCAGTAGAGAATGAAAATAAACAATAAAAGTGGTCACCGTTGTCATGCAGAAAGGAAAAAGTATACTTCAGGGTGTGCAAACAATTATCTACTTCTTCAATGAACTTGCTGTCTCCAAAACACGTGACCTTCACCTGGAAAAGAAAACAAATATGGACACAGTACTTCTCTTCGGCCGATACGCAGCAGTCATGTGTGCACATCACAGAATGATCTCCATCGACCAACAGTAATGGGATGGAAGTTAAGGCAGCCGAGCTTGTAATATAACTGTAATCATCCAAAGTTAACGCAGGAGGTGGTGTCCGAAATATCAACCAAACCATATGCAAAATGTTCCTGGAAGCAGTAAATCGAATCAGCCAAGAGAAAGTGAACCACCCAATCTAAGCATTAGTGAGCGAATCTGTGAGCTGATACTAATGAAAACAGGTTTCTCATAGGGAATCCATCAATTTGCAGGCAGCCGAGGGAAATATATATTGCCAAATCCCAAAGTAAGTGGGTGGATCCGTAGGCCGATGACAACTGCAATCAGCTTCCTCCTTGAACTCCGTAAATAAATGAAATATGGCGGAAAGCTGCAAGCACATAGGAACGTGCCTCGATCGTCTTTTGCTCCCTCACCCTAAGTGTGCCAGGTATGCCCAGATGTGGGTCCCGGGCTCACTGTGCCACTGGATTCACGCTATCCTGTCTGATGAGGGGTAAAATCCCGAAAACGGTCCTAGGATGCTTGTTTCCGGTCCAGGGAGGACCTGGCTTGGCAGTTCGGGCTGGACTGTTCCCATGAGGCACAAGGTCAACATTGATTTTCAAAAGAATTATGGATTTAACCCAGACCTCTTGACCGGGGGTGAATGTTTTGATTTGTTCTGCATTCCGTCCTTCAATTGTGTGTCTCTCGATCGTCACCAGTGTAGAAAACGATCCAGCCCTTAATACATCCACCCAAGTGAAAATGGGCACATGCCACAAGGTAACAATATGCAAGAGTTATTCCATATCTAAGTAGTACAACATGTCGGTAACACATGACAAACCGTTACCCAGGTCCGCTATATATACACTACCTGTATTTCGAAAGATTGCTCTCCCAAACCGCTGATTAAAAGCCACCCGCATAGGCATTATATAAAAACAGACAGAAGCACAAAAACATCACTCTCATGTCTACATTGGACAAAAACACAAGCTCAACACTCCATACAAGAGCACGGAGCATGCGCAGTGCTCGCGTGTGAGCAGACACATGAGCAACCTTGCAAACCCCGCTCTCAAATACAACAGTCTCCTGTGATTCTCCAACTTAGTGTTCTTCCATCCCCACCTCTTCTTCTCTGGTACTGACTTCTCCCTTTTCCAACAGATTGGCACCTTCTTTCATACTCGCGAACCCTAAAAGACAAACTGCACAACTTCCCTCATACTTGGAAGAGCATCCTCCACAACCCGGTTTTCCTTGTTGTTTACCTACTCTTCTTTCCTTTCACTTTGCATCCCTGCTTTTGTGGTTCCCAGTAAATCCATGATATTCCTCCTGCTTTCTTCCGGCTGAGCAGAGGTGTCTGGAGGGTTGGTGAAACTGTACACAGCTATTTAGGTTGGTTGCACAAGTGTTGTTTAGTGCTTTTTATGTATGTGTGAGAAGCTTGACCTGTGCACTCTTATTTATCGAGAGCCAGAGGAGTTCCCTAATGTGTGATGTGACTTGGGACCAGGATGGAATATTGAAGACCAGTCTGGATGCTGTGTTCTGGAAGGTCTATAGTCATTGTTTTTGTTAGATGGTTGGTGATTCCTGTGTGGGCAGCCTTCTCGTAGTCCAGTTCCAATTGATGAGGGCATGGATGGTGTCTTTCTGGTGTTGTATGGTAGCCACTTGAAAATCGTTTTTCAGCATCCTCGGAGTGTGGAAACAGGATGTGGTGACAGCGTTGACCTGGTTGGTCATGTCCAACTTGCTGTCTAATATGACTACACTCCTGAAGTTTTGCACATATCAGATCAAACTTGAAGGGTGCCTGGGTGGGTGGGCGCTGATAGGCTTGCCTTTGGTGTGTCCGTTGACTTATGTTAATCATGAAATCTGCCTTCTATGTTATGCTCCTCTATTCTCATTTTGTACAGCATTATGTTAGAAATAATAATAGTGCATGGAAAAAATAAAACGCTTTAAAACTACGTTGTCATGTATATGTTGGAGGAAATACTGCTTCTTCCTATGGCTGAGTATTATGAATAGCAAAGTCTGATATTGTATAGGGCAATCAAATACAGTTCATAAAAGCATTAGTCATGTCTCTATCATTAGGGGTCCTAAACAACATGTTACTTTCAACATAGCATATAATACAAGCTGCATATTGTGTGAATTGCTGTGCAAGGTTCTCACACGTTCATGCTCACCCTGATGTTCCCTTAGGAACTCATTTAATATTTGTCATATTTCCTCTCTAGACCCTGATCTGTTATGCAGTCTTATGCATTTCTAGAAAACTTTGTTTTAAGATTCCGATTTTTTAAAGATCTAGGGCCCGATGTAGGTAGCCCTTTACCGATCGGAATCGGCCGAAAATACCGATTTTCGGCCGTTTCCGATCGGTAAAGGGCTATGGAGATGTAGGGGCACATTTTCGGTAATTTTACCGATTCGTTATCATTACCGAATCGGTAAAAAGTACCGATTCGGTAATGATAACGATTCGGTAAAATTACCGAAAATGCAATGTAGGTAGCCTATGTTCCATCAGCACATGGCTTACAGAATCGGTATTTTACCATGGAATACAAATCCATGGTAAAAAAACGATTCCTGTGTACATGCACATCTGTGCATGTACACATGTGCCATGTGACAGACAGACGTGCCCTTAGGGCATGTCTGTGTGCCACATTGCACACATGCCCGTTTTGGGGGTGCTAGAGGGTGTCAAAGTGACACCCCCTGCACCCTTGTGAAATCTTTAATTACCGATTCGGTAAATACCGAATCGGTAATGCCTAATCATTCCTATGGGCTTCAAAGCCCATAGGAATGAATGGGCATTACCGATTCGGTATTTACCGAATCGGTAATTAAAGAATTGTTAAGGATTCGGTAACGAATCCAGATGTTGGGACCTACATCCCATTTACCGATTTTGAAATACCGAATCGGTAAAATTCGGTATTTCAAAATCGGTAAATGGGATTTACCTACATCGGGGCCTATAATCGGAGTTATACATGAAAAAGTCCTATTTGCATGTCCATACATACCTGAAACTCACAAAGATGCAATGTACCATTTAAATGCATTCTTTTCATACATACTGGACATTTAAACTTCACACGGGTTTACAAGAGTGGCCATTCCTTATTAGTGTAGGAGAGCAGATTATGGTGATGCAGTACAAATTTGGTTACCACCTACAAGTTAGTATTTATTGGGCCTCAACAAATACATAGGAGTTCCTTTCCTACCTAACTTACACAAAAGTGGATCTATCATAACTTCTGCTGAAAATGAGATGGAGTGGTCATTCCGGTCCGCTTTTTCAAAACTTTGAAAATAATGTGTTATCTATGGAAAAATGTTTCAAGAGGGTAGGAAAAAATCACAATTCTTAAAAGTACTGTTCCACAATTTCTCTAACAGAAGGCTTGCACAATTTATTCATTTCGTTCATTTAGTAAGCTTAGATTTAATAAAATAGGTCAGCGTCTTCAATATTAATGAACTTCGTGCAGATTCAAACTTACATTATACCAGGTGTGCCTTACATAGTTGTTTATGTGAATACCTCAAAAATACTACACTTGTAAGCTTCGTGTAAACTTTGTGTAGTTTACATAAATAGGGCACAGATTATGGCCAGTAGAGACATGCCAATTCCTGGTCATATAGCTCTTAGCAATCGTATTGAAATTCCAAGTTGAAGGAAATTACCACATGTAGTATTTACATCAAATGTGGCATTTAGCACAGTTCTCCCCTGACACGTTTATCTATAAAAAATATGGTAGTATCTTTTAAGAGGAAACAGCTCTACAAAAAAAGTAGAATCGTAGAAAGTATGGTGGTAAACACCAATTCCACATATTAGAGCCCATGTGTGTTTGGCAGACCCAGAATAAAAGCTGAGCAGCACATGGGCAAACACCCCACCTGCAGAAATGGTATTTACCGAGTGGTATAATACCACCCCTATTTCGAATTATTCACAATCAGGGCCTGGTGCCGAGTTTTGCTCTCCGTGAGTGAACACAAGTCTGCACCCAGATGTGTATTTTCATCACTGCGTTAAATATGTGTTGTATAGAGTGCTGAAGACCGCAGAAGTAGACTACGAAGCACTATATAAAAAGTTTATATTATTACGTTTTATTCTACCCAGAGTGGAACAAATATTCACAGTAGAATTCGTAAACGAGTTGTCGGAAAAATAACCTTGTTTTACAGTATTCTGGATTTTACTGGCATTGCCTTAATTTACTTCTCGCTTAGGTGACAGAAAGAAATGAAATATTGAATTAACTAATGGTCCCCGGGCTGTCCCAGATTCCTCAATTAGAATGTTTCCAGCCATCAAAGCCTATGACAGGCCCATATCATTAGAAGTTTGGAAAACAATGTAATTTAATATTCCCAACTCTTTTTAAATGGGTGGCGCATTCATCATTTATACATCGGCGCGAGCGGCGGACGGTATTGGAGTTGTCTGTTCTGCGCCTCAGCCTTTTAGGTAGCTCTGAGGTCAGCAGCTGAAGTGCTCGCGCCGCCTCTGAACTGGCAGCACGCGCCCGCACTCACCCACCTCCATAGGAAGCTGGAAGTGCGCCAGGCAATTCTGCACATATCCTGCCTCAGCCCTTGTCAAAGTAATTCATATTTCACAATCTTCGCGTGCCTCTTGCAATGATGTCACCGGGAGAAAGGATCGCACTCGGGAGCCAGCTGAAGCAGCCGAAAGAGCCCTATTAATCTCAATGTACTCCAATGGGAAGATTTCATTCGGCGACCTCTATCCCCATCCAGTGGTCTGTGCTCACTAGCATAACTTTGTTTCTGCAGCCAGGAACATTAACTTCGACAGCAAGTTCAAGCCCAGGCCCTTAACAGGAGGGGTCATGTTTTAGAAAGGCTAAAAGGGTGTGTTTTCTATTTAAACTAATTCTGCATCAGTATGCTGTTCAGTAAGATTAGGTACGCTTAGTACAGTGTTTACAACATGCACACTCTGCATGATACATGACTACCTGAGTTGTTTTTATTATTAATCACAGTACAATGAACAATGTAACCCCTCTGTTATATCATGCATTGGAAGACAATGGTTAATATTGCCAAGGGCATTGATTAGGGGTAATTCCGATGGAGTGTGGAGGTTCTCTACTGCTTTGAAATGTATTTAGCTTCGTCTGGACACTTACCCTCTGTCATGTGTCTACTGGGACGCCCCACAGACAGTATCTTTTCCACAGTTGAATTGATGGCATTGCTGGCCTTACCTTCCTCAAGTTGTTTTCACTCTATAACCTAATAAGGATTCTGCATTTTACCTATTATCCTGAAAGGACATGATGTTGGTCTTTGTTCCTTTTGTTTGATTAGAATATTTCTGAATGTAATCTGCTGGGACACAGACATTGCAATATAGCCCGCAGCGGGATTAGAGTTCTCTGGAACTGGTGGATACATGACAAGAAGTTGTCAATAGGGAATGGAGAATTGAGTGGAAACTCCATTGTAAAATATCCTAAAAAAATATCAAGTTATGTTAAGTTAGGCAGAGGTTTTCTAAAGTTGAAACCCAGGACTTCTTGGGGATAGTAATCCTGAACACTGAGATGGAGCCAAATTGGTCATGTCAGGACTTTAGTCTCTCATGGAAATGTAGAATGTTGTGACAGATGGAAAGACACAAAAAGACTGTTGTGCAAAGTTGCACCCTTCACTAACAACACACAACCTCCTACATCTTTTTCTAACAATTGGGAGCTCACAGTTTGCACTGGTAGCTAGAGTGTGATGTACAAGAAGTCTGCAAAAAATGTCAGAAAAGAGAAGAGACAACCTCTTGGGGCTGGCAGCCGGTGTTGAATGCTCCAGTGACAGAGTAGGCTGCGCTTGATCCTCTACCTGACTCAGGTGGTGTTCTGTAGTTTCTTTCTTCCACCACTCAGTAGGACCTCCTCTTTAGTACTCACATTTTTGCGCACTCTAAGCTTGTCTAACTATCACGCTTCTCACTTGTAAACTTAAATGCAGTTCTCACTGCAATAGTTGAGACATTATGTAGGCAGATGCTCATTTTTACTCTCAATTCTAAATATGCATACATCAGCACAAAAAAGGGATAGAAGATCACTCGCTTACTCTACTATGTCTAGCTCACTAGGTGTTATGTGTGCTCATCATCCCAGGTAGGTTAATGCCCTGCTGAGGAATGCAGTTTATGGCACACACATTTAGAAGTTTCCTTAACGGATCACTGTACAAAACAATCTTTCCTCAATAGCTGCTATCAAATAAGTTTGAAAAAGCCCACGTTGAATGCTTTTATATATCTCTTTACTTAGTTACCAGTGATCTTTGTTCGTATATGTGTACAAAAATCAGTATTGAGCTTTCAATTACTAGCATGATAAGTTATGACACCAGTGTCAAATGTGCAGAGCCTTTTGGGCACTACATGTCTAACTCATATGAAAAAAAATCTTCTAATCAACACTGATCATCTCCTTGACAGGTTCACAGTGAGTTATAAAATGTGCAACCATAGTTCCTACTGGTGTTAAACTCTGCATATCAGCATCTTACATTTCTTGTACTTTTCACACTCCCCAGCAACTGATCAATTGAACAATTCCTCTGCTATCCTAGAATCAGTTAACTGATGACCCTACCTATAATATTATTTTCAGATTGAGTATAACTCATCCCTGATGCCCACATATTCATAGAACCGAGTGCATGTGGTGGTGATGGATGTGTTAATACAGGAATGCTTTGTGTGGTTTCTGGGTGATAAGACACATTTTATTTGGTCATCATCATATGGTACAGTTTATACAATCTACACTCTAATTTACAGAGTGAGGATGTTATGCTAGGGATGGAGGTGTAGCTGCTGGGTTTTGCTACTGGTAGAATACAATGACTTTCGAAGACCAAGTGCTATTTTTCAGTTAATCTGCAACTTGCTGGTTGGATGCTTGGTGGCCAATGGAACTAGGTGCCACCCACACGACAGACAAATCCACCAGGATCCTTAGTGCTATTCTAGGTCACAATCTGGCCCTGACAGCCCAAGCACAATCTGGGTCTTCTTCTTTCTTTAATGAAGAAAAAATTCCTAGGCAGTAAATACAATTCACATTACAATAATTTATACATAGTATGACGGGAAATGACCCAAACTCAGTGCAATAAATCAACAACTGTTTAAAACATATGAATTACTTTTTTATTGAGATTTATCTAAAAATGGGACATATTAAAGGGCAAAGAATCAGGGAAAATACAAGAAAGTGCATTATACATCGGGTCCAACGTATTCACCAAAAGTTACGATCGGTGAGCACTTAATTCAAAATGGTATTAAATATCGACATATACATATAATACATAAAACATACATAGGATTGATACAGACAGTAACAGAATGAAACTGATATAGTGTGGCTGAGTGACGAAAGTTCTCAGAGTTCTCAACGCGCATTTCGGCACTGGGCGTGCCTTCATCAGGAGGGCCACAAAAGTATCTCCTAAAAATTGATCAAAGAAGATATATATATATATATATATATATATATATATCTCCCAAGAAGCAAGCAGGGTCCTGCTGAGATCCTCTCTCCCAAGTCAGGTAGCGCAAAGTTATTCGGCGGACCACAAGAGCCGAATCCAATATGAAAAACACGATTGCTTCAAAGCAATAAATTGCGCACTCGGGAATCCGCTTACAAAGTGATTTATTGATTACAGTTTACACGCTACGCGTTTCGACACAATGAGTGTCTTGGTCACACGTGAGTTCCCAGGGAAGCAATGGCAGATAAAAGCATCACAAGAGTAAACATAGAGGAGGTGACTAGTAAGTTAACCATCAGTGGAGCGTAAATATGGGTGCCATTTTGTAGTGGTGTATTTTTAAAGTAAAGTAAACATCACATAGTTGTGCTCACCTAGAGCCGATTGATTCAAAGGCCAAAGGTTACTTGATACAGAGAATATATTGGTCCTCATACAATTCATAGGTTCTAGTGCCTTATGTATAATGGTAACAACTATTGTAGTACCTGTATATATACATATGATACATTCCTGCATTCCAGTAGTGCAACTGTTTCCATTCGGTCTAGTGCCCGTTGTAAACCACACATGTACATCTTGGTATTCATATGTTGGTTCTTCTCCTCTTTTTCAACATACTATGTTTATAGCCAACTACATTACCCCGGATTCGAGTGCACATCTACTATTATATAACTTGCATACAAGTGAAAGTGTCTTTCATTCCAGAGAGGAAATATTGAGATCAGAGGACCGTGAAGTGAAGGTGACGGAACCAATTTCTCTCCTCAATAATATCCTACAAAAACAAATAAACATGCCATTAAAATCTCTTCATAAAATCTTACTTATAAAAGAGGTTACAAATTGAAGTTCATTAACACATTAGATCATAATCAATACTGCAAGGCAAAACTCTGTCACATTGGCACAGTTAGTCCTATATATATATATGTATATATAGGTCTGTCAATTTTGGAAAAGGGGGGTGGTGATGGACAGAGTTTCTGAATGATGCAGAATACTCTTACCAAGTCAAGAGATCATGGTTTTAATCCATCACCGTTTTTTAGCTCACTGCACCATCCCAGCTCAGAAATTGGCTATATGCAAATTAGTCTGTTCCTGTCCCAGTGCATGATGGGAACAGGGCAAACCAAACTACCAAGCCAATTCTTCTACTGGGAAGGAAACAAGCTTCCGGGGACCGGTTTCTGGCATCACAGCCTTCTTCGGCCCGGCTTGCTTGAATCCTGATGGTGCAATGAGCAAGGGACTCACGTCTGAGTATACCCTCCCACACATAGTGTGGATAAAACCGATTTTGGAAAAGGGGGGTGGTGATGGACAGAGTTTCTGAATGATGCAGAATACTCTTACCAAGTCAAGAGATCATGGTTTTAATCCATCACCGTTTTTTAGCTCACTGCACCATCCCAGCTCAGAAATTGGCTATATGCAAATTAGTCTGTTCCTGTCCCAGTGCATGATGGGAACAGGGCAAACCAAACTACCAAGCCAATTCTTCTACTGGGAAGGAAACAAGCTTCCGGGGACCGGTTTCTGGCATCACAGCCTTCTTCGGCCCGGCTTGCTTGAATCCTGATGGTGCAATGAGCAAGGGACTCACGTCTTAGTATACCCTCCCACACATAGTGTGGATAAAAACGATTTTGGAAAAGGGGGGTGGTGATGGACAGAGTTTCTGAATGATGCAGAATACTCTTACCAAGTCAAGAGATCATGGTTTTAATCCATCACCGTTTTTTAGCTCACTGCACCATCCCAGCTCAGAAATTGGCTATATGCAAATTAGTCTGTTCCTGTCCCAGTGCATGATGGGAACAGGGCAAACCAAACTACCAAGCCAATTCTTCTACTGGGAAGGAAACAAGCTTCCGGGGACCGGTTTCTGGCATCACAGCCTTCTTCGGCCCGGCTTGCTTGAATCCTGATGGTGCAATGAGCAAGGGACTCACGTCTGAGTATACCATCCCACACATAGTGTGGATAAAACCGATTTTGGAAAAGGGGGGTGGTGATGGACAGAGTTTCTGAATGATGCAGAATACTCTTACCAAGTCAAGAGATCATGGTTTTAATCCATCACCGTTTTTTAGCTCACTGCACCATCCCAGCTCAGAAATTGGCTTTATGCAAATTAGTCTGTTCCTGTCCCAGTGCATGATGGGAACAGGGCAAACCAAACTACCAAGCCAATTCTTCTACTGGGAAGGAAACAAGCTTCCGGGGACCGGTTTCTGGCATCACAGCCTTCTTCGGCCCGGCTTGCTTGAATCCTGATGGTGCAATGAGCAAGGGACTCACGTCTGAGTATACCCTCCCACACATAGTGTGGATAAAACCGATTTTGGAAAAGGGGGGTGGTGATGGACAGAGTTTCTGAATGATGCAGAATACTCTTACCAAGTCAAGAGATCATGGTTTTAATCCATCACCGTTTTTTAGCTCACTGCACCATCCCAGCTCAGAAATTGGCTATATGCAAATTAGTCTGTTCCTGTCCCAGTGCATGATGGGAACAGGGCAAACCAAACTACCAAGCCAATTCTTCTACTGGGAAGGAAACAAGCTTCCGGGGACCGGTTTCTGGCATCACAGCCTTCTTCGGCCCGGCTTGCTTGAATCCTGATGGTGCAATGAGCAAGGGACTCACGTCTGAGTATACCCTCAATCGGTTTTATCCACACTATTTGTGGGAGGGTATACTCAGACGTGAGTCCCTTGCTCATTGCACCATTAGGATTCAAGCAAGCCGGGCCGAAGAAGGCTGTGATGCCAGAAACCGGTCCCCGGAAGCTTGTTTCCTTCCCAGTATAAGAATTGGCTTGGTAGTTTGGTTTGCCCTGTTCCCATCATGCACTGGGATAGGAACAGACTAATTTGCATATAGCCAAGTTCTGAGCTGGGATGGTGCAGTGAGCTAAAAAACGGTGATGGATTAAAACCATGATCTCTTGACTTGGTAAGAGTATTCTGCATCATTCAGAAGCTCTGTCCATCACCACCCCCCTTTTCCAAAATCTATATAGGTCTGTCAATACATGATTTCAATCGGACAATTATGTATGTACAATATTGCACTGAGCACAACAATTTGATAACTGAAGTTAGTCTACTCGAAGTTTCCACTAAGAACTACAGACAGATGAAATGAGATATGTGCCAGATAGTATAAACCTTTTACAAAAAGACAAGGGAACCCAAAAGGTATGCCATAGGGACCTTGGGCAGTATCATGTTACACAGAACAGTGGTCCCTATTTACGGACACAATAATATGCAAGAACAATAATCACACACTTAATAAGTGATATGTCTTTTGTCCAGCCGGACAAGAAATTTATTTTTTGTTCAAAGGAGTGTTAAGAGATGTGAGAACCAATAGATGCTAAGCGGGCACAGCCGTGACCCTTAACATTCAAGACAAAAGAACGGAACAGGTGGCAAAAAGGGCAAAGCACAAATGTGTCTGTGTACTTGTAGTCAGTGTTACAGACTTAAATTGTTTAGAACACACCATTGCATTTTTCAATATTGCATTCATATATTGCATATGGGGTTTTTTGGTCGACGACGTTTCGATGCCGTTTTACATATAGGGCATCATCATCAAGACAAGGAATAACATCATTGTTGTCTTAAGCATGAATTATTTACACTATGCCTTTTGTCACATTACATAAAATAATTACATGGGAACAAAAGGGGAGGGAAAAACAAAGGATAAACGTGAATTTTTGGCATGTTACTTTGAAACTCTAAAGTCTGGGTGAAGTGATGAAAGCGGCGAGTGAAGAGGTGAGGACCATGACGAAACAATTGCTGCGCGAGTAGTCGTGAGGTCGGAAACGAGTGATAGGTGAAGTGTATCGATACCAGCAACGGTTCTATAACCAAGAGCTCTGTGCCCAAACAGGACGATGTTGGTGTTCTGTCTAAGCACGAGAGAGGGATAAAAGGTGCAGGTCTTGGCGTGGTAAAAGCAAGCACTGGTGGTATTGCCATCGTTGTGCGGGATTTAAAAACAGTGAGAGGTGGTTTCTACGAGCCGTAGTGTGAAAGTTCACGATCTAGGATGAATGCTACATGCGGCATGCAGGCTGGATGTTCGCTGCGGGGGGCAATAAGGGATCGCTTACACGGTAGCTTGAGTGGCATGCACTGTATGGGGCCAAATTGAGGATCAATTGGAGGAGGACCTACGTGCGTGGTTTCCTCGTGGTCTTATTAACTCGTACATAATTTCATGGCTTCATAAGCGTTCTGAAAAAATAAGTATACAATAGGTCAAGGTGCCCGTGTTACTAGCGGTCGGGAGTGAGGCGATCGGATCGGTATATTTACCATATATGAGTAAGTCTGATTGAGAAAAAAATTTATTTTCTCGGTCCACTCGAGTGTGAGCGCGATAGCTCAGTCCGACAGGGTTTAAGCACAATGGCTGGATCTAGAGGAGGGAAAGCGAGGCTGGGTTAGCAGGGTTGAATTATCAGGCCAGGAGGCGATGTTTAAAACCATCCACTGCGACAGCCCGGAAGGGGGTAAACTTACTTGCAAGACATGGGAACACTGCGGTAATTGCGACGGATAGGTATGATGGGGATCTCAATCAGTTGTGAAGGCTGTCAAGCCTAGTGGGTTGTAGAAAGCGCGATTGGACTACCGTGGTGGGTGTCTAGTGAAAAGAAGGGGTAATCCCGGCGGCCATTTTACAGTGGTGCAGTAATAGAGGGTGATTGAGGGAGCTCAAGGACAATAGTGCACAGGACGGCGCATGTGACTTAGCCTGAATACATTGTACAAAATACAAACTCAGATTACGGGGCATTTAGACAGGAATTACAAGAAGGAGGACCAATCTTCAAGGCGGTTTAAGCCATTCCGAATGCTGTGCCCGCTTGGCATCCATTTGTTCTCACATCTCTTAACACTCCTTTGAACAAAAAATACATTTCTTGTCTGGCTGGACAAAAGACATATCACTTATTAAGTGTGTGATTATTGTTCTTGCATATTATTGTGTCCGTAAATAGATAGTATACACCATCACCAAAGTAAATCAATCGAGATTCAATATATAAAAAAGTTAGCACCACCTTAGTGTATTTACTAACTATTAAAAGCATGAAGTTAGATAGATAAGTGAGACTCAGAATGGTTATCAACAGTAGGACAGATCATTATCAAGTGAGAGGATAATGAAACCTACAGAAGGGGGCGGTTATTAGGAGCCAAATGCTTCAAAGGCAAGGGGATAAACGAGGACGATGTGTGATGACGGTATCCACTGCATCAACTCTAAATATCAGAAATTAATCGATATTATTAGAAAGAAAAAAGAGCTCTAAAGGACACATTATGTGGACCTGGGAGTGATATCTACAGTGATCCGACAAATCCAATTGGTTGCAATTAAGCCAAAGAGATGTTAGAAAGTATCTGGTAGGTTATTGACTATATGAATTGGGGAGGTCTTTATGAGAATGCTATTTTAAAATAACGGTAGACCTCTAAGGATAAATATGTTAAAGGATGGAGAATTTTGAAAGTCAATCACTTTGCCGGTTTCGGACAGATGCGTATTGACTTACATACTGATTATTGGTTATGAGAATGGAATTAATAGTAGGCGGAAAGAGAGACTAATCACATACTGACATTAGTTTCTTTACTGTCTTTATGATACATCATCTATGCAGCTTTTGCTCTAGCAATTCATGGTAATTATTTCAACACACTATTGTGTACCGTGTCAAGCTCCACCCCTGAAAGCTGTAGAAGTATACAAATTAAGGTAATCTTGCATCTAGAACTTCCTTGGTGATTTTCTGTGTAAATTCGCTCTTCTCTCTAACTCCAAACTATTTGCCTCATTAGAGCAGGACTCTCACTGGTTACCGACTGGACACACAGAATTATATTTGATGCCAACAGGCTGTGTGTCATCGTGTACTCAGAGACAGAGTGAGTTTTGCAACATTTCCAGCACCTATGGACAGTTGGAACATGATCAATTAGGTATCACATTATCGCTCGCATTCTTAAAACTTGTGAAGCCGGCTACGGATAGGGTTATATTGGCCCTTATTTCCTTTAATACCTTCGTGGCCATGACTGTTATTAAATCCATCCTCATGGCCAGTAAATTTCATATAAGTCTCAGTGGCTACCATTTGCACACATAGAATCACATTTGATGCCACAAGGTTTGTGTCATCACGTACTTCGAGACAGAGTGAGTCTTGTAAACATTCCTAGCATCTATTGAAAGTTAGAACAGGATCAGTCAGGTATAAAATTAACGCTCGTATTCAGAAGACCTTTTAGGCTTACTGCAGATAGGGTGATATTTGCCCAGATTTCCTTTAATACCTTTGTGATCCCGCCTACTATTAATTCCATTCTCATAACCAGTAATCAGTATGTAAGTCAATACGCATCTGTCCCAAACCGGCAAAGTGATTGATTTTCAAAGTCCTCCATCCTTTAACATATTTATCCTTGGAGGTCTGCCGTTATTTTAAAATAGCATTCACCCCCATAAAGACCTCCCCAATTCATATAGTCAATAACCTACCAGATACTTTCTAACATCTCTTTGGCTTAGTTGCAACCAATTGGATTTGTCGGATCACTGTAGATAGCACTCCCAGGTCCACATAATATATCCTTTAGAGCTCTTTTTTCTTTCTAATAATATCGATTAATTTCTGATATTTAGAGTTGATGCAGTGGATACTGTCATCACACATCGTCCTTGTTTATCCCCGTGTCTTTGAAGCATTTGGCTCCTAATAACCGCCCCCTTCTGTAAGTTTCATTATCCTCTCACTTGATAATGATCTGCCCTACTGTTGATAACCATTCTGAGTCTCACTTATCTATCTAACTTCATGCTTTTAATAGTTTGTAAATACACTAAGGTGGTGCTAACTTTTTTATATATTGAATCTCGATTGATTTACTTTGGTGATGGTTTATACTATCTGGCACATATCTAATTTCATCTGTCTGTAGTTCTTAGTGGCAACTTCGAGTAGACTAACTTCAGTTATCAAATTGTTGTGCTCAGTGCAATATTGTACATACATAATTGTCCGATTGAAATCATGTATTGACAGACCTATATATATATATATATATATATCTTCTTTGATCAATTTTTAGGATATACTTTTGTGGCCCTCCTGATGAAGGCACGCCCAGTGCCGAAACGCGCGTTGAGAACTTTGAGAACTTTCATCACTCAGCCACACTATATCAGTTTCATTCTATTACTGTCTGTATCAATCCTCTGTATGTTTTATGTATTATATGTATATGTCGATATTTAATACCGTTTTGAATTAAGTGCTCACCGATCGTAACTTATGGTGAATACGTTGGACCCGATGTATAATGCACTTTCTTGTATTTTCCCTGATTCTTTGTCCTTTATTATGTCCTATTTTTAGATAAATCTCAATAAAAAAGATTTTCATATGTTTTAAACAGTTGTTGATTTATTGCACTGAGTTTGGGTCATCCCCCCGTCATACTATGCATAAATTAATGTAATGTGAATTGTATTTACTGGCTAGGAATTTTTTCTTCGTTATAGTATTGCCCTGTCCTAGGAGTCCCTAAACCGTACAGGGTGTCCTTGATATTCTTCTTCTTGCTTTGCCATCTTACAAATGTTATGAAAAGTCTTCACCTGGCTCCACTTAGTTGGAAAGAAAACTGTTGTACAGACTCTTATTATTTCTTACCTAGATTATTGAGATGGCCTAGGTTTAGACATCCCGATTTACATAACATGAAATACTTGAAATCATGCAAAATTCAGCTTCCCAACTGATATTCACATTTCCCACTGAGGGCACCGGCTGCATTCTACAAATCCAAATAACGTGACAATCTAGAATCATGTCTTTTTAAAAAAAAATATATAGAATTTTTTATTGAGAGTTCAATACATGATTCAACATACATATACAAAATAAAGTGCTTACGGTGCCTGATTTCAATTTTTTGGGGTGATATATTCCCTCAGGCATAATCCATTCTTAGATCTCATCAACGTCAGAATATCAGAATTCATAAACAAAGTGCCTAAAACCAGAAAAGCCAAATAGAGCCACGCTTTGCACAATTTCCCTTTAACATTTTGTTTTAAAGAGATCACAGATTCAATTTCCTATTAACTATCAGTGTTTCTCAAATTTCATCAGAGACCCTAACCTTAAAGCATAGCGTCTCTCCAGCTCTTTAACTTTATGTAGTTTAGCTTTCCAGGCTTGTAATGTGGGTACAATATTACTTTGCCAATTTTGTAGAATTGAAGATCGTGCCACCAGGGCTGATATAACTAACCACCCCTCTTTCATTTTCTCCATTGTTATGCTTGGAGAATATCCCAGAACTGCAATATATTTGTCAATAGTTAATGCTTGGCATGTAGTCATTTTGAGATATTTCTCAATTTCTTCCCATAATTGCTTTATCTTTGGGCAATCCCAAATAATATGAGTCTAAGTACCTCCTCCTTCCTCAGAGCAGCGAAAACACCTATCCTCGATCTGGGGGTATGTATTATGCAGTAACGATGGTGTCCTATATATTAACCATTTTGTATAAAATTGCATTCTTTAAAAATTCCCGCCTCTTTATGTTGTTAAATTAAATGTATTCATTTTATTCCAGACCGCTCTAGGGATCTGGAAACCTTCCTTCTTCTGCCATTTATCTTGGGCTTTTTCGTAGACAGCTGAAGATTTATTTTCGTTAAGAATTTTCACCCAGTTGCTTACTGACCACTTATCAGTTGTTTCTTGCATTGCTTCGCTTAGTTTTGATCTTACTCGTAGCGATCTAGGGTCAATATTTTCTAAAAAGTGTTTGATTTGAATAAATGACCACTTAAGCATATCCCTTGAATGATGCAGCCCAATCTCTATTTCTGGCCACTTTTTCAGGGAGTCCGAGTTGAGAAAGTCTCTCACTTGCCTGTGCCCATTCTCTTCCCATTTCTTTAATACACCTGTTTGCAACAACCTGACCTCCCCAGTATATAGGTCAGCCAATTTTGTAGAGGCATTTAATCGTGGGATATCATGAAATTTCAACAGTTGAATTTTTTGTTTTAAAAGCCACTGGAGAACCTTATATTGCACTTTCTTTGGGTTCTTGGCTATCATCATCGGATCTGTGATTTTATATTCATCTGTTATTTTTCCCATAAAAGAATTTTCCATATCTGTAGAGCTAAGCTGGTTATAAAATCTTTGGTTATTGTGTGCAAAGTTTGCGTAATAATATTCCCTTAGGTTTGGGAGGGATAACCCTCACTCCTCAATTCGGTATTTTAAAGTGGCTAGTGCTAGTCTTGGTTCTTTGTTGGCCCAGGGGAAGAATGTGAATAAACTATCTAATTCTCTGAAAAAAGATGATTGTAGTACACATGGGACTGCTGCAAATAAAAAGTTAAGTAGTGGTAAGATTGCCATTAGCAAAAGTGCCACCCAACCTATTATAGATCTTGGGAGTTGATTCCATTTAACTAGTAAACATTTGACATTTGGTACCAAGGGGTGGTAGTTTAATATGTATAACTATTTCTGAAACCTGTATCCCCTTGGGCCGGGGGTTATGTATTAGTCGAAAACTTGGTACTAGTGTCTCAGCCGAGCAGTTACATAGCAAAACTTCTGTCTTGTCCCTATTTATTTTATATCCACCTATTGCCTGAAATTCTGAAAAAAACTCTAGTATTTCCTTCTGAATGGTCTCCCCGGGTTTTAAAAAAAAACAATGTAATCAGCATATAGTTTTAAATTGATCATGCCCTGTAGGGGGGCAGTTTGTAAAGCTTTTTGCCAGATGGCTATTGCCAGGGGCTCCATGAATAAGGCAAATAAAATTGGAGAAAGAGGGCACCCTTGCCTAGTACCCCATCTCATTCTGCAGGTGCCCACATTTCTAAAATAATTATTATTTGGGCTTGTGAATCCTTATATAAATGTCTTACTATTTGTATAAAACCTTCTGGAAAACGAAACCTAGCAATAATTTAAAAAAAGACACTCCCAGGACACCCGATCGAAAGCTTTCTCAGCATCTAAAAACCACACCTGTGCCTCTATATTATTCTTTTTAAAATAGTCCAAAGCTTCTATAAAAAGTTGTACTTGCTGAGAGTTGTCTACCAGCAACAAAGCCATATTGGACCATGTGGATCAAGAATCCCACAATTTTATTGAGCCTGTTGGTGAGAAGCTTTGTGAAAATGTTGTAATCCACCTTGAGAAGGCTTATTGGCCTATAGGAGTTGGTGGTTTCCCTGTGAAAGGAGGCCGTTGGCATACTCCCTTTTAGTATGTGGTTAGCTAGTTTAAGAAGCTGCGTACTCAAAATCGGGGCACATTTTTTTAAATAGTTCCACTGGCAGTCCATCTTCCCCAGTCACTTTACAATTTGCCATAGATCTAGTTGTTATTTCTATTTCTTCAAGAGTGAATTCTGCTGTTATAAATTCTCTATGTCCTCTGCTCAAAAATGGAATTGGTAGCTTGTCTAAAAAGTTTGCAATATAGTAATGTGATGATTGTTGGTCTGTCTGGTATATTCTCTAAGAATGTCTAAGAAGAGCCTCCCCTACATCCGAGGACCTCGTTAAATGTGCTTTGGATTCCCCGTCTATCAGTGATTCAATTCTATTTTGGGCCTCTTTTTCTTTTGCATGCCACGCAAGTAGTCTCCCTGTGTATTCACCTTCCTCGTATTTGTTTTGTAGGTATGCTGTGTTCGCTGTGGCTCCTAATTGATAGCAACATTCCTGCATTTCCAATTTTGCTTGTATCAGCTCTTGTTTTGATGCTGGGTTTCTATTTTTATTTTGAAGCCGTAACTCAATCTGGAGTCTTTTTTCCTTTCTAGCCCTTTGTAGGGGTATTTATTTAGATGTATTAATCCCTCGTAGCCTTAAAGGTATCCCATACTATATCTACTGGGACAGTATCTGTGCTGCTAGTGAAAAAGCTACTAATTTAGTTTGCTACCTCTCTGCACGAATCCTCTCTTTATAAGTTGATTTTTTTTTCGAAATACCACCTCCCAGGTGATCTTTCCCACCCAACCCTGGCTATTACCATTTGGACTAATGCGTGGTCTGAGACGACATTAGAATGTAATCATGCGTGCTCATTGTGAGAACATGTGAAACCAGAAAGAAATTTATCCTAGAAGCTGTGTTATATTTTTCTGAGAAGCATGAAGAAGCATGTTTTCCATGGGTTCCGGAGGTGCCATGGACCTACCAAGTCTAGATTCCTTTTACAACTGGCCACTGCAAAAGCCACCTGAGGGTTATTTTGTTTCCGTGCACTCATATAAGAATCAACCGATGGGTCCAGAAGAACGTTAAAATCGCCCTACCATATAATAGGGCCAGGGATGCCGGAGAGGGCCTTTTTGAGCTGCAGTAGCGGGAGAGGGTTATCGAGAACTGGCACGTACTTTACAGCTAAGGTGAGATTTATCTGATTCAAACTTCCAGGCATAAAAACCCATCTCCCCCCTGGATCCGCCTGCGTGACTTTTGCTTGAAATTGTACATGCTTACCTACAAATATTCCCGCCCCCATCTGCGCACAACGAGCATTTGATGAACAATGGAAGCCTGCCCAGCTCTGAAGAATCTTACTCGCATCCAATGGGCTCCTAAAGTGAGTTTCTTGTAGAAGTATAGCATCTGGATTGTAACTTCTAAACCAGCTTCCTATTGCCTGAGCTGTGCGTTTATTGTTCATTCCATTGGCATTAAAAGAGAGTATTGTAAAATCTTTTCTGCCCATTATCTACAAGTAATTATGCTGAAAAATGGCTTGCGTTTTTCTAGGAACCCATCGTTGTACCCATACACTCCCCGGTTTCTCAAAAAAGTGCTGTGTGTGCGCATAATGGTATTTTATTTTTTTTACACCTTCCAGGTAAGTGCCACAGTTTCAAAAATAGAGCCCGTGCAAAGCTAGAGTACACCTAAAATATATAGAATTATATGTGCCTAGTCTCATCTTTTGAAAAAACTTCCCTCCAGACGAGGATCGAGTTAACTTTACTGGGGGCAGTCTTAAAAATGTACTCCCTTTGGGACATAATCATACCACATATATCGATACTCAAACCAATGACACTTGCCACACCACACAATCACACAATGGCCAATTAATCCAAAAGTGTAAATGTTTATTTTTCAATATTTCATAAAGCTGTTAAAATCAGGTTTGAGCTATTATCTCTTAATAAAAACACAAGATATCAATGCACTGTTTCACAATCTTCTCCTCCAAGTTATTGCAAATGCTGTCTATTAAAAAAAATTCATAACATAATACCGTGCAACAGGGACAGATCATCATAAGCAAACATTTTGCAAAAAAATCATATTTGTACAAAAGCATACATAAAAAACATCAAATCTATTATTCAAAGTAAAAAAGACCAAGAAGCAACGCGTTTCGGTGGGATTAAAGGTCCAACCACCTTCTTCCGGCACAATAATAACAATTTAAAAAGGTCCCAGCACTTTGAATCTATTATAAAAAAAAACAGAAGGAAGGGAATATCTATTTGTGAACTTGCATTTCATTTAATAATACAATCTTCACACCATTATTCACTTTTAACAGTACATATACATAATAATAAACAAATACATTTCAGATTGTTGGCCATACATTCTCTCCATCAGTAGCGCGCCCAGGGCGACAAATCCCTGTTTCACAGGAATATACACACACATGTATGTATAAATCTATGTGAAACCACTGACAATGCAGGTTCTATACACATCACGAGTTTCATTACTTCTCACATTGTTGCAAGTTTCATTACTTCTCACATTGTGGGCATTCATTTCTATTCTACTATTAGACTCAGATCAAGGCCAACCACCTCCGCTTTCTTATAAAAAACTCAGTGGTACCCCCCTCCTTTAATATCACTCTAGATGGAAACTGACTTTAATAATCATGCATTTATTGCGCAGATGGATGACCCTTGCACACTTCCCAATAACCATCAACAAGATCTTGTCTTCCATTATTGCAGCCAATAATATGCAATATAATTGCACCTACCTTCTTATCAATTGGAGTTATTGGTGCTTAGGGCAGTACTAGGGTAACATTCAAAACTTCAACCTCCTCAGATTGTATGTCTCTAAAGGGAGAATAAAGCAATGTCATGGATTTTCTGTTTGCCCGGGCCATAACACTCCCTCAGTCATATTGATGAACAAACCTACCTAGAAAAAATCAGCAGGTACTCCTGATGTATAATCTCACCATCCAATAAATAGGTACAGATGTCACTGGGCGAATGCTGTTATCTGAATCAACTGACTTCTATAATAAAGCAACACAAAAACTTTCATTAATTGAGTTCAAATTTGTCTAACCACACTATCTAGAATCTGCTTTACACTATAATTACCTGATATAGTAAGTCAATGTTGCCAGAGGAATGGCATCCTATTCTGGAAAGTTATCAATAGACCGTATATCCTGATGGCGATTCCTCAAACACGATCCTCTCTAATGGGGGGATGTTTTTGTGTCGTCGCGTGATATTAAAAAAACGCTACCGGGGTCCTAAATAAATGAAAACAATGAGTTCAACTAAAAGTGCCTGTATCAATACAGCACATACAAAAGCATATCTCGATGTACAACGATATGCATGAGTCAGGAAACCCATAATAATTCAAGCAACATACTGCTACTTAATTACCAAACGCTTTTAAAAAAAAGGCATGACAGACAAAGCATAAATGGTGCTCTCTGCCTTAAAAGTAAGTCAGCGTCTTCATTTAAAGTCTGACAATTACGACTCCTTAATCACAGCCCCATTACTCTAACGAGGCTCACAACCCTTTATTACCGGGATTAAATAATCTCCGTCTCTTCCCGTGCGTCTATTTCAAACGCTATCCCGGCGTTCTCTGTCTTTATATATCTTTCTTGCTCCTGCATCACACGCCTCTGCCGCCATTACGCAGCACTCCACTGCCGCGTGTAGAATAAGTGAAGTAGAGAAAGGACTGCTTCTTCGCACGATCAGTCCACCATCTTTAAGTGGTGATACCGCATTCTCGCAAATGAATGCTAAAATATATGAATATGTTCACTTATATCTAATTACTCGATGTTGTCTACATGCCTCCCAGTCATAGATGCTTCTCTTTTTCTTACTATTAACACTCGTATTGGATGTTCTAGCCTATTATCCTTACAGTTAACCTCTCATCTTCTTATAATTTCTGATTATGTCTCAGCAGATCTAACTAATGCAGGCAATTATTTATTCAGACAGTCCCATTCCTCCCTTGTATTGAGTCCTAAAGGTCGAATAAATACCATTGTTCCCTTGCCTTATGTTTGGCATCTATACTGCCGCCCGTTTATTATTCCAGACTTTCTCTAGAATAAATCAGAAAAAATATTTTTCTTTGTGGTTCAGCTCGCTAAAATGTGATACCAAAGGTGCATTCCATTTTTTCGTCTTAATGGCTGACTTGAGTTCAGCCATACGCACCCTCAATTCACGGCTTGTCTCTCCTATGTACGCTAAGCCACATGGGCAGCGCACCATATAGATGACATTCTTACTGCGACAATTATTCAGAGTGTGTGCAGTTATGGTTACGCCATTGTGTGTGATTTCCTTTGCCACCGCACATTGCTCACACATCTGGCAATTGCCACAACGTACATTGCCCCTTGCTCTTGTATTATCCAGGGTGGTTTGTCTGTTTTTCTGATCCTCCCTATACGTATGGACCAACTGGCTGCGTAAATTGTTGTTCTTTTTATAAGCAAATAAGGGTCTCTCCAGTTTGGTCTCCACTTGGTCATTCAGGATGTGCCAATGTCTATTCACCAAATTTTTAATCCGATTATTACATGAACTAAATTGACTGACAAAAAACACCTTTTTCATCTCCTTTGGTTTTTCAGATTTAGTTAGCATAGACTCTCGGTCAAACAATCTGGCTCTTTTGAATGAGTGGGATATCAATTTTTTCGGGTATCCTCTGTCCTTTAACTTTTCCTTCGGAACCTCTGAATGCTCAAAAAAATCCTCCAACTCAGTACAATTTCTCCTTAACTTGAGAAATTGGCTGAACGGGATGTTTTCTTCCTGAGATTTCGGGTGGTAGCTGGAATAATGAAGCAGAGTGTTCTTGGCCATTGGTTTTGTGAACAACTCTACCGCCAGTCTACCACCCTCTGCCTTAATAGTAATGTCCAAGTAATCCACTTTGCTAAAATGGGCTGTAAATTTAAAATTATCATCGCCCATATTTAGCCAGGCTAGAAATTCTGTTAACAGTTCCATTGGACCATCCCAAATAAAAAAGACATTGTCGATAAAACAATGCCACTCTGTGACATTTTCAAAAAACTGAGCCATCTCATTATATATGTGGTGATCCTCAAAATCGGCCACATATAGACACACCAGGCTCGGCGCACAGGTGGCTCCCATGCTGGTCCCCTAGCATTGGCGGAACAATTGATCTTTAAACAAAAAAATGTTGTTAAATAGAACAAACTCAGTGCATTGAACTATAAAATCTTTGCTCACTCCATGCAGCGTCAGATCGGCAAGGATGCGTCTGATCACCTCTACTGTGGACTTCTGGGGTATATTTCTGTAGAGAGACTCAATGTCCAGGGTGACTAGACACTGAGCCTCTCCCACAAATAGCTTGTTCTCAATCTTGCCTATAATGTCTGATGAGTCCCTCACATACGAACTCAGATTAGATACCAGGGGTTTGAGGAAAAAATCTACATATTTCCTTAAAGGCTCAAGCAGTGAGCCTAAGCAACTAACAATTGGTCTCATTGGTGGGTCAGCAGCATTTTTATGGATTTTTGGTAATCCGTAAAAGGCTGGGATGTTAGGATTTTTATTGTCCAAAAATCTGTATTCCTCATCACAAATCACATTATGTTCTTTCGCTTCTAGCAGAAACTGCCTACATCTATTAGTGAGAATATTAAGTTCAGATTCCTTCACTTTTTCATAGTGATCAGCCACACTCAACAGTTTGAGAACCCTATCTTCATATTCAGTGGTATTAAACAGTACTACCCCCCGTCCTTATCGGCGGGTTTTATTGTAATAGAGGCTTCTGACTTCAAAGTACTAATTGCAATTTTTTTGGGTTTGTTAAGATTTTGTTGTTGGTGATAACTGCTTTCTCAAAGGTTTCAATGTTACTGCCTACTTGTGATAGAGAGGGAGCAAAAGTAGACTTTGGTTTAAAGCCAGTTTTATTATTAGTCTCTCTCGTGGGTTTGTCTTAAAAAAATCTCTGTACTCTAATTTTTCTAAACAACTGTCTCAAATCCTTTTCCAACTGAAATTTATTAATATTAGCTGTGGGAACAAAACTAAACCCTTTTCCTAAAACTGCACTCTCATGTGTACTCAATGCCCTATTAGATAAATTAATAATGGATATTTTATTGTTTATATTCAGCGGCAGTATCTCTGACTCCGGGTACTTATGTATTCTTGAGGAGGTTGGCTGAGAGCAGATTGAGGCCTCGATTGGTTGCCGTTGTAACGCCCTCTCCTGGGTCTTTGATCTAAAAAAAAAACCATAGTCTTCAGACGGACCTCTACAATTTTGTTCTTCTCTTGGACCCTGTTCCTACTCGCTGCTAGAGCCAAATGTTTCAGAAAAGGTAACTCCTTTTTTCCCTCCTCTATTATATCTCGGTCTTCTAAAGTTGTTCTGGTCCCATGTTTGGTCACCTTTTTGCTCGTAATAATTCTCCTTAAAAAAGGGGTATGCCAACTCATAACTGAATCTATTGATATCCTTTCTTAATTTGTTAGTCTTTGTTAAGCCCGTGCTTATAGGGCAAAACAAAAGAGAGGGGCCCTACTCTGCCAAAGGGACAGGACACCAAATAGACTGCAGTCTTAAAAATGTACTCCCTTTGGGACATAATCATACCACATTTATCGATACTCAAACCATTGACACTTGCCACACCACACAATCACACAATGGCCAATTGATCCCAAAGTATAAATGTTTATTTTTCAATATTTCATACAGCTGTTAAAATCAGGTTTGAGCTATTAGCTCTTAATAAAAATACAAGATATCAATGCACTGTTTCACAATCTTCTCCTCCAAGTTATTGCAAATGCTGTCAATAAAAACAATTCATAACATAATACCGCACAACAAGGACTATAATAATATGGGCTTCCAGTCTATTTTAAAGTTGTTGCGTGTGGTAGCCCCCTCTCATAGTTAAATTACGGCCATTTAAATTACCTAGCAGCTGTAATGCTAAAGTGCCTCTAAAATATATTGGACCCTGTTCCTACTCGCTGCTAGAGCCAAATGTTTCAGAAAAGGTAACTCCTTTTTTCCCTCCTCTATTATATCTCGGTCTTCTAAAGTTGTTCTGGTCCCATGTTTGGTCACCTTTTTGCTTGTAATAATTCTCCTTAAAAAAGGGGTATGCCAACTCATAACTGAATCTATTGATATCCTTTCTTAATTTGTTAGTCTTTGTTAAGCCCGTGCTTATAGGGCAAAACAAAAGAGAGGGGCCCTACTCTGCCAAAGGGACAGGACACCAAATAGACTGCAGTCTTAAAAATGTACTCCCTTTGGGACATAATCATACCACATTTATCGATACTCAAACCATTGACACTTGCCACACCACACAATCACACAATGGCCAATTGATCCCAAAGTATAAATGTTTATTTTTCAATATTTCATACAGCTGTTAAAATCAGGTTTGAGCTATTAGCTCTTAATAAAAATACAAGATATCAATGCACTGTTTCACAATCTTCTCCTCCAAGTTATTGCAAATGCTGTCAATAAAAACAATTCATAACATAATACCGCACAACAAGGACTATAATAATATGGGCTTCCAGTCTATTTTAAAGTTGTTGCGTGTGGTAGCCCCCTCTCATAGTTAAATTACGGCCATTTAAATTACCTAGCAGCTGTAATGCTAAAGTGCCTCTAAAATATATAAAGTGACTCATGCTTTATAAGCAGGTAATGTAAACACAGGCATTCAGCTGAATATCATAGGAGCTGAGATTCCAAAGTGCGTCAGAGAACATAAAGTGACCGGTGCTATGTAAACAAATACTACAAACACATGCAGTCTTAAGTGCTACAAAGCCAAGTACTATAAGCACCGATGTCTATTTAGATACCATAGCAGCTGTAGTTCTAAAATGCATCTAGAATACATAAAGTGACTTGTGCTATATAGGCAGATAATGTAAATACAGACATTCAGCTGAATATTGTAGCAGCTAAAATCCCAAAGTGAGTCAAGGATACATAAAGTGACTTGTGCTATGTAAACAAATGTTGTAAACACAGGCATCCAATTATGTTCCCTAACAGCTGTGGTTCTAAAAAAATCTAAAGTGCATAAAATGTCTTATACTATTGTAAGCAGATACTGTAAACACCAACTGTAAATATGTCAACACGAAATTGAGCATATTTATTTATTTATTTATTTATGCAATTTTTAAAGCGCTACAAATACCCATGGGTGTCTCGGCGCTGAGGGCTAAGGGCTGCCGCCAACAATCAGGAATCTCGATAGCAATTAGAAAGATAGTGATTAATCGTAGCGTTGAGAGAACAGCCATGTCTTTAGCTGTTTTCTGAAAGTGATAAGAGATGGGCTAGATTTTATATTCAAAGGAAGGGAGTTCCATAGCTTAGCAGCTGCTATGGTGAAACATCTGTCTCCCCATTTAACTCTCCTTGTTCTGGGTATCTGAAGCAGATGGGCCGTGTTGGAACGAAGCGTTCTGGAAGCAGCCAGAGGCTTAAAAGAACTTGTAAGGAATTTAGGTCCCATATTGTGTATTGCCTTATAGACAATACAGAGGGCTTTAAACTTCGTACGACTTCTGACTGGAAGCCAGTGCAGTTGGTCCAGGTAACACGATACAGAGCTAGATTTTGGGATGCCCAGAAGAACTCTGGCAGAGGCATTTTGTACCATTTGTAGTTTAGAGATGATCTTTTTTTGTGCGTTGAGGAAAAGGGCGTTGCAATAGTCAGTGCGTGAAAACACCAATGTAGATATAAGTGTTTTTCCAGCAGTCATGGGTAGATATGGGAGCAGTTTTTTTATTTTCCTTAAGATGTTAAATGATGATGATACTACCGCGTTCACGTGATGATGGAAAAGGAGTTTATCATCAAATATTACTCCCAAGTTTCTGACTTTGCAGACAGGTTGCGGTGGAGTTCCCATTTCCTCCGGCCACCATAAGGGGGACCACAAAGGCTGAATGCTTCCAAAGAGCATGACCTCTGTCTTAGTTGAATTGAGTTTTAGGCAGTTGGATGCCATCCAACTGCTAATGGCCCTCATGCCGTCCTTAAAATTTGCTGCAACCTCGAGTCCATTTCTGTGTATAGATAGTACCAACTGGGTGTCATCGGCGTATGTTGTTAGGTTGATGTTGTAAGATTTGATTACCCTCGCTAAGTCCGAAACGTAGATATTAAAAAGGGTCGGACTTAGCGAGGAACCCTGAGGGACTCCACAAGGAAGGCTGAAAGTAGGAGACGTGAAGGTACCTAGCTTAACTGCCTGTTTGCGGTCGGCCAGGAAAGATGAGATAAGGTCTCTGGCCGTATGTTTGATCCCGATGGCCTCGACACGGCCGATCAGAGTAGCATGATCGACCGTGTCGAAAGCCGCCGATAGATCCAGCAAAATCAGGACAGCCTGTCCGCCATTATCCATCGTGGTCCTTATTTCATCTGCCGCCTTGATCAAGGCAGTTTCTGTCCCGTGACCTTGTCGGAAACCGAACTGGGTGTCATCTAAGAGGTCATTATTTTGAATGTAGTCAGACAGTTGTTTATTCATGACGGATTCAAAGATCTTGGCTGGGAAGGGTAGGGATGCAATAGGACGGTAACTGGATGGCAATGAAGGATCAAGTGACGGTTTTTTGAGAAGTGGCCTGATTACAGTATTTTTCCAAATAGTGGGGTAGGAACCTGTTGAAAACATAGTGTTACAAATGTGTGTCAGGGGTAAAGTAATGATGTCTGGAATAGTATTAAGTATGGAGGGGTGACAGGGGTCCAGTGGGGAACCAGATTTAATTGACAGAATTAGTTTATGAATGTGTTGTGGATGTACAATAGTAAATTCCGTGAGAACAGTGGGAACCGAATTTGTCTGAGTAATTAATGGGTCCGCATTGTTGAAATTTGGAGTGAAATCCTTAAATATAGATGTCACCTTATCGGAAAAGAAGTCAGCCAAATTGTTACAAAGTGTTTGGGATGTTTCCGGGGGAGGGTTGGAAGGTTCGGCAAGGTGGTTTACGACTTCAAACAATTTCTTCATGCTGCACCTAGCTTGATCTATTTGGGTGGTATAATAGATATTTTTTTCAGTTGCTATGCTCTGCTTGTAATTATGAAGTGCAGCTTTGTATATTATTTTGTCTGAGGAATTGTAGTGTTTGCGCCAGTGGCGCTCAAGGTTACGACAGTGTTGTCGTTGAAGTCTAAGATTTTCAGTAAACCATGGGGCTGAAGGGACCTTTCTATTATGTTTGGAAGTCCTGGAAGGTACGAGTACGGAAAATGCCCCTTCAAGAATGGAGGTGTATCTGGTGGCGGCATTATTGGGGTCAGTTTCGTTGTCTATGTCCCTGAAAGCGTCAGTGAGAATCTGAGTGAGCTGATTGTAATCTAAGTTTTTCCAATCTCTGGCAGTTCGGTAGGGATTCTGAGAGGAAGTTGTAGAAGCTGTCAATTTGGTTTTAATATCAAATAGAATGGCAAAGTGATCTGACCATGTTAGAGGCAGAATTTTGTTCTTGATGATATAAGGATTGTTGGTAAAAATACCGTCAAGCGTATGTCCTGCCTTATGAGTAGGAGCAGTTATCAATTGTACAAGATCTACTGAGAGCAGATCGCTAATAAGCTGGTCAGTGTCTTTGTCAGTTTGGGATTCGAGATGAAAATTAAAATCTCCCAAAACTGTAAAGTGTTTATGATCCACGGCTAACTCACTCAATTGATGAAGTTGTGAGAGAAAAGTAGTGCGTGAGCCAGGAGGTCGATACAAAAGAGTGCCTGTGAAAGATTGGTTCGTGGTAAGAGTAACCGTGAAGGCAAGTGCCTCACAGCACCTGTGTTTTAGGTCGATGGCTTTGACGCGGAGGCTGTTACGGTATATAATTGCAATCCCTCCGCCTTTATGTACAGAAGTGCGGTCCTGTCTATGAACACAATAGTTTTCTGGCATGGCAGCTCTAAAATCTGGTCCAGATGCATCGTCTCCCCATGTTTCGGTAAGAAATAGGAGATCGATAGCATGGGTATTAAGCAGCTCTAATATTTCAATTTTGTGACATGGAAGCGAGCGAGCGTTAAGTAGTGCTGCATGAATCAATTTTTGTGGTGTAGGTAAAGCCAAATTACAATTTGTGCAGAGAGTGCAGAGAAAAGGCCCTCCGGTAGGATCAGATATTTGGCAAATGGGGGGGTCGTGTATTTTATGTAGGGTTTTATTTAGGTAGTGCAGGTCGTTTGCTGTATAGACTAACCTTTTAGTGGACTCAGGTGTAAGGGGGGTGGCCCTGGGCTCGGTCCAGGCTCGGACGGGCGCAGACGGGCTTGGCTTAGGCGCGGCTTCGGCGCGCGCCCGGCGCGCCCGCTGCGCCAGCCCGCTGCGCCGTCTGGGGGGAACGCATATACATCTTAAATTGATCCATCTTGCATGATTTTTAAGCACGTATAATCAAACTCTCTTTTTTTTTTAATTGCCTCACCCCCACCACCTTCCCCTCTTTCCCCCCTGAAAGACGGAATTACCCACCATTCCCTCTTTCCAATCCTTTTAGCTCAATGCCGTTTTGTTGCATGCTTTGTGCCCTCTGGCTCTACCCCTTCCCCTTCCTCCCTCTTATCCAATGCTATTTAAACAAACTTTTACAAGCCAAATGAAATAAGTGTCTGAGCTTTTCCATAACCGTTTGACTGTCTTAGTTTAGTCCCCTTTAAGGCAGAAGCAGAGTCTCACTCCTCTTCGTCTGTCAGTTTTGATAGCAGTGATTGAGCTTCTTGGATATATGCAAAAATATAGAATTTTCCTTTAGCTAATACTTTAAGTTTAGATTGTTGAACTATTGAAGCCTGTGCACCCCTCCGTTTAAACAGGTCGATCATTTTAACAAAGTCTTTAGGCCTCAGTGCTGAGGCTGCAGACATATCAGAAAATATTTTGAATTGAGGGGTTTCTGTGGTGGAGAAAAATCTCCTTGCTATTGCAATACTTAGTATTTTTTCCTTAAGTCTAAAATCTGCAAAATTAAGTAGTATTGTCCGTGGAAATTTAGGGTATGTTTGCCTCTGTGCTGGGACTCTGTGGGCTCTTGGATCGTAAGGTCCCCTTCTAGTTCCGGCATTACTTTTCTCAACAGTGAGTCTGCCCATTTAGTCACCTCTGTGCCTTCACATCCTTCTGGGATTCCCACTAGGCGGAGGTTTAAACGCCTATTATAATTTTCTAAGTCCTGGAGCTTTGATTCCATCTGACTTTTACTTTTGCTCAGAACTAGCACATCTTGCTGTATGGCATGCAATATGTCCTCTCGGTCAGAGATGTGGTTCTCTGCCTCGTTTAGTCTTTTCGGTGCACTAGAGGTGTTCTCTTCCAGTTTGGGCAGTCTTTTGTGCAATAGGGCAATATCTGATGCCTGGGAGTTTTTCAAATCTCTAATTTCATTCAGTATGGTTAACAGCATTCTTTGTATTGATGATTCTCTGCTCTTATCCCCCTCCAGGGTTTTTTCCACCAGCGCCATTGGGTTTTCGGTGCTTTCTTAAATTTCGCTGTTTGTATCCCATGGGATCCTGTCTGAACGCTTCGGAGGGGTGAATCTAGATTATCCTTTTTTTGCAAGGGTACTGATCTGACCTTCTCTGCTACAGAGGAAGCGCCGTCAATATGGTCGAAGTCCGTGGTCTTAGTTGTGATCTGATTCTTCTGATGTTTATTGAAGAGAGGGTATTGCTTAGAACCAGGAGGTACATCATCATTTATGTTCTGTGCCCCCATGCTCATATCTTGATCCCCTACCATTCCATATCTCTGGCCGCGGGTTGGAAGAATAATTACCAGCACCTACCTTGATTTCAAAGTCTGACATACTCTCAGCATCTGAGGGGTTGTCTGGCTTAGATTGCACATTTTTATTTTCCCTTTCAGCTAACGCGTTAGCTTTTATTTCCATCTTTTGCTTCTGTGTGTTTCTTTGACCTCTTCGTACCACTCCTGGAGCAGGAGAGGTGGTATCCTGATCCGGTATTTTGAAGGTTTCCTTTTTTGCCACCTTGGGTTGCTTTGTGTGCATTCTCTCGCCCCCCCCCCTCCTCACAAAGGAGAGACAGAGTAGAACCTCAGAGGGTACCCCTCTCTTCTCTGCCCGAGCCCTAGGACTCTTGTAACCATGTAGCAGGGGTCCTCTCCTTCCAAATTCTAACCTAGTTGTAGCCAAAGTGGGAGGGTAGAAGTAGGGCTCAGGCAGGGCTCATGGCGTACCAAAATCTCAAGGCCATCTCAAGCCACAAGAAACGTCCTCTCATAACTTGCCACAGCAGGATAGGTAGATATACAAATTAGATCAGTAGAAACCGTGCAGAGACTGTAGGGTCTAGCAGTCCTACATAGTCCTGTTAGTTCTGGGGGCGCCGATAGTCCTGTGAGGGAGATTGAAATATCAAGCCTCGTGCAGCTTTAGTGTGCCATGGCGGAAGGACATCCAGGAGCCACAGGGGGAGAGGCATATCAGGTCTGCAGTACTGTATGGAGTTAGTCAAAACTATTTTACCCCTTCCCCCACCGCCTGGCTTACTTGTCTGAGGCACAAAAGTACCACTATCGGTAGAGTAAAGACCAACTCACCTATTAGTTTTGCCATACACTCGGCGCATTTTATCAGAGTGGACAAATGTATAAAATGTATTATTGTCAGTCTAATTCAATATAGAACACTCACCCAGTTTTATTAGGTCAAAGGATGATATGCCCTGCTACCATGTCATCACCCATACAGAGCTAAAACAATTTGATCCTGCTCCTGGAATCAACACTATACTACTGTCCTGTTAAAACTTAGATATTTTTTTGGAAATATTTCGACTGAAAGAACGATCTCCATCACTCTCAGACTCTAGTCTGAGTGTGCAGAATGCCTGCAAGTTTGTTTATTCATTTTGTAAAACACAGTGCATTCACCTCTTTGACTGATGTACAGTTACGGCCAGCCTGCCTCTCTAAAAACCATACCAATCTCAAGTTCTATAGAAAATCACAAAATTGAATTTATTCTCAAAATGTCCTTTTCATCATAACATACAACAATAGAACAATTAAAAAAGCAGATGTTCAACTCCCTACCTTAAACATCTCCTACAGCAATTCAGCGTATTAAGCCAACATAGCCTATGGCTGATCCAGTGCTGGTGACAAACCTTAGCCTACCTTGAGCTATAACTTATATCCAAAATATATTTGAGGATCCATTCAGTGGTGAAGAATAACAGGAACATTCCATCATGGCTGCTGTGGTACACATCTGATTCTTAGGCATGTTGTGCATAGATGAACCACTCATAATCACACCAATGGTGCCTATTTCTGTGTCCTCGGTCAGAGGTGGTCCTTCATCACTTTTTAAAATGTCTTGCAAATGAAGCAATACCAATACTGAGGCCATAATACTGGGTAGAGATTTTACACTTTTCTCAAGAAGCACATCCACATACAAAGTAGTTTTCTTCAGTGCAAGGGACTACGATAGCAATATGTGCTTTTCGTCATAAAAAACACAAATATTTTTATTTTATGTTGATGAGGGTCCAACAGCAGCACTATCGAACAAAAAAATGACAAAACAAACATGCATTCTATTACCGCGCCTCAATTTGGGTCCAGTTTTTGTCTCATACGTCAAACTGCTGTACACTGACATCACCGCCTCGGTGCGTATTTCGGGGGCCATATCGGAGAGGTTTCCGGTTGCTAGGGGGACCCGGCAAGGATGCCCTCTGTCCCCGTATCTCTTTGCGCTGGTCATGGAGCCACTGGCTGCGTGGGTGCGCATTGACGCGCAGCTTCGTGGCTTTGTATGGAGTGCGGGCCTCACAGACAGGATCGCGCTATATGCGGATTACTTCCTTTTCTTTTTGACAGACCTTGATCGTTCGGGGCCGCGAATTTTGGAGATACTGCGCATTTTCGGTGACGTCTCGGGACTCTACCTCAACCCGCGCAAATCGACTCTTTGGGTGCTGGGGGGCCGGCCCGAGGTGTCTCCTTGGGCATCGGACCTGCAGGTAGCGATTGGTGGACTGAAATATCTGGGAGTCTTCCTATCAGAGTCTGCTGCAATTGCGTGGGAGCGTAACATACAACCGGTGTGGGACAGGGTTCAATCCGACGTCAAAACGTGGTTGCGCATGCCTCTTAATATCTATGGCAGATCTGCTATATTTAAGATGGTGGCCCTCCCTAGACTACTGTACCAGCTACAAAATCATCCACACAGAGTGGACCCGCAGTGGTTCCGCCGTGTGAATTCATTGCTAGGCCGCTTTTTATGGGCTGGGGGTGCTTCTAGGGTAGCACTGCGGACTTGCTTTTTGTCCACGTACTGTGGAGGTCTCGCAACTTCAGACATCTTGTCATACTACCAGGCCTCTCATTTGTTGGTTTTAAATGAGTGGTGGTACGGTGGACGCGACGATCCGGCATATGCCCTGGAACATTTTCTGATGGGAGATGCCACGCTCCATACACTCTTGTATTCGGCAGGGCGGCGGAAGACACTGCCTCAAGTGTCTCAAGTAGTCTTCCTGATTTAGAGACAGGTACTGCGTCGCATGGGATGGTGGGGACGGCTGACGGCCGAAACTCCACTGTGGAATAACGGACAGCTCCCGGCGCTGGCCTCACTGCAAGGGTTTAGTGGCTGGGACTCCATAGGGATCTCGTCGCTTGGTCATGTCCTTACCGGGACTACCCTTAAATCCTTTCAAGCACTCAGCACTGAGTTTCACATGCCCAAGACCCAGTTTTTTAAATATCTACAGCTTCGTCATGCTCTGGCGCCGAGTCTGGTGGAGCTGGACCAGCTTCCGGACTTTAGCCCCGTGGAAGCTAAGCTTTTCATGGGAGACCTGGGGGATAAAAAAGTCTCAAAAATCTACCAAACACTGGTCACTCACTGCTCCTCTTCACTTGTGTCGTTGAAGGCCTCCTGGGAGGTGGATGTTGGTCCGTTAGATGAGGATGACTGGTGGGAGGCGCTAGAGTCCCCCCGAGGTGCGGCTATAGCAGTGAGATTGCGATTCATACAATATAAATACCTGCATCGGGCCTATTACACCAGAGAGAGACTGTGGAGGGCGGGCCTTATTGCTTCCCCAGACTGCCTGCGCTGCGGGGCCGAGAGAGGCACATTGGTGCATACTCTGTGGTCGTGTGTGGGCCTGGTCCGGTTCTGGAGTGGTGTGTGGGACTGCCTATCGGAGGTGCTGGGATGGGATCTTCCTCATACACCTAGATTGGGTATTCTTCATGTCCTAGATCAAGTGGGTGGTAACATCTATAAGCGCCATCTCCTTCTGCTGGGCCTCGTTGTGGCCAAAAGGGATCTGGCGAGGGCCTGGAAGAGTGACCGCGCTCCCCCACTTAGCGCCTGGAGGGCGGGCTTAGATTTTCTCATGGGGCTGGAATTGCCAGTGTTTGAGGCCAGGGGCTGCCCTCGGAAACATTACAAGATCTGGAAGCGGTGGGCGGACTACAGAGACCTGACATTGGAGCCCCCCACTGAAACAGATGATAGTCTATCCACTGATTGAGACCTCGGGCCTGGATAGCTCCAAGACCCTTAGTTGTGTTTCCATATGTGTACTGCAGCTGATTGTGATCACGTGCATCGGGTTAGGGCGGGATAAGGGGTGGGTAGTGGGGAATGTTACAGTTACTGGGGATACTGGGGCGGGTGGGAGCTAGTTAAAAGTTTGGGCTGTATGTATATTCTAATGTATATTGCCCACTGACGTGTTCTCCTGCTTTTGGAGGACTGTACATTTGATCTGCTTAAACTTCTAATAAACACGGTTGTGAAAAAAACAAACATGCATTTATAAACCTAAAAACCTGTTAGCTGACGCCAATTCTATTGACTTTCACATTACTTGTTGTGTTCATGCCCCTGCTAGTCTTGTTGCACCTCTGGGTCTAGAAGGAATGTGTAAAATGGGATGTACCGGAATCCAGATGTGCTCCCTCTGACATCACACAGTAATGCTCGGACAGGACATTAATGGGAGAAAACAGTAGTTAACATCCTTAAACTTGACTAGTAAAGGCAGTGCAAGAAATGAAGGGCCTGGACTGATCTGTTTTGACACTGTGTGGAAAATATGGTCCTAACGTGCTCATTTCCCAATCTCCTTCATGTATCGTTCCCTCAGTGACTTCACATTCATTACAGTTATCAAGATCCTATTCTTCCTCCTCTTCATCTTGAGTCTGTGTGACCAAACCAAGGAAGCAACCCGCCACTCTGTTTTCAACTCCTGGAATATACTCTGCTTTAAAATCAAACTCCTGCAGTGCTATGACCAACTTGCAAATCCTGCTGATTATAGCGCCTATCACATTTAAAAAAAAACATCTGTAAGAGGCGTGTGACCAGTTAGCACACAAAAAATTGAACCCCACAAAGTTTTCTTTAATTTCTTTATCAGCCAAAAAATGCATAAAGCCTCATTTTCCACTACTGAGTATCTTTTCCCTGGTCCTACTAATGTAATGTAAATGTAAAGGTATTTTTATATCACTCCATGGAGCATCTTGGCGCTGGGAAGGCCAGACTGATGAAAGTGCTGGTTCAACTGCTCATCTAGGTGGATCCGACATTTCAGATTAGGCCTTTGCACTGTGTGTCGGGCAGGCTATAAGTTGATTCCAAGCCTTTGACCCTGAGACTGGCAGAACTTTCCCTCCCTTTGTGATCAATCTAAAGGCGGGAATGGTCAGCAGATTTGCGTTTGAGGATCTCAAATTGCGGGGTGGAAGTTATCGCTTTAAGCTCCTTTGAAGATATGTGGGCCCTCGTGAGTGAAAGGCCCTAAAAGTGATCAATAGGACCTTAAACAGCACCCGCTTATGGATTGGTAGCCAGTGGAGGGTGTCCATCGCCGCTGTAGCCGATGATTTCCTGGGCCATCTCAACACCAGTCTGGCGGCTGCATGCTGGACCATCTGCAGCTTATGCATAACTACTTTGTTCGTTCCTGAATATAGACTATCGTCTTGAAACAAACATAGTTCTTTCCTTGTCACACTTTCCTTGTTTTAACACAACATCTAATCTTTTTGAACCCACATCCATAACCAAGATAGGCTTCTCTGACATGTCAAAACTCCGTAATGCTGGGGCAACTGACAATGCATTTCTTATGTCGCCCAGTTCCTCATCACATTCTGTTGTCCACGCGTACTTAACAACATTTTTTAACAAACCTCTTAAAGTGACTGTCCTACTGACAAACCAAGGAATTAATTTATCAGGATATTCTGTTGATCCCAAATTTTGACACTGTAAATTCTGAACGGTCCTTACTAAGGGGTCGATTACGATGGCGGACTGACCTGCGTCCGTCCGCCACGCCAGAGGTGGAGGGACCGTCCGCAGGGGCAGCGGCGGTCCCTCCGTTGGAATTAGGATGTGACCGCCACCCTGGCGGTCACATCCCGTATACTTAACATTGCGGCGGGTGCTGCTTTAAGCAAAGTTAAAAATGCATGTTTTCCTATGACATGCACAACGTGGTGGGCACCGCGTGGTGCCTGCCACCTTGTGCATGCCAAAGCAGGGGGGTACCATAGGTACCCCCCATGTGCACCCCTGGCCCCCAACACCCCCAACACCCTGGGGGCCCACAAGGGGCCCCCAGAAGCAAAGGTCCACATGCTTTTCCACGGCGGAAAAGCCGCCGCGGAAAAGCATGTTTCCGCACCCATCCTAATGTGGCTGGCGGTGTCTGCAGACACCGCCCCCATATTGCGGTCCACACCCCGCGGACCAGCGGCGGACGGACCTGCTGTCCGCCGCTGATCCCACCGCCATCTGGCGGTGGGTGTTTTCTATGCCGCGGCGGTGAATCCGCATCCTCCGGGCCGGCGGTGGCTTTCACCGGCCCGGAGGATGCGGATTCACCGCCATCGTAATCGACCCCTTAATGTCTATTAGATTTCACTCACTCTCTAGATTGTGTCCCAGATATGTTATTTCTTTACTTTCAATTTAACACTTCTCATCCATGTTACATTTTTACATTTGCTATGCCCCTCAGTACATCTTCCATTGCCCTTTGATATACCGCTGCAGCTGCTAAAAAACCAAAGGGCATCCATGTAAATCTATATAAACACAATGGGGTGAAAAATGTCGACACATTCATGGAGTCCTCATCCAATCTAATCTGGTAATAGGCATTTGGAAGCAGGTTTCTATAAGTAACTACAGCCTTATTCAATCCCCCTAGATCCATGCATAATCTCCCAAAGCCTTGCATGCTAGTAACATTGGGGCTTCCCAATCAGTTGTTTCCACAGTCTCAATGATTCCCTCGTTCATGAGATTGTCCATTTGATCAGCCACGGTTTACCTCATGGCTTAGTGGAACTCTTCTTACCTTACTCACACTTGGAGTAATATTTTCTTTTAAAACAATTTTAGGGAGAAGAGTCAGTCAAACAATCTGATTTCTTTGTAAACACACCTGAAAATTCAGCGTGCAGCACATTGAACATATCATCCTCATTCAAACTCTGTCCTACAACTGTATCCACACTGTGTCTTGTGCAACATGGTGAGTGTTGAGTTAATATTGTGCAGTTCTATTTCCTTTAACACAATTGGCTGGTTACTTTCAGGATCTAAAATCACTTAAAGTCCTTCCGATGGAACCAACTGATGATGCTGTCTTCTTTAATTGAAATGTACATTTTTCCTGCTGTATGCCTCCCTTTGTATTCAGTTTCCCCCATAAAGTACCTGTCCAAGTTTGATAGGGTGCACTCCATATGTAAAAGGGTTAATATCAGGCTTGAACACTCTCACGTTATTGACCAGCTTCTCTAGATAGAACTTTCTTGGTATCAATGAAATTTTTGTTCCAGAGTCAAACAGCATTCCTACTGGAAAGCCATTATTGTTGACTACATCAACTGGACTATTCTTATTCTGATGTCCTACCTGTGTGACTATTTGTCCACAAAACAATTCATCACTATCAGAATCATCCTCCATGTTCACTTTCTTCACTTTTCTTACTTTCCCTTGACTCCTACAATATTTCGCAAAGTGTCCAATCTTTCCACACACCGTGCATTTGACTGCCAATGCTGGACATGTCTTGTCATTAGACTAATGCCCTTGTGCACCACAATTAAAACAATTTCCTTTGAATGTTTTTATTTTTAAAATATTTGTCTTTACCATATTTTTTCATACCTGAGAACAAGTGTTCATTTTTTCGCTCACCATGTGTTTTTGTGCACTTTGGTTCCTCTCTACTAATACTTTGTACTCTTTCTAATGACCTGAATGCTCAATCTCCTTTGGTATTGACAAGACCTCATCCAACTTTGGACCATCCTTCTGCTAAAGTTCATCAATGACCCTCTCAATGTTACACCCTAGCATGAATTGATCATGGATGCGCTCATCAAGGAAACCTCAAATTTGCATGATGACCCCAGTTTCTGTAAAACAGTAATGCAGTTTTCAAGTGATTTCTGTGGTCATTGTACCCTCCTGCCAAAATAGTACCATTCCAAAATAGTACTAACTTTGGGAAGATAATTATTATCCAATTGCTTCATACACACCTCAAACTCATTTAACTCATCACTTTCATTAACTGTCAATTTAGGCAGATGTTCGAAAACTTCTTGTCCCTCAGGGCAAAGACAATTTAACAATAACAATGTTTTTCTCTCTGTGCTCAATGCGGTCCCACATACCCGAGCATAATGCAAAAACACTGTTTTCCCACTTCATCCATTTGATTGTTGGTTCACCTGAAGTAGATTGGAAAAACGGTGGAGGAATAATAATTTACATATTTAGTCATCACAAATAACCAGCTACATAAAATGTTTCTACAGATTACAACTGATTAAAGGTCTGGTGAAAGAAATAGGCAAACAATTCACTCTGGTGCTCGATAGACCACCCGAGTGAGTATCTGTTAAAATGTAAAAATTATATTTGAGATGTTGGGTGTATCACCGTAGACACAGTGGTGAGTGTATCACTGTGGGCACACTCAAACAATTGTAGCAGTGATTAGCATATCCCTGTATCCACAAAGATCAGTGCACCACCGGGAAGAGACCAATAGATTGCCGAATTATCAGATTTAGTGTGCTGACTTAAATGAGGCAGAAGGCATGGGTGAGCGTATCTCCAAAGACACGCTTTAATGAGCAATCCAAGCACAGAGGGCACATGCATCAAATTGTCATCTGGGCTCATGATACATAGGGTCCTTTGCACCACTGTACTTTCCTGAAAGCACGTTGCCAGGAGGAATGAATCATACACACTGCCACTGCTCGGAGAGGATTAGCTCAGTGGAACCATATGTTACCAAGGATGCGTTGCCAAGCAGGTAGGAAAAAGCGCTGTAGTATGTTACCAAGGACACAGTGTCATGCAGCTAGGAATGCCCTGTGACGTCAGCCAGCAGTTGCAGTGTATTGTAGATTTGCCCAATGCTGCCATAACTTACCAAGGACACATTGTCACATTGCTAGGGAAACATTGCAAGGGTGGGCGATGTGTCCTGTGACCATGCTCATGCTAAGCCGCGCTCTAGCTGCACTAAAGACTCAACAGCGGGGAGTGTGAAGAGGAGCTTGAGGCCTGCAGACCTCACACTCCTGCTGATGCATGACAAGAGCCAAGGTAGTTACTCTAAGTAAATTCCTCAGGGGCTGCAACAGTGACGTAAGCATTGAGACGTTCCCTAGGCCTGCAGCCACAGTAGATTTGCATTTCCCTTTTTCTTCCTCAAGATAAGTTGCCTGTTCCCCCATACAGTGTATTTCCTTCTGCTTAGTGCCAATGTGGAAAAGATGGTCCTCACATGCTTGTGATGATAACATTTTCTTATCAAGTTAGATTCAGTACATGGAAACGTCACATCCACTTTTGAGTGCACCAAACCACCTTTTAATGCCTCCTTTCACGGAATGCACATTCTAGATCCCTCACCAGCTCTCCCGTGACAACATATAGAATCCTGAAGTAGTCTAACATCTTAAAGCTAAACTTACAACTATATCACACTTTGTTTTGACAGTCTCAGGAGATGTGACCCACATTAATTATTACATTATGAGCTTGTCCTCTATTTCTAGGTACCCTCCTTCTTGATTTCAAGATTCAAACCAGGTTTACATACTGTTTTTTTCAACTGTTAGTTTCTCACAACATCTTAATGATTACAGGTTCTGATTTAAAACTAAAACTTAAATTTTTCACAAGCCGTTCAGTTTGAGAATACAGTACCAAAACTCTTGTTAATAGTCACTGAGATATTTTTCAAGACATGCAATACAACTTCAAATAATGTTGCTATTTCCTTTCAAGTTTACAATGTTGTTGTTTCGCAGGAGAGATATGCTGTCTAGATGAAGAACAAAACAGGATATCCGTTGGAACTGGAGATTCCTGCTGTGGTGACAATCCATACTCTACCTCTGGGAATCAGATCTGCTGCAATGGGTCATTGTATGACGCCTTCCATCAGCAGTGCTGTGGTGGACGAACGGTGAGCAGCGACCTTACTTGCTGTGGTAATACAGAAAGGGGAACCGTACACAAGCCACTTTCAGGTAGGCTTTTTTGCTTTTAAATGCTTTGTATAATCTTAAAACTGTTGCCAAAATCACAATATTTCCTTATACGGTTTTGGGAACTGATATATTAAAATATCTGTTCTGAAACGTAGAACTCACTGAAGTATGAAAAAAAATGTACTGATGTTTATGATTCTACATAGCTGTGTTTAGATTTCATAGGAATCACTATTGCATGGACTAAAGTAAATACAAAAAGATTAAGGGGGTCCTTTAGAGTATTATGGTAACAAGGCATCCACAATATGATCCCTACTCACAGTTGCCCCCTTCTAATTTTGAGTAAGGGTACTTCTTCATTATTAACAGTTCAAAATCTCTTGCCAGCAGACCATCTTCCACAGGCTAGGTGACTTTACAAAGTAAGAAGGCTCGCCCAGTTGAAGAAAATTATTTCAACAACAATATTTGCTGCCTGGGACTGCCGACCTTTGTGTGGTGGTCTCATGCACTAAATAACGTTGACTTTCTCAGTTGCATGGAGCAAAAGTTCTTACTGAATCAAGGGCATTGCTTTTTTTGATTTTCCTAAAATAACCTCTTAATTTGTGAGGTTTAGATTGGCTAATGAAAAATGCTGACCAGGCTGACATGTCATGACATGGCAGGCCTAGCTGGCATTTACATTTTTGCTAAAAGTGCTTCTGCCCAGTTGACAGGAGCACTTTGGTGAAAATGTTCTACTAGAGCACAGGGTAACTCTGGACTTTGTGGACTAGACTTTGCTGAACCACATAGCTTCCGCTGCCCCAGTGGCTTGGTGTCTAGTTGGCCTCATGTAAGTGAGCTCTTCAGTAATTTGATGGAAAAGTAATCTCTTAGCAGATCCAGCCAGTGGTATGCAAAGTTGTGCTATTTCATTTGCATGTAAAACACAGTACTAGCCCTTCAAAAAGTTAAATTTTGTAGCTCGGGGGATAATTTAGTATGATGCCCATTGGAAATCACATTGAAAATAATGTTCCTATGTCTCTGTTGGCTGAAGTGGTGTTGCCAATATGGCCCATTCTGACAGGATTGGAGGGGCAGAGCTGTACACTGCCGCACTTAAATTTCTAAGGACTATTTGCAGCATGAGCAGGGAGGCAACAAATTCCAGAACCAGCTTTGGGTTACTCTAGAAGCTTCTTCCACTTCAAACCTGGCAGTAGTTATAAAAATAGGACCCTCAGACCTTCTCTTGAGTTACCTTCTGGACCTGTGTAGGACTCTCAGAGGACTTCTCTGTTGCCTGAAGCCTACTGTGTACTGCCCTGCTACTCCAGGGCCCTAGCCGGAGAGTAAGGCCCTAGCCAGAGAGTATGGTCTCGGTACGGAGAGTACAGTCCAGGTGCGGAGATTCCGGCTCGACTGCGGACGTAAAGTTAGGAGTCGTAAGTGATTTCTCTGAATACCAAAAATCATAAGTGCCTTCTGTGAATACCAGAAGTAGTACTGAACTTACTGAGCTTCATTCTCACTGTGTGGAACGCCATGGTGCTTTATCACTTAACCCCATTAGTATTTACATTTTATGATTATTTGTCGCACTCCCTGAATGTTAGTATTCACAACTGGATATTAAGTGTTGTTCTTTATGTGTAATAACTATATTTTTTTGCATGTGGAGGGCTTCCTCATTGGATCCCTGTGGATCCTTGTGTGACCTTTAGCAGCAATCTTTTGTCAATATTCTTTTTACTTTTGGTTTGTTAGACCTGTCATCCTTAGGGTGGTGTTTCCCCAACTTTTTGACGTTTGCCTCCAATTTCTGCTGAATCTTTTTGTTGTCCTTAGGACTCTGGGCACTTTGCCTGTGTTAACCAGTGCTAATGTGCATGTGCTTCTCCCCTAAAGATGATGACATTGGTGTATACCTGATTGGCATATTTTTTGTACCGGAAAGTCCCTTATAAAGTGGTATATTATACATCCAGGGCCTGTACCTTAGATGCTACTAGTGGGCCTGCATCACTAATTGTGCCCCCCACAGAAATATCCTTTCAAACCTGTGTCAGGCCCACCACTGCAGTGCCTGTGTATGCAGTTTACTGCCACTTCGACATGGCATTTGAAACTACTTGCCAAGCCTTTATCCCCCATATTACATAAGTCACCCCTAAGGTAGGCCTCAAGTAACCCTAAGGGCAGGGTGCTATGTAAGTAAAAGGAAAGACATGTACCTGTATGTTTTGCATGTCCTGGTAGTGACAAACAGCTTATTTCGCGTATCACTACTGTGAGGCCTACACTCTCATAGGCCAGCATTGGCAATTCCTTAATACACTTTTAAGCTATACATTTCTGATCAGAGAGGGTATCTTTTTAATGTTTCAGATTTTTGGAATGGTATTGATAAATCCTCCTTACTGGTGAAGTTGAATTAAACATTACTGTTTTAGAAATTCCACTTTTTGAAAGTGGACATTTCTCTGTACTTACTGCTCTTTGTGTCTGACAACCTCTCTCCAAATACACGTCTAGGTCAAGTGACAGCTACACTTTAGGCATTCCTTCTAGATATCCACAAACATAGGAATGTGAGGCTTATATCCATTTTGAGCACTCATTAACATCCATCTGCATTCTGATGAGTCTTCCTGGGCAGGGAGGAATGGGAGGAGCTGACACTTGCACTTCCATAGGTAGTGTCCTGTCCACACATAAAGCACTGATTTACCCCCCACAGGTAGTCTGGCAGACAGGACTGGGTACAAAGGGATCCTTTTGTACTTCAGAGAGTTCCTTTGAAGTGACCCCCTACATCAAAGGCAATTTTGAGTACATGTACTGGGTCACTAACCCCCTAAAATCAGACACTTCTGGATCTTCTGTCAGAAGGACAGCTGTGCTGCTTAAAGGACTCAACTGGACTGCTTTTCTGGAAGGACAGGTTTTCTGCTTGTTGCCCTGCTGCCTGCTGCTCCCTAACTCTGTTGGAAGGACTCTGCCTTCCCTCCAAGTAACCTCTAAAGGCGTGTTGGCTTACCTCCTATTTTCCGAAGTCTCAGTCACACAAAGGACTTCTTACAAATCTGCTGGTTCTGCCGGACTCAACCTTCTGTGAGTCCTCCCCTTGCCTGAAGTGCCCCCTCCAATCTCTGGGCCTCAGTAGTGGGTTCTGCAGTTGTTTTAATAGAAACAGAGACATTACATCGACTGCTTGAGAAATTCTGCTGCATCGTCCTTCGACGCTGATGCAGAGGCTGCCCGACAAATCAATTCCACATCCTGCATGACTCTACGATGACACTGGGCAACTCAGCAATGGCACATTGTATTCTCTTCAACAGATCTCAACGACGTGAGACCCCCTTTGTGTGGCTCGACGGTGACTCAATTGACTCTTGACCTCAACAAAACCTCATCCGACGTATCTTGACTTTTACTAATTGGATTTTTGGGACTCTGGTTTCATTTTGCTCATCCCCTGAGGCGGAAAGCCGGGGGCGCTATTCTCTTTCCTTTATTTGCGCTCAGCACTTTGTTGGTTGTATTGTTTTTAAAAAGTGTATATATCTTATTGGCACTATTTTAATTACCACATCGGTGCATTTACTAAGAAGGCGAGACTTACATCGCCGGAGGGTCCCTGCACGCCTCTCCCCACCGGATCAGCCGATCTTGATGCTGACGCCGGCACGGAGAGGGACAGCCGCCATCTTGGGACAGGCAGGGTAGCGGTCCAGTTCTGGCCGCCTCCCGCCCTCCCGTGTTTATTTAAGGCGCACTTGTAGAGCTGTCAGCCAGACTAATTTTGCTCATCCCCTGAGGCGGAAAGCCGGGGGCGCTATTCTCTTTCCTTTATTTGCGCTCAGCACTTTGTTGGTTGTATTGTTTTTAAAAAGTGTATATATCTTATTGGCACTATTTTAATTACCACATCGGTGCATTTACTAAGAAGGCGAGACTTACATCGCCGGAGGGTCCCTGCACGCCTCTCCCCACCGGATCAGCCGATCTTGACGCTGACGCCGGCACGGAGAGGGACAGCCGCCATCTTGGGACAGGCAGGGTAGCGGTCCAGTTCTGGCCGCCTCCCGCCCTCCCGTGTTTATTTAAGGCGCACTTGTAGAGCTGTCAGCCAGACTAATTTTGCTCATCCCCTGAGGCGGAAAGCCGGGGGCGCTATTCTCTTTCCTTTATTTGCGCTCAGCACTTTGTTGGTTGTATTGTTTTTAAAAAGTGTATATATCTTATTGGCACTATTTTAATTACCACATCGGTGCATTTACTAAGAAGGCGAGACTTACATCGCCGGAGGGTCCCTGCACGCCTCTCCCCACCGGATCAGCCGATCTTGACGCTGACGCCGGCACGGAGAGGGACAGCCGCCATCTTGGGACAGGCAGGGTAGCGGTCCAGTTCTGGCCGCCTCCCACCCTCCCTATGTATATAAATAACTGGACTTCCCGTCCGCGCAGCGGGCGGGCACAGCGGGCGCGCCTAAGGCAAGCCCGTCTGCGCACGTCCGCGCCTGGCCCGTGCCTAGTGCCGGTCCCCCTGCCCGTCTTTTAGGGGCTCCTAGCGTAACTTGGTCCAAAACAGCATTATTACAACTGCGCCCGAGGGTGTGTACTATGACTCCTCCATGCTGCCCGAGTCACTTAGAGGATTCCTCGTTTGAATGCCCGCTATGTACATTTAGATTGCTACCAGCTAGAAAACGTGTTTCTCAGTATGGTAATATAAATAAGCGGCATATTCGAGCGTCTACGCTTAAAATTGCGTTAGTTAATTGTCGTTCGCTGCCACGCCATGCTGGTGAGATCTGGTCATCCCTTACTTCAGACGCTTGGGATGTACTGTTTCTCACTGAGACGTGGCTGAAGGATTCCTCGAACCCTGATATTCTTTTGGCCACGCCTCCGGGCTACCTCTTCAAAGGTTGTCATCGTGAAGGTGGCCAAATGGGTGGGGGTATTGCTATTATAGCCAAGGCCCATCTCAAAGTGACGACTACCAAACTCGGAAATATTGGAAAAATTGAAGCCATGCACTTTACTTTGGCAGATTCCGCGGCCGTCATTCTAGCCGGGATTCTGGTATATAATCCACCTACTGCCTCGTCTGGTTCTCTTATGTCGCTTGTACATTTGATTGCAGACCTGTCCCTTAAACACTCGAACTTTATTGTGCTTGGTGACTTTAATTTACACGTGAATGATCCACTATGTTCCCCGGCCACCCAGTTTTTGGATACTTTGAAGGGTCTAAATTTATCTCAACTAGTTCAGGGCCCAACGCATAAAGCAGGCCATACTCTGGATTTAATTTTTTCAAGGCACCTGGACATCATGCTTCACCCACCCCTTCCGCTTATCTGGTCGGACCACTATCTCTTGCCTTTTGATCTTACCCTTACCGTGGCGCCCTTACCTATCGCACTCAATAAGGAGTATGGGAGAAAATGGCACAAAGTTACCTGTGCCACTCTGAGTCCTCTTTTTCTCTATGGCGATGAACCCTTGTCCTGTAACACTGTTGATGAAAGGGTGTCTAAGCTTAATGCAACCTTGCTGAGCGCCATAGATGCTATCGCGCCCCTTCAATCTATCACGTCTGCTAGATCTCGTCCTTCATCTCCCTGGTTCTCATCGACTCTTAGGGAGGAGAAGAGCCGTTGTAAAAAACTTGAACGTCTATGGCGTAAAAACTATGATTCAGAGGCCAAATCCATTTACAAAGCCGCTTTGAGAAAATTCCTTTCCTTAAAACGGTCGACGATGAGAGACTTTTTCTCTCTCCAAATTGAGAAATCTAAGAATTCCTCCAAATCCCTTTTTAAAATTGTAAAGGATTTTTCGCATCCCGCTGCCTTATCTTCCCAGATCTTGGCTAGCCAGGCACTATGTAATGGTCTCTCGGAATACTTTCAGGAGAAGATCGTGACCATCAGGTCTTCCTTCCCCGCAGAGGGAATTTCACCAGCCCCTAGCGAGACTGACGGGGACAATCCTCTCCTTGAATCTTTCAGGGAGATGACTATTGAGTCTTCTCAGAGATTAATTACCCAATGTAAATCTGGTTCCCCCCTTGACCTGATTCCGGCTACAATGATGGGTATTCTAGCCCCTATATTGATTGAGCCCCTCCTTGATATCTGGAACTGCTCTCTTGGTTCGGGCCAGTTCCCCTCTATATGGAAGGAGGCCATGCTGGTCCCGATCCTTAAAAAGGCGAATTCAGACCCTGGCCTTTTCTCAAACTATCGGCCCATTTCCCTCCTCCCTCAGTCAGCTAAGATCTTGGAGAAAGCAGTTCAACTGCAACTGGCTGAATTTCTGGAGACTAATATGCTCCTCCATGATTCTCAGTCGGGATTTAGAGCAGGCTTCAGTACGGAGACGGCTCTGCTTGAAGTCTCCGAAACTGTCAGAGAGTGTGTGGATAGGGGCGAGGAGGCCATGTTGGTCCTCCTCGACCTATCCGCCGCCTTTGATACGGTTTCCCATACGATCTTATTGGATCGCCTGAGCCAGGTGGGCATAGGAGGTACTGTGTTGACATGGATCAGCTCCTTCTTGAAGGATCGTTCTCAGAGGGTCTTTTTGAGGCCTTTTACATCGGCTGGGAAACCCCTTCTTTGTGGTGTCCCCCAGGGCTCGGCCTTGAGCCTTTTGTTATTTAATGTGTATCTTGCCCCCCTGGCCAAGGTGGTAGAATCTTGGGGAGTCAGAGTGATCTCCTACGCTGATGATACCCAGCTGGTGTTTTCTTTTAGGGATCACTCTGACACCTCTTTTGCCAACTTTCGTCAGTGTCTTAATAACATCTGCAACTGGATGACCACTAACCACCTCAGGCTTAATACTGATAAAACGGAGGTAATGTTTTTTAATCAGAAAACGACCATTCCCTCTAGCCTGTGGTGGCCAATGGTCCTTGACCCCCCCCCGATTCCAGCCATCACAGTTCGCAATCTGGGCTTCCAGTTTGACAATACCCTCTCCTGTGCTCCTCACATCAACAAAACTACATCTGCTTGTTTTGCGAAACTGGGTATGATTAAAAAGATTCTGCCATTCCTCCCTTTGAATGCTCGTAGAACTGTGGTTCAGTCATTAATTACGTCTCACTTAGACTATGCCAACAGTCTCTATGCAGGTGCCCCGCTGTACCAGATTGAACGTCTACAAATCGTGCAGAATGCCGCGGCTAGATTGATTGGTAATATTCCTTATCGTCAATCCGTAGCATCCTATCGTAAACAACTGCACTGGCTCCCTATCATAAAACGTATCCACTTTAAGATACTGATACTTGCTTTCCGAGCCTTGAACAACCTCGGCCCAGGCTATCTGAAAAAAAGGCTTGTTCTTTCACATTCGGTGAGATCCTTACGCTCTAATAGTCTACGTCTTCTGGTTGTCCCGCGCTTCCGCCTATCTAGAGTAGGCGGTAGAGCATTTGGAGTAGCAGCAGCCAGACTGTGGAACAATCTCCCCTTGGAGCTAAGATTTGTCTCCACTGAACCCATCTTTCGCCGCAAATTAAAGACTTGGTTGTTCTCCTCTTGATTTTCTGTTCTTTCTCTTGTCTCTGGGCTCATTAGTTGTTAGCGCCGGGACACCCCCTCGGGGGTAGCCGTGCGCTCTATAAAATCCAAAAATAAATAAATAAATAAATTTTTATCAGATAAATATTCTCTATTTTTCTAAAACTGTTTGGAGTCTTTTTGTGGTGTATTCATTGTGTTACTGTGTGTGTGTTTGTGTGTGCTTGTGTGGGTGTGTGTGTGTGTGTGTGCATGTGTGTGTATGTGTGTGTGAGACGCACAAATATTTTACCCATTGCCTCTTTAGATAAGCCTTACTGCTCTCCGCCAGTCTACTAGAGGATGAGCATAGGTTATCTTTTAGTGTGTATCTGGCTTACCCTGTCTATAGTGCTGCCTCCTCCCTGGCCTGGATGCATACCTCAGTCAACCAAGAATCCAATTTCTAACATGGTTCCTTTGTTACATGCTACTGTCAGGCCTTTAATGGCAGTTCTGATGTGCAACACAAAATGGGACACTGCTCCCTCCATGGATTTTTGCCTGAAAATGATGTATTCTAAATAGACTTTGGGAAATCGATTACCTTAAGCCAGTGATTTGCTGAATGACTCTATTCTCCACTTCCAAGTGTAGTATCCCCAAAATCTATCTTAATATTCAGTGATTGGCTACATGTTATCTAAGGATTAGATAGGTGATGTCTCAACTGAATCTGAGGGTGAAGGTGGAGAGAAGGGAAGCAGTTCTCTTAATGCGGTTAGGTATAGTGGAGGATAAAACATCTTCTTATTTTTGTTTTTAAAACTTTGCAACTCAAAAACCATAAATGCTTAGAATGAAAACAGATGTGTAGTTGAAAGAAGCAGACACACAGAAACACAAACGATCTCTCTCTCTTTCTCCTCTACACATATATGAACTTCTAAAAATGTGCCTCATCACGAGTTGGGAATATCGCATCAGTATAACCACTTCCAGAAGTATTTCCAGTCCCAGAAGTACCATTATTGTGAGTATTGGCAGTACACTGAGGTGCTTCCGAAAAAGAGGAATAACTTTGGGAATTTGGAACACCAAGCCTAACTCCCCACATATGGCCTTTTGCCTGTCTGAAAGTTTCACCATTATTTTTTGTAATTCCTAGTTCAGCCAGTAGCACCGTCTCTGGTCAAATCTGGAACTACATCTGATTCCTAAGGAGATCCTCAGCCTCTGCAGATAAATTGACTATTTCGCCAAACGCCACACTTATAGGCCATTATCTTGCACTGCTCGCTTGGAGTATGTCGGCAGGGTGAAATATGCTAGAGGGAGTCCCCATAAGACAATCCTTTGGCTCCTATCATTCTCTGCTCCCTCTTTATGTCTGTTCATCTGTGTTGTCCATTGATCTGGCTCAGGCCTCTCGATCTAAGTGCTTTTGTCATGCCAGCCCTACCCTAGCTGCTCTGCTTCCTGACTATTCTCTCCATCCCGTCATGCTCTGCCGCTCCATCCCTCTTGTTACTCATCACTGCCACTTTCAGTGATCCCATCATGCTATTTCTTTGATCATCACTCCACATAATGAGATATCTACCTGCAATCCTCCAGTATCGCAGAGGCCTCGCACCCTACTTCTCGCTCTGCATTACTTCATGTCAGAGTGGTATCTGACTAAAACAGTGCAGGTTTGATGCCATTCTCAACAGGGTTCCTGCAAACCAGCTGTAACCAATGTGAACTGATGACATATAATGCACAGGTTCTGGATTCACCTGTAGAACCTATGCACTGCGGTTGTCGAGCCACTGGCTGAACACTGCGTGCGTCAGATGTGCATCGAATAAATCTTCACTTCATACCCAACTCTCACTCGGGTGCCAATCTGCAGATGTGCTCCAACACTGTTTGTGGAGAAGCGTGGCTCAGTGGTTAGAGGCGGCAGACCCAGAAGCTGAGATCGACCATGGACCAGGGTTCGTTCCCTGCCTCGGCGGGTCTCGGGCCCAAAATTCCACAGACTCGACAATTCTTGCTCTGGTGCCTACTCAACTCACGGGGTCACACTCTGCAACTCTGGGCAATAGCTTGCTTAATCTCCACTACGGCCCCTCGCGGCGGGATGCCTGGCTTTCACCTTGTGGACACCCTGCCGGGGTTTCTCACAGGGGAATACCAGGACGGGTTCCTTAAGCAAGCGCCGGGATGCTTACGGGCAGCTGTGCGCTTTACAAGTCCAACACATTTACATTTACTGTTTCATGAGAATTGTCCTCTCCCGTGTTTTGCATGTGTTGCCTAGTAGATGCATTCAAGCGTAAGTTGACAAATATTGGGTTAGGCCTTATGCATGGTGGTGCATTATATTAGTGCACTCATCCGTTCAAAATATAGTTCTGTTACGTGCCTTGAAGACAACATGTATCACTGCTTCATTTGAGCTTGACCAGGAGTAAATGTACATGTTGGTGTGCTTGATTTATCTTGGAAAATATTCAAATTGTAGACAGTGAAACATGTAGTTGTATTGGTGCCGAGAATTCACCACATATTGAGTTCTGATTGTTTATTTAGTTGATTTTTTAAAAGAACCAACTGGTTTCTACATTCCAATTTGTTTCGTATGTCTTAGGAGTGATGCTTCTTTCAATTGTTTGCAAATAAAGTTTTTCGACACATGGTGGTTAGCATTGTTAAATGAATCGATGTACCAGGTGTACCAGTGAGTTTGTATCAATAGATTGTACCAATTAACTGAACTCACGAGTAAACAGTTCTGAATTTTTGTTTTACTTTAAAGGGGTTTCTCTAGAGCCTATTAGTGGTGGGTCCATTTTAATAATAATGTGTGTGAGTGGAAAATGCTCCTGATCTTTTTTTATTATTGTGACCGTGAGTTTGGACATGTCAGTTCAGTACAGCCCCTTAATGGTGCATTTTATTTACATTTTTGGTAAAAACGTGTAAATCTCTTATTCTCAGTGAGGAGATAATTTTTGACTGACCCCAGGCGCCGCCACACTCCTGACATCCTTTATAGGAACACTGGAGGAAGACTGTGCAGGGTAGCATCCCCAATTTAGAGTCCTTAAATTACCCAGGTTCCCAGATGTCAGATCAATGGTATTTCGTATAATAACAGACCAGCTGGTAAAACATCTATTTATGTACTTTCCTGTTCAAACGCATTTATGGTTCTGCAGGAGCCCTTTAACAAAATCACATTGAATTGACTTTCTAACACCAAATCAAATCTCCCTGGTCCCAGATCAGTTGTCTTTGTCAATATGTATTTTATAAATTGAGTGAAACAGCAGATGCTCTTGGAAAAGAACTGCTGGGGTAGCATTTATGTTTTACTGCGCTCTCTGGGAAAACGAGCTCAGCAGGTATCTTGGGATGAAAGCCATGTTGTGGTTTTGAGTGATCAGTGAGCACAGGTGAATTTGTATGCCATACATGTATTTTTTATACATAACTATGTTCCGTCTACGAAGATAAACACGAATATATGCGCTCGCATTTATGTGTGTGTGGAGGGCTATAAATACATCACTGGAAAAACTAAAAAGATATTGAAGTTACGGGTTGTCTGGATGGAGGTAGTGGCTGCAGCAACCTACCTAAAAATACATGAAAATCAAAGATTAATGTACGACCCTTAACCCTTTCACTGCCGGGTTCTTTACACACCTTTGTTCTGGAGATTTTTCCAAAGCATTGACATTAAGTTTTTCAGGCGTGTAACTTTTTGCTCTGGCTGTGCACCCATACAAAGTATATATTTTTTGGAACATTTATGAGGGTGTGTTGGTGAAAGCCTTGGATCAGCATCTCATTGCAGTCTAAAGAAATAATGAAACAAAATGAAATGCTTTCATGTTTTCCACACATTTGTTTCATATTGTGTTGCATTGCTGAAGTGGGGAAGCATAAACCCCAGAATGGGAACAAAGGAAATGTTGTCTGGAGTTTGGCAATAGTAAATGTGTTTTGGCTTTCATAGGTAATGGAGTCTGCATAATCAATGATGTAATATTAGCGCAGATCATGAAACTGTCTGTTATATAGTGCGCTATCCATTTGATGTCAGAAAACATACTCTTTGGAAAGTCTACAAAACGGGTTCTTTTCTAATTCTACACGACATGAGAACCTGTTAGTCGAAGCCACACCTCCTTAACCCAGGGTCTTAGCTTTGTCAGTAAGATTGGGGGGTTGAGCTTCAGATTTCTCAACATTCACGCTGGTAAAATACATTATGTGAAAAGCAGGTCATGAGCCGGCTTAAGGGACAAAATGTGTATTGTTAGGAATCTTTAAAACACAACTTTTTTATTAAACTAACCAACATTTTCTGGGACCTTCGAAACAGACACGAAAGACGTGTATTTCTGTTTGTGTGTATGTAAATTCTATAGGTGACATTTGACAGACACCTCCCAATATCCAACAGAAAGCAATTGTACCCAACTATTTAATACAGTATACGTTTTTCAGAGGGGTATAACACCCCAAACACTCCCCCTGACCAATGCTTAATTTGTGATATAACAAGTGCCGGGGCTCTGACCAGGAGGCCACTACAGCTTGCACCACCGATTGCCCCATCATCGCTGCCAATGACGTTACCAAAATAACTGCTAACCAGCTCTTTCACCTTCTAAGTGCAACAGTTCAGATTATTCCGGGTCCCCAGAGCTAAAGGAATGGCTGGGGATGCAGAAATTTCCCATAGACTTAACATAGGGAAAATGCTTTTTGGGAGCCCCCTTTTTTCTCGGCCGCCGCTTGACGGATCACCCCGAAACTTTCACCATAGCAACTAAACCAAAAAGGGGACTTAAAATTTCCATTGCCACCCAAAAACCCATACCAACTCTAAGCCCTAATAAATCCCTTTCTACCCAAAATCCTATACCCACCCTAAACCCTAAAGATTCCCTAGCCACCTAAAAACCCATACCCACCCTAAACCCCAAAAAATTCCCTTGCCTCCCAAAAACCCATACTCACCCTAAACCTTAAATAAAATACCATCAAAATACCTACACCCACCCTAAACCATAACATTTCCCTTGACCCCCAACACCCACACCCACCCTCAATGCTAAAAATTCCCTTCCCACCCTAAACCATAAAAATCCCTTATCAACCAAAAAGATATAAACACCCTAAACCATAAACCGTCCCTTGCCACACCCACACTAAACCCTACAAATTCCTTTGCCAACCAAAACCTCATACCCACCCTAATCCCTAAAAAAAAGCCTTACCACCCAAAAATCTACACCTACCCTGAAAATCTCTTTGCCACCCAAAAACCCATTTCCACCTTAAAAACCCCAAATCTTATTTATTTGTATTTATTTATTTCTGCATTTGTAGAGCGCCTGGTTACACCAACTGGTATGTCCCCGCGCTGTTAAGACTGTTAGCATCCTTTTTGGAAATTTGTGTCTACAGTTTCAGTACTATTTCTTATTCTTGTATGTACAACCATGTTTTTATTTTTTTCCGGAAGAGTTTGTCCGATGGTTCCCCCCTAAGGGTCAGGGAAAGGGAGTTCCGGCTTTTTGCTGCCAAATAGCCGAGGGAGCGTGCTCCCATTCATGCCTCCCCAATCCTCGGTACTTTCACCAAATGTGTCCCTGTGGATCTCAGTTGTCTTCCTGTCTCATAAGGAGTCATAAGGTCATCAAGGTACAGTTGGACACCTGCCATGCAAGATTCGATGCCCAGTGCACAGGGCCTTAGATGTGATTTGTTTCTGAATAGGTAGCCAATGTAATAAGTTTAGTGCATTTTTTGAGGATGCTTTCTTTGGCAGGTTTAGAACAAGACAGACTGCCGCATTCTGGACAGATTGCAGCTTTTGGAGCCCTTTTTTGTTTGCACCTAGGTACAGCAAGTTTGCATAATCTAGCCTAGAAGTGACTAGTGCAGGGGTCAAGGTCTTTCTTGCTGCCAGAGGTAGGATATCTAGGGTCTTCCTCAATATTCTCAGGATTCCAAAACATCTACCTGCAACCCTTTCGATTTGGGTCTCAAAAGATAGTCTATGGTCTATCCATAACCCCAGGTTCTTCACCTCTGTCCTTTGGGTGGGAATTTGAGCTAAACTCACTGGCCACCAAGCAGATGACCAGATAGATGGTGTGTTTCCGACTATCAGTATTTCCGTCTTGTTTCCATTAAGCCTTAGACAGTTATCTGTCATCCATCCCGCTAATTCTTTTAGGTAGTCCACAAAGCTACTGGCCGCTAGTGCAGATTTTTGTGTTACGGTGACCACAAGCTGTGTGTCATCTGCGTATGACACTATTGTCACGCCATGTTTCTCTACTATTTCGGCCACAGGGGCGACGTATAAATTAAAAGCGTTGGGCTCAATATTGAACCCTGTGGAACTCCTTGTGCCAGCCTGATGTGTTTGGAGGTGTGTGGCTTGTGGCACCTGAAAGCTTCACCCATGCAGGTAGGAAGCCATCCACATCAGGGCCGTCCTGTCCACACACCCCCTTCTGAGTCGGTGCACTAGCTCCTCATGTGAAACCGTGTCAAATGCTGCGCTGAGGTCTAGAAGAACCAGCACAGTTGTCAGATCTTCATCCACTCTCTTCCGTACTAACTCTGTGGCATAGAGCAGTGCTGTCTCAGTTGACTAGGATGATATAAAACCTGATTGTGTTGGATGCAGTAGGTCATGTGTCTTAATGTGAGCCCCTAACTGTATATTGACCACTTTTTCAGCTATTTTTGAGAAGTAAGGGAGTAGTGAGACTAGACGCAGATTTTCCGTTTCGTTCCCATCCGCTGTCTGCTTTGTTTTCAGTGTGCGGGCAATGGCTTGCTTCTATAAGGTCATTTCTAGCAGCTGCTGGATATGGGGTAGTGTTGTACTTAGTCCATCACAAACGACCTTAGGTGTGGCTGGGTGAAGTGGTGATCCCGATGTTATGCTCTGTGCTATCCTTTCCAGCTCTTCTAGGGAAGGAGGAGTAAACTGGGAGATACTATTTCCCCTCCACTCCTTCATTTGTTCCTCGTCGTTTAGATGTCCGTTACGTGCGCTGTCTGGGAACGTGTCATAGATCTTAGAGACCTTTTCTGTGAAGAATTCTGCAATTTTATTGCAAGATTCTTCTGAACAAGGGGCAGGATAGTTCTTTGAAAATGCCTAACAATTCCTTAGAGGAGTTATCCGCTGATTCAATCTTCTCTGTGTAATATGCTGCACTTTTTTTCTTGATCAGTGCGTGGTACTGTCTCAGCTTTAGCCTATACACTGTTTTATCAGAGTCTAAGAAGCCCTTCCTCCACTTCCGTTCTAGCTTTTTACATGTCTGTCTTGCCATCCTTAAATCCTGATTGTACCAAGGTGCGCTCTTTGTGTTCCTGCGTGGGGTACTGGTTGCCCATGGGGCCACGACATCAGTGCACCTTTGATCCAGTTATTTACTTTCTGACTCTGCTGGTTAATATCAGTGTGTCAGAGGGGGGGATTTGCTAACAGGGCCTGCGAAAAACAGTTTCCCTCAAAATTCCTCCGTTTCCTATGTCTGCTGCTATATGCCGGCTCCTTTTTTTTAGGTGACTTTATATGCGGGATTGTAAAGGCTATCTGATAGTGGTCTGACCATGGGACCGCTGTTGGACAGTCCACTGACAGCCCCTGGCAGTTTGAAAAATGGGATCTAATAGATGTCCTAGTTGATGTGTTATCCGTGTGGATTTTAATTCTAGTTGGACGCCTCCTAAGTACTGGCTCAAGGCTTGTGCATCTCTGCGTGATTTATTATCAAAATGTAGGTTTAGGTCCCCTAGAACTAGCAGGTTACTATAGTGTATCACTGGCTGGATTAAGCACTCCATTCGACTTTCTCTGAAACCTGAGACTGATCCCGGGGGTCTGTAAATCAGAAAACCCTTTATTATCTGCCTGGCGTTAGCCTTAATTGTGAAGGAGGCAGATTTGCAGTGGTCTATTTCTGCCTCTTGCATCAAGCAGTCTATAGATAGCTTATAAATCATAGCTATGCCCCTCCCTTTTTTATTGGGTGACCCACTCTAAGGATCCCATATAATTGTGGAAGCGCTTGTAGTATGTCGGGAGCTGAGAATTCGTCCAGCCAGGTTTCTGTTAAGAATAGGATGTCTAGATTCTTTTCTATTATGCAGTCATGAATCTCTATTTTGTGTTTTCTTGATGACCTGCAGTTAATGAGTAGGCAATTCAACCCCATGCCTTCTTGATTTGTAAGAGTGGTTAATGTTGTGGCTAGCCTGAATGAGCAATATTCACATCTCTTCCATCCTTGCTCTACTAGTAGGGAGTGCCTGCATTGTGTCTGTTCTTTGGGCTCTAGATCTCTAAGTTCACTACTTGAGTATTTGAAACTGTGCCTATTAGAAAGTTGGCCAGCATTTGTGGCCCCAGGCCCCAGCCCGCCGCAGACGAGCGCCCCTCAAAAACACATACTGACCCTAAACCCTAAACATCCCTAACCACCCAAAAACCCATACAAAGGCTAAACCCTAAAAAATTAATTAGCAGCCAAAAACCCATACTCAGCCTTAACTCTAAAGGTTCCCTTGTCACCCAAAACCTGTGGTAAATAAATAAATAATACCTCTCTTTTTGAATGCATAAATGAATAACAGATAGCTCAATAAATAAGAGTCAAGATTCGAGGTAGTAGGAGTTTTGCAGGTTTAATACAGCATAAGGACAGGAACAGGACAACCTGCACAGGAATAGGATGGCAAGCCCTGGCAGCGCTGCCAGGATCTGGACAAGAAGGCTAGGAAGGAATAACTTTTTAATAACAGTACATGAGCATATATACATAACGCAAACACATAGCATTACATCGCAATAGGCGTAGCAGTGGGTGGAGCAATAGGCGTGACGCGTAGCAGTCGCGAAAGATAAGGGTGAAAAGAGGTGTAACAGGGCGTATATATAGACATGTGATGCAAACGTAACAGAATATGTCATGAATGGGGTGGAAACCATGGAGGGGGCTACCTAAGGAGCCGGGACCTCTAACCTGAAGGTGCGCGCAAACTGGCAATGACGTGTTACTAGGAGAAGCTGGGGGCTATGAACTCTGTGCTAGGAGCAGAGACTGAAGTCTGGAGAGTCAGGGCGACATGTACCTAAGCAGTATCTAGTATCTGATGTTTAGAGAACATGTTGATAGAATCCAAATGTTATCGGGGTAAAGGCGAACAGACTCTAAGACTGGAGCATGCATTATTCTACATGTAGTGCGTGATGAAGAATATTAAATGACCATTAAATACAGTATTTCCCTAACGTGGAGACGTAGAGGCTAGACAATGACGGAAACTATTGATGCGATTCAGTAGCTTTAGGAATGCAGAGAAGGAGGGCTAACTGATAACTGGAATCATAACATACTCTTGGCAGACTCAGAGGCAGAGCCAGGCTGAACCGGGCACTGCGAGGCAGGAAGTAAGTGAAGGGTCGAGGATACAGGCGGGGGCTGTATCGCTCCTCAGCGAGGCTTCAGGGGACAGGAGCTGAATCTGGTGTCCAGGCCCTTTTGAGGCCTAGAAACGGAGATTTTACAATGGAATAACGTGCATGCTGAGAAACGTGGCAACGTAGCTTTACATAGGCCTGATATTCGTAGTATTCACGAGAACTGGAAACTGACATACTAAAGGTGGACACAACTATAATTGCGTCTTTAATCGAACATGGGGAATAACATATGCATATTAATCATGCACAGATAACATATGATGGAGGACGCGTAGGGACACAGAACATGGCAAAATTTACTTTTCCACATTCCCTCCTTGTCACTACGTTTCCTTCAGGAAACATCAATATTCATGATACCATCTATTATTTCGTACAGTATCATTTGCTCGTCTCGAATTTTCTTGGAACGGGTTTTAGAATGGGGCTTGGGACTAGGAATACAAGATGTAGCACAAATGCCGCAAATCGCAGGGCCACATTGTATACAGAGGCAGCAGCTAAATATGATCGCTACTGCAATACCTAGAAAGGACAAGACTTTCCATCCCCAGGCGGAAATTATATTCCAGAACCAACCGGACCATGTCCAGGTGCCTGGATTTTGGTGTAACAGATGGGCAATTTTATGAAGTCTGGTTATAGCTGAATAAACAGACGGCGCGTTATTTGGAATGAAAATGCAGCAACTAGATCCGATGACTCTACAGGCCCCGCCCCTATCGGCCAATATGACGTCAAGGACGAGACGATTCTGGAGCACGACAATTCTCATAAAGGATTGTTCTTCGGTTAAATTACTTAGAGCAGAAGTAGTCTCAATTACTACTGCTTCAAGGGTTCTGGTTAACCTACGTATCAGTTTACTATTCACAACTGTACCTAAATAAGGGAAGACACCTTTATTGATATCTATATATTGTTCTAGAGCAGTTTCAGTATAATCGACAATCGGGAGGTTTCTCTTGTGTCTAGTATGTACTAGGTGGAAATTCCTATGGTAGTCGGGTGGGGCTAGAAAAACCGGTGGCAGTAGGAAGGCAATGTAACAGGTTCCCTCCCAATCGAGGGGCAGACGAACATATGCGGTCTGACCACAAATAAAATAAGAATGACGTGAAGCTTTGAAAATAGATTTCCTACTGTCACTATACTTGACAATAGTAGTACAATCACTATGTCCTACGTGTGTAGAACCATTATTTCGGACACATAATTCGCCTTTGACTGGTAGTACTGAAATAGCAGGTAAGTCTGGGGTAGTATCAGACTGAACATTCAGGACCATGAAATTCGAAGAATAATTACCTAAATTATACACTTCATTTTCTAGATCTAACCCGGTTCTGTGGGGGAGACCTTGCTTGTCTGGAAAACATGTACTGTTAAGAAAAGACATATCTGTTGAGGATGACGTTAACGTGGACCATGCTCCACACGAACCATTATGTGAAAAAGGATAAGGAAAGAGTGGCAGAACTCCCTTCGGTGTCTGAAAAGGGGGGAGTCGACCACACACCCAACAATTAGTGGCATTGCTGGTCTGGTGTGAGTAATGTAACATGCGGATGAAAGAATTATTTCGCATAGCGAGGCGGTAAGAGAGTTCATGAGGAGGCAGATCACTAAACGTGTGTTCTACTGTAACATTAGAAGACTTATTTACATGAGAGACTGGAAAATACAGATAAAATGCATAACTGGTGCAGGAAATCATAATGCTGAGAAATAATATGAAACTTAGAAAAACGATACATCGGATTGAGTTTTGACTAACTCTCTCACTATGGGGGTCTATTTTATACATGTCAGAAACAGTCTAACCGTTTCACCTAGGGGAGGACTTAGACAATCAAACTGGCTGACTTATTTTACTAGACCGGAGTTTCAACTTATACTCCTGCTGCGGAGTTTTCTCTAACGGGGAGGGTGCAGTATCATTGTTCTTTGCGGGACAGTCCTTAAGAATAGTACTTTGGTAATCCTTCGAATCCTGGGAAATGTTCTTTGAGACCGGTTTCAGTTCATAAAATTTCTTTACGTGCGAAAGATGCACCCAGCCTTTGCGTCCCTCCAACTTCACGGCTGTACGTGTGGCGAGGAGGACCTGTCGGGGCTCCTTCCAGCGAGGCTCCAGCGGACTTGAGCGGTCGAAATTTCGCACCAGGACCATGGATCCTGGAACGATTTCATGCGGTGCCACCTCGGTATTGTCTGGAAATGCGGCGGCAACCTGTGAACGACAAGAGTTGAGGGCAGACATCAAGGAAGCTAGGTAATCTGTCAGCATATTACTTGAAACATCGGTAATACTTCGGGGTCTGGGTGTACCCCACATGTTAGGGGGGCGGCCGAAAACGACCTCATACGGGGACAGACCTGATCTGGAATGTGCGACCATGCGCATATAGAACAAAGCGACTGGCAGAGCTACTAGCCAGTCCACACCTTTCTCTTTACATACTTTGGCGATGCGGATTTTCAGAGTCTGGTTATGTCTCTCTACGAGACCTGCTGCTTCAGGGTGGCGTACACAATGGAACTTCCACTGGTACCCTAACAAAAGGGAAACATGCTTCATTAACTGAGGAGAATGGCTGGACGTTATCAGAATATACGACCCTAGGGAGTCCATAACGGGGGAAGAACTCACGAACCAACTGCTTGGCAGTGGTCGCGGCTGTGTAATCTGGGACTGGATATGCTTCTGTCCACCTGGACAAAGCGCATACAACTACGAGGACATACTTGAAACCTCGACATCGCTCCATCTGAATATAATCCATCTGGAGGACTTCAAAAGGGTGGTCAGGAGGTTGGAATCCACCTTGTTCCACCGGGACACTTTTACCTGGATTAAACTGACAACATATCATACAGGTACGGACTTTCTGCTTGGCTGCAGCTCGTAAATGCTTGTTGAACCAAATGTTCTGGATACTGTCTAACATAGCTTTTTCTCCTAAATGTGCTGGACTATGTGCGGTATTGATAATGACTTGAACCATAGAGTCGGGGAGAAACCATGTGGCTTTTCCCTTCGTTAACCATCCTTGATCTGTCTGGACCCCTCCTTGTTCGGACCATTTCTTGATTTCCTCGGGAGTAGCATGTAACTGGATATCTATGACATCTTGAGTAGGGTCCTTAACTGTCATACATGTAGTCGGATCTGGAGTGTGTGTCATGTTAACTGGAATGTCTGGAGTCTGTGCTGTAAGCTTGGCTGTGCGATCTGCTAGATCGTTACCCTGGGAATTAGTGTCAGTAACTTTCGTATGTGCTTTGCATTTCATGATAGCAATGGATGTCGGTAAATGTATGGCATCTAACAGAGCTTGAATAAGGAGACCATGCTGAATCTTGGTTCCATGAGAAGTCATGAAACCTCTCTCCTGCCAGAGCACTCCAAAGTCGTGTACGACTCCAAATGCGTAGCGTGAATCTGTGTAAACATTAACTTTCCGGTTCTTAGCGTGTATGCAGGCTTGAGTCAGAGCAACTAGCTCTGCTGCTTGAGCGGACAGGGTGTCAATACGGTGTGTTTCAATAACTTCGGTGTCGGTAGTCACTGCATACGCGGCGACTAGTTCTCCTGTACTTGTTCTCATACATGAACCATCCACATAAAGTGTCAGGTCGGGATCTGGTAATGGAATATCTGTCAGATCTTGTCTTGGCTTGGTCGTGATGTTGACTACTTCCACACAGTCGTGTGTGTCCGGACTTAAAGTAACTGATGGTAACAGTGTAGCAGGGTTCAGGATGTTGCAGCGTCTGATTTCTATGTGTGGCTGAAACAGTGTCAATTCATAACCTGTTAAACGTGCGATTGTCAAGTGCTGAGTCTGTGTTCGGTTTAAAAGAACTTCCACGGAGTGTGGAACTTGTACTGTCAGGGAGTGTCCTAATACTATGGAATCACTTTGTCTGATAGCTAGTGCTGTGGCTGCAACTGACTTGAGGCACGCAGGGAGAGCCTGGGCTACAGGATCTAATGTGCTCGAAAAATAAGCACAAGGCTTGTATTGTCCTGCTTGATCTTGTGTGAGAACAGATAATGCTGTACCTTCACGTTCTGTGACGAAAAGTGTAAAAGGCTTACTGTAGTTTGGTGTAGCTAGAACTGGAGCTTGACATAGGGCTTTCTTTAACTCATTGAAACTGAGTGTATGTTCAGATGTCCAAGGGAGGACAGTCGATACGGCTGTCTCCTGTGTCGTTAACTGTATCAGTGGCTTAGCTAGAAATGCATACTGAGGAATCCATTGTCGGCAGTAAGAAGTGAGGCCGATAAAAGCACGTACCTCCTTCTGGGTCTTGGGCTGAGGAAGACTCGCTATTAACTGGATACGGTCAGGTGTCAACTGCCTACCCCTCTTGGACAGTAAGTGTCCTAAGTAGACCATTTGCTGGACACAGAATTGAAGCTTCGAAGGGGACACCTTGTGCCCCATCTCAGCTAGGAAATACAGAACTGTGAGGGATGCTCGCTCGCAAGCACGTTCAGAACGGGCTGTGACCAGTAGATCATCGACATACTGGAGCAGGGCAGTGTCAGTTGGCATGTGAATGTTGTCTAGTTGTCTCTTAAGTGCTTGACTGTAAATACTAGGACTTTCTGTGAAACCTTGAGGAGCTCGTGTGAACATATAGCTCCTTCCATTTAAACAAAATCCGAAAAGGAACTGGCTGTCTGGATGAATGGGGACACTAAAAAACGCGTTCTTGAGGTCGATTACAGTAAAGAACATGGCTTCGGAATCAATGGTTGTCAATAGGGAAGAGATATCTGGGACAACTGGGTACTGGGGAATAATACATTTATTAAGCTCTCGTAGGTCAATCACTAATCGATATACTGGGGGTGCATTTGGATCAGTACGTTTCATGACTGGAATGATCGGAGAATTGCATACATTGGAGTCAGTTTCTACAACTACTCCTTGAGCGATGAGCTCGTCAATAATTTTGGATAAGGCTGCTACAGCCTCAGGTGGCAATCTGTACTGTCTGATTCGTGGTAACACTACACCTGGCTTGAGAGTCACACGATGGGGTGTGATTTGCATATAACCAACATCAGTTGGACCTTGCGCCCATAGATGCTGCGGAACATTGGACAATCTGGGATCAAAATCTCGTAATACATAGTGACCCTTAAAGTCACGCAGGAACAATCGTATTCCCTCTGGGGAACAGCATATAACTGCACCTAACTCTTTCAGTGTTTTAATACCTAATAGATTCTCTGGACATGACTTAGTAAGTAACAGGTCAGTAGTACGGGACAATGGACCTACTTCTAGAGTAACTGGCTTTGATATTTCATTTACAATGGGTTTTCCTGAAAATCCAAGGGAAACATTTCTTGAGCCTGAGAGCGGAGCCCCTGGAACTTCGGCGTGGCTAATTGTGGTCCTACTTGCCCCTGTATCAATCAAAAACTTTCTGTCTTTCCCTAATACTTGACTGTGAACATAGGGACCTTCTTGATCTACAGGTATCTCGATGAGAGGCAAGCCTACCTCCCTCTCTAGGCTGTTTCATGAATATGGCTGATACTCTGGATACTCAGACTGTGCATACTGGTACATCTGCTGTGTAACGTGCTGTGTTGCAGCGATGGGCTGCGGTGCTGTAACTGTCTGTGGTGCATTCTGTGGCTGAGGAATCTGTGAAACTTGTTCTTGTCTAGGCGGACGTGGTCTTTCTTTAGTCTTACCAGTAGCTATGTTGTGTTTCAGAACTGCACACTCGTTTATAAAATGACCTGGCTGTTTACAATAATTGCAGTTCCCTTTAACGGGAGCTGCAGGATGACTGGCTTGATTCGGACCCCTCTTCTGACTGTCTTGAGGAACAGATTGTGCAACTAGTACTTTCATTTTCGTGTCTTTCATACGTTTTCTCTCGTGTTCTTGCTCTTCTCTGATTCTATTCTGGTGGTATTGGAGCATCTGTAACATCTGGGACGGGGTATTAGCTTGCCAGGTACTTTCGACTTTCAAAACTCGATTCTTAATTTGTTGACTTGAATTCTCGACTAATTTAGTAACAAAAAGGTGAGGGTATGACTCACTACTTGTCTTGAGGCCACTGTTGATGCTAAAACATTTCTCAAATCTAGAATAAAAATCACTAATGTCTTCGTCTTGTTTCTGTTTACAGGCTGAGATTGCATCCCAGTCTTCCTTTTTCGTTGTTAACAATCTGGGTAAAACTTGAATCAATAATTCAGGTAATTCTTTACATTTCGCTCCAAGACCGGTACCTGGTACTCGTGCCTTATCTTCAGCTTCTAGGACTGCCCAATCGATCTTTTTCTCTCCCACCTCCCATTCTTTTTCCTTGAGCTTTTCATACACCCCTGCGGGCAGCAGAACCTTTAACATTTTAATTATATCTGGATACGTGTATTCTCCCATACGGAGCATGTCTTTTAATTCTCGATGGAACCCTGCTGGATCTTTATCGTGACAGGGAATTAATTTTTTCATCTCTAAGAGTTCCATCTTTGTGATCGGGGTGTAAACAAACACTCGTTCTAGTTCGCCACCCGCTCCTCTAACTGGGTGGACTTCTCGTAACGGATTCTGTCTCTCTATGTAAAATGGTTTACTTTCTGGGGGTGAGACATGAACAAAATGCGGGTTCAAAAACGTTCTATATTTGTGACGCTGTTCTAGAATGACACTAATTAAATCGGTACCTAAACCTTTCCATCTATACTGGAGTAACTCGTTCAGGATATCATGTAACGGGCCTGGATCAGAGTGTTGACCCTCATACAATGTAATGAGGTGCTGGATCATATACATACCCGCCAGTCGTTGCTCGGCTGGGGGCATTTTCAGAAACATTTGTGCCACTATTTCGTCTGGAAAAGTGGTAGAATCAGTAGTCCATCGGACTGCTGATCGGGCTAGTTCTTGTTCATGCATAGTACTTAACTCACTATAACCGATTCGTGATTTCAGAATGTGATCGGTAGCTTGAAACACTTGTTCTAGAGAACCTTGTTCTGGTGATGGATGATGGAAAGTTGACTTGTGTTCTAGGCGTAAATGGCGATCTGGAAATCTAGATTTTCCTACATACGCTATTCTGGCGGGATTCTCGTCGTCTACCTCTTCAGTATCAGAGTTACTTTCTTTCTCGCTTACTTGTGCTGCTTTACGCTGTTCGTGTAGCTTTATTATTTCTTTACGGATTTTCTTGTTCATACTTTCCATAGCACTGATGGTCCTGTGCTTACCCTCGGCTATATTATCACTCCACCTTGTCAGGATTTTCATTTCGGCCGGATCTTTAGACGGGTAATCTTGTTCTCTTATTAGACAGTTAATCAGGAACTTTAGTATCATAAGCTGGATCTCGGCTTTCCTTTGAGACATGGCTTCGCCAATGCTTTCTGGATCATCCCCTGTACGGATGAAACGATATATTCTGTCTAGGTCTTCTTTCATATTCGGTAGGGTGACTAGATACTCGGCCACCTTTCTTACACGTAATGAATATAAAACCATATTATCCTCGCCTGGGACTGGATCATAGCCGCATTCATTAAGGGATTTTCTTATTTCTGCTACAGACTGATGTCTAGGCGTACGCTGTGACGCTTGTGCATGTAATTCGACTAACGTTAAACGCTTATGTGGCGGCGGGGTCTGAGGAGGACCTCCTCCTGCGGCCCCTAAACTAGAATCGTCGACTGATCCTCTTCGTACTAGTGTGGCAGGAAATTGAAATGCGGGCTGAACTGGTATGGCGGGCTGGACCGGGGGGACCGTAACAGGTACTGCAAGGGGTACCCCGGTGTCTGGAGAAACGGGGAGTGCCTGATTTACAGGGACTGGCGGAGCGCGAACAGGATTTGCATATTCTGGGACTGTGTCGTCCAAATAGGACGAAATGAAAATATCAGCTGCGGTCTGTTTGTGACGTAGCTTGGTCGGAACTAATGGTGGCGGAAAGTTACTGGATGCCTCCGGGGTCGCTTTTGGCAGGCCCTCGGCAAGAAGAGGATACATACCCTTAATAAGAGCATGCCTCTGTCTGTCTGACTGTTCGGTTTTAACTCGTTCACCAATCTCGATTAATTCCCTTTCTTGGGCTCGTTCCAAGGATTCTCTACTTAATTCTGACTTTCTGATTTCTTTTTCGGTTCTTTTATGAGATTCTTTGCGCCATAACTCGATGGCATCTTTCTGTGACTGTCTGGCTTTCTTTTTCCATAATGCTTCTTCTACTCTCATGATGCACTCGGCATCCCATGTGCCTGACACAGGCCATCTATACTTTTCCTCTAACTGTTTGGTATACTCGACCCATAAATCTAGATACAATATGGCGCTTATGCCATGCTTCTGATACATAAAATGACCTGGACTGTCCCTAGGCGGTACAGGAACTGCTGCTTCTAGCAGACCTTTTCTAGTTCTCAACTGACGCAGTTTTGAAAAGAGCGGCATGACTGAACTATAATCTGGACACAATACGATACACAATAAACACGATAACTACTTCACACTCATACCACGACATCAAGATACATGAAGAACATTCAGAATAACAGTTCGAACAGAATACTACCTGGAATACGGAAAACAGAATACATGAATTTTCTCGAGAACAGAACTGACTAGAACAGAAACTAGATGCACTGCTGAAACAGTACGAAACTTACCGGTCTCATACAGAGACACGTCAGGACCCGTATCCACCGGAGTGGACACTTCGTTTGTGGGCTTGTGTACCACCAACCCACGGACCAGAGTCAATTAAATTGACCCTGTCTAGATACTACCCCAGTAATGGTACTCACCGGGCAGTAAGAACGGAAGGCCTCAGACTGGACGGGACTGCTTGGACGCCGGACGGACGAACTTTGGACTTCTGTTACGGGTGGGCCTCCGGATACCTCGGACCTTGGACTCTCGGCTTGGGCTCTGGTCGGGACTCGCCGCGTTCCTCCACCGTCTCGTCTGGATGCTGGACCGCCTCCTCCGTTTCCTCCGTGGGCCTGAGGGATACTTGAAGCAGAAATATCTGCCGGTGCGCAGAAGAGTTCCGTCACGACTGCAGAGGGTCAGGGGGTCGGCGTGGCTTCACCGACGCGTGGGGAAAGGGCAAGTCCCTGTTCGGGCGCCATTATGTGGTAAATAAATAAATAATACCTCTCTTTTTGAATGCATAAATGAATAACAGATAGCTCAATAAATAAGAGTCAAGATTCGAGGTAGTAGGAGTTTTGCAGGTTTAATACAGCATAAGGACAGGAACAGGACAACCTGCACAGGAATAGGATGGCAAGCCCTGGCAGCGCTGCCAGGATCTGGACAAGAAGGCTAGGAAGGAATAACTTTTTAATAACAGTACATGAGCATATATACATAACGCAAACACATAGCATTACATCGCAATAGGCGTAGCAGTGGGTGGAGCAATAGGCGTGACGCGTAGCAGTCGCGAAAGATAAGGGTGAAAAGAGGTGTAACAGGGCGTATACATAGACATGTGATGCAAACGTAACAGAATATGTCATGAATGGGGTGGAAACCATGGAGGGGGCTACCTAAGGAGCCGGGACCTCTAACCTGATGGTGCGCGCAAACTGGCAATGACGTGTTACTAGGAGAAGCTGGGGGCTATGAACTCTGTGCTAGGAGCAGAGACTGAAGTCTGGAGAGTCAGGGCGACATGTACCTAAGCAGTATCTAGTATCTGATGTTTAGAGAACATGTTGATAGAATCCAAATGTTATCGGGGTAAAGGCGAACAGACTCTAAGACTGGAGCATGCATTATTCTACATGTAGTGCGTGATGAAGAATATTAAATGACCATTAAATACAGTATTTCCCTAACGTGGAGACGTAGAGGCTAGACAATGACGGAAACTATTGATGCGATTCAGTAGCTTTAGGAATGCAGAGAAGGAGGGCTAACTGATAACTGGAATCATAACATACTCTTGGCAGACTCAGAGGCAGAGCCAGGCTGAACCGGGCACTGCGAGGCAGGAAGTAAGTGAAGGGTCGAGGATACAGGCGGGGGCTGTATCGCTCCTCAGCGAGGCTTCAGGGGACAGGAGCTGAATCTGGTGTCCAGGCCCTTTTGAGGCCTAGAAACGGAGATTTTACAATGGAATAACGTGCATGCTGAGAAACGTGGCAACGTAGCTTTACATAGGCCTGATATTCGTAGTATTCACGAGAACTGGAAACTGACATACTAAAGGTGGACACAACTATAATTGCGTCTTTAATCGAACATGGGGAATAACATATGCATATTAATCATGCACAGATAACATATGATGGAGGACGCGTAGGGACACAGAACATGGCAAAATTTACTTTTCCACAAACCCATACCCACCCTAAAACATAAAAAATCCCCTACCACCCAAAAAACAATACCTACCCTAAACCCTAAAAAATCTTGTCTCACCCAAAAATCCATTCCTACCCTAAACCCTAAAAATGTAATTACCACTCAATAACCCATGCCCACCCTAAGCCCTAAAAATGCCCTGCCACCCAAAAACCCATTCCCACCCTAAACCCTAATATCAATATCTATATATATATCTTACCTACTGCCAGTCGCCAATAGGTAGTTATAGTTGGGACCAATGTTTCCATAGGAGAATTTTTTTTTGTTTTGCCAGTAACTTTGGCACAGCTTGACGAATCTTCATGACATTTTCAGAAAACATCCTGTTGTAATCTCCCTCTTCCTCTCAACCACCCCTCTCCCCTCTCCCCTCTTGGTACAGCCCACTCTGCCTCCGTGAGTGCGTGCGAGAATGTTCGTTGTGAGAGACTGCCGCCAAGCTGGGTGCACCTGTTGTACTTATATCAAATAAACTTAATATTGGAACCCTCAACAGTAGTGAGTTATTACTACATTTCTGGCGACGAGGACGAGGAGCTGAGCCAGGGTCAGTTAGGTGCTTTCCCCCCTGGATATGTGATGCTTGTGCGGAGCTTTGAATTGAAAAGAGAGACTCACCAGTTGAAGTTTGAAGATCACTGGACAGCAGACATATCGGCAATACAGGCGGTAATCATCGAGATGTTCCCTTGGGGGGACGTGAGATTCTCGATTCCGGAACGTAAAAGGGAGTCGGGTGTGAGGCCTCGGAGAAGGTGAGCTGGTGCCGTGTGGAAAAGAGGAACGTTCCCTCCTCGTATGAGGTCTGACTGGCGACGGTGGATCTGGTGACCAGTGTCCCCTGGCGGTATCCCGCGGTGGTGGAAGTAGCGTTTCAGGAAGCAGCGGGAGGTATAGCCGGGACAGTTGGTTGTGACGCGACAGTGAAGAAGTTGTCCGGTAGCGGGACACGGATCTGTCACCACTGTGAAAGAAGACGCTGAGGGGAAGCGGTTGAGGAGGTATACCTGCTGTTGGTGCTGTGGAAGAATATAGCCGGACGGTCAGGGCAGCGTGGTTCAGGCACGGTCTTCTTTCGCCGTCAGTTGGGCTCCGACAGTAGCTGTGTTTTCTACCACTACCGCCCTGGTGACAAATGTGAGGCAGTTTTCTACCAGAAGGGTTACTGATTGGGAGCCAAGGCTGAGCTGAGAAGCCGTCCCAACTAGGGAAGCAGTCGGCTGGATAACTCACCCCGGAGGAAGTTGAGGTACTACATCTTGAGGTGGTTGTCTTTCACAAGAGGAACATATGAGATAAGACAACAACAGTCTTAAGGTGAAATTCAGCGAGTAATTTACGAATCTCCTTTAAATGAGAGGTTACATATTAATTCAAGTAATTTACTGCATAACGTAGGAAGGACTAGTGTGTGAAACATTGGATGAAAGAATTACCCTGTCGGTAGTACAGTGACTTTTTGCTGAATTCAAGTGGTGTACACCTATGAAATTGATCTGGAGGAGAAGTGGAGTGAGGCTAATTTTAAAGTTTGACAGGCGCGAGTGTTGTCTACCACAGCTTTTAAGCTGAGCTGGCGCCATATCGCACTGCCACCTTGTGGGTCATACTTAGCAACGCACGCTCGTTTCTATCCGGGATCGTCGAGCTCTAGTAATATTGTGAGGAGCGTGGAGTGTAACACAGCGTGCTGTAATCTTATGAAACTGAACGGCAGCAGTGAACTGAGCTGGGTGAGGAAAAATCAGAGGAACAGAGAGTGTAGCGAGCTTTCGTTCCAGTTATTGGAGATTAACTGTGGCAGCACGTCTAGCTGTATAAATTAACTGAGGTGATCTAGGAAGGGAGTTAACCCCTGTGGCCACGCGCGAAACGGAACGGAGGCAGCGCTTGGAAGCGGTGTGAGAAGATTGCAAAGGGGCAGGGAGTGCAAGGAACCCCTGTGGTGGAGTCATTACAGATTCGAGGCAGTACGCCTTGGGAGGGACACGTAACCTCTTTGTATCTGTGACAGTGGACTTACAAGGGCCATAAACCTACAAACGGCGCGAGCAAGGCATATTTAGTGATTTCGGGGAGCCAAGAAGGATAACAGTAGGTGGAGTAGGAAAGTTTCTTTCAAATTTAGAACCCCAGTGCCCACAGCCTGCGCATAACTTTTAATCTGCTCGGGGCGACAGAGAACTCTACAAAGTGCACTCGTACCGCCATCTTTCTGGGTGAGATGATACTACATCTTCACGTGAATTCCTAGATATAGCGGTGCATTCAACATGGAGTGGGGCCTAAGGTATAATTTTCCGCCACCAGTGCTGTCTAGGGAGGGGGATGAAATAAACACTGCAGAATGGAGTGAGTGGAAAGAGTATTTGGAGGAGTACATAACAGTCGTCGAGGAAGAGGAAGTATCTCTTATACCGGAGGAAAAGGCTGAAGTATTACAGTACCATGAAATGGAAAAAGTATTCACGAAAGGGTCAGTCAGAAATGTGAATGAAGACATCGTGAGTGCGTGGGATGAATATGAAAAACAAGCCTCGTTGGTAAAGGTACAAAGGGAAGAAGTGATCAAGGAAAGAATGGTTAGCCAAGAGAAAGATAATACTAGAAAAATAAACCCGGAGTGTACCATCTTCATAGGTGGAGTAGGGACAGATATGATCTCAGTTTCAGGACCACGTTATAGGTTGGTAAACAAGAGCGAATGGAATAGAGAATTTGCTAAAAAAAAAAAAGGAGATGAATTCAAAGAGGCCAACATATCCCTAAAAATGTACACAGGGGAGGACATCAACGTAATAGGTTACAAGGTAATGGATTTAATGCACAAGGGAAATAATACTTGGAGTACCAGATATATAACGGAAAGAGGATCCACCAGGCCAGGGTGGAAGGATCAAAAGAAATTAGAAACATCAGGTAATGGAAGAAGAAGAAAAGAACACGTGAGTGAGCTGGCACAGATCCAAGGCATGCAGGGAACAAACAGTGAAGCACGGAAGACTCGTGCGTTGACATCAAAGGATTCGGGTGTTATTGAAGGAGCTGCAAGTAATAAAGAGTATGGAAAAGAAGTTAAGAAACATGAGAGAAAAAACAGTGAAGGAAAAAGGGAAGAAAAAAGAGAATTCAAAAGAAAGGGAGAATGCATAATTACTACAGCAAATGAGCGGCAGAGGATAAAATGTAAGAGTAACCAATTCAATCACAAAGGGACGTGGCGAAGTACCACATCGTCTGAGTCCAAGACCAAAATGATGGAGGAGTATGAAGACAAACATGAACAGGAAAGAGATACAGATCTCCACAGACCGGGGCGAGAGGAAGCTGTTAAAGGGAGAGCGGCCGGCACGGATGCAACTAAGGGTGAAACATGGATCGCTCGCACGTCACCGTCAAAAGGTTCGGTAGTTTTTCAAGAAGCTGCAAGCAATAAAGGACGTGGAAAAAAAGTAGCAAAGGACAAACTAAGGGAAAAACTTGAAATGTACCAAAGTTGGGTGGACGAAAGAGAATTACGTAAGAAATGCGAGAGAAAAGGCAGAGGAAGTGAAGTTGTGAAAAACGGAGAATTCGAGAGAAAGGAGGAGCGCATAGTAAATGCAAGAAATGAGCGAGAAAAAATGAAATGTAGGAGTAACCTCTTTAATCGCAGTGAGACGAGGCAAAGTACCACACCGGTTGAGTTCAGGACTGAAACAATGGAAGAATATGTGGACTATGGTGGGCAGAAAAGAGAAAGGGACTTAAGTTTGTCGGAGGATAAGGGTGAGAAGAACGCTAAATACTTTCAAAGGCCTTACAGTGGCAAGATGGAGTGTGAGAGTGGGGAAATGCTGAAAATATTAAAAGGTCTCCCACTAAGAGGCCTGTCAGGGAAGAAGGGTCCACTCGATAATTATTGGAGCAAGCAGGAGTGTCATGGCCCAGGATACACTACGGAGTTCTTCCAGGGGAGTCAAGGAAGGGAGCAGAATGACAGACTGAGGTCAGCAGAGACTGATGCTAATGATCCGGAGCTGTTTGAAATGGAGTTCGGAAAAGGTCTGGACTCTGCTTACGGCCAAGGTAAGGAGGGTAGAAGAGGGACCAGACCCGTCATCGAGGACGACATTGAGAGAGAGTCTTATCTTGTCAGAGGGAGCAGGCGGGGTGTGTCCGGGCCCCAGCTACTGCCCAAGGAAGAAAACAGCGTTACCGCCTATACACCCTCCCCGAGGGGTATGGAAAGACTAGTAGAGGAGTGCTCAACTCCAGGTGGGAATAAACTGTATAGCTTGTTCACACTTAGAGGATCCTAGGGGAAAAAGTTAGGTTGCACTCTTTCCTGCCTTTTACCCATGACTTGAGACTTATCCCACAGTTAATAGGAACGTATGGCGGGGTGGCAGAAGTGGACTTCTAAGGATCGGCATAACCGGCTACACTTATTGCAGCACTCAGGGTGTTCATCCTTTGGGAGAAAGGTCAGGACTCTTTACGGGTCCTTGAGGACCAAAGGAACCTAATGCTCAGGACCACTTCTTGTCAGTCCTACACTGAGGTTAACGTGATGGTTTTTATAGTTTGCTGTTTAATTGGTTCCTTGATGTTTCCCCAGCTTTCATGTCCCCTCTCCCTTCTTTTCTTGTCTCCACGTCAACAGTAGTGAGTTATTACTACACATCCCCTTTGTGGTTTAGCTGCTGTGATGAAAGTCATGGGATGATCCATCAAGCAGGGGCGAGAAAAAAGGGAGCCCCAAAACGTGTTTTCCCCATGTTAAGTCTATTGGGAATTTCCATTTTTTTAAGACGACTACACCATCAAAAGCGATGCACTGAATTTCATAAAATTTGGCAGAAAGCTAGATGTTGGTCCAGAAAGCGTGCTTTTTGTGATTTGGTGTAAACCCATTCAGTAGTTGCAAAGATATTTATGTTTAAAAAATATAGCTATCTGGTAGCCCAAGAATCTACTGAAATGCTATTGAATATGACTGGCTGCCAACACTTCAACCAGGATGTGGTGACAACCATCTTCTGAATCGGTTGAACTGAGACCCACAAAACATGTACAAAAAAAGAATAGTGGGCAGAGAAGAAACACCCTGACCCCCTAGGCCTCTTTGAGTGGTCCCAGTGGGAACCCCTGGCCCCAAAATATATATATTTCTTTAAATTTTCTGCGGGATAGGCTGATCCTGGCCAACTTAAAAAAAAAACAACCATGTGCTCCTGCGCTTCGTTTATTATCTGCCCCGCATAGGTCTGGTCCCAGGGACTATCAAGAGTGTGTTCCTCAAGAGCAGTACCCTCTAATGCTCACATTCTGGAAGCACCAACTCTGTGATTAATAACACCAGACGTTCGGAGTAGCCTGATGAGGGGAAGGTTTTAGGGAGGGTACTGCAGGAGGGAGACCTGGAAAAACAACAAATTCACCTTTAGAATGTGTATTCTCTCAAGTTTCCTTACCTGTGAGGGATTCAAATGTTAAACATCACACCAGGACACAGGTTACTGGCATTCAGGTTGTCAGCATTTGTGTAAATGGTTCATTGCTGTAAGACTTTTCTCTTTAACGTTTATCTTGGTTTCTAATGTTGTTATGCCTTTGGTACTTGTACTTTTAAGAATTATCCTTTACACACTTATCATACCTTTATTAATGTATATCCACAATGCTGTGTTTTTTATCACGTGATAAAGGCAGGGGAAACCCAATCAACCCTTGTAGGCTTGGGCACTGAATATTTAAAGTCACAGTGTGCTACAAGGGACTTATTTTGGAACAGAGAATCTTAGGTGTGAGTCGTACATGCGTAACAAACTCAAGTGTATCAACAGAGTATCACACTATGTCATTGACTAGAATCAATCAAAGGAAGGAAAATGGAAAGGAACACACGGAGAGAGTAAATTATATTTCTGAAAAACTTATTCTGTATTTAGTGATGAGACAAATGAATTTACATCTTGGGAGACGGATACATAGAAATGAATTCAAGCAAAAACTGAGAACAGAGGTGTAGATAACAACAATCCTTCAGTTCACAGCTAAAACATCAACTCCTATTCAATATAACAAACAACCAAGAATAATTAATAAACAATGGTCGTATGTTGGTGACAGCGCAACGCTTCTGGAGATGATGGAGGTGTCGACGTTTCGGTCTAATGTGCAGTCGTCATGTAGACCATCATCAGGACCAAACATTTCATTGCAAAAAGGAACTCCCTGAATTAAAATAAACCAAAATTACTAATAATACAAATAGATAGTCACTACACTCATACATAATCAAATATTTAAACAATTATTTGTAAAACTCCATGTGTCAAGCTTAGCTTATATTTTGTTGTCTATTTTAAACCAAACATATTACCCCTTCCTGGTAAAGCTTGGTAATAGAAATCATTAGACCGTTGATCGGCAATTAAATCAATGGTTAATCATTAAGCCATGATTTTTGCATCCAGCTTAATGGCAGGAAACAGAGGAATGTATCTCGATATTTTACAAACATTGTTGCCATGCAATAAAATATTTACAATTATACAGCAATGAACTCAAAAGTGGCCACATTTTTAGTTCTATTGAGTGTTGGTAATAGAATTCTTTAGACAATTGATCAGCAATTAGATCAATGATTAATCATAAGGCCATAATTCTTGAATCCAGCCTAATGGCAAGAGACAGAGAAAAGTCTCTTTATATCTTACAGAAACTCTTTCCATATAGAAAATATTTACAATTATACAACAATGAACTCAAGGATGGCCACAATTTGGGTCCTATTGAGTATTCATCCACTAAACAATTCGAACAAGAAAACATCAAACAGTATGTTTGTCACCTGAAATTTCAAAAGGATATTTTATAAAGTTGGGTGGACGACAGAAGACGTGGGGTGAGTCACCAGTTGATTGAATCAAATCTAAAAGGAATGGATACTTCTATAAGTGCGGGATAGCGCATGATGGGAGGAAAAGCCCAAACGCGTAAGTGTAATTAATAACATACCCTTTACTCTGGTATATGGGAAAACAATTCCGTGGTATGATTGACAGACAGCTAGTAATTGAGAATACAGCGTAACTTCGTGTTTCTATAAAGAAGAGAAAAGGGGGACAACGGTTTTTAAAACCCTTGTTGGCTAAGATACATAGTGCGGCATATCCTCGCTGGCAATATACTTTATGCACAGATAGATAAACCCTATGAAAATCTGGGGAATGTCTATTTATAGTTAATGTTTGTAAACCAAATTGAGACGCGTTTGGAGTCAAAACACGGATCGATGGTCGTGGCCAATGGATGGAAAATCTATTCATAACCAGAACGGAGAATACCAGGACATTTCAACAATTACACATGGTCAAAATAGATGAAAAACGGACCATCTGTGTCTGCATGTAACTAGACTTGTCAACAGAAAGATATCTGTTGCATTGCAGTTTGACGGTACAGGTTAAGTTTGTGGTGAGAAGTCCGACCTATTTAGGGAAAAAGTATCTCGGTGTCGCTTCAGTCACCGGGACCAGTGTACCATGTATTACTCGTTAAATCGTATTTAACTAGCATCACAAACTTACTTGAATAATCGAAGAACAGCGTAATCGGTCGGCATGCCGGATCGTCAGTAATCAGGGCTGACCCGGGTTGTGATTTTTAAAGACGATAACCCGGAAGTGAAACGAGAGGTGCGGAAATAAAAAAGGGACTCAAGCCGTTTTACTTTGATGTATTTAAGAACCGTCGCCATATTGGAAAAGGGTGTTACTGATTGAAAAAGATATATGAATGTCAGGGCATGATCGTGTGACATGTCCGAACCAAATCAATGAATATGGTGTAGATTTCATATTGCATGTCAGACACATGCACCCATTATTGCTATGATCGATGAAAGTATTGCAAATGCTAGTTAGTAGATGCTATTCGGGGGATGTAACTGAATGTCTGGCAAGAGACAGTTCCAAGAGTTCTTGCACAATCATAGTAGGTTAATTATCTATGGAACATTTTTAGCAGTCATAGTGTGGTGATGTCTAAACCCCTTGTTTATTAAGGAGACGAAATTTCAAATGACAAACCCAACATATAAATCATAATATTAAAAGTCATTAAGACAGTATAATAAAGTTAAATAAAAGTTTATCACAGCATCTCATAAATCAACAATCACGTGACTGCAATTAGTTTTTTCTGGAGATTTTTTACATACCTGCGTATTTCTTTTACACACTCATTGTTCAATTTTTTGTCCATTGGACTTGCTTTATTCTGTGCATTAATTTTCTCAACTTTCTTTTGCTCGATCGCACCCAGTAAATAAGTCTGTGAATAATTCTTACAGCTCTTTACTTGCAGTGCTCTACTATGGCTGAGTAATCAAAATTCCAGGTAACTTGCGTTTCCTTTATACCACTATCAGTCTTTCTTTCTCAGTATTGAATCTTTAGAGTTTAAGTCTATAAGTTGCTTGCTACCAGCGCAGAGTGCAGAAGCAATCTTAGACTGGTTCCTGTGACTCCAGAAGTTCACCATCCAACTGCTGCCAGGATCGAGACTCAACGCCAGTCACCAGCGCTGGCTGCAGGTAGAGTCGGGTTTAAGTAGCATTGTATTTTTCAAGATGGCGGCTGCAACGTTTGTTTTAAGACGCAGATGCATACATTCACAACAACTAGAATGCATACAAAATTTACTCTGGCACCAAAATCTGCACACTCACAGTGTGAGCTGCGACAGAACATAGTTGCATGAAAACAAACAAGCACGGGTAAAATCAAATGCAATGCACGTCTCTTCAAAGCTGAAGCACATCTCTCTTCACATGGACACAAAAAGGTGGGGTTTTTAATAGACCACTGAAGATAGCATTGGTACACTGGAGAGGGCATGGCCACATTTGATCACAGTGATTCATGAGGCTGCCCCACCACCTCAAGCCTGTGTACCAGTAGTTCATGAGTAGTCAAGGACTGTGTCAAAGACTTATGATGCCTGAGAGTTAGAACTGAGTAATCATAACATCACCCCTCCTCCAAATCTAACATGAGGGCAGAATCAAGTAATCGGGGGTGCAGCATGAAATCATTGCAGGAGGCGTGGAGCATGAATGGAAGACAGAGCTTCTCATGAGTCTTCTTCAGGACCGTAGCCCTTCCATGCAATGAGATACCATAGTTTACCTCTACAGCGTTGGATCCCTTTAATTGCACGTAGTTTGTACTCTAAATGAACACCTACCAAGATAGGCAGAGGTCGGAACTTAGCTATAGCAAAAGCTGATTTCAGCAACGAGGAGTGAAAGACAGGATGAATTTTCATGGCAGAAGGAAGGATGAGTCATACAGTGACAGGGTTAATAATGTCTTTGACTGGAAAGGGTCCGATAAATCTAGGTTGGAATTTATGTGGCTGCATTTGATCACAGTGATTCATGAGGCAGCCCCACCGCCTCAAGCCTGTGTACCAGTAGTTCATGAGTTGTCAAGGACTGTGTCAAAGACAGTATGATGCCTGTGAGTTAGAACTGAGAAATCATGACATCACCCCTCCTCCAAATCTAACATTAGGGCAGAATCAAGTAATCAGGTGTGCAGCATGAAATCATGCATGAGGCGTGGAGCACGAATGGGAGACAGAGCTTACCATGAGTCTTCTTCAGGACCGTAGCCCTTCCATGCAATGAGATACCATAGTTTACCTCTACAGCGTTGGATCCCTTTAATTGCACGTACTTCATACTCTAGATGAATACCTACCAAGATAGGCGGGGTCGGAACTTAGCTGTAGCAAAAGCTGGTTTGAGCAGAGAGGAGTGAAAGACAGGATGAATTTTCATGGCAGAAGGAAGGATAAGTCATACATTGACAGGATTAATAATGTCTTTGACTGGAAAGGGTCCGATAAATCTAGGTTGGAATTTATGTGGCTGCTTGATGCCAAGATGTTTGGTAGACAACCACACTTTAACCCCAGGTTGAAATGGCAGCGCTTGTTGTTGCTTTTTATCCGCAAATGTCTCATTTCCAACTGCTCCCGTTTGTACATTGGTGCGTAATTTTTTTGCTAACCTTGACATTTGACGCAGCCATTAGGAAGGTTTGGCAACTGTCTTTCAACCTGTGGTGTTAAGAATGGTAGATAATGTGGGTGGAAACCCTAATTTGCAAAAAATTATGAGAAGCGTGTAGAAGTATGGTATAGGTTATTGTATGCAAATTCAGCATCCCAGAGCAAGTATACTCATGAACTGGAAGAATTTGTCAGGTAACACCCGAAATATTGTTTTAAATCCTGATTCACCCTTTTTGTTTGTACATCTATTTCTTGGCGAAAGCTGGAGGAGAGATGGCTTTGAATTTGTAAGGCAGTACACCAGGCTCTCCTAAATGTAGAGGTAAATTGTGTACCGCTATATGATACAATGGTTTTTGGGAGGCCATGAAGTCGAAACACATGTGTTAATAAGAAAGCGACTATTTCTGCAGCTTCTGGTTCTCTGGAACATGATATAAAATGTGGCATTTTTGTGAACCTGACCATAACCACTAATATTGCATTCTTACCTTGATCCTTTGGAAGAGCAGTAATAAAATCGAGAGAGATATTTTCCCACATTCGTTGAGGTATAGGGAGTGGGTGTAATAATCCTCTTTCTCTTTGCCTATCCATTTTTGCTCGGTGACAGTTATCACATTCTTGAACATAATGTATAACATCAAATCTCCAACTTGGCCATGATCGTGACACCACCATAGGACTTGTTTTTGTAATTTCTTGGATGGTACATAAAGTATTTTTCCTTGAAATGGTAGATCATCTTTTATATGTCTTGATGGTTCTTTGGATTGCCAGGACTCCAATCATTTTTGTGACATAGTTTGTCTAACCCATGTTAAAAAATCATCCGTTGTGGTAACTCCAGTGATTTGCGTTGATGGAATTAACGTGACTGGGTGAGTTTCAGATTTTTGTAATTTTTGTATTACTGCTTCCTGCCGTGAGAGAGCCTCTGCTTTATTGTTTTCACTTTCAGGACGGTAGGTGATATCGTAATCAAATTCCGCAAAGAATAGAGTCCAGTGGAGTTGTCTTGGAGTTAAAGCTCATGTACAACGCAAAAACCGCAGGCTGAGATAATCAGTGAAAACCGTTACTGGGTGTCGTGCACCAAGAAGATAGTATTGCCAGTTTTTTAAATACCAAGCGGATCGCTAATAGGTCTTTCTCAGTGATGGTATAGTTTGTTTCTGCTGGAAGCATTTTTTTGGAAAGATACGCAACAGGAGGGAGTCGACCTGTGTAGATGTCTCTTTGAGATAAGATAGCTCCTACGGCCTCATCAGAAGCATCCACGTCTACTATAAAAGGACGATTGGTATCTGGGTGTTGAAACACCGGGGCTGTGATGAAGGCTTTTTTAAGGGTGTGAAAGGCTTGTTCCACCTCAATGGTCCAATAGAAAGGATCTAATTTCTGCAGTAGTTTGGTAAGAGGTGCTGCTGTTACAGAGAAACCGTCTATGAATCTGCACCTAAAACTCCTTGAATTTCTTTCACTGTTTGAGGAATTGGTCAATCGTTAATGGCTTGGACTTTTCCTTCTGCCATTGTAATTTCTTAAGTTGTGAGTATAAAGCCTAGAAACCCTACCCTCGTGACATGGAACTCACACTTGGTGAGTTTGCGAAAGATCCCATGATGTCGCAAAGTGGTTAGAATGATTCATACATGTGCTATATGTTCTTTTAATGATGACGAATAAATCAGAAAATCTTCAATGTACACTATGACAAATCTGTCCAGATATTCTTGGAGGATGTCATTAACAAAAACTTGAAATGCTGCAGAGGCATTACAAAGACTGATGGGCATAACAATATTCAGACAACCCATAGCATGTTCTAAACTCGGTCTTCCATTCATTACCAGGTCTAATACAGACTGGATGGTAAGCACCTCGATAATCAAGTATGGTATAGACACTGGCTGATCGAACTCGATCAAGAAGGACTGGAATAAGTGGTAATGAGTATTTCGTTTTTATTGTGATGTTATTCAGTGCCATATAATCAATGTGCATTCTTAATTCGCCATTCACGTTAGGCATGAAGAAGAGAGGCGATGCAGCTGATGATTTTGATGGTCTTATACAACCATTTTGGAGATATTTAACTATAGAATCAGCAGGTGTTGGTTTTCCTGCTCAGTAAGGGCATAAGTCCTGCTAAAGGGGATATTGGCCCCTTGCATAGGATCAATCTGGCACTCGTAACTGCGATGCAAAGGTAGGGTTTCTGCACTTGTGGCACTGAAAACGTCCCAGAGATCAGCATATACATCAGGTAATTCAATGCCTTGTTCTGTTACCATGGCTATGACATTGCTGTGATTGAAAAAGTGTTGTGTGGCAACATGGACGACTAAATGACTTGATCTTGGTTGATTTCCATTTGTTGATTCGAATGAGAGGCGGGTTTGATTGCACCACTCTGAAGCAAATGTAATAGTTCTTTGTGCCCTATCTATTCGAGGATTGTGAAGAATAAGCCATGGCATTCCTACAATGATTTTGAATTGTGGAGCTGCTATTTAAGTCAAATCAAATATGTTCTTGGTGTACAAGCGAACCTGGTTGACACTGTAAGACCACTGTACTGCATCTCCACCCAAGTAGGAGATAAGAAGGCTATTGTGCAACAGGGAACGAGCCAGGTCTTACCTTAAAGTGAAGTTGCACTTGGGTTAAAAATGTCTGGAACTGAGGGATCCCCTGTGAAGCGCTCTTGTTGGGCTAAGTAACTTTGTCTTTTTCAAGATTGTGTCCGAGTACCTTGAACTAGAACATAAACAAAATGGTTACTTGAGGGACCAAAATCGGCACACTCACCGCACGAGCCACGGCAGAACACATTCCCATAAAAACAAACAAACAAGAACTGGCAAAATCAAGTGCAATGCAGGTCTCTTCAAAGCTGCTGAACATCTCTCTTCACATGGACAAATAAAGGTGGGGTTTTGAGAAGACCACCGAAGAGGGCATGGCCACACCAAAGAGGGCATGGCCACATTTTATCACAGTGATTCATGAGGCGGCCACACCAACCCAAGCCTGCGCAGCAGTAGTTTGTGAGTAGTCAGGGAATGTATGATGCCTGAGGGTTAGGATTGAGTAGTTATGACACAGGCATTTTTTTATAATGGAGGGAGGGCACACTGGCCCCCTTCTGGTGCTCAATATTGCCCAAGGGTCCACTACTTCCCGGGGCTTCTTTACAAAATAAATAAACACTGTACGGGCCTCCCCTGCTGCCCCTGGAACCACCATCTTCCCAGAGCTTATAGTTTTATAAATGGAGGGCTCTTAGACCCCCCTAAGTCCCGGGGCCCGCAACCTCCCTGGGCTTCATCAATAAACAAATCAGGGGGCCACGTGGACCCCCACCCCACAGCCCCGGGGGTTGCCTCCTCCCCAGGGGCTTTTAAATTATATAATGCAGGGGGGCGGCGAGGACTCCCTTGCAGCCCCAGAGAGCACCACCTCCCTGGGGCTTTAACCAAAAAAAATGCGTTGGCAACGCTGCCCCCTTGCAGCCCTGGGGACCTCCACCTTCCGGGGCTAAATCACACAATGGAGGTGACGTAGCCCCTGAAGAACTCTAGACAATTGTTTTGTCTAGGACTTACTGGAGGTAACAGGAAAAGTTGTTGGCCTCCAAGGATGTCCTTGTGGGCTAGCTACTGGGCTTGCGCCCTTTCTCTACCACTCTGCAAACAATCCTCATGGTGCACTGCTAGTTGGGGCATGAAGTCCCCTTGGCCGCTGAGGGTCCTTGGGGGTGAATAACCCCTCTCGTTATCTCCAGTAAGTCCCACACAGGAGGATTGTTAAGAGGTCTTCAGATGCCACCCCCACTTTCTCCACCACTCTGCAAACATGTCTCCTGGCACACTACTGTTTAGGGAATGAAGCCTTCTTGTATGCCAAGGGACATTGGGGGGCCAGGAAACCCTCTTGGTACTTTCTGTATGTCCTACACAGCATGATTCTTGATAGCTGGTTAGAGGCCCAACCCCTTTCTCCACCACTCTGCAAACACCATTACTTCTTAAAAAAACATAGACATTTTGTGAAAAAAACAAAGGCTACAGGGATGTTACAGTTAGGAATTAGCAATTAAAAACCTTAGAAATACACTGAAAAAGCCAAAGGTTACAGGGACGTTACAGTTAGGAAATGGAATAGAAAAAACATAGAAATTCACTGAAAAAAATAAAGGTTATAGGGATGTTATAGTTAGGCTCAGTTCCCATTCGTAAAAAAACAGTGAAATTCAGCTGAGCTAACTATAATGTGGAAGAGGTGTGGCGCAGTGGCCAGGGTGCCTGACTTCGGACTACGGGGTTCACGGTTCGATCCCTGGTGCCCCGTTTAGCCCAGCACCATGTGACTCTGGGCAACAACTTGCTTAATCTTCCCGAGGGCCCCCAGCCACTGGACACCACTTTGGAGGTAGCTGTGAGCTTCACAAATACTGGTATTTAATTTCATTTATTTCATACAGCCACTCATGCACCCACCCACTCACTCACTAATACAGTCACTAACATATCAACTCATACACACATACAGCCACTCATACAGCCACTTACCCATGCAGTTATATACACACCCACTTATTTATTCATACAGGTACTAATATGTACTCACTCACCTATACAGTCACTGAAACAAGCACACACTCACCAATACATCTAGTCTCACATTCACTCACACGTCACACCCCTACAGTCACTCATATACCCCATCACTCACCTATACTGCCTTTCACATACCCAGTTACTCACCCATTGATCACTGACACATCCACTCACCTACACAGCCATACATACACTCACTCACCCATAAAGCCCCTCACACACACATACACACTAACCCATAAAACCACTGACTCACCCACTTACTCATCCATACAGGCAGTTGCCCCCACCCACACAGACACCCATACAGGTAGGCAGACAACCAATCATCCACTCATACACCCACTCAAATGCCCACTCCTACACCCATACAGCCACTTAGACACCAACTGACAGACTGATACAAACATTCATACAACCAGTCACTCACCCATACATTATTATTATTATTATTATTATTAACTGAGCTTATAAAGCGCCTGGTTACACTAGTCAGTGTGTCCCCGCGCTAATAGTGGCCCGAAAGATCCCTAATACAGCCAGGAAAGAGCAGTTCAATATTTGGGGAACAGATGTGTCTTAAGCTCCTTGCGGAAAACTTTTTCGGACTGCTCCATCCGGAGTCTGAGAGGAAGAGTGTTCCAACTCCGTGCTGCCAGAAGGCGGAAGGATCTGCCGCCCATCCTGGCCCTGCAGGTCTTCGGGATACACATTAGCCCAATGCCCTCCGACCGGAGGGGCCTAGTTGGTTTATACAATGTGAGCAAGTTCCTCAGGAAACTCGGGCCCTTACCATGAGCGATCCGATGGCCTATACACTGGATTTTAAACTGGACACGCTCTTTAATTGGAAGCCAGTGGAGCGTCCCCAATGCCTTTTTGGTGGAAGATCTTTTTGGCAGTGATAACACTAGGCATGCAGCAGCATTTTGGATACCTTGCAGACGTTGAATACATCTCACGTTAGCTCCCAGATATAAGGCATTCCTGTAGTCCAGCCTGGAAGTCACCAGGGCATGGACCAGGGCCCTTCTTGCTGACACTGGGAGCAGGTCGAGTGTCTTTCTCAGACAACGGAGAATGCCAAAGCAAGTACCAGCTACACGTCTAGTGTGATGCTCAAAAGATAGTTTTGAGTCCATCCAAATACCCAAATTCTTGACCTGTTCTTTAGGTTGAGGTAAGGGGCCCAGGGTCTGGGGCCACCATGCGGATGTCCAAACAGACGGAGACTTGCCTACGATAAGCACCTCCGTCTTGTCTCCATTTAATCTGAGACAATTGTTTGACATCCAATTAGCCAGGTCTTGCAGGCAGGATGTAAACTGACTGGCTGCCTGCTCAGCTGGCTGAGAAAGAGCTACAACCAGCTGAGTATCATCCGCGTAAGTCACCACAACAACCCCATGTTTCTCCGCAATAGATGCCACTGGGGCAACATAGAGGTTGAATAAAGTGGGACTTAGGCTCGAGCCTTGGGGAACTCCTTGGCTCAGGGCGATAGCTCTGGACCTATGGGGCCCCTGCTCCACACAAAAGCTGCGACCAAGGAGAAAGGACTTCAGCCAATGCCACGCTTTGCCAGCACACTCTTCCCTCTCTCAAGCGCCGTAGCAGAGTGTGATGGGCCACAGTGTCAAACGAGGCACTGAGATCTAAAAGAATCAGTGCCGCAGTTTGACCCTCATCCGCATGCTTCCTGAGCATCTCCGTGGAGTAGAGGAGAGCCGACTCCGTGGAATGGAGAGCACGGAAGCCAGCCTGGGTGGGGTGATAGAGTTGTTGGGTTTCAATGTGAGCCGTAAGTTGTTGGTTCGCCAATTTTTCCGCTATTTTGGCGATGTAAGGGAGAAGTGAGATAGGCCGTAAATTGCTCATTTGAGCGATGTTAATCTGTGGTTTCTTCTTAAGTGGAAGTACCACAGCCTGTTTCCATGTCGTTGGAACCGTGCCAGAGTCAAATGACAGTGTCAGGAGATGCTTGACATACGGCGCTAGTGTCTCCATATTGCTTCTCAGAATTTTGGCGGGTGCCGGATCTCTAGGAGAGCCTGATTTTATACTTCCAGCCACCTTTTTTAGTTCAGCAATATCAGGGGTCAGAAAAGCACACAGCTTATCTGTGGCTGAAGGTCCCTCATCCAGCAGGGTTTGGTCGCTGGAACTGGCCCTGGCTGTGTTGGAGAAGGCGGCATATATATCCTGTACCTTTTTATGAAAGTAGTCAGCTATCTGATTGCAAGATTGCACCGAGGTAGCTGCTCTTTCTTCCAGGCAGGCCAGAGAGGATAATTCCTTATATACTGTGAAGAGTTCTTTGGCAGAGCAATCGGCCTTAGTAATCCTTTCAGTATAATAATCTGCCCGTGTTTTCCTTATCAGAGCATGGTACTTTTTAAGGTTCAGCTTATATTCCCTCTCGTGGTCTGGTGAGTAATCCTGTCTCCAGGTTCTTTCGAACCGCTTACATACGGTCTTAGCCCTTTTTAAGTCCTCATTAAACCAAGCCGCGGATTTAGTACGCCGCATAGGTCCCCTATTAGACCATGGTGCTGTAGCGTCCAGCGCAGCATGGATGCGTCGATCAAGTGTTTCACACGCCCCATCAATTGTTAGGCCCAGACCTTCCGGTGGTCCTACCTGTTCCAAACCGGTCTTGAAGTCTGCGGGGGAAAACCTAGCCCACCGCCTCTGTAGCTTGACAGTACCATCCCTTTCCCTTTGGAGAATTCCAGGGGATTGATTAATCTGAAATGGTACCAAAAAGTGATCCGTCCATACCATTGGTCCTGGGGGATCAACTATGAGGGAGTCCCAGTTACAGAAAATAGGGTCTAACGTATGCCCTAGTCGGTGTGTGGGCAGTTCCGATTTAAGAGCTAATTGCAGAGTTAGCAAATCATTACGGACCTCTTGGGCCGAGATGCTCAAAGCATCGTTAAAATGAAGATTAAGATCACCCAGCAGCAGAAATTTCTCATATCGCAAAGCTGGAAATAATATATTCTGTATCAGACTGGCAGCAAACTGACTGCTACCTCCAGGGGGCCTGTATACTAGAAGGCCTTTTATTATATAGTTTTTAGAGACAGATATAGAAAAGGTTCCAGCCTCGCTATCTAATATTGAAATGGCCTCCAAAGTACATTCAATCCCGTGCTTATGGATAATCGCAATCCCTCCGCCCCTCCCACATGGTCTATCTAACCTACAAATGCCATAACCTGGGGGGAGTGCATCTAGCACCTCGGGGGATGACTCCTCATCCAGCCAAGTTTCGGTAGTGAACAGGAAATCTAGTTTACTATCCTCAAGTAAATCCCGCACTTCCAATCGGTGCTTCCTGAGGGACCTGCAGTTAAGCAATGCACATCCAAGCTTTCTGGCGGATCCATTACAGGTCTTCCAGTGGCTGAATGAGTAGCCACAGTGACTGCACGTATTCCCAAGTCCATCAGTTGCACTATCCTTAACAGGCAAGCAGCTATTCTCAGCGCTTATGCGCAAATCCAAAAGTTCCTGGCGGGTGTAACAAAGGTCTATCTGAGATCGTGCAGGGGTTCTGACCCCTGGCCCCCGCCAGCCGCGGATGGGCGCAGACGGGCTTGCCTTAGGCGCGCCTTTGGCGCGCTGCCGGCGCGCCCGCTGCGCTCGTCCGCTGCGCGGGCGGGAGATACACATTGATATACCGGAGGTGGGGAGGTGTGGCCTGATGCAGTGGGCGTCGCCTGTGTCACCAGGGAAATGACGTCAGGAATGAATCCCTCGGCAGCGCTAATATCGGCTGCACGAGGAGAAGGAAGTAAGTGCCCAGGGAGGGGGTGAGTTTAAAACCAACACAGTATCACACAAGAGTTACAATTTTAAAAAGTTAAACACGCTATCTCCCGGCTGTGCCTCAGGAGATCAATAGTCCACTGGCTCGCGCTAGCATTCAGCGCGCTTTTATGGAGTGTCGGCGGGGGGTGTGGCCTGATGCAGTGGGCGTCGCCTGTGTCACCAGAGAAATGGCGTCAGGAATGAATCCCTCGGCAGCGCTAATATCAGCTGCGTGAGGAGAAGGAAGTAAGTGCCCAGGGAGGGGGTGAGTTTAAAACCAACACAGTATCACACAAGAGTTACAATTTTAAAAAGTTAAACACGCTATCTCCCGGCTGTGCCTCAGGAGATCAATAGTCCACTGGCTCGCGCTAGCATTCAGCGCGCTTTTATGGAGTGTCGGCGGGGGGCGTGGCCTGATGCAGTGGGCGTCGCCTGTGTCACCAGCGAAATGGCGTCAGGAATGAATCCCTCGGCAGCGCTAATATCGGCTGCGCGAGGAGAAGGAAGTAAGTGCCCAGGGAGGGGGTGAGTTTAAAACCAACACAGTATCACACAAGAGTTACAATTTTAAAAAGTTAAACACGCTATCTCCCGGCTGTGCCTCAGGAGATCAATAGTCCACTGGCTCGCGCTAGCATTCAGCGCGCTTTTATGGAGTGTCGGCGGGGGGCGTGGCCTGATGCAGTGGGCGTCGCCTGTGTCACCAGGGAAATGGCGTCAGGAATGAATCCCTCGGCAGCGCTAATATCGGCTGCGCGAGGAGAAGGAAGTAAGTGCCCAGGGAGGGGGTGAGTTTAAAACCAACACAGTATCACACAAGAGTTACAATTTTAAAAAGTTAAACACGCTATCTCCCGGCTGTGCCTCAGGAGATCAATAGTCCACACTCCCTGAGACACTTAATCACTCACTTATACAATCAGTCCCACGCCCACCGAATCATCCATACAGGTACTCCTACACCTACTGATTCACCAATACACCATGGTGTATATATATATATTTAACACTCATAAACTTTTATTAAAACGCTCACAGTCACTGGATGATGTCATCAGTGGTGTCAACAGTGATGGCATATTACATCACTCATGACATGGTCACTGACATCACTGATGACATCTCAAATTACATCACTGATTACATCATCCATTCAGTGTAAGTATTTTGTAAGAGTTTATTATTGTTAAACATATACACTTTGGACCCTATTCACAGACCCAACTTAAGACAAAATTCTAAACTTACTACCATTTACTCATTTTGGTATTCCCAGAAGGCACTTACTCATTTTGGTATTCACAGAAGACACTTACTCATCAATGAGTAAGTGTCTTCTGTGAATACCAAAATGAGTATGTGCCTTTTGTGACTACCAAAATGAGTAAGTGCCTTCTGTGAATACCAAAATGGTAGTAGGTTGAGGATTTTGTCTTAAGTTAGTTCTGTGAATCAGGCCCTAAGCTACTACAAAATACAAATTAGCATACTAGATGTACAACTAATAAGTGATACTTCTTCTAACATATATTATGTGAGTGGCTGTGTGTATCCATGTGTGAGTGGGGATCTGTGTGGGTGTATGGGTGGGTGAGTGGCTGTATGGGTGTATAAGTGGGTGTGTGAGTAGCTCTTTGGGTTACTGAGTGGGTGGGTGTGTCAGTGGCAGTATGGGCGAGTGAGTGGCTGTATGGGAAGGTGAGTGAGTGGCTGTATGGGTAGGTGAGTGGGTATGTGAGTGACTGTATGGGTGAGTGACTTGGTGTCTGAATGGCTGTATAAGTGAGTTACTAGGTGAGTAAGTAGCTGTATGGCTTAGTGAGTGGCCATTTGAGTGGGTGTTTGGTTAAGTAAGTTGGTGTGTGAGCAGCTGTATTGGAGAATGAGTATCTGTGTGAATGGCTGTATGGGCGAGTGAGCGAATATGGGAGTGCTTGTATGGATGTGTGCATAGGTATGTAAGTGAGAGTGTGTGAATAGCTTTATAGATGAATAGGTGGCTGTGTGAGTAGTTGTATGGGTGAGTGTTTGGCTGAGTGAGAATAAAGTTTTACACAAAATATCTACCCAGGTGGAGTACTGAGTGCTTTCTCCTTGGATAAATGTCCAGTGCGTATTCTACATTATAGCTGCAAAATGGAGCATGAGGAAATGTCACCAGCGACCTTGTGTGTGTTTTGGCAATGTGATTGTTCCTCATGCATCTTTAAACTGACATTTGTGATTCCAAAGAGAAGACGATGAAAGTACAAACAGGTAAATACCCAACAAACAAGGGTCTTCTTTCTTAACTATATGAAGGAAGTACTTTGGTGGAGATTCTCATATTCCTCAGCATCAAGAATACACCACCAACATCGGTGGGAAACACACTCGGGCCTTTTGGACATCTGTCTATCATCCTGGCAAAAGACAGGAAGACCATTCCATACTTGCAGTAATTTCAAAGGGAAAACCGGGGCCTCTGCTCCCACCAGGAGAGGACAATAAAGAAACTACTCATCACAGTCACAGATTGTGCTCCAATAGATCAACAATGCATTCACCTCCACAAAGGATTTTACATCTTCTTTCAATGTGGAATTGTCGAGAAAATACACGCTTTGTCTTCGCCAAGCCTAGGAGTTAGAATAATTTGTCCTTTACAGAAGTGGAGCTTTAACTGGGGCATCTGCTATGCTTATATTTGTAAGTGCTTCCTGTTGAGGTTTAATTTCTGTGAAATTAGCATCATAGCTAGAACGGAAGCTCAGCTGCCCGTTCATCCAATAAGACTCCACAGTTTTGCACAAAATGTCTACTCAATTGAATGTTCTTTCTACGGGTTCTTGTGGGGTAATTGTCCAGTGTCTATTCTACACTGCAACTGCATAATGCACCACAAGAAAATGTCTCCAGCGAACTTGTGTGCATTTGGCAATGTGATTGTTCCTTGTGCATCTTTATCCCATAGGACCTGCCACAATTTAGTGGGGGGCCCTGTGTCCATCCCCCTGATCTGATTTCAGCACCGTAGACCCCAACCTCATGGGCTTGGCCATGTCGCCTTGGGTACCCTGGTCCCACCCAGGGCACCCAGTTTGTTATGGGAGCCTCAAGGCCCTTGCAGTCCCAGACGGCTCATCAACTCCTGCAAGAACTAGCATTGCTTTCGCGCACAGGGAGCTGCTGGAATCGCAGTCACCTGCGTGCAAGAGCAATTGTGTCATCTCTTTCCCTGCTCGCATGTCTGTGGGCAAGGAAAGAGATGAAAACTCTGCTTCTAGCAAGCAAGAGCAGTTTTACGGCTCCCCCTTGCTGGGAGCAGAGTGTTTGCGTTTGCTTGGCGGGAGCTTTCAGCTTCCACCAAGCAAAAGCAAGCAGCTATGTCCTGTGGGTAGACACCCTGGGACATAACAGGAGCCGGCCTTTGGATTGTTGGTTACCAGGGTCATTATTAGCTCCAGGAGGGGGTGACGCATCCCTCCTCCTCTGTTGTGCATGGGCCGGCCGCGGGTAGGTGGTGGTCACCAGGGTCGCATATGGCCCAGAAGGGAGGCCGTGTGGCCTTGCTCCTTCTTCTTAAAATAGTGTTTGTCCCCAGGGTCACATATGGCACAGAAAGGAGGCTGTGTGACCCTCCTCCTTCATTTTAAAATAGTGTTTGTCCCCAGGGAGGTGGTGGTCCCTGAGGCCGAGGTCCATGCGAACCCCCGCTTTAATATTTACTGTAGCCCCAAGGAGGTGGTGGTACCCAGGGCTTAGGGGGGGTCCGCAAGGCCCCCCATTATAATTTACATAAACCTGAGGAGTTGGTGGTCCCCTCAGCATTAAGCCCTTGGAGGGGGACCCCGTGCAACCTCCTCCATTTTTTACAAATCTCGGCATCCCCTAGGATCTGGCTCACCCGGGGTGAGATTAAAAACAAGTGCAGGGGACTTGTGCTATTTTTTCCCGTTAAAGAAGAGGTGGGGGTTACGGCTAATAACTTCCCTCCCCCTTATGAGGTGCTGATAGGGGAAGAGGCATGGGGAGGCCTTTTGCGGCAGCTATAATTCAGGTATTTTAAAAGAGTGCCATTCAAGACTCTTCGATGCGTATACAAAATGTTGTCAATGGTCAGGAAAAAAAGGGGTATTGGTCGGTTTAATTTTTATACCCCTTTGCAAAAAATACGATTTTACCAGATATTTTTTTTCCAATACTCAGGTTAGACGTTGAAAAGAGCAAGGTTACTTCAGACTGGGATATTTTAACCACGTTTGAGGCCCTACAGCTTAGTTTTAATATGGAGCACAATTATCTTTTTAAGTACCAGCAGATCCGGGATTTTCTTGGGAAAAAGGTGATTGGGCATCTGGGTTCTCTAGGCTGGAGCTTGTGGAGATGATGAATGGGAAGAAGGCCTCAATTGAGTTATTATACCGGGTACTGAATAGTTTGATGCCAAACGATATTGACAAACATGATAGATGTTGACAAGAGAAGGTGTAGGTAAGAAACAATGTTTTTACTTATTCTCTGGATCTTGCTCACTCTATATTAGTATCAACAAACTTGCAGGTCCCCCATTTTGTTATACCCCGGGAAGAATTGCAAAATTGGGCGGGTCTATGGGCATGCACTGTCCCGATATCATCTTCATGGTGCTGATTTGATACATTTCTTTGCAGGTTGCCCTGCAATGGAACAGTTAAAAGAGGAAATCAGTGAATTTCAGGAGAAAAAACTGGGGTTAAGAACTGTGATAACTCCTTAACGTATCCTATTAGGGATTCATAAAGAAGTAGTTACAAGCCATGCTCAGTCATTTATGTTTGTTGCAATGACAGTTTTGAGATTGTGTTCAGCAACTGCATGGCTGGATTACTCTCCCCCTTTCTTTCACTAACGATTAGGGTGGCTATTAGCCACTTATCACATTGAAATTGCAGAGTACGCACGGAAAGGTAAATCTGCCAGGAAAAAAGGACTACAGGTGTGGGTGCCTTTTAGGGAATGGGTTTTATCTATGTCAGAGGGATAGGTAGGGGAAGAATATGGGAGTAGCCTGCTGGTGGGTTTAGACATTATTTATATAATAATATCAGACTATAGGGCGACATGCACTAGCGTCACTTTATGATATAATATTTGCACTATATGTGATTAATTGTCTGCTGCTTACCATCTTTTTTTATGTGAGCTTCTGTATTTCTGTACTCATAGGAATTTTATCTTGATATGCTCTCCTGCATTTGTATCAATTGTATTAGGAATTGTCTGCTTGGGTTTTTTTTTTTTTAGAAACTTAATACAGATAATGAAAAGAAAGAAGTGTTGGCAGCCAATCAGAGCTCTGCAGATCTCTGCATGAGCTCGTCATTATTCATGAAAGCTTCGTAGTAGTACATATACAAATTTAGATTTCCTCCTATTTCTCACAAATTACTGAACCGATTTATACCAGATAACAAAAAGAGTAATCTGTGAACCAAAAGCTACCTTACCACCAACTTCGGTGTAATTCCATCTAGTGATCCAGGCTTTAGTCATGTTTAAAATCCGGTTGGGAAATAATATGGGAAGCGCACTTTTTTTTAACCACCCCACTTTTTTCTCAGCCCCCACTTGAGGGATCACCTGAAACTTCCATGCACAACAAGACCCAAGGTGACACTTTTTTTTAGGAAATTTCATGAAGAGTCTTCAACAGTGCCAACGATATAGGCAAGTCAAAAAACACTTTTCCTATGGCAGCATGGTCCCAACTATAACTACCTACTGGCGACTGCCAGTAGTTCATATGTATATTCACAAAAAAACAAAGGTTACAGGGACTTTTGTAGTTAGATTCAGATTTTACATGTACAAAACCATAGAAATTCAGAGGTTATCGTTATCTCAAGTAACTATAACTTGTGCCCTAAAGTAATTGTAACTCGCGCCCTCACCATGCACTGCTAATTACCTCATATTTTACATCACTAATGACATCTTCTATGACATCATTGATAATATCACTGCAACATTTTCAGTGAAATTATTGTTTAGAAAACTGGCCGTTGTATTGTGTTTCTGGGAAATCACTCGAAACTCATTTTTGCGCGGATGGAACAAGCAGTGGACAATGAAGTCTTCCGAGCTGTTTTCCCAGGAAGCTCAGTAGAACAGACATGGTAACTAGGGGTCTTACAGATTTTGTATTCTGAATCTGGTTTGGCAGTAGAGTGGAGTCCCCCATTTCATTAATTGTGAGGGTTTGCCAACTGTGAATCCTTGCACAATACTTTGGCCAATGATGAAAAATAAGTACCAATGTCTCTCACCATTTTTTTGTACCTAGCTAGTTGCAAGAAATTCTTCTGGTTCCATCTGCCCTTTGGCACACAAAAACCATCATAACTCATTCATCTTGACAGCTGAATTCTCAAAATCCGACAGGCAAGGCACAAACACCACCCAGAGTATTCGAACTTGCAGAAGGTTGTCTAGCTGAAGGGTACTTTTTCAGTCCTAGAGAGGACACTGTTGACTGCTGGAACAGCTTTTCTCTTTCAGGTCCTGGGAGACAGATGTTCTTATGCTTCAAACATTGTTGCTAGATTTTTGGCATTCCTTGGTATTTTCAGAGTGAACGCTCTATGCAATTTTCAAGTCTTTGGTGCACTAAGCCTATTTGGACTTGAATGTGGGGTTGGTAATATCTCTAGGCACAGTTGCTAAGATATATAAAATCAGTCTGTACTTCACTTTCTATGAAATTGTTCACTCCCCTGCAGTCATAAATAATCGATAGGCTTATGTCTCCCCTATTCAACATTAAGATGCACAGTGCAAGTAGGGGACTTTACGCCCAGATACACAGCTGAATCTCAATGTAGGTCCAAAATGATGATAAAGTCAAGTGAAAAAGGGTGGATGAACATTAAATAGAGTTGATCAATTCCAGTCCCTTTAGTATGAGACCATATACCTAAACACTATTGATTGTGTTTATATAGTATGGTTATCTTAGAGTACATGATTCACCAATAATATTATTGCTTATTTGTTCATGTTTTGTCATCTAGTGTCACAGTTGGACAACGGCAACTTTTCACCTCTTCTAAAAATGTGCTGTGATTGTGTAGGTGTCTTTAATGCAAAGCCATGCATTTCATCCACTCATCCATCAGTGCATTGCTTTACCCCAGGAACATTATTATAAAGAAAAATCCCTCTGTGGAATGTAATGAATTCATCAATATCTGCCAATCTACCTGTCCCTGACATGGCTACTTAGTAGGTCACCTCATTCATTAATTGCTTGCTTTTGCCTCTAACATGAAGGTGGTCATAAATGGGGACTGGTGTATTGTAAATGTATGAGAAGTATTAGAGTCATTAATTACTGAGAAAATGTAGAATAAATCTTCTTCATGAGCATGGAGTTTCTAGAACTGCCACAGCTATTGTGAGTGAGTACCTATGAAAGGCAATGTCCTGATTTATTCTGATTGGGTCTACCATGGAAAGAGGCATCGTTGTGACAGGACTGTTCACCGGTGCTAGTGAATGCAGGCCAAATGTGAAAAAGGGCATAGGTATCAGGGAAAGGCCACTAGTCATGCACTCTCTCTGATCTGCAATAGGGGTGTGTAGTGTGATATCCTGACAGAGTGGTGTCGCCTGTATTATGGACACAAACAGCTCCAAGTGCAAACAGAGTACTAAAGAGTCTTGTTTTATTTGTAGCATTTATTGGGCTCTATGCCTGAAGTGCTAGCCCTTTGATCTGCCTCCATCATCCCAAATTGCAGTTTGTTAAACTTTTTCCTTGAAGGTGGTTATAGCTGTTTAAGGAGAAAGTCGCAGTTTGCATTTGACCCACCCTTGCCTAAAGAGCAGACCAAAGATAACTATTTATATAGTGTCAGATGAATTATATAGCACAAACCTAACCTAGCCACAAAACAGTGTAGTGAAAACGTGCAATGTTTACAAGGTGCTTTACAAGGCAAGGATGGAAATGGGGGAAAGGGAAAAGGTTGCGAACAGAGTCAAAAGGAATGGATTGTAACTTATGGGAGCTTATGGTGAAGAGGTTTGGAGTATAGGAATGAGTAGAATTGGGGAATTACAGTTCCAACCATGTAACACCCACCATCACTCAAACACACAACAATAAAACACAACCATGCAGTTAATCAAAACAAATAAACAGCTGCGTGTGGGCACTATAGATGGAAATGCCAGCATCTACATCTTGACAAATGTGTGACTACAGAGGAGTTCCCCTCCATTCTATACCATGTAGTATGAATTATTTGCCAAGTTACGTTTATGTCCTAAATGACAACGTAGAGGTATGAGAGCTTTGGCCTCCTTTTTCTGCATGGAATGCATGTATTGTATGAATAGGGAGTTATTTGGCACTGACGAAGACCTTTGACCAGTTTTGGCATTGTTGTTAGGACGAAACATGTTGGTATCTTAAAGTGTTAGGTGAATCATTAATTTCTATCTTTATACCACAGTATTGATTTTAACTTTTACCAGAGGTACCCACTAATAAAGGAATTTCCTTTGGGTAATTTCAACTTTTGATCTGGACCTTTGAATGTGTCCTGTAAAAAATATCTAACAACTTACTATTTTGTTTGGTTAAGTCCACTGCATAGGTATTGTCCTCCTCCAGTGTGAAAGGTCACCTACGATGAAGCATGTGATGATAATTTACGCGTGAGGTGACCTCTCAAATATCTTAAAATGAGCCTGTAGGTTAAGAATATATTTTAGAATAAGACATGAGTTGTCTCGTCTAGTATACACGTTCCTTGTGTTTTAGGGTGTTGTAATCAGGAAGATGAACGGGGTCCCCTTTTCCTCTTGACTCTCCCTTGATGATTACATATAAAGCAACCTCAACTAAGCACTTCTGCACCCAGATCATCAAATGAATGAATATGCCATCACACAAACACCAACTTACAAAGCATCACCTATAGATTCAAACATCATTACACAATCACCATTCCACACATTTCCACCCATTGTTAGAAATTGGAATATTATTTGGGTGGTTCGATTTTCAACTTCAATGAATAATCGCAACCCATGTCAGTGTCAACCTTTTAAGTCACTAAATTAACCTGAGCTGAACTCCCTAGTATCTATTGCATACTGCAGATGGGCTTAACTTTGGGCAATTTGTAAAGCATTTATGCAGTACCAAAACTGTAATAAAGTAGAAAAGCAAAAGAATAAAAATCCCAAACCGAATCAGAAAACTAGAGCAAAGTTCAATATACAAAATTGCATTAAATGAAAATCAATCAAATAAGGAGAATTATGGATATGAATTTTTAAATGTTTACATAGAAATATGGCCAAAAAGCTCAAAGTGCCAATATTGTCAATATTAATCAATTGTCATGGTACACTGGGACCATGGCACAATTTAAAATCTGACCACAATGGAGTTTGCGTCAGATACACCAGTAGAAATGTAGAAAAACAAAACAATAAAAATCGCAAACTTAATTAGGAAACTAGAGCAAAATGTAATATAGAAAATTGCATGAAAATGACAACAACCAAATAAGGGGAATTTGAGATATGAACTTTTACAGTTTTATATAGAAATTGCACCAGAAAGCTGAAAGTGCTAAAGTTAATCAATTGTCGTGGTATACTGGGACCATGGTACAATTTAAAGGCTGACCTCAATGGAGTATGCATGTAATGTAAATTGATACTTGTATAGCGCACTACTCACCCACAAGGGTCTCATGGCGCTTGTATGAATACCGCTGTGGAACCCATCCTGGCTTTCCCTGTGAGGTGTCCACTCCTGGGCACCCCCAAGGTGGAGGCCAGGCATCCTTAGCGTTGTGGAGATTAAGCAAGCTATTGTCCAGAGTTGCAGAGTGGGACTCCATGATTGGAATAGGCACCGAGGCGAGAATTATCAGGTCCGTGGAATTTTGAGCCCAAGACCCGGCGAGGCAGGGAATTGAACCCTGGTCCCGGGCTAGACCTCTGCATCAGGGTCTGCCACTCTAACCATTGAGCCACACTTCTCCACATATCAGATACACCAACCAGATTCATCCTTGTCAAGGATTTTACCTTCTGACTTAGGCCCTGATTACGAATTTGGCAGACGGGATACTCAGTTGAAAACGTGATAGATATCCTGTCCACCAAATTACAATTATATTATATCCTATGGAACTTGTAATACTGCAGACAGGATATCCATCACATTTGTGACAGAGTATCCCATCCACAAAACTCAGAATCGGGCCCGTAGTCTTTTAAGTTCCCCCAGGACCCGAGGGCAGGCACATAGAGACTCAGGGTGAGATACAGAAACCATTAGCAGGATCTAGTCCAGGTCTATTTGCCACCGGTCAGCTGGGTACTTCCAGGGAAAGGTCTCTTGCAGCTTTTTGTCTACCTGTAGCCACACAAGTGGTCAGTCAACTGACCCTTTGAGTCCACTTCTTTGTCCTAGATACAGAAGGGAGCAGGTCCTTACGGCTCCTCTCAGGTTACAGACAGCAGTCAGTGTCTGGAGATGCCACATCTAGGCCTGCCATAGGCTATTGGGTGGGGACGAATACTTGTGCTCATTAACCAATCAGATAAAGGTTCCATACCTTGACATACCTAGTTTTGCAGTAATTCATGTTTGCCAACAGCAAACAGATCCCAAATCAATATCTCTGGCTAAATACAAAGCTGGGGAACCTGGTTCGAGTCTCGGCAACAACGCTCATCATCCTGTGATTCTGTGGAAATCCCTTAATCTCCCCGGGCTTAACAAAAAGGAATGTGCACTCATGTAACAAAACTGGTGCTCATGTAAAGCTCTCTGATACCCGATGTCTCAGGTCTAGCTCGCGCTATATACAACTCTAAAAAAAAAAAAAAAAGCAGGGAGGCTGCAGCCCCCAAAACCCATGGGGTGGACTGCCCCCCGCCCCCCCCCCTTCTACTCTACTGGATTTGAGCGTATGCATAGCAGCATCTTTTAACTGTATTTTGCTCTGCTTTAATAAAACGTGTACCAATCCCAGCAGGAAACTGGAAATGTACTTTGTTTTTGTTTAGAAAAATACAATCAGGGTTGGATGCCACACGTTTGTGCACTACCACAGCAGTCTTCTATGGAAAAAAGCAGGGCAAAGCTAATAGATTTCACAGGCCAGTGAAGTGCTGAATATCTTTCCGATTTGTTTTTTTCTTTCTTGTGTCTTTCTTAAAACCATCTCTATTCTCTCACCTCTAGTAAGTGATGGAATACAGCTAATGACCACCTCTATAAAAAGCATTGATGTCCCACTTTCAGTATTTTATTCTCAATTTAGATAGATTTTCTAAAGCAGACAACACAAAGGCATAAACCGTGAAGTCAGACAAGAATTTCGTTGCACGTCTGCGTCAATTGAGAACGATAATCCAGTCCACTCATCTGCTGGCTCTGGGGCACAAAGGTGGCAATAAAATCCTCTTTTTTTTATTATCCTATTTTAGCGTCAGGCCTGTCTCGAATCACAAAAGCCGCTCTCCTTTTGCAGCTGCGCTTCCAAAATGGACTGTACCTGCAGCAGCGTCTCGTGAGCCAAGGTCTTCTGCGTGTGAGCACCAGACAGGCGCCCGCATCCCGCTAAGCCGCAGCGCCGGATCTCTGCAGCTTATCTATGCAGTTTAATTTTAATGCTTATTTTAAACCATTGGTTTTACAGATTTAGTGAATTAGTAACTCATCAGCCAGCTGTGTTTATACATTCTTTCAGTTGTGTGATGAACATAAAATAATTGTTGGCAGGCGAGTCACGAGCAAGAAATACTCTTATCCATGAAATCCAATTTCTCATTGACTTTATTGAGGAAACGTCTCTTGGCCAGCCATTTCGGCTTAACCTTCCCTCAAGTGCCAGCCAGCTCCGTCACAAAATGTCTGTCGACGACAGGTGACAGAAGATTTTGATAACTCTTTCTGTGAGTAAAGTTGGGACATTTAGCTGAAGAAGAGCAACTATATACAGGGGGCGGGTGGGAGAATATTCTTCTGCTTGGAGTAATTTTAATAAATTGAGAAATCAAAAAATTAAGCATTCCGATACTATGTGGTCGCCAAGAGATATTGTGCTCATTGCTTTTCTTTCTGCTCCATTGCAGACATGAGGTCGTGTCTAAAAAATAATTCCTATTTAAATAAAATGTAAAACAGTAATTTAAAAATCACTATAACCAGAGGCCTTCCTAAAAGTTTTAATGATTCATCTATGCTGTGCATGAGTTGTTTTAAACTAAGAAAATGTTTCATAGTAGCTGCTGCTGAGACTGGTACCATGGATAAAGTTGCAGGAAATTCTTAGGTCAGAGGTCAGTACCACCATTTTCAGTTGTTATTAAGAAGCTTCCTACAAGTAGTGCAGTTCTGTGGTTGGGAGCTGTTGCTTGTCACGCTGGCCGGTACTGATTGGTTTTGCCTTCCCATCCCAGATGAACAATGCACAGGCCTGAGGTTTATTTACCAATTTTAGTAGATTTGCAAAGCGTTACTGCTTTTGTGTTCTAGGTAGACACTAGAAGAGGGTATAAGAGAATGGGGACAGTAATAAGAATGGTGTAACTGTCTGGTTCAGTCTGTGGTGTTCATAAAATGTGTGACTGCCCAGTCTTCAAGGGGGTTCTCCTTCTGAATCAAGCTTTTTCGTCATGAAAGATTCTTGGTGACTGGGAAGAGTGCTCCACCCAGACTGAAGCATTTCCTGGGATACATGCAGGTGAAGGAACAGGTCATATCCTCAGTCTGACCTGTGGATGAAATAAACTTGGATTTAGGTATTAGATAATATCTAACTTTTAAGCCAGGTTAAAGAGCTGAATGTTTCAAGCTCTGTGCAAACTCTGGAAACAGAGCCGGCTGTCACCCAAATCTATCCAACAAGCATGTGTTTGATACTAGCTGGTGCTTTTTGGGACACAAGAGGGTGAATGCTCTTGTAACTCGTCGCTCAGTTATCTTTCCTTAAGTGGTGGTTCACCGTGTCATCCCTAGAGGAGTCTCAATATCACTCATGTTGATTTTCTCTTTATGTCAGCGGTGAAGTTAGCAAGTAAAACTACGGCTGTAATATGCAGGTGAGGTCCTATTCCTATTCCTATCCAGGTAAAATAGGTAAGTCAGATACCAGGTAAGTCAGATCAAAAGGGACCTAGAATCACTGGCCTTTGGAAAAGCCTGGTTATATATTAAGCACCTAGAATTCTGTGTATTTGACTACCTGGCTCAACATTATCATAATATGCTTTATTAAGTTAGTGTTCAGACACCTTACCGCAAAGACTACATTTCTGATTTTGAATTGTCATTAACGAAGGTCCAGTTGAGGGTCTCAGTAACTAAATGAACCACTAAAGATCATTGCTTAATTTATGCAAGAATTTGAAAATGGTGATCACCAGCACTACAATTTGGAGACCTGAAATTTGACCTAGAGCAAGAAAGAGAAAGAAATGAACAGAAAAATGTGTAAAGGTAGTGGCTGATGCTATGAAGCCGTAGGAAGCAATGTCTTTTAGTAGCTGATGCCATGGATGCGTAGGAAGCAATGTCTTTAATCATACGCTTCTGTCTGACTTAAGTACATTTTCAAGAATCAAGAACTGGTGTTGTGGGCTGTGCCATTGGATGGTCCTGTGCCATCCCCATATCAAACTCAAACATCTGCAAGTCATGTGCACTACTAAAGGACCACCACCAGAAACAAGCGTTTAGATTGGCATACTGTATGGCCTCTCCTGAAGACACACAACACCGCTGATGACGAAACACTGCAACACTGGGCCACAGCAAATACTGCAATCCACCGCTCCCCCCGAAATATGCACCAGAGCAGGAGAGCAACATGACATTGGTCTAGCAAGGCAATGAACTTGTGGACTTGGTGGATACTTTGGCAAGCCTAGGGGTCTCTACTCCAACACGAGATGTGAGCGTCTTATTGCACCTTTCTCACTTTCAAGGCTCCCTCAGAAAACTCGGCTTGGCAATGGCATGACCTCTTAGTGCTTTGTTAGGTCAACCCTTTTTACTGCGTATGTATCACTTGTTGGGATGCCCTGTTCATGCAGCAGGCTGTGGGTGGTATCTGCTGGTCTGTGAGACCCCGCCATAAGGCCATGTAAAGTTCAGAATGCCTGGATATTTGAACAGATTGAGAGACTGCTTAGAGACAGCTGAGACCTCACAGTTGGATGGTGAATCTGCACTCAACAGAGAAAGGGGGGGGGGGCAGCAGCCAGGAGACAAGGGGAAGCAAACTCTGATAATCTGTTTTCGGTTTCACAGCATTTTTGCCCCTGTAACTCTGTGACTTCGTAATATTGCAGCACAAGCATGCAGCTTTACATGCATATGCTATCAAAGCAGTGCCAGATTTATTGGATGTTTTGTTATGTTTCAGAGTGTACCCCAATATAGGCCCAAGCATTCTCCCAATCTTTCATCTACATTTACCGTACCGTTACACTACATAACGGGTGTTGGTATTGACCTTTTACCTAGTTAAGCGTTAAGTGAAAACTAGCCTCATTAATTATGCATAAAGATTCTCAGAATCACAGCAGAATTACCACCTTCTGCATAATAACAAAGTATAAGGGTCATCCCTTACGTCATCCTCAGGCGACATGACACAACAAGGTAGAATCCCCTGACGGTACCCTTTTGGTATACATACACCATATCTTTGCTAGGTTGGAGAGAGAGAAAAAGACTTCCATGCTGACACACTGATGCGAGAAGCTGAGGTTCCTGCAAGCAGACACTCCAGTTTGCAGTATTCTGGCATCCCTCGTGGGGTGTCTATCTTGAGACCAAGACGGGGACCTAAAGTCTCTCACTTCAGGTAATGGGGTTGGCTTCAGCCTAGGGGCATTCTTGGCTCCTCACCTACAGACATGCGAGGTACACTTAGAAACAGCTACTTTGGGTTGCATTGTAGGAGTACGCTTTATTATTGTCATGTATTTATATACTTGCATATATCCATTGTTTTAGCACTATCATAGAAATCTACCATCCATTTACTCTGTTGGTGCTTAATATCTTTTATATCTGTTACTGTCTTATGGTTGTTTCAGCACACCTATTTCACACTAGAATGACGCTGGTTCAATAAATAATTATTGAAAACGTCCCCACCTTGTATTCTGTGTATCTCGCTGAGACAAAGTGAGCACGAGTGACTGAGAAAAAGGTACTGTACTATCTCCATGATCCCTGATGGGACAGGGTTGTCATGTTCGATGGTTGCCAAAAACTAGTCTCTCCTTGGTAACAGATGTTTACAGTGGCACTGTGAGCTAACTAGTATACAGGCGAACATAGCCGGTGGGGGTATCTGGAATTAGCCTGGACACCAATCCCACAGTCTATGTTGTCGAAACACGCAGATCCTATATAGGTTTACAGGGACTGCAAGGTAGTTTTTTGTCAATACTTTGCTCTTGGTATTTATATAGGGCATCTGTACTTCCATAAACCAGTTTTAAGCCACATTTAACTGATTTTTACCAGGCTCTCTAACTAGAGATGCCATCTTTGCCCGTCCTAAGAAGGGCGCATCCCTGGTTGTTGTAGTAAAAGCAAGAAGAATCATTTCGTATAGAAACATGTACAATATGTACCAATGGGAAGTTATCCTAAGTCTGATAAGATGCTTTGCCTTTCAATTTCAAACCCTGCAAATTTTAACAATGACATTGGTGATACTATTAGCTTCCCTTTTCGACCTTTACCCTTTTCTGCAATACAAGTATGACTCCAGCAATACTCATTGCTACATAAGAAGGGATGCAGGGAAACTCGCATAGACAACCCTGGATCTCTTCTTTAAATTTGTCAGTGACACTTTCTCTGATATCTCAGATTTGGGTGGCAGGGATCTATCTACCAAGGGTGTTCACACATTGTTTAAGGTAAACTTACCCCTGTCACCATAGGGGTTCTAATTGATGTCGGAGCTCAGTAATAGCTCAGACTCAATATATGGTTGTGATAAAGGCTGTAGTATGTTAATCTCTAGCATGCTCCAGGACTCTACTGATGTATGTTTACTCAGCAGACTGTATAAGCCCTAACCCTAAAAGGCCTTGAAGGCATGACTCAAGATGTACTTGAGCCCAGAGAACTTCAAGTTGCTCTGCGTAAGAAAGTGAGTTATTGGTTGAGAGGAGTAGCAGCCTGACTCAAATAATAAACACAAATATTGAAGAGGTGATCAACAAAATACACAAAATTAATCTGTGCTTAACCCTCTGGTAGCTTGGCACAAAGTAGCCCGGCTTAACTTAGAAGCAATGTGTAGAGTATGTATGCAGCCCTCAAACAGTAATAAGTTGAAAATGCAACACAATAACTATCCTAAACCAATTTAGAACAATAGAGTAATAAATAAAATGACACCAAAACAACAAAAATGTAATCAGTAAATCCAGAGCTATTATTTTTTTAAAGTTTTAGATGACAATAACGCCAAAAAGAACAAAGTGCTACTCACGGTTATCTTGTCGCTCTGGACCGGGGTAAAGTCACAAGTTCATGCCGACTGTGATGAAGCGCTGATCGGATATAGGGACCAGGTTTGTCCAGCTGAAAAGTTACCTTCTCGGGTATGCACAAGGAGCGTCCTTACACGTTGGCGGGGACTCTAAGGATATTGTTTTCGCCACATGGAGTAGGTTGGGCGTTATAAACGTCTGCTGTTTTAGCACGAAGAGCAGGTCGTCACTGAAGCCTTGGATTAGTGGTTGTTCTGTGCTGTTGCTGTCAGAGCAAAGCGCAGGTCTTGCGTGGTCATTGGCTGCGTGAAGTGCAGGTCTCACTGGAGTTTCGGCATGGTTGTCCTCATGGACTGTCGTTAAGTACGAAGAGTCCACGTTGCAGTCCAGCGGAGCCCAAACCTCTGTGCTTTTCACCTGGAGTTCAGGAGGAGAACGTAGTGATACCAGCAAGGAGCCCTTGGGAATCAGGACTCACTACAGCAGAGGTCAGCAGCAGGGCTCAGGCAATGTATTTGGGTGTTTTTGTATTAAAGCATGTGATTCTATGTGTGCTTGTGTTTGTGAGCGCAGATGTTTTAGTATGTGTGCTTATGTCTGTGCATGCGATGGTGTTTACATGTATTTTAGTGTTTTTGTATTAGAGCATGGGTTTGTATGTGTGCTTGTGCGTGTGGATGTTTCTGTATGCGTGTATGTGTGCGCCCTCTGTTCACATATGAGAGTGTGTGCGCACATTTGTGTGTGCTTGTGCATGTCTGTGCCTGTGATGGTTTTTGTGTGTGTGTGTGTGTGTGTGCATGTATTTGTGTGTATGTCCTTGGGTATTTTTGTTCTGGAGCATGTGATTGTATGTGTGCTTATGTGTGTGTGTGTGTCTGCGTGTATGAGAGTGTGAGCACATTTGTGTGTGCTTGTGCATGTCTGTGCATGTGATGGTCTTTGCATGTGCATGTATTTGGGTGTTTTTGTATTAGAGCATGAAATTTTATGTGTGCTTGTGTTTTTGGATGTTTCTGTATATGTGCTTGTGTGTATGCATCTGTGCGCATATGAGAGTGTGTGCTCACATTTGTGTGTGCTTGTGCATGTCTGTGCATGTGATGGTGTGTGCACGCTGGATTTGTTATTCTCTGGCGGCCGCTGTCCTGGATATTGACGTTAACTGCCAGATGCCTGACCTTAGGATGGCCACCAGTGTACCAGTGTACAGTACTGTCCCCAGCCCGACCCCAATGATGGCTTCCATAGTGGTCCCCTACACGTTGTTTTACTTCCCTGGGACAACAATTGGACATTGACCAGACCTTGATCCTATCCCCTAACCTGCCTACACATCAGGACTTGGAACATGAGGAACTTACCCCAGACTGTGGAGACCTAGCGATTTGGCTTATGCCCGTTGGAGCTACCATATAGCTAAAGAGGAGATGGGTTGTGGACTCCCCCTGCCGCTGTCACCTACCCAGCCGGACCTTGGGCAAATGTTCCCCTCGTCTCTACGTCCTATCTTCCTCCTATCCTCTTACCCTTCATTGCTCCATTCACCTTGTCCCCTATGTTCTTTAAATGCTTTTCTTGATACTTATGTAACTTTTAACTAAATTGCAACATTATTCTTCCTCATGTAAAGCGCTCTGATTCCTTCGGGTCTAGCCAGCGATATATAATAACTCATTAATTATATTTGTTCCCATTAATACTCTTTCTCTTTTTGTCTACCTCCCTAGCTCCTAGCTCCTATCCACTCTCCCCTGAATCTCTCACCTTGCCTGATAGCCCCCTGTCCATTGTGCCCTTTGACTAAGCACTCCTTCTCCCCTTGTTGGGGAAAGATCCAATATTTATACTCTGGAGTCTCAGCGAACCCACTAAGAGAGTCCACTGTGCCAAGGGAGCCACTCACAGCTGAGGTATGGTATGGCACCCCTTGCCAAAGCACTCCCTCTCCCCTTTTTGGGGAAGGATCCAGTATGTAGGCCTTGGAGTCTCAGAGACCCCTCTGAGAGAGTCCACTGCGTTAAGGGAGCCTCCTGCAACAGAGATAGGGAAGTGATACCACTTCCCCTGGGATCACAGTTTACTGGACTTTGGACGTTGCTTTGACTCGTCTACCAGTTTGTGTCCCCGTCGCTCTTCCCCTCCTCTATCCATGCGGTGTCCTTCACCCTCCCCTCCTCTTTCCCGCCTTCATTACCTGTCTACTTCCCCAGCTGCTTCCCCCCTCCCCTGAATCTTTCACCTTGCCTACTTTTCCCCTTATGCATTTGTGCTTATCGTTTATCTCGACCTTGCAATTAACTATGTTGCCATGCTCTAATAACTGTGTAGCCTTTGTAATGATGTAACCTGTAACTATGATCTGATGCTCCTGTAAAGCGCTCTGATACCTCCGGGTCTAGCCAGCGCTATATAAAACCTTTAACATAAATAAATAAATAAAGGTTCAGTTTGTGTTGGTCAGCAGGGCAGTTGCATGGAGACACCTAGAATGCTTGTCTGACTATAGCTCAAACAGGAGGTCAGCCAACTGACCCTTGGAGTCACTTCTTGAGAGCCTAGGTTTAAGGCAATCAGGTTCAATCTTCCTTTTTCAGACAGCTGGACAGTCCTTAGTCTGATTCTTCCACAGGTGCAGGAATGTTCTGATGAGATTCTCTGATGGTTCCACTTTTATCCCCAGTTCCAGCCTGTGGATGGGGGTGCCCCTTTGTCTAACTGTCCCCCTTTCCTGGGTTTGTCTCCAAAGTGCCTAAGGTAACTAAGGGCAGACATGCCTAAGTGTGCACTGCTTTTTTCCGTGGCAGGGCAGGTAGCCGTCAGGAGAGGGCTGGGCAATCCCTGAGGGACCCTTTCAATTTCAGGAAAGCCAATCACAATCCTGCAGGACATCTCACTTAGGAGAGCAACACCAAGCACCACACCCAAGACCCTTTTGTCTCCATGTTTTAAAGGAATACACAAAACATCACAGGAGAACCACTCATATCATGTGACCCAGGACACAAAAATGCCAACTTTCTAAATGTCAAAACACACAAGATGATGGACGGAATGTTGCACAATGGCAAAACATTCACCCCCATCCGGTCCTAGGATGCTTGATTCCGGTCCAGGAAAGACATGGCTTGGCAGTTCGGTCTGGACTGCTCCCATGAGGCACAGGGTCAAGACTGATTTGCATATGGCCATGTCTGAACTGGGGTGGCTTGGTGAGCAAAATAACGATGGATTAAACCCAGATCTGTGACTGGGGGTGAATGTTTAGCCATTGTGCAACATTCCGTCCATCATCTTGTGTGTTTAACTTTCTAAATGTGGCATTTTCAGAATAGTAACTTAAAACCAGACTTTACCATGAAAGAGGATTTTAAATTCCAATTCATTTAAGTGTAGACCGCATTCCTTCATCTGGTCCTGAACCGAAGTTATCACTTATTAATTGTAATAGGGTAACCCAGTATTAGTCTGTGGGAGAGATAGCCTTTCAACTGTGAAAAAATCCTTTAAGAGTTTTTCACTATTAGGGCATGTAGAAATGAATTCCTCATATTCCTCTTTTTAAATACCATGTACCCTGCCCCATGAGCCTTTACGCCGATCTTATGGATGACTTATAAGTATTGGAAATGAAAGTTTAGAAATGGCTAAACTTTTACTTGCCAGGTTACAATGGCAGGCTAAACTGCACTAGTCTGGAACAATTTTGTATTCTTTACCTATTTTTATGTTTTAGTATTTTCCATTCTATGTGTTTATTGTACAATTTACTCTGAGTTTCAGTCATTCGGGTCATGTTGGCCGCATTGGAATTTACATTTTCAAACTAATAAAATGTGTTTAAATAAAGCTGCAGTAGTCTGCAGTGGTAGGCCTGTGACATGTTTTTCAGTGCTACTCTAGTGGTTGGCACAGTCAGTGCAGCAGCCCACAACTAGCATTACATTTGCCAGCCCTGGGTACATGTAGTATCATATACTAAGGACTTACAAGTAAATTGAATAGACCAATCAGGTGTTTACTAATTTTACCATGTTTTTAAGGGAGAGCACAAGCGCTTTACTACTGATTAGCAGCGGTAAATTGCACAGAGACATAAAAGTCAATAAAAATGGGTTCAGAAGTAAGAGGCAAAAATCTGGGGTGACCCTGCAGAGAGGGCCAGGCTGGGCACTGTTGTTTCTCAGACGACTGAGCCTAAGCTGGCAAGAGGGTCACCACTGCCCATGGCAGCTCCAACGTTCAAATGACAATGCACGGTTTTCCCAGTCCTTGCAACCTTGGATGCATGCATAAACTATTGACTCTGTCTCTTTGTCCCTACTAGCTCAGCCCCAGAAAATCAATCTGTAAATGATAGACCTGAGAAAAATTGCTGATTCTCTGGCTAAGCCTTATTCAGCTGTGGCGTCTGATCTAAAAACCTTTCCCAGTTTGTTAGGCAGTCTCGCTGAGCAATTAAGGGTTGATCGAGTCTCACTGAGCAATTAAGGGTTGATCGTGTTATTAAAAAAATTCAGACTGTTGCCTACAATGCTGGAAAAGCCATGCAGTAAGGGGCCTTTGATGCTCAGCCCTTGCCTGTATTTATGCCATGGAAGAGAAACTGGCCAAATGCAGGGCAATACACGCACCCACGAAAATCACCTTGATAAAACACGCACCTCTGTCAGGGAAAGGGGGAGGACCAAAACGACCCATAAAGGCAAAACCCAGGTGCTCAATGGCAAAATGTTCACTGTCTCCTAAAACTGACTCCCAACTCGGTCCACCTTCCTGTACCCCACTAAAAAGTTCCAAATGTTCCCCAAAATGGACAGGCACAGGAATTTCCAAGACTGGATATTGGTGCATTTTGTTCTAAAAGCTAACTTACAACCCATAGCTCTTATCCAGCAGGTCTGCGATTGAGCCCTATGTGTACCATCTCTACTCTGGCCCACCATGTCTCTTCAGCAGCAACCTCTGACCTCCCAACGAGGCCGAGGGGTTCAAGCCAAAAAAGACCACAGACTATTTTTTACAGACTATTTTTTGACAACTGACTCTTTACCCTATATGCCAGTATGCTGCAGATGACCCCTCAAGACACCATCCCAAGACCTGCAAAGTTTCAAAAGCTAGGTAGTATTGCACCTTTGTATATCATCTGCTTAGCATGGGTGTGTCTGCATCCATGGACAGCGAGAAATTTGCTTAGTCAGATGGAGCCTATCTCAACATTTCTACAGCGTTTTCATAGGGACCTCTCACACCATACTTACACTGAACCAATCTGTAGTATTCCACATGCACTACGCAGCACACTCTTGCACAACACATTGTATCAACACATGACCACCAAGGTCGCCCAGATGTCAGCTAGGTCATGCATTTTCCGCTCATTGATACTCCAAGCCGTGGGCACAGACAGACTTTAACTATCACAAGAGACAGCCCATGAAAAAGCAAAATGTCTCATCCACCTGCACCAATGTAGGATTAGGTTCAAGATACAACCCAGTAGAGTAGAATCCCATAGAGTATTAGTAAACATTACCCGCTATGATTCCGACCCCACAGCATTACACCATTTCACAGAGCCTAGCAACATTCAAGTCAAGCTAAACAGGATGTGCAGGAGGGGCAGCATGCGGGAGGATACTGTTTGCCCCAGGATTCTTCAGAGAAGAGGTTCTTGGATGTAGCAAGACCACTGCACTAGTGCACAAAAATATCCGCTTCTGCCTCTGTCTGTGGTCTCTTGGTGGCCCTTAGCATACATGGGCAGTATTCTTTAATAATAAGTGGACCCCAGACATGGAGTTCCAATGCAGGGCCATTCACCTTGATGATGCAAGGGGAAAAGAGTCTAGAAGGGAAGGATTGAACGCTAGCATAGAAACCCTGTCAGGAAATCTGGGGCACTGAAATAGATGGGTACATGTGGCTAGAAGGGAAGGGGCAACCCCTAATTGTATGGAAACTTGTGTTTCAGAGGCAAAGGAATAATCCCACTCTGCAACACTGAAAATTGTGGAGCTAAACTGCACATACTAGATCTGCAATGGGGCACCTCCATCTTGACAGTGCGGTGAGTTTGCCTACACCCAGCTCATCCCCGGATTGTGCGGCCTCTGCACTCTTGTAACCATACACACCCTCAACCAGGTCATCCTTGGAGAAGATCTGTCTGAGTTGTACCAACATCTGCTACAGAAAAAAACAACTCTATTGTATCAGGTTAAAAAAAAAACCTGCTAATTACTTTGGCTGGGCTCAGTACAAGGACATTCAAGAAGAAACCTTTCTTCACATTGCAAAGAAAGGCGAACGCCTACTGGTTACAAACAACCAGGTGGGAGATGTTAAAAATTATCAATGATATTCAGCTCGGACTAAATCCTATCAAGAAAGAGCTGTCTTATGGTGATGCAACATTGGTATGTCTTGGACTAGATGACCGCAATGGAGGGTGGGGTGTGTGCCAAGATTGGTGCGTCCTGCTGTACTTTTTTCCTTGGAAATGACATGGATAACGGTACACTGGCCGTTGTCATTCATGCACTGCATTGTCTACAAGCTGACATGAAGAAGTAGCGAGGTGCCCCTGTGCAAGACCGGTTGTCAAAATTATTTTCCTGGTTGCCCCAATGGGTGACAAAAATGTGCCTGTCACTGCTTTCGATTTTCATTGTTGTACTGTTTTTGTGTGGTTTCCTGCATTTGGGGGTTTCCTGGTGTATAAATGCAGTTCACAAGTTAGTCAGAATGCAAGTAACTAGGGAATTAGTAACAGACACCACAGATACACATCGAACCTCAAACAATGTGATTGTCTTGAAGTATGGAGTAAATGATGTAGTTGAAAATTCAACTAGAGGGAGAATGTTTATATTGGAAAATACGATGTCAATATACACCATTTTATATGTACGCATACAAACGAACTCATGTCTCCGATTTTGAATTTACCCAATGTGACCTTCCAGTCAACCCTGAGTCAGAAATATGTGGTTAGGCAGACCCTACGACCTAGGACTGAAGCAACTGATTGACAGATCACAGGTGGGGCGACACGTAACCCTTAGAGAGAACGCACAAACAGGAAAAGACAGATCGATACCACAGATAGACAGCAACACCACAATTGTCTCAGGAGATTGGCCCAAGTAAAACACGTTTGGCCGGATGGGCGTGCATTCTCAAAAACACCATGAAGTCAGACGCCACATGAAGTTAGGAACACACAGCCAATCACAACACTGCATGCACAATACATGCAGTGATCAAGCTGGACATCATGTATCCACTGGACCTCAAGTATTTTCACGCAAGGACGAGGCCCACCTGCGCTTCCCATTAAACCCCTGATTTAAAGCTCTGTGACTAGGCCCAAACTTCTGTCATTAAAGGAATGCATAAATCATTTTATAATGTTTCATGTAAAGTATAAAATAACGGCAGAAACCAGTGTGCTTTGAGACAGTCGTCAGACCCAGACTGTTGCCTGATCTCCTGGCCACTGCTTTTAATTAAACAACTGTTCCTGCTTTGCCAAACGCCTCTTGTCTTTCATTTTTTCAAAGGTAAATTAATATTCGAGCAACATGTCCTAATGGCAGAAACTCGTGTGGTACCTAATTTCCCTTCTTCCGAATGAGAGGCACCTTTAAGTTTTTTAGTTAAATGGGCACTCATTCACACAAAGAAATTATTGTCGACTTTAAGGTAGGCTAGAGAAAAAAAAATAGCATTATGTTGTAGATAGGTTGATCCCAAAAAGAACTTAGGGCCTCATTTATGAGGCCTTCTGTCCGTTTTGCGCATCTGATGCGTCACTTTTTGTGACGCATCGGCGGTGTAAAACATGCCCTCTGTTGCGCACCATTTACAAAGTGACGCATCTAAGCAGATGCGTCACTTTGTAAACCCCTGCGCTACATTATACCTGCGTCAGGTATAATGTATGCAGAGGGGGCGTTCACCCGCAAAAAGCCTCGTAATAGTGATGCAGTGAAATCTATGAGATTTCACTGCGTCACTTTTAGGACGCTGTTGCGTCAAAATCTTGCACCTGCCTCACAGCAGGCGTAAGACTGACGCAAGCCCTTTCACATGGGGCTTTCCCCATGTGAAAGGAAGCATTGCTGGAGTTGCATCACTTTTGTGACACACTCCAGCAATGCGTCACTTTTGCGCCTACAGATATGTCAGAAATACTGACGTATCTGTAACTCCTTGCGACGTGATGCGTCATATTATAAATATGACGCATCAATCATGTCGCAGGGAGAGCGCAGTGAAAAGTGATGCATCGCTGTTTTCACGCAGTGATGCGTCACTTTTCATAAATGAGGCCCTACCTTTTACAGTCTCCACCCCAAATTACACTGCATATTTTTCTCAAAAGAGAAACTGCCACAGAAATGAAGACCACAAATGACAGAACAAGAAAAAAGAACATTTCAGTAATTTTCAGTCAGTTGGATGGCAATTGTAAGCAAGCTCCGCCTTTAAATTTTAAAGACATTCTTCAAAATATAAATCGATAATACACACGCGATTTAGTTGGTCTCGGGACATGTTTACGCTTTTTTTTGTTTGCATTTAATGTGGCAAAGTTCAGATGTCAAGCCCATCTGCAGATATGATAAATTAGGCAGGGGTCAAAGGCTGCCGGGTTCAGGCCATTGTGTACCAAGCCATGTGTGGCTCGTTCATGCTGAAGTGATGCACTCTGGGAATTACTACCAAACCCTGTCCTGCAACATCTGCTCTCCCTAAGTGAGTTAGTGCACGTCAGACATCTTTATGTCAGAATATTGTGGTGATGGATGCAGTCTTCAGAAAATGCTGCATAAAAATCTGGTGTGCTGCTCTGGCCATTAAGTGAAATTACTATTTAAATTAATGGCGCTGTCACAGTTTATCTGTGCAAAGAATGAACGCTGATTAGGGTATTAAGTAATTAGCAATTTATCACGCTGAAACAAGGTTGATAATAATTAAAGAAGTAATGGTTTACCAAAGAAACTAGAAAAGGAGTCACTTCTTGTTATGGAGGGAAATCTAGGCAGAAACATTTAATCCAGTGAAACAAAGATGCGGTTTTATGTGAAAGGTAGCATTTTGCAGCACTGGAAGAAACACTCATTATCAGAATTCGAGTGTGCCTGTCAGACGTCCCTCTGCTTAGGATGTGTGAATTAGGTCACCGTGTTCATTCGATTAAATACTATAAATATGCAGGGCATGCTGCAGTGTTGAATCAAAATATACATATATTCTTACGGTGAGACAATTGGACCGTGCGTTCAGAATACTGCTTAAAAGAAACGCCGGCATCTCTTGTTGTGATGAGTGGCTGCGGATAAGAGGTTGTTGATATCTTAGAGCCTGCTCAGATCTGGGAATTGTCAAGAAAAATTACCACACTTTGAAAGTCGAACCTAGAGAAGCAACGAGGACGTGTATGGGTCTACCAGTAAGTGTGACTGGTTGCCATTAATTAATTGGGGGTAGAAAAAGGCCGCAGCACATAAAACAAGCACTGGCAAATCCACCCATTGGCTTTGCCAATGTTTTTTCCTGGCTACAAAGATGCCACCATGGATGTCATTTAAGGGTCACCAGCGGTCAAAGCTTGCTCCTTGTGATGCCTGGCTTGCACCTTGTAGTGCCTGGCACTGCCTTTGCTTCCCCTTGCCTCAGAGGTGGCAAAATCAGTGCCTGGAACATATGAGCAGCTTAGGACGTCGGTTGAGGCTCCACTCTCCTTGTTTTCTGTCAATTTGTTATTACACTAATAGTGACTAATAATACATTATTCACTATTAGCGGACAAGGGCCAGCGCCTAGATACCTGTAAAGCCATGAGTGCAGCCATAGGCGTGCCATTTGCACTCATGGAAGAGAACTTTGCCAAGCAGGCACCTTGTTCGTTTCAGGTTCTCTGCAAACTATTTTGTTTTCCAAGAACATCAGAAAATGTAAATTTGTTATTGAAAAAACAAAAAAATGTCTGATGAGAATGGGGTTTTAGCTTTGTGCCCGAGTGCACATAAAAAGCCGGCAGATGCGCGAACACGCCGCTGGCGCACTGAAGGCGTGCCTAAGGCAAACCAGTCTGTGCCCGTCCGCGCCCAGAGGTTGCCAGGGGCCAGGAACTCTGCTCGATTTGCTTCTGCCCCCTTGTGCTACACCCCTATGGAGCTTAGAAATGTGTATATTACTACCCCGCATGACTCCTGCAAAGTTTTTGACCCTGTGTGGGATATTCTCTGCTGTGGTAAGTGTGGATTTACCTTTCAGACTCTAGCAGAACCTAACTTCTTGGGGTAAAAGATATCACATGCCTCACAGGTAGCAGAGTTCGATTCTGTCACCTTTTGTTCGTTAGTTAAACATAAATTCGAGCTTTATGACTTCTTGATGGACTACTTGCCAGATGCCATCTTTCTATCTGAAACAGGGCTGTTTGAAGACTCAGCCCCTGATGCTCTTATGGCCGTTCCTCTGGGATATGCCATTGTTAGGCTTGATAGGTCTCAGCACAGGGCAGGTGGGATTGCAATTATTTCTAAACAGTTGTTCAGCTGCACTTTTCTAGAGATGGAAATTGCAAGTAGTGAGGCTGTGTTCTCCTCTCTCTCTTACACCGTCAAGCAATCGCACTTTAGCAGGATTCTTAATATACCGCCCTCCGAGTGGGCCTTAAACTTCATTGCTTCTTCAGCTGACATCCTTCCGGCCTATGTCCTTACATATTTGAAGTTTTCAGTGGTGGGAGATCTTAACTTTCATGTCGAGGAAGCTGAATGCCAGGCAGCAGCCGCTCTTGTAGCTGATCTTGAAGCGCTCCAACTAATACAACTCGTTTGTGTCCCCACTCATAGCATGGGTCATATTTTGGACCCCATCTTTTCCACCTTAACAATTTTGGTGGTAGATCCTGCATACCTCATTTATGGTCGGATCACTTTGTTGTACGTTTTTAGATTCTGACCTACATAGCACTGCCTTTTTCTATCTCTGGTCAGAAAACCCAGTCTCGGAAATGGACTAAGATGACCTCCACTGCTTTTACTCAAGCTTTGGAGGAGATACGCCATATTCTGGAGTGCTGCGTTGATACAGTTAACTCCCAAGTGGTAGAGTAGATTATGGGTGCACTGGATCAAATTGCACCAGTAGTTGATCATACAATTAGAAGACTGAGGCCTTCAGCGGAATGGTTCAATGAGGCGCTATCTGTCTGGAATAAAAAGTGCAAGTGTCTAGAACGCATCTGGTGTAAAACCTCCGACCTCACTAAGAAGGCCAATTATCACGCAGCCATGAAGGATTACCATAGACATATCAGGACTTTGAGACCCGGCTTTTATGCAAGTCAAATAGAAATGGCACAGAACTCCTCCCGGTGACTCTTCTCATTATAAAATCTCTCTCTGCTATCTGAGGACCGTTGCAAAGCCTTGGTGCAATATTTCTGTGACAAGGACTCTTCCATCAATGCAACCTTTCCTGAGGCTGTCAGAAATGCTCCCGCTTAGAAATGGGATCTCTAGTTGGCAGAGGTAGGTACATTTGTCCAAGTAGGGACCCTTCTTCCTAGTCAGGGTAAGGGGGATAAACTTCTAAAATAATGCATTTGTGCACACATACAGTAATACAGTATAAACACTACAAATGGACACCACACCACTTTAGACAAAAATAAGTAATCTTTATCTAAACCAAACTAGACCAAAACTACAAAAAATCCACAATACAATACTCAAAATATGACTTGTAAAAGGTAAAAACAGTTCTATCCATAGAAAGTGATGGATGCAACACTTTCAACACAAAGTACCGTGGATGCGTCAAAACTACAAGCAAAAATGGGTGCAGGGAAGGTGATGCGCCGGTTCCTTACTGCTGCACAGGGGAGATGATGAGTCTGTTCCTTACCGGAGAGGAAGTGAAGAGTCGGTTTCTTACTGCATCCCCCAACGATGCAACAGACTTAGCACCTCGATACGATGTGTGTCGATGCAGGACGATTCGATGTATAAAGATCCGGGATAGTCGGGGTGGTGGCAAATAGGTGCAGTGACGATTGCAGCATCATCCCCTTAATGCGCCGGTTCTTCGGCAGCGGCAATGTGTCGGAAATTCTTCTCACACCGCTGCGGTCGGAATCCAGGAGTGCGTCGATTTTCACAGTTCTTTAGTCTTTAGCTGTTCCCAGCCTCAGAAACAACCTCCAGATGCCCAGAACACTGGCAGGCACCTCTTGGCAGGTCAGAACTCCCAACAGTGGAGGTCAAGGAGGACTGGGGGTGAAGTCTTTGTGTCCCTGACACTTCAGAACAGGAGGCTAGCTCTACTTCAAGCCATTGGAGAACTTCCTCAAGCAGGGGATACAGCACACAGCAAAGTCCTTGTCCTTTCCTTGGCAGAAACAGCCACTGCAGGCCAACCCCAGACAGCACACAGCAAAGGGGCAGTACTTTTCCTTCAGTTTCTCCGTCTCTTCTCCTTGGCAAATGTTCCTCTTGAATTCCAGAAATGATCTAAAGTTCTGGGGTCTGGTCCCAATATTTATACAGCAATTATCTTTGTTCTCTGGTGGGAGAGCCCTGTGCTCAGTTAAAACCAGTTCTGTCCTCTCTGGTCCATCTTCCCGGCAGGAGGTGGAGGCAGCATTTTGTAAGACAGACAGGCCCATTAAGGTGATAAGAAATCTCCTAACCCTACTCGAAATGCAGCCCAGTTCTATTCAGCCCAGCCAAGACTCATCCAGGAAAGGCAGGGCACAATCAACCCCCCCAGTGGCTGTCTACAGTGAATGCACATCCCCAACCCCTGTCACTCCTAAACCAGACACTCAATACAGTACATAGTAGAGGCACATAGGATGGCTAAGCAAGTAAATACCCACTTTCTAAAAGTAGTATTTTCAAACACAGAATGTAGAAATCATCCTTACTAAAAGATGCATCTTTATATTCTGAGTTCAGGCATACTAAACTTTACCTTCCAATCTTGTCCCAATGGAAAGTTATATTTAAAATATGTTATAAACAAACTCCAATTCTATCCTATGGGACAGATAGCCTTTCAATAGTGAAAAACGAAATTCACTGTAGTTCACTTTCAGGACATGTTACACACATCACGACATGTCCTCCCATTCACAGGCACTACACCCTGCCCACAGGGCTATCTTGGGCCTACCTTAGGGTTGACTCACTTGCCAGAAAAGAGAAGGTTAGGGCCTGGCAAGTGGGTACACTTGCCAGCTCATCATGGCAGTAGAGACTGCACGCAGACACTGCAGTGGCAGGTCTGAGACCCCTTTGAAAGGCTGCTTGTGTGGGTGGTCCAATCAGTGTCGCAGGCCCACTAGCAGCACTCAACTTACAGGCCCTGGGCACACACAGTGCACGGTACTAGGGACTTAGTAGTAAGTCAAACAAGCCAATCATGGAAACACCAATCCTTATACACAGTTTACAGAGGAAGCACTTGCACTCTGGCACTAACAAGCCGTGGCAAAGTGCTCAAAGCATCTAGACCAGCAAAAACTAAATTCACACAGGAAAAATACCGGAGGCAGAGGCAAAAATACAGGGGAAAACCATGCCAAAGATGCCAGGTCTAACACTACCCATCTGAAAGTCTGGTCGAATCTTTAGTGGATAGTGATGCACTCTTGTGTCTCAAATCTGCTACAATGGAGGAAGTTCTTCTGATATTGACATGTGTGAAATCAGGGGCCCCTTCCAACCCCGCTTCTCCCGCCATTCTGGAGCAAAGTTTGACAATCATAGCTCCGGTGCTATGCAATCTTCTTAACAGCTCTTTCAAGGAGGGTCAGGTCCCTCAATCGTGGAAACATGTCATCATAGTCTCTCTGCTAAAGAAGCCACTACTTGACCCCACCAAGTCGGAGAACTTTAGGCCCATCTCATTGCCCCCCCCCTTTGTTTCTAATGTGAAGGAAAAATACATCAACCAACAGCTCTCCTTTATTGAAGCAAGGGATCTTCTTCATAAGACCCAGCTTGGGTTTCGACCCCAATATAGGGGCCAATTAGGATGGCAGTTAATTTGCATCCCCCGGGCCGGCGGAAGCCACCGCCGGCCTGGAGGATGCGGATTAACCGCCGCGGCCACAGACAACACCCACCGCCAGATTAGGATGGCGGTGGGATTGCGGTGGGACCAGCGGTGGACGGCTGGTCCATCCGCCGCTGATCCGCGGGGTGGGGAGGGCTATTTGGTGAAGGTGTCTGCAAGACACCGTCATCCAAATTAGGATGTGCACGGACACGTGCTTTTCCGCGGCGGCTTTTCCGCCGTGGAAAAGCATGTGGACTTTGGCATTTGGGGGCCCGTCGCGGGCCCCCAGGGTGTCGGGGGGTGTGGGGTGCACATGGGGGTACCTATGGTACCCCCCAACATTTACATGCACAAAGCGGCAGGCACCGCGCGGTGCCTGCGGCTTTGTGCATGTAAATGTAATACATGCAGTTTTAACATTGCGGCGGGTGCTGCTTAAAGCAGCACCCGCCGCAATGTTAAACATACAGGATGTGACCGCCAGGGTGGCGGTCACATCCTAATTTGCACGGAGGGACCGCCGCTGCCCCGGCAGACGGTCCCTCCATCTCTGGGGTGGCGGACGGACGCAGGTCCGTCCGCCACCCTAATCAGCCCCTCAGTACAAAGAAAGCACTACTGCTTGCTTCTGAATCCATCCGTCAAGTTGTAGACAGAGGAGACAGTACACAGCACTGCTCTTGCTGGACCTCAGCACAGCCTTTGACACCAGGTCCTATAGCCGTCTTCGTGAATGGATGTGGTGCGGTGGAATTGGTGGCAAGGCGCTGCTGTGGCTGGCCTCCTTCTTACAGAACAGCACCTTTCAGGTGGCACTGAAACTATTTTCTTCAAAGGTTCTCTCACTGCAGCATGGGATGCACCAGGGCTCTTCTCTAAACCCGACGTCATTCAATCTGTATATGAGCCCCCTGGCTGATATCATTGAGCGTCACAGCTTTAACATTGTGTCATAAGCAGATGATATGCAGATGATAATTAATCTTTCTCGGGATATGGCCAATACTGCGTTTCTACTTAGATCTTGCCTGATGGAGGTGGCTGAGTGGATGAGCCTAGGCTGTCTCAAGCTAAATGCTGGCAAGACTGAAGTCCTCATCGTTGGCAAGCTGCCTTCAATGTGGTCATCGGTCTGGTGACCTGATTCCCTTGGCTCTCTACCTGTGCCCAAATCAAAAATTTTAAATCTAGGTATCTGGTTTGACTCAACATTATCACTTGGCAGCCAAATCAATAGCCTAGCTGAACAATGCTTCTGGATCCTTAAAACCTTGAAAATGTCTTGTTTTTTTGCCAGTGGCAGCCAGGAAGACAGTGGTCCAGTCACTGATCATGCCCAGACTAGATTATTTCAATGTTCTTTATCTGGGGGCTCTCAGTCACGATTTAAGAGATTTCAATGCGTGCAGAATGTAGCAGCACGACTGCTGCTAAACCTGCCCATAGGCTCCCCTACAGCCCCGGCTCTTGCAAATTTGTACTGGCTTCCCTTGAAAGAAAGGGTATCCTTCAAAGCCATGTGCTACTGTCATAGAATTCTCAATAGCAAAGGCCCTAGGTATCTGCATTCTTTAGTTATGCCTTATACCCCAAGGAGAGAATGCAGATCTGCTGGGGCCTCATTGGCCTGTATCCCCATCAATAAAAGAGCTTGCATTGGACGATGACGCTTTGGCTTTCTGGCTGGCAAGAAGTGGAACTCTCTTCCTCTCTCGCTTAGGCAGGAAAAAACAGTGCCATCTTTCCGAAAGAAGCTAAAAACCTGGCATTTTAGATCTGTAAAATACCTTAGGATTCATCTGATCTGGTCTTTGGGAGTAAAACCGTAGCACTGGGACGCTTCAGCCGAAGTAACAACACGTTTTATAAGTCACTTTATTATTATTAATATTATTTTGTGCGCTGGAGGCAGTAACTGATTTTCTGCCAAGGACCACCATGCTTTGAATGTCAATCACAGGGTGGGACGACCATCAATTTGACCTGCAGGGCCATCATGTTAAAGGGTCCAACATAGGATCCAGCCGAGGCTTTGCCACTGAAAATCCTGCCATTCCCCACCTTTATCTTGGACTTGGACTTGGTCTTGGACTTGGGACAGTGAGTGCAGTGGGCAGGGCATCTGTCAAGCTTTGAATGGTCACCTATGCCAAAAAGTCAAACACATAAAAACCAATCTAGTCTGTGAGGTACAGTGGTTAGCAAACATGATGCGTGATCATAGGTATGCAATACTGTTTTTTTTTTTTTAAACAATTTTCTCCCAAATATGATTATACAAAACAAATTAATAATGACCAGTCATACCAGCTATACCTTTCTGCAACTGGAATTTCACTAAAAAACGCTGTGCCAACCATACAAAAGTCATTTACACCCAGGGAGGGATCAAATCTGACATAATCTGCAATCTCTGCTGTGAAGGTGCAGTATAGCTGGAAGCGTCACGTGGTATCTTAACGTTATAGGTGATTCTCATTAGATGAGATTTATCCTCTGTGAAGGCTCCTTGACTGCTGAATGGGGTCTGTGGTCTTCTGTGAAGCTTGTGCTGGCTGTGATGGCTAATAAAGCTGAGCATTGCCTAAAACCTATGTACATACAAAGCACCTAGCTTTAGAGGGCTCCTCCCTTTGGGGTAGATGTATCAAAATTCCATTTTGCGATTTCTTAATAGCGATTTTTAAGGAATCGCTATTTAGAATTCGCAAAATGGAATGTATGTAAAAAATCGCTATTTTTTAGCGATTTCTTAGTCTTCCTTATTTGCGAATTCGCAGTTTGCGAATTCGCAAATAAGGAATAATTTCCCATGCATTCCTATGGGCCAGGAGGCCCATAGGAATGATTGCGAAATATTTCTCAATTTGCGAATCGCATTTTGCAAATTCGCAAATTGAGAATAATTTCAAGGGTGCAGGGGTGTCTCAAAGACACCCTGCTGCACCCCTAAAATTTACATGTGTGTGCATATGGCGCACATACATGCCCTATGGGCATGTATCTGCATCACATGCCACATTCACAAATGCCAAATAGGGCATTTTTAAATGAAATTGCAAATTACCAACTACAAGTTGGTGGTAATTTGCGATTTCTTAACCAAAATTCGCAATTTCAGAACCCCACATACATCACATTTAAGGAATCGCAAAATTTGCGATTCCTTAAATGCTGAAGAAAAATAAGGAATTGCAAATTATTGTGATTCCTTATTTTGCGATTTTTTAATACATTCCCAGAAATGCAAAAAAGCCTTTTGCGATTTGCAAAGGCCGAAATTCGGCCTTTGCGAATCGCAAAAGGCTTGATACATCTACCCCTATATCTCTTCTTGCGGTACTTTCTTGCCTAGTGGATTTTATCACAGCCAGTGGCGTGACAAAGGCCCCCGCAGCTCCCCCAACCCCCTCCCCACCGCGGCACAGAGGTCCCCCGAGCACCAGGGGCCCCTCAGCACAGTACCCTGGCCTGAGAGCTCTTGATTGAGTGAGTGAGTGGGGGGGTTCAAGTTGCGTTATGCCACTGGTCGCAGCCTATGCCCCTGTCATGCCCAGAATGTAGAGTTTTCTTCTGCTGATTCTTAATGCCAGGCCAGGTGTCTTGCAGTTCTGACACATTTTGCCCTTCGGGCCCCTCTGCCATTATTTGTTTCTCGGTTTGTCAGTATTATTGTAGCTGTTGCGCCTGCTCTGCATTTGCGGAGAATATCCGGACGCTCCCCGGAGTAGTCTGTAACACTTTAAAAATAAATATGATGATGCGGTGTCATTTCCCCGCTTCCTAGAGAACCCAACTAATTGTAGCATTAAAAAGTGATTATATTCACATGATCGTTTTCATTATGGCGGCTCGTGCCTTCCTTTAATAAAGCCGCGCGCGCGGCGTCCTCTGTTGAGGGAATAGGCCGCGTGCTCCAGCACATGGCGCGCCATCAGTTCTGATTTTCCAGGAGGGAAGGCGCCGTCCTTAGTATGTCAGCCCACTAAATCCCCACGTTTCCACTCACTTTGCTCCTATTATATTAAAGCTGTCATTCAATAAAACATATTGCAAATCCTATTTCATATCGCAAAACCCTAAAGCCTGACTGGAATTGAGCATGGCAGGAAATTCCTCTTACATTTTATTTTTCAGCATGAGTGTATTACAAGGCGCCGGGTACTCTATTTCTGACCCGTGGTTGGATTTACACCCCCAACACAATTAAAAATGTTTTAATAATGTCGAATTTATATGTCTGAGGCAGTAGGCAGAGCTGAGCACATCACATTAAGACGGAGAAAAGTGTTTTTTGACAAACCGCGTATTTATTCTAATTTAAATGTTTATTTTCAGTAGTTGTGATATGAAAATATTGGGGCCAATTCTCAAAAGCATTTATGAGTATGGGAAATATTATAATATGATGTACTGTATTGTATCAACAACCTCTCAATAGTGACGTTTTAGATGTTTTGGGGAAAATTCACAAAGACTACTATTTAGATTATATTGTATTTAATTCATGCACGTACAATAAACGTATGTGCTGTACAGTAATGGTCATATATGATACAGAACAGCAGCATAACAATAAAAAGGAGATGGACCAAGGTAAGAGCAGGATCAGGACGGTGGTGGATTATTGCTTATTTTTTTTATTTCTAGCGAAAAGGTTTCTAGGAAAATTGTGAGCCTGACACATCTGGAAGGGGCCTTCACTGAATTTCCAGCATCAGTGGAGACTTCCCACTGGTATGTACTGATCCCACTACAGGATAGGTTTATCCTAGATGTAGGTGGTTGACGGAGTTTAAGGACATTTCTGGTTTGTGAGGAGAGTGACTTTAGGTTTGTCAAATAATAGGTTGGTACTAAATTGTTTTTTAATATCAAAAGCCCAAAGGCAAAAAAGTTAAATAACTCTGAAGAGAGTAGAAAGAGTACATGTTAGTGATTTTCTGCAATAGATTTTGCTTGGCCTGGAACACTTGAGAGTGCCCACATTACAGCAAAAACAAACTTTCAGCTTGTTGTAGGAACGATGCTTCATTTAATCAGGGTCAGCACGCCACTAGGAGCAAAGTCTAACACTCCTCCACTGCCTTGGGAACCTACTGTACCTCCCAGTGTCCCACCAGCAGTGACAAGTACACATGATGAGAGCAGCGTCATTTAGAATTGAAGCATTAGTCCTATCACCTTTTGTGTGTTTGATTTATTTCTGTAAGTGGCCATGGGTATGTCCAGATGTGGACCTCTTGCACACTGTGCCACTAGAAGCAAGCTACACCCGAATGAAGAGGCGCAATAAAGTCAAAAGCAGTCTTGGATTGAATGAATGAAAATGCTATAAAGTGCAAATGCCCATAGGTGTTTTGGCGCTAGGGAAACAGTGAAAACACTAGACTCTACTGTAATAAGTCTGGGGTGTATTGTAACATATGTTGGAAACTAGAGTTTTGAAAAGAGCCAGGTTTTAAGTGGTTTCTGAAAAAGATTTAGGCTGTTTGGGTGTTTAGATGCAGAGGTAGATTATTAGATTATTCCATAGTTTCAGAGTGGAGATGATAAAACTCTCCCCCACTTTAGGTACCACCAAATTGTATGTAAAGATGGAGCGAAGTGTTTCTGTGGGGACATACCACTAGAAGCCATGCGTTAGGTATTTCATGCCACAATCATGAAGGGCCTTAGGGGCAATACATAGGGCCTTTTGAAAACAATGAACTTGTTTGCTGGTAGCAAATGTAGTTTAGGTAATGCAGCTGAAATAGACTGAAACTTCGGTATCCCTAAGAGAAGATTTGCAGCAGCATTCTGAAGCATTTGGAGTTTATTCAACAATCTCTGTTGAATATTAACATAGAGAGCATTACAATAATCAATTATTGATACGGCTACTACCACTTTTCTGGCAGTCAAGAGGAATACAATGAAATAGTTTCTTAAATATTCTCAAGATAGAGAAACATGTTGAAGAAACATGATGGATTAGGTCAGAGAAAGCCATCTTATGATCAAAAATTGCTCTAAGATTTTTGACATTTTAAGAGGGGGAATGGAAGAGTTCCAGAATCCTAAGGCCACCAGCCTGGGAACCTAAAAGGTGTATCATTCCCAAACAATATAACCTCGGTTTTACCTGATTTAAGTTTGAGGCGGTTCTTTTTCATCCAACTTCCAACATATGGTTGTGAAACCTACTAGAAACCTGAGAGTAATCACTTGTAATGGTAAGCACAATCTGGGTGACATCTGCATAAAATACCAAGGAAAACCCTAAGGAGGGGATTAATCTGGCCATAGGTGTGACGTAAACATTGACAAGTGTAGGGCTTAATGATGAGCCCTGGGGAACTCCACATTCTCAGGATTGCTTGTTTTCTGTGTCAGAGAGGACTTGGCTTGCAGTGTGTTGGACTGTTCCTACTGGAGCAGGTCCAAGACTGATTTGCAAGTTGCTGGATCTAATCTGAGGTGGTATGGTGGACAAAACAATACTGGGTATTTATTTATTTATTTATAAAGTTTTATATAGCGCGAACAAGATCCCGAAGGATATCAGAGAGCTTTACAGTAAATTGGTAGAGAGGACAAAGTGAAATTAACATTGTAATTGAGAAAATGTGAAAAAAGCAAAAAAACAATGCTAAACAGTAAACAATGGTACAATTATAAGGTATAATATTATGCAGAGGATGCAATCCGTGACTGTTAGTTGTTCCATGGAGCTAGGAACAAAGAGATAGACACCTTATAGGTGCCTCATCCCCTTATGACAAGAATCTGCTCATTAAGAATCTTTTGGCTTCCAATTTGAAGGCTGTCATCGAGGAGCAACATAGAGCAATGGCCATTGGTTAGACTTTTTGCAAGCATTCTTTCCATGGCCTTTTATCTTTGATGTTTCACAGTTAGTGATCAAGGATATTTCCAGACTTATGTTTCCTTGCTCACTGTGCCACTAGAACCAAGCTACACCTAACTGACAAGGTTAAATCTGGTCAAAACCGGTCTTGGTTTGTTTGTGTTCCGGTTCAGAGAGGGCCTGGTTTGGCAGTTCAGGCTGGACTGTTCCTATTAGAACTGGTCCAAGACTAATTTGCCTATTTCTGGGCCTTATCTGAGGTGGGCTAGTAGGCAAAAGAATGATGCTATCCCACACGATTGCCAGTGGTTAGACTTATTGCAAACATTCCCCCATCACTTCTGTGTGTATACCCTGCTTCCAATTCACATCTTTTTTCTGTAAGGCTCTCTACATCCTTCATTTTGTGAACTACTGTTCCCCAGGAGATACACAACTGATTCCTTTGTCTGTGCAGTCACTCTCTCTCTCCCATACACACACAAAGTCTTCCCCACAGCACAAACATGAATGCACCTCAAAGCCACGTATGGATGGAGCCAAGAACTTAGGTAAAGAGACCACCATCACTCCTCTTTAGCAGGAGAGTTCATAGGGCCACATTCCGTATGTAGGTAATAAGCAAAAGGGTGCTCTCAATCAATCAATCAGTGTTCTTGTAAGGCTCGACTACTCACCTGTAAGGGTCTCAAGGCGCTGGGGGCCGAGGGGGGATCTGCTGTACAAGGTCATGAGGTCCTTCCTGAATTGAGCCAGAGATGGAGATTGCCTGAGCTGCAGAGGTAGGGAGTGCCAGCTCTTTGCGGAGAGGTAGGAGAAGGATCTTCCTCCAGCAGTGGTAAAGCCAATCCATGGGATAGTGGCAAGGGCCTAATGGGCGGAGCAGGGATGTCTGATGGGAGTGTGAAAGGTGAGGCAGTGGTTGAGGTATGCAGGTCTGGCATTGTGGAGGGCTTTGTGGGTGTGTCTGAAGAGTTTGTTGGCGATCCTTTTCTTGACTGGGAACCACTGAAGGTCTCTCAGGTGGCCGGTGATGTGGCTGCGGTGGGGATGTTCAGGATGAGTCTGGCAGAGGTGTTTTGGATGTTTTGCAGCTTCTTTTGGAGTTTTTGCATGGTGCTGAAGTAGTTTGTGTTGCCGTAATCTAGTCTACTGCTGAGGAGTGTGTGGGTGACTGTTTTCCTGGACTCACTGGGGACCCACTTGAAGATTTTCCAGAGAAGGCACAGGCATGTGGAAGCAAGAGGATGAGACGGCTTTGATGTGATGGTTCATTGAGAGCGAGGAGTCCAGGAGGATGTTTTGTGCGTGGCCTGTGGGTATGTAGGGGTTCTAAGCGCTGCAGTTCATCGGGTGGAGGAGGTGGGGTCCAGGATGAGGACTTAAGTCTTGTCTGAGTTGAGCTTGACAATGAAAAGGTGGCCAGTTAACAAGACGTTAACTAGGACTTAGATGCGCACAACGTAATTAAATTTACAATGATATCACAATTTATAACTGATTAATTTATGCAATTTATTCATGTGAGGTCACACTGTTTTTCAAAACGTTCTATGAATTACGAATTCTTTTTTTCAAGAAATATACATATACAGTAACACATTTTTCAAAAACTGGTTACATATACAGAAAATAAATCAAGTATAACCAAGGTTGCCAATAGCCCAATGCATTTCGGGACACTTGAAAAGTCCCTTTGACAGAGGCAACACTGCAAAGTAAAAATAACATACAAGCACATCAGTTATGATCCAATGTATGATAACATCTACAATAAGTTCAAATAAAATTTCAACTCAAAGGGAAAGTCCTTCACCGAAAGCCACCACCTGTGTACTGTGTTTAAAAATAAAAGTATAAATCTCAACACAAAACTCAAACCACTGATTGAGGGCCACTCCCTCTCGTTGCTCCTTCAATCCGTTAATCACGTACGAACAGTCTGTATTTCCTTTTCCTACAGAAATGTATATGGGCTTATAGCTCAACAGTCTAACCTATTACCACAGCCGTAACGATAGCACACTGAAAACTCGTACCTTATGTATATTACACCAAGCCACCGTTTGGCAGTTACACCGCTGAGTTTTCGTGAGTAATCTGTGTGTTTAAGGAAATCACACTGTAAGTTCTGGTCACAAGTCAAGCTTTTCAGGATCACTATTGAAATATGCCGCGCTTACCTATTTAAACCGAAACTAAGCGTCCTTTTAAAAATCTCCTTTCTCCGTCTCAATCGTAATGCCGTGACCTGCCAAAGATTTAAACAACCAGTAACTACCAGTTTTTATTCACAGCCTTTCTTCTTAACCAAGAAATAATAATAATAATAACTTCCCCAACGCTCACCTCCGGAATACTTCGCTTAATCCTCACTCGACGCCCACTCTCCTTCTCCTACGCGGTAGGTGAACAATTAACACGATGCCGAGCCTATTTCACTTCCTGCTTATACTGAACTCATGAGCCTCCCTATTGGCTACTGCTACGTTTTTCTAGCCAATCAAATCTCGGATTTCTAAAACCTACAAATACGGTTGTTTAAATCTTTGGCATGTCACAGCATTACGATTGAGACGGAGAAAGGAGATTAGTTTCGGTTTAAATAGGTAAGCGCGGCATATTTCAATAGTGATCCTGAAAAGCTTGACTTGTGACCAGAACTTACAGTGTGATTTCCTTAACCCCTTCCATGCTCAGTACACTGCTCGTGTGCTCATGACGAGCTGAGCTCGTCATGAACAAAGGGATTCAAAGATCTTCAGCACCAGGGATGAATTGCTGTAGCATTCAAGGTGTTAAACACACAGATTACTCACGAAAACTCAGCGGTGTAACTGCCAAATGATGGCTTGGTGTAATATACATAAGGTACGAGTTTTCAGTGTGTTATCGTTACGGCTGTTGATAATAGTTAGACTGTTGAGCTATAAGCCCATATACATTTTTGTAGGAAAAGGAAATACAGATTGTTCGTACGTGATTAACGGATTGAAGGAGCAACAAGAGGGAGTGGCCCTCAATCAGTGGTGTGAGTTTTGTGTTGAGATTTATACTTTTATTTTTAAACACAGTACACGGGTGGTGGCTTTCGGTGAAGGACTTTCCCTTTGAGTTGAAATGTTATTTGAACTTATTGTAGATGTTATCATTCATTGGATCATAACTGATGTGCTTGTATGTTATTTTTACTTTGCAGTGTTGCCCCTGACAAAGGGACTTTTCAAGTGTCCTAAAATGCATTGGGCTATTGACAACCTTGGTTATACTTGATTTATTTTCTGTATATGTAACAAGTTTTTGAAAAATGTGTTACTGTATATGTATATTTCTTGAAAAAAAGAAAAAAAGAATTTGTAATTCATAGAACGTTTTGAAAAACAGTGTGAACTCACATGAATAAATTGCATAAATGAATCAGTTATAAATTGTGATATCATTATAAATGTAATTACGTTGTGCGCATCTAAGTCCTAGTTAACGTCTTGTTAACTGGCCACCTTTTCATTGTTAATACTTGTGTATTAGGGTATACTCAATTAGGTGCATCACACAGATCATTAGAAATAGAATAACATTGGTTTAGTCCTTGAAAAAATTGGAGTGCTCAGAACACACCAATCTAGTTCTGAGTTGAGCTTTAGGCAGCTGTTCTTCATCCAGGAGTCTACTGCCTTTACTCCCCTGTGGAAGTTGTTCTTGGCAGCTGTGGGTTCGTCGGTGAGGGTGAGAATCAGCTGAGTGTCTTTGATGTAGGAGACAATGTTGAGATGAAAGTTTCTGAGGATGTTTGCAAGTGGGGGCCATGTAGATTTTGAAGAGGGAGGTGCTCAGGGAGGAGCCCTGTGGCACTCCACAGCTGACTTCTGGGAGAAAAGGTGGAAGTCTGACTCTCTGTGTTTGGCCAGTGAGGAATGAGAATGTCCAGTCAAGGGCTTTGTCGCGGATGCTGTCGTCATGAAGTCTGTTGCAGAGGGTGTCGTGGGAGGCGGTGTCGAAGGCGGCCAAGAGGTCCAGGAGGGTGAGGGCTGCAGTCTTGCCTCTGTTTAGGAGGATGCTGATGCCATCTTTGGCGGTGAGGAATGCGGTCTCACTGCTGTGGTTGCTTCTGAATCCAGATAATGAGTGGTTGAAGATGTTGTTACTTTCAATGAACTCAGAGAGGTGGGCGTTGATGGCTTTCTCGATGACTTTGGCTGTGAAGGGGAGCATGGAGATGGATCTGTACTTCTTGAGGTCTGTTGGGTTGGCAGAGGGCTTTTTCAGCAAGGGTGGTTGATCTCTGCATTTTTCCAGTCTTCAGGGAAGGTGGTGGATTATATGGAGCAGTTAATTGTGCGTCATAGTTTGAATGCGATGAAGGTGCTGGCTCTGTTAAAGATATGGTGGGGCAGGGACCCCAAGGGGCTCTGGAGTGGATGCTCTTCAGGATCTTGTGGGTCTCATCAGTGGTAAGGGAGGACCAGTTGAGCAGGGTCTGCTCGGGTCTGAGGCAGTTGAGTGTGGTGGTTGCGTGTGAGGTTGGTGGGTCTTGGTTTATGAAGCTGTCGTAGATTTCCTTGATCTTGCAGTGGAGTAAGTTGGCAAGGTTGTCGCAGAGGACTTGGAGGGTGAGGGGTGTCTCCTGTCTCTGTGTCTCTGTGACAGGTTTGGTGAATTCTTTGACCACAGTTTTGAGTTGTTTATTGTTGTGTGCATTAGCGTTGATGCCTGTATGGCAGTTTTCTTAGATGTGTTGATGAGGTGGTGGTATTCGGTGACTGTAGTTTTGAAGGCAGCGTGGTCTGCTAGGGCATTGCTGCTTCTCCATCTTTTCTCATGCCGTCTGCAGGTGCATCTGGACTCTTGGAGGGCGGGCTAGAACCAGCTGACCTTCTTGGAGGTTTCCTTGTCTGAGGATTTCCTGAGGGGGCCAGTGTGTTGGTGGAGTTGGATTTCCATAGGTCCGATGGTGGTGGGGTTCTCCAGTAAGGATGATGTGTTGTGTCTAGATGGAAATTGAGGTTTCCAAGAAGATGTAGTCCATGGAGGCGAGGGAGTGATGTGCGATGAAGTTGACAAGGGATTCGCTGAAAGGGGGGCGGGGTACTAGAGGACTGTAGATGAAGGTGCCACGGAGGGTGGTGTTTGGGTTGGTCTGGATCAGAAGTGGGGGTGCTACCTGATGGTTGAGTTGTGATCCGAGCTAGTTATAATGCGGAGGGTGTTTCTTTGTACGATGGCGATGCCTCCTCCTGGTTGGGTGGTTCAGACTTTGTGGATGATTTTGTAGACATCGGGAATGGTGGTGGTGATGTCTGGGGCTAAGGTAGAGTTCATGCAGGTTTCCTTGAGGAAGACGATGTCAGGGGCAACTGGGACAAACAGGTCTTCCTGTGGACGCCTTCCAGGTTTTGTCATTCACTGTGAGTCTTGTAAAAGTTTTACAAGGGAAGGTGTCCAGCAGCATTCAACTGCCACTATTTCTAGCACAGAAATATCAGTTATCCAAGATTCATTCACATTTACTACAAGGGTAAGCAACATAACTCCCACCCCTCTTCTCCTCAGGCTCCTGGTGCACCTGCATTTAGGCCAGCAGCCCCTGATTCACATTGAGCTATGGAATCATTTTCTCATGCATTTGCCCTCAGAACTAACCTAATTGGTTTTCTTGACTTGATTATTGTCAGGCACCACCTGAAATATAGTGATAAACTGCTTCTATTCTAGCAAATCCATTCACTGTGCTGCTGTTTCTATTGCTAGACGAGCTGTATGCATTTGCCTCTTAATCAAGTCATTCAATGTGATCTGCATCAGAAATCATTCCCTCTTCCAGGGCCAGCCTAGCTTTCTCCGAGCCTAAAGTTCCATGCTCCTTCATGCCATTTCTGGTATCTTCAGGGCTACTTTTCAGAGATAAGGCCACTTGCATAGGGTCTGCAACTGTTTCTGACGGTGCAAGAGAGGAGCAATGATTCTGAGTCTTGACTTTTTCTCCATTTTCAGGTTTGTCCTTTTTGAAGTACAAGATTACTATTCTCTGGCTTGTCAGTCTTTTGTCGTGTGTCTATGAAACTACTCCAATTCAATGTTCTTCATCCTTAGATAATATATAAGTTTCCATTATCTTGCATATTTCACTCATGCTTTTGGTTGTAAGGCCAGACATGGTAATCAAGGTCCATCTTTATTTTTCTCTAGCGATCAAAATCAAAATGAGTAACGCTTCTATTTTGTGACAAGTTTAATGTCTATACTGATAATTTAGATTTGTAGTAGTAGACATATAGCAGTCCAAGTAACAGTACCTGATACCAATTTAGGGACTCTTGTTACTTTGTGAGTATGAGTCGTCTCTGTCTTGATGTGAGTTGTGACTAAAGTCCTATCCTGCCCAGAAGGACCATCAGATGTGTACTGGTTTCAATAGGGGCAACAGTGGATCATTATTGGTAGCTTGACTTGGACATGATAAAATAATCAAACTGATTGATCCACTCTTACAATTCTTCCCCATTAGTGAGGTGACTGATTCCTTCTCATCCTAGGTTTGGACAAAATGTGAAGAACCATGCCTTGATAACATCAAGCTTCAATTCATCTCAATATCCTGTGGCACACCACATTATGCCATCCCGGTGAAGATTGTACACATGGTGCCAGCTACTTACAACACAGCCACACTGTTCTAATTCATTATCCTCTGACCAATTTGCTGACTCCCAAAAGCAGGCAGAAATAAATCCCCTTCTTAAGAAGGCTTCATTACGCCCTTGTTCACAAAAAACATTACAGATCTGTTTCTCTTCTCCCGTTCCTTGACACTGTAATGGAGTGAGGTGCTAACCTGCAACTTAACACATTTCTGGACTAGTGCAAGCTTCTGAATTCACAACAGTCAGGTTTCTAATCAGGATTAAGCAGGGTGACCATGTTGATAGCATCCACAAAATAAATCAGGCTGACACTTGATAAGGGTGGAAGTGCTTTCCTCTTTGACCTTTTGACATGATCTCCTATGACATCTTGCTTAAAAGAATAAAGGAAATGGGTATTCAGAGCATAGTTGAGCTGGTTCAGCTTCTGTCTGAGCGGACATTTACAAGCCGTCTCCTTGTACAATTAATGCTCCACTTTTAAATCTGTCACATGTTGGTCCCTCAGCAATTTTCCCTCAGTCTCTAACTTTTTAACCCTATGGGCAGCCTCTTCCCCATCTGGTATTATCTTTTGGTTTGTAATTTTTTGTATATGTTGATGATGCCCAAATAACTTTTAAGGTTAAAGGCTCTCTCCCCAAAGCACTAGCACAATCCTGCTAGGTAGCATTGGCCACCGGGATGAAATACAGCACTTTATGCTTAAACACCTTAAAGATGGAAATATTAGCTCTCTGCAAACTAGACCTGTGGTCCTCTTACCGGTGGCCCAGCTCTTTTGGCATTACTCCTAATCGAGTTGAAGCCAACTTCAACATGGGAGTGATCTTCCATTACAACTTTACTGATGTTTATCCTCCAGAACACACTAATATCCCCACACACAATTGTAATAATGTAGCAAATGTTCACTGCTTCTGTTGTTCCTGTGTCCTTTAATTAGTTCTTAGATCTGTGGATCTGGATTATCGAATGATGATGCCCAAATAACTTTTAAGGTTAAAGGCTCTCTCCCCAAAGCACTAGCACAATCCTGCTAGGTAGCATTGGCCACCGGGATGAAAGACAGCACTTTATGCTTAAACACCTTACAGATGGAAATATTAGCTCTCTGTAAACTAGACCTGTGGTCCTCTTACCGGTGGCCCAGCTCTTTTGGCATTACTCCTAATCGAGTTGAAGCCAACTTCAACATGGGAGTGATCTTCCATTACAACTTTACTGATGTTTATCCTCTAGAACACACTAATATCCCCACACACAATTGTAATAATGTAGCAAATGTTCACTGCTTCTGTTGTTCTTGTGTCCTTTAATTAGTTCTTAGATCTGTGGATCTGGATTATCGAAAGCTATCGGTCCATTCTTAATACTAAGTAGACTGGACTACTGTAACACTTTATATACTGGTCTTCCCATTTTACTGGTTTTCGAATGGGAACTCGCACAAAATGCCTATGGACAGCTGATCTACAGTATGCTCAAATCTGTATCAGCATCCTCACTACTCCTTTCCCTACATTGATTACCTGTTTCCAACTGTATTATTTTTCAAAGCAAAGCTTGTTCCCGACATATTCCAACACCTTCGTTACTACAGTACTCGCTTTTTACAAACACATAAGCAATCTCATATATTCTCATTTCTTGTCACTCACCATCCTGTTTTAAGAAGTCTTGCATAGGTGGTCGAGCTTTTCCTTTAGTCACAGCTTCCTTGTGGAACAGCCATACTCTCAGTCTGTGGGTCCAACCAATGTTACTTCAATTTCGCAAACTATTGCAGGCCTACTTTTTCTCTACATAACAGTATTTTTACTGCTATGGGATAAATGTTCTCTGAGCACCAGGGTACCTTCACATCACATGGTTTAAAAATAAATTAACATTAGCAGAAGTGATTTTATTCTGAGTAGAAGGCCATATGAACTGCATGAAGTTATTGTGTGTAAGACACCAAACCAAACAATAATACAGTTAAGGAAACACTCAACTTAAAGGTCAACTACAAGTTTAAGAAAAAAATGTAATTCAATAGGAGGAATAAAATCGAGGAAAATGGGACACTGCTGTCCAGTGCCTAGTGCATGCCATCTGACACCTAACATGTGAAAATTGGCTATGCTCCTAATTATCTATCTGTAAGTCCTATGATGTCTTATCTTCTAGGTTCCAATCTTGATCTGAAGTGCCAGTGGTCCTGTTATGGATTTTTTCACAAGAACATGTAATTTGCTATTGGTTCGTTTCATCATTCCAGACATCAAAATCTGTCGTCAGAATTGATCTTCTTAGGTCAAAGAACTAAAAATAAAAAATAAAAAGCATCAAATTAAGAAAAAAATCCAGAAAGGGTAATGGGCTATGTTGAGATAGCATCAGGAGAAGCTAATACATCTACCCTTCCATCTCCCAAAAATATGTTTTAGAAAATGTGGCAACATATGAATATAAGCAACACCAGGTTTTGTGCTGCAGGACCTACTCTTCACCTTTAAAAAATACAGAATGTATTTACTAGTCTCTCCACTGACTTGGAAATAATTTAAGCATTTTAGCATTTCGAGTCATTCTTTGGTTGCCTTGCCTAGGATTACATTATGTATGCTTTACCTGCATGAACATGCTTACCCTGCATACTCTCAGCAACTTACCATGTCCTTGAGTTATAAGAGCACAGTTCTGGATTTGCAGGACAAAGAAGGAAATTGACATGGTCTGTATCCAACTTGCAATTAATTCTATCATCCCATTCTTTATCATGTCCAAGGAAGCATTAAAGTGTAAATATAAGATTAAAGGAAGCCATCACTCCCACACATGCCCAAAATCCTGGGGAGCATTATAACAAGTGCAGGAGGTTCAAGGGGTGTTGACGAGAGCAGTGTTATTTATCCTGTTACAAACAGCAGTCTGACTGATAATCCAAGCCTGTTGGTAATGCATTCATTGGAGGGTTGAAGGTGGGGTAATGTTCCTGGACAGAGTTGGTGCAATTATGTGACCTTGTAGTCGGGCAATGATGTCTCATATTGTATCTTCCCTTCCTTATATGCCCTCACACGTGGCTCTAATCCAGACATCAGGTGAGGGCTGAAAACTAGTGGTATTGACCTGGCTTCACTGCCAGTAACACTACTTGATTGGTTACTATCCGTGGAATGGTATTAAAAATGTTTTTATATACAATTAACTCGACAGAGTAATAATTTAGTGCAAAAGCGATCAAAGTATTTTATGAAAAGCACTATTATTATTTTACTTTTTCCTATTTGTTTTAGGAATGTTCTGCTGTGGGACTGAATATGTGAACAAATCAGACACAATATGCTGCTCAAACGAAGTTGGCGGGTTTAAAGCTCACATCATACACGAGGGTCCAGCGTCGGTGAGATGCTGTGGGATAGAACTTATTGCCAAGGATGAGGGATGCTGTCATGGGCTTGGATATGACCCTATGAAATATGTTTGTTCTGACAGGATTTCAACATCAACCACGATGACGGTAATTGACTGAACACCTTTGTGCCCTAATTTTTAAAGGGAAGAGAGATACATGGTGCATACGCATTCTTTCGCAAAACAGAATTATAAAAACTCTTCTCTGCATTATTCATTTTTACATTACACCCGTATTAATAGCCAATGTCTTCACCGTGATGAATGTTATTGCAGTGGGAATTTATAATGATTAACCAAATTGATGAAACTGTCTACTGCTAGTTTTTTTTTTATCGTCTCACATTGCCACAGTTCCAATCTTTGCAGGTTTAAATCCATATTCTACAGCACCCTACGTGTGCAGGGTAGGACTAGTAATTTCAGGTAATAGTTTTTTTTTGTGACATTTGAATAGCACCACTAGCCCATGGTGTAGGGAGCTGCACGACGAAACGTTCAAAATAACAGGTGTAAGTGGAGGTGGGGGGGTGGAGACCATCACAATAGTGAACAAATGTAAAGATCTTTGGATTATAAAGAGATCCGTGTTTTTGTCTGTTAAATTGTTTTCAGTGAACGTATTTCTCTCTCATTATATGTGTCTCTATAACCTCTAGTATTGTTAATTTTTTGTATTTTAGATATTAGGGGCCAGATGTAGGAGCCCAAATACCCGTCGGTAACGGCCGATTTCGGCCGTTACCGACCGGTATTTGGGTTTTCAGTTGTAGGGGCATGTAAATTTAAGAATCGGTAATTTTACCGATTCGGTAAATATACCGATTCTGTAAAATATTGAATCAGTATATTTACCGAATCGGTAAATCCATATGTAGCTGACACTCCTGGGAGTGCCACAGGCCCTTAAGAGTCGGTATTTTACCACGCAATCCTATTGTGTGGTAAAATACCGAATTCAGGTGTGCATGCACACCTGTGCAATGTGACACACAGACATGCCCTTAGGGCATATATGTGTGCCACATGTCACACAAGCCTGTACTTGGGGTGCTAGAGGGTGTCAAAGTGACACCCCCTGCACCCTTGCAGGATTCGGTATTTACCGATTCGGTAAATACCGAATCGGTATTGCCCATTGATTCCGATGGGCTTCAAGACCCATAGGAATCAATGTGAATACCGATTCGGTATTTACCGAATCGGTAAATACCGAATCTTACAGATTCGGTATTCCTGAATTCGCAATTACCTAAATCTGCCCCCTTCCCATTTACAGACTCTTAAATACCGAATCGGTAAAATTCGGTATTTAAGAGTCTGTAAATGGGAATTACCTACATCTAGCCCTAGTTGCCTAAATTTACCACCAGTTGCCCGAGGATCATGTTGTCCTCTTTCAACGGCTAGTGAAATATTAGCTCTAAGTCAAATTGGTTCTCAACATAACATGTTCCAGACATTGTAGTGTTGGTTTAAAGGAGACATAAATAGATGTAGATACAACCAAAATTCATAATATGGCGTCTATAGTGTACATATTTTTGTACTGCATTATCTATCAAACGCACAATTAGAACAAATTGAGAATCAAATACAAAACTGAAACTACACTTTCGACTTGGTTGTGTATTCTCCTCATTCAAGCATAATTGAAGCCTTTTTTTGTGACAGAATAAAGCTAGAATTACTGCTGATTCTATCTTTTGTTCTCTGTTGTGCATGCCAAACTAGGTGGCATTGGGAGGCTATATTTTATGAAGAAGACACCTACAACTAACATTAGTGATGTTGTTTGTAGTGTAATGTTGGCTCCATTAGTCAGTTGATCTAACCACTATGGCGTTCCACATTGGCAAAGAGGTACTGAGATGGTTTTTCTGTTGGTCAATAACAAACTGGACTGGATTGGAACCTGCAACCTATGAGTGGTGGTGGTGGTGCTGATGCTGGGGAGAAGAAGAATGCCACACAGTTAACCCGCATTATTGACCTTGAAAGTCTGTCAGCGTCTCTTCATTAAAGGAAAGTATTATCTGAGGCGGAAGAATATTGATGGGTGTTTATGCAAACTTTTATGAGCTATCATTTGTTGATCTAGTGCCACAGAAGGTCCCATTGCAGGCGTGTGTCAAGCACACTAGTGTTCCGGCCCACAGGTTTAAAAACCACTGGGTAGGTAATTAAGCTTATTGAGAAGTTTCTGGGGCAGAATCTTTAATTGAGGTTCAAGTAAACCCCTCTAACGCCAAAGGTGTAAAGTCAATAAGATTGCCAATGTCATCACACAGGGGTGTCCGTCAAGCGTGAATGTCCCAAAAATCTAACATAGATGGATCCCTCTTGAACCTATTTTTGATATCCCTTCTTTAAACAGAGTTCATGTTAAAGGATTCCTTATATACTATGTGATGTACTCTATTTCTCCAGGCATTAAAACAAACAAAACATAACTATTTGTCTAATCATAAACAACAATTACCTATTGCACACATTATTTTACAATTCTGGTGACGATGTTAAAAAGGTATTCTCCATTTCATGCAACATGCTATGCACCTATGTTAAGAAAACACTCTAATCTTCGCTGATTATGCAGCTACCCTGGTGGCTGATTATCATGTTTTTATTTTACAGTTAACGATCGATCAGTCCAGTGTGTCCATAGACATTAATTTGGTGTACATGAAGTGATTTATACACCCGACTACCTTGAATGTAAATTAGCGGCAGCAGTTCATTGGGCACGCGCGCGGAATGGCTGACATCCGGTAATGGCGGCGAGGGAGGCTTTCGGTTAAGTTTACAGCTCAGAGATGCCTGACTCCCGGACCCTGTCACAATCTACTAAAGTAAACTGGGCCGAGCACCTTTACTAGGCAGCATGATGGGATCACAAATGACTGGTATAAAAACCTGTCGGGAGATTTATGGAGCCGGCCTCCGCATTTCATGGTAGTCAAGCCTACACAACGTGACCCCCATATGAATTCTGTTGTCACGCGAGCACAATAGTCGCACTCCTCTATCATTTATTGACAGTGACGCACCTGTCAAGGGGCTGCCAGGGTAATCTGCGAGTTCTTCTGTCTGTTTTCATGGCGCGCGCCGGGCCTTCCATCCATTCTGACGCCAGCCTCTAGCAAGTTGCAGGTGTCGCTGCGGCGAGGGGTCCACGTGTTTTGACAGGTCCGAATGGAGCTTTCAATTCAATGCAATATGTCGGTGTACCGGGCACGTGGCGGGGTCAAATACCATTGAGGAAGATGGATCACGTGCTTAATGTGTCCCTGGAAGGCTATATAGAAAGGTTGGAAAGGTTTATGCGTTCTGGAGAAGTTACACACATTCAGTCACAAAAGAGCTGCATGCCATGTGGATACGACACAACTTGTCCTTCCTGCTTTTTTTTTCTTTGCAGAATATATTCGGATTGAGATGTGTTAGAAGTCGGTGTTTGTCAGGGCTAGTGGTGTATTAATTCGTTTGGTTTTTCCTCGCAAGCTGTTCATAGTTCTGGCAAAAGTATTAATGTACATAATTCTTGCAAAAGTGTTAAAACCTTGCAAAGTAACCATAGTTTGGCGCTAAGCGGGATCCTATGTGAAAATGGTAACTTAAGCTAACATTTTTTTTTATCTAATCGTTTTTTGTGTTGTCACTTGCGAGGATAAGCCACAGAAGTTATGTGAGTGGTTGCAAAATGTGCTTTAGTTAACTGATTAACACGGTTTCAGAGTACTCGATAGCAATAGTTAAGCAGTTTTGCACAACTCCCTCCCGGTGGCAGGTCGTCCCCTCTGCTTTCCTGCCCACTACCAACCAACACTGGGTTCCCTTTTACTTAAAATCACCACTGACCACGTGCTTTTGGTTCCTTAAAAGTTCGCAATTTATTCAACTTCATATGAATAAAACATTTCTTAACATTCCTGGACATAGCAACTGTTTCTCGTTCATTGATTTCCATTATTTACATTTCCCTTGCAGTATGTACCCAGCCTCCTCAATTTTCCCGGGAGGGGAAGGACCCCTTCTGGGCCTCTGATTCACGGGTCTAGGCTTCAACTTGCTTCCAACTTGGAGGGTGTCCGTCTGGACCTGCCTGGGCTGCAAGTGCCGTCCCGCTCACCCTATGCCCTTTTCGTGGGTCCTCCCTGCTCCCAGGGGCCCCTGCTGTGTGCCATCCCAAGGACCTTCATTGAGCATCTAATCTATCTCTCCTGAGGCTGAGTCCTTGCATCTTTCTCCTGAGGCTGAGTACCTGCATCTTTCTCCCTCTGTACCCCTGCCATGAGACATCCTAAGGGTCCTGCGGGAGCATCACATCTACACTTTCTATGGTGGCACGCCGCCCTATGGCTCCCTCAGTGCCCCTGCCGCGAGGCATTCCAAGGACACTGTGAGAGCCTTCCATCTACCATTTTTGTACGTTTTCTCTTTTTACTACCTTCCTTATGGTTGCTCCGCTCCCCCTTTACCCTTGCGGCTGCGACGCCCGCTTCTTTTGGTGTGGGTGGGTGGGATTCTTGGATTTTCCATGCGAGGGGGGTGTAATTGTGACTGTTTGTGGCCTACTGGCCCTCTTTATCCCCCCTCGCCCAAACCTGCGCAAACCCTGATTGGGGTGTGATTGCCCTTGGGGGACCAATCCTGGTCACCCCCTCTCTAGCCTTAATTTACATTAGGGGCAGGGGAGGGCTTGCCGCCCACGGACGGCGTTTGCCCCAGGCCCCCATCGGGTCGGCTTTGCCTGCCTAGCCCGGGTTACAACCCCCTCCAGGTGGCAGATTGCCCCTCCCCTTTCCTGCCCACTACCAACCAACACTGCATTCCCTTTTACTTAAAATCACCACTGACAACGTGTTTTTGGTGCCTTAAAAGGTCACGGTTTATTCAACTTCATATGTTTACACATTTGTTAACATTCTTGGAAATACCAACTGTTTCTCGTTCAATGATTTCCTTTATTCACATTTCCCTTGCAGTATGTACCAGCCACGGCCGGTGGTAGGTGTAACTGCAGAATGGTGATGTAGGGAGGGGGAGGGGCAGGGTGGGGGGTTGTAATGTATGGATTACGTACTTTAACAGGTAAGTAAACATATAAATAAATAAAACAAATGTTGTTGCGCGCACTGCATCGCATTTGGTGATGGAGTGCACACAACGAAATTCGTTTTATTAATTTATATGTTTACTTACCTGTTAAAGTCTGTAATCCATCCATTACAACCCCCACCCTGCCCCTCCCCCTCCCTACGTCACCGCCCTGTAGTTACACCTACCACCGGCCGTGGCTGGTATGTACCCAGCCTCCTCAATTTTCCCGGAAGGGGAAGGACCCCTTGTCTGGGCCTCTGATTCACAGGTGTAGGCTTTAACTTGCTATTGACTTGGAGGGTGTCCAGCTGGACCTGCCCGGGCTGCAAATGCCATCCCGCTCGCCCTATGCCCTTTTCGTGGGCCCTCCCTGCTCCTAAGGGCCCCTGCTGTGTGGCATTCCAAGGGCCTTCATTGAGCATCTACTCTATCTCTCCTGAGGCTGAGTCCCTGCATCTTTCTCCCTCGGTACCCCTGCCGTGAGGCATCACAAGGGTCCTGCGGGAGCATCCCATCTACTCTTTCTATGGCGGCATGCCGCCCCTTGGCTCCCCCAGTGCCCCTGCCATGAAGCATCCCAAGGACACTGTGAGAGCCTTCAATCTACCTTTTTGTAAGTTTTCTCCTTTTACTACCTTCCTAATGTTTGCTAGGCCACGCTACCTACGGTTTCCCGACTGGAGTGAGCTCCCCCCTACCCCGGCCATCCCTTCCGCTCTCAGTTGAACCTCATCTGTTCCTGTACCCCTACGATGTTCAGCAGAAACATGTCCATTACTACCCCAGTAAGGTGTACTCCATCCTCCAGGTGATAACCTGGGGACCTCAGTTTTATGAAACCGTGCCTCACGAACCCCCACCCACTGGCCCTACAAACCTTTGCCATGGTAATATTAAAGTTTCTATCTGGATTTCTCCACCTCCCCCAAGTCCACTGCCCCTCGCCAGGCTTTTCGCACTATTATCTCGGAGAAGATTACTTCTGCTGGGCGCATCAGGCGTTTGCGCCTGGATTTCTCCATTGTTCCCGGGTCTATGGCCCCCTCCATGACCTCTGCACTATTTCTTCTGAGAAGATTTGCTCGGCTGGGCGCACCAGTTTAGCCACTGCAGCTAGGCCCTCCTGCATGTTTGCTACCAGGCCCCTCCTACCCATCGCCTCCTAGGTGGACTACCATTGCGTCCGGTTTGCCACCCCTCCCTACTGCTTCTCGCACCGCGGCATTTATGGTTCGTTAGTTGAAAGCTTTTATTATTAAGACGAGTGCTACGGGTCAACATTGTAAGCTCTGACCGCGCTACTGCAAGTGGTTCCAGTATAAAAACTTGTACCCTCATTTCCAACTTCTAGCAATATGGCGCTATGTATAATGCTATCAGCAAGCTCTCTGATTTGATGCCGATCAGTGCCAGTGACTACTGTGGCTGTGTGTGCCGTCTGAGACCAGAAACCAGATTTGCTTTTGCCTGCTGGCCCTCTTTATCCGCTCCTTACCCTAATCTGCGCGAACCCTGATGGGGGGGGTGCTGCGCCTACCCTTGGAGGACCAATCCTGGTCACCCCCTCTCTAGCCTTAATTTACATTAGGGGCGGGGTAGGGCTTCAGGCCCCTGGACGGCGTTTGCTCCGGGCCCCCATTGGGTCAGCTTCGCCTCCGCAGCCCGGCTTACATCACTGATTATTTGCAAGATGAAAAGGTAAGCAAGGAACACACTTTCATACAAAATGCTCACAAGGTAGGGGTGGCAACTAAAATGAGAGAAACATTGTGAAAGTGGAGGTACAGGGAATCGAAAATCTTTCTGAGTTGCGGGTTGACCAGTATTCAGGAACCCTGGAAACTACGCTTTTGTAAGAGAAACATTGCACAGCCTCCTCGGAAATACAAGGCGGGCACCAAATCCTGTTGGGAGGAGCCCATTTACACAAAACAGGAACCATCTAAATCCACTCTGGCTTCATTGTTTACATCGGTGCTTACCCACGCACCTCTCCTCGACCTACACCTGTTCAAGGAGTGATGGATACTGTTTAAAGCCTGTCCTATTAGGGAGTAGCCATTACCGGTGTTCTTGTTATAACTAACCCTGTGGTATCACACCTGCCCTCTTCTCTAACATTGTAAGAAGAGACATAGAAAAAGACTTGCTAGTGTTGGTACGTCACCAAAATATTCGGTATTATTGCCACTTAAGTATGTTAATTTGAGTGGCCAGGTGATTAAAAAGAAAAAAAGGTATCCTAATCAGGAGAGGCACATTGTGTCCCATTTGGATCATATAGGACTAAAAAATGGGCGGGGGGTTGTTGACTTGTCAGTATGATAAGAGAGTTTAACTAGAACGTATTATCTAGACTTCCCCAAACACTTTTTGAAATCTTATCGCAACTTAAAAATAATGTGACTTCCATGTTCCCCGGAGCTGGGAGTATGGATAGCCTGGAAGCTGAGATGAATCTAAAACATATGATGTGGGACAGGATGTGACACAAAACCTAATTACAAGATCTAAGTACAGTATTAATGTTTTATATCACCAGCACAGCTGCACATTCAATCTAATGGTGATCACAGCTGCACTTTTAATCTAATTGTGATCGTCCACAGCTTATCTAACTTTACCAACGTTATTGATCAGACATACTTGAGTATTTCTTTATCAATACCTACTTGCACCCTTAGTTCTAGAGATTGCAAGGATAGTTCACTTTTCCTGCAGTCTACCGAACTTTGCAAAAGAAAGCAGATTTGAACAGTCCTAGCATAATCCTACTTCAGATCAAAGTAATCTATTTAATTGTGGGCCAGTGATATCTCCAATATATTATTTGCAGTTTGGGTGATGTCCTGATTCCAGAGCATAACAGCAGCTCCATATGTTCCCCAGAGTACTTTGAAAAGAATAACCAATGGAATTATAAATGCTTTCATTACACCGAAGAGCATTTTCAAGTGCTATCCAGAACTGTACTACTTATCCATCACTATTCCCTACAACTCCAGCCATTACCAAGGCACATCCTATTACTGCTCTTTTGTGCATTGTTTCGCTTCTGGGCACAATAACGTTCTGTAATAAGGGTCAGCAAAAATTCTTGGCTGGGTAAGGGTGATGTATTCCACCAGATGCACAATGTAAAATAACAGTCCTGCTATGGGACCTTCAACCACTAATAGAAACCAACAATTCTCCTTTAATGTTCAATGTACCCATGTTTATACCCATGATGTTAAGCAAAAAAAGCACACTCCATGACATGTTTAATATTTTAGCTTCTCACTTTGTTAGTGTTGTCAATTTTTGCTTGATGATAGATAACTATTATCTTATTCTTTTTATGATCTCATTATTGTATATGTAAGAAAGAGATATATTAATTAGGGTAGAAGGAAGTCCACCACAAGGAATAAAGTAATTGCATTGTTTGGTCCAGTCAAAGGTTTCAGTAATTGAAACTTGAGCCCAAATCCTGGAAGCTATGCAGAGAGGGTATGGGCTTAATTTAAAGAATATGTGTAAAATATTTATGAGTACCACAACAGTTTTAGAAAGTAAAAAACACAACAGAATATAAATTCCACCCCAATTAACACAACTAGATTCAAATGTAATACCAAAATGATCAAAATCCAATAAGGGGAACTGGTGATATGAACTTTAAAACATTTAAGAAAAAATAGTGGCAAAAACCACCAATGATAGTCTGTGGTCGCTGTTATCCAGGACCTAGGTGCGATTACAGGCCAAGTGCAATGAAGCATGGGTCGGGTACACCAATAAGGTGTGTCCTCATCAGAGTTTTACCTTCTGACTTAGTCTCGGAAATGAAAGTCATAATTCTCCAGTGGGGCAAGGTTGCAGGCTATATCTGTGGAAATCCTCTCAAAGTCAAGTAGCCACTGGATGAGGTCCCATTGAAACAGAAAATTAAATTGTTGTGCCTAGGGAAGTCCTTGCGTCAGCTGGATACTTTTGGCACCTCCACTTGGTCAAGATTCCTACGTTCAGGTTAGTCTATTTTTCGGGGCCCAGAATCCTCCAACAGGACAACATAAAATGTATACCCCTCGACTATCCACCTCGATCTACTTGGGTGTCATAAAAAAAACACATTTTCAGAGAAAAGTCATAATTTTTCCGCAGGCAGCTTGATCAGGCTAAGAATATACCCAGGGAACTCTTCAACATTGTTAAAAGACAAACGAACATAGCACCTTTGCAGGACTTAATAGCCACCAAAAAATGCTGTGAAGAAATCACCAGTTACTTCACAAAGAAGATCCCAAAAATGTATCAATCCTTCTTCCAAAGCCCGAACCTACCTCCCCCCAATCCTACCCCTCCATGCTCGCCTCTGTCCAAACTGAACCAATTCCTGCCAAGGATAACCTGATACCCACCCATACAAAAAATTATGCCAACTGGTCGGAGTTCAAAACCATGTCCAAAATAGAAGTCTTCAACATAATTGCGAGCATGAATCCTTTCCACACCTCTGACCATATCAAACAATCTGTTAAAGGTGCACTGTACTCCCTAAAACACCTCAAGAAAATTAAACCTTTCATCCCCAAGATGATTTCAAGACAATAGTTCAATCCCTAGTCCTCTCTAGACTGGACTATTGGAACGCCACCCTAACAGAGACACCAAAATCCCACCTAGCCCCACTAAGATCAGTCCTCAACATGGCAACACGAATCGTCACACACATTAAATGGTTTGAACATATCACACCCACTCATAAAGCACTCACCTGGCTTCCTATTGAAGGTAGATATATCTACAAGTCAGCATGCATCACTCACACAACACTTCACACTCATCCCCACAAGTACCTAAACAGCAGACTTGTGAAAGCAGGACGAGCCAGAACTCTGAGAAGCTCTAACTCACTTCTTTTCATCCCTTAGAAATTGAAAAAGAAATCCACCCAGTCCCGATTCTTTTTGGGTACTGTACCCAGGCTGTGGAACGCTCTCCCTATTGAACTCAGATGGAACCCCCTCCTTCTCCTGCTTCAAAAGGGACCTGAAACTCCATCTCCTCGACAAATACTTTTCAGACGAAGCCAACTGAACCAGACTTTGACAACCCAGTTGGCTCTCCTTACTACCTTGTCCATCAAGGATTGGTTGTTTGTCTGACAGTTTCACCTACCTAAGCCACCTCTTGACTCGCCCCTCTAATGTATTGTCTCAAAATGTTTATTTTGTTATGCATATCTCATCTTGTATACTTATACCATGTTTTTCACTACTCTATTCATTCATGTTGTAAAGTGCTCTGATACCCACTGGTCTAGCCAGCGCTATATAAAACTTATAAAATAAATACATGTGTTGTAGTAAATCATTCCAAGTGACGTTAAAGAAGAAAAAATATACTTTCTGTCATCCTTTGAAAGTAGGATAAAAACAGCAACGATACCTATAACAAAAGTTCTAAAATTTTTGTTCATATAAGAAGGAAAAAAGTCCTATTACAGTAAACTATGTTTCTATTCCTTTAGAGTGAAGAAGACTGCTATTCCATGGCTCTTTGTCCTGCAAGCATGGCTGCAACAGCTTACTGTGGTCGCTGTGACTTCAACCCCTACATCCACATCTGTGCTCGGAGGAAATCACCCAGTATTTATTTCAGACAGGATGAGGAAGAAGACGTTTGTCCTACAGTGGAAAAGACTGTCTATAGCGGAGAGCCAAACAGACATTCCTTCACAGGTATGGCACCTTGTTTCATATCTGCGTACTTGTAGCAGTCCTATTTAATTAAACATCTTCGGAACAGCATCACTAGCATTTTCAATGCATTTATTTATGGGGGAGGGAAAGGGGCGATACAACTTTAAAATTTATAAAGGTAGTTTACAAATACCTTTCAGGAGATGATCACATTCCAAGACAGGTGTCGTTCTAAATAGTGGGCTAACAGTAAACACCCCAGGAGTATCTTCTAAGACGGAAAGTCTCATCAAAACCAGTAGAAGATTTTTAAAGAATTGTCAGTGTGTTTATGTGAGTACTCATTGTGTAAGAAAAGGCTCAAATGGAGCCTCATAGGAAGAAAAGGACAAAGTAGATACAGTTTTTAGTTAACTTTTTGTGAATGGGAATCTGAAAATCTCACATCTTAAATTTTCATTGTTTTGGAAATCTAAAGATGCTTGTGCTTAATATTTCATGGATTAATGCTTTTTATGATATGACTGGCTGAATTATTAGGCTTTCTGTTTTCCAATTCTAATCCTGTAGCTCCTTTCCTACAAGAAAGGAGTGAATTGCACAGAGTTCTAAATCCAACAAAAAAGGGTTCGGCAAAAATAGGGTAGTGAAGAGAAAAGTCTGGGGGTATACTGCACAAACAAAATTGTCATTTCCAAAGCTGAACCTTTATGTAAATGTTTGTATGACACTGTGACAATGACAAAAAACCTAAAATCAACCTGACTATTACATGAGAGTCCACACCTTATGGTGCAGAAGGCTGTCTACACTGTCAGTTTCAGATCCACAGTGAAATGCCTTCTTCAAAATAGTCCTTTGAACTTCTCCATAGCAGGCAAAAAAATGGACCCTCCGGCCAAAAGAGCAAAGTTTTACACATGTAAGCAAAATTGTTGCAGTGTGTTGCATCTTAGCATCTATTTCATTCATTCCTATCCATTGATAGTGCATCAAAGCTCTATTAAAGTTGACGGAATCAAGAACTATATATACAAACCAGAATTACTTATAGTCTGAGAGTCAATTGAGTCTTCATTTTAGAAACTGCAATGTGTTTATTGCTTTTCCTAATTTTAGAAGCTATTGATGATCATGTTCATCATGCTGCATGTTACAAATTTGTCAATACAATGAAATTCAACGAACTGTCAACTGCAGCACAGAGACAGCCCTCATCGCTTCCATGGAGGATATCTGCCTCATCACAGACAAGGGAAACACAGCAGCCTTCATTCTACACAGGACCTCTCACCAGCTTTCCACAAAGTCTTTCAACCCATACGTATCCTACAACTTCACAAAGCTGGAATCCATGGCACTGCTCTACAGGATCTACTTTTGCTCTCCAAGCTCTCACAAACATTCAGCCTAATCCTGTGTCAATTTGGATGCTACCAAGAGGCTTTGCAGAATATCCCCATGCTTCTCCTCGAGCTACAGACTTTTCAACACCTCGTAAACTCTTTTGCCACCCTCATCATCTCTCACAGGTTCAGCATCATCTCTTACACCAACAATACACAACAAATCCTCTCCATCTCAGAAGACACTCCTACCATCCAATCCAATTTCCTCAAATGCATGTCCGCAGCAGCCAACTTGATCAGCAGCAATGGACACAAATGCAGCAGTGATAAAACCAAAGTACTACTATTCAACAAACACACTTCATTCTGATTGGTACCTTCACTCCCTTGTTCTAAATGCAATATATTTCATACATAGCGATTTGCGAAGCCAATGAAAATGCATTAGTAACCTGCTAAAAGATATCTATTGGGACATAATCTAAAATTCATTAAGGACTTAAAATAAACATGGATGTCCACGTGGGACCCAGACATCAAAAGCCTTTGCCCATTCCAATTTGGACAACCGCTATGCTGGCTGGGTTCAAGGGTTACTTGCACACTCATGGCCAATAGATATTATCAGGTAAACCTAAAACATATCAACTGGGTTGATTTAAAAACATTATAAATGCTATTTAGGTAAAAGAGATTAAGAACATGTACAATGGTATCACATAGCAACTGGGTTGATTAAAAAAATATAAATGCTATTTAAGTAAAAGAGGTTAAGAACATGTACAATGGTCTTACACTATCAGCAAATGGCTTCTAATCCCCCACATATGTCCCAAAAACTTTGCAACAGAGCAAGCAATCAATTGCCGGACTGAGGTCTGATCTTAAGATACGGAGGGCTTCGGCATGGCGACGTGTGCCCAATTGCTTGCAATCGGCCTCAACCATTTCCTCTTGGGCAGGAATACTTGGGACAAAAATACATGGGCAAAAGACTCTCTTACAGCACTGCAGCTGGGGCAAGATTGAGAGGTAGTGGAAGAATGCCGCCAGGAACCAGTAAACAAGTTGAAAGGGAGGAACCAAACCTAAACTGTATTTAGAGTTTCCTGTCCTGCGGTATGGTGATGATTTCAAAATATTGTTCGTATGAACTAATCAGTTTAACATTTCCAACTCCATGGTTAGGCATCCCCATGAAGTGCTAGAAAGTGAGCCCTGTGCTACCCAATCCAAATAGTGCTTCTTGATTGCGTCTTTGCTAGGGAGCAATGGTGGATCATTGGTGTCTCAGTAGCCCTCTAATCCTATCGCGCTTATCAGGAATTTCACACTACGGATCCAGCCAATCTTCCTAGAATGGTCAGCAGAGTATGAGGACAACTCGGGGTGGACCTTATGATCAGCCAAAACAGTAAGGGGTGTAACTTAGCTTTCTCCGTAATAGAGGCTTTGCAGAGGTCCAGCCTTAGCAGGTGGAGTGGTGTACTTGGCGGGAGAGAAACCAGGAACCTAAGAAACATGTTCTCAGAATTCAAGAGGGCATCCATCTTTTCGAAACCCCACAATTTGGCTCCATAGACTGTGGAGCCTACAACTTTGGCCTCATAAATCTGTAGTGGGGCTGCCACCGGTTTGTTAAAGAAGGTGCTGTGTTCTTTGATACAGTTTGCATGTGCTTGAGGGTCTGTTTAACTACATGTTTTCTGAGACAGTAATACCCAGGCAGTCAAAGGTGCTCACCCTCTACAAGGGGGCCCCTCCTAGTGTTAGTTTACTTCTAAATGACTTGTGAGGGTTAAGCTGTAAGAACTTCGTCTTTGTGGTGTTAACCTCTAGACCACGGGAATCGCAGAAGGTTTTAAAATGATTTATAAGCAATTTAAGCCCACCAGGTGTTTTTGATACTAGCAGAGTATTGTCTGCGAACCGTAAGGTTATCACTTTTTCTCCCCCAAGATTGGGGCATCCGCATGGACCTCTGAAAGACACTGAACAATGCCATTCACGAAGAGAGAGTGTCGTGTATTCCTATAGGTTCTGAATCGATCCCCCTATTCCTGACCCTATTCTGGTTAAACTAACTATCAAGTTAACTAGCAGTCAGCCCATGAGGCAAGAACAGCCCCCATGATGCAGATACCGTTATCTGACGCAGTCACACTACGGCACAGGAACGTGTTATCTGATTAGGTCATAACGCTTGAGATCTAATTAGACAAGCGACATTCCTCCAGCCCCTGATAAGGCATACGACGTTCTCATAACAAATCAAACCTATGACAACCTGGAAAATCCGTGCGGCCATTGTTTTGATTTCACAGAGAACTTTAGTAAAAGAATGTGCTAACGAGCAAGTCATATGACATCTTTATTGACGTATCTATGTCCATCCTTACGTCAATCTCGGCACCTTTAAGGTATAAATATTGCCGATCTTGCCCTATGCAAACACACGCGTGGTGACAAGACGGAGCAGCCATACTTGCCGAAGCCGAGAGCAGAAGCAGACCCCGCTGGCAGCAGCCCCGCCTTCCTGACGCGCTGAGAGACGCGCTGCTATCTCAAGCCGAGAGACCCAGCACCGGCGCTTTCGGGCAGCCCTCGCAGGCAGCCTGGAATATCGAGAGCAGAGAAGGAGATACCATTCCTCATTCATCCTAACTTCCAGGTACAGAACTGAATAACCCCTCGCAGAGAATTCTTTAGTTATTCACTTGGCAAAAACAAACTTAACTTAAACTGTAACTTTCTATTCCCGCCCAGGCATTAGACTTAGGTCAGGTACACGGGGTAGGCGTATTTAGAAACACCAGTTGAGTACATTTAGTCAAATGTATATGTGTATGTAAATATATTTTAATCATTTTAAACATCATATGGCTCAGAAACCATATCAATGTTTTTACAGTATTATTTTATACTATTGCTTTTAATGTATGCACTTTACTTAGCTATAAGTATTGCAATAATATCGATCCATTTCTCATGTATGAGAAAAGAGACTGATCAATAAATAACACCTTTTTATTGAACACGCCCGTCTCTTCCTTTTCTCTACATTCTGATGAGACTAAGAATGCACGTACTGACTGAGTAAAATAATTGCCTTGTGCTCACACAACTCTGGAGATTGACTCTTGATTAGGGGAGAGCAAAGTTGTCATGTTCTATGGTTGTCAGAAACTAAATCCCTTCTTGTCTAATCAGGGAAGTTAAGTCCTCCTTGAACATTCGAGAAAGTTTCTAGCGAACTCTGAGCTAAGCTGGCAAACCCAAAAATTAAGTCTAGTATCGACAGTAGTAGACCAAGTTAACGTCTGGCCTAGGCCTTTACTGCTGTAGGTATTATTCCAATGCGCAGAGCCTATTGGGAAAATAGGAACTACACTACATGGCGCCCAACGCGTTTGGAGAGGGCGATAAAACTAACGTAAGACATTTAGAGTAACTCAGTCGTGCTTTCTCACTCAGACCCCTTTTCCCAAATACTCCAAAGACGTCTGGAGTGGGTGAAAGGTTATATCCTCCAAAACCTCGCAGGAGGGAACTCCTATGTATGGTTCTTGGTATAGTCAACGTTGAAGGATAATCAGTTCCAAAATATTGTGCATCTAATCTCTGTTTCCATAAAGAAACCTGATCTGCAAACAAACATAATACCATCCTGTCGGTAAAATGGGAGACAGTGATGAAGAAAGAGAGGCAGTTAGATTAGCAGCTGAAATAGCAGCAGCTGATAATGCTGCACTAGATGCGGACGGGGATATAATACTCATCCCGGTCGCCAAAAGGAAATCTATAACCTTAAAACTTATAGAAAATGGACTGACACCTAGAGGTGGTACAGTCATATTCGTAATTGAGGCACACGAATATCGGCAGACAGAGGTATACTATACATGGATACATTTTCCAGCAGCAAATGCTGTAACAAAGTACTTCCACTATTACAAAATAGAGGTTCCACCAGACCTTTACACTCCTTTCGAGGAGGTGGAAGTACCACTCAAATTCCAAGAGCATTTGCTCTTATTTGATGGCGCCCTAATACATAATAATCACATTACCAGGCTCGGTCCTTTAGGTAGACCAGGAGCAACGTGGCCGGTCCTAGCCGGATACACACCACACCCAGACATCGAAGGGATGTCTACAGGAGAGCTGTTAATACAGCTAAAACAATTACTAAAAATTCACAGACAATTAGTTCAGTATGTAATGCGGACTTCAACAATTCAGCCAGCGATTAAACTTCCACAGCTGACCCCTCACCAGGGGAACACAAATAAAATCACAACACAGAACATCCAATCCTGCCTAGGTAAAGTTCCGGCTAAACGGGAACAGATACCGTTCTGGTTGGCACAGAAAATAACCCAAATAGAGGCGGTGTTTCCTGACACCACCCCGCTGGAAAAACACAGGATTCTGACTATATGTCTCCCAATGGGAATCGCACCACACATAGAGGACTGTGACACTTGGGGTACAGTCTTTGCTTCCATCTACACAAAAACGCATGGTGTCCCATCCATTTCGGTGATACCAGATGTGCTAAAACAAATTCAAGACGAATACGGTCCAGAACCTGTTTTAACTCTTGGTATGAAATTACTAAAAGACTTCAAGCAGGTCTCGGCTATACTATTAGCCAACATAAAAGGTGAAGCAGCAAACGTGGCGATCCGCCAGAGGTTAAAAGAGACAGATATAGCAGACCAACCAGCTGAAATAGCCAGAATCATAGAAAAATCCTATGAGGAACTAGGTAGAGATAGTTTAGGTGGAATACCAGTAAAACCAAAATTGATTGAAAGTCCTGAAAAAATATTTTTTAATAATAATTCACCAAAAAAGAACTGGGATGGAAACAAACAATCCAATCCTAAAGAAAAGAAATTCCAGTCCAGAGGAAGGTCTCCTAGGCGAAGAGAAAAATCTCCAAACCAAAGACAGAGGTCACCGCAGAGTGACCCCTCTGGGAATAGATTTAACCTTAGAAATAGGGATAATATTCAAAAACCTGATAGATATCAAGACATTGATACACGTCCCTCTCAATCTTTTCAGACTTCCTCGCAGAAATCGGAAACAAGAGGACGATCAGAAGAGCACGCCAAGTCCAAAGACAAGGAACCTGCTCAATTAAAAAAGAAATTACAATTTCCAAAAAAGAAGGTAGCCAGTATCAAGGTAGTTAACAATGCCGAGAATACTGAGGACACAACTGAAAAACGGAGAGTGGGCTCAGACAATGCTAGACAGCGCAGCAGAGGTGAGCATAGCTCGCAAAGTCCTTATGAATCATCTGGAGACAGTGGACACGAATAAATATCTTCAAGTGGAAACTGCAGACACCAGAGTTAGCAAGCCCCACAAGATATACGAGATAACATTACGTATAGAGGGAGATAAGACTAGGAAAATAAGGGGACTATTTTGGGATAATCTCTCCAAGGGCTATGACATCCTTCTAGCTGAAAAAGACTGGCCACCAGAGTTTGTCAGGGAGTGCCCTCATGGCGAAGAAGTAATTATGCCTGCCTTCTCGAATCAAATCCCGATTCATAAAAAATATACACTTGCTAGAAAGTGGGCAGTGGCCTTAGCACCTGCTTTATATAAAAATCATGTAGGATGGGATGAGGATTCTCCTCCTCACAAAATCCAGTTAAAAACACAACCTACTGCACAAAGGCAGTACCCAATTAAGCAAGAAGCTAAAAAACAGGTAAATGAAATACTAGATCAGCTAGAATACCAAGGGGTGATTGAAACTTGCACCTCACAAATGAACAATCCTTTGTTTCCGGTCTCCAAACCAGACAATTCATATCGTCTAGTTTTGGATTACCGACACCTTAACACATGTTGCAAAACTTTTGCAGTGCAAAACTCACACAGTGCTGCACTAATGAATAACATAGTGCGCAAAAAATACAAAACAACCTTGGACATCTCCAATGGATTCTTTTGTCAAAACATAGCACCAGAGAGCAGATATTTAACTGCATTCTCAGTAAATGGCACTCAAAAACAATTCTGTCGGTTAGCCCAGGGGTACAAGAACAGCCCGGGGGTATTCTCAGCGAGAGTAACAGAATTACTACAACTATATGATGATGAAGCATTATCTTATGTCGATGACATTTACTTAACAGATGATGACTTGGATACTCACTTGAAAAGAGGGAACACCATAATACTTGGGTTCGCAGCAGAGGGTTACAAATTCAACTTTAAAAAGTCCAGAATTGCCCATCTGAATGTCCAGTACGTAGGATATGAATTATCAAATATAGCCTGGCTGACAATTTTCTAGAACTAGAAGAATTAAAAAATCTAAAATATGAAAAGACGTATCCTCTGCCAATCGACATTCTGCCTCTACGACATTACGCCTGTGTAATCTATACAGACGGACATGCTCAACCCTCCGTTTGGGGAGAACAAGCATACAACCCCACATGTGAGATTACAAAAGAAGTGTGGCGCGGAGGTAAACTAAGACCTCTATTAACAAAATCACACTCAGTAGAAACTAATTCAGAAAAACAAACTGAAATAATAGCATTGAAAATGGCGCTAGATAATGCGGATCGCGAATTCCCGACACTTATAGTGTCAGATTCATATTACTGCGTCAAATCATACAACAAGGATTTGCAGACATGGATTCAAAACGGTTACAAAGATAACACAGATGCACCAATAAAGCAGAAACTGCTCTGGGAACAAATAGCTCTTTTACAAAAAGAACTACCAAAGACTCACGTGACTCACTCACTGAGTCATCAACGTGATGGCGTTCACGTTGCAGGGAATTCATTGGCTGATGAGGCCGCGAAGGCAGCTGTGCAAACGGCTTCCGTAGCTGCCGTCACCCGGTCAAAAACAAAAATAGACAGCGAAATATTACAAGCTGTCAGCGCTTCAGAAAAGGATTCGATAGAACCACTCCCTAAAGGCTTTCCAGTAAAATACTCATACATAACTGATGCAAAGTTCCTTTTGCTCGAATCCCTGGAGTGGGGGATAGGGCAATTCCAAACATGGAACATAGGTTAGGACTAATAATAGCGGCACACGAAGGGCTTGCTTCTATTCATGCTGGCGTCTCAGCCACAGTATCATTATTAAAACAGAGATACTGGTGGCCACAAATGAGAAGACAAACAAGGAACTATGTTCTAGAATGTGAAATATGTCAAAGAATGAAAGTATCAACGGTGAGACGTCCAGCGCAGACGCCCCTTCTAATCTCGGATAAACCATTAGCCTGTGTTTATCTAGACCACTGCGGTCCCTTACAAAGGGATGGTAACTATAAATATATCTTGGTCGCAGTGGATTCATGCACGAGATTCATATGGATGTGGCCCCAGCGAACGGCTCACGCCAGAACTGTTATAAAAGATTTGCGAGTCTTTATCGGCACATACGCAATTGGCATGCTGCATTCGGACAATGGTCCTGCTTTTAGCTCTCGGGCTTATAAGGAGGCCATGGTCAGCATGGGCGTGCAATTGCGGTACTCTTGTCCATTTCACCCTGAGGGGAACGGAATTGTTGAAAGAAAAAACCGTGACATAAAGCAATCTATAACGGCAAAGGTATTAGGTTCGGGAGCTGGGTGGGTCAAACATCTAATAAGTGTCCAACGTAGTCTAAATAACTTGCCAAGAAATTCTCTGAAGGGATTCAGTCCGTACGAATTATTATTTGGAACTAGAATGATTATCTCTGACCTCGACAGTCAGACTTCAGTGGTTAAAGAAAAAAGCTTTGATGTCAAAGACCGTTTGGCTATTTTACAGGACTTAAACAAAACAAGAAAAGACCTGAGCAACATACAGTTGAAACAACAGCCAACAACCACTGAAGAATCACCACCTGTCCCAGCAAGACCTGTCTGGATTCCAAAAGTCGGGGATCTAGTCAGGGAGAAGATCGCGGTAAAGAAGGAATTTGGGCCTTCTTACAGAAAAGCAGTTGCTGTCTTGTCTGTCAACGGGACAAGATCAGTTGTACTACTGCCACTTGCTGGTAAAAAGGCGAACCGAGTTGTATCCATCGACCTGGTAAAACCACAACATGTGGCCGATAACAAACAGTAGGCCAAGTGGACTCCCAATAAGTAGCAGAACACCAAGGTTTGCTACCAGTACAGAGGTCCTAACAAAGAGGCTCATCACATTCGAAACGCCTACAGAAGAACAACAAGGACTATGCAACAATGCAATAGAACTAAGACCTCTGAAAACCCAAATAGAAACATTTAGCAGAGACACACCAATCTACAATGAAGTACCGAGTGACAATGCAAGAAACAAAAATCCTGAAGCAATTGGAATAATTGACAAAACTGCATCCGGGTACTTCATCAACTTCGATGATTCCTCTGAAGGTTTCAGTGAATCAAAGACACAGCCATCATCCAAATCCTTTAAAGACAAAGCTAAGGAACTTTTGAAACAACTGAAAGAAACATATCTGATTTCTCCATGGATTGAATTTTGGGTGGGTTTTGGTGCATTTATCCTCATACTTTGGCTCATCATGGTATTAACTTTGGGACGCTTCATTGAGGGAAAATATGCTAAAATGGACACAGCAAGTCAGAACATCAACTTGATCCTCAAACCACACACATCTTCACACGTCGAGAAAAGAGAACTTTCTTCAGAACTTTCTTCAGCCAACTTCACAGCCAATCCGATACCCGGTGGGGTAGCCTGGGACAACACTGACTATGAGATTTATGGTCCGGTCGAGATCCTGAAATATCCACACCAAATCAAGATCTCCTTGAGTGACTTTGCAAAACCAAACTCATTTGCTGATGATTGGGACTTCGAAAGCATTAATAACATGATGTCTGACTTAGTAATGTCTGCTAAATTTACAAAACATGATTATTTGCAAGGTTCTACAAATTATGATAGTATGTATTGCTATAACCATTATGGTAACCATTTTATGCATAAATCTGCACAACCTAGAAATGTTTTAAATTATAATCAATGGGAACATTGTGCTACACCTCCAAAAGGGAGCTCTAGAACCGCATATGACAAATATTCATATTTTTCAGGTTTTAACACAAGTAATGCTGAAACATTTTATTTCAAATTGTCAAACAAGACAGGGACCAAAACCATGATAACCAACACAAAATTGTTATATTCAGACTCATTTTTCGAAAAAATGAATACTTTTGGATTTGATTATTGCGACAAAAATGTTGATTTGAAAAGTGTTTGGGGTACTAAAGAATGGCAAGTGCAGGGTATAGAAGCTTTGTTTAGAGCCTGCATGATCCCAGAACAAATGATATTTTTAAATGACACTGTTCAACAAACCACCTGTCTTGGCTTAGCCAAAATCAAAGATTTAAATAAACCGTCTATTCCAAAGCCAACAATGTTTAGCAACAGCTCTGATACAGATGAAGAGATAGACGTAAACCATATATTAAACCAAAACAGAACACATCCTGATTGGAAACAGTGATTGATCTGGCCAACAGATACTAATAACTGTCAAGACAGATTCCTGAATAAAACACAGGGGTTCAAAATGACCAGGCCAGACCCTAGATATCCCCAAAGACATCACCCAGGGATAATTACAACCTACAGTGTGGGCAAATTATGCCTTCAATGGCTACAAACTTCCACACTGCCAGAAATTAAGCAACACCTAACTTTACTTAATGATGGTGCTGACTTGCGTGATTTCATAATGGGACCACGCAAACAGCGTCAAAAGCGTTTCATAGCAGCCTCTTTATATGCAGCATATAATGAGGCCTGGAAGGTTACTCAAATTGAAACAGCAGAGAGAATACGGGAAATTGACCGTATCAATTTGGAAAAATCACTTTCTGTAGTGGACAATGGGTTAATGACTCTGTCCTCCAGAATTTTTTCATTGGACAGCATTGTGTCTTCAGCAATCGATATATTATCGCAAGACTTACTGTTATTACAACATGGTCAGTCACAATTGTGTTCTATTGTACAGCTTGGCTGGACGTTACAAAATCTGCGTTCAGGCTATGTGCCTTGGCGTTTAATCAACACAACGTCACTATTCCAAATCTTTAACCTTACTGATAGACAAATCAGTATGGCGCAAAAGGGTGCTGATTATACAATCTTGAGCATTGAAAAACTAGAAAGATTACCAATGACAATGTCAGAACGACCTGTCAGTGAATGGATAATCCACGGAATCATAAATATTCCAATCTCAACCTTCAGGTTTCAATACTGCCAAAAATATATACAGGCTGGCATGTACGAGAAATTGGGAAAGGGTTACCTTAAAACAACATGGAACCTGCCCTATTCACATGCATGTGTCAGTAATAAAGGACAGAAAGTGTTTCTTAGTGGCAACAATTGTGCTATGTCACTAAGTGGCACGCTTCTGTGTAACGGCATTAGTTTGCATGGAGCCTGTGAAGGGAATTCATACAACCTTTCATGTCACCAGCAAGGCGCACCTGCAACTGAAATAGAACCATTCTTTCAAAGACTCTATAATGGGAGTTACATTCTTATTGTAGACCGCAGATGTTGTAGTCTTATGCCCGGGACTCCTTATCTAGTAACTACTACTGCGAAGGTCAAGTGCTGTGGACGTTCTTTGTTCCCCAGCTCCTTTCCAGACAGGGAGGCAAGGGCATGGCCCGATTTGAAAATTACTTCTATTCGAATAGATACTTTAAGCAGAATGAAAACAGTCCTTCTTCAGACGCCTACCAGGCTCTCGTCATCAAAAGAAACGTATGATCTACAAGTCGCAAGGACGACTGCAGAGATACATACATTATTATCAACTAATTCCCCCGTACATTTCGCGGAAATCCTGAGCGAAATCTTAAATATTTCTGATACCAATGGGATCTCAGGGGTATTTAAGACAGTATTTTCGATGGCATTAACACCATTCAAAGCCATACTGGGTATTTTTCCAGATTTCGTCCATTCGATTTTTGGCGGACTTCCCCTGATCCTGGGACTAATTGCAGGAATCTTATTCCTAGTCCTGTTTTTTTCGTTATGGCAACCCATGTCACAGAACAATCTCTCGCAACAATGGAAGAAACGATCCTAGCCATTGGATACCGGGACCGGATATCAAAAATCCTGGGACTCTCCCGGCTTAGAGACCTGAACATGACTTGGTTTCTATCATTTCGACCAATGTGGCAAAGGTGTGTTTTACCTGTACTAAGGTGTCTGCTATGCGGAGAAGAATGCGTGTTAGACACCTGTCTGACGCTACAATCAGATGCGCCAGTGGATGCAGATACACTGTTGGTTCCTACCAAGGTTCACGCTTTGTGCTGCCCTCAAAGGCTGCCAATCCTGATGACGGCATTCGTGGAAGCTTCACCACTACGATTGATGGGTAGTGAAGTTCAAGATGAAAGCAGCATCGAACAGGTACGACCTTCTGTCAGCAATGCGAATCAGAATGTCAATGGAAACAATCATGCGCACGAATGCATGGTTACACCTATTTCCGACTTAGTGGAACTTTCCCATGAAGCTGTTGACAGTTTTTTCGAAAGCCTAAATGATATGATGTTCTCACCCGAACAGAAATAGAGACTTTTGAGCAAACTCGCACACGGCGTTCCCTGAATTCGGCCTTCAACTTTAAAAATAAAGTCACATGAACAATTATCACTCCAGTTCACGGACAGCTAATTTTTCAGCAAGCCCCTAAAATATTTTCCTATATATATTTTTCCGGGACACTGATCTTCTGCTTAAAGTAAGAAACTATTCCTAGAGAACTAAGATTTCTATTTTTAGATACTTTATAGACTTTAGCTGCCCGCTGGCATGTTCATAAAGATATTTTATTATGTGATGAAATGGTCTCGAAACTTTTCTTTCTGTATAGCCATATTAAGAGCCATTTCATGTGTATTTCTCATATACCAAATAAGCAATAACGTATACAAATGCGTGATTACTTTAGCATTATTATACAGCTTAAGTGCATACAATATATATGACTGCAATTTTTCAGTATATTTGAAAATTTCAAAATGCATTTATGTATTTTGGGGTGGTAAGGTATACACTATACTCTATAGTATGTTGTACTATGTTATACTATGCATAGATTAGTAAATATGACCATAGTTAGCGTGGAGTGGGTGTCGTGTATTCCTATAGGTTCTGAATCGATCCCCCTATTCCTGACCCTATTCTGGTTAAACTAACTATCAAGTTAACTAGCCGTCAGCCCATGAGGCAAGAACAGCCCCCATGATGCAGATACCGTTATCTGACGCAGTCACACTACGGCACAGGAACGTGTTATCTGATTAGGTCATAACGCTTGAGATCTAATTAGACAAGCGACATTCCTCCAGCCCCTGATAAGGCATACGACGTTCTCATAACAAATCAAACCTATGACAACCTGGAAAATCCGTGCAGCCATTGTTTTGATTTCACAGAGAACTTTAGTAAAAGAATGTGCTAACGAGCAAGTCGTATGACATCTTTATTGACGTATCTATGTCCATCCTTACGTCAATCTCGGCACCTTTAAGGTATAAATATTGCCGATCTTGCCCTATGCAAACACACGCGTGGTGACAAGACGGAGCAGCCATACTTGCCGAAGCCGAGAGCAGAAGCAGACCCCGCTGGCAGCAGCCCCGCCTTCCTGACGCGCTGAGAGACGCGCTGCTATCTCAAGCCGAGAGACCCAGCACCGGCGCTTTCGGGCAGCCCTCGCAGGCAGCCTGGAATATCTAGAGCAGAGAAAGAGATACCATTCCTCATTCATCCTAACTTCCAGGTACAGAACTGAATAACCCCTCGCAGAGAATTCTTTAGTTATTCACTTGGCAAAAACAAACTTAACTTAAACTGTAACTTTCTATTCCCGCCCACGCATTAGACTTAGGTCAGGTACACGGGGTAGGCGTATTTAGAAACACCAGTTGAGTACGTTTAGTCAAATGTACATGTGTATGTAAATATATTTTAATCATTTTAAACATCATATGGCTCAGAAACCATATCAATGTTTTTACAGTATTATTTTATACTATTGCTTTTAATGTATGCACTTTACTTAGCTATAAGTATTGCAATAATATCGATCCATTTCTCATGTATGAGAAAAGAGACTGATCAATAAATAACACCTTTTTATTGAACACGCCCGTCTCTTCCTTTTCTCTACATTCTGATGAGACTAAGAATGCACGTACTGACTGAGTAAAATAATTGCCTTGTGCTCACACGACTCTGGAGATTGACTCTTGATTAGGGGAGAGCAAAGTTGTCGTGTTCTATGGTTGTCAGAAACGAAATCCCTTCTTGTCTAATCAGGGAAGTTAAGTCCTCCTTGAACATTCGAGAATGTTTCTAGCGAACTCTGAGCTAAGCTGGCAAACCCAAAAATTAAGTCTAGTATCGACAGTAGTAGACCTAGTTAACGTCTGGTCTAGGCCTTTACTGCTGTAGGTATTATTCCAATGCGCAGAGCCTATTGGGAAAATAGGAACTACACTACAAGAGAAGAGTGTAGGTTGCAGAACGCAGCCCTGATGTACCCCCCTGTTGATTTTTATTGGGTCAGTAAGCTGGCCTTGGCAACGCCAACGAACCCTAGCAAAGTTTGCCTCATGGAGGCGAATAATGAGTAAAGCACTAGTTACTTACCTGTAGACTATTGTTCTCCAGTATTGATATCTTTCATAGATTCACATGCTTGTATCTTCCCCGTCATCATGGTGGGAGTCTCACGGTAACAGAATGACCATAGCAGTAAAAGAAAAACTGCGTAGAAACCCAAAGGGAATAACATTGTTTGGTAACCAAACCTCATCATTATGTGGTCCAAAACTCAGCCAATCAGTTGCCAGCCCTGACATCACACTCCCCAGCAGAGCCATCCTACCTCAGATTTCCAGCCCTGAGTGCGAGACAAGGATATATCTAGAGAAAAAAGGGTCTACCTGAGAAACGGGGAGGCGGGTGGGTCGCATGTGAATCTATGAAAGATATCAATACAGGAGAACCATAGTGTACAGGTAAGTAACTCGTTTTTACTCCAGTATTGAATCTTTCATAGATTCACATGCTTGTATCAGAATAGAGAGCAGTACACATACCATATTGCTTTTCCAGGATAGAATTCTCTATTGTCTCAGGGCTCTGCTCCTTATCATTAGGATATATAAACTCCCAGATGCCATCCAGTATTAATGAACATGTAATGAAAGAATTGTATATGCAAAGACAATATTCATATAAGAGTGGCTATTAATGTGTATAGGTTCATATATATATATACATACTTTTGTACAGTTATATAAACGTACAGTCTGAGAAGTACATTATTTAAATAAATGACGTAGAACTGCTTGTCCCACTGCAGCATCCTCCTTCCACGCAGTGTCTAGACAATAAAGTCTAGTGAAGGTGTGCACATTTTTCCATATCGGTACAAAAGGGGGTGGTGATGGACGGAGCATCTGAACCAAACAAACACTCACACCCAGTCAAAAGATCTGGGTTTAATCCATCACCGTTCTTTAGCCCACTCTACCACCCCAGTTCAGACATGGCCATATGCAAATCAGTCTGACCCTGTGCCTCATGGGAACAGTCCAGCCCGAACTGCCAAGCCATGCCTTCCCTCGACCGGAAACAAGCTTCCTAGGACTGATTTCTGGCATTTCAGCCGTCTTCAGCCAGGCTTGCTTGAATCAAGTGGCAAAGTGAGCAAGGGACTCATGTCTGATCATACCCTGCCAACTTATGGCGAACAAAGCGGTACAAAAGGGGGTTGTGATGGACGGAGCATCTGAACCAATCAAACACTCACACCCAGTCAAAAGATCTGGGTTTAATCCATCACCGTTCTTTAGCCCACTCTGCCACCCCAGTTCAGACATGGCATATGCAAATCAGTCTGACCCTGTGCCTCATGGGAACAGTCCAGCACGAACTACCAAGCCATGCCTTCCCTGGACCGGAAACAAGCTTCCTAGATTTTTCCATGTCGCCGCTCTGCAGATGTCTGGAAGCGACACTGCCGCGAACAGAGCTTCTGAAGTTGCCATCTTTCTCGTGGAATGAGCGCGCACTCTGGATCGCAGAGGTTTTCCAGATTTCTCATGGCATATGGAAATGGCAGAAGTTATCCATCTCGAGATACTAGATCTGGACAGTGCTAAACATTTTCTAGGCCCAGAAAAGGCTACAAATAGTTGGTTCGTTTTCCTAAAACACTTCATTTTCTCAATGTAGAATTTCAAACATCGTTTAATGTCTCGAGAGTGCAGGGCTCTCTCCGCTGCCTAAGAAGGATCTCTAAAGAATGTAGGCAAGACTACACGTTCATTGAGATGAAAAATGGAAGGGACCTTAGGAATTAATTTTGGGTTTATTCTAAGTATAACTTTATCCTGTCGGAATTGAAGGAATGGTTCTGCAATTGAGAAAGCTTGAATCTCGCTGACCCTCCTAGCTGACGTGAGGGCTAACAGCAAAGCTGTCTTCCATGAAATAAATTGTAGTTCCACTTTATGCACTGGTTCAAACGGTGGTTTCATAAGCTGTGTTAGAACCGTATTAAGCTGCCATGGGACTAGCGGGTGCTGAACCGGAGGAAACACTCTGAAAAGCCTGTTTAGAAACTCTATTATCACTCTTTGCGACCACATCGATGGATGGTTAGGAACCCTCCTATATCTCGAAATAGGTGCTAGGTGCACCTTTAGTGACGCATGAGAGAGACCTGCTTAGGCCAAATGTAAAAGGTACTGGAAAATTTGCTCTGGAGAAGCAGTAAAGGGATGCAGAGCTTGAGATGCACACCACTGGCAAAATCTCTTCCATTTTGCTGTATACGTTTTAATTGTCGAAATTGCCCGAGATTGTGTGAGTATATCCCGGCCTTCTTGGGAAATATTTAAGGATTGGAATTCATGTTCGTGAGGTTCCAGGCTGACAAGTTCAGCGCAGTCAAATCTGGATGGAGAATTTGTCCGTTGTTCATAGAGATCAGGTCCTGAAATAGTGGAAATTCTATTCTGAGTGCCTTGGACAACTGGAGAAGCTCCGAGAACCAGGCCTGTCTCGGCCATGCAGGGGCTATCAGAATTAAGTGGCATGGTTCTGATCTCATCTTCCGTAGCACTGTCGATATCAGAGGGAATGGAGGAAATGCGTACAAGAACATTCCTGTCCAGCGTAGATGCAGTGCGTTGTCCCACGATCCCGCTTGAGGGAACCTGCTTGTAAAGTGCTTGCATTTCGAGTTGTGTTGGTTTGCGAACAGCTCCAACGATGGGATGCCCCACAGACAAAACACTCTCAGGAGTTGAGTTTGAGTTAGCTCCCACTTGTGAGAAACACTGGCTGATCTGCTCAGAATATCTGCCTTTGTGTTGTGTACTCCTGGAACGTGCTGAACTTGGAGAGAGATGTTGTGAAGCAGTAGCTATTTCCAAATCTCCTGTGCTTGTTTCGACAGGAGTTTTGACTTTATACCTCCTTGTTTTTATAGGTAGAACATTGTCGGTGTACTGTCCGTCCTGACCATTGCCGTCGAATCGTGTATTCTGGGGAGGAACGCCTACAAACCCAAGAACACTGCTTTAGCTCCAACAGGTTGATGTGAAGTTGAGCTTCGTGGTCGGACCAATGCCCTTGTATTTTGAGGTCTTGGAGATGCGCTCCCCAACCTTGAAGCAATGCATCTGTCATCATAACATGACTGGGAAGTTGAGGCTCGAATAGCAGGCCTTTTGTCAAATGTTTTCTGATCCTCCACTATGACAGGGCGTCTCGAATCTGAGGAGTGATGGTGATCCGATCTTCGAAGGACCCTTTGGATTGTATCCATTGTTTGTCTAGAAGCTCTTGTAGAGGACTCATGTGCAATCGGCAATTGGGAAGCAAAGGGACACAGGAAGACATCATCCTCAATAAGGACTTGTAGATTCTCACTGAAGTGCACTTTTTTGTTTGCAAATTTGACGCCAGATTTAAGATTTTCTGAGTTCGCTCATCTGAAGGATAAGCTTTTGCTTCCTTTGTGTGAAGCATGGTCCCTAGGAATTGAAGGGATTGTGACGGAATGAGGGACGACTTTTCTAAGTTGATCCGTAGTCCCAGACAATGAAAGAGATCCATGCAACATTGTAGGGAGTACAGAGCATCTTTGTAAGATGTACCTTTTATGAGCCAATCATCCAGATACGGGTAACTCTGGTGACCCTGTAGTCTCAGGTGTGTTGCTATCGGCGCCATGCACTTTGTGAAGACCCTTGGTGCCGATTTTAGCCCAAAGGGTAAGACTTTGAATTGGCAGTGGTGCCCCGCCACAACACCAAACCATAGATATTTCCTGTGATTTATGTGAATCGGAATGTGGAAATAGGCATCTAAGAGGTCCAGGGATGCCATGAAGTCTCCTTTGCATAGAAGCTGGAAAATTTCCTGAAGGGATAGCATATGAAAGGGGATCTTCTTGATGAATTGGTTCAAACCTCTCAGGTCCATTACCTGCCTCCATTTTGACTTCTGCTTTTTCTTTATCAGAAAGAAATGCGAGTAAAATCCTTTCCCTCGCTGAGGAAGCGGAACTTCCTCTATTGCCCCTTTCACTATAAGAGATAATATTTTTGCTTTGAGAGCTAATAGATGCTGTTGCTTTCTGTGAAACTGTGGTTGATTCGAGAGCTCGTGTATAAATTCCAGGGTATGGCCTTGATGAATCACATCCAGTACCCATCTGTATGTTGTTATCAATAGCCATTGCTGAGAAAAGCGAGAAATGTAATGATCGTTGTTGAGGTCTGACCAGGTGGCGGGCGCCTTGAGAAAGTCACTGTCGTCTATTGGATTGCTGAGATTTTCCTCTCGCCGTATTCTTTCCTCTGGATTGCTGATGGTAAGGGGTGTTTGAGTAACGAAACTGTTGGTTGTTCAAATACTGGCGATACCCCTGTAAGGTTGGTACCTATTGGACTGGTACGAAGACCTTTGGATGTATTGGCCTCTAGAACCTCTCTTACAAAAGGACTGGAATCTGCTTTGTTGTAGAGAACCCAATGCTCGTGCTGTGTCCGTGTCAGACTTGATTCCTTGGAGAGCATTGTCTATATGCTTTCCGAAGAGATTCTCTCCATCGAAAGGCATGTCCACAATTTTTGGTTGTACCTCTGGTCTGAACGAAGTGACGTTAAGCCATCCTTGTCTTCGGAGAGCCACCGCTTCCGCCATTTGTCTAAACACCCCGATGAAATATCCATAGCGATATAGATGGCCACCCTTGTTACAGGGATTCTGCTCCTACACAGAACTGTGCACAGAGACTTAGGGCCTTAGTGAATTAGGGTGTGCCAAAACTCACCTTAGTACCCAACATCTCCTACCAGACTAGCATCAGTGTCTCATTGGCTCTTCGTCCTATAGCAAAATACCAATGATTAGACAACCCAGAACATGCAACTTAGGTTACCTCAGGCAATGTGGAAAACAAAAACACTCTTTCGTTATACTCTCATACCAGTCCAAAACAGGGAGTAAAAGGAGACACAAGCAAGTTTAAAATATTTATTTCTAACGCCGTGATCTCAGGCGCAGCACCTTAGCTAATACAAGCAGACATATTATTAGAAACAAGATTGTCAGCATAGTTATTATTCCATAAAATACAAAGGGAGAAAGCATGTTAGAATGCTAAATGAAAACAGGTTTAAAATATACCTATATTTCACCCTCCATTGCTAGTAGGTTATTTTATAACTACCGAAGGTCTCTCAGGATTACATAGGCGGCCCCATACCTCTGGTATTTAGCAGAAGTGGATCACATCAGATTCTGCACAAGCTCTCAGCATACGAATGTTCTCCAAGTGTGTGTGATCATGCCTACGCAGTGCATTATTAAATGCGCCAATATCAGAGGTGGCCACAGCTGCATATGTCTTATGGCTAGAACATGCGCTGGTCAGTTAGAACAACAGCTTCAGGGTCTAAGATAACCTTGACGGTCTCGGCTCACACTGTACAGACTAAACTAACGAAGAAGCTTAGAAATGCAGCAAAACAAGTTATTCTCATGCGAAGCAAAATACTCAGTGTTCTCTAAACAATAGCGCAAGTGCGTGTTGTGTGCAAAGCAGAGCAGGAAAGTAAAAATGGCGTTTAAACTTCTAATAAGCCCATGCCAACTTAACACTGTGTAAATGTACGGGTCATCCCCACTACACCCTAGCTCCATATTGTAAAATGGCGGCTGCTTCCTCTTTTTTGTCACATGGGAGGTGGGCTAAGAACGGCGATATATCTGACCATATTTGTCTGTTGTAACGACTGATCAGAGCTAGACCGTTTGCAGCTCTAATGGAACCCGCTGCCATCACAGCAAAACGTTTCCCCGAACCGTCCATCTGTCTTCCTTCCTTGTCGTGGGAGGCTATAGCAGTTGAGACAGGATTTCTGGATTGTCTCTGAGCCGCTTGCATCTCTACTGATTTTGGACGTGGATGTTCAATCAAGCATGCAGGAGAAGACTCTGGAGCCCGATATTTCTTCTCTATTCTGAGCAACGAAACCGCCACCGAGGAGTTTTCCTTGCTCGAGTTTTCATCGTCCCAGATATGCTCAATGATGGGAATTGATCTGATAGACTTCCTTGATTCCTCCTTGAAGTCATATAGGAAACACTCTGCTTCTTGCACTGGAAGCAGAAGTTCAAATCTCTTTGAGGCTTTTTTCCATAATGTCATGGAATCCTCCTATGTCCTGTGGTGGAGAGTTTGCCAGCGACGGCGATGGAAACGGTGTCGTAGGCAAAATATATTGATCCCATTCAATACCTTCAGGAGTATCTTGAAGAAGTTCCCCTTCTTCTGGCTGGTCTTCTCCATCACTCTCTGCGAAATCATCCCTAATTGTGATAATTGGGGGAGATGGCATATTTTGCTCTGTAGGCGTAGGTTGAACTATCGGATCTTGGGTAGGAGCGCCTGAAGTATTTGAGGCAGGAGCGTTAGCTTCAGGAAAACGATGATAATAGTCGTTGATCATGTGACGCAAGTCTGTCACCAGAGAAACAGGCATCGAGATGGACTCTTCCCTCACATTCAGATGCGGTTCCTCTTCCTCCTCATATTCATATGACTGTTTAAACAACTCATATCTTTTAGATTCGGACACTGGGCGATCTTGCAAAGAATAAACCTCTTGTACCTCTTGGCACTCTTCTTCATCAGTGTCCTGACTCTTAATTTGTAGTTGTGAGGGACTGTAAGCTACTCCCGTAGACTCTTTATCCTCCGATTCTTGTAAATCCAGCAGATTTGATGGAGTAAGGGGAGAAATTTTCATCCACGTAGTGAATTCCGTAGTCTTTTTGACCGTCGACGAGCCCGTCTACGGTTGAAAAGACCTAGTAGATATTAATGATTTCGATTTTGGTGACTTAAAAGTTGTCGTCGATGGAGCTCCCTTCGTCGATGCTCCCATAGGCGCTGAAATTCGAATTATCGTTGAGGAGGTCACCGTTGATGGTGTCGTCGACGGTGCCGTCATCGACCAGGTCGTCGTCAGTGGTGTCGTCGATGAGTTTGACGATGATCTTCCCGTCGATGGATTCGTCGACGAACCTTTCTTCGACAGCATTGTCTTTGTCACTACCGTCGACGTAGCGTCGTCGTCGAGCTTGTAATCGTTGACGAAGTCGTCTTTACAGGAACAAGCTCCGGAGACGCCACAGATTTCGTCGGCGGGGCGGAAGACACTACCCTTGACTCTGACGATTTCTTTAGAGGCGTATGAGGGAGAGAAGATGAAGATGCCTCTTTGCCTTTAGTTTTTTGCTTCTTAGATTCCACTGTCTCCTCAGAAGCAGATGACTTCCTTTTTTTTAGAAGATTGACAAGTAGAATCCTCTTCTGAGTCTGATTCTGAGCTGGCCTTCTTTTTCTGAAGCCACTACAGTAAGCGTGCCTCTCTGTCCCTTAAAGTGTTAGCAGAAAAGGTCCTGCAGTGTTTGCAGTCCTTAGGCACATGTTTAGGGTGAAGACAATACAAACAGTCTTTGTGGGGGTCTTCAGAATATAGCCTGGCTTTCCCACAAGACCTGCAGGTCCTGAAAAGCCTCTTTTTTGAGCTTTGGCCATATTAGATACAAGATGTAAAACAGTACCTTAAATCCAGAAGAGAAACTTGCAGATGGAAAGGTCAAAAGTTCACTTAGGAACAAAACTGAGCAAGGCTCAGGGAGACTCCTTCTCACACGAAGGCGGTTGGAAATCTGAGGTAGGATGGCTCTGCTGGGGAATGTGATGTCAGGGCTGGTAGCTGATTGGCTGAGTTTTGGGCCACATAATGATGAGGTTTGGTTACCAAAGAATGTTATATTCCCTATGGTTTCTATGCAGTTTTTCTACTGCTATGGCATTCTGTTACCGTGCGACTTCCACCATGACGATGGGGAAGATACAAGCATGTGAATCTATGAAAGATTTAATCCTGGAGAATAAAATCTCCAGGGGGAGACCCATATCCTTTAGTACGTGCCAGAGCTCGTTCCTAGTGACGAGATCGAATGCAGTCTTAAGGTCGATGAAGGCTAAATAGAGGCTCCGGCTACCAATGATCACGGTCTTCCAGGTGAGGAGAAAAAAATGATACACCTGGCCAATAGTACTCATTTTATGCCTGAACCCAGCTTGGAATGGGGTCAGGATGTTATGTCTGCTCATCCAACCCTGGACCTTTAGATGGAGTGCACGCGCAAACACTTTTTGGACACAGTCTATAAGACTGATTGGTCTGTAATTGCAGGGCAGGGATCAATCACCTTTCCTAAACACAGGGATCACCTCTGCTCCCTTCCAAGAGACAGGTATTAGGCCCCCCTCGGCTATTGCATTGGCCAGGGCTAAAATATTGTTTGCCCAGTTCACACTGTCATGAACAAACGTGTTTCCTGGGATGCCATCAGGATCAGAAGCTTTAGTCTTTGCTATGGAATTAAGGCAGGTCTTAATTCCGCTTATAGAGAAAAAATATTGCTGTAACAGGAAAATCCATGGGGGCAACTTCAGCTTCTGGTACACAGGGCTCAGAGTATAGTAGAGGAAAGTGGTTGTACCATGCAGTAATTGAAATGTTGTTAGTAGGAGGTGGAGGCCTATTAGTATCCCCCCTAGTAACAAGGAGCCAGAACTTCTGTGAGCCCTTCCTATCACAGGTCTCCCTGATCAGCACCCATCGGTCTTCATCCACCTCCTTTTTGTCCCTCTTTTGTGCTAGCGTGTACCACCTCCTTAGTTCCCTCACATAAGCCAGGTTATTCGCTCTAATTGCCTGAGATAGTTGTCTTCTAAGGGGTCTACACTCCTTATTGAACCAGGCCAACTGAGACCTTAGCTTCTGGCCTGGTTTGCTGGGGCATATTGGTTCAGTAAAGCATGTGGTTAACTGCTCTAAGGCAATCCAGAATCTTGCCCAGCCCTCATGGTTGGTGATTTAAGCTGCGAATCTCTGCTGTGGTTGAGAGCAGGTTCTGGCTGATAGTTTCGAGCCATCCATAGCCACCTGGGGCCATTTGAGCCAACGGTTGTCATTGAAGGGGGTAGCTCTTCTGAGGATAAGATTGGTTTTGGAGAGCTGAGCAGACCTACCTAGAGTGACCCCAGCTAGAGTTGCAGGGGTTTGTGGTCACTGTCTGCAGTGGAACCCACGGCCATGCCAAACACTCTGGGCCATAACGTAAGGTCCACCAGGAGGTAATATAGGAAGCTTGTTTTATTGGTCCTATTAAAAGTATTAGCATCCATTTTGTCCAATCTAGTGCAGCCATTTGCTGCCCTCAATCCAAACTCCAGGGAGAGGGCATATAGTTGGAGTACTGCTGGGGTCCATTTTTTTATGGGAGGTAGATCAAGATGAGGGACATGACACATCACATCCTTCTCGCTGGTCCCACAGATGTCCTCTCTCTCTAGCAATTCGAAAGTGACATTAAAGTCGCCAGCTACATTTAGGGGTGGTGACATAGCCCTTTCATTCAAAAGTGCCTATAGTTCATCTAGCGTAGCTGGTCACCTTCCCGTCCTGGTACCTCTAGCATAGACATTGTAGATGTCAAGCAAGGCACAATTCTGGCCTTTAAATTGCACAGATAAAATGTCTGAGCTATTGGACGGGAGCTCACAGGATATACAATGGAGTGTAATCCCGATCCAAATTATCAGCCCCCCTGCTGGCTGTCCTGGCTTGTTGGAGGTTGCTGGGCGAAAAAAGTTAAATAGCCAGGGACATAGACAAGGGTGATGCTCCATATCTCCTGCAATATACAAATGTCAAAGGTTTAGATAAATTGTATCCAGTGCGGGAGGGACATTTGTGATCTTAACCCAGCAACATTCCATGATACTATTTGGAATGTGCTACACACTTCCTCACTACTAGTAGGGTTTGGTTGTAAAGCAACGAGGGGATTCCGTGTCTGCACATGGGGCTGTGCTTTGTTATTGAGGGAAACTCCTATGATCATCCTTCTGTGGGTGGGAGGGAGTTCATTGTAGTTCCGAATCCTGTTAAGCGAAGGGGTTCTGAGGTAGTTTTTCGTAGGTAGACCTATTTCTGTATATTAGGACTGGGTATTTAGGAGATTTGACATTGGAGGCTTTGGGCATAAATAATTGCTTTGTGATTCGAGTAAATCATTAGCTGCTAGGGTGGAGTCTATACCCAAATTAGTTAAAAAAGGGTGGACAGTAGCAAGTGAAGGGATTTGCAGTAATCTGCACTTGAATTGAATATGTGTGGATTTGGGGAGGGAAATCTATCTTCCAAAGCTATCAAATTATGTGCCACCATCCCATCGCAATTCACTACAGTCCGTATGATTGCTAAGGCGAGGGAGCCTTCTTGCTCCTATAATATCATCTCTTATAACTGAGCGACAACCCTTCACGTGGCATATCCAATGTAAAGATTTATTTATGAGTGTGTCTTCCTCTTCATACCTTTGTTTGGGCAGGAGTTTGGGGACGTTGAGCATGTAAATGGATTTTGGGGAGATGTAGAATGCCCACACTGCACTTGGGGATTGTTAAAGAGATAAGCATCACTATGGGGTCTAAGGAGGTGTTCGGGGATAGGAGGGAGGCCCCATTGCATTAGTGGACCCCTCATGGGTAGAAACTTGGTTCTTTTGGCCCCATGTGGATTGTTATATGCAACTACATCAGTGGGTTTTGTTCTTGGTGCTGGCAATAACAACTCTTGCAGGGATTTGGATTAAATCTGCTTCCACTAGGGAGGTTGGAGTAGCTCAATGGCTACAGGAAAGGGTGGGGGACTGGATATTGCTCACACTTCTAGCTAGAGTAGATTGGCCTGGCCTGTGAGGTCTTTGATTGCTGATTTCAACATGCTAACTTCTGCTCTCAGGACAATTATAATTCTAAAGGCAGAGAGATCGAGCAAGGACGGCCCTTTGCATGGAGGGACACTTCCAGCTTCACTTCCTGCCCCCCCCCATCTTTCACATTCTCTGCCCCCCTTTTATCCCCTCCAGCTCCTCCCTTCGCTCTTGGTCGCTGCCTATGTCTGGGATGTAAATGTAAATGTACAGGAATTTATATAGCGCAAATCACCGAGCTGTTTCTAAGCGCTTGCTTAGGGAACCCGTCCTGGTATTCCCCTGTGAGATAGCCCCGGCAGGGTATCCGCAAGGTGAAAGCCAGGCATCCCACCGCGAGGGGCCGAGTGTGAACCCGTGAATCGAGTAGGCACCGGAGCGAGAATTGTCGAGTCCATGGACATTTTAGGACTCAAGACCCCGCCGAGCCGGGAATTGAACCCTGGTCCCGGGCTGACCTCTGCTTCCAGCTCTGCCTCCTCTAACCAGTGAGCCACACTTCTCCACGATGGTAGAGAACCTATTACTAAGGGTGAGGTCAGTGTCCCGGCGGGCTGTTTTGATTTTAAATGGAACTAAGTGCTAGATCTCATTATCATCGACTGTAGCAGTTGGAGCATATTGAATCAGTTTTCTACTGCACGTGGTGGGCTTCCGAAACATCCAAGGAATAAGTTTTTGGCCTTTTGTTTAGAATCAAATAAGATGCCCTCCGGGGTGCGGGTTAGTACATACCCAGTGGGAGTAAAAAATTCACTCGCTCTCAACCAATAGGTCGTCAATGCGATCTAAAACACAATTACTCCCAGCATTCTTACCGGGCAGTTTTGCTTTATTGGATTTTGTATGCGCCTCCCCTCCCCCCGCTATCCACAGATTTTCTTTTCCCCATGGGTGGCTTTGCAAGTCGGGTAGGGACAGAGCTTGCAAAGGTCTTTTGCCCTGCAGCACATATTAACAGATGGTAACTTTGTGCCGGGAGAACAGGCCCAAAAGTCGTCACCCTCACCCTCAGACCACAAAAGAACACAAAGTAGCTTCAGTCATCAGATAGATAGTGACAGTGGGTGGCCCAGGGGAATTTTATGATCTTCTGGGCGAGTCAGCTGATGGTCTGTGGAACAATTTTAAGTCTTTGGGCGTCCCACTCCAGCGTAGAGTGTAGTGAAAAGTATAGATAACCCAGACCCAAAGGGTTAAGAATGTATTACAAAGGCACAGTACATTACAGTGAAACAGCAGAACCCAGAAAGTTCCATTTTGGAAAAAGCAAGATGGGTGGCCCTGCCCTGCCAGTATAGGCCAGAACTTGGCCCGCACACGTCCCGTGCTGCGGGAGTTGACGAGTGCTAAAGAGCGTGATTAGGTGTCAGCAGCCCCTCCCTCAGGGCAAGCAGGATCCTGGGACACAGAGTCCCTCCATTGTGCAGATTGTCGGCGTCCCACGCAGCGCGAGTTGGTTAGCGCTAAAGAGCGCAACTAGATTTCAGGAACCCCTCCCACAGGATAAGCAGGTCCTGGGTCACAGAGTACCTCCGTTTTGCAGCTTGTTAGCTCATTTTTGTTGGCATTAGGACTCTATGCACTTTACCCATGCTAACCATAGGTAAGTGTGTACGCTGTCCCTCTGAAACATGGTAAAATTGACCTACACCTAACTTTACACATTTAGTTTACTTATAACTCCCTATTAAATGTTACTATGTGCTACCAGTGGGCAGCAGCACCTATTTTGCCACCCACTAATGGATCCTGCAAAAAGTGTCTCAGGCCTGCCACTGCAGCTTGTAGTGCAGTTTTAAACTGCTATTTTGGCATGTCAAAATAAACCTTTTGCCTTGCCCAACCCTTTCTTTTTTAATACATATAGGTCACCCCCAAGGTCGGGCCTAAATGCGCACAGGGCAGGGTGCAAGGTATTGAAAAAATAGGACACAAGTACTTATATTTTACCTGTCCTTGCGGGGAAAACGCCTAAAGCTGTGTTTGCCACTGCTGTAATCATAATTGTATTTATATAGAGCTTACTACCCCAAATGAGGTGTTGAAGCACTTTATGGTGAGTAGCACGCTAATCGGGTCACTAAGGTTAGTGGTTAATGCTGGTTGTTGTGATTAGTCATGTGCTCTTAAGAAACCTTGCATTCATTTTCTCTATTTGCCTTGTGAAATATTACTACCAGGTAGGTGTGATAATTAGTAGGGGCTATGTGGCTTTAGGGGAATGGTTGGTAAGATTGATAGGCTGGTGGAGATTAGGTAATGTTAGATTACAGGGATAGAGTTGTGAAGAGGAAAAATTCTGCTATATGAAATGAGGTAGCAGTCAATTGCAGGATTACAGTAAGGAGGATTGAGGCAGGCAGGCATGAGACTGAGAGGAGGCTATACTCCGAAGTAGAAGGTGTGCAGAGGATGGAAGGTAAGAAGAGAGTCACTCTGAGAACAGAAAGTACGTCATGGTCAATTTTTTTTCATATAGGGTTATAGGAGCATAGTGGGAGAAGTCTTCCTGAGATGAGATATCAAGCAATCTAAGAAGTTAAGCTGTAAAAAGAAACAACATTGTTGGACCTGGCCCTTTTTGCAGGTTTATCCCCTGATGTTTTGCCTTGTGCCTCATATTTTCTGACCTCTTTGGTTGGCTTTAGGACTCTGGGCACTTTACCACTGCTGATCAGTGGTAAAGTGCATATGCTCTCTGTGTAAATTGTGATTATGATTGGTTATCCATGATTAACATATTTGATTTACCGGTAAGTCCCTAGTAATTTGCACTGTGTATGCCCAGGGCTTGTAAAATAAATGCTACTAGTGGGCCTGTAGCACTGCCTGTGCCACCAACAAGAGTAACCCTGTTAGCGTGTCTCCAACCTGCAATTTCAGTGTCTGTGAGTGCAGTTTTAAACTGCTATATCGACCTGGCAAGTGCACCCATTCGCCAGGCCCAAACCTTTCCTTTTACTACATGCAAGACATCCCTACCGTAGACCCCAGATCCCTCATAGGCATGGTGCAGTGTATGTGTAAGGTAGGGCATGTACTGGTGTGTTTTACATGTCCTGATAGTGTAATGCTGCCAAATTTGTTTTTCACTATTGCAAGGGCTAGCTCTCCCATAGGTTATCAGTGAAGCTGTATTGTAACATTTTACAAGTGTAACTTTCAAGGGAGAACAGCTAAAGATTTCGAGTTTGGTCTCTCTGAGCTCAGAATTTAAAAGCACATCTTTTAGATTAGGTGATTTTTAAATTGTGTGTTTGAAAATGCCACTTTTAGAAAGTGATGCAAGAAGATCAAAATATTCCTGTTTGAGTGGTCAGTTAAAGAACTGATTCTGATTTTTTTCCGCAAACCCCTGACGAAGAACATAACATAATTCGAAATGCATTGGGTTATTATTATTGTCCGTATCGAAATTTGATTGACAGCACGTGCCAATGTACAAGCCTGGAGGGGCGACAGACGGCATTTGAAAATGCATAAATAAAGTAATCTGGTCAATACTGCTGTCTTCGGAATGGTTCTATTAAGAAATGCAGAAATGGATGAATATGTAGTGCACTGGATGGTTTACAGCGGATTAATTTGGTTCACAATGGAGGACATAGTTTACCCTGATACTTCTCTTTCACACGCAGTGCAGCAGCTTGGTGCACGAATGGAGGCACTCATAGGCTCTAACTTTTAGAAAGTGGCCATTTTCTTGCTATACCATCCTGCTCTTCTCCCTGCCTGTGAAAAGTGTCTGCTTTAGACTGACAGCTGGGTTGTTTGTGCATTCACTCTAGACAGTCACACAAAGGGAGTTGAGATGTGCCCTGCATATCCTGATTGCCCAAGCTGAAAGGCCTTATTGATCTAGAGCGGTGGGAAGAGTTCCCACTGACACCTGATTAGGTCTGTGCCAGGCTATCACAATGCTGTCTCCTCCCTCCCCCCGGCCTGTGTCTGGAGCCTAGACGGGGCAAGGCAGAACTTGAGCACTACAAAGACTATCCTGTCAAGTATGCCTACTTCAAAGGACAAAATAGGTATAAGTATTGGACCTAAAACCTTGACTAGAACACTTCTGGATTGAGGCCTACAAGTAGAGCTGAAGAGCTGTCTGAAGGAGTACTGCCCTTTTTCTGGGTGTTGCTTTGCTGGATTGGCCTGCAGTGGCGGCTTCTGTCTTGGAGAGCCCTAAGACAGAACTTTGTTTTTGTATCGTGCTTAGGAAGATTCTTCAATGACTTGTGTGTGCCTGCTTCTTATTAAAAAGTCTCAGGGCCATAAAAGACTTCACCTGCATCATCCATGAACTCCATTGCTGGGAGTTCTAACCTGCCAAGTGGTGTCACATCCAGTTATGGGCCCTTGAAGGTGGTTCCTGCTGAAAAAGACTGCAAAATCAACACATCGCCTTTCCAGACCCTTTTTATCTAATGCAGCACCACTGTGCAGGAGAAATTTACACACACCACCAACGTGCGGCCGAAGAAATTGATGCAGCGCCTGTCCACAGCCCCAGTCAAGCGCACCATGTCTCTGAAGTCCGAGACAAACGCATTGACTCCGACACAGTCCCTACTGTGCAGCTGAAAGAATTGACGCATCACCAGTCCGTGTCTGAAAGAATCGATGTATTGCCTGTTTGCCATCACTGCAATGACCTCCATGCCATCTGGATTTCCACGCATCGCACCTGTGCGCCAAATTTTCCACCGCATCACCCACAGACCAGAACCGTCTTCTGATTCTGTCGCATTGCTTCCCCTTACAGTCTGGAACTGACGCAACACTTCTCCTGTGTGCAGCAGAACTGATGCATCACTTCCCCAGGGACTCAGCAACTGATGCTGTGTTTTCTGACACTTCTCTCCTCTGCAGCAGTTTTTTCTTTGTGGATTTTGATGCATCAAAGGTACATTACGTAAAATCACGCATCCATAAAGTTCTGTGGACAGAATTACTGAAATCTTTTAAAAGTTGTAGTTTAAGTTCTGTTTGTTGGATTTTTGTCGATTTGGTCTTGTTTGGTTTAAATAAAGATTGTTTATTTTTCTAAACTGGTGTGGTGTCCATTTTGTAGTGTTTTTTACTATGTGTGTTATGTACAAATACAGGGATGTCTAGTATGGGGCATGCAAGTATGCAGCTGCTGATTCTAGAGCAATGCAAAGATCACTTACCCAAACAACGTAGTCCAGCTAGAGTTCAAAGGGGTGGTCCTGCACACCAGCTATCCCTTATGTTCCTAAAGGTGGCAGTTGCTGACTATCTCTGACTGAATTGCTGTAAACAGAATACACGAGGCTCAGAAGCATGCCCAGTGTATTCTGTTTAGCACATGTAGCACATGGCCCCGACCATACAGAGTTATGAGTTGACACTCTGATGTCAGGCCCTCTGGCTGTAAACCCTCCCTTTGTGGTGATAGGCAGCTTGACATAATTGACAAGTACAGGGCTGACACCGTACATGCCCGGGACTGCTAACAAATATGATGCTTCACTGCATCATTACTGGGCGGTCCATGAGGACCCTTAGTATTGCAAGCCCGGGCTGGCACCATGTCAGCCCAAGGACTACTGAAATCTCAAGGCCATAGTGGGCACATGCGCACTGGCGCATATGCCTGAGAAAAACTCCCTGACGTCCATTTCAGGGGCTTCTCTCTAGGACGGCAAAGGCTCTCCACTATAATGAAGATATGGACGGAATTGCTTTTTGAAATTACCATCCATAAGGGCTGGAAAGCTGCATGGGTGTGGCCCCTACGCCCATCGCCACTGAATTAGAGACCCCCATTTCTCACAAGCAATATACATAGTACTCCGTAAGTGGAACATGCAGCTTAAACATGTGGTTTTGAGTGTGCACATCATTTAAACATTAAGAGCCCTAGCCTGTTGTGTCCCAAGCCAAGGGTACCGCGGCAGACGGGAAGACCGTCTGCCGCTTTTCCGCCCGGTCGACGATTTGACCGGGCGGAAAAGGGTTTAATATGTTTGCGGTGTCTGCTAGACACTGCCATCCATATTAGTATGCAGGCGGAGAGCAGACTTTCCATGGTGGCGTTGCAGCCACGGAAAGGCATGCAGAGTTCTCAATTGGGGGCCCATTGCGGGCCCCCAGGAAGTTGGGGGGATAGGGGGCTACAATTGTTCGGTTTTCTAGAGTAACATAAAATTCATGTAGTTAGATTATGCTGTTAGCAGTCACAGCCAGCACAGATAACAGCGGCGGGCACGGGCCGGAATGGGGGGAGTCGACAGCCCACTGGATAGGGAAAGTAAAATTTAAAAAATAATAAAAATCCACTTATCTTGCACTCGCTGCATCGGCAGCTCGCCCTGCCCCCGCCCCACCACCCTCTGCTGTTACCTGTGCCGGACGCACCTGGCTGTTAGGTGTAGACCCAGGGTGTTCCAGAGCAGGGGACACCGTATGCCTAATACATTACCCATGTTTGACCTCTTTGTGGCATGGCTTGTGAATCAGCTGAGAAGCAACCCAAGGAAAACTCCAAGGTGATTGTGAGGTACTATCTGAGATAGGTATGTGGGACCACTGTTCCAGTAAGCTTTGCAACCCTACTGCTTTGTTTAGAAATCTAAGCTATTAACAGCAAAGAATTGCTGTGAATGGACCCCTGATCTCCAATAAACTCTCTTTTCTATTTCGTTGTCCGACACAACTTGCCAGATGCCTTTAAAATGTGACCTTTTTATGGTACAATGATGCGTTGCAATTACAGTGGGAATTCGTTTTTCCTGTTCCTTTCACCCCCCCCCCCCCACACACACACGTTCTCATGAATGTTTGTCTCACATTGCAAAAGCGCCTTGTTTCCTGAAGTTCCCTAGACTTCAAATGTACTTGGAACTTTCAGAAGGTATCTTACACTTGAGAAAACGCTTCAATGCCATTCAAAATGAATGTTACTTTCTGGGTCAAGTACCAGGAGTATCATTCTTAAGATGCAAATCCTAATGTTCTGGGCCATGCATGATACAGCTGTATTTCATCGAGAATAAAAGTGTCTGATGCGTTTGGTTTAGTGTTGATAAATATTTTGTATTTGACAAATACGAACACATTTTTCCATGTGAGAGCCTTTCTTTTGTTCTATTTCCAGCAAAACAGAGCAGTAGCTGTTATTTATTTGTTTCCTAATGTGGCCATTAGTCATCAGGGTCTCATATTTAAAATTGTTTTTTTCAATTCTCAAGGGTAAGTTCTTGCAGGTGACCCTGATTTTTACTTGCCTCCTCAGATATGAGTCTCGACCCTTATACAACCTATAGCTATAAAGTAGCTGCGTGGAATAGCTTTGGAAAAGGTTTTAGCAACATCACCCGAGTTACAACAAAACAAGATGTGCCTCAAGGCGTGAGTCCACCAACTTGGATCAAAGTGGAAAATCGCAACGACCTTCTGAGACTGAATTGGAAGGAACCTGCTCGCCCGAATGGTATGCCAGGCTAAGCTCATAATTTATCATGAAGATATGTGTATCGGCCTCTCTCTCTCTCTCTCTCTCTCTCTCTCTATGTACCTCTCTCTCTCTCTCTCTATGTATCTCTCTCTCTCTCTATGTATCTATCTCTCTCTCTCTCTCTGTATATATTTATATATATATATATATATATATATATATATATACATATTCACTGAAAAAAACCATAGGTTTCACACCAGTTATAGTTAGCTGGAAATTTTACTCGCATAAAACCATTGAAATTCCCACGTTATAGTTAGTTGGACTCACTATAACTTGCGCGCCTGCAATGCACTGCTGATGACGTCACATATTACATCACTCATGACATGGTCAGTGACATCACTCATGAAATCACTGATGACACCATCCAGTGAATGTGTGTCTTTCTAAAAAATAAATATGTTTTATATATGTATATGTAAAAGTTGATGGAAGAATAAATGTTTAAATAAGTGTTTACATGGATGTTTTTTAAAACAAAATTGATTGGTTAAGTGGCTTATTAAGTGTATATTAGTGAATACATATATTAGTGAGTAATGTTTAAATATTTAAATATATGTATTAGTGTTTCACTTTGTGTATAAGTGGCTGCATGGGTTGGTGAGTAGCTACATGTGTATGTATATGGGTTATTAGATGTTTTTCTTATTATCAGTATGAGTGTTTGTATGGTTTGGTGGGGGTATTACTTAGCACATAGATGCATGAATGACTGACTCTCTCTTTGTATGTGTTTTGAAGACAGCATATGTGCAAGACTGTATGGGTGGATGAGTGTGTATGTGTGTGTGTTAGTGAGTGAATGACTGTCTCACTAGAGTCTTTATCAGTAACTACATATGTTTTAATCTAGTATATGTGAATATTGATGTATATAAGTAAGTATATGTGAGAGTGAGGGATTGTAAGAGTTCCTGTTTAAATTAGTATGTGTTTCTATAAGTGATTGTTTAAGAGAGTAAGTATGTGTAAGTTTCCTTAGAAGTAAAGTGGTAGTGTGTGTATAGCTGTATATGCAAATAAATGGGTGTTCAATAGTTTATTAGCATGTGTGAGTATGTGTGAGAGTATCTTTTGGATGACTTTCGGTGTGTAACAGGATGTATAGGTGTATCACTACATATGATGAGTGAGTATATGTATGAGTGACTATATACAACTGTTGATGAATACGTGGATGTGTATATAGATGGTGGAATTACTGAATTGGTTTTTGTAACTGGTATGGGTATCTCCATTTTTTTGTAAATTTTAGTTTCTATTTTTGAATATGTGTTTCAAGGGTTACATTACACTGAAAGGAGGTCTGTCACTCTGTCACAAGGATGGTGTCATCAGTGATGTCATGAGTGATGTCACTGACCATGTCATGAGTGATGTAATATGTGACATCATCAGCAGTGGATTGCAGGCGCGCAGGTTATAGTGAGTCCCACTAACTATAACGTGGGAATTTCAATGGTTTTATGCGAGTAAAATTTCCAGCTAACTATAACTGGTGTGAAACCTATGGTTTTTTCAGTGAATTTATTAGGTTTTTTAAATGCTAATTCCTAACTATAACTGGTGTGAAACCTATGGTTTTTTCAGTGAATTTCAAAGGTTGTTTAATAGCAAATCTCTATAGGTATGAAATGTAATATTTTTTATAATGAATTTTATATTGTATAATTATGTAATACTATTTTTTTTATGTTTTTTTTTTTTTGCCCCGGAGCGCTCCCGGGGCGCGTACCGATGCGCTCACCGGTGAGCGCAGTGTCACGGCGCGCCCCGGGGCGCGTACCGGTGAGCGTCCCGTTAGCGCTATTGCCGCGAATGAAAACAACATTGTGACGTTTCGCGTAGCCGCGTGATGCGTCTTATGACGCACGGCGTAAACGCACCCGGAAGCGCTCGGACGTATACGATCGCGCAACGTCCAGACGCGTTTACGCTACGCGTCCCCGGGCACGCCCCGGGGCGCGTAGCGTAAGCGCGTCGGGTCATGTGACCTGAAAATAACACTTATCATTGGTTCAGATCAGTTTTGGTTTCCAAATGATGAAGGCCCGAGTCATGTGACCTGAAAGTAACACTTTTCATTGGTTCAGGACAGTTTTGTTTTCCAAATGATGAAAGCCCCCACCTATTTTCCTCATTCTCACTTTGTACTTTGAGTGAGGAAGACCTGTTGAAAGACCTCTCTGTGCCTATTTGTCTGAAAAATGGCTACAGTAGCAGCAGCTGCAGGAGCATCTGCACCACCACCACCACCACCAAAAGGACCACCACAACACCACAGTGGTGGAGACCAAGAAGAGGAGGAGGAGGAGGAGGACGAGGGGAGGTTCCTACCAGAAGATACTACCCCATATAGGCCAAAGGAGCACTTTATCTGGCAGTTTTTTTCCATCCCAAAGGACAAGAAGAAAGTTAATACGCCAAAGGCGACTTGTTTAATCTGTGGTTTTCAACTTTCAAGGGGGAACCCTAACTAAAAATACTCTTTTGGCAACAACACCATGATTCGGCACATGCAACGCCGGCACCCTAATAACTATGCTAGGGCAGAGGTCAGGGAACTGGCCAGAAACCCTGCCCAATCTTCTGCCAGCACCTCCCAAAGTAATCAACCCACCCCATCGGGTCCAGAAGCGAGGGAGATGAGCCCAACTATTCAAACCAAGTTTTCCAATTTTAAAATCGTTTGCATATTTTGTGGAGGGACAATATGCTATGGTGAGCAAAGCATTACACTTATCACCCGTGCTTGGGATCACCACAAGTGCCCGAAGAAACATTAATTTTTTCCTGTTTTTTTTTTTTTGCTCCAGTTGAGCCATTTACAATTCCCTGTTTTTTGTTTCTCCCCATAAAAAATACAAAAAAAATATAAAACTGTTCAGAAAAGCCAAAAAAGTAAAACAAATTCAAAAAACAATAAAAAAAATATAAAACAGCAAAAAGAATAAAAAAACAGTTCTTTTTAGAACTACCTCTAATTTATAAAAAAAATGCTACATTTTTTGGAAACTCTGTCATTCTTTTTTCTCTAGGGTACGCGTATCGGTACGCTTCCCGGTGCGCGTACCGGGGCGCCCCCCCCCAAAAAAATAAAATAAAGGAGTGAGCATGAGGGAAGGACACAGAGAGAGTGATGTTAAGAGAAAGAGAGCTAGAGGGAGCAACACAGAGGGACTGTGTATTAGATAGTAAGACAGAGAGAAGGTGTAATAGGGTGTAAGTGAGAAAAGGAAAATGAATAAGGGAGCGAAAGAAGGGAAGAGAGAGGAAGAAGACTAAAACAGAGGAACTGGGAGAATGTGAGTGGGTGTTGAAAGTAAAAGGAAGGACAGTAAAGGATGGGGAATGAGGGGTAGTGACGGAACCGGAGTAAATGAACAACGGTGAGGGAGGGTGAGAAAAGAGCAGTCAGTGTAAGTAAAGAGGGGTGAAAGAGGGTGGATAAAAGTGAATAAGGGTAAGACATGGGGTGTGACAGAGAGAAAGGACAGAGAGAGTAAAGGAAGGAGTAACTGAAAGGGTCTGAGTGAAGCAGCAAAGAAAGGTAAGTAAGTGAGTGTGGGTGAGTTGTAGGGAGTGAGCATGACAAAAGAGTAGTGACAGACTAAGGGGACAGATACAGTGACGGTAAAAGAGACAGAGTGAGGGAACGGAAGTGAGGAACTGTGAGGACAGACGGACTGAGAAAAGGAGTGAGAGGAGTGAAGTAAATGAGTAAGGGAATGAGTGAGGGAAGGGAACAGAGGGTAAGGGAAATAAAGCAGGGGGACGGAAAGAAATTGAATGTGGTAGGAGAGTAAGGGAAAGAAGAGTAAACATGGAGGATAAGAATAGTGAGGGAAGCAGAGTAAGGAAACAGGAGTGAGGTAGGGTAAGAGAATAGTAGTGAGGTTAAAGCAAAGAGTGATGACAAACTACATTTTTTAGTCATACTTACCATATAATTAATGTAAATTTAATTACATGTTTTTACTACAGTTTGTATCTGTGAAAGAGAGAAGAAAAAATAAGTTATAATTAGTCAAATATACATTTTAAAATGGAAGGTAAGTTGTTAATTTGTAAGGGGCACTTTAAGTTAATTTGTAAAAACTTTTTCTGATAGTTATTTACTGTCCCTCTGTTATAGTTATAGATTGAGATAGGCTTCTCTGTTATAGTTATAGATTGAGTTAGGCTTCTCTGGTATAATTATGAAATTACTTAGGCTTCTTCACATACACTTTTTTGATATTTCTACTTCCTGCCTGATACCATACACTGCCCAAAGATAACTTCACTGTTAAAAACTCAGAAGTACCTGTCTAAACTTAAACTCAACACTGCCCTAACTCTACTGATATATTTATTTTTAATGCAATTTACAGCAAGAAAATGGAAGGAGAACCAAATATTTCTTTCAAAATTGTTCTGGAGAACAATCCTGAGGAAGACTTTGACTTTATGGATCAGTCTCTGGACGAAGAGTTAGTTAATTGTGTGGAAGAAATGGAATCATTGACTCAAAATTAGGACATTCCTGAATATATAAAATTTGGAAGTTCTTTTAAATTTTGAAAAATCACAGCAATACATTTTTATTTAATAATTAAAAATTGTCCCAGACATTATTCTTTTTTATATGTAATTCATGAAATAGTACCAAAATGAATATAATATAAAATGAGACTTATAGTATACTGTGCAACTTTTTTGTGTTACATAGTAATTTTGCTCATAGTTACTTCCTTTCTCCCACTAGATTATCTCCAATGTGTATTTGACATCTCTTTTTCATCTCCTGCCTCCATGTAGTTTCTGCTTTCCTGACAGACTATGGTATGGATACCATATACCACAATAACTTCTGTAACAACATGCAAATTATCTACAGAGGAGACGGTGTACATTGAATTTAAGACTCTGTATTGGTGCCTACATGCTGGTACTTAAATCACCCACACAACACAACAACTCTATGCAAAGCCCTTTTATGGCCCCCACATCAAACCTAGGAGGTATGGGGGGGGTCTACCCTGCCCCTTTATGGTCATTTCCCCCTTTGTTTTTGCCACCTCTTGTGTCTCGATCCTACCAAGACACAAGATGGCGGCTGCTCCGGACTGTTTGGAATGTTGACAGACACCCGAGAGCCAATCAGCTTTCCGCACGCGAACTCGCGTAACGCGCCGGGTGCGCTCCCCGGTGCGCGTACCGGGGCGCGCTTATAGATATATATATTTTTTTTAACCTAAATTACTCAAAATCCTCTGGAGCACATATCTTGAGACATAGCAAAGGCACATAGGGCTACCAGTCCCTACAATTTTGCCAAGTTTTGTAGGAATCCATTCAGCCGTTCGGGCTAAAAGTGAGTCCAACCGCCCTATGGAAATTAACATGGGGAAAACACCTTTTGGGACCCCCCTTTTATCTCGGCCCCCGCTTGACGAATCCCCCCCAAACTTTCAGGGAAGGAGCAGAGCAGAGCGGGCCATCTAATTTGAGAAATTCGCGAAAATTCATCCACCGGCGTCAAAGTTATTCCCAATAGAATGTTGCGGATTTCCTATGGAAACTAGGTCCTAACTATAACTACCTACTGACGACCGCCAGTAGGTAATATATATATATGTATATATATATATATATATATATATATATATATATAGCACAGGTATCATACAACCAGACCTCTATGCTTACACACACAGCACACCTACACATATAAACAGAAGAAACATACGTAGCCACAGATGAAGATAAGCATGCACCAAACACACAGACATACAGGCCCCCAAATGCACAGAGCACCTGATTTACGGTTATCCACACACACAGGCCAAGAGACTTGTTTTTATATTGTGGTGATGCTTGTTAAGTGCTTGTATGCTTCTCTAAAGCCACCCACAAGGAGCTAGAAATGGCAGAAGAATGGAAAGGATCGATAGAAAATAAGAAGGAGCTTTTGCAAGGAATGATCTTTCCCAAAATGAACCATATTCGATGGCCGAACTTAGATGTCTTGGGTGCAAGAAGAAAATTAGCTGCAGGAGAGAATTAGAGAGCAAGATAGAAGTGTGGTATAAATCAAGAGGGGTGCAATTAGTGTGAAGAACCAGGTCCAAAATAGAGTGAGGAATTGTTAACTGTTAGAGAGATGCTAGGGTAAATTATGCAGTGCCTAGTATGCATGTAACCAAGCATGCTGGGACACATACAGTCCCCACATGGCACAGGTGACGGCAGAGATGGGAGGAGGGCTACGGTATATAGACACAGATATAACACATGTATATGTAAAGCATGTGCTCACCCGTTGGGGCACCTGGGTGTTGAGCAGCAGTTGTTTATTCTCAGTAGTAATCAATTTATAGACCTTAGAAGAATGAAAGGCTGAGTCGACCTGCAATGATTCAAACGTGTGGCCATCAAACAATCAATCAGGGGTTTATAAAGTGCGCTATTCACCAGTGAGGGCATCAAGGCGGTGGGGGGTGTGCGGCCATGAGTTCAAACACAGTTTTCTAGAATATTAGTCCATTGAGACCTGCCTGAATCTGCAGGAATAAGGATGAATGCATATATTGATAAAGTGTTGATGTTCAATTAATCTTGATGACTTTTCCTGAAAATCTCAAATGTGATGTAGAAGAAAGATTTGTATCAATGTATAATCTATCTCTGATCTTTCCTAAAACGAATCATTTATGCTGTGTGATGGAATAGTGCCCACTCTGTCATTGCCTTCTTCGGAATGATCATCTGTCAGTTAACATACCTGTTCTCTGTGTGTCCTTTCCCTCTTTGAAAATAATCCCCCCATGTAGCACTCCTATCTGTGCTTTTATCTCCATAATACTACCATATTACACGATTAGGGCTACCCGATCTCTCATTGTTTAGGAAACACTGTCTACCCAGTCCTTGACATTCTCTTTACAAATTAATGTTATCAAATGTATTGGGTAATTGAGGAAAAGGAGAAACATAACTCCCAATATGCCCTAATTTATTAAATGAAAGTTCTGGACTATAACTTGGGTGCCTATCAAACATGTAGCAAGCTAGCTCAAAAGTGTCTTATTTTGGTACCGTTTTTCAACATATGTCATGCCATTATACAAGATGAAAAAAAGAAAATAAACAAACCTTAATTTCAGTTAAAATATGATGTTCAATCAGGATATATTTTCATGTTTTGGCTCACCACTGCTCCCATGCAATACATTATCATAATGTGAACAGGGATGTAAAACCCACATCATTGCTTTAAATTGTGATTTATTCCCACCAGACATAAATTGATAAAATACAATTGTAAATGTAAATGTATGTATACTTGTAAAGCGCACTATCACCTTTGAGGCATCCTGGCGCTGTATACCGCTGTGTAACCCTTCCTGGCTTTCGCTGTGAGATGCTCCCTCCTGGGCACCCCCAAGGTGAGGCCAGGCATCCTAGCGCTTTCGGGACCGTTGTGGAGATTAAGCAAGCTATTGCCCAGAGTTGCAGAGTGGGACCCATGATTAGAGTAGGCACCTAGGCGAGAATTATTGAGTTTGTGGACATTGAGCCCAAGACCCTGCCGCGTCGGGAATTGAACCCTGGTCCCAGGCCAGACCTCTGCCTCAGGGTCTGCCGCTCTAATCGGTGAGCCACACTTCACTTTATGATCGCTACAAACTGCTTCCTGTGCAAATAGCATGTATTTTCTATCAGCATCAGTGGTATGAGAAGGCAAACTCAATTCTTGAATCATGATGCTTGCAAACCTCACTCTCTCCGATCATCAGTAGCTGTGCAACTCAACATACACCCTGTGCCTAATTTGTAAAAACGTAAGAGTCAGGGCCCAAGAGATTTCACAGGAGCCCCCTGCAGCTGGCTGCACTCACAGCTCCTGCCACTGCTGCGAATGTCAGCATTATCTAGTAATGATCACAGTAAAATAAGTGTGTCATTTGGAACTAATCCAGGTCACCTCAAACTGTAGAAATGGCCTGGAAGTGCTATATTTATCATTTAAAAAAATATATATGATATAGTTTTAAAATTCACTGATGTGCTCTATAAAAACGTAGACATACCCCAACATCTTTTGGTGGACTCTCATAATTAGATACCAATGGTTATAAGTAAGTGCCATTGCCGAGCTCCTGGAAAGACTGGCACAAATTAAGCACTGCCCCCTGGTACCCTTTTGCAAGTAATATGCAATATTCTGTGATAAATCATGCGATCACCGTTAAATTAAACCTAAAAAGTCATATTTTGAATATTTTATTCTGCACTTCATGCTGGAGTTGTTTAGTCTTTGCTTATCTGTGTCATATTGCACAGTATGCGGACATATTGCTTTGCTCAATTTCTTTTTGTGGTGGTCAGCTGACAATTGCTGCAGCTAAATTCAGAGCTTCAATACAGAAAAGCCAAATTAATCACTCTGTTCAGTATATACAGGTTAAGTTTAGCTCAAATAGAATCGAACGGGTTGAAACATATTCTAGGCATTGCAATGCAGATCCAGTTAGAGATAATAAAAGAAAGGAACAGTGTGCAAGGAACGGATGGGAAGACAGATGGCACTGTATGTGAGTTAAGGGGACAAGGGAGAGAGGAAAAGATACAGACGAGAGAATGGAAGGCAGTGAGGAGGTGATGAAGAGTGAGGAGATGTGTGTGGGATATTTAGGAAAGAGGATGAGATGATGATAAAGAGGTTTGACAGCAACAAAAGAACAGTGGTAAGGTAGGGAAGGACAGCGACCATTGGGAAAATATAAAGATCAATTAAGAAAGAGACTTAATGGACGAATGACTGAGTGATGATGACGGAAAAATAAATTGGCAACAGTGAAGCTGTTGGTGTAAAAAAGATGGAAAGATAAACGAAAGCAGAAGTGAGTACGGCCATAATGGAGATGTGACAAGGACAGAGGTACAAAGAGACAATGATATCTTTGAAAATTGAAGTAAGAAAGGATAAAGATATGGGTGGAAAGAGTGAGGACCAGTCAGTGAGGCAGTGTTGACGTGGAGAATTGAGGTGTCCGTGCTAGTGATGGACGCAGAGAACTAGAGATGGAACTATATATATATAAACAGGCCCGGTTCTAGAGGGTGGGCCGGGTGGGCCAGGCCCACCCAAAGATGAGCCTGGCCCACCCAAACACGAACCTTGGCCCTCGCAGTGAATCTGCCACAGATGTACAACAGTAAAAAAAATCAGATAACTGGTGATTTATGATCCTTCCGGAAAGCAGGCATTTGTCTATTGGTAGTTGTTAAATGCAGATAAAATGTATTTTATGTGGATAGCTCAGTGGGTTACTGCCTTTGTCACAGTGATCCTTGTGTTACTTGCAGTTCAGAAGTTACAATCCTAAGATCGGACAGTGACCCCTGAACTGTCATCAAAGAGCTGCATACAAACTTCGCTTTTTTGTGTTGTTATATACTTGGAACTTCCCCAGTCTTTCATTAATATAATTTGCTAAAAGGAATTTGTTGGGGCAGATATACATTTTTATCAGTAAAGCCAACCCGCAACCACTGGAGTACTCTTTAAATCCTGTGTTTGTGCTTTTCCAGACCAAACACTCTTAAAATATATTGCCCACTAGTACAGATGACGTGATTCCTACACATTGTAATCCTCATTAATTAATGTGACATTCCTTGTTATCTTATTTATTGTCTCTGTATAATGTGTGCTTGATGTAAAGTACTGTGACACCCTACACTGATATGAGTAGCACTATACAACAAATGAAATGCATATGAGAGAGGGACTACAGAGCGAAGAGGAGCACTGGTGGAGGGTGTCAATGAGGGAATCCGAGGAGGAGCTCATTTGGGGAGGTGCTACGGAGAGATGAGGGGCACTGTTGGAGGGTGGCAGTGAGGGAATCCGAGGAGGTTATGAGGGGGAGCTACAGAGGGATGAGGGTGGTAATGAGGGAATCTGAGGAGAAGGTAATTGGGGAGGGGCTACTGAGTGGTGAGGGGCACTGGTGGAGGATGGCAGTGAGGGAGTCTGAGGAGGGGGGAGCCACAGAGAGATGAGGGGCACCGGTGGAGGGTAGTATAGAGGGAATCCGAGGAGGAGGACAATAGGGGGAGGGGTTATGGAGCGATAAGGGGTATTATTGGAGGGTGGCAAAGGGGATCCGAGGGAGAGGTCAATAGGGGTAGGGGCTAAAAAGAAATGAGGGGAACTGGTGGAGGGTGGCAGTGAGGGAATCGGAGGAGGAGGTCAATTGGGGGGAGGGGCTACGTAGAGATAAGGGCATTGTTGGAGGGTGGCAAAGAGGGGATCCGGGGAGGAGGTCATGGGGTGGGGGGAGCTACTGAGAGATGAGGGGCACTAGTGGAGGGTGGCAGTGAGGTAATACGAGGAGGAGGTCATGGGGTGGGGGGGTCTATGAAGAGATGAGAGAGACAGGTGGAGGGTGGTAGTGAGGGAGTCTGAGGAGGAGGTCATGAAGGGGTGAGGCTACGGAGAGATGAAGGGCACTGTTGGAGGGTGGTAGTAAAGGTATCTACGGAGAAAGAGGTCATTGGTGGGGTGCCAAAAAAGACTTTTGCACCAGCACTAAAGCGGCCCTGTCATGGCCTTTCAGTTTTTGGTTATTTATTTAACAGTCGGGTCATTAGGGCAACGGTGGAACATACTTTAAAAGAACATGCTAATTATATTTACTGCTATATTCAATGTTTCAAGTTTAAAGGTGATTTTACGAATGTTTTTTTCCGGAAACAATGAGAGTGGAACTGGATGGTGGCTGGTATGGGGCTGGGCCCCAAGGTCAGCTATGAGATGAGGTGCACTGGAGAGGGGTGGTAGAAAAGTGGATAATCAAGCCTGTAAGGATGTGTGCTGCAGAGTCACGTGGAGGTAGTAATGAAGAGGGATTCTCCCTGAAGGGTCGCACAGAGGGAGCCCCAATAGTGTCACTTGCCCGATACTCCCACCTCAGAAACCTCCTCTTCCCATCAAAGGGATATTACATGGAAAAAAACACTTTTTGAGAGTGATAATATTTAGAAAGAGATTTGGAAAAGAGTGCATTTTACTGGGCCTTGTAAGACTAAGAAGAGATAAAGGAGGGCCCGGAAGCAGGTCTGGCTAGACACATAAGAGACAAATCGGGCCCGCAGTGGCCCCCCCAAATGCACCCTTGGTCCACCCAAATAAAAATTCCTGGAGCCGGGCCTGTATATAAAGCTAGGTTACACAAGCAGTGATGGGGAGGAGGAGAGACAGAGGAGTTTGGGCAAGAAATGATGGACGTTTGACGCCGTTTGTGCGTGTGTGAGACTTTGTGCGGGTGCCAGCCTCACGCAAGCTGAGGGAACCAGCTATCGGGTTTGTACAAACTCCCGTGCCTTTGGGGCATCTCTCCTGTTTGGCCAAGTGGGTTCGCCATTCCTCCAAGCTCTAGTTTAGCAAGCATTGCTTGAATGCAAGCTAGATACATGCACACCTGGAAAGAGTGCATTACATGATATGAACGTTTCTTTCGAGTTTATCCAGCTGAGTCAGTGCTAAAGTGATGTTCTGCAGTGTTTATGCTAAAGCTGGCAGGGACACGGCATTTCATTCAACAGATTCATGTAGGATGTCCATCTAACATACCGAAATGCACATTTGACCAAAAATGACGTTTTCATCTAAGAAGGTAGGTATCTCATTAAAGTAGTGATCAGTATGGATATGTAAATTGTATACAGTTGTGACCAGTGCTCCTGCGTTTGCCTTAACAGTTTATTAAAAGAAAGGGGGCGTAACGTGGCTTTTTCCCTTGTCATTACAGGCGCTATAATTCACTACATTGTTCTCCGAGATGGTGTCGAGCGCTTTAGAGGGACTGAATTAAACTTCACGGATACAGGTGGCATTAAACCATACCACGAATATTCCTATCAGCTTAAAGTGTGCACTGTTGTGGGATGCAAGGAGAGCGCCAAGGTACAGTATTAGCCTATTTAATAAGCTGGTTATTATACACATGGCTGTGCTGCTTGAAACCTCCCCAGATTGGTTTGCATTGTTCTACATCATTAGTGCAGCAGATACAGTGGCACCAGGCTCCAGGGGCTGGTGGCCGCAGTGCACCCTGATCAAGGCTGAATTTTACTACCCCCTGGGGGCCGATTACCCTGCTAACCTTAGGGCACGACACCCTTGATACCCCTGTTGCCTCCGCCATTTCTTTAGTCTATTTTTTTAAAGAAAAACTTCATTCTTCAAGAACTTCCAGATATTTGCAAAGACAAAAAGTAGTAGGCCATAACTTCCGCTAAAAGTAGATTACTAGAGAATATGGGCCATATGTATCAAGCCAAATTGACTTCGCAAACGCCGAAATTCGCAGAATTTCGGCGTTTGCGAATGCAATTTGGACTAATGGTATGTATCAATGAAATCTGCTTGAAAAATAAGCAATCTCAAACTATGCGATTCCTTATCTTGCGATTGCATTTAAGGAATCGCAAATTTTGCGATTCCTTAAATGCAATGTAAGAAGCCCAAAAAAAAATAGCAAATTGGCCTTAAGGAATCGCAAATTACCAGTTGCGAATTCCTTTCAAAATGCATATTTTTTCATTTTTCAAAGTGCCATGTGACATTTTTCAAAGTGCCACATGTGCACCCATGCAGATTTCAAGGGTGCAACAGGGTGTCCCCCTGCACCCTTGAAAATATTCTCAATTTGCGATTAGCAAATTGCGAATCGCACATTTCCTATTCATTCCTATGGGCCTCCTGGCCCATAGAAATGAATGGGAAATTATTCCTTAATCGCAATTAAGGAATATTATGAAATCGCTAAAAAGAAACCAATTTCTACATACATACCATTTTGGAGTTCTAAATAGCGATTCCTTAAAAATCGCTATTTAGGAATCGCAAAACGGAATGTTGATACATATGGCCCTAATTCTCTAATTAAACACTATTACTGTGAGAATTCGATTGCAACAGTGTTTCCAGTGAGAAATCCGTCTCACAAAAATACTTTTTTAATGGCAGAAAACATCTCTTTGCAGGTTGATTTATTGAAACTCAACAAACAATGCAAAGTACTAAGAGTATCATCTAGGAAGGTGAAGTTTGATCATAGTTTAGTCACTCAGCACAAACACCTTCCCAGCGTCCACATTTCATTAATAGATATCAGATATAACATTACAGACCTATCAAAAGTAAATTTATTTTAGCATTCATTGCAGCCTTAGCTTTGATGAAAGGAGTGGCTTGTCCTGGAAAGCTGTAGCCCCTAACGCTATCAAACCTTTCAACTTTTCTTTAAACTGCCTTGACTTTTGAAGTGTTTTCCTGACATCCCACGTTTTGATGGTCTCTGCCTCAGAACAGTTCTGTCATTAATTCCAACAAAAACACTGCAAACTTAAAGCAAGCCCCAAAACCGTGTATTGCACATTTTAAATTGATTATTGATGGTTTTGTCTGCCAATATTAGTGCACAACTATCAGTTTAGTTTCATAAAGTAAGGTCTAAGTGTAAGTGATAACCTTCGCCTACAGCTCCACGTTCACCATATTGCTGCAAGGGAGGTGAGGCGATCACAGTGTGCACACTGGGTGCTTGGTGGGACCCTTCAAATCATGCATGTGTAAATCCAGATTTTGCAAAATGTTTGTTGGTGCTTAAGATGTATGAAATCAGGCAGTTAAAATGCAAAGGCGCTGGTTACCCACACGGAAGAGAATTATCAAGAGTCCTGGAGCAAGACAGCTGAACGTCCAAGTTTTTCCAGCATCGTCGGTATCACTGCGACCAAGTCTCCACTGGGAGCCCAGAGTGAAACCTTCTTGAGCCTTGGACTGTGGATGAACGTCCAAGGTCAGGCTCCATCGTGGTGCACAAACAAAGCACTTAGCGCTCTGACTGCGCTACGCAAAGCCAACGATATAAACTAGATGCATAAACAACCCTCATGTCATCAGTATGTATTGCAAGGGCTATCTTTAATATGTCTCTTTATGATTGTTTTTAGGTGGTGGCCGCGACGGTCCAGGGAGTACCAGAGAACGTGCACCCTCCCTTGGTCACAGTCGTGAACGCCACAGCGCTGCATCTTAGATGGAGGGTGCCAGGGAAACCAAATGGCATCATCCGAGAGTACAGCATCAATGAGACCGGAAAGGGCCTTATCTACAGGGACACTGCTGGTGGGATGCAGCACACCGTGACAGGTATGCATGGCTAACTCCTGTGCCTGAGATTATTGGGCATTCTGTATGCCACTAATTGCCTGGCAGACATCTCTTCTCATGCCACCGACAGCATAACATATCCAAATGATAGGTGCTGACATGACTGAGTGTCATTTTTTAAGGTAATGGTATAATACTAATAATAAGAAAATGTGCTAGCTTGCACTTTTATTCAGGACTTTCTTTCTTAGTGCATTCGAAAAATATGTTTCTCATTGACAACAAAAAAGGCTTTGTTAGCATTTTTTTTGTTCTATGTTTACTCACATTATTCATATCTGTTTGCTAAAATGTTTGTTCTCCTTATTTGATCAATCTCTATTAGAAATTCTTCTGTGGTGAAAATAGACATAGACAAATGTTTATCAAGCCAGACCACAGAGGGAATACGAACACCCTTTCCTAGTTAACTTTCTGCAAGGATCCTGTTTAGACAGAAGGTGCCACTCACCCAGTTCCCGTATTACAATGCAAGAAAGCAGCAAGCACTTCTGCAAGCTAAATAAATAACAATGAAAGGTTGGGTGGACCTTACAAAAGGGGGCTAAGAAACATTCAGCCACGTATAAAAGCTGTATTTTAGCCATGATCAAAACATTGCATGTGCATATAAACCGTGGTACATGTTCACAATGTTTTTCTCTTTTATTTTGCAAAGCTGGCACCCTACACTTAGGTGATTTATTTAAAAGTTTCCATGAGGACTCCTGATGCATCATTATTTTGTTATGCTAGGCAGTAGACGGAAGATCCACATTAGAAAACATAATTTATCTTTTTAGGCCTTGCTGTAGCTGACTGTTGGCAAAATACTTTCTGTATTCAAAATAAACTTAGAGTGGGCTTTGTGTCTTACCCTGGCTCATGAGTCAATAGCTTTCTATTCTATCTCAGTTCCATACTATTATATTCATGGCTTTTCTCCCTAGTCCTGTGTTTGTCTGTCCAAGGTTCAATTCTGTTTCACCATGCTTTAATTTGAGGAGTCGTTTCCTTCTACTGCTAATGTCAGAACCTTTCACGCTAGACTAATTTGGCTCCTTTTGTGATTCTGCCTACTTCTGCACCCCTTTCATTCCTCCTTAATTATTAGTGCCTAGAGTCTGATCACCTCCCGCCAAAGCCTTGTTCTGTCAACACTGCCTTTTGCGGTATTGGTGGGAAGCCATCTTTAAATTCCAGGCAGACTTACTCTATGTTTTCATGCGCATCAGCCATCTTGGAATGCTTTTTTTTTTGTTTTTCGAAAAGTAATTTAAAGATGGTCTCTGCACATATGCGGAGATCGTTGTGTAATGGTTTATCTTAAAATAAAAGAAAAACCATTCCAAAATGGTCACTACGCCTCTACTAGTGCATTGGTATATCCATCCATTGACATGAACTCACTCATATGGCTCGCAAATGTTTAGAGCTATGATGCTTTGAGATACAAAGTAACCCAAAAATGGTGTAAAGTTAACTATCTATGCTTTCCCCCACATTGAAATGGGACATACCAAGAATGTGTTTTCTTGTGCAACAGATAGTTAAATTAATCATCTTGTGTGTGCCAATTTGTGTGCCTACTTCTGTCTGCTAACACAACAGCATCACAGGAAGCTATGGATTTACTCAGTATCAGACAATTTGTTGAAGATGTGAAGCTGGAATCTAAACACAAGCCTCTTGGTTCTAAACCTGCACCTTAGCTATGAGTAACATTCTTACATATAGGAGTAAGGTAGTAAAAGAGGAGGTGACAGCCCAAGAGGGAGTGTTACAATAGCATTTAAGGCCTCTTCCCTCATTCAACTTTAAAACCTTGCATGTATTTTTCAAACAAGTCAATCCCAGAGTTGTATAATCCCCTGCCCCTTCCTCTTCCCTGCAAAGTCCCACCCTCCCACTCCCCTACACTGCCTCCACAAAGTAGCTGGCCTCTGATTTGGTACTGGAACAGAATGTGAACATTTATGAGCTTTGACAGGTTTGGAACTCTCTGAGAGCCATGTTTACTTTCTGCTCTTCCTTTTCCCTAGCCTTAACCTTCATTAATGTACCTGGATAAATAACAGATTTTCTGGGTGTTAGATCTGGGGGTCTCTAGTTGGCAATGGTGTTCACCTTTGTCCAAATAGTGACCCTTACTTCTAAGTCAGGATAAGGGGATTACACTCCTTAATAACCCCTGCTCACCCCCTTGGTAGCTTGGCACAAGCAGACAGGCTTATCTTAGAGGCAGTGTGTTAAGCATTTGTGAATATACACAGTAATACAGTGATAACACTACAGATGGACACAACACAGGTTTTATATCAAATCAAATCAAATCAAAAGTAACTTTATTCGATTGAATTTACAATCATAAAAGTACAGGTGTAAATCATACAGTACATATACAATTATTTACAACATTTTGTTTTTCATGTAAAAATTGGTTGCTATGTGCAGTAATACGTCAGTTTAAGCATAAAATCAGTTTGCTTTATATTGATACCCAAAATGGCAGCAGTATAAAAATAGATATTTACTGTGCGGGGGCCGCAAGTTGGGAGCGGATTTTTATACAAGTTTTTAAATAATAAGCGACTGTTTTTGCAACAAAAGGGGAGTCCAGGCATTGTAATGCCAGAAGGGCAGGTCTACATCTTCTCAGTCTTAATAATCTAAGCAGAGGGACCAACCAACGTTTGCGAGGAATTTCATAAAAGGTGCAAAAAAAAGTTACATGTAATGTAGACTGAGGAGTGCAATCGTCACAGGGACATTTGATCAATTCACGTGACCAGTCAGAGGGCACAGGAAATGAAACAAGACGATAAAAGGAATTAAATCTAAATCGGGTTAAAACATATCTATCATAATTAGACAAATAAAAAGACAGATAAGGTTGCAGGCCATATGAGGATTGAATCATCGTTAGATGGATAGTCGACTGTTTGCCGATTTCAGAGCACAGACGTAAATCACTCAGATGCGAGACACATAAGTTCTTTAAAGACTTTCTTGATATGGTAGTGAGTGACATAGGGTTTGTAAAAAACTCTAGGCAGTTCAAGTCATTCAGAAATTTAAAAACGTAGAATAGCCAAGGGATCTTTTTCCAATGGGTCAGAGTCAGACAGTCTGTTATTAGTGACCGGGTTAGGAGACATTGCTCCTTGGTCCATATACGGTGCCAAAGGAGAATCGGTTGGTACCTTATGATGTCAGATAGGTAGTCCCAACCGAGCTCTATATGGCTACCGTAATTGGAGGCACTTCTGGGGAGAGCTAATACGTACTTCAAAAAATCATTTTCAACTACTTGGAGCTCATGGACAGGGGCGTAGCCCCATACACCTGCTCCGTAAGTAGCCACACTCATGCACTTGGCTTGATAAATTTGCAATATTACTGCAGGAGCGGGCTTGCCCAGCTTCCTTGAGAATGAGGTCAGTGCTGATGTTGTGCGCTGGAGATGCAATTTCCTGCTAGATATAGCAGGTTTCCATGACATTTGGTGGTCAATGAGGATTCCTAAATACGGATAGTTCCTAGCGCTATCTAACCTGGTGTTCTCAATGTAGATAGGTTTACATTTCTGGGCTTTCTTGCCAATATACATGACAAAAGTCTTGGATTTGTTGACTTTAAGACCAAGAGAGAGCATGTATTGGCAATACTTGTCAAGTTGCAACTGGAGCTGATTAGGTGTCCTTGCTAAGATTACCGAGTCATCGGCATAAAGCAATGCTGGAATCGGGCGGCCTTTTATGCAGGGGAGGTCCTTATTCCCTATCAGCATCGCTTGCTCCAAACCATTAGTATAGATGTTAAATAAGAATGGAGCAAGGACGCACCCCTGTCTAACTCCTTTTGTAATTCCAAATGAATCCGTTAGCTCTCCGTTGATGCCATACCTCACACAGGCTTTGGCGTCCGAGTAAAGCTCTCGGAGAAACTTCAGGATTGGGGGGTCTACTCCCAGTTTATTTAAGATCTCCCATAACTTGGAGTGGATTACGCAGTCGAATGCGGAACTTAGGTCCACATAGACCAGGTAAAGATTGCCACCTTTAGCCCCGGCATATTTCCCCATAAGTAAGGTGAGATTAAGGGCCTGTTCCACCGTGCCCAAACCCTCTTGGAACCCAAACTGGAGGTCTGTAATGATCTTATTCTCCTTTGCCCAATCCTGGAGGCGTTCCAGGAGGAGTCTCCCAGCGACCTTACCCAGCGAGTCCAAGAGGGAGATTGGTCGGTAGCAAGCTGGATTGTCTCGGTCTCCCTTTTTAAAAATAGGGAGAAGCACAGAGGTAGACCAAGAATCGATTAAACCGACCTGAGAGACTGCGAACATGACTTGGGTGACTATTGGGGACCATAATTCAAGGTTATTCATAAAGATGTCTAGTGGAACCCCGTCAGGACCGGGGGCTTTCCCAGTCTTGGAAGACGTTAGTGCTGTGTTCACGTCTCCAAGGTCAAAGTGAATGTCAATTGGGTAGATGTTATCACTGTTAGTACGGGCCTCCCCAGGTGTAATATCATCGGTAAATGGAGTTGGATCCCCAAATATCTGAGAGAAATGGGTTACACAGGTTTTATAAAAATAAGTATTCTTTATATAGACTTAAACACAAGACCACAAACGACAAAAATCCACAATACTACACTTAAGATTACTTAAAAGATGATAAAAGTCTCTTAGTTCAAGTTGATGGTAGATGCGACAAAGTTCTCAACAAAGTATCTGGATGCGTAACGCAAAGTAGACAAAAAGACTCGCAGAAGGGGAGATGCGTTGGTTCCGTGACCCGGGGGAACGGTTGCGTCCTTCCTCAATGCTTGCGCAGAGTAGGGGACTCGTCGTGAGCCTTAACGGTGCGGAGGTAATGCGTAGTTGCGGTGCGCAAGATGGCGCCTTGATGCGATGACGATGCTATGATCCAGTTGCGATGCAAGAAGATGGCGCCCTTGATGCAGCGATGCGATGACGATGCAATGACGCCCTTGCAGCCTAGCGGCAACTCTGTACTTTGGAGCCGCGACAGGCCCTGCGACACGCTTCTCCGGTGATGCGATGGCGTCTCTCTCTATGGCGTCACGCTTTTCTGGTGATGCAACAGCAGGCAGCTTCGATGAACACACGCTTCCAGGGAGATGCAACGAAGGCTTGCTTCTCTGGCATTGCGATGATTTCAGCTGCGGCGGCGACACGCTTCTTCTCGATGCGTCGCGCTTCCAGCTCCCAGCGGCACGCAAGTGACTGGAGTCAGAATTCCCAGCAAGAAAATTCAGGAGGGAGCTGGAGGTGAAGTCTTTTGGCCCTGAGACTTCAGCAGGAGGCAAGCACAGTTCAAGCCCTTGGAGAATATTCTGTAGATGAAAGTCCTTACAAAGTTCCTTCTCCTTTCCCTTGGCAATGAAGCAACCACTGCAGGCCAACCCAGCAAACAGCACACTGGCAGAGGGGCAGTCCAAACTCCTGCAGCTTCCTTGGTTCTTCTCCTTGGCAGAAAGGTTTCTTCTTCCAGAAGTGATCTAAAGTCTGTGGGACTGGGTCCTAATATTTATACCCCAAAATCCTTTGTTCTCTGAAGGCAGAGAGGCCTCTGCCTAGTTCAAACCAGTTCCTGAGCACTTTGTTGACATAACTCTCTTCTTCCTTTCACTGTGCAGGGCAGAGACATCAGCCGCCCCACAGGAGGTGAAGCCAGCACAGGGGAGGGAAGATACAGCTCTGGAGCACTCTGTTGACAGGATTCCTCTTCTCCTTTCACTGTGCAGGGCAGAGACATCAGACAAGCCACAAGGGGTGGGGCCAGCATTGTAGAGGGAAGGCCCAGCCCTATTCAGGTCCCAGGGGCACTCCACCCTCCCATCTGGATGTAAATCTCCCTATTCACCACTGGGCTGTCCCAGACTGTCTCCTGGAATTTCCCCAGCCCTGTCACACACAAACCCAGACAAGGAATACACAACTCAGCAGAGTCGGCCTTAAATGGTTAGGCAAGCAAATACCTGCTTTCTAAAAGTGGTATTTGCAAACACAGGATATTAAAATAAACTTCACTAAAATATGTATTTTATTATTCTGAGTTCAGGCATACTAAATTCGATTTTCTACCATGTTCCCTGAGTCAGTTAGGAATGTAAGAATGTAACAATCTTAACTGCCCATTCTGGCCTATGAGAACAGGTAGCCTTCAATAGTGAAAAACGAAAATGGCTGTAAGTCATTATTAGAACATGCTACACACATCAGACCATGTCCTACCTTATACTTACAATGCACCCTGCCCTTGGGCCTACCCTAGGGGTGTCTAATATGAAGCAAAGGGACGGTTTAGGGACTGGCAAGTGGGTGCAATTGGCCAAGTTGACATGGCAGTGCTAGACTGCACACAGGCCTTGCAATGGCAGGCCTGAGACATACTTTACAAGCTGCTTCTGTGGGCGGCACAACCAGTGCTGCAAGCCCACCAGCAGTATTTGATCTACAAGCCCTGGGCACACATGGTGCACTGTACTAGGGGATGACAGTAAATTAAATAACCCAATTGTGGAATAACCAATCAGTACATCAATTTAACATAGGGACCACTTGCAGTGCCCAAAGCAGAAATCCAGCAAAAACATATCAAAACAGAGGAGGCAATCCATCAAAAACGGAAGGGAGACTCACGCCAATGATGTCAGGTCTAACACTGAGGCATATGGCTGTCGTGCCTTGGAATTTGATGCTTAAATTGTACTGTAAGAGGATAAATGTGGTTGCAAAACAACATAAGATGAGTATGCCTGGGTATCAAGTGGATGCCTGCATCCCTGACTTATCATATGGCTGCGTCCTGATTCCTATTTGGGAGGAAACATTTATCTGCATTAGTAAGTATGTTTGTTGAATGAATGAAAGGTCATGTAATGGTGCTTCAAGTAATGTCATCCAATTCTGTCATCTAACTTCAAGGATTTAGTAATGGTACTGCTGCTAGCCCAAGCATTTTGGTCAAACAAACCCCCATGAAAGTGTACACTTTTTTCAATTAAATGTTTCCAAGACAATACCCAAATACTACTTTCTTTATGTAAGGACACTATTGAAGTGGGGGTTCTGTGTTCATCCCTCTGACAGTGAAATGATACGTGTAGCATAAATAAGTTATCAATGAGGAAACACAACAACCACTGAAAGCACATTCACACTCCTCCTCCATTGTTGCCTCCAAGACAAGTACTGGAGCAGATTGAGTGGGGTTTCTACGTGCCCCAACATCCCATAACATAGCTGGACCACGGCGCCACTACTACAATGGTTAAACCCAAGATGGTGAAGCCACACCCCACTGCTTCTAAAGATATTATGGGAATGCTCTTATTACAGTCAGACATAGAGGGCTTCTGAGCCAATTGGAGGTGACATTTGGGATGCACTTTACTCAATTTGAAAGGGAGCTACAAGCAACACAAGACACAATGCCCACATTACAAACAAAAATTGACAATGTCGTTTTAGAAGTCAACCTATTGTGATCGGTCCATAACAAATTAACAGAATGCATTGATGACACAGTATCAGCATTAAGAACACTTCCCCCTACAGTGAAAGAACTGCAAGCCCAGCTAAGAAGCATAACCATAGAAGTGAAAGTGCTTCAGGTGAGAGTGGAAGATGCCTAAGGCCACTCTGGATGCAATAACAATTTCTTCCAAGGGCTACACGAATAGGCCTAAGGACCCAATGTGGAACTCTTCCTTAAGCAATAGCTGTCTGAGACAGTGTTGACTGACAGATCCCCTAAGTTCTTCTCCATTGAAAGGGTACAGTGAGTTGCATGGCGGCCGCTGCAGCTGGGGATGGCGCTTGCCTGATCATTTCACGGCTGCTCAACTACAAAGACCTAATCCTGCAGCTTTTGCAAGGGACCTTGGCAGTTCAAGGGTTCAACAGTGACTGCCTGCCAAGGTCCAAAAGTGATGTAATTCGTACATGGTGGTCAAACAACAACTACCTAGATTGGGCCTGAAATATGCCCTTCTTTTCCCGGTGAAGCTGTGAGTGGAGGAGGGAGAGTCACACACTGAGCTCCAGAAACATAATAAGCAATGGTGTGGGCATATTTACGGTACAACCTTCTTGGTGTACGGAAGGGGCATACTGATTTGTATAGCACCAAGAGTGCTGCGTACACAAGGGATATACTGATTTGTATAGCAACAAGAGTGCTGCTCACAATGGTCACACATGATAGATCCAGAGGGTAGATATGTGGTGGTAGAGGATAAAAATGGTTGGAAACTACTGACATTGATAACCAAAAATGCCCCGAACACCCACCACTCTGAATTCCTGGCCAAACAGACACCAACACTCATGCAAAACCTGCAGTCTCCTTGCTTGTGTGGGGCAGAGATCCCAACTGTGTATTAGATATCAACATGGATCGGTCCACACCTCCCATGCTAAACACCAATTATCATAAAACTGCATGCCATTTCCAGCAATGGATAGAAAGTAGACAGGTACATGATATGTGGAGAGTTATGTATCCTACACACATAGTACTCATATTATTTCCCGGTTCATCTGCTCCATACACGACTACATATGTTCCTTTGTGATTCATTGCTTTGCCCAAAAGTACTGGGTATGGAATACTTAGATGCACAATCTCAGAACACTACCTGCCTAAATTAATATAACGTTGCGGCAGTGGCAGGGTCAAAATACAGATCTAGACACTATGGAGAGAGATCTTACTAGATACACCATTCGGGGGATGTATGGGCACACACATCTCACAATACATTCATGAGAATGAAGGGTCAACTGAGATTTGGGCGTCAGAATGGAAAGCATTTCATGTGGTTCTGTGGCGGCAGTGTATAAGCACTACATGGAGGGTGAATCACTCCATACAGAAGCACATAATGAACTTGAGTGATACATGTGCTTAACTGAAATAATGACACAGAGCAAGTGGAGTACTTCCACACGCTCCAACAGCAACACACAACACTGCATTGTAGAGTAGCTCAGTTAGACTATAGGGAATGCAAAGCCAGACAACATCTAGATGGGGACAGAGCAGGAAATCTATTGGCATGGCTACTGAAAAGAGGGTCGACCTGAGTCACGTTGAGGGCAGTACAAGCCTGGGCAGGCACACTGATGAATACCCAGGATGACATAAATAAAGCCTGTGCAGATTATTATGCCACACTGTAGGCAGACCATGTTCCTGTGGGCAATGAAGGGTACATGCATGTATACAGGAAATAAGGGTCTCCAGAATCAACCCACTTCAGTGCAGTGAACTGGAACAGCCTCTCAGTGTGTAGGAGATGCACATGGCATTCGGCCAGATGACGAGAAACAAACCACATTCTCAGTTTGGGCTGGACTAATCACATGAGGAGTAGGGTCAAGACTGATTTGCATATGGCTGGGTCCAAACTGAGGTGGCTTAGTGAGCAAAAGAATGATTGATTAAACTCAGATTTGTGGATGGATTGGTGAGTGTTTGAATTTTTTTTAGCACTCCGTCCATCATCTTGTTTTTTCTGTGTTCACCCTAAGTGGCCATGGGTATGCCCAGACACGGGTACCTTTCCCACTGTGCCACTGGATTCAAGCTAGCTTGGCTGATGAGGGGTGAAACACAGATACCGGTCCCAGAACTCTTGTTTCCGGTCCAGGGAGAACCTAGCCTGGCAGTTCGGATGGACTGTTCCCATGAAGAGCAGGGTCAAGACTTATTTGCATATGGCTGGGTCCAAACTGGGGTGGCATAGTGAGCAAGAGAATGACAGATGAAACCCAGATCTCTTGACTGGGGGTGAGTGGTTGAACATTTTCAGCACTCCGTCCATCATCTTGATGTGTTTGCTATGTTTGCCCTAAATGGCCATGTGTACGCCCAGACATGGGTCCTTTGCTCGCTCTGCCATTGGATCAAAGCTAGCATGGCTGATAAGAAATGAAACACCGAAACCAGTCCCTGGATGCTTCTTTCCGGTCCAGAGAGGAAATGACCTGGCAGTTCGGTCTGGACTGTTCCCATGAGGAGCAGGGTCAAGATTGATTTTCATATGGCTGGGTCTAAAATGGGGTGGCGAAGTGAGCAAAAGAACTATGGACTAGACCCAGATCTTTTGGCTGTGGGTGAGGGGTTGAAGTTTCAACACACTCTCCATCATCTTGTGTTTGCGTTGCAATGCGGGCACCAACCCTCTCAGTTGTTTTTTCATTGCATCTCTATAAAGAAATAAATAAATGAACATAAAATTAGAGGCAAAACCTTTTTGAGAAACTGTAATCCAGAGGGGAAATGCTGACGGATAGTACTCACAAAAAGTGACTCAACCAGAAATGAAGGGATGAAGCCCTGACAACATGACAATCATAAACAAAGCCCATCGCTGGCCTGATGCTGTGCTTGCTTATCAATCCCATATATGCCAACATTTAGGAACATGTGGAAAAAATTGAGAAAACATTGAAAACATTCATTTACTCATTAACTTGCATTAAAAAAACTATTTTTTATCGTTAAAGGTGTGTGTTTCCACTTTAGAGTGTAGGAATGCATGCAGTCCCAAAGGGGGTGCACTGTGCATGTACCGTTTCTCCAAAACAGTTTAGTTACTGATTGGTAAATGAGACGTTTTATGTTTCCAGTGTTACTGTGCCTGTGGTGACTGGACATGTTGGCGAGGGTTCCCCTCACTCCCGCACGTCAGCTGTGACTGTCCTGGCACGAAGTATCGCGTAGCTCGCTGTTCGCCTGCGTTACAAGATGTCTCGTGCCAGAGTCCATGAAATGCCTCAACGTAGGACAGCCATGTATCCTCCACAAAGCATCATTTGATATCCCGACTTTAATTGCGCGCCTCTACTGACGGACCCCGCCGTTGCCACAGCAACGGCAAGCCGCTAATGAAGTTGTAGCCTTATTCCTCCCTGAGACTTGAAATCCAGGACTTTCACAAATAGCGCTGGGGCAGGCGCGCACCTTGCCACGGCGCCATTGTCCTGCCGCTTATTTTTAATTACAATGAATCCCGAGAAACGCGATCCCAGAAATACTTTGTGGGAATAGCGGTGAATGCGCTCGTCATGCGAAATCCATAAATTGCTTATAATCCTCTCAAGATGCTAAAAAAAGCGTTGGGTAATTGAAGACAGGAAGTCCTCGGTTAATTATTTAGAGGTGTTATCAATGCTTTAAGTAAACTGAGGCATTTTCTGCTATCTCACCGAGCTGAATGCCGCAGGGACGTAGGGGCTGCAGCCATCAGCTTCTCGTGTTCGCTAATGCAAACAGCGCTTGGCAGCTTGTCAATAATGGGGCCTTTTATATCATTTATCACTGAACACTTCCACTCCCTTGTAGGGACCAATTTGGGTGACAGTTATGGCATTGTTTCACTCTGAGTTACTCCGACTTTATAAACGGGTCTGGTAACAGCCGGGGCGAGGAAAGATTACAATAATTAGTCCCAGGCATCCCCATGGCGACGAGAGCAAAAGTAAATTGTACCTTAGTTTTTGTTCGACTCTTCAACAATTGTAGATCTGCTCTTGGAGGGCAGCGAGGATGTCTCCAACATAATAAATTGGTTTGTGAGTTTATCGGAGTGATGGTGTCTCAGGGACTTGACAATCTGTCAGCTGTAAGTTTTAGTAATTGCCGGTATTGATTGGTGTACGGCTGGTTGGCACCATTACTGTTCTAGCCAACAAATGGTAGTGTTATGTAATGCCAGACTGCTGAAGGTAGTAATCAGTGGCCTCATTACGTAGTGACCCCTTATGAATCATAAATGTGCCACTTAGGAGTGTGTTGTGCTCGTCGGGGAGTCACTGTGATGGGCCACTGAACATATATTGAGTTGTAGGGTTTGTTATGCATAGTTCCCTTAGTCAGAGAGCGCACGAAGAACAGATGGGATCAAAAACACCATACAGCAGACGATCGACAAAGTGCATTCAAAATTGTTCCAGGTTGAAAATGCCGTTAAACTGTGATACTTATTAGTTCTTGCCTTATATGTATTGTGAATGTGTCTATTGAGCCTGTAAAAAGAAACCTTCTAGAATAATTAGTCTTGGAATTAGCATGCTCCAGAGGTGTGACAAAAACTTTGGCACAAACTTCCATTCAGTGATGGAGAGGAGGAAACTGATATCTAGTTGCTGAAGTATTTGAAATAATTTTATTTGGATGCATTGAACTGAACATTTCAGCATTTATCGCACATGCTATACAACTTTACAGCGGTAACTGTACCTATCCCTGCCTCATGTTCAACAGCATTGACAAAACCCATGGGTCTTCAGTTAGTTGCCAGCATTTTGGCTTTTTTCAGTGTTCGTTTTGTTATACTTTTTTCAAATGCTGGGCACCTATATATACAAATGAAAACATGGCTAAAAGCAGAAATATTTTTTGATCCCCTCTACTGAGAGTAGTTTGAAAAGCGTGTGATTCCTCTACATTCAAATGCAGTCTACAACAAATGCTACTTTAAAACAGCCAACAAACAGTCCCGGTGGACAACCTCCAGGAGGATGGAAAAGGATCTTGTTAATAAAAGAAGTGAAAAGATGGTGGCTCAAAATCTTTAAAACCTAGACTTAACTTTTCCATTCCATTGCACAATCTTCAGAAAATCAATAACACTGATGAAATCAGCAAAGTACCTTTTCTTCATCAGAGTTCAGCATTATTAAATTTACCGGAAGTTGAAAATATTGTAAAAGTATGCAAATAGTGGAGTAGCGTCCTCAGAAACAATTTACAGTACAGTGCTGAATGTCAACCCCACACCGTTGAAGTTATTTGCACTTCATCAAAGGATGAAAAATAAAAAATTTAGATTACTCCTGGAATTAAAACCATGAACACTTGTTTGCATCAGCTGCCAGACAAAAACTCACAATAATTTAATTTCACAATCCCTTTCTGCATGGTCAGAGTCACACTTGTGGTATATTTAAATGTTGTAGGTCTTCCTGAAGTGAGCTGGATCATCTGACTCGTCATGTATGGTACCAGCATGATCCATGCCTTAGGAGCTATGAATGAGACAGCTTGACCGCTGGATCTTGTTTTCTGTGTGCGTGGAGCACGTTGGAGTTCAGTTGAGTGAAGGTGTCTGGTAGGTCTGTGAAAGCAGATGCTGTTGTTGAGGTATGCTAAGCCAGAGTTATGTGGTGCTTTCGAATGTGGGTTAGGAGCTTAAAGTGTACTCTTTTGAGGTGAGGTGTGTTCGCAATACAGCCCGCTTATATCTGTTTTTTTGTATCACCCTCCATGGTGAAATTGTCCTTGAATCTGCGATTAATCCTGTTTTTGTCCTTTTACTCCTACTTGATAACAATTTGGTATTTATGTCCTTCCTTCCATCCTATTGTAAAGCGCTCTGATATCCCTCGGGATCTTGTTCGCGCTATATAAAACTTTATAAATAAATAAATAAATTTGGGAGGTTAACAGCTCCTGCGTTTGGATCATCTAGATATTCAGGTAAGAAAAGTAAACTGACCAATAATTCATTTGCACCTTTCAGACTTGTGGTTGCAGGTTTGAGAGATGTGCTGCCTGGGCACATACAAATGCGCACCAGCGCACTTTACTCTGTGTACATTGTGGCCAAATTGGCGTCCATTTTGTTTTAATCCAATTCACTTTTCGAATGATGCAGAGTATGTGATGGAAGATGGATGCAGAGATGCTGGGAGGTCCACTGCTCATGCTGTGCTGTTCGCACTCTATCCTTGTTAGTGTCAGACTGCAGCCATTGAATAGATATGCAATGGGAAGCCAGCTAACACTTCTCTAGAGATTGTATTTTTAGTACATTAGCAGAGCAGCGTGTCAGCGCTGAAACTGCTGCACCTCGCCCGCGCATAATAAAGAACTTCAGCTTTCAGTGCTCTCAATCTGCTACTTTTCAACAGCACTAAATTCTCTCGATTTTTTTTAAAAATGTAGTCATAATGATTCCTGTTTTATGATGCCTATTCCTTTAAGAGCCAGCAGGACTCCCTTTAGGGCAATTCAGGTAATTTGTTGCCACAGTAATCTCTACCATTCTAAAATGTTAACTACTTGGATTTCTTCCATGCCTTTGCTTCACTAATCGGAAGCTATCGTTTCCCTTTCTCTCGCATTTTTATTGTGTCTGTTACAGCGACATTTTGCTCTATTCCAGTGTTGTTGCTACAGCCTTTCCTGGTACATTGTTCTGTGCATTCTGTATGTTCTTATTTTATTAGAATAATTGCTCCCATAATTTATTGGCATATTTTTCTGAAAAGTATTTCAAGATTTTACTTCCTAATAAATGATCTGTCTCCTAGGCCAGCAGTAGGTTTTTTAGGGTGATAAAGTCGCCAAATTTCCCAATATTAAAAATTTTGATTCAGAGGGATATAATTTATGTTAACCACTTATTCATCAGGATATTTATTTATTATTTCAAATTTACCTCATCACAGTGCAAAGCTATCTTCTTCCTTTAACTCATAGGATATTAAGGTCCAAATTTACAAAACTTTAGTGTTGTCAATCGGATGTGGTGCACGAGTGCTATGTAGTGCAAAGTCGGACAAACCACAGCGTTGACGATCAACTTTTGCATTCAATGCTGCATTGCATCTCATGGCACGAGAACCTCATTATCTATGCAAAGTGGGTGTAGCAGGGTAGAAACATAATGAATACCCTTAGGATTCCACACAAAGCCAGATTAGGTAAAGTCTTGAAAAGTAGCAGGCCCTAGCTTTGCGTTGAATGCTAGTACTAAAAGTTAACCGACACAAACTATAGGTAAAAGATAGATTGTGTTATATTTCGACATGTAATGCATGTAATACATGTGAATTTACACTTATTGCGCAATATACCCTTGAGGGTGTATGAGCCTAGTAGTGGTGGGGCGATCCGCCCCGGGCGGCACTGTTTTTTGGGGTTGGCGGGAGTCGTGCCTGTTGACTACCACTATCCCCCCGGGGACAAGTCGTCCATTGCCCACCAGCCCCAACCCCCACCCCGTTACCCCCGGGGAACAAGTCGTCCATCGGCCGTCACCCTCGCTCTTACCTGCATTCCGACGGCAAACTTAGGAGCTGCCCCGGTGGTAGTACATCTAGCTATGCCCCGGGTGGTAGTACATCTAGCTACGCCACTGGAGTACAGAGTATTCTACAGGAAGAAGCACCTGGAGTACAAAACTCAAGTAAGATACCCCTGACTTGGATATGCATGAGGGCGCAAAGCTATATTCTGTTAACAGCCACACAAATTATGCATTTAGCTCTAGTATGATCTATGGATCACTGACAAAATATCGAGTGACAAAATATCGTGTTCCCAAAATATCGGGACATAACTTTCAATTTCATAAATATCGACATCCTATCTTCACAATGGTAAGTATTAAAATATCGGATAAAAAAATATTGTTGGTAAAAATATTGTTTTTTAATGTATTAAAAATAATGTAAAATAATGTAAATAATACATATAACTTAAAAAAATATTTAGAATTATTAGAAGATGCTAAGAAATATAAGTAATAAATGTAATGTAAAAATAAATTAGACCAACATATATAAAATGTAATATATATTTACTTAATAATTAATAAGTAATTACTTTAATACATCATAAAATGTTAGAAATATATTAAAAATTATATATATATATATATATATATATATATATATATATATATATATATATATATATACAAACACCTGTAACAAACATATATATATATATATATATATATTATAAATTAAAAATATTAAAATATTCATAAATTTTTCAAAATACATTTTACACTACATTAAGTGCAACAGTAGGGAAAGTGTTGGATAGCGGAGACATAAAAATTACTATTCTCACTCCAGCGAGTGCAACAGTAGGGAAAGTGTTGGATACTGGTGGGGTAAAAATTACTATTCCCACTCCATGGAGTGCAACAGTAGGGAAAGTGTTGGATAGCGGAGGGGAATAATTTACTATTCCCACTCCAGCAACTGCAACAGTAGGGAAGATGTTGGGTAGCGGAGGGATACAATTTTCTATTCCCACTCCAGAGAGTGCAACAGTAGGGAAAGTGTTGGATAGCGGAAGGGAAAAATTTACTATTCCCACTCCAATAAGTGCAACAGCAGGGAAAGTGTTGGATAGCGTAGGGTATAAAATTACTATTCCCACTACAGGGAGTACAACAGTAGGGAAAATGGTGGATAGCGTAGGGATAAAAAATACTTTTCCCACTCCAGCAAGTGCAACAGTAGGGAAAGTGTTGGATAGAGTAGGGATACAAATTACTATTCCCACTCCAGCGAGTGCAACAGTATGGAAAGTGTTGGATAGCGGAGGTGAATAAATTACTATTCCCACCGCAATGAGTGCAACAGTAGGGAAAGCGTTGGATAGCAGAGACGATAAAACGAAAGATTACAGCTATTGAACCTAAATCCCCAAACAAAATAAAACTACAAAACAATTACTAAAAATATTTATCAATAAATAAATGAATATTAATGATCAACTAATGATTCATTTATTTAAACTAAATTACTTTCCACCCTCTACCCCAATAAATACCAAAACACATACCTAAGAATATTTACACAATTTCCGTAACTAATTTTAGATTAATAAATTAATAACAATTAACAACAAATCTGTAATTAAATTAAAAAAAAGTCCCAACATTTACAACTATAAACCCCACAAATCACACATAAAAACGTATTCCACATTTAGCATATGTATTATTTAATTAATTATTTAGCATTAATTAACAATTAATTATAAATAATTTACCTCCCACCATATTCCCCTATAAATGACACCACCAATGTAGTAAAACATAACACAATTAACATAATTAACAATTAATTAATAACAATTAACAAGCAAAATAAAAACAATTAATAAATTAATTCACACAATTAACACTAAAATAATATTAAATATTATATTAAAAATATAAAAAAAATGTATTAAAATTGAATTACTTCCCACTTTACTCCCCTCTCAACCCACAACCCGCTCCTAACAAAATGACAAAATTAACATAATTACCAATTAATTAATAATAATTAACAACCAATTAATACATAATTAATAAATGAATTAAAATTGAATTACTTCCCACTCTACTCCCCTCTCAACCCACAACCCACTCCTAACAAAATGACACAATTAACATAATTACCAATTAATTAGTAATAATTAACAACCAATTAATACATAATTAATACATTACCACAATTAACAATATATAATATTAAAATACATAAATATTAATGAATAGCAATATTAATTAATTATTTATTATTACGACTCCCCACCCTACTCCCCTATCAACCCACAACCCACTCCTAAAAAAATGACACAGTTAACATAATTACCAATTAATCAATAGTAATTAACAGCCAATTAATACATAATTAATGAATGATTTACCACATTTAACGATATAAAATATTAAATGCATAAATGTTCATTAATACAAATATTAATTCATTTATTATAATTAAATTACCTCCCAACCTATTCCCTTATAAACCCACAACCCGCTACAGAACTAAAACGCTAAATTTAATTAAAATAAAATTAATAACTTCTAAAAATTAATATTATTATTATTATTATTTTTATTGGTCAGTTCATAACGTACAAAAGTAAACAGCAACCAAAAATAAAGGAGACAAGCATAGGGATAAATAAACGAATGACATTCAAAACAGAGAAATAGATATAGCGTTGTAGCATTGACCATTGTTATTACATCGAGACATCTAAATGTTGAAGCACGGGCTGCCATTTTTCCAGCCCTAATTGTTTCTTCTTCAAAGATTTAAGGCGATACAAATTAAATTAAAAATAAAACACATTATAGAGCTTGTCTCGCCACATTTCATATGCCGGTGCCTCTGATTTCAACCACATTGTAGCTATAAAAAGTCTAGCCACCGCCATTGCCATAAAAATAAAATGGCGGTAAGGATAGCAATTCTGTATATTTTCTCCCCCTTTACACACCCCGAAAAGCAGCATTTCCCGACTTATAACGCATGACACCTTAGTTGTTTCTAGCAAGAATTACTCAATACATAAGAAAAACTGAGTTAGTGCATTGCAATCAAAAAATATATGAACTATATTGGCTTCCTCCGTTTGGCACCTAAAGCATTTTCCATCGTAAATATCACCCCACTTCATCATTCTAACTGGTGTGTGATATAAGTTAAAAAGGGTTTTATAATGTTGAGTGCGTAGATTTGCAGACAAGATTACTTCACCCGCCATATCAATTGATGCTTGTAATAATACGCCAGAATTGCCTTATCGAGTCTGCCACTTTGTATCCTGAATAGCAATATCATCTTGTTGCTTTGAAATTAATATTTCATACAAAATCCCTATCTTTGCCCCTTTTAACAATGCTTCGATAAATTCATTACATAGAATACGCTGTGACCTGACGTGTTTACCTAAGAAATCACGTAACTGTAAATATTTAAAGAAATCATTCTTGGTTATTGCATATATTTCCATTAAGTCCGTAAACTATATCAATGCCCCATTCTTATACATATCGCCTAAATGACGAACCCCTGTATCTCTCCATGCTTTCATCTTTATATCCCAAAATATCCCCGGGAATATTTCCGTAGTGTCAAGTGGTGTATAGAAGTTAATCCGTCTTATAACCAAGATTTTACAAAGCAGTTTCTGTCCTTTATATCCTGCGGTAATAGTTTTAAATCTAGTGCGTTTAAAATAGCTTGGCTCAAAGAATTTAAACTAAGCTTCGCACGCCTGATTCCCTAATAACATCTGGTAGATATTAGGCGATTCAAATTGCCGTATCTCCCCCCCTATTACCATATACTTTGAATTTTGTATAAGACACACTAAGTAATATAAAAAAAAGTTTGGAACCCTCCACCCACCGCGTGCCAATGGTAACGTCATATATTTTGAAGCCCGACGAGCTTTCTTCCACCCCCAAATAAACCTATCCGTAATTGATTGAAGCTGTGTTAATTGTATCCGTGACAACACCAAAGGAACTGTCCGAAAGTAGTAAAGCACTTTGAGAAGTATGGACATCTTTAACACATTACGACGCCCAACCATTGATAGATGTAGACTTTCTACCTTTTCTAGTTGTCTTTTAACAGTACCTAATATATCAGTCCAATTTACTTCAATTATTTCCTGGATGGACATCCTAATTTTAATCCCCAAGTACTTAGCCTCTGGTGTTACTCGTGGTTCACCTGAACAAAGTCCTGCCGTGCAAACAACTTGGGTTTTGGAAATATTTAATTTATACCCAGCAACTTGTCCAAACGCTTGCGTCAAGCATTCAACCTCTCTTAATGCAGGTGCGGGGTCCGATGTCACAACCGCTATATCACCAGCGTAGGCTAGGACGCGTACTTCATGCTCGCCAACTAACATCGATTGTATAGAGTTAGTAGACTCCAATAGCTGTAGTAATGGCTCTAAATATGTAGCGAAGAGCAGAGGAGAGCATGGGCATCCCTGCCTTGTTCCCCGGGTGATATATACAAAAGATGATTCATGCCCCATAGTGCATATTTTAGCTCGAGGGCGCTTGTACATAGTTGGTAGTGCCTGCAAAAAATAGGGCCCGAACCCCATCTTGTGCATTGTAGCCCATAAGAAAGCCCATGTAACATGGTCAAATGCTTTTTCAGCATCTAAAAAAATAATACCAATATTCTTTTGTAGCGCGGTTGCGTAGTCTATTACCGATATAACCCTGTGCAAGTGGTTAACCGTGCTTCTACCTGGGAGAAACCCATGCTGATGCCGAGATACAAGCGACGGGAGAATTTGCAAAAGCTGAGTTGCTAGTATTTTAGAATATATTTTAGCATCCGCATTAATTAATGATATGGGCCTATATATAAAATGATTAATACATTTATTATAATTAAATTACTTCCCACCCTGTTCCCCTATAACCCAACAACCCGCTACAGAACTAAAATGCAAAATGTACTGAAAATAAAATTAATAACTTCTAAAAGTTTAACACATATATTAAAAAACTTTTGAAATACTTAGACAATAAAATAGAACACATACATTTAATATACATACTAAAATACATAACGCTAACTACAAAAACAATATTTTTAACAACTATCTTTTTGCAAATGATAATAATGACTTCAATATTTAAAAAAATGATATTAATGACTTTGATATTGTTAAAAACGATATTACTCACCTTAGACTCGATATTCTTGGCCATGATATTCTGACAGTCAATGTATCACAATATTTTGCACTTGCTATTAGTGCAATTCGACATTAAAAACTCGATTTTCTGACTGTTTACCATGATCTATGACCTAATCAGCTGGTGACGTGTAGTAAACAAAGGAATGCATAATTATTTACATTTCAGACAAAGAAGCACTGCAGATTTCCATATACCATCGCGTTACCCACATTTTTGGACCTAAAGATATTTTTACATATTGTTTTGGAACAACCCCAACCGGCTATTGTTTCAAACTTCAACTGGGTTCATATGACCAAAATATAAGAATATTGATTTCCATTTGTTATTATTTATATAATATCTTTTAATGTCCTGAAACTCTGGTGTGGCTGAAGCCCTCCAGGCCCAGTGATGCACACTCCTGGTTTAGAACATGGTGGCACATGAGGAATAGAAACAGAAAGTTAAGAAAATGCAGTTCCGTCGGGCAACGAGACAGGGAATTTGAGACAATGGTCAACAAACGTGTAGAAAAGTCATCCTTTTTGCACTTATCACCCCCATTTTCTGACTGATACTGGTGGGTAGTGACTCTGAAAGTGCCCTGGGCTCTGCTAACCAGACCCAGGGCCAGAGCTCTGTCTTTGAAAGGTGTGGTAATTGCTGTAATTATAATTGGCCCAGACAACCTATATGTAAGTTCCTAGTATATGAAGGGGCATGTAGGTTTGGAGACCCCAGTGGACTTAATGCACTTAAATGTGCACTACTGTGGTTTCTGATGTCAATTTGAAGCCAGCCCGTTTAAAATAAAACTGTGTCCAAATTCGAATTTGGATTAAAAGTACTCCCAAAGTCAAAAACAACCTTTTTATTACATAGAAGTAACCACTAAGGTATGCCCTAGGTGCACCAAGGATAGGGTACCTTATTATAGAAAGCAGGGATATTACAAAATATGTTTTATATGCTGTGGTGGGGGAAAAGAAGCCTAAGTCGTTTTTCCCTAATGTAGTCCTGCTAGCTCCATACGCTAACATGGGGAGGCTTTATTAACCTTTAATAAACTCGATAACTTTTGATTGGAATTAGTAGCAACTTATTCTAAGATTCAAAATAATCTTTGCAATAAATCCAACAACTTGCCAAGGCTGAATATAATATAACTGTTGCAGGAAAATAGTTTTAGAACTTATTATTAAAAAGTTACCCAAATAGCCTTGTAGCAGCCACTACTGAATGACCAGCCTCTGATAGGCTGACCCAAGCTGCTCCCTGAGTAGGTGTGAAGAGGCCTGGGGCTGAAACAATACAGCCATTTGGTGGGAGAAGATTTTCTTCCTGGAGAAGCCAGGTACAGGAAGGGGGCTGGGGAGATAAACTGAACTTCAAAGGTAGAAGCACAGATATCACAGGACGAATGCTAGTCCCCACTTTCTTGATCACCAGCCAGATGGAAGCCCCCTAAATCGATTAGGAGAGTGGTTGGAAGTGTAGTGTTAGAATTGGGAGTCTCTAGTTGTCAGTGGCTTGCACCCTGTCCAAGTAGGGGCCCTTCCTTCTAGTCAGGAATAGGGAGTTAAATGTTATAGATAACCCCTAATCATCCCCTTGATAGCTTGGCACGAGCAGACAGGCTTATCCCAAAGGCAATGTGAAAAGCATTTGTACCCAAACCTACAGTAACACAGTGAAAACACCACAAATGGACACCACATACCCGTTTAGAAAAAGAAGGTAACTTAAGCAAAACCAAGCAAGACTAAAATGACAAAAATCCAACATACAAATATCAAAATATCACTTTTAAAATGTTTCAAGCAATTCTTTCCATTGAAATCTATGGATGCGTAATTTTACACCACATGCCTTTAGATGCGTCAAAATTCACAAGGCCAAACAGCTGCAGAGAATGGAAGTGTTAAAAAACTCAGCGATGTGTCAGCTCCTGAGTCCTCAGGGACGCAATGCGTTAGTTCTGCTGCAAGCCGGAGAAGTGTTGCCTCGAATCTGGACTGTATGTTGAAGTGATTAGTAAATTCCAAGACGATTCCGGTCTACGGGTGATGCGTTGGAAAACTTGCTGCACAGGTGCAATGCAGCAAAATCTGTGCACACTGAAGGTTGCTGTGACTGAGGCAAAACAGGTGCTATGTTGATTTGTTTCAGCCATGGCCCCACGAATCGTCGATTCTTTCAGCCGCTAGCAGGGCCTGCATCGGAGTAGGTGAGGTGATGCCTGGCAAGTGGGTGCAATTTCCAGGTCAACATGCCAGTTAAAACTGCTCACACTGCAGTGGCATGTCTGAGTCACATTTGAAAAAGGCTATTGTGTGGGTTGCACAACCAGTGCTACAGGCCCACTAGTAGCATTTGATCTACAGGCCCTGGGCACACACATTGCACTTTACTATGGGCTTACCAGCAAGCCCAATATGCAGTCATGGCAGACATGAATCCTAGTGGGGGGAGGTGGTCGTGCAGGGCGGGGGGAGAAGGTGGGGGTTAAATTAATAAAATTTAATAAAAATGCCTTCTCCTCCTGTCCCGGACTCCCGCATCGCGTCTCCTCCTCTCTGATTACAGAAAGCAGAAGCAGGCAGACTCCCTCTATTCCCCTAAGCCAAGCACAATGTTGCAATGGCAGCGTTGTGATTGGCTAGAAGCAGATACGTAAAATGGTATTTATACCATTTTACGTTTCCGCTTTTCGCACTGCGAGAAAGCAGTGGGGTGACGCTCCGACGCCCATGTGGAGGGGCCGCCCCAGCAAATATGCCAATCATGGATAACCAATCATAATCACAATTTACACAAAGAGCATATTCACTATAGCACTGATTAGCAGTGGTAACGCGCCCAAAGTCTTATAGCCAACAAAAACAGGGTCAGAAAAAATAGAAGGAAGAAAGAAAAACGTTTGGGGATAACCCTACAATAAGGGCCAGGTCCAACAGGGAGTGTAAAGTGGGTTGTGTTAGCCAGACCTGCACTCCAAATTTCTCAATTTAGGTGTTTAGAGAAAGGGGCATTCTGGGACAAAAATATGCCACACTTCCCAGGAAGTTATCATGGCAGATGTTGGCAACTTGAACCACATCAGTTGGGGTGTCCCCCATATTGTAAGCCCAGAATGGGAATACATGTGGCAGATTTGCAGGGACCCTCATATCCCTGCATGAAACATCTGATGAAGAAGGACTGTCCTGCTTGACCCTTGGACTTCACCACAGAGGTCTGAACTCAGAAGGACTACACTTGCTGCACTCTAAAGGCTCAATGCAAGAAGGACTGTACCTGTCTTAATGGATAAGGAGAGAACTCCCTGAGCAGCAACAGGTAGAAAAGTGCTGGAAGAAGTTACCTGCAACATCCACTGAAAGGACACATCAGCAGACCAGCCTCACCTGGATTTTCGTGGACTGATTTGGTGCATTGTGGGAGTTGGAGACCCAGACCCCAAGAGGCATACCAGATCTACCAAACCCTTGGCTGGTGCTGTTGGACCCTTTTGGACCCACAAGGAACCTTTCAGAAATAGATCTGAAAGTTTCGGAACTTTCTGCTAAGTTTTGTGAAAAAGCCCCAGAAGAAGAACTGCATCGACAACAAGAGTCAAGCCGGTGATATCAAACAGCAACTCAGCCTGACTGCACTGATTTGTCCCACCAAAAGCTCCAGAGCTCCTCACCATCGATGACAAAGGCAAAGGCCTCGAGAGCTCACAGAGGTATCGTGCAGCTGCAGACTGCCGACACAGACACAGATGGCGATTGGGGATTTACACATTTTGGTGCCAGAAAGCAAATTTTTTTCCTTTCAACTTTAAAAATTCATCTCTCCGGTTCTCTACATTTCATTATTGTCTTTTTGTTGTCTTTTACTTTACTACTGTTTTGGTGATATTAAAGGGGTCATTAGGATGGCTGGCGGGACTGGGACCGCCCGCCATAAGGGCGGGGGTCCCGTGGGGGGTATTAGGATGCGCCGGCCACTGTGGCGGAAGCATCCTGCATTTTTAGAATTGTGCGGGCAGTGCTCTCAGCACCACCCGCGACAATGCTAAAAATGCATGTGACGCATTTACATAAACAAAGTGGCAGGCACCGCTCGATGCCTGCTGCTTTGTTTATGTAAATGCAGGGGGGTACCATAGGTACCCACCGTGTGCACCCCCAACCTCTCCTTCACTCTGGGGGCTCACAGGGGGCCCCCAGAGTGAAGACCGCCCACCACGGAAAGGCATCCAACTTAACCCATGGTAATATAGCTGGCGGCGTCTAATAGACACCGCCACCATATTAAACCTTTTCCGCCCCGGCCGCAAGGCGACCGGAGCGGAACAGCGGCGGACGGTCTTTCCGTCCGCTGTGGTCCTCCCTGCCATACTAATATGGCGGAGGGTCATTTAGCTGAGGATGGCGGGCGGATTGCCCAAGCCAGGCCGGCGGTGGCTACCGCCAGCCTGGCAGGGGCAATCCGCCCGCCATCCTAATGACCCCCCTAAATGTTTACACACATGTCTCCTAAGTTAAACCTATCTGCTCATTTGCCAACCTACCAAGGGTTGAGTAGGGATTAATTTATTGAGACACGACTGGGGCTTATTACTAATTGTGGTAATAATACTGGCTGTAGGTACTTATTTGCATCTACTATTAACCCACGTTCCTATAAAACATAGTTGCAAATCGGACAACTGTACACCCTCAAAAATGCTGCATATTGATTGGCTCCTAGCTGATCGATATATTACCAGTAGATTCATAGCTAGTGCCAGATACAAGCCTCAATACAGTGCCTACTTACTTATCACAAGGACTTCTTCACAAGAACTTGAATGTTCACCTACCTCACCGAATGTGCCAGCACAGAGAGACATGCTGCAGGAGAAGACCGCTTTAGATTCATTACCTTTCCTGTGAAAAAAGCTGAATATGTAATGAAAATGTTTACTTGTGCTATCTCAAATTCTCAGAATAAGAGAGTCGACATCCGTGTATTACACTTTTTGAATTGTTCTGTGAAAATATGAACGTTCTGTAGTCCACGAGAGTTATTACACTGTTTTACAGTGGGAACCTCATTGTTCTGTCTGATTTAAGAGTTAGTTACTTTAAAATATCTTTTCATTTATTAACTTTAAATGGAGTCACTTTATAAGTTGAACGGAATAATTTGTTTTTACAGACCGCATATATTTTTAAATATATTTTGTCCTTTCCTTATATCTAACTCACAATAAAAATATTCTGTAACCAGTGCAAACGAATGCAGTTAGATGCTGCTATTGATGAGAGGCAGTGGCGAAAAAATGAAAAAAGAAATGTTGAAACAGCATCTCATTCCAAGGGCTCCTTAACGTTATTCAAATAGCTTTTATACACCTCTTAAAACTCTGCTTTCATTCGTTGAAATGGAAGATTAGAAAACATTTATGGCTCCCAACATGTTACTGTTTTAAAACTGATCAGGTATTAAACAGTAGAGAGGATAGGTGGCCTTAATAAACAGATATGAAAAAGTGGATTCTTGACTTAAGTAGGGATCTCTCGCATTAACTATATTTGGCCACTTTTAAATATATTTTTTTATAAATGACTATCATATTTGCACCTCTTTCAGCAAAATGGTATTCAGTAGTGATTATGAAAATTGAATGTTAGTACTCTAAGTGCTCATAATTGCTCTGTGGTGAGGCTAAAGTAGAGCACCAGGGAGTCAACTGCCTGGTGCTGGTGTTATAAGTACATATTTAATTAAGCATGCCAGTTTTTTTTCTTACATGAATGAGGTAAATATTTACTAATTGATGGAAAGGGGGTATTTTTTCCCTTTCTATGTCACTACCTAAAATATCTGTATCAAAATTAATCACCCTCATTTTATTCATTTCCTGCAGCCTTCACTAAAGGCAATGATTTTCATTCTACAGCTCAACAACATGGATTTAGGATTGCCTCAATCTGTCAGGAATTTAGAATGTTCAAACTGTAGCTGGTCACTAGATCTCTTTGATGAAGTTGCAGTAGAAACCAGGCAATCAGCTGAGAGACTACAGCTGCTGAAGTGCGTTTTACTCAACATGCCAGACATTTATCTACCCTAGATGAGAAATGTATTCCTCATCAATGTGAATGTATAAATGTAGCCTTATTTATCTTCCAGAGTACCTTCCATACTCCTCCTCCAGACTTCAGGCACACCTACCATATCTATCATATTTCTCAATAGAGCTTCATTGAAAGGCCGCCATGTCCAAGTGGTGAGGAAATGCCTGATGATGTCACCTTCTTGAGTGAGGGCTTTTGTTCCTTTTTTTAGCCAATACCCTTAAAGTTGGCCCTTATTCCTTTGTTTTTCTTTCATTTCTTTTGTGGGGAGGACCCAGTCTCCAATGTTTTGTGTAAGGAATTGAAGTGACAAAGAGTATTGAATGATGATATATCCTCATGTGCATGCTGTTAGAATTGGGTTTCTGGTTGGCAGAGGTATGCACCCTGTCCAAGCAGGAATCACAGTCCTAGTCATGGTAAATTCAGATACACACCATAAATTAACCTGTGCCTTCCCTCTGGTAGCTTGGCACAGAGCAGGCATGCTTAACTTAAGAGACAATGTGTAAGGCATTTGTGTTACAGTTCAAACAGTGACACTGTGAAAACACCACAAAAAGACTCCACACCAGTTTAGAAAAACAGAGCATGATTTTATAAATAAAACAAGGCCAAAATGACAAAAAACAGAGAAGTAGAAGTCAAGATATGGATTTTTGAAGAATAAAATCAAAAATAGCACTTAAAAGCTATAAACCTATGGGGGTTATATGGTTGTGTTGACCCGGGACAAAGTCAAGAGTTCAGGACAATTGTGATGGAATGCGTGTCAGGTATAGGAGCCAAGCAAGGCCCTCTGAACAAAAGAGCCTTGATCCTGCTCACAACAGCAAGATGCGGGGTGCAGCCAAGCGATGCATCAGTGTGGATCCCGCAGTTCAAGGTGATATGTCAATTTTTTTACGAAACAATGACGATGCGGCAGTTCCGAAGATGAAGCACCAGTTCTGAGATGCATTGATTCCAAAGCCGATAAGCTGAGTTTCTCCACACAATCGAGGGATTGCATCGATCGTCTCTCTGCAGTGGCGGTGATGCAGTGGTTCTGATTCTTTGATTCCGAAGGCGATGCGCTGGTCTCAAGTGTGATGTTCCGGTTCTGTTAATGCAACAGCAGCGATGCGTTGATTCTACTCATGCAGCAGAGGATGCACGGGTTCCACTGGAGCAAGCACCTGGATACATTTCCAAAGGCCCGGGAGCAGGAGGTAAGACTTTAATATCTCTGGGTCCTAAACAGGAGGCAAACCAGTATACCCATGGAGATTACCCTGGGTTCAAGTAAGAGTCCAGTTGTTCCTCAGCAGGGTAGCAGACAGTAGGGCAGCACAGCAAAAAAATCAGTTCTTCCAGAGCAGCAGTCCAGCGGAGTGGCAGTCCTTGTAGCAGCACAACAGTCCTTCCTCCTGGCAGAACTACTTCAGAGGTCTAGTAGTTTCTGATTTGATGGGGTCAGAGATCCAATACTCATACCCATTTGTGCTTATAAAGTGAAGGTGACTTCATAGAGGGGCTTTGAAGAGCACAGAGGACCTCCCTCCCAGCTCTGGCTCCAGACTCACTACGGGGGATATGCAACACTTTGTGTAGGACAGTACAAAGCTTATTCAGGTGTAAGTGTCAGCTCCTCCCTCCCATCCAGCTCAGGATGGCCCATCAGGATGCGGATGGCCATTGAGTCCCACCTAAGGTCTCTTTGTGTGTGGCTCGAGGAAATGCACAAAGTTCAACAGTCACCCATCACAGGTATTAGAGACCGACTGCACGTACACAGGGCTAATAGCAAAAAATGCAATTTTTCTAAAAGTGGTGTTTTTAAAGTGGCAGTGATTCATTCATCTTTACCAGTAAAGGGGATTTATCATTACCATTCCAGTTATATAAAACATGACAGCGTTACTCCTTCTCCATTAGAAATTACTGTTTATAAGTGTAATAAGGAATTCCCAATGATTACCTATGAGAGGGGTAGGCCTCACAGTAGTGAAACACAAATCTGGGTGTTTTTCACTACCAGGAAATGCAAAACTTAAAACTACATGTCCTACCTTTAGATTACACTGCACCCTTCCACAGGGGCTACCTAGGGCCTACCTTAGCGGTGGCTTATATGTAATTAAAGGGGAGTTTAAGGCTTGTCAAAGGGTTTAAAAAGCCGAGTTGACATGGCAGTGTAAACTGCAAACACAAGCTCTGCAGTGGGAGGTCGGAGATATGTTTAAAGTGCTACTTGTGTGGGTGGCACAATCATTGCTGCAGCATTTAATTTGCAACCCTTGGTGCATGTAGTGCACAGTACTAGGGACTCACAGCTAAATTAAATATGCCAAACAGGTGAATATATCAATCAAACCATGTTTAGAGAAGAGGGCACATGCGCCTTATCACTGGATAACAGTGGTAAGGGTGCTCAGAGTCCAAAAGTTTAAAAAAACAAGGTCAGAAAACGAGGAGGAGAAAGGCAAAACGGTTGGTGTGACCCTTCAGAAAGGGCAATTTTCCAACACATGCAATAATGTATCCATACACTGTCCCAAATTTGCATAGTTACAATGTCTTTTATCATAGAGAAGGCATTAAAAGCAGATTTTCTGATTCTGACGTCATCAAAAGACTTAAGTAACAACTGACAGTCCTTCTACCTCCTTCCCGTCACTTGTAAAATGCATCTATAGCTGGGGAGAAATCTGGATTATAATTATGGCTCCTGGTTTTATGGTATTTATTTTTGGAACATTTCCATCTGAATTTATCCATATTTATTTTATGCCCCTCTTATTGGCATTCATCTATTTTTATTTTGGTTTAGGGAACAGATGAGGTGATAACAAGGATATTTCCGCATTCATTTAATTGATAAACGTCCACTCATACTTTGAGGCCTGTCCAGTTTTAGCACTGTACACAGCCAAAATAATAAAATAATAAACACACATGAAAAAATTAGCAGAGTAGCACAAATACATGTTGTGATATGCAGTAATTTAAGGAGAACTCATGCAGCTTTGTAACTCCCATGCTGCTAATATGTACAGCTACTGGCATGAAAGTAATCAATCTCAGCATGGAGAGTCGCTCCAAAGAAGCCTAATTATCTGTAGTTTTCTGCTTTTAAAAATAAATACAGATAGGAAACACAATGTTTTCTGTCTGCATTTATCTGCAAAAATCAGTGAAAATAGGGAGCCTTTAATATAATGTCATGAGTAGTCCAGTAATGGTTTTGTATTCTGTCTGTCTTAGGGAGCAACTCTATGAACCAGAGAGACCTTCTTGCTAAGAATGGTTCAGGTGCACCCATTCAGACCATTTCGATGCATTCGGACCATTTCTATCCATGGGGCTGTCTGATTCTTCACAGTGGATTCCTCCTATATCTTGGATCTGGGTTCCTATTGTTTTCCTTGCTTTACCATTGGTTCTTCACATGGCTGGTGAAGTGATAGGGAAGCTGTCCTAGAACCTGCTGCAGATGAGTGAGGAGGATTCATCACTTTGAGGGTGTCTAGAGGGTGAGAAATGTATACATGCTGGAGGGTGTACACAGAGGCAGTGTTGTTCACGGTGCTCATGTTAGGTTCAGCACAGAGTGAGAGCGCTGGGCGAGCAAAAGGGGCAGAGAGAAAAGTAGATGGAATATGTTTGTAAATAATTTGGCTATCAGGGATGCCGTTTTCATGGCAACACATACTAGTAACATATTGAACCTTGCTGCAGTTACCAGTGATGCATTTAGAAGTTATTGCTAGGCATGGGGAATAAATAGGTCAAATATGAATCTGCTGGGGCTTTTTTAATTGGCCAGTCCTTAAGACTGTGTGTGGGTGCATGTTGTATGTGTATGAAATCAGTGAAGCTGAAAAGCATGGCTTGTGCTGGGAGCAGAAGAGTAAAACAAATGAGAATGGGTAAGAATGGGCCTTGACTTGGCACCAGCCAAGAACCAGCAGCCGCTGCAGTAATCTCCTCTCCAATATCTGCTCCTGATTGCCAGGGAGAGGCTCTGGACGAGAGCGGCACTGCTCGCCAGACTGAGGGAGGTGTTTGTAGCCTCACCTGATCAAAACTGATGCAGAGAGACAACCTGAAGGAGGGCCTGGGGTGTGCCTCATTACAGAGGACCAGACTAGTGGGGCCAGTGCTGGCAGGAGGAGGACTGCCACTTCCCCTGCGAACCAGGAGCTGCTGCAGTGAGGGCGCAGCCAAGAGTCCCATCCGGCATTCTCCAGGACTTTTTGGGATCTTCTTCTCCCTTCCCTGGTAGGGGCCTCGAACTTTATGCTCCCCCGGCAGTGGATTGAGACGGCCGCAGGGGGTCCACCAATGAGAAGTGGGCATGCCGGAAATAACGGAGCTGCCTGCAGTGGCGCAGGAGCCTGAGGGTGCTGCAATCTGCTCTAGAGCTGCTTGCTGTAAGGACCTGGGTGAGTTGGCGGTAGGGCCCCGCAGGCCTGAGCAGAGCGGCATTGCTCTTGTATGTATGTTGCGTGCAGAGGAGATTCTGGTGGGGGGAGCCGTAGGACCAGGGTGATGGCTCCTGTGGTATTAGTGGCCCTATAAAGAAAGTACAGTGAGGCAGATGACTGGTTAACTGAAGAGAAGCTGCCTGTGTACCCCTATGTGGTGCTGTATCTGGGAACCCCCTCATTGGTAAAGGTGAATAAACTGATTTGGGGATGTGCAGACTTGGGGGGATGTGGAAACATGTGTGACCTTCTCACTGCTTGAGCTGGAGTACTGGTTGAGGGCCTGCAACTCTCCTCCCCCCTTTTTTCTGAGATTAATCACCCTTCTTCTGGGCTGTGCATAGCTGTGGCGTGCGACCCAGAGGTGGCGGAACATCGCACAAAGGAGTGGAACTTGGTGGTGTGGTAGAGTGGTGTGGGTAGCTGCTTGGGGGCTCCTACTACGGTGGGGGAGGCATAACAGCCCTAGAACATGAGATGCTGCATATTCACAGCCATCCTGTAGTGAAGGAGGCTGGGGAAAGATTAAATACATTGACTGGAGTGATACATGCACATTACCACACAGGGTGCCGCATTTAGGGAGAGGTGTGGTGCCGTTGCCCGGGCGACTGACGCTAAAATCTGGGGATCACGGTTCGATCGCCGGCGACAGATTAGCCCAGCACCATGTGACTCTGGGCAATATCTTGCTTAATCTTCCCGACGGCCCCCAGCATCTAGAGACCCTTATGGGTGATTGTGCGCTTTACAAATGTGGATTATTATTATTATTGATGGCCATGTGGGTAGTGTCTTGCTGCTGGCAAAGGAAGCTCCACATGGGGTGCTGATTGGAGACAGTGCAGCAGTCCTAGACTAAGAAGCCTCATGTATGTGATACGGGTCAGTGGAGGCATAGATTCTGAAGCCTGAGCTGGGGCCATGAATAAGTGGCGCTCCCCGAAGCTCAGGGGTGTACTGCTCAACTAAGTCCTGTGACTGCTCTGCAGGAGTCAATCCTCTCCCTCCTTGTGTGCATCCCCCTGGGGTAATGGTGAAACCTAGGAGGAAAACACTCATGCAAGCCAACAAAATGGAAAAATACACTGTGTCCAAACCTCCCCAGGTCATGGCTGGGCCCGAAGCTGAGCACCCAGAGAAAGCGGAACCCTCCCTCAGTGCCATATTGGCCACAAAAGGTGCTGTGAGCTATAGACCTCAAATGCATGATGCTCTATCCAGCAAAGCTGCGGTGGTGGAACTTCGTTATGTTGCAGGAAGCCTGGGATTGGCTGGAGGGCTAGTGCACCCCTGGTTGTTGGTCCAACCGAGAGGCAAAGAAGAAGTGACTGGCCGGACAGTTGGGTGATGAGCAACTTACACACATCGAGGGGCAGGCTGTGGATGAGGCCTCGAAACACATGAGTGACCAACCTGCTTGCCTGGCAAAACTGGCCTACCACCATCAGAACAGTGGCACAATGTAGAAGATAGACTATGTTGGAACACAGGTAATGATGCAACACACTCATTTATTTCTGATCTATGTCTGTCAGCTCGGGTAGCAATTGCACATTGACATGAGGGCAAAATTGGGGGGTTACCAAAGGTGACCCGAAGAGAGTAAAGGAGGAAACAGACGATATACTAAAGGGATTCTGCTACATAGTTAATTTTGTTTCACTCATCAAAATGGGCTGGCCAACCCTAAATACTTTGCATGTTACCATTTGGGCGACAGTTTGAGGATGTGAATAGTTTTGAGCCCACTCTGCAGGGTAGCAGGGTGGGGGAGTTTCTCAGGGGCAAGCATCCTTATTGTTATGTAGCTTTAAGATAGGCTGTAATCTGTTATCGCTCAGTGAAACCAGACACCAAGAGAGATACCATGGGGCAGGGAGGAGAGTCTCTTGACACCAAGGGGATGGGGCTCATCACCTGCTTGTGGGAAAGGGTCACACTGCACTTTGACACCACATGGAGTTCCGCTCATGCTCAGCCTTGAAGGTCGTGACGTGGAATGTCAATGACCTAGGAAATAAAATCAAACGCACCACAGTACTGCAGTGTCTTTGGAGGCATGCTCCAGAATTGATCCTCCTGCAGGAGACTTATCTAAAAGGTAACCACCATAAGGCACTCAACAAGTTAGGATACACTCTCCTAGCCCATACCGGTTTCACTAAGAGCTCGAGAGGTGCTGGCATACTTATCAAAACATTGGTTCCCTTCATTTCGGGTTGCACCTAAAGAAATTCACTCTGTAGATATGTAGCGCAAACTGGCACATGAGAGGGCCACACACTTAACATCTGCTCGGCGTATGTACTGCTGAGGCTTAATGCAGATACAGTGCTGGCACTTAGTACCCTATTGCTCAAGATGCCACCTGGCATCCTTATACTAAGGGTGACATGAATGAGATAATGGACCCAGAAATGGATAGGACAACCAGATCTCCCCATGGTGTCGACCCTAATCCACTTCAGGCCTTTGTAGATGTGATGAGTCTGGTAGATTTGTGCCACGAACAGAAGAACCCTAAGACACAACAATTCACATATCTCTCTGCTGTGCATTACAGCTATTCCCGTTTGGACCACACCTTCACCAATCACATGGATGCAGGCTTGTTTCGCAATGCAACACCTAAAGCATGTGGCATCTCAGATCACTTCCCAGTGGAGGTACTGCTGCAAGCCCCTACCAAAGACACCAGATTGCCTCCCAGAATAGATCCTTGACACCTAAAAGACAAAGCATTCATGGACAGGATAATGGCATGGACAGATCAATATTTTCTGGAGAATGAGGTAACGGTTGACTCTGCCTGCATCCTCTGGGAAGCCTTTGAGGCTCTAATTCATGGCCATCCTCAGTCTCTGATAGTTGGGAAAAAGAAGGAACAACGACTACGATGCGAGGAGTTAGAGGGGAGATCATTCTGCTTGAAGTTTGGGTGGTAAAATATGGATGCCCGGCTCACAACTGTGCCACCAACTCTGCCTTGAGCAGCAGGAGTTGAGAGACTTAGCTGAGAATACAGCTCAAGCACATGCACTAGCACATGCACATGCACAAGGCAGACTGTATGACATTGGCGATAAGACAAACAAACTAACAGCCTGGTTAGAAAAGCTGGGCAAGGGAAGTAACCGGGTCCCAGAAATCCAAGATCCGAGTGGGTCAATACATAAAACGGGGACTGATATAGCAAGAGGCCTTTGCGCACACTACAAGACTGTGTAAACGCCAACCTCTTAGAGATCTAGCCACCAAGGAAATCCGTGAAACGCTTGATGGGGAGGCACTACATCTTTTATTCTGCTGGACCACTCCGCAGCGTTTGACATAGTCAACCATGACAGTCTGGTTGATCGTATGCAGAGTCTGGAGATAGAGGTTAAAGCTCTTGGTTTCCTTCAATCCATCCTAGCTAACAGGCAAATTTACATCTAGGCCCTTCTCTCAGCCTGACAGAGAAACACAGGGCTCCACACTGAACCCGACTTTGTTCAATCTTTATGTTACGCCGTTGGCTACTCTTATTAAAAACAAGGGCTTTTCTTTAGCTTCATACGCAGATGATACTCAAATTGTAATGCCATTGGCGAAACAGGAGAATAACTCTGATCTTGCATTTAGAACACTAAGTAGATCGTAAGTGGAGCATACAACGGCGAATGTGTGGGCCTGGTAAGGGGATGATCTTTAGAGGGAACACACTAGGGGTCATAGTGGGCAGAGACTGGCGGATAGACAGATGTACTTGCCCTTCGGTCTGTGCCGCCATTTCTTTATATTTACTGTTCTTTGTTGGATCGTGACTCCTCGAGGACAGCGCATGCACAGAATTCCACCTTTCAACAGCACCAACTCTGCTTTGTATATATAAGAGAGAATCAGAGTAGTCAGAGAAGGGAAGGGGATTAGGCAGGGTGAATCATGGATGGAGATCTGGGGAGTTGGATAGCCAATGAGTGAGGCTCATCTGATCAACTTCTCTCTTTGTTTCATTCTTATCCACTGATGATAGTTATTTAACAGAAAGGTTCTGCTCTTCTTCGACAAGTTTATAACTTTATAGGAACTTGTCTGGGCGCATGGCATTAACATTAAATTTCAACAATGTGAGAAGTAAGTGCAAAGATTTCTAGGGAAAGTTGTGCAAAAACAAGCTAAACTTACAAAAAACCTCTCTGGGGAAATGGGTGCTGTCCCTCATGAGCACTCTGTAGTTTCTTCTTCACAAATTCTCAAAGTTTTTCACTGTGTCTTAAAATCCTCCTTCCCATGCTTTTTTTTAGAGCTGTAAGTTCTTAGCAACTGCTTGTGGCTCCCCCTTACTGGATCAGATAGAGAGTTTGGTGATAATTCGTATTACTAAATAGGAAATAATGTTTTTTCCAAGTAAGTCTTTTCACTTCATAGTTAACAGAATGAAAGTCACCCTGTTTTCAGGGCATATCAAAATTAGTCTCTAAACTGGCATACTAACAAAAACTGACATATAGATATATGCCTGATCCAAACTGTTAAAGTTAAAGCAAACAGTTGTCTTTCTCTTGTAGAGAAGAGTGCAGATGCTGTTCAAAAGAAGCCTGGGGTCACGTTACCTCCAATCACATTTCTTATAATGTTAACGATAGCATAGCAACATCCTTTAAATAGTTGATTGAATAAAAGAAGATCACCACGATTGCAGAATGCAAGTGCTGACAAGATTTCTAAACAAATTCTAGACTGGAATGTCTTGTACACATGTTTCTTTGTTGCAAGGGTTGCACAACGTCACGTCTGAAATAATTGCCCCAAATTCATTTCAGCACATAAACTGGCTACCACACAGCTTCTGAATCGCACAACCAGCCATTTTATAACATTGTATTGCACTGTAGCAAGTCTCCTTTCGCTACAATCTGGCAGATGCATCAACGTAGCCTTTTGCTATTCCTAAATAGCGATTTTTAAGGAATCGCTATTTAGGAATAGCAAAAACCTATGCATGTAGGAATTGCTTTTAAAATAGCAATTCCTTAACATTCCTTAATTGCTACTCGCAAATTGCTAGTCGCAATTAAGGAATGCTGTCCCATTAATTCCTATGGGCCTACAGACCCATAGAAATGTATTGGAGATTGCATGAGCAATTTGCGAGTACCAGTAGGTACTCGCAAATTGCTCATGCAATTTCAAGGGTGCAAGGGTGTCAAAATGACACCCTGTTGCACCCCTGAAATTGATCTATGCACATATGTTGCACACACACATGCCCTAAGGGCATGTGTGTGCGCAACATGCAACTTTGAAAAATGCACAAAAGTGCTTTTTTCAAAGTTTTAGCAAATTACCATGAAGTCCAACTTCATGGTAATTTGCTCCCCCTATTAGCGAATTCACTATTGTTTTGACTTTCATGCATTGCCATTTAAGGAATCTCAATTTGGGATTCCTTAAATGCAATCGCAATTTAAGGAATCTCAATTTAGAGATTCCTTAAATTGGATTTTTGCATTTGGGATGATGCATCCCAAATGCAAAAATACCGGGAGCAAAGGGGCAGATTCTGAGAATCTGCCCATTTGCTCCCGGTATTTACTTTGATGCATATGCCTGAATATTTCTTTTTTATATTGAAAAGTTATTCCCTACTGTTAACAAAAATTGTAGCTGCCTATTAGGAATTTCTAGAAGGGAAAAAGGATGTTTCCTCAGATAAAAACTAGAAAGAGCAAGGGTGTCTGGGATTTAAACAAAAATGTTTAGTTTCTGGGTGGAGTAATGAGCACAGAAAGGTAACTTAGGGCTAGCCAATACATTCTTGTGCCGTCATGGCAGCGATATACAAAGTGCATCATCGCTCATCCTTATATGTGCAGTGTGGCAGCCTGGCTATGATCTAAACCATGACCTGGCTAGGGCTAAGCCAACTGGTGCTCCTCTGTTTTGGGATACTTTGGGAGCATTACAGGGTCTTGCGGAGCAAACCCCTGCTTATAGTTTTGGCCTCTTTCGATCTAGCTGGAGTATGTGAAAATAAAACAAAGACTGCATAGTTTTGGCTCAGATTGCCAAGCTTTATTTCTCTTCTACTTCACTCTTTGTTCAAGAGGTTTGTTTGTACAACAGTATGCATGGCTACTTCTCATGTCACTTACTCCCATTCCTCCCCTTTCGCATAATTCTACTCCTTTGACAGTATCTCTGCCTTGCACAGTCTGCCAATGGATTACTGAGTAGTTTTGAGTGCACATGCAGAAATGATCTATCTGACAAGGTCAGTGCTGTGTAGCTGTCAATATGGACTAGTCATAACTATACCTTTACATTGGCTGCCTATTTCACAACTCTTCCTCCTCCATCACACCGACAGGCACTGACTGAGATAAGAGCATCTCTTTAACCACTCATGTATGAGACCAAAACACTTCCAACAAAGCATCACAAAAAATATGCAATTTTTGCCAGCCACGTTACACACACGAAAAGGCACTTTAGCGCCCCATAAAGGGTAAGAGGTGCTATATATATAGTGTGCTTGTCCACGTGAACAACTCTTTGCAGTCTTAAAATGAAGACTTGATATGAGATCATCAAGGAGAAGGCAACTTCAACAGTCCTGACCCCTACCCAGAATGAAGCATGTGGGATCAGACTCTGGGCTGGTTCCTATTAGTGGCACTAAGGGTAGAGTGATGATGTGGTACCCCACCAGTCACAGGAAATTCGTCCTCAAGTGCCAGCACAGTCTCAGATAGCTGACAAAGAGTCTAGAAGAACAGAGAAAACTGTATATAGAGCTTGTGAGAATGTGACCCACTCCAGACTTGTGCTCTGGATTATTTTGGATTCTTTCCAGGGCTAGTTAGACCAGCTCCACGACTCCCTCATATAGCCAATTGAGGGAGGACTTGATGGAGACCCTGACAGATGGTGTGCCCCCGAATTTTGTTGGATTGATCAAGTTGTGGTATCCCAGGTGTGGGCACTGCAGATTCTTCTTGTTTCACACAGTCACCCTGCAAGTAGCACAAGTTCGGGGTCGTTTGGGAGTACCTTGGAGTTATTTTAGAGGGAGACAGCAGGTCAGACAATCAAATGGCTGGACAGAGAAATGCTTCCAGATGACCTAAAGTGCAGGGAGAAAATAGGGTGTCGAGGAAGTGAATGGCATTCACAACAGACAGGCCATTGGAGTATGATTTTAATATACCCTAGCACAGCTTTCTCCCTTTGTTGTGGAGCCATAAATGGTTGCTAGGCAACCTTTACATAAATACGTGTTATTCATGGCAGGAAAGTAATGTCAAAGGCTGTATGTGTTTTCTAATCAATTTCTGTTAGAAATTGGGTTTCTGGTTGACTGGGGTGGGAGCTCTGGTCAAGCAGTACCAACAATCCTAGTCAGGGTAAGGCACCAACAAACCAAAATTAACCTGTGCTCACCCTCGTGTAGCTTGGCACAGAGTAGTCAGGCTTAACTTGAAGGCAATGTGTAAAGTATTTGTGTAACACTTCATAAACATTAAAACAGTGAAAACTCCACACAAAGAGATACTGCACCAGGTTTAGACAAATAGGTGGGTTCTAATAAATAAAACAGGAACAAAATGACAAAACTCCAATCAGTAGAACCCGGAGATATTGAATTTGAAAGTTTCAAGTTAAAATAGCACCAGAAAGGCCAAAGCGCTAACACTGGATATCTGGTTGTGCCGGACTAGGACGAAGTCACAAGTTAAGGCCGACTGCGATGGAGGGTGGGCTGGCTCTAGGGATCCAGTTAGACCTGCAGAGAAAAATACCTTAATTCCTGGTTGCAGAGTGTTGCGTGGATCCTGGTCAAAGAAGTGCCAGCCAGCCTAGATAATGTGTCTGTTCCGAGAATCAATGAGGCTGTGGTGCGTGGTCCTGTTGCATTGAGGAACCTGTCAACGGAGCTGGACATGCAAAGTCCTATTTTCTGGGATGCGGCGCACTGTTGGTGATGTGTCAGTTCAGAAGAGCTGCAAGGCTGCAATGTGGAGTCCGGTGCCATCATTGAGGCTGTCATTGATGAGAGACGCAATGACCAGAGCCAGAGATGGGACACACCTCAGTGATTTGTTGATTCTGAGGATTGTGAGAGCAATGTGCTGCTGAGCCAAGAAGATGCATCAGTTCAGCTTGGGGATGGGCCACTCAGTAGAGCATATGCGTTGGTACTGTTGCTAACCACCTTAGGCCCACTTCCAAGGGTCCCGGACTGGGTTGGCACCACTTGGTAGGGTAGACAGACAGATGGCAGAGTCCAGCTGCAGATGCAATGTTGTTGGAAGCCTTTTATGATCTTGATGTTTCAGATCAAGAGGCCAGCCAACTAGCCCTTGAAGTCACTCTGTGTTGAAGACTTTACAGCCCCAAACCTTCTCATCCAGGCAAGAGGGTAGCAGGCAGCAGGTCAGCACAGCAAAGCAGGAGTCCAGCAGAGTGGTAGTCCTTTCAGCAGCACAGCAGTCCTTCATGGCAGAGTATCCACAGGCCCAGGAGTGTACTGAGATGGTGGAGTCTAAGGTCCATTTGTTATACACAATTGTGCCCTTGAAGTGGGAAGAAGCTTCTAGAGGCATGCCTTTGAGGTGCACAAATGCCCTGCCTTCCTGCGCTGAAAACCCTGGCTCCTGCCTAACTACAGGGGATAGTTATTCCTTTGTGTGGGGACAGGACACAGCCTATTCTGGTGTTAGTAGGGCTGGGCCCAGCTCCTCCCTCCTATCCTGCCAGGATGGCCCATCAAGTTGCGCTTAAGTTCCCATTTTGTGTGGCTGTCCTGGGGGAATGCACAAAGCCCAACTGCTAAGTACACCCAGTCATGTGACCAGAGACAGGATGTAGGCACCAAATGACTAAAGCAAGAGAATACCAACTTTATAAAAGTGGCATTTTCAGAATTGTAATTTCAAAAACATGTCTTAGACTTGCTTTTTACATAGTTTTTATTAGGTCTCGCTATTCCATTCCGCAAGGAATGAATAGCGAGAATTATAGGGTTGCATCGGGAAAGCTAAACCAGCCGGCAGATTTCCACAAGTACATGTGATCGTGAACGCGCATCCGCCTGCTGGTTTAGCTTTCCTGATGCAACTCTAACCGCCACTTCAAAGGGATTCGCTCCGCCCCCTGTTGCACGAGCTTTCCATCCAGCGCGTGAAGCGCGTGTCTGTCAGTGCCTCACACACTTCAAAGGCTCCGCTCCCCGCCCCCACCTGCACATCGCACTCTCCACTTTCACGGCCGCCAGGCCGTGTCTCGCATTTCTCCTCCCCCGCCAGGCCGTGTCTCACATTTCTTTATTTTCTTATAAATTAACCACTGGCGCATTCCTATGGCCACCAACAGAATGCTTGCATCAGACCAGAGGTGACTCCTTGCAATAAGGCCCCCCATTCTCAGCAGAGCTTTCAAATATAAAGGTTTAGCCACCTTACTTTCTGAACACGATTTATTAACTTCTTCCCAGAAACATGGGATTTGTGACTTTCATTCACAGCAGTGCTCTGAGCTGTGTATGTCAGAGTGTTGCGGGAATGTTATTGTATTTCCCACTCGAGAAATATGCTAGGCTGGGATGCTTTAGTCAACTCAGGCAGTGCCCTGCCGCACTTCTCCTGAGTGGAAGCCATGCTCAGTAGAAGGCACATTTGAACGACACTTTAGGGTGGCCATGTGCAAACCCAAGAAAAAGTACATTTCAACTGTCACACAGGCTTTGTCAGGTGACCTTAGGTGAATGCGCGGCCAGCGTTTTGAATTGTAGTTCAAGTGAAATAGCTCCTTTTCAGCAGTGTGCAGGCTGTGTACAATTATCACATCCAGCGCGCGAAGCGCGTGTCTGTCAGTGCCTCACACACTTCAAAGGCTCGGCTCCCCGCCCCCCGCCTGCACATCACACTCTCCACTTATAGGCCGCCAGGCCGTGTCTCGCATTTCTCCTCCCCCGCCAGGCCGTGTCTCGCATTTCTTTATTTTTTTATAAATCAACCACTGGCGCATTCCTATGGCCACCAACAGAATGCTTGCATCAGACCAGAGGTGACTCCTTGCAATAAGGCCCCCCATTCTCAGCAGAGCTTTCAAATACAAAGGTTTAGCCGCCTTACTTTCTGAACACGATTTATTAATTTCTTCCCAAGAACATGGGATTTGTGACTTTCATTCACAGCAGTGCTCTGAGCTGTGTATGTCAGAGTGTTGCGGGAATGTTATTGTATTTCCCACTCAAGAAATATGCTAGGCTGGGATGCTTTAGTCAACTCGGGCAGTGCCCTGCCGCACTTCTCCTGAGTGGAAGCCACGCTCAGTAGAAGGCACATTTGAATGACACTTTAGGGTGGCCATGTGCAAACCCAGGCAAAAGTACATTTCAACTGTCACACAGGCTTTGTCAGGTGACCTCAGGTGAATGCGCGCCCAGCGTTTTGAATTGTCAATCAATCAAAAGATCTTTATTCGGAATAAAAACATCCATAAAAGTACAAACAAAAAACACATATCAAAAACATTCAATACAATAATGACAATTGGAGAATAATGCAGGATAAAACGAGCACAATTGAATCTAAGTCGAATCATAATCTATTACAATAAAGATAGTTTCACAACTATACCAAATTTGTCCTTTCCCAATAATCGTAGTAAAAGAAATTTGATAAAAAACACAATTTTAAAAACCTTTCTTAAAAAGACAAGCATCACATTATTATAATATTATCTAATTACACATAAATACTAAGGATTAAAATGGTAAGTGTAAAAATTTCTTTATCATAAAAGTGCAAAATAAAAAGTGCAGTGTGCTGTGGTTAAACATCAATAATAAGGGTGGCTCTCGATCTAACGGCAGCTTTGAGAAAACAACTCATCCTAAAAATAACTTCGTCTGATCCCAATACCAAAAAGGACCGAAGTGCCAATTTAAAATTAGTCAGTTCATTTTTCTTGCAATAGGGCATTAAATAATGTACAGTAAATTTTTTATAAAAACCACAGAAGAACAGGAAATGCATGAGACTTTGTTTCATGCAGGGGTTACAGGGGCAATTTAAAGTTTCAAGATGTTTATTATATCCCAGAGGGAAGTTCAATAAATTAACTATACTCCCCTCTCGGAAACGAAACAATAAACCCCTTACCCATCTACCAAGATGCAAACGCAAATATCTGTACGGTAGGCCAGGTTTTTTAATGTGTGGTTCAGAACAGGCCATATATTTTACAACCGTGCATTTGATCTGATTCTTTCTGTCCCGCTCTTCACTATATAAATCATACAATGCCCTTAAGATAATGGTCTTATGGGAGCGATTTATTAGGTGCGGTGATGTGAACAAGGATGCCAAACCCACGCTTGCGAGGCACTCTTTTACTGATTTCAGCCATGGAATATGGTGTCCCCTGTCACATTTTAGACAATCCAAAATAATGTCACGGGTCAATGTAGCAGCCGTATTGTTCCATAACTTTATCCAGAACAATGCTGGTCTTGATCTCACAAAATCCTCTATGTAGGCAATATTTAATTCATTATGACATACATAGGTTGGAGAACAGATGACCCCCCCCAATACCTTACGACAGAATCTATTTTCTTCTGTTTGAATGGAGGAACACTTAGTGTAGCCCCAAACCTCAGCGCCGTAAGTGCCAGTTGGCATGCATTGGGTTTGGTATATCTTCACCAGGGGGGTTATCACATCAGCTTGGGTGGGCTGCCTCAACGAGGTTACACAATTAATGGCCTTGCTCAGCTTATTCCTGGCATAAGAAACATGGGCATGCCACGTACCACTATTTGAGAATAAGAGCCCTAAATAGGGGAAAGTGTTGGTACTTTTTAAAACATTTGACCCTGAAATAATCTGGGGAATTTTGTGACTTTTTGGCCCACAGCTCATAATCAGTGATTTTTTAAAATTGGTTGTTAAGCCTAAATCGGCCATAAAAAGGACAAACCCTGAAATTAAAATACGCAGTGCCTTCGGAGTACGGCCCATCAGGACCGCGTCATCTGCGTAAAGAAGGGTGGGTATTGGGGCTCCGTTAATGTAAGGCACATCACTAGTTAGGGTGCTCAAAGTGCCGCTTAGTTTATTAATATACAAAATAAAAAGGAGAGGGGCCAGCACACACCCTTGTCTCACCCCCCTGCCAATGTTAATATCGTTGGAAACTTCACCCATTTGATTCACACGTACACAAGCTTTAAGATCACGGTGTAAAAAAGCTAAAAAATGTACCAGATGGTCATCCAAACCATATTCGAGAAGGGTAGACCAAAGCCGGGAGCGATTAACGAAATCAAAAGCCGAGCTCAGATCCATAAAACCAAAATATAAAGGGGATTTCTTTGCAATGTTATATTTTCCCATGATCAAATTCAGATTCAAGCATTGTTCCACCGTTCCGACACTACTGCGGAACCCAAACTGGCTAGGATGTAGGATGTTATTCTCATCTGTCCATGTTCTTATCCTTTTAAATAAGATCCGTCCCAAGACTTTTAAGGTGTTATCTATTAAAGAAATTGGGCGGTAACACCCAGGATCCAGCCTATCGCCCTTTTTAAAAATGGGAACAATAATGCTACGTGACCATGTTTCCGGAATCTCTCCTTCAGTTAAATTATTGAAAACATTACATAGCAAAGGAGCCCAAAACTCTGGTTCACATTTTAATTGGTCTATGGAGAGCCCATCAGATCCGGGTGCTTTGTTCCCGGCGCTTTCTAAAATTGCATCGAAAACCTCAAGCGTGGAAATAGACATTGGGTGTGGAGGGGGTAGCAGCAAAGGAGTATTGTCTGGTGTTGCGTAAATTTTACCAAAGTGCGCAACCCAGATCGGGCCAGTGATGTTACAGTTAATTTCCGTCAAATTTGAGCCAATAGATCTTATTTCCTTTACCTCCCTCCAAAATCCAGTGGTATCTTTTAGGTCAGCAGATCGTGCCAGGGAATCCCAGTGGGTTTTCAGTAAATCGTTTGATCTAGTACGTAAAGCGAGCTTATACTCTGCTCTAAGCAGCCTTACCCTCAATGCGTCCCTTGGTTCAGCTTTTAGGGCAGCTCTAAGCATCCTATTCGCTTTTGAGCATGGGGCATCGAACCACCTAGGTATTTCCTCGGCCTTACTAGAGGCTGGTCTAGAAATTTCACCTTTAATTATGTTGCAGAGTTCAGAAAACGCTTTAACCACATTTATCCCTTGGTCCTCTGTGGTAAGACAATCTTTAATCAAAGATGGATGTTTCTTACATACTTCAGCCAGGATTCCCTTATTGTCTGCACCCTTCCAGATTACCCTCAACTTGTCTGTCGAGATTTCCAGACCCCTTGCGCCTATTTCGCGTTTTGGACACTTACCCCTTGGTAGTGATAAATGGATGGCAATTGGGTAATGATCGCTGTAAATTTCACACACTACTTCTGCCCCTATTAATGCCTTTGCAATGGCATGGGAAACAAAAACATAATCAATCGTCGTACCACCCCCGTGACCAATAAAGGTGGGGAATGGGGATGCATGGTTTTCCATACCTACATGCTCCATGCAATTAACAAGTTCAGTAGAAGAGAGAAAATCTAACAGTTCTATACCTCTTTTACATGGGGGGTTTCTTGAATGTACATGTGCGTTAAAATCTCCCCCTAAACATATGCCATCAAATTTTCCATACACTTGTCCATCCATGATTACATTAATAAAATCAAATAAAGAAATAAAATTAGGATTAGGTTGGGACAGAAAATCATTGTTATAGAAATTGATTAAACACAGTTTTATCCTCTGAGTATACGAAAGTGCCATGAAACTAGGACAATTTGTTTGTAGTTCGTCAATCTTCACTTCAGCAGTAATTTTTATCCAAATAGACAATCCACCACTTGGGCGACCAACCAGAGGGGCCAAAGCAGTCCTATTATGGCAACTATACCCCTCAAACAATAGGTCCTCAACACACCAAGTTTCTTGGAACATCATTATATCATAACGATTGACACAATCCCTCCATGAAGGAATTCCCATTTTGGACTTCAAACCCGCAATGTTCCAACTAAGAATTGTTAGATTATTGTTTATATTGTTCCTCGAACATGCACCCTGGTTGGTGCTTGGGGCAGTTTTAGGTATAACCACGCTTTGTTGAACACTTAGTAAACTAGATGGAAAAATCTCTAATGTTGGCAGGGTCCCCTCTAGGGGTGGTTCCTCTGACTGTGCTGCCTCAGAACACACAAGAAGTGGTTTAGTGGTTTCAGTGGGCAGTCAGTCCAAAGAGTCCAGATCCTGGAATATTCCAAACCTATTCTGTAACGGAAAAACTGGTGGCGGTTGCATCAACTTGTTGGGAGGACGGTAGAAATATTTTAAGGGAAGTGGGGTCACCACAGTAGAAGGTCCATAACGGCCAGGATTAGTATTCAGCAGATATTTCGCTGTACCCGGATTTCTAAAGTTAATTACAATGCAGTCCCCATTGATGTTTTTATAAAGAGGACCGACCCAGGTTACTCGCCTTGTGGTTATAATTTCTTTAGCTATATCATAACCCACCCCCTTATGCTTTGTTAGCCAATCTATGCACTTATTGTGAAGTTGAACCCATGATTCTCCTTGACCTTCCTTAAGCGGTGGGATTCCAGCCAGAACTAAAACATAAGGACAAGCCTCAGGTGGAAGATGTAGGGCCGGGCCTTGATGTTTGATAGGCCTGTTGTCCTCATGCATATTCTTTTTGTCGTGCTGGTTGTGATTAACAGGACCCTTCTGGGCTAAGGTGGTCTGCTTCGCTACATTACTCTTTCGAATAGAATTAGTTAATGATCCGCTTACATCATTAGCTGGAACAGAGGATTTAGTCGAAGCAACATATCCATGTATAGGGTTACATGGGGGTAAGGGGGTGTTGGTTTGACAAGCAGACGAGTTGCTGCCTGTGGTGCCCTTATTTTTAGATGCCTTTGGTGTATCTGACTGTATTGGATTAATTACAGCTTGTTGTTCCACTGTCCTTGTATTACCGTGATCACCTGAAATAATGACATGGGTAGTAGTTTCAAGGTCTTTTAGCAATCGTTCTACTCTTATTTTGTCCAAGTTTGCTATACCTTTTCTCTTAGCATCCTCGTTTTTAATTATATTCTCCAATTTGTCAAGTCTTTTAAAAATATTATTAAATTGTTTGATCATTTGACCTTCCAAATTTTTAAAAATTGTATCAACGACAGTCTCAATAAGGTTCCCCTCTGACTTGGAATAATGACTGGATTTGTCAATTCCGTGGAGGGGCTCAGTCTGGGTGGAGATAGATACATTATTTGACACCTCATTGCTTACAACGACCATATCACCCAGATGCGGTTGATCCTGTGTGGGTACTATATGCTGGACCAACTTTTGTCTCTTCCCCTTATTCCACATGCTTTGTGGGGTAGGTTGATTAACAGTCCTTAGCGGCTGCTTCCGTTTGTTGTAAGTTATTTTTGCAGGGCCCCTCTTTCTCTTGGCTGCAACTTTATCAGTTCCCTTATTTCCAGCCTCTGTCGGTGTTTTTACTGAGGCATGGCCAGGGGTCACTTCTGATGCTATATATGTTACAGTGTCATCATCGTCTAGGACAATTGGTACTTCTGTATCGGGATGTGAGGATTTTACAACAATTATTTCAGGAGTTATATGGGTATTGCCATTACCATTAAGACTGGCAGTGGCATGTAGTAAATTAATACTCGTCGGGCCCATTGAAAATCTCCTTTCAGTCTCAACTATCTCGTTAAACGCAGTATCTATTAATGTCTCAAACGATGTTAACAGTATTACAGGGGACTCTGCGTCCTGAGTCAGGATATCAACATTATCACTTGTGGCGGTGCAATTTGCCATTATGGACAGCTTATTAGGTAACTAACCTTATTGAAAATGTTGGTGGGGTGGCCCGCCCGACCACTGTTGACCTCAGAGGGCCTCAGAGGGCCCGCCCTTTGCCCGGGCTTAGCCCCGGGCGTCCCGCTCGCGTCCCGCGACGCGGGGTTTGCCGGTCTTTTAAACCCCCGTTGGCGCTCTCTGAGCGCGAGGCGCGTCACTCTGCACGCGCCGCCGCGTTGCCTGCCGGGATTTGTGGTCTCCCGGAGCGGCGGCGCGGAGTCCGGAGCCTTGGGACTCTTGGCGGTGGCGGCGATGGCTAATGGAGCTTCCTGGTGCTCTCTGCAGCTGTTTCCGACTGACTCTCGGCGGTGGCGGCAAAGGTAAGAGTGTCCCCCCGCTCCGCCGGGTTTGCCGGTCTTTTAAACCCCCGTTGGCGCTCTCTGAGCGCGAGGCGCGTCACTCTGCACGCGCCGCCGCGTTGCCTGCCGGGATTTGTGGTCTCCCGGAGCGGCGGCGCGGAGTCCGGAGCCTTGGGACTCTTGGCGGTGGCGGCGATGGCTAATGGAGCTTCCTGGTGCTCTCTGCAGCTGTTTCCGACTGACTCTCGGCGGTGGCGGCAAAGGTAAGAGTGTTTTGAATTGTAGTTCAAGTGAAATAGCTCCTTTTCAGCAGTGTGCAGGCTGTGTACAATGATCACATCCAGCGCGCGAAGCGCGTGTCTGTCTGTGCCTCACACACTTCAAAGGCTCCGCTCCCCGCCCCCCGCCTGCACATCGCACTCTCCACTTTCACGGCCGCCAGGCCGTGTCTCGCATTTCTCCTCCCCCGCCAGGCCGTGTCTCGCATTTCTTTATTTTTTTTATAAATTAACCACTGGCGCATTCCTATGGCCACCAACATATTGCTTGCGTCAGACCAGATGTGACTCCTTGCAATAAGGCCCCCCATTCTCAGCAGAGCTTTCAAATATAAAGGTTTAGCCACCTTACTTTCTGAACACGATTTATTAATTTCTTCCCAGGAACATGGGATTTGTGACTTTCATTCACAGCAGTGCTCTGAGCTGTGTATGTCAGAGTGTTGCGGGAATGTTATTGTATTTCCCACTCAAGAAATATGCTAGGCTGGGATGCTTTAGGCAACTCGGGCAGTGCCCTGCCGCACTTCTCCTGAGTGGAAGCCACGCTCAGTAGAAGGCACATTTGAATGACACTTTAGGGTGGCCATCTGCAAACCCAAGCAAAAGTACATTTCAACTATCACACAGGCTTTGTCAGGTGACCTCAGGTGAATGCGCGCCCAGCGTCTTGAATTGTAGTTCAAGTGAAATAGCCCCTTTTCAGCAGTGTGCAGGCTGTGTACAATGATCACACGTCAATAAAATATGATTTAAAAATCTAGAAAACCTGGTTCTACTATCAATTAAGTGTGTGGTATGAATGATGCTGAGTTTTCAATGTAAGTCAAATGGCAAAAACACATAAAGGATATGGTTTTCAAAAACATGTTTGTTCATCATTCACGAGTGTAGGTGGTTTTCTGTAAGCATTCACCGGTACGGGAAAGGATAATATATATATATATATATATATATTTTATAGCCCCCTTCAGTCTCCGCTCCCAGTCACACCTTCAGACCTTGACCTGTTTTACCCAGTGACTCCATGAACAACCCCCGCGCCTTCTCGTGAGCTGTTGGATTTAATGGAATCCTAATACGTGCTGAGACAATCATGATCAAATATTCAGTGACACACATTCCGTACGTCCGAACTGGCAAAGCTTTCCTTGCAAATACAGCCCAGTGGAGAAGTGTGGCTCACTGGTTAGAGGCGGCAGACCCTGAAGCAGAGGTCAGACCCGGGACCAGGGTTCAGTACCCGACACGGCAGGGTCTTGAGCCCAAATATCCACGGACTCGATAATTCTCGTTTCGGTGCCTACTCGAGTCACAGGTTCACACTCTGCAGCTCTGGGCATTAGCTTGCTTAATCTCCACTACGGCCCTCCCGCGGCGGGATGCCTAGCTTTCACCTTGGGGATGCCCAGTACGGGTATCTCACAGGGAAAAAAACCAGGACGGGTTCCCAAGGCAAGCGCCGAGATGCCTACGGGTAATCGAGCGCTATATAAAAACGCTTAATAATAATAATAATAATAATAATAATAATAAACCTCTGTTTCCTGCCCCCAGAGTCAGTGTCTTCGGAGGCACGTGACAGCATCCGGCCTCTCACAGCGCCCGGCCTGCTGCTCATGGTGACGGGCCACGCAGCAGCACGGATGCCTGTTGCTTTAGCAGGGCTTTCCCACGCCCCTCATCACATACACCGTACTGCAGACAAACGCTGAAGTGTTAGATTGCGTCACTCATACGCTGCCAATTGATTCATGTAAAAAAAATGTGGTGACTACAACCACAGCATGGAATAACGAATAAAAAATGAAATATTCGTTGATGTAGCACCCACGGCTGGATGTTTCTTTGTGGCTGAACATGCTTTCATTGCAAAACACATTCATCCACCATCACCCTATCCACCACCACCCTATCCACCACTCTAGCGCCCACACTCTAGCACCACCACTCTACCCGCCCACCACTCTACCCTCCAACTTCACCCTCAAAATCCACCCTCTAACTCCACCATCCAACTTCACCCTCCAACTCAACACTCCAAATACACACTCCAACTCCTTCCTCCAACTACAAATCCACCCTCCAAAAACACCATCCAACTCCACCCTCTAACTCCAACATCCAAATCCACCCTACAAATCCACCCTCCAACTACAACTCCAGCCTCCAAATCCACCCTCCAAATCCACCCTCCAAATCCACCCGCAAACTACAACTAAGGACTCCCAACTCCACCCTCAAAATACAACTCCACCATCCAAATCCACCCTCCAACTCCACCCTCCAACTCCACCCTCCAACTCCACCCTTAAACTACACCATCAATCTACACCATCCAATTCAAAATCCTACATTCAAATCCACCCTCCAGATCCACACTCCACCCTCCAACTCCACTCTCCAACTCCACCCTCTCACTACACCCTCCAACTCAAACTCCACCCTCCAAATCATCCCTCCAACTCCACCCTCCAACTCCACCCTCCAACACAACCCTTCAATGCCACAGCACCACTCAATGCCACAGCACCACTCAATGCCACAGCATCCCTCAACACCACAGCATCACTCAACGCAACAGTATAACTCAGCGCCACAGAATCACTCAGCACCACTGAATGTCACAGCACCACTGAATGCCACAGCATTACTCAATGCCACAGCATTACTCAATGCCACAGCATCACTCAATGCGACAGCATCACTCAACGCAACAGCACCACTCAACGCAACAGCACCACTCAACGCCACAGCACCACTCAACACCACAGCACCACTCAACACCACAGCACCACTCAACACCACAGCACCACTCAACGCCGCAGCACCACTCAACGCCACTGCATCACTCAACGCCACTGCATCACTCAGCGCCACATAATCACACCTGCTTTCTGGAACATGATACAGCTTTCAGCTATATTTGGTGTAAATCCGTTCAGCCCACTTGATGGATCCTACCAAAATTTTCCAGTTAGGTGCCGGGGTAAAAAAAATGTGTGTGGGGGGGGGTTTAGTGATGATTCATCTAATGGGGCCAAAGATATAAGCAAACCAAAAAATGCATTTCATATGGAAACATGATCCTAATTTTAGCCACCCAACAGCAACTTCCATTGGGCAATATTAATATATATATATATATATATATATATATATATATATATATATATATATATATATATATATATATATATATATATCAAGCTCCAAACTTCTTTCAGGTAATAAGTACCTACAAAAGACGACAGCCCTCTCTGGGGGGGAGGGGGGGGGGGGTTCCAATCAGTTTATTTCGAAAGGAGGAAACCTCAGCACATCAGAATGCGTTTGGGCACACAGCCTTTGTCAATTGTGGCACGAAGGGTGCTGCGGCCACCAACATTAAATCATAATTTTCACTTACGTGTGTTTTCGGCCAAATAACATAGAAAGAGGACTACGTATTACACTTAACATAGTGTCGCCATCTTTGAATGTGTGGATAGAGGCAAAGTGTCATTATACAAGGTTAAATATACCGGATCATGCCACATTTCTACATATTGATGAAACTTCTAACAAATATATCTAGTTATGCACAGAATATATATATGAAAATGACCATATGTATCCACATATTATACAAAAGTCGATCTCGCCCTGGATGGGCATGTGCCTCTCCCATATTATTCCGAAAACAATAGTGATTGCAAGCATGATTCACCAATTTCATAATATAGAGAAAATATATTTTAAAGAATCAATGAAAAATAACTAATCACAATACAAATATACTCATCTCGACACGTTGCATATACAAAATTCCAAAATAGCTGTACAAGCAAAATCAGTGCATTAGCCCAGATGTATTGATAATTCTTCGCTACTGTTAAGGCCTAGCGGACTTTTACACACTGTAAATGAATAATGTATCGTGACTCCAAACGTCTGAGTCTCAATAGACGATCCCCTCCTCTAGGATTAACTGGGACACTATCCAAACAGAAGTACATCAATAGATCCCTATTGTGATTATGTACTTTATTGTAGTGTCTTGCTACGGGGTATGCCTCGTCTATGTTATTGATTGCTCGCATATGTTCTAATATGCGTATCTTAACAGGGTGGATGGTACTCCCAATGTATCTTAGCCCGCAAGGACATATTAGACAGTAGATTGCATAAGCAGTTGAACACGTAAGAAATGTCATTATTTTCTTAGGTGTATGTAGACCAGCCAGGTTGTAGGTCAGTGTGGGTTTACTGTTTTTGCAAGCTTTGCACAGACCACAAGGGTAAAAACCATTAAGTGGTCTGAGAGAGGAAAGAGCAGGTTTAGCATCATGATGGCTATGTACTAGATGATCTCGCAATGCTCTGGCTTTCCTGAAAGTGACTAATGGATTAGCAGGTAAATCATCTTTGATGATATTGTCAGTCAAAAGGATATTCCAATTTTTTCGCAATATCCGTTTAAGTTGACCTGCGTTATCAGAGAAAGTCGTGATCATTCTAAAGGTACCTTTGTCAAGTTCTTTCTAGCTTTAGTAACCAATAAATCCTTTCTCTCAAGAGCCTTGACTCTTGATAAAGCATGCGATAAGACTGTCTGACTATAGCCCCTCACTTTGAAACGTTGTATACTGGACGTAGCGGCAGCCTCAAATTCCCTGACATTCGTACAGTTTCTTTTAAGCCTCAAGAGTTCTCCGTAAGGAATACTATTGATGAGCTTTCTAGGATGGTTGCTGGTAGCAAACAGAGTTGAATTACCTGCAGTTGTTTTTCTAAAGAGTTTAGTGCAGATCTGCCCATCTTCAATGTACACTGTAAGATCTAGGTAATTGACAATGGAAATGCTGATATCTCCCGAGAATCTCAAATTAACATCATTCTCATTTAGCCTTTCGACATAGGCAGCAGCCATTTCTAGCGGGCCATCAAATACAATGAACAAATCATCGATGTATCGATGCCACGCTTTGATTCTCAGATTCCAATCATGATTAGAGTCGGCCCATGCAACCTGCTCCTCCCACCAGCCAACGAAAAGATTTGCATAGCTGTGGGAGGAGCAAGATCCCATGGCCACTCCTGACATTTGCCTAAATAATTGATTTTGGAACAGAAAAATATTGTTTGTCAAGCAAAACATCATGAATTCAAGTACCATCTTATTGTGTTCATAGAAACTAATTTCTCGCGTGTCTAGAAAATTCTTGACAGCTACAAGTCCATCCTTATGTGCAATGCACGTGTAGAGACTAGTGATGTCTAATACCATCATGCAATACCCCTCTTTCCACTTGATGTTATTGATGCAATTCAAAAAATGTGTGGTGTCTTTCAAATATGATTTTAATGTAAGTACATGTTGGAAGAGAAAAAAGTCAATGTACATAGACAGATGTTCTGTTAAGCCTGCCTGTGAGGCCACGATGGGCCTTCCTGGGGGATTAACAATGTCCTTATATACCTTCAGAAGGTAGTAAAAAGTGGGAGTCGTGGGATTCAGGCATCTTAGAAATAAGTGTTCATCAGAACTAAGCACATTCTTTTTGTACCAGTTAGAGATCATGGAATGATAATCTGTAATACTTTGACTGTATGTTTTGTCATTGATTTTGATGTAACAAGTCTCATCATTTAACTGTCTATATGCCTCTGTTTCATATTGAGTTCGAGTAAGTAAAACAATGTTCCCACCTTTGTCGGATGGTTTGCAGACAATGGAGGAATCTTGGCATAGTTGATCTAGAGCTGTTTGTTGTTCTTTAGAGAAACTCTTCGTTTTGTTCTGATACTTCTTATCATTCCTTAGGCGTGTCAGATCTTTAACAACAGCATCTGCAAATATATCAATGGCATCCACTAGCATTTGTGGTACAAATCCAGATGTAGGCTTGAATGTACTCAGTCCTCCTTTGTGTTGAACTCCCTTTAATGCCACAGCTTGTGTGTTGGTGATATCCAAATTCTCTGCTCCCATTGACTCCAATCGCAAACTTTCCAGCGTTTTTAGAGCGGTGATGTTTCTGCATGTTAATGCCTCCGTCTCCATGTTATTTGTACCAGTTCCTTTAGGTTTGGATGAGGTAGGTTTAAGTTTAAAAAATTTATGTAGCTTTAGTTTGCGCGTAAATTTGAACAGATCGATGCGAGTTTGGGCAAATTCCAAATTTCTATGAGGACAGAAAGAGAGACCCAGTTGGAGTACAGATTCCTCTTCTTTGATTAATTCCTTCGATGTTAGGTTGATTATCGTTAGATTATCTTCTTCTAATTTATTTTCTTGAAGAAATTGTTCTTGCTGCGGGTCACAGGGGGTGAGCCTACGGTTTTTCCTGCACCAATCCCCTCTTCGTTTTCCTCTTGTTGCTCTTTCCGGTGGCTTTCCTCGATCCCCCTCTAGTTGTTGTTTCCTCATTAACATGAACTCCTCGTGAAAAGGAGAGGATCACTTAGTCCATCGTCACCTGACCATTCATCTCCTGTTACTTCCGACTCTGAAGTTTCTGGAGCCACGGTCGCTGGTTGTGCCACCACTTTCCTAAGTTCTTTCCTTGGATTGTCATTTTTTTAATGTATAATATGTAGATACATATGGTCATTTTCATGTATAAATTCTGTGCATAACTAGATATATTTCTTAGAAGTTTCATCAATATGTAGAAATGTGTCATGATGCGGTATATTTAACCTTATGTAATGACACTTTGCCTCTATCCACACATTCAAAGATGGCGACACTATGTTAAGTGTAATACGTAGTCCCCTTTTTATGTTATTTGGGCGAAAACACACGTACGTGAAAATTATGATTTAATGATGGTGGCCGCAGCGCCCTTCGTGCCACAATTGACAAAGGCTGTGTGCCGAAACGCGTCCTGATGTGCCGAGGTTTCCTCCTTTCGAAATAAACTGATTGGAAACCCCCCCTAGAGAGTGCTGTCGTCTTTTGCAGGTACTTATTACCTGAAAGAAGTTTGGAGCTTGATTTTTAGACGGGAACACCACCGTTCAACATGCACCCGCTTGTGTGTGCGGCAGACTGGTGTTATGGGAGCTGTATATATATATATATATATATATATATATATATATATATATATATATATATATATATATATATATATATATATATATATATATATATATATACGAAAATTCTACCTCGGGAAGGAAGAAGCAGGAACCCAGGGGGACGAGTAGAAGAAACTTTAATGAGACAAATTCTGCTCCAGTGGCGGCGAATGCATTTCGGATATAATTTCCTTCATCAGCGCCCTGCACCGGTCTCAGGAATCAACATGAATGTCCCGCTGCAGAAAAGGAATGGAAGTGTAGAGTCCGCTCCTCCCCCTTGATGATAGCATGCACCTGATTGCAGTTTGTTTCACATCTAGAAACTGCAAGTCCCACAATGCCGTGTGGCAGCAAAGTTGGATGGTGACAATAACGGGGATGGAAGGTGGATTGGTCAGCGCGGTTCTCCAAAGCTGGCAGGTATGTTGGCTCCATCTGCAAGATTCTCCCACCTCGGTCTCTTCTCGGGTCCCCTTTACTGCCACAGCCACCAGCTTCAAGAGTTAATAGGGCAGGGGCTAGAATGCGCTATGCAAATGCCCAACAGAGGTGCAATACCTCACTGCTTGTTCACTCCTTTAGCCAGGGCTATTCACTGAAAAAAACCATAGGTTTCACACCAGTTATAGTTAGGTGGAAATTTTACTCGTATAAAACCATTGAAATTCCCACGTTATAGTTAGTTGGACTCACTATAACTTGCACGTGCAATGCACTGCTGATGACGTCACATATTACATCACTCATGACATGGTCAGTGACATCACTCATGACATCACTGATGACATCTCAAATGACATCACTGATGACAACATCCTTGTGACAAAGTGGCAGACCCCCTATCAGCATAAAATAACCTTTGACACACACATTCAAAAATAGAAACTAACATTTTCTTAAAAAAGGAGAAACCAATACCAATTACAAGAACTTATTAGGTAATTCCAACATCTACATACACATCCACTCATTCACCAACAGTTCTATATAGTCACTCATGCATGTACTTACTCATCATATGTACTCATACACCTATACATCCTGTTACACACTAATACTCATCCATATATTTAATCACACACAAATTCACACATGCAAATAAACTATCAAAAAAACATTTACTTGATTATACTGCTATATGCACACCACTACACATACTTCTACAGAAACTGAAACATATTTACTCTCTTAAACAATCAATTATAAAAACACATACTCACTAACCCACCCATACACACAATCATCCACCCATACAGTCTTGCGCACATGCTGTCTTCAAAATACATACAAATAGTGAGTCACTCATTCATGCATCTGTGCTCTAAGTAATATCCCCCACCAAACCATACAGACACTGATACTGATACTCAACAAAACAACTATTAACCCATATACACACTCATGTAGCTACTCACCAACCCATGCAGCCACTTATACACAAAATGAGACACAGATACAGATATTTAAATATTTAAACATTACTCGCTAATATATGTATACACTAAGATACATTTAATAAGTCAGTTAACCAATCAATTTTACACACAAAAAACATCCATTTAGACATTTATTTACCCATTTATTCTTCCATCAACCTTTAGATATACATATATAAAAAATATTTATTTTTCAGAAAGATACACATTCACTGGATGATGTCATCAGTGGTGTCATTTGAGATGTCATCAGTGATGTCATGAGTGATGTCACTGACCATGTCATGAGTGATGTAATATGTGACGTCATCAGCAGTGCATTGCACGCGCAAGTTATAGTGAATCCAACTAACTATAACGTGAGAATTTCAATGGTTTTATGCGAGTAAAATTTCCACCTAACTATAACTGGTGTGAAACCTATGGTTTTTTCAGTGAATTTAATAGGTTTTTTAAATGCTAATTCCTAACTATAACTGGTGTGAAACCTATGGTTTTCTCAGTGAATATATATATATATATATATATATATATATATATATATATATATATATATATATATATATATAAAATTTCTATGGCAAAATGAAACCCCTCATTTTGTTCCTTTTCAAATTAAATGTATTAAGTGTTACCTCTTTATTCCAATCAAGATGACTTCAGGTGTGCCATACTTTTGTCATAAGTAAGACTGTTAGCGTTCTAGTTGTTCTTTAGAACACTCTGGGACGTTCTGTCATTGGGCTATAGTTGGGCTACATCTGGCTGATATTTGGGCTACATTTGGGCTCTTTTGTCTCTGGTGGCCATCTTGGGAGACTGCATATCAGAATTTTTTTAATGAAATATAAGAGGATTTGAGAAGTCACTCAAAATGTGCCCTAATTTTTCTTTCTTCAGCACTAATCATAATTTCTATGGCAAAATGAACCCCCTCATTTTGTTCCTTTGCAAATTAAATGTTTTAAGTGTTAACACTTTATTCCAATCAAGATGACTTCAGGTGTGCCATACTTTTCTCATAAGTAAGACTGTTAGCGCTCTAGTTGTTCTTTAGAACACTCTGGGACATTCTGTCATTGGGCTATAGTTGGGCTACATCTGGCTAAAATTTGGGCTACATTTGTTTTTTTTGTCTCTGGTGGCCATCTTTGGGCTACATTGGGCTACATTGGGCTACATTTGGGCTCTAACATATATATAGCCCAATGTAGCCCAATATATATTTTTTCAAAGTTAATTTTCATAAAAACCACTGGAGCATATATCTTGAGACATAGCAAAGGCACATCGGGGTACCAGTCCCTACAATTTTGCCAAGTTTGGTGGAAATCCATTCAGCCGTTCGGGCTAAAAGTGAGTCCAACCGCCCTATGGAAATTAACATGGGGGAAACACGTTTTGGGACCCCCCTTTTATCTCGGCCCCCGCTTCACGGATCCCCCCGAAACTTTCAGGGAAGGAGCGGAGCGCAGCGAGGCAAAGTTAAGGCAGATCCCTCATTCGGCGCCAAAGTTATACCCAATAGAATGTTGCGGATTTCCTATGGAAAACGATCCTAACTATAACTACCTACTGGCGACCGCCAGTAGGTAATATATATACATATATATATATACTGTCCTATTTTCTTTATTGAGTTTTTCCTAGGTTAGGCACGAGGATGTGCTATGCTTACATTCAGCGGGCCACGCCTGCTTTCACTTTCGACGAGGAAGCACGATCCTGGGGGCAAGATGGCGGACGCTTCACTGTCCGAGTAAGACAGGCTCTCCGCTGCTCCTCGCCTGCTCCCCCCCCCCCTGCTGGCTATTTGATGCTGTGACCCATGAAAAACGGAGAAATCGAAGAGAACGGATTTTGAACGGACTTTGAACTAAATTATTGAGTTTATTGGAGATTTAGCGAGGGATGCTGAATGACATTCTGCACTGCCGACGGCTGCACCAGACCCGACAAACTTACCTGCGCTGGGTGCTCCGATCCACTTTTCTACATTCTTCGAACCTTCCCTTGTTTGTTGGACGCTGTAGTGGGTCGCGGCTCTCACGGCTTCTCCCGCTGGCTTTGACTCGGGCGGATTGCAGACAGGTACTAAGGCAGGCACCTATTGAGCTCACGGAAAACCAGGACTGGACCGGGTTTCCATTTTTTTCCGCTTCACGATTTATGCCGCCTAAGAGCGCCACCGGGTGTGTCTCGACCGGTAGAGTGAAGGGCCCACGTACTCGGGCTGCAACCGCAACAGCGACGGTAACGGCAGTTACATCAGCTCTTCCACCAGTATCAGCTCCTGGTGTGCTTGCCTCAGCTGCTGATAGCGCGATTTTGGATATGGATATGGATACTCAAGAGTCCCAAGTAAGTGCTAACACCCCAGTAGCGGCAACTAACAATCCGCTTCAAAGAGGTAGATCTTCTTCTTTGGACCTGGGTAATTCAACAAGTAACTTTAGTAAAACAGACGGTATCAATCCTAAAATACCGGGCATGTGTAAAAGGAGAATTCAGTTTAAGGACAAAACTCCTGCAGTAGAAGCAGTAAATCACCTCGCTGTAGCTACTCACCCCGCTGTGACTACCCAACCTCAACGTTCTGCGATGGTGCAACAGAAAATGAAGGATGCACTAGTCAGCAGGGAGGGTGAGATATCCTCACCACTGGGTACTGACAATTCTGATTTAGGTATCTTTCAATAAGTCATTACTGATCCAGACTCGGGGGACTCCGCAGGTAAATTTTATTCAATGTCTGATTTATCCAACTTATCAGGCACTGATAGTATTGATAATGATTAGGCTGATGATTGGAGCTTAACTAGCTCTGTTCCATTGGAGGAGGAAGGAGGTAGCCCTGCGGGAGTCAATACGGTTCGAAGGGTCTCTCTATCAACTTTCCTTCCGGCGACACGAACACCTCTTACTCAGCAATCTGCTAATGATGGGTCCCCTTTATTGGCCCCCCTTCATTCTGATTCTGCGTCCGTTGGGGAGAATGGTGCAACTTTAACAGTTAGAGAGCCTGCAGGGCTGCATGATAATACTGCTGCAACCATGGAGGATACTGAAGTCCATCAAGTGAATCAAGGGAGTCAGTTGGTATTAGAAGATGAGTCTGAAATTACTCTTGCAACCATTCTCCAAGCAATCACATTACATCGTGAGGAGACAAGAGCAGAAGCTCTACGTGTACATGGGGCAATTCGCAAACTTCAGAACACAGTGCGTCGGAATACCAAGACAACAATTGAACTGACTACACGGGTTGCCGAAGCAGAAACTAGAATATCTACAGTCGAGGATGAAATAGTGCAACAAAAGTCGGAGGTGGCAGCACTAACTGCCCTTAGAGATTATATCAATTGGAAATTAATTGATTTGGAGAACAGAGGACGAAGAAATAACCTCAGAGTTTTAGTTATTCCAAAAGGTTCTGAGGGGAACAATATTCGAAAGTTTGTGAAAGAGTTATTCTTAGAGGCATTTCCTGATCTAACCCAATGGAACTGGGAACGAGAACTACGAAGAGTCCATCGTTTTCCTTTTCATAAACGCACTGGCAGTAATCCTAGTCAAGAGAAACCTAGGGCGATTTTGATTTGTTTAAATAATTTTCTCTTACGAGAAATTTTGTATGATTTAACCAGACCTGATAGAAAGAGAAAGGGGACGTTTTTTGTTCGCCCAAATTACTGCCAGGCAACGGTACAACAGCGCTGGCATTTGTGACAACTGATACCACAGTTTCAAGCTAAGGGAGCTGTAGCCTTTTTGCTAAATCCTTCCAAGTTGAAAGTTCTTTATAAAGAGAAAACATCCTTTTTTGTTTCTGAGATAGCAGCTAAAAATTACTTAACTTCATTAGGCTGACATTTTGTAGTACTTATACTTAAATCTATGAAAATGAACAAATGTCTAGTATATAATAGTATATAATAGTATATAATAGCAATGAGGCTGCGATGCTTAAAAAAGAAAAAAAAAGGGAAACAAAAAAAAGGGGTTTCTCATTCTGATACATTTCTAGGTATTCTTAAGAGTATTTCTCTGTGATAGTTTTTTTGGGGGCTAGGGATGTTGGGCCAGGGGGCGGCCAGCTTCTCATTCCATCACCTATGGGGACTCTCCAGTCCCTTTGTCTCTTATGGGTGGGCTGCTGGGTGGGTTTGTGGGTGGGTTGGGTGGGTTCTCAGGGGAGGGGGGGAGGGTTGGATGGGGCAAGGAAAAACAGTAAAGGGATAATTTGTGCAGTTCAATGTTGTAATTTCGCTGGAAAACAACATTTAAAGATTTTCATAGTTAATTCAAGTATTTGTTTGGAGATCTCCTTTGTTATTTCTTACTTTTAAAATGGGTAGATTTACAATATGCTCATGGAATGTTTGTGGTTTAAATGAAAAGCGGAAAAGGGGTATCCTGGCTCAGATCCTGAAAAATATGAAAGTCGACCACCTGTGTATTCAAGAAACCCATATAGCCTGGAAGAATAGGAATTGGTTTAGAGATTTAGGTCTTGAATTGATTGGCTGCTCAAGACAGGGTACAACTACAAGAGGAGTTGCGATACTAATAAGGTATGGGAGAGGTGTAAAGATACGTGTCAAAGAGGATCTTCTGGACCGATGGGTAATTAGTGAATTACGGCTTGGCTCTATAACATTAACCATTTGTACTATTTATGGCCCTAATTCAGATGATCCGGATATGTTAAACCAGTTGAGTATAGAATTAGCGCTGTGGCCGTCTCCCCTACTTCTTTGTCGGGATCTTAATCTGCATTTGGATGGGCAAATGGATCTTTCTAGTAATTATATGTATAGTGGTAAGAAAAAAAATGTATTTAGGGCAATTAAAGGAATTATTGATGACTTTGGGCTTGTTGACATAGGCTACGTAAAGGGAGGTGGCGCGCCAAGGTGTACTTTCTATTCTGCCCCGCATCAGAGACACTATCGTCTTGACTATTTTTTTGGGACAGCGGGATTAGTAAACTCTGACGGGAACATAAGGTTTGGAATCCTACCTAAAATAATCTCAGACATAACCCCATCACTATTGACCTAAACATTCATTCTAGCACACCTCTGAAGCCTTGTACGTTTGAGCGCAAACTTCTGCTCGATTCCCTTTACTTCTAATTTATGGGGAAGTGGATCCCTGAGTTTTTTTAAATAAATAAAGGCTCTGCATTAATCGAGATGGTCTGGGATGCTTTTAAATCTGGGGTCAGGGGGGAAACTCTCAGTAACTCAATTCATAAACAACGGGAAATGCGAAATACTGCAGACATTGAGTTGAGTACATTGCGAGGTATGGAAATTCAGTTGATGACGGCCTGTAGCAGAGGATCGAATACAGATCTGATTTTGAAAAACCTAGCTATTCAGAAAGCAAAAATATATCAAAGATTTGCCACAGATTTAGCCCATCAAATTGCTACCTATAGAACTGAAGTCTATGAGGCGGGAGAGAATACGGGGAGACTGCTAGCGAAGAGATTGCGTCAGAAGGAGGTGTCCGCACGGATAGGCAAAATTGTGGATGACTCAGGTCAATTACATGACACCCCTTCGGAAATCTTGAGAGTCTTCCGTGATTTTTATCAAACATTATATACAGAAGATATTATAGGTGGTATTGACGGAAGGTTGCGGAGTTTAGCAAAACTTTACCCAATACTATTTTGACCCCTGAGGAGTCTGCACAACTAGATTCCCCAATTACTTGGGAAGAAATACAGCAACCGCTAATGTCATTAGCGTTGGGTAAAGCTGTTGGACCAGACGCTATCCCTCTAGAATTTTTTAGAATCTTTTGTAGTGTTCTTAAGAAAGAAATTACTACTCTTTTTTTAGAAGCTCAAAAGGGAAAGGCACCGCTTTCGTGGCAGTCTTGGTATGGTATGGTATGGTATGTTCAATTTATTACAAAAAACTTTCTTCTGCATGAATGTTATTATTTTGTAATCTCAGACTTGTGATTTGTCTATGCTGTTTTTCCTTGCAATAAAATAAAAATTCAATAAAAAAAATAAAAAAATGGAAGCAAAAGACACACAATTGGTGGACAGAATGCAGAACAAATCAAAAGATCTGGGTTAATCCATTATTCTTTTGCTCACCATGCCTCCCCACGTTCGAAGCAGCCCGGACAATGGCGGCCGTTTGTTTGCAATGCCATAGGCAGTAGGCAGTTGGCGGGCAAGACTCGTGGGTGGGGGGTTGAGCGGGGAGGTGGTCGCGTGGGGAGGGGGTATTTAAGAAAATACAAAAATAGAAAACTTACCTCCGTCTCCGGTCCCGAGTTCCGTCTCCTGCTCATTCTCTGCTCACAGGAAGCAGAAGCAGGTAGCCTCCTTCTCCACAACGCTGCCATTATTGGCTAGGACCCCGTCCAAACAGGTGTCTATGGGAAGGCCGTATTCTCCATGCAGGCTGCATGCAGCCTACATGGAGAAAACTGGAGAGTGCTCATATGTTATGTTATGTTAAGTGATCTTTTATATAGCGTGTGGCTCACCCGGGGGCATCTCAGCGCTTAAACCTAGAGGGGGATAAGGAGATGGAGAAATCCAGGGAGCAGTTAGAGATAGACACAGTAAAGTACATTAAAACAAAAAAGCTTTAAGATGTTTCCTAAAAACAAGATAGGAAGTGGCTTTACGTAGACTGGTTTGGTCGGCCCGGGGCTCGACCAAACAGTCAGCGCCCCTAACATTGGGCTAGCCACTCATCCCTGACCCGCCCACCTGCCTGCCCCCAACCGAACACTTCTTCTGCTTCATCGCAGTGGCATTTATAAAATTTTATGTTTCTGCTTCACGCGCTGCGAGAAAGTAGTGGGGCGACGCTCCTCTGCCCACGTGGCGGAGCCGCTCCTGGCTATAGGTCTCACATTTAAATGCAAGACCTATAGCATTGCAAATATTATTTTTTTTGTAACAGTTTGTTGAAGCACCGTGCCTCCCTCAGGGCACACACCGCCCCTGCAGCGGTATTCCGCCTTACTCTTTCGATACCCATTTTTCCGATACCGTACTTTATGGTCTGAACAGCACGGTGCTCATAATGCTTGTTTCCACATTGCCGCCAGCCCTGCCCCCCACACCTTCCTGGGCTCAGTCACTTCCTCACTGTCTGCTTGTGTTCCCTCGGTGTGGAAGTCACTTGTTTAAATATATCAGTGCAGAGGGCATCTCTCAGCCTCGAGTTTAAATGTGTTGGTGCAGATGCTACTTTAATCGCTCTTTGTTTATGTGTCACTGGTGCAGATGCTGATCCCCTCGTACTGAAGAATCCTATAACCTCCATCTGCTGGTTTTGCACTGAGTTCTCAGTGCGCAGCCTGCTGGGTCCCCTCGCCCCCCGTAACCTCCTCTGGCACCGCCGCTCCAGCCGGCATCTTGGCTCTCAATAACTTCCTTTTCGCTCAATGTATCTCCTGTTTTGTGGACTTTCTCTTTGGCTTTATAGTAAGTATGGGCGCAAAATCCGTTTCGCCCGTGAAATTTGCGAATTTTCGGCAATTTCACGATCCGCGAATCTCGCGAAATTGCCGAAAAATTTGCAAATTCGCTCGCGGGCAGATTTTTTTGCACATGCCCGAGTTGAACCTCAAATAATCAGCCCAAACAACGAGTGAGCACGGTCTGGGCTAGGCAGGTGTGCTTCCTCTCCATAGCTACCGCCTACAATTAGATGTAATCCTTGATGGAGTTTCTCGAGCGCAATCCCCGTGTACTTCCTGTGAACAGGAGGCTGCTTTCTCCTCATCTGGTGCTCTGAACGGTCTCTGACCCTTTATAAACAAGAGGCATGTGAACTCGCATAGAAGCCCCGCCACACACACACTAGGGTATGCAATGTTTTCCCCCCCTTTCCTCACTATGATGGACAGCTCACTCGAAGGACGTCGGCGCCTGTTGGCGCGGTGGCAAAGTTACAGACACATGGTCACTGGAGACAACACTTCTGGGCCTTTACGCAGCTATAGTGTAGCAAAAGCACTATGCATTTACCCAACGAGGTAGCACTTACTGATTAGCCAGTAGAAAGTACTCCAGTTGAGTAGAGGTATGGCACATCACGGTGGCATCTTTGTGGATAAATATGCATGCAGTATTCATTCTGGTACAATGGTCCTGTCACAAAAATTAAACCTCAACAGGAAGCATTTACAGATATAAATAAAGCAGGTGCCCGAGTTGAAGCTCAAATTCAGTAACGCATTATAATCAGCCCAAACAACTAGTGAGTACGGTCGAGGCTAGGCAGGTGTGCTTCCTCCCCATATCTACCGCCTACAATTAGATGTAATCCTTGATGGAGGTGGCTGCTTTCTCCTCATCAGGTGCTCTGATCGGTCTCTGACCCTTTATAAACAAGAGGCATGTAAACCCGCATAGAAGCCCACCCACACACACAATAGTGTATGCAATGTTTTCCCGCCCTTTCCTCACTATGATGGACAGCTCACTCGAGGGACCTCGGCGCCCAAACAACTAGTGAGCACGGTCTAGGCTAGGCAGGTGTGCTTCCTCCCCATGTCTACCGCCTACAATTAGATGTAATCCTTGATGGAGATCTTTGCATCCACGAGTTTCTCAAGCGCAATCCCCGTGTACTTCCTGTGAACAGGAGGCTGCTTTCTCCTCATCTGGTGCTCTGATCGGTCTCTGACCCTTTATAAGCAAGAGGCATGTGAACTCGCATAGAAGCCCCGCCACACACACACTAGGGTATGCAACGTCTTCCCGCCCTTTCCTCACTATGATGGACAGCTCACTCGAGGGTCCTCGGCGCCTTTCAGCGCGGTGGCAAAGTTACAGACACACGTGGTGACATTTGTGCAAAATGGCAAAAAAATCCGCGAGTTCGCGGGAAAATCCACGAACTCACAGATTTTTTTGCCATTTTGCGCAAATTCACGGACCGCGAATCCGCAAAATTTGCCCATACTTACTTTATAGCGGTGTTGCCTCTGTCCGAGAACAGCGCCGACTTTCAGGGCCGATGCTTACTCTTCATCGAGAGTATGTAGCTAAACGACAACCTGACGGCCAAGAGGCAGCGCTTCACCATGGACTAGTGGGGGGCCGGAGTTGAACTGCAGGTTCAGCGTTTTGGCAGTGGACTGGCGCTGCTGGCGGCCGCGGTGCATGCCTGGAGGTCTCTGTTTTTTCTCTGTAAAGGACACGACAGGTAAGAACAGGGGAGGGAGGGGGTTGGATAGGTAGAAGGAAGGTAGGTGTCCCCTAAGTATAGTGCAGGCGGTGGTGGAAGAGGCAAAAGGACGCAGATGTGCATGGTGTACGTGGAAGGTAGATGAGCAGGTATTATAGGGATACTAATGTGTGTTTATGGTAAGTGAAAGTCACATGTTCATGGAGTGAAAGAAAGGCAGCTGTGCAAGGGATGTAGGCAGACATGGTTACAGAAGAGCTCAAGGTGGAATGGTAATGAATGTATAATGGAGTGGCAGGGAAGGTGTCATTGCATGAAAATAGCAGGGACATATTTCATTGGACATAAGGAATGCAAGAAAACAGCAAGTCAAAACAAGCATTTGCAATGCAGTAGGTCTCACATTTACGCGAATTTAAGCTATTGGCATTTTCAATGACAATGCTTTTTATTTATGTTCTAAAAACCAACACATAAAAAAAAGGCATTGTCATTTACAACGCCAATAGCTCATACCCGCGTAAATGCAAGACCTATTGCATTGCAAATGCTTGTTTTTTTAATAGACGGCAACACCATTGTCTATTTTGTTCGAGTTTTTTATTTCGAACAAAAATTAAAATGAATGGCTGCTGCGTCAGTATAGTGAAAAAAGATTCACATTTCAAATTATTAAGAAAAATCAATGTACCCGTCCAAAAACTATGAACACAGTGACTGAATAATCTATGAACACAGTGACTGGATAATTGGGGTAATGAAGGGCAGTGAAGGAGTATCATTACTTTGAACTTGTTTTCTCATTCACTACAGGCTTCATCATTTGATCGTACCTTTTTCTTTATATAGAAGTTCCATGTTAACCACTACAGACAGACATCTTCGACACAACAATTCAGTAGTGTGGATCGTGCTAAGCAAATAATTCATTTGTCTTGCTTGTGAATTTGCAAGAGTTGATGAAAAAGAAGAGCGTGTCAGGGACAGAGAAAATGATTTTCCCATATTTTGTTTGACTTCTACCTGAATATACTTGCAACATAAAAACATGTCAATCCCTGGAATAAGGATTTTCCAATCTGTTTGTGTACACGTTAGTCACCTGTATTTAACACGGTGGGTCCAATTATAGGCATTTCATAGGTGAGTAAGCAATGTTACACTGGTGGCTGGGCAATTTGCACACTTCTTAGCTACATACATTTAACATATTCGGCCCATTTACAGACATTTCATAGGTGAGTAAGCAATGTTGCATTGGTGGCTGGACAATTTGTGCACCAGTATTTGATGGATACGTGCAAATCCCAATTTTTATTTGGCACAAATGCTCAGCCAGCTGTGAAATGCATGTGTTTAAGCAACTGAACTACGGAACAACAAGGAGGGTGTCGTAAATATCCCTGGTGTTAGAAGCATATTGGATATCATGTTTAATATTTCATTTCATTTCTTTTTGAATGTCAGTGCTGTGTAGAAGCAGGACATTCAATGTTAAAGTCTGTGAATTCAGACTACGCACAAAATTAAAACCAAATTCACAAAAAATGTTAGGGCTCTCCCATAGATTTTCAGCTACGTTTAGAAAAAAAATTCATATTTTTTTTACGGTTTCAAAACTTCCACAAGTACTTATGAAGTTCTTACATCAATAAACATTTACATGTGTGTGAAAGAAGGGGGTCATTAACCCCACCTTTAGCAGCTGCAGCGGGGTGGGGTCTTTACGAGTCTGCAGCTCGGCAAACAAAAAGCTGATATGTAACACTATAAACAAATAAAGCAACAATAGAAGAGAAAACGACAGCAAGGAAAAACAAAAGATGTGTAAATAGGACAGGGAAAGAAGGAATAAATATTACCGACTGCCGTGAGTGGCTGTATGAAAGAGTGGGTGGATGGATGAGTTGGTGAAAAGGATGAGTGAGTAGCTAGGAGGATGGACAGGTGAAAGATGACAGAGTAAAGAGATGGATGGATCGATGATGAATTAATCAATGGATGAGTGAATGGATAAGTGGATGGAAAAAATGAAAGGACGGCAGAGTGGATGGAGAAATAGATGGAAAGCCAGGTGAAAGGATGGAAGAGTAAAGTGAAGCATGGATAGGTGGAGGGCCAGTAAAAGGATGACAGAGAAAGGGGATAGACAGGTTGATAAACAGGTGAAAGGATGATAACATAAAGAGGGGATGGACGGATAAATGGGTGAAAGAACACGTGAATTGATTCCAGAGTGGATGGATGGCGGAGTTGCTGGGTAGCAGAGTGGATGATTAGTTGCAGAGTGGGTGGATGGACAGCGGACGTGATAGATGGATGAATGGCAGAGTGGATGAATGGAAGGCAGAGGGATGGATGAATGGGTGGCAGGGTGGATGGATGGTAGAGTGGATGGATGGATGCAGAGTAGATGGGTGAATTAAATGGGGGAAACTTGAATGATAGATAAAAAAAATCAATCAATGGCACAAAGTTAAGGTGAAATGGTGGATATCAGTGGGTTGGTGGAAGGGTGAAAGAATGAATGGATAGATGGAAGAGACAATGGAGTTCTTCTGGGGGGGTGGGCTCATTTGCCTCGCATGTTTGGTGCCATCAGAGCTTTTATTTCGAAGGGGGTGGGGAGTTTAATTGTCTGGCTACTCCCTTGCATAAAAGTATATAGTGCGCCTAACACATGTCCCTTGAAAAACAATTCCCTTTACTGCCACCATTTTTAGTTGCGTTCTTCCGCATTATCACCTGAATATGGATTTACTCCTCATCTTCACAGACGTAAATCTATGCCAGTAACCATGGGTGAGGGGTATGAAAAGGTATGTGAATATCCACAAACTCGTACTTTTTTGGGATGTTCACCCACTTTCAATGATAACAAGAGCCCTTTACTTTCCTAACTTCAAGTTTTATGAATTTTAAACTTGAATGTGTATTCATTACGTGCCATTTGCATGTAAAGTGATCTTCGGTGCGCAAATTGCTTTGTGAATTGGTCCAAACAACGTTTGCTGCCATCAAACAGTAGTATCATTTCCTGAAAAAAATGGTGCAAGACAGCACACAGTTACAACGTGTATTATGGTAAAAAAAAAAAGGGTCTGGCTAGCACCAACCTTGCAGTGCATATAGCCCTGCCCACGTGTTCTTCTTTTATTGAGTGCACAACCTTTCCCTTTGAAATAAGACTTCTGTGTAACACATCCCAACGGAGAATCCGTTCCCAAATCATTAAGTGCATTAGCTGTGCTCCTGCCTCGTTTCATATTTCGCCCTATGCGATCGGTTCCTGGGACACCACCCCAGTCTTTGCCTTTTAACTATCTCACTCACTAATCAATTTAAGGCTGCAGCAGCACTGGGCTTTTACAGCATCCCGCTGTCTCCTGCTTGTATTGAAAAGTCTGCTTGAAGGGAAAGAATAACCCAGGTTGACCTCAGGTATACAATTTCAGGTCCTATATTATGAAAATATATATTTATTTCTTGATGGTTTGACTGCTTATTACTGATCTGTCTTTTGAGATAATACATTTCTGCATTTATGTCCAGGCCGGTGAATGTACTACAGCAGCCTTTGTTTCTAATAAAATTACCAAACTGGAGCACAATCTCATATAAGTGGGTTAAGATACAAGAGAAGAAAAGCATCTCTTTCCAGGTTTCGGATAAATCCAAGACGTCCGTTCGTATTCGGTATGATTTGAATCTTTTAGCTGTGTGTAACTTGCCTGTAGTATAGGCCACCATGCCTCCGAAGTGACTTGTTCCTATATTACACACAAGGAGTGTGCGCTGTAATGATTAAGGCCAAAGCCTTTTTTTGCACTTCTGGGACCGTATCAGGAACATGAGTTCTAGCTCACAGCAAAGCTCTGTGCCAGTATTTAGGACATTGTACTAACTAAAGAGCAAGCATCTTACTTGGAAATTCTCTGACTTACTGCGTGAGCCGCAGACAGCACATCTAATAAACATAGAGAGGCTACCACAGCTCCCTAATTGTTAGCCAAGCTTTCTGCAGATCATGCACTAACTTAGAACATCTTGAAGTGAAGTATATGCTATTTAGGCAGTGCAATGTCTTAAAAAATAGACAAACAGAATTGTTCTGCACCAGGGAACACATGAATACTGGGGCACAGGTGTTAATCAACTAAACTAAGGTCCCCTATGTAGTGTCAACACTTCATCATCATCATCAGGATTCTTTATTCGATGATTAAAAATCACCATAAAAGTACAAACATACAATATATATTCCCCCCATTTTCCCCTTTCTTTAAAAAAACAATTAAATTTACATGAATCCCAATATTAATACAAACAAGTCACAATATATTAAAAAGGAAGTGTCAACACTTACTGAGCTGAACTAAGATCCCTTCAATGTCAACACTTTAATGAGCTAAGCTTAATATCCCGTCACCAGTGTCACTATTAGGGCGTGGCTTCATCATTACAATTTCATTGACCCCCATCATGACATAGCTACCTGCTCCCAATTGGAAATTACAGCTTATTAAATGTAATAAGGAATCCCTAATATCATATTGTAGAGGTAGGCCTCACAGTAGTGAAAATCGAATTTAGGAGTTTTTTGCTACCAGGACATCTAATGTGCACATCAAATCTTTTAATTACACAGCACCCTACCATATGGACTAACCAGCGCCTACCTTAGGGGTGACTTATATGTTATAAAAGGGGAGTTTAAGGCTCGGCAAATGGTTTTAAATGCCTAGTCGACATGGCAGTTTAAAACTGCAGTCAGGCTGCGATAGCAGGCCTGGGACATGTTTTAAAGTGCTAGTTAAGTGGGTGGCACAATAAGTGCTGCAGGCCCAGTAGTAATTTACAGGCCTTGGGTATGTGGTATCCAACTCTGCCAGGGATTTACCGGTAAATTATAAATTCCAATAGGGTGCAAGTCAATTTAACCATGTTTTGGGGATAAAGCATACGCACTCCAGCACTGAGTAGGAGTGGTAAGGTGCACACAGCCCTAAGGCCAACAAAAATGAATTCAGCAAAAAAAGGATGATAAAAGGCGAAAGGTTTGGGGGTGACCCTTCAGAGACGGCCAAGTCCAACAATACTCCACACAGCAATCACTCATGCCCAACGTATGTGATACCTTTGATATGATCTCCTGGAACGTGGATGGATTAAATGATAAGATCAAGAGGGGAGCATTATCCAATAGCTAAAAAGACACACACCATTTACTGGAAACGTTTCCTCTCATTTGTAGTCACTGCCCTGTTCTCTCTCAAAGTGGCTACACTAGGGTATAACTCTCTGGATACACCACCATTGTCTCAAGAGGCACGGCTATAAAATTGCACAAACTTCTCCCACCACACTTCACAGATAACACACTATGATGACCAGAGCACATTAGTGGTGGTGAAGAAGTAACTAGGTGGTGCCCACTGGTCCTGTACATCAGTTTATGCCCCCTACCCTTCTATACGATATGCTTGCAAAGCTCACATATATTCTACTTCACTCCACATTGGGGTATAGGGTAGTAGGAAGGATTTTACATTAGTCATGGACCCCAGGTTGGACATCAACAGTACCCGACTGTGAAAGTCCCTTATCTTAGTTACAAGGCCTGATCTTTTGCTCTTTCTTACCCATGTGCCGGTTACACTCAGGTGTTCACATTTTGTTACCACTCCCACAAGACATCGTCCTCAATAGACTACTCCTTAGTGCCCTCAGTAGACCCCTCAAGCTGGTGAAGGCTTACATCCTGGCTCATGGTGTCTTCGTAACATTGAGTTAAACGATTTCCCTAGACAACAGATAACTGATTATTTCTAGTTCAATAGCTGATGCCCTCATTACTCTTCGGGAGGCCTTAAAGGAGGTCCTGAGAGGAAGGGTGATATCTTACCAGATTGCCTGGATAAAGTGTATACTGACTGACCCTCTAGACTTGGAAACTGCTATAGGAGCATCTAAAAAGAACTGGGGGGGTCTGTGGACAGCCACCTACGACACAAGATGGAATTGCTATGGCTTTCTCTCAGGCAGAAATTACCGGGCTCTGCATCCTTGGCATATGTGGCGTCCCAGTATAGTCTATACAATATTGGAGATAAAGCAGGAAAGCTACTCTATTGACTCGCCAACAGAGATCTAGACTTTAGATTGGTCACTTCAATAACTTCCGACATAGGGCGGGCGATACAGAGCACAGTTTGATAGCTCAAGAATGTGCGGCATACTATGCCCGACTTTATGCTGAGCACTCGATAGCTGTAGTTGAATATGACTACCAATTGTGGAGGAATTGATAGTCCCAAGACTCTCTTGAGAAGAACAGATAGGCACTGGAGGAGCCTCTGGCTGTTGAAGAAATTATGGGAGCAATTAACTCCCACCTTTTGAGAAAAATGTTGGGTCCCAATGGGTACCCATTAGAACTTTTCAAAAAGTACTCCTCGCCCCTGACTCCTCCTATAGTGAAAATGTATGTGAAAGCCCATGAAAAATCCTGTATGACTTACGTGGAGCAATAATTGCCTTATCGTTGAAACCACAGAAACCAGCCAACAGATGCATGTCGTATAGACTTATAGAACTGATTAATCTTGAACCAAAGATCCTGGTGAAAGTTCTGGCGAATATACTAGTAAAGGTCATCCGAACCATAATCCACCATGATCAGATCAGATTTAGGCCAGAGTGAATACACAAAATTGCCTGCGATGCCGCCATACTGCACTTGCACTATCTCTTAACACACTGTCCCGAAGGACACTGGTGTCTATAGATTTAAAGAAAGCCTTCAATTGGGTCTGTCACCACTTCATTTTCTGTCTCCTCGAGTGTATGATTTTTGGTCCACTCTTTTTCACATTTATAGATCTATCTTATGCTATGCCCTGTGCAAGGGTTCCAGCGAATGGGCTGGTATCCTGGGATTTTGTTATTGAACGGGGCTCCAGACAAGGGTGCTACATGACCCCCTTCTCTTTGCTATGGAAATGGAACCATTAGCAGAATGGATCAGAAGAGATGTCCAGCTGAGTGTTTTCTGATGGATCAGCCACTTGAAAGGCAGAATACTTTTATACGCAGATGATGTTCTGGTATATATTAACTGCTCGGAGACCTGGTTACCTTGATTGCTACTAATTCTTCAGATATGCGTGAAAGCATTAGTCTACAGGTCTAGCGCCTTGAGACCCTTGCGGGTGAGTAGTGCGCTATACATGTATCAATTTACATTTACATTTACAGGTGAACTGGGCTAAATCTACATATATTCCGGTAAGTCAGGCACATGATGATATCAAGGCTGCACCATACTGCTCTGGGCAAGTAAACATGTATACAAATATCTGGGAAGGTATATCTCCCCCAATAGGGACATATCATGGGATCTTAATACTGTGACTCTTTTGATGCGCATACGTCGCAAAATGACCGCCTGGGGATATTTACCACTCAATGCGGCTAACAGAGGCGTTTTATTTAAAGTGGTATCCCTGCCTCTGATACTGTATGAACTGCAAAATTTCCCTTATGACATCACTATGTCGTTTTTCAACTCCCTGATGTTGGCAGTGGTGGGCTTTATGTGGGATGCGTGGTAAGCCAAAAAATGCATTTAGCAAAAATAGTGGTGGGCCCTCACGATGGGGGCCTCGGACTAACAGAAATCCAGCTTTACCATTGGGCTATTTAGATAATTCCTCGCAGACATCCAGCTTTACTATTAAGCTAGTCAGAACGTTCCAAACAACGACTGGCTATTTGGGAACAGGAAGGGTGGCGTTCACATCCTAATTGCCATGGAGGGACCGCCGCTGCCCATGTGGATGGTCCCTCTTCCTCGAGGGTGGCAGACAGACGCAAGTCCGTCCGCCATCCTAATAGGGCCCTAAATCTGGGTGCCACAAGTTTAAGCTGTGTGGATGATCTCAAGGTCCTTCCAGGGGTATATCGGTGAAACAAAGATTTGAGTTTGGACGGACCCTTGCAATGTACTGCCTTATATACTGTAGTGAGGGTCTTGAATGAGATGCGTTCTTTTATAGGGAGCCAGTGTAAAGACTGAATGCCTTCTCTAGCAGAATGATATTTAAGGATGTCTAAAATCAGTCTTGCAGCTGCATTCTGAACCATCTGAAGTCAGAGATGCAGTGGTGATATTGAGGTAGAGGTCATTACTATCATCTTGCCTAGAAGTGATCAAGGCGAGGGCCAATGGAGTTCTGGTGGGATGAGTGGAAGGGCCTTTCTGAGGGTTTTTTTTAACTATAAAAGCATTTACCAACAGTACGATTGACCTGCGCATCAAAGGACAGACTCTCATCAAAAATGGCCCCTAAATTCTTGGCCGTTTTTACAGGGACAAGTAGAGGTCTGCATTCTGTAGGCCACCATGCCTTAGACCAGATGGTCTTCTGAGGTCCGAAAATCAGTAGCTCGGTCTTAACTGTGTTAATCTTTGAAGAATTTCTCTTCATCCAGCCAATAATGTTTAACATCAAGCATTGAATTTTTCGGCAACTAACTGCAGGTTGTTAGTAAAATAGATAACAATTTGGGTGTCGCTCTGTATGACAGCACCTGAAATCCATAAGATCTCACCAGTTCAGCTAGAGGGGTAACATAAAGATTAAAAAGGGTGTGGCTGAGCGAACGACCCTGAGGGACTCCACACAGGAGAGCAAAGGCTGTAGTTTTAAAGCCGCCACATCTAACTGCATACCTTTTGTCTGTGAGAAAAGACTGAAGAAGCTGTAGAGCTTTTCCTGTGACCCCTGCTTCCCGCAAGCGTTGGATCATTCGCTCAAGGGAGACTGTGTCGAAAGCTGCCGACAGATCGAGCAGAATCAACACCGCCCATTCCCCCTGATCTACCTGCTCCGGATATGGTCAGAGGCTGTGATAAGAACAGATTGCGTGCTGTGGGTAGCGCTGAATCAATTATGGGAGCCACATAATTGACACAATTAACATATTTAACAATTAATTAATTATAATTCACAAACAATTAATAAATAATTATTCATAAATAAATTGCCACAAACAATACTATAAAATAAAAATAAAAAATAATAAATAAAAATTATTAATTAGTTTCTTCAAATTAAATTACTTCCCACCCTATTTCCCTATAAACCCACAACCCACTCCTAAAAAACAATAACACCATTTACATAATTAATTAATAAAATGTAATAACCAATTAATATTTAATTAATAATAATTTAAATATAAATACTAAGCAATAAGACATATTAATTACTTTATTATAATTGAATTACTTTCCACCCTATAGCCCTATAAACCCACAACTGGCTCCTAAAAAAACACAATTTACATAATTATCAATCAATTAATTAATACAATTTGATAACTAATTAATAATTAATCAATAACAAAATTCATTATAAATACTAATAAATTAAAATTATTCATTACTGTATTATAATTAAATTACCTCCCACCCTTTCCCCCTATAAACCCACAACCCACTCCTTTAAAAAAATTACACAAATTACATAATTATCAATTAATTAATTAATACAAAATAATTACCAATTAATAATTCATACATGTTTTACCATTAATACTAACAAACACATATTATTAATTACTTCATTATAATTGAATTACTTACCACCCTATTCCCCTATAAACCCACAACCCGCTACAGAACTTAAATACGCAAAATGTAATTGACATCAAATTAATCACTTCCGAAAATTTCACACATACATTAAAAAAAACTGTTGTACAAAATAGATTACATATTTTTAACTTACATACTAAAATACAGAACACTAATATAAATATTGATATTATTAACAATGATATTTTGACAAACGATATTACTGACTTTGATATTACAGTAAACAATACTTCTTACTTTCAAGTCGATATTCTGGTCAACGATATTCTTGAAATCGATATTCTGCCACTTTGATATTTCCAACTCAATATTCTGGCACTTCGATATTCCAGACTTGATATTCTGTCTGTGCACGTCCCATCACACCTGTCAGGGCTTTCTCCTTGAGCTTATTCTTTTTATTTAGTGTGTTCTTGGTTTTAAAAATCTAAAACAGTAAATCTGAATTTAGTGGCACTGTGGAAACGTATATTGGGAGGAAACTTAACGGTGTTTACACCGTGGGTAGAATTAATTTTTTTGCGACCATTGTTGGGCCATCACTGGAGAGCGATCAGCTCTCTAGTTGTTTGTAGCATGTCAGCTGCTGCAGGCCAGCGCTATTAAATGGGACCATGGCACAGTGGAACCGGCTCCCCTGGCGATCATCAGGTTTTTCTCTTTGAGCCTTATTCTTTTTAATTAGTGCGTGGTTGGTTTTAAAAATATAAAATAGAATTGCTGAGTTTTGGGAAACTGTGAAAACGTGGGTTGGGGGAAGTGAACTGTGTTTTCACAGCGAATGCGCTCCGCGAGCGTGCCGAAGGCGCGCCAAAGGCAAGCCTGCCTGCACCCAATTACACCCAAACGTTGCTAGGTGCCAGGAAGTCTGCATCTGCATGGCCAGGAACAGCTCCTTCATCCATCAAATATTACAATAGCTATGACCTCAAACTACTTACACCTTATACTCAACACTGTGGTTCTCACCTCGCAGCAAATCTTGATTGACCATTTTCGTGCTATGCATGTGGGTTTTCATGTCCCACTATTCAATCACAGAGAAATGGGGATAACCCTTCTATAGGCTACCTTCAACCCAAAACTCCTACAGCTCCTACCCCCGATTCCTGCATTAAGTCACAGTATATATCTTCTACACTTAATTGCCTCTACCTTAATGTCAGATCTATTCCCAAGCATAACATACACATTTGGGGTTTAATTACATCTGCACAACTAGATCTTTGTTTTATCACTGAGACCTGGCTACACTCTTCAGCAACACCCTCTATCGCCATTGCTCTTCCTAAGAACTACAAACTGGTAAGGCAGGATAGAGAATCCAAACCAAGAGGCAGTATAGCTACTGCCTTCCGGGACTCTCATGGGGCAGAAATTGTTGATTCTCTACTTACTGACTGGGCAGAAACTGCAGTATTTAAAATAGAAATTCTGCATGGAGATATCTGGAAAGGCACCCTGGTGTATTGCCCTCCTGGCCCAAAGAAAGAGTTTAGTCAAAAACTGGCAGAACAATTAGCACCTCATGTTCTAGCTACACATAATCTCCTGCTGATTGGGGACTTTAACTATCACTTCTACACAGACCCATACGTACTCACATTGGTATCTGACCTTGAAATGCCAGACCTTCCCCTGACTAAGAATGGTCCTACCCATTTGGCAGGACACACATTTTTTCCACCTTCAGGTCTCTTCAAGTTGACATTCCCCTTCCCCTAGCATGGACCAAACATTTTCTGATCACTTTTCAGATTCCCACCATGACCAAATCTGCTAAACATACAGTTTAGAAGCTCATTAGTTCGAGACCATGGAGCCAGATTACTTTGGAAACTTTCCAACCAGCTTTCTTTGCCCCTATCTTAGATAATCCACAGGACATTAATTCATAGTTAGCTCAATTTCATGACACCTTTTCACATGCACTTGACATTGTTACCCTCACCCATAAAGCAACTTCCCACAAAAATATGCAGACAAGTTGCAAGAGACTAGAAGGTAAATGGAGAGCCTCTAAAACAAATACAGACAAACAAACATATAAATCAGCTCTTCGTGCATACCATTGCAAAATAAGTTCAGCTCAAATGCATTTCATTGTAAACAAAATAGAGCAAGCTATTTACAATTCTAAATGGTTTTGCCAAATCTCAAGACTGCTCCTCGGCCATTCCTGCTTCACAATTACTTCATGACATTTTAGCCAGCCACTTAAAAAAAATCGACAATATCTACAGTAGTTTTCATTATGTGGCTAATTCACTAGATTACCTCAAAACTACTGAACCACCTCATAAAACTGCGTTGGTAATATAGGAAAGATTTGAGCCTATCTCTCAATCTCAGATGCTCGGACCTGCGGGCTAAAGCAAAATCTGGATCTCCCTCTGATCTTTGTCCCTATTATATCACTGCCACTCTCTCCTCTCTTCTTGCACCAGTTATTTCTTGTACATCCAGTCTCTGACTCTAGCCTCTATTCCACAACTTTAAAACGCAGCTCATGTTACACCAATCTTGAAACAAATTAATGTAGAGCCGAGCGACCCAGCTGCCTATCGCCCTATATCCCTTCTCCCTCTTTTGGGCAAAGTTCTGGATATATACGTCAACAAACAAATCTCCTCTCATTTGGAGACTTGCAGTTTGATGGATGCCTCTCAATCGGGCTTCAGGCCTTCCCACAGTACGATGACTGCCCTTCTTGCAGTAGCAGATCCTATCAGGCTATCCCTTGATGCTGGATATCCTGCCATGTTGGTTGTGCCCTACCTGTCAATGGCTTTTGATACCATCTCTCATTCTATTCTGATACAAAGTCTTCAGCAGATTGGTATCCAGTGCGCGGCCCTTGACCGGCTCAAGGACTTTCTTACTGACAGGGCTCAGATTGTTTCTATTGGTTCCTAATACTCTAAAACCATCCACTTGGACAATGGGTCCCTCAGTGCTCCTCTTTGAGCCCCACACTTTTTAACATCTATGTGGCCCCCCAAGCCCAATTGGTCAAGTCCTTTGGGTTTGAAATACTCTCCTTTGCATTTTTAAGGGTAGTCGGTATTTCATATTTTTTGGTTTCTATATTCTTCTACTTTTTGGGGGAAATATGCATGAAACCCATGGCTGAACCCAAGAAGTGATACAATTCTGAAAACTATACAAAATTAACATTCATGTACACTGCTCAAAGTTACATCTGTACCTCTTTGTAATTTAGACCGGACTTTAAAAGTAACAGATCCTTATGTTCTCCTGACGCTTCCTATTGGAGAGATCTATATCTTTAGTCCTTTGTCTCAAACCCTGTAGCTAACAACCGAGCAGTGCTTGCTTACCCATAATGCATTACATGACATTGAACAATAAAAGGAACAGAAATTACGTATCAAGTAAAACCTTGTATCTATCAATAGAACCCAGGAATCAGACTTTGAGGTTCAGTCAATCATACTTCTATGAATTCTGAAATACCTATTGCGGCATGTAATACTTTATCCAACCCAAAATATTTGAGGAAATCAAATTATATTAGCAAGTCTTTATTTATTTATTTTTATTTCAAAGGTTTTACATAGTGCTGACTAGACCCGGAAGTATCAGAGTGCTTTTCATGAGTATCAGATCATAGTTACAGGTTAAATCGTTACAAAGGTTACACACTTATTAGAGCATGGCAACATAGTTACTTGTAAGGTCGAGATAAACAATAAGCACAAATACGTAAGGGAAAAGCAGGCAAGGGGAGAGATTCAGGGGAGGGGGGAAGGAGCTGGGGAAGTAGACAAATAATGAAGGCGGGAAAGAGGAGGGGAGGGTGAGAGACACCAAATGGAGAGAGGAGGGGAAGGGCGACAGGGACACAAACTGGTAGACGAGTCAAAGCAATGTCCAAAGTCCAGTAAGCTGTGATCCCAGGGGAAGTGATATCACTTCCCTATCTCTGTTGCGAGAGGCTCCCTTTACGCTGTGGACTCTCCCAGAGGGGTCTCTAGGACTCTGAGGCCTACATACTGGATCCTTCCCCAAAAAGGGGAGAGGGAGTGCTTTGGCAAGGGGTGCCATACCATACCTCAGCTGTGAGTGGCTCCCTTGGCGCAGTGGACTCTCTCAGCGGGTTTGCTGAGGCTCCAGAGTATAAATATTGGATCTTTCCCCAACAAGGGGAGAAGGAGTGCTTAGTCAAAGGGCACAAAGGACAGGGGGCTAGGCAGAATAGCAGGCAAGGGGAGAGATTCAGGGGAGAGGAGATAGGAGCTAGGGATGGAGACAAAGAGAGAAAGAGTACTAAATGGAAACATTTCTAATTAATGAGTTATTATATAGTGCTGGCTGGACCCGAAGGAATCAGAGTGCTTTACATGAGGAACAATAATGTTGCAATTAACATCAGTTAAAAGTTACATAAGTATCAAGAAAAGCATTTAAAGGACATAGGGGACAAGGTGAATGGAGCAAGGAAGGGTAAGGGGATAGGGTAAAGGGGTAGGAGGAAGATGAGACGTAGGGACGAGGGGAAAATCTGTCCAAGGTCCGGCTGGGTAGGTGACGGCAGGGGGGAATCCACAACCCATCTCCTCTTTAGCTATCTGGTAGCTCCACTGGGCATCAGGAGACTGCAGAGGAGGGAATCCGCAGTCCTTCTCTCCGATAGCTATTGGGGTAGCTCCACCGGGCATCAGTCAGAATAGCTAAGTTTCAGTCGAGGGAGGGTCCCCAGAGTAAATGTCCTTGAGCAGAGGGGAGTGAAAGGCTTCCCTCATAAGCAGCAGGTGTTCAGTAAAGGCAATATAAGTACTCCTAGGCTGGTACTCCATATTCTCTTGGGCAGCTCTAGTAGGGCAACGTGTTTCATGCCTCCTGTTGTGCTCCCCATTTTCTATGCTCTGCCTGGTGGCGAAGGCCGCCCTCTTAGGGTCAGGCATCCAGATTCTGGGCCTGGGGGGCCTGGGTGGAGGGAAATAACATGGATGGTTGGCGTGTGGAAGCAACACAGAGGGTACACCGGATAGTTAGCAAGTAATCAACAGTAATTCAGATTAAAACCCCCAATCACCCCCTCAATGAGCACATTGTCTGAAGGGACAATAGAGCACTGAATCTTCGCCAAAGTACGCAGCCGACCCCATGTATAGGGGTATAGGCCCCGCTCCAGGTCAGCCGTAGCTGACAGTCCCAATAGTAAGCAGGCCAGGTAGAGTCCGACTGAGGTCCATCACACGGCTCGGCACACATGAGATATTATCACAGCAGTTTTTAGCTGCCCGCCACACTATCCTCTTTTACACTGCCCGGGTACTCATGGCAGATGCTGTGGATCCCATGTAGCTCCAGATGTATGACTCAGCCGGTAGCACGCACGGCCTCCGTGTATGCAGGCAACCAGCCGAGTCTCAGGAGTCACAGCATGAAGGCCCGCCAGCCGCCATATGAGGCGGCGCAGCCCCCCAGCGCTCGCACCACCGCTGCCGCAGCACAGGCAAGGTGGGCCGCAGTGTGCGGCACGATGTCCAGGAAAGTCGCAGTCAGCACCACACGACGGAGGTAGGCGCAATCAATTGCTCAATGCGCTTGCATCGGAATGCCAGGATGTAGTGTTTCTCCACTCAGGAAGGCCACCGTCAGATTCATCAAGCGCCCTCTGTCCTGTGCGGCCCCTCACTGTACGATGTCCACATCGCTGAGCCGAGGCAGTAGGCAGCAGAGCGATCTCACCGCGGCAATTTTGCAGAGTCCAGTGCATCCAATAAAAACCATAGCCCATATATGTGGGTGGGTCTATTCTACTGCAACTGAAAGGGCAAAAGGTAGACTATGCTTAATGTGACGTCGTGGAAAAGAAAGAAATGTCTCAAAATCACATGTTTGCAGTGTGTTAACCAGGACATGACTCACAGCCAGAGAATCCTACTAATCCCAGGCCTTACTCAGTCGCAGCTGGCATGGCTCATGGGTGTGTGGGCGGCCGCGGGGTCGCACGCGGTGTGGGTGGCGTGAGTGGTCGCGAGAGAAGGGGGTCGTGCGAGTGAAGGGGGTTTAAAAAAAAACACAAAAACATACCTGTCCTGTGTCTTCACTGCTCGGTCTCCTCCTGCTTGCCTGCCTCTGCAGGCACATGAAGCAGGCAGCCTCCCTAACCTCCCCTAAGCCAATTCACAACGCTGGAATGGCAGCTTTGTGATTGGTTGGGACACTGACCACACAGGCGTCCATGAGGAGGCAATTTTCTCCAGGTAGGCTGCATGCAGCCTTCATGGGCAAAATGTGCATGCCAGGTTTGGTCGGCCCCCATAGGGCTGACCAAACAGTCAGGGCCAGCAACATTGGGCAAGCCACTCTTCCCCTGCTCTGGAGCAGAACACCCAACCAAACCCTTCTGCTTCTCACAGTGCTAGAAGCAGAAACATAAAATGGAATTTATAATACCATTTTATGTTTCTGCTTCTGCGCTGTGAGAAAACAGAGGGGCAACGCTCCTCCACCCACATGGAGGAGCCGCCCCTGGACTAAAAAGTGGGTCTTGCATGTGATCCATCACATGTTCTTATCAGGATACCCTGCAAATGTGAAAGTATGTCATACACACAATTGCCTTATATTTAAGCACCAAAAGTCCTTGGCAGTTTCTGCAAAAGCTGTACCTTCCAGTGTTCCCAAACTTGTCTGATAAAACTGACACGCTACATGTAAAGGGTAAAGGAAAGGAAAGAGCCCAAACATTGCCTAGTGATGTCGAGGAATTACAATAATTATCAAAACTACAAGCGGCTGTAATATATGTGCCTAGAATCAGTCCACATCAGGGGCCCTACCAGCCAGAAGTGTGGGGCATGTGGGTCCTGGCAGATTTTCACACCCAGAATGCCCCGTAGACCATAAACTATGTCTAAAAACATGTTTAATCATATTTAGGTATCTTAAGTTTTCCAGCATGTGTCCCAAAGTCCTTTGTAGTTGCCTACATTGTTAGGAATCCTTGGTTGGGCAGTAACCAGGGAAGCAAACCAACCCCATGCATCTCTAAAAGCTAGAGACAAGAGATTTTGGTAATGTGTGGCTTGGAAGAGTTCTCACCACTTTCTCTTATCCAGAATGCCCTACAAAAATCAAACCGTGCCCTCATGAGGAAAAGGTCTTTATTGCCCAGAAGAAGGTTGTGCATCTTAATGCCTGGTAGGGACGTGCTCCCATTCAATTTACCTAATATGTTACATGAGGGTTATCCTCCTAGTGAAGTTGGGACATTATGCTGTTTGCCTGTGGGGTATTCCCCATAACAAGTATCTGGTGGTCCTTGGAATAATTACTGCACACCGAACACCCTCCTGTAGTGATCCAGAAGAAAGGTGGAGTCTGAGCTATCCCCGTACGCACTGCTGCTCTCACCAGCCACTGGAGTCAAATGATACCACCATACATTCAGAAACGGCCTAGGGGTGATGCAAGAAATGCTTCTTTTTGGTCCCCAGTTGGGGGGGGGGTGTTAAACAGGGATACCAGTGGTGTGAACTCTTAGTGTTTTGTACTCAGTGTGAGGGCATGACCACTATTTTCTCTGTTCTACAGAGTTAGTGTAAAGGACATGGATGCCTCATACTCTACACTTGGGGGTTAAAATGCACAGTTTTATTAAATTCTAAATATATAAAGAACCAAACCATCTGTCCATTATTTTGCAATCTCATCAAGTGTTGATCTTTTTAACTGCATAAAATGCTTCGAATGCATCATTTGGAACTAATGTTCCCAAACTTTAAGTGGGGGAAGAACTACAAACACCCCAATAAAGTAACGTTCACATTATTTCATAATTTGACCAATGTTCTTTCCCAAACGTGCTTTCTAATTTACCATTTATCCACTTTTATTAAGAGGTGTATGAATCTGATTATGTGTCACAAATGCTACTGGTTTGCTGGGTTTTAAAATGCACCATTGTGCACAAGGTTGCTGTTAAATACACCCATTTGTGCGACTTCTAGTAGCCCTATGCATTTTCATGAATTCTCTATGCACATGTTCTGCAAAAAATTAAAATAAAATTAGTTGTTTCTTTAGCCCCCGCCCCAAGTAAAACTCCTTTTCCCCATTATTTTCAGGGAGATGGGGGAGTGAGAGGTTTCATATTCAATTGAGGTCAGTGATGAGTCTGGCCTTAGAGTTGAACATTAAACTATGCTACATGGCCCACTCTCACAAAAGGGTATGTGATTACACTTGCTTCAGAGCAATTTTTCATATATTAATTACTAAGATATATTTAAGATATTTAGATCAAAAAAGCTGTCTCGAATATTCTTAGCATATTTCTTTTCCATGTCGTGCAGCACAGACGAAATTGTTCGGATGCAACGCGTCCAGAACGCCGCGGCTAGAGCCTTGATGGGCCTACCTAAATTTTGTTCTGCGAAGGCAGCCATCCATAAGCTTCACTGGCTTCCTATGGCCCAAAGGATTGAGTTTAAGACTCTTTGTCTTTCTTTTAAAATTCTTAAACTGTCATCCCCTCAGATTCTGGCACATCTTCTTACTCCTTACGTTCCCTCCCGTTCTCTAAGATCATCTGGCCATTGTTCCACGCTTCAAACGCTGTCGTGCCGGAGGTCGGTCTTTCCGTTACCTTGCGGCCAAGCGTTGGAATACCTTACCAGCTCACATTCGTGTCGTGGAGGATTTGTTAGCCTTTAGGAGGGCTATTAAAACATTCCTTTTCCCTCCCAGTATGTAAGAGTTCTGCTGAACTTCCTGTAATGTTTGGTTTGTTATGTCTGGGCATCTTCCTTCTGCCTGTCAAAGCGCCGGGACGCCCCTTTGCTGGGGCAGCTGCGCGCTATAAAAATTACTATTACATAACATAACACAACATGTGGCAGATAAAGTGAGAGACAGTGTGGGATGGGCACATTTATGTAAATTAACATTTCGTAGCAGTAAACATTTGGTAACAGTTAGTATTTTTACTGACAATTGCTTCAACTGCTGTAGTCCCCCCACGATAGGGTCAGATGAACTAAGAATGCATTTGGTAAAAGTGGTTGCAATTTGCACACCAACTTTCATATAATGCATTGGCATTTTGCAAACCGGCCTGTGTACTAATAGTACAGTTAACAACATACTAAGTCGTAGTGGGTTTCGATTCGACCTTCCACATGAAGATTAATAAGGTAGATCACGTTACCATTTGCTGCCATCAAGGGGTGGTGGCTTGCTGGGTCAGCAGACCACCATGACTGTGAATACTTTTAAATATAGCAATCATTTTTTATGCATCTTGTTTTCCTTAAAGGAAAAAGGGAGGCTTTAAAGGGAAAATTAAGGTCCACACCTGTTTTAAGAGTAAGCACAGTGGTCCCATAGTTCACATCTGCAATAATGTATTTTGATGTTTCTTCTCTTCATTTTTAATGCTCACCAGCTCCTCATATAATATAATCATCAGGTTCGATTCTGCTTTGTATATTCATAATGTTCTTCAAGTTTTTGACTTGCCAGTTCCTTTTAATGTCATCCCTAGGTAGATCCTTCTTTACAATTTGTTTATTATGCTTATTATAGTCATTGCTAACTCTTCAGTGAGCTACATTTGACCTTCAGCTAGTTCTGTGTGTTCCAAATAATACCAATCATCATATCAAACTGTCTGCATAGCATGGACTCCACCTGATGAAGTAGTTCGATCCGTTGGCTATTGAGTTGTTGTCATGTTTTTCTAGCTGGGGCTGATGTGCAAAGGCTAGCTATAATTTATCAAAAAGATTCATTCCGTGTGCTGTGCATAATCGGAAATGATGCAGAAATGAAATTTGCATGCTATTTCCGATTCTAAATTGTGTGAATCAGAATGTGGAAAATGTCTAGAAAGTGAATGCTATTAAACAACATCCTCCTGTTAATACCCAGTCCAACCCCAAAAACTCAAAACTCGGTGGTAAAATAAAATTCCTGAATAAAACAGTGCAGTAATGGATTTATCCTGGAGCGAGGACTTTCCCCACCCCAACACACACACACCCACACACACACACACACACACACACACACACACACACACAATATTTTAAAAGTAGGTCGGATAAGGGTGATCATTTTAATACAGTTTGCTGTGAGACTTTCTGTTTTAGATTCAACCTTTATTTTTCTAGATTTGGTACCAACTACAGGGCCATGGACGTCAGCACAGCAGCAGAAGAAAGAATTTATAAAGCAATGGGTTGCCTTAGGAAAGTATAAAATATAGGTTCAATTGTGGAATAAAATCCTGCAGGACTAAGGTGCTTTGGAAAAAGCAATATTGGTCACCATTTTTTTTTTTATTTATTATAATTTTTTCTGCAGAGATTTATATAGCGCAAACTAGACCCGAACCGAATCAGGTATCAGAGCGCTTTACATAGCACCAGTTACGTTACATGAGGACACACTTTCATTTTAGGCACGGGGAGATTAAGTGATTTGCCCAGAATCACAGGAGGTTTTTGGCGTCGTTACCGAGACTCGAACCCAGATCCCCAGGTCCGAGGTCGAGCGCCTTAGCCGTTAGGCCAACTCCTCTCCCCTACCATTAGTGGCTGAGGAATCGCGCAGACCAGTCTGCCCTAAACTCACCAGTGATTTAATTGAATTTAAGCCCACCTGTTGGTCTAAGTCATTTTGGGATCTAGTGTCAGTCAGAACAGGAAATCCTTCCAGTTTTGAGTTGCCACCTTACCCCTCAGAGTGTTTACCTCAGGTTGGGTTGGAGGGGGAGGGGCCATGTGTGGGAGAGGTGTGGCGCCGCGGCCAGGGCGACTGACACTGGAATCTGGGGATCAGGGTTCGATCCCTGGCTCCGGCGGCAGGTTAGCCCAGCACCATGTGACTCTGGGCAATAGCTTGCTTAATCTTCCCGACGGCCCCCAGCGCTTAGAGACCATTACGGGTGATTGTGCGCTTTACAAATGTGGATTATTATTATTATTATGTATCCAATTTGTAGCTCTTCAGAAGAGAGTATCGCACATGTCTTCTTTGTGTGCTCAGGCAATGCCTCCCATTGTCACATTTGGCTAGCCCCTATATGCAGGCTACTTGGAGTACTCAGCCACTCGGTCACCCTTCGCATCCTCAGGGTGGATTGCCGTCCAGCAATAGCCATTTCTATTTCCAAATTCCTGGGTGCTATGTGGGTGCTCCGTAGGAAGGCCCTTCCTCTCTCTGCTACCTGACTCTGCATAGATTCCCTACCAGGATTTACCTTTCTTTACCGTTTTGTAAATGCCTAGTAGGGAGGTATTCATCTTCACTTCTGGCAGCCATATATTTTGACTAGGCAGCTAATGGGCTTTAGCAAGACGTATGATTTTGTACTTATGCTCATGTAAAACTTTTTTGATGGATTTTATTCAGTTCTTTTATCTTCATCTTGTAGTAAGCAATTTTATGCATGTTTTTATCTGTCTTATTCTCTTCGATACTGTTTGTTCTTTTATGGCCCTGGCGGCCAAAATAAAGTGATTTGAACTGAATGCCAGCAGGAGTATCCCCAATTCTAAATTGGAGGGGAGCCCAACATTTGCATTGGTCGGTGATTGACTGTGCTGTATGTAAATGTAATTTGCATATTCAGGGGACCTTATGGGTGGTGCAGCAACTTTCTTTGATGGTTTGTGTTACACCTTGTGTATTGTTGTTCAATTACAAAACTGTAATAAAAAGATTTACAAGAAAATAGTGTATTTCACTATTTACTTGGGGTGAATTTATATGGCCTAGACACTTTAGAATGCAGAATTTTAGCAGCAATTTTAGCAGCCAACCCCCCACTGTGCATGAGCTTTAGCTTTATATATGGTAGTAAAATATTACTTTACGTTAAAAAAAAACTAGTAATTCACTGAGACAACCAAAGGAAAAAATTATGTTATAGTTAGGTATGATAATGAGATCAGAGTTTGTTTTACAAAAAAATCTTAGAAATTCATTGAAAAAACAAAGGTTAAAGTTACACTATAGTTAAGAGAAAATTTAAAGTGCCAATGTAACATTTTAAGCTCATAATACCACTGAAATTCACCAGTTATAGTTATCTCTAGTAACTACCTTGTACCCTAAGGTAACTAACTCCAGACATGCATGGGTAGTGGCCTGTCCACTGACCAAGATGGCCACATGGCATGGAAGGTCTGGTGGCTCAGCCCGGGTGTCACTCTGTGGGGGTGAGCCTCAGCAAGGCCTATCAGTGCTAGGGGTTCTCCCTTCTCTGCACAGAGTCCTCAGACCAATAGAAAGAAGTTCAAAACAACAGTTGATGGACAGAATGCAGAACAATGTCATACATTCACCCCACTACAGAGATCTGGGCCTAAATCCATCGGTTTTTTTGCTCACCAAGCCACCCCAGTTCAGACATGGCCATATGCAAATCAGCCTTGACCCTGTGCCTCATGGGAACAGTCCAGCCCGAACTGCCAAGCCATGTCTTCCCTTGACCGGAATCAAGCATTCTAGGATCGGTTTCTGGCTATCAGCCGTCATCAGCCAGGATAGCTTGACTCCAGTGGCGTGGAGAGCACGGTACTCACGTCTGAGCATACCTGTCCCACTCGGGGTGACAAATGCAAAACAACAGTTGATGGACAGAATGCAGAACAATGTCATACATTCCCCCCAGTACAGAGATCTGGGCCTAAATCCATCGTTTGTTTGCTCACCAAGCCACCCCAGTTCAGACATGTCCATATGCAAATCAACCTTGACTCTGTGCCTCATGGGAACAGTCCAGCCCGAACTGCCAAGCCATGTCTTCCCTGGACCGCAATCAAGCATCCTAGGACCGGTTTCTGGCTATCAGCCGTCATCAGCGAGGATAGCTTGACTTCAGTGGCGTGGAGAGCACGGGACTCACGTCTGAGCATACCCGTCCCACTCGGAGTGACAAATGCAAAAACAACAGTTGATGGACAGAATGCAGAGTAATGTCATACATTCACCCCAGTACAGAGATCTGGGCCTAAATCCATTGTTTTTTTGCTCACCAAGCCACCCCAGTTCAGACATGGCCATATGCAAATCAGCCTTGACCCTGTGCCTCATGGGAACAGTCCAGCCCGAACTGCCAATAGAAAGAAGTTGGCACAGAAGCTGGAATAGAAAATGCAGAGTTTATTAAACCTCATGAGGTGGAACTACATTCACACAGCACCCTTCGGTAATGTATGAAGTAGCACATTGAATGGAAGGAGCTTGGTCCTTTTATACCCACACAGGTGCTCAAATGAAGGCGGTACGAGTACAAAATGCTGGTTTTAGGTACATATAAGGTCATACAGAAAGTGTACAAGCAACAAGTGGGAGGAGCTAACAGTTTGCTAATTCTGGTGGACACATCCTAACAGTTCCAGACTACAGCAGCTGCAAGCTCAACCGAGCATGTGCGAAGGTGGAAGATGCTAAATATATCTCGTCTCTTGGCAGATTTCAAGAGCAGTTAACAGAAAGGTAGGACAGAGCACATGGCGAGCACATGGCAAACAAAATGGCTGACAGAAATACAAAATGGATTCCATAAAACGGATAAGATAGTCTCTAAATACAGGATGTCTTCTGCTAATGCTTAACCTAATTGCTGCCAAATTACAACGCTATTGAACCTGTATATACATCCTAGATTGCTCCCCTGGCCTCTGCTGAGAGACATTTGGTAAGAGCTCAAGGTACTGCAGCATCGCTCTAATACCAGTGGTCTTCCTCCCTTTACCAGCTTATACACCTACTCACAGACCCATTCATACACCCACTCACAGACCCACTCAGACACTCTCATGCCCACTCAGAGACCCATTCAGACACGCACATCCATTCACAGACCCACTCATACACCCACTCACAGACCCACTTAGACTGTCACACACCTACTCACAGACCACTCACATACCAAGTCACATACCTGCACAGATATTCATATACCCACACACAGGCTCACTCAGACACTCGCATACCCACACACACCCCCATTCACAGACCCACCCATACACCCACTCACAGACACACCCATACACCTACTCACAGACCCACTCAGGCCATTTCACATCCACTCACAGACCTACTCAGACACGCACATATCCATTCACAGACCCGCTCAGACACTTATAAATCCACACAGAGACCCACCCAGCCATTCCCACTCACAGACCCACTAAAACTCACACACCCACTCACAGACTCTTACAGACATTCACACACCCAGTCACAGACCCACACAGGAACTCATACTCTCACTAGGACCCACACTGACACTCACACACCCACTCACAGACACTCACACACCAACTCACAGACTCATAGCATCACTCACACATTCACTCACACATCCATACAGCCACTAACACACCCACTCATAGACCCACCAAATGTTACAGGAATGTTATAGTTTAGGAAATAGCATTAAACCAACATAGAACTTCACTTAAAAATCAAAGGTTACAGGGACATGATAGTTAGGAAATAACATTTTAAAACTTTAGAAATTCACTGAAAAAAACAAAGGTTGCAGGGAAATTATAGTTAGGCTTAGATTTTGCATGCCAATAACCATAGCAATTCAGCATTTAGTTACCTGAGCTAGCTATAAATTACGCTCCTGAAATGCTTTGCTTATGGCTTCACATATTACATCACTCGTGACATCTCAAATTACATTACTGATGACATCATCCCGTAATTGAGAGTGTTTTATGATTGTTAAACATATATATATATATATATTTATATATATATATATATATATATTTATATATATATATATATATGTATATATATATATATATATATTACCTACTGGCGGTCGCCAGTAGGTATATATAGTTAGGATTGATTTCCATAGGGAAATCGCAACATTCTATTGGGAATAACTTTGGCGCCGGTTGAGGAATCGGCCTGAATTTTTCAGCAACTTTGCCTCGCGGCGCTCCGGTCCTTCCCTGAAAGTTTGGGGGGGGATTCGTCAAGCGGGGCCGAGATAAAAAGGGGGGTCCCAAAACGTGTTTTCCCCATGTTCATTTCCATAGGGCGGTCTGTCGCACTTTTAGCTCGAACGGCTGAATGGATTTTCACCAAACTTGGCAAAATTGATGGGACTGGTACCCCGATGTGCCTTTGCTATGTCTCAAGATATATGCTCCAGTGGTTTTTACGAAAATTAACTTTGAAAAAATATATATTGGGCTACATTGGGCTATATATATGTTAGAGCCCAAATGTATCCCAATGTAGCCCAATGTAGCCCAATGTAGCCCAAAGATGGCCACCAGAGACAAAAAAAACAAATGTAGCCCAAATATCAGCCAGATGTAGCCCAACTATAGCCCAATGACAGAATGTCCCAGAGTGTTCTAAAGAACAACTAGAGCGCTAACAGTCTTACTTATGACAAAAGTATGGCACACCTGAAGTCATCTTGATTGGAATAAAGTGTTAACACTTAAAACATTTAATTTGCAAAGGAACAAAATGAGGGGGTTCATTTTGCCATAGAAATTATGATTAGTGCTGAAGAAAGAAAAATTAGGGCACATTTTGAGTGACTTCTCAAATCCTCTTATATTTCATTAAAAAAATTCTGATATGCAGTCTCCCAAGATGGCCACCAGAGACAAAAGAGCCCAAATGTAGCCCAAATATCAGCCAGATGTAGCCCAACTATAGATCAATGACAGAATGTCCCAGAGTGTTCTAAAGAACAACTAGAACGCTAACAGTCTTACTTATGACAAAAGTATGGCACACCTGAAGGCATCTTGATTGGAATAAAGTGGTAACACTTAATACATTTAATTTGAAGAGGAACAAAATGAGGGGTTTCATTTTGCCATAGAAATTATATATATATATATATATATATATATATATATATATATATATATTACCTACTGGCGGTCGCCAGTAGGTATATATAGTTAGGATTGATTTCCATAGGGAAATCGCAACATTCTATTGGGAATAACTTTGGCGCCGGTTGAGGAATCTGCCTGAATTTTTCAGCAACTTTGCCTCGCGGCGCTCCGGTCCTTTCCTGAAAGTTTGGGGGGGATTCGTCAAGCGGGGGCCAAGATAAAAGGGGGTGCCCAAAACGTGTTTTCCCCATGTTAATTTCCATAGGGCGGTCTGTCGCACTTTTAGCTCGAACGGCTGAATGGATTTTCACCAAACTTGGCAAAATTGTAGGGACTGGTAGCCCGATGTGCCTTTGCTATGTCTCAAGATATGTGCTCCAGAGGATTTTGAGTAATTTAGGTTAAAAAAATGTATATATCTATGGCCGCGCCCCTGTATGCGCACCGGGGAGCGCTCCGGGCGCGCCACGCGACTTGCGCACGGGAAGCTGATTGGTTCTCGCGTGTCTGTAAACATTCTAAACAGTCCGCAGCGGCCGCCATCTTGTGTCTCGGTAGGATTGAGACACAAGAGGTGGCAAAAATCGAAGGGGGAAATGACCAAAAGGGGGCAGGGTAGACCCCCCCTGATCCCCTAGGTTTGATGTGGGGGCCATTAAAGGGTCCCGCGGGGCAAACATTTTTTTTTGAAAAAATCGTTTTTCGCGGGGGGAGCGCCCGGTACGCGCACCGAGGAGCGTACCGGGAAGCGTACCATGGGGAAAAGTAGTGAAAAAAATTATATAATCATAATAATAAATAATAAAATAATCATTTTGAGTGATTACAGGTAGGGTAGCTCTGAAAAGAGCTTTTGGTTCTGTGGCTGTTTTAGGTACCTACACGTACGTCCCACACACACCCACACGCACACAACCCCACACCTCCACACCCACACACTCCCCACACACACCTCACACACGCACACCTCCACCCACACCCAAACACCCCACACCCCCCACACCGACACCTTACACATCCACACCCACACCCACACATCCCACACACACTCACTCACACACACACCTCACCCCCCAACACACACACACGCACACACAGATACCTCACAGACACACCTCACACATCCCACACACACACCTCCCCCCCCACACACACACACGCACACCTCATAGACACACCCACACATCCCACACATACACACACATCCTACACACATACCCCCCACACCCACACACACCCCACACACACCTCACACACCCACACCCCCACCTACACCCAAACACACCACACATCCACACCCACACACACACACACCTTACACATCCACATCCCCACCCACACCCACATACCCCACACACCTACACACACCTATACACCTCATCCCCCCTCAGACACACATACACACACACCTCACAGACACACCCCACACATCCCCCACACACACCTCACCCCTTCCCCACACACACACACACCTCTGACACACACCTCACACACACACACACGCACACACCCACACACACACACAAACACACACACACACACACTCCTCTCACACCCCCCACGCCCCCCCACACACACACCCACACACACCCCCACACACACACCCACACATCCTACACACACACACCCCACACACATACCCCCCCACACACACACCCCACACCCACCCCCCCCACACACACACACACCACACACACACTCATTATTATTTTTTTTTTTGATGGGTGCCCCACACACATACCCCGACACACACACACCCCACAACCACCCCCCCACACACACCCCCACCATACCTCATAAACCCACACCTCCACCCACACCCAAACACCCCACACACCCACACACACACCATACACCCCCACACCCCCACCTACACCCACACACCCCACACACCCCCACCCACACACACCTCACTCCCCCCCACACCCACACACACACACCCCACACACACACCTCACACACACACACACCCACACCCACACCCACACACACATTCCTCACCCCCACACACACCCACACACACACACACACACACCCACACACACACACCCACACATCCTACACACACACCCCACACACATACCCCCCCCACACACACACGCCACACCCACCCCCCCACACACACACACCACTCACACACACACTCATTATTTTTTTTCCTTTTTTCGAGGGGGTGCGCGCCCCGGTACACGTATCGGTACACGTACCGGTATGCGTACCCTGGAGAAAAAAAGAAAGACAGAGTTTTTTAAAAATGTTTCATTTTTATATAAATTGGAGGTAGTTCTGAAAAGAACTGTTTTTTTATTCTTATTGTTGTTTTATATTTTTTTATTGTTTTTTTGTACCCCGCGACTTTAAAAAAAAAAAATATATATTATTTTTTTTGCCTTGGGGGTCCTTGTGGGACCCCCTGAGCAGGCCTAGGGGGTCAAGGTGTTTCTACTCTGGCCCCTTTGCGAGTTTCACACCTTTGTTTCACTGCTTTCTTGTGCCTTGGTTCGAACAAGGCACAAGATGGCTGCCAGGGACACCTAGTATGCAAGGGGAATTAGTTCCCCCTCTTCAAACATGCACGGGGGCTGCGTTGCAGAGAGGTGTAAAAAAGGGTGTGGCCTCATTACACCTCTATGCAATGCAGCCATCTGGCGCATACTGGAGGCTCCTGGTGGGCTAGTTGGCCCCCAGGGACCCCCATTATGCAAGGGGAATTAGTTCCCCCTCTGCAAACGCGCCAGGCGGCTGCGTTGCAGAGAGGTGTAACAAGGGGCGTAGCCTCATTACACCTCTGCAATGCAGCCCCCTGGCGCATACTGGAGGTTCCAGGTGGGCTAGTTGCCCCCCAGGGGCCCCCAGTATGCAGGGGGAATGAGTTCCCCCTCTTCAAACATGCACGGGGGCTGCGTTGCAGAGAGGTATAAAAAGGGCCGTGGCTTAATTACACCTCTATGCAATGCAGTCCCCTGGCGCATACTGGAGATTCCTGGTGGGCTTTCAGGTCTTATATAGTTAGGAATTAGCATTAAAAAAAACTTTGAAATTCACTGAAAAAAACATAGGTTTCATGCCTTATATAGTTAGGAATTAGCATTTAAAAAACCTTTGAAATTCACTGAAAAAAACCATAGGTTTCAGGCCTTATATAGTTAGGAATTAGCATTTAAAAAACCTTAGAAATTCACTGAAAAAACCATAGGTTTCAGGCCTTATATAGTTAGGAATTAGCATTTAAAAAACCTTTGAAATTCACTGAAACAACCATAAGTTTCAGGCCTTATATAGTTAGGAATTAGCATTTAAAAAAAACCTTGCAAATTCACTGAAAAAACCATAGGTTTCAGGTCTTATATAGTTAGGAATTAGCATTTAAAAAACCTTGCAAATTCAATGTAAAAACCATAGGTTTCAGGCCTTATATAGTTAGGAATTAGCATTTAAAAAACCTTGCAAATTCAGTGAAAAAAACATAGGTTTCAGGCCTTATATAGTTAGGAATTAGGCACAAGAAAGCAGAAAAACAAACGTGTAGAACACAAAAAGGGGGCAGGGTAGGAACACCCTGACCCCGTAGGGCTGCTCAGGTGGTCCCACTAGGATATTAATATATTTAAACGTTATCCGCTAATAGAATTAGCATTTAAAAAACCTTTGAAATTCACTGAAAAAGACATAGGTTTCAGGCCTTATATAGTTAGGAATTAGCATTTAAAAAACCTTTGAAATTCACTGAAAAAAACATAGGTTTCAGACCTTATATAGCTAGGAATTAGCATTTAAAAAAACCTTTGAAATTCACTGAAAAAACCATAGGTTTCAGGAGTTATATAGTTAGGAATTAGCTTTTACAAAACCTTTGAAATTCACTCAAAAAACTTTAAGTTTTAGTGGTGTTATAGTTAGCTGGACATTTTACTCATACAAAACCATTGAAATTGCTCCTATATAGTTAGTTGTACTAAGTATATATCGGGCACCCGCAATCCACTGCTGATGATGTCACATATTACATCATTCATGACATGGTCAGTGACATCACTGATGACATCTCAAATGACATCACTGATGACATCACTGATGACATCATCCACGTGACAATCACATACACCTTTTCATACACTATTACAATTTTTCATCACTCTTTGTAAAATACAGAGTATCATATTTTAATCCATTGTCACAGCAATACAAGTATCTAAAAATCCACTCAGTGATTCATACATGTATACACACATCTAATCCCTTACCTATGGATTCACTCATACATGCTGTCAATGAACAATAGAACACTATCAAAAATACGTATACATCTATAACGACATTAAACAACAGCACGCATCCTATTCACATATGAAGTCATCCTACTCACTTATGCAAACAATGGATCATACTTACATATTTACTTAGCAAAACACTTATACAAACACCACTTCTTCTATTCATTTAGATAGTAAGTCATACTTAGTAAATTATAAAATCATTATTACAGTCAGTCAGTCAAAAGGCTTTATTTCGATAAAAAAGTTATCATAAAAGCAACAAGTAAAACACAATAAACAGTAATTTATAAAAACAGTAAGGCACATATAGAACATTATTACAAATTTACAAACAGTTCATTAAAAAACAATTAAAAAAAAAAAAAAGGATTAAACAATTGATTTTAGCCTTTTGATACGGATAGACCAAGCCCATGATAGAAATTTTGCTAAAGCACAAGCATAGGTGGCACGGCTATCAGACTTAAGTATCCTGATTGCAGTTACATGACTCTTGGTGCCTAACTGCCGACATAGATTTTTAAGCCAAACCCTCCTTGGAATTACATACTCTGAGCATTCGAACAAAAAATGCGCCAATGACTCTGGTTTAGTTGAGCACGCTGGGCAGAGCTCTGACAGTTGAACATTTGATTTCCAACTCGAGGTAAAAGAATAAAGGGGAAGGGTTCCTGCTCTAAATTTAAAATATAGAGCCCTATCAAAAGGTTTTTCAATAATGTCAAGATACACTTCCCGTTTGGGTTGGTCTTTAAAATTAAGAAAGTCCTCAGTGAGTCTGCCTATAGTAGTACAAGTGTTTCTTTTTGTAGAGACCCAGTCCCAATAAAGTTTCTTAAGCATTAGCTTCGGGGGGGAAGTTCTATTTGTCCACGCCTCAGTTAGGCCCAGATTTACTAGCAGCAATTTCATGTCCCTTAACCATTTGATTTTGTGCCACCCAGGAAGTGACATGATTTCTGCGAGATCTTGGGCATATTTACTCAGTTCCTCCACGCGCCACAGTCACGCCCATAGCAAAAGTGGTCGAAATTTTGCAAGATCATCAATTGGACGACATCCTAGGTCCAGCATTAGCGGGACCGTAGGGGTTCCCTGCGGTAAAGACATAATCGCTCTGCAAAATTTCGTCTCAGATTTTGGTAGGGCGTCGGAAATGGATGACCCCCAGAGTTCGGCCCCATAGAGGGCAGAACTGACACCCTTGGCCGAATAGATTTCTAGGACAGTAGCTATAGGTCTTATTTTACAGGAGCGTTGTTCTTTCAAAAGAGCTCCTGTAATTCTCTTGTGAGTTAAAAGCATTTTGTCCAAGTGTGGTGTCCAATCCATTTTATGTGAGAGGCGTATTCCAAGATAGTCGAAAACTTCGACCCTTTCCAGCGGTTCAGCATTTAACATAGGAGAGCGGACTGGTTTTTTGGGAGGATTCAAGACAAGATATTTTGTCTTACTTGTGTTGATTACCAGGCCACGATTAGCACAAAAAGATTGGAAGTTGTTTAGAAGATTTTGGAGACCCATCGGGGTTTTGGATATTAGAAGCGTATCATCCGCGAAGAGGAGGGTTGGTATGCGTTCGCCAGCCAGGGATGGTTCATCTGAGGGATGTTTCCGAAGATGCTCAACCACCCCATTGATATAAAGGGAAAAGAGGGTGGGAGCCAGAACACATCCCTGGCGGACACCTCTCTCTACCGGGATACTATTAGTTTTTTCCCAGTCTGGGCCCCACCTAATCTGTGCAAAACTGTTTTCGTGCAACCTAACAAGCAACACAAGCAAGTAGTGCGGTAGCCCCATATCGGCAAGTACACTCCATAAGGACTCCCTGGGTACAAGGTCAAAGGCAGTCTTTAAATCGATGAACGCGAGACAAAGACTGCCCTTGCCTATGATCACGACTTTCCAGTAGACCATCATGAGTCTGAAGGCTTGCTCGATTGTCCCAGTTCCTGCTCTAAAACCCGCCTGGTAGTCAGTGAGGATTTTGTTTTCTTCTGCCCAACTTTGAATTCTTAGCAATAGAACTTTGCCAACTACTTTTTGGCTGGTATCCAACAGGCTAATGGGCCTATAATTTGACGGATCTTCCATGGGGCCTTTTTCATAGATAGGGACCACCTCCGCCCCTTTCCACGAGGAGGGGACAGGGGCGCCCCTACAAATGGCGACAAGTAGGGAATGAATAAATTTTCCCCACTTCGAGATGTCAGCTCTTAGGAGGTCGCCAGGGATACCGTCCGGGCCAGCAGCTTTTTGGGGAATAATAGTGCCTATTGCATATTCAACCTCCTTAATAGTAAAATCACAATCGCTAAGATGAATGTTCCAGATTGGAGGGGGCAATAATGGGCCCCCAACCCCCCCTGGGGAAAAGCTCATCAGCGATTGGTCAGCTTGGCGGGTATATAGCTTAGAGAAATGTTTAATCCACGCCTGACTAGGGATGTTACAAGTTATTAAATCACTGTCAGGCCTGTTCCGTGCTCTAATAGCATCCAAGAAGCTTTTAGAATCCTTCTTAAGGCTAGCGTCTTTAAGAATAAGCCAGTAGGCCTCTTCCCACTCCTTTTTGGCTAGGTCCAGTATTCTCTTATATTCTTTCCTGGCTAGCTGTAATTGGGGTTGAGATTTGCCTTTAACGGCATCGATTAGCCGGTACTTAGCTTTCCTGCAAGCTCCTGTGTACCAATCATGCACGCCCTTAGATTTGTTCTGAGGCCTAGTCTTCCCTGCGTTGCCCTTGACCCAAAAAGCTTCCCCTATAGTCTTGACAGCCGCTTCGAAAATAGGTGTTGCTCTATCCGCTGCCGTGGCTAAATCAATAGAATCAAAATCTGTTTGTGAAGCCACAAGAACCTCTTCTATATTAGCAAGTATGCCAGGATTACTGGTGACTTTGTCCCACTTTAAGCGCCTTCCACAAAAGGAAACAGTGACCTTATGCAAACATTTGGAGGGTGCCGAAAGTGCTACATTTGACCAGGGGTTCTTGATAGTTAGGGAGAGCGAATTATGATCGCTCTCAACGGTTGGTATGACTATCATATCGACAACCCGGCTCCAGAGCCCCAAGTCCAGCAGGATATAGTCGATCCTGGAGGTATGTCCAACCCTATTGAACGTCGGGGCGCCCAGCCGATCAGAGGGAGTGCGACCATTGGTGGCTCTTAGCCCAAACTCTAAGGTCAGTGCATTTAGCTGGACTGCACTGCGGGTCCAGCGCCTAATCGGAGGGATAGTGAGTGAAGGAATACCCCATCTACTGTCTTCTTCGCCCAAATCAGGGATACCATCTAGGGGAAGTGGCTCATAGGTGCAATTAAAATCACCTGCCACTATGGTATAGTCTGCTTCTTTACAATTCCTGAGTTGCACCTCAAGATCTGATATAACAGACGAGGCATACCCATTTTTTGTACCTCTGGCATAAACATTGTAAAGAGCTAGAGATGAAGCTCTACATGGATTGCATAGTAAAATGCCTAAGATATCTGGATTATTTATCAGTTTGGGTGTTATTCTACAGTTCAGGGAAATGCTTACCCAAATAATAAGACCCCCCGATGGACGCCCTTTCCCACTCATAGGTTTTACTGCTGGAATGAAAAAGGTGACAAACCCAACCCGGTGGAGTGGTTCTATACTCCAGGTCTCTTGGAACATGCAGATCTTATGTGCCTCAACCAGGTCACTCCACTCAGGTAGATCCAGTTTCCTATGGATACCCGCAAGGTTCCAACTAAGGATTTTTGTTTTCTCCTTGTTGGTTCCTCCTCTAATGCCAGCAACGTCGCCAAGGCTAGGGGATTCTATACATTCCCTCTCAAGGGCAGAGGATGGTGGCTTAATCAGGCTAATAGCTGCCACAGTTGGAGATTTAGGGCATAACAGGTAAGACATAGCAGGTAAGCCCTCCTCCTCACCCCTATTGGTGTCGAAGTCCATGAGGGGAACTTCATTAGAATTAAGTCAATCCACCTCTTCCAACGCACTGAATCTGTTCCAGTGGGCAAACTGGGATACAAAGGGGTCAAGAGGAGGAGGTGGACCTTGCCACGGATGCTGCCACTGGTGAATGGTATGATGTGGAGCATGTACATACCCTCTGTTTAATGGGAAACTAAATTGGGGGGGAAGTTGTCTTGGGGGCATAGGTAAAAAATAGGACATGGGAAGGGGGTATATTTGGCTAGCTGGCCCACTATTAGGTGAGTTGCAAATATAGTTCACTACCTCTGTATTCCTGAAGTTGATGGTTATGACATCCCCTGCTATAGTCTTGGTATTTCTACCTACCCAATCTCCTCTTCTAACTGCATTTATTTCACCACACATATTATTGGGCAGAGGTTTATGCAGGTCGAGCCACTGGGCGCATTTGTTTTTTAATTCGGCCAGGGTTTCTCTTCTTCCCTCCTTCAGTGGTGGTACCCCTGTGAGTACGACCACAAAGGGTGAGACTTCCGGCGGCAAGTTAATTAATTTAAAACGTGCCGGTCTAGACTTAGGCTCATCAGACTTATTAGAAGAAGTAAGTGCTGTCGGAATGGTGGCTAGAATCTTAGGCCCCTTAGCAGGTTGAGTAGGCACTTTTTTAGGACCGGACGGTGTTTGGGGCTTAGAGGTAAAGTCTGCGCCACTAAGAGATGGTAGGGGTGCAGAAGCCTTTTCCCCACTTTGTGCCAACTGATGCGTTGCTGCTTCTGGTTTATCCGATATAGTTTTGGCCCTGACGGTAACCTCTTTTGTTTGGTTACTGTTGGTAACATTTGTCGGGGGCACTACTTTGGTTTTCCCTTGAATCTGAGTGGACACGTTTCCATTTGCCTTATTAGGCCATTTAGAATTGATTAGAGATGTTAGTCTATCAATTTTGGACATTAGGGGCTTGATTTGGGTCGATATAGAGGCTTCAAGATCAGCTTTTAAGTCTGCTACCATATTTTCGACCCAACAGGGTATGCCTGATGTTGAATTTGGAGCTGGTGTCACAAGGTTATGATTACTGGTGTTAGATTTAGGTTTTTTCTTAATTTTAGGCATATTCCTTGGTTCTAGCGATACAGGAATACTTCCTTTCCCTAAATCCTCAGAACGATTTTCTATAGTGGGCTCTGGCCTTTCGGGTGTTTGGCAAGCTTCAAGGTCTGGAGTGGTCTCTAGGTCAACAAAAGATGGATCAGACTCTAACTGAGAGACAGATAAGTCTACTGAGTTTGGTACAGTAAGTGAACCGGCAGGAGGTTGGAGTAAAGGAAGAGAACGATTGATTCCAGTTTGCTGGGGAGGTGAGCTTACAGTTGACAAAGGGCCCAAGGAAGAGCGTTTGGCGTTCATAAGGTCCAATGACACTCTTCGTTCCAGTAAGGAAATACTGTGGTCGATTGTCTCGTTAACCCGGGATATAAATTGGTCAATAGGCCCAGTAATTTGGGCTACGGCCATTGCAGATTTGGTTTTACTTCTGGTTCTTCCAGGCATAACGGACATGTGTGGAGACTTGTAAAATATCTATGAAGGCAGTGCACAGAGCCAAGAGGGGTGGCCCGGTCCGGCCTCTCCCGGTCACTAACGGGCAACAACGGGCCCGCCCTTGGCCCGGGCTTCGCCCCGGGCTGCGACCCGCGCGCGTCCCGCGATGCGCGATGGCGCCTTGCTTAAGACTGCGGGAGGTGAGAGGGGGCGTGGCACTGGGAGGGGGCGCGGCCCACACGGGAAGAGGCAACAGCTGGTGGAATTAACGCTGTGCCTCGCATTCCCGGGGCCGCGCCTCTCGCCTCCTCTGCGGCCTCGCCGGTGTTGGTCTCCTTCCTCCCAGGGCACAGCGGGTTGAAGCGGTGAGAGCTACTCCTGTAGCGGACAAGTGGCAAAGCACTGGATAAACTGTAGGACCTCTAGACGAGCGGCATTATTACAAGTATACAGTTATCCATACAGTCACTCACACAATCATTGTGTCTTATGTATACTTATTTATATACAACAACTGACACATACACTGGCTTTTATTTTTTTAGTTTGTTGGACCTGTACCTTTGAGAAATATATTTGCTCATCACCACACCCATAAAGAGATTCCCTCACCCAAACTGTTAGAACATGTAGTTTTAACTTCATATATCTACTGAATAAACTATTCACACTTCTTTGGACAGTCACACACCCTCCACCGAACCACACACACTTTCACACTCCCATACAAATAGTCAGTTAACTAATCAATAACTAATATAGACTTTCACATAGCTAGTAACCAACTGTAGAATCAGTTTACACAACAACTGACAAAGTGATACAGATATTCACACAGTTTAGTCACTATCCACTATATTTAGTGAGACATTATAAGTTGGTCAAGTAAACAGTCAATTACACTGCTACTAAATCCTCCATCCAAATATTTATTTATATATCCACTCATTCTTCAATGCAAATTGCTATATATATATAATGCATATTTAAATAACAAAGCAAACCACATTCACTGGATGATGTCATCAGTGATGCCATCAGTGATGTCATTTGAGATGTCATCAGTGATGTCACTGATCATGTCATGAATGATGTAATATGTGACATCATCAGCAGTGGATTGCGGGTGCGCGATATATACTTAGTACAACTAACTATATAGGAGCAATTTCAATGGTTTTGTATGAGTAAAATGTCCAGCTAACTATAACACCACTAAAACTTATAGTTTTTTGAGTGAATTTCAAAGGTTTTTTTAAATGCTAATTCCTAACTATATAAGGCCTGAAACCTATGGTTTTTTCAGTGAATTTCAAAGGTTTTTTTAAATGCTAATTCCTAACTATATAAGGTCTGAAACCTATGTTTTTTTCAGTGAATTTCAAAGGTTTTTTAAATGCTAATTCCTAACTATATAAGGCCTGAAACCTATGGTTTTTTCAGTGAATATATATATATATCTATATATATATATGTATATATATATATAAATATATATATATATATATATATATATAGATATATATATATATACTCCAAAACAAAGTTTGCCTGCTGTAGAAAAAGCTGCATCACAGGTAAGTTGTAGCCAACACTTTAATAGGGGGCTGCTGCGAGGACTGAAAACAAAACTTCACAAAATTGATATCCAGCCTGACGCGTTTCATGTTAATTTACAAAAAACAGTGGTCCCTACATGTGGACAAGATAACATACAAAAATCATTAATCATACACCTGATAAGTAGTATGTCTTTTGTCCAGCCGGACAAGAAAATTTATTTTAAATCTTCTGGTTGATAAAGTGAATTTTAAGAACCAATAAAGATAACAAGTGGGCACAGCCGTGACCCACAACAATCAAGACAAAACAACAAAGAAATGGCCAAAAGGGCAAAGCGAAAATCTGTCTGTATACTTGTGGTCAGTGCTACAGACTCAATCTCTTAAACATAACCATACCATTGCATCAAATAATATAGCATTATCATATTGCATATGGGGTTTTTTAGTCGACGACGTTTCGAAGCCTTTTTACATTTGTGACATCATCATCAGGACAAGAATTATCAACATTATTGTTTTGTACAACAGTTATTAACACAATTCCTATTATCGCATTAATGTTGGTTTCCTCGTAGGTTCAGGAATACTGATGAGTAAACGCTGATAGATGTGTTTTCTTTCACATCAAGTCCAGGGCTTCCATCAGGTTTGTATGGATTTGCCAGGAAAGGAGCGTGATGGCTCAATTTGTGATGGTCGGAGCGCTATGGCGAATACGGCAGTCCGATGGGATTGATCTTGGCGTTTCATGTTAAGTCACTTCATCAGAGGCTTGAGCTTGAGGATCCTGACACGCTATTTTTGGCACTCTTTAAACGTTATTGACACCGCCCATGTGGGCGCGGCCACACCAGTTGCAGTGCCTTTTCCTTCTACTGTGAGCTAACGTGTTCAGACCTCAAATTATTGCAAATGTTACCCCAGTGGGTTGTGTTGTTCGTCTCAGGCCCCCGCACCACTCTTATTCCTCCCAAATTAAGGCTCCTGTTATCCAAATACCGGCGTCGCAGGGCATCGATGTGGAAATGCTTTGCAGTATCTGGGCTCTTTCCGTTGCTCAGGCGGGGCCGCTTGCAATTCCAAACCAAAGTTTGCCTGCTGTAGAAAAAGCCGCATCACAGGTAAGTTGTAGCCAACACTTTAATAGGGGGCTGCTTTTATTTGATTTGATTTGATGTGGATTTGTAGAGCGCAAATTGCTGCCCTGAGGCGTCCAAGCGCTAGCAATAACCAAAACCTACCAGAGAGACAGATGGGGAAGGGAGAAGGTCTAAAACAGTGAGTTAAAAAGGAAGGTTTTAAGCTGTTTGCGAAACGCAGTGAGATTGGAATTGGCCCTGAGGTGCTGTGGAAGGGCATTCCAAGTTCTGGAGGCGTTATGGGCAAAGGACCTACCGCCGGATCTGGATTTTTTTATTCTGGGAGTCACTGCTAAAAAGGTCTGGCTGGAGCGAAGACTTCTGTTGGGGATGTAATGAGTGACTAGGTCGCGAGTAATACTCGGACCAGTGTCCCAGAAGGCTTGATGGGCAATACACATTTCCTTAAGTAGAATTCTTTGGCGGACCGGTAGCCCGTGGAGGCTAACCAGTCCGGCCCTCACTGATTGTCTGCGAGGGATCTCCAGCAGTAGACGGGCTGCGCAGTTCTGCACTATTTGCAGCCTGCGCAGAGTGTACTCTGGGGCGCCGAGATAGAGCACATTATTAAAATCAAGGCGAGATTGTATAAGCCCTTGAGAGCCCTGCTGAGAGGACTGAAAACAAAACTTCACCAAATTGATATCCAGCCTGACGCGTTTCGTGTTAAGTCACTTCATCAGAGGCTTGAGCTTGAGGATCCTGACACGCTGTTTTTGGCACTCTTTAAACGTTGTTGATACCGCCCATGTGGGCGCGGCCACACCCCTAGACTGCTGGTTGTTGCAATGCCTTTTCTTTCTACTGTGAGCTAGCGTGTTCAGACCTCAAATTATTGCAAATGTTACCCCAGTGGGTTGTGTTGTTCGTCTCAGGCCCCCGCACCACTCTTATTCCTCCCAAATTAAGGCTCCTGTTATCCAAATACTGGCGTCGTAGGGCGTCGATGTGGAAATGCTTTGCAGCATCCGGGCTCTTTCCGCGGCTCAGGCGTGGCCGCTTGCAATTCCCCAAAAAGTTTGCCTGCTGTAGAAAAAGCTGCATCACAGGTAAGTTGTAGCCAACACTTTAATAGGGGGCTGCTGCGAGGACTGAAAACAAAACTTCACCAAATTTATATTCAGCCTGACGCGTTTCTTGTTAAGTCACTTCAACAGAGGCTTGAGCTTGAGGATCCTGACACGCTGCTTTGGCACTCTTTAAACGTTGTTGACACCGCACATGTGGGCGTGGCCACACCCGTGGCCTGCTGGTTGTTGCAGTGCCTTTTCTTTCTACTGTGAGCTTGCGTGTTCAGACCTCAAATTATTGCAAATGTTACCCCAGTGGGTTGTGTTGTTCGTCTCAGGCCCCGCACCACTCTTATTCCTCCCAAATTAAGGCTCCTGTAATCCAAATACCGGCGTCGTAGGGCGTCCATGTGGAAATGCTTTGCAGCATCCGGGCTCTTTCCGCGGCTCAGGTGGGCCCGCTTGCAATTCCAAAACAAAGTTTGCCTGCTGTAGAAAAAGCGGCATCACTATAAGGTTCGTTCAATCCTTTATTTTCAATTTTCAACCATGGGCATTGACGCGTTTCGGGGGTTTACTTTCCTTTATCAAAATGCCCCCCTGGTTGGTAGGTCGCCACTGTTGCTAACAATCCCGTTTTGAAAGACAGTGTGTCCTTCCCACCGCCTGAAGTAGTGTGGGCTGCCTTGAAAACACGGTCTGGAGTCGCCTCTGTTCTCACAAGTGAACCACATTTCCCAGCATGCAACATCCTTCTCATGCTGGCGGTGACCCCATCCATCGGTGCATTTTGTCAGGTAGGTGACCGATAGGCTGTGTAGATAGGCAGGGAATGTAGCAATTGTTCTGGGCATTTTCAAAGTCAATCACGGTCCTCTCCCCCTGCCATGCACTTCCATCCGTCGTGGGGCAGAGAACACCGTTAAAGTAAAGGTGTGGTCCCATTAAAGTATGGACTGCGCATCCGCAGCTGCATCCAGTTCAGATTTCGTGCGGGGCAGTCAGAGGGTCTTCCATGTAGAGACCCCCTTAACACTTGCGGGGGGTGCCAGCCCAGCGCGCAGCCACACTGAAAATCGCGTAGCTGAACACGCCATAAGTTCCCAAGAAAGTCTGCCAAAAAGAAGACTTGAGGCGGCACTCGAGGTTCGTTCAATCCTTTATTTTCAATTTTCAACCATGGGCATTGACGCGTTTCTGGGGTTTACTTTCCTTTATCAAAATGCCCCCCTGGTTGGTAGGTCGCCACTGTTGCTAACAATCCCGTTTTGAAAGAGAGTGTGTCCTTCCCACCGCCTGAAGTAGTGTGTGCTGCCTTGAAAACACGGTCTGGAGTCGCCTCTGTTCTCACAAGTGAACCACATTTCCCAGCATGCAACATCCTTCTCATGCTGGCGGTGACCCCATCCATCGGTGCATTTTGTCAGGTAGGTGACCGATAGGCTGTGTAGATAGGCAGGGAATGTAGCAATTGTTCTGGGCATTTTCAAAGTCAATCACGGTCCTCTCCCCCTGCCATGCACTTCCATCCGTCGTGGGGCAGAGAACACCGTTAAAGTAAAGGTGTGGTCCCATTAAAGTATGGACTGCGCATCCGCAGCTGCATCCAGTTCAGATTTCGTGCGGGGCAGTCAGAGGGTCTTCCATGTAGCGACCACCTTAACACTTGCGGGGGGTGCCAGCCCAGCGCGCAGCCACACTGAAAATCGCGTAGCTTAACACGCCATAAGTTCCCAAGTAAGTCTGCCAAAAAGAAGACTTGAGTGGGCACTCGAGGTTCGTTCAATCCTTTATTTTCAATTTTCAACCATGGGCATTGACGCGTTTCGGGGGTTTACTTTCCTTTATCAAAATGCCCCCCTGGTTGGTAGGTCGCCACTGTTGCTAACAATCCCGTTTTGAAAGAGAGTGTGTCCTTCCCACCGCCTGAAGTAGTGTGGGCTGCCTTGAAAACACGGTCTGGAGTCGCCTCTGTTCTCACAAGTGAACCACATTTCCCAGCATGCAACATCCTTCTCATGCTGGCGGTGACCCCATCCATCGGTGCATTTTGTCAGGTAGGGGACCGATAGGCTGTGTAGATAGGCAGGGAATGTAGCAATTGTTCTGGGCATTTTCAAAGTCAATCACGGTCCTCTCCCCCTGCCATGCACTTCCATCCGTCGTGGGGCAGAGAACACCGTTAAAGTAAAGGTGTGGTCCCATTAAAGTATGGACTGCGCATCCGCAGCTGCATCCAGTTCAGATTTCGTGCGGGGCAGTCAGAGGGTCTTCCATGTAGCGACCCCCTTAACACTTGCGGGGGGTGCCAGCCCAGCGCGCAGCCACACTGAAAATCGCGTAGCTGAACACGCCATAAGTTCCCAAGAAAGTCTGACAAAAAGAAGACTTGAGGCGGCACTCGAGGTTCGTTCAATCCTTTATTTTCAATTTTCAACCATGGGCATTGACGCGTTTCGGGGGTTTACTTTCCTTTATCAAAATGCCCCCCTGGTTGGTAGGTCGCCACTGTTGCTAACAATCCCGTTTTGAAAGAGAGTGTGTCCTTCCCACCGCCTGAAGTAGTGTGTGCTGCCTTGAAAACACGGTCTGGAGTCGCCTCTGTTCTCACAAGTGAACCACATTTCCCAGCATGCAACATCCTTCTCATGCTGGCGGTGACCCCATCCATCGGTGCATTTTGTCAGGTAGGTGACCGATAGGCTGTGTAGATAGGCAGGGAATGTAGCAATTGTTCTGGGCATTTTCAAAGTCAATCACGGTCCTCTCCCCCTGCCATGCACTTCCATCCGTCGTGGGGCAGAGAACACCGTTAAAGTAAAGGTGTGGTCCCATTAAAGTATGGACTGCGCATCCGCAGCTGCATCCAGTTCAGATTTCGTGCGGGGCAGTCAGAGGGTCTTCCATGTAGCGACCCCCTTAACACTTGCAGGGGGTGCCTGCCCAGCGCGCAGCCACACTGAAAATCGCGTAGCTGAACACGCCATTAGTTCCCAAGAAAGTCTGCCAAAAAGAAGACTTGAGGCGGCACTCGAGGTTCGTTCAATCCTTTATTTTCAATTTTCAACCATGGGCATTGACGCGTTTTGGGGGTTTACTTTCCTTTATCAAAATGCCCCCCTGGTTGGTAGGTCGCCACTGTTGCTAACAATCCCGTTTTGAAAGAGAGTGTGTCCTTCCCACCGCCTGAAGTAGTGTGTGCTGCCTTGAAAACACGGTCTGGAGTCGCCTCTGTTCTCACAAGTGAACCACATTTCCCAGCATGCAACATCCTTCTCATGCTGGCGGTGACCCCATCCATCGGTGCATTTTGTCAGGTAGGTGACCGATAGGCTGTGTAGATAGGCAGGGAATGTAGCAATTGTTCTGGGCATTTTCAAAGTCAATCACGGTCCTCTCCCCCTGCCATGCACTTCCATCCGTCGTGGGGCAGAGAACACCGTTAAAGTAAAGGTGTGGTCCCATTAAAGTATGGACTGCGCATCCGCAGCTGCATCCAGTTCAGATTTCGTGCGGGGCAGTCAGAGGGTCTTCCATGTAGCGACCCCCTTAACACTTGCGGGGGGTGCCAGCCCAGCGCGCAGCCACACTGAAAATCGCGTAGCTGAACACGCCATAAGTTCCCAAGAAAGTCTGCCAAAAAGAAGACTTGAGGCGGCACTCGAGGTTCGTTCAATCCTTTATTTTCAATTTTCAACCATGGGCATTGACGCGTTTCGGGGGTTTACTTTCCTTTATCAAAATGCCCCCCTGGTTGGTAGGTCGCCACTGTTGCTAACAATCCCGTTTTGAAAGAGAGTGTGTCCTTCCCACCGCCTGAAGTAGTGTGGGCTGCCTTGAAAACACAGTCTGGAGTCGCCTCTGTTCTCACAAGTGAACCACATTTCCCAGCATGCAACATCCTTCTCATGCTGGCGGTGACCCCATCCATCGGTGCATTTTGTCAGGTAGGTGACCGATAGGCTGTGTAGATAGGCAGGGAATATATATATATAGATTCGCCACCAACAGTTTCCTTCCAAAAACAAATGACGACTAGCGGACCCAAGGTTCCTGGTGCTAATCAAAGTGCTTTTATTGTGCCCAGGATATCCGATATATATATATACTTGTGAGTGACTGTCTGTATCCATGTGTGGATGGGTGCCTGAGTGTGTGTATATGTGTGTGACGATGTGTGAGTGACTGTAATATGCATATAATATGTGAGTGATTATGTGACTGTATCCATGTGTGGGTGGGTGTTTAACTGGTGTATAGGTATATGTATATGAGTGGGTGTGTGAGGGACTGCATGGGTGAATGAGTGGATGTGTAAGTGGGTGTATGGGTAAGTGAGTGGGTGTATTGATGAGTGAGTGTCTGTGTGAGTGGCTGTATGGGTGAGTGAGTGGATGTATGAGTGGTTGTGTGGGTGTGTGTATGAGTATGTAAGTCATTGTGTGGGTGTGTGAGTGGTTGTGTAGGTGAGTGAGCAGGTATGTGAGTGGCTGTATGGTGAATAAGTGAATGTGTGGGTGGTTGTATGCTTCAGTAAGTGGGTGTGTGAGTAACTCTATGGAGGAATGAATGGCTGTGTGTGTGTGTATGGCTGAGTGAGTGGGTAAGTGAGTGGCTATATGAATGTGTGAATGGGTATATGAGTGGTTGTATGGGTGTAGAAGTAGTTGTATGAGTGTGTGAGTGAGTGTGTGAGTCATTCTGTGGATGATGCCATCTGTGATGTCATTTGAGATGTCATCAGTGATGTCACTGACCATGTCAAGAGTGATGCACTATTTGAGGTCATAAGCTGTGCATTGTGGGGACATAAGTTATGGATAGCTGAGGTAACTATAACTGCTGAATTTCTATGGTTTTGTGCGTGTAAAATCTGAGCCTAACTATAACGTCCCTGTAACCTTTGGTTTTCTGAGTAAATATATATATATATATATATATATATATATATATATATATATATATATATATATTACCTACTGGCGGTCGCCAGTAGGTATATATAGTTAGGATTTTTTCTCTATGGGTTTTTTGAAAATTCTATGTCTAATAACTTTGGCGTTTGTGGACGGAATTGGCTGAAATTTTCAGGAAAATGGCACATTTTGTTTCTGAGCAGCCCCTGAAAATTTTGGGGGGGTTCGTCAAGGGGGGGGCCGAGAAAAAAGGGGGGTCCCAAAACGCGTTTTTCCCATGTTAATTTCCATAGGGCGGTTGGCCTCACTTTTAGCCCGAACGGCTGAATGGATTTGCACGAAACTTGGCAAAATTGTAGGGACTGGTAGCCCGATGTGCCTTTTGTAGGTCTCAATATATGTGCTCCAGTGGATTTTGAGAAATTAACGTTTAAAAAAAGATATATATCTGTAACAGCGGACTGGGCAGCGGCCCAGGACGCGTACTTTTCGCGCAACGGAGCTTTGTGAAGCGAAGCTGATTGGTTCTCCGGCGTCTGTCAACATTCCAAACAGTCCGTAGCGGCCGCCATCTTGTCTCTCGGTAGGATCGAGAGACAAGAGGAGGTCAAAACAAAGGGGGAAATAACTATAAGGGGGCATAGTAGATCCTCGCTGACCCCCTAGGTTTGATGTGGAGGTTTTAAAAGGGCCCCGCGGGGCAAAAAAAAAAAATAATAATAATAATCGAACGGCTGAATGGATTTGCACGAAACTTGGCAAAATATTAGGGACTGGTAGCCCGATGTGCCTTTGCTAGGTCTCAATATATGTGCTCCAGTGGATTTTGAGAAATTAACGTTCAAAAAAAGATATATATCTGTAACAGCGCTCCGCTTCGCGTAACGGAGGTTTGCGAAGCTGATTGGTCATTCTGTCACTGGGCTATAGTTGGGCTACATCTGGCTGATATTTGGGCTACATTTGTTTTTTTGTGTGTCTGGCGGCCATCTTTGGGCTACATTGGGCTACATTGGGTTACATTTGGGCTCCAACATATATATAGGCCAATGTTGCCCAATATATATTTTTCAAAGTTAATTTTCGTAAAAACCACTGGAGCATATATCTTGAGACATAGCAAAGGCACATCGGGCTACCAGTCCCTACAATTTTGCCAAGTTTCGTGGAAATCCATTCAGCCGTTCGAGCTAAAAGTGAGTCCAACCGCCCTATGGAAATGAAGGAAATGAATGGGTAATTTGTAATTAGCAAATAGCTAATCGCAAACTAGGAATGGTAAAGAATCGCTATTTATTCCTTAAAGTTCGCTATTTAGGAAATGCAAAAAACTTTGATGATACATATGGCGGTTCATCTCTAACAAGATAAGAAGCATAGGGATACATTTATGATGACTGGCGCATCACCAGGGATGTGTTAGTCATTCTGTGCCGCTGTTCCGTCACCTATGGTGTGCTGCATTTACAATGCGGCGCATCATGGGGCAAAAACAGCACAGATGCGTGATGTATCTGTGCCGTAAAGGTGGCGCATTGCTGGAGTTGTATCGCAAGTGTGATGAAGTTCCAGCATGGGTCGGGGGTGCCCCTGTCGCAGGGTTTCTGTTCTCACACAGAACTGTGGACAGAGGATTGGAACCTTGGCGAATTAGGGTGTCCCAAAACTCACGTTAGTAATCAAAAACTCCTTAGCAAGCTAGGTACAGTGTCACATTGGATATAACAAACTCTCAATGTTTAGACAATCCAGAATATGAACTTATAGTACCTCAGGATACGTGGAACTCATGAACAGTCGGTCGTTATATATTTCTTAGAAACCAGAACATGGAGTTAAGAAGAACACATGTGTATTTGAAATGTTTATTTACTAATGCCGTCTTCACAGGCGTAGTATCTTAGATAATACAAGTACACATATTATCAGTAGCAAAATTACCAGCATAGTTACTAGTACATAAAAAGCGAATGGTGATAGTATGTTAACATGCTGTAAATGAATAAGAGTTAGCAACACTTATAAGCAGCCGCGGGCCGTGGAGGGAGTTACGGTGGGACAGGGAGGCGGGGAGGGGGAGGGGCAAGGTAGAGAGGGCTCCACCCTGCTTCTCCCCCTCCCCGCCTCCCTGCCTCACCGTAACTCCCTCCACGGCCCGCGGCTGCTTATATCTCACCCTCCCTAATACACATATTATAATATTTGCTAAGAAGGTCTCTTTGTGTTGGTTTAGGGCGTGCCCATACTTTAGTGTCTTAGATTTGAAGGAATCACATCAGCATACACCAGCTCTCTCTTCATGTGAGCCGCATCAACTGTTGTGTATGTGTGTTCGGCAAAGCAATATAAAACCCGCCTCATGCCCAGAATTGGCAGAAGTTGCACTTATGTTATGAGTATGAAGTCGTGGAGATCAGACCTCATAACAATTCTGTATTGTGTTGTTCTTGAAACTTTAGCACTCGCTGTACAGATATAGTTTAACAAGCAAAGCAGATAGTAGAGCAATAACATATTATTCTCATGTAAACCACGATGAACTACTAGGTGGAAAGCTAAAGCAACAACTAAGTGTCGTGTGCAGAAGTTGCAAAAAAGGAAAAATGGCGTTTAAACCGGTAATGAGCCCATGCTAACTTAACATGGTGTAAAGATATCCAGGACCTAGATGACACCTCCCCATGATCCGGAAACGAACTGAATAAGATAATAGAAGTGCCATCTCATGAGAGCAGATTGCAAGTTTATATGTGGACGGTCCGCAAGGTAAAGCATTAAAAACTAGGAAAATTTAATGCTAAAGAAAAATAAAACAGCCAAGTACTTTATCGAGTCTTAAGCCAATAGGCAAGGTAAATAATAAAAACTTGACAAATAAGTCAATGAATTGTCAATGAAATGCTAGTACTCAGCATATCAAACATGAAAAAGGTCTATGACATAACTGTGTATGCAAAATAAGCTGCAACAGCCTCCAATAGGAAGTCACCGTCTTCATCCGAAAACAGTTCAGCCATCCAATTTAAAAGCGGAAAAGAACATACGTGCTCTCCCAGCACCGGATCCTCTATCACCATCAGAGGACAGCTCGGTGGGTTTTCAAGAAAGCTCTGTTCCAAGAAAGACTGTGCTGCCGCCAGTAAATTCCAGGGACCAAGTAGTCCATGCATCAATGCCACAGCCATAATCCTTTCGCCAGGACAAACCAACTCGTGAGTAATGATAGGAGTCATCAGCTGATTAAAGTCGACGTCAGGAGAAACCGGTCCGCAGAGACACAAATCAATGGCCCAATCGAAATCACAGGTCAGGCAGTGAAATACAGGCTGGACACAGGTGAAGTAGGAGAATCGAAAAGATAATCCATATGCCGTGCTTAATATCGCCAACGGCATTGTGCCATAATATTCTAGCATGCGATTGCGGAACAGTGTCAGCAGCTGCAGGGTGGGAGGTTGCATAGGAGGGACATCCATATTTAAAAATGTAAAAAAGCACAAGAGCGTCCGCTGGTAATGCAAGTAAAAATGCCAATCCACGAACCAGAGTGGAGAAAATAGAATGAAAGGAAGCAGGGATGAGTCCAAAGATTTTCTCAAATGAAGTCACGAGACCACTGGTAACAACTTTAAAAAAGTGCGCCAGGGACTTTGCGGAGGATGCGTTAAAGATAGTCGGAATCATCTTGCTGAATTTGAAAGGCAAATCTGAATTGAAGTGTGTGCACCTCTGTACGGGTGTTCGCTATGTGAAGCACGAAAGTTTCACGGGCCGAACTCAAGGCCACCTCTCTCTGAGACAAAAGAGCTCTTATTCTTGCCATGCCGTTGAAATCTGTCCCAAGGTTGGTATTTGTGGCCAGATTGAAAACTCCCTATGTTCATGTGTGGGAGGAAATAGAACATTTCTGCAGCAAATAACCCGTTCACTTACTGTTACGATAAAAGGAATACTTTTAATTAACTCAGAACAATCTTCATTATTGAGCATCAAATAACTACCATTTTCCAACAACTTGAACGTGGGGATGATAGCAGGAACTGGCGTGCCTTGCAACACGCAAGCCATATTTGGTCGGTGTTTGGTGCATGAACCGTGTAACTGTATGTGCCTACACATTAGTGAATGATCTGGCGTCTCAGTGCATTCCTCTCCATTCAGATAAACTTCTTGATCATCTTTGAAACATCTGTATGTGTATGGAAGCGACCAGACCTCATGAAGAAAAGCACTACCTAAAGGTTCATAACGACCTATTGGTATATATTTCATACAATTTGAAAACTTATATAAAGCAAAAGGCAGCGTTATTAAACCGTGGATAAGGCACGTTGCCAAAAAACCCGCAATCCTCTGCTGATGATGTCACTGAGCATGTCATGAATGATGTAATATGTGACATCATCAGCAGTGGATTACGGGTAATAGTATCTCTAGTTTACTCCCCTATAGCTGTCTTTCTTTTAACATAAGTGTCTGTTTCCTTCCCTTATACTTACTGTTTTTGGTTCGCTTTCGGTTCGCGTACCGGCGAGCGAACTGGGAAGCGAACTAAGAGAAATAGAGGTTGGCACAGTTCCAAATATTGTACCAATTTTTTAATAACGGGGAGGTAGTTCTGAAAAGAACTTTTTTTTTTATTGTTTTTGTTGTTTTATATTTTTTTTATTATTTTTCGGAATATTTTTTTACTGTTTTTGAATTTTTCTGAACAGTTTTATATTCTTTTGGGTTTTTCTTGGAGGGGGCAATGAAAACGATTCATTGTAAAGGGCTCAACAGGAGCAACAAAACAAAAAAAGAAGTATTTATTATTTTGGGCGTTTCGGACAAACTTGCATATGATAGTCAATAGCTCTGTTGATCAGAGTGATGCTTCTTTCCCCGTAGCAAATGAATCCATCGCAAAATACGCAGATGTGTTTTACTTCACCAAATCTCATCTGTATATTTGGCACCATCTCCCTGCCCTCTGGTCCCGTTACTTCCGGTACAACAGATCTTCTGGCCATAATAGGGAGATTATCTAGGTCGTTCCGAAACTGTGCAGCACTGTAGTTGTTAGGATGCCACCTAGTCATATGGCGATGCATTGTGTAGTTTCCGAAACTGTATTTTTTCTCGGTTCCTCTGGACAGTCTATCTTGACATATAAGGCAAGTTACGTATCTTGCATTTACTTTTTTCTGACCTTTGGGAATTTTAAAAAATTGCCAAATGAAGTTTTCTTTCCGGTGAGACGTCCTGGGCTGCTCAGGCAAAAACTGCCTCTCTTCGTGCTCGTCGTCCTGTTCCTCTTCTTCGTCTTCTTGTTGAATTATAACTTGAGCAGGTGGTCCACTCTTCCTTGGATGTGGTGGAGGTGGTGGGGAAGCACCAGCTGAAGCTACTAAAGAAGCCATTGCTCAGTGATCACAAAGGGTCTTTCTCTCACAATGATGAAAGTCAGAGTGAGGAAAGAAGGAGGGATTTTCATCATTTGGGAAAAACAAGAGTTCTCAACCAATCAAAAGTGTTCATTTTAGATTATATGACCTAGTCTTACATCATTAGGAAACCAAAAGTGAAATGAACCAATGAAAAGTGTTATTACCAAGTCACATGACTTGCTGTGTTTACGTTAAGCGCTTTGCAGGGCCTCCAAGTTTGCTTCCAGAAACCTGCGCTTTGCGACTCGCTTCGCGTACCAGTTCGCTAACGTAGCACGTCATATGACGTATCACGCGAGAACGTGAAACGTCATGCGGACGGGAGGCGTCACGATGTTGTTTTCTAACGCGGCACTTGCGGTAAAGAAACGTTTACCGGCTCGCGGTCTATTTCGCGGCATCAAGGTCAGCTAACGGGAAGCTTCCCGATTCGCGAAGCGGGAACGAAGAAAAAAAAATATTTAAAAAAAAATTATTCATAAACATATAAAATATATTTTTGGATTTAAAGAAGAATACATTTTACAGCTACAGATATTAGCTGTTAAAAAACCAATGAAATTCACAGAAAAAACCATAGGTTATAGACCATATATAGTTAGGAATTAGCATTTACAAAACCTTGAAAATTCACTGAAAAAACCATAGGTTATAGACCATATATAGTTAGGAATTAGCATTTAGAAAACCTTATTTTACTCACACAAAACCATTGAAATTCCATATATAGTTAGTTGCACTAACTATATATCGCGCACCCGCAATCCACTGCTGATCATGTCACATATTACATCATTCATGACATGGTCAGTGACATCACTGATGACATCACTGATGACATCTCAAATGACATCACTGATGACATCACTGATGACATCTCATTTGATATCATTCTTGTGCTAATACGATAAACCTCTTCAGACTCTGATATAACCTTAGATACACTCAGTGTATACAGACACTCACACACTGCCACTCATCCATGGAGTTACTCACACACCCAGTCAGTCATGCAAAGAAACAATCTCACCTCCATTTCTTGAACTATACAGTTAAACACACCTTACTTATTAAAACATATACTAACACATATTTACTCTCTTATACAATCCCTGATACAAGTTCACAATGATCGATACAACCACTCACTCATTCAGTGGCTCTCATGCACAGTTATTTATATATGCCAACTCTCAAATGTACTGTGTTTTACATATGTACTTACTATGACATGTAGCATTGAGATATCCATTCACTCATCAATACACTCATGCACACAGTCAACTGCCTATGTAGCTGTTTCCACATGCACTCTTGAACTCATACACCTAGTGAATAAACTGCTCACACATCTATGCATAGAGTCACACACCTTCCAGCCACCCCCACACAAACTCAATCTCCCATAGAAATACTTGGGCAACCAATTAATAACACATATAGCCTCTCGTATAGCTAATGATCAACACATGCAGCAGTTTACAGAACAACAGACATAATGATGCACAAATTAAGACAGTTTAGTCACTAACCCATGCATTCAGTGAGACACATTTAATCACTCACTCATACAGTCAGTCACGCACCTACTAAATCCTTCATCCAGACACTTATACATCCACTCATTCTTCAATATGTAAGACATATTTTAACTTTACAGAAACATACAGTCACTGGATGTAGTCATCAGTGATGTCATCAGTGATGTCATTTGAGATGTCATCAGTGATGTCATCAGTGATGTCACTGACCATGTCATGAATGATGTAATATGTGACATGATCAGCAGTGGATTGCGGGTGCGCGATATATAGTTAGTGCAACTAACTATATATGGAATTTCAATGGTTTTGTGTGAGTAAAATAAGGTTTTCTAAATGCTAATTCCTAACTATATATGGTCTATAACCTATGGTTTTTCCAGTGAATATATATATATATATACACACTCACACACACACCTATGGGCAATTATGGTTAGGACCACGTTTCCATAGGGCAAAGCATTTTTTTGTTTGCTTATAGCTTTTGCGATTCACAAAACCTTACAAAACAAATTCTCATCCACCTCAGCTCCTTCTTGGAAAGTTTTGAGGTTATCCGTGAAGAGGGGGCAAAGGAAAAGGGGGGCGGGGGGTCCACAAATGTTTCCCTTTCATTTTTCCATAGAAAATGTAGACACAGCAATAGCCCAAATATCTGAACGGATTTACTCCAATTTTAGCAGAAACCTAGATCTGGGTCCAGAAAGTGTGCTTTTTGTGATTTGGTGTAAGTTTGTTCAGTAGTTTTTGAGAAATTAAGCCTTAAAATTTATAGATATTTCATGCACAGAGGATTTGCAGGGTCACCAGATCTTAGGGGGGGGGGGGCAAATAGTTTAAAAAAAACATTTTTACAGCAAATTTGCAATGGATCCACAAATCAACAGTAAATAAAAAACTAAAAAACAAACAGGGTCTCCCACACAATAAATAAGCAGCCCCCAGGGTGGGCCAGAGCCATAGGGGTGGCACATATTAATAAATAAGGGGGATATGCATCACAGAAAATCATGCTAAATGCTGTGTTCCACTTTTCACACAATCACTCATAATTATGAGTAATTTTGTGGCAATTACAAGTAATTAAGCTAGAGACAATTATGCCAGTATTGCCACCCCTTGTTCTGATGCCAGATTCCTTCTTGCTAGTAGGCTGGTAACACAAAAAAGGTGGCTGGTAGTGGAGCAGCTTCAAGGATCTGTGACACAATATCACTGGGATGTATACATTTGCTGCTGTGGAAGGTTCCAGTGATTTTTTAGAACCATCTGCTAATTCTGTCCCCTCTCATTCCACCAATCCCAGATAAGAAGCTAGTAAACACATTTCTAGCCAGTAGTTGCTCCTCCCAAGCTTCTGAAAAGCAGGCCTAAGCCTATGCTCTTCTCTCTGGAAGACCTTTTCACACTATATAAAGGTGATAATTAATCCCGCCAAAGTTGAATGAGAGCCCACCAGTGAGTTAACTAAAGCCTAGGGCCTGGTGCGATAATCATTTTTGGCACACCCACACCCCATGACAGTCTCTTCTGATTCTCTCACTACTACCAGGCATAAGTGCCTCTCATCTCTCCAAACATAAGTTATTGCTAAACATAGTACCCCACCTTGAGGTCGGCGCCCCCGCCACAAGTCAGCGCCCAGTGCGGCCGCACCAGTTCCACTGCTCTAAAGCCGGCCCTGGGCCCAGGCATCTCGGACAGAAATAAACCAGTGTTTATGAACTAATCCTTGAAATATACAAAAAGAATCTAGGTTACTAATAAAATAAACGTTTGCTAAATATTCCAACTGAGTGCCGATTATCTCTGTTGCATTTTCCAAGCCTGATTATATGAACTACAAAAATGATTTACTTATAAGCAGACTTTTGTGAGAGAAAGCTTCTTTAGCCTATGACATGTAAAGGGTTTTTGTGTCAGGTAACTTCAAGAAAATAAAAAATATAACATTGGGCACATTATGAACTCTGGGCTTGTAGGCTCCCAAAACTACTCATTGACTTCGACTCAGCTATCATGAAATATTAGTTGTTAAAAATATTAAGAGTTTCATGTGACTTCATCCTACTTTGGCATTTGCTCACACCAGTTCTGGGCTGCAGTGGTAAGCCTGAAAGGAATACTTGTTATGGTTATAAATGTGGGTGGTGTAAAGGAGCAGTGTTAACCATGTGGGTCAATGGCGCACTTCTTGCCCCAAGATACTCTGGCCTTTCTTAAAAGTTAAGTGTACAACTTGGGGTCAGCCAATTTTGAACCATGTTTAACAGTGAGAGCACATGCACTGGGAAGCTGGATTGCAGTCTCCCTGTGCTCACTTAATATGCCAGAAAGGAAAATCCAAACAGGAAGACCATGTGCAAAGTCAAACTCCTTACAAATATCATAGTAGAAGCCAGAGGTAAATCTCGAAGGGAACCAAGTAGATGCCCTTGATGAACTCTAATGTGCAAAGAGAGGGAAAGGGGAGTAAGGATGGGACAGGAAACAACGGCTGCATTAAGAGTGATAAAGGATATCCATGTGAAGGCACTACTCAATATTCCATATGAGGAAAAGAGGGCAACACGATCTTTAATATATAGGGCAGCTGAAAGATAAAGGAGGCTTTGGTCAAAAACCATTGGTGGTGATAAGCCAAGATTGGTAACAGAGAGGAGTGCAGTTTTGAGAGACTGCAGTGACTGGAAGCCAGACAAAAGTGTAGAGGTAAGAGTTGGAAGAACTGATTATTAACTACCCACTAGCAGAGTTTAAAAAAAGAGTAGAGTAAGTATGATTGGAAGAAAAGGAGGTATTATGAGATGTTTTAAAGTGCTATCCTCCACCTATTGAATATAGGAAAACAAATGCTGTGTCTGCATTGTAATAGTGAGATAAGACACATCTAAATATTGTGGATCAAGGTTTTGGATGTCATGTACACACAAAACATTATGTTTGTGTTGAACACTGATAGTTTTCCAAGCTGCAGCCACTCATTTGTTATGGTAATATCTTTTGGCGTTTTCAGTCAGATTTATGAATCTCACTAATGCAGCACATTTCTTAAATTTGAAATTATTCATAGCCATATTTTTCTACTCTCATAGTGCTGAAGTGAGGTAATTAAAAATCCACATTCAAACCAAAAGCAGCTCTAGCAGAAAACCCAGTGCTGTAGCATACAATGGAGAGCAAGCACGTAGATAGACTTGAGTCTTTCTTGCCCCGTGAATATTTTTGAAAAATTCGAACATGAAGTTAACAGCCATTTAAAAAAAAAAGATGTTTACTTATAAGCCATAGGTTTTACATGTAGTACTGAAGGGGGACTGATTAAATAGTCCAGTACTGCCACTGTAAGCAGAGCATTATTTCTAATGTATTATTTGTTTTCTGTTAATTACTACTGCAGCCTATCAAACACATGCCTGTGAGTGCCTGAAACACAATATGGAGCTCACACCATGCAAATATATGTGTATTTGAAGAGAAGCAAAATGAATATGTTAAAAAGTTCCATTCCAGAAAAAAGACACTGAACCTCCCACGCAAAGAGACATTATATTGTATTGTAGCATTAATCTAATGCTTCATAATCAGCTTGGGGGCCGCTGAGGTGCATTTTTGCACGGGTAGCATGCTACACCATTGATGAGTGCATGGTTTGGCAGAGTGTTGCATATGTTTGATGTTTTGTGAGAAGTGTTTTGGTCCCATGAGTAAAAACTGGACCTGTTGTCTGTGGCCAGAGAGGAACCCTGAAGGACTGGACCTGCACTCTCTTAAACCCGGGACAAACAAGTGGACTCCAGGGGTTATAAAGCTGAACTCCTGTCCAAGCTACAGGGATACACAAATCTATAAGCGGCATTTTCCTGGAAGTACCCAGCTAACTAGTGGCAACTGAGCTTGGACCCTGCTGTTGCCCTCTGCCTGACTCCCTGTGAGTCTCTAAATGCCTCCCCTGGGATGCTTTAGAAGTGTACTTCTGTGGTGGATTGGGACTTCAAAGTCAGAAGTTTAAATATTTGATCAGGACAAACCTAATTAGTATATCCAGCCTTAGTCCTTTATGATCATTCTCAAATTGAGCCTAGGTCTCTATCTACTGCAACCATTCACAATCATTGGCAGCTCAGTAAACGATGATGACTTTCAATGTTTTTTCGGTATTTAAATGTTCGGTTTTTTTTTAAATTATTTCAATACCTACCTATAACCTCATTTTAACCTTTGGTTATTTTCAGTGAATTTCTAGTTTTTATTTTTGTAAACATAAGCAAAAATCCTATTTCCTTACTTAACTATAACACCACTTTTGATTTTATTCATTGTATTTCTGAGGTGATTTTTATGTAACGTAAGATTGTTTTAACCTTGTCTTTTTCAGTGAATTGCTGTGTTTATTTTTTTATCATAGCCACCCAACTACCCTGCTGGATTAGCTGCAGGACCTGACCTCTGGCCAAGCCCTGCACGCAACTGATGCTTGCTTCCAACCCTCTGCTGCACATGGCCTTTGGCTTGTGTCCAAACTTTTATGGGAGCCTAACTCTTGCCACGGATGGTCTTTTGTTATACACGGCGGGAGCCTCAACACAGGGCCTGTCCTGAAGCCAGTGAGGCCCCGTGGCCAAACCCCTGCATAACACCAAACCCTGCTGCATGTGGCCTTCGGCAATGCAAGGGGTGAAGTAGGCTGCAGGAGCTGGCCCGTGGCCAGGTCCTTGTCTCAATCTTCCTGAAGCATCCCAATGCCAAATGGACCACCAGTCCACATCTTTACTGTTTTAGTTATCTTCTTATTTTTTTGCGGTACCTCAATTTACCATCACATTCTTGGTACTGCAGGACAGTGCAAGATTCAATTCAATTCAATTCAATTCAATTCAATTCAATTAATTTATATAGTGCGCTACATACCCAGAGGGTCTCAAGGCGCTTGGAGAAGGGTGGGGAATTACTTGTCGAATATCCAGGTTTTAAGTTGCTTTCTGAATGCTAGGTGGTTCTGAGTGAGGCGAAGGTGAATGGGAAGGGAGTTCCAGGTCTTGGCTGCCAGGTAGGAGAAGGATCTTCCTCCCATGGTGGTTTTGTTGATGCGAGATACAGCAGCAAGGGCTTGGTGGGAGGAGCGTAGCTGGCGGGAGGGGGTATAGAAGGAAAGTCGTGTGTTGAGGCATTCGGGTCCAAGTTCGTAAAGTGCTTTGTGTGCGTGGGTCAGGAGGCGGAATGTTATCCTCTTATTGACGGGGAGCCAGTGGAGGTTTTTCAGGTGACCAGAAATGTGGTCTTTACGCGGAATGTCTAGTATGAGTCTGGCTGATGCGTTCTGGATGCGTTGGAGTTTTTTCTGAAGTTTTGCGGTGGTACCGGCGTATAGGGTGTTTCCGTAGTCCAAGCGGCTTGTAACCAGTGCGTGGGTGACCGTTTTTCTAGTTTCGGTGGGGATCCAGAGAAATGTTTTTTTGAGCATGCGAAGGATGTTGAAGCAAGATGATGAAACGGCGTTGACCTGTCTGGTCATCGAGAGTGAGGAGTCCAGGATGACGCCCAGGTTCCGTGCGTGGTCCGTCGGGATGGGTGCTTTTCCAAGGGACTCTGGCCACCATGAGTCGTCCCAGGCGGAGGGGGAGGTACCTAGGATAAGGACCTTCGTCTTGTCGGAATTGAGTTTCAGACGGCTGTGCTTCATCCACTCGGCTACTTCTCTCATTCCTTTATGTAAGTTTGTTTTGGCGGTGTTAGGGTCTTTGGTGAGTGAGAGGATCAGTTGAGTGTCGTCAGCGTAGGAGATGATGTTGAGGTTGTGTTGGCGTGCGATGGCCGCGAGGGGACTCATGTATACGTTGAAGAGGGTGGGGCTGAGTGAAGATCCTTGTGGCACGCCGCAGATGACTTCAGTGGCCTCTGACTTGAATGGTGGGAGGCGGACTCTCTGGGTTCTTCCGGCAAGGAACGAGGTGATCCATTCCAGTGCTTTTCCTTGGATTCCTATGTTTCTGAGGCGTTGTAACAGGGTGCTATGACAGACTGTGTCGAAGGCTGCGGAGAGGTCGAGGAGGATGAGGGCGACTGTGTCTCCATTGTCCAGTAGAGTTCGAATGTCGTCTGTTGCTGCGATGAGTGCGGTCTCCGTGCTGTGTTTGGCTCGGAAGCCAGACTGTGAGGAGTCTAGGGATTTGTTGGTTTCGAGGAAGGCGGCGAGCTGGTTGTTGATAGCTTTCTCGATAACTTTGGCCGGGAATGGAAGGAGCGAGATGGGGCGGTAGTTTTTGAGTTCGGTGGGGTCAGCTGTGGGTTTTTTCAGAAGGGCGCTGAGTTCGGCGTGTTTCCAGCTTTCCGGGAAGGTGGCGGAGTTAAGGGAGCAGTTGATGACATCTCGGAGGTGGGGTGCGATGACGGAGTCAGCTTTGTTGAAGATGTAGTGAGGGCATGGGTCTGTGGGGGATCCTGAGTGGATGGAGTTCATCAGGCGGATGGTGTCCTCGGTGGAGATTGGGTCCCAGTCATTAAGGATGTTCAAGGGGGGTGAGGGTACGGCAGAAGGTAGGGTTGGATGGTCTCCGGGTTGGTTGTCAAAGCTGTTGTGGATGTCTGCTATTTTGTCGTGGAAGAATGAAGCTAGGGAGTCGCAAAGGGCTTGAGAGGGAGTGATGTCGTTGGAGTTGGCAGTGGGGTTGGTAAAGTCTTTGACGATGTTGAATAATTCCTTGCTGTTGTGGGCGTTGTTGTCAAGTCGGTCTTTGAAAGCGGCTTTCTTGGCGGTCCGGATCAGTTGGTGGTGTATGCGGATGGCGTTTTTGAAGGCGTCCCTGGTGCTGGTGTTTGGGTCTTTTTTCCATGCCTTCTCAAGGGAGCGACAGAGTTTCTTGGATTTCTTAAGATCATCGTTGAACCAGGGGGCGTTTTTGCTGCTTGGTTTGATTTGACGTTTTTTCAGGGGTGCTAGGCTGTCGGCGCTGTTGGTTAGCCATTGAGTGAAGTTAATGGCTGCTTGGTTGGGGTTCGAAGAGTGGGCAGGGGGGTTTTGAAGAAGCGATGAGGAGATCTGGTCAATGGTGATTTTGTTCCAGTTTCTTCGCAGAGTAGGTTGAGGATGGTTGTGGGTTGTGGTCTTTTTGTAGATAAAGTGAACGCAGCTGTGGTCTGTCCAATGGAGAGCTGTGGTGTGACTGAAGGAGATATGTTTGCTGGAGGTGATGATGGGGTCGAGTGTGTGACCTGCGTGGTGAGTGGGGGTATTAACAAGTTGTTTGAGTCCGAGGTTGGCGAGATTGTCCAGCAGGGTGGTGGTGTTGCTGTCGTTGCTTTTTTCCAGGTGAAAATTGAGGTCTCCCAATAGAATGTAATCCTCGGAGGGGAGGGCGTGTGGGGTGATGAAGTCAGTGATGTCTTCACTGAATTGAGCACGGGGTCCTGGTGGCCTGTAGAGGAGGGTGCCTCTGAGTGTGGTCTTGGGGTCGGTGTGGATCTGGAAGTGGAGGTGCTCGGCGCTCGCGAGGTTGACGTCTGAGCTGGTTGAGATGCGGATGGAGTTCTTATGGACGATAGTTCTTATGGAGTTCTTATGGACCATGCACATATCACAGAGTGATATGTGCATGGTCCCACTATACAACTCCTATGGGAGTCCCAAAGTAGCTAGAGAAAGCAGTGCTAGGTCTCATGGGAGTACTGTGGTGCTCAGGGTACAATTTTCACTTCCTTTTGAGTTGTGGCCCCTAGAGGGGTCTTCCTGGGTTCCCCCGTGACTGCCAGGTGGTCAGGGTGTCCCTACCCTGCCCCCTTTTTTAAAAATAGAAATTGAGGACAATGGGACTCAGTCTCTGTGTCCTGTAATGGCAGTCTCAACATTTTAATTCAAGTTGCCGCAAGTCAAATAGATCTTTCAGTCCCACAGGCTGATGAGAGAAAACCGTATCTCTGCCAATCAGAAGTTTTTTAACTCCATCTACTGCAGGAGTCGTGTGGATCCAGCTGCCAGATATACATATTCCTTAACCCTTTCAAGCTCACCCTAGCACCACTTTGAATGCAAATATCTTGAAAGTGGCTGAATGGATTTACACCAAATCTTTGAAACCATGCTTTCTGAGTAAAGTTCTAACTTTCTCCCAAGTTTGGTGCAATTTTGATAGGTAATTTTTTCTATATCATGTCTCAAAACTTTCTATGGGAAATTGAATTTTTGTCCCCACCCTTTTTTCTCCGTCCCGCTCAACAGATGACCACAAAACTTTCCAGAAAGGAGCAAAGGTGGATGACCTGTTTTTGGAAAGATTTTTGAAGATTATTCAAACATCACCAAAGTTATTAGCGAAACAAAAAAAAATATTTTTATAAAAATTCTAACTATAACTACATAACAATGGCTAGAGTTTAGTTAATGAGAAACTGTCAGAAACTGGCCAGGGAATCATAAGGAAACTGTTTAGTTAGGGCAAGTGCACACATCTGACTGCTTCACACATTTCATTCATATTTTGCTGATCAGTTGAGCAACCACTTGTAAATAACTAGGCTGCTGTTGGGTCTTCTTTCTCGTTAATGTATGTACAGAATTTAGAATGTAGAACATGTGTCAACTTGAAAAAGGCAGAGCCTTTGTCATGTCGCTTGTGTAATTTGCTCTTACTAAAGTACTTACCTTTGCTACATCGAGAGTCGATACTTTCAGTTGGTGATGAGCGCTGTCTGGCTTGGGCTGCATGTATTGGTCCATTTTGCTTGCTGACTGGTTAGAGCGGTTTGGTGAGTAGCAGATGGTAGAGTACTGTCTTCTAGGTCACTGTACAAGACAGGGCATGTTCATCCCACCTGAGTGTGTATTACATCGAAAGTGTTTTTGTACCCACCTTCTGTGTAATGGCAGTGTGAATGAACAGTCCTTCTAGGGCTTACCACGCAGTGAAATACATATGCATTCCATCTTCAATGAGACCTAACAGGTTCACAATGTCATCATGGCCGTAATGTACCAACATTACATGCCACCATCTTTGATTGCCATTAATACAATGGGGTAACCCAAAAGGTCCTGGACCTGGGTATCATACAGTATTAGAAAACAATGGTCCATAGACTATAAATTATCAATACCACAATTTGTCGGTGCTTAATTATTCAGGAGCATAAGAATCTACTCTAAGTCAATAAATGCATCAATATAGCAAAAAGCAACAGCACAAAATGAATTTCAGGGCAATTTATTCATTTTTTGCCACTCATTAAGAGTTAGATGACTTACAATACATATGGGTCACACAGGTTGCCCCAAAGGGAGCGTGCACAATAGAAAGAAGTGAATTCTTTCCTTCCTCTTCATCACTCAACACTATTTAATTCACTTCTTTCTATTGTGCACGCTCCCTTTGGGGCAACCTGTGTGACCCATATGTATTGTAAGTCATCTAACTCTTAATGAGTGGTGATAAATTAATAAATTGCTTTTTGCTATATTGATGCATTTATTGACTTAGAGTAGATTCTTATACTCCTGAATAATTAAGCACCGACAAATTGTGGTATTGATAATTTACAGTCTATGGACCATTGTTTTCTAATACACCATCTTTGATTGGGCAGGGACCCTTTCCTATGGTGAACAGCACAGCGCTATATGCCTGCATACCTTCAGGTTGAAGGGTAGAAAGAGCAGACTTAAGAGACATCTATTGGATTCAGCACTCTGCCATTGTTACAGTGTATTGTGCACACAAAACCGAGGAACAATGGAAAGAGGGTTTCAAAGTGTTCCTTGTTGCCATCGAAGTGGATATGTTTACCCTACCGAAGAAATATGTAATTTTACCGCCCTGAGGAGAGGAGATTTTTACCTAATGAAACCATTATGGGTGATGACAGTGCTGTAGAATATGCCTCTAACTAAAACTCATTGGATGCTTGATTTAAATCACGCAAACATGTGATTATGGAAAGAAAAACATTTTTCAGGAAATCCCTGTTACCAGGAGAGTCTGTGAAAAGGGTTGTGGTGCCACTAATGGCTTTGGCAACCACATATGGCTATATAGCAATTGAAGAGACGATAAGCGGCGAAGTTTTGTGGCAAAAACAGCAGAGATGGTTGGGGGACATACCATCCACTAGCCTCTTTCCTGTTGGTTGCATGGTTTGTGCTCCATAAAATATTTACTTTTGCTACATCAAGAATCCATCCTATCCTTGCTTATAATGGAAATCTGTTTGGTTAACCCAATAAAAGCAGCCTTACTAAGTGGACTTCATGGTTTGGTTATCTGCTATATTGGGGAGGTTTGGCAGAGTAGATGCACTGGGGATGAGAACACAGCCATTCAGCACGAATACAAGTCTCTGCAACTGTTGGAGTTGCATAATTCTGCATCCAGCAAGTTGGCAAGCAGCATGGGTGAACCTGGTATATTCTGACAGTGGTGGAGAGGGAGCAAGCACTACTGAGCGTTGATAAAGTCAATCCCTCTTCTCAGAAGGGAAGCTTTATTGGAAGTCCTCCCCCAATAATCAATAGGGCTTATAGGACACCATTTGGAACCGATGTAAAGCAGCCATTCTGTTCCTCCACCTGTGACTCCACAGGCAGCAAGAGTCATGGAAATGCTTTTATTTTCAGTTCTGTGACACTGAGTCATGTAGAGAAGGGCACAACAGAGCTGTGAGACGTGGCCACTTTTGAGCTTTAAGCTATCCACCTGGCGAGCTATGGAGGAGGCACCTCACAGGCGAGTTGTGTGCTGCAAGCCATGCTTGATGTGCACTATAATAAGGTCACATTAACACAATTTCCTCTAGTTGTAGTCTTTGGTTTACTGTGTTGTAGGTGGTTTAAGCCAAAAACATTATTCTTTAGAGGTGGTGAAGAGCATGCGAGGCAACACAACAAAGAACGTACAGCTCTCTACAACAAAAAGAACTAACACTTATTAACTAGGCAAAACTATACAAAAAGTCTATAAACATGGACAATACTAGAGTAAAGAAAACTGTTCAATCATGCCCATGCAAAGCAGTAGAAACAACTGGTTTTATAATGATCTTTGAAAAATAGCCATGTCCCCTTGTGCTATTTTCAGCAGGACCCATGGTTCAGAGAAGACCGATTCCCAGTGCATGTCGTGTGAATGAGCCATGGATTACGACTTCACAGTGATTTTATCTTCAAGATGGTACCAAAACCAACCAATATGGTGATTGTGAATGCTTAGCGTGACCACAATTCTGCATCAATCCAAACCTACCTTTCACTAGTAGGTGAAACTGCTGACCCTTCATCCTCCATTCTCTCCATAAGTTAACGTTTTTCTTCAATAGAAGAATTAATGTATGCTAACACATTGGCTGGTATAGTGATTTTTTAAGAAATATTTAGAACTGGGTCCAACAGGCTCATTCCATTGGGACAGCTTTTAAAAGATCCATATAGAATTGGCAACTAGTCAAAAGATTTTGAAGGCTGTCCAAAACCCTTTATGTAGCTGCACCTGAAAAATCCCTCGGGCATTTTTTCAACTGTGTAATGCAAGTATAAGCTTGCAAGCAGGGCCAGCCTTGAACATAAGCGAGCTTGGCCCAGGGCGTCTAGATTTAGACGGGTGCCCTATTAGTAGACCTAGAATATTTTTTTTTTATTTCAGTCGACAGTGCATGTTCATTATCAGTATAAACTTTATTGTCTCGGTTAATCTTCCTGGAGTTCCAGTTCTCCCCCTCCGCTCTTCCTTAACCTACGTCCCCTCGTGCCTTCAATTTTTTTCTGAATGTGTGTTTAAGGTGAAAGGGAAAGAGACAATTTGTGTTCCCAGGCCATTCACTGCTGAGGTAATCAGCCAGGACCTGACCTGTAAACCCAAAAGGCATGCCCTCCCCACTAAGATCAGCATCGCCAGCAGAAAGAGTAGGGAAAAGAGAAGATCAGTAGCAACATTGCCCCATTTCCTCTGCTAAGGCATGCTCTGGGAAAGCTAGTAGTCCTGGCTAGAAGAGCAGCAATTATTATGATACCCATGAATAAATGTATGTTATTTGTAAAAGCCCATTTGGCCTGGCTCTTGGCGAACATAATGTGTACAGCAGACAACACTGTCACACTTTTCAACAGCAAGCGTAGCACAAAAGCAGCACTATTAAGTTGTGAGTCTTAGTGATGGTTATTATATTGTGCATATAGAAAAGGCAGAAGTGTACAGACGTTGATGCTGGACTATGGGAGGGTGGGTTAAGAGGGGCGACAAAGTTGGCTTTTCCTGGGATTCGATTTACGCTAAGATCGGCCATGCTTTTTTTTTTTGTCCTCATATTGCCAAAGAAAAAGCTCTTGATGGAATTCCTTTGCTCAATCCATTCCAACTATTACCGACCCTTGGGTGAGGCATATGGAGAGAAAAGAGGTCTTTCCCTCCAAGATGTTAACGTTACCTTTTCCCACTCCTGTTCACATTTCGGGAGGCGCCCAATGTTACTTAGGAGGACAGGACCAACGTTACCTCGGCTTAATCATAGGACCGACTCTACTTTTTCCTCCAGTCCACCAGAGCTGCCCAAATCTTGCTTTCACTTGACTGGTCACAAGCCACATCTAATTCACTTGTATAAATAATATTCTTTAAACAATCCGCAAAAATCGGGGGGATTTCTGATTTCCATGCCCTAGAAATTTCCCTCCTGACAAGAATTACCACATATAACACAAATTTAGAGGCAGATGTATTCATAGAATAATCATTTGGTAAACCAAAAAAAATCATATTAGGACTGCTGCAACACAGCTTCCAGAAAAGCACATACCTCCATCCAATACTGCTTGATTCTTGGGCAATCCATGAACATATGGATGTCATCTGCAGCAGAGCACTTACACCTAGGGCAACTATATTCCTTCCCCGTGGCTTTGAATAATTTTTGGGGAGACCAATAGACATTGTAAGCCATGTATAGATGGTTCCTCCTAAGGGTGGCTGGTTTAACTATTGCCTGCAACATAGCAAAAGAGTAAGACCATATTTTATGTACTTCCTTTTCTGTGCCTCTAAATTCTTTGCCCCACAGTCTGACGACTTCAAGTTCCACATCGTCACCAACTTCCCGAAGGGCCCTGTACCAAAAGGAAACTTCCCTTTTCCATGTGCTTGTTCTAGAAACTAGATCAAATTTCCAGTTTGTTTCAACTTCGCCCCAAGTCTGCGTTGTCCACCAGGAGGATAATTGGCAAAACTTAAACCTGGTCAACATCCCTCGAGTTAGACTGCTTAACGTCGCCCAACTTATTACCTTCAAATCCTCTTGCAGGTCACCCCAGAGTCTTATGCCTCCCCTTTTTAACAGTTGACAGAGTTGGTCTTGTAAGAATTCCGGAGTACACGGAGAGTCCAAGACTGGAGCCTGCGCTGCATAATACGGAATTTTCATTCTACTTCTGATTTGCATCCAAGTCTTTAATGCCGCACCCAAGATCTTTAGTCTAACTTTTTTATAGAACTTCGGGTCTCCATACTTATAAAGGAAAAACTTCTGCCCATACTCTACATCCTTTAACATTGCCTCAAACAGTAGGCCTAAATATGAAGAATCAGTTTTGTTGGCCAAAATTCTAAAAAAAAAATTACATGGAAAGCGTAACAGTAAATAAGTAGATCAGGTAGCGCTAACCCAGCCAAAGAAAGGCCTCTCCTTAACTTTTTCCACGCTATCCTTGGACTTTTTGTGTCCCAGATGAAGGAGCCTATTTTACCCTGTAATTTAGCTATGTCCTCCACCTTAAATAGTAGTGGAATAGAGTTATATAAGAAGGTGATTTTCGGCAAAATTATAATTTTTACAAGGTTAACCCGCCCATAGATGTTTAAAGGAAGGTTAGCCCATCTTGGTAATAAACTAAGCACCTCTTTGGAGACCTTCTTCCAGTTGATTTTGGGGATATCTTCTCATTTCTGAGCTAATTGAACACCGAGATACCTCATTTCGCTCTTAACCCCCTGGTTACCATTAACTTGATTCCATTCCATTATTTCGGTCTTTTCTTTATTGATTTTATATCCTGAAATATCCACCAAATATTTCTGCCTTCTCAAATAGTCTGGGTATAGCTTCTGCCGGGTTTGATGTAAACAGAAGCAGATCATCTGCGTGAAGAGCAAGTTTTAGCTCTAGCTCTACTATTTTAAAGGGATGAATAGTTGCACCTGCCCTAAGCCAACACACAAATGGCTCGATGTATAGGTTGAACATGAGCGGAGACAAGGGGCACCCCTGCCTAGTGCCTCTTGTACTATTGAACCAGTCTGTCAGTGCTCCGTTCACTAGAATTTTTGCTTTTGGGTTAAAGTAAAGAGATTTCACAGCCTGAACAAATTTATTAGGGAAACCAAAACTTTCTAATGTCTACCAAAGATATACCCAGTTCACCTGGTCAAAAGCTTTTGTCGCATCTATTCCCACAATTGTAAGAGGGAGCTTTTTTACTTCGGCTACATCAATTGCACCCATTGCCTGGAAGGTGAGCTCATTTAACTGTCTCCCAGGTATGAACCTTCTCTGATCTGAATGAACTATAGTCTTAATACCTTTAGCCACCCTTGCTGCCAGAATACCTGCAAAAACCTTGTGATCTGAGTTTAACAAGGATATTGGCCTATAAGACTCAATCTTCTGAGGATCCTTGTTTGGTTTTAAGTTCAGGATCACTGTTGCTTCTGCCCATGAGCTTGGGGTGCCTTCCCCCTCCATTTATATTTTATTAAACAGATTTTTTTAAACCGGCACTACCTTATCCAACATCCCCAAGTATACCTCGATAGGAAGCCCATCTGGACCAGCTGCTTTGCCCCTGGCCATTTTTTTACATTGTACTCCTACCTCTTCCTCTGTTATGCTCGCTTCCAAGAGTAACCTTTGTTCTTCTGACAACTGAGGAAGAGTTATTTGCTTTAACCATACCTGGGCTCCCTCAGGACCTAATTCAGTATCTTCCTCATATAAATCATTCATAAAGGATCTTAAGATCGGCCATGCTTGTGAGAATTGAATACTCACGTGATATTTCTTCCCTTAATTCCCTTATTCAAAAAGGCAATAGTTCCTCCCTGTATCTTTTTTCTTACACACAAAACTGTACAGAGCTTTTCTACCTACCAGAGGAGCAATCAGATGTTGCCTTGACCAGTCAGTGGAGCCTGACACTGAAACCAGACCTGAGAAACGCAAAGTAAAAACAGTAAATCACTTAGCAAATATTTTTTATATCCTACTGATAGGTCAATGTACCTCTGCCGTTTGTCACTCCTATGTGCTGAAAATGCTATTGGAAACGGGAAGGCAGATTCCTCCCATAGACGGACCACTGTGTTGCAAAACTGGATTTTTGCCCCAGACAGTGGTGTGGCATTCTATATATTCAGTCAGCTATTTGTGGTATACTTCTATAGCGCAGACCTGTCACCTCCAAGGGCATCCTGGTGCTTTGACCCCTAATCCAGCAGATTCAGCAGCCTAGCCTGTTCCAGGGAAGAGGTGAGTTTTCAGCTCCTTTCTAAAGGCTAAAAGATCCTCAAGGCTTCTCAGGGATAGTGGCAGGGAGTTCCAGAGTTTGGCCGCCGCTACTCTAAACGATCGGCCACCCATCCTCACTCTCTGGAAGCGTGGAACTACTAGTAGCCTAGATGAAGAGGAACGTAAGGCTCGGGAAGGGAGGTACCAGTCAAACATTCTCTGCAGAGGGATTGGGCCCAGGCCATGGATAGCCCTGAACACAATACAGGCTGCTTTATAGCGAACGCGTGACTGGACCGGCAACCAGTGGAGTTCCTGTAACGCTGCTGTTGCAGAGCTATAGTAAGGGCGGGAGAGGGCAAGTTTGGCAGCCATATTTTGCACCCTTTGGAGCTTGCTCAGAAGTGTTGCCGGGGCCTCCAGAAGTAGTGCGTTACAGTAGTCGAGACGACTTAAGATGGTACTACGCACTACTTCGGGTCTGGCTTGCTCAGGGAGGAGAGGTAAGACCTTGCGCAGCATGCGGATCAACATCATGCACGTTGAGGTGGTTTTATTTACGTGCAGGTCCAGCTGCAGGTTGGGCCCAAAAATAACACCCAGGTTACGTGCCGAACGTGCGGCTGACACCGACTCAGAAAAAGACGGAGGCCAGAAGTCATCTGGGAGATCTCGGGGAACTCGGTCATTGGAGCAGTATAGGACCTCTGTCTTAGTTCCATTGAACTGTAATGAGTTCAAGCGGAGCCATTCCGCAGTCGCCTGCATGCACCGATGGAAGGTCTCCAACGGGACTGCGTCCTGTCCCTCCAGTGAGAAAACCAGCTGGGTATCATCCGCATAGTTAAATGCGGAGATCCCAAATGATTTGATGAGCTGGACGAGAGGGCGGAGGTAGATATTAAAGAGTATAGGGCTGATGGCAGAGCCCTGAGGTACTCCATGCCCTACTCTCCGCTCCTCTGAACTGAAGGGAGGGAGCAAGACCCGTTGTTGACGGTTGTCCAAGTAGGAGATTAACCAATCCCTGGCCCTACCTTTGACCCCGCACTCCTCCAGCCTCGAGATCAAGGTGGGATGGCTGACCGTGTCGAACGCGGCCGACATGTCGAGCAGCAACAGAAAGGCTGCCCGACCACTGTCGACTCGCGCCCGCAGATTGTCCAGCACGGTCACCAACGCGGATTCCGTCCCATGAGCAGGGCGAAAACCGAACTGCGTCTCATCCAACCAGATGTTCCCTTCTAAGAAGCCGGACAGGGTGCGGGTCACCAATTTTTCCATGATTTTGACTGGAAAAGGAAGCAGGGAAATTGGTCGGTAGTTAGAGAGGCAAGCAGGGTCAAGCGTAGATTTTTTTAGAAGCGGAGCTATGTAAACATTTCTCAAATATTAACCCTTACAAATTTCAAGATTTCTAAGTAAAGCATTTTAATGATTTTACATTTTGCACTTTGATTCACAAACTCCATAATTCTTCCAAAAGCAAAGTTGTAAGCTCCACTGTTACAGGACTTATGCCTAACTGAGAATATTATTTTAGAAGGATTTTCGAAAGGAACTGGTTCTACACAAACCTAAACACTTATGAAATGAAATGAAATGAAAGCGGGATTTATATAGCGCATTGCTGCCCGGGAGCGTCCCAGAATACTGAAATTTGAAATTCAAATAGAAGCCCACATATAAGCAGGTTCTTTATCTGGGCAATCATTTTACAGAGTTCAATGAATACTTAAGTAAATACTTGGAACGGAATGTAGTAAGCCTAACCCAGGTTAAAGAACTCCACTGGAGGATGGAAAGTAAGCAATTTAATAAACAAAGGGCCTCATTTATGAGGCCCCTTGCGCCATCGGAACGTCACTTTTTGGTACGTTCCATGGGGCAGAGGCCTGCGTGATATTTATCAGGCAGCACTAAGCCACTTTTTTTTGTCTTAATGCTGCTTGATAAATATCAGTCCCTTTAACACAGTGTTCTGCGTTAAAGGGGCGTGCAATTGGTGTTGCTGGGGGCGTTCCCAGCAACATCCATGGCCTTTCGACACTGCCCCAGATTTACGAGAAATTGTAAATCTGAGGCAGTGCCAAAAGCTTACGCCTCCCCAGGGTGAAGCGTAAGGAAGGCGCAATGGGGAGAAATATCTTTATTTCTCCTTGTTTTTCCTTTTTCTATGTGTGCTCAGGGCCCGACTGGCAATAGCGGGCACCAGGCGTTTCCCCGGTAGGCCGCTCGGGTGGAGGCCAGTTTTGGGCCCCTGGGGGGCTATTTTTGTTACCGGGCCAGTAATATTGGCCCCCTGTAACAAAATAGGCCGAAACCGGCCCTCACAAACTACTCAGCTGCTCTCCCCTTCACCCCAGGGGGGCCAGCTGAGCAGTTTGCCAGAGCCGGTTTCTGTTCTCAGTCCGGCCCTGTGTGTGACACTTAGAAAGAGGAAAAGCCTCTTGTGAATATTTTTGTACAGAGAGGTTTCCCTTTCTGTATAAAAATAATAATCCCCACAATGCAGGCACCCTTGCACCATGGGGCATAGGTGCCTGCGTTGGCGCTCGGCAGCCCACTGTGCACCAGCGCAGGGGAAAAGGACAGAAATGCGCTGTATCTTATAGATATGGTGCATTCCTGCCCTTTTCTTTTACCGTTGGCAAGCGCAGCAGGAAGGCCTGCTGCGCTTCCCTACAGCAAAAACTCATAAATGAGGCCCAAAGTCTTTGAGGCCTGATCAATCGACTTGAAGTCCTTGTAGGTATCAAAATCAAGATGTTTAAAAAGATGAACACATGAGGTTTCGATACTGATAGATATAATTTCTTACACTCGACATTGTTAAGGCTTGGCTTTTCTGTGCAATTCAAAATCATATCAATAGAACAAGAAAATACATTTATTTTATTTTTTATGTCTTTTTGGCTCATCTTTGGCTTAACAAATTGGAAAGTTCCAATAAAAAGTCTGTTCTGTTCCTGTTCACAGTTTCACTGCACACTATTCCTGAAAGCAGGTCCAAAATGGCATGCTGGGCAATGAATGTGTGACCTCTTATCCGGTACCCTACTACAAACAAAAAACGATACATTTATTCTTAAATGTTCTACCTGTGAAACTTAACTTGAACCTATCAAAATGTGCAGGGTGATTTAGAGGTTAGAAAAGGCAAAACATCTTCCAAATAATAAGGAAGGCCCCATCTACTGACCTTGTTGTTTCCAGACTCCTTTTTGAGGTGGTTGAGCTGCAAGGCTTCTGCTGGTGGAGCCTTCATGGGCTATGCTGGTTAAACCTCTTTACCCGGTGTCCATTCACCACTGGGCAGCTGGCTCACTGTGCCGCTCGCCATGACCTCTATAGGGTGTCTTTAGCCTCAATGGATATATATATCTGTTCATGCTTTGTGAGTTGAGGCCAGTGTTCTTTTTGTACTTCTCAAACAAATTATTGGTTTGTGAGTGTGGTTGGAAAATAAAAATAACTAATGTCGAGAGGGCAAAAAAAGCATGGCTTCCTCTCAGCATTCACCTCTGCATTAACTGCACCTGTGTGCGCACTTATGGCAGAGATTCCAGCCAGGTGGCGGGAACCTTTTGTGGGGCGGGAACCTCTTGGGGGGGCAGGCGGTTCTCCAAGAGGGGAGTGGAGTTGAGGGCCTCTGCAGATCTGGCTTGCTGTTGACTACATGCCATTATGTAAATTACACTAATAGTAAAATATTGTGGTAACATTTCTTTCCAGTTACAACATTGCTTTATTATTAGTATTTCCATCTTTTTTTCAGATCGCCAGCCACACACTGAATACATCTACATACTCACAGCTTGCACGACCTTGGGTTGTACTTCCAGCCAGCCTTCCACTGGTCGAACACGGGAGGCAGCTCCTGAGGGTAAGAACTATGTTGATCTGAACATGTTTCATGCAGGCAGTGTATACATTTACAACTACAACTATCGGTTTTACAAATCTCTAGTCCGTAGTGGAGGCCTGCACGGATCGGGGGGGTAAATAAAAAATAAAATGAAACTTGCTAAGTGTGCATGATTGTTTGGCCGGCCCAAGGCGGCCGGCAAAACACATGAATGTTTGGCCGGCCCGTAGCGGCTGGCCAAACATTCAAGCACAGCTAGGGAGTGAAAACCACTCCGCCCCTCCCCTGCTCTGTCAGTAGAGCCGTGCCCGCAACAGGAAAAAATTGAATGATAATAATATTGAGTTATTATCATTTTATTTTCCCTTACACTGCTGAAAAGCAGTGAGGCAACGCTCCTTCGCCTTAGCAGAGGAGCCGCCACTGCTAGTCAGGCATCTGAGATAAGGGTTATGAGCACCGGAGATATATGAGCCAACAGAATCAAACTTCATATATATAGAGAGATGGGACCTGCATGTTTTGTCATTTCTCAATTGGCAGGATGAAAATTATGTACAATCGGTACACTCCCTAATTTGCCAAATGTATGTTTTTAATCAAATTCAACAAACCCATGGATACCAATCCCGGGTGAAATTTCCAGTATGCAGGTGAAAGCTCACAACATTCTAAGTTATGCTTTTTACACGAAATTTGAGAAATAATGCTATTACACCACGTCATGTAATTATGTGCCATTTGTGGCAACAATTTAGCAGACAGAAATAACGCAAACAACAAGAATGCGAGAAGCTGCTGTTTGAGGCGCTTGTGTTTTTCTAAAACTATTTTAGCACCAAATGCATCAACATGCTAAAAATTGAAGCATAGACGCATTCAATGCTACAATTTACCACAAAAAACTGGTTTTGCATTTTGTGTGATTGTGCATATTTTGTCCAAAATTTACGTAGGTATTGAGAAGCAAATTAGTCGAACTTCACACACCTAACAAGTTATCGCTTTTTTCAATGCCCTTATATTGTCATGAAAAGCTAGAATCTTCTTTCACATTGACTCCAACAAGTTGATGGGCCATCTCACCTTATAGCAGAAAGAACATTCTCTTAAAAAGTACAAATTGCTACTTAAAACTCAACATGTGCTTCTGTGTCTCCCTTCCAGTAAAGAGTTATCGCAGTGTACCACACAAATGTCCTCAATCACAAGAGCAGATGCACTTTGCAAATTAAGCTCTGTGCAAATTGTACAAAAATGTTATTCGAGGGTGCACTTTGCACATGCAGATTGGGTTTAACCAAGAAGAAGGCCTGCACATTCAAAAGGAGAGTAATAAATATTTTCGGAGGGTGCTAAATCAGGCCAATCAGCTCTAGATATGCCAGAACTACGGGGATGAAAACGCCATCCTTTCAGGTAACATGATCTGGCCCCTAAACTCAGATAAGCTTGTCTGACACTAGTTTCATGTACACCACTGCTGCTTGACTGGGCCTATGACTCCTCAATCCTGTGACAGGAACTGTGAACAAAGCAAACACAAGGAGATGATGGACGGAGCACTGAAACTTTTCAGACACTCACCCCCAGTCACAGATCTGTGTTGAATCCATCATCGTTCTTTAGCTCACTTCGCCACCTCAGTTCAGACACAGCTATATGCAAATCAGTATTGACCCTGTGCCTCATGGGAACAGTCCAGCCCGAACTGCCAAGCCATGTCTTCCCTTGACCGGAAACAAGTGTCCTGGGACCGGTTTCGGGCTAACAGTCCTCCTCAGCCAGGCTAGCTTGAATCCAGTGGCAAAGTGAGCAAGGAACCCACGACTGGGCATACCCCAGAAAGTGTGAGTCAGAGCCAATTATCCCACAGTTGCTCCTTGAGTGAGGTAAAGTGAAAGTCAGTGGGCTAGGTGCAGTGCATAGAGACGTTATTGTTACAAGAGCTGGGAATAAAGTTCTCTTTGGTCATCAAATTGAAATCGCTGCAAAATATACTCAGCACTAGGCTGATGTGTTTGTGCCTCTAAATTAATTATACTAGGAGGAGCAAATGTAGTAGTTTTTTTGAATAGTTCACTAGTTAAAATCTAAAACTAACCTGTCATGTTAAAACTCACACTTGCATAATAGCCAGGAAAAAGATTTGCAGCATAGCTACATACACAGCTGTATTTCTCTGAACAGTCGTGCAGTGTGAGTGCTAACAGATCATCTACCAGGAACAGACGGTGAGAAAAGGGGCCTAATGCGGTTTGCTGCAGTATCTTGCAGTGCAAGAGGCCCCAGCCTTCCGGGGCCCTCAGCCAACCTAAGGCCTAGTAATATCTGCAAGATACAGGAATGCCAGGGCTCCTCACCATATTTTGTGGTATGTCCCTGTATGAGCACCAACTACCTTGTAGCCAAGTCTGGCTTTGGGGCAGTGCGACCTGTGTGGCTGCACTGGGTGCTGACCTCTGGAGGGGGTGCTGACCTCAGTCAGAGACGCTGTGTTTAGCAATAACTTATGGTTGGAGAGATGGGGGTACTTTTTTCCCGGTGGTAGTGGGAGAATCTGAGGAGGCGATCATAGGGTGTGGGGGCGCCAAACATTTTGTTGCAGCTGGTGCCACCAGCACTAAAGGCCCTGCTTGTAGCTCCTCCAATCGGGGCATCAACAGGGAAGTCGGCTCCGAGGTTGTGTGCTACATGAAGTGCGCCATGTACCTTATTGTGCGTTGTCGATAAAGTACATAGTGCACAATAAAACATATTGAATGGTTGGCATTGCCTAACAATGCAGTTCTTCAGCTCTCCCTGTCTATCCATATGATTAATAAGTATCTTTATATTCATAGGAGTATGGTTAAAGCCTCAGCATATCATAGTCAACTCAACATCTGTCGAGCTTCACTGGGATGAACCAGAAAAAGCCAATGGAATCATTACAGGATACAGATTGGCACGTGACGGGGAAGCTGTCTTCAGCGGCAGGAGTGGCGATATGAATTTTACGGATGCAGGTCTGCAGCCCAACAGCAGGTAATCTAAAAAGAAATCGAAATTTGATACGTGCAATATTTTAAACTAAAGCAGTAATTATCAATTATATTGCATTTCTGCATGCGGCATACAGTGTCTTCACTTCCTCTCTCCAAAGATCAATATTGCTCAGCTAATGTTAATAAAAAGAGATCTTTATGTGAGCTTTGTCGCTGGATACATTGAAGGTCCTTGTATTGACCGAGTTCTTTCAAACGTGCTTCATAACCAGGGATGGATTATCAATTAAAAGAAGATAAAATGAAGAACTGAATTACTTTGAGGTATAATCCACGTTTATGAAATTGGCAGTTTAAGAAAATACATCGACGTCTTCTGCTAGCACGTTTTTGTATTGAATAGCAGTGGTGTAGTTATTGTAAGCAACACCCAGCTTGCGCATGCGTCCTACCTGCTTGTGGGCCAAGTAAATCCATGTCAATTAGCAAATTTCCTTTACGTTTGTTCTGGAAAACTGAATAATAACCGGTGTAGCAAAACATGAAGCTTTAGGATGGTAAGATGTGCAGCTTTGTGACATTATATTTTCTAAGCAACCTATGATGGAGAAAAGATCATATAAACGTTATTTATTTTTATATAGCGCACAAACTCATCCCAAGGGCTTTGGAGCACTTTATATGAGTATCAGTCCCATTACACAAAGTCCGATTTATATTTTTTTTATCCACTGGAGATTAAGTGGTGTGCCCTGAATCACATGATGTTCAGCCACCGGTACTCAAACCTGGTTCCTAGTTCCAAAGTCTGCAACTGGCTGTAGGGCCACATGCTCTAAACAGATTCACCTCTGCCGGAAACAGGAAGGGGGTCAAAGCAGAAGAGGAGTGGAGGGCATGAAGGGAAGTGCACTTTGTGGAGTAGGACCAAAGAGGAAGGAACAAAAGAAAGAAAATGACAAAGGTTGGTGGTAGCAACACTCATCATCATGTTTAAAGTGGCAACGATACACCACGAGGAATGATCAAAGAACGCAAATTCACTCAATTGGAAGAGGTGTGGCGCCGCGGCCAGGGCGACTGACGCTGGAATCTGGGGACCACGGTTCAATCCCCGGCTCCGGCGGCAGGTCAGCCCAGCACCATGTGACTCTGGGCAATAGCTCGCTTAATCTTCCCAACGGCCCCCCAGCGCCTAGAGACCCTTACGGGTGATTGTGCGCTTTACAAATGTGGACTTTACTTACTTACTCAAAAGGAGTGGATTGCATTTTATATATCTTGTTGGTGAATGTTAATAGGATACCATGGCAGGGGTCTAGTAAAAATTGGAAACTAGCAACAATCCTGAGCTAACCAGATGGACAATGATCAAAAGATATTAGTGACGACTGCCTCTTAGTAAACGTTTTCTTTACAAACATGTTACTGATAAAGAGGAATACATTGATAATCACACAAGAATCATGTTTAGAAAATATTGTTAAGACATGTTTCCATCAGCATTATACACCGTTTGTTTGGTTATGATGGAAACCAATCTTTGTCCACTAAGGAAATACATTAAAAAGAATAGACAGCTTCAGAGTGACGTTTGAACTTTAAAGACAGATTGCCGGATCTTGCAGCCATTGTTATGCTATTTTATGCTTACTTGTAAAGTGCACTATCGTCTATTTGGCTATCCTGGAACTGAGCAGGGGTGTATGCCTAGACCGAGGTTGGCTAATTGAAAAGCCAGTTCTTGAGATTTTCGTGGAATTGCAAAAAGGGTACGGAGGCCTGATGTTGGGTGAGAGGTCGTTCCACCCTTTAGGACCAATTTATGAAAACGCTTGTGCTCCTGAATTGGTACCATGAATGCCGGGGATATGTGCAAGTACAAGTCATGTGGAGTGGAGGTGTTTGCCTGATGCACAGGAAGGAGATGCAATTGATCAGGAATGTGGGGCCCAACTTGTGTAGTGCCTTGAATGTGAGTGTGACGAGTTTGAAATCAGCACATTTGCATATCAGGAGCCAGTGGAGTTCCCTGAGGTGTGGGGTCATGTGAGTTCTGTGTGGAAAGTTAAGGATGAGTCTGGCTCAAGAGTTCTGGATGGTTTCTAGGTTTCTGGTGAGTTGCTTTGTGATCCCTACTAACAAGAAGTTATTCTTGAACCCATTTTGCACTCTACCAATTACACACCAAAAGTAATAGTGATGATTTTTCTTCATCACAAGAATTAAAGTGAACTAAAACTTGAATAGATCATGCACACTTAAAAAGTGGCAACTTCATTGTACAAACCACTCCATCTGTTGGTTGCAAGCTGTGCACGAGGCTTCTCTTCAGAATCATTGGGAATGATTAACAATTTAATTTAAAATTAAAACCAAAATGATTGAAATCCGGCCTAGTTGATTTTAAAAATAAGCATAATTGTTCAGATGCTTAAGACTGCCTCTATTTTCAGTTATTCTGAGAAAAACACTGTAGTTTGAAACATCTGCTTCTTTCTGTGTTACGGCATTTTCATTACGTACCACCTTCATGTTTGGAGAATGACTCCAGTGGTGTCTAAGCACTTGGCATAGTTCCTAATGGAATCTTTTGAAACAGTCCTCAATATGCTGGACATCAAGCAACATATCTCCAAACCATTCTGTTCCCAATGCAATGTCTTGAAGCTCATCCTGTTGGCATCACATACAATCCACTGTGGGGACCCAAAACCCCTAGATAGGACTAACCACTTAACTTACAATATACAGAACTCCAATAATCAGGCAATGCCCTCATTACTTGAGCCAACTCTTGGTTCAACAGTATTAACATCAACAAAGCTAATAATTTAAGCAAAATTCTTGTCTTGGTTCTCAAGCCATGCATCAGTATTTTTCCAGAGTCGCCCATCCCTCAGTCAACTGATAAGTGCAACATGATCAATAATGTATTCACAGACAAGATTAACAAAACCAGATCCCATATGGACAGCAATGAAAACATCCTCTACAATATTACCCATTCCAAACCGACAGCCTGCAAACTGCTGCCATACACAGACCGCACCTTCATTGTGAATTAACTCAAATACACCCCATATGAAAATGACATGGATTACGAATTCTTCATCGTAAAGGCACTTCAATTAGATGCCTTCACTATCCTGCCCTATATAGTCAATTCCTCCTTCAGGAACGGAACCTTTCTCAATGCCTCCCAGACAGGAGAGATCCTCCCACTGCTGAGGCAGCAAACCATGGACTCAGGATGCTTTGCCAAATTCCTCCCCATTATCCACCTAACATTTTTAGAAAAACTTATTGAAAAAGCAGTCTTCTTCCAATTTCCTTGAGTACATCAACAAGAAAAAAAAAAGGACTACCCGTATGAATTCAATCTATGCCTTAGCACAGACACTATTAGTAATTGACACCCTACTTACCAATGACAAACACAACTCTTACCTCCTGATCCTGCTCAAACTCTCCAAAGCCTTTAACACTGTTTACCATCATGCACCTGATCACACCTTGGAGATATGCGTGGGTTTCTCCATGACTGTACTGCAGTGGTTCACTTCCAACCTTGGTAATTGTCAACAGTTGATAAACATCGTTTTTATAAAATCATAGACACTGCCAGTCTCCTGAGGAGTAGCTCAAGATTCGGCCTCTTTTCTATCCTTTCTAATCTTTACAAGGAACCTTTCAGAGCCATGCTCTTAGGCAATAACAACTATTAATCAGTGCACTGATGACATCAAACTGTGCCTTAGTAACATTCATCACTTCAGAAGAGGCTTTGGGCTAATGCAGAACTAGATGTCAAGTACCTCTTTTAACTAATCTAAGAGAGGGTTTGTTCTATTCACCAATAAATCAAAATGATCACAGATCAAATAGTGGATCTCCCCTTGAACCACTATGGCTTCATCACTCCAAGCTGACAGCCAGTGCAAAACCATGTGGATTCCAATGCAGCAACAATGGGAAACTTAAACCCTTGTGTCCAGAAATAAACGTCAGTACAACAATATAACAACCTGTCCTCACACTCTTGTATAGAGATAACACTCTGCTCAATGCGCTAGATAACTCCACACTAGCACCTCCTATAAAGCCTCTAACAGTTTGGCCAACTCACTCCAAAGATTAAAGAGTTTCACTGGCTCCCCTTCCTAGTCATCTTCAAGACCAGCTGCGTCATCTAGAAGGCCAACAGAAACAAAGCGATACAAAAGGGGATGATGGACGGAGAGTTTGAGCAAATCAAACACTCACCCCCAGTCAACTGATCTGGGTTTAATCCATCACCATTTTTTAGCCCACTCAGCCACCCCATTTCAGACATGGCTATATGCAAATCAGTCTGACCCTGTGCCTCATGGGAACAGTCCAGCCCGAAATGCAAAGCCATGCCTTCCATGGACCGGAAACAAGCATCCTGGGACCGGTTTCGGATTCATAATCCTCATCAGCCAGGCTATCTTGAATCCAGTGGCCAAGTGAGCAAGGGACTCACATCTGAGCATACCCTGCCACACTTAGGGCGAACAAAGCGATACAAAAGGGGATGATGGACGGAGAGTTTGAGCAAATCAAACACTCACCCCCAGTCAATTGATCTGGGTTTAATCCATCACCATTCTTTAGCCCACTCAGCCACCCCATTGCAGACATGGCTATATGCAAATCAGTCTGACCCTGTACCTCATGGGAACAGTCCAGCCCGAACTGCCAAACCATGTCTTCCATGGACCGGAAACAAGCATCCTGGGACAGGTTTCGGATTCATAATCCTCATCAGCCAGGCTATCTTGAAAACAGTGGCCAAGTGAGCAAGGGACTCACGTCTGAGCATACCCTGCCACACTTAGGGCGAACAAAGCGATACAAAAGGGGATGATGGACGGAGAGCTTGAGCAAATCAAACACTCACCCCCAGTCAACTGATCTGGGTTTAATCCATCACCATTCTTTAGCCCACTCAGCCACCCCATTTCAGACATGGCTATATGCAAATCAGTCTGACCCTGTGCCTCATGGGAACAGTCCAGCCCGAACTGCCAAGCCATGTCTTCCATGGACCGGAAACAAGCATCCTGGGACCGGTTTCGGATTCATAATCCTCATCAGCCAGGCTATCTTGAATCCAGTGGCCAAGTGAGCAAGGGACTCACGTCTGAGCATACCCTGCCACACTTAGGGCGAACAAAGCGATACAAAAGGGGATGATGGACGGAGAGCTTGAGCAAATCAAACACTCACCCCCAGTCAACTGATCTGAGTTTAATCCATCACCATTCTTTAGCCCACTCAGCCACCCCATTTCAGACATGGCTATATGCAAATCAGTCTGACCCTGTGCCTCATGGGAACAGTCCAGCCCGAACTGCCAAGCCATGTCTTCCATGGACCGGAAACAAGCATTCTGGGACCGGTTTCAGATTCAGTTTCTCATCAGCCAGGCTATCTTGAATCCAGTGGCCAAGTGAACAAGGGACTCACGTCTGAGCATACCCTGCCACACTTAGGGCGAACAAAGCGATACAAAAGGGGATGATGGACGGAGAGTTTGAGCAAATCAAACACTCACCCTCAGTCAAATGATCTGGGTTTAATCCATCACCATTCTTTAGCCCACTCAGCCACCCCATTTCAGACATGGCTATATGCAAATCAGTCTGACCCTGTGCCTCATGGGAACAGTCCAGCCCGAACTGCCAAGCCATGTCTTCCATGGACCGGAAACAAGCATCCTGGGACCGGTTTCGGATTCATAATCCTCATCAGCCAGGCTATCTTGAATCCAGTGGCCAAGTGAGCAAGGGACTCACGTCTGAGCATACCCTGCCACACTTAGGGGGAACAAAGCGATTCAAAAGGGGATGATGGACGGAGAGTTTGAGCATATCAAACACTCACCCCCAGTCAACTGATCTGGGTTTAATCCATCACCATTCTTTAGCCCACTCAGCCACCCCATTTCAGACATGGCTATATGCAAATCAGTCTGACCCTGTGCCTCATGGGAACAGTCCAACCCGAACTGCCAAGCCATGTCTTCCATGGACCAGAAACAAGCATCCTGGGACCGGTTTTGTATCGCTTTGTTCACCCTAAGTGTGGCAGGGTATGCTCAGACGTGAGTCCCTTGCTCACTTGGCCACTGGATTCAAGATAGCCTGGCTGATGAGGATTATGAATCCGAAACCGGTCCCAGGATGCTTGTTTCCGGTCCATGGAAGACATGGCTTGGCAGTTCGGGCTGGACTGTTCCCATGAGGCACAGGGTCAGACTGATTTGCATATGGCCATGTCTGAAATGGGGTGGCTGAGTGGGCTAAAGAATGGTGATGGATTAAACCCAGATCAGTTGACTGGGGGTGAGTGTTTGATTTGCTCAAATGCTCCGTCCATCATCCCCTTTTGTATCGCTTTGTTCGCCCTAAGTGTGGCAGGGTATGCTCAGACGTGAGTCCCTTGCTCACTTGGCCACTGGATTCAAGATAGCCTGGCTGATGAGGATTATGAATCCGAAACCGGTCCCAGGATGCTTGTTTCCGGTCCATGGAAGACATGGCTTGGCAGTTCGGGCTGGACTGTTCCCATGAGGCACAGGGTCAGACTGATTTGCATATGGCCTTGTCTGAAATGGGGTGGCTGAGTGGGCTAAAGAATGGTGATGGATTAAACCCAGATCACTTGACTGGGGGTGAGTGTTTGATTTGCTCAAATGCTCCGTCCATCATCCCCTTTTGTATCGGCCAACAGAAACAGCCTTGACTGACACTTCCAGAAAATCGAACTACTGAGATGGACAGCACTCAACCGGAAGCCAAGATATTGTCAAATGTGAGACAAATCTGGACAAGAAGGAAAGAACCATATGGAAAACCTTCTCTACCTACATCGTAATAATATGAAAAAGCATCCCTATCAACATCATGAACGATCAAACCCTCTTGTAGTTCAGGAAGAGCCTGAAGCCTCTCCTCTTCAAAGGAGAGCTATTCCCTCACTCAATGAAGCATACGTCACTTATGCTTCATCACGTCATCCTTTTGTTCAGTGCTCAGTTGCTTCCTTTGTGCTATATTATTATCCCTTAGATGCTCACATATACAAAATAAGGACGGTCAATGAACCATGTATCACCCATTTGGATAGTAAAAGACAGCTGTAATTGTGATGCAGTGGGATGGTCCTTGCCTGGTGTTGCTTCATTTGTTGCACTAATGATTGCTATACCTGTCGATGTTTCTGTTAGTCATATATCCATCATACTCTGCAGACAATGCTTGAACCATCTTTTTAACTGTTCAGCACTCCATTTATTTTTTCTTCCTTTCTTGTTCCCATTATGCGCTTTGAGGTTAGTGGAAAGTTGCATTTTTAACTTTACGAATAATATAAATAGATACTATAAATAAGCGTGTGAATTGTGAACCATCAAGCGTACTCTTTTTCTGTTCAGTGACTTCAGTGATGACTAATTTCTTTTTTATCTCCTTTACTTTGGTATGAATTGACCCAACATCCACCCAGCAGAACCTACGTTTGTAATATAAAGGAGGTCCAACACAGGTCAAGAGTGTTAATGTACACATAGTGATTAAAAGTGAAAAAACTGTGATTTTGTACATGCAGGAAAATCAGAGTTATTTTAAAAATATGGGGAGAAATCTTATATTTCTTGATAGATTTGTCTACACTAGTATGAACCACACTGTAAGAAAATGATGTCCAGGCTTGTACTGTGCCCACACAACCGAAGCATAAAATGTCCCACAGGCAGTGTTACAAAAATGCAATGCAATACCCCCTAGAATATTGGATTCAAGTCCATTTTAAAACCCATATTAGATTTGCAGAAAGGTGCAAGTCATTCTAGATACTGACAAAGAGCAATATAAAATACAGAGGAGAAGTTCAAACAAAGCTGTCAAGAAAGCCAGAAAAGACTAGTGAGTCTTCAAATCAAGAAATGTTTCTATGTGCTAACCAATTTAGATGGCCAACAACATGCACCATGCATGACCAGTAAGCAGTGATAAGGTGTCTTATTCTTTGCATTTAAAATATCCAGAATCCAGGATTACACCACCAGAAAGTGCCATACCTTCCCTTATCTTTCTACACCTCAGCTAGAGTGCTTCCACCCCAGTGACCAAGTAAATTGTCCTTAATGGCCTAAGAAAACCATAGCCTCATTCTGACAACCCTGCCCTGCTCAAGAGTGAAATAATTCCTTCTATCTACAGAGGGTAATCTCATTGCTCAGTCCTCTCCCCCGTTTCTTCTTAGAACCACTCCAGGTCTCCTGAAAAAGAAAGGCATCTCATTACAAAACTACAAAGGTCCCAAAGGCTCTTTATAACTACGAGCCAAAATCCACATGACCCTTCTCAGCAAGCAAAGCTCCAGTTCGAGTATGGCTAACTAAATGTCCATCAATGCTTCTGTAAGTTCTCCACTCCATGTTGACCTATTTAAAAACTACAGTACCCATCTGAGCGCACACAGCCCTCATTGGATATGTCTTCTGGATGACTACTATTCAAATGGCACAAAATCTTTGCAATTGCAGATGTCTGAAGGCAGCTACTTTCACTGGGCAAACCCATGAGACCTGCCCGAGTGTGTGCTTTCACACCAATAGCTTCCCACAGAAACCAACTATAAACCCCCACTCTAACAACCATACACAACAGACAGTCTGCCACCAAAGACAGAACTTTAGTTATTGGTATGAAACCGTATATACATTTTACAGTTCAATAAAATACAAAAGTTAAACTAATTTTGATGCTGGTCATAGTGAATGGACACTACCTGCATAGACGACATTTTTATGACTTTTCCTCAATTCCACTGACTTATGCAGCTTCCTATTAATTTCTGTATATGTGGAAGTTCATTTTTTTGTAAATGGAAATGTTTAAAGTTATTGTCCTGTCGTTTTTGTTTATCAAGAGGCTGTACATGTCAATCAAAGTAAATGAGTTTTGCAATAACAGTGGACCTTGTTGGCACCTACCTCAAGAGACAGCTGTGCAGGAGCGAACGCTGGAGAACATGTCACCACAAGGCACATTAAGTAAACTAAAAGGGAAGAAGAAAACATATGTTTGGGCACAGAACATGCTAACCAGAGATAAGACAGGCAATGCACTGTGAGTGTGCAAACCCCCCACAGAATTCAAGAGGCTCATTCCTGTTTCATAAGGGGCACTGAATTAAATAAGAAAATAAGCCTGTTAGTGCTGTCACATAAATGTCTGAATTTTGCCCCACGCTGAATAATTAAGTGGATAGAAAAGAAAAGCTCTTTGCAGACAAAAACAAAAGCACAATAACCTGGCCCAAGCACTCAACAGACTCCTCCACCCTGGTGAGCAATGCCTAAAATGCAGCTGAAGGGCACACTGCCTTCCCAAAGAGACAGATCTCATTGCTGGTGCAAGCCGTGGGCCTAGGAGCAGTACTGCTTCACAATAAGGTGTTAGGAGGCTTCATTAGTAGAACCAGGGCTCGAGTCTGGGTACCACGCGGGCGGACGGCGTCCCCCCACTTATTTTACCGGGTAGACGCCGTTCCCCTCTGCCAAACAGCTGGTCTTCACTCTGGCCTCTTTGGGACGAGATCGGAGCGCACCTTTCGTGACGTCACTTCCTGTCGTGACGTCACATCCGGTGACAGCGTCCCCCCACTTCTCTTTTTAGGACTCGTGCCCTGAGTAGAACTCTCTCAGACAATGAGTCAAGGTATTTGAAATCAGGAGGGAGGCAGTAGCAATAACATGGGGTTGTATTCCTGCTAATCTCTACTTATACAGCCATAGATCAAAAGTAGTTACAGACCAATAGCCATTAGTCCACTTGTTTCTGGGCACATCACCTCACACTCTGGTCGCCACAGAACCATGGACATTGTGACTAAAGAAATTAATTTTTAGTCTGACCAGGCCTTGAAACCCGCAGGAAATATTTATCAAGACACCCTGCAACCAATGACGCGGTTGCAATGGCTCAGTATAATGAACGTAGACCAATATGTACACTTGTTATCTCAAAATATGTGCTATCTAACAATGTCCATGGAAGGCTTAAGATAACCCATGAAGAAAGATGTGTGCCTCCAAGACTCTAAAAGTCAATGCACTCTAATTGCCCTGTAGAGAGAGTGCCAGAAACTACCACTAATGACTGACTGATACCAGGGGACTGCAAACAAATTGTCCCCAGAACCTTCCAAGACAAAGTAGAAAAACTCGCTCACCAAAGCATCCAAGGGGTAGCCAAAATGAAAGCAAAACTATGGGAGAAGGCGTGATACCTACAGATGACTAACTTACTAGAATTAATTGTCTATACCTGACTGCCAAGCCACTGGAGGAGGAATTTCTCCATCCCAGAGATTATGAAAGAAGCTTGAATGACCTCCTGGTCTAAAGTCAGTTCCTATTGATGGGAGATGCCTGTTGGTCCTTATAGACCATATATTAAATTGTAGAAATGGTCTAATCTGTGGGTGTTGACCAAGCAGAACAGTGTTGGAAAACAATCTTTACAGCTCATATAAACTCCATAGAATTGAAAACAGGTAGTGCCCCCATTCGAAGGCAGAGGGCTCCAGTTGTAACTCAGAAACTATGCATCTCTCACCACAAGTATGCTCCTTGGAGCCCCAGGTCAACAGTGAAGAGAGACTCAAGCAGACACTAAACAAAACCATGAGAATATAAGCACATTAAGATGGGAATCTAGAATAGACAATGCACAACGTTTTGAAAGACTACAGAATTTCATCTCTTTGTACTAGCTCCTGCGCACCAGCAATGCACATGCTAGGTCAACCAGTCCAAAACCCTAGCCCAGGAGAACCCCAATGTGTGACAACTGCTCTGGACACCCAAGCACATCAGGGAAGAAGAGAAAATTCGAGGCATCAAGCGATTAAAAGATGGATGCCCTACATCAAACCATCAGAGTAGGAGACCAAGTCCTTGTCAAAAACTGACAACGAGGATGGATGTTTGGAGCACCTTCTGAACTGTTTCAGCAACCAATCAAGGGTTGGTATAGCGCAACTACTTACCTGGAATGCCTTGGCCACGCGGAAGGAGAAGGAGCTGCCTCCCATTCTGTGCTTCTTGATGCGCTGCACCGTAGCGAGGGAGAGCTGGGCTGAGCAGATGGATCTTTGGGGTGCGTGAAACGAGCGGCGGTTGTTCAGGTAGGCAGGTCTGTTGTTGTGGAGGGCTCTGTGGAGAGAGGCATAGCTATAACGCATTGAAGAACTTGTCAAGAGAAAGATGAGCCCTGAACCCCATCCATGAACATCCAAACCTGGGGGCGTCCAGTGAGGTAAATAGAAAGCAAGGTAGTCCAGAGGGCACAAGGTTTGGCCTCAGTCACTACTCTACATAGACCACTGCAAACGACATTGCAGCAGATCACTCTTTCTTAATTTTTTTTGCTATTTCCTGAGTTCATGAAAGTATTTCTATTTTTGAAAGAAAGTTTTACACATAATGTATAAATAGTACTGTAAGACATTTGGAAGACAAATATATTGCATTTCTTTTTCTGAGGTGAAATTTTGTGTTTTTCGCACAATTTGCATGTTGACCATTTATTCTATTAGTTTTCAAGCATATGTATTTACACAAACTAACCAATATGTAATGAAGATATGCGATGGAAAAAGCGGATGTCTCTTTCTAATTCCTGTACATTTCTGCATTTTTTGTGCAGATATACATACCAGTTGGAAGTGCGCACAGGTGGTGGGCTGACTCGGAGCAAAATGTACAGTATTCAAACCCCAGAAGTAACACCAGAGAAGATCTCAGCCCCACATAACATTACAGTGATTGGGCCATATTCAATAGTCATAGCATGGGACCCACCAGGTAAGATATGCACCTTTCAGCTTGATTTGTATTCCATGTCATAAAATGTATTCCTGATGTACATTCTCAGTAGTCAGGTAATGTAGTCGGAGGTGCATCTTTACTATGCATAACTGAATCACAGAAAAAGATGAGACGGGCTACAATGGCTGAGACAACTTTGACATCTATTGAAATCGCCGCAAACACGAGGTTTAATTTGATAAATAATTTCTGCAGAATAATTCCTCGAGATTCACTTTTCTTTCATGCTAAGAAATTGTTTACATGTTAAGTTATTGCCAAAGTGTTACTTACTGCTGAATGAGCGGGTGTTCATGTAGCCTTTGAGAGAGCGCAAACTGATTTAAATATATGAGTACATCACACTTACCTGTAGTAAGCACAAATCATGAAGAGAAATGCCATGAGTGCTAATAGTATCTGCAAGTATATTCAAAAATATACAGCTAATATAGAGATTTAAGTAGAAGTGGAACTAATACAGAAATATGTGACATTATATGACTTTATTAGATGTGATTATTTTTTGAATCCATGTCGTGAAGCTGCTAAAACATAAGGTGGTATGTGGTTAAGAGCAGAACGTGGTAGGCCTCAGGGCCAGAGCTGGAGCTAAAAGGGAAGGTGTTTCTTTTCACGACACAGATTGTTTTAACGTTTTTGGTCATTGCATTAATGGGCCATGATTTATAGTAATGTTTACTGAATAATAGAATAAGAGTATTAACATGCTTTAATTAAATGAAGAAGTTGAATGCTATAATCATAATGAGAAATATTGTAGGCCTGAAATGTTTTAGCATTGATTTACACGTACATGTCTGGGCTGAGAAATGTTGCAAGCCTTTTTTTCTTTTTAGAAGTCTATGAGAGTTGGGTTCTTGGCGGCAGATATCTGTCTGCAACAGGAAAGGGGGGATCCAATTATAAATGAATGAATAGAGGTCTGTTCAGTGGACGGCCCAGACATGGAGGAGGGTTCTGGAATGTTTGAGGGGTATCAGCGGGCCGGAGAAGAGTCTGAGAAGCAAGGTCAACTATAACGTATGAGGCCCAAGACAAAGCATCATGGAAAAAGCCAGAAGTTGCACCACGTGAGGGGCGTTCCGCAAGGGGCGTCTCAAATGTTGTTGACTGTTTTGTATTAGGGACAGTACCCCTGGGTGGAGTTAGAGCAGAGACCTGAGGACCCTTTAGAGAGCGGATGGGTAGGCAGAGAGGGGTCATGACTGGAGAACTTTAGGTTTTCACCAAGAGACTTAGAGTGGGTGACTTCCCTTGGGGGTCATTCATTGCTGACACCTTTGTTAGGTTGGGATTTGGTTAAGTAGGGATACCATCTAGAACAGGGTAGGGACGCCTAACCTGTGTTTGTTTTCCTCCAATCTAAATGAAGGAGCGATATGCGTCTATGCTTATAGCTTTATTATTCTTAGAACTTGTGTTAGTGATTTCTGTTGCTCGTCTGAGGGCTTTTCGAGAGCACATGTATGTAATTGGACCTGTGTATCTCGTGAATCTCATTCTGAGATGCCTGTATTTGCAGCTTATCATTTCTTTACAATAAACTTTGGAAAACTAGAAGTTGTCCGTGATCTTTGGGAGTAGAGTCCTTTATTGGGTGAACTGACTTGGAAATAGGTGCACTTTCTTTCCTTACAGACAGGCAACAAAGGTTCAGTCGACCAGATCGAGGTTTGGATCAATAGAGATAAGGTATCGATCAAAATCTCGCCCTTTCAGTTGGTAGCTATAGAGGATGGTTGCCTTCTTGAGGACGGTGACCTAGGCCAGGTTAGCTTACCCCAAGGCCCCTAGAAATCGATGATCGGAAGAACAGCCCGCAGAAGAAGATCCGGATGACGTGAGACAGAAAAAGCAGCAGAATCGGTCGAGAGTGAGTATAAAGGGTTATGCGTGTTAGATTGCGGTGTTTTTGTATTGTATCTATGTTGTAATGTCTGGCGGAGTTGAATGTCTGTAGAGTGACTGTGGAACAGGTTGTGAGCGCGCGCAACCGGTGGAAATCTTAAGTTCAAGGAGAGCTTAAGTGGTTCGGGTGTATCGGACACCCAGAGTAATTGTCAACTAGTGTGAAGGGGGTCATGAGGTACCATTGATCACCCGAGAGACCGAGATAGGGGGAACGTAAGAGTGAGTGCGTGAGTAACGGACGCTGGTCGGAAGTTACTGTGTGTGTAAGCAACCTATCAGAGAGACGATAGACATCTCGTCAGTTGTGTTGACAATTACAGATAGACTGTGGACGTACAGTCGAGAGAAGTGACCGCTTGGTCGGAAGTAGTCATTTTTCAGAGTATGACTGGGACGCATGCATAACCGGGAGACGAGTTGAGAAAGGAGGGGTGCTGCTGCGAAGCGGAGAAAAGTGACGTCAGGTGGTGTCGCGCAGTGATTGGCTGACCGGCGAAAGACCGCGCTGTGATAGGCCAGCTAGCGAACACGTCAGACAGGGTCGCGACGTGATTGGCCGACAGGAGAAAGACCGCGCTGTGATAGGCCAAGCTAGCAAAGCCGCGACAGGATTGGTGGATTGTCATCAGGAAGTAAACAGAGTAGCGAGGCTGGATTTTGTGCGCATAATTATGAAGTGTTTTAAATGGTTGAAAGCGCTGTTTAAGAAAGAGAAGCGAGGATCGTATGAAGGGGAAGAAGCCCCGCCGGAGGGTACGCCAGCTCGTTATATGGCAGTAAATGTTGGGTTGCATACGATCCTTTGGATATCAGAGTGGAGTAAGATTACTGAAGGAAATGAGGAACTGACGTTCCCGAAGTACGGGACGTTCAGATTAGAGGTGTTACATCGATTGAAATCAGTCATGACCTCAAAGAGACCCTTGCCTAGACCAACCCAGTTTGAAGCTCTTGAAGCATGGATTAGGGCAGCGCATGAAAAGAATATGAACAGACGACAAGAAAGGGTGAAACGATCGGTAAGGGCAGTGCAGGATGCCAGGTGGGATGCGGATGCTAAAAGATGGAGAGTGCATAATTTGGAAATAAATAAACTGTACCCAGTGTTAGAGGCGCCAGTAAATAAAAGTCCCCTAGAAGAAGATGATGAGAGCGAAACAGAGGATAGCTTGATAAACAGATTACTGACAGACAGGCCACCCCCGTATAATAGAGCAGGGGGAGAGGTCGAGAATACTGAAGGAGCAAAGGGGGGCAATGCAGGAGAGCATAGACCGCTTCCCAGTTCAGAGTGGGATCCTGAGCCAAAGAAAGAGTTGCTCCAGCCTAGTCAGGTGCAACAGGTAGTCGGTAGGTTTGTGGTACAAAGAGCGCCGGAAACGGAAAGCGCCACATCCTACCCATTACCAGATGCACTACAGGTACCTGTTACCATAGGTCCTATAATATCGATATATGACCAAGAGAGAGCAAAAGGGGAAGAACGGAAACGGAAAGACAGAGAAAGAGCAGAGCAGGCAAGGAGGAACGATACCACTAATTCCCCAAGTCAGATGCCGATACCCAGAGAGTGGAGCACCCCGATGCACACAGCAGGGGACCCAGGGGAGATCCTGGGGGCCCCAGATGGCCAATGGATCTGAGGGGATCTGGACGAAAATCCTTTCAAGAGCTAAATGAGTACATGAAGCAGTGGGACGAGGCAGTGAAGGCTCAAAAGTGCATCAATGCTGCAGAAGCAGAAAGGGAAAGTCAGGACAGCCGAACACGGACTCACTGCGGGGCTGGGGAGAGTAGTCCGGAGTGGGACTGTAGAGGGAGTAGGGGAGTCACCCATTGGGCCCGGAATGGAGGTAGAACAGATCTGGAAAACGGGGGCCCCGGGAGTGGAGGGGTGGCGTGCCCAATACTCAGTGAAGGGGAGAGGAGAGCGCAAGAGTACAGGAACAGCTTTAAGTGTCCACACTGTGTGCCTGGCACCAGAGAACAGAATGGGAGTTGTGAGAGGTCGCACCATAGTCCCTGTGATGACAGAAATGAGCGCAGCCCAGGGAATATGGGGAACCAGGAAGGATCGTATCGGATACTGAGCGATACGAGGCAAAGGGAGTGTAGCGACCAGAGGGAAAATAACAGAGAGATGTGCGGTGAGAGGAGAGAAGAAGACGAGAGTGGGCAGAGAGAGAGTAGGGATAACAGGCCCGTGTTCCATCACCTTCCAAGATCGGATGGCCGAGCATGGGACCTGGAGAGATGGGAGCAAGGGAGGCCACCCATTAACTCTCCTGAGCCCAAACGCAGAGCTCGAAGTTGGGATGGTAGGGAGACCAGTGAGCCCCCTTCAAAAGACATATTGCGAGCTGAGATAAAAGCCAAGAGACTTGATGTCTCCAGCTTAAGGTCAGATCTGGATGACATGGTAGATGGCACCCTGCCTTTAGAAAGAATGGAAATGTATGAACAGGATGAAATACTGTATATGGCAAAGGACATCACACGAAAGGCGAGAGCAGTCCATGAGAAGTTAGTCGAACTAGCAGGCAAATATATGGTGGACTTGTCAAGAACCAAAGCATTACAGGGTAACCACAGGCTACATTACTCAGATCGGGACCTAGATGAGAGGAGAACGATTGGGCTGAAAACACACATAAGGGAACTGATTACTGGAATAAGGACATGGAGGGCACTAGATAAGTGGGAAGAGAGGTGGTCCAAGAAAGGGACCGGCAGGAGAAGCATGATTGGTATGACACCAGGACAGCAGGGAATAGAAGCTTACCCTTTGCGGGAAGTTGCAAATGGGAACTATGTACATGTCCCTTGGAGTAGGGGAGATTTAGCTGCTTTTACCACCTCTTTTCCCAAATTACGAGAGAACCCTGTGGAGTGGTACAAGCAAGTCGAGAGGTTTGTAAAAATCTCCAAGGTCCTATGGATATATCTGAACACGCTGTTTGACATTGTAGTACCAGGAGATCTGTGGACAGCATGCAAGGTTAGCGCTGAGTGGCCCACAACGGAGCCAGAGAGAGATGCCAAGACTAATGGGCCGTCCGAGATTGTGATGGCAAAATTCGAGAGAGTGATGACTTGGCTGAAAGAGAAGGTGCCAATGCAAGACATAGATTGGGTCAGAATAGACCGAACGAGACAGGAACCCAAAGAGACAGTTCATGAATATTACGAGAGATTGCTGAAGGCGTTTAAACAGTATAGCGGCTTGGATGTAATGGATCCAAAAGATATAGGGCAATTTGTGTCCAAGTTCGTCCTGGGACTGAGACCGGATATTAGTTTAATGATTCAGCAACACTCGATTTGTTGGCAAACTAAACCCCTAGATGAAATACTGAGATATGCCAGGTACTGCTGTGATGAGATAGATTCCAAGGCTAAGAAACTAAAAGAAAAGTTGATGGTGGTACAGATGCAAGCAGCAGGCAAAGGGGGACCGCAGCAACAGCAGCAAGGGACAGGTACAGGAGGTAAGAAGCAGTACAGTCAGAACAAGGGTAATGAGGAGAGTTCCACCTTTAGACCCAGAATAGACATAGCTACCTTGAAGAAAACGACTAGGTGCCACCAGTGCAACGAGCTGGGGCATTGGAAACGCGAGTGCCCCTACAACGTAGAGATAGGAGAGCAAGAGATAGAGGAGGAAGAGGTTCAGAGCGCGCCTACAAGAGGGGTAACGCCATACCAAGGAAAGGTGCTCAAAGGGGGGGGGGCTCCTCCCCGAGCCCAGTTCCCGCAACCTCCTCGAGTAGGGAGTATGGGTAAGACCTATAGACAAATGCCCCTGTTTGTGGAAGGTGAAGAGTGCTATTATGTGGACCCATTAACCGGACAGAGAGTGGAAAGAGAAGACTGCACCCTTGGGGCAGCCTTGGAGGTAGATCAGAGGGGACCCTATGTCGAAGCAGAAGTAGCAGGGTGCCCTACGACATTTCTGGTGGACACAGGAGCCACTAGATCCACGATCAGATCAGCTGCAGTTCCAGACCTGCCCATGTCTGGAGAGACCATACAGGTGGTAGGGGTCGCAAACAGGAGAATAACCAGCCAATTGACAGAACCGGTGCAGGTGAAAATAGGGAAGTACAGTGATGAGCACCAGTTTGTGGTTTGCGATTCAAGCCCTGTGTGTTTGCTAGGAAGAGACCTGTTGTGTAAATTGAATTGTACTATATATTGTACACCTCAGGGAGTGGAGGTATTGACTAATGATGATGATGCAGATTTCAAAGTTGCGAATTCAAGGATATGTGTGGAGCTGTACCCTACTTTGACAGTAAACGAGCTTCCCTGGGACTTGAGAGAGACAGTGGCATCAGAAGTATGGGATTTCACTGGGGAAGAAATTGGATTGGTCAAAGGGGTAGACCCAGTGAAAATTGTAGTGAAGCCGCATGCTGAGTTCCCAAGAACACCCCAATATAAATTGACTCCAGAAACGATTGCAGGCATAAAACCCGTGATCGAGTCTATGATTAAACAGGGAATACTGAAAGAAATCGTGGGTAGTCCATGCAACTCCCCGATTATGGGTCTGCAGAAACCAAATGGGAAATTTCGGATAGTGCAGGACCTTCGAAAGATTAATAACATAGTCGTTTCATGTTGTCCAGTGGTACCGAATCCATCAGTGATACTGTTTCAGATTCCATTCCAAGCTGAGTGGTTCACTGTGATCGATCTTTGTCAGGCTTTCTTTTCGATCCCTTTGGACGAAGATAGCCATTTTCTTTTCGCATTTAAGCTGGAAAATCGCGTCCTAACATGGTGTCGTATCCCTCAAGGGTATACAGAGAGTCCATCGATCTTTAACCAGCTTCTGAAGAAAAATCTTGAAAGTCTAGTGCTGCCCCAGAAGTCAGTTCTGGTCCAGTACATAGACGACCTCCTTGTGGCGTCAGAAACAGAAGAAGCTTGCAGGGAAGACTCCATTGCTTTGTTAAATCACCTAGCTGCCAATGGGCACAAGGTGTCCCCGGGAAAATTGCAGTACTGCCTGACAGAAGTGCAGTACTTGGGACACAGAATTGAGAAAGGCAAACGAAAGGTGTCACCAGACAGGATAGAGGCGATCATGAAAATGAACGCGCCTAAGACACAGAGAGAGGTCAGGATGTTCCTAGGGATGGTGGGTTATTGCCGACAGTGGATCGTGAACTTTTCACTGAAAGCAAAGCCCTTGCAAAAACTGACGCACAAAGAGGTGAGTGATCCGGTACCATGGGACAAAGACTGTTTGATGGCATTCTTACAGCTGCGAGAGGACCTGTGTCGTGCTCCGGCATTGGGAATGCCTGATTACAATAAACAATTTTTTCTTTACTGTTGTGAGAGAGAAGGTTGTGCGTTGTCTGTGTTGGTCCAAATCCATGGGAATGCCCGTAGACCAGTTGCTTATTTCTCGGCTACTTTAGACCCAGTAGCCGCAGCGTTGCCCGGATGTCTCAAATCCGTTGCTGCAACGGGTGTCAGCATTGAGAGATGTGAAAATATCGTTATGGGGCACCCGTTAGAGGTGTGCGTGCCACATTCTGTTGAATTGTTAATGACCAGGACCAAAACACAGCATCTGACCAATAGCAGGCTCACGCGCTATGAGCAAGTTATTCTTGCTGCAGAGAATGTGACCCTCAAGAGATGCTCTGTTTTGAACCCTGCTACCTTAATGCCACTTCCAAATGATATTGATGATGATGATGAATATACAGACCATGACTGTCTCGATGTGACTGAACTATGCACCAAACCCAGACCCGACATCGTAGATGAGCCACTGACCGACCCAGACGAAGTTTTCTTTGTCGATGGCTCATGTGTAAGAGACGAAGTTGGGCAGTTGAGAGCAGCTTATGCTGTTTGTACAATTGAAGGAGTTGTGGAAGCTGGGTGCCTGGAAGGAGTACACTCCGCTCAGGTAGCCGAGATTATTGCCCTGACACGTGCTTGCTTAGCAGGCAATCAAATTCGAGTCACCATATACACCGACAGCCAGTATGGGTATGGGGTAGTTCATGATTACGGGCAGTTATGGTCTCAAAGAGGGTTCATGACTTCATCAGGCTCTCCCATTCGCAATGGAGAGTTTGTGCGCCTGTTGTTAGAAGCATTGCAATGCCCAGCAAGTATCGCAGTTGTAAAGTGCATCGCACATACCAGAAATGAGGACTTTGTTTCGAAAGGCAATAGATATGCTGATGAAGTTGCGCGGTATTGCGCGGAACAAGGTTACTCTTTCACAGAGGTGGATGTGGGTGGAATAAATGTAAGAACTGAATTAGCCATGATACTGGAAACTGTTGATACTTGGGATGAACTGTCAATCATGCAAGAAAATGCTCCTGATTCTGAAAAAGAAACATGGGAAAGGGCAGGATGTGTAATGGGTGAGACTCATTTTTGGGTCTCAGCAGACGGCAGAGCAGTGTTGCCCAATGAGATGGTGAGTCCAATGGCTAGACTCATACATGGTCCCGTACACTTAGGGAGAGATGCTATGCTGAGAGTGTTTAGACAGACTTGGTACAATCCTAAGTTTAGAATAGCAGCAGAAGCAGTGTGCCAGCGTTGTGTGACCTGCCAGCAGCTGAACGTAGGAAAAAGAACACCAGTTGCACTAAGTCACATAGGAAGGTCTGGAGGTCCATTCAACAGAATGCAGATAGATTTCATTGAAATGCCAAGATGCAACCGCCTCCGCTATGTCCTGGTGGTTGTTTGTGTGTTCTCCAGATGGGTTGAGGCATACCCTACACGTAGGTGCGACACCCTCACAGTGGCTAAGTTACTGCTTAGAGAACTTATCCCTCGTTTCGGGGTGCCGGCCTTTTTGGAATCAGATAGGGGAACACATTTTAACAGTGAGCTTGTGAAGATGATTTGTGTTGCACTAAATATTGACCAAAAGCTACATTGCAGTTACCGACCAGAAGCTTCAGGAATTGTGGAACAAATCAATGGCACGATCAAGTCCAGAATAGCTAAAGTTTGCTCCTCAACGACTCTGAGTTGGCCTGATGCCCTGCCATTAGTTCTCATGAGCCTTCGTAGTACCCCAGACAGAAGAACAGGGTTGTCACCACATGAGGTGTTAATGGGGAGAGCAATGAGGCTGCCATCTATTCCAGCTACTGCACTGTTAAATATCACAGATGATATGATCCTGGACTATTGTAAGGGGCTGTCTGACGCCATGCGTTCTGTGTCCCTTCAGGTGCAGGCTGCAGAGGTTCCAGCGTGCCAGGGCCCTTGCCATGACCTGTATCCTGGGGACTGGGTCCTGGTGAAGAAACATGTGAGAAGAAGCTGCTTGGATATTCGTTGGCGTGGGCCCTACCAGGTCATCCTGATCACAAGCACAGCTGTAAAGGTGGGAGGCCTGCCCAATTGGATCCACGCGTCACATACGAAAAGGGTTCCAGCACCTCTGGAAACAGCTCCTCTCTCGGATGGACGTCCAGCTGAGGACCAAGAAGCCATAGAGGGGGCTAGTCAAGCTGTAGAGGTGCCCGCGGAAGCAGGGAACGAGTCTGACCAAGCTGAGGACGGTCAGTACAACAGCGAAACTGAAGACGCTACAGAAGGAGAAAGTAGCTGGGAGTACGAGTCTGACCCTGACAGGTCTGAAAGAGAGCGGGAACAGACCAGAAGGAGAAGGAGTAGAAGGGCACGTGGAGAAGCTAATTGGCCGCAAAGAAGGAGCTCTAGCCTGAGGTCAACTCCAGAAGCAACCCTTCCTCCGATATCAGAAGACTCAGACCCAGAAGAAGGTGCTCAGGGCACTGAGGCACCGGACCGAAGAAGGTCAAGAAGAGTGCGTGTGCCTAACAGAAGATACTCCACACCTGAGTGGACATATCTGGCGACAAATGTCTGTGAAACCGGAGACAGGGAGGATCCGAGCGGTGGTGGTGTCCAGTTCTGAGCCCATTATCACCGTGGAAATACGACTGTTGGTACCCGGTGTCGAACAAGAAGGGTCACTAACATTCGTGCTCCCCAGACCTCCCCGCCTCAGCAAGTTAAAACATATGTTTCTTACAGAATTGCAATTCCCCGACTTTGGTACAACGATAACAGCACATGAAGAGCACACTCTTCGCTTGGAAATATTGAACTATGCTATTGAAGCTGCAACCACAAATCTGATAGTTGACTGTTAAAGGATTTTGTAAATAAAGCAAGCAGAAAAAGAAGATTACCTAGCGCCCAGGAAGCAGAGAATTTTAGGGAATCCCTTGAGTTGATGGAGAAGGGCTAGGGTTGTCTTTTTGAACTGTTAAAGGACTTTTGCGAAAAAGGCTGTCAGCCTCCAGCTGTGTGGATTCTAAAGACAAAAAGGATTTAAAAAAGACTGTAAAGGAACGAGAGGAAAGGAACTTTTTGCAAAGATAAAGAGAGAGCTATAATATCTGACGAAATGGAGGCCGGCACCCCGAACCGCAGAGCTAAATGTATAATAGGTACACTAATAGTAGGAGTGATAATATTAATAGCTTTAGTGGTAACAATTTCTTATGTAAAGGGACATGAAGAAGAGGTAAAGGTAACTGATGTGAGTTCTGTAGTAACGCTTACACCTATTGTTGCTGGTGAGAAAAGGGAAAACACTCAAGAGAAAGCGTTATTGGCTGCAGAAGCCCGCAGGTTACATGTAGACGAGTCCCAAGGAGACTTTAGGTCAAATGCTTATGCTAAACTTTTATATGAATACGTGGATGCCATGGAGGTTAAGGATTGCTACGTCTGCATGCAGTTGCCTGCGTCTGTAGATGAAGGAATTCGCTATCATCACCTCCCTCTGACATATGGCATTACATGTAGCTTATTGCTTAGTATATTTTATGAGAGAGATAGTTTTGAATACTATTTCTCAAATTATGATTCAGTGTTGCCAGAAGTCCCAAATTATAAGCAGATGAACAAATGGGATTACTGGAAGAGTGAAGACAGATTGGCCAAGTTCTTCATTCCTTGGATTACCTTAGATACTTCACATGCCCGTAGAAATAATCTGACATGCAAGGTGTCAGAAGTCGAGAAAAAGTTCATAGGGCAGGTGGATGATCGTTACAGGAGACAAAAGATTTTGAAAAAATCAGGACAATGGAAAACAGATTGGACCGAGGAAGAGAAGTCACACAAGAGAAAGGGTAGTAGTGGTCCAATAGCTTTAGATAAAGCGAAGAGAGGAAAGCTATGTCTTCACCGAGCCAAAACGTATTATGAAAATGTATACGTGGGTGAAGTAGACTGTGAACATGCTTTTAATTTAGAGTACTATACTAAGGATTTCCTGAAGGGAATGCAAGTGATTCCAAATGTGTATTTTGTATGTGGAAGAAATGCTTACGTGAGACTACCTGACAACTGGTATGGATCATGTTACTTGGCAATTGTCTTCCCCAAAATATATCATGCACAAGACTTAGTGATCATTGAGGGTCAGACATCATCGAGGGGAAGGAGAGATGTAGGTGATGCCGAAATGGTTGGAGATGTCTTTGGAGCTATGTTCCCTCTTTTGGGAATAATCCTTAATGATGTTAAAATTAGACGACTGGCAACAGTTGTCGACAGGTTGTCTGCCAGCACTGCTCAGTCCTTAATGCTGGTAGAAGGAGAGATGCAATCGATAAGGGCTATGGTTCTTCAAAATCGGCTTGCATTAGATGTCTTATTAGCAAAAGAGGGCGGAGTCTGTAAGGCTTTGAAGGTCCAGGAATGTTGCACTTACATTCCAGACCTTTCGAAGCCCCTTGAGAAGGTTATTAAGAACATAACTAATATACACAAGGAAATCGAAGACTTGAGTAGAGAAAATGTCTGGGAAAAGGTGGGCCACGGAATGAGTACAGTTGGAGGGTGGTTTTCCACCTTAGGCCAAAGCTTTGTTTGGTACATTCTAAAGCCTATCATCATAATATTGATCTGTGGGATAATATTGTGGGGATTGGTGAGGGTATTCAAATGGTACAGAGCAAGAAGGTCAGAAAGGGCCCAAAGAGAACAGTTGCAGAGATTGGCTGCCATACAAGATAATCAGTACAGGAGCCTGAGAGCTCTGGAAGCGCAGAGAATGCCAGCAATAACGGCAGTTTAAATGTTAGTGATGACCCCGAGAGGTCATCAAAGGGGGGAACTGAGAGAGCGCAAACTGATTTAAATATATGAGTACATCACACTTACCTGTAGTAAGCACAAATCATGAAGAGAAATGCCATGAGTGCTAATAGTATCTGCAAGTATATTCAAAAATATACAGCTAATATAGAGATTTAAGTAGAAGTGGAACTAATACAGAAATATGTGACATTATATGACTTTATTAGATGTGATTATTTTTTGAATCCATGTCGTGAAGCTGCTAAAACATAAGGTGGTATGTGGTTAAGAGCAGAACGTGGTAGGCCTCAGGGCCAGAGCTGGAGCTAAAAGGGAAGGTGTTTCTTTTCACGACACAGATTGTTTTAACGTTTTTGGTCATTGCATTAATGGGCCATGATTTATAGTAATGTTTACTGAATAATAGAATAAGAGTATTAACATGCTTTAATTAAATGAAGAAGTTGAATGCTATAATCATAATGAGAAATATTGTAGGCCTGAAATGTTTTAGCATTGATTTACACGTACATGTCTGGGCTGAGAAATGTTGCAAGCCTTTTTTTCTTTTTAGAAGTCTATGAGAGTTGGGTTCTTGGCGGCAGATATCTGTCTGCAACAGGAAAGGGGGGATCCAATTATAAATGAATGAATAGAGGTCTGTTCAGTGGACGGCCCAGACATGGAGGAGGGTTCTGGAATGTTTGAGGGGTATCAGCGGGCCGGAGAAGAGTCTGAGAAGCAAGGTCAACTATAACGTATGAGGCCCAAGACAAAGCATCATGGAAAAAGCCAGAAGTTGCACCACGTGAGGGGCGTTCCGCAAGGGGCGTCTCAAATGTTGTTGACTGTTTTGTATTAGGGACAGTACCCCTGGGTGGAGTTAGAGCAGAGACCTGAGGACCCTTTAGAGAGCGGATGGGTAGGCAGAGAGGGGTCATGACTGGAGAACTTTAGGTTTTCACCAAGAGACTTAGAGTGGGTGACTTCCCTTGGGGGTCATTCATTGCTGACACCTTTGTTAGGTTGGGATTTGGTTAAGTAGGGATACCATCTAGAACAGGGTAGGGACGCCTAACCTGTGTTTGTTTTCCTCCAATCTAAATGAAGGAGCGATATGCGTCTATGCTTATAGCTTTATTATTCTTAGAACTTGTGTTAGTGATTTCTGTTGCTCGTCTGAGGGCTTTTCGAGAGCACATGTATGTAATTGGACCTGTGTATCTCGTGAATCTCATTCTGAGATGCCTGTATTTGCAGCTTATCATTTCTTTACAATAAACTTTGGAAAACTAGAAGTTGTCCGTGATCTTTGGGAGTAGAGTCCTTTATTGGGTGAACTGACTTGGAAATAGGTGCACTTTCTTTCCTTACAGACAGGCAACAAAGGTTCAGTCGACCAGATCGAGGTTTGGATCAATAGAGATAAGGTATCGATCAAAATCTCGCCCTTTCACCTTAAAATGTCAGCTGCTGAGACTAGCTGACACTGTGTAAATACATCATGTTATTTACAGTGAAGCTGGAGCTTAAATCCTGCACTCACAATTCGGCATTTCAAAAGCAGAAAGAAGGGCGATTTCATAGCGTCGTCAGCACTGCATGCCATTTACTGCGTGACCCCGCTGTAGCAGACCGCACGTAGACGTGCCTTATCGGTAATGTTGAAATGCTAAATTAATTTGAATCGTGACCAAAGAGAATATTTCATAAACCTGCCGCTCTATAGTATGAAGTTGGGCTATAAGGGCCAGATGTAGGTAATTCCGATTTACCTACTCTTAAATACCGAATCATACCGAATCGGTATTTAAGAGTAGGTAAATAGGAAGCAGGCAGATGTAGGTAATCTTTATTTTGCAATTACCTCGGTATTTACCGATTCGGTAAATACCGAATCGGTATTTCCCATTGATTCCTATGGGCCTTGAAGCCCATAGGAATCAATGTGAAATACCGATTAGAGGTGTACAACCGTTTCAACGTAAGTATTGGTAAGTATATAATTATATATATAAAAATATTTAATAAAATAAATAAATATTAATTAATTATTATATTTCAAAATAAAATATTTATTTTAAAAAAATTATTTATGTAATTCTTTTATTAATGAATATTTTTACCTCTACACTATCCAGCACTTACCCTACTATTACACCCCCCTGGAGTTAGAATAGTAATTTTTACCCCTACACTATCCAGCACTTACCCTACTATTACACCCCCCTGGAGTTAGAATAGTAATTTTTACCCCTACATTATCCAGCACTTACCCTACTATTACACCCCCCTGGAGTTAGAATAGTAATTTGTACCCCTACATTATCCAGCACATACCCTACTATTACACCCCCCTGGAGTTAGAATAGTAATTTTTACCCCTACACTTTCCAGCACTTACCCTACTATTACACCCATTATTTTAAAAAATATAAATTATTTAATAAAAAATATATATATATATCTAAAAAAAAATTACAATTAAATTTAAATTAAATTAAATTAAATTATATTAATTTAAATTAATTATATTAAAAAAAATTATATACTTACCAATACTTACGTTGTAATGGCATGCGTTGTAAAGGCACCTGCTATGTAAAAACATGCGTTGTAAAGACATTCGTTGTAATGGATCCTGCGTTGTAAAAATTGCGTTGTAAAGGTAGGCGTTGTAAAAGTATGCGTCGTAACCTCATACATCCCCGATTCGGTATTTACCGAGTCGGTAAATACCGAATCCTGGCAGGGGGAACAGGGTGTCACTTTGACACCCTGTAGCACCCCAATTGCAGGCTTGTGTGCCATGTGGCACACATACATGCCCTAAGGGCATGTCTGTGTGCCACATGGCATAGGTGTACATGCACAGATGTGCATGTACACTGGAATTCGTTATTTTACCACCCAATAGGATTGGGTGGTAAAATAAGAACTCCTAAGGGCCTGTGGCACTGCAAACTGTGCCACCTACATATGGATTTACAGATTCGGTATATTTACCGAATCGGAAAAATACCGAAGTGGTAAATTTACCGAATCGGTAAATATACCGATTCTGTAAATTCCGAGCCACCTACATGTCAAAAGCCAAATACCGGTCGGTAACGGCCGAATTCGGCCGTTACCGACCGGTAAATGGCGACCTACATTGGGCCCTAAGACTCTGACTGTAAGTGGGTGGGTTTTGGCCAGGGTTCGCAGTTCTGAGGGTAGGTACCCTACTCATCCTTAAATTTCAGGAGGCCAAACCTGTCGGAATTTTAAAGGGGAAAAGTGTGCAAGGTATTCGTTAGGCACAAATATCTTCATGTTATTCCGCCCAAAATTGGAATAGGTGCTATTTATTGCTAGGCCTTTGCATATAATTCTGCCCTACTCTAAAAATGTGCGAACTCTGCATTCAGCGGACAACTCCCTCCCCCTTCCCCCTCACTACTTTCTCGCTCCTCTCTCTCCTCCCCTAATGTATTGCTGACTGTTTGATATAATGTTTTCTTGTTTGATCTTTTCCTATATATTGTTGAACCACATTGTTGCACTTCCTTTCGTCTCTCCTGCAGTCTCCTACCGCATCCGCCCTCCATTTATGTCTCTCCTTCCCTCCTCTCTTAATGTATTGAGACTGAACTATTCTGTCTAACGCCCAATGGAGCTACTTAGTTTAGCTATAGGGGAGATGGGCCGTGGATTCCCTCCTTGGTCGTCACCTACCCAGTCGGTCTTTAGACAGACTTCTTTTCGTCTCTCCTCATTGTCTCGTCCCTAGCTCCTATCCCCTCTCCCCCGAATTCTCTCCCCTTGCCTGCTACTGTGCCTACCCCCTGTCCTTTGTGCCCTTTGACTAAGCACTCCTTCTCCCCTTGTTGGGGAAAGATCCAATATTTATACTCTGGAGTCTCAGCGAACCCGCTGAGTGAGTCCACTGCGCCAAGGGAGCCACTCACACTTGAGGCATGGTATGGCACCCCTTGCCAAAGCACTCCCTCTCCCCTTTCTGGGGAAGAATCCAGTATGTAGATCTTGGAGTCTCAGAGACCTCTCTGAGAGAGTCCACTGCGCAAAGGGAGCCTCTCGCAACAGAGATAGGGAAGTGATACCACTTCCCCTGGGATCACAGCTTACTGGACTTTGGACGTTTGCCTTGACTCGTCTACCGGTTTGTGTACCAGTCACCCTTTCCCTCCTCTTCCCATGCTGTGTCTCTCACCCTAACCTCCTCTTTCCCGCCTTCATTATCTGTCTACTTCCCCTGCTCCAACCCCCCCTCCCCTGAATCTATCACCTTGCCTGCTTCTCCCCTTACGTATTTGTGCTTATTGTTTATCTCGACCTTACCAGTAACTATGTGGCCATGCTCTAAGAACTATGTAACCTTCGTTAGGATGTAACCTGTAACTATGATCTGATGCACATGTAAAGCGCTCTGATACCTCCGGGTCTAGCCAGCGCTATATAAAACTCTTGAAAATAAAATAAAAAAATAAAAACTCGGAGTTCCAAATAAATTCTGCATTCCGTAATGTAGCATAATTTATTTTAAGTTGGCGTGCTCGAGTTGGGTTTTTGCTGGTGCTCGCGAGCGCTAGAGAGATTTGCCGGCTGCCCCAGTGAGAATTGTCTGCTCTCCGTGAGAGCCCGCGAGACTTGCTGACCGCCCGCAAGTGCGAGAGACCGCCAGTGTGACCGCCAGTGACCGCGCTTGCATCCTCGAGCAGATTTTCTCCTCGTAGTGCCATTTGTGTGTGATGTCAAACGCGAGAACATGCACCACGTTGCCAAGCGTCAAAAACATAGGGCAAAGAGGCGTGTTGGGCAGCTCCGCCCGCTCGTGCAATTTTGCAGGGTCTCGTGGAGTTTTTGGGGCATTTAGAGGAATTCTACGTGGCACAAAACCACGATCTCCGCCCAGGCCTATTTATGGCACCTGACAACATATTCAGCTATATCGTTTTTCAGGTGCAATAAATACCACATATACTTGGAATGACGCGTGCCAAGCAAAAACTTATATCACAAGGTCTGGTTCATTTCCTGGGTCCATGGACCTACAAATCACTCACAAGATAAAATTCTGAGTAGTCATATGAAGTGTGAATCCCAGACTGGAATATATTTGTATGAGATCTGTTAGTTTATCAGTGAGCCTGTGACGGGTTCTGTAGGATTTTTGACCTAACTGACAACAGCCCTTAGACACCTAATAGCAGCCACTCTGACATGCACCCGCATTGTGTGCAAATGCCTTCGATTTGGCTTTGTAATCTAAACCGCATCTTTCTCTGGGGAGGTGGCAGTGACCTTGTAATTGTTTTTGAGTAAAACAGGTGACCAGACAGCACAATTAAGAGAGGTCCTGTAGAGATCTAAATTTGAACGTTATCTTTGTGGGACTAATATTTTAGAATGGTCCACCATGGACCTTAAGCCAGGAAGCTGAAACCATATTTGTGAAGATCTCGTATACCTATTCCGTTTTAAGCAAATCAGTGCTTAACAAAACAAAATTACATGATAAATCTCTGTGGCTCACCCTCTGCTGCACCATGCTGCATCGTAGGGCAAAACTGTACTTGAGCTACTTTCCCATTCAATTAAAAGACAGTTGTCCACATTAGAGTACCCCACCTACCAAATACGCTACATTGGGATTGCACGGTCTGATCATGAATGGTCACTCTATGTTCTGTGTGCATACCACAATGGAGACACTTTCCTTACAAAGCTTCAAGAGACAGGGGCCCTTGTTACCTAAAGCAGAGACTCCAAGAAATACCACCAGACCAGGGCCTCGCGATCTAATCACCAGGAATTGCTCCGGATTCCTCGCTTTGCAAACACCAGGATTGTCAGGTGAGCCTTCTCGGTGAAAACAGCTTCCCTCTGGAATTCCATGCCTGACCATCTCCGTAAGGCTGAGTCTGAACCTAAGTTCAGGAGGGCTCTGAAAACCTGGCTGTTCGATCTTCATGAGTTTGTCCCCTCCCCCCTTCCCTACCTGCTGTTCTGCTGTTTTAGCGCCGGGACACTACCGTTGGTGGTAGCCGTGCGCTGTATAAATGGAATGGAATGGAATCAGTGCAGTTATATATTCTGCAGAATAGAGCTGTACTTTCGCTTGACAATCAAATCACTCCTGCTGCGGTGCCCATGTTAATTCACTAACTTTACAAGCTAGCTCATTCAGTACAGGCAGGGAACGACATCAAGCCCAATTGCTCTGCAACCCACATTTACACTATCTGCAACTTTCCTATTTAAGGAGACAAACAAAGTCAATACTTTTGGTTTGGGTGCCAAAAAATAAACACTTAAGAGTGAGTGAACAGTCATGTTTTCAGAAGCTTCCTGAAAGTAGCAATGTTGCCAGATTGCTTTAGAGCAAGTGGAAATGTGTTCCATGCCTTTGCCCAGAGAACAGATGTAAATCTACCCCCTAGTTTGTAACCTGAACTTTGGGCTAGCTAGAAGAATATTACAGGCAGATCTCAAAGTTCTCGGTGGCTGGTAGGGAACAAAACGATCAGAGAGGAATTTGGGATCAGGTTGATAGCAGGCACTGTACACAATAGTTAACATTTCTAAATAATCGGTTTAACAACTGGTAACCAAGGCTGCTCCCACAAACCCTCTGTGATGGAGCTTCAACAAGGGAGTTGAAGTACCAGTCTCGCTGCAGCAATTTGATCCACCTGTAGCTTCTGGATCAGATAATTAGACAGACCCAAGAGGAGACTATTTCAACAATCAATGATGTTGCGATGACAGAACATCTGCGTTCCGTGCTTGACTCCAGTCAAACGGCGGCACTGGTTCTCCTCGATCTCAGTTTGACACGGTCTCGCACACGGTACCGCTCCATCGCTTGGAAGAGGCAGGGATTACTGGCTTGGCCCTTGAATGGTTTAGATCGTTCCTTTCTGGTAGATCGTTCCGTGTAGCCACCCCTCCGTTCCAATCCCAAGTCCATTCTATGGAGCAGGGAGTGCCTCAGGGGTCCTCATTGAGCCCCACGCTATTCCATCTGTATGTGCAGCCGCTAGCTGCTGTCGCCAAGCAGTGGGCATGGCTATGATATCATATGCCGACGATACGCAGCTGGCGGTGGCACTCTCCAGGGACTCAGACTGCGAGGCTTCCAGGTTCAGGGAGTGGTTGGCTGCAGTGGCAGGCTGGATGACAGCTAACTGTCTCCAGCTGAATGCCAGTAAAACGGAGGTCCTGATCGTCGGTAAGAACGGCGATCTGTGGGGCGATCAGAGGTGGCCTTCGGTCCTGGGTAAGACACCCATACCGGTGACAGAGGTAAAAAATCTAGGTGTATGGTTAGACCCCGCCCTCAGCTTCTCTAGCCACACTAAAAAAGTGGCAGCCACGTGTTTTGGCATCCTACGTGCTATCAGACCAATTTTGAAATTCTTCCATGCACCTACCAGGCAACTCATAATTCAGGCTACCATTTTGTCCCGGCTGGATTACGCCAGCTCCCTCCTGCTGGGGGCAAATCATGCGGAAATCACCCGGATGCAGCGCATACAGAATGCTGCAGCCAGAGCCTTGGTTGGCCTTCCTAGGTTTTGCTCAGTGAAGGAAACCATACGGAAGTTGCACTGGCTCCCAATGGCCCAAAGGATACAGTTCAAGACATTGTGCCTATCCTTTAAAATCCTTAAACAGTCCACTCCCAAAATCCTGGAGAATCTACTGACCCCCTATGTCCCCTCACGCTCACTGAGGTCCAAAGGTCTGGCCACGGTTCCACGCTTCAAACGCTGCAGAGCTGGAGGGTGCTCGTTCCGCTACCTGGCGGCGAAGCTCTGGAACTCCTTACCAGTCCATATCCGCGCTATCGACGACCTTCTTCTGTTTAGAAGGGCGCTCAAGACGCACCTTTTTCGCTAGGATCTAATCTTTGCTCTGTAAACCTCTGCTCTGTACCTGCCACTGCTACCCTTCTTTCCATCTGGTAGCTGGCTTGTTGGTGGCCTTAGCGCCGGGACGCCCCTTCGCTGGGGCAGCTGCGCGCGGTATAAATTATATTAACATAACATAACATAACATAACCTTGAGGTTATCAGGGCATGAACAACTGACTTCCTTGCTGAAAAAGGTAGAAAGTCAAAAAACATTTTTAGAGACTTAATCATAGAAAAACACACCCCTTTACATGGGGGTAAAAAGACAAATCATTATCGGACTTGACTCCCAATTTCTTCATTACCTCAGCAGGAGGGGGAGGGGGGGCGTATCCTAATTGTCTTTCCACCAATCAAAGATAGAGAACTGGTTGTTCTACCCAAAAGAAAAAATGTCTGTTTTATCCACGTTGCACTTTAGAAAATGTTCATTCGTCCACGTAATAGCTTCCAAAAGGCAGTTTTTAAAATTTCATTCAGAGCCCGTAAGAACCATTTACCATTCACGTAAGACATGGTGGAGATGTCAAATGATTTGGTGAGAGTAATAAGGGGAGAAATGTACACATTGAATAAAAGTCGGCTAAATGAAGAAACCTAGGGGGTATACCACATTTAAGCAATTTCTCCTTTGTTTTAAAATGCCCCAACGTGACAGCTTGCTTTCGATTTTCTAAAACAAATTTAAGCCAGGCCAAAGCACGACCACAAATCCCTATCCCTTAGAGAATATCATGACAAATTGTGTTATAGGCCACTGACATATCTAAAAGAATAAGCAAAGCATTATTTTTAATATCTAACATCAGCCTAAGAAATGTGATTACTTCCAGGAGTGCAGACTCAGTGGAGTGTCTAGGTCTGAAACCAGCTTGAAAGCAGTGAAGTCGGTTATGTGATTCTAAAAAACTGACCATTTGGGTATTAACCAGTTTTTCTAATATTTTTACTGCCAACGGAGGTAATGAAATGGGCCGGTAGTTAGACAAGACTTTTGGTCAGCATTGGGATTCTTAAGCAAAGGCTTAACTAAGGCAAACTTCCAATTATCCTACACAAGAGTCAAGAGGATTGATTAGATAGGGCATTCAGAATTGGATTGATAATCTCAATACTCTTCTTTAGCAACAGCAGAGGCAGGGATTTAAAGACAATCCAGATTTACATTGTGTAGTTGCCTGTTTAGACTGCTCCAAAGTGATGTTACTAAACTCTGTGATAGAGGCCCATTTGATCTGGGTGCTAAACACATGTAAATGTCTATATTTTAAAATGTATCACTTAGAAGAAGACATCTAAGAGGAAAACCTTTTCAAATTCATATGGGTGCTATATCTCTGATTTGATGGCCCGGGCACTTTTGCATAAACAGGCTTGTGCCACTGCTAAAGAGATGCCTATGATGCCACCTGCCCAGGGTATGCTGGAAGTTCCAATTCTCAAACTGAAGTGAATGGCCCATTGTTTGAACCCAAAGTGGTAAGAGAAGATACCTGGATCTGCTACTGGCACTGTTCTTTTTGGCGTGCTCCATCTGGGGTGAAATCTGAAAAATTAGACGCTCCCCCAAACTAATGCACTCAGCGCATTAGAGCAACATGGCCCCCGGGAACTGCCATTGGAGTATATCCTGTAATTCAGCTTAGTGGGTCAAAACACTTGCCAGCCCTTGTGGTCTTGTGTGTGTGTGGGGGGGGGTGGAGGGGGGGGGACGTCTGAACTGTTGGGAAGGTGTTTATGCCCGCCTGTTTACTACCATTTGAGGAGCCCAGGCATATATATGACCTTCTCCTGAGGTATTGTCTAATGCACGGCCACCCTATTACACTAAAATGTCTCACCCGGGACTTTAAGACCTCAGGGTCGCCCATGCATGGGGTCCTCCAAAAGCTCCTGCAATTGAGTAAAGGAAGAAGTGCAGTGACTCACTTATGCACAGCATTATGTATGGACGTTGTCACAATAAGCGAGTTCGGGACAAAACTGAATGTGTCTAGGAATGTGCAATTTAAGCTCCTGCTATTTAACTACCTACAACAGATGTACTTGACATCAAAGAAAACTGGTGCGATGTACACAAACTTGAGTAATAGATGCCCCTGTGACAATGATAACACTGATTTCTGCCTAACGGTCTACTCCTGCCAGATAATAGCCTCTTTTTGACATACAGAAAATGAAAAACTATCCGAGTTAATGGCAAAGTGGTTTGCACAGCCCTGGGATGTATGTAACTGGTATTGTGGTAAGAATACTGGGAAGATGGATCTGACTATGGTCTTCACCAAACATAGAACAGCAAGGACTTCGACATCTAGTAGGACCCCAAGAACAGCAGGCTGGATCGCCCGGCGTATTCTATTGGGTGGAAGCTGACGCCAGTGTTCTCTGGGATCAGGATACCAGGACAGCATTAGTCATCTAGCACAAGCCTGGGATACGCTGCTCCTTGATTGGTCAATGAGTGATCACAGACCCTCATAGAATATCATCCAACATTGATGACATGACTCTGGGCTGGCATGATTGGCTGTTCCTCGATCAAACGCAGAACCAGATATCCAATCCCAGGATTGTTGCTCCATAATCACACAAGAGCCATGCTAGATGCATTATTCCTTCAAACCTATTATTAAAATCATATATGCAAATGACGTCAAAACTGCACTGTCCTGTAAAGTTATTCTGGTGTATTTTTATTAGCACTGCCCAACAAAACCTCAAATGCTATCATGATTGTTGTTTTTTTGTATTACGTCACTTCACTTAACTAAGTAGATAAACTGCTCATTGAAACCCAGGCTGGGAAAGGTGCAGCCAGACCAGATGGGGGCCCTGGGCAAATGCCGCCTAGAGGTTGGAAGCGTCGCTGTAGCCCACGAAAGGGGGTGTCCAGGATTGGTCACCCCAAAGGTAGCCGATGACCCCCCCCCAATCAGGGGGCAAGGCAGCAGGTGGCTGGAGGGGTTAAGAAGGGGCATAAGGCCCAGAGTTAGCACTCAAACCCCCCCAGCAAGAAGAAGACTGAATCCCACCCACACCAAAGGAAGCGGACGTTGCAGCCGCAGGTTAGAGGTGAGGCAGAAGAAACCCAGGAAAGATACACAAAAGAGAGAGAATTTACTAGAGGTAGACGGAAGGCTCACACTATGTCCTTGGGACGCTCAGAGCAGGGACTCTGAGGGGGCTATTGATGGCACACAGCCACAGGCAGAGTAGATGTGATGCTCCCACAGGGCCCTTGAGATGCCTCACAGCAGGGGTACTGAGGGAGCGAAATGACAGCACACAGCCGCAGGCAGAATGGATGAGAAGCTCACACAGGGTCCTTAGGATGCTGCATTGCAGGGGCCCTGAGGAGCAGGACGAGTGGCAAACAGAGGACCCAGGGCAAGCAGAATGGCACTTGTAGCTCGGGCAAGTCCTGACAAACACCCACAAAATTCGGTAGCAAGGGGAAGCCTTGAACCACAGACACGGAGGCCCAGCAAAAGGGGCACCTCGCAAAATTGTACTTTCCGGGAGCAAAGGACGACAATTAATGTACAAGGACAAATAAAATGTTATGTTTGAAGAAACTGCGACCTTTTAAGGCACCAATGCATGCTATTAGTGGAATAATTGAAGGTGTAAGAGACGCAGTATATGGGCTGGGGGTGGGGGGAGACTCGCCCTGGTAGGGGCTTTAGTATTATAAACATGTAACATTTGGTGACTGTCATTTTTATTGTTTTATGAAAAATTAACCAACACATTTTAAAAACAATACCAGCATCCCTGGCAGGCAGCATTTGTAAGTTACAGATGACCAGCATGGAGGTATTTAGGACACACTTGGTGTTCCCCAGAAGCACTGGCAGACGAGAAAACCTAATATTGTAGTGCAGAGACATTCAGTGCGAGTCACTTACTTTACTACGAGTGCACCAAGCCAATGTGTACACGAACAATGGTGACACTTTCAGAGGCTGTGATGTAAGTTGCTTGAAGCCTTGATGATTTTCGAAGATATTGATGATCCTTAGTCATTGGTTGGGAGGTGGTGATGATCACGAATCATTGCGCTGAAGAAATATACATTCATACCATCTAATGTTTACTAACAAGTACTAATCACCAACACTGACCCCTTTCCAAATTAAACATCAAACGTATGAACCCTGTAACAGAGATACTGGCGCAGTTCCTACTTTGTTGTTAATGTTCCTCGAATAAGCAATTTGCCCCTGCATATTTCTGTGCTTTTTAAAATGATATTTCAAATTTCATCCGAAAATGCACCTCTTGTTCTATACTCTGCTGATCAGCACGTGCTGCAGTAGCTGAGAGTTCTGGGCACTTCATTTGAAGGCCGTGACTTCCTCAGTGGTGAGACAGGGGTGTGGAAGTCCCTCGCAGGAAAATTACATTTGCATCCTACTTGGCATTCATCTAATGTCAACAAAAGATACTTCCAGGTTCACCTTGCCTAACCACAGTATATTAATGGGTCTTGTTTAAATGATGCTATAGCAAACATTAATGTGTGCCCTATTAAAAGGGGATTTAAAATATGTTATTTGACTGGGCTTCCAATCTCTCATGAGAAGCAGAAACACATTAAAATCCTGTACAGACAAAATAAATCACTTTGAACTTCTAAATTAGATTAATTGCTTGTGGGTTGCTATGGCTTACTTTAAATTGTCAATGTCCTCATCTTAAAATTGGAGGTGCATGGTTTCTGTCAATATTGGCAAGAAGACACGAAAGATTAGACTTGTCTGTCCACTCTCAAATATAAGAATAATAATAGTAATATCAACCTTTGAGCACAATATACCAGAGACTTTTCTATTTTTCATGTATGTATGCATTTATGTATTCTTTTATGCATCTTTGAAACATACATAAACCAAGTATAGCTACAAAACAACAGAGATCTGTGCAGGAGAGATGGTGACACCACAGACAGACAGGTGGCCACTGCACGCACAGAGTAAGATGAGGGGAAGAGAAGGTGGTAAGAGAGGTAAGGCACCCTGGTGTGCTGCAAGAAAGGCGCCGTACTACTACGAGGTGAGATGTGTTGTTCTGGAGTCGATACACTTAATGTAAGGATTTACATATACCAAATCACACTGCTTTGGAACAATCACAGCCTGTTTTATTTGGGCTTTGTCATGCCCATCTCATGCAGCTAACCTTCTATAGAACTTGGAAGTCAATATTTAGGGTTTACGACTTATTGTGAATAGGGCACTCAAGCCACTGAAAGCATCTTGTTTGATATTGAAAACGATGGTAGCATTGGTCCAAGTGTTACATTTACAATTGTGCATTTAATCATTTGCAGGCAGGCATTCCAGGCACGTTATTCCACCTGGGCACAGGAGATCCCCCTTCCTAGTTGAGAGCAGTTAGTTATTGCATTCAGCTGGGAGGAATCTGCTCTCCCATCTTACTGAAGACAGCTTGAGTGTGGCCCGGCAAACAACACTAGCTGATGTGCTACACATTGGTGCACCAGTCCAGCTCCTGGATACCCCCATGGATGATAAGCAGTGCACTACAATTGATTGATTGATTGATTGAGCCCACATCCGAAGGTTTAGCTGGATGAATGAATATTTTTTTTTAATGTTTTTATTGGTTTTCACAGTCATAAATCACATACATGTATAAACTATAGTTTGGCATAGTCCATGTTACATAGGATTTATGAGGTAAAACAATCAAGGTGTATTCAGGTGTTGCTTTCTAGTACGTTGCATTTCCATTACTATTGTTGAGGAAATGCATATGTCACCTTGGTAGGCGTTCTATTTGCCCCACTTCTTGTCCCATTTTTTGGGCACCCTCTCGCTTTAAGATGAATGCAGCTCTTGACTGCATACGGACTCTAGCAGAAAGCCTCAGCCAACCACCACAAAGTCCATATTGTGAAGATTTAAACCTTCTCTCATCATAAATTGTTAAATCAGAAGCTTCTGTGATGCTTAGATGGGGGAATACAGGGATATGTACTGCTGCCCATGGGCTCATGGATCAGCCACCTGAGATACATCCGTCCCAATTCACAATCCACAAAGCACCAGGGGCCATATCATGAAGAACTGCGCTGGCACAATGCAGAGCCCAACATTGCTTTTTTGTGGTTTTGCTGTCAAAGTTTCGTTTTTTTATCGTTTGTAAGCTTTATTCGATTTTTGTAGAGTTAAAAATCATAAAAGCAACATCAACAAAAAATCAATACATAATGTACATAAATATAACATTACAGTTGAAGAAAACTGGCTTAAGGTACAAAAGTTTTTTAAGAACACATTAAACTGCGTAGAGACCCTTTCCCGGCAGCTGGGTATAATCCGCCTTTGACCTTTTTGACCGGATATATAGTATACTTTGGGTAAAAGTCATGTAAGTCCCAGACGGATATGGGGCCGTCTCCTTTTTGGGGTGGGTAGGATCGTAGGAGGGGGACAATGTTCCTGTTTCTAAATTTCACTAGGACCAGATCCCCACTAATGTCTTTGGTTAGAGACCCTAGCCAGCCCACCCTTCTAACACTCATGATGCCTCCGTCTTGATCGGGTGCGAGTGGTCTATTTTTGGAAAGCCAGAATATGACCTTGTTTAAAAGTTCCTGACGGCTTTCAAATTTCCCATGGCGGGGTGCCGGTATTCCTGATAAAACAAGAACGAATGGGGCGGCTTCAGGGGGCAAGTGGATGGATGCTACGCTACTTGGATCCGCTCTAGCAGCAGTATGCTTATTAAACCCAGGTTTAGGAGCGGCTTTGGTTATAACAGGTTTTTTAGGAAGCTGTGGAGAAGTTTGGGCATGTTTGCTTAGGTTAATAGGCAAGGGAACATTTGTGGTAGTATATAAGTCAGAACCATTGGGTATTGCCTTCTTGGGGGTGGACGGAGAAATAATTGTAGTATTTATCTCTTTTGTTATGGAAATAGCCGGAAGGGCTCTTCCCCGTTAAATGGATCATTTATAAGTGGTGGGAGGTTGGCTAAAATGGTTCTCTCGATGCCCGTTATTCTATCACCCAGGGCATTGATTTTTTCTACCAGTGGTGATACTATAATATTAAGCAATAGCTCTATCTGAGACAATAAAAGTACTTGGTCTACATAAGTTCCACTCTCCGCCATAATTAAGGGGATGTTGGTGACTGGCGGTGTGTGACCTGCGCACGATTTTGGTGTATTTAGATGAGTCCCATTTTCCATATTCTCGTCATGCTTCCTTTTGTCAATTGGGCCCTGAAACAAGGCAACACCGTCGGTATTGTCTATTAGAGATATTAACGGTGAATCACATGGTTTCCTAATTGGAGTAAAAGTGCTGATACTTTTTACAGGGGATGGGGATGCCACTAGGGCATAGTTCGTGCCGCATAAAGAATTTATTTCCTCCAAAAAAGACAAGTTCTGTGAGCTAGCAGGGTTCAATGGGGGAGATTGCCTGGTGTCTATCAGTTGTCGCGACTCGTTCGCGTCTTCACAAGGAGTGGGCAGTGATCAATTGGTCACAGTAAAATTCAGGGTCCCCTGGCCTGGGTCAAGTATTAAAAAAGATTTCTGAGTGGTCCCCTTACGTGACATAGTGCAACGTCGTAATATAATCACGAAAAGATCGCTTTCAGAAAAATATGGGTATAGTACAAACGATGTACTTCCTCTGTTTGCGGTACCAAGGGGGGGTGTCCCGTCCCGTTCTCCTCGGTCCTATGAGGGCCTTAGAGGGCCCGCCCTTTGCCCGGGCTTCGCCCGGGCTATGTCCCGCGCGCGTCCCGCATCGCGGGAATAGAAGCGTGATTAAATAACTGCTGGCGAGGGGGCGGGAACGCCGAGGGAAGAGGCAGCAGCTGGGTAGCAAAGAGCCTGCTGGACCTCGCAGTCCCTCGGCGTCTATGTCCAACCAGATCCTTTCCCCTTCACACAGTCCACACGGGATGATTGAGCGCTAGCAAAGCGCAGGAATCCCTCGACGATGATCTGCCCTCGCTGCCTGGGAACAGCAGCACTCCGTGAGCGGCTCCCGCAGAGCGGGGGCCGCGATAGGTATTTGAAATGTCCAGGCGAGGGGCGGGAACGCCGAGGGAAGAGGCAGCAGCTGGGTAGCAAAGAGCCTGCTGGACCTCGCAGTCCCTCGGCGTCTATGTCCAACCAGGTCCTTTCCCCTTCACACAGTCCACACGGGGTGATTGAGCGCTAGCAAAGCGCAGGAATCCCTCGACGATGATCTGCCCTCGCTGCCTGGGAACAGCAGCACTCCGTGAGCGGCACAAAGTTTATTCGTGTAACTCTGCATTTCTCCGATGCGATGTACGAAATGCGGATAGCACAAATCGGAAAAAGTGTGCAGGGATTGCCTTCGAAAATCAGATTTATTTGTTTTATCTGTATACACCCCAGAGGCACAAAAACAGGCCATCATTTCAATGCTGAGCCAGCTCATCTCTAGATAATACGGTCCCTGAACTTTCTGATAATTTTCCATTTCATTTTAACTCAGAGCATCTTTCGTTTTTCTTTTATTAGGTTTTTGTAAAGTGCTACAAACCACCACCGTGCAGTTAATAGTTTTACTTAACTTTCTATATGATGTACTTAATTTTTGCTTTCTTTTTATTTCAACATTTGTCGATGTTTAATTGTCAGTCAGTCAAATAATATTTATTCTGCTTGAACAAAGCCATAAAGGTACAACTTGAATGAAGTGATATAAAACATTTGTAACATAGACAAGATTAAAAACAAAGTTTTAAAAGACAACATAGTACATTACATAGGCTCATATCTATTTGTAATTCTCAGGGCACAGCGAACAAAGTTGGCCACTGCAATGCAAAATTCCAAATTACACAGTTTTTGCAATAAGATAAATACCTCTCAATAAGATCTGGTCTTAGACCTATCTATAATTGGGATTAAAAAAACGCTTTTGGGGAAGGGAATATAATTAACAAAAACGTGTAAAGTGCATGGTGCTTTGTTCAGCAATGGTGTCGCAGGGGAAACCAGGCAGAGAAGTAGTGCAATCTACAACACTTGGAAAAGCCACTAGTAAATGGTGTAAGTTAAAGCGAAACCTGGTCATATAGAACCTGCAATTAGAAATAAAAAAATATGTTAGATAAAATTCACATCCCAGTGACGTGTTAATCAAATGATAGTTGGTACTACTACCAAGTTTATCGAAATTTGCCAGATGAAGGATGCTCTGCCTTTTAGTGAATACCTCTTTCACCTGGGCGGTTAATATTTGCCAGGTTAAGAAAAAGCTCAGGGAAACATGAATCTCTAAAGCCTCATTAATTGTCTTGTTTATTACTCACAATACCTTTAACATTTTCTCTGAGGGTTACCTGGCTTTTCATATTCCCACGAGGGTCAGGTTTTCTTGCAGGTTTGGCAGCCTGGGAGATCAGCCGCAGCTCATGCCATATCTGTGACCCGTCTCTATCTCTCTGCCATGTATGGTGTGAGAGGGGGAAGATGTTAAGTGTCGATCTTTAGGCCATGAAACTGTATTCATATTTAGGCTGGAGCAGGACCCACAAGTAGCCAAAGAAATATTGTTCCATACAAAAGTATACCAACATTTTCCTTTTTTACTGCCATCAACCAGTTTTGAAACTTGAATAAGAATCTTGTTTTTGCATTGCCACCGACATCATGTGCTTGTGATGAACCGTAACTAATGCTGGGGTGGTATACATTTAAAACCCCAAGAACTTTGCCATTTTCCCTCATTAGATATTCATGTCCATACCATTTTAAATACGATTTGGGACTTCCGAAGCACACTGTTGGTAGTGCACAAAAAGTAATAGAATTAGGTAACAAACTAAGACGTATGACATATCATGTTTGCAAATATAAATGTAATGCATCACCACACCGGTGACATCGAGGGGCATTAAACGTGGGCAATTTCCCTGTGGCTTTATAATAAGGTTGCGGCATGACCTTCCTGTTTTGCTAGTCTTGAACCTCATTCAGATCCCACTGTGCGTGTGGACGGGCTGCTGCAGCCCACCGGGCTGGTGCTAGTCAAGCATAGTGCAATTTTTTGTTTGTTTACAACGTGGGGAAGCATGGTATTGGCTGGCTGGCCTTTTGGAGAGGAAATGAAGTGCTTGATCAGACTCTGGTCAGTAACCCACAGTTTTGGAATAGATTGTGCTCTTAGTGAGAACAGCCAAGCCACTTCGGTAGCCCCACATGTAAGTTTTTATTCTCCAGACCTCGGTGATGATCTGTGCACAGCCTACTAGACACAGCGTATCATGGTGCATGGGCCAGGTTTCTCTCCCATGAAGTGACTCGGTGTGAGATAGCACCAGAAGAGAACAGGTGCACAAACCAGTCATGGTGGAGTGACATGAAATGGTGAAGATTTAAGGCAGCAGCTCTCAGCTCTCTTGCCCATGACAAGAAGCTGCCAATGATGAGGGGCATGTCTCAGGAGGCTTAGTGTCATGTTGAGATTAAACTCTGCTTGTCTAGAGAGTCTATTTCCTGATCCAAGGTATGATGGTGAGTGGTTACTCTACTAGGTTGTTCTTGTCTCTTCCTGTTTCAGGCTGGCCTGTCTTCAAGTTTCTTATTTCGGATGAACATTCGCCTGTAGTCCATATACTTTTTTGTCAGTTAGTTACCATTGAGTCATGATTCTACTTTCCTGTTCAAATATCTATATGTATAACCTATACTGATGTTTCCCATTCCTCCTGTACACTACCTCCAACAATCACACATAAACACCTCCATCACAGTGCAGGTGTCATATCATTGGAAGCTGTAGGTCCTTTTGCTCTTTCCTCCAGCCTCTAAGTCTTTCTTGTCGTGGATCCCTGCTTTTGAAACGCATGAGCATCCTTGAAATTACAACATGGCTTCCCCCGCACTGTTCTGCCCTTTGCAAATCCTCTTCTTGGGGAGCAGAGTGCTCTGATACCATGCAGGCTGTCCACTCCCCACCCCTATTCCCTATTTTCCAGCTGAGTGCCCACATATTGAGGTTATCAATCTCCCTGCCACAGCAGATCCTTTGTTGATTTGCTGATGGCTGCAGTGTGGTACAGTGAGGTAGGTTGATGTGTCATTGGGATCATGCAATGTGATATTCTGGCACACACTTTATGTGTTGTGGGTTCATATGGAGGAGGAGAGGTGTTAAGATATTTTGTTATGTTTTAACTTGCTGCAGAAGTAGTTGAGCCTTTCTTCTTGTGGTATGGCTTCTTGTACGGAACCTGCCTCACTGTTCGGCAGCACAGCCACGCTCAAGTTACGGGGTGCGATATACTAAAGGGCACGCGCAAATTGCACACCAACTAGTTTTGAAAAGTCTCTTATTTTGCAATGTGACTACTGTGCTAATCTGTCTCATTCCAAAATACAAATTTGCAGGAGGTTGCAGAACTTCCTGCCTCAGTAATATTAATGAAACAGAACACAATTCGTGGCCAACTACAAATGCAGGGATGGACGTCTGTGTGGTAAAGCTGACCTCCACAACTGCATTTGCATTTCCCGCTTGCATTTTTTTTTTGAAGGGACAAGTGCATTTATAAAAATGTTTTCAGGTATGAAATAAGTTGTGGGAAGCATGCAGTGGTCACCTGCTCCATTTTCAGTTCCCCGTTGGCATGGTGTGAGTTGGTAACCCATCAATGGTTTGGGACTGAATTGTCAAGACACTTCTACATACCTTTACAACTAGTAAGAAGGAGGGAACACCTTTTTTGTGCCCCTCCTATTTGTGATTCAGAAAGGGTTGCGAAAGTCTTTTAGTGTGGGAAAGACTCTTCTGACTTGCAAAAAGGGGTATTGTACTTTGCAAAAAGGGAAGGATATTTGGCCTAATGGCTAGAGCTGCCGGCTTTGGAAACCGGAAACCATGGTTAAGTCCCATTATCTGCTCAACATCAAGTGATTCTGGGCAAATCACTTAGTCTTCCTATGGCTAAGAAAATATTTAACCCTGGGTGGAGTATGCGGAGTGGTGCTCCGCATAGTTCCACGGAGTTTAAAAAAACTCTGTGAAACTACGCGGATCTCCGTCCCGCATGGTCCTCCCTCCCAAAGTAATTATAGATAATTAAAAAGGCAATTACCTGCTGTGTCTGCTCGGCTGCCTCCTCCTCGCAATGGCTGCTCTCTCCTGCGTCCTCCTTGCACTGAATACCCCATACGTTGAACGTCTTGCTTTTGGGAGGGTGGAGGGAGCGGCTAACTATACTCTGCCACAGAGTAGTAGTTTTGCCTGAACTCCGTGTTCGCAGCAGAACGCGGAGTAGGCAAAACTACGCAAACTCCGCTGGCGGAGCATAGTTACCCATCCAGGGTTAAAAATAATCTGACCTCGTATGATGTAATTTGGTGCTCATTTAAAGGTTTTTAATGTATTAGGGGCAACTTCACGCTATAAAAAAACGAAACAAATAAATTATTTTGCTGTTGCAAACCCTGTCAATTTCCAAATGGCATACTTTTTAACTATCGCTACCTTTGAAAATATTTGAACATATTATCTGTCATATGTTTGCTGAACAAGGTGACTACTGATATGTCAGTATCAATCATATCCCACACCACCATTTCTTTTTACTTGTAAATGAAGTCAGGAGTTGAGTGTCCGAGCAGGAGTCTCAAAATAATTAGTTCGAATTTTACCATGGAGGTCTCTGCCTTTCATTATTCCAGGCGCAAAAAACTGAGTTGGTTGCCACTGAGTTGATTAATAAAAATACCCATTTAAGCTCTTGGTGACAAACAAATCTGCCATGTATAGTATATAAATACCAACAAATAATATTTAACCTATGGCAGCTTCCAACACAAGCAAAGCTTTGCGGAATATATTCTTGGAATAGGATTCTGCATTCATCAGAAGGATTGCAAGGCTGCCTTCACAGCCAGGTGTACGAACTCCTCTCTTTTAGCAAATGGTTAATAGATCCAGCATACTAGAGCTGTCAGTCTTTTCATTTTTGAAGCACAAAATCCATTACAGAAGTGCAGTAATATATTAAAAAGATTAAAATCTTAAATTAAACTTTTTTCCTCCTTTTCCTAGAAGGATTTAGAATCCAGCAAGAAGGCAGGTGAATTTGACTTGTGTATAATCCATGGGTGATTTTATTGGAAAGTGTCTGGCGCAGGCTTGTTTTGAAAACCAGTTTTTGCTGAAGATATCAAATATTCAACAAGTCAAGAAATAAATCTTTAAAAAGGAAATAAGGATATGAAATGAATAAACAGAGTTTTGGTTGTTAACAACTGCATTTTTTCTGAGAATGTCTTTGAAAAGTCTGCAAGAGCGAACTCTTAGTTCAACGAGTGCTGAAGTGTTTTACAATCATAGCCTAATGTTTTATCAAGCTACATGTAGCAAACCACTTTACATAGTCGCATGGTCTCACGTCTCATTTGTTACAGATCTTACGAATAACATTTGCATTTTCCATGTGTTTCCAACCTTCCGCACCATGCTCACTTGGAACATACCAGGCTGTTTTATCGCTTTTCCGGGGCGTGTGTGTGCATGCGTGCGTGTGTGTGTGTGTGTGGGTGTACGCACTGCAGGCACACATTGACAGAAAGGGTCACAGGAAAGTGAGGTAGAATGTGCTGAAAAGGGAAAGGATTCCTGGCTCTTTCTGACATCAGTCCTTGTCACCCACATGCCAAGGTTACAGGGGCTGTTGACAAAGGTGTGGTTAGATATGTAAAAACTCACGGTGGTTGTGTTATACTTGCTCCTATGCCTAGCTTACCTTACAATAGTCATTGCTGCATGACATAATACAACATATGCATGCATGGAGGAGTGGTATGCGGATACCGTGGAGCTGATAACTGTTTTCCAGTGCAGAAAGTACATGATTAAAACAACTAGATGTTGTGCGAGCAACCAAAATGTTATTACTTATGATGGATTATCGTTGACCGGGGCGCAAATTCCACAGCGATGCAGGTGAATTCTGACTAGGCGTGGTTCGGATGGCCCCTGGCCGTCCTCCGCACATGCCCACTGTGACGTCGGATGGCACGCAAAGGGTTAAAAAAATTCGGTCCATGTTTTGATACATCCTTGGGTGTAAAAAAAAAAATCGTCACGAGTTGACTTTTATACATGGGCAATATTCACATATGTTATGTCGTTTTGCACTTGCACATATGCATTAAGCTTTTCGGAATCACAACACGGATCTCATGCAATATGAATGAACAAATAAAGTATGTTATGTCTAGTTATGTTACCATCCCAGTTGCTGGCATCACACACACGCATTATTACACTGTTATGCGAGGGTCGTATTAACCCCAGAGGGCAGTTATTACATACCCGGGTACTTTCACTATGTCTCATATTTCCACCTGGAGTCTCAAATGTCCTGTTTGATTTGTTGCCACATATGACGTGGTTGAACATTGAATTATGCGAGATGACGTGGAAAATGAAATGCAGTCACACGGTCAGAATTCGAGAACATCTTTTCACTACTACTGGACCACAGCAATAAGGTGTAGTGTGGAGTTACCAACACATCACCCACAATTTTCAACTGCAGCAACCCCAAAACACGTCTCTGTGACATCTGCCATTTGGCCTTTGCATGTCATACATCAAACAAGTGATGTGTTGATATCATGAAGGCGTCCTGAAAAACACTGATGATAAACAAATTAACCTATGAGTGCAGAATAACCGAGCAGTGGAACAATATTAAATAATGCTTAATAGACATTTTCACCTGGATAAAAGAAATCTACCTGCCTCTGAATTTGTCCACGGTCGAGCCGAGAAAGGTAAAAAATCCGAGTCTTGTTTGATGCAGACTTCTCCTTTAACCAGCCAATCAGAGGAGTTTTAAATAGGAGAAGTGGGCAGCGAACAGCAACCCCGCAGTTTCATTTTAAATTGTGAACCGATAATCGAATCGCTGTCAGCTGTCACAGACCCATGTCTCTTCATCCTTTTTTTTGTGCAGATTTATATAGCACCACTCGACGCGAAGGTAATGGAGCGCTTTACATGAGCACCAGTTACGGTACACAAGGACACATTCAATTCTTGGTAGGCACGGGGAGATTAAGTGATTTGCCCAGAATCACAGGATGTTGAGCTGATACCGAGGCTCGAACCTGGTTCAGCTCCAAAGTCAGCGTGTCTAGCTGTAAGGCTACACCCTCTCCTTACATGGGCCTTGGAGGACTGGCTAGAAGGTATCTTTCCTTCATAATCGTAAACCAGGATTCCAGTCAGCTGCCTCTGTCTCTCCCTTGACATCCAAATCCAAGAGAAGGTTGCTTTTGAAAATTGGAACGCAGTGCTCAGTGCCAATGGTCCAAGTCCTTCAGAGTGGGTTTCGGGTCTGAGGACTTGGCATGGAGCATGGACAAACGCTTCATCCAGTACATAGTAGCTCTTGTGTGCAGTGGGTTGAGGCCACAGGGACTGAAACAGAGCATATCCATAGCCCACGTGCCACAAAGCCAGAAGCCATGTTGGTGGGTTTGGGGCATGAGGAATGGGGGCAAGCTATGGCAGGTGGCTCTACTGTGTAAGCAGTGGCTGCTGCACACGGGCAGTGGTCTGTGATGCAAATAATGGGGACAGGAAATTACTATAGGCCACCTCCTTTGAAGCATGGCTGCTGTGCATAACCATAAGAATGTGGGAAGTGCTTTTCTTTTAGTACAAAGACTGGGTGCATGATCTGCTTCTCGGCTACAACTTGGAGTAATCAGTTGATGAGCCCAGTGGTTTGGGAAACAATGACTGGGTGCAGCCATTGGATGGCGGCCACACTCAGCGATGCTGCTCTCTCCTAAAAGGCTCTCCATGCTGTGCTCAGGGATACAAGGAGTGGGCACAGGGCATAGCCATCGAGTGTAGACTGAGTGGGCCACTGTGAATATATAAAGGCTGTGTGAAGAAGTTTCTTTGGCTAAAGGATTGAATTCAAGGCATGGTCAAAGATGGCCAGTGGCCAATACCCATGGCTTCTAATTACCCCTAGATGCGCAGTTAGGTTAGGAGCATATCCATTAAATGGCACAAATAAAACATGCTGTGATAAAGACTCATGCTGAGGAGTAACAACACCTCTATATTCAGCCCTTTAAATGAAGAGGTAGCCTCAAGGGCTTTGATATGAATGTATAACGGTATACCTCATGCGTTTATCATGCATGACTAGGGAACGCTGTCATTAGAACGAACGCGTCTTTAGCACGCATTCGTTCTGCATGCAAGTCGTTATAACGACGTGCCATAGGGGGTGCTGGATTTTGGAATAGTTTAATTTAATATTCCAACTCCAGTCTGCGCAAAAGCAGGGAAGGTGTTGGACTTTAATTCCAAAACCATTCCACCAATGCACCCCATAAAGCAAGTCGTTGTAACGACTTGCATTCAGAATGCATGCAAATGTACGCTTAAGACGCATTCATTCTGTTGCTAGAGCTGTGAAGGCACAGCATGATTGGGGTTTCTTCCTAAAGGACGTTTCCCCTAAGATACAGCCCCTGCACCAAATGTAGAATCACTAGATAAGGTGCAGTTTCAAAGGCCTAGTTTTACTGTCCAAAGCACAGCTTACGCTTTATAGACCTAGGTTTAGCCTTGAATGCTGTTAAGCTACAGCTGAAATGCATAGTGAAGGGTTACAAAAACATTGGGGTCTTACTTGGGGTTTGGTGGAGTGGAAGGAATGCCATAGCCCGACGGTCCTCCTGCCCCACCAAACCTGCCATTCCTCATTTCATTTAGAGTAAGGACAGTGGCGGCTCCCCTAGATAATGCTGTGAGGCGGTGGGCAGGATGTGCGCAGGGCAGGGTGGAGGGTAGTGGAGTCCGACATACGACAGCAAGGAGTAAAGCAAGTAAATAAATAAATAAAACTACTTACCTTGCCCTCGCTGCATCGCCAGGTTGAGCTACCACTGAGTAAGGGAAACAGCTGGGTTAATGTCTGCAGAGCCTCTGCTGGCTTCGCTGTCAGTAACCTCTGCCCCAGCGGTCCGTCTACCACTGGACAGCTGGTTAACTGTGATGGTAGTCCTGCCCTATTGAGGCATGTGAGGCATGACGAAAGCGATCAGGGAAAATATTAAATGGCCCTCATTGCAGTGAAAGATCTCCCTACGTGTTGGGGAAATTTACATTTTCGTCAGAAAATTCAGGATCCCGCTTTAGCAATTTTTTTTTCTGAGCAAATAAAAGTTCACCGCATGGGCTCTTTAATCATGACATATGCTCAGCAAACCTCAATTCTGTATAGGGAGCTTCTGTGTAGCTCCTTCCTTCAAAGCGCAGAGATACTCACCAGGTAGCAGGGAATTCCCAAATATTGAGGGTTACTCCCTGCGGGGGTGACAGTGTTCGTGACTTACTCCTTGTTGACCGGACGACTGGTCACCTGCCAAGGCCTAAATAAGGCCAGTGGTCTCAAATCTCAAGTTTAGCCTCACTGTGTTTAAGCATAGCCCCCACTGATGCCAGCAGCCTCACACTGTTCAGGTGTGCCTCTCTAGAAAGGCTGTTCATCCAGAACCATTTGGGCTGGAGGCACTCTTGTTCTTGAAGCTATCATATTTGCAAAAGCTGCAATACTAAGACAGCTGCTCTTTAATCATATGAGTAAAAGGAACAGAATGGAATTCTTTATTTTGTATTTCCCTTTCCTTTCACGGTGAGCATAAAATGCTAAATAGTGTGGGACACTGCTTAAAATCCTCAGTTTGGTAGTATTATTACAACCGAGCAGAATCTAAAACAAGGGAAAGAGAAAAGCTTATTCTTGAAGGGATGTAATTGCGTGTTCATCTCTGTTTTGCGAGAAGTCTAGTGAGCATGGAATCTTTGCCTACATTGGTGTACGCAAGCCATGCTTTACTTACTCGAAGGCAACAGGTGCTAGTCACACAGCCATTTGCACACCTTTGTGTTTGCTAGTGTAAAATCAGATTTGCAATTCACAAAACGAGAAAAGGCATTTGACAGGGTGGCCTGGCCCTATCTGTGGCTGACCTTATCTTTGAAGGGATTTGGACCAGTGATGCTTCGAGCTATAAAAACTTTGTACAATTCTCCTCTGGCAACAATACGTTTAGGGGGCAGAGAGTCTAAGCCATTTGCAATCTTACGTGGTACTAGACAAGGCTGCCCGAGCTCCCCGTTATTATCTGCTTTTTACAGTGACTTTTTTTTAATAAAACTCAATCAAGCGGCTAATATTTCACCTGTCACCGTTTGCAATGTTGAATATAAGGCCTTAGCTTATGCAGATGATATTGTGGTTGTAACAACTAACCTTGCTCCTGCTCTTTCTGCAATTCAAGACCTAGCATTACAATTTGGCTCTTTCTCAGGTTATAGGCTCAATATAACAAAAACTCAGATTTTGTATGTACGGAGCCCACCACCTAATGATATTACTATAGTGTCAGAAGCAACGTATCTAGGAATTAAACTTACCGCACCAGTATCTAAGATCCCTGAAATAAAGTTTAACCCAGTTTTGGGCAAGGTTAAAACTACTTTGGAGCGACGGAACCATCTTCATTTATCTCTTTTTGGACGAGAAAATGTGTTGAAGATGTTGGTGCTCCCCAAATTTTTGTATATTTTCAGAACAATTCCACTGGAGTTTCCACCTAAATGCTTTAAGCGGCTGGAAGGTTTATCAGGCAGATTTTTATGGGGCTATAAACGGCACAGACGAGAATATAAAAAAATGGTTATCCCGAAAGATAGAGGTGGTTGGGGTGTCCCATATTTTTTATTTTACTATTGGGCCGCAGCGTTGCAATTCATCTACCCTCTAGTGGTTGGCGAAAAAGCTAGGTCTACAGGTCATTTGAACCCTTCAATATATAACTTTGGGATAGGCATAGAGGCGAATAATTGCTTTCTAGAAATTGTGTAACCAAGCTACTACAAAAAAACTAAATTCAAAGTTCTTAAAGCAGCTTATTCTATTTGGAAGCGTTTAAAGAAATATTTAGGTTTAACTAATATAAATTATTATACCCCGTTTGATGCACCTAGTATTATACTTATGATCTTCAGGGATCATACCACAATGGGTTGGCGTCAGAAAGGGATTAGCCGCTTAGGGCAGTTAATCCCGGACTCACAACTTTTATCCTTTGCCGATATTCAAAAAAAATACAGTATATTGCGACAGGATTTTTTTAAATACTTACAAATTCGCAGTTTCTGTAATATGTCTGTGCGAAATAATATGCAGTTTAGCAAATGCCCATTAATTGAAGGGATGGGTAGACGAAATTCGATTGGCTTTTATTATAAAAACTTAATTGAGTTGCTGCCAGATGATTTAGGGACCCGCCAGGATAATTGGCGGGAGTCCTAAATGCTCCTGATATTGACTTAAATACATCCATTTTGTTGGCAAATGAGGTCTTGTTCTCTGGCAGGATGAGGGCACAACATTATATGGCCCTTTATGACCTGTATTATTCACCAAAACAAGTATCTAAATGGAGTATAGGAGCAGGAGCAAAATGTAGTAGATGTGGCTTACTTGCAGCAGATGCACTACACATGTTCTACTCTTGCCCAAAACTAACAGAGGTGTTTACATCAATCCAAAGATTCTTGGTAGAGATAATGGGCTCATCAATCGTTATTACGGGCGAGATGGTAATGTTAGGAGCGGAGTCCAATACTCAAGGTAGATCTAGACATAAGGTATCATTTATTTTTATTTGTATGGCCATTTTTCGTGCTTGCATCACTAGGGAATGGATCTCACCAGATCCTCCTTCATTTTTTTCCTGGAGAGCCCAGCTTCTCGCTACATATAATATAGAGGTTGCAATTTATAAGACCAAGAATAATCGAAGAAGGACTAAAGGGTTAAAAATATGGGCTCCAATTCTAGAATGGATATAATGTATATACACTTTGGTTTGTGTTTTTCGTCTGTTTGATGTAATCTCAGTTTGACGTAGATTATTATGATAGGAGTCCTCTATACTTCTTTGTTTCTCTTAAATGTCTGAAAAATTGATTTGACTGTATAACAATTATTTATGGAATTGTGACCTAATCTTTTCCGTTCTATTTTATTGTTTATGTCTCTATTGACTTGTTCTTTGCAGAAAATAATAATAAAAAATAAAAAAATGGAATTCACAAAACGCAAATTAACACTAATAATATGATGTAATCATATATAAATTACGCGTTATAATTTTCCATCAAATAAACACTGTCTCAATGAAAGGCAATGGCTGTTCGGATGGGGGTTCCATAGACACGCTTCTGAGTTTGTGCGCCGACATAACGTTTCCCACACCCCCTTCTAAAACGGAATACCTTTGGGGAATCTTTCACGTAAATGGAAGGAGTAAATCTCTAATCATGGAGGGCCCATCCTACCTCAATACTGCATATCCTTTCACAAACGAGCCAGGCACCTCTATCCGACAGGACTTGTACACATCCCTCACATACGCAGAGCCGGATCCGGGGGTCGGGGCTTCTACATCGCTCCTAAAGCTTTAAATGACCTAAAGCTATGCGTCAGAGGCTCCTCCTTACCCCTTGAATTATGTATGAAGGTGAAGACCTTCCGCTTTGATTAGCCCCTTCCACCCTAGAGGAGACCACGCCGCACCTGCTTAGAGGCAGGATACCCTTCCAGTTGTTAGTGTGATTACAAATATACCTAACATAACACCTTCAAAATTGGAAGAGGTATGGATAAGGGATTTCTCAACAGGGAGGAAATGCTTTGACATGGAGAAAAGCAAAAAAGTGAACAAATGCACGTTGGCTGCATTTACGTGTCTGTTAAATACACAGTGTACACTTAGGCAGTGCTTAATTTGTAAATAAAAATAAATAAGTGCTGGTGCCTAAAATTGGTCTGGTCTGATCCTCCTATTGGCACTGCCCATGTGCTCCATTGGGATCTTTTGCTACCAGCCTGGACAATGGCCATAGCTGGATTGTACAGAGAAAATGAACAAACACATCTTCCTCAAGAGGGGTGGAAACATTTCCCAAGAAGTTATTGAAAAATATGGGGTTGAATGGTGTATTTAATAGCCCAGTTTTCACGTAGGATCTGAGAGGCACTGTGAAAGGGAGGTCATTGAATAATTCTAGTAGTTCATTGTTAGAAATGGGTTTTCTGGTTGGCTAAGGTATTCACCCCTGCCAGGCCGAACCCACAACTGTAGTCAGATACACACCAAAGATAACATGTGATCACTCCGTGGTAGCTTGGTGTAAGCAGGCAGGCTTATCTACAGATGCAACTTGTAAAGCATTTGTGCAAAACACACACACACACACACACACACATCAAGGCCAAAACGCGTCAAGGCCAAAACGATAAAAAGCAGATAATCCCTTTGCAAGTAATGCAAGAATTTTAGAGACAATCAAACATATTGCAGTAATCTCGCAAATGATTGTATCAGGCAGAAAGCATAGGGCACAAGAACACCTGTGCTCCTATTAAACTTTATACTGTAATTTCTGTGAACTGGAGACCTCAAGTAGTTTGGTCTCTAATGGTAGCTCTATGCCCCTCTTGGGCTCCTCCACATTGGTTATCACCCCCACCATGTAGCGCAAGAAGGATTTGGCTTTACAGCTAGGGCGGTCGACCTTGAATCTGGGGAACCGGGTTGGCGTCTAGGCAATGACGCTGAACATCCTGTGATTCTGGCCAAATCACTTAATCTCATGCCTAACAAAAATGAATGTGTGTCCTCATGTAACGCAACTGGTGCTATGTAAAGCGCTCTGATACCCAATACCTTTGGGTATAGTTCGCCCTATATGACACTCTGTTAAAAAAAATGCCCCCATGTTGCGTCCAAGGGAAAAAGGGGGGGCACAATCTTAAGGGGCATGCAAGAGACCTTGCTTGGTCCATTGCTACCGGCTCACCAATCCAGCTGCACACAAGTGCGCGGTGCAGCTAAAGGGTCACAGTACCTTTAAATCCAGGCGCCACAGGGTTGACGGCCACGCTACTGGAGTCCGCACCACATGGACTCCCAAAATGGGAGAATAGTGTGGCATCGGGATGTACAGACTGGAGGTGTCTCCAGCTACAGTACTCCTCCTCAGGGCTCGCGGTGACTGGGAAAAATATACCACAGGCATGCTGTTTGGTGGCAAACCCACATGCTTCCCCACATGCTGGGAATCAGGCACACTATGCTCAAGTGGGATAAAGCGCTGGTGGGTTTAAGGGTTTTTCGAATTGCTGAACTCAGAGCCCATGGCAATAACCTTGATGCATAGTCTTTTATGGCGCTGAGACTCTGAGAGAACAGTGGGCAAGCCAACAAACCCTTTAAGAACACCTAGGGGCACAAAACCAGGTAACAAGTGGTAGGCCAGCAGATCCCTGCAAGGAGAAAGTTGGAAGTCTCTCCTGCAGCCCCACAATCAGCAGGCAGCAGGCCAACACAGCAAAGCAGATAGCAGGAATGTCGGTTTCTCCTGGCAGTACAGCAATCCTCTTGGCAATGTGCAAATGTAGATGCAGCAGTGTCTGGTTACAAATCCCATGCAGTGTCTGATTACAAGGGGGTTAGAGCCCCAGTACTTATACCCAATAATGCCTTTGATGTACGGGGTGACTTCAAAGGAATTCTCCGAAGTGCGCAAGATTCCTCTCAACTCAGTCCTGGCTCCAGACAATCAGTAGGGGATAAATCAGCCTTTTGTGTGACGGCAGGACACCAATTCAAATGTAAGTGTGAATAACATCTCCTTCTCCCTGCCCAGGAAGACTATCAGTATGCAGATGAATGCAGATGTCACACCCAGCCCTTCCTGTGTTGTGGCTGTCTAGAGAGAATGTACAAAGTATAGCTGTCACCCAGCCCAGACGTGTATTGGAGACAGGCTGCAAAGCACAAAAGTGTTATAAACACAAAGAAATGCCCACTTTCTAAAATTAGCAAACAGCAAGATGATGGACGGAGTGCTGAAACTTTTCAACCACTCATCCCCAGTCAAGAGATCTTGGTTTAATCCATCGTTATTATGCTCACTATACCACCCCATTTTGGAACCAGCCATATTCCATTCCAATCTATTTATACAGCGCACGTCTACCATCAGTCTTGATCTTGCTCCTCATGGGAACAGTCCAGCCTGAAATGCCAGGCCACTTTCTCTGTGGAACGGAAACAAGCATCCTGGGAATGGTTTTGGGGTGTCACCCCTAATCAGCCAGGTTAGCTTGAATCCAGTGGCACAGTGAGCAAGGGACCCACATCTGGGCATACCCTTGGCCACTTAGAGTGAACATGGCAAATACAACAGATGATAGACAGAGTGCTGAAACGTTTCAACCCTTCCCCCACAGTCAAGAGATCTGGATTTAATCCATCATTCTTTTGCTCAATATGCCGCCCCAGTTAGACCCAGCCATATGCAAACCAGTCTGACCCAGTTCCTAACAGGAACAGTCCAACCCGAACTGCCAGGCCAGTTCCTCCCTGGACCTGAAACATGCACCCTGGAACCAGTTTTGGGGTATCAACCCTCAGCAGCTAGGCTAGCTTGAATCCAATGGCACAGCTAGCAAGAGACCCATGTTTGGGCATACCTTTGGCCACTTAGAGTGCACATAGCAAAGACAATGAGATCTTCCCATGATGAGCAGGATCAAGACTGATTTGCATGTGGCTGGGGCCAAACTGGGGCAGAGTAGTGATCAAAAGAATGCTGAATTTAACCCCGATCTCTTGACTATGGGGGAAAATGTTTGATTTATTCAGCAGTAAGTCCATCATTTGTTGCTGCAGCACTTTCTAAAGTAGCATTTCTGAAATAATAATGTGAAATTCAACTTCGCCAGTAAGTAGGATGTATTACTACTACACTAAACATGCCAAACATGGCAACACTACCCTTTTCTGATCAGGAATTATCACTTAAAAGTATATAAAGGAATTCCCAATTCTAGCCTATGAGGGGAGTAGGCCTCACAACAGGGAAAATTAAATAAGCTGTTTGTCACTACCAGGACATGCAAAACCTAAAGGTACATGTCTTACCTTTTGCTTACACACCACCCTGGCCATAGGGCTATCTAGGGCCTACCTTGGAGTGACCTATGTGTAATAAAATTGGAGTTTAAGACTTGGCAAGTAGTTTTAAATGTCAAGATGAAGTGGCAGGAAAATGTGCACAAAGGCCATTTAGTGGCAGGCCTGAGACAGGTGAAAAATGCTACTTCTGTGGGTGGCACAAGCAGTCCTGCAAGCCCACTAGTAGCATTCATTTTACAGGCCCTGGATATATAGTATGCCCCTTTACCAGGGACTTATAAGTAAATCAATTATGCCAAACAAGTGTAAGTCAATCATGCCATGGTTAGACGAGAGAGCACATGCACTTAAGCACTGATTAGCATTAGTAAAGTGCCCAGAGTCCTAAAGCCAACAGAAAGAAGATCAGAAAAATAAGCGTAGGAAGGCAAAAGGTTTGTTGGTAAACCTGCAGAAAGTGCCATTTCCAACATTTATGGTCTGCTTGAGGCGTAGGCGAAGGACTGGGAATTGAGAATAAGTGCCTCGTCTGAGTTCAATTAAAAGAAAAAAAACAATATGCTTGTGATATGACAAAAGCATCCAAAAAACAATAAGTTGTTAAAACTGAAATAGTAGGGGTAACTATGAGTGTAGGCAATAGTGCATTGGCAGAACTATGAAGCAGAGTAGTCCCATTGAGACCAGGTGGAGCTGCTGGTCATGGTAATATAGAATTAAGGTCAGAGTCCTAAAAAGGCAAAAGTAATGGAGAAAGGGGGCATAATTAGTCAATTTGTAAATGTTTGAACATGCAGATAGGAAAAATGAAATTTTCTGTACACAAGTAAATGCCCAACTCCTGCCTCTTTACCTATGGTACCTTCCATCGTTCCCGGGCCTTTTCCTACCCATGGAAAGATTAGGGAACAAGTGTACAGTGGGGCTGTTGGACTTTACATGGTACTTTGGCAGGGCAGATAATGCCATTATTTTTTCAGAAGAAGGGGGGGGCAAAGCACGCTGATTGGGGCTGAGAACAAAGCCTTGGGGGTAGAAGGTAAGGGCATTGTCATCTGAGCACAGATCACTGAAAGACAATTCCAAATGGATCCAACACCAGTAATCTATGCGACAGCCTGCAGTACAACACTAGTACAATACACAGTTATACTCTCACAGAGGGTGGAGCAGGGTCTCCTCCATGTTCTCTGACCATTATTGAAGAAGAGCAACTCCCCGTGTTTGCCCTTCCCCAAGCAGCAATGTTTTTTCCCCTTCTTGAAATGGCGAATGTGTTCTCACGTCGCTAAAAAGCCAGGATTCTGATCTTTCTTATGATGAGCACAACCTTTCACCTCCTTCAGAAAGAGGAGCAGTGCATAATTTTCCAATCCCCCTGGGAAAGGGGGCTTTTAACTGCTTCAGAAGCAGTACCTAGTCCCCGTCCCATAGAGGACCTGATCTCACATCTGTCGTTGGAGTAACATAGGTAAAGTATCACCCAAAAGAGCTCATCTTCCTGAGCAAATGGGTCTCTAATCTCCCTCTCTACCTGGGGAGCTGGACATTCCAGCACCTCGAGAAGCAGGACATATTACCCCTCAGAGGAGAAATATAGTCATCACTGAATGACCTAGGAAGGAAGCAGAGTTTATCAACCTTCCCGAATCTGAGCAGCGCATCCTATCTCCAAAGAGGGCACAGTTTCTTGTCTAGTTTAAGAGCATTTCCTGCACCCCCTTGAGTAATATACCTTTCCGGCTTATAAAGGAACAGATGTTTTTTGCCTCTGCACCCCTTACTAAGAATGGGTGCTTGAAGTATTGGATAGACCTCTTCATCAACCTTCAAGTATGACGTAAACACTCATAATCCCCTATGGTTACAAGCTCACAGTATCTCAGTTTACTAACCTCAAACAAGAAGTGTCCATCCCCATTTACAATAATGGCAAGATTATAATCTAATCTTCAGACATCAACTTGAAATTACTTGATCTGCAATTCTCTACTCAAATCAACTTCAGAACAAGTCCAAAATTCCAGTTCTAACCCGACCCCCCTCCCCCAAGCGATGCTCCCTTTACCCCAAATGCACTTAGCTGCAATAAAGGCAACCCTCAATGCTGTAATGAAGCTGCTCTCAGGAGGGAGCCTCTTAGATGACATTACTCCAGAGCTCAGCACTCTCAACAAGCACCGATTGAAGCTAGAAGCATGTTAAGAGAGGCCTTCATTACACATAAAGCCTTGCATTGTTGCATCCTAAAATATCTTGCCGAAAAAACTAAGCATATCTGGGGGTAGTGTTATTCTTCATAGTGCTAAAGCGCTACTTCTAGAACCATCCAGGTTTAAGAAGCAAAGAACCCTGTTGTGATCCCTCTATGGAAGTTCACCCAGAATATGGAATTTAACAAATCCCTTGCATACAAACCCCTTGTTTGATATTTTCACTCACTCATCAGAAATACCTAGTAAATTGCTTGCCTGTTGCTCTGTAAATAGAAACTGGGTTACTACACTTTACTTGTTGCAGATTTATTGCATACCAGCTGCTAAGGACTTCTCTTGTATATTTATTGATTTAACACTTTTAGTAATATTGTAAAGTGCTCTGTCACCCCTGGGTCTTCTGTGTAAAATATAAAAATGCAAATAAATAGATAAATATAAAAGATTACCTGACCTAGTGGCTCAGTGCACTAATGCATCCACTCTGTGTTTGACCTACCCTAGAAAGTCCACTCAGCCTTAGATCCTTCTGAGGACTATAAAATGAATGCTATTGGGTTGGGTAACAATAAATATATGTTATTAAGCCCCAAGAGATGAACATTCACTTTACAAATGCACATGTTGTAAATGATTAAATGATCCAGCCCTAGTGTTTTCTTTGCACTTTGAGACTTTAGTCTTGTTAATCCATTTACAAAACCAACTAGAAGAATCAGACTGCAAAGAAAACATCCTGAATTGGAGTAGCATGTCCTGCATGGATTGGTACACTTGGCAGCTATGTCTCTCTAGTAAGATCGAGGGCCTCTCACTTTCTTAGGAAGAGCACCTCCTCTAACCTCTATGATGAGATATCATAAATATTGACAAAGATCTGAACATATTTGTAAGAAATTGTGTTTACTAATTGAGTGGGGTGAGAGCCCCACTCAAGAAATAAACACAATCTTTATCGGGGCATTTATGCAGCACTCACACAGAAATAAAGTGAAAACACAAGTGAAGAAAAATCCCAAACCCATTTACAAAAATAGAGTACGTTTTAATAAATGAAATAAAAAACACCCAATAAGTAGTACTGGAGTTATGAATTTTCAAAGTTTTATGTAAAAATTGGACCAAAAAGCCCAGAGTGCCAATCATGGGTATCTAGTCACACTGAACTGGGTAAAAATCAAAAAGTTCAGGCTGATCACCATAGAACATGACTCAAATACAGGGACCAGTTCTGTCCCGCCCACTCCCAATGGAAAGTTTACATCTAACTAGTTAGGTTTTCAAGAGAGAAGGACTTGTTGACAAAGTTGTTGGTGGTCGAGCTGCAGGGTGGATCTGGAGAGGGGCTCATCGACAGCAGGTTGCTGAAGTCTCAGACCTCGGTCGGAGCTTTATGTTAGCAGTGCTGTTGTCTTTGACTCAAAGAATTAGTCAACAATCTGTAATTCATGTTGCTGGGAAACGCAAGGCAGTATTTTTCGATACAAAAAGCTCCAGGCAGTGAATACCGGGGTCTGTATCCGGGAGGACCTCATCTGCAGTCGGATGCAGGTCCCGTGTTGGCCTCGGTGAAGTCCGCTTGCATTCATAGGGAGACCGGGGACAGTTATTTTGACCCAAAAGGTGGTCCAGAACCTCTGTTTTCTGACCTTGAGTCCAGTTCTTGTAGTTTTAGGGTTGGAGGAGTACACACTCCAACACCAGCCAAGGGCCCAATGCTCAAGGGGCACCTTTTGGTGTTTAGGACTCACTCCAGGGGAGACCAGCTATATGGTTTAGGCAGACCCAGTTGGTACTTGTCAGTAGGCAGCTGTGGTGAAGGCCTCTAGACATAGGCGCTGAAAGTAGGGGTGTGGGAAGTGATGCTGCTCACCCAAAAATAACCATGCTGAAGTTTTTAATGAGCAATAAAGGTGTTTTTACATTTCGTGTTTCTTTGCCACATTTGCTGTGAGTTCAAAGACAAAGGTAAAATATCAGGCTATGTCTTCTGGTAAATTGCTGATTATTTGAGAAATGTTATTTACTTTTATTTCCCCGGCTGCAAAGTGGGAGGAGTTTGTAAAAGTGACGTAGGTGACAATCTTGCTGGAGGACAGGTAGTGAAAGAAAAGGCTGTAGGATGTCAGGTGTATTATTAACACACAACAATACCTGTAAATGAACTATTTATTATATTAAAATGTATCAGCAGTCAGGAAAGAACAAATGAAGCACATTTTGTTTGTTTTTCTCAAGTGTGGTGGAAACAAAGTTTTTAATGGAATCAAAACAAATCAAGACACTTTACTCAGTGGTGCGCAAATGATAAATATTTTCTGAAACCAGATTTCCACACATTATCATTTGTGCACTATAAGGTTTTACCACTGTATGTCTGTGCAAATGTAGTAGTCATTTTAACAGAAAATGTGCGTTCTGTAAATGACACTGTGCTACAACACCAGTGCTCCAAAATGCACCACCTGCTACATACTAAACTCTTACCAATCTCCTTCTGAAAGAGCGAGGCAAAGGCTACACTTGTCTTAGTGTGACACTGGGACCTTTCACAATCTCCATGACTTCAGTAATATGCCATTAATGGCAGCACCCCAATTCTGAGAATGTTCCAGCACCTGTGCATCTCGAAGCTGTTTTTTTCTCCGTAGTTCGAACAGGAGGTCAGTCACTTCTGGGATAATGGGTCTTGTCTTCGTTCAGGCTTCAGACACCAAGGCAGCCCTTCTCCAGAGCCTTCACAGGTCCAGGGGTGCTCGAATGAGAGGGTGTGAGGGTGCAACATTTATACAGAGCGTGAGCTTGTCTGTGGGGTACATCCCCTTTGTATAACCCTAACCTGGATTTGGTCAGTTCTTTCCTTTTCTCTAGGGTTGACTCCAATCTGTTTAGGGAAGGAAAGAGAGGGCAGGCCCAGGTATGAGCTGCATTTGCCAGTGACACAGCATGCATCTTCAGAAGTCAGGAAGGGTCTGGATCCAAGCTCATGCTACCTTTTGAAGCTCAAGAAGGACTGAGTACCCTTCCCAACACCCAAGTCTCTTTTGTCCCCTGTCTGGAAAGACTACACATCACACCACACCACACCACAGGAAAGCCATTACAATGATGCGACCATGGACACTTTAGAATAGCTGTTAGACTGAAAAATGGTTCACTTTGTGATAGAAATCTGAAAGCTCTCCCTCCCTCCCTCTCCCCCGCTCTCCCTCCCTCCCTCGCTCTCCCTCCCTCGCTCTCCCTTCCTCGCTCACCCTCGCTTGCTCTCCCTCCCTCCCTCGCTCTCCCTCCCTCGCTCTCCCTCGCTCCCTCTCTCTCGCTCTCCCTCGGTCGTTCTCCCTTCCTCCCTCGCTCTCCCTCCCTCGCTCTCCCTCCCTCGCTCTCCCTCCCTCGCTCTCCCTCCCTCTCGCACCCTCTCCCTCCCTCCCTCGCACTCCCTCGCTCTCCCTCCCTCGCTCTCCCTCGCTCTCCCTCGCTCCCTCGCTCTCCCTCGCTTGCTCGCTCTCCCTCCCAAGCTCACCCTCCCTCGCTCTCCCTCTCCCTCCCTCCCTCGCTCTCCCTCACCCTCCCTCGCTCTCTCTCCCTTGCTTTCCCTCGCTCTCCCTCCCTCCCTCGCTGTCCCTCCCTCCCTCATTCTCTCGCTCTCCATCGCTCCCTCGCTTGCTCGCTCTCCCTCCCTCGCTCTCCCTCCCTCCCTCACGCTCCCTCTCCCTCCATCCCTCACTCTCCCTCCCTCGCTCTCCCTCGCTTGCTCTCCCTCCCTCTCCCTCCCTCACTCTCCCTTGCTCCCTCGCTTGCTCGCTCTCCCTCCTTCCCTCACTTGCTCTCCCTCGCTTGCTCTCCCTCCCTCGCTTGCTCTCCCTCGCTCTCCTCCCCTCGCTTGCTCTCCCTCCCTCGCTCTCCCTCGCTCTCCCTCCCTCACTCTCCCTCCCTCCCTCACTCTCCCTCCCTCACTCTCCATCCCTCGCTCTCCCTCGCTTGCTCTTCCTCCCTCCCTTGTTTGCTCTCCCTCACTCCCTCGCTCTCCCTCGCTTGCTCTCCCTCTCCCTCCCTCCCTCTCTCTCGCTCCCTCGCTTGCTCTCCTTCCCTCGCTCCCTCACTTGCTCTCCCTCCCTCCCTCGCTCTCCCTCCTCCCCCTTCCTGTATGTGCCCGGGCTGTGACAGCTTCCAGGCGCACACACACAGCCGCACCCAAACACTTCACAGGTCTTTAAAAGACCATTGGCATGATAATGAGGCTTTGTTCACCTCTCAGCGCCCCTGCAGCCCCGCTCTGATTATGGGGGGAATCGCCCGGCCCCCACAGAGCAGCAGAGTCTGAGTCGCACTCTGGTTGCAGACACTCTTTAAAAAAAAAAAAAAAACTCGGGTAAAATGTCTGCAAGGTCCGCGGGCCGCCAGGGAAGGCTTGCCGGGCTGCCACCGGCCCGCGGGCCGTACTATGAGTACCCCTGCTTTAGAACATGGATGTTCCACTCCGGTCAGGGCCGGATGAGGGAACCGAAACCGGCCCTGGCAAACTGCTTGGCCGGCCTCCCTGTGGCACTAGGGGGGGTGCAGCAGAGCTATTTACTAGGGTCGGTGTTGGCTGATTTTGTTACAGGGGGCCGATATTGCCCCCCCCCCGGTAGTAAAAACGGCTCCACAGGGGCCCAAAACCGGCCCCCATCCTGGCTTCCCACCGGGGAAATGCTTGGTGCCTGCTACAGCCAGTCCGGTCCTCAAGGGTCTACAGTCCAGACAAATCTAAACATAGCCACTTATAAAGGTCAACATCCACGGCAGCGTTTAGGTTCTACACTACATAGTGTGAAAGCATGGGGCCAGGGGACGCTTGTGTCATCTTGGTAAATCCCCAGGATCGGAACGCAGCTCCACCTCTTGATAGTTTCAAGTCTGAAAACTATAATAGCTCAGACTTTGGAAGTGATCACGCGAGGGAAGGAAAGCTAGAAGAACAACAACAATGTATGTAATCACATATGCATATTATGGAACTAAATAAATGTGTAAAATCCTAGTAGAGGTCAGATGTTCCTGTAAAGAAACAAAAGTACACCATAATCCAATATCCTCGGTAATGGGAATCTACCTCGAATAGATGAGAGGCCAATGAAACATACCACTTGCTAAATAACACAAGAATCGGTGGTTCGAACCGCACCCTTACCAGACCGAAAACTCATGATCCATCCAACAAGACTCTACCAGACCAAGAATAATCAGCAGCATTATGGAATGTGGAAGAACCTAAGTAAGTGCTCTCTGCCACACACGCATGCATGATGCTTGATGGCACCCACGTGCTCATGGGAAATGTAGTTCCCATTCCTCATCTTCCGTGTTAATCCCCATACAGAAGTTCGAATGACTGCGTGTCTTCCTGTGTGACGGGCATAGTGATTCCTGACATTGTTCAGGTATTTTTCTACCTTTTACCCTGGTGAGTTCTGACAGCTTGAGTCACTGTCTAGTACCAGTAGCAGAACATGCAGGATCACCAAAATAAACAGTATAAACTTCAGGGACTTAAAGAAAAAAGAGATTTGCAGGTTTAAGTGTCTGACGGTGGCGATGCACAGTGACATTCTGTGGCTAGAAAAGCAGGGGTTTGGGAAAAAAACTATTGTGAACAAAACTCACTTATTTGAGTGTAATCCTGATTTTTCCATGCAGCACATTGGATGACATTTACAAACATGAAGCCAGCTTTGTCTGAATGAACAAGTTTCCTCAGATCGTCTATGGGAGATAAAACCAGAAATTCTGTGTAATGACCATGGCGAAATCCGACTTGAAAGTGGTCGAATGAAGAATTATGTTCAACAAACAGCTGTAATTTGAAAAGTTCTAATTTTTCAGGAGCCTGGCAAGATAGGGAAGTCGGGGAATAGGATGAAAATTATGATAGCAGAATCTAAAGTAGGTTTCTTAAGAAATTTCTCTCATGGGGAAAGATCCTATGTGAAAAATAACAGACAAAGAGATATTTCAATACAGCAGATTTGTCTAGAAGAAGAGCCTTCATAGTTCTTGAAGGGATAATGTCTAAAGGTCAGCCAGACATTTTTCCGTGTGTAACTCTAATAGAATAGTGGGCAAGGAATCAAGGTTAGGTATCACCTCAGAGACAATAGGGTCTCCAAGGTTGAGGATTTTTAGATAAATTTACTTACAATAACTCCTAATGGCTCATGATTACCCGCGAGTCTTGGAATCCTTGCCCAAGCGCGTTCCAGGCGAAGAGCAGCTGGAAACTCGACATATCACACGGATACATGAACATGGACTAATGAACACATACAACGCCCAGCTTAACATGTCACCGTTTTTAAACTTTATCTCAGGCATTAAAACCATGTGGTGTTTCTGCAGTCTGACCCCTTCCTTTGTATTTTCTCTTTCTTGTCATGCTGCAGGTTTTCCGGATTACTTTCCTTTTTTAAACACAATTCCCTTTTACATCTAGATTGCAGGTTCCATAATGTAGGTTGGCAGCAAGTCTCCCAGTGAGACAGTCATTTTAATTGATGTTGTCACGAGGAATAAAAGTGCCTTTTATTAATCAAGCTTTGAGTGGAGGGTAGCCGGCCGCAGTACCTGCCGGCCTAGAGATACCAAGAACACTCTGGCATTCGATTTGCTTTTTATCTGCTGCAATAAATTTGAATCAGATAGTCAGTCTTTGAATTAATAATAGGTGTTCTATCCAACACAGACTTTCATTTTAATTTTGGTGTTTTATGTCTACAGTTAATGTACCTGAATTTAAATGCTAATAATACACTAATAGAGCACGGTATTTCAGCTTCCCAGCATTCCTCATTGGTGTCCTGCTTTTGGGCTGTCAGGTCAGTTTTTTTTAGCATGATAGTTTCTTGCAGCCTTTCTGTTTCTGGTGTTCTCTACATACTTTTCTATCAATCCACGTATCTATTTAGGTAAAGGCACTGCTCTTCAAAGCCTTACCTTCTTTCATGCTAAAAAAAAAACAAAACTGAAAAACAGGATTTAAAGATATTTATACACACACTCTCTCTCTCTCTCTCTCTCTCTCTCTCTCTCTCTCTCTCTCTCTCGCTCGCTCCCTCTATTTCTCTTTCTCTCTCTCGCTCTCGCTCTCTCTCAGGAAAACAAAAAAACATATGGTCATCCATTAATGACTGCAGAAATAAAATCACTTGGTCTGATCGGAGAAGAGCAACCTGATGCTGTACCATGGAGAATTATTCAGTGGAAAGAAAACAGCCAGACAGTGGAAAGAAAACACAGGCAAATAACTGTTAGAAAAAGTAAGGGGCAGGGAAATATTGCTGGCTCCATTTCTCTCTATTGAACTTTCATACCACTTTAGCCTGCTTCTCCAAATGCACATAAGAATGCAGTACATGAAACTGTTTCATTTGCAATTCATGCAACCCGATGGTAGTTAATATCTTTAGACATTCCCCTATATTTTCTATAAGGGGCAGATATTTTGTAGAGGTTTACACGGTGTTTATTTTGCATTTTACTATTTATTATCTGTCTTTACATTTTATGATCCATTCTTTCTTTTCTGGCGTGTTTGTTTCTGATTTCCAAGTGGCAGCACTATCTCCTAGAAAGATGTCTGCTTGTGCGATCTCTGATGATAACCAGACAGTAAAGCTAATCCCAGGTGCAGCTGTCTACCTGGGAGTGCCTCGGATGCGGCTCTGGCACAAGCATGATGAATACTGCTGCAAGTGCCTCTCTAGGTCCCAACCCCTGCTGCTTTTCTTTATTGCCTGCACCCCAACACAGTATTGCATTGGGTGGCCGGTGTGCACTAAACAGTGTCAGTGACACACGCCTCTGCTTGTCGGGGCTCACCTCTTTCTAGGGTAGACTCAGGCATAAAATGGACAGATTCTGTCATCCATGATTACTGACAGTCCATTCAGTGAAAAGAAGCCCTGTGGGCTGATCCGCAATGTGAATGAAACTGCGGGAAGAGCAAAGTAAGAGGGGTACTGACCCATAGCCCCACTAGTTATTTGAATACTTTGGGCGGACCCAAAATGTGAATGACAGAACTACAAAGTAATATTTGAAGATCGCGGACCCACAGCCTCTCTTATTATTATTATTGTTGTTGTTGTTTTTGTACATTCATTTGAAAAGATTTGGTAAACACCTCAAGCTGTCTCTTCAATATCTAAACTTGGTTGACTTGCTTTTGTGTATGTTTTGCATTTGGGTGGCTCAGTGGTATCTTGCAAGTGTTTTGAATGTAAGTACTTATATTTCGTACCTTTTCCTCGTGAGAGAATAGACACTTGCACTGCTGTTGGGGGGTAGGACTCATTTGCACATAATCTACCCTATGCATTACAGCCTGCCCAGGGGCGAAACACAGGTCCCACATTCCCCGCGGTGCTGGGGCCCCCGGGCTGTAGGTTGCCCCATCAGCACAGTACTCAGACCCGAGCGCTCCGTATTAAATCCGGAGCGGGCCCCTACATGTACTTTGCAGGGGCCCCTTAAACTTTTGTTACGCCACTGAGTCTGCCAGGAGGAGGAGACAGAGGGGCAAGGCTGACATGGCGATTCTAGTACTCCTTGGCATCCCACTGCGTGGGACTCTTACACTGCTGCCAGGGGGCTGAACTCGTTTTCCCTCAATCCATCTCTGCATTACAACCAACCAAAAGTAGGCGAAGGTGTGACAAGGCAGACATCTTGCTTATAGCGCTCCTCTGCATCCCACAGCGCAGAACTCTTACACTGCTGTCAGGGGGTAGGACTAATATTCCCACAATCCACCTCTGCATTACAGCCCACCAGAAGTAGGAGAATGGGGGTGAGACGGATATCATGCTTATATCGCTCCTCAGCATCCCACAGTGCAGGACTATTACACTGCTGCAAAGGGGCAGGAGTCATTTACCCACAATTCACCTCTCACTGGGAGCCACTGGGAGCAGAGAAGGCGAGGCTGATATCACACTCATAGAGCTCCTTGGTGTCCTAGGGCATGGGACTCTTGGGGCAAAGAGTGGGCCTGTCTGCACCCGTCAGAGCACAGAAGAGGCTGGTTCGGGCCTCCTCTCTTTCATCTTCTTTCCTGTGGCTTGCTTAACGTACAAAAATATCAAAATACCCATTTAGCTGAGCTATGGCCAAGCAGAAGATGGTTGGAAGCTCTATTTCACCTTATAAAGGTACAACTATTGATAGTGTGTTAGACAGAAGTAAGGGTTATATTAAGGGATATTGCCCTTACAGAGCGGAGACTCTTCATTGAGCTTAAAACCCCCACAAGTGGTTCTGATATTGTTGATTTGGGGGAGGGGACAAAGCTGCGGGCACATGCTCTACTTCAATTGCTTCTGATTAATGTAATTTGACTTTATATCCCCCCTCTACCACTAGGTGGGGCTGAATCTTCGCTTTTTGAGGAGTACTGTAGTAGGTTTAGCCTGATTCTTAAAGCACAGCATCAGCCTATTATCAATCTTTTGGAGCAGTTTGAGTCTCAGCTAGCAGCCGTCTGCTTAGCTTAAGCTGTGGCCCCTCATCCTTGCCCAGCTCAGTCACAAAGTAGGCTACTTGCCCTGTTATATCCCTTGCTTGCCCTCCACTCGACTCAGATGAAGCTTTCTTGTGACCCATACATGCTCACAACTATTGTCCCTCTGGAGGGTGCGCCCCTTCAAGAGGGACATTTGCAACCTCTGTACATTTAGAATGGATTCTGGATCTGAGGTTCCCTCTGTACCTAGTGGGCAGAATAATGAAACAGGCAGGGCTATAAGATGGTCCCCAAGAAGACTGTTTTCAATCTGTCGCCAGCCGCATCCCCATTTGCCTTGGTCTGGGCTGGTGCTCCAGCAACTAAGCATGATTAGGATGATTTAAAAGATTAACTGTTTAACAAGGTAACTATTTGGCTATCATGAAACAGGGAGTTCAAGATTGTTAATCATAATCAAATTCTTTTGATCAGAAGCATTGGCTTGGTCCTTCCACCCAAAAGCTGCCTGAAGATTGTACTGTTGTGAATTTGGAAACCCAATATATGTGACAACGGTATTATCTTTCCACATGTGTTCTGAAACCAAGCAGGGGAGCATTACTATTTCACCTCTTGGTTACTTTTATAAGCTTCCCCCTCAATGTGAAAGGACCAGCTATTGGCCTTGGGTGAATGCTGTTCATCAGTTGTCGTCACTGGAAGTATTCCACTTAGAAACACATATAATGTGTGTCAAACCTCGTGACCAGCGATTAACTTATGCAATTCAGCATAGAGTATACAATTGGGGGTGTGATGCAATCTGGGTCCGCCAATTGTCACAATGAGATAATATCTAAAGCTAACAATTGTCTGCCTCCCATTGATATTATGAGCTGGATTATTGCTGTGATTAGCTCTAAATGGTCTTTTCCTGACTGGTTATCTTTGATTCACAAATACAACATCATTTTTAGCCAGGAAACATGGGCTACCTCTTTATTACTCTTTGACAGCTAGGCATGCTACGCCATGTCACCACACCTGTACTGTTAAAGTATATCCCATCCTGTTCGGGCCGTGCTAAAGGGGGTCAATACATTTAGAAAAGTTGTCTATAAAAGTAGGAGTAAAGGTCCTCGAACCAAGGAGCACCCAAATTCAGATTGTTCCTGTTAAAGGAATGCATAATTTTTATATTTATTTAGTCAGTTTTTATAACCATGACTTTGTGTATCCAATCACTACGAATATTTTTAGTCTGTTTGGTCTTATTGAAAATTTAAAGGATAGAAATAGTTCATCCCAGCTGGATTGTAATAAAAAAAATTCTGGGGATTTCAATGCTAAATTGTTTGCCAAAACTATTGATGAGGATAATACGATTTTGCTCCATGCACACGCTGCATGTGATCATAGGAATATGGAACTAGATAACTTCGTAATAGCCCTTGGCCTTGTCATTATGCTCAAGTTTGGGAATAACAGGGTAACATGTGCATCGGTGTCTGACTATATTGCTTTGACTAGAGGTCTGTTGAAATATGTAATGCAGGGAGAAATGTTGAAAAAACGAGTTATGGAAATCATAACCCTTTTGTGACCTCATTAACCATCCCATTGTCTAGAGCTAACTGACCAACCAAGCTCTTAGCTCAGCTCCAACCTCAACACAATGGCCTTTGATAGTCTTGAAGCCTTCAGAATCCTAATCTATTTCTTGCACTCTTGCTTATAAATCCCCTTGACTCCTTTGTATATTGTCTGTCTGAAGCGGAAAGTGATTAATCAATCTTTCATTTTATTGAAGGAATATGTAGCTATATTAAATCTGCTTTATTAAAACTTGTGAAATAAATTTGATGACATCCCTCAGTGATTTGATTCACTCTGCTTCTCTGCAAAAGGACTGTTACGTAAAGCCTTAGGTGACGATTATGATCTCGCTAAGAAAGTCCTCCCTACAGCTTGGAACCGGAGGGCTTTCCGAGCGAATCGTGCTCCGGGAGTGCGAGTGAGCGAGTACGATGCATCCGTATGCTTAAAGACTTGGTTCGCTCAGACTCCCATTGAACTCTATGGGAGCCTGTATACTGAACGCGTACACAGGCTCCCATAGCAAAAACGAGTGGGTGGGGAAAAGCATACACCCTGTGGCCTGCCACACTGTACATACTTGTATCAGCGTGACCCATGGCAGATTCGGAAAGCCCCAGGTGAAGGGTGGACCTACTTCTGCCCCCTGAACTACAAATCCAGGAGCTGTTTCATCTCGTTGAGGCCGAGTCGATGCGGCTGTCTGAATCGTGCATCGTACTCGCTCAGTCGGAATCCGGCTCCATTGTGCGTCACGATTCGGCTACGAATGAGTCATACGGACAGGATCAGGTTCCGGAAATGATTTGACTGACTCTTATGCAATCTTTGCATTGTACTTATTTGTTCGGACCTGTGTACGATTTGGTTAGAACCAAGGGCTACAATTCGGATCCGGGAAAGACAAATCCGATTCGGAGACCATTGAACGACATCGTAATCAGGCCCCTAATGTCCATACCCATCGACTCTAAAGAGGAGGCCTTGTTCCAGCAGAGCTGAAGAATGAAAATTGGGAGCGCCTAGTAATAGCTGCTGAGTGAAAGAATGATAAGGCTTTTTTGTCCACCGTAAATTTTATTAGATCAAGAGACAATCCAAATTCTATGATGAGTAGCCATGTAGCCATATTACAGGCTACATGGCTACTCATCATAGAATTTTTTGCATGCCAATTGCCCCTCTTTCAGTTCTTTCTCTGCTATTGACCTAGCAGCTCATTTTAATCTAGGAATCAAATTAGCTTTTTAACTAGATGAGGTAACTGAAACAGTACACCAGAGCGCGCCAGGCAAAGTCCCTGGACCTGATGGGGTGGTAGTTCACCTAGTGAAGTGTAATTTAGATTTGTGGGCACCTTTATGGACATTTCTATTCTAAGAATTTTGATGGTTAGTATTTACCAAGCTCTAGGTCTACCTAGATTGTTGTCCCTATATAGAAGAAGGGTACCCATTCCAAGGCAAGGTGTTATTGCCCTATCTTGGTTGCCGATACCTTGGTAAAAATCATTGGCAATGTTATTTATAATAGAATGTGGGACTGGGATATTAATAATAGTATCCTCAATTCTTGCCAATAGGATTTTAAGGAGTGGCTGGGTACAGTATCACATTGTTTAAATCTTAATTGTTTTCGCAGGGAACTATACTATTGCCAAGCGCTGCCCGCCATACCTAGCATTCATGGACCTGTCCTCAGCATTCATTTGTGTTAACCGCACCAAGCTGTAGTTAACCTTCCTTGAGCTACGGCTGTATGTAGCATTAGTGCACTTTTTATTTGTGAAATTCATGACATATCCCAAATTGCCTTATGAAGGTCTGCTGATTTGTGGTTGCACCTCGGCCATCAAGTGACAATTCAATGATGCCCCTCCTTGAAATGTACAAGACCCAGTCCACCCTTACTGCTGTATACAGAGCAGGAATAATGGGCTTTGTCAATTGTTCTGCCATTCAGGCTTTTGTAGATGGCTCCTCCATCAGCGCCCCCCTCAGCTTTGCACTATTGATGTCATCAGCAACAAGGGCTCGCTTACTTAGGAGATTGCATAAAGTTGGGCCCAATGCTAGGTGGCTATCGGTCTGACCTAATTCCAAAGCTTGCCTGAACCTAGTGCTTAATTTGTAAAACACATGAATGACGGAGACTAAAGCTCTGCTCAAAAGTCTGTGCAGGGGTGGCTCCTCCGCTATGGTGAAGGAGCATCTCCCCACTGCTTTTAAGCAGTGGGAAGCAGAAACCTAAAATGATAATAACTTTGCATTATTATAATTTTAGTCTGCATCCTGCTGCTTTGCAGGCAGGTGAGTGGGCGAGGCTGCTTTGCTCTTTGAGCAGGGGAGGGGAGTAGTGGTTTTCCCACTCAACTGCGCAATGACTGTTGTTCGGCCCTCTCGGGCCATCCCAAACCAGTCATTCCCCCATTCCCTGGTTGAGCGTCAAACCAGGATGCTCAAAGCCAATCACAACGCTGCTGCAGCATTGTTATTTTTTACTGGGGCCTGCTTGCTATTCCTCGATTTGCTCAAGGAAAGCAGGAGCAGAGACGCGGTTCCTGGCCGGTGGCAAGGTAAGTTTTTTTAAAATTTCTTATATAATGTTCCCCCTCCCCCCCGTAAATCTCCCTGGGCGATAAACCCGCGCACCCCCACCCCCGCATGATCTCCCCCACCCGCAAGCCATGCCGGCCACCCCTGAGTATGTGTCTGGTGCAATTACATTTTGATGTGCCAAACACCAAGGCTGTGATAGTCCTAAATTAAACTTTTGCCCCTGTAACCCACTTCCAGACAATCTCGTCCCGTTTATCTCACATTTGCAGGTTCCTGCTTTCTACCTTTGTAACAGTTTTTCTGTCTTTCCCTTCTCCGTCTTTCAATTTTGTGTGTTTTTCTTCACTTACTATACTATTATAAAGCTCATGGCTCCCCATTGGGCCTCCCAGCGCTGAATGTCATGTCCGCTGCATAGTACCTGCGGAGTCGGCTGGTTTAATCAAACATCTCTTGCGCTCGTAAACATCTGATGTGGAAAGATACCTGCTGGTCACCAAAAATGAGTGCTAGTGGCCTCTACATGCAACCACCTCCTCAAATTAAGCACTGCCTGAACCAAAATAAAAGGTCTTTGCATACTCTAGCTTGTCAATGTTCGTAAAGCACTCTCAGGGCTATGGTGGCTTTCTTTGTTGCATAAACCCTCTTTTGTTTGTGCAGATGATACAAAAAAACGGATTAACTCCAGTTTTCGGAAAGTATGCATCTTTTTGGGGAAAATGCTGAGATTGTAAAGGCGTATGGTGACTTAAAAACCTGTATTGGCCTATAATCTTATTTCCTTGCGGTCAGTGAGAGAGGTCACTGCTGTTTTTATTCAGGCTGGGGACAGTAAGTTATATGCTCTGCTTTCCAGTCAGCCATCATTAGGAATTATCAGTTCGTGCCTGTTCGTGTGGTCCGGAGACTGACCAGTCCTTATTGTATTTTATCTTTTTCTGTAAATATTATAATATTTTTATCAAAAAGTTTTGATCCAATTTTTTAAGAAACACAAATGTTCACAATGTACAGGACCATTCCGATTTTCACAGTGATTAAATGAAGGGGAAGAATGCTTCAGGGGGGGTCCCTCCTGAATTCTGCAGTATAGTCGAGGAACTCCATGCTTTGGTAATTATCAATGTCGGACTCTTTTTTAAATGTTTGTTTTTGTGGTTGCTCTTATCTTGTGTTTTAAAATAATTGTTTTATCTTTTCATGTCTCCGGCACGATTGACTTGATATCCAGTTTGGTTGGTGATTGTATACCATTGTGAAATCCTAATTTTCTTGTGAGAACCTATACTGTCTTTAAAATATTTTTTAAGTTTGGGAAGCAGCACGTGGAGGTAATAAGAAAAAACTGCACAAATGTACACATCCTACATGCGTGTGAAAGAGACAGACAACTGAGCAGGGCTCAAGTCGGGGTACCACGTGGGTGGACGGCGTCCCCTACTTATTTTACCGGGGGGACGCCATCCCCCCTGCCAAACAGCGGGCCTTCACTCTTTGGCCTCTCTGGGATGAGGAGCTCGGCACCTTTCGTCACGTCACTTCCTGTTGTGGCGTCACTTCCGGTGACAGCCTCCCCCCACTTCTTTTTTTACAACTTGTGCCCTGCAACTGAGTGCCTTCTTCTTTGGAGAGAGGCTGCTAACAGGGACTATCACAGCCCGAGACTGACCAGAGAAAACATTTCCGATGTATAGACTCTTAAAGGCAGAGTCACATTGACCCTCCTACCTTCTTAGAGTAGGGTCCAAACCTTAAAATGTAGGTGAGTTCCCCAGTGTAAAGGCTTTTAGCCTTCACTTATTAATGATCTGAATTATTGAACTGAATTAAATCATTCCTAGTTCTTGTGTCTGGTTACTAATGTGATGTTTGTATAATGTGATGTATGCAGTCAGTGTCAAAAACAATTTAACTATAGGGTGTCCCTCTATGGTGAATATAGAATGACAACTTTTGGCAAAGAGAATTGAATATCTTGTACTGCAGATTTCAGTAATTGCTGTCTTTGCTTGAACCTGTGGTACGCCCAATGAGTCAAAAAACGTACTGATTTTCACTGACCTGGGCAAAATATTAATTACACCTAGTAACATGAGTAATTTCTATGATTCTGCGTTATTCTTATGATGTGAAATTACCAAAAATGATGCGATTACACCGCTCATGTAATTTAGAGACATTTGGTGCAAAATGTCTACTTCAAGAGCACAAGAACAGTGAGTGAGTGTGCTGTTGCATATAGTGTTATTTTCCTATTGGAAAATGCATCCTCGGGTCCATTTTTTATGCAAGCGCGCATTTTGAACTAAGAAAATAATGCTAAATGCAGGGTTGTGCTTCTGTTATAATTCTTCATACTTTTACTGTAATTTCGCACTATTACTCTAAGGCAAATTACAGAAGGCACACCCACCCCTTCTTGTCAATAAAATAAAGCATGTAGCAACAAAGATATTTTTGACTAACTGAGGAGAAATCAGGGAAGAGGTATTATATATTCCATATTTTGAAGAGGAACCTCACCCACTGTTCGTGGCGTGCTTCAACATAGGGTCCTCTCCTTGATGAGGACTGTATATTGCCTGTTCGGGTTCACCACAATCTGGGAGCTCTTATATATCACATCAATCTATGTTAAATATTGAGCAACTGAGAATATTTAACTTGACCTAGAGAACCCCTAAGGGAACCTTTATTCAGAGGATCCATGGTAAGATGAAAAAATGAGAAATTAGTGTTTTAGAATATCAGTGGTTTCCACAACCTAGCAGCAGCATCTTTCAGCTAAATGTTTAAGCCTGTTAGGTCGCATAGCTTTTATCAGGACAGAAGATCCCATGCACTATCTCTATTATAGTGTGGAGTAGTGTTAAATAAAAATATAAATACCCTTGTTTTATCAGATTGAATATCTTCCCTGAGAGCAATCAGATTCATAGCATTTAATTAATAGTGTGGCTTTTCAATGGCATTAGCTTTGAAAACATTACAACTCAGACATTACCACAGAGATGGAAGCACCTGAGTAAAATACTCCACCACACTCAGTGCAAAACACTCCTATGTGAGATAACTCATATTAGATATAAGGGCAGAAGTCATCTAACTCTTCTGCATAATGAAAACTTGACTAAGTGACGTCCCACAAAACTTCATGGATTCCCTCCTCCAACCTGCCTACTCAATCCTAAGATTAGGTAGAGAAGGTAAAATTGATGTTGGGTAGCAATAGTTTGCACAGATTCTTTCGGGTATCACCAGTCATGTTCATCTTGCTGTGACTCATTTGAAAAAAAGGAAAGGGCTCTGACAGCTAATCTCACCATAACTATCTACCTTCCCGTAATCTACCAACCTCCCTTATATAAATTTGTGGAACATTTCTCCAAAAACGTTGTCATCAACCAAATGCTCTTCCCTAACAACATTTACATAGTGGACTTTAGCATCGAATGGGAGAACCACCATTCGAACATCTTCAGAGATCTAGAAAATCTAATGAAATTATACAATCTCTTTCAAATCTCTTTCAAATATCTAAACACCCAATGCACAACAAAGGAAAAATACAAGACCTACTTCTTACATCTATGGAGGGCTATACCTACCTCCCTTTCCCTCCCCACCCTATCAAATTGGACTGGACCAATCATTGCCTCATTTTGTTCAGCTTCCCAGTGGTGAAGCTCACTCACAACAACCTCCCAACTCCAAACTCTGGGCGCAACACCACAAACGTTTCTCCATTGAGACCTTAAACAAACACCTTCCATCTATGATCAACAGGATCAATCAAAATAACCATATTGATCATATTTGTGCTCACTATAAGACATTCATAGACAATTTTGCCAACGATGTATCCCCAGTAAAACTCAAACCTTTGAAACACACCTCCAGCAACCCATGTCAGAATGAAGACTTACACACATGCAAAGGGACTTCAAAGCGTTAGAAAGACTATAGCAAAAACAGATGTCAGACAAGTCTAAATCCAAGATGAAAAAGGAAAGAAGGATATGCAAAATAGAAGGTAACTTTCTTTCTGGACCTATTATCTTATTCTCTGAACCTCTCTGGTACATTATTCAACTTTGTTAGAAAAAGCTTGAAAGCCTGCATTAGTACATTCCCTCATTCTTCACTTTGAAATACAACAATTGTTTAACTTTTTTTCTTTAACAAAATTGAAATTCGACTTCTCTGGTATACCATTCTTTCCACCAGTCTTTACCTCAAAAACATCCTGTTCATCTGAGTCTTCCCAGATGCTCAAGTCCGAAGACCTGACATCAATTCATGACTGGATGGACTCACACTATCTGAAACTAAATCTATACAAAACAGATTGCTCTTTATTTCTTGAAATCATCTGCCAAAACGGACCCAAATCTTCTCTTGGAACTATCTTTGTTGGGACATAATCCATCGCACAACAACTCAGTGAAATCCTGAAGTTTCACCCTAAACCCATCTCTTTCATTAAGTAAGTAAAGTAAGTGACGGTTTTCTAAAGCACGCGATTACTGAAGTGTCTTGACGTTTGCAAAACCATCTGAACTAATTGAACATTAGAAAGTCCTGCTATAAAGAAGAGACAAAAACCCATGTATTTATCCATTTCCTGAAAGAGAGAACCTTTGATTCTGATCCAGTGAACAGAGGTACCGAATTCCAAAAGTGTACAGGCAAAAACCGAAAAACATTCTACCTCCCATCTAGTCCTCTTTATTCTTGTGGTAGCCACCAGTTTAAATTAGGAAAATCATGGATGATACCACTGGAAGATTTCTTGAAAATAGAAAAGGCCAGTGCCATTCAGGGCTTTGTGTACAGTACAAAGAGCCTTAAATGTTACCCGTTCAGATAAGTGAAACAGATCGCAAATCTTCTTGGTGATGGATCTAAACTCGGGAACCTTCAAAAGAACACAGCAGCAGCATTTTGCAGGGATTGAAGCTTAGACTAAAAGTGTTTGTTAATGCCAAATATAGGGCAATACAATAATCCAACCTTGATAGGATGTGTGTACTATCACCATTTTCTGCAACTCGAAAGCAATAAAAAGAAAAATCTTTTTTAAAACCTTAATTAAATAGAAACAGGAAGATGTAATATGATTGATCTGATCTGAGAAGTTCAACTAATCATCAAATAGAATCCCCCGGGTTTTATACCTTCCGGAGAAAAACAAAACTTACAACGACGGCAGAACTATGCTTGCCTTTGCAACACAGTTGGAACAACGAATGCATCTTAACCACACATTCCTTTACCTCCCAAGTCGTTACAACGACCTGCCTTGGATAAACACTGGACTTTAAAGTCCAAAGCTTTCCCTACTGTTGCACAGACTGGAGTTGAAATGGTAAATTATACTGTTTCAAAGTCCAGCTCTTTCCCGAAGGCAAGTCGTTGTAAAGACTTGCCTTGGATAAACACTGGACTTTAAAGTCCAACGCTTTCCCTACTGTTGCACAGACTGGAGTTGAAATGGTAAATTATATTGTTTCAAAGTCCAGCTCTTTCCCGAAGGCAAGTCGTTGTAAAGACTTGCGTGGTAAAGAAATGTATGGTAAGCCGCATTTGTTGTTCCGACCACATTGTTAACGAACGCATGGTTTAGGCATGTGTTGTTGTGTCAAGCCACCTTCTGGACTGGGAAAGGAAGCAACCCGACATTAGAGGCCACCTTGAGTCATTCCATAATGAAATATCATTATCAGCAGGAGAGCACAAAATGGCAAAATCTGCCATCTCCACCAACTTAAGAAAATCAAACACCTACTCTTCCCCAATCAACTAAGATCCGCAGCCCACATCAACCAGCACCTACGGGAACTCCACTGGCTCCACGTCAAAAAGAGAGTGGCTTTCAAGCTCCTCACTCAAGCATACAAATCCCTCGACAACATCCTACCCTAAAACCTCAGCGAAAGAATCTCCCTCTATGCACTCAAGAGAAGCCTCTGCTCTGCCAATCTTGCCCTGGCCAAGAAACCTCACATTTGCAGAGCCAGAGCGGGGGGGAGGGTTCCTTTTCCTACACTGCAGCCAATACCTGAACCGAACTCCCCATTGGCATCAGATGAACCCCCACAATGCAAGCATTTAGGAAGAGCCACCACACCTGGCTCTTTGGATGAGACAGAGCTGCACAATCCCCCCTCCCCGCCCAGCACCAGGAGACCTTCACGGTCAATCAATCAATCAGGGATTTGTGAAGTGCACTGCTAACAAATCCCTGATTGATTGATTGATTTATTGATTGATTGATGCTAAAATCATTTCATGAATTAGAAATGACAGTCTATCAAGTATTTCCTCTAACCCCGCTCAAAGCCATGTTCCATTCCTCTGCAAGGCTTACCTCAGAGAAGAAAAGGTTGAACAACATGTCCCCATTTCTGAGAGACCTCCACTGGCTCCTACTTGAGGCCAGGATTAAGTTAAAAATTGGATGCATCACTTACAAAGCATTACAGAACCACAGACCCTCATATTTAACCAGTCTCCTCACATTGTCAGAAGGGGTAAAGCAGACCATAAGCATATCTTCTTTAAACCTAGAAACTCCCAAATTCAAATATCCTTCCCAGTTTCTGGAACTATCTGCCACTCAACCTAAGATGTAGCCAAGACATGCTGGTATTCAAGAAAGGCCTCAAGACTTTACTCTTCAAATCATACATCAACTCTTTCTCCTTGGTGACTCTCACATAAGATCTACCTTTAATTACTCATTTACTACTAAACATCCTTGTAAACAAGGCATTCTAAAACAAATTCTAACAAATAAATATACTCACCCTAGTTATAAGGGTAAAGGGCCCCATAGAAGATCGGAGGAGGTAATCCCTGTAGTCACTCCCTGCACATCAGTTCTGTGGAAGAAAGGGGAATGATCCTAAATATCAAATCCATTCATGCTATTACTGACACCATATCACTTGCTTTTTCAAAGAAATTACCTTCTATGCAGACATGATATATGAGAGCTCCCAGATTGTCATGAGCCTTAATAGGCGATCTCCAGTCCTGTTCGTGGGAGGACCCTATTGTGAAGCATGTCACGAGAAGTGGGCGAGGGTCCTCTTCCAAAATATGGAATTTGTAAGTATACCTCTTTTTGGATTTCTCCTGAGTTAGTTAAAATATTTGAAAACTGCCATACACGTTTGTTTGTACTTAGGTATATGTGAGGATGAATAGGCAGTAACTCCTTTTCTCTCTCTCCCACAAGACTGTGAGTAGAATAAACTGGTCTGACTCCACTGATCTTTTAATGTTCCTCACTTTTGATTCTGGCAGCATGTACCTATTCTATAAAAGAAAGAATTTCCTATTGAACTTACCCTACAGCTGATGTAAATTATATTAGCCTCATACTGTCATATAGAGCAGACATTGTTCATAATATCCTGTCCTTGATAATATTGCGGCCCTGGGAACTGATCTGTGATGATAAAAAAGATTACCGGAATACGGCCTGCTCCTTAAATGTATCAGCCTGGTTACCAATTCTACAGTAAGGCTCACACCAAGAGTAATAACTCTGAATGCCATGTGCTATTTTCTCATTTAGCTGCATTTTATGACTTGTTTGCATAAGCTTGTGATGTGCCGATGCATGCACTACTTTGTCTTGCAGATTTGGTACCTCTGCAGAGGTTGAGGTATGATGTCTGTTCCATACAATAACACAGCCTTACACAGCACACACAGAGCTGGGCTAGATATTCTTCCACTCTGGCTTTTCTCCAGTAGGTTCCAGATTAGAGCGGAATTTGCAGAACAGGAAAGACTGCCACCACCATGCTCCCATTCTCACCTTCTACTTTCAGCCTCATGCATTGGGATAGAATATGGTATTTGTAATGTTGCTGTGTCCTACAATGACCACAGGACACAGGAGGATAAGGTTATAGGCCTTTATTATAATTATCTATATTCCCACAGAGAGCGCCGAGCGTGCAGCTTCTCTGCTTGGGCTCCGGCGCTCGAATAGCGTCTTTCGCGCCATCCAAAATGGCCACCGCTCACGCTACGTCATCACGTAGCGTGAGCACTAGACCGCAACTCTACATATCTCACCCTTTTATATCACACAAGAAGTGGCAGTCTCAGTGTTGCTTTACTTTTCTTCTCCCAGTTCAAAGTCTCGATACCTAGAAGGCCTCACAATCAATCTGCCCTCCCTTGTGCGTCTTACCGGGGTGGCAGTCACTTCATTCGCCTTGCTCATGGTGGACCCCATCTCTCTGCCTTCTTGTGTACCCATACTCTCTCTGCCTGGGGTTTCTTTCTCCTCTCGGGGTTGTACCTCAGCTCTCGGACTTTCACTGCCTCTTTGATCTGGTTCCATTTCTGCCATCTCCATGCCTCCTCCTCCTTCCTGGTTCACGCTGTCATTCTCCAGTGACCTCCGATCTGTCACCTCTTGCTCCCAGTCTTCAGGAAGCCATCGTAAGATCTTATTACACCTAGACATGCGATCCTGGGACCACACGTTCCCATCACTGAGCAACGCTGCTCTGTCGTACACTTCCTTTACTTGCAAGGGTCGGCTGTATTTGCTATCACCTTTTTTCTGCAACACTGCCAACTTGACCCTGACCCATTCTCCTTCCTCCAGCGACGTTTCCTTCACGTTCTTCCTCCTATTATAGTATTCTGTGTAGATTGTTTGAGCTCTCTCCAAATTGTACTGCACAACGGCCGGGGACCACTTACTGGTTACTGTCTTTTCCTTCCACGCCAAGTTATCCTTTGTGAAGGGATCTCTACCCCTTAGGATTTTCAAGGGGCTATACCCCGTGCTCGTAGGAGTGATGCGGTAGGCCCAGATCATGTTTGAAACCTCCTTTTCCCAGTCCTTTCCCATCATAATGGCAGCCTGGATGGACCCCATTAACACTCTGTTGAAGCGTTCCACTTGTCCATTTCCAGCCGGGTGATATATGGACGTATGTTTAGATATGACTCCGTTCCTCTCCATATATTTAAGCCATTTCTCTGATGTAAACTGGGGACCATTGCCTCTTAATATTGATTTTGGGATCCTTTCCCTGAGGAAGGTCGCAGTGAGGAACTTGAGTATAGTCTCAGTGTCCATTTCCTCTTGGATATGCACCTCCGGCCATTTCGAGTATCGGTCCACCACAGCACATAAATATTTTGGAGTTCCTTGGTCATCCAGAATGTGTCCTAATATGTCTATAGAAAGCTCCTCCCACGGATTCTTCGGGTTGGTGAATTTTCCTAGGGCTGGCCTCAACAGCGTCATCGTCTTATGTGCTCGTTGGCATTGGTCGCACTCTCGCACGTGTCTCTCTGTTTGTATGTCCATGCCTGGCCACCAATATCCCTGCTTGGCCCTCATCTTGGTTTTCAGGATACCCAGGTGACCTTCATGTAGTATCGTCAACAACCGAGGTATTAACACCGCAGGAGGTACCACTTTGTCTCATCTGTACAAGAAGGCTCCTTTATCATCTAGGGACAATTCTTCTCTCACTTCATAAAATTTCCTGAGGTTTGTCTTTAGGTGTCTTTTTTCGGGCCACCCGCCAACTATGTGTTCCTTCACTTCTTGGATGTCCTTGTCCTCTTCATACGCTTCCATCCATTCTTGGTTGCTGATTACTTTTTCCGGGTCTCCCATCAGAGCCACCATCTCTTCACTCGCTTCCCTTTCTTCTACTGCTTCCTCCATTGCGGCCGCTCTGCTGAGGTAGTCTGCTACCTTATTCTTATTTCCCGGAATGTACTCCATGTCATATCTGTATTCCAATAACTTTAGGGTCATCTTTGCTATCCTGGGGGTGGCACTTGCATGTCCGCTGGACGTGAGCACTTTTACCAGTGGTTTGTGGTCAGTCTTCAGTTGGAATTTCATGCCCCACAGGAATTGACGAAATTTACCCATGGCCCATACCACTGCCAGCATCTCCTTCGCTATGACGCTGAACTTCTTTTCTGTATCTGACAGGGCTCTTGATGCAAAGCTTAGAGTTTCCATTATTCCATTTCTCCCTTTTTGCATAAGGACTGCTCCCAGTCCCTTTTCACTGGCGTCAGTCGTTAGCACCGTTCGACCTTGTGGGTCATACCCTTGCAGGGGTATGGCTTGGCTGACTTCCTTCCTGATTCCCTCAAATTCTTTTTGTGTTTCTTCGGTCCATTCAAATATCTTCTTTTCCCTTGTGAGTTGTCTCATATGATGTGTCTTGGTGGCAAAGTGTTGTATAAATTTGCTGTAGTACTCAGCCATTCCTAGAAAAGATCTGACTTCTTCCTTGCTGGAGGGAGCCGGGGCGTCACAGATGGCTTTTACGTTATCTCTTTTTGGTGTAATCCCATGTTCTCCTATTTCATGCCCCAAATAGGTGACTGAGGCCATTCCTAAACGGCACTTCTCCCATTCTGCTGTCAAGCCTTTTTCTTCCAGTACACTCAACACTCTGGTTAATTTAGCGTCATGGTCTCTCCTGTCTTTTCCCATCACCAAGATGTCGTCCTGGAAGTACTGAACTCCTTCCATGTCTTTGAAGAGCCGGCGCATGAGTTTCTGGAAAACAGCTGCTGCCGAGGCAAGTCCAAATGGCATCCTGCAGAATTGATAACACCCAAAGGGCTTTATGAACGATGTTAACTTCCTGCTTTCCGGGTGTAGCGCTATTTGGTGATATGCTGACGTCAGATCGATTGTGGAATACCATCTTATTCCTTTAGTCTTGGCCAACATTTCCTCAATGCAGGGTAATGGGAACTTTTCCACCATGATGCACTTGTTCAGTTCTCTCAGTTCCACACAGAGACGGACCTTGCCGTTGTGCTTCATTACAACTACCAGGGGCGCCAGCCACTCTGCGCAATTTATGGGTTCGATTATCCCATTCTTCTCCAGCCCCCTTAATTCCTGTTGGACTGCTTCTCTCACTGCAATGGGGAAATGTCATACTTTATGCAATACTGGTATGGCTTTGTCCTTAAGTTCTATTCTGTGCGTGAACTTATCCAGCTTCCCGATCTTCCTGCCAAACACCTTGGGGAAATCCTTCTTCAATTTTTTGAAGTCTGGCCATTGTTCCGGTGCCGTCATCAGTACTTGTATGTCTCCCCATGGGTCAAGTTTTAAGCCCAGATCTCCTTCATCCATCCAGCCTAGGACTGACGGGCCCTTTTCCGCAACATACAGTTTGCATTCCGCACTCCGTCCACTGAATTCAAATTTCAACGCACGGTACCCTACCATGGGATACGTTCTCCCGTGTACGAGACCGGTCTGATATCTGGAGGTTCCAATCGTGGCCCCACGTTGGGTTTGAACTTCTCGTCCCATACTGCTCTTTGGACAATTGTATAGGGTGACCCTGAGTCCACCACAATGCTTATCTGCACTCCTCCAATTAGCATGTCGCACTGTGGTCTGTTCGATCTTCGGCCATCCACGCCCAGTACTTGATTCTCTATACACAGCACCGTGTCTTCTTCCTCTTGTTTTCTCTCCTCTGCTTCTTCCGGGTCACGGTCCACGTACTTCACCGTGTTGCGGCCCGCCTTCCGATGACACACCTTTTCATCATGCCCAATTATGCCGCAGAACATGCACTTCACTCTGAACGTCGGGCATCTCTTGTCGTAGGCCTCGTGGCTTTGACTGCCACAACGATAGCACGAGTTTCTGGCCCCTCTGTTTTGCTTCCCTTGATGCGCCGGTTTCCCCGGCCATTTGTTGGGTCCTCTGTTGCTTTTCGACGCTCCTTTATTCCTTCCCATGGGTTCTTCCTCATTGACCTTATTCACCATGGGTCTCCCCACTGGTTCCCTCTTGGCTGCATCCGCACATCTCTTCGTTAGTTCAGCCTTTTTTACTATCGCGATCACTTCCTTTAGTGTGGCATCTCCGCTCGCCCACAACTTGTCTTGCACTGTGTTGTTAGTGGTGTGCATCACTATCTGGTCCTTAATGAATTTGTGGTGTAGCACGCCAAATTTGCACGTTGTCGCCAACTTCTTCAATGCCGCCACATACTCGTCAATCGACTCTCCTATTTCTTGTTTCCGCTGCTGGAAATTGTATCGATCAATGGACGTGCATACTGCTGGCTGGTAGTGTTCATTAAGTTCCTCTATTGCATGCGCAAATACGTCATCATCTGCGGGTTGTCGGGGCATGAGCACCAGGTTTTGGAACACCCTAATCCCTTCTGGCCCCAGGTTGTGTAGTAATATTCTCTTTTTCCTCTTACTTGTGAATGCCTCTTCGTTCTCGTCCTCCAGGGCTTCTATGTAATTGAGAATATATTCTCTCCACCAGTCTTCCCATTTCATCAGGGGCTCTCCCAGTTTAGGCAGGAATGGGATTGGGGTTGTCATCGAGGATGCTTGCGCACTCATCTCTTCGCGCTTTTTGGGCGCTGTTTCCTGGCTCTTGGGACTGCCTGGCAGACTGTTCTCCTCCCCCTGCTCTGGTTGGAATTGGGGACTCTCTGCACCTCCTGCTCCACTTCTCCTTGACTCCGCCAGGGCCCCTGTCTGGTTCAAGGCTTCACCTTATGGTGATTCCCCGTCCTGTGCACTCCTTGTTATTTGGGGGGCCGTGGGTGCCTGTTTTCCTGCTGTCCTGCGTCCCTTCCTGTGCTCCCACGTGGTGGTACTAGGGGCTGTTCTTCCCTCCGTTCTTATGGTTAACTACCCTCGTACCTGGTCCTGCCGGTCTGCTCTCAGCTCCGGTGAGCCTCCCGTAGGTCTGGATAGCCCCTCAGTGATTATCCTTCCTTTAATGTCCTTGCACTTGTGTTCCTGGTCCTTTCCACGTTGTAGGTCGCCACTGTAATGTTGCTGTGTCCTACAATGACCACAGGACACAGGAGGATAAGGTTATAGGCCTTTATTATAATTATCTATATTCCCACAGAGAGCGCCGAGCGTGCAGCTTCTCTGCTTGGGCTACGGCGCTCAAATAGCGTCTTTCGCACCATCCAAAATGGCCGCTGCTCACGCTACGTCATCACGTAGGCGGGTTGATGCCTGCATTGTGAAAACACAAAGCTGCTTCAAAGCAGCCGCTATGTTTTTCACAGGAATGTGCTCCGCTGGGGGCAGCGCGAGTTTGTGGCTGCCCTGGGGTAGCGTATTCCATGTAAAAGGGTGCACTTTCTCTGTTTGTGCCTGGCGCACCTGTTTACAGGTGCACCGGGCGCAACAGGGAAAGGGCGCCCTAGGTAATTATCGGGTGTGATACAGTCCTCACCCTTCATTAAATTTCAGCGGACGAAACCTGCTGAAATGTAAAAAGGAATAATTTACGATCCCCACCGCGACATGCAGATTTTGTGCAGTAATCTCATATTAATTATCGCATCCTACCTGGGGCAATAGTGATCAGGCCCTATGTGTTTAAATTATCAAAGGCACTAAATCCAAAAGAAAAAAATATATCTGGATCGAGGCAAATAAAAAGATGTGTCCAGCCGCTTTTGTTTTCAAGACTTCTTTTTCTGAGCCACTGTGGCATTGTCTGCTAGCTGCGGCCGCTGCAGGATGGAGAGCAGGGGATGGGAGGTTTAACAGCCTCCCCATCTATTTGTGAGGATAATCAGCAATCTCTGATTACATCCAAAGTTCATAAATGTTAAATAACCTATCAGCGTCTGGTTGTTGTAAATTATGTAAAGGAGCGGTGCTGGGAATATTAACAAAGTAAAACCTTGTTCTTAAGTGGACATGAAAATGCATTATGGCAGCTTGTCATTGGACTCGTGGTAACTTTGACACCAAATAAGAAAACTGCCATCTGCACTTAGCCTAGATTGGTTCACATGTGCTTTTACTGTGCCATTTATTTGGACAGAAATTTATGAAGCCAGGATCTAAGCAAGTCGTGTGGTTTCCCAAGACATGACATGCCCATTCCTTCTCAGACACTTTAGACACGGGAAGAACAGTTAAGCAGTCTGCGGTTCAGACGTGCTTCAGGGGCTGCAGACCACATTTTACAACCGGGTTTCTGAAAAGTGGTGGGTCGGGACCCCGTTGGGGTCACGGAAAGGTCAAAGTCGTGGAATCAGTTGCTCGCAGGCACGTGGTGTTATTTTTTTCTGATTAGAAATTGTGGAGCTGCAAATAAAACGCGCTGCATGTATTATTTGCAGCCTGTGTTTGTGTTCTGCATATAGTCTCCTTAGGTAGAGTATTTGCAGTCATTCTTGCTAGGGAACGTAAGCCTTTTTAAGAGTATATTGTATGGAGAATAACAGTAATGGAGGGACGAGTATTGTGTCAAACATTTCCACGTATAACACAACATTGACACAGAGACCATAGGCTAAACGAGCAGTAGCAGGTACGAGAGCACAGTGGGCTAACAGACACATGCATTTGTCATCTACGTGTCAAGAATTTCATCTCGGCAAGGCCAACTCGGCTGGCCATCCTTCTGAGGGTGGGCCATTACGTTCTATCAGGTTATGTAATAGCATTTATTTGCATTGCTGACAATCAGCAGAAGTGTGATATGAAGTGTGATATAAATAAAGTTCATCTTATAAGTAAAGGCGACATAATAGGTTTCTTGGCACTAATGGCATATTATATATGTCTTTCGTTGGCCAACTTAGTGGTACTCATTTTATCAACCTCTGAAAGTCTGAGGGTAAACATGAGGCCAATTATTGGTCTCAGCTGTGGCTGTATCAGTCCTCTGAGCCACCATGGCTGATAGGATACTGTTTGAAGTCTTTGTTACCAGTAAGAAAATGGGATGGACTGGCCATTGACCCAAGCAACCTAATGCCAAGCCAGCCAGCTGCATTAAAGGAATTAGGACTGGCCTCCTGCTGCGTCAGGGCCATTTCACTGCAGGTTCTCAGATCTCACAATGTCAATGGTTTTCTAAGTCTGTATTGTGCAGAACACCTTCTTTTCCTGAAGCTCCTTCCTAAAGCAGTAGCACATACTTTGATTTGTCAGCATATTGTAGATGTAAACACAGACAATTCAATGTTTCCAGGCTGAAAATGAAGCGTATGCATAGCAGGTTCATCAATATGCGTGCTCTCAAAATAGCTGAGATTGAATAATTATTTATAGTGCCCTAATGTTATTCAATGCAGACTTTAGCTCGACACTGGTGCTGTTTTTCTTCTTGATATAAGGAATATATAGGGGGCATCCCTAAAACTATTATGTATACAGAAAAAAACAGGTAACTGGAGACAAAAATACCAACGAAAGTTCTTACTTTTGAGAGAGAGAAAAAACTCTAGTAAAACCGCTACTGTAGCAAGACAGAAAATCCACTTAACACGTAGTAGTCTTGCAGTAGAAGATTAGTAATAGAAATTCAAGGTACAAAGGATAGACGAAATAAAGGAGGAAAGATGTAGGAAATTGCATTACAAATTGAGGGGGTGAAACCCTGCTCAAGCAGCAACCACAATTCTTGTCAGGGTGAAATACAAGCAAAACCCAAAGTAACTTGTGCGATATTCTTTGGTAGCTGGGCAGAAACACAGTCAGGCTTAACTTAGAAGCAATGCGCAAATTATTTATGGAACACAAAAACTGTAATACAATGAAAACACAACACAATTAAAATCCTACATCAATTTAGAGAAATATAATAAATTATTTGACCCCAAATGATAAAAATCAAATAAGTAGAACTGGACATATGCAATTTTAAAGGTTTAGGTATAAATAGTGCTTAAAAGCACAATGCACTAAATGTGATTATCCCACATGTTGAGGCTGACCGTGATGGAGCCACAGGTCAGATACAGGGGTCAAGATAGGCCCATTGAACAAATTGCCTTAAATCCTGGTTGCCTAGCATTGAGAGGTCCCCCATCAAGGATGCGTTGCACAGTGGCAGTTCAGAGGAGCTGTGGGCTGCGATGCGAGGTCCTGCATCAAGGATGTGTCATGCAGTGGTGATTCCGATGTTGAGATGTGAGGAAATGCGCCGTACTGCATCAATTCTGCCCAAAAGACCACAGCTGGGCAGGCAGAGCACCTCCAAGGGTCCAGGACAGGAGTGGTACAACTTGGGTGGGCAGGACTCTCAGTAGGCAGCCTCCAGGTGCAGGGTTCTGGTAGTCCTGGGTTCAAGATGCAGGTCCAGCCCTTTTCACTCAGGCAGCCGAGCTGCAGAGTAGCAGTCCTTCTTGCAGCAGAGCAACGCAATAGCTCTTCTTCTGAGTCTTCCACAGGTCCAGATGTGTACTGAAGAGTTAGATCTAAGGGTCCAATATTTATCCTTGATGCCAGCTTTGAAGTAGGAGAAGTTTCTTGAGGTTTCTACCCCCCCAAAGGTGTTTTGAACTTCCTCCCTGCCCCCACCTGTCTGGGGCACAAAAGACTAGCGTGAGAACCTTTTGTGAGCCTGCAGAGGCAGAGCCTTTGTGATGTGCAAGTGTGGTAGGTGGCATCTCTGCGCCCCTATAAAGTCACAGATGGCCCATCCTGGCAACACCTATTCCCCTTTTATCGCACTCTCTGGGTGTAATACACAAAGATCTACTGCCACCTACACCTAGTAATTTGATCCAGGATCGAGACAGCAGGCATCAAATAGTTGGGACAAGAAAATGCCAACTTTCTAAAAGTGGCATTTTCAGAATATTGACTTGAAAACTAACTTTACCATTAAAGAGGGTTTTAAATTACAATGCTTTAGAGTCCAAACCTGACATTCTTACCTGCTCCCAATTGAAAGTTGCCACTTATTAAATGTAATAAAGTAACGGTTAGAATTTGGGTCTCAAGTTGGCAGAGATATGCACCCTCTCCAAGTAGGGAACTCAATCCTAGTCAGGGTAAGTCAGATGCACACCTTAAATTAACTTGTGTTCACCCTCAGGTAACTTGACACATAGCGGGCAGGCTGAACTTAACACTCCACACCATGTTAGAATAATAGAGTTTAATTTAATGGAAAAAAGACCAAAATGACAAAAATTCAATAAGTAGAACCAGAGGTGTGACATTTTAAAGATTAAATGGAGATTTAGTAGCTTATTACGATATCGGGCGGACACACCATTGCACAATGGGGGCCGACATCCGGTACAATGTGACAGCACATGGTGTGGTCGTATACTGCCATTTCTCTATGGGAGCTTGTGCTGCGGCCGTAAACCAGACATAGCACAAGCTCTCATAGAGAAATGGGAGAATCTGTTCATCCCTGCACCATGTGGCAGGCACCTCAAGGGCCTGCCACACAGTGCAGGAATTAACAGGTGTGCTCCATAGGTGCCGCCTCAACGCCCCACCAGAGGTCACAGAGAGAAGGGGGCCCTGCTAGTGGCCCCCAAAGTCGCTTTTCGATAGGCTTTCCAAGCCTGTCGGAAACTGACATCATAATCCTAACTGCAGAAATGCAGTCCATTGAAATTATGGTCAGGCCTCTGACTGGCTGATGGGCTTCTTGGGCCCATCGGAATCCAGACGGAATGACTGGACGGTTTCACTTTGGACCATCTGCATTGTAATGTGGCGGTTGAAAGTGAAACACAAGGTGTGACTTCGAAAACCTCAAACCTGTGGTCAGAGGCTCTCCGAGTCTCATCATAATGAGGCCCTTAGTGCTTAAAAGCATAAACCACCAACCGGGGACATTTGGTCATGCTTGACCATGGTAAATCCAAAAGTTCGGTCCTATCACATTGGGGCGTGTGTTGGATACAGGGACCAGCCTTTGCCCAATGCAAACAGTACCTTGCAATGGAAGATGCGTTGACACCGAAGCCCCGATGCCAGTAGCAGAGGAGGCGAAGCGTTGTCATCGATCCGGCTGGATGTAGGCAATGCGTCGGTTCCGATCCGTGAAGATGGAGAAGCGCCATCCGGGAAGCCTTTACAATGAGTGTGTTGCATTGTCATTGAGCTGCACAGCTGGCAATGTGATGGCACTGGCTTCAGGATCCCGGGCCAGCACAAGTCGTGCAGTCTGCACACAAGCTGGTATTGTGCTGTCAGCCTCCCCATTGAAGCCCTAATCAGGACTTCCGAAGGTACTATCAACCTCAACCTCAGAGTATTCACTCTGATCAATATCATTCTGAATTGGACAACACCCAATTCTTATACTGTTTTTAGGTCCTGAAGAAATTCCAACGGCCCATTAGGGGCACCTAAAAGGGCTGAAACATGTCGACCATCGAATTGGACTACGATAGTGTGGTGGACTCAAAATCAGTCCGTCGCTGCACAAACTTCACTTTTTGTACAGTCTTCCTATACACCAAACAAAATAAAAATGTTATTTTTAGATAGTATGAGGTTCACTTATTAAAGATCACACCTCACTTGAGCACCTTTCACTCACCATCGATTTCTGATCACTAGTGTAAAAACCACTGGTTCCCTCCAGGTGGAGGAAGCATCCAGAAAGGGACCCGATGATGATGCTGTCACGTACCTAAGAAAGGTGGAGAATCAAGATAAACAACCACACGACCTGCCTACGCGAATCAGGGTTTTTTAAGTACTTCTTTAAGTACTGACGGATAGAACACAGTGGACCCTGGTTGCAGGTACAAGTGATCCATTCCCTTTTGATTTTGACTGACTAATAGGAAGCTGAATGGATCATAGCTCCTTCTAACTTCCCCTTCCCTGATTTGAAAATAACAACGTATTAAATACACTGCACCCTGCTCTTCGAGCTCTTTAAGGCTTACTCTAGGAGTGACATATGTATTAAACCGGAAGGTTTCGACATGGTAAAAGGTTTATTATGGAAGCTCGAAATGGTCAAGTAAAACTGCAGTGACAGGCCTGAGACATGCATAAAAGGGCTACTTATGTTGGTGGCATAATCAGTGCTACAGGCCCACTACTGGTATTTAATTTACTGGTTCTGGGTACAGGTAGTAACTTCCTTTTAGGGACTTATGAGAAAATTAAATGTGCCAAATGGGTGGAAGCCAAAGTTACCATGTTTTAGAGAGAGAGGGCAATCACTTTAGCACTGGTTAGCAGTGGTAAAGTGGGCAGACTCATAAGATCTGCAAAACAGGAAGATGTAAGGCAAAAAGCTGGAGGAACACCAAGCCAAGGATGTCAGGTCCAACAACGGACCTAAACCTAACATCAGGAAGGACCCTTTTTATGCCCAGTTACAGACAAAAGACAAGTACCTTCTCCTATAACTAGCACAAAAAGAGTTCACTCCATTTTGGAATGAGACTTCGCATATCATGACACAGGAGCATATTTACGAGGGAATTTGCGGAGCGTGGCGTTAGCCTCCTTGGCTTTACACCACACTCTAACACTTCTGAAATGCAGGGCTGCACCGTATTTTCAAAAATACGGTGCAGCTCTGCATTTCCCCCTGCACTGGTGCTAATTTAGCTGCCTAGCGCCAGCACAGGCACCCTTGTACCATGGTGCAAGGGTGTCTGCGTTGCAGGGGAATGATTCTTAATGTACAGGAAGGTGTCCCTTGTAGAGTGAAAGGGTGCCTTATTTACAAGGCAGCTTTAAGCCATGTTAAGTGGCTTAACTCTGCCTTGTACATAAGACAAAGCCCCTATTGCCACCACAACATCTGAAAAAGTGACGTTGTGGTGGCAATAGGGGCTCGTACATATGCCCCATAGTCTTGAAAGGGATGCATGGAGGCATACACTATTCATGCCTATTATAATGTTGGGATTACACATCACCAGCATGGACTGCAACACCCTGTTTTCCGTGTGCCAGAAATGGGAATGTTCATTTGTGAGGGGGAGGGCCACCTCAGCCAAAAACTACTCAAGGAGCAGTAAATCTACTTGAGAAGCAGTTTTCTGACCGCTACCACCTGCGTTCGAAAATGGGGCTCGAAGATGCCAAATCTCACGTGCATTTGCATTTTTAGAGTCTCATGGGAAAACATTCTGCCACATGGCGATTAGCAGAATTTGGCTGGATGCGCTGAATTCCACAAATTCTGTGGGTGAAATGAAACATTCCACCCACCCCATATAATTAACCAGGACACCCTGTTTCAAGATAGCAAGACACAGGTGCCACCAGGCAGGCCTGTCTTCAACTTCTTTGCCTTTCCAGTACTTGACAGGATCAAAACTGGATTTCCCCAATATTGTGGCTGGATCATACCTATCTATGAGGGGGATGGGTATGAATAAGAGAAGCCTCCCTCGGCAAGTTCAAGTCAAAAGAGGTGGTGCTAAAGCTGTCCTTTATTTGCCAACATTCCTGTCCACTCCTGAAAGCTAATCCATCCTTAACGGTCAGCAGTTAACACCCATCAGCTTTTCCTGGGCCAAGAGGCAACCCATGGTCATCTGAGCCAGAGTGTTAACTCTCCCAAACAAGGATTTTTATTCCAGTTCTGGAGCTGTGAGGAAGGGTAAAGCTGATTTAAGCTAGTTCTAGCATAGACAGCCTAAAGTACTTCTTTGCAAACTTACTTTCTGCTTAAGTTATCAAAGTTTCACCATTAAGGCAGATTTTAAATTGATGAATGTGCTATACATCTTGGAAGGCGATCTTAATGCACAGAACAAAATGTTGGCTGAAATCTCTTAGGATGATGATGATGGTTAAGTAACATACAGCATGCAGTTATTATATAGCACAGAAAGCATGTTATGTATACGAAGATATGCGCGGTATATCTGTTTTATTGTTTGGTAAACAACAAAAAGAAAAACCCAATAAAGTTTGTTTAAAAAAAAGGCAGATTTTAAATATTAAGCAGGAAGTAACTGAATCTTTTTTTTATCCCTTTACTAAGCAAAGGTGTCAAATAAAGATTTGAGTCCCACCTAGGCAAGCTAGGGGAATAGTCTACAGAGGCTTACATAATGTGCTAGCTTTTGGGTTTTACTTTACTCTGAGATCACACTAACTCCAATATATAGTGTGCATAAGTATATATATTAGCACTCTGCTTTGTGGGGTTTCAAGGCACAATTGAGTGGTGACTTATGAATATATAAAATAGGTTTTCCCTACATGGTAAATCTATTTTTCCCTGCCCTGGGTCACCGAATTGCATTTAAACTTTAACTCAGCCAGAGCACAGATATATATTTTGTATCATACATGTGGGTTTTGTATATCCACACTGCAGCCCATATATATTTTGTTTTACTTTTTATCTTTTATACTTAATAGTCATTCGTTTTTCGTTATATATACAAAGTCAAAAATGTCCATCACTAGGCATAGTTCCCAACTCAGTGGCAACATTTGTGCCATTTTATACATCTATTGTGGGGTTGTCCGAGATAGTGGATTTTCTTGCTATTCTGGAAACAAAAGAGCTGAGGTATGCTACAGTTCACCCTGTTGACACATTCGTTAGAGTGGATTTGAAATGAACATGGGTCAACATTTTGAGACATATGCACTTCCGATTTGAAACGATGGCTGAGACTCTCAAACATTAGTGGAAAGGAGTGGTGTGGGAACATCAGCTACATATCTTCGGCAAATATCAGAATATTGAAGAGGTGCTATTTTACCAGAGATCTCTGCTTTTTACAGCAGTCGGCAGCCGTGCACCGAGATTCACAACTTCCTCCGTTGTTTAGAAGACCTGGTGAACTACCAGTCATCTCAGAATCTTTACGAGTAGCCAGTCATTGACTAGTCACTTCATAGCTCTGCCAGGACTGAGCTGTCCCTCTACCAGGGGACTCATGGTCTCCGGTTTCTGCATTGAAACAGAAATCAATATTCATAAGATGGTACTCACGACTACAGTCCTAAGAAACGTGATGAAATTGCTACAGAATTTGATCCAGTAGACAATGGCACCTTGGTCCTTTGCATCCAAGGAAGCCATGGATATTGATGAACTAGTGACAAGTCTTCCAGCAAAGATCAGGTCAAACTGATTTCTAATGTGCATCCATCGATGTTACATTAAAAACGAGGGATGATGGGGCTTGTTCCACTCACAAGAGAGTGGGAGGTCCAGCATAAACAGGAGCCCCTCTCAAGGTATCACCAAAGTGGTGTTATGCTGTTCCTCTAAGAGGGGGAGAGGAGAAAGGAGTAAAAGGAGTCAAAACAGAAGGCTAAGACCCACTTGAACCAGGTGCGTTCTACAGTTGGGAATCCATTGGTTGGATTTTAATGCCCTCACACACTCTCTCAGGTGTCATGCTTCATCATCTGGGCTGCTCCTCGTTGGGTCGGCGGTGCAATACCCAACAGGCTCACCTAAAAAGGGGCACTTTATCGGAGATCTTTTATCCAACAGCCGTATGGTGAAGTGCGGGTGTGGGGCCAGAAATGTGTAGATGTGTAGGTGGATTAAGATAGGGCTGGTAGTACCTAGCGTCGATTATTTTATTCTGGGGGTCTCCTGCCCTAATAAAAAAACAGTGAACACGGCATTCATCGGGATATAATGTCTCTTATTAGTGTGTCTGTTACTATTAGTAACACCACTTTGTTGATACATCCATCGATGTTGACAGATAGTCTTCGGGCTGTTCCTTTAGTCATTACATTTCAGTACACTATGAGCCGCAATGTAAGTTATCCTCAGCAGTAACTACATTGACAACCAGAAATATGATTATGATGCTGAAATAAATCTCATATTACAGGTATGAGCCAAAATGGCAGCCAGGAACTCACAGATTGCTTGGTGAACGTTCAGAAGTGATGACATGAATTTAACTGGGCATCAAACTATACAACAAGCATTGACAAAGCTAATTAGTCTGGCCTTGCCAGGCTTGTGAAAAATGAATGTATTTATTTATGTTTGCAAACTTGTATAAAATACATTATGCATTAGGTTGGTAACAATTAAAACTGCTGCTGTTTAAAGATGGTGCGAATATGTTCGCAAAAAAAGTCAGCAAAAAAATAGCACAAAAATAAAATAAAAAATATCGTTGAAATAAAAGCACAAAATGGCCAACTGGCCCTGGCACTGGAGAATACTACTTTCTGGGTTGAGGTGCACCTGTGCAAGATCCCATGCCCAGGTCTCATTTTCGCTGTCAGCCCCCAAACTTCTGTATTCTCTCCGGTCTTGTGTCTCTTTGTTCCTTCATCCAGACTCTCTCTTTTGTGCCATTTTCATCAGCCTTTTGTGCCTTCCTCACTGTCTGTGCCCATTATTCCTTCTTTGACTTTGCCTTTGTGTGCCTTTCTCATCCTTATTGCCTGCGCCTCATTTACTTTCTTTTCTGCCTTGCCTTTTTGCCCCTTTTCTTCCATATTGCCTGCGACACATTTTTTTCCTGCTTCTTCTCCTACCTGTTTTACCATCTCCCGTTTCCCGCTTCCTGCTAGCCCCACCCACCACCACCCAGTGCCCCTTCTTAATGGAGCCACGCCACACGTGCACTTAGGTCACGCAAAAGGCAAGCATATCTTCACTCGCTAACGTCTGGACTGTGCCCAGTGCCAGGAACCCTGGTTCTCCTACACCCCGCAGCTACACTGCTGCAGGACTCCTAGCCCTGGACACCACAACAACCACAATCCACAGAACGTCCATTTTCCTACATCCACTGCTCCTTCTCTCCTGCACCATCAAATCTCCCACCAACAGGCCATCCACCACCATGCAAACCTACCAACAAAATGCACCTACGTCACATCAACTTGCCTGACTCATCCTCAACACACGCTCGGTTTGCAAACAAACCTCCAAGATCTGGGACCTCATCACCACCCTCACCACCAACATCGTCTTCCTCACCGAAACCTGGCTCACCATGGGGTTCACTTCTGACATCACCACGGCAGCACCCAACGAATACAAGATTGCACAACTAGACTGCAGCAGCAAACCTGGATGATGATTGCCATCATCCAAAAAGAAAAGATCCACTGCACCATCGAGACAGAAGACACCATCCAGACCATGGAACAGCTCAACTTCAAACTCCAAACAGATGGAAAAACTGTCATCAGAGCTACCCTCGCCTACAGACAACCTGGCCATGCCCAGATTCTGCACCGACATCCCTGACTTTATCACCTCTCTCACCACTGACTCCAAAGAATGTATCTTCCTCGGAGATCTGAATTTCCACCTTGATGACCGCACCAACACCACCAGCCTCTTCGACCACATGAATAACATCAGACTTACCCAACTTGTCACCGACTCCATCCACATCACAGCATACACATGCTGGAGCTCATTTTCACCTCCTGCAACAGGATCAAGTACAGCCACATCACCGAACTCACCTGGGCCAACCACTTTATTATACACTTTAACATATCCAGTCACTGCACCTCTGTTGATGAGCCACCTAGTGCCCCCACCGTAGTTGGAGCAAAGTATCAGAGAGCCAATGGGTCTACTCCCTCAACACATCATGCCCCAACCTTACATCAAACCTGTACCAAGCTGTCAAAAACTTCCACCTTGAACGCCAACTGCACTAACATCATCGCCCCACTCAAGACCAGCAGACATAGGAGATCCACCAACCAGGCAATATGGTACAACAAGAAACTGGGGACAGCAAAACGCCACTGCAAGCAACTGGAAAGAAGATGACGCACAAGCAACGATACCTCAGACAGAACCATCTTCAAGACCTTCGGCTTCTAAGGAAAGTCATAGCCAACTGCTTTAAGTTCAGTTCCAACCACAGCAAGGAGCTCTTCAACATCATCAGATAATTTGCCAATCCTGCATTCACAGAAACCAGCATCCCCCTTCTAAGAATTATGTGACAAACTTGATGGCTTATTTCATAACAAGATCATCACCATCAATAAGACCTTTGTACGCCCAGCTCAAGCCCTCAGATTTCCTTCACCTTCACACACTCACTGTAACCAACACAGACAACTGAGTTACCGCATGAGACCAGCTCACCCCCAGGACCCTACCACCATCAGGAACTCTGTTCTATCAGGAGCCGCCACAGACCCCTGCCACCACCACATTTTCAACCACTGATGCTGCATCAAACTCACCACTCTCTTCAACTCCTCACTCGCCACGGTCACCTTTCCCGAAGACTGGAAACATGCAGATGTCAAACCACTTCTTAAGAAACCATCTGCCGACCTGAGTGAACTCACAAACTATATTGCCCCATCTCCCTTCACCCCTTCCACACCAAAGTCTTGGAAAAGGCCATAAAGAGACAATTCATGAAACATTTGGAGCAGAACCTTCTCCTAGACACCTCCCAATCCGGATTCCATGCCAATCACAGCACCGAGACTGCCTTGATCATGGGTAACAGATGACATCAGAGCCCTCCCCAACCAGGGAGAAACAATGGCTCTGATCCTCCGCGACCTCTCAGCGGCCTTTTACACTGTATCTCATCATCTGATGATCAGAAAACAGAATAACATCGGGATCCAGGGTTATGGCCTAAAATGGATCGCCTCCTTCCTCACCAGAAGAACGCAGACGGTCCACCTACCTCCATTCACCTCTGAACCCAAGGACCTAATCTGTGGTGTCCCTCAAGGATCCTCCATCAGCCCCACTCTCTTCAATACCTACATGACTCCTTTGGCCAACATTGCCAGTTCCCACGGACTAAACATCATATCCTATGCAGATGACACTCAGCTAATCCTCTTGCTCTCAGAAAATCCCGTCAACACAAGAACCATCTTCCTTAGGTACATGAAGAGCACAGCCAACTGGATGAAGGACAACACAGACAAAGGAAGACCTGATCTTAGGCAACACCCCATGGCCCTGAATGCCCTCAGAACTAGACCATCTCACAAACTGACTGACCATGTCAAAAGTCTTGGCATAATCCTGGACAGCAAACTAACCATGAAGCCCCAGATCAACGCAGTCTCCTCTGCCTACTTTCTCGCACTTCACATGTTAAGAAATGTTTTCAAATGGCCCCTCCTGAACACCAGACATACTGTCACCCAGGCCCTGATCACAAGGCGATTATAGTACGACAATGCACTGTACCCTGGGATCACCACATACCTTCTGCAGGGACTCTGGACCATACATAACTCCCCCGCCAGACTCATGCTCGACCTCCCCAAATAGACCCATATTGACCCCCCACTTCAGAAAACTCAACTAACTCCCTATACAGAAGAGATGCCAATTCATGCTGGTGATCCATGCCTACAAAGCACTGCACAACTAAGGAGCAGCCTACAACAACCACTGCCGGAACTTCCACGATCCTACCAAACAACTACGCCCCACCCTCCTCTCCCCAACCGACATCCCTCGCATCCACTGAAGCAACAGCAGAGGATCCTCCTACACCTACCTCACAGCTAAAACCTTGGACGACCACCCTCTGCAGCTAGGGAATACCACAAAAAGAATCCTACTTACAAGCCCGCATCACATCTGTTTATTTGTCCTCCCTTATTATTACTGCTACCCTACTACTACTATTACCACTACTAGCAATAATATTAACAATAATATCCTGATTTTTATAGCGCTTCATACAACACTTCTGCTGTTTATAAGATCTGCATATGACAGATTTTAATATTGCAAAATTTAATGATTTCAGTGCTGTTTAATGTATTTTCTTAGGTCCTCATGGAAGACGCAGTTATTCCATAATCTTGGTAAATGGGAAAAAAAGTTCAGCCACCCAGTCAAAGTCTTAGAAAATGAGCATTGACTAATAAGCCTTTTTTTCTAGCTGAGTGCAGTGCATGAGCTGGGGTGTAATGCTGAAAGTGTCTAGTAATGAAAGAAGGACAAACCGCGTGCATGGTCTTGTGCACGATGCAGTTGTTTGAAATTGTTCCAACGGCATTTTGGAGACCTGTGATAAAATGGAGGACATGCTTCCTGTGTCCTGCACCCCTCACCGGCCATTTTGCAGCATTCTCTGGTCTCTGTAAAAGATTTATAATGTCAAATATCCAAGTGTTACATCGTGGTATAGTAGAAACAAAACAGCACCACTGCTCAATTTTGTGCGCTTGAAGTGCTCTGCACAACCTAAATAAAGCTCTTTGGTTAAGCTTCTTTACACTTTCACTTAAAGCTTTGCACTGGCATGTAGCACTGTACAAATTTCCAAACAGACATAAACGAAATGCTTGGTTAAATCATAATATTATTCTGGTGGTAAACGCCTTACAATGGCTGCGGGTGGCTTAAACTATAAATGCGTAAATATGTTTTGAGTTATTGATTCGGGAAATAATACAATTCAATGCAAAATCATGTAGTTCTCTCCCAAGAGCCCCTGCTTGTAAATCTGCCCTTATTAAAAGACAACTGTAGAGATGCACCTCAGGTATACCTAGACATGGTATGTCTTTCTCCACAACTTGTCTGTACGTGACACACACACACATGCACTCATTTGTTCATGCGACTTTTATACATAACGTAACCACTCACTGTCGTGTATTACACTCAACCAAACACTTAAAGACACACACAGTCACACTTTTTTGGGCCCTGCATCTCTAGCACGTCGATTTCCTGATCCAGGCAGAGAATGATGTAAAGAGTGGACCAGGTCTCTCAGTGATGCATACAAGCACATGGCTTATTATATCCACAGAGAACCGAGTGGGAGAAGGTTTCTAGTGCAAATAACTCAAAAAAGCCCATATTGTATGGATAAGATGGACCCAGACCTCATTATAATCCCCGCCATCCCAAAACACTCGCTCACCTGATTGTCCTTAGTACCGTTCAGATAACCTACCTATAGATCTGTCTTTTAGTGCTTTATTGGCCTTTAGGTGGTGATTTGTGGGCCACTGAGGAGAGAGTATCCCATCCTAGCACTTCCACGTTGATGTGCAATTCTACCTCTCTTTTTAGTGACTATGTAAATCTAATTTTATTTCGGAATTTCTAGATGCTTGATTGTCTCAAAGCACCCTGAAGCAGCTGATAGACAGTATATTAGCAATGTGATGTATTCCTATAGGTTCTGTATCGATCCCCCTATTCCTGACCCTGTTCTGGTTAATAATTAACTAGCAGCCATTCCACGGTACAAAAAACCGTTATCTGATTAAAGCCACACCACAGCACAGGAACGCGTTATCTGATTAGGTCATAACGCTTGCCATCTAATTAGGCAAGCACTATTCCTCCAGCCCCTGATAAGGCATACGGAGTTCTCAAAACAAATCAAACCTATGACAACCTGGGAAAATCCCTGCGGCCATTGTTTTGATTTCACCGAGAACTTCAGCAAAAGAATGTGCGAACGAGCCCGTTCATATGACATCCTTATTGACGTATCCATGTCCATCCTTACGTCAATCTCGGCACCTTACAGGTATAAATATTACCGACATTGCCTTAAGCAAACACACGCGGTGGTGACGAGATTGGAGCAGCGAGACTTGCCGAAGAGGCCAGCACAGAGCGGACCCCACTGGCACTGCCCCGCCTTCCTGACGCGCTGAGAACGAGACGCTGCTTTTCTCCTGCCGAGAAATCCAGCTCCGGCGCTTCCAAGCAGCCCTCGCAGGCAGCTGGAATATCAAGACCAGAGACGAGAGATACCAGCCCTCAACCATTCTAGATCCCAGGTACAGAACTGAATAACCCCTTGCAGAGAATTCTTGAGTCAGTCACTTGGCAAAACAAACTTAACTTAAACTGCTACTTATCTACTCCCGCCCACGTATTAGGCTTAGGTCAGGTACACTGGGGTAGGCGTGGTAGAAGCACCAGTTGAGTACGATTAGTCAAATGTATATATGTATGTATCTATTTTATCAGTTTTAAATATCATATGGCTTAGAAACCATATCAATGCTTCTGCAGTATTATTTTATACTCCTGCTTTTATTGTATGCACTTTACTTAACCATAAGTATCGCAATAATATCGATTCATTTCTCTTGTATGAGAAAAGAGACTGATCAATAAATAACATCTTTTATTGAACACGCCCGTCTCTTCCTTTTCTCTACAATCTGGTGAAACTAAGAATGCACTGAACTGACTGTGTAAAATAAGTTGTCTTTTGTTTTCACACGACTCTGGAGATACACTCTTGATTAGGGGAGAGCAAAGTTGTCATGTTCTATGGTTGTCAGAAACTAAATCCCTTCTTGTCTATCCAGGGAGGTTAAACTCCTCCTTGCCTATTCGAGAAAGTTTCTAGTGAACTCTGAGCTAGCTGGCAAAACCAAAAACTTTAAGTCTAATATCGTCAGTAGAAGACCTAGTTAACCTCCGTCCTAGGTCTATACTATTGAAGGTATTATTCCAATGCGCAGAGCCTATTGGGATAATAGGAACTACACTACATGGCGCCCAACCGTTTGGATAGGCGATAAAACTAACGCAAGACATTAGAGTAACTCAGTCGTGCTTTTTCACACAGAACCCCTTTTTTCCCATAATACTCCAAAGACGTCTGGAGTGGGTGAAAGGTTATATCCGCCAAACCTCGCAGGAGGAGACTCCTATGTATGGTTCTTGGTTTAGTCAACGTTGAAGGATACACTGTTCCAAAATATTGTGCATCTAATCTTTGTTTCCATAGAAACCTGATCTGCAAACAAACAGAATAACCTTCCTGTCGGTAAAATGATAGACAGTGATGAAGAAAGGGAGACAGTTAGACTAGCAGCTGAACTCCTAGCAGCAGACAATACTCTGCTGGAAAATGACCCAAATGCAATACTCATCCCGGTCAGCATAAGGAAATCTATAACCTTAAAACTTATAGAAAATGGACTGACATCGAGAGGTGGTACAGTCATATTCGTAATTGAGGCACACGAATATCGGCAGACAGAGGTATTCTATTCATGGATAAACTTTCCAGCAGCAAACGCTGTAACAAAAGAGTTCCACTATTATAAAATAGAGGAACCACCGGATACCTACACTCCTTTCGAGGAGGTGGAAGTACCACTCAAATTCCAAGAGCACCTGCTCTTGTTTAAAGGCGCCCTAAAACATAATAATCACATCACCAGGCTCGGTCCACTAGGTAGACCAGGAGCAACGTGGCCGGTCCTAGCCGGATATACACCACATCCAGACATTGAAGAAATGCCTGCAGCAGAGCTTTTAATACAGCTAAAACAACTAATCAAAATACATAGACAATTAGTCCAATATGTAATGCAGACTTCAACAGTCCAACCAGCAAGTAAAATTCCACAGCTGAACCCTCATCAGGGTAACACAAATAAAATTACACCACAGAACATACAGTCCTGTCTGGGTAAAGTACCCGCAAAACGGGAACAAATACCCTTCTGGCTAGCACAAAAAATCACTCAAATAGAGGCGGTGTTTCCAGACACCACCCCGGTAGAAAAACACAGGATTCTGACTATCTGTCTTCCAATGGGAATCGCACCACACGTGGAAGACTGTGACACTTGGGGTACAGTCTTTGCTTCCATATACACAAAAACACATGGTGTACCATCCATGTCAGTAATACCAGATGTGCTAAAACAAATTCAAGATGAATATGGTCCAGAACCCGCCTTAACTCTTGGTATGAAATTACTGAAAGACTTCAAGCAGGTCTCGGCTATATTATTAGCCAACATAAAGGGAGAAGCAGCAAACGTGGCGATCCGCCAAAGGTTAAAAGAGACAGATATAGCAGACCAACCAACTGAAATTGCCAGAATCATAGAGAAATCCTATGAAGAACTAGGAAGAGATAGTCTGGGTGGAATACCGGTAAAATCTCAACTGATTAAAAGTCCTGAAAAGGCGTTTATTAAAAATAATTTAAACACTCAAAAAAAGAGCTGGGATGGAAACAAACAATCCAATCCTAAAGAAAAAAGATTCCAGTCCAGAGGAAGGTCTCCTCGGCGGAGAGAAAGATCTCCGAACCAAGGACGCAGGTCTCCCCAAAGTGAGCCCTCTGGAAAAAAATACAACCTTAGAAATAGGGATAATATAAAGAAACCTGATAGATATCAAGATAATGATACACGTCCCTCTCAATCTTTTCAGACTTCCTCGCAGAAATCGGAAAGAAGAGGACGATCAGAACACAGGGAAGAGCACGTCAAGTCCAAAGACAAGGAACCTGCTCATCCAAATAAAAAGTTACAATTTCCAAAAAAGAAGGTAGCCAGTATTAAAGTAATCAACAATGCCGAGAATACTGAGGACACAGCTGAAAAACGGAGAATGGGCTCAGACAATGCTAGACAGCGCAGCAGAAGTGAGCATAGCTCACAAAGTCCTTATGAATCATCTGGAGACAGTGGACACGAATGAATACATTCAGGTGGAAACTGCAGACACCAGAGTTAGCAAACCTCATAAAATATATGAAATTACATTGCGTATAGAGGGGGATAAGACTAGAAAAATAAGGGGACTATTTTGGGATAATCTGTCCAAGGGCTATGACATCCTTCTAGCTGAACGAGACTGGCCACCAGAGTTTGTCAGGGAGTGTCCTCATGGCGAAGAAATAATTATGCCTGCCTTCTCAAATCATATTCCAATTCATAAAAAATATACACTTGCTAGAAAGTGGGCAGTAGCTCAAGCTCCTGCTTTATATAAAAATCATGTAGGATGGGATGAGAACTCTCCTCCTCACAAAATCCAGTTAAAATCACAACCTACTGCACAGAGGCAGTACCCAATTAAGCAAGAAGCTAAAAAACAGGTAAAAGAGATCCTAGATCAACTTGAATACCAGGGGGTGATTGAAACTTGCACCTCACAAATGAACAATCCTTTGTTTCCTGTCTCCAAACCAGACAACTCATATCGTCTAGTTTTGGATTACAGACACCTTAACTCATGTTGCAAAACCTTTGCAGTGCAAAACTCGCATAGTGCTGCACTAATGAATAACATAGTGCGGAAAAAATACAAAACAACATTAGACATCTCTAATGGATTCTTTTGTCAAAATATAGCACCAGAGAGCAGATATTTGACTGCGTTCTCGGTAAATGGCTCGCAAAAAAGTTTCTGTCATTTACCCCAGGGTCACAAGAACAGCCCAGGGTTATTCTCAAAGAGAGTAACAGAATTACTACAAACATACGATGATGAGGCATTATCATATGTCGACGACATTTACCTAACAGATGATGACTTGGATACTCACTTGAAGAGAGTGAACACCATAATACTTGGGTTCGCAGCAGAGGGTTACAAATTCAACTTTAAAAAATCAAGAATTGCCCATCTAACAGTCCTGTTTTTAGGATATGAATTATCAAGTGAGGGCAAAAGCCTGGCTGACAATTTCCTAGAGAAATGTGCGGTACTCCAAGCTCCTAGAACACTAAAAAACTTACAATCAATTCTAGGCTTCCTAAATTTCGGAAGAACATACATTGCAAATTACGCAGAAAGGGTCAAACCCCTTTATGATCTAATAAAACCAGATTTTAAAAGAATCAATTGGACTCAAAAACACACAGAAATTTTGAGATCTTTACAAACAGACATGTTAATTAAAACAAAATTAGAAACACGTGACAACACACGCAACCTTGTGATTCGAGTCATCCCAGGAAGATGCGGATTCACATACCTGACCTCTAATGAGGGAGAAAAGGTACCAATAGCATACAAATCACACTTGTACACAAAGGCTGAAATGAAATTTAGTCCAACGGAAAAAATTCTGACCGCGGTACAGACTGCTGTAGCAAAGGAGCGGGCCCTTGCACAAGGTAAACGAATAATCATTGTGACACCGATACCAGCCCTGGAGGCGGTAACAAAGGCAAGCAATCCGAATGCTAAAGCACTCCATCCAAGGTGGATACAGTGGGCTAATTCTCTTGCTGCAACAGACGTGGTATACGAATTTGATCCCAACCTAAAAACACAAGAATTTCTCCAATACGAATTTGAATGTCCTCCGCCAATCGAAATTCTGCCTCTAGAACATTACGGCTGTATAATATATACAGACGGGTCAGCACAACCCGCAGTAGGGGGTAAACAAGCTTACAGTGCTGCGTGCGCGATTGTTAAAGGTCACTGGCACGACGGGAAATTTAAACCAGCGTTCACTAAAACACAATCTCTAGGAGATTGTACAGCTCAGCGAGCTGAACTACTGGCATTCAAGATGGAGCTTGAAAATACCGATCGAGAATTCCCCACACTCATAGTGTGCGATTCGTATTATTGCGTTCAGTCTTACAATGAATACTTGCAGATCTGGCTTCAGAATGGTTTTAAGGATGCAAAAGGAGGCACAATCAAGCATAAAATGCTTTGGGAACAAGTAGTTCATTTGCAAAAAGAACTACCAAAGACTCACGTGATACATACACTGAGTCATCAACGTGATGGCGTTCACGTTGCAGGGAATTCATTGGCTGATGAGGCTGCGAAGGCAGCTGTGCAAACGGCTTCCGTAGCTGCCATCACCCGGTCAAAAACAAAAATAGACAGCCACATATTGCAAGCTGTCAGCGCTACAGAAAAAGATTCGATAAAAACACTCCCGAAAGGCTTTCCAGTGAAGTACTCATATATAACTGATACAAACAATGTTCCGTTTGCTCGAATCCCTGGAGTGGGGGATAGGGCAATTCCAAACATGGAACATAGGTTAGGACTAATCATAGCGGCACACGAAGGACTTGCTTCTGTACATGCTGGCGTCTCAGCCACAGTATCGTTATTAAAACAGAGATACTGGTGGCCACAAATGAGAAGACAAACACGGAACTATGTTCTAGAATGTGAAATATGTCAAAAAATGAAAGTATCAACAGTGAGACGACCAGCGCAGACGCCCCTTCTAATCTAAGGTAAACCATTAGCCTGTGTTTACCTGGACCACTGTGGTCCCTTACAAAGGGATGGTAACTATAAATATATCTTGGTTGCAGTGGATTCATGCACGAGATTCATATGGATGTGGCCCCAGCGATCGGCTGACGCCAGAACTGTTATAAAAGATTTGCGAGTCTATAATGGCATATACGCTTGAAGCATGCTACGTTTGGCTGAATGTATTTTTTTCTTTCTTCCCTTCATGCCCTAAAGCGTATTAAAAACATGGCCAAATGAGCATAGCATAGCGGGACTCTTCTCACTTCCTACCTGAGGGAACGGGATGGTGTAAAGAAAAAACCAAAGGCATAAAGCAATCTATAACAGCGAAGGTATTAGGTTCGGGAGCTGGGTGGGTCAAACATCTAATAAGTGTCCAACGTAGTCTAAATAACCTGCCAAGAAATTCTCTGAGGGGATTCAGTCCGTACGAATTATTGTTTGGAACTAGAATGATGGTCTTAGATCTTGACAGTCAGACTTCAGTGGTTAAAGAAAAAAGCTTTGATATCAAAGATCGTTTGGCTATTTTGCAGGACTTAAACGAAACAAGGAAAGACCTGAGCAACATAAAGTTGAAACAACAGCCAACGACCACTGAAGAAAAACCACCTGTCCCAGCAAGAACTGTCTGGATTCCAAAAGTCGGGGATCTAGTCAGAGAAAAGATCGCGGTAAAGAAGGAATTTGGGCCTTCTTACAGAAAAGCAGTTCCTGTCTTGTCTATCAACGGGACAAGATCAGTAGTGCTACCGCCCCTTGCTGGTAAAAAGGAGAACAGAGTTGTATCAATCGACCTGATAAAACCACAATCATGTGGCCGATAACGAACAGTAGGCCAAGTGGACTCCCGATAAGTAGCAGAACACCAAGGTTTGCTACAAACACAGAGGTTCAATCTAAGAGGCTACTCACATTTGAAATGCCAACAGAACAACAACAAGGACTATGCAACAATGCTATGGAACTTAAACCTCTAAAAACCCAAATAAAAACATTTAGCAGAGACACACCAATCTACAATGAAGTAACAAATGACTATGCTGCTGCAACAAAACATAATAATAAAGCAAACAGCAATCCTGAAACAATAGGAACAATAGACAGAACGGCATCCGGTTACTTCATCAACTTCAATGATTCATCTGAAAACCTGAGTGAATCAAAGGAACAAACATCAACAAAAACCTTTAAAGACAAAGCTAAGGAACTTTTTCAACATCTGAAAGAAACCTATCTGATTTCTCCATGGATTGAATTCTGGGTGGCCTTAGGTGCACTTATCCTCATACTTTGGCTCATCATGGTACTATGTTTGGGACACTTCATTGAGGGAAAATATGCTAAAATGGACACAGCAAGCCAGAAAATCAACTTGGTCCTCAAACCACACACGTCTTCACACGTCGAAAAAAGAGAACTTTCTTCAGTCAACTTCACAGCCAATCCTATACCCGGTGGGGTAGCATGGGACAATACTGATTATGAAATCTATGGTCCGGTTGAAATCCTGAAGTATCCACATCAAATCAAGATCTCATTGAGTGACTTTGTAAAACCAAGCTCAGTTGCTGATGATTGAGACGTTGAAAGCATTAATAATATGATGTCTGACCTAGTGATGTCTGCTAAATTTACAAAACATGATTATTTGCAGGGTTCGTCTAATTATGATAAAATGTTCTGCTATAATCACTATAGTAATCATTATCTGCATAAATCTGCACAGCCTAGAAATGTTTTAAATTATAATCAATGGGAACACTGTGCAACCCCTCCAAAAGGTAGCTCAAGAACTTTTTATGACAAATATTCATATTTTTCAGGGTTCAACACAAGTAATGCAGAAACATTTTATTTCAAATTAACAAATAAGACAGGTACAAAGACCATGCTTACAAATACTAAATTGATATATTCAGACTCATTTTTTGAGCAAATGAGTACATTTGGTTTTGAATACTGGGACAAAAATGTTGAAGTAAAAAGTGTTTGGGGTACAAAGGAATGGCAAGTACAAGGTATAGAATCATTGTTTAGAGCCTGCATGATCCCAGAACAAATTATATTTTTGAATGACACTGTTCAACAAACTACCTGTCTTGGCCTAGCCAAAATCAAAGACTTAAACAAACCGTCTATTCCAAAGCCATCAATGAACGGTAATATATCTTTAGATGAGGAGATAGACGTAAACCATATATTAAGCCAAAACAGAACACATCCTGATTGGAAACAGTGGTTGATCTGGCCCACAGATACTAATAACTGTCAAGACAGATTCCTGAACAAAATCCAGGGGTTCAAATTGACAAGGCCAGACCCTAGATATTCCCAAAGACAACATCCAGGGATAATTACCACGTACAGTGTGGGCAAGCTCTGCCTTCAATGGCTACAAACATCCACACTGGCAGAAATTAAGCAACACCTAACTTTACTTACTGATGGTGCTGACTTGCGTGATTTCATTATGGGACCGCGCAAACAGCGTCAAAAACGCTTCATAGCAGCCTCTATATATGCAGCTTATAACGAAGCCTGGAAAATAACTCACATTGAAACGTCAGAGAGAATACGGGAAATTGACCGTATTAATTTGGAAAAATCACTTTCTGTAGTGGACAATGGGTTAATGACTCTGTCCTCCAGAATATACTCTTTGGACAGCATTGTGTCTTCAGCAATCGACATAATATCGCAAGACTTACTGTTGTTACAACACGGTCAGTCCCAATTGCGTTCTATTGTACAACTTGGCTGGACGTTACAAAATCTGCGTTCAGGCTATGTGCCTTGGCGTTTAATCAACACAACGTCACTATTCAATATCTTTAACCTTACTGATAAACAAATCAGTATGGCACAGAAGGGTGCTGATTATACAATCCTGAGCATTGAGAAACTCGAGAGATTACCATTGACAATGTCAGAACGACCTGTCAGTGAATGGATAATACATGGAATAATTAATATTCCAATATCTACTTTCAGGTTTCAATACTGCCAAAAATATATACAGGCTGGCATGTACGAAAAATTGGGTAAAGGGTACATTAAGTCAACATGGAACTTGCCCTATTCACATGCTTGTGTCAGTAATAAAGGCCGGAAAGTGTTTCTTAGTGGCAATAATTGTGCCATGTCACTAAGCGGTACACTTCTGTGTAATGGTATTAGATTACACGGAGCCTGTGAAGGGTCCTCAAATAACCTTTCATGTCACCAGCTAGGCACACCTGCGACACAAATAGAACCATTCTTTAGGAGACTATCGAACGGGAGTTACATTATAATTGTAGACCGCAGATGTTGTAGCTTGGTGCCCGGAATACCTTATCTCATAAGTACGACTGCGAAGGTCATGTGCTGTGAACGAGTATTGTTCCCCAGCACAATGCCAGACAGGGAGGCAAGGTTATGGCCGAATTTGAAAATTGCTTCCATTCGAGTTGATACTTTAAGCAGAATGAAAACAGTGCTCCTTCAGACGCCGACCAGGCTCACGTCATCAAAAGAAACGTATGATCTCCAAGTTGCAAGGACAACGGCAGAGATTCATTCATTGTTATCAACTAATTCCCCCATACATTTCGCAGAAATCCTGAACGAAATCTTAAATATTTCTGATACCAGTGGAGTCTCAAAAGTATTTAAGACAGTGTTTTCGGGGGCTTTAACACCATTTAAAGCCATTCTGGGTATTTTTCCGGACTTTGTCCATTCCATCTTTGGTGGACTTCCTCTCCTTTTGGGACTAGTGGCAGGAATCCTATTTTTGATTCTGTTATTTCGCTATGGCAAACCGTGTCACAGACGCCTGCGACAAGGGAAGAAACAATCCTAGCCATTGGATACCGGGACCGGATAGCTAAAATCCTTGGACTGTCCCGGCTTAGAGACCTGAACATGACTTGGTTTCTTTCATTTAGACCAATGTGGCAAAGCTGTGTTTTACCTGTATTAAGGTGCTTGCTATGCGGAGAAGAATGCGTGTTGGACACCTGTCTGACGCTACAATCGGATGCGCCAATGGATGCAGAAACTTTGTTGGGTCCGGTCACGGCTCATGCATTGTGCTGTCCCCAGCGGCTACCAATCCTGATGACGGCATTCGTGGAGACTTCACCACTACGATTGAGGGGTAGTGAGGTTCAAGATGAAAGCAGCATCGATCAGGTACGACCTTCTGTCAGCTATGCTGATCGAAACATCAATGAAGGCAATCATGCTCATGAATGCATGGTAACATCTTTTTCCGAGTTAATGGAACTTTCACAGGAAGCTGTTGACAGCTTTTTCGAGAGTCTAAATGATATGATGTTCTCACCAGAGCAGAAATAATGGCTTTTGAGCAAGCTAGCACACGGCGTTCCCAACACCCTGAATTTGGCCTTCAACTTTGATAATAAAGTATTGTGAACAATTTTTCTCCAGTTACGGACAGCGGAACATAATAATTTTTTCAACGGCCCTAAAATATGTTGCAATTTTTCGGGACACTTATCTTCTGCTTAAAGTAGAAACTATTCTTAGAGAACTAAATTTCTATTTTAGGAACTTTAGAGACATTAGCTGCCCTCTGGCATGTTCATATATATTTTTATTTTGTGATGAAATGGTCTCGCATTTTTTTTTTCTTCTGTCTTAAGAGCCATTTCATGTGTTATTTTCATATTTTTTTAATAATGATGTATGAATATGCGTAATTGATTTAGCATTATTTTACTGCTTGAGTGCATATAATGCATATATTTATCTTTTCGTATATTTCATGGTTTCAAAATGCATATGGATGTATTTTGGGGTGGGACGGTATACACGTGCTCTACTAGTATATTTACTATGCCTAGATTTGTAAATATGGACATAGTCTGCGTGGAGTGGGTGTGATGTATTCCTATAGGTTCTGTATCGATCCCCCTATTCCTGACCCTGTTCTGGTTAATAATTAACTAGCAGCCATCCCACGGTACAAAAAAACGTTATCTGATTAAAGCCACACCACAGCACAGGAACGCGTTATCTGATTAGGTCATAACGCTTGCCATCTAATTAGGCAAGCACTATTCCTCCAGCCCCTGATAAGGCATACGGAGTTCTCAAAACAAATCAAACCTATGACAACCTGGGAAAATCCCTGCGGCCATTGTTTTGATTTCACCGAGAACTTCAGCAAAAGAATGTGCGAACGAGCCCGTTCATATGACATCCTTATTGACGTATCCATGTCCATCCTTACGTCAATCTCGGCACCTTACAGGTATAAATATTACCGACATTGCCTTAAGCAAACACACGCGGTGGTGACGAGATCGGAGCAGCGAGACTTGCCGAAGAGGCCAGCACAGAGCGGACCCCACTGGCGCTGCCCCGCCTTCCTGACACGCTGAGAACGAGACGCTGCTTTTCTCCTGCCGAGAAATCCAGCTCCGGCGCTTCCAAGCAGCCCTCGCAGGCAGCTGGAATATCAAGACCAGAGACGAGAGATACCAGCCCTCAACCATTCTAGATCCCAGGTACAGAACTGAATAACCCCTTGCAGAGAATTCTTGAGTCAGTCACTTGGCAAAACAAACTTAACTTAAACTGCTACTTATCTACTCCCGCCCACGTATTAGGCTTAGGTCAGGTACACTGGGGTAGGCGTGGTTAGAAGCACCAGTTGAGTACGATTAGTCAAATGTATATATGTATGTATCTATTTTATCAGTTTTAAATATCATATGGCTTAGAAACCATATCAATGCTTCTGCAGTATTATTTTATACTCCTGCTTTTATTGTATGCACTTTACTTAACCATAAGTATCGCAATAATATCGATTCATTTCTCTTGTACGAGAAAAGAGACTGATCAATAAATAACATCTTTTATTGAACACGCCCGTCTCTTCCTTTTCTCTACAATCTGGTGAAACTAAGAATGCACTGAACTGACTGAGTAAAATAAGTTGTCTTTTGTTGTCACACGACTCTGGAGATACACTCTTGATTAGGGGAGAGCAAAGTTGTCATGTTCTATGGTTGTCAGAAACTAAATCCCTTCTTGTCTATCCAGGGAGGTTAAACTCCTCCTTGCCTATTCGAGAAAGTTTCTAGTGAACTCTGAGCTAGCTGGCAAAACCAAAACCTTTAAGTCTAATATCGTCAGTAGAAGACCTAGTTAACCTCCGTCCTAGGTCTATACTATTGAAGGTATTATTCCAATGCGCAGAGCCTATTGGGATAATAGGAACTACACTACAGCAAGACATCTACAAAGCTTGCGGCTCAATATTCTGTTAGGATGATTGATGGTAGTAAGAGGCACAGGTTGTGATGTGGTATTTGGGGAAATGCTGATATGAGTCAAAGAAACGTGCGTAACAACTGAACTAAAGGTAGCACTGACGTCACTCATAGCATACAGCTGTGCATAGTTAATGCCCTTCCAAACATCTGCAAGCATATTAATAGTTAATGTATTATTATTTTTCCTATTGTTGTAGGAATTTTCAACTCTAGTATGCCTTTGGAATACAATGTCTTGCTAAATCCTGGGAGTAACTGCTCTGAAACTCGTGCGGTTGGTGAAATGAACTCTGTTCTTTTAGAAGACCTTACACCATATACTCGATATGGAATTAGAATACAAGCATGCCAAGACGGTAAGGAAATACTTTTAGAAGTGTATTTATCCTTGTGTATAAACAGTTATCTCTTGTACTGTGGTACAGTTGTGAAGTAGTTTCTGATGTTCCTGAGAAGTTTGAAGCATAGCATGCATACAGTGATCCCTGTGAAGCAATCTGTGTTTTAATGTGATTTTGTAAAAAGATCAAAAAATAGGAGCAGCATCTAGAAAGTGTGACTACGATCTAATTAAATACTGCTATCCTCATTTTTGCAAGAGTGCTAACCTCATTGTGAGTATGACAACGTTATAACTGATCGAAAATAACTCACTTGAAAATCCATCTACAGAATAGTGTTGAAGAGTTACCCGCAGTACATTGTTGCAAGAACTGGAAACGAAGGTAAATTTATTATGAAATGAGGGCAACAACTGCACCAAAGTTATCTGATGTTGTCACATTAGCACCAGCAGTGAACATGCTTCACACACATTTTGCATTGTATCTGTCCATTTGGCTTTGCCAGCATTTCACCAAAAGCAGTCCCTGCAGCCCACTACAGAGCAAAGATTTTGCACATGCTTTTATTAAGCATTTATCCCACATTTTTTTCTCCCTGAGCAAAGTAGGGTAAAGTGCTCTAGAGAACATACTTTGATTTTACATGTGTTCATCTGGATGCATGAATGAGTAAAGTGGAAGACCCTAGTATTGAGGAGGGCAAGTTCCTGAATTAACCAGCTCAAGTGCAACATCAAGGTTGCCATGGTTAGGAGGTGTTTTTGTTTTGGTTAGTTGCTACATTGTAATAAGGGTCAGAGGACTCCTGTATTCCACAAAGTAACCCAAACTGTTCTGGTTTAATTGGCATATTTAGTGCATAAGTCCTTTTTGGGGTTTGAGACGTAGTTGTCTGTATCTGAAACTGTGAGAATAGGAAATATTATCTTTAATTTCTATTGGGAATTTGGATTGCTAAAGAAATAACAGAATCATGGAAAGGTAATGCCCCTAACCTGAGGTTTTGCTATTTCAAAGACACATCATTGCAAATGATAGCGCACTTGTTATTAATTTTCCCAACGTATGATTGTATTTGCTGAAAATGTGTAGGGCCCGAAGTATAATGTACATAAGAGCTACTTTTCTGCTTTGCTGTTGGGCTGAAAATAGTTCAGTGCATTCCACATTCTTAGAACATTGGAATGTTGGGAGCTCCATTGACAACAATGGAGTGCTCTTGGCTTCTAATAGCCAGTAGAAGCCCTGAGCTCCAACATTCCAGTGTTTGACTTTGTTCACAGCTGTGGCTGTGAATGAAGGCATCAGGGAGTTTGAGGGGATTTTAATTCCCTTGGGCTCCTGTACTCCTTTGGTTTATATGTTAGAACGTTCTGCCCTCTAGTGGAAGAATGTTCTAATAGCCTTATAGCCCTTCGTAGCTGGGCTATACCAGCTATTAAAGACCCGCTCTTTTGTTAAAGGCCCTCACCTTCGACTCGGGCCTTTAACGCTGGAGCGGGCCTTTAATAGCCGGTATAGCATGCTACACAGGCTATAAGGCTATATTAGAACATTGGGAAGTTGAGCGCTCCTCTGAAGACAATGGAGTGCCCCGGGCTTCTAATAGCAGAGGGAACCCTGAACATCAACATTTCAATGTGTGTTCACAGCTATTGCGGTGAACAAAGGCCTAACATAGCCCGAGGGGATTTCAACCCCCTCTGGCTCCGTGAGGCCTTTGTTTTACAAATTCACGAGAGGTCCACCATGTGTCACCTGTCTAACTGTAGCCTGGAGGGATTGGCTTAGAGACGCGGCTCCACCCTTTTTTTTGAATGCCATGTCGGACAGACAATATAGCTCACGTCTTTGCTTGTGGTCATGAAAAAGAGGTGATTAGGCAGACAGCAAGAGCCTCTGGGCGACGTGAAACATTAAAAAAACACTATCAGATGCCCTTTGGGTTATGGATGGGCCAATAAGTTCCCTGTGTAGGCCTGCGACGGGCGCTGATAGGTAAACGATTAGGCCACATAAATTGCAATAAATGACCTCCCATACGGGTCATTTGGAACCTTGTCACATGCATCATCATTTGGGTGTTGAAAGCAGTGGACAAGAAATAATATTTCTTGAGCAAATATTTTTCAAACCCATAATATATTCTGCACATTAAACAACAAACCCTTAAATGTAATACTCCGCTTCCAAATTCCAGATTCACTGCAGATTGACAATGGCAGCTTAAGTAAGACCCAAGTAGATCTCATTGCAATAGTCAAGTCACAAAAGAGCACACACCGAGATAGCAGTGATGTGAGTTTTCTTTTAAATTAGTGGAATGCTTTTCCCCAAAATATTTAGGCTGTGGAGCAGGTTGATGTAACAGAGGGCCTGATTCAGTCACAACGATGATGGATATCTGTCACCGAAATATAAATCCCATAGGCTATTATGGGTCTTATAATTCAGCTGACGGGATATCTGTCACCGTTGTGACGGAGTAACCCGTCCACGAAAATCCAAATCAGGCCCTTAGTTATTCTGTTTTGCCAGGGAAAGAGGGTCATGGATCCACACACCAGAAACGTTTACTTATATTAGTTGTTAGAATTGATAGTGGGGGGCATATACATTCCTGCCATTTTAGTTTGTTGCTACCTACCACTATTACATCAGTTTTTCCTTTATTCTATACAAGAAAATAGGCACTCAACCAGTATTTAATATCAAAAGACAAACTCTCACATACACATTGAAAAAGGAAAATGGCAAAACAATGCCCTCCTGTTGATCAAATGCCAGCCTGTTTAAGTCTCTGAGATCAACTGTATCAAATGCTGCAGGCAAGTCGACTAATATCGTTAACTGCATCACCTTGAACTGTTACTGTTTTAACTTACTCAAGCAGAGAACACTCTTCCTCTGCCAGGGCTTCATCCTAGATACCATGCTTCAAGGAACTCAGTAGTCTCTAAGAAATCAGAGTGGTTGGGCTGGCAAACAGTTTCCCACAATTTTAACAAGCACAGGTAACGTGAAAGGCCAATACATGTCATTACTGTGGCATCATAATTGTTTTTATAAAGAAGAGAGTGACTACTCCCAAGTTTCATATATTGTGAATGTGGACCATGGTGAGGGATACATTAAGGATATTAGCGACATATTTTTGTAAATCTGGAGCCAGAGTCAAGTATTGATATATGGCAGAGGTCCTCAGAAGAACTTGACTTGGACTACTCAATGTCTTATTTGACCAAATCAGGAGTCATTATAAAAGTGGATCAGGTGTTGGAGACACTTCCAGGGGCTCTAGTAGAATAGCAAGTGATTGTATTGGTTAGGTTGTCTGCCTGACCCTTTTAATCCTTGGTATATCACTTGTATTTTGGAAACAAAAAAACCTGACTGTTCATCCCCAATTTTTTTTATTATTAGAGCTCTGGTTAGTGAATGTGTTTAGATGGAAAAGAGGAGGCTTGAAGTGCTGTTATTTTCTTGGATTCATTTGTTTGGGTAAAGGGAGGTTTTCCCTGACCAGGCAGATTTTTTATATTTTTATCTGATGCACTCGAGCACCTGAGTCATAGCCTGATCTGCAGCAAATGTTTTCCATTCTGAGCACTATAAGTTGTTCACTTTTAAGGACATCAGCAAATCATGCATGCTTTAATTTGTGTGCATTTTAAATCTGCAGATTTTTCAGGAACTGCACATTAAAAAACCAATCTGAATTGTTGAATGGGATATAAACTAATGTTAAAAACACTGAAATTCACCAGTTATAGTTTACTGAGGTAACTATAATTTGCATCTAATCCACACATTGTTTATGAGCTCACATATTATGGCACTCATGACATGTTAAATGACATAATTGGTGACATCTCAAATGACATAATCCATTGATTTTGACACTGAGTTTTCCTGCCAGCTGTGGATTTAAAAAATGCATTCCGCCCACAGAAAGCAGCGGCAAGAGCAATGCCACCTGGGGCTGCAGTGCACCGACTCTTTATTGGCCAGGCCCCCCGGATGAGGTCCCCTGAGGCTGTAATAGGTCCGGATAGGTGGGCCACACGGCCCCCCTCCACCTTAACTAATTAGCCAGGCCTTGGGGATGGAGTCCCAGGGGCGAATACTGGCCCGGGGAGGGGGGGTGCAGTCCTTCTCCCACTTTTGTAATATGGCTGACCCCCGGCTGATAAGGTCCTTGGACCGATATTGGTCCGGGGACAGGGGTCCAGGCCCTCTCTCCCTTTTTATATGGTTGTGTACAGGAAGATGGGGTCCCAGAACACTGGCCATGGGAGGGGGGCTGCATGCCCCCCTACCCATAAATAATGTGGCCAGGGCCAGGGAAAAGGGGTGCCTAGGGCGCAAATTGGCACTGGGAGGGGGCACTCTGTCCCCTCCCCAATTATCAAATTCCTAGGCCCTGGGGAATAGGGTTTCCGGAGCTAAAATTGGCCAAGGGAGGGTGGCTGCTTGCCACACTCCCCCTGGATAATATGGGTGGGTCCCAGAAGATGGTGTCCCCAGGGCCATAAATCCACCCAAGGAGGGGGGATTAAGGTCCCCCTCCATAATTTAAATTATTGGCCCCAGGGTATGGGGTGCCCAGGACCAAATACGGCCCAAGGAGTGGGGCCACACATTTCTCTCCCCTAAAAAAAGGTGTCATGCACCGGGGAATGGGGTCCTTGGGACCAAAATCAGCTGGGAAGAGGGGCTGCATGGCCCCTCCCAGTTTGGCTGCCTTTGGAATATTTGGTATATATATATATAATAACAAGCCAGAAAATGTTGTGGTCACTATGTCACAAGTGATTGAGAGGTCATTGTGTATCAGTTCATATTGGCTATGGAAGATTTGCTATTTTTTGAGCAAATATGCCCTGCTTCAAGAAAACATGCTATTTCCGATGGATGATTAAAAACGTTGATTAATTCAATTTAATTCAAGAAAGAGTAGAGAAGCATTCACATTACATTTGCATTTAAAATGAATTTAATGGAGTTAACTAAATGATACAAAATGCTATTAAATAATGGTAATGATTACCTCTTTGGCTCACGAAAGGGGAATCATGTTAACAAACTGTATTTATTTATGTATTTATGATGTATTTATTTATTCATTTTTTTGTTTTCTATAGCACTGACAATACCTTATGGTGATGGAGCACTTTACATGAGAGCAGTTTTTAAACACAAGGACAGTTTTGTTATGGTATATTGCATGAATATTCACCATCCTGTGATGGTGAAATTGTGTCTAGGCACACTGTCTTCCCCGTAAATGACAATTAAATTAATAAATAATATTTTTACAAATTGAAATAAATTGCAAAAATATTAAACATGAAATAGGCCAATTTTATGGAAAATAACAAAGGGAAGGGAAGAATAATCTAACATAATAAAAAAATTTAGAAAATAATTGGTGAGGAAACTCCCATAATGAAGAGATATTGATTCGAAATTGGTTAATTAAGTTTATTGTTTTTTTTATGAGGAAATAGTCAACGAAAAAAAACTGCACGCTTTGCTGCAGTGAAAATTGCAGATGAGCAAATGTTATATCAAAAATCCATTATACTACTAAGGCCCTCATTATGAGTGGCCTGTTAATTCTAAGGGGGCTGATGGCAGCAGTTACATCCACCATTGAAATTGTATGCTTTTTACTTTACACAAAGGTTTCGCCTGCTGAAAACGGTTATCATATGTGTAAGAGGAAAAAATACAAATTACTGCAGAATCATGCCAAGCATTACCAGTTTACTGAGTGATGCCTCTTTTCTTAGTGGACCCTCAAGGTTCAACTCATATTCTACTAGATTTTTTCTTTCTGCAGAATTACCGGTGCGCCGGATATCGTTATCTCTGGGTTTGAGGAAAATCAAGCCTATTTTTATGGGACATTTATAATTAGGTCTCAGTATCACAACACCATGGTCATGACACATTCACATAAGCTACAATATTGTTTATTTCTCACAGCGGGCAAAGTCATTCTACTAATCATCAATGAACTCATTAATTTCAATATTTATAGAGAATTCAAAGTAAAAGCAAAAAAAACTATTCTCATATTTAGTAAAGATGATCCCAACCTTATTTTTACAAACTGTTTCAAAAAGAGTATATAGACAAAACAATAGCTTAATGCCCACAAATGTTTCCATTGCATCTAGAGTTGAATATATGTAGTAATTACATGTTTTGAGTTGTCACATCAGCTCCTAGAATATGCAGAGACTGCTTTCCCAAAGGTCTTTGCTGCACCCTCTCCTGGTCTGTTAATGAGGTATAGAAATTACACACGGATGCACTTGGGGTTATTATTTTACAAACTGGGCTTTTCTAGAGGATGATACTTGCAGCTTTTGGTATAAACTTCTTCAGACTTAGCCACAAGATAAGAAAGTACCAGTACAACACGTGGTAGTAGCGGAACTGCTACACAGGCCCTGCCCCCTCTTTCTTTAGGGCCATATCCCTTTAAAACAAAATATCATGGTATGTAGAGGCTGCTCCACATTCCCAGAAACTACCTGTGTTTTGTTCACAAGTCTTTTTTCTGCCCCTCTCCTCTAGGAACTGGGCAGCAAAGAAACTTAGTTATGTTATAGAGAGGGCTAAGACAATTCTGCACAAAACAGCAAGGCAGGTCCAAGGTGATAAAGCCAGCACTGAGAGTGCAGCATTGGGTATTAGCAGATTAATTATATATATATGATAAAAAGCAAAATATAAAATGTTTGAACACTTTGTAAATTTGAAGGAATTTGAAATTGTACGTTAAAAATTAAGTTGGTATCCTTAGCTTGATTCATGGTAGCAATTCAAATACTATCGATGATTGGAGGCCTCAATTGAAGTGCTGGTAAGTGCCAACAAAAAAGAGAACCTGCCTTAGGAGCATAAAAGACAAAGTGACATTATAGAATCTAAAGTATTCCTTACAGTTTTAGAAATAAAAATCTAAAAATCTCCAACTTTGCTATTAAAATTTTGTTTTTAGGTTTCATCAGCACAGTGCTTTGCGCTGTGCTTGTGAAATATTTTGTATTTAATATAAATCTTAACAAGGGGCTTCCATCCAGCCCTTGCTTTTCTTTGGTTCCTGTGCTTGAAACCTACTTTTCCTATGTTTCTATTGACTGTAGCATAATATTTCCTGTTGTTCTTCATGTGTTTCTCTCTCATCAGTGTTCAGTGACCCAAGTACTGTTTTCATGTGTTTATCTGTTTCATGTTTTTTTTAATGTTTTCCCTGCACAGCACTTGTGCTGTGCTTGTTTACATAATCTCTCCCTGGTTGCATGCATTTCAAGCATGCTTGTTGGCTCCTTTTCATTTTGTTTGTCCAACTCCTGAACACCATCTGCATTCCCACCCCAAATTCGCTCAGCCGATGACTGTAAACCATGTCCCCTCAGTGTTGGCTAATTTTATTGTTTCCCAGTGTTACACCTTTATTCCATGTCACTAGCACAACATTTTCACCCCTGGGGTTTCTTTCATGCTTGCCTCAGCTACACGTGGCATTTCACGTGTGCGGGATGCAGCAAGTCGGGAATGACAGCGGCAGCAACAGACAGTAAGATGCTTTCCATTCTAGTGGTTGCAGCTTCCTGTCATTGCGCCCCCTACTGTTGTGTTGTTCCTACTAATCTGTAGGATCTGCATGTTTGTTTGGACTACATAAACTAGGGACTTGGTGCCTAGACTGATTCCGGACACCCCTGCAGGATATGTTGACCTACAGACCAGCTAGCTCACAGTGTCACCATAAGCCCCCCTAACCTTATCAGAGAGTAAATAGTTTCTGGCAACCACTGAACATGACAACCCTGACCCCCCCAGGGATCTTGGAAACAGGTTAGTACCTTTCACTCAGTCACTTGTGCTGATCAGTGCTCAGAGAAATATACAGAATACACAGTGGGATGTTTTCAATATATTTATTTATCCAACGTTATTCTTGTATAGAATACATGTGCTGTGATAATCAGTAGACAGAAGCAGATGAAAGTAATTACAAGCACCAAAAGCGTAAATAGTAGAATCAGTTCTGCCATGGTGCTGAAATATTGTATATATGCAGGCATATAAACAAGGCTGTAATCAGGCATACTTCTACTATGCAAAACCCTCCTCTGCTTGTACCTAGAGTGTGTAGGTGTGTAGCAAAGAATCCCCTCATTGGACGAGCCAACCCCATTACCTGGTGAGAGATAATGTAATAGTCTGTCTTGGTCACAAACTGGACACCTCCTCACGCAGATGTCAGATCGCTGCATGGTGAAGTCTCAGCATGCCTGGACCCTCGGTGTCAGCTGAAGTGCCTTCTCTGCTAATCTATCGGGCTGCTCATTATTTATAATAGAAAGCAACCTCGCGATGTACGTGTAGATTAGCTATGTTATGGATATGTAGATAGCTCAGTCGCCCCGTGGACGACATTTGTACATAGTGCGTAAAGAGGCCTCGTACATGATGGTCAAGGCATTGTGACATTGTGCGAAGCTAGATATGTAAATAGGGCAGTTTCGGAGAAAGTAATCCAATATTATCATGCATGCAAATGTGTGCAAAGGTTCACAGCTGAAAAATAGGACAATGTAAGAAATAAGCAGCTTTGCTTCTAAGTTATTTAATGTTTCCCAGTGATATGCCTTTATTCCATGTCACCAGCACAACATTTTCACTCTGGGGTTTCTGTCATGGTTGCAGCAGCTTCGCGTGGCCTTTCAGGTGTGCCGTGGGTGGAGCAAGTCGGGAATGACTTTGGCGGTGATGGGCAGGAAGCTGATTGCCGTTCTAGTTGTTTCAGCTTCCTGCTGTCGCGCCCCCTACCTGTATTTTCAGTTTTCTCTTAGACCCCTCACAAAACGGAGTCAATTTCATCCACATGTTATTTTGTTTTAATATGTAGAGTGACTCAAAGGTATTGAAGTGCTTTACATGAGCACTAATTCAATTACACAATCAATTTTATTATTCTTAATTTATTTTTATTTTTTTACTTTTTTTTATTGAAACCTGCTCAACACGGTATACAATTACTGAGTGTTATAGCTTGGAGAGTTTTACCTTACATTTGTTACTGATCAACATGATAGATATCTTTACAATATAATCAAACAATGGTCTTCCCCAAGTGAGCCCTCCACCCCCCTCTAGCTAAACAATTGAGCCCTAATTTGGCGCAATTTAGCGGCGTACCGCTCCCCTCACTCCACCCCTTCCAGCCTTCGGGAAGAGAACGATGATGCAGTAGGGATTCTCTATTAATTTATAGCCCTCTATAAGTTTACCATCTGCTCCAGTCTTTATCCCACTTATTTGGGCTGCCCCTACTTTTGTATACCTTTTTTCAGCCAGGCTGCACCAGTCAATATCAGACTTCCAGTCTGCAATTTTGGGAGACACGCAGCCCCCCAGCATCGTGCCACATTTAGTTTTGCCACTACCGTCGCTAAGGGCAGCTAGATTTTTGTGTATCTAGGCCATGCTTCCTCTCCTGTGATGTGCAACAGGAACCATTTAGGTTCTATGGGTACCTGCCGATCTATATGCTAGCCATGATCCCTCCTATCCTTCGCCAGTATGTCTGAATTATCAGACACACCCAAAGGGTGTGATAGAAGGTCCCTTCTTGGTTACACCCCATTTGGCACTGGCCAATCTCCAAACGCCCTACTTGATGCAGTAGTGTTCTGGCAAAGTACATCTGATGTAAAATTTTAAGTTGTATCAGTCTGAACCTGGATCTTATTGCTGGCACCACAGGACACAGCAGTGCCTCCATCCATTCCTCTTCGCCCAGGCTACCCAAGTTGCCCTCCCACGCTGTTTTCAGTGGGCCCATCATTTCTGGAGAATTGTTCATTATATTTTTTTGTATATCAGTGATATTGCTCCAGATGTAAGCGAGTCCGTGAGCAACCGATCTTCTAATGGAGAGGCCTCCACTATTGCCTCTCCCTCGACCACATGCGACCGAAGGGCGTGGCCAAGCTGCAAGTATTTCAGCCACTCACCCTTTCCCATTTCATATTCCTACTGCAGTGTTTCGAATTTAATATAGGCCTGATTTCTCCATACATCCCCCTGTTTCTCCGGGCCCAGTAGCTTCCATTTACTAAAGTCCTTCAGTTTGCTGACCTGCCAAAGTCTCTCACTATCCCACAGCGGGACATTTGTGTCAGCCTCCTTTCCCAGCCCAGGTATTTATTGACTGTACTCCAGACTGAGAGTACTGTGTGCGTGTGGACAGGCAGCTCTCTGGACTCCCTTGTGTGGTAAAGCAGTGATAGGCACCCCTTTTCCCCCATCATCACACTGTCCACCTTCCATGATGGGTCAGTTAGGTCCTCAAACATCCAGTCATTAACCGTAACCAATTGTGATGCCCAATTGTAACTTTTGATGTCTGGAAGTGCTATTCCACCCTCGTAGTCACCCCTCTGTTGTTTCTGAAGCGCTATGCACGGGGCACCTCTGCCCCAAAGCAAGGTGAGTCCTTCCACCTCCACTCTCTGTAAGAATGTTTTAGGAATAGCGTGCAGCGTGTTTTCCAGGATGTATAGGAGCACGGGTAGGGTCATAATTTTATAAAGAGCTGCACGGCCCATCAAAGTAAGGGGTAGTGTTTGCCACTGCCTTACGTCCTTTATGATACTTTCCAGCTGTGGAAGAAGGTTCAACTGGTAGAATACCTGCGGGTCTCTAGTCAACCTAATGCCCAGATATTTAAAGTTCCTAGTCTCTACGGGAACGTTGCATCGGGATGTTAGGTTGGGGACGCCCCCCGCCAGTAGTAACACAAGGGACTGGTCCCAGTTGATCTGGTAACTCGAATATTCTCCAAAGATGTGAAATATTTGGAGTATACTGTCCACCGACTGTCTGGGCCTTTGCACGTATAGTAAAACATAATCTGCGTATAGGGCCATACATTCCTCCCATTCCACCCCCACTGGAATGCCCCAAGTCAGGGGGTCCTGCCTGGTCGATGCCGCCAGTGGCTCAAGAACCAGAGCAAACAGTGACAGTGATAGGGGACAGCCCTGCCTCATTCCCTTTGTCAGAGGAAACTTCCTGGACACCGTGTCATTAACTCATACTCTTGCCAGCGGCCAGCAATAGAGTAGTTTCACCCAAACAATAAAGTTTGGCCCTAACCCTAGAAGCACCAGAACTGCGAGGAGGTAATCCCACTCTACGTTATCAAAAGTCATTCTAGCCTCCAATGACAGTTGTGCTGCTGGATCTGGCTCTTCCCCCTCTGTCAAGTAAAGGACCCCAAACAGCTGCCTTAGGTTTAGCCTGGTACTCCTTTGCAGAATAAATCCAGACTGATATGGGAGGATTAGTGTGGTTATCACCCTGCAAAGTCGCATGGATGGATCTTGGCCAACACTTTCACCTCATAATTGAGTAGGGAGATGGGCCTGTAGGAGCCGCACTCTGTTGGCGGTTTCCCTTCTTTGGGGATGACTACGATCAGTGCTGTCTTTTGGTCTCGGGGGAGAACTCCCTTCTCCCGTGCCTCTGTAAACACAGCTATTAAGTGGTCTGTTATCTTACTAAGTGTACATTTAAACAGCTCCACCGGGAGGCCGTTTGGTCCTGCCGCTTTCCCGGATTGCAGTGCATGGGTTGCACTATTGAGTTGCTCTATTGTGAGATCGCTCTTCAACATTTCCTTATCCACCTCTCTCAGCTGGGGTAGTTGTATGTCCCGCAGGAATTCTCTACATTCCTCCTCTGTTCTTTTAATTGTGGAGGAATACATTTCCTTGTAATAGGTAGCGAATGCCTCTGCTATTTCGTCCCCTGTTTGGAAGCGCTGCCCCTCTTTGCTTACTATCTCCGGGACCCAACTCCTCTTAACTCGCTTCTTATAGACCCATGCCAAGGGTTTGCCTGCTTTGTCCCCCACTTCATTTAGCCCATGCTGTGTCGCCAAGGCTTGTGCTCTCTCACTATTCTCTAAAATATATTTCCATTCGTTCTCCTCTAATTTTAACTGGTGTTGAAGCTGTCGGGTATTGCCTGAGTCGCTCACTATGTTATTTTCCAGGCGGAGAATCTCAGCCTCAAGGGTTCTACTCTGCAATGTTGCTTCTTTCCGGGATGCCCCTATATTTCCCGGTAGGTGCCCTCTCACCACATTCTTGAATGCTTCCCAAAGGGTGATCTCAGAGTCCACTGATCCCACATTCTCTTAAAAATTGTTTGACCCCTCCTCTGGTTTCAGTTGCAAATTCCTTGTCCTTTAGAAACTATGGCTCTATCCTTGGAGGTAGGATGTAGGTTCTGTTTGGACCCCACAGGGTGACCTCTGCCGGGGCATAATCCAACACTCCTCGCACTCCTTGTTTGGCATTTCCTAGTTCGCTCCAACCTCCATCATGGGTAAATATGTAGTCGAGTCTAGACAGGTTCCCATGAGCAGCCGGCAAGTGGGTGTACTGTGTGATGTAGGGATGTTGACTTCTCCATACATCTGTCAGGCCTAATGCAAGCAGGAAGTTTCCCCGTTTACCCACTCTTCTACATATGGCGGTACCCCCAAGCAAGTCTAGATCAGGAGAGATGATATCGCTCATGTCCCCCCATCAACAAGCACCCCTCAGGGAGTGCTAGGAGTATGTTCCCTAGCGAATCTAAGGTGGAAGTCTGTAACCCAGGTGGTGAATACACAGAGCAGAAATTGTGCAGCCGCCCCTCCCAATAGCCACTCACTGTACAAATCCATCCAAGTCCTGTCGTTTCGGTATGGGATTGATGCTTTACACAGAATGCCCACCCCCAGACCCTGTAGTGTAGCCCAAATATGCTAGGAGGGCGTAGCCAAAACGATTTAGTGCCATACATGGATTGACCCCGAGATGCGTTTCTTGCAACAGAATGACGTCCGGGGCCTGGCTCTTGATTAATTGCAGCACTACTGTTCTTTTAATTCTATTATTCAAGCCATTGACATTGCAGGACCATATTTACATTTTCTTTGTTTGGGCTTCCTGTGCTTCTGACTTATGTATGAGTTTCCTTCCTAACTCTGTCTGCCTGGGCCTGTCTGTCTCTTAATGCTGGGAGGTGCCCATTACCTCGGGGGCAACCCTGCCCGATTTAACCTGTGTGAGCACACCAAAGAACATTTAAAATACAACAATCACAACATTCCCCCAAATAGTAACTGTACCCCCTCCCTGCACCCCTGCTAAATCGGCTTTTCATTCCCCAACTTCCCGACCTGCAGAGAGCCTGTCGCCCTAGGAACATCTTACCCCTAATACTCTATTTCCGGGGTACGCCTCAGCCGCACCAAGAACTATAGTACATCACAGCACTTTTCGACCTCATGCTTAACATTACTTCTGAGTTAGCAGAACAGTATCTCTAGTTCGGTTTTTACAATAATTGTTGAGCTACTCCCTGCCCCATGCCTTTGATGTCCCCTCAGCTCACCGAAGGAAATTGGGGTGACCCCTGCCCCAGAGTGTCCTGGCTGCTCAATTAGAAAGTCTCACCTTTCTCCTCTCCCCTCCACCCTGTTCAGTGAGACTAGTCACCTCTATGGCTGCTGTCGGGACGGCTCCCTCCCAGCCTCACTTCGATCCGAGTGTGCCATCGTCTTTTTCCCTTGGGCCTGGTCTTTTTTGACGGATTGGTGACCTTTGTTCCTGCGCTGAGAGGCCGTGCACCAGCCCTCCAGCCATTCCCCATTGGAGATGTGAAGTGCCATGTCTTGTCCTCCGCTATTATTCGAAGGTGTGCCAGGTGTAACATTATGTACCCCACTCTCCCCGAGACACATCACGGTATTGAGAGAGCGCAAACTGACCTAAATGTATGAGTGCATCACACTTACCTGTAGTAAGCACAAATCATGAGGAGAAATGCCATGAGTGCTAGTAGTATCTGCAATTATATTCTGAATGTATAGCTAATGTAGAGATTTAAGTAGAAATGGAACTAATACAGAAATGTGTGACACTATATGATTTTATTAGATGTGATTATTCCTGAATCCATGTCGTGTAGCTGCTAAAATGTAAGATGGCATGTGGTTAAACGCAGAATGTGGTAGGCCTCAGGGCCAGAGCTAGAAGGGAAGGGGAAGGTGTTTCTTTTCACGACATAGATTGAACTAATGTTTTGGTCATTGCATTAATGGGCCATGATTTATAGATGTGTTTACTGAATAATAGAATAAGAGTATTAACATGCTTTAATTAATGAAGAAGTTGAATGCTATAATCATTATGAGAAATGCTGTAGGCCTGAAATGTTTTAACATTGATTTACACGTATTGGTCTGGGCCGAGAAATGTTGCGAACCTTTTTGGAAGTCTATGAGAGTTGGGTTCTTGGCTGCAGATGTCTGTCTGCAAGAGAAAAGGGAGGATCCGATTATAAATAATATGAATAGAGGTCTGTTCAGTAGACGGCCCAGACATGGAGGAGGGTTCCGGAATGTTTTAAGGGGTATCAGCGGGCCGGAGAAGAGTCTGAGAAGCAAGGTCAACTCCAACGTATGAGGCCCAATACAAAGCAGCATGGAAAAAGCCAGAAGCTACACCACGTGAGGGGCGTCTCACGAGGGGCGTCTCAAATGTTGTTGACTGTTTTGTATTAGGGACAGCACTCCTGGGTGGAGTTAGAGCAGATGCCTGAGGACCCTTTAGAGAGCGGATGGGTAGGCAGAGAGGGGTCATGACTGGAGAACTATAGGTTTTCACCAAGAGACTAAGAGTGAGTGACTTCCCTTGGGGGTCATTCACTGCTGACACCTTTTGTTAGGTTGAGACTTGGTTAAGTAGGGATACCATCTAGAGCAGGGTAGGGACAGCCTAACCTGTGTGTTTTCCTCCAACTTAAATGAAGGAGAGATCTCAATATGCGTCAATGCTGATAGCTTTATTATTCTTAGAACTTGTGCTGGTAATTTCCGTTGCTCGTCTGAGGGCTTTCAGAGAGCACATGTATATAGTTGGACCTGTGTATCTCGTGAATCTCATTCTGAGATGCCTGTATTTGCAGCTTATCCTAACCTTACAATAAACTTTTGAAAGCTAGAAGTTGTTTGTGATCTTTTGGAGCGGAGTCCTTTATTGGGTGAACTAACTTGGTAAGAGAGGCACTTTCTTCCTTCAATGACAGGCAACAAAGGTTCAGTCGACCAGATCGGGGTTTAGATCTATAGTGATAAGGTATCGATCAAAATCTCGCCCTTCCAGTTGGTAGCTATAGAGGATGGTTGCCTTCTTGAGGACGGTGACCTAGGCCAGGTTAGCTTACCCCAAGGCCCCTAGAGATCGATGATCGGAAGAACCGCCCGCCGAAGAAGATCCGGATGACGTGAGACAGAAAAAGCAGCAGTATCGGTCGAGAGTGAGTATAAAGGGTCATGCGTGTTAGATTGCGGTGTTTTTGTATTGTATCTATGTTGTAATGTCTGGCGGAGTTGAATGTCTGTAGAGTGACTGTGGAACAGGTTGTGAGCGCGCGCAACCGGTGGAAATCTTAAGTTCAAGGAGAGCTTAAGTGGTTCGGGTGTATCGGACACCCAGAGTAATTGTCAAATAGTGTGAAGGGGGTCATGAGGTACCATTGATCACCCGAAAGACCGAGATAGGGGGAACGTAAGAGTGAGTGCGTGAGTAACGGACGCTGGTCGGAGGTTACTGTGTGTGTAAGCAACCTATCAGAGAGACGATAGACATTTCGTCAGTTGTGTTGACAATTACATATAGACTGTGGACGTACAGTCGAGGGAAGTGACCGCTTGGTCGGAAGTAGTCATTTTTCGGTGTATGAATGGGACGCATGCATGACCGGGAGACGAGTTGAGAAAGGAGGGGTGCTGCTGCGAAGCGGAGAAAAGTGACGTCAGGAAGTGTCGCGCAGTGATTGGCTGACCGGAGAAAGACCGCGCTGTGATAGGCCAGCTAGCAAAGACGTCAGAAAGTGTCGAGCTGGGATTGGCCGACCGGAGAAAGACCGCGCTGCGATAGGCCAAGTTAGCAAAGCCGCGTTAGGATTGGTGGATTGTCATCAGGAAGTAAACAGAGTAGCGAGGCTGGATATTGTGCGCATAATTATGAAGTGTTTTAAATGGCTGAGAGCGGCGTTTAAAAAAGAGAAGCGGGGATCGGATGAAGGGGAAGAAGCCCCGCCGGAGGGTACGCCGGCTCGTTACATGGCAGTGAATGTTGGGCTGCATACGATCCTTTGGATATCAGAGTGGAGTAAGATTACGGAAGGAAATGAGGAACTGACGTTCCCGAAGTACGGGACGTTCAGATTAGAGGTGTTACATCGATTAAAATCAGTCATGACCTCAATGAGACCCTTGCCTAGACCGACCCAGTTTGAAGCCCTTGATGCATGGATTAGGGCAGCGCATGAAAAAAATATGAACAGACGACAAGAAAGGGTGAAACGATCGGTAAGGGCAGTGCAGGATGCCAGGTGGGATGCGGATGCTAAAAGATGGAGAGTGCATAACATGGAAGTAAATAAACTGTACCCGGTGTTAGAGGTGCCCGGAAATAAAAGCCCCCTAGAAGAAGATGATGAGAGCGAAACAGAGGACAGCCTGATAAACAGATTATTGACAGACAGGCCACCCCCGTATAATAGAGCAGGGGGAGAGGTCGAGCATAGTGAAAGAGAAAAGGGGGGCAATGCAGGGGAGCATGGACCGCTTCCCAGTTCAGAGTGGGATCCTGAGGCAAAGAAAGAGCTGTCCCAGCCTAGTCAGGTGCAACAGGTAGTCGGGAGGTTTGTGGTACAAAGAGCGCCGGAAACGGAGTGCGCCACATCCTACGGATTACCAGCTGCACTACAGGTACCTGTTACCATAGGTCCTATAGTATCGATATATGACCCAGAGAGAGCAAGAGGGGAAGAACGGGTACGGAAGGACGGAGAAAGAGCAGAGACGGCAAGGAGGAACGATACGATCAATTCCCCAAGTCAGATGCCGATACCCAGAGAGTGGAGCACCCCGATGCACACAGCAGGGGATCCAGGAGGGGATCCTGGGGGCCCTAGATGGCCAGTGGATCTGAGGGGATCTGGACGAAAATCCTTTCAAGAGCTAAATGAGTACATGAAGAAGTGGGATGAGGCAGTGGAGGCTCACAAGAGCATCATAGCTGCAGAAGCTGAAAGGGAAAGTCAGGACAGCAGAGCTCGGACTCACTGCGGGGCTGGGGAGAGCAGCCCGGAGTGGGACTGGAGAGAGAGAGATAGTAGGGGAGTCACCCATTGGGCCCGGAGTGGAGATAGAACGGACCTGGAAAACGGGGGCCCCGGGAGTGGAGGGGTGGCGCGCCCAATACTCAGTGAAGGGGAGAGGAGAACGCAAGAGTATAGAAACAGCTTTAAGTGTACCCACTGTGTGCCCGGCACCAGAGAACTGAATGGGAGTTGTGAGAGGTCGCACCATAGTCCCTGTGATGACGGAAACGAGCGCAGCCCAGGGAATATGGGGAACCAGGAAGGATCGTATCGGATACTGAGCGATACTAGGCAAAGGGAGAGTAGCGACCAGAGGGAAAATAACAGAGAGGAGTACGGTGAAAGGAGAGAAGCAGGAGAGAGTGGGCAGAGCAAGAGTGGGGGTAACAGGCCCGTGTTCCATCACCTTCCAAGATCGGATGGCCGAGCATGGGACCTGGAGAGATGGGAGCAAGGGAGAGCACTCATTAACTCTCCCGAGCCCAAACGTAGAGCTCGGAGTTGGGATGGTAGGGAGACCAGTGAGCCCCCTTCGAAAGACATATTGCGAGCTGAGATAAAAGCTAAGAGACTCGATGTCGCCAGCTTAAGGTCAGACCTGGATGACATGATAGATGGTACCCTGCCTTTAGAAAGAATGGAAATGTATGAGCAGGATGAAATACTGTATATGGCAAAGGACATCACTCGAAAAGCGAGAGCAATCCATGAGAAGTTAGTCGAACTAGCAGGCAAATATATGGTGGACCTGTCAAGAACCAAAGCATTACAGGGTAACCACAGGCTACATTATACAGATCGAGACCTAGATGAGAGGAGAACGATCGGGCTGAAAACGCACATAAGGGAACTGATCACTGGAATAAAGACATGGAGGGCACTAGATAAGTGGGAAGAGAGGTGGTCCAAGAAAGGGACCATCAGGAGAAGCACGCTTGGTACGACACCAGGAAGGCTGCAGGGAATAGAAGCATACCCTTTGCGTGAAGTCGCAAATGGGAATTATGTACATGTCCCTTGGAGTAGGGGAGATTTAGCTGCTTTTACCACCTCCTTCCCCAAATTGCGGGAAAGCCCAGTGGAGTGGTACAAGCAAGTTGAGAGATTTGTAAAAATCTCAAAGGTCCTATGGATAGATCTGAACACGCTGTTTGACATTGTAGTACCAGGAGATCTGTGGACAGCATGCAAGGTTAGCGCTGAGTGGCCCACAACGGAGCCGGAGAGAGATGCTAAGACTAATGGGCCGTCCGAGATTGTGATGGCAAAATTCGAGAGAGTGATGACTTGGCTGAAAGAGAAAGTGCCAATGCAAGACATAGATTGGGTCAAAATAGACCGAACCAGACAGGAACCCAAAGAGACAGTCCACGAATATTATGAGAGATTGCTGAAGGCGTTTAAACAGTATAGCGGCTTGGATGTAATGGATCCAAAAGACATAGGGCAATTTGTGTCCAAGTTCGTCCTGGGACTGAGACCGGATATTAGTTTAATGATTCAGCAACACTTGATTTGTTGGCAAAATAGACCCCTAGACGAAATACTGAGATATGCCAGGTACTGCTGTGATGAGATAGACTCCAAGGCTAAGAAACTAAAAGAAAAATTGATGGTGGTACAGATGCAGGCAGCAGGGAAGGGGGGACAGCAGCAACAGCAGCAAGGAACAGGTACAGGAGGAAAGAAGCAGTACAGTCAGAACAGGGGCAATGAGGAGAGTTCCACCTTTAGACCCAGAATAGACATAGCTGCCTTGAAGAAAACGACTAGGTGCCACCAGTGTAACGAGGTGGGGCATTGGAAACGCGAGTGTCCCTACAATGTAGAGATAGGAGAACAAGAGGAAGAGGAGGAAGAGGTCCAGAGCGCGCCTACGAGAGGGGTGACGCCATACCAGGGAAAGGTGCTCAAAGGGGGGGGGGCTCCTCCCCGAGCCCAGTTCCCGCAACCTCCCCGAGTAGGGAATATGGGTAAGACCTATAGACAGATGCCCCTGTTTGTAGAAGGAGAAGAGTGCTATTATGTGGACCCATTAACCGGACAGAGAGTGGAAAGAGAAGACTGCACCCTCGGGGCAGCCTTGGAGGTGGACCAGAGGGGACCCTATGTCGAAGCAGAAGTAGCAGGGTGCCCCACGACATTTCTGGTGGACACAGGAGCCACTAGGTCCACGATCAGATCAGCTGCAGTTCCAGACCTGCCCATGTCTGGAGAGACCATACAAGTGGTGGGGGTCGCAAACAGGAGAATAACCAGCCAATTGACAGAACCGGTACAGGTGAAAATAGGGAAGTACAGCGATGAGCACCAGTTTGTGGTTTGCGATTCAAGTCCTGTGTGTCTGCTAGGCAGAGACCTGTTGTGTAAATTGAATTGTACAATATACTGTACACCTCAGGGAGTGGAGGTATTGACCAATGATGATGACGCAGACTTCAAAGTTGCAAACTCAAGAATATGCGTGGAGCTGTACCCTACTTTGACAGTAGATGAGCTCCCCTGGGACTTGAGAGAGACAGTGGCACCAGAAGTATGGGACTTCACTGGGGAAGAGATTGGATTGGTCAAAGGGGTGGACCCAGTGAAAATTGTAGTGAAACCGCATGCTGAGTTCCCAAGAACACCCCAATATAAATTGACTCCAGAAACGATTGCAGGCATAAAACCCGTGATCGAGTCCATGATTAAACAGGGAATACTGAAAGAAATCGTGGGTAGTCCATGCAACTCCCCGATTATGGGTCTGCAGAAACCAAATGGGAAATTCCGGATAGTACAGGACCTTCGAAAGATTAATAACATAGTCGTTTCGTGTTGTCCAGTGGTACCGAATCCATCAGTGATACTGTTTCAGATTCCATTCCAAGCTGAGTGGTTCACTGTGATTGATCTTTGTCAGGCTTTCTTTTCGATCCCTCTGGACGAAGAAAGCCATTTTCTTTTCGCATTTAAGCTGGAAGGTCGCGTCCTAACATGGTGTCGTATTCCTCAGGGGTATACAGAGAGCCCATCGATCTTTAACCAGCTTTTGAAGAAAAATCTTGAAAGTCTAGTGCTGCCCCAGAAGTCAGTTCTGGTCCAGTACATAGACGACCTCCTCGTGGCGTCAGAAACAGAAGAAGCTTGCAGGGAGGACTCCATTGCTTTGTTAAATCACCTAGCTGCCAATGGGCACAAGGTGTCCCCGGGAAAGTTGCAGTACTGCCTGACAGAAGTGCAGTACTTGGGACACAGAATAGAGAAAGGCAAACGAAAGGTGTCACCAGACAGGATAGAGGCGATCATGAAAATGAATGCGCCTAAGACACAGAGAGAGGTCAGGATGTTCCTAGGGATGGTGGGTTATTGCCGACAGTGGATCGCGAACTTTTCACTGAAAGCAAAGCCCTTGCAAAAACTGACGCATAAGGAGGTGAGCGATCCGGTACCATGGGACAAAGACTGTTTGATGGCATTCCTACAGCTGCGAGAGGACCTGTGTCGTGCTCCGGCATTGGGAATGCCTGATTACAATAAACCATTTTTGCTTTACTGTTGTGAGAGAGAAGGTTGCGCGTTGTCTGTGTTAGTCCAAATCCATGGGAATGCCCGTAGACCAGTTGCTTATTTCTCGGCTACTTTAGACCCAGTAGCCGCAGCGTTGCCCGGATGTCTCAAATCCGTTGCTGCAACGGGTGTCAGCATTGAGAGATGTGAAAATATCGTCATGGGGCACCCGTTAGAGGTGTGCGTGCCCCATTCTGTTGAACTGTTGATGACCAGGACCAAAACACAGCATCTGACCAACAGCAGGCTCACGCGCTATGAGCAAGTTATTCTTGCTGCAGAGAATGTGACCCTCAGGAGATGCTCTGTTTTGAACCCTGCCACCTTGATGCCACTCCCAAATGATATCGAGGATGATGATGAATGTACAGACCATGACTGCCTCGATGTGACTGAACTATGCACCAAACCCAGACCCGACATCGTAGATGAGCCACTGACCGACCCAGACGAAATTTTCTTTGTCGATGGCTCATGTGTAAGAGACGAAGTCGGGCAGTTGAGAGCAGCTTACGCTGTTTGTACAATTACTGGAGTGGTGGAAGCTGGGTGCCTGGAAGGAGTACACTCCGCTCAGGTAGCCGAGATTATTGCCTTGACACGTGCTTGCTTGGCAAGCAATCAAATTCGAGTCACCATATACACCGACAGCCAATATGGTTATGGGGTGGTTCATGATTACGGGCAGTTATGGTCTCAAAGAGGGTTCATGACCTCTTCAGGCTCTCCCATTCGCAATGGAGAGTTTGTGCGCCTGTTGTTAGAGGCGTTGCAATGTCCAGCAGGTATCGCAGTTGTAAAGTGCACCGCACATACCAGAAATGAGGACTTCGTCTCGAAAGGCAATAGATATGCCGACGAAGTCGCGCGGTATTGCGCAGAACAAGGGTACTCTTTCACAGAGGTGGAAGTGGGTGGAATAAATGTAAGGACTGAATTAGCCATGATATTGGAAACTGTTGATACTTGGGACGAACTGGCAAACATGCAAGAAAATGCTCCTGATTTTGAAAAAGAAACATGGGAAAAGGCAGGATGTGTAGTGGGTGAGTCCCATTTTTGGGTCTCAGCAGACGGCAGAGCAGTGTTGCCCAATGAGATGGTGAGCCCAATGGCCAGACACATACATGGTCCCGTACACCTAGGGAGAGACGCTATGCTGAGAGTGTTTAGACAGACCTGGTACAATCCTAAGTTTAGAATAGCAGCAGAAGCAGTGTGCCAGCGTTGTGTGACCTGTCAGCAGCTGAACGTAGGGAAAAGAACACCAGTTGCACTGAGTCACATAGGAAGGTCTGGAGGTCCATTCAATCGAATGCAGATAGATTTCATTGAAATGCCGAGGTGCAACCGCCTCCGCTATGTCCTGGTGGTTGTTTGTGTATTCTCCAGATGGGTTGAGGCATACCCTACACGTAGGTGCGACACCCTCACAGTGGCCAAGTTACTGCTTAGGGAACTCATTCCGCGCTTCGGGGTGCCGGCCTCTTTGGAATCAGATAGGGGAACGCATTTCAACAGCGAGCTTGTGAAGATGATTTGTGCGGCTCTGAACATAGATCAGAAATTGCATTGCAGTTACCGACCAGAAGCCTCAGGAATTGTGGAGCAGATCAATGGCACGATCAAAGCCAGAATTGCAAAAGTGTGTTCCTCAACGACCCTGAGTTGGCCTGACGCCCTGCCATTGGTCCTCATGAGCCTTCGTAGTACCCCAGACAGAAGAACGGGGTTGTCACCACATGAGGTGTTAATGGGGAGAACAATGAGGCTGCCATCTGTCCCAACTACTGCACTGTTAAATATCACAGATGATATGATCCTGGACTATTGTAAGGGGCTGTCTGACGCCATTCATTCTGTGTCCCTTCAGGTGCAGGCTGCCGAGGTTCCATCGTGCCAGGGCCCGTGCCATGACCTGTACCCTGGGGACTGGGTCCTGGTGAAAAAACATGTGAGAAGAAGCTGCTTGGATGTTCGTTGGCGTGGGCCCTTCCAGATCATCCTGATCGCGAATACGGCTGTAAAGGTGGGAGGCCTGCCCAATTGGATCCACGCGTCACATACGCGAAGGGTTCCAGCACCTCGGGAAGAAACAGCTCCTCTCTCGGATAGACGTCCAGCAGAGGACCGAGAAGCCATAGAGGGGGCTAGCCAAGCTGTAGAGGTGCCAGCGGAAACAGGGAACGAGTCTGACCAAGCTGAGGACGGTCAGTACAACAGCGAAACAGACGACGCTACAGAAGGAGAAAGTAGCTGGGAGTACGAGTCAGACACTGACAGGTCTGACAGAGAGCGAGAACAGACAAGAAGGAGAAGGAGTAGAAGGGCACGTGGAGAAGCTAATTGGCCGCAAAGAAGGAGCTCTAGCCTGAGGTCAACTCCAGAGATAACCCTCCCTCCGATATCAGAAGACTCAGACCCGGAAGAAAGTGCTCAGGGCGCGGAAGCACCGGACCGAAGAAGGTCAAGAAGAGTGCGTGTGCCTAGCAGAAGATACTCCACACCTGAGTGGACATATCTGGCGACAAATGTCTTTGAAACAGGAGACAGGGAGGATTCGAGCGGTGGTGGTGTCCAGTTCTGAGCCCATCGTCACCGTGGAAATACGACTGTTGGTACCCGGAGTCGAACAAGAAGGGTCACTAACATTCATGCTCCCCAGACCTCCCCGCCTCAGCAAGTTAAAACACATGTTTCTCTCAGAATTGCAATTCCCCGACTTTGGTACAACGATAACAGCCCATGAAGAGCACAATCTTCGTTTGGAAATACTGAACTTTGCTATCGAAGCTGCAGGCACAAACCTGATAGTAGATGCTTAAAGGACTTTTGTAAATAAAGCGAGCAGAAAAAGAAGATTACCTAGCGCCCAGGAAGCAGAGAATATTAGGGAACTTCCCTTGAGTTGATGGAGAAGGGCTAGGGTTGTCTGTATTGAACTGTTAAAGGACCTTTGCGAAGAAGGTTGTCAGCTTCCAGTTGTGTGGATTCTAAAGACAAAAAGAGTAAAAAGAGACTGTAAAGGAACGAGAAGAAAAGTTGTGCCAAGATAAGAGAGAGCCGTATTGTCTGACGAAATGGAAGCCGGCACCCAGAACCGCAGAGCTAAATGTATAATAGGTACACTAATAGTAGGAGTGATAATATTAATAGCTTTAGTGGTAACAATTTCTTATGTAAAGGGACATGAGGAAGAGGCGAAGGTAACTGATGTGAAATCTGTAGAAACGCTTACACCCACTGTTGCTGGTGAGAAAAGGGAAAACACTCAAGAGAAAGCGTTATTAGCTGCAGAAGCCCGCAGGTTACACGTAGATGAGTCCCAAGGAGACTTTAGGTCAAATGCTTATGCTAAACTCTTATATGAATACGTGGATGCCATGGAGGTTAAGGACTGTTACGTCTGCATGCAGTTGCCGGCGTCTGTAGATGAAGGCATTAGATATCATCACCTCCCGCTGACATATGGCATTACATGTAGCTTATTGCTTAGTATATTTTATGGGAGAGATAGTTTTGAATACTATTTTTCCAACTATGATTCAGTGTTGCCAGAAGTCCCAAATTATAAGCAGATGAACAAATGGGACTACTGGAAGAGTGAAGACAGATTGGCCAAGTTCTTCATTCCTTGGATTACCTTAGATACTTCACATGCCCGTAGAAATAACCTGACATGCAAAGTGTCAGAAGTCGAGAAGAAGTTCATAGGGCAGGTGGATGATCGTTACAGGAGACAAAAGATTTTGAAAAAATCAGGACAATGGAAAACAGATTGGACCGAGGAAGAGAAGGCACACAAGAGAAAGGGTAGTAGTGGTCCAATAGCTTTAGATAAGACGCAGAAAGGAAAGCTATGTCTTCACCGAGCCAAAACGTATTACGAAAATGTATACGTGGGAGAAGTCAGTTGTGAACATGCTTTCAATATAGAGTACTATACTAAAGATTTCCTGAAGGGAATGCAAGTGATTCCAAATGTGTATTTTGTATGTGGAAGAAATGCCTACGTGAGACTACCTGACAACTGGTATGGATCATGTTACCTAGCAATTGTCTTCCCCAAAATATATCATGCACAAGACTTAGAGATCATCGAGGGCAAGACATCATCGAGGGGAAGGAGAGATATAGGAGATGCAGAAATGGTTGGAGATGTCTTTGGAGCTATGTTCCCTCTTTTGGGACTAATCCTTAATGATGTTAAAATTAGACGACTGGCAACAGTCGTCGACAGGTTGTCTGCCAGCACTGCTCAGTCCTTAATGCTGGTAGAAGGAGAGATGCAATCGATAAGGGCTATGGTTCTTCAGAACCGTCTTGCGTTAGACGTCCTACTAGCAAAAGAGGGCGGAGTCTGTAAGGCTTTGAAGGTCCAGGAATGTTGTACTTACATTCCAGACAATTCAAAGCCCCTTGAGAAAGTTATTAGGAACATAACTGATATTCACAAGGAGATCGAAGACTTGAGTAGAGAAAATGTCTGGGAAAAGGTGGGCCACGGAATGAGTGAAGTTGGAGGGTGGATCTCCACCTTAGGCAAAAGCTTTGTGTGGTATATACTAAAACCTATCATCATAATATTGATCTGTGGGATCATATTGTGGGGATTGGTGAGGGTATTCAAATGGTACAGAGCAAGAAGGTCAGAAAGGGCCCAAAGAGAGCAGCTGCAGAGATTGGCTGCCATACAAGATAATCAGTACAGGAGTCTGAGGGCTCTGGAAACGCAGAGACAAGTTATGCTAGCAATAACTGCAGTTTAAATGTTAGTGATGACCCCGAGAGGTCATCAAAGGGGGGAACTGAGAGAGCGCAAACTGACCTAAATGTATGAGTGCATCACACTTACCTGTAGTAAGCACAAATCATGAGGAGAAATGCCATGAGTGCTAGTAGTATCTGCAATTATATTCTGAATGTATAGCTAATGTAGAGATTTAAGTAGAAATGGAACTAATACAGAAATGTGTGACACTATATGATTTTATTAGATGTGATTATTCCTGAATCCATGTCGTGTAGCTGCTAAAATGTAAGATGGCATGTGGTTAAACGCAGAATGTGGTAGGCCTCAGGGCCAGAGCTAGAAGGGAAGGGGAAGGTGTTTCTTTTCACGACATAGATTGAACTAATGTTTTGGTCATTGCATTAATGGGCCATGATTTATAGATGTGTTTACTGAATAATAGAATAAGAGTATTAACATGCTTTAATTAATGAAGAAGTTGAATGCTATAATCATTATGAGAAATGCTGTAGGCCTGAAATGTTTTAACATTGATTTACACGTATTGGTCTGGGCCGAGAAATGTTGCGAACCTTTTTGGAAGTCTATGAGAGTTGGGTTCTTGGCTGCAGATGTCTGTCTGCAAGAGAAAAGGGAGGATCCGATTATAAATAATATGAATAGAGGTCTGTTCAGTAGACGGCCCAGACATGGAGGAGGGTTCCGGAATGTTTTAAGGGGTATCAGCGGGCCGGAGAAGAGTCTGAGAAGCAAGGTCAACTCCAACGTATGAGGCCCAATACAAAGCAGCATGGAAAAAGCCAGAAGCTACACCACGTGAGGGGCGTCTCACGAGGGGCGTCTCAAATGTTGTTGACTGTTTTGTATTAGGGACAGCACTCCTGGGTGGAGTTAGAGCAGATGCCTGAGGACCCTTTAGAGAGCGGATGGGTAGGCAGAGAGGGGTCATGACTGGAGAACTATAGGTTTTCACCAAGAGACTAAGAGTGAGTGACTTCCCTTGGGGGTCATTCACTGCTGACACCTTTTGTTAGGTTGAGACTTGGTTAAGTAGGGATACCATCTAGAGCAGGGTAGGGACAGCCTAACCTGTGTGTTTTCCTCCAACTTAAATGAAGGAGAGATCTCAATATGCGTCAATGCTGATAGCTTTATTATTCTTAGAACTTGTGCTGGTAATTTCCGTTGCTCGTCTGAGGGCTTTCAGAGAGCACATGTATATAGTTGGACCTGTGTATCTCGTGAATCTCATTCTGAGATGCCTGTATTTGCAGCTTATCCTAACCTTACAATAAACTTTTGAAAGGTAGAAGTTGTTTGTGATCTTTTGGAGCGGAGTCCTTTATTGGGTGAACTAACTTGGTAAGAGAGGCACTTTCTTCCTTCAATGACAGGCAACAAAGGTTCAGTCGACCAGATCGGGGTTTAGATCTATAGTGATAAGGTATCGATCAAAATCTCGCCCTTCCAGTATTATAAGATATAGCGTAATTAAAACTCCAGCATATTTGTTCCTATGCATAACGGATTTGTTCGTTGTTGTTTTCTTAAATGCTAATAAAGAAATTAAAGCAAAAAAAATCTCTCTCTTGGAAAGCCTGAACATTGTCCAGTTTTCCAAACAGTATGGCCATTGTTTTTTGTAACACAGTAGCCGCTGATGCCAAACCAAAGGGCATCCGTAAATAGCTAAAGGTACCAAGAAGTGTGACACAGGTAGTGAGATCTATGTATTCTTTACTTAAAACATTCGAGTGTTAAGCAAAATGTAAATCAGTTGTTGAAAAATACCTAGCTTCACAAGTGTTAGCAGTCATTTCTAATTTAAATGATAATATATACAACATGGTAATGTATAGCTGCCAAAATATTCTAGTTCAAGGAGTGTAGGTTTACACATGAACATAAATCACCGGAACTTTTTCTTGTTAAAACGACCAATGAAACCCATTCAGATGGATTTGTTGGTTGTATGATGCCTTTATTGCAAAGTTTGTCAAGCAGAATTTTCAGGTCTTTCCTGACACTGAGAGGTACAGGTCTAACATTATAGGTGGTTTGAGTAGCATTCTGCTTTAACGTAACAACAGTGCTCGAACTCTTTAACCATTCCAATGTTTTTCTTAAACACATTAGGAAATTCTGAGATTATTGACTGAACAATGTCTTCATTGGTATGTTAAGGCAAATTAGACCTTTAAACAAAAACAATAAGATTCTCATGACCTGGTCCTAATAAAATACCTAACATTACTAAGTCTTTCCACCCTACTTCATCCCATCACTGAACAGTAATTTTGTCCAAACTTGTCTCCCAAGACATTCCAACAGAACATCAAAATATTGAAGCATGTTAATGTACATCCAAGGCTTTGGGCTGTATATCAGTTTGTTCTAAGGGGAAATTAGTAGTCCAATATTTATAAAAGCTGTATCTGTTAAAATGAGAAAGGATGCTCCTGGTTCGGCCATTATCATTAAACTTCTGTCATTAATTTTGGCTTGACTTAAAGATCCTTTAACCTTAGTGTCAGAAGTAACACAGCTCTTATTATCAACTGGCAATAGCACATTACTGTATTTACTAGCACACTCTTGCTGTCAGCTCGGATCGCTCTTAAATTCTTTCAAATGTATGTTACTTTGTGGTACTATTTTCTTTTAGTTTGCCTCGAGAGTTCACTTCCGGCTGGGCAGCAGAGAGCATGCATAGGAGGCTGTTGGGAGATTCCCGATGCTTTGTTTGTGTTTTTTAATTGTTTCCGGCATGTCTCTGGTGCTTTCCATCTGAGTCGGAGAATACTTTATTTTAGCTTTTAGTGTGAATCACTGGTTAGTTGTTTCAGCTTTATGCCACAACAATTACTATACTTCTCATTTTAAAAAATACGACATATATCAAAATACATTGCATTTACCTTACAAAGGAAAGCTACTAACCAATATAGCTTGTTGCTTCTCGAACAAATGGAAAACTTTTCACAATATGCCTTTGTCCAGTGCAGTGCAGCTTGCAGTCGAGATGCGATTACCAGCTAATAACTTACTGTTATTTATTTGCATGCTTGATGCAGATTCTTTTTATTAAACTCAAAGCTTAGTGCTGATGCAAATAGGAAAATCATTATTAACCTTTAAATACTAGTGCTCCCTGAAATCGGGCAAAGATCTTGAACATAGCCAAACTCCTCTTTCGAGGGTGGTGTGTCCCAGAGGTCAGAGCTGCTGACTCGGGAGATGGGATCCCGGGTTGAGTCTTGGCTTTGGGTCAACATCCTGTGATTCTGGGCAAAACACTTAGGGGCCCATTAGGATGGCGGGCGGATCGCCCCCGCCATCCTTGCCGGAATGACCCCCCGCCATATTAGTATGGCTGGGGGGTCCGCGGCGGACGGAAAGACCGTCCGGAAAAGTGTTTATATGGTGGCAGTGTCTATCAGACACCGCCAGCTATATTACCATGGGCATTTTCCAATGCCTGCCACCACGGGAAGGCATGCGAAGTCTACTTTGGGGGCCCGTTGCGGGCCCCCAAGTACTACGGGGGCAGGGGGTGCATACCCCCCTGCATTTCAAAGGACAACGTGGCAGGCACCGCGCGGTGCCTGTCACGTTGTGCTTTGAAATGCACAACATGTAGTTTTGACATTGCGGCGAGCGGTGCATTCAGCACCACCCGCCGCAATGTTAAAAATACAGGATGCGCCCGCCACTGTGGCGGGCGCATCCTAATTCCCCCCACGGGACCCCCACCCTTATGGCGGGTGGTCCCGTTATCCGATAGGATGGCCGGCAGACAAAGTCCGCCCGTCATCCTAATGGCCCCATAAATCTCCCTGTGTCCAAGGACAGAGGCTGGATACAATCAACATATTTATTTGTTTGTTTATTTTATACCATAGAGAGCTAAAATTAGTGTTTAAAAAGAAAGAAGCCAGGGCTGTTAATCAATTATTAGAATGTTCATTAAATTAGTGCAAAGGTTGTTAAACGGCATGGTAAGTAAACAAAGGGTCTATCCTATCTTGTAACAAAACTAACATCTTTTCTCCACCCCCACCTATTTCAGCTTTCAATATAACAATGGTATATCATTTAATCTCTAGTGACTGGCCAAAAAATGTGCAGGTACTCTGTGCAGTCTAGAAACAGATCAGGTGTAGAGCAATTAAAATACTATTGTCAAGAATGTCGCCAAGGACTGTGCAAAGACTGATGGGAGTAATAGAGATACAGATGTACAGTATGCTGCTGGAACGAAAAGAGCCGACCGAGTTGCGGCGAATTAATGAACCATTCATGAGTTCACAATGGCTCCTCCCACCAGTCCATATAGGGAAGATTATCAAGTGAGCCATCTGCAGCGTGCAAAGTAGCACCATAGCAGAGAGCTTGTGCAATTGTTTAGGTACCCACTATAAATAGGTCAGGGCCTTCTAGGTCAGACCTTTTTCAGCTCTTGTAATCTTCCTGGCAACATAGATGTATGATGCTGCTGGCAGAAAGACCTCTTGCAGATCTGTTCTGTAACAGAATATTAGCGCCTCACTGCAGACTCTTGTGTTGCATTTTAAAAACAGGGGGTGTTCAGAGTTCTTTCACATAGCAGCATTAAGGGTGCGCCTGTTTCTGAGCCACCCATTGAGTAACTGCAAAGGTTTTACATATTGGGTGTGGATTTGGGCCATATTTTAGATCCAAAAAAGAAAGAAACACTTTGGCTGCAAATGTCTTTTTTTCTGAGATGTATCAATTCCAAAGTAGTACAGTCTCGGGACGGAGAGAAAAAAAGCTTAAAAATACTCAAAATAAATAAATAATGAAATAAAAGAAGACAGAGTGGTTGCAAAGTGACCAGATTGATTTTATTCACAACCACATATATTAGCGCCACTTTACAGAGTTTGCCAGTGAAGCACAAATTTTGTTTTCTCATCTTTCTTTGAACAACATTGTTTTCCCTGGGGAAGTGTACCTTTCCTGGAGGTACTGCAATACCTAGTTGATGCATAGACTGGAAAACATTTAATGTGAGCCTTATCAGCTGTTTTTCTTACTTTAGTTCATAAAATGAGTACCGCGGCACTGTCTTCAGGGATAGGTTCTTTTTAAACCATACTGCTTACTTTTTGTAAGAATATAAGCAATGGACATTGAAACGGGTCCCTTCTGGGCCCTGTAGTCATGTCCTTAACTTTTCAGGCAGAAACACTCCTTGATTTCGGAATAATAAGTGTAAAAGCGTTAAAATAACCATGCTGTTTCTGCTTACTTTTACATGCTTTACTGAATCTTACATTCTCAGAGTGTTTGCTTTTTCCAGGATGTTGTTATTTTTTTTTCCATCCAGCATATTACTCTTTCCTCCCCTCCCGCATAACCTATTTCCCATTTTCTGGTTGTCAGCGCCGCAAGGTTATACAAATGGCAATAGCGCTATGCAAATATCATCACTCAAGTGAATACTAAAAATAAAGTAAAAAACATTGTAATTTTCAACGCCAAGGGCTCTAATTTACACAAATGCGCGACTGATTGCATTGCAAATGCTTGTTATAGTTATTGCCTGTCTCCACTGATTTTTAACAAGGGCGTAGTAATACTAGTGTTTGGCCATTTGTATAATGCTTGACCAATTCCAAGGGTTGGTTGGGGTACATTTAAGCCTGTTTTGTCAGTAACAGAGCTGTCTGTTGCATGTCCCTCCCTAAACCCCTTCTTAAATTTCCATATACTACATCAATTTTGTAGTAATTGTGCCTCACTTTCCCACCTCTGTGCCTTGTCCCTTACACATTTTCTACCAAAGCCCTCATACATGTGCACAGATCTGTTACACTGGCATGGATATCTCTGTACAGAAAGTAATCAGAGGCAGAGATGGAGATCTCCAGCTGGAAGTATATGAACTGATGTTTGGAGTACGTAAAGTAGCATTACTTCACATAACGCAAGGTAGCTTTTTTGAATAGGGCCCTTATTCTCTAACAAAACTCTCGAGTTTTGCAATGATTAGCTTGTGCTCCATATCACTTCTTTCTTTGATCTGTATGAAGCATTAACTTTAAAATGAAACACTATTTTTGAGTATTCAGTTACATAGATTAATCGGTGAGTGATTGTGAAGTGTTCTTTGGGAAGTGCACCATTTTTTGAATGAACTCCTTGAATTCAGTCTCCGTTTTTTGACATGGCAACATATTGAAGGCAATCATCCTAATAGAAGTTCCAAACTGACAAAAAGGACACCTGTTCTGCCAATCCATAGATTTAGTCTGGTGTTTATCCTTGTATTACGTTTTGTGCTTTTATAATTGAATACCTTATTTTCATTTTTCATAAAAACTATCAATTACTAAATGCATTAATAGACTCATAAACAACAATGTTAGCTATCTTTTTTGCTTAATGCTGGTTTAGTTTAAATTGACTGATTTTTCTGAAAAAATGCTTTTTCTAGGTGGTTGTGGAGTAGGCAATATAATCTGTGCAAGAACTGCAGAAGCATGGCCGGAAGACATGAAACCCCCCTATGTTAAGTCTACCGCACCCACTGTCATTGAGGTGAAGTGGTCACCACCTGGAAAACCTAATGGAATAATTATGAACTACTTCATTTACAGGTAGAGGCATGCTGCATATTTTTGTACTGTGTTCACATTTGTAAAATGCCTAATTTTTGATGCATGCCACTGGCATTGTATGATATGTATTAGAACTATGCCGGTACGATATTTTATCCTTTTGTCTGCAATGGTATTTTTAGGGAAACATACAGTTTATTTTTATGTATCAAACCTCTATGTACTGTTGTTCAGCGAGTCCTAGGAATGGGACCTGGACTAGAAACATTCAAGAAATTGGACTGATAGGAGACTTAGTTCATCTTTAATACCCCAAATCTTTGCTGTGTTTCTGGTATCAATAAGCAACTGCACATACTATAAAAAAGTAATCTAACTCCTCCAGACAGCATACCCTACAGAGAGTCTGGAGATGGTTCAACTGGTCTACCATAACATTATTTATATAGGCCTTCCAATAAAAATCTTCTAGGCAGACATGTGTAGCCATGAATTTTGAATCAGTCTGCCGTGAAGTACCCAGATTGAGTAACAGTTTCCCATCAAACAATCTTTCTTCATTGTCAACTTTCTTCATTTGAGTACCTGAAAGAACAAGTCCCAGATTACACACCTGCCATGACTTCAACTGCTTGCGTCCTCAAGACGTTTTACCAATTGAATAAAGAAACGAGCTGGAGTTGAGGGATTTTTCTTATCTCCATCCTACTCATAAATTCATCAGGAATAACAGCCCTTTAATGGCAAGAGAGGTCCATATTAAACAGTGAGTTGGTTTGTATCCTATGCACAAGCACATCCACACACACAAGTAAGCCCTTTTATATAGGGCTGTCTGCACTACTCAGTTTAAAACTACTCTCTTTACTGACCTCAGAAGGATGTTTGTATTCTACATATTTAAACATGCTAACCACATGGCCTGTCAACATCCAAGAATAATCTGCTGCCACCATGAAGTCAATCCACTTAGGGGCCCCTCCGGGCCCCCGCTCGGTGTCAACAAGATTTGCAAGACCAAACACCAAGCCTTTTCCAGAGGACTGCAACCCATCACCACCATGCTCACACCCGTTCAGAAGGTCTTCACCTCTTCTGTCACCATATCAGATGCTTGGAAACATGTGAATGCCTCCCATTACTGAAGAACCCCCTGAAGACCCTTCAATGCTCACCAACTACAGACTGATCTCCCTGCTACCATCCATCCAAGGTCTTAATCCCACCACCTTTCCCAGGTCTTAGAGAAAATCCTTAACGTTAAGGATTTACCATCTCAGCATTAAAATCTCAGCATTTACCAACTCCTTGAACATGGCTTAGTCTGGTTGCAGACTAACCCTGGGCAAAGCACTACGCTACGCTCGCGTAGTTCCGTAGTTTGCACAACTTCGCACTACGTGAACTGCACGTAGCACAGTGCGAACATGTGTAGCGTAGTGCAGCAGTCATTTTTTGCTTGCTCGTGATCCTCAACGTCAAGTTGGCGACCGCGAGCAAGCAAAATGACATCCTCATGAGACTTATTCCTTGTTCGCGATCAGCAACTTGATGTTGCTGATCGCGAACATGGAAAGTAAACCTCCCGGTGAGATTCTCAATGCGGGGAGGTCAGGTTTCTCATTGCGAGTGGCCGCGCATGCTCGCGACCGCTCGCAATAAGAAACTACCAGTCCGTGTTGGGAAAGCTGCAGCTCGAGTAAAAATCTACTCGAGCGGCAGAAAAGTACATCTCGCACTGTGCAAGATGCCGTTTTCAATGATTGCACAGTGCCGGATGCTTGTCCGCACTGTGCAATCATTGAAAATGACATCTTGCACAGTGCGAACATGCTACTACGCAGTTCGCGTAGTGCTACGCGTAGCTGGCGTAGTGCACAGTGCACTTCGCGTAGCTTCGCGCAGCACTATTTCGCGAACTACGCCCACCCCTCTTTCAGACCCATCCACAGCAAGCAAATGAATTACATCCTCATGACTCTGGACAAAGGCGACAAGGCAATCCTCATCCTCCTGGACCTATCTGCAGCATTTGACAGAATACCCCCAGCCTCACTGAACACCTACACAACATTGGAATTCAAAGACAAGCAATTCAATGGATCTGCTCCTTCCTGACTGGAAGGTCCCGGTCAGTCAGCCTGGCATTGTACACCTTTTTAACCTAATCTGTGGGGTTCCGCTAGGATCCTCCTTGAGTCTGACCCTCTTCAACACATACTTGATTCATCTGGCCATCATCATCCACTCTCACAACATCAATTTTCTCTAATTCACCAATGACATACAACTCATTCTATCCTTCATGAACAAGATGCCCAGTACACAGATCAAGTTCAATGCTTACATGACTGAAATAACCCACCAGGCGACAACCAACTGTCTAAAGTTAAACACTGAAAAGACTGAAATTGTGATCTTCAAAAAGACCACATCAGTACGGGACTTCTTCTGATGGCCAAAAGAGCTAGGACTGACACCCACCCCCACCACCCATGCCAAGAACTTCAGTATCGTCTTCAAGGGTAAACACAACATGACTACCCAAGTCAATGTCATCACTGCCTCCTACTTGCATTCTTTGAAGATGCTGAGGAAGATTTTCAAATGGTTTACAATCAATACCAGGAAAACACAGACACGGAGGTCACAAGCAAGCTGGACTAGGAGAACACCCTCACTGCTGGGTGTTAGACCTGGCATCCTTGGTGTGATTTCCCCTGTCTTTTTGCCTCTACCTCCTGTATTTGTGATGTTATGCTGGACATCGTTTTTGCTGGTTTATGGACTCTGGGGACTTTACCACTGCTGATCCATGCTAAAGTACAACTTTTCCCTGTGTAGATTATGATTCTGATTTGTTATTGATAATTGGCAAATTTGATTTACTTGTAAGTCCATAGAAAAGTGCAATATGTGTGCCCAGGGTTATGTTGACCTGGCAAGAGGCCAAGACATTCCCTTTTGCTAAATTTAAGACACCCTAAGTTATCCCCATAGGCAGGGTGCAGTGTATATGCCAGGTAGGACATATACTAGTGTGTTTAACATGTCCTGATAGTGAAGTACTGCTAATTTTGTTTTTGACTATTGCAAGGACTAGTGGTCCCACAGGCTATCATTGAAGCTGCCTTGTAACATTTTACAAGTGTAACTTTTAATTGGGAACAGTTAGAGACTGTGTTACTGTGTGTGTTATGCACAAATGCTTTACATATTGCCTCTGAAATAGGCATGACTGCTCGTGGCAAGCTACCAAGGGATGAGCAGAGGCAATCTTGGGTGTGTAACAGCCTTACCCTGACTAGAAGGAAGAGTCCGTTCTTGGACAGGGCGCATACCACTGCCAACGAAACCCCTATTTCTAACACAGGGTTCAATAAAAAACTCTCCGGTAGGCTGCAGACCATTCAGAACTCACTAGCTAGAATCACTGTCAAACTCCAATGCTTCACCCACATCACACCACACCTGAAGGAGTTCCACTAGCTCCTCAATTACACACAAGAACAATTTAACACATCACCCACACTTTCAAGGCCTACAAAACACGGGCTCATTATACCTCTATAATCGAATCTTCTTTCACAAACATTCCAGACAAGTTTGCTCGTCCAGGCTCCTATCTTGCAGTTGAGCCTTTTTCTACATTGCTCCTAAAGCATGAACTGACCTTCTGCTACACTTAAAAAGCTTCCTCCTCACTTTTTGAATTCTGCAAGAAGCTGATGGCCTTACTTTTCTTGTAGTCCCATTAGGCTGGATATGTGGCTAGACTCACCCCTGCTCAGTACGAGGATACCCTCTTTGGTAACAATGCACTCTACAAATCTGCCTAACAAAACACAGCAAACATAACTATAAATGTTGGATCTTTGCTTCTCTTACTATAACAAAAGGTTTTTAATTAAGTTTCACATTATTTTACATTGCACTGACCATGTGCATTGTGGTAATCCGTCATTTTAATAAATTCCTAAAATGAAGAGAGTCAGCCTGACAACAGGCTGACAAAACTTGATTTTAGGGAAAAGTTTAAATGACGAAATACATTTACCATGAAAATATAATATTTTCGTGGAAAAGGGAAATGTAGAGAAAGAAGAGGAAGTCTTGGCAATGAGGGATGAAGGGGAAAGGGTTGGGTATACAGGACAGGGGCAGCGTAGAGGGAGCATAAGTAGTTGGTCACAAAAAGTGGAATAAAGCTGCAGTGAGAGTAGAAGGATTGTAAAAATATACAGGAGTAAAGCGCAATGGGGATAAGTGTATATATTTTTTTTTTAGAGTTCCGTGGGAAAGTAAAGCATGACTGAGTGTACGAAGTTTGCAAAACAATGAAAGTAATGGGTTTGGTAAAAAAAGGGAAAGTGGGAGTAGCAATAAGTGGTTAGTATAAAAATAAAAAAGGGAGTAAAATTTGAGGGGGAGTAAAGGAGTTTGAAAAAGAAAGTAAAGTGAGAGCAAGGGTTTGTAAAATCCATGAGTCAGTAAAAGGCTTAATAAAATCAAATCAGAATGAGGAGTTTGAAAAAAAGGGAGTATAGGAGAAAGGAGAATAAGGGGTTTGTTTTGAAAAAAAAATAGGTATATTGCGGGAAGTAAGAGGTGGATGCATTTTGTGGTAGATAACAACAGTTGCTCTCGTTGTTCTGTACTCCTGTGCTAAATACGTGCTGTAATGGCGGGAGATTTACGTAATAAATGTAATACAAATTTCCCCCAGGGTAATGAAAATGTTGCTTGCGCCTAGTGTGCAATGGTTTTAACGAACTATGCAAATAAAAAATAAACTTAAACTAGTGTGCACAGACACAATCAGGTACATACTTTCCTCTCAATTAAAAATATCATTGTCCTACCAAAAGCATATCTATGGCTAGAATCTAACATAAGTTGTGACTCAAAAATTGAAATCACCAAACGTTATGACATTAATGATATTTAATTACTTCCTATCACTGCCGGTCCGCATGCACATTCTCCCGCGATTAACATCTTGGGCCCGATGTAGGTAATCTCGATTTACCTACTCTTAAATACCGAATCATACCGATTCGGTATTTAAGAGTAGGTAAATTGGAAGCAGGCAGATGTAGGTAATTTTTCTTTTTATTTACCGATTCGGTAAATACCGAATCAGTATTTGCCATTGATTCCTATGGGCCTTGAAGCCCATAGGAATCAATGGCAAATACCGATTTGGTAATTACCGAATCGGTAAATACCGAATCCTGCCAGGGGGAACGGGGTGTCTCTTTGACACCCTGTAGCACCCCAATGTCAGGCTTGTGTGCAATGTGACACACCTACATGCCCTAAGGGCATGTCTGTGTGTCACATGGCACAGGTGTACATGCACAGATGTGCATGTACACCTGAATTCGTTATTTACCATGCAATAGTATTACATGGTAAATAACGAATTCTTAGGGGCCTGTGGCACTGTTTAAAGCGCCACCTACATCTGCATTTACAGATTCGGTATTTTTACCGAGTCTGTATTTACCAATTCGGTAATTTTACCGATTCGGTAAATACAGATTCGGTAAAAATACAGAATCTGTAAATACATGCCCCCTACGTTGGAAAAGGCATTTACCGGTCGGTAACGGCCGAATTCGGCCGTTACCAACCGGTAAATGCCTACCTACATCGGGCCCCTAATCCCTTACTACGGGTACTCTAAAATATCCTATTCTTCTGAAGCACTCTTCTTTTATGGGCGTCAAACTAATTGTATGCGAGAACCATACCGCATTCTAACACTTGCTAAAAGGACATAAACCCTCTCTGTAGAAGGATGCACAGAGCCCTTCTGGCTATTGAGTTTGTAAATATAGACGATTATTATTGTTATTTCTGCAAGGCAGAGATGTAAGGAAAAAGCAGCAAATCTAATGCATAAAGCCTGCCTCGGTGAAAAATACTGTAAATTGAATTTGACAGCATTTCAGAGCATTTGATTATTCCAGTCACAACCATACAATGATATAAAGAGTAATATGGAACAGAATGCGTTACTGCCTAGCCGACTCAAAAGCAATAAACCTTCCTCCAATGTGACACAATCACTTCACAATCATAATTGTGGCCTGTTTGATACCTCGGAGTACAGCAGAAGGGCACTGACTGACACAGATACATTTTGTTTTTTATTTAAAGTGAAATGAAAATGGTGCACTGGGGCTCCAGATACAATCGTTACATTCACCTACATAGGCATGAATCACTTGGCAGTTATTCCAGCTGAAGTTTAAATGTGCTTAGACAACAACAATATTAAATCTCTCCCAGATAGCTGCAAAAAACATATCAGAAATGTGTTTGGGCAGAAATGGGATGTAAGCGGCTTGTTCTTTTTTTCCACTCTGTTCCCACATATTGGCAATAAGCAGAGAGTCGACAATTTTTCTGGGGAGGGTTTTTTTTTCTCTATCACCTGCCTGTCGCCTTTGTGCAGCAGTCGTACCCTGACAAATCTATTTGAGTGTAACCCGCATACATGCGCACCTTTAATTTAGTGTCAGGAGATCAGTCCCTTAATTATCTTTCCAGTCCACTCCTCACCTGAGAATATGATGGCGCAGGGCCTCATTCACAGAAAAGCCGGAATGGCAAATATGTGCATATATGCAAAAGGGGCTCATGCTTGTGAAACAGAAGGACAACCACAAAGGTCATAGGGGCAAAATACACAGTGTGCCACAGGTGCACAGGTTACGCACACACTCACAATTACGTGCACATAATTCACATGTTGCACTATTTACATATTACCTACTGTGAATTTGCCTTTGCACATTGCTGGGTCTAACTGGAAGGGCATTGTGCGCACAAAAACAATGGATTTAGGCTCAGATCTCTGTACTGGGGTGAATGTTTGACATTGTTCAGCATTTCGTCCATCAATTTTTCTTTTTGTATTTGTCACCCGAGTGGGACGGGAATGCCCAGACGTGGGTCCCATACTCTCCATGCCACTGGAATCAAGCTAACCTGGCTGATAAAGAGTGATACCTCAAAACCAGTCCCAGGATGCTTGTTTCCGGTACAGGGAAGGCGTGGCCTGGCAGTTCAGGCTGGACTGTTCCCATGGGGAGTAGGGTCAAGACTGATTTGCATATGGCTGGGTCTAACCTGGAATGGCATGGTGTGCAAAACATTTGCAAAAAAACCAATGGATTTAGGCCTAGATTTCTGTACTGGGGTGAATGTTTGACATTGTTCAGAATTCTGTACATCAATTGTTCTTTTTGCATTTGCACAATATGCAGCACATTGTAGGGCATAGCAAATGTGTGTGGTGCATGCACATTTTGTGTATTGCACCTGTCATCTAGCCATGAATAGCAAGACATATAGTCTAGCTGAACCCAAAAGCAGTTTGTTTTTGGTCTGCTCCAATCTGTACAGAAAGGAATCAGAGTCCAATATATTGCTCTTGACATCTTTCGTATGACCACCCAAGAGGTAAAACAGGTTCTGAAGCTAGAGGCCAAAGAGAAGGCGTAAGCAGAGTGCTATAAAACTGATAGCGGCCCACTACCAAGTACACCCTCACTTCAACCAGAAAAGCAGCCTCTGTCATGTTGCACCCAGTTGCTTTGGAAAGGCCTATCTGAGCAGACCTCATATCTGAACAAAGAGGTCAATCAGGAATGCCTCATGGTGGTTGGACAGCAAGAATATGAGGAACAAACGTAACAAGGGGCACAAGTAAGTGGTTTTGGTGTTATTATGTGTGAAGCTGCATGAGTCAGGAGGTCAGGCTAGGATGCATGCTAAAAAGTAAGAAGGGTTGCAGGGGAAACTTCTAGGTGGAATTTAAGGCTTCTGATTTATATAAATACTAGTGTTCATGTTAACTGTAAAAAGGACCACTTTTATGTAGGGCTCCTTCATCTTAGAAGACTTTCAATAGCAATAAGTGTTTTTTGCTAGGTACCTAAATGAGACAAGAAGTCACATTACTTCAAACTATTGCCTCTTGATCTGCAAGAAAGCAATACACAACCTCCCTTAAGAGCGATCTGCACAGCCTCCGGCACCTCCTCTCTATGCAGTTCCCCAAGAGGCAGGCATCTGCTCACCCCTCAACACTCAAGTGCCCAAATGAATTGGTAGATGTGTTCAGAAAATGTACTCTCTAAAGTTCTTTGAACAAGTCATAGGAAACAAATAAGTTGAAATAGTTCTTCTTTGTCTTTTTCTCCTCCAATAGGTAGTAAATAGGAATTATTCTAAAAAACAACAACGCTTTCCTTCTTGGTTCCAGGCTTCTTCTCTTGGTCAAAGTGAGAATTGTGGGTTCTTACAGCGCAGGTCTAGAATATCACTGTTGTGTGTGTCATTGCCCATCTCCAACATAGTCAGTGTCCCCACTGCCACTTTTCATAGAGTCCATCATAGGCCAGCTTCTTCCATCCTTTTCTGACTATTGTTTATCGTCACTTTGAAGCACGGTCAGTAAGAGGAATGTGCATGTGTTCATTGTCTGACTTTCTAGCCCATGAGAGCTACTTACTGCATTAGTTTACTATGGCTCCGAAGGCCATGTTATTTTTCACACAACTTAGGACAAATCCAGATAATCAGAATGTTTTTTATAAATGTTGGTATTTCAAGCAAACTACATTAATGTTGTGTATCCGGTAACCTAAGCCGCACCATGGTCCATTTTATGCACTAAATGATAAAATGATATCTCAGAGGAATTGACAGATACCCCTGACGCTCACCATTGTGTGTGGGACATATGACGTTATCTGCACTTCTTTATTCCACCAAAACCACTATTAATAAAGTTCAAGAGTTGAAGAGAATTCAGTGAAGGAACTGTGTAAACCTCTAAAGGAAATGATTGAAGACTGGCCCATATGTACCTACTTGAATTCTTCTGTAGCTTAAGGGCTTGTTTCAAAACTGTGACTACTAAACCTTCTGAACAAAGTTTTCATGCCTGTATCTGTTGAGAGAAGTGTGACTCCTGTGACAGAATTTTGTTCTTTGAAGCTATGGATTCCAGAGGTGCCTACGGCGAATCGGCAGTCATTTAGACTTATGAGATCAAAGTCACCGAAGACCGGTTGTGAATATGTTAAGAGAGTTGGGAAAGTAAAAACTGTATGCGCTCTAACTTTACAATGCGAACTGGACTGCTGTACTTCAGACTGAGACATAACTCAGTAGTCATCCTGGTGAGCCTGATTCGGAGTACACTGGCTTAAGTTAACCTTTACACTGGTAGCATCAAATAACAGATGTCTTCAGTTGGACCAGGGGTTCTAAAACTTGTCTCAGACCTCATGGAACACGAACAAAGATGTGGTCTCCAGATTGGCGTTTATAGGACCTTTTTCACTGGGGGCTTTTTGGGCTGAAAAGAGCCCTCTAACTGGCAGTACCTAGCTTCCTGCTGGTAAAGATTTTGAGCTTCCTAATTGTTTCTAATTAGGAAGGTAAATTCCTTCATTGTGACAAGCCCACTTGGCACACGAGTGATAAATAAGTTGTCCATAAGGTTGAGGTTAAATTTTTCAAGAGACGCACGTAGGCCCCCATTATAAGTTTGGAGAATATCCAACAAACCTCTAATTAGGGCCTCAAAGGTATTCCAATATTTTTCAGTTTGATTAATTCATTTTCATTGATTTTTAAAAAATATTTTTACAATGAATTGTGAGATACATTCTTAGACACTGATTTCTGCTGATGATATCTTCAATTATTATTCGTTTTCCAATAATTTGCAATGTATCAGTCCTTTGTTTTTGCTCCTACTGATGTTTTATTGCTTTCGAATAATTTATCATTTGTTTTCATCTTGCGTTGACATACCTCATTAAATTGGTATTGTTTTAATGGAACTTGGTCGTGACATTAAAGGGTTTCTAATGCATCACATTTACATAGATTTTCCTTGGGGACTGCCGTATTTTTATGATCGAGCAAACAAAAGTGAGTCTGGGATGTACTAATCGAAAACTGTTCACCTCTCCGAACTGGACTGTGTATTTTCAAACTCGGTGCAAGTTGAATAAAAGGCTTTCATGACCCAGCATGACATGACAAGTGGAACGCCTGCTGGCCAGTAGCAATACGATTGTCTACTGATACCAAACTCTTCGAACGCCCAACATTTTTCTACATTAATAAAAAGCTCCGAAAAATTCTCCAAGCAGCCATAAAGGGAAATGCAGAATAAACGTCTAAATTAAAGAGATGTTAATTTGACAATGGTAATCTGGAAAATATATATAATTTGCTGTTCTTCATGCTGCAACTGTACATCAGCACATTTCATATGTCTGTGAAGAACTATATGTAGGAAATTGGGTTACTTATTGAGGGGGGTGAAACCCTACTCAAGTTGCAACCTCAGTTCCTATCAAAATATCGAATCAAAAATATTGTAAAAAATATAGTTAGTCAAAATATCGAATTTTTTTAAATGTCTTAAAAGTAATTTAAAATTAATGAAATAATAAATATAATTAACTGAAGCATACTTAAAAATACTCAAATAACCTTAAAATTAATAAATAAAGTTAAAATGAACATAACATTTTATTTTTTAATACATATATATATATAGGAGAGTTCATGTTTACATCTATACATTAATGTATGATTATTAAGTAATCTTTAAATGGAAAGATTCGATGCACTGTTTCAACAAGAGGCGTATTTTACAAGTATGTTTTCTATGTTTATGCTTGAGTGTATCACGTGATTATGTGCACAATGGGCGGGCAGTCTGAGTAGATTTAAAAGTTACACAATGCTGCCAGAAACTTTGTGTGAGCAAGAGCACGGCTGTGCTCGAAACGCGTCGCAGCAGAGCGGGGGAGTAATATTAAATACCTTTCTGCCTTGTTCCTCGTGGTCCGCCTTCTTCACTTCACCAGGAGCGGCTGTTTGGAGGATTTGTTGCTAGTGATATATATATATATATATATATATATATATATTAACGTAATATTAATAAAAAATATACAATATTTTTACTGTAAGATAGTGGGAGGGTAACATTTACTACCACCACTCCTGTGAGTGCAACAGTAAGGAAAGCTTTGGATAGCGTAGGGGCAAAAATGACTATTCCCACTCCAGTGAGTGCAACAGTAGGGAAAGCGTTGGATAGCGGGAGGGTAAAACTTACTATTCCCACTCCAGAGAGTGCAACAGTAGGGAAAGCGTTGGATAGTGGGAGGGTAAAAATTACTATTCCCAATTCAGAGAGTGCAACAGTAGGGAAAGCGTTGGATAGCGGGAGGGTAAAAATGACTATTCCCACTCCAGAGAGTACAACAGTAGGGAAAGCATTGGATAGCGGGAGGGTAAAAATTACTATTCCCACTCCAGAGAGTAGGGAAAGCATTGGATAGCATAAGGGTAAAAATTACTATTTCCACTCCAGTGAGTTTAACAGTAGGAAATGTAATGATTTAATATATTAATAAAAAGAAATTAAATATTAATACCAAAAAAATTAATTAAAATTAATTACCAATTAATAAAAATTAATTACCAATTAATAAAAAATAATTACCAATTAATTACCAATAATAAAAATGAATTACCAATTAATAAAAATTCATTACCAATTAAAAATTAATTAACAATATATTAAAAATCAAAACCAATAAATAAAAGTAAATGATTTACTTAATGACAATTAAATTACTTCCCACCCTATTCCCCTATAAATCCATAACCCGCTACAAAAAATAAATTAATAAAATTAACATAATTATCAATTAATCAATTATTAACAATGAATTACCATTGAATACAAATTAATTACCAATTAAAAATTAATTAACAATAAATTCAAAATGAATACCAATAAATAAATAAAAATATTTGATTATTACAATTAAATTACTTACCACCTTATTCCCCTAAAAATCCACAACCCGCTACAGAATTAAATTACGCAAAAATTAAATAACATCAAATTAATTACTAAAAATAAATTAAATATACATTCCAAAAATAATATACACTTTTCACACATATACTAACATCCAAAACACTTAAAAAAATTCGATATTATTAAAAATCCGATATATTTTAATGCCTATATTATATACTTCGATATTTTAAACTTCTATATTTTGACAATCGATGTTATATTACTTAACTTCAATTCGATATTTTTATCCACTATATTGTGTCCATTCGATATTTTGTCCATTCTATATTTTTACTTTGGTATTTTGTCCATTCTATATTTTGTACTCGATATTATGTCTAGTTACCCTATGGTTGCTATGGAAGCTGGATCGGGAGGGATCCAGGGTGTGGTTCTCTTTGATGAACTCGTAGAGTTGGGCATTGATGGCCTTCTTGATGACCTTGACTGAGAAGGGAGATGGGTCTGAAGTTCTAGAGCTCTGTTAGGTCGGCAGACAGCTTCTTCAGCAGAGGGTTGATCTTGGCGTGTTTCCAGTCGTCGGGAAAGGTGGCAGTTCGATGAAGATGTTGATGGTGCGGCGCGGCAAAGCAGGGGGGCAGTGCAGGCGGCTGCTATATGGAAGATGTAGTGAGGGCAAGGATCCAACGGGGCTCCTCTGTGGATGCTCTTCATGGTCTTGAGTGTGTCGTCTGTGGTGAGTGGAGTACAGTTGAGCACGATCTGTTGGGGTGTGGCATGATTGTGTGCGGTGGTGGCAGGGTCTTGGTTGTTGATGCTGTCATAGATTTGTCTGATCTTGTGGTGGAAGAAGGTGCTGAGTTTATTGCAGAGGTCTTGGGAGGGTGGGACGTTTGTGGTCTCGCTGTAGGGCCTGGTGAACTCCTTGATGATGGCGAAGAGTTCTTTTACTACAAGGTCAACCAGAAGACTTAAGCAGCAGACCAAATATGTCCACCATAGATTGCCTTAAAACAGGGCAATTCACCTCACTTCTAAAAAATAAAAAAGAAAAGAAAAATATGCTGATAATGAGGATATGATACCAGTGTTGAATTTTAGTGAATGTCAGCAGCGTTTGACACAGTAAACCAATTCATCCTCCTGAATATCCAATGGGAGGACATGGTGATAGATGGTGTTGTCCTTAACTAGTCTACTTTCAATCTAGAAAACAAGGTAACATTGATCTTCTTGGATCAGGATCAATAAAGACTCAAAAAATCTCATACTATTTCTAAAATGGTGATGCTGCATTTTACACCAAATAATCTTTACCTAATGATAACATATTTCTGTCTCATAGTGTCAAAGAAATCTATTAATGAATGATTCAACAGCATTGCAAACTAAATTCTATTAAGAACAGAGTTTCTTATAATTGCTCCTCCAAAAAACATTATTTCTGTACAATATGGCTCAATACACTACTGCTGTAATTATCGAAAATGCTGCAAGTATAGGATGTGCAAAATCACTTTCATTCATTATGCACAAAAATCTAAATCTCCTATTAAGGTGCTTGCAAATGGTGCTCAAACCCAACAGAGACTTAAACAAATTGAATCCTACAATCCAAACTTCCAAAAGTGACCGAATTACTGCTAACCTTGACACTTGACTAAGGCAACTCCCTCATTTTTAGAAATTCTAAAATTCAACTACTACTGTGTTCTGCGCCATTTTATCCTCTAGTTTAAAGCCATACCATAACACTCTTAAATAGCTCAGAATTGAAGCAAAAATCCTTTAAGGATGCAGGAACACATGATGCAATTATGTATATTGTGTTTGACCTGAGCAATAATATTCCACTAATACTAATCAGAAGAGTAAAGATTGGCAAAAGTTGTCATTTGTTCTGATAAATATAGTCCTTTGATTAAAGGTTTTGCTTTGAAATCATGTTATCAAATATGATATTTCACATTACTGCTTCTTTTTGGATTTTCAGGCGCCCAGGTGATATATTGGAAGAATCCCTTGTATTTGTCTGGTCTGAAGGGAGCTTTCTGTTTATTGATGCTTCCGAAGACTTGCGACCTTATATGATTTATGAATACAGAGTCAGAGCTTGTAACTCCATGGGCTCAGTGGACAGTGCCTGGGCATCAACACGCACCTTGGAAGCACCACCTCAAGATATGGGGGCTCCAAGGGCTCAAGCAGTAAGTGCATATGCTGTCATGCTCAACTGGAACCAACCTGCATCTGCCAATGGGGTTATTACCCAGTACCATGTGGTTTATCAAGAAGGTTACACTGATCCAATGCTTAGCACTCCAGCAGTAACAGCATTAACTTTAACGGTAAGAGCCAAAAAAAATCAGAACCATAATTCTGTATTTATTAAATTGTAACTGTGCTCATGTAGCATGTTGTTCCTTCAGTCAAATTAGTTTAGCTTGAGATTATTAAGCAAAAGGTTTGCATTAAAGCAGTATAACTAGAATATTCATAACAGTATTTGGCACTTAAATAGCACATACAAAAGTTAGATTGTTTCTTGATTTTATAATGACAGGCTTTATGAGTAAAAAAAAATACAACAGTGTTCCTTTTCTTAATGTCGGAAGGATAGAAGGCTGAATGTGTTTTTGATGTTTTTACACCTGTGTCTCAAAGATTATAGAGAAGACCTCTACAGCAAAAACCCAACCTACTGCTGTTGTACCGGCGATGGTCACTCTAAGGAATGTACTGTGCTACAAAGGGGGACCGATCCCACAAAATAATCATTGGACTGAAAGGAGGAGGGTGGGAAACTCTATGAAATGACAGTCCACAGAACTCCTTTTACATTTAACATCACAGATCAATTTGTATTCCTATCCACAAAATATGGTAAAAAAATGCCTGGGTGGCTGCAATGATAGTGCAAGCGTAGATGAATGCAGGGCACTGACAACACTATGTAACAAGTGGTAACATTCTGATAAAGGCAGCTGAAATTGTTATTATAAATCAGACAGCTGTAAACTACCAAACATGCAGCGTTTTGATTGACTCCTAGCTGGTCAATATCTACCAACAAGATGCATAGCTAGTGCTAGAGACACGCCTCATTACAGTATCAACCCATGTATCACCACACCATCTTCCCATATGAGGTGCCTGTTTAGATAACACAGTTCTAATAAAGAATTAGAATGTTTAGCTAGTTCACAGAATGTGCTTGCACTGCGACACATGCTCCTGAAGAAGACCGCTTTAGATTAATTCACTGTGCAAGAGGCTGAATATGTACATGAACATGTGTCTTACCATGCTCCAACAGAAACCTGAAATAAACGAATCCCTAGAAATGTTCCTTTCCATTATTTGTTTAGATTTTTAAATTGTTCCTAGTCTGAAAACTGAGTAGTCCATGACACGTTTCACAGCTTCATTGTTCTAATTTACAATGTTTTAGTTTTAATTAACTTTGAAAGCAGTCATTTATAAAATATGCACAGCAATGTTTTTGTATGTATACATTTTTAAATGTGTTTTATAAATTACTTGTATTTAACTCAGTGTAAAAATATTATAAAGTGAGTGTGCATTTATCCAAGGAGATACTACTACTGACAAACAGAAGTCGGACACAGTAAAAGGAAAAAAGATAATTGTCCAAACAGCAGCTGCTTTGGAGTGTTTCACTATCCATTGAAGCACAAATCGACTAATTTTAAATATATCTGTCTATAGCATCCTGTACCTCGCAAAAAAAACTACTGCCACATATTTAAAGAGAATGATTTTTTTTAAACTTCGTTGCCTACCAAAATGTCTCTTTTTTCAAAATTTGGGAAGTGTTAAGCAACAGAGAAGCTGGGGAAACTAAGTAAAGAGAGTTGGAAAGGGGATGCTGGACTTAGGTTAGGATCTCTCTCTTTAACTAGATTTAGCCCCTTTAAAATATTTTGCACCTCAAATGACAAAAACTCATACCTCCCTTCACATTTTCTTGTTTCATATCAGCATTAACATATCAATTCTCATTTACTTCTACGTCCTCCACAGGAAGGCCTTAGAATTCACAAGCTCATATTCCAATAAAATGGCGTTCAGGAGTGGCTCACATTTGTCTTCAATACAGAACTTTAGCACTGTAGTTGTTAATTATAACTTTGTAGTAAAGCTACAGTAGATCAATGGGGCTTCATCGAACAGACTTCTGCTGGTGTTGGAAGTGCATGTATCAGTCAGCAGGCCAAACTCTTTTTCTGAAATTAAATAGGAAGATATTTGAGAATTCATAGAAAATGTGTCCTCATTTTAGCTTTCGAGAACATTAGCCATATTTTTTATGACAATAAGAAATCCCTTATTTTGCACATCTACTGAAGTCTCTTATGTAGGAAATGCTTTCAATCCTATAAGACTGATACCAGCAACATGACGTTCAGGTGTTCCTCACATTTATCATGAATATAGTATGCTAGCCCTCTAGCTGTCCCTTAGAAGTCTGGGGGAAACTGTAGTAGAAGTCTGGGGAATCAACTGATAGGCTGTTGCCGCTGCTGGAAATGCATGTTTACTCAGTATGTCAGCATTTTTTGTCAAATGGCTATAAATGTGTTCTTATTATTGCTTCTGGAGCACCTTCCATAGATTCTATGAGAAATCATGAGAGAAAACCATTTTACCCAGGAAAGTGAGCTGTAAACTAAATTCACAGCATTGTACATGATGCAATAAAACTTTGTATTTGTATAGTTAACGGATGTAAACCTACATTATCAACAGAAATAATCAGCTTACCTTGGATGAAAATAATTGAAATGTAGTCCTGATTACTACACATTCTTTGACCGCGAGCCCCATTGAAGGAATAGCTTATGAGCAAATGCTAGTGTGCTCCAATAAGTTTTACTCTTGCTTCAGGCACATGTAATGGGATGGTATATTCACAAAAATGAAAAACAGAAAAATATTTAATCTGTTAATGGGTAGGAGTAAGATGTTTTCATGTGCTTTGCATTTTGGGAGTTTAGCCATTCTGTTCCTTGGCACAATGGACAAGTTTCATCTAGAGAAAGGTGTCAGGAATATAATTTATGATTATAAAGTATGCAAATCTGAACTGCAGAGTCGAACATAGTGGCATGGGGTGAATGCATAAAATGCTTCTGCTCACTGAAGCCCAGGGAACATGTCCAACTAGACCCTTAAATAGATAGCTTCGCCTCCCATGCCATCTGTATATATTCATTTAATCCACTGTGTTTCTTTTAATTTGGGTAATGTTTGAGATGTCTTATTCATTCAGTTTGCTAATGCCATCCACATCCTTTCTTTGATTTAGCACAAGAACCATACCTTCAGCATCATTGCCAAAAATAAGAGATTTTTTTCTTCCTATGAGCTAAACTTAAAGTATAAGGCACACAATTTCTTAGAGAGGAGATAACACTCAGGTTGATTTGAAGGAGAATTGTATAATCGTATTATGTTTTGATATGTCTTTTAACCGCAGTATACACCTGACAGCCGAGATAGAAAAGAAATTTAATTCAGTGGCAGTAATTCCTGTGCTCTGTGAGTTTTGTTTTCGTATGGTCCTGTGAACAGGCGGCACGTGTTCCGGCTAAGGACTACGTCAATCCTGATCAGGTTAAGTTCAAGAGGAGCTATGAATCTAGCGGGTCATCCATTCCACTAAATTTGGATACAGACTTAGCACTGATGGTGACCTCTGAAAATGGTAGGGTGGCCCATTTTGGGTGGATAGAAGGTCACCATAGGACACTCAAGCCCCAAACATTGCTGGGCAGAGTATGGAACGTGTCCTGCTAGAAAGTCCCAAACGTGGAAAGACCCGCGCACTCACATGTATATCAAAGGTGAATAAAGTAGTTGTGTTTTGGTGCAGGTAGGTTTAATTTCCTGAGTGTGAGATTTTTGCAAACTGAAAATAAGCATTCTCCTCAATCAATGGAAAGCGTCTCCAATCTGCACTCTACTCAATAAAGTTTTAATAATTCAAAGATGTGATTCAATGATAATTCCAGACTTTCATTTATCATTTCTTTATCTTTTCTTATTTTGTTATAATATTATCTTCGCATTACAACTTTTCAATTCTGACCCTGTGGTCCATGTAATGATGTGCCCAATGCATTTCGGGGTGTGCCCTTCATCAGGGGATCATTTTTCGTGAATATTAGATAATGCGATTCCAATTGCCATCCGCGTTAATCTGACCCACCAATCAGGCGACGCTTCATAAGGGAACATTAAAATTCTCGCTACCCACATCTGTAAAATGAACCACAACATTTCGGGAAAGATTAAACGTCCAACATGCGTCTAATGCAAAAATAACCTTTATTCAAGCAAAACAATGCGCAACAATTGTCGTTTCAGCAGACCAGAGTTTCCACCCAAATCCAGTTGCAACATATAATGTTAAATGCGTACATTTTATGCACACTTTTATAATGTTTTTTTCTATGCAACACAATGGAAACGTCAGCATGTGATTGAAACAGCTATTTAAACAAAACTAACTAATAATCAGATGGTAGGTTCACCTCATTAGATACAATGCAAAAAGTCCTTGAGGCTGGATACAGAAATATGAACAAGCTCTGACTCCAGTGCTTTCTGTAATTCATGTTTCATCGTGCCAAACCTCGAGACAACGCTACGCTTACTACACAATGCAGAATATGTGCAGTTGTACAACACTTTTTAAAACAGCTTTCTAGGACTCAGAAATGCATGAAATCTAGCAGACATATTAGAGTTAATGTGCACTTCAGATTAATACAAAACGAGTGTTTCAAATCAGTCATGAAACGTTTCAGTATTTTAAAACAGACTCAACCAGACCACTAACTCAACTCGACTCAGTGGCCAATGTAGAAGACGAGGTGATGTGGTTCAGATCACACTTCAGTCGAAGGTTTACCTGGTCGATGCGACATTTAGGAGTAGTGTGTCTCCAGGATGGCCATGAGTACCCAATCCTCCTAGCGTATAGAACCTCCCATCAGCCAGTCATTGTTTCTCTCTGGCACGAGTAGGGGAGACTGAGAGACTTGGCCTGCTAACAGTCTCCTGTCATGTACTCACAGGTCCCAGGTGGAAATGTGATATTTGTCACTGTAGCAAATCCCCGGCAAGTCATGATTAACTTTGATAGCTCATATTTACCCATTCCTGTGCCCTCTCATTTTGAGGCCAAGCTAATAATAATGTCCCTTTTCAATGCGTATTCAGTAAGCATAGCCATATCTGGTAATGATGTACGGTGACCACACCAGGTTAACAAACTTTGGACATACTTGTTCAGTCATCATCGAATCCAGATCTATCCGGGATGTTTAGCATCCACAATCATGTTGGACAAAGTTGTTCCATACATTCTCTAAATAGGTTTAAAAAAATAAGAGTTAGCACCACAGTTTCTAGTGTAGATCTATATCAATACCATATTCATTCATTCATGTTCAGCTAGGATGTAAATAATTCCCATCATTGCCCATCAAATGTTTCCCTGCATTAAAACAGAATATTCTTGAAACATAGTATTTCATTCATTACAAGCATGGTGTGATAAGTGCCTCCTGTGCAGATGTTTAACATTTGCATTTGGTCTGTCCTTGAGCCAGGTAGATACGATTTGTCTCTACAAGTAGCCTCCACTCCAGCGCTCCCTATAACATCTTCTGCTTGAAAGGGGATTACACCGGTAATTAGTGAAAGTGAATGTATTTATATTGGTGGTACAGAGTGGGCTTCTCTTACTTTTGGAAAAATGATACCGTGACCACTTTTCAACTCTGGATATTACATCAATGAGTTGCTAGTCCAGAGCAGCTGAAAGTGCAGTAGCATCCAGAGAATCACTGCACTTCACCATTGTGTTTGCTCACCTATTTTGCTTTTGAAATTTGTGAATTCAGCACTGCCTGCTGTAAATATTTGCATCTTGCCTGCGTTGGCCTTTTAAAGTTCATATCATATATTTCTCAAATGATAAGAGTCACCACCAACTATCATGCGTGCTGCATCGTTCATAACCTTAGGGTGTAGCAACTTAAGTGCTGTGTCCTACTCGAAAGCCAGTTGGAGGGTAGAAATCAGATGCTTGCTTGTTTTCGATTAATTCATTTATGTTGCTGGCTGCATATCATTTTCCCCTAACTCAGAAAGGTGGGAGACTGGTTGAAAACTGGTCAGGATTGACCGTGGGTTTGCGTTTTTAGGATGGGAGTGGTTAGGGTAGTTGTTAGTGAATGTGGAATATTTCGAAGGTTTGTGGTTAAAGTTGTCCTTCAAAATTTTGGCGACTATGTGGACATGATAGTTTGTAGGATTTAGATTCCAGATGAGAGAAAGTTGCTCACTGGTCTCTGGCTTAAATCTTCGCCAGGAGCCACCAGTTTTGTTCTGTAGTACTTGCACGGAGCAGATGGAGGCATGTTGTTGCTTCTGATTATTTGGTTTTTCATATGTTGGTTAGATTTTATGTGATAAAAGAGTGAGTTTATTTTGTTTGGGACTGTATTATTCTGCCCCTAAATATAGCATGCTTTGGCCGACTTTTTAGCTTCCTTGTATTCCCTTCTCAGTTCGTTTAGCTTAGAAAGGAGAGAAGTGGATTTGGAAAGGTGCCATTGGTCAGGTTCTGATGAGTTTCTTTTCTTTCGTTGATGGTAGTATTACCAACGTTCATTGGGTGGGGTGACTTGGTTTTATTGTGAATTAGGTGAGCATTAGTATCTACCAGTGTGCTGATTACTTTGTTATGGTATTTCTTTGAGTCTTGATTCCCAATGAGTGTTCAATTTGGCCACAATTGGAAGCCAGATGTGTTGGTAGAGATTCTGCAGTAAAGCTTTTAATCAAATGGGCCCATTTAATTTTAGAGGCCTGTTTGATGGTTATTTGGTATCTGGGTGTGATTATCTGGAACGCTAGAGGGAAGTGGATAGACCAATCTATTTGAAGGCAAGCAAATGAGGGTGCAAAGATGACTCCAGTATTTTGAATCTATAATGGGATGAGTAGGTGCAATACAGGTGAAGGTTATGAAAGTTTATGAAAGTATGTTATGCATCGACTTGGGTGCAAGTGTAAAATCAGGGCATTGCATCGAAACCAGCACCTTGCCTCCCGAGATTGACGCATCCGACAGCGTATCACCACCGCTGAAACTTGGTGGGATCGATGCCTCTTCTTGACCTTGTGGCAGAATCTGGTGCATCGCTCGATGCCTCTCGACTCCGGCACGCATTTTCGGAACTGACACATTGCCTTCACGGTGGGGAGAAGATTGACGCATCCTGCACCTGCGGGCATTGACATTTACACATCTCGCTGTGTGCAACCAGAAAAGGTAGTTTGTTCACGGGGGCCTGTGTGGGTCATGTAGATGGCCGGCACTCCATCACGGTCAGCCCGAACTTTGACTTTGCCATGGTCCAGCGCGACCTAAACTAACCTTTTTAGTGCTGCGTGCTTTGAAGCAATTTACTACATTTATTCCTTTAAAATTAAATTTCTCAGCTTCTAGATACTGGATTTTTAACATTTTGGTCTAGAATATAATAATCTATTTTTCCAAACCTGTGTGTAATCTTTTTGTGGTGTATTCACTGTGTTACAATGTGTTACACAAATACTTTCTACATTGCCTCTTTAGATAAGCCTGACTGCTCTGTGCCAAGCTACCAGAGGGTGAGCACAGGTTATCTTTTAATGTGTATTTAGATTACCCTGACTACAGTGCTAGTTTCTTCCTTACCTGGGTGCATTCCTCAGCCAACCTGGAATCCCATTTCTAACAAGGTCCTAGTCCTCGTGCACCAAGACTGGAGCTGTGCTCTGGCCTCCTGAAATCCACACTGCCACATGCCCCCTCCCCTTTCAAAACCATTCTCCATTTGGATTTTACCTTATCAAAGGTGCAGAAATATTTGGTCACATAACCACTTATCTAAGAGAAATGCTTTGGATTTCTCTTGCAACCAGAATAAGGGGCCGATTAGGATGGCGGACGGAAATGGGTACTGTCCGCCATGGTGGGGGAAATTTTACTCCCGGCTGCGCCGCGGAGAAACCGCGGTTGGGATTAGGATATTCATGTCACGAAACTCCGACCGCGGCGGACGGAACACAACCAACACCGTCCGCGGTGGACGGAACACAACCAAGTCCGTCCGCGGCGGACGGAGTCCAATGAACAACCACTGCCGCGGACGGAAATGACCGCGGAAAATAAAACATGTACCGCCATCCCTGAGAATACTCCGTGGCCGCAATTAGGATAAATCCGCCCGTACAACGGAACTCACAGCCATCCACGTCCGCGGCGGAAACAATGCAACGAGAACCACAGCATCAGGGCGGAAGGCCAACACGCACAACATCCCTAGCGCCTAACAAATGTATGAAAGTGCACCGCAAGTCCTAAGCAAACATACGAACATTGACAAGGCCCCCCCCCCCAGCACAAGCCACCATGACACGTCCCAATTATCCAATAATGCACACAAGTCAACACGCCCACCTACCACCTGACTGCAAACAACCATCGAGACACGACTATAAAAAGACACCCCCACACAACCACAATCCCTTGCACCACAGCATTGCTGCCAGCAAGAGGGCCATTCGAGACACTGCTAACTCACATAAAATCACATAGAAGACACCCACCCACCACCCTACCACACAAACACCCACCACACAAATCCTACACATCACACACCACACACCTGCACCTCCCAACTCACTCAACTCACACACTGAGCACCACACACCATGGCACCCAAAAAAAACCCCAAATTCACGGAGACAGAGTTGCGGGTAATGGTAGATGAAATTATCCGTGTGGAGCCCAACATCTTCGGGGCCCAAGTCCAGCAGACGACCGTGGCGCAAAAGAACCACATGTGGGACAGGATCGTCACTCGTGTGAATGCGTCGGGGACTGTGCCGAGGACCAAGCACGACATTCAGAGGCGGTGGCATGACCTTAAGACCAGGGTCAAGGGCATCCGAGCGAAAAACCACGCCAGAGCCAATCTTACTGGCGGTGGCACACCCCCGGAGCCCATACCCTACACCGATTGGGAGGAGAAGGTGCTGGTGATACTACACCCAGAGAGCCTAGACGGCCTTGACGAAGGAGAAGAGACTGGTGAGTACAAACCAAGCACCACGATCAGCACGACATGGTCAGGCTCACACAACTGAGAAGAAACATCCCCCACGCCCCAACCCATGCACGTCGGACACCAACACACTAACATGTCCATGGCTCCCAACAGGCCCCCATGTTCACGGGGAGGGTGGTGGTGGTGGTGGCGGTGGTGGAGGGTGGGGTGTGTGAGAGGCCCAAACTACAACTCCCAACAGGCCCCCATGTGCACGTGGAGGGTGGCGGTGGTGGAGGGTGGGGTGTGTGAGAGGCCCAAACTACAACTCCCAACAGGCCCCCATGTTCACGGGGAGGGTGGTGGTGGTGGTGGCGGTGGTGGAGGGTGGGGTGTGTGAGAGGCCCAAACTACAACTCCCAACAGGCCCCCATGTGCACGTGGAGGGTGGCGGTGGTGGAGGGTGGGGTGTGTGAGAGGCCCAAACTACAACTCCCAACAGGCCCCCATGTGCACGTGGAGGGTGGCGGTGGTGGAGGGTGGGGTGTGTGAGAGGCCCAAACTACAACTCCCAACAGGCCCCCATGTGCACGGGGAGGGTGGCGGTGGTGGTGGAGGGTGGGGTGTGTGCGACAGGAAACAGAAATGTCTACAAATCAATGTAACCATGTACTGTCCACATTACTGACCTGCTCGATCTTGTCCCTCAGGTGATCGTCAACTGACTGGGGAAAGCAGTACCCGGCCGCCAGCCTCGCCTCCCACACCTACAGGACTCTCTGCCGACGACGACACAGGCAGCTCCGGGGCGGAGGATGGAGCGGGACCAAGCACGCAGCCAGGGCCATCTGGCTCACAGGGACTCCCGGGACCAACCAACGTCGCATGTGTGACTCCCGCGGCACCCGTCTCTGTGATCTGCACAGTCCCCACCACCACCAGTACCACCAGTACCACCAGTACCACCACTACCACCACTACCACGAGCACCACGACTCCTGCCGGTGCCACCCAGCATGACCCAGCGCGCAACGCTGGTCCAACCGCCCCACACACAAGCAGGGTGAGTGGGCCACAAACACAGGCAACGGGACAACTGCCAATCAGGCGACCCACACACCGCCGGTCAGAGGAGGGACAGCTACCCGAGCCAGTGGCACAGTCCCTACAAGCTCTTGCCAGGTGCCAGGCCTCATACGACCGGTCCCAGGCAAACGCTGATCGTGTTCACGAGGACTCAGTGGACAACACCAACAGCCTGCGCGAGATCTCTGGCATCCTTGGCCAGATGTTGGTGATCATGGGCCAGCAGGCAACGATGTGGAGGGAATGGGTTGCCCGGAACAACCCCCCCCCCCCCTCCACCATGTGTGTCAGCGCCACCGCCACCGTCACCTCCGCCTCCCCCGTCACCTCCGCCTCCGCCTCCACCGCCGCCACCACCACCTGAGCCCCTGGCGACGGATGTGGCCCATCACCAACCTGCCCTCCCAGCTGCCTCTGTACCACCTCCGAGACGGAGGGGGCGGCCGAGGCAGGAAGTTGCTGAGAGCAGTGTTGGAGCGCCAGGCACACGCTCCAAGAGGGGACGACCTTGACAATGCCACTGCCTGTGCCAGACATTCACCCTGCAAACCATCCTGTCCCACATAGACAATCATTGCCACTGGTCTGCTGGACTAGCCTGACACCCCCCAATGTGGTGTCAGCACGGAAATTTCATCTGCCATTACCTACAACTCCAACTCCCTCCCTCCCACTTACTTGTAAATATTCACCAGCACAAAAGCACAACCTGTCAATAAATTGCATTTACTCACACAATGATGTTTTGCCTCCATGTTTATTCACATGATTGCCATCAGATACAGACGTAAACAGGTACAGGGATCATAGTCGCACATGATCATGGCGCTGCGGGAGTGACCTAGAGAAAACCAGAGACAGCAAACACACGTCAGTAAAGAGATTCACACACATCACAACACAATGCACAGCAACATTACACAAACGACAACCATCACACAAGCATGGGATGGGAGCACACACATCATGGACACTCCTATGTCCAAAGACATGAAGACACACATGTGCAACCATCACAAACCACACCCAGCTGAATAACCCCATATCCACACAACACCAGAAAACATACATGAGGCATTGTCAACCGCCACTAGAGGTAGATACTCACATTCAAGGGAAGTAGCGATCAATGAGCTGGCGCCTCTGGTCCACACCTTCCTCCTCACCACTATCCTCATCAGTCGACATGGGTGGGATGGGAGGCCGAGGAACTCCTTCGTCTTCAGGGTCCAACAGCAGTTCAATGTCATTGCGTACTGCCAGGTTGTGGAGCATGCAGCAGGCAATCACGATCTTGCATACTTTTCCTGGTGAGTAAGGCAGTGCCCCTCCGGTCTTATCGAGGCACCGAAACCTAGACTTCAGCAGTCCAAAGGTACGTTCGATGACTCTCCGTGTCCTTCCATGTGCCTCATTGTACCGCATTTCACCCGCCGTCCTCGGATTACGTAGGGGACTGAGGAGCCAGGGCCGGTTTGGGTAAGCCGAGTCGCCTATGTAGGGGGATGACAGAGACAAACATCAGAACAAGATATGGTGGGTACCCCATGCAACACAGAGATCACAAGAGTCCCCACTGCACACTCACCAACAAGCCACGCTTGACCGGGTGGCAGATTTGCCATGAGTCGTGGGACATTGCTGGTTCGCATGATGTGGGCGTCATGTGCGGATCCAGGAAATCTTGCACACACATGGGAGATGATGTTGCTCGCCAGGCACACCACCTGCACGTTCAGCGAATGAAAGTGTTTGCGATTCCTGAACACTTGTTCGCGTGCCCGTGGTGGAATGAGCGCGATGTGCGTGCCATCAATTGAGCCCACAACGTGAGGTATGTGGCCCAGTGCATAGAAACCAGCTTTGACAGCTGGCAACTCTTCCGGACGTGGGAAATGTATGTACTCATCCTTGTACAGCATCATAGCTGTTAACACATCCCGAAGAACCGTGCTGAACATTGCCTGTGACATACCCCCGGCACCTCCAACTGTATACTGAAATGTGCCAGTAGCGAAGAAATGTAGTACCGCCATGACCTTTGCAGTGGGTGTAAACGAGCCAGGATACGTTCTACGTGGCTGCAGATGAGGAGCCAATTGAGCCACAAGCTCCAGCAACCGACGTCGATCCAGCCTGAATTTCCGAATCACCTCCTCGTCTACCATATCCTCCAGCTGAGTGTATGGGCGATGCACATTTGGAGCCCTCCTGTGTGGGAGAGAGATGTAACTTAGGTCAACGTACAAACGACGCATACGTGTACAACTCCATCACATGTGTACCTTACTGACATAACTCCAGTCGTCACCCTAATGTATCGTAGACACATCACAGACACTCATGCAACTGCATGCACACAAACGATAAGTTTACACACGCCATGTCATCAAGCACAAATGCCACCACCAATGATGATGTGCATACGGTAATGACATGCATGGTGACAGAACGTATAAATCACATACACGGAATGCATGTGTACCACCACCACTGTAGTCACCTCGACACAACAATAAACCGACAACAGATGCATGAATTGGCCACACAGCCGTGATGTACTGTGTAGTTGTGAAGATGTAACAACGTCTGTAGGGTCAAACCCGACGTCAACACGTACGAATGCACATCTGTTGGCCATTGTGTGCCGACCGATGTCCATTGTATGGACACACATGCTTTATTGTATGACATATGACCTTTCACAATCACGCTCACATCCCTCATGACGCAACTGCACACAACACATCACGGTGCAGCGTCTGACAAGATCACATATTTGGCGCCGCCATGGCGGTGCTCAACTTCCGCTACTTCCCAAAGGCAGAATGCGGCCTGCGTCCCTCTTCCCATTGGCTGCATGTGCAGGGACCGTGACGGGCACACATCGGCAACCGCACGTGCAAGCTTCAGGCACGGATGCTTCAGTTGCAACAATGTACTATCACTGGCGCCTCCATGGCGGGGCACGTACACAGCGGGGGAGGTGCAGGCCTATACACCCTGCAGATGTACTCAATGGACATGCCAGTTCATGACCCCCCTTACAGTCACCTTGCATCATCCACCGTACACCGGCCGGAGCGGCCGGCCCATGAACATCCGCCGTGCCCGGCCATGAACACAACCGCCATGGCCGGGCACGGCCATGAACAACCGCCGTGCCCGGCCATGAACACAACCGCCATGGCCGGGCACGGCCATGAACAACCGCCGTGCCCGGCCATGAACAACCGCCGTGCCCGGCCATGAACAACCGCCGTGCCCGGCCATGAACAACCGCCGTGCCCGGCCATGAACACAACCGCCATGGCCGGGCACGGCCATGAACAACCGCCGGTCCCGGCCATGGCGGTTGTGTTCATGGCCGGGCACGGCGGATGTTCATGGCCGTGCCCGGCCATGGCGGTTGTGTTCATGGCCGGGCACGGCGGATGTTCATGGGCCGGCCGCTCCGGCCGGTGTACGGTGGATGATGCAAGGTGACTGTAAGGGGGGTCATGAACTGGCATGTCCATTGAGTACATCTGCAGGGTGTATAGGCCTGCACCTCCCCCGCTGTGTACGTGCCCCGCCATGGAGGCGCCAGTGATAGTACATTGTTGCAACTGAAGCATCCGTGCCTGAAGCTTGCACGTGCGGTTGCCGATGTGTGCCCGTCACGGTCCCTGCACATGCAGCCAATGGGAAGAGGGACGCTGGCCGCATACGGCCAATCGCAAGTAGCGGAAGCTGTGCACCGCAACAACAGGGCCAGTCATTGGCCCATTTCACGATCACGCTTCCAGGGCTGACCAATTGCTGGCGACGTATGCCACTGACACGTGCTGAGGGCCCTATATATGTGTCTTGGCCAACATGAAACTTCCTACCCTGGGGACCAGTGCTGCCTGTGACCATCACCTCGACCTGCTGCTGCTGCTGCTGAGCTGACCACCGACTGCTGCTCTAGTGCCATACTCCGTGATCTTGCCATGTCGAGTGGCAAAGAGATCCGGTCTCGACCCTTCACCGCCGCGGAGCTTGATGTCCTCGTGGACGGTGTACTCCGCAACTATGGACGCCTCTACGGCGCACCGGGACGGGTGGTAAGTGCAGTGTGGGACATGTTGGTGTGCATGAGGGGGCCAAATGATCAGGCCTATTTATATCTTAGCTGTGTAGTGTGGGCTAGACATATGTTCCTGATTGTGCATGGCTGCTGACAGTAACGTCTTGCCCCTATGTGTGTGACAGGCCACCTGTCCACTGACTTAAACCCTTTTGTCTCCCATCATGGTAGGTCAAGCTGCACCTTCGCAAGGACCTGTGGAGGACCATAGCACGGGAAGTACGGGCATTGGGGGTGTGCAACAGACGACATACACACTGCCACAAACGCTGGGACGACATTTCCAGGCTGAGCAAGAATGTAGCGGAAGTAACACTGGGCCTGATTCCAAGGACGCCCCGTCTGGCCCGACGCTCCATGACCCCTCTCATGCACCGTATCATTGCAGTGACGCATCCTGACCTGGCCGAACGTCTGAGTGCCGATCAACAGCAAACTAGCGGTGAGCATACTGTCTGTGTAGGAAACTTGTGAGTGCTATGCATGTATTGGTGCACAGACACACTATTGAGTTCCGTGTTGCGTATGTATGCCTGTGATGGCATTTTGGTCCCATTGGGTGGTACTCATTTGACATCCAGGTCCGCCATGTTGACACGCCACTTGCTTAGTAGTTGAGTGTTAAAGCACATCCCCTAGTGGTCCATGTCCCCATGGCAGAAAATGTGAGGATGACTGGTAGGGGTGGGCCATGTGTAGGCTGAGGGCTCATGAACCTTTGTCTGCTATGTGATTTGGCTATCCTGTTCCTTCTGTACGTGAGTGTGCCCATGACTCACACATCTTTTCTGTGCATTTCAGCTTTGACAGAGGACACTCAGCCACAGACGGTGGAGAGTAGCCGAGGAAATGAGTCCGGCTCAGACTTCGCACACACGCAGACTGACACGGAGGAGGCCAGCGCCGGAGAGGGGGACAGGACCGTCCCTGAGGACTCGCATGTGGAGACACCATCGTCCTCCTCGTCGGACACTCTTGGTGAGCCTGCACTGTTGTCACAGACTGGGAGTGGGCACTCATCACCTTCTGTCGGAAGACAGCACACAGGGCCCACACTTCCGCCAACTGCACCATGTATTGTTCGTGGCCGAAGGAGTAGGGGGAGCAGAGTGGCGTTCGGTGCAGGCACCGCTGCCCCTGCCACGGTGAGCCAAAATGCACTGTGTGCTGAGGCCGTTGATCTGCTGCGACAGCTGTGTGTGGGTCAGACCAATATGACAAATGCTTTCCAGGATCATGATAGGAAGTTGGGGCAGGTGGTGGCATTCATGGAAGGGATGCATGGCGATCTTGCAGGTCTACACAGGACAGTGCAGTCATTGGCAAGCAGTGTGTCGTCTGCAATAGTACAGTCGAATGAACAGGGTGCTACTTCTGTTTCCCCATCTACACCGCTGGATGTCTCAGGGGGTAGTGATTATTCAGAGCAGGACTCAAATACAGGTTATTGCACTAGAAGCAGCGTCAGACAGCACGTCAGGGCACGCAGGGCACAGACCCCATCCCCTAGATCAGCTAAATCTGTTCAGGTAGACGACGTCAGATGCACTGGAGTACACACACAGGATCCACAAGTGTTGTTGGGGGACATGCCTTCCGGAGCTACACAGGCATTCAACACGAAAGGTACTCCGAAGGCAAGGGATACTCACATGTCCATGGACTGTTCCTTGGACAAGGCCAGTCAGAAGACAAAGGCACCTACTGAGAGCAGGGAGACTCCCAAGAGCAGGCCCACAGCAGAGGTAAGGGACACTCCCAAGGACAGTGAGAAGACTAAGGCACCTACTGAGAGCAGGGAGACCCCCAAGAGCAGGCCCACAGCAGTGGATAGGAACACTCCCAAGGACAGTGAGAAGACTAAGGCACCTACTGAGAGCAGGGAGACCCCCAAGAGCAGGCCCACAGCAGTGGATAGGAACACTCCCAAGGACAGTGAGAAGACTAAGGCACCTACTAAGAGCAGGGAGACTCCCAAGAGCAGGCCCACATCAGTGGATAGGAACACTCCCAAGGACAGTGAGAAGACTAAGGCACCTACTAAGAGCAGGGAGACTCCCAAGAGCAGGCCCACATCAGTGGATAGGAACACTCCCAAGGACAGTGAGAAGACTAAGGCACCTACTAAGAGCAGGGAGACTCCCAAGAGCAGGCCCACATCAGTGGATAGGAACACTCCCAAGGACAGTGAGAAGACTAAGGCACCTACTAAGAGCAGGGAGACTCCCAAGAGCAGGCCCACAGCAGTGGATAGGAACACTCCCAAGGACAGTGAGAAGACTAAGGCACCTACTAAGAGCAGGGAGACTCCCAAGAGCAGGCCCACATCAGTGGATAGGAACACTCCCAAGGGCAGCGACACACACAGGGAGCAGGTGTCTGCTGGAGGCAGGTGCACCACAGACGACAAGTCTGCTGGCAGGAACAGGGCGGCGAGCAGGGCACAGGCTACATCCAGAGACAACACTCCACCTAAGGATAAGGCACATCCTACGGACAAGGCATCTAGCATGGACAATGGCGCAATCAAGGACAGGCATACTTCACCCCTGGCTGCACTGAGGCTGATGTTTTCTACTAAACGCCAAACTGATGTCTCCGCGGCGGAGTCCCCCCATACCTCCACTCCCATCCAGGCCAGTCAGAAGCAGAGGAGGGTGTCCCCTGTTGTTGCATCCCCCATTACACATCATTCCGAGTCCAGGCGGCAGGCACAGAGCAAACGACAAGCAGGCTCCAGCACGTCCCCCGAAACCAGATCCCCGGCAGCAGTTGCTCCACCTATGCTGGGTGGTGATTCTTTGGAGTCCCCACCACTTGCCAGTCCTGTCCTGTCCAGGGTGCACTCACACCTCCCTAAGAAACGCAGACACACACCATTGACACCTGCAAACCCCGATTTGGCTCTAGGTGAGCTATCCCCAGCTCCCAGGCCCACCCTGCCTCCTGGCCCATACAGCCCTGTGGCTCATCATTTCAGTTGTCCCAGTGGCGCCGGTGCAGTTGACTCTCATGTATCAGATGGTGGCACAGTGTCAGTTGTGCCCTCTCCTGTTGCAGGTCCTGGCAGTGTATCTGGGTCTATGGCTCACGTGTCAGTTAGAAGATCTGTGGCTGTGTTGCACACTCCTGTTTCTGGTGCTGGCAGTCTGTCTGGGTCAGTGGCTCACGTGTCAGTGACTACATCTGTGGCTGTGTCTCACACTCCTGTTGCTGGTGCTGCCAGTGTGTCTGGGTCCGTGGCCCATGTGTGTGTCACTCGGGCTGTGGCTGTGTCTCACACTCCTGTTGCTGGTGCTGCCAGTGTGTCTGGGTCCGTGGCCCATGTGTGTGTCACTCGGGCTGTGGCTGTGTCTCACACTCCTGTTGCTGGTGCTGCCAGTGTGTCTGGGTCCGTGGCCCATGTGTGTGTCACTCGGGCTGTGGCTGTGTCTCACACTCCTGTTGCTGGTGCTGCCAGTGTGTCTGGGTCCGTGGCCCATGTGTGTGTCACTCGGGCTGTGGCTGTGTCTCACACTCCTGTTGCTGGTGCTGCCAGTGTGTCCGAGGCAGGTAGTTCACGCAGTCCCCCCTGATTCTGTGATGTGACGTGCTGTACACTTCACTCAAATGTTAATTCACATGGTGTGTCCATTGAGAACTGCGTGGCACTCTTGTGGTCCCTGTGACGGGTTGGTAGGGACACGTAGTTGTGCTGCCTCTGATGTACCTGCTCTGTAATGCACAATGCCCTGTTGATGCTCTGATACTGCATACTGCCCTCTCGTTACCTGCCTCTGATGTACCTGCTCTGTAATGCACAATGCCCTGTTGATGCTCTGATACTGCATACTGCCCTCTCGTTACCTGCCTCTGATGTACCTGCTCTGTAATGCACAATGCCCTGTTGATGCTCTGATACTGCCCTCTCGTTACCTGCCTCTGATGTACCTGCTCTGTAATGCACAATGCCCTGTTGATGCTCTGATACTGCCCTCTCGTTACCTGCCTCTGATGTACCTGCTCTGTAATGCACAATGCCCTGTTGATGCTCTGATACTGCATACTGCCCCTCTCACGTGCTGCCTCTGATGGGCCTGTTCTGTGCAATGGACTGTTGATGCACTTTGCCCCTCTCACGTGCTGCCTCTGATGGGCCTGTTCTGTGCAATGGACTGTTGATGCACTTTGGCCCTCTCACGTGCTGCCTCTGATGGGCCTGTTCTGTGCAATGGACTGTTGATGCACTTTGCCCCTCTCACGTGCTGCCTCTGATGGGCCTGTTCTGTGCAATGGACTGTTGATGCACTTTGGCCCTCTCACGTGCTGCCTCTGATGGGCCTGTTCTGTGCAATGGACTGTTGATGCACTTTGCCCCTCTCACGTGCTGCCTCTGATGGGCCTGTTCTGTGCAATGGACTGTTGATGCACTTTGGCCCTCTCACGTGCTGCCTCTGATGGGCCTGTTCTGTGCAATGGACTGTTGATGCACTTTGCCCCTCTCACGTGCTGCCTCTGATGGGCCTGTTCTGTGCAATGGACTGTTGATGCACTTTGCCCCTCTCACGTGCTGCCTATGATGTACCTGCTCTGTACTCTACAATGCCCTGTTGATGCTCTGATACTGCAACCTGCCCTCTCGTTACCTGCCTCTGATGTACCTGCTCTGTAATGCACAATGCCCTGTTGATGCTCTGATACTGCATACTGCCCTCTCGTTACCTGCCTCTGATGTACCTGCTCTGTAATGCACAATGCCCTGTTGATGCTCTGATACTGCCCTCTCGTTACCTGCCTCTGATGTACCTGCTCTGTAATGCACAATGCCCTGTTGATGCTCTGATACTGCATGCTGCCCTCTCGTTACCTGCTATGTTGTACCTGCTCTGGTGCCCACTTTGCCCATGTTCACGCATACACTGTGATTTGACCCCTATTATTTGACAATAAAGGTAGTCTATCAAGTCTCGTGGTCTGTCGTTGTCATTCCTGCTTGCGTACTGCTAATGTGTATTCGTATATGCTTCTCATCAGTGGTTTCGGTAACATGACACTCCCCCTCCCTACGTCACGTCCCTTGCTGGTATTCCCCTCCAGACAGCCAATGGTTTGTACCTTACCTGCGTCGTCGTCCATAGTAGGCCATGACTAGGACGTGGTGGATCGCGAAGAGCATCGGGAAAGCGTGTAGCGCCGGGTCCATGGTGGTGGTCAGCTTGCGGTGGGTATCTCGGCTGTGTCACCTATGTTCGCTGTGGGGATTCCGCCGTGTTAAGACAGGTTGTTTTTCCGCAGCGGTTTTATGTGTGTTTTCCGCCATCTTGATTTGGGGGACGGTCTTCGACGTCAGTGCGTACGGCGGAGCGTCCGGATGTGTTCCGTCCGCCGCGTGGTCGTGTGTAGTTGGCCGGCGGAGCGTGTTTTTCCGTCGCGGACGGAAATTTGACACGTTTTCCTATCCTGATATGGCGGACGGAGTATCCGCGGCAGGCGGACACGGAAAAGGCTTTTTCCGCCTACTCCAGGGCCGCGGTGGCTCTTCCGTCCGCCATCCTGATCGACCCCTTAATGTGTATGACACACAAAAAACTACATCTATGCCTCCCTCCATATCCAAAATGCAAGCTGTGCCTCTCCTGAGTGGAGTGGAACATTCCAGAGGCAAACCAGTCCTCCTTTTGGAGATCTCAATAACCAAAACGACAAATACAGTGGAACAGGCATTCTTTTGTCATGCTCCAATTCCCAGCCAATATACCTGATACCAAGTCTGTATTCTTTCGGAAAGGTCATAAAAAACACCTTTTCCAACTTTTTTATGGTACTTCCCAACTACACATAGTGCATAGAGTATTACTGTTTTAGATCTATCTTGAAAACCTATCTGTTATCCTGTTGTTTACTGTCCACAAAAATATGTGAAAAGAAATGTTTGCAAATTCAGATTATATGATACCAGGGACAGTGTCCGAATTATCAGTGGTCCAGACAGAATATTCTGAAATTAAGGACTGACCTTTATTGATGGGCTGCTGTCTGTGAATTACATTCATAAAACATAATTTAAGCAGAAAAAGGAAGACAAATTGGGTAGTCCTTGTAAAACAGAAAGGTCTAAGGTGCATTTTCTGTCAATGCCTCTAAAATTAGCAGATGTTGGTAAGTGATTGTATTTATTTATTGTTTTAGAGTATGTTCCAATGTTCCATAAGGGCTCGTGCTGCATTAAAACTGATTTATCATGTGACTACCAGAAAATGTAATATATACTTCCAAATGGTGTAAACAACTTTTCTTCATCTCTTTTGTGAAAGTTGCATGTTCTTGTCAGGATATGTTGGCACAAAAGGAGTCCTGTCCTCATTACTCCCAGTGCACAGATCTTTCTCCAGATTTGATTACCTTTTATCCAATCCTCCATCAGTGCAGCACATTTGTTCAGGAAATTGGTTCTCGCCATTATTTTGTTTGTTAGCTAGACATGCTGATTATGTGCCCGGAGACATCAACGACCTACATTGGAAATGTGAGGCTTCGAGGGGTGGCTGGAAATGGCCAGACTGGGCCTGTTACAAAATATGTAACACGTGTTTCTTGATTTATGAGCTTGGACTTTCTCCAACCAGTAGCGCCAATAGCTGTTCTAACATAGACATTCTCTAACATCCATAAGTGCCAGCTTGACAGAGCTTAAATATGAGTTTTCATGTTTTCCTAGCTGGTCAGATTGACCAAATGTAAGGTAGATACGTAATTGACGTATATTTATTTTAATGTTATTTTTGTAAAGCTATCTACCGCCAGTGGCTTCAGCTTATCAAATTCAAGACTGAGCAAGTATAGTCCATTTGTTTTGTTTTTTTGTTTTTTAAATGTATTTTTATATTTCAACAGTGATACAGTGTCCAATCAGAAGAAGATTACTTAATTACAACTACCCCCCTCCCACCCCGCACTCCTCAAGACCTGTAAAACCATTAATATATTAATATAGGCGCAAGACACAGCAAGTAGAAAACATAAGCGAAGAAGAGCAGAATGAAAGAGGTTTAAGCAAGTAGCGAAAGAAATTAAAAATAATTCTTTAAGGCATCGCTAGCTATCTCCCCTGGTCGTGTTGCCCTTGTTGCTCAATCCAGGTAGAGAATTTCCCCCAAACCTCAGAGCCTATCTTCCTCTTTCTTCGTCCTTTCTTGGTGTATATTGCCTTTTCAAAGTGAAATGTAGCAACCAGTCTGGCCAGCCATTGTGCGAAAGAAGGGGAGCCAGTGTCTAACCAGCCGGAGGAAACACAAATCCTCCATATTGCCATTGCTATGAAAACCAGCCCTTCCTCCTTAATTCTGAGTGAATCAGATTGGGTCCCCAGAAGAATGGTCGTAGGGTTTAACAAAATTGGTTGGTTAATTATTTCACTAAGTAGGTTTTGTATTTTAAGCAAGGTTGGGGCTAATTTTGGGCAGGTTGCGAAAATGTGTATTGAGTCTGCCCCTACTTCGGAACACCACGGGCATAGTGTTCCTTTCCCAGATACCCATTTAATAATTTTACTTGGTGTCATGTAAAGAAAGAAAATTGTTTTAAAGTGGTGTGCTTGTAATTTGGCGGAAATTAGGATCTGTTGTGATAGAAGCAGAGAATTATAAAAAAAACTCAAGTTTGACATGCCATTTTGTAGAGATGGATTCTAGGTCATCTGAGGTTTGCCTATTAAGCATTTGGTAAATACCTCCAATACGGGGGGTGGTGATATTGCGTAGAGCATGTAGTAGTTCAACTTCGGCGAACCCTGTAGTCCCACCCACCTTCCTGGATAGGTAACCATGAATAGACAGATATTTAAATAGGTCTTGACTTTTTAGTTTGAATTTAGATTGTAGGTCTGTGAAAGATTCAAACCCCCCGGTTGTAATCAGGTCCCCAAGTTTTACTATTCCGGCCCTATGCCATTCAGAGAGGTAAGAAGGACTGAAAATAGCTGGTAAGTTGTTGTTATTAACGATGGGAGAGTAGAAGTTAAATCTGCCAATTCCAAATATTCTCCGGATATGGCGGAATACTTTAAATGAATTCATTAGTGTCTTGAATTTTACCCGGTTGTAGTACCCATATGTTGTTTCGCGAAGTAGGCAGCCCCAATATTGATCCCCTAGTAAGAGCCGGAAGGGTGAAGGTAGGGATGGCCCGATTGTTGAGTCGTAAGTGGATTCTCTTACTAGTACTGAGCTATATTGTAATACTGCCGCCCAATAGTATAAAGTTATATTAGGAAAAGACCAGCCCCCTCTCTCTTTTGGAAGTTTGAGTTATTTCAGTGCTCGTCTTGGCTGGGCATAGGCCCAGATGAATTGAGTGAAGATCTGCTGGAATTGGAGAAGGCTTTTCTTACTGAATTCAAGGGGTATACTACGAAACAAATAGAGTAACATTGGAAAATATGTCATTTTGATGACATTGCATCTGCCCACTAGCGTTAAATGCAGGTTGTCAATCTGTTTTAGAGCCTTCTTGGTCTGAACGGCAAGGGAGCCAGGTTATCTGTGACTATTTCCTCCAGTTTGGGTGAGATAGACACGCCCAGGTATTTAGCCTTGGGTACCACCCTGTCGTCAGACCAAGTGATTTTGTTTTTTACTCAAATCTGTGTCTTGTTTTTATTGAGGGCATAACCAGATAGCCTCCCAAATTTCTGGGCCTCACCTTCCAGTACAAGTATGGTGTTGGCAGGGTCTGGAGAGGTGATGGCCAGGTCGTCGGCATAGGCCAAGATTTTGCAACTATTATGAAAGTAGGTTACTGGTGTGATGTTGTCATTTTTCTCTATCTGTTTAATGAAAGGATCCAGATAAAGGGCAAACAGTAGAGGCGAGCAGGGACAACCCTGCCTGGTGCCCCGAGAGATGTTAAAGGGGTCGGTGAGATGTCCATTTATGGTAACACTGGCTGTTGGATTAGAGTAAAGTGCCTGTGTTGCCAGTATGAGCTTATCCTCGAACCCCATTCTGCACATTACCCCCCACAGGAATCGCCAGGAGACCCGGTCGAAGGCTTTTTGGGCATCGAGTAGCGTAAGCGACATCGGGTCTCCAGCAGCTTGTGCAGCATCGAACAAGGTGATAACTCTCCTGACATGTTCCGTGGTCCTTTTTTGGGTATGAAACCATGCTGCCATTCCGAGACAAGAGATTCCACTACTCGGGAGATTCTGGAGGCTAACACCTTAGAGAATATTTTAGAGTCACAGTTAATAAGGGTTATGGGTCTGTAGGAGCTCATATCCAAAGGGGACTTCTCTTTTTTTAGGAAGATCGAAATTCTAGCTCTAGACCAAGAGGCCAGAGGGGAAGTCCCGTTGAATATAGATGGTATTACCTCAGTGAATATGTTTTTTATTTGAGGAGCAAAGACTTTAAAAAATTAAACGGGAATTCCGTCAGGGCCTGAGGAGCAAAGACTTTAAAAAATTCAACGGGAATTCCGTCAGGGCCTGATGCCTTCCCATTCGGAAGGCTAGTGAGGGCGTCCAAAATTTCCTCCCACGTGGGAGTAAGATCTAAAAGCTTACTATCTTCTGGGCTAAGTTGCCTTAGTTCGATCTTGCTGAGATAGTTAGAGATTTCCCTATCTAGAACTTCCCTATTAGAGGAGTTTTCTTCCATGTATAGTTTGGCATAATACTCCTGGAATCCCTTCCGAATAAGACTTAGGTCTGTGACCTCAGATCCAGAGGGTAGTCTGATTGAGTGGATTTCGCTGTTAGTAACCTGTTGTCTTGTCCTCACAGCTAGGTGATGGCCGATATTATCACTACATTCGTAGTTTTTTTCCATCGCTGCTGGCCACTTTGCTGCGATTTTTTCCATGAAGATAGGTCCTATTTCGGCTTTGACCAAGACTGCTTCTTGTTGGATAGACTTGCAGTCTAGTCCTGCATGGATAGCTTGGGTTAACTTAATTTCTATGTTCCTTAGCTTTTCTTGTAGATCACTGATTAGAGTTTTTTCCCCTTTATTTTTCTGAATAGAGACCCTTAGGGTCTCGCCTCTAATCCCTGCCTTTAATGTGTCCCAGACTATCATTTGAGAAGCAGATCCAATATTTATCTCCAGGAAATCTTGAATCGATCCCTGCATATGAATTACGTAGCTGCTGTCATACAGTAGGGCTTTTTCAAAACTCCACTTAGTAGCCTCTTTAGGTTGTCCAAGCCCCTTGAAGGTGATGATGAGAGGGTTATGGTCAGATAAAAAGTGAGGTGCGATATCAATTGTGTAGTTGTTGGTAAGTGAGGCAGAGATAAAAAAGTAGTCTAATCTGACTAGGACTTGGTGCAGGGCAGAGTAGAAAATGTAGCTGGGTTGTGAAGGATTTCTAGTCGCCCAGCTGTCTATTAATCCATGAGTCTGAATAAGATTTGCTAAGGCCTGAAAGACTAGGGGCTTCCTACCTTTATATCTCCATGTTGTACTAGTAGCCCAGTCACAAGGTAGATGTATATTAAAGTCCCCGCAGAGCACTATGGGAGTGGGCCAGTGCACTAGCTCGCCGGAGACTTGATTAATAGCCCCAGGGTCATCGGCGTTGCTCCCATATATTGAGCAAAGGGTAATAGAAGAGTTGTTGGGGAGTTGAATCTGAGTAATGACCCACCTCCCTAGTGGGTCAGATTTAGTCCATGGGTTGCTAGTGACAAATCTTCTGTCGGCTAGAACACCCACTCCCTTTGTTTTAGCCCCCTGCGTGGTGGTGCCCACTACTTTGAACCCAAGGGTATTTAGTAGATGTTTTTGTGACTGTTCTACGAGGGTTTCTTGCAGGCATATGATATTCCCCCCAAGTGTTCGTAAACCCAGAGCCACTTTCTGCCTTTTAGAGGCATCATTTAATCCGCAGACATTAGCTGAAACAATTCGTAATGAATCTAGCCTAGCCATCTAAGCGGTATAAAGATAAGAGGCTATTGAAAGTCAGTGAGGTTGTTTTTAAAGATATAATCAATTTTTCAAAAGAGTCAGAAACATAAATAACTTTAATCTTGTGATCGGCTACTAAGCCTACCCTGTGCTGTGCGGAGATTAAGTACTGAATGTTTTAGATATAAGTGTATGAGTGCATGATTTTTCCCGTTCTTGCCCTCTCTCCCCCCCTTTCTGTCAGGGCTCACCCCTGCTTGTGCGCCCCCGAACATGTAGAAAAGATTGTAAGCATAAGAGAGATTGAATTTTGACGGTGAGGTTGCTCCCCCCCTGGTTGGAAAAATTAGTTGCCAGTAGGTTGCAATAGTTGAAAGAAGAGGGAGAAGAGAGCAGCAGTGCCCATTTTATTTCCCTGTCTCTTTTCCCCAGTCTTAGGCTTTGTGTCCCTTCTTAAGCTTTACTTCTTCCAGGTACTCTCTGGCTTTGATCTCGGACAAGAAAACCTTGGTAGTGCCATGCAGAATAACCTTCAGCCTTGCCGGGTTCATGAGGTATACCTCAGCGCCTAGCTGCTGGAAGGGGGAAATCAGTTGTCGTAGGTGCCACCTCCGCTCCACAATCTGGTGGCAAAAGTCTGGTTTGGCGAAGAAGGTAATTCCGTTGGCCCCTTTTTTAGAGTTGGGGCGAGCTTGGTCATACACCAACTGTCTTAGAACTTAGATGCCAAAGTACACAAAGAACACCAGAGGCTGCCCTTCAGTTGGATTTCCATTGTTGTATTGCAGTTTCAAGAAAAAGGGGAAGCGATGAGCTCGCTGCACTTCACGGTTCCAATCCCAGCCTGGATGCTCCGGAAAAGATTCTTGTAGTAACTTGACTATACATTGTCTTAGATCTTCCCCCTCCTTCCCTTCCGGAATACCAAGCAGGTGGAGGTTGTTCCTGCGTTGTCGGTTTTCTTGTTCTTCCATTTTGACCATAAGGTCAGTAAGACAAGCACAGTTGGACTCAGTCAGTTGTTTAGCAGCTACTGCTTCGGTTTCCAAATGCTCCGTCCTAGCCTCAACCATTCCAACCCGGTCGCTGATGTCTGTGCAGGTTTTGTTCAGTCTTCTAAGCCCGCCCTGTAGTTTTTTTGCTGCGTTCTTAGCAGTCCGATTATCCGCTCTAACCTCCTCTTGGAAGTCTTTGATAGAGGTGAGTATAGCCGTCAATGAGGGCTCCATTGTCTCGGTTGTTTTGCTTTGTGGTTTTCTCGGGCTGTGCCATTGTGGTTGAATTGGTTCGTCTTCCTCCAGATGGTAAGACATATGCGAGTCCGAGTACTCCCATTTGAGTTGACTTCGTCGTTTAGTCTTATTTCTTGATTTTTTAGGGCGCACGACTGTCTCAGGGTTAATGCGGGAGGCCTCGCTGCTCTCCTCGCTGGCACTGTTGGTGTTGTCCTCTTCTTCTGTCCCCCCGTCCGCAGAAGAGCTCGGGGTGCTGTCAGATACAGAGTAGAAGTCTTCATGACCAATTTCTGTGGTCCAGGGAATTGGGGTTCCGGATGGGACTTCCAGGTTTTGAATAGCGACTTCTGTCCCTGTTGGTTGTGCCCTTGTGTTAAGATTCTCTGAGGGTGCATAGGCCCCACCGCTGGTGGTTCTTTCCGTTGATTCCGGCCGTCCTGGTGCAGTGAGTGGGGGAGCTGGCAGGGTGTCCGGTAGTATAGGGAGATCTAAAGCATCCGGGGGGCCCTTCATCGCGATGGTATGGTCATGACTTTCAGTAGGGGTGTGTGCGGAGAGAGTGGGCTCTGGATGACAGCCTAGGAGACAGGAGGGGGTGATAGAGATGTCCGTGTTGTTTGTGGTAGTTTGAGCCCCTTCAGCGATGGCATTATCCTGCTGTGGAAGAGCATCAGTTGGTGTAGAAGAGGGTGGTTTCCCTGTGCTACTCTTGGCGTTGGCAGCCTGGTTTTTAGCTACCAGAAAAATCTTGGCAGGGAGGGGCTGTGTAGAGCCAGAGTCTTTGCAGTCTTTACTGGGAGCCCCTACCCCTGTCTTCCCAAAGTTCGTTTTTTTCACCCCACTCACCCCACTGACCTGTTCATCTTTGGTCTTCCCGGATCCGTTAGCTGTCGAGGGGTCTCTGCCTGGAATGGGCGTCTTCTGTCTAAGCCCTTTCTTGGCCCCACGTGCATTCATCCTTGTGTTCAGCAAAACGCCGAAATTAACTTTCTCTGGGGTCAGGGGGCAGCTTGAGGGCCTGTGCGCGAAGGTCAGTGCTGCAGCGGCCAGACACAAAGAGCTCAATTCCCAGCAGCGCCTGTCGGCGCTTCCGTCAGGTGCCTCCCTTGCGTACACGCAAGCCGCGTGAAAGGAGAAAAGTTCAGCCTCTGGGGCAAGTACGGCGAAAAAGTTTAGGGCATATATCAGCCGTCTCAGCCTTCTCCAGGCATATCTGGGAAACGTGCCATACAGTCCCGCACCTCCTGATGGCGTCCTCTGTATTTTCGTGGATACTGGTTGCCTGTGCCTGTGCGCTCGAAGACCAGGCATCGCCGATGTGCGCGCAGGGCGGCTAGCCGATCATCATGGCGTCCAGTGACTGGCGTGAGCAGCCGAGCAGCGCGGGACTCACGCTGACTCCATCTTCAAGTATAGCCCATTTGTAACTGCCGTTTATAGAGAAAATGTGATATGTAGTGTTATTGCCTAGGAATTTATTTACAGAGATATAAGAACTCCTTTACTTCTATGGTAAACTTCACCTTCCACATCTTGGCAGCACTCTCATACAACACAATACAATTTATAAAGTGCACAGCTGCCTTCGGAGAGGCGTCCCAACGCTAGCAGTTAGTTGCCGATATCAGTACGACAGACAGCCCCACCCAACTCAGATTCCCTCCAGGTAAGAGTTAAAGAACAACGTTTTTAGATTCTTTCTGAATGCAACTATGGTGCCGGCTGAGAAGAAGAGAGTTCCAAAGCTTAGATGTAAGAAAGACAAAAGATCTACCACCTCTCCTAGCCTTGCAAATCCAAGGTAATTGAAAACGTTTGATTGTACGATCTCAAAGTTGTAGCTTCATGGTCAGGCTTAAATCTTTCCATTAAGTAAAGGGGTCCTTTTTGTTCAGATGCCCTAAAGGCAAAAGTTAATTCCTTGAATTGCACATGCTTGTTAACAGGTAACCAGTGAAGATGACGTAAATAAGGAGTCACTGGGACCCGTAATGGGATCTTCAGGATTAGACGAGTGGCAGAATTCTGAAATGTCTGAAGTCGCTGAACCAAGTTTGCAAGTAGATCCAAGTATAGACTATTAGCATAATCCAGTTTAAACGTCACCAGTTCATGATCAATCATCTTATGCGAGTCCTCAGACACTAAATGAAGCATTATTTTTAGCAACCTAACCTAGTCTTAATTTGGGGTTCAAATGAAAGGTTGGAGTGAAGTTTAACACCAACATTTCCTACAGTAGGTGCTGGTAAAGGTTGGACCCCTAGATCAGCCAGCCACCAGTTGTGGGAACCAGGGGTGATCTTGGTGCCATAAAAAGGATCTTAGTTTCATAGGAATTAAGCTCAAGACAACTGTCATTCATCCATTCAAACACTTCAATCTTGTTCTCTTGAAAGGACAGTAGGAGCTGCCTGTTGTCAGCAAAAGAAACCACTCTTACACTCTAGGATTCCACAAGCCTTACTAGTGGCTCCAAATAAATTTTAAAAAGGGTGGGACTCAGCGCCAAACTCTCAAACTGTGTCTTACTTTGAAGTGTCAGAGCTCACGCACAGCCCAACCAATTTTGCCAGAATTTACAGAGGCGTCAGAAGCCCAGGTGTCGAGAAGACCGGTGAATTGACTTAAGTGAACATTTAGAGGGACTTCCTGGCCATCTAACAAAAGCTGGGTTTGTAGTGTGTACACTACTATTAGCCCTGCCCTGAACTTGGGCCAAATATTTAGTATTGGTCTACAGACAGGTCAGACGATGCAGCAAAATGTGAGGAGGTATGTTTCCCTCCACTATTGCATCCTCCATATGTGACTGCTCAGCACACTGCTGGGCACTGCTGGGAGGAAGCTCTTTTAAACTGCAGCTCTTGGGGCTTAGTAGGTTAATCATAAACCTCTGTTGTTTTCTGAAAGCGAACGTTTCACCAGGAAGTATATATAAATATTCCTGTCAATGAACATTCACCTGCAGATAATGAATGGAATGAACTAGTACCCGCTGATGTCAGGTTTAGAGCTGAGGTATACAGCATTTAGTTTAGGGCTCAAGAACAGTGCTTTAAGGTATAAAGGAAAGGATCACTCAGGAGGAAAGTGTAACTGAGAAAATAGTCTTTGATGAAGGATGCCAGGCTTGGCAATATAGGTATCCACAGTAAATTAAACAGTCCAATAATTCTGCAATGTATGGCCTTTAAAAAATACCAGAAGTTGTGGTCTGAGCTAGTAGTAATCGGAACGGTCATCTTACCTTGGAATTCCATCACTAAAGAACAGGGACAGGTAGGTCTATAGGCTGACCCAAATACGTAGTTGCTCTGCTGGAAGGATAGCAGACACAGTAAAAAGAGCAAACAAAAAGGGCTTACTAAAAGGTGAAACCATGAAGAGAAAATGTGGTTATTTGATTCCATAAATAATAAGTGCCTTTCACCAGAATCAGCAGTATCAGTAAAGCCAGAATAACTACCTTCACAAGTGCACATCTCATAGTGAGGCATCTAACATCTACTTAGGACCAAACATCAAACCACTCGACCGCACAACATTTAGCCAATTACTGTCATTAAAGTTCCAATGACAGTAACATAAGAGATGGACTGCCACTGAAGTCTTCCTTTCTCCGGTGCCGGTATGTACGTTAGAAATGGGGTCTCTAGTTGGCAGTGTTTGCACCCTGTCCACGTAGGGAACCACACTCTAGTCAGGGTAAGTATAGTACACACTAAGTTTACCTGTGCTCATCCTCTGGTAGCTTGGTACAGAGCAGTCAAGCTAAAATAAAGAGGCAATGTAAAAGGTATTCATGCACACACAGTAACACTGTGAAACACCACAAAAGTATTCCACACCAGTTTAGAAAAATAGCCACTATTAATCTGAGTAAAACAAGACAAGAAGGATAAAAACCCAACATACACAAGCCAATATATGAATCCTTCAATATTAAATACAGTTATGACATTTAGAAAAATAATAGCTCCAACTGGGGATATTTGGTCGAGATTGGCCGATCAATCAATCAATCAATCATGGGCATTTGTAAAGTGCGCTACTCACCCGGAAGGGTCTCAAGGTGCTGGGGGGGAGGGGTCCGCTACTGCTCGAAGAGCCAGGTCTTGAGGAGCTTCCTGAAGGAGAGATGATCCTGTGTCAGCCGGAGGTGGATCGGGAGGGAGTTCCATGTCTTGGCTGCCAGGTAGGAGAAGGATCTTCCCCCGGCGGTGGCTTTGCGGATGCGTGGTACGACGGCGAGGGCGAGGCTGGTCGATCGTAGCTGGCGGGTGGGTGCGTAGAAGGTCAGGCGGTTGTTGAGGTACTTGGGGCCCAGGTCGTGGAGGGCCTTGTGTGCGTGGGTGAGGAGCCTGAACGTGATCCTCTTGCTGACGGGGAGCCAGTGCAGGTCTCTCAGGTGGCCGGAGATGTGGCTGTGTCGGGGGATGTCCAGGACGAGTCGTGCGGAGGCGTTCTGGATGCGCTGGAGTCTTTTCTGAAGTTTGGCGGTGGTTCCGGCGTAGAGGGTGTTTCCGTAGTCCAGTTGGCTGATGACGAGTGCCTGGGTGACCGTCTTCCTGGTTTCGGTGGGGATCCATCGGAAGATCTTACGGAGCATGCGCAGGGTGTTGAAGCATGATGACGAGACGGCGTTGACTTGTCTGGTCATCGAGAGGGAGGAGTCCAGGATGAAGCCCAGGTTGCGTGCATGGTCCGTTGGTTTGGGGTTGGTGCCCAGGGCAGGGGGCCACCAGGAGTCGTCCCAGGCGGGGGGCGATGATCCCAGGTTGAGGACTTCCGTCTTGTCTGAGTTCAGTTTCAGGCGGCTGTTCTTCATCCAGTCGGCGACGCCTTTCATCCCTTCGTGTAGGCTGGTTCTGGCGGTGGCAGGGTCGTTGGTGAGGGAGAGGATTAGCTGGGTGTCGTCGGCGTAGGAGATGATGTTGAGGTTGTGTTTGCATGCGATGGCTGCGAGAGGGCTCATGTAGACGTTGAAGAGGGTAGGGCTGAGTGATGACCCTTGTGGTACGCCGCAGATGACTTCGGTGGCCTTCGATCTGAACGGGGGGAGGCGGACTCTCTGGGTTCTTCCGGCGAGGAACGAGATGATCCACTCCAGTGCCTTCTGTCGGATTCCGATGTTGCTGAGGCGCTGTACTAGGGTGCGGTGGCAGACAGTGTCGAACGCTGCAGAGAGGCCCAGGAGGATGAGGGCCGCTGTTTCCCCGTTGTCGAGCAGGGATCTGATGTCATCAGTGGCTGCGATGAGGGCGGTCTCGGTGCTGTGGTTGGCTCGGAAACCGGACTGCGAAGGGTCGAGGGATCCGTTCGTCTCGAGGAAGGCGGCAAGCTGTCTGTTGACGGTCTTTTCGGACAAATCCATAAGTTCAGCCAGACCGCGATGGAGCACGGGCTAGCTACAAGAGTCGCACGGACGCCAGTACAGTGCTGTGGATGTGTCACAAATTCAAAGGTGATGCTCAGAGGAAGTGAGGCATCGTGAAGGCAGGTGTTGCGTCGGTTCCTTACTGCTATGCAGGTTGTTGGCACTCAGGGACAATGCATTGCGCAAATGAGGTGAGCCATCACTGTAGCAAAGTGATGCATCAGTTCTTAAAGGCGGTGCATGGTCGTTGAGCTGCTAATACCTAGGGATGATATGGGGCGCAGGGGAGGTGATGCAAAATTGTGGGTCAAATCCATGGCATCAGTGTCGAACCACCAGACCACAGGCACTGTGTTGGTGTTGGAGCAGAGCATCACAGACTTCAGTGAAGCTGTGCTCGAGACTCAAACAGTGGTGGTACCTAGGAGGCGCTGTAGCACCATCGGGGCTTGCGTTGTAAGTTGTGGTCGCGCACTCAGCGAGCGAAGACCATGGCTTCAGTGCAGGCAGCAGCGATGCATCAATTTCGCAGGGATGCACCAGTTCCAAAGTGATGCTTGGCGTAGATGCGTTGAATTCTTGATTGCAGTACCAGAATCACCTCCAAGGGTCCAGGACTGGGTTTGGCACCACTTGGCAGGTCAGGACAGCATAGGAGCCAAGGTGCTGGTTGCAAGTTGCAGGTGAAGTCTTTGATGAGCCTGAGACTTCCAACAAGCAAGCTCAACTCAGGCCCTTGGAGAAACTTTACAAAGCAGGATGCAGAGAGCAACTTCCAGTCCTCTCACTCCCATGCAAGAAGCAGCAGACAGCTGACCAACACAGTAAAGCAAGCTGCAAAGTGGCTGACAGTCTTTCATGGCAGTCCAACAGCTCTTCTTCTTAATCAATCAATCAGGGTTTATATAGTGCAACTACTCACCCGTAAGGGTCTCAAGACGCCGGGGTGGGGGGGCTTCTGATCTGTCTGGGCGCTGCAGAATGTTCTCAGTCCAGAAGTGTTTTCACTGTTATGGTGTCAGAGTTCCAGTACTTATACCCATTTTGGCCTTTGAGGTAGGGAGACTTCAAGGAAAGGTCTTTGTAGCGCACAATACCTTGCCCTTCCTGGCACCAGACACACTGTAGTACGTTATGTAGTTATTTGTGTTGGGACAGGCACATCCCTACTCAGGTGCAAGTGTCAACTCCTCCCACCACTCTAGCTCAGGAAGTCTCGTCAGCCTGGTGATCGGCCATCTGGATATACAGGGCACACCTCAGATCCTATTGTGTGTGACTGTCTAGAGTGAATTCACAAAGCCCAATTGTCATACAACCCAGATGTGTTTTCTAGGGACAGACAGAGGCACTGAATGGTTAAAGTAAGAAAAAGACAACTTTCTAACAGTGGCATTTTCAGGCCTGCAATTTAAAAAAAACAGCTTAACAAAAAGATGTGTTTTTAAATTGAGTCCAGAGACACCCAAACTCCAATTTTCTATCAGCTCCCAATTGAAAGGTACTCATGTTAAATGCTATGGGGCTGCTCCATTGCTAATCTATGTGGAAAGTGAATTTAGAAGCTTTTCACTACTGGGACACGTAAAACTTAAAAGCACATATCCCACCTTTTAAATGCTCAGCACCCGGCACATGGGGCTACCTATAACCTACCGTAGGGGTGTCGTACATGTAGTAAAAGGGATGGTTTGCGCCCGGCAAGTAGGTGTACTTGCAAGGTCGACTTGGCAGATAAAAACTGCGCACACAGGCTCTGCAGTAGCAAGCTTGTGAAAAGTTTGGAGGGCTACTCATGTGGGTGGCACAATCAGTGCTGCAAGCCCACTAGAACCATTTGATTTACCCGCCCTGGGGCACTTAGCGCACTTTACTAGGGATCTACTAGTAAAACAAATATGCCAATCGGGAAGAACCAATCACAAAATTAGTTTACACAGGGAGCACTTAGACTTTGACACTGATCAGCAGTGGCAAAGTGCCCAAAGCATCTAAGCCAGCAAAAACTAAATCCAGCACAGCATCAAAAACACAGGAGGTAGAGGCAAAAAGTCAGGGAAAACCAGGTCTAACACCCCCTCTTAGAACCCCTGCATCTCTACTCTGCCAATTGCTGGAAGAATGAGCCCCCCCCCTGAAATTTTTATTAGCCCCCACCCCAACAAGATTTCGCTAAATGCGCCTCTGCCTGGTGCCATGTAATCTCACAGTTTGACTGCTCAAGACAGAGGATGGCTGCCACCACCTGCCCCAGGACATTCAAAATGATCTCTGTCACAGGATGGGTCGATTCCATTATGCCCCAAATCAAGATGCATCTCGTCCCAATATTTTTGGGTGGGGTTGTGTGAGAACAAAAACTTCATTGTAACAAACTTTCCCTGTCTTTTTCTGTTGACGTATGATATTTTGACTTATGTGTGTGCTACTTATTAGGCTGAGTCAATTGTACTCCATTTAAAAGTTTACCCTTTTTATTCTCTAAATTTCCATAAATGGAATTTTTTTAAGTTAGGTCCCTCTTCATGGATTCACTGATGGTTTGCTCAGAGTAAACAGCGGATTCACAGAGCTTACAGAAGGACTGTTTGACCCAACCTTTTCTAATTCCAAATTTGTGTAGTTTAGACTTCATATTCTTTGGCAGGGCCAACTTTTGATTGAAAAATAAAATAAGAACCAAATCCACAGTGTGCACTGAAACTGATGTAAAAATATGGTTGCAGGATTTATATTTCAATTACCATGTACACTGATAGTAGTTATGATCTGTATCTATTGTATCATCTACTGTGCATTGCAATGATGTACAAAGTTCTCACTCACAGTTGATGATTGCTCTGATCTCCAGCTGCCTCCTCAAGGACTTTCAGACAAAGGTGTGAATGGTTGTTCTTTACTTGGTAAAGATACAGCTGTGTGTCAATAGATTTAGGAATAACACTTAACTTCAATTGTGCATGTCCACAAAGCCTTAATTTCCCTGCTTGAGTAGGCTTCCTTTCTAGTTGAGGGCAATGAACTGGGGAGGGAGGAATTGGGAGGAATCAAACGGCAGATAACAGCTTCACACAGCTGACACAAGGTTTCTTGATATTAATGTTCATGGAGGTGTTGGGAGCCATTAGGAACATATCATAAGGAACATAAAAAGAACAGGAAGTGCATCGCTTTGCTGGCAATAAAAGAGTCTGAAGTGTGGAAGTTTTGTTAGGATTGGTTTAGTGATCACTACCAAGAGCAAATTGATGTAGTCAATAATAAAACACTATTGAGCTGCAAGGGGAATGATGCATTCCTACTTGCCTGCATAGAAGAATTCCTGGCCTCTTATTTGAAAAAGTTGTCGCGAGATGAAATTCTGCCTCTAGAACTCTCATCCTGAACGGTCTCCACCAGTTTCCTTTTTTGTGATCCACATTGGTATTTGGACCGCAATCCTAGGATGAGACTGGCTGGTGGAGGAAGTTGCTTCAAGAACACTGGGTGCAGTAAAGTTGTCAAGAGCCTGACATCAACCTTTACTCGGTTTTCTGTGGTTTGTGACTTGTATTTATTAAATTTTCATCTCTTTAACTAACTTGGCTTAGACCTTTATGGTCTTTATAGATTAAGTTTATTATTATTTGTTGGAACTCCCTTATTTTTCCTGACCTGTGGCTGTTGGCAATAGGACTCTGGGCACTTTTACCACTGCTGATCAGTGCTAAAGTGCATATGCTCTCTGTGTAAATTGTTATTGTGATTGGATATACATGATTGGCATATTTGTATTACCAAGAAGTCCCTAGTAAAGTGCACTGAGTGTGCCAGGGCTGGTGATGACAAATGCTACTAGTGGGCCTGCAGCACTGACTGTGCCACCCACATGAGTAGCCCTAAAATGGTGTCTCAGGCCTGCCACCACAGTGCCTGTGTGCAGTCTGTGAAATGCCATGTCCTCCTGGTCAGTGTCCTCACTGACTAGGCCTAACCCTTCCCTTTCTGTGCACATTGGTCACCCCTATGGAAGATCCAAGATACCCCCCTCGGCAGGGTGCAGTGTATGTGAAAGGTAGAGCATGTACTTGTGCGGGTGACATGCTCTGGTAGTGAATTACAGCCATTTTAGTTTTTCACTATTGTAAGGCTATCTTGCCCCGTAGGCTATCATGGGGATGCTGGCTACAGTGGCTACCAGCATATCATCCCATATGAGCAAGATAGGACATAAAAGTCTGGTTTTCCTGAACTCAGAATTTAATAACACATCTTTTAGGAAAGGTTGTTTTTAAATCCTGTGTTTGAGAACAGCACTTTTAGAAAGTGGCTGTTCTCTTGTCTGACCTTTCTGTGTGCCTTGGCCTGTTTGTGAATTGACTGTCTGGTGTGAGAGTGACAGGGTCTGGGGAGCCCCCAGGAGGCTGGCGGGGTCAGCCCTGGGCTGAATGACTGCATTTGCAACTTGAGTGGTGGGAGGAGGTAGCACCTGGGCCTGAATAGGGCTGTGCCTGCCTTCCACAATGCTGGCTCCACCTCCTGCTGGGCGGCTGACGACCCTGCCCCTCACTCTGAAAGGAAAGGATAAGCCAGAAAAACAAAGTGCTCAAGGAACACCCAGAACTGGTTCGGACCGGGCTCAGGGCCCACTTGCACAAAGAGAACAAAGAATTTTAGGGGTATAAGGACAGGACCCCTGACTACAAAAAATGTGATCATCCTGGAATCAAGAAGGAACCTCTGCCAAGGAGAAAGCTGAAACTGAAGGAGGAAGACTGTCCTGCTGTTGCTCTGCTGGACTGACCTGTTGTTGCTTAGCTGCCAAGGAGAGGGGAAGGACTTTGCTTTGTGCTGTGTCCCCTTGCTTGAAGGAATCTCCAAGGGCCTGAGAAGAGCTGGCTCCATGTTTTGAAGTCCCAGGAACAAAAGGACTTCACCCCCAGCTTCCCTGAGCTCTGCTGAGAGAGCTCTGTCCTTCCTGGAGTGCTTGGCGCATGTGTGGTGCCTCTAGAAGATGTATCTTTGTTGGGGAGCTGGAAATCAAGCTTTTAAAGACTTTGCTACAGAAAATCTCTCGCAATCCCGGACGAGCGAGAAAACTCCCGCCACTAAGAAGACCGAGATCGTCCTGAAGATGTCGCACCCTTTGTTAGTGGGAAGATTTCCGCCACTGCGAACATAGTCGCAAAGCCTGTCATCGCTGGGTGAAATCACCGATGCTGGACCGCGCATCGTCGCCCCGGAGATCGTCGCAACACCCGAGAATCATCGCATTGTGCCTTTGCGGGAGAAAACTTCATACAGAACCTACGCACCGGAATCCATACAAGTGGCCTTCCTCCCCATTCAGACCGGATTCGTCGCAACACACCCGCTGCTGCAGCGGGGCTGTCGCTAACGCCTCCCCAGGGTCTCAGGAGCAACGCATCGCTTGTTTTTCACTGCTACAGCTTCTGTGTTTGGAACCTTTTATCGCTAACAAAGGTACTGTGGCTAAAACGTGACACGACTGTGGATAATTTTATCGCTAACCTTAAGAACCTTAAGAACTCTTTTGCAACCATATTCTTGAACTGTGTATGTTGGATTTTTGTCGTTTTGGTCTTGTTTAGTTTAGATTAAATACCTTTATTTTTCTAAACTGTTTTGGAGTCAGTTTGTGGTGTTTTCACTATGTTACTGTGAGTTTTGGTACACATACTTTACACATTGCCTTTGATAAGCCTGATTGCTTGTGCCAAGCTACCAAGGGGGTGAGCAGGGGTTATCTCAGAGGGTTTCCTACTTACCCTGACTAGAAGCAAGGGTCCCTATTTGGACAGTGGTACCTAACTCTGCCAACTAGTGACCCCCAGTTCTAACACTATGTCACTGCTTGTTGTACACTTACCAGATACTGCATCAGCTAAAACAACAAAGGTGGGACAAACCTTACACGCAGAAACCAGGTTCATGTTGTGGTCATATTATCTGAGTTCTGTAGGTTCAGGTACAGAAACAAGTTTATTTAGATATTTATCCATAAAACATTCTAAAGGAAGAAACAAACTGGAGAATTAAAACATTAAAACAGTTAAAAACATTTAAAAGGATCCCCCTCCTAGCTACCCTACCCTCCCCTACACTACATTTCATGATTAAGATTTTGTTTTACAGATCGTAGAAACCGGGCAATTCCAACTGTCACATCGAGAAGACGCGTTTCAGACAATAACTCCACAGCTTTATCCCTATGGAGAGCATCATATTTAAAAAACAAAGGTCTTAAAAACGTTATTCTATTTGCAAGATAAAAGACACAGTCCATAAGAATATGCATAAGGGTACTTTTAACTTTCAGAGGGCAGGGACCAAGACCACTATTACTCTGTACCCTAATCCTGTGAGGGCGAGAAGAGTAGATTGTGTTACATCCCATCGTGGCCCTTAAAATTTAATTCCTCAATCCTGGGTCTGGAAGCCATGATAGATAGGGAAAAACAGTATCCTGGCCCAATGTAGCAATCGAGAAGCTAATGGATAATCTCTTCTTTAGATACAGCAGGTCAATAGATTCTGACGCCGTAGAAGCTCAGTGCTTGTTTGCCTGGAAATGGGAGCCAAGATGTGACTGTACCTGTAGGAATTCACTCACACATCAAGACTGATTTTCTCCCATCTCCTAATCCCTCCACTCTAACTCCACATTCTGATGCCTGGGGTTCCTCAAAATATAGATTAAGGCAAACTTTTAGCCTTTTTTTGTGTGGAAAACCCCTGACCCAGAGAAATGGGTTAAATATATTTGTAATTAATACATTTTGTGTGAAAGCTGATGGAGAGGTGACAAGTTTAAGTTCCTAAGCGGTTGTACAACATCTACAAGACAGAGAATAATGAAAATGAAACAACTATGTAACATGTATTCATCCTGACCCTGGTATGTCTGTTTCTAGGTTGGTTCTAATTTGAGAGCTGGCAGGAATTCAAAGGTCGGTCTTAAGGGTGCTATCCTTGTATGTTTCATAATAATCTTTTTTTAATAGAGTGCTAAATACCACACGTCTACCATTTCAGAAAATATAAATAATAGATATTCCTATTTACAAATTAATAGGACTTCATATACCCACCTCGGATGGATGGAAGGCGGTGCCTGCTAAGTGTCTATATTTGTAGGTATCAAGGACCCCCTGATTTGGATCGTACTCCTGGGTCAGGGAAAATAGTTTTGTGCAAAGGTATCTACCCAGGCAGAAAAAAGAGATTTGAAAGCTGGCTATCAGAAAGCAAACATAATTATATTTATAAAAAACTTAATAAGACAAGCAATGGACTGAAATGATATCAAAATAAATAATTTTTAATATTGAAAAAGAGATATCTAAGGATAAAATGATTCAATAAAAGATTACATGATGTGGATAAACATAACTCATTCTAACACTCCAACATAATCAAACATGTAAGCGTTCATTAAAAAGTTGATTAAACAATTATTTCACTTTGTGGTCAAAAAAACTTCTTTCAATACAAAAAGAAAGTGGGGCTGTATGTCTACGCGTTTCGACAAAAAACATTTGTCTTCATCAGGACAGTTCGATTTCAGCCAATTAATCTACAAAGAAATAAAACAAAATCACAAACAATTCACAGTGCATTGCAAGTCTTTCAAATTGCATATAAAATGATACAGGAAAACACAAGAATCTGTTTCCTTTTTTCTCCTTTTTTTTAAAAAAACTTTCTTTTTCATTAACCAAACCAGACTTACATCAAAGTACAACACAAATTTTTTTAAAACGTTGATTCGGAAACCACTGACAAAATACTGAATATTACAAACATGGAAATCACGAAATAAAGACCATAGAAACCCTTATAGTTGAAAATGGTGTGACATTTAGACAGAAACTGGTAATTGAGCACTCCTATGAAACCAGGATTTTTTACTCATTCATTTAACTAAATATTTTTCTCGTATTGTTTGCCTTAGTATTTCATGCCTAAAATTAATTTTATGTGTCTCAAAAGAGACCTAATCCTGTTCATTAACATTTTGGTTACCAACAACCTTACCTAAGTTAGAAAAATCATTTAGAAAAACTGATTCGTAGTAGATGGGGCAGGCAGGGCACCTCTCCTATTTGATCCGGAGACGGTATGTGATTGCTATGTAACAAGAGAAGGCTGTTTTTTAGTTAATCAGGAGATACATTTAGTTTTATTAAAACATCCTTCATTGTTAACGTGGCGTTAGGGGCAGAAAGGTATTCTTACCTGTCTAAACAGTAATCACTGCAGTCATCCTACCAATGCCGGCATCTACTTCTTAGCGACTTTAAAAACACAGGGTCGGTGACCTCATAATTTTCCTTAAGGACCGATGTTTTAAAAATTGGTACTGGAGACAAAAGATATATTTTTTCTTTATTGTGGTGACTGTTTACAAATATATTAATGACTGTTCTAATTATATCATTGCGGACTAGGTACCAAACAATAAGAAACGGTTCCTAAATGGTATTATTTACCTTCTTGCTGAAGTCGCGATGAAAAATTAAGGGAGGGGCCAATGACTGGGATGTAAAAAAAATTTCTTTCTTCCCTTTTGGTTAAAAAGTCGACAAAATTTCACAGGCCAACTATAGGATATGGAAAACAAGACAGTTGTTTTAGTTGTTTTAATTTTTTTGGTTGAATAAGTACATTCAACAAACTCTTCCTACACATAAACCTATTCTTATAGTAATTTACCTGTTATGTCACAATGTGTGCATAGTAGATTACACTGGGCTCTAGAAGTACTCTTTCTCCGAACCTCTCGTGGTTTCCAGGTAAAGCCAATTAGGGAGTGCTCGCAGATTCAAATAATCCCTGTGGGCCATTTCAAATAGACATTGAAATTCGTTACAAGAGAGCTCTAGCGGATCGCAGGAGCGGTCTTTAAAGCGTTAACGTTATTGCTAAGTGGTTACCTGTTATAACTGTAGGCAGCCGAACAGGGCAAAAGACGATAAGGCGAAAGGCTCCGCTTGTGCCTTGACAGTGACGGCAATCAGAAAACAAAGTCTGTTTGGGCGATATAAACAAAATCCCATTGCGGATTTAACACACATGCGGAACAGATTCCAAATGCAAGAATACGCGACCCCCAGTGTTAGTTAGCGTTATAACGAGGTTTGCCAAAAACGGCTTCACGGCTTTGCAGCTTTACAAAAAGAAACCTCCTGCTTACATAAAAAGCGGGAGAGAGTAACAAACGCCGATAGCGGGATATTCCTTACATCTATGGTGATAGTAACAGGGGCCATTAAACGGAGGCGGTCTATAACGCAATCTACAACGCGTTGTCAACAGAATCTTACCGGCGTTTTTAAAATGCAGATTTCGAAGCCGCTCTGCCCTCCTCAGCGATTCTTGCAGGAAAAAGAGATTTCTTAGTCCTTTCTCTACTGCTCTATATACTCAGTTATGGGAACGCCCTCACCTGGGTTGTACCTGATATTTAAAGTGACATTGTCAATAGGTACTGACTCCGTGTAGACTGTTTATTAAAGCTAACATCTTATTAATGACTCACAAGCACCCTGATCTATTTAGGGCCAACAGAAGATTACAATTTTTGTATGGAACGAAGACAATAAGAGAGTAATAAGGCGCCTAATTATTTTCCAAAATATAAAAGGCGACATTACTGCAATTATTATAATCTGACTTAAGAAACAGCATCTGAAATGCATTATATGAAGGAGATGTATATCAGTACCCTCATATAATCGCATTTTCCCATGGAAGATCTTGATTCAACCCATGGGAAAAAGTTCCAAGGGTGAAGATCCAAAAAACCTCACGTTTCTTACGAACAGCGTCTCCCTCAAGGGGGAGACGCTGTTCGTAAGAAACGTGAGGTTTTTTGGATCTTCACCCTTGGAACTTTTTCCCATGGGTTGAATCAAGATCTTCCATGGGAAAATGCGATTATATGAGGGTACTGATACTGATATGCAGTAATGTCGCCTTTTATATTTTGGAAAATAATTAGGCGCCTTATTACTCTCTTATTTTCTACGTTCCATACAAAAATTGTAATCTTCTGTTGGCCCTAAATAGATCAGGGTGCTTGTGAGTCATTAATAAGATGTTAGCTTTAATAAACAGTCTACACGGAGTCAGTACCTATTGACAATGTCACTTTAAATATCAGGTACAACCCAGGTGAGGGCGTTCCCATAACTGAGTATATAGAGCAGTAGAGAAAGGACTAAGAAATCTCTTTTTCCTGCAAGAATCGCTGAGGAGGGCAGAGCGGCTTCGAAATCTGCATTTTAAAAACACCGGTAAGATTCTGTTGACAACGCGTTGTAGATTGCGTTATAGACCGCCTCCGTTTAATGGCCCCTGTTACTATCACCATAGATGTAAGGAATATCCCGCTATCGGCGTTTGTTACTCTCTCCCGCTTTTTATGTAAGCAGGAGGTTTCTTTTTGTAAAGCTGCAAAGCCGTGAAGCCGTTTTTGGCAAACCTCGTTATAACGCTAACTAACACTGGGGGTCGCGTATTCTTGCATTTGGAATCTGTTCCGCATGTGTGTTAAATCCGCAATGGGATTTTGTTTATATCGCCCAAACAGACTTTGTTTTCTGATTGCCGTCACTGTCAAGGCACAAGCGGAGCCTTTCGCCTTATCGTCTTTTGCCCTGTTCGGCTGCCTACAGTTATAACAGGTAACCACTTAGCAATAACGTTAACGCTTTAAAGACCGCTCCTGCGATCCGCTAGAGCTCTCTTGTAACGAATTTCAATGTCTATTTGAAATGGCCCACAGAGATTATTTGAATCTGCGAGCACTCCCTAATTGGCTTTACCTGGAAACCACGAGAGGTTCGGAGAAAGAGTACTTCTAGAGCCCAGTGTAATCTACTATGCACACATTGTGACATAACAGGTAAATTACTATAAGAATAGGTTTATGTGTAGGAAGAGTTTGTTGAATGTACTTATTCAACCAAAAAAATTAAAACAACTAAAACAACTGTCTTGTTTTCCATATCCTATAGTTGGCCTGTGAAATTTAGTCGACTTTTTAACCAAAAGGGAAGAAAGAATTTTTTTTTACATCCCAGTCATTGGCCCCTCCCTTAATTTTTCATCGCGACTTCAGCAAGAAGGTAAATAATACCATTTAGGAACCGTTTCTTATTGTTTGGTACCTAGTCCGCAATGATATAATTAGAACAGTCATTAATATATTTGTAAACAGTCACCACAATAAAGAAAAAATATATCTTTTGTCTCCAGTACCAATTTTTAAAACATCGGTCCTTAAGGAAAATTATGAGGTCACCGACCCTGTGTTTTTAAAGTCGCTAAGAAGTAGATGCCGACATTGGTAGGATGACTGCAGTGATTACTGTTTAGACAGGTAAGAATACCTTTCTGCCCCTAACGCCACGTTAACAATGAAGGATGTTTTAATAAAACTAAATGTATCTCCTGATTAACTAAAAAACAGCCTTCTCTTGTTACATAGCAATCACATACCGTCTCCGGATCAAATAGGAGAGGTGCCCTGCCTGCCCCATCTACTACGAATCAGTTTTTCTAAATGATTTTTCTAACTTAGGTAAGGTTGTTGGTAACCAAAATGTTAATGAACAGGATTAGGTCTCTTTTGAGACACATAAAATTAATTTTAGGCATGAAATACTAAGGCAAACAATACGAGAAAAATATTTAGTTAAATGAATGAGTAAAAAATCCTGGTTTCATAGGAGTGCTCAATTACCAGTTTCTGTCTAAATGTCACACCATTTTCAACTATAAGGGTTTCTATGGTCTTTATTTCGTGATTTCCATGTTTGTAATATTCAGTATTTTGTCAGTGGTTTCCGAATCAACGTTTTAAAAAAATTTGTGTTGTACTTTGATGTAAGTCTGGTTTGGTTAATGAAAAAGAAAGTTTTTTTTAAAAAAAGGAGAAAAAAGGAAACAGATTCTTGTGTTTTCCTGTATCATTTTATATGCAATTTGAAAGACTTGCAATGCACTGTGAATTGTTTGTGATTTTGTTTTATTTCTTTGTAGATTAATTGGCTGAAATCGAACTGTCCTGATGAAGACAAATGTTTTTTGTCGAAACGCGTAGACATACAGCCCCACTTTCTTTTTGTATTGAAAGAAGTTTTTTTTTACCACAAAGTGAAATAATTGTTTAATCAACTTTTTAATGAACGCTTACATGTTTGATTATGTTGGAGTGTTAGAATGAGTTATGTTTATCCACATCATGTAATCTTTTATTGAATCATTTTATCCTTAGATATCTCTTTCTCAATATTAAAAATTATTTATTTTGATATCATTTCAGTCCATTGCTTGTCTTATTAAGTTTTTTATAAATATAATTATGTTTGCTTTCTGATAGCCAGCTTTCAAATCTCTTTTTTCTGCCTGGGTAGATACCTTTGCACAAAGCCTGCTAAGTGTCTAACACGCTAGAGCACTACAGTTCTCTCACTAAATTGAGGACTGACTTCAGCGGTGCAGTACTAAATGAGACACCGCATAAAGGGGCATTTGTGCCCTAGAAGACTGAGCAAGATAAAGATATGGAACTGCAAGTTTCAGACATCAAAAGATCATCCATAAAAATAAAAATCCTCAAGAAGGAATAAAGATAATATAGGTCTGTAGAAGCTACTGACAGAGAATGATGTGTGCAAATCTGGTAGATTTCAACCAGATGTTATAAACCCAAGTGGATTAATCTATGTTGAAAGTATGAGCAGCCAGCTGCTTTTTCCCACCTACATTTGCAGATACAATATTTTGCAGAATAACATCAGTTTATGATTGTGACTATTTACCATGGCTTTTCAAAACAGGTGTCAGAAAGAATACTGCTTTCATCTTCACCAGTGAATCATAGCTGCTATGAACAAAATTGTTGGGACAAAGGGGAGCAATGAAAAAACAACCAGAGATTTTGTGTAAGGAACAGATCTTCAGAAGGAAGTACAGGGTGATTGATGTTATTAAGGTGGATATAGTGAGCGTTAGCCATCAAATTATGATTATTCATGCAGACCCTATTATATTTTTTCTACTGACTTCTTCCAAATTTGTTGTAAAGGGGTCAAAATGTAACCTGGAGAACAATATCCCTCTAATGATGATGATTATTAATATTAATTATAGTAATATATGTTGAAACAAAACTAAATATCACACTTCTGACATTTCAAAGCACTACTAACCAGTTGTTAGTACTTAATTTACCACTGAGTCAGATGAAAACCTGAGTCTATATTGCTGGCATTAAAATTTGTGATTACTTTCTTGTGTGAGATTTATCAAACCCAGTTTTGTAAACAGTTTAAGATAAGTATGAAGCAGAATATTAGGGACTAGTACTTAGGTTTTATTAGTAGCTTTATCTACGAAAGGAAATCTATGTAGACTGATGAAGAGACACTCAGGATGTTCTGTGTTATATTGCCTGGAGATTCAATCCTCCAGGTCCAATTATAAACAGTTACTAGTCAGGAAAAAGTAAGAGTAACCGCTGAATGGATAGAGCTGAAAAGGCAACACATAACCATGATTCTGAGCACCTATGTTCCATGATCAGCTGGGAAACCATGGAAATGTTCCCAAGCTAGATTCGTTTGTCAGCCCACCTACTTAGGTGATTCAATTCAGCAGTCTGAATAGGGACAGTGCAGTATATTTATGTTCCTGCAATAGTTCCAAGCCTCTGTATAAATTCCACCTTGCCTCACTTGGCACGCCTCCATTAACTGTCCTCAAAGTCCTATGGCCCTAATGGCAAAAAATCACAGAGAGCTCCAGGGCCTGATAGCTTCTCAATTGGTCTGTATGAACAAACGGGAACAGCCAACACGCGTTTCGTCACCACCGTGACTTCCTCAAGGCTGTGAAGAATAAGCATGAATACAATAGTTGACACATGTATCCAGACTTCTTTTTGACGTCTCCACATTTTTAGGTTCTCTTGCTCTGGGTGTTCTTCTCCTCTTTCCTTCTTCTTTGGTGTGACTTGATTTCTTTTTCACACCATCCCTCACCTTTCAACTCAAGACACAATTTTTAAAGTCTTAGTTTTTTCTCTGAATACATATGTCAACTATTGTATTCATGCTTATTCTTCACAGCCTTGAGGAAGTCACGGTGGTGACGAAACGCACGTTTGCTGTTTCCGTGCTACAAAGACAAGGAACCGGAATTCTAATTACATCACAGAATTTTTACTTTGCTATTGTTAAGACTGTTTGAAATATAACGTGTTTTTTGAGGAAATAAACCACCGTTGAATTGTTTAACCTTACTGATTGACACATCAGCTGAACTTTTTGGAAAATCAATTGTAAATCTTATCCAAATCCTTTTACAAACAATTAATGTCTTCTCGGAGTGGAGTGAGCAAATATTACTTCGAAATCAATTTGGACTCTCAGTGCACACTTGTTCTTTCTCAAAATGCAATCTGTTTCTCTTCGGAAGGAGCACTTATTTATGGGGAATTTTAACTAGAAGGCAACCATCAGCTCTCTCAATATAAGCCTCTTTTTTGGAAGGCTTTCTCTAAGCTGGTAGTGTCTGTGATCATCCCTTGCCTCAGATGCAGTTTAGCTGTGATTAGATTTGGCATTTGTTTGGTACCAACTCATGCTTTTCCTTTTGAGTATTTGGTTTTGTCTGTCATGAACTGATTCAAACTCCTGTCAACTTGTTTGTAAATGCTCTCCCTATCAGTAAAGATACCCCACTGATTGCCTGCGAGACTAAACCTATTTTACTTTTCACTGCAGATGTGATCTTATTCAGAAGCACAGAATGTTTTGTTACGCTTGCACAGTTTGCATAATCTTTACATTTTTGCGTTGTACAAATTATGTGAAAAGTGAATGAATGAATGAATGAATGGGTGTCTTATAATGCGCATAACTTAACCCCAAGGGGCATCAAGGCGCAGATAACAGACAAATAGACACAACAAAGCAGACAGGAGATATAATAATAGTTAATAAGCCAGGGAAAAGAGCCATGTCTTCAAAAGTTTATGAAAAATCACCAATGAGGGTTGGCTGGACAGTTCAGGAGGGAGCGAGTTCCACAGTTTGGGAGCCGAGAAGGAAAACGCTCTTCCTCCCCATCTCACCTTATTGAATCTAGGGACGGTGAGCAGGTTTTTGGAGGACGAGCGAAGGGATCTGCTGGGAATATAGGGGCTAACTAGAGATTTAATCCCTTCGGAACCTGATCCAAATACCGCCCTGTGGGCCAGACAGAGGAGTTTAAAAGAAATCCTGGCCTGGATTGGCAGCCAGTGGAGTCAGGAATTATACTATTTTTGTTGGAAGGGGCTGGGTCAAACTGAAAATTTCTTGTGAAAGACAAATTCCAGCAGAAACTGTTGAAAGAAACGTTTCTTCCACAAACCAGTCCCTTTACCCTGATTTGTTCACTTGCGTTCAACTTTCATGTGTTATTTAAAACAGCATTTTTCTCAATTTCTTGTCATTTTCATATTTAGCGTAATTTTGGGAAAACAGATTGTATGATTTTGCACACATTTAATTACAAGGTATAATTTGAGAGTACACTCAGAAATAATTAATTACTAGGTTTTCGAGAGAAATGCTCCTGGTAACTGGTAACTAATGTTACAGGGCCCATTGACATTTTACGGGCATCCAGAAGGCTGTAAGGGTATTTATTACAGTTTCTTCATGATTTCACTCCCCACTCATTATCATTCATCACTGGAGGTGGGGACATTTAAATTTGCCCACTTAACCGGGTGAATTCATGGAAAATTATACTTTATGAAGAATTATGAAGTGCAGTAAACTTTTTATAAGGTCATTGTTGTTAAAATGTGCCTCCTCCCTGCATGCGGAAGTTCCACCCAACATGAATGGGATATCAAACAGCAGAGATTTGTGTTTCACTTGAGACACAACACCATTGTAGCCACTTGGCCAGGTCATTTTTTTCCCCGGTCCTGCCACACACCTCCAAGAGCAGGGGCAAGAGAAATACTTTATTGCCATCAAAAAAAGCTCCTGGCTGTGACTGGTAGAAGGAAAGTTTCCGCTGCAGAGCTGGACCCCTTTTACAGCTTTTATTTGAAATGTTCTATCGTTCGCGCCAGGGCTCGCTTTAGCGCTAGTGGCGTCCAGTGTCCCCTCATCTCTCCATAGCCCCTTTCTTGCATACATTTATTTTGTTTTAAAGTGCTGGTAAAGGCTGGCTTTACTCAACTACCCACGTTAACCCTAGCCATGCTTATGACGAGCCCAGCTCGTCATGAGGCACAGTGGAGCTGTGCTCATGACGAGCTGGGCTCGTCATAACGGCCGCGGCTCCCCCCGCGTGTCGAATTCCACACCTGTGCGGGGGTTCTATTGCAGTGGGCGGAGTCATGATGAGTCCAGCTCGTCATGACCCCAGCTCCACTGGGCAGCATGACGAGCTGGACTCGTCATGAGCACCGCCGCGCCGTGTGCTGCACCTCCACCCCGCACCGCGGGGGAATTGCCCCTGTTGCGAAGGGGTTAAATGAACATCTGTTCTTTGCAGCAGGCATACTACCCCTATGTGCTATTTTATGGCAAGTCAAAATTGGCACTAGACAAAACTCTGATCCCTCTCCAGCAGGAGTATTACTCACAAGAGTTCTCTTGACATTTCGATTGCTGCCTGAAATCTGGATGCACAGGGAACTCTGCATCAGCTGCTTTTAAATCATAAGTTATTGCTAAACACAGCCCCCCCACGGAGGTCAGCGCCCCCTTCCAGGTCAGCACCCAGTGCGGCCGCACCGGTCGCACTGCCCTAAAGCCGGCCCTGGTTCGCGCTTAGCAACACTGGTGAACTTTTGCAAATAAATGTGTGAAGTTGCAAGCCGTCAGGCCTCGCAACGTAGCACAGCTCTATTCATCACTCACTTCTAACCTTATGCTACTAACTGTTGTGTCCTCATCTTATTGGTTGAACCGCAGTTGATCTCTAAAGGGCTGATTCTTAAATTTACTTGCATGCATCAGTTGAGCCAATGTGCTCAAATGACCTGTTTTTCGAATGTAATTTCACATTTGCATTCGTACAACATGAATATACACTTGGAAATGAATGTCCTCATATGTCAAATACCAGCATGGTGTCATTTACCTGAGAAAAACTCAACTCACAGCATGAGGAAATGGGTATTCCAGTTTAAAAAAAGTAAAAATCTGCAATTTCCCGAATTCAGTATTTAAAAAATGTTTCAAGGCACATTCCCACTGCGATTTACTTTTGTCTGATGCTGTGGTCAAGCTGCAGATACAGTGAGAACATAGAAGAAAAATCCCGACAATGTGTTGGAGTGCGGAGGAAGGGTTTGAAAAGTTTTGAGATGCAAAATCAGTTTTGTAAAGTATTTACCGAAAAAAACTGGAATTTGCAAACAAAATTCCAGGCCCTCTACTAAGAAACTGCGACGGTCACAATTTCCAAAGAATGAAATCGGAATGGGGAATTCATCAAAAAACATCTGCATAAATCTACCAGAGTAAATTTCAGTTCCTAAATAAATATATGAATAAATTATATAAATATTCTGCAGTGTTGTAGTTTTGGAAAAACAAAAACCTTAAACTATAATGTAAGAGGTGGCTGGCAATTCCTTGCTACCATGATATTTTAAGAGAGTGCAAAAATATACTTTGCTCCAAGTACTGAATAAAAGGTTATATCATCTTTTTCTTATATTTTATAGAATATGATTTCGGGGAGAAAAAAACGGTTGTGTCTAAAAAAAATAGGAAAGGTCTAACTGATTTATCCGAAGGACATGGAATTGTCAGTGAACTTTTTAAATACAACACGTTTGCCCTTAAACGGATGCGCATCAAACAACTGCAAATGAACATCGTAATGAGGGCAGAATAGCAGGATATTTACTGCAAGTAGGTTTTAGCAAATGGACGTTAACAACAGGAGCCAAGTGTGTGCAATTTCTAGCTCATCACACATCAAATTTACCCCCTAGTATTTATGCAATGATTCCTAATAATGATGCATACTCCTGATAAATAAGAAAGCGAAATAACAGATCTATGCTTTGCAAGGGGTTGATTTTCTCCGCAGCTACACGATATGCATAATGTACGCACTCAACCAGAGTTTGGATTATTTGATTTAAGTGCGCCCCAGCTGCTTTGTTGCAGCATCACAGAACATTAAGGAAGCTGCTGGGGGATGAACACACCGCATTGTTTCACGGTGATACAATCTTGCTAGATTATGACTTTTTAAAATATTTACGGGTTTTAATAGCGTGGCGTCATTTTGTTTAAGGTCTAAGCAACGGCCACACGGAGGAATGATCGGGGGTTGTCAGTTTCCGGAAGTGTGCGAGACTTTTTTGTTTGTTGTAAAACTCTTTCTTGGGGGCGCCATATCCCACTTTACTTTTTTAATTTTTTTACTTTTTTTTATTCTTTATTTAATGCGATTTTATATAGCGCGAACTTTACCCGGAGGTGTCAGAGCGATATAGAGAGGGATTAGGAGCGTGAAGGCAAACGAATTGCAGCAGCGCACACAATACCTGGCACACCATAGGACGTAGAAGGTGAGCCAGCTAAGAATGACAGAGAGCCAGCAGAGGTCAAATGTTAATTGAAACTAAGTGTGGACTTATCACAAGTGGAAAAGAGCCGCTCCCTGACTCAAGATGGCCGCCCCGCCAGCGCCCAGCTCCTGCCAGGAGAGCACAGTCAGACTCAGCACGAGCTTGCGGGTGAGGGGTAAAATCATACACCGGTGACTCATTTTTTACGGTTCACCGGCGATCAAAACGAGATTCAGCAGCTGTTCAGGACAAGTGACCATTCTAACGGTGGCAGTATAACCCACTAAATAGAGAGGGAATTTCATTAGAGCAAGAGGTTAGCAGTGATTATCGGCAGGCGAGTGCTTTATTGAAGTTGAAAGACCATTAACATTGATAGAGTAATTATTTCAACTTGAAAGTAATTACCTTGATGGGTGATAACTGTGCTTGGGTTCCTGGACGTGATTGGATCAAACAGTTGTGATCTGCTGGAGCTTAGAAAACTATTAAAACATATCACCTACTTTAAATTAGTAGAATTCCATTCAAGATATTTTACGCCTAGCAAAGACTTTACCACCTTTGAACTTGACATAGGTACCTAATGTTTAGTCAATTGTATCCTAATTAATACATAGTTATTCACGTTCACTTCACAGATTCTCCTGTAATTGCTCATTAAGTATGACTATCCTGACAATGACTGAAATGTTTTTTTGCACAAATGAGTCACTGAAAAAACGTAAAGCTAAAGTGATTAAAGTTATAGTTAGGTTGTGAAATAAGGTAAAAAGTAACATACAAAACAACTTTTTAAATTCATCAGTTACACTGCGCTTAACTATAACTTGTGCTCCCGCCATGCACTGCTTATGACCTCACTTATTACATGGCTCAATTTTGGTTTGCCAATAACTTTGACCCTGTTTTATGAATCTTCACAAAACACCCCCCACCTCCTCCTAAAAAGGTTAATCGACCTCAGCTCTTTCCTGGAATGTTTCAGGATGATCTGTCAAGCTGGGGCAGAGAAAAAGAGTAATCTCAGTCTCCAGCACACGCTTATATATAGGACATGTAATTAATTCAAAATTATATGAAAATATCCTCAAGCATTATATTTGTTCTCTTTATCTGTTGTTCAATTCCTTATTTCTAGCGACAAAGCAAAAATGTGTTTTGTCGCAGTTGGTGATACACCCGTGATTTCCTCAGGGTTGTCCGTGTCTCATGATTCTCAGATAGTGTCCTTCTAGTTAATGACCCAATGTCCTAGCGTCCCCTGTGGATCAGTATAAGGTTATCCCAGTAGTAGTTCCATGAACAAATTCACATTTTACCGGACTCTGTAGTTCGAATTAGCTACTGTATGATGAACTATTATTGGGAAAACCTTATACTGATCCACTTGGGATGCTAGGACACGGGTCCTTTAACTAGAAGGACACTACCTGAATTTAACAGGACAGAATTCCAATCAGAAATAGGTCTCTTTACAGATAAGAAGAGTCTTGAGATAAGGACAGCCCTGAGGAAGTTGCGGGTCTATCCCCAACTGCAAAGATACACGTGTTGGCTTTGCCGCTAGAAATAAAGAATTGGACTACAGACAAAGAGAACAAATAAAATGCTAGTGGATTTTTTAATATAATTTTGAATGAATTACATGTACTATATGTAAGCGTATGCTGGAGGCTGTGACATCCCTTTTTCTCTGTCCCCGCTTGGCGGATCATCCTGAATCTTTGCAGGAAAGAGCTGACGTTGTTAGTCCCTTTGTCCAATTGTTCAGTTACCACCCAATTCATGTCGTTGATGGTATGGCCAACAAAAACTATGAAAACTTTGAACTTAGAAGACAGGAAGGCATGGCAGATTAAAAAACACTCATCAATCATTGAGGAGGGAGAAGGAAAATGTGTGATCCATCCAGTTTCCTTGAAATGTAATCTCATAAATCAGTTGTGGGGGGAAGGATCACTTGTCCTGCTAACCTGGATTTTACAGGTAGGTGGTATGTCTCTTGGTAAAAAACCCTCATGCACATGAGTAGGTATTCTCTGGTAGCGGTATATCTTGGTTCTCCGCTATATTACTCTTGTGTCTGCATAATCATAGGGTTAATAGGTATGCAGCCTCCACCTGGAGGTAGTAACCCAAGGTTAAAAGCAGTAGTGTCCAGTGATAAGTGGTGATTGTGAGATTAAAATAACTCGGACAGCCAGATTGCGATATTTATTGTTCTGGATTCGAGTTAAACAGTGAAAATATAGTGGATATGCGTAAAGAGAATTGCTAAGGTTCTCACGCTATCGATTTTCGTGAAATTGAAAGGTCAACATGTTTCAGCCCTATTCGCCTAGAAAGGTCAGTGGGCTTTCTTCAGGACCGTGTGGTATGTGTGTGGTAAAGCAACGTATTAGTCCTTTACACCTTGGAGGTCAATGTTGTGCCTCTGCACTGTTATTACGTGCTTCCAGAGGTACCAGGGAGTCTCTAGAAGGGGGGCCGTTTTCTGTTCCTCCTCGCCTCCCGCGCCGCTTGTGCTGACTCTGCCGTCCTGGACCCGGTCCAGGATTAATACGTTGCTTTACCACTCACATACCACACGGTCCTGAAGAAAGCCCACTGACCTTTCTAGGCGAATAGGGCTGAAACATGTTGACCTTTTAATTTCACGAAAATCGATAGCGTGAGAACCTTAACAATTCTCTTTACGCATATCCACTATATTTTCACTGTTTAACTCGAATCCAGAACAATAAATATCGCAATCTGGCTGTCCGAGTTATTTTAATCTCGCAATCACCACTTATCACTGGACACTACTGCTTTTAACCTTGGGTTGCTACCTCCAGGTGGAGGCTGCATACCTACTAACCCTATGATTATGCAGACATGAGAGTAATATAGCGGAGAACCAAGATATAGCGCTACCAGAAAATACCAACTCACGTGCATGAGGGTTTTTTACCAAGGGACATACCACCTACCTGTAAAATCCAGGTTAGCAGGACAAGTGATCCTTCCCCCCCCCACAACTGATTTATGAGATTAAAAAACACACCAACTGCACTCTGCCAACGTGCTCTATCTCCTTACTTGTCCATGTGGACTCCGATATGTGGAGATAACGAGCCAAAAAATAAAAATCCGAATTTGCGAGCATAGAAGCAACATTCGCTGCAAGTGCAGCACCACAAAGATGACAGAACATTTCTTGGAACTTGCCATACCACCAACAACATAAATTGGGTGGTAATTGAACAATTGGACAAAGGGACCACCCACCTACAAAACCAGCTCTTAGAAAAAGAGCAACGTTGTGTTTACCGCCTATCCACCCATCTCATAGGGCTCAACAACAACATTCCATGGAACTCGTTACACAGAGCAAGATGTGATACTTCAGCACCCTTTATACGTGGGCGTAGTCATTTATGTAGACATAAAAGTCGGAAGATATCCATGTTAGCTAAACATGAACCCTAAGAGAATACTTATGCCCAACTCATCCAAAATTGGGTATAGCCCATTAGACACAGGGCATAACAACACCGTAACTTAATGTAACAGACACATTCCCTCTACATATTATTGACTTAGCAGACTAATGCCCGTCTGAAAAAATAATAACATGCATCTCCCACACTACTAGATAAACTCCACGCACTAAACCTTATGCGCTAGGGTTTAACTTCACTATAAACATCTTAATCACTTACCCCCCACATCGACAGCAACACCGCCAACCTCGCCAACCTCGGACTCAAGCAACTGGTGGACACGCCCACCCTCCTCGCCGGCCACACACTCAACCCCATCTTCTCCGCCAGCAACCACGTCTCCTTCAGCCACTCCTCCGGACTACACTGGACCGATCACAGCTGCGTCCACTTCACCTTCAAAAAAGACCGCCTGTCACCACCAGACACCGCAGATCCCCCGCAGATGCTGGAGCAAAGTCACCACAGACCAACTGACCACATCACTGAGCCAGAACCCACCTGCCGACACCCCCGACACCAACAACGCCAACAACCTCGCTCCTCTGAAGAAACCCCCAGGCAAGACTAGCAACAGAAAAACTGCATGGTTCACAGACGCCCTCAAAATCGCAAAGAAATCTTGCCGAACCCTCAAGAAAGCCTGGCGTCACAAGCGGACACAAGAAAACTTGACTACTCTCAAGAACGCCACCCGCGAATACCACCAGATGATCCGCACCACCAAAAGGACATCGTTCAAAGAGCAGCTGGACAACAACGCCCACAATAGCAAGAAACTCTTCAGCATCGTCAAAGAGCTCTCAAATCCCAGCGCCGGCAACAATGACATCTCACCGCCACAAGACCTCTGCAACTCCCTTGCCACTTTCTTCCACAGCAAGATCACAGACATACACGACAGCTTCGGAACCCAGACCCCACCTCCAACCACCATACCAATGACCCCCACCTCCTGCCTCAACGCATGGACCCCCATCAGCACCGAAGACACCACCCGCGTCATGAACAGCATCCACTCCGGCTCCCCCTCCGACCCATGCCCTCATCATATCTTCAACAAAGCAGACACCATCATCGCATCCCACCTCCGGAACGTCATTAACAACTCCTTCACGTCAGCCACATTCCCGGAAAGCTGGAAACACGCAGAAATCAACGCCCTACTGAAGAAACCAACAGCGGACCCCAAAGACCTTAAGAACTTCCGCCCCATCTCTCTCCTCCCCTTCCCGGCTAAAGTCATGGAGAAGACCGTCAACAAACAGCTGACTGTATTCCTTGAAGAAAACAACTCGCTCGAATCATCCCAGTCCGGATTCCGAGCCAACCACAGCACCGAGACCGCCCTCATCGCAGCCACCAATGACATCAGGACCCTGATGGACAACGGAGAGACAGCCGCCCTCATCCTCCTTGACCTCTCAGCCGCCTTTGACACCGTCTGCCACCGCACCCTAATAACCCGACTCTACAACACTGGGATCCAAGGAAAGGCCCTAGACTGGATCACATCGCTCCTCTCCGACAGAACCCAGAGAGTCCGCCTCCCACCCTTCTGCTCCGAGGCCACCAAGATCATCTGCGGCGTACCCCAGGGCTCCTCACTCAGCCCTACCCTCTTCAACATCTACACGAGCCCCCTCGCCGCCATCGCACGCAAGCACAACATCAACATCATCTCTTACGCCGACGACACCCAACTGTTACTCTCCCTCACCAAAGACCCCCTCATCACCAAAGCCAACTTCCAGGACGGAATGAAAGATGCCGCAGATTGGATGAAGCTCAGCCGTCTGAAGCTCAACTCAGACAAAACGGAGGTCCTCATCCTCTGACAATCCCCTTCCGCCTGGGACGACTCCTGGTGGCCCACGACGCTGGGCACCACACCGATACCCACGGACCACGCACGCAACCTGGGATTCATCCTGGACTCCTCCCTCACGATGACCAAGCAAGTCAATGCAGTCTCGTCCTCATGCTTCAACACCCTGCGCATGCTGCGAAAGATCTTCCGGTGGATCCCCACCGAAACCAGGAAGACAGTAACCCAGGCCCTCGTCACCAGCCAACTGGACTACGGAATCGCCCTGTACGCAGGAACCACAGCTAAACTCCAGAAACGACTGCAACGCATACAGAACGCCTCCGCTAGACTCATCCTCAACATCCCTCGCCACAGCCACATATCTACCCACCTGAGAAACCTGCACTGGCTCCCCGTCAGCAAGAGGATCACGTTCAGGCTGCTCACCCACGCACACAAAGCGCTCCACAACACGGGCCCCGAATACCTCAACAACCGCCTCTCATTCTACAATCCCACCCGCCAGCTCCGCTCCACCAGCCTCGCCCTTGCCACCGTCCCTCGGATTCGCAGAACCACCACCGGAGGAAGATCGTTCTCCTACCTGGCGGTCAAGACATGGAACTCCCTCCCCGCACACCTTCGACAGACCCAGGACCATCTCACCTTCAGGACACATCTCAAGACCTGGCTGTTTGAGCAGTAGCGGCACCCCCACCTCCCCCCCTTCAGCGCCTTGAGACCCTTACGTGTGAGTAGCGCGCTTTACAAATTGATTGATTGATTGATTACCCCCCTGAGCATCAGCATTTTTTACAATATTTACGACAACTTAATTGGCACTGCTTCTCTCTGCACGAGGTCATATTTTAGCACCAGCTATACTTTAAACATATGTATTGTAAATATGTATTCCTAACACTACTGGAAATACTTTACTTGCTGGCCAAAAAACAACAACATTTGAGTCCAATTATCTATTCCCCAGGGCATTAGAAATAAACTTTTTGAAATGTGTATGATATATAGCGTCAATTACAACTTTATTTGTCACTCCGACCCACGGGCAACCACCTCACTAACCAAGAAGTGGTTTTCCTGAAATTTCACAGTGAGCCTCCATGTCAGAGTAGTCAGTGCACTAGGTCCTGAGATAAGTGTCACAAGTCCCATGATGAGGACACGCCCCTTCCAGTAACTGGATGTAACCCATCATGAGCACCGTTACAGTTAACGGCGTGATCCAGGCCAGCTCACAACAGGTTTGATCGGTGGTAATTCATCCTTGACAAAGTAAATTCTTTGGCTCTTTAGTGATTTCGTGGCAAAGGCGGACATTCTGTACTTTTGTCCCGCTTATTCACTGCATTTTAATTTACCGCCTGCAGTGTGTGACTACAGGAGGTTCCCCCTGGCTGGATTTGTCAGTCTTTTTTATTCAGGGTTGAAGTAAGGTCTTTTTTGTGTTTTTGACTAACTGTTTTTTCCTCCTACATTGGTCAGCCCTCTGACTATCACGCTCATTATTAATGCTGGCAAAAGCACAATCCAAGTTTTGTGCTCATCACTTATAACCCTGGTGTACCTCACTCAAAAATAAGTCATGTGTATGTGAGTTGTGAGTTAACTGGCATTAGCGCGGCCATTCATGCGCACTTGGCAATGTTCACTTAATGAAAGCTGAACATTGTAGACGGACCTAACGGGTCTCTGGCGCATTCTTGTGACCATGTATGGTACCCAACAGTATGTTTATCATGCATGCCAGTACTTGTCACTGTTAGACCTGGAACCATTGGCGTGGGTCTCCCTTCCATTTTTGCTGTTGCCTCATGTATTTTGCTGGTATTAGATGCTTTGGGCACTGTGCCACTGCAATCCAGTGCCACAGTGCAAGTGCTCCCTATTGTAAATGGATTTATTAATCAGTGGTTCCATGTTTGGCTATTTGGTTTACTTGTCAGACCCTAGTCTAGTGCACTGAGTGTGCCCAGGGCGTGTAAATGAAAATGCTGCTGGTGGGCCTGCAGCACTGGTTGTGCCAACCACAGAAGCAACCTTGTAAGATGTGTCTAAGGTCTGCCATTGCAGAGCCTGCGTGCAGTCTGGTACTGTCATGCTGACTGGGCAAGTGCACCCACTTCCCAGTCCCTAAACCTTCCCTTTTCTTCAAATCAGTCACCCCTATGGTAGGCCCTAGGGCAGGGTGCATTGTAAGTATAAGGTAGGACAAGCCCTGATGTGTGTGGCATGTCCTACTAGTGATTTACAGCCATTTTCGTTTTTCACTATTGCAAGGCTACCTGTTCTCCATAGTCCAGAATGGGCTGTTAGAGTTATTACATTTTATAATTCTAACTGTCTCAGAGAACATGGTAGAAATTCGAGTTTAGTATGCCTGAACTCAGAATAATAAAATACATCGTTTAGTGAAGTTTATTTTAATATTCTGTGTTTGCAAATACCACTTTTAGAAAGTAGGTATTTGCTTGTCTAACCATTCAAACCTGCCTCTGCTAGGTTGTGTATTCCTTTGTCTGGTGTTGTGAGTGACAGGGCTGGGGAATTCCAAGAGACAGGCTGAGTCACCCAGTGGTGAATAGAGAGATCTTCATCTAGATGGGAGGGAGGAGTTGCACCTGAAACTTGAATAGGGCTGTGCCTGCCTTCTACAATGCTGGCTCCACTTCCTGGGGAGCGACTGACGTCTCTGCCCTGCACACTGAAAGAAGAGAAGGAGTCCTGTAAACAAAGTGCTCCAGGACTGTACTTGCCTTCCACAATGCTGGCTCCACCTCCTGTGGGGCGTCTGATGTGCCTGCCCTGCACTGTGAAAGGAAAGGAGAAGGTTGGTAAACAGAGTGCTTCAGAACTGGTTTGGACAGGGCAAAGGCCCCTCTCCCCTCAGGGAACAAAGGATTTTGGGGTATAAATATTGGGACCCTGATCCCATGAAATTAGATCACTTTGAACTACAAGAAGAAACCTTTTCTGAGGAGAGGAACCTGAAGAAACTGAGGAGAGATTATTCCCAAGCTGAAGTGCTGCTTGGGGGATTGGCCTGCAGTGGTTGCCTTACTTCCAAAGGAAGGAGAAAGGAACTTTGTGTACTTTGCTTTCAACTTGTGAAGGATCTCCAAGGGCTTGGAAGAAAGCTTGCCTCCTGCTGAAGTCTCAGGGACAACAGACTTCAACCCTCAGCACCCCAGAGTTCTTTTGGAAGTGCCTGCTGCTATTTTGGGCCTTCTGAGAAACTGCATGTCGCAAGGAGCTGGAAGCGCGACTTAACGAGAAGAAGCGGGTCGCCGTCGCTGTGCCTACCATCGCAACTCCGAAGGAGGGTGTCGCCGCTGGAACTGTCGCACTGCACCGCATCGGAGAGAAGCGTGCCGCAACAAAGAGGAAGTGTGTCACCGTCGATGCTGCTGCCGTCGCAACTTCAAAGTAGGGTGTCGCCGCTGTAGTTGTCCCACTGCACCGCATCAGGAGAAGAATCTCGCAACAAGGTCGGAGCGTGTCGCCATCGCTGTGGCTGCCGACGCAACTCCGAAGGAGGGTGTCGCCGCTGGAACCATCGCATTGCACCACATCGACCAAGAGCACCTCGCATCCCCAAGAAGTGCGCCGCCGTCGGAGCTGCTGCTGTCGCATCTTGGATGTCGCTGCAGTAGTTGTCGCATCGAGCAGAAGCTTCACGTATCGTGGGAGAAGAGCGTCGCCGCTGGAGCTGTCGTCATCGCATCGTAAGGTTGTCGCCACTGCAGTCCACACATCAAACCGAGAACTTCTTGCATCCCTGAGAAGCGTGCCACATCTGGAAGATCTTCAAGTCTTTATTTCTTTGTATCTGAACCTTGCCGCATTTCCCATCGCCGCGACATTGCTTGTCGTGGAAGCGCAACGCAACTTAAGGTACATTGACGCAAAGTGTCGCATCTAAGAATGGAACTGAACTAAGCTTAAATCTACCATCTTAAAGTAATCATAGTGTGTATTTTTGTTGTTTATCGTCTTGTCTACTTATTTTTTATATAAAACCTGTGTGGTGTCCATTTGTAGTGTTGTCACTGGGTTACTGTATGTGGTCACAACTGCTTAACTTACAAAGTCTCTGAAATAAGCTTGGACTGCTCGTGCCACACTACCTAGAGGGAGAGCAGGGGTTATTTTAGGAGTGTAATCCCCCTTACCCTGACTAGAGGAGAGGGTCCCTATTTGTCACAAGTACCTACCTGTGCCAACTAGAGACCCCCAAATCTAACATTGGAAGCAGCGGAAGGATTCCGAATTTGCATTTGTGACTCATGTACAGTGACTGGTGAACACTACTTAGTGAGTGCAGACCATAACGATACCACATACTTTTTGGTAGATTCCTTTTTGGATTTTTTGGTTCTATATTTGAAAGATGCCTGATTCAGTTGAAGTAGAGAGAGCAGAATCTGTAGCCTCTATAAATTGTGAATGGGCAGAAGAAAGGCTGGAATGCTACACAGTAAAGCAGCTGAAGCACTTTTGCAAGAAAGTCAAGGTTTCCACTGTCGGGTGCGCCAAGAAAGAAGAATTCTACAAGGCGCTGAGGGCCTGGGTAGAAGCAAGGGAAACTCCTGAGATTGAGGAGGATGATAATGCAGAAGTACAACAGGAAGGGCCATTGGGCTTAGGAGGAAGGAGAGCACCTTCCCATGCAGGTAACAATGGTTCTGGCAAAAGTCTGTCTCCAGAGGAGTTGGAGGACAGAGAGAGAAATAGAAGGCATGAGATGGAGCTGACAAAACTGGAGTTAAGTGGGCAGTTAGAATTTGAATTGCAAACCAGGAGGTTAGCCCTGGAAGAGAAGAGAATGCAGTTTGACCATGAAAAGGTTTTGAGGGAGTTGGAGTTAAAAGCTAAAAGTTTGGGAAGTACTCCCTCTGGAAGCAGCATACCGTCAGTACATTCAGAAAGTAGAGGGTATATTCCCAAGGATGTGGTGAAAAAGTTTTACAAAAATGATGGTATTGGTCAGTGGTTCAGAGCCTATGAGGTAGCCATGTCTTCCCCGGGTCCCTAAGAGAGATTGGGCAGCGGGGCTGTGGGGAAGGTTCCTTAGTGAGGGGCCGGATACATTGTTAGACTTGCCTTCTGATGTCCACAATTCATACAGCCACATGAAAGATGCATTGATGTCTAGATATGGTTTGACCCCTGAGCTCTATAGGCAGAGGTTCAGGAAATGCAAAAAGTTAGAAAACAGTACTTGGGTTGAATATGTCACTTTCTTTTGCAGAGCATGGGATGGTTGGGTAAAGAGCAGCAAGGTTAATGATGTTTAAGGTCTCTTTGATTTGATTGCATGGGAGCACTTGTCTGATAATTGTTTTCCAGAGCGCGCCAGCATCTGATAGATAGCAAGCTGGCTAACCCTAGGAAGTTTGCTGAGGAGGCGGACTGCTGGGTGAGCACCCGGGTCCACAAGGGTCACCTGGGAGACTCAGCCAAAGGTGTGCAGGGTCCCCGGCTGAAGATTGGGGGGGACAAGGGTAAACATAAGGAGTTCCGCAAAGGGCCCCAAAGTAGTCCCCAAGGGAACCACGTGAAAGGTTCCCAACCTCCCCCTGAGAGAAAGCAAGTGGCCCAACAGGTAGTCCTGTTCCTCATGGGCCCCTGAAATGTTACAAGTGTGGTGACCTGGGTCATAAGGCGAATGATACCAGGTGCCGCCTGTTTGGTAAAGAAGCACCCACAGGTGCTCCGCCCCGCCAGATGGCTAGTGTAGCCTTGGGGGAGGAGATTGGTGTCCAAGGTGGGTGGGGTCCCACATAGATGACCTTAGTCTCTTTAGGAGACAGTGAGATGTTCTCAGAGGCTCTGCCGCCCTGGAACTCTAAGAAATATGGGCAGCGGGTGAACGTCAATGGCCAAAAGGTGGAGGCTCTTAGAGACACAGGAGCCAGTGTGACAGCTGTCAGGTGTCACCTGGTGTCTCAAGAGCAGATTGTCTCTCATGCATTTTGACGAGTTGTTAACACCGACAACACAGTGAGTCATTGTCCAATGGCTCAGGTTCACTTTGAGTGAGTGGTGGGGTCTCTGGTACTCTTCAGGTAGCTGTGAGGTCCGCCATGCCTGTTCACTGTTCGTTGGGAAATAATTTGGAGAGCTCCCCTTGGGAAAAGGTGGAGAAAACAACTCACTTGAAGATGGTTGGACTGCCTGACTGGGCGTGCGTGACCACCCGGTCAATGTGAGCCAGTAGGGGTTCTCAAGAGGACCTGGAGAGGCCCAGGAACCTGCCGAAAAAAGAAGTGGCGAGGGGCGCAGGAAAGCGGCCCCCGAAGTTCCCACAGCCCAGGAGGAGGTAGACCCTGAAGGCGATGCCCCGGAGCCTACCGGGGAGCAAGTAGCTGAACTGGGGGACCTGCCTGAGCTGACCCATTGGCAGCAAGAAGGAGGCCCCTCCAGGGAGGAATTCTGCAAGGAGCAGAGAGAGTGCCCTTCTCTTGTGGGCTTGCGGCAATAGGCTGCAAGCCAGGCAGCAGGTGATCAGTCAGGGTCACACTTGATTTACTGGGAGAATGGTCTCCTGTATAGTGAGCCTAAGGTTGCTGGACCTGGGTCAGCCCGTGTGTTGGTGATACCCCAGAAGTTCAGAGCCTTCCTACTGGGGCTGGCTCATGATGTGCCATTAGCAGGATATTTGGGGCAGGACAAGAACTTTAAAAAGCTTGTCACCCACTTTTATTGGCCCCAAATGTGCAAGAGTTCTGATACCCATTGCAGGAATTGTCAGACTTGCCAGGAAAGTGGGAGGAAGCAAAAGGCTCCTCTCCAGTCATTCCCTGTGGTCAGTACCCCCTTAGAGCGGGTAGGGGTTGATATTCTGGGGCCACTGGACCCCAAGACAGCCATGGGCAACAGGTTCATTCTGGTCTTGGTGGACCATGCCTCCCTGTACCCGGAAGCCATACCTCTGAGGACAGTGACGGCCCCCGTGGTGGGACGAGCACTGATGGGAATTCTCTCCCGAGTGGGATTCCCTCGCGAGGTAGTGTCTGACCGGGAGACCAACTTCATTTCCAAGTATATGAAGTCCCTGTGGCAGGAGTGCGGTGTAACCTACAAGTTCACCACTCTTTACCACCCTCAAGGAAATGGGCTGGTTGAGAGGTTCAACCGGAACCTGAAGGGCATGATAATGGGTCTTGAGGAACCCATGAGTTGTAAGTGGGACGTCCTCTTACCATGCCTACTGTTTGCATACCGTGAGGTGCCACTGAAATTTCTAGGGGACAGTCCCTTTGAGCTTTTCTATGGACACCCAGTCAGAGGACCTCTGAGTTTGGTTAAAGAAGGCTGGAAGAAATCTCCCAGGAAACCTCCCCAGGATGTATATAGCTACATGCTGGCCTTCCGGAACCAGACTAGGCGTTTCAGGCAACTCGCTGAGGCGAATCTGGAAGCCTGCCAGGAGGAGATGAAGCGCTGGTATGACCAGGATGCCACTCTGGTAGAGCTTCACCTGGCCAGAAAGTGTGAGTCAGGGCCCCAGTGGAGCCCTGTGCGCTCCAGGATAAGTGGACCGGACCATTTGAGGTTGTGGAACGCAGGAGTACAGTTATCTACTTGGTGGATTTGCAGTCTCCTAGTAACAACTTGAGGGTCCTACATGTCCACTGCCTTAAACCCCACTTAAAGAGGTCTGAAGTGGGCATGCTCTTGGCAACAGATGCTGAGATGGAGGAGGAGACCGAGCCTCTTCCTGACCTCCTGTGAGCCTCAGAGCATGATTGGTCAGGTGATGGTGACATGAGCAACAGAAGGACTGCCGCCGTTTGCTAGGACAGTTTTATGATCTGTTCTCCCTGGTTCCTGGTGTCACAGATTGGCGCGTCCATGATGTGGACACAGGAGACAGCTTACCTGTGAAGCAGAAGTCTCACAGGGTAACTGACAGGGTGAGGGCTTGCATCAAAGAGGAGGTCTTGAAGATGCTTGCGCTAGGGGTGATTGAGTCCTCTAGCAGTCCTTGGGCCAGCCCAGTGGTCTTGGTCCCGCAGGCTGCAGCGCCGGGTGCCACACCCGAACTCCGGTTCTGTGTGAACTACTGAGGACTTAATTCAGTCACGAAGACTGACGCGCACCCCATCCCCAGAGCTGATGAGCTAATTGAACGGCTAGGGGCTGCACAGTACCTCAGCACGTAATGTCCGGGTACTGGCAGATCGCCTTGACTGATGGGGCAAAGGAGAGGTCAGCATTTACCCCCACTGGGATTAGTGCCTTTCTGGTTACTTGGACAATGGTAGATGTGAGCTTAAGTGTGAATTATATCTGCCTGTGTCAGGGGATTCCCCTTTGAAGCTTGTACATTTGGTGGGCACATCCCCCAGGTCATCCTGTCAAGAGGAGGCCATACCTACTCCCAGCCAAGGCATTTTTGTTCCCTTTCCTAGGATCCATTTACACCTCCCAGTAAACTGGCAGTTGGGGATTGACACAGAGAAGGGTATTAGAGACATCAGGCAGAAAAATGCCCTTTTCAAAATAGTAATTTCAAATCCGATTTGACAATTAGGTAGGATTTTCAATTGCCATTAATTTGAGTCCTTGAATCATGGTTTTTGCTGTTCTAAATCTGAAGTTATGCAGCATAAGGTGTTATAATCTAACCCAATGCTTTTCTGTGATAGAGTCAGCCTTGCCACAGTGAAAAACAGCCTTGGAGATTTTTTACTTCCAGGACACCTAAAACTTAAGTACACATGTCCTACTTTCTAAATACAATGCACCGTGCTCAATGGGCATTCAGGGTCTACCTTTGAGGTGACTTATAAGTATTTTTTTTTGCAGAGTTTTAATTAGCGCGAACTAGACCCGAACCGAATCAGGTATCAGAGTGCTTTACATATTTTCCAGTTACGTTACATGAGAACACACTTTCATTGTAGGCCAGGGGAGATTAAGTGATTTGCCCAGAATCACAGGAGGTTTTGGCGTCGTTAACGAGACTCGAACCCAGATTCCGAGGTTGAGCGCCCTAGCCGTTAGGCCAACTCCTCTCCCCATTAAAACGGAAGGCTAAAGGCCTGGCAATAGGTTTATTTTGTGAGGTTGAAATTGAAGTTTTAAAACTGCCCACTCAAGCTGCAGGGGCAGGTCCAAAGACAGGCTTTGCATTGTCACTTTACTTGTTGCACAATAGGTGCTGCAATCCATTAGTGACATTTAACCTACAGGCCCTGGTTACACTGGGTACCATATACTAGGGATTCATCTGTAGGTTAAGTGTGCCAAATATGATTTCCAACTAATTAAATTGTTTTTATGGGTTAGAGCAGATGCACTGGGGCCTGATTAGCAGGGTCTCAGTGCACAGAGTCCAAAAAGCAACAGCATCTGCTCAAAAAATGCGAGTGATCATGCAAAAAGGGGAATTTTCTTACATTTACATTATTACATATTTTTAGTAATAGAATTTACCATACCATTATTACTTTAGGGGTTTCTATTAAAACTGTATGTACATTTATTTCTGATGGAGGGTGTTTCAATATTAGTGGTTGAACGAGTGTGGTGCTGGACTTACTACTGTTTCTTTTTTGCCAGTACTAACTTACACTTCTTAATTTAGCTCCACCCCCTTTTCAGGGGATGGAGACATGCAAACAGATTTGAATAATGTTACACTCTGATTTTGGTAATAGCAAAAATAGTAACCATACTCAAAAGTGTAAGCGTGTAAGAATAAATCACATGTGTAAATAGCTCACAAGCATAAGGTAACTTTGTAAATAATCACATTGGTGTTTCTGCTGACTTGATACACTAATCAAATAAAATCTATTACATTGCAAATTCAATATACATGCATCAATTATGTTTGGTATCAATGAATTAGTACTTTTCATACCAATCAATTTGATTTCATTCTGTAACCTCTGCACACTTTGCCTGGGTCTCTTATTTCTACAGTAAGAAGCAGTGATTTTGCCATTGGAGTATATGGGATTGATATACCTTCTTTATAATCTTCACTCCTTAGTCTTAATTTAGCAAACAAAAGGAGATGATGGACAGAGTGCCAAAACTTTTTCAGACACTTACCCCCAGTCACAGATCTGGGTTGAATCCATCATCGTTCTTTAGCTCAGGTCGCCACCCCAGTTCAAACACAGCTATATGCAAATCAGTCTTGACCCTGTGCCTCATGGGAACAGTACAGCCCGAACTGCCAAGCCATGTCTTCCCTGGACTGGAAACAAGCATCCTGGGACTGGTTTCGGGCTAATAGTATTCATAAGCGTGGACTGTTCCCATGATGCACCGGGTCAAGACTGATTTGCATATGGCTAGGTCTAAACTGAGGTGGCATGGTGAGCAAAATAACAATGGATTTAACCCAGATCTCTTGACCGGGGGTGAATATATGATGTATTCAGCATTCCATCCATCATTTGTTTGTGTAGCACTTTTCGCCCTAAGGGGGATGGTTATGACCAGATGTGGGTCCCTTGCTCACTGTTCCACTGGATTTAAGCTAGCCTGGCTAATGAAGGGTAATACCCAGAAACCGGTCCCAAGATGCTTGTTTCCGGTCCAGGGAAGACCTGGCTTGGCAGTTCAGTCTGGACTGTTCCCATGAAGCACAGGGTCAAGACTGATTTGCATATGACTGGGTCTAAACTGGGGTGGCATGGTGAGCAAAAGAACAATGCATTTAACCCAGATCTCTTGACTTGGGGTGTATGTATGATTTATTCAGCATTCCGTCCACTAGCGGAGCACTAGTCTTAATTTAGGGCACAATGTTTGTAGTGTGCTACAGATTATCAATGCAAAGATGGACATTTACACTTTTGTCAGAAAAAGACCCTTTTCTATCAGCTCAGTGATAGAAAGTCTGGCAAGCCCATAATCCTTCCTTTGTTGCCAACATTATGTTAGAACTGAGGTTTCTGGTTGGCAATACACCCTGTCCAAGCATGAACCACCACTCTAGTCAGGGTAAGCTAGATACACACTAAAAGATAACCTGTGCTGACCCTCTTTTTGATTGGCACAGAGCTGTTAGACTTAACCACAGAGGCAATGCGTAAAGTAGTTGTGGAACACACATACACACAGTAAAACAATGAAAACACCACAAAAATACTCCACAAATTGTTAGAAAAATATATAATATTTTAATGAGAAAAACAACAACGACAAAAATCCAATAAACATAATCAGATTTATGAATTTTTAAAGAATAAATCAAAAAGTAGTGTTTTGAGGCAAATAGCACTTAGCTGTTACTTTAGGTTGCGCTGGACCGAGGTGAATCCATATTTCAGGGCGACCGCGATGGAGGGCAGGCTGGCTACAGGACTCATGCAGGTCCTGCAAAAAAAGTTCCTTGGATGGAGCAAGCGTTGATGCTGAAGACCATATGCATTGGTTCCATACAGCGCAGGTGATGAAGGCTTCATCAATGAACCCCTTTACAATGCAGGCACTGTGCCGTTGTCGTTCCGCACTGTCTGTCATCATCGAGCCGCGCAGTCTGTTAAAGCGATGTCATCGATCAGCTCTTGTGTCTGCATCAAAGGTCAATGCTTCAGTTCTGATCAGCGCAAAGTCACCACTGCATTGATTGCGATAGTCCTGTACAGCAGGAGTCACCTTTCAAAAGGCCCAGGACTGGATTGGCAGTGGCACCACTTGGCAGGGCAGCACTCACAGAGTTACAGGGCTGAAAGAAGTATTTGATGTCCCTAAGACTTTCAGTACAGGGGGTATGCCAGCAAGCCCTTGTAGTCACTGTGGGTTCCAGTGAGATGGATCTATCCCTTGTCCTCAGCAGGGCAGAGATCAGCAGGAAGCAGGGAAGCACAGCAAAGTAGAAAAGCAGTTATTTCAGAGCAGCAGTCAAGCAGAGTGGCAATACTTGTAGCACAGATGTCATTACTCCTGGCAGAGCTTTTCACAGGTCAAGTAGTGTACCATCTTGGTAGGGTCAGAAGCTCAATACTTATACACACTTGTGCCTTTGAAGTGGGGGTAACTTCAAAGCAGGCCCTTGAAGTGCACAGGTCTCCCTTTAATCCCAGCCCAGGCTCCAGTAGGGGGTCTTCAGCCCTGTGTGCAAAACAGGACACTGTCTACTCAGGTGTGTCAGCTCCCCTCTCTCCCTGCCTAAGAAAAGCTATTAGAATGCATATGAGTTTTCTGTCACACCAATCCTTTGAGTTTTTGTGGCAAAGTGTAGCTGTCACCCACCCCAGAGGTGTATTGGTGACATGCTGCAAGGCACACAGATCAGTAAATACAGAGAAATGTCAATTTTCTAAAAATAGCATTTCTAAAACAGTTATGTAAAATTACCAGTAAAGAGGATTTATCATTACCATTCCAAAGATATGAAACATGATGTAGCTACTCCTGTCTAGTTAGGAATTAAATTGTTAAAGTGTTTTAAGGAATTCCAAAGCCTATTAGAAGAGAAGGCCTCAAATTAGTTAAACAATGAATATAGCTGTTTGTCTCTACTAGGACATGCAAAACATACCAGTACATGTCCTAACTTTTACTTAAACAACACCCTGCCTTTAGGGCTACCTAGGGTTTACCTTAGGGGTGACGTATGTGTAATAAAAGGGGAGTATACAGCTTCTCAAGTGGTTGTAAATGCCCAGTCAAAGTGGCAGTAAACTGCACACACAGGCTTTGCATAAACATTGATATGGTCTGCCCCTGGTCTGTTTTCCACCCTGAAGTCAATACCCTGTAGGGAAAGGGACCACCTCAGCAATTTTTGATCCTCACCCTTCATTTGTATGAGCCACTTGAGGGACCTGTGGTCAGTCTAAATCAGGAAGTATGTACACAACAGGTACGGCATCTACTTCTTCAGTGCTGAGACCACAGCAAATGCTTATCTTTCCATAGCACTAAACCTTTGTTCCCTGGGTAGTGACCTAGCAGCAGGTTGGTCTAGGCCCTCTTCACTTAGCGGTGATAACACTGCCCCTATGCCGTGTTCTGAGGCAACTGTCTGCAATATAAATTCCCTGGATAAATCAAGGGCCCTGAGCTCAGGGGTTTTGCACATGACCTGCTTCAGGAAGTCAAATGCTTTGTGACGTACCTCTGTCCAAATCACATTTCTGGGCAGTGTCTTATAAGTCAGTTCTTTTAAGGGAGCAACAATGGTGCCATATCCCTTGACAAACCTCCTATAGTAACCAATGAGGCTTAATAATGCTCTGACCTCTGTGCAGGTTCTGGGGGTCTCCCAGGCTATAATAGTCTCTATCTTGCCTAGAGGGGCTGCATTTTACCCTTGTCCTCTAGGTGTCCAAAATACACCACAGACTCCAGCCCTGTCTGGCACTTACTGATCTTGATAGTCAGGCTTCCCTGTAGTAGAGCCTGAATATCTTCCTGGAGGTGAAAACCGTGGTCCTTACAGCTGCTACTCTAGACAGCTATATCATCCAGATAAGCAGCTGAGAAAGCCTCCATTGCAGGACGGACCTGGTTCACCAACCTCTAGAAAGTGGCTGGGGCATTTTTAAGCTCAAAGGGCATTACACAAAATTGGTAGTGGCCCTGTGGAGTGGCAAATGCTGACTTCTCCTTGGCACCTTCTGTTTGGGTGATCTACCAGTACCCTATTGTAAGATCAAAGGTACTTAAGTACCCCCTAACTGGTCAATCAGCTCATCAGCCCTGAGAATGGGATAAGCATCTGTTTTTGTAACTGAGTTGAGAGGCCTCTAGAGTCCACACAGCACCTCTGTTCAGGTGTGGTGCCCAGTGGGGCAGATTTTGGTACCCGAACCACAGGACTGGACCAGGGAATACTGGAGGGTTCTATAACCCCCAATTCCAGGTTTATCGAGACTTTACTCTCAATATTGACAACCTGAAAGACTTATTCTTAACAGGGAGATTGTCCCCTGTGACCACATCATGGGTACACAGATGGGTAGTCCCATGAATAAGGGAGAACAGACAGAAACGCGGTCCCATCACTTGGTATCAGTCTCTCTTCTGTTCAGGAGTTAGACTGGAGGAAAGGCATTCTCCCTCCACAGACCCATCTTTCTCCTTGGAGTCTAAGAGGTCAGTGAGACGTTCACTCTCCTCCTCCTCTTCTCCATCTGTCACCAACAGCATGGTGAGCTCAGACCTTTCAAAGTGGGGTTTGAGGAAATTGATATGGAGCACCCTGAGAGTTTGTCTGGGGGTCTTGAGGTCCACTAGGTAGATGGCCTTACCCTTCCTCTCAGTCACCTCAGAAGGGCCCAGTCCAAGGGTCTTGGTGGGCCCTGGGCTCCACCAGTTCCATCACCCACACTTTCTGTCAAGGCTACAATTCCACAGTGGTAGGATTTTGGCCATACCACTCTTTCATTATTGCCTGACTGGCTTCTAAGTTGTCTGAATCTTGCTTCCACAACATAGCCATTTGCCTTCTGAAGGCCAGCATGTAACTCACTAAATTTGTGGGGAAACTTCCTGGAAACTTGCTCCCATCCCTTCTTCACCAAATTCAGACGTCATCTAAAAGGGTACCCATACAGAAACTCAAAGGGGCTGAAGCCCACCACCTTCTGTAGTACCTCCAAGTAGGAAAACAACAGGCATGACAATAGGATGCCCTGCATATTCCCCAGGGCCTCTAGAGTTCTAATCATGCCCTTCTGGGTCTTGTTGAATCTCCGAACAAGCCAATTTGTTCATGGTAAGGGGTGGAGAACTTGTAGGTTACCCCACACTCCTTACACATTGGCTGCATTTATACAGACATGAAGTTTGTGCCCCTGTCAGATGCAACTTCTTTGGGGAAACCCACTCTGGTAAAAATCCCCATCAGGGCCCTTGCCACTGCAGGTGCGTTCATGGTCCTAAGAGGGATTGCCTCTGTGTGTGTAGTGGCTTGATCCACGGGAACCAGGATAAACCTGTTGTCTGATACAGTCTATGAATCCATAGGCCCAACAATGTTCATGCTCACCCACTCAAAGGGTGTTCCAAGGACAGGCAAGGGATTAAGGGGGGCTTTCAACCTCTGTCCAGTTCCTCCTCAGACTCTGGCCACTCCTCCTCCTCTCCTTGGTCTGGTGGGCTGCTGCCGATGCTCTTAAGGCTTTATGAAGCTCTGGCTTCTTGGCAGTTTCCTTAGTAAACACCCTTCTTGCATGACAGAACTACTTGAACTGGGACACTGTGTAGGTATCCAGATTGGCCAGCTCGAATTCCAGGTTGCCAGATAAGGCAAAAGATACTGCAGATAAACAATGAGTGTGGGGAAAAAAGACTTTTGGCTAAATCAAGGTTGCGAATTAGGGAGCATTGAAAAAGGTTTGAATTGGTCATAAGTAGAGAGTAGTGTGAACAACAAATTACTATATGGAATTGCACAATCAAGTCCTATCCCACCGCTGCCACCAATGCTATAAGCAGTGGTAAAGTGCTCAGAGTCCTGAGGCCAACAAAAAGATACAGCACAAAGAGGAGGTAAGCAGGCAAAAAGTTTGGGAGGATGACAAGTCTAACAGTCATTCTTGATGAATTCACTGACCAGGGCATTTTTTGTGATGAGCTCTGCTAATAACAATATGGCCACTTACATTTTGTTGCTATTCAGAAGAATGAGCATGACTGGTTATACAGAAACCCTCATGTTTACCACACATCTCTCCAACAAAATCAATTTGGGAGAAATGTCAGCTTAGGGGAGATTGGGACTTTATGCGGGAATGGCGGTGGGTACAACAAAGCACAGCTTTGCTGCAAAAATACACAAAATCCTAAATCTCTTCCAAAAAATGATCAGGCCACAATCAGGCCTTCCGTTCTTTCATGTTGTTTCAACCCTCAGACAATATGTTAATATCCTAACAAACAACTTGCAGATAGCTAACAGTCTTCAGTTGGTTGCACTAAAAGTCTTACATCTTTAGACGAACAGAAATACATGGATCACTGGTTATTTCTTAATATGGGATGGTCTTTTTAAAGGCATAGAGAGCTTACCATCAAGGCGAGGCCACAGAACTACTAATTAGCTTGAGCACATGCATCTACAGTCTGCAAAGGGTATCGGACCATTGACATCCTCCCAGGCTGTACACAGTGGAGGGTATCTATTAATATGTTCTATAGCCCTGTTGATGCCTCTCTGTATAATGCCAAGGTTCATCATCAAATGATGTGGTAGAACATGCAGTCTTTGCAGAAATACTCTACCGAATATTGATGTCCAGGAAAATTATTACCTACTGTGAAATGCTATATTTACATAGGATAACTGAAAAAATGGCAATTTTGGATTATGGCAAACCCAGAGAAGTGATTGGTAAAGGTTTTCCTTCTCTACCAAAAATGTTATATAGCAAGTCTGAAATGAGAGATTAGGGAAATGAGGAGATATTATAGAAGACAAGGTCAGAGGCAGAAAGAGCTTTGTCATATTAAAGTTAATATTTCAACTTTCAAACCCACTGTTAGAGAAGCATCTGTTTTCAATAAAATGCTTCAAAATATAATGCAGAGTGTGTCACACATAGCTTTCAAGCTCCTGTCCTCAAACAGCTCCTATGACTACTGTACATCAGCATTCCCCCGGTGACCTATGGATAAGAGTCCTCTGTCAATCACTCTTGTTTAACTGCATTGTCTCTTTACATCCATCCGTTGCTAGATGTCTCTTCTTCTTTTTTAGGTGATGATGCCTTTTCTGTGTCATCTCTAAGTACTGGTTGAAAGCACCATGGGCCCGATTGTGCCTCTGCTGGCTCATAGTATGTGACACACTGCTTGATAGCAGCTCTTCTTTCTTTCAAAGCTGGTCCCTTTCCACTGACAGATATAAAAGTAAATTGCAAAAACACAAAAATACAGGTTCCATTACATAAAGTGTAAAACAGAAAGACTTTCAGTGGTGGATAACTGCTTGTGCTAAATGCATTTACAATTGTTCATGTTCACAATTGTAAAATGTAATATTTGAAAATATACCACTTCCCAGACTTTTCAGCTAAGTTTGATCATTTTTAAACTCATAACAGATAGAACAATATAGCGTCTACCTTATGCTGTGTGTGTTTTAAGTGCACACAATCTTGCTGCTCAATTTAACATTGAGTAGTAGGAGGACTTGAAACGCAATTCGACCCATGGCAAATAAATTGCACATAAATAGATAAGTGTGGGCACAAGCTCTGTGCCTCTAAACATAAAGAAAGTCAAGCTCTGGAAATGGTCCACCAGGTATTAAGATCTAATATAACCAGAAATGCTAGCAAGAAAAGTTTGGTTTCTAATCACAGATTGTCAATTAGGATAATGACTCTAATTCCAAAACATCTGGTCACTGCTGAATGAGATACCATCCTAATGTTAACGATTCCAGCCCTTATAAAAGTCCACATTTGTAAAGCGCACAATCACCCGTAAGGGTCTCTAGGCGCTGGGGGCCGTCGGGAAGATTAAGCGAGCTATTGCCCAGAGTCACATGGTGCTGGGCTAACCTGCCGCCGGAGCCGGGGATCGAACCGTGGTCCCCAGATTCCGGCGTCGGTCGCCCTGGCCGCGGCGCCACACCCTCTACCTTCATTAGCTACCATACTAGTTACTGTGCCCGGAAGTGAGAATAACATGCGGTTACCTGAATTGCTGAGAAAACGTCTCAATGTGATTCCCGATTCCAGGCATTTTCCAAGCATATTTATCACCTGCTTTGAGCAGGTAGAAAAAAATGTATGGAAAACCATTCGGTTTTACCATGTGCATTTCTTCACCCAGTAAAGCTTGGATCCAAGACTCCAAATGAGCACGAGAGTGTATTATTTCAGCCAGCTGTAAGTGGCAGGTTAGCTGAAAGTGTCAAGCTCACTTGCGGCAGCATAGTGCATAAACTGTAAGGTGGGCCACGACTGAAAGCATGGTCTGTTTTCTTAGTTTGATATGGGTAAAGTAATAGGATTGGTTGAACCATTTTTGCTGTCATCATTCGGTCTGTGTCATTGGTGTGTCAGGAGTACTCAGTGTGTGTACATGTAATCCTTAATTTAGTACTAATTTCTAGTATCTTAGTGAATATTATGAATAATATATTCATACTCCCTTTATGTTTGTGTAACAAAGGCAATATGAGGTCATGCTTTTTAAAAAAGTATCCAAACATTATTATTATTTATTTTGTTACTGTTATCATTGTTAGTGTTGTTGTTTTGTTGTTAGTTAACGGTGCTATACAAATCTAGTTATAGGTATTATTTTCTACTATTGTAATAATAGAATTATTAATAGGAATCAACATTATTAAATATTACTTTTTTTTATTAGCATCATCATTCCATCATTTTATTTTCATCACTGGTAGTAACTTTTGTCATGTTTGAAGCAATAGTAGAATCATTCTAGCGTTTTGACTTTAGGTTTCTTTTGCATCAATGTGATACGATATTAAACACATTCAATGACTGTATCAACATCAGAAAATTGAACATACAAATGGTAAACCTAATGTCCCCAATCCATCCGCCTCAAAAAATAAATATGTTATAGAAAAGACTAGAGCAATCTAACAGGCTGTTAAAGAGTGTGTGAGAAGTTGCTGCTGGGCGTGGCTGGTCCAGACGTCCTTTTCCCAAGAGCAGGTCTTACAATCATGGCTGGACATCCGCACACCTTAAAGCCAGATCACTCAATTCTTTTTTCTCAGCCTAAAAATTGATCTCTTGCTGAGTTAAGATCTCACTGTTGTGCCAGGGAGCTTGATTAATGGGTTGGTTTCTGAAAGTGGACTGAATGGGGATAGGGAGCGCGGGCAGCCCCAAACCACCTCCCCGTAACCCGTCAAGATGCATATCGCTCATTATGAACCAGTTATCAGCAATACACGAGAAATTAATTGAGCTCAGTTTGATGCTGAAACGAATCAGTTTCCCACTTGGCGGTCCCGCCGATCTTTCCAGATGTTGCGCACCAGCCTCCTGAGGGACGCCAAAGAGAGCTGTATTAATACATTCTATTGATTGGATCAGGACCCCCTGACAGTTATTTCTGGAAAAGCCATCTGGCTGGCTATTTGGATTCCTTTACCAAAAACAGGACGTGACATGTTATTAATCTCAACTCTAAGTGTCGACAGTTGCTTTTAGCAGCTAAGTTGCCGCGTTGCCATTGTGCCTGAGATAGCAGCAGACCTGAAGGGTGCTGAAATTAAGGTTATTACACAAATTGAGCCATATGGTGCAAATATTTCAGGAAGAAAATTGCCAGGCAATAACAATTGCTCCTGCATTCCTAATGGTGTAAATTACAGCTTAACCATGGAGCTAACGACGTCCTTCTGCCACGCTTAACTACTGTTACATGAAGGACATTGTTTTAAAAATATATTTTTTTTAAAGCAAATGCCAGCAGCGTGTTTTACAATCTGTTAGTGGGACATTAAGAACACTGTCGGAAGAGCATTCCCATAATGGCAGGCAACCTTGCTGTGCTACCTAGAAAGGCGCAATGAAACCAGAAGCAGTGAGAACTCCCCTTCATCCCCCCCCCACACCCCCTCCTCCGCCTGCAGTACAGAGCCAGAAGAATTTTACACGAACTTGTGCATTTTTAAAAATAAACTGAAGCCAGTAGCCTTCTTCGTCCGATTCGTCTATCGCACTTGTAAAAATCCCTGCTGAAAAATAGCATGGTCAGCGACTAGCTGCCGCCTCCCCCCCAATCCGGCACCCAACACCAAGGAACGTGGACACGAGACGTGTTTTACTTTTTGGAAGGCGGGCGCTAGTCGCCCGGCCGTATTTATTAAAGTATGAAATTAAAAAAGGGTTTTAATTGCATAATCAACAATGAAATACAAAAATCAGCAGGACATTCAGTTATACAATCGTTATCAACAAGTTTGAGAGCCTGACCTTAACAAAGCTCTAATACAAGTTGTTCCTAGCTTAAACTAAACATCCTACCTTGATTTTTGTACATTTCTGGCCATATGGCAGGGTCACTACCGGTGTCAGGTCCTACAAGCTGCGCCTTCCCCTTAGAAGTGCGCATGCGCAGTGTTACCCCGGGAATTGCCCGGTCTACGCCCCAAACTCCATTTACCCACTAAAGGAGGGCCCTTACTCTGCGCCGGTGGCGTCATGAGTCCACGCGCGCGGGGTGGCTACCAGCCTAAGGAAAGCGTGAACTACTCCTACCCGCGCTCCTTTGCATATTACCTTGCCCCTGGAGTACTGGGAGTGGCCCGCAGGCCCCTCCCCCCGGGCGGGAACCTCCATAGGATGATGCCCGCCCCCTCAGACCTCAAATATGTGCTCACCGATAATGACCTTACCGCATGCCCCATACCTAATAAATACGACGACCTATGGAAAAAAGTCTAAAGGACAACTACACTGGCTAATAAATCACAGTATCCACGCATAGCTAAAGGGGAAAAAAGGCCTAACGACACATGGCATAAAATTACAATTCGGTTCACGCATGTTGCTCATAATCACAATATCAACGTATATCTACAAAGGGAAAAAAGGCCTAAAGACACATATCTTCAAATATAGTTCACTTCACACATCACTTTTCTACAAAGGGAAAAAAGTCCTGACAACAGATCATAAAATACAACAACAGCCTACTCTCTCCCGCGGTCTATACCTATGAAACTTACCATTAGACCGGACATAACGCTGCTTAAACTTTGTACCAAGGGATGGTGGGTGGGAAACAAAGAAGCCCCGAACGCGGGGCACAACGTTCAGCGAGGGAGCGTCCAGGGACAAGGGGGTCTCCTGGGCGCTCCCTACCTCTTATTCCCGAGGGGCCGGGTGGCCCCTCCTAACGCCCGCCCCCCCCGACCCGGAACCAGTCCATTGATTCCGGGTCAGGAGGGGCGCCGGCCAATCGGCGGTGGGCCGCGCCCCCAGGGCACGCCCCCACCGTCGAAGGACCCGAGGGGAGAGGGGGTGAGGCGGTCGCCGCGCCGCCATGCGTGCGGGGGGGCCGAGGGCCCCCCCTTTTCACATGGTCAGCGACTAGCTGCCGCCTCCCCCCCAATCCGGCACCCAACACCAAGGAACGTGGACACGAGACGTGTTTTACTTTTTGGAAGGCGGGCGCTAGTCGCCCGGCCGTATTTATTAAAGTATGAAATTAAAAAAGGGTTTTAATTGCATAATCAACAATGAAATACAAAAATCAGCAGGACATTCAGTTATACAATCGTTATCAACAAGTTTGAGAGCCTGACCTTAACAAAACTCTAATACAAGTTGTTCCTAGCTTAAACTAAACATCCTACCTTGATTTTTGTACATTTCTGGCCATATGGCAGGGTCACTACCGGTGTCAGGTCCTACAAGCTGCGCCTTCCCCTTAGAAGTGCGCATGCGCAGTGTTACCCCGGGAATTGCCCGGTCTACGCCCCAAACTCCATTTACCCACTAAAGGAGGGCCCTTACTCTGCGCCGGTGGCGTCATGAGTCCACGCGCGCGGGGTGGCTACCAGCCTAAGGAAAGCGTGAACTACTCCTACCCGCGCTCCTTTGCATATTACCTTGCCCCTGGAGTACTGGGAGTGGCCCGCAGGCCCCTCCCCCCGGGCGGGAACCTCCATAGGATGATGCCCGCCCCCTCAGACCTCAAATATGTGCTCACCGATAATGACCTTACCGCCACAGGCCAGTATTGTTAACCGACGATCTGGCCTCCCCCTCTAGCCCCTATCTAAGGACACATTCCTCCTACCCCAGCCCTCTAGCCAAGCCCAGATATTGTCAGCCCATAGGACATTACCCCCTTCTGTCAGATGAACCCCGTCCTTCAAGTAATACTTTTGACCCCAGATGCACCCATGAGGTATTGACTGTAACACGGGGGTTCGAAGCCAACCGTGTGTTGATCCTCTTTACCGAGTGATTCAACGCCCTGACTGAATGACCCCCCCGCCACTGAAGTCGAGGTATTAGTTGTGACCATACTAGTGTGCACCCGGGGCAGGTCCTAGCTATCCAACCCGCTGTTGAGATAATCTCCTCAATCAAGATGCGCCTGCCCAGTGTTGCCAAATCGTTCTCTCCAAGGTGAAGTATCACCACTGACGGTGGAGCCCGCTGGCGTGCTAACAGCCCTTGGAAGAATCCCCTAAACTCGTGAAGACACAACCCTCCTCTGCCAAAGAACGTGATATTCAACCCTAGTTGTGCCGCCCTTTCCTTCTTGTCACCTGACAGGAAGACACATTCCGCTCGCTTCACATATGAATGACCGACAATCCAGACATTGTTCTTTGTTGTTTCCTGTTCGCCGCTCCGTGCCGATGAATATTGGCGGTGCCCGACGACAGATTCCTCCCCTGCGTAACAGGTCTGAGAAACTGTAAGAGAGCGGAAAAGAGACCAAGCGTGAGTGACAGGTAATCATAGCATGTCAATCCGAACATAACGTTTATAGCAGTCTGACGACCACCTCCCAATTGTCTTCACTCTTTCCACTGGGAGGCCCCCCGCCACCGCCTCAGTTGCTGCCCCAATCCTGAAGGAATGAGATCCAAAATCTCTAGGATCAAGACCCGCTTTTGTAACCCCTATTTCGAACACTCTCCTGAATTGATACCTGGTCAAGGGGCTCCCGTCGGCGTGACAGAGCAACGCCCTGCCTGCTGAACCGACCAACAATCCCATGAGTGATTCCACGTGCTTCACCGGGCAGCACGGGTTGGCGGGGGCCCGTTGCAGAACTATGGTGTGACCCCTAGCTTCTTGATCGGTCTTTGATTTCTGGATAATCACCCACATGGTGTCACCCCTTATCGTCACCCCAGCCTTCTGCAAGCCACCTAGTATGTCAGACTTAGATCCTGCCACAAGTTCACTAATTCTCAGTGCCCCATAAAATGCCAGGGAGAATGCCGCCCTAAAAAGAAGCACTTCCCACTCTGAGTTACAAACAATCTCCAGCGTGCCCAGTAAGGCTGTTAGCCGGGCCAACCCCATGGGCTTCCTCTTATCCTTCTGGTGTCCCTGAATACGGCGCCATCCCCTTAAAGCCTTGCGTATCATAAAGGTATTGGTGGGATCCCGGAAGCCCCTAGCTTGAGCGAAGAATGACACTGCTGCCCTATGTCTGGTTGCCGCTGCCACTGAGCGCCCCTCTTTGTGCATCCATTCTAAATAGGCTGCAAACCCATCCTCCTTCGCCCAAAGCACTTCCCACTGTGGCCCCAAGAAAGAACAATAAGACAGAAACGCCCCTTCGTACGCCGTCTTGGTCCTGGGGGCTAAGCTAGCGACCACGAGGTCTTGTAATCTGGGGCACCAATCTGCCAAAGTACCGCTGGGAAGTGTGCTGGCGAGGGGTCTGCTGTGGGGAGATGTTCCCTGAAAACCTGCATTTTGAAGCGAGAAAGGGAGTCAGCAGCATTGTTTAAAACACCAGGGACATGTTTGGCTCTAAAATTAGCATTCAGTTTAAGGCACCGCAGAACAATCTCTTTGATCAGACGAAGTATGAAAGGACACCGCGCCCCCTGCTGATTGATACATTCCACCACTGTCATGTTATCTGACCAAAACACCACTGATTGGTTACATAGGTGTTCGGGCCAAACCATCAGTGCCACCCATATTGGAAAAAGTTCCAGGAAGCCAATGTTGCTGAGCAAACCCCATGTGTCCCATTCTTCTGGCCATTGTTGAGCGACCCACCTATTCCCTAGGATGGCACCAAAGCCCACACTACCGGCCGCATCAGTCCATAGTCCCAACTCCGCTGATGTCGTGAGCGGGTCGGGCCAGACCACCCTACCGTTAAAATCCTCCAGGAATGCCGTCCAAATAAGCATATCCTGGCGAATTTCAGACGATAGGCGCGTGCGGTGGTGCTTTTCCCTCAGCCCCTTCATCGCGTGCGCGATGGAGCGAGAGAAGGGGCGAGCCATTGGGATGATTCTTAGTGCGAAATTCAGTTGCCCTACCACCTCCTGTAATTGCTGCAAAGTGACCTTCTCCTTCCGGAGGCATAACTGTAGCGACGTCTTGAATTTGCACACCTTGTCCTTAGGTAGTCTAAAACATCTCTCCATTGAGTCAATCTCGATGCCCAGAAATTCCAAGCAGGTGGTCGGGCCCACCGTCTTCCCAGGCGCAAGCGGGACCCCAAAAGCCCGCATGAGCACGCAAAATTCCTGCAATGCTAGTGCGCACTCCTGAGAACCCGCTGTACCGAGGAAGAGGAAATCATCTAAGTAATGCATGACCCTTTGATGGCCCGTCACTTGTCTCATGGCCCATTCAAGAAATGAACTAAACATCTCAAAGTAGGCGCAAGAAATAGAACAACCCATAGGCATGCATTTGTCCATGTAGAACCTATCCCTAAAGGTGAAACCTAAAAGATGTTGGTCCGCCGGGTGGACTGGGAGGAGGCGGAAGGCGGACTCTATGTCTGATTTCGCCATCAGCGCCCCGGGTCCAGTGGCCTGCAATAAGGTAACAGCCTGATCAAAAGAGGCGTACTTAACACTACAGATACTTTCGTCAATGGCATCATTCAGTGACGCCCCCTTTGGCGCTGATAGGTTATGAATCAATCTGAATTGCCCCTTCTCTTTCTTGGGGACAACTCCCAGTGGGGAACACACAAAATTGGGTACTGGCACTGCAGGAAAAGGGCCAGATATCCTGCCTAAGGAAAGCTCCTTGTCAATTTTGGCGGCCACAACAGCCGGATTGTGTGTGACCGATAATTGATTTCTACAGTGCGCACTGCCTGTGTATCCCCCGGCCGGGATCCTAAAACCTTTAGAAAAACCTTCCTGGAGTAGGGTGGCCGCTTTGTGGTCAGGATATCTGTTCAACAATGGAATCATTGCCACCACATCCACTGGAGTGGGGGGGCGTAGCCTGTCTGACTTATAGTGGCTTTCCCCTACCCCTCTGTCCTGTGTTACCTTGCTTGGACCTACAGGCAGTTTCTGGATGAGAGGGGTGCCCACAGGAGGAACATGCATGCCTAAACTTACACGCGGCCCTTGTGCAGGTACGCCTATTAAAATCCCAGCACACCCCTTTCTTCTCTGGCCCACCTGCCCTAAATTTCCCAGGTACTTCACTCGTTTGGGGGGGCCGAAAGGGCTGCTGCGGTCTAGTGAATACCTTGACCGCACCGAACTGGGGGGGAGGTGCAGTGTCAGAGAACTGTTTGTGCCAAGCCAAGGAATCTACCGAGTCCCATGGCAACGATCTATTGAATTCCAACGCCTTCCTAAAATTGACATCATAACCCTTCCATGCATCCCCAGAGTACTGTTGACTCCACCCCACAATCCTGCTCGAGTAGCAAGCCAATGCAGCCTGCAGATCTGGAGGACGCTCAGCCTTAATTGCAGTGAAAACAGCCCATGCTTGCATCCAATTATTGAGATTTTCCTCAACCCTGAATCTAGTACACTGCGCCCTCCATTCACTTGGGAGCATCCACTCTTTCAGTGCTTTTGCCTGCTCCATTTCCCTATTATCCAACAATAAAGAATAAATGTACACGTATTTATCAGCCCAAATCATTTCTTTCACAGCTACTGACACATGCTGAGCTAGATTTTCGCTCCTGGAAGGTATCACACCGTCCCCTAAGAGCGGCAATGCCACTTCCTTACCAAGTGCGGGCACCGGGGGCGGCTGCCCATTAACTCCGTCCAGCTGGGGAACACTTGTACCTGCAAGGGGAGAAGAAATTGGCAATGCAACATTGTCGGCGATCGGTGCCGATCTGATTTTTTCTACAAACCTTGCCGCCTCTGCCGCATGGTCTGCAGAATTCGGGAAGGCTCCCCCTTTTTGGAGCCATGGCATCATGGCCGTTAACTGAGATACGAATTCGGGTGGCATTGAATTTACATTACCCCCCGGGACAACAGGTACCACTGGGGTTATGCCCGATGGTCCTGGCACAGGTGGCAGGGCGGGCGCCGGGTGAGGCCAGCTTGTACCCGGGATTGTGGGAACCGGTGCGGGAGCAGACCCAGCGTCTACTGGTTGACCTGCCGGCACCGGCACCACGGGGGCAATGGGTGTAGGCACATGCGGGGGTGGGACCACCGCGGGCGGTGCGGCGGGTAATGGATCCACTGGGCCTGGGGTGGGGACCGCCTCCTTGGGTCTTTTGGACCTAGGTTTCCCTTGCGGGGTGACAAATTCCCCTCTTGGCACTGGTGCCACCCTCTTGCGGATCGGTCTCCCGGACGGGCCTGGTGCCTCGCCCTCTCTGTCCTCCAACCGAGCTTCCCGCTCCTTAATTTGTCCTAGCTGTTGCCTAATGTCGCTCATCTCCCGCATCATAGCCCGCATCATAGCCTCCATGTTGGACCCCCTCTTTCCACCCCTTGGACCTGGCATGATGCTTACCCGCTGCCTACGTAGTTCCCAACAATTCAACTGTGTGTACCTTTCAGATGGAGGGTCACCAGGGGGCTTTCAGCACCATGCAACGGCGACCGCAACACTAGCGGCTTGTCCGCTTATGTAAGGGGTGAGTAAACCTAATGTAGACCCACCCGGCGGCCACCAGGAGCGATGAATGCTAGCCCCCCGTACCCCTCTTACCGACCAGTCCCGTGTACTCGCCGGCGATATTGGTCTGTGATCACGTCCCCTACTAGGCTGCGCGTTTAATCTCCTTACGTCCTCTCAGAAGAATGAATTGCACCAATAATGTCGTTAGAGGCCTGGAATAGAGAAATGCATTAACACCGTGTGACAAAGCAGGGGCACATTCAAGAAAACTTGGTTCAGATACAATGGAGGTTTGAACCCCCCTTGTTAATAGCAAAAGACAAAGGCCGCCTTACAGAACAGTTCACTATCACTCCTTATTAAAAACAGAACAGTAATGAAGTCTCAAATATCTTTTCCTTCAGTAACACAATCCTATAACAGTTCCCCTAATCCAGGTGCCTCTTATTGCAAAAAACGGTCCCGAATAACAGTTAAAAAGGGCACTACGCTTTATCTCTTCAAAACAGTCAGGAAAAGAAAACAGTTGTCCAGTATCATTTGTTCAATTTCATAAGACAGTTAACTTTTCCACTTGTACTATATTGCACTTTATCACCTTAGAAATATGCCCCACTAAACTCGGGTCTCCCCTCCAGGTCCTGCCCTGGTCGACCCTGCTTAGCTTCAGAAAGTGCTGCCTTTGTTCCGCTGGAACAACCTCTCCGCTCTGCCCTAAAATGGCGGGAAAAAACTTCTCTTTGTACCGCGATATGAAACCTCGCTCTGTACCGCGTTAAAGATGCGGTTGAATCAACAGCCGGTATCGTTCCGTGACCTCGCTCTGTACCGCGGTATCGTTCCCCACAACAGCCGCTCACTGCTGCCTCGCTATGCCCGCCGCTTCCTTCAGTGCGGCTCCTCCCCCTTACCGGCTGCCTGCAGGGCCCAAAATACCACCGGCTGACCGGTGCGCCGTCCCAGGGCCACCCCCTTCACAATACCTTACGGGACCTCGAACCGGCCCGAACCACGCTCCCGACTCGATGCGGCCGCAGGCTCCCGGCGAGTCACTGCTCCCTGGAAAGCTCCCCCTCGCCAGACGGCCGACTCCACGCGGCGGATATCTGAAATAAAAGGGGGACACCGGAACCTGTAACAAAGGAAATGACCCGATCCGGCCACCGGCTCACGGCGAGTCACTGCTCCCCGGAAAGCTCCCCCTCACAAGACGCTGACTCCACGCGGCAGATATCTGTAGTAGAAGGGACTCCGGAACCTGCAAAAGAAAAGACAAAAATCAATAAAACAAAGAAGCCCCGAACGCGGGGCACAACGTTCAGCGAGGGAGCGTCCAGGGACAAGGGGGTCTCCTGGGCGCTCCCTACCTCTTATTCCCGAGGGGCCGGGTGGCCCCTCCTAACGCCCGCCCCCCCCGACCCGGAACCAGTCCATTGATTCCGGGTCAGGAGGGGCGCCGGCCAATCGGCGGTGGGCCGCGCCCCCAGGGCACGCCCCCACCGTCGAAGGACCCGAGGGGAGAGGGGGTGAGGCGGTCGCCGCGCCGCCATGCGTGCGGGGGGGCCGAGGGCCCCCCCTTTTCATAATTTACAACCGAATGGTTTACTTCACAGTGCATGGTGAAGGTTTAAGCAACAGAGCAAGCTTAGTGCTGAAAAACGTGGATCATGTTGCCTTTTGCCCCGGGATAAGGAGGTGAGGTGCTAAACAATGTGTTCATTCACCTACTAATTTGGTCACATACAGGGCCACTGAAATTCGCGAGGACCAGATTGTGCGGCCAAATTGACTAAATTATGCTTCAAGAAAAGACAAAGTATGCGGCATAATCTGGCACATTTTCTGATAGTATTAAATATTTGTTTCTTTTTAACATAAATAAATACTGTCTGGACAAAGTTTTGATCTCATTAGTACCAGTTTAACATCCAAATACAGCAATAAGCAAGAGAAGGGGGACTAGACAAATATTGTCAATGGGCTGCCACTACACGGCAAACACATGTTGCTGTGTTTTAGAAAACTTTCATCAGTTTGCGTTCGTTTTCTTTGATACATTTTGAGGATTATGCAGCAGATGGTGGATTATGTGGCAAACATGGCAATTCCATAATTATGCGGAAGACGCACCGGCTGCAACATCACTTATTTCCAGGGGCCCTGATCATATAAAACTTTATAAAAGCATCCTGTAAAGCATTACCCTGCATAGCTCGTTTTTGCCACCGTACACATGCCTTTTAGGGCGTCATGAATGCTTGATTCTCATAGGATATGTTCAACATGTTGTCCAATTACTAGCTGACACTTATTTTTAGAGGTCAAATTCAAGGGGCAAAATCAGTTACCCACACATTAATCAAGCCTTAAGTTCACAGGTTCGGTAGCTCCTGTATTTGTCAAACATCTTTGCAGCTACAAGTGAGTTGATGTTTTCAACCCCATTTATGAACTGGAGTAAAAACGAAGAGACACATAGATTCCTTTTGAGAAATCTGCATATGAAAAAAACTAATTAAGGGAGTACATGGTCTGCATATCAGCAGACCCCCACATTAGCCTCTGTGGTTCCTTATCCTCACACCCAGGAGCCTGCTTCAAAGGAAACTAGGAATATGGCATAAAAACATCACACCCGAAGAATCACGTTGCACAACACGAAGAAAAAAATGTAGAGCAGAAGGTTACAAATAAAACCTAATTTGTATAAATCTTACTGAATTCGGAGAGGATTTCAAATTCAAGTTAAATGGCATGGGAAAATAACTGTTCAATTTGCGTACCATGTGCAAACGTCATGTCTTTAGAGCATTTTCAAAGCGGGCAAAGGAATGCATATTAATAGGACTATTTTAATGTGCTTTCACAATCATATTCTGTTACTTTACCAGAAGCACTATTTTAATTTTGAACTAGCAATCATAGAACATCACACACATTATCACATACTTGTCTGAACAATTTGAACTATTTTCAGCACATTACAATAGAATTGTCCACAACACTTAATTAGCCAGAAACACTTCAGTAAGTAAAATCAAATTTCCTATCCTGCCTAGGGCCAGAGTGCAAATTAAGTGAAACAAGTATCTGAGACTGGTCCCTGACAGGAGGAAGCATACGTAAGCAGAAAAGCTCTGTACTTCAGGGGGGGATCGATGACGGTTGAGTGGAGTTTTTACACATGCTCAGAGAACCCTACAACTGCGACTGGTCCACTAGACTAGCCACCAAGTGGCTATTATCTGATTATTTTTTAACACTATTGTAGAGTGATATACATAACCTGATCATGATGATTGCCTTGACCTTTTTCAAGTCTTATTTGGCAGAAACATGTTTACCATATATAGTAGGGAACCAAAATAATTCCTATCCATCCTGTTTTTAACTATATCCAGTGGGGGCATCAGAATAAAGGACAATTTTTGTCCACCACAACATAGTTTTAGATCACACTTGTTTCGCCTAATTTGCCCTCTGCCCCTCACTTTGCTCATCTTGAGTAGAAAACACCTCCGTTCCCCTTCGTGGAGAGTTGTAGACCACACTGGGTTCCTTGGATCCTAGTGTGTGTGGAGGGAACTTAATGATGAAGCATGTCACCTACGGGTGAGTGAGGTTTCTTGTCCCAACATCCATTTAACTTATCATTATTATATGTCAAATGGCCATGTTAGAACGGTAAATTAAATTGAAAAAACATGAAAAAGAATGTGCACATAGGGTAACCAAACGAACATAAATACAAAAAATTAAATAGGGATGAGGAGTAATACATGGGGTATCAAGAAGGTGGCATGTGAAGGCAAAAGAGAGGACGGGAGAAAGCAGATGAAAAATAGGATAGCTGAGAAGATGGAAGTGCCCAAAGTAGGTGAGTGGGGGCTAATGGGAAAAGAGAGAAATGAAACACAATTCCTTGGGGTGGCCCATAAAAGAACAAAACAGAGTCCGCTCAAATTTGCAGTGTAAGAATACAGCTCATCCAATCAAAAGAATGTGATATCTGGCAAAAAATTGGCAAACTCTGATTATGTAACAAAATTGCTCCCTCTCTCTCTCTCTTACAATCTAAATTCTTTACTATAAGCTACATATCCTAAACCTCTGACAAAGCAATAAATGTTGGAATTGCAACTTAGAGACCAGCTCACACCAACGAATGTTCTTTGAGTGCAAACTCTCGGACTCATACTGGCACCCGATTCAGAACAAACTATCAGAGATAATTGACACACTCATAACACTAAGTTTTCCTATGGACGCTATTGGCCCCTGGGCCTCAGTGTCCACCCTGACTAATAACACCAATGATATGGCTTTGCTAGACCTTCGTCTGACCATTGCAGTGAAAGTTATCATTAGTTTGATATTTCCCAGAAGCTTTGATTGATACCTAGTACTGTTGGAGATTTTCCCTAAAATGTACAGCGAGACTGAGAGATTTCTTTAGAGTGAAGTGAAGTAGCTTTGATGACAACACTAGGGAGGATGTTAAGGTCCTCTAATTTTTCTGCCCCTCTTGAGGATGTTCTTTTGTGTATTTAGGGGGTGAAACAAACTCTGTTTGTTTAAGGGTTTAGCTTGTGTTTCCTTGAGACAATCCATTACCAAAGTTATAGACAGATGGCAAGGAACCAATACAATCAGTGCTGTCTATTCTAAGACAGAGCTGAGTATCAGCTTTGATGGATGGCAATATGGGGTTTAAATAAAATCTTGTGGGTTTTCCCATAAATTTAGGAAGTAGGGGTAAATGATGTAGCCCCATTGGTACTTCATGAGGCACAGCTAAAGAGACTGACATGCATTTTCCTACTTTGTAACTTTTTGTTAGATAGGTTCTTAACCTTATGAGTACCATGCCTTTAGTACATTTTTTATCACTAAATGTATATGTTAGAGTGTCATGGTCAATGGTTTTGAAGACTATGGAGAGACTCCCATTCATCAAAGATCCTGTGTGCGTCATCAATGATTTTGTGCATGTATATTTTGGTGTCATGTCCTAGCCTGAACCTGACTTGTATTTGTCCTAGAAGATGGTTATTAGAGGTGAAGGTTTGAAGCAGGGAGGAAATACTCTTTCCATTAGCATAGGAAAGATAGGCCGTGACACATTGATAGTTCTGAGGGATACCTAAATCCATGTTTAAGTTCCAGCCAAATGGGATAAAGGAGAGGTCATCCACATGTCATTTTAAATGAGGCGAAGAGATGGGGTTGGAGGAATATAGTTATGACAAATTAGAGATAGATTTAAAGGAAGCCCATGATGCGTTACTTGTGAGAATATCTAGTTAAAGTAATGAATTGGTCAGCAAATACAAGAAGGGAGTCAATTTCATTTCTTAGTTTGTGAATTGTTAGATTAAAACAACTTTCCAGATTGTTGCAAGTATAGTTCTTTAGGGTTGGAGAAAGATTTTGCGACACTGCTTCATCCATGATTTTAAAAAGCTCACTAAGTTTGAAACACGTTTTTGGGATTTTGGGGTTAATATTGAATTTGATAGAGTGAGAACATCATTATAAATTCATAAATTGGTCCCACTCTTGCCCTGCCAGACTCGTGGTTACCCAATTAGAGATGCAGATCTGCTGAGTTTCTGTTGGTGGAGCCTCAGTCAGCTCCTCCACCAGAAACAGTTGACCCAGCAGTTCCTCTAGCACTGGACCATAACAGTTTTGTCCTTCCCGGAACCCCATCCTACCTGTACATAATACAATACATGTCCCTTTACACACCCTCACACTCAGCACACCACACACCTGTAGCCCACCATCTTAAACTCTACCCATTATGTCCATTACAGACACCTCAAAAGCATCAATGTCTGCCAAAAAGCTTTGAATATATAGTGAGGAATACAAACCCCTCTGGTAGCAATAAAGCCCCAGCAGCAAACTGCCAAGAACAGCTGATCATCTACCCCAGAACAAAACGCAAAATGCCTAGAGCATGCCTTGCGGGAACTCACCACAAAGTTTCCACTGATCCGCCCATGGTAATATAATAACATGACATCCCAAGTACAGAAAATGACACAGTGAAACCAGGTTCACAATCACTTACCAACAAAGGACAGGTTAGAGGGGCCAATATGCTAGACTTCACCATAGATGGAAATATTTTTCCAAGCAGGAGATGGGCTCACATGTGAAGCCCTCACAATCGCACAAGGAATCCAGTAGGTAATTAGGTATATATTTGCTACATAAGTCCACTGTGTAGCAAATAAATATCAAGGACTGCCATTGAAGAAATAACTTATTCAGAAAAGTTCAGATAACAGCCATTAAGATTACACCACTGGTTTGGTGACATGATTGAATGGGAAGAGATCGTGTCATTCAGACTCACCTGGGACCAAACTGGATTAATTATCAAAGCTGGGGAGGTAAATAACACACCATTATTCTCACACAAAATGGATAGGGACACAAAGGGAAATGCATTGTTAAGTGGTGAAGTGTCACTTCCCCGTTAGACCAGCAACAACAAAAAGTCATATTAACTCTTAAAAATAGCAAATATGAGGGTTTAATTCATGTCCCCTTGAAGTTACTGATATTTGAGGCACACACTGCATAGAAGTGATTTGATCAGTGACTATCAGTGCTCCACTGTGTCCGTATAGGAGGAATTTGCCAGCCACATGGAAGGTAAAGATTATAACCATATGGTGCTTCTACGTCCCTACAGCAGTGGACTGATTGTGATGGTGGTCTGGTATATCTAAGATGACTCGTATATCAGACCAACATTGTTTGATGCAAAACATAGCTGCTAATCAAGATACAACTGTCCAAAAAATTGACAAGCTTTATTAATCTCCTTTCAGACACCTTCTAAAGTATTGTTATAGACTTAGAGACTGTTAGTATTCTGTGAATACATCAACTAGAATGTTCATTGTCTTGTCATGCTCATTGAGTAGCACCAACCTGGAATGAGTGTCATTCTGCAGAGTGAAGTCTGAAAGATGTTTGGGTCCCAGAGCAAGACAAATGTTGTCAAACAAACTTTCAGAAATGCATTTTACACAACATCAGTTGAAATATGTTTTTCTTGGGCTCCCAAATTCCTTAAGATGCCACTGGGCAAAGAGAGACAGACTGTGAGTTAGTCGTAGGCAGAGAGGAGAGAGATTGAGACATGGAAATAGTGATGAGCTAGATAGAAAGTTTATTTTCCCAGGGAGTTTGAATATGGAGGCCCTGGGCAATTATCCGATTTGCCCATGCCTTAAACCTTTCATCTCTATTTCTGCACCTGTCTAACACATTAGCATCTGTCACCTTCCATAGCCTATTGCAGAGTGGCTTTGCTTTACATTACTTGAATCTGGAGAGAATAAACCAACGTTTTGCTGCATTTTGAACACACCAAAGAATCTGCCTCTGTCTCCTTGAATACTTATCAGTCAATGTACTGCTTGTGATACTTTTTGTAGTAGCGAGAGCACAACTGTACATAGCCTATTGCAGATTGGCAAAAGGAAACCAGATAGTTGCTCAATCCCACAAACCCAAAAAGTAAAAACAGCATTCTCGTATACATCATAGTTCTTCTAACCCTGCTGCAGTTCCAGAATGAAACTGAATACCCTCCTCTCCTGGATGCATTACTCCTCTAACAACAGGAACCCAAATTCAACTATCTTGTAATACCATCCTTGAGTTGCACACATTGGGCCCGATTCACAGAACTGACTTAAGACAAAATCCTAAACTCACTACCATTTTGGTATTGACAGAAGGCACTTACTCATTTTGGTATTCACAGAAGGCACTTACTCATTTCGGTATTCACAGAAGGCACTTACTCATTTCGGTATTCACAGAAGTTAGGAGTCCTAACTTTAGGACTCCTAAATGCCTTCTGTGAATACCGAAAGTCTTAAAGTTAGGAATTTTCTCAATTTAGGAATCCTAAAGTTAGAAGTCCTAACTTTACTACTCCTAAACTGAGAAAAATCCTAACTTTAAGACTTTCGGTATTCACAGAAGGCATTTAGGAGTACTAAAGTTAGGACTCCTAACTTCTGTGAATACCGAAATGAGTAAGTGCCTTCTGTGAATTCCAAAATGGTAGTAAGTTTAGGATTTTTTCTTAAGTTAGTTCTGTGAATCAGGCCCATTGGCTCTTTGGTCAGCGCTTTGTTGCGCCATAGCTAGGATTGGTTTGTTCTATATACTAATATACTATTTATACATACTATAAGAAATTGAGGTTTCTGGTTGGCAGAGTGTGCATCCTTTCCAAGCAGGAGCTGCATTCCTAGTCAGGGTAAGTCAGATACACAAACTAAATTAACCTGTGCTTACCCTCTGGTAGCTTGGCACAGAGCAGTCAGGCTTATCTTAAGTGGCAAGGTATAAAGTATTTGTGCAACACTTTAATTACATTAACACAGTGAAAACAACACAAAAAGACTCCACACCATTTTAGAAATATATTTACCTGAGTAAAACAAGACCAAATCCCCCAAAATCCAATAGCTAGGCCTTCAAATATGCATTTTTAGAGATTAAATTGAAAAAAACAGTGCTTAGAAGTCATTAGCACTAAAAAGGTTACTTGAGGTCACACTGGACCGGGATGAATCCGAAGTTCAGGCCATCTACGATAGAGGGCAGGCCAACTACAGGACCCACACCGGGCCTACTGAAAAAATACCTTTGTATGTAGCACACGTCGACATCAAAGACTTGATGTGTCAGTTCCAATTCACGCAGTCGGGTTGATGCCTCGATGTCAAGCCTGGCAGTTGATGTTGTAGGGTCAGTGCTGCGTTGAAGTTGAGTCTTGCAGCAGAGTCTTCGGATCAGCACTGCGTCTTAGTCAAACCTCACAGTCGTGACATGCTTCATTGTCGAATCGGCACTGTGGGTGCGTCAGAGGGCACTGCACCATTGCTGATAGGTGCAAAGTCGTCACTGTGTTGATTTTTGCGGAACACAGCTGCAGAACGTGCTTCTGAGCTCCAGGACTGGAGGGGTCACCTCAGGCAAGGGTAGGGCTCCCAGATGGCAGCACCAATAGAATTGCAAAAAGTCTTTAAGACCCTGAGAATTCAGAAAACAGGAGGCAAGCAAGCAAGCCCTTGGAGAAACTTGGTTTCAAGGATGTAGAAAACAGGTTCAGTCCTTATCACTCCCAGGAAAGAAGCAGCAGGCCAACACATCAGAACAGGTAGCAAAGTCAAAAGATCCCCGTCTTTCCTGCCCTGACTCCAAGCGCATCACAGGGGGTTATGCAGCTCTTTGTGTGGGGACAAGGCATTGCTCTATTCAGGTGCAAGTGTCAGCTCCTCCCTCCCAATCTACACCAGGAAGGCCCATTAGTCAGGCGATGGTGCATCAGGATGCATATGTCACACCCCAGCTCCCTTTGTGTGACTGTCTAGAGGGAATGCACAAAGCCGACCCATACGTTTATTCAGAGACATGCAGAGGCACAAAATGGTTGAAGTAAGAAAATGCCAACTACCTATAAGTGCCGTTTTCAGACTTACAATTTAAACTTCAACTTCATCATAAGTTGTGATTTTAAATTGCGAATCCAGAGACACCAAATTCCACATCTCTATCTTTTCCAATTGGAAATAACACTTAAAAAATAGTTTAAGGTAATCCCAGTGCTAACCCATGGGACAGACAGACCTTGTAGTAGTGAAAAACGAATTTAAGTGTATTTCACTACCAGGATAGGTAAAACTTAAAAGTACATGTCCTACCTTTTAAATACACTGCACCCTGCCTTTGGGCTGCCTAGGGCCTACCTTAGGGGTGCCATATATGTAATAAAAGGGAAGATTTGGGCCTAGCAAGTAGGTTAACTTGGCAGGTCAAAATGGCAGTTTAAACTGCACACACAGGCTCTGCAGTGGCAGACCTGAGAAATGTTTAAAGGGCTACTGATGTGGGTGGCACAATCAGTGTTGCAGGCCGACTACTAGCAATTAATTTACAGACCCTGGGTACATATAGTGGACTTTACTAGGGACTTACAAGTACATTAAATATGCCAATTGTGGATAAGCTAACGTTACCATGTTTTGAGTACAGAGAATATGCACTTTAGCACTGGTTAGCAGTGGTAAAGTACCCAGAATCCTAAAGCCAGAAAAATGGAAGTCAGCAAACACAGGAGGTCAGAAAGGCAAAAAGTCAGTGGAAACCACGCCAAGGATGCCAGGTCTAACATACACTTACCCATAAACCCTTATTTAAGGTTACCCATAGATGGTAGCAAACATTTGTCCTAAAGTCCATTTGGGGTTTGCAAGATCTAGGATGAGTGCTGTCTACAGGGCACAGCCCAATACTTCCCATTTTCCTGCTCTTTCCATTTTTTCTTGGTAAACTGGAGGGAATCTACATAGCTTTCTGCTTGTGGTGCCCCTGGAGGGTTTACCCTGAATTTCTTTTCAGAGGATCCTATTCCAAGTCCCTCTCGTAGGAGAGAAAACTGGCCCTAGCTTGATTGGCCTGAATCTTCGAAAATGTTGAGTACATTTGCTGTGACTTAGCTCTGGATTGCAACCAACTGCCCCATTTTGTGCATAAGCTGTAGCCTCCCTGCTGTTCAGTGATCTGGGAAGGGACTTGGATTGCACAAACTCTTTCTTATTCATGCCGTAACCAGAGTGTGGAGCATGTTTTCTGCCCACTTTCTCATAATAACTCAACACTTGCTGAAGGTCCGCTTGTATTCTGTGCTGCTGCACTTGTAAACAAAGAAACCCCCAATCAGTTCCAAGAAGTCATGGACCCATGGGGAATCTGAAGTTTGCCTGAGCCCTCTATATCCCTTCATCACAAGACAAAGGAAAGTAGTGTGACTTAGTGGTTTGCTGTTGCTATTTATGTAACACATTGGTATGACCACCTATCATGTGCTCCTGAAGGGAAAGGACAAAATGAAGGAACTCCATGAGTCACTCCAAGCAAAAAAACTAATAATGTGATAATCTTGACTAAAGCAACATTGTTGAATGTTCTGTCATGTAGACCTATACAAAGCTTCTTGCATACCCCATCTAATCAGGTAAACCAACTCACATGCTGACAAATCAAGTCATAAGTCAGACAAGAGGAAGATGGTATGTGTGTAATTACATACCTCACAACATTCTAGCCAATGGTGTTTGCTTGAGGTCACTTTCCTCTCTACTGTTTTCACCAACTATGCCACTCTAAACAGAGTCCTGCCATATGCAAATCAGTCATGGTCATTAGGAACCCTTTAGCACAAACTTCCGGACTAGGTCTCCTTCATAGGAATGCAAACACTTCTAGACTGGTTTCAGCCCTACTTAGACCTTATCAGTGAGGCATAACTTGAATATCATGTAATAGTAAGCTCAGGACCCACATCTGGGCATCCCCTTTATACTTATGAGACCTATCGCAACAAACAACAAGTTGATGGAAGCTACTGGTGACTGCTCCGGGCTGCATCCCACTCCCCTTTTTTCACCTACTGCGCCACTCTAGTAAGTGACTTGCCATATGCAAATCATTCTTGGTCCAGCTCCATTAAGAACCGTCCAGTTCGTACCACTAGGGAAGGTTCCCTCCGGAGGGGAATACAAGCATTTCAAGATCGGTTTCAGCCTATTTAGGTCTCATCACATCTGAAATTCGATTCGCTTTCTGTACTATTTGATTTGACACTGTTTCATAGGAACAAACGCGTTTTAAAATGTATTGTGAGCTACTTGCATGAGTTTGAGAAAGAATTACTTTTAAGTTCTTAAGAAGGTAGCAAAATGACACCTCAGTAGCTGACTAGAGTGGGTCAAATGCACTAGCTAATTATTCTTGTTAAGGTTACAGGAAACCTAATGACTCAAACTCCCTCTTCATTAGATACACTGAAAATGTAGTTGGATATTTTTACTGTAAAACAAATTCTCTTTTTTAAGTCTATCAAGAGTGAAGGTGTGGCAATATTATATTTGCTGTTTTCTTTCATGCCTTGCTGTCATTGGTTATGATTGCACATTGCCCAAAAGTAATTTGAACATGATAAATCATTGTTGTAATGTGTTAGTGAAAAACTATGTGATTCCAGTGGCTTATATTGTAGGAAACCTGAAATTGCAGATGTAAACATTTATTTGTTTGTACATGTAGAAATGAGATGGCTTGGATTGGAACTTGGTGTGCTATTGACCTTTACTTGCTGAGACTTGTTTGACAAAGCCACATCTGATCCACATGTAAATGATGCTGTTGATCTCTATTGTCCTTATAGGATCTTGTCCAAATGTAACTTATCCTAGCAAAGTTTGCCTCCTGAAAGCATATTTTACTTGTATGTTTCAGTGAAACAGGAGAACGAGAGGGTGTCCTGTCCAATGATTGTATCTTCCCATTCAGGAATAACACCAGAATCAAAATAGACAATCCAGGAACATGAATGTCTCACTACATTTTTACAGCTTTTTTTTCAGATCCTCTCAGTAGAAAGCTGATCATATTTTTCAGGAGTCAAGAGAGGTCTGTAGCTATCTTCGTTACTAGGATCCCTACCTACAGTTGAACCAAATACAGCCCTATGTATTGGGCCACTAGTATTGAGGGTGATCCCTTTACGTTCATTCTCAGGTACACATACTCATGTAAAGAGAACTTATATTCATGTTCAGTGCGGAGTTATAGAAACCTGTAGGGCTATATATCACAAGACGTCAAACGCACTCCTCTGTAGCTGATCAGTATGATCAATCAGCCATAATTGCATTGTATACTTGTTTAGTTTATAAAAATGTGCTCCATAAATATTCACACCCCCGTGAAGTGACATACAGTGAGATCCTCTGTAATTCACACACTGTAATATTATAAGATGAATGTAGGTTGTTACTGCAGTGTTAAAACTAGGGTAACGATGTGTGTACTGCCTTTAGATGTTTCTGACTTCTTGGAGGATCCTTATTTGAGTAGGGGGATGTGTGGGCAGTGTGTGTCCAGCCCTGACCCTAGAATATTAGTGATGCGTGACACCTGACACTCATCGTTATGACGTCATATTTTTACACCACATGGTTCTCCCAGGCAACAGAAAGTTGAGACAGGATCTCGATTAGGGTTGGGTGTAACTCATTTTGCTGTAGTGTAATTACTTACATTTACAGCAGAATTACTCGAGATTCCTCAGAATTGTGCAAGGAGGGTAACCCAGCATTTAGCTCTACTTTTTTAGCACAAAATGCACCTTTGCATCAAAATTGGACAAGAGGATGCATTTTGCGCTAACATAATAACACTAAATGCTACAGAACATGAAAAGCAGCAGTGAGCACCCACTTACTCTCAGTAAGTCTGTTGTTCCTCTGCTACTGAGGTAGCATTTTCCTGCCATATTACTCATAATTGTGAGAACAGATGCAACTGTGTAATTTTTGGTCACTTCGCGTCAAAACAATAAAGCAAAATTATCGCAATTAATCCAATTACTCCGGCAAAACAAACATTTCTCCCAGGCCTAATCCTATATATCCAATGGATTTGATGTTTATTATCATAAAAAGTGGATGTAGAAAAGGCTTAATAGTTATGATATTGTAGACATTATAAATAATAACAATCACCCCATGTTCTGCAGACCACCACAGTTACTGTTTTGTGTATATAAGCAACATGGTATGATATTTATATTTAGTCACCTGATCTACTGTGTATAGTGTCCATCAAGGGAATGTAAGTACATTGTGATATCCATAGGGTTGAAAAGGTTGTCAAGTAGTCAATTACCTTTTGTAGAGAACAAGGTGACATCTAATCAATACAGATGCCCTCAAAAGACTGCCTGCAGGAGCCCACAAGAGGTAATTGTTATTGGGACTTTCAGTTTATAGACATGAACAGACATAATATACATTTTTAAATGGTTGCGGCATGATGGTATTCATGATATAAAACACGGTCATAATCATGAGGCACCCACACATGTCCACGATATATCATCTTTTAGGCCATTAGTGCGTGTTTGAGGCAGTATACCTATTTTTTTAAATAAGTAATAGGGTAGCGGTATGGTCATTGCTGTTGGCAATCTTCTTTATGATGACCCACTGAAGGTCATTCTCACTATGTGTAAGTTCTCGAAATATTTTGTCATCCTGGTGCTGCTACAATGGCATCTGATACTGATCCCATGCTCTTTCTTGATGTGATTCCAATGTAGTGGAGTCCGCAGAGGCATATGATCAAGTAGATCACATCATCAGTGTTACAATTGGTGTGTGATCTGATCTGCCAGGTTTATCTAATCCTAAATCAATAGTTGGTGTGGCTGAGGTGAAAAGGAAGGCACTACATCTGCCATAGGGAAAGTACCCAGTCATAGGTGGGAGCCTCCATAATGTTATCATGTCTTTAGTCTGGTTCTGTGTACCTATAATAGTAATAATAATAATAAGCAAGCATATAAAGCGCATGGCTACACTGACTAGTGTGTCCCCGCCCTGCAGCCAAAACTCGTTCGAAGCAATAATGACATTGCTTAGAGGAAAACCTATGGGCGGAAGAGCCATGTTTTTAGTTTTTTCCGAAAGAGTGTTTCCGACGAGCCAGGGGGAAGTTATTCCAGTTGTTAGCAGCCAGATAGCAGAAGGATTGACCACCCATGCTTGCTCTTTTAGTAACCAGGATTTTGACCTATTCAGTCCCCGAAGATCTCGGATGCCGGGTTGGAGTGTAGTGGGACAGTAGGTTGTGTAGATAGCTAGGCCCTTTCCCCTGCAGAATGTGGTGACTAACACACTGGGCCTTAAAACGTATTCTCTCCCTCACCGGGAGCCAGTGAAGGGCAGCGAGGGCATTCTTGGAAGAAACTCTCCTGGGCAGCATCAGAACAAGGCGGGCCACGACGTTCTGAATGCATTGAAGTCTTTTCCGACACTTGCTACTTGCTCCCAGGTATAGAGCATTTCCGTAGTCCAGGTGGGAAGTTACTACCGCATGGACAAGGGCTTTCCTAGCTGCCATGGGAGGAAGCACATTCGAAGCCCTTTCATTACTCCAAAACACTTCCCAGCCACAATCCTAGTGTGATTATCAAAGGAGAGCATGGAGTCCAGCCACATCCCCAAGTTCTTAACCTGATTGTTTTGGGGGGTGGTCGGGCCCAGAGTCTGCTGCCACCAAGATGAGAACCAGATCGAGGGAGCTTTTCCCACCACTAGAACCTCAGTTTTACTGCCATTTAGTTTTAAACAGTTACTCGTCATCCAGGATGCCAGCTCCTGGAGACAAGTAAAAAAATTGGTGGCTGGCTCTTCGTGGGATTGTGACAGTTGCGTGTCATCCGCGTATGACACCTCTCTGATTCCATATTTACGAATAATCTCCTCCAAAGGGGCGATATAGAGATTAAAGAGAGTGGGGCTTAGTTTAGAGCCCTGGGGGACCCCTTGAGCCAGTGCAATGCTTTTGGAATAATGAGGTTGCTGAGACACCTAAAAGCTTTGATCCTGTACAAAGGACCCCAGCCAGTTAATCCAGCCCACTTTTTCTGAGGCGCTGTAGGAGTAGTGGATGGGCGACAGTGTCGAATGCGGCACTTAGGTCCAAGAGGACCAGAGCAACCATCTGGCCCTCATCTACGTGTCTGCGGATAGTTTCTGTTGACAGGAGCAGTGCTGACTCAGCAGAGTAAGTTGTTTGAAAACCCGATTGCGTAGGGTGCAATAAACTGTGCCGGTTGATGTGGGCCGTCAATTGAGTATTGACCACTTTTTCGGCTATTTTCCAAAGTATAGCAGGAGTGAGACTGGTCAAAGGTTCTGCAGCTGACTCGCGCTCACATTCAGCTTTTTCTTTATGGGAAGAACAATTGCTTCTTTCCACCTTTTTAGGACCACTCCCGACTCAAAGGAGAGTTCAAGGAGATGCCTAATATAGGTTACTGGGATCTCCAGGCTATCTCTCAAAACTTTACGAGTAGTGGGGTCCCTAAGTGAGACAGATTTAATGCTTAAGGCTATGCCTTTGAGGTCGTCACAGGAGGGGAGATAAAATCTAGAGAGGAAGTCTGCATCCTCCCTGTTGGTGCTCCCCTCCCTATCAGAGCCCCCATTATGTGCCTCATACGGGAAGGTAGTATAAATCCTTGCTACCTTCTCTGCAAAGAAGTCCTGCCACCAAATTGCAAGAATCTACAGAGCTGCTGTTGGAAGCCATAGTTCTGGCTAGTGACGAAATGTCTTTGAAAATTGTGAAAAGTTCTCTAGAAGAGTTCTCAGCTTGCTCCATCTTGTCATTGTAGTAGGCGGCACAAGTTTTTCTTATGAGGGAGTAATAACGTTTTAGACTGGTTTTGTATTCGGCTTTCCTGTGATCTGAATAGTCTTGCCTCCATACTCGTTCTAAACGTTTGCAGGACGTCTTTGCTATCCTGAGTTCTTCATTAAACCACGGGGCTGATTTTAACTGTCCCCCCGGCGCACTAGAGGACCATAGGACTACTCTGTCTAGTGCCTCCGTAATCCTTTCATCTAGTGAGCTACATGCAGTCTCAATGTCATTGCCTTACGGTGGCCTGCGCTGCTGTAGGGCGTGATTACATTTTGCTGCTGAGAACCTAGCCCATTTCCTGTTCAGCATCTCTGCACCTGTCTTCTTTGGCATAGGGGTATTAGGTACCAGGGCACTAAAGGGGACCAAATAGCTTCGCTTGCGGCGATGTTAACCAACTCTAAAGTGCATTGTACCGATAGCTTATGAATGGTGCCTATCGCTCCCCCCCTGTTTTTTTGATGATCCAGTCTGGCAATCCCATAGTTTTGTGGGAGAGCCTCGAGGATCTCAGGTGCAGAATCCTCATTCAACCAGGTTTCTGTAAAAAACATAACATCTGGCTGGTCATGGATTAGGTGGTCATGGATTTCATATTTGTTCTTATTGAGGGATCTACAATTGACCAGAGTTAGATTAAACTTCTGACCTACCCCGGTCTGTTTCGTGGTCGCCTCTATTATATAAGGGCAGTAGCTACAATTCCGAGGCGTAGATCTCATTGGTATACTGTGCCTACATTGGTCTAGGATGGGGTGGGGGCATAGTGTATGTAGTTGCTCCGAGGTGTACTTATGAGCTGCTACTAATTGAGCAGGGGTTCTGGCCCCAGGCTCCGCACGGCCGCAGATGGGCGCAGACGAGGTTGCCTTTGGTGCGCCGCTGGCGCGCCCGCTGCGCGCGTACGCTCAGGCATGCGCATTAAGTAGAGCTCTACCGTCTCCAAGCTAGACCGCTAACTGCAGCCCAAACTGGGAACCGGAAATGAGTCACACCCACTTCCCTGCCTTCCGCTCAATCAGCACTAACTGCCATGTCGGACCGGGGCGGGAAGAGTACTCTACACCAGAAAGTTTCAAGGTGATCTAAAACAGTTAAAACTTGTGCATTAGATCAGTTAATAACGATTAGAAACAATACAGAAGCTTTGTTTTTTTTTTTAAAAGCGCTTAGAAAGCTATCATGTTACCGCCACAAACGGGTCCAAGCAGATACTGCCAATATCTGCCCTCACCGCTGCGCGTCCACTCAGGCATGCGCATTAAGTAGGGGTCTACCGTCTCCAAGCTAGACAGCTAACTGCAGCCTAGCCTGGGAACCGAAAATGAGTCACACCCACTTCCCTGCCTTCTGCTCAATCGGCACTAACTGCCACGTCGGACGGGGCGGGATGAGTACTCTACACCAGAAAGTTTCAAGGTGAGCTTAAACAGTTAAAACCTGGTCTGGTATGTACTATCAAAACCCTGAGCTTTTTTCCATTTAAATGAAGGGGAATTTGCCAAGTTTTGCAAGTGGTGGTGAGAATTTTCCAGTATTTATCAGTGCAAGAACTGTGGATCAAGGTTTGCAATAGAAAATGTGCTGGAGTTGCGAGAAGCAGAGTTTGAAAAGCAGAGATTAACAGTCAAATTACAAATTATAGATTTACTTAAAAATAAACTGCTACAAAGAAATTGGCATCAAGGACATCTGTGACAGTAAATCTGTTCTAAATGGAGTGATTGGTCACAAAGAGGCCGCATTTTAAAAATATCTGTCAGGGTTAAGACACTTGCTGCAGAGATAATTTTGTGCCCAGAAATTTTGAGTGGTTTATATTAGTGTTGAGCTAACTCTAGTGTTAACACGGTTCTGGGAGAGTTCTGAGTTTTGCCCAGTCACAGTTCTGATTGATAAGGTAACATAGAGACTTTATGGGCCTGCTTCAGAATACATCATCTAACATAGATCAGTTTTTTTATCTTGATAGATGAATGGGCTACTGCTGTTCATCCTGAGATGATTTTGTTACTTAAGGCCTTCTTTATGAGAAGTGTTGCATTGCTGCGACAAAGCAGTGATGCAACACTTCTCAGTGTGCCCTCCTTGCGATACCATAGATTCGTCATATTTACTGTATGATGCATCATGTCGCAAGGAATGACAGATACGTCAGTATTACTGTCGGCCCAAAAGTGACGCATTGCTGGAGTTGTGTCGGCAGCGTGACGCACCTGCAGCAATGTTCCTTTCACATGGGGCAAGCCCCATTTGAATGGAGCTGCATCATTCTTACGCCTGCCATCAGGTTTTCACAGCAATGGCGTCCTAGAAGTGGCGCACTGAAGTCTTATAGATTTCAATGAGCTACTTCTACGAGGCTTTGAATTGAATTGCACAAACAATATATCGTGACACGCAAAGTGATGGCGCAAGTGAGAAGTGAGAGAAAAACAGCGAACAGCGCAACGTGACAAAAGAGACAATTATATACAGGAATATAAGGTTCATTAAAGTTATTCAAAATCACAGATCACTTGTCACTTGCGCTGTCACTTTGCGTGTCACGAGCACATTAGTGCACAAGATTTTGGGTTGCCCCTACAACTGACATATTGTTTGTGCAATTCAATTCTTTATCTCTAAGACATGATGCCTTGGGCACATTTTACAAGAAACCAAGAGTCTCCCTTTTTCCTTTTCTAGTAATGTATTGTGCATACTTGTGAAATTGTATTTTTCAGTAATACCGGTTGAGACATTGGGCCAGATGTAGGTAATTCTATATTACCGATTCATAAATACCGAATTTTACCGATTCGGTATTTATCAATCGGTAAAATAGAAGGGGGGAGATGTAGGTAGAATCGGTAATTGAATTACCGATTCTGTAACAGTCGGTATTTATCGAATCGGTAAATACCGATTCGGTAATGCCCATTGATTCCTATGGGCATTGAAGCCCATAGGAATCAATGGGCATTACCGAATCGGTATTTTCCGATTCGGTAAATACCGATTCCAGCAAGGGTGCGGGGGTGTCACTTTGACGCCCTCTAGCACCCCAAATACTGGCATGTGTGCCATGTGGCAGTTTAAATCTGCAAACACAGGCTGCAATTGCAGGCCTGAGATATGTTTAAATGGCTACTTAAATGCGTGGCACAGTAAGTGCTACCGGCTCACTAGTTCCATTTAAGTTACAAGCCCTGGGTACATGTAGTACCACTTTACTAGGGTCTTATTAGTAAATTAAATATGCCAAGTAAAAGCACTTTAGCACTGGTTGGCAGTGGTAAAGTGTGCAGAGTCCTAAAGCCAGCAAAAACAGGAGGCTGGAAGGCAAAAAGTTGGGGGGAAACCACACAAAGGATGATAACCCTATCCTGCTTCTAAACTCTTTAGATTAACAACAATGGGCCAGATGTAGGTGTCCATTTACCGACCGGTAATGGCGGATTTCGGCCGTTACCGACCGGTAAATGGCTTTTTGGTATGTAGGGGGCTAAATTTACCGATTCGGTAAATTTACCGAATCGGTAAAATACCGATTCGGTAATTTTAACGATTCGGTAATTTCGGGATGTAGGTGGGACTCTTCAGAGTCCCTAAGGGCTTACATATTCGGTATTTTACCACCCAATCCAATTGGGTGGTAAAATACCGAATCCAGGTGTGCCCTTAGGGCATGTCTGTCTGCCACATGGCTAGGTGCGCATGCACACATGTGCATGCACACCTGGATTCGGTATTTTACCACCCAATTGGATTGGGTGGTAAAATACCGAATATGTAAGCCCTTAGGGACTCTGAAGAGTCCCACCTACATCCCGAAATTACCGAATCGTTAAAATTACCGAATCGGTATTTTACCGATTCGGTAAATTTACCGATTCGGTAAATTTAGCCCCCTACATACCAAAAAGCCATTTACCGGTCGGTAACGGCCGAAATCCGCCATTACCGGTCGGTAAATGGACACCTACATCTGGCCCATTGTTGTTAATCTAAAGAGTTTAGAAGCAGGATAGGGTTATCATCCTTTGTGTGGTTTCCCCCCAACTTTTTGCCTTCCAGCCTCCTGTTTTTGCTGGCTTTAGGACTCTGCACACTTTACCACTGCCAACCAGTGCTAAAGTGCTTTTACTTGGCATATTTAATTTACTAATAAGACCCTAGTAAAGTGGTACTACATGTACCCAGGGCTTGTAACTTAAATGGAATGTGGGATCTACTTGCCAGCAGAGCCCTCGGGAGTGAGACTACGTCAGTCCCTGTGCCGGTATTTTGCAGCCTTGTGAGGGGGTCCAGTGTCCTGTGCCCTGCAGCGCGAGTCCTCCCGGCGCCGCTCTTTCCATCTCAGCGGCCGCCGAGTGAAGGACTCGCCTTACCATCTACCCCTGCGGTGGCGCACCTTGACGCCGTCATTGGAGCGCCCGGAGGCGCATTTAAACAACAGGCACCCCCCGCGTCGCGGGAGCGAGCGGGAGCGCCCGGGGCTAAGCCCGGGCAAAGGGCGGGCCGTCTACGGCCGTCATCGGCAGGAAGAGGCAGGGGCTGGGCCCGACCCCCTGTCCCTTCAGAGACGCTCCTACAAGTAAGATTCTGTTGTCGTCCCTGTGACGTTTGTTAACTGCATTATATACAGACAATGTCCAAAAAGAAACCTGCTGCGCCTGCTGCTCTGCCCGCAAACACCATGGATAACTATGTTGTGCAAACAGTAAAGAAAATAAATTAACAAAGGAGGGAATCACTTGGGCTAAGCCAGTCACCAGATCTGCGTAGGTTAAGCCCTACTATACCTCTGTCGACTGACGATAGCCCTTTCGTGCTGGTGGAAACCAGGGTCTCAACAAATGTATCACCTATTATTGGGTCTGGTAGCCAGCCATTGAGCACGTCACCATCCCCAGTTATTCAGGATGTAGACTCTGACAATGTTACAGATTCAGACCCAGAAATAGTAATCGGTCCTGTGGAGGACGATTTACCACCGATTGAGCACACACCCCGGCCTGTGCGCACCTGTGTGAAGAATCAGCGGAAACAGGGCGGTTCAAGGCCAAGAGCGAAAAGGAAAAGAACATTATCCCCAGGCTCCTCGAGAGCTCCCCAAAAGGCTGTAGGGGAAGGGACTTTAAGAAACAGAGGGGATGACGAAATGTTTAGTAAACTGCTTGAGGTTTTAGAGGGTAAACTTAATGAGATTGTAAAACCTCTGATCTCTAAAATTGATAAATTGCAGGCTGAAGTAAAAAGACTTGGAGGTGTGCAAACCAAGTTGAAGGAGGAAATAGGCTGTCTTAATATCTTATTAACAACAAGAAATACTACCGAAGGGGTTAACCAAGTTGGAGAAGGGACATCTGGTGTGCTGACTAATCAAGTCCATATGCCGGCCCCAAAAGGTAATCAACATGTAACAACAGCAGAAGGGCGCCCGTTGATAGTACATTTACCACAAGCACAAGTTCACGGTATAGACCCACTGCAGTTTATTGAGGAAGCCTCACCTGTTGTGCTGGTGTTAGCTAATGTTCCCCTTTTGGACGCCGGCACTACCGAGTCATCTAGCTCTCTGACTAGTAAGGCCCTCCACTGGCTCTCAGGTAATATGAGGTTAGCCCCTGGAGGGACACAGCAATTGGCACACGATATTAAAGCAGTTAAACGCGTTCCCTGGATTGGGAATCGCCCCAAAAGATTTAAAGGGGATTGTGTGGCGGTGACCTTTGCACACCCTGGAGTACTCCCAAATGTCCTAATGCATATTCTTCCGCCTCAGCGTAGAAGAGGTACGGTGGTTCCCCTAACATTAAAATTCTTTTATGGGGAACAGCAAAATGTAACCCTACCAAAAACGCCAGCATTAGGATGGGACAACAACTTTAATATGCATAACCGTTGGGCTTCTCCCCTAGTACCAAGCCTGCTATTACAAAACAGGTTTGATGCCCTGTCTGGTCTTAATAACTGCGATTGACAAGAGGTCAGACACGAGATTGCCGAAGCATCCGCAGGAGTAGACCTACATCAGTCCCCAAATACTATAGGTAGTATACTGCTTAAGTCTGTGGGTACACCTTGCAATATCTTAGAGGGGGCATCAACATCTTGCCATATTGCTAGTTGGAACATAGCAGGACTAGCTTCTAAATTTGAAGTATTAGGGTGGCTAGAATTGATCAGAACATTTGATATTTTATGTCTGCAAGAGACCTGGTGTCTAAACTTCAAGGGCCTTGATGGTTTTGTAGCATACGAGCTACCAGCAGTGGCAACTACTTCAGGGAGGGCCAAAGGTGGTTTGCTAATTCTGATTTCTGTGAAAATGCGAATTAGGGTGAAGGAGCATATCACCGTGGGCAATAATTCCCAACTGCTGTGGTTAGCTGATGAGGCAGACAAAAACATTCTATTGATTAATATGTATAATAATGTTTTTGATGCTAGCAGACACATGGTTATTTTAGAATTAGACAACGCAATCAAACAATTGATGAAAGCTTCTAATACAGTTTTTGAGTTCATATATGTTGGAGATTTTAATATTTCTGTATGCCCTCTCTCTAACCAAAGGTTGTGTGGCACTTTGAACCGTGTTGGAGAGCCAGCTACACATTTCCCACACAATACATATGGAGAAACTTTGAATTCCTTCCTACTCGCCTATGATATGGAGGTTCTAGAGATTGAGCAGGATGGGAAGTGTGATAGCTTGCCAACTTTTGTGGGGAGGGGGGCGAACACTGTAATTGATTTTATTTGTATGTCTTCCGAACTAGCTCATTTTAGTTCTGATGTCAAGGTTGTAGACTATATGGTTAGTGATCATAACTGTCTTGTTATTGAAACTAGGTTTTGGAAAGTTTGTATTATTCCAGATAGTAGCCCTATCACAAACATTGATGTACATAGGCCGAACGGATTTAGAATAAGGTGGGCTGGGGATAAAGCTGAAGTAACTTCTAATTGCATTATCTCATGCTGCTCAAATGACATTACATCAATCATTGATGAGAAGTCAAACTTGGAGGCCTGTATTATTCACTTTACTAAAATCAATGTTTTTATTAGTGGTAAGTTTACTAGGGCTGCTGGAAATATTAACAATAAAGCCAGGGGATGGTTCAATAATGCATGTACTGTGGCCCTGAAGACCTTAAAAAAGGCATTATCCACCAAACCTAGAGACAAAACGGTTGTAGCTAAGCTCAGATCTGACTATAATTTAGCTCTTAAGCAAAGGAAAGCTGAACTACGAGAGGAAGCCTGGGAGAGATTCGATCTAGCGGCTGTTTCGAAAAATTGTACTCTTTTTTGGACAGTTGTAAACAGCCCTTTTTTAAAAGATGATAAATTCCCCGTGTTAACCTCAAACGTAGGTAAGGAGTCATGGGTACAGCACTTCTCCGGCATTTTTAATTCCAATATGGTAATGTTGACGACAAGTTGCTCTTGGCCAGTACTTAGCCTGGATATCACCCTGCAGGAGGTTCTAAGTAGTATTAGGGCTAGTAAGGGCGGAAAGGCCCAGGGACCCGATGGTGTTCCAGTTGATGTGTATAAATCCGCACCTGAGACTTGGGGGCCAGTACTAGTCAAAGTTTTTAATGCTGCTGTTCGCTATACTATCCCGTGTACCTGGTCTGAATCAATAATAGTCCCCATTCACAAGAAAGGGGACCGAGGAAACGTTAAAAACTACCGGCCAATTTCATTGCTGGATTCGTCCGTCAAGATTATGAGCCGTGTACTCCTCGTCCGATTAGAAGAATGGGCAGAGTCCAATCAGATAATGACAGACTGCCAATATGGGTTCAGGAAAGGAAGAGGTTGCATTGAACAATGTTTAAACCTGGAACTCCTGATAGGGAAATATACCCGAGCAAAAAATGGTTCACTTTACCTCTGTTTCGCTGATCTGAGCAGCGCTTTTGACTTGGTTGATCATGCCATACTATGGACTACCTTGCTAGAAATGGGAGCACCTAGGGAAATTATCTATTTTCTGGCCCGCTTGTACGAGAGGCTTAGCTCGAGTGTTCGGTACGGGCTCTCGGGCGAATGTACAGACAAATTCAGGGTCAGGAGAGGTATCAGACAAGGGTGTGTTTTGGCACCCCTGCTTTTCACTCTGTTTATTAATGAAGTAGACTCGATCCTTAAGAAAGCACCAGCGGACGCCCCTAGAGTAAACACAAGTACCATCCCCGTGTTACTCTATGCGGACGACGCTGTGTTGCTTTCTAGGACTCCTCGGGGTCTACAGCTTTTGATGGACAACTTTGTGGCCTTTATTGAAAGAAGAAAGTTGGTCATTAATAAGAGCAAGACATGTGTGATGGAGTGTGGAGCTAGAAATGTCAAAACTAAAAAACCCTATAGGTTTCTTATTGATGGTCAGGTGGTGCAGTGTGTGGAAAATTTCTGCTACCTGGGGGTTACCTTCTCTAAAAATGGTCGCTGGGATGTCGAGCATAAGGTGGTGCGCGACAAAATGATTAGGAGCGCCAATGGAATATTTGCTTTTGCAAGCAAATTAGGTAGTAGAAGGCCCAAAGAAATGCTTAAGATCTTTGAAGCTAGGTGTCTTTCGGCTGCTCTCTACGGAGCAGGGATATGGGGGGTATCCAGGGTAGAACCTTTACAGGTAGAAGAGAATAAATTTCTGAAAAAATTATTGTGTCTCCCGACATCCACTGCGAATAATTTGGTCCATAAAGAACTAGGACTAAATCATCTAAATGACCTATTACTGTTGAGACCTCTGACACTTTGGCGTTCAGTCTGGATGAAAGACGAAACCTCATTTAATAGGGTTATCATTGAGGATTGTTTACGTCTAGACTATTTTCTCAAAATCCCATGGATTAAATACACAATTGAATCCTTCTCTAATGTGTTTGGGTTAAACGTTACATTAGATCATTGTTCTGCTTCGGATCTTTCTAAAGACAGTCTGAAATCAATCTTCTTAAATCACTGTGCTGAAAGACGAGCCACGGATGATCTCAAACTTTCCACCTGTATACGTTACAACCAATTGAACGAATTTGTGGGCCTACACCCTTACCTCTTCCAGGTAACTAAAGGGCAACATCGGTTTGTTCTTACCAGGATGAGGATGGGTACGGTCCACCTATTGGTTGCATTCCCTGAGATTAAGATGCGCCCTACAGGCCCATGTCGGTGCGATAACATTTCAGAACAAAGCACAGAGCACTTTCTACTCATATGTAACCTGTATAGTGAATATCGTAAATTCTTTTTAAAACCTTTATTTATTAAATTTGGAGCAAGAACTATCAAAGCGGCAATGAAATTACTTTTTAATTTGCATCACCCTGACATCTGTTTTTATACGGCTAGTTATTTACTCAAGGCAATTAGTTCTAGGAAAAGCATGAATTTTTAAATAATTTTTAAAATAATTTATCCACTGGAAACTTTTTAAAGTGCGTTATTTGATTTGTTATATGTATCATACTGTATTTTTTGCGGATTGCGATTGTAAAGTGTATTTTCCTTTAATATGTATTATATGTATGTACTTTTATGGGCATGATTTACATGTCTCCGAAGAAAGTTTTGACTTGAAATGGAACTAGTGAGCCGGTAGCACTTACTGTGCCACACATTTAAGTAGCCATTTAAACATATCTCAGGCCTGCAATTGCAGCCTGTGTTTGCAGATTTAAACTGCCATTTTGACCTGCCAAAATAAACCTCTTGCCAAGCCTAAACCTTCCCTTTTAATACATATAACTCATCCCTAGAGTAGGCCCTACACATCATAGATCATGGTGCAGTGTATTTAAAAAGTTGGACATGTACTTGTAAATTTTTCATGTCCTAGAAGTGAAAAACTCCTAAAAACGTTTTTCACTACTGTGAACCTACCTCTCCCATTGGATAATAATGGGTTACCATATTACATTTACTGAGTGATAACTTTCAATGGGAACAGGTGTCAGGTCAAGTTTGGTGTCTATGGAATTGTGATTAAATGCTCTATTTAATGGTAAAGTCAGATTTTTTGTCACCTTTCTGAAAATGCACTTTTAGAAAGTTGGTATTTTTCTTGTCCTAAACATTTGGGGCCAGATGTAGGTAATCCCAGATTACCGATTCTTAAATACCGAATCATACCAATTCGGTATTTAAAAACTGGCAATCAGGATGTAGGTATTGTTACCTATTCAATTACCCAATCGGTAAGATTCGGTAATTACCGAATCGATATTTACCGATTCGGTAATTGCCATTGATTCCTATGGGCTTTGAGGCCCACAGGAATCAATGTCAATTACCGAATCGGTAAATACCGATTCGGTAAAATTACCAAATTTACAAGGGGGACAGGGTGTCACTTTGACACCCTGTTGCACCCCTGATTCTGGCTTGTGTGCAATGTGACACACATACATGCCCTTAGGGCATGTATGTGTGCCACATGGCACCGGTGTACATGCACAGATGTGCATGTACACAGAAATTCATTATTTATCACCAAGTATTATTTGGTGGTAAATAATGAATTCCTAAGGGCCTGTGGCACTGTTTTCAGTGCCACCTACATCTGGATTCACAGAATTGGTAAATTTACTGATTCTGTATTTTACCAAATTGTTAAATATACAGAATCTGTAACTTTACCGATTCTGTCAAGTTAGGCCCCCTACATCTCAAACTCCAAATACCGGTCGGTAACGGCCAAAATCGGCCGTTACCGACCGATATTTGGCGACCTACATCTGGCCCTTGGTGTCTGCAGCCTGTCCCTGGCATACAATGAAGTGCTCCCTCATGGCTTATATATGACTACATGTAGCAGGCAGTTGGTCTTTGCATATTGCTTACAGACAGTGATACAAAGGGAAGCTAGGTGTTGGCAGGATGAGCCACTCTGAGGTATTGAGGGGTAGGAGTTTTCACCTACCAAACTTGCACATTGTTATGATTTTGAGTGCTTTTCCTGAGCACTTTCCCAAAGGGGTTTGACACTAGTCTATTGTGACCCCAGACAATGTGGGCTAGGGTTGGGAGGCAGAAAATGATAGGCAAATATGAGGGTGGACACCTCGAGAAGCTTCTCCTACTTCAAAGCAAGCACCAGGTATAAATATTGAACCTCAGACCCCAGCGCTTCATCACACATCTGGACCTTAGGACCACCATAGTGACTCCAAGGACTAGTTGGCTGGCCTCCCGACCGGAGCCTCAGGGACAGAAGGCTCCAACAAGCTTTGAACCAGGCCCTGGACTCTGTCTACTATGATTCCTACCCTCCCATGTGGTGCCACCCCATTCCTGGACCTTTGGAAGTGGACCTGAAGGTGCTCTGCTAGTCCAACTGTGGTCCCAGCAGAACCGACACTGCGCAGTGCATCGCCTCACCAAAACTCAGCATTGGGACCACTGAGTGAACCGTCCCTGGCGCAGGACTTCTCATCGCAGCCCGCAGCCTCATCGGAACCACCAATGCATGACACATCCTCGATGCAGGCCTTCACGCCACAACAGCTTCCTCAGCAACAACGCAGGGTCTCACATCACATCCTCGCAGCTCCACGGAACCCACGCTGGGCGACGCATCTCCACACCAGGACCATTGCCTCAGCTGTTCGTGCATCTGCAACGCGGGACCTTGCAACTCTCCGCAACCAAGATTTCAGGTGCTCTTGTTCAGTGGACCTAGCTAGGTGCCTGTCGCCGGCCCTCGCTCCATCGCAGTTGACCTGAGCTTGTGACTTTGTCCCAGTCTGGTGCGACCAGATAACCATTGCTGGTGATTTGGGCTTTTCAGCGCTATTTTTACTTAAATCTTTAAAATTGTATATTTTCAGTTTTACTGACTGGATTTTTGTAATTTTGGTCTTAAAATATTTCTTAAACTTTATTGTTCCAAATTGGTGTGAGAGTTTTCTTGTGCTGTGATTTCACTTTATTACTGTTTGTGTGCTGCATAAATACTTTACATATTGCCTCTAAGTAAAACCTGACTGCTCTGTGCAAAACTTAATTTAGAGTTTGCTGGTGACTTCACTCTGATAAGGATTGTGGTTGCTGCTTGAGTAGGGTTTCATCATGCTCAACCATAAACCCAATTTCCTACAGGGGCATTGTTAGTTCTTATCATGCTCATGCCTATACCACCACGTCCTTGCCAGTCACACATGGAAACTGTGACTTGGGGGTGATATTTCTCAACTGCTCTGTTCAAATATATGTTATTCTATTCAGAATGGGGAATAACACATGCACACACAGGTTTTCTGGGTAACACTCAACTAGCTGATCCAAATTCCATATGCAATGCTATGCCCTTTTCTTCTCCCATCTCACACCTGATTTTAGCAGGCCAAAAATTAGAGCGGAGCAGCGGTTCTTAACATTTTGACTTCTGTGGACCCCCACTTAATGTTTACTGGAGCCGGGGACCCCACTGAATCATTATTGGAATCCAGCGACAGCCACTGAGTGATTATTGAAAGGTGGGGGACTCTGATTAACCATTTTAAATGATTTGATCGACTAAACAATACACACAAAAAATACAGACACAAGCATGAAGCTAACATCTTGGATTTGCTTAATGTAGAACTTGCTTCCTGGCCTGTGCCTTTGGTGCTTTGTGGTGACCTCAATTTTCTTTTGGAGGTATACAATAATCGAATGGGGGATGTACATATCCAGGGAGGAAATCTATGGTTTACAGAGCCTTACGACGTTTCATACTCGATCATGGACTTATAGATGTTTGGGATGAGCATAAGTATCCAGATCCAGGTTTTATATTTTATGCTTTTGCATGTAATAAACTGCTTAGATTAGAGTTTTTTTTTTATTTCTTTGACGTATGCTTCTGATGGTAAAAATAGAGATATTTCCCAGAGTATATTAAGATCATAATCTATTGACACTTGAGATTCCAGCTTTCGGCTTTTCTAGGCCCCCCTCAGTTTTTTAGGTTTTATAGAAAGTTATTATTAGAACCATCATTCGTTAGTCATAGTAGATGCTGGTTGGAACAGTTTTTGCAAATTAATAGGAGTACTGCCACTATCTGGATGGATTGGGATGCATTAAAAGCAGGAATCAGAGAGGAGGCTCATAGTTTTGGTTTATACTTGCAGTAAAAGAGGGGGCTCCGGGTCTTGTAAGAGGAGCTAAGCAGTGGGGAATTAGTACAGGACTGAAAAGTAGACAAGAAATAGTGGAGGTACGACAAGAGATAGCTGCCTGGAAAGACAAAATGTACCAATATTTCACCAGAGGTTGCAATTAAATATCGTACATATAAGAGGGAATGTTATGAGTACGGTGAAGCAACTATTAACAAAAGTAAAAGTCAGAGCTGTCCTACAAGAGTCTGAGTGCATGTCACACACATATGTCTGCGGGGAGCAACTATATCAGCAAACAACTTTTCCATTTTAATCAAACTGAAAAGAAATACATTCGCCTACTTTGGAAGGATGAAAATCAGACTTGCCTCCATCCCCAGGGGTTTGAATCGTTATCCCACATGTTACACTTTGCTCACTGCAGCATGAACTTCAATTTTGCAATTCATTAAGCTTTATTCGATTTGAAAATACAAATCATAAAAGCGTACAAGTTAAAAACATACAAATTAAAAACCAACAAAAGTAGAACTAGCAAATGATAACACAGAATACTGACAAATTTAAAACAAAGAAGAAGAAAAAGTAACCCACCCATAAACATAGGTACTTTGTTAGAAATGCACTTATCACAAAATTCAGCATTTAAGCAGACCCGACAATTCCTTAGATTGAACCTTCACGTAGGCAGTTAATAAAATCTTCCATAAAGATGATTGTTGTATACAGCGTCAGGATAATTACGTGGAAAAAAGTTACTGCCATTCATTTCCAAGGCGCTTCTACCCATTGGATAAAAAGACCCTGCCTTTGGCCTTAATGAAGAAGTATATAATGAGCTGGGATAAAAGTCATGTAGATCCCCAGTACTTATGGGGCCGTCTTCTTTTTGACGCTGCCAGGTTTGGAGGTACGGAATGATACGTCTGCTTCTAAATTTTACTAAGACCAAACCACCGGGCGTGTCTTTTCGGAGGGGACCCAACCAGCCCACCCTTCTAACACTTAAAATTCTACCGTCAAGATCTGCTGGCAAAGGTCTATTCTTTGATAGCCAATATGTAGCCTTATTTTGTAGGTCTTGTTGGCTTTCAGTTTTCCCCTGTTCGAGTGTGGGAACTCCCGAAAGGACAAATACGAAGGGGGCAGGCTCCGGTGGTAGGTGGATGTGAGGTGGTTTGATCGACCCTGTTCTAACAAAGTTGCGCTGTGCTGGAACACGTTTTGGATGGGCTTTGGGGGCCTTTGGGACTGGTGTGATGGGTGGTGGTACTTGAATATGTGCATTAATGCTTAGTGCAGATGACTTAAGGGGTTCAACAATAACAGGTGGGTGAGAGAGCTTAGAGGGTACCTGATACTTTATAGAAGCCAAATTTACTTGGAATGCACCCTCTAATTTCGTAAGCCTATCCCCAAGCAGTGTTATTTTTTCCATCAATGGTGAAACGACGGAATTAATCAGCCGTTTAACAAGAGACAGTAAGGCCAGCTGTGATGGAGGCGCTAGGTCATCCAATATTTCCGTAATCTCAACCGAATCTGGAGTTAGGGGGGGAATGGAGGCAGACAGTGAGGGGTTTAGACAAAATTTAGATTGTTTGGGATGGTTACCGTTGTGTTCGTCTTCATCACACTTCCTTTTGGCAGATACAGGGCGGGATGGAGGCGTACTTCGTACACCGGATATGATAGGTAAAGTAAAATCGCGCGGGCTGTTGATTGAGTTTAGTGCACTTGAGTTTTTTACACAAAGATTTGGGGGGGTAGTAGGTTCGGGACTGCTTGCCACTAGAGCATACTTAGTTCCGCACAAGTTACTCAGATCCTCTAACCATGATAAAGTATCCCCTGAGTTGGTTGTGGATAAAGGGGATTGCTTACTAGTTATAATTTCTATAGGAGGAGAAAGTTCATTAATATCTGTTAGTGGTGGAGATGTCAAGGTTAACTTGTTTGGGTGGTGAACCAGTGTCCCTTTGGACGGATCCCTCAGCGGGATAACTATTGTTTTAGGTACCCCCTTCCGAGTCATCTTAAAATATGGGTGAGTGATTAATTAACAGAAGAGGGCACTATGATATATACATTTCATAAACAAATAGTATTTCCCTTAGATTAGTCAATTGGTGTTTTTAGACAAAAGGGATAAGTCTTTATTCTGTCTTGCAAGTAAGGTCAGATGGCCCGCCCTTTGCCCGCACAGCAGAATCCTTAGGGAACTTTATAGCTCGTATTGCGTCCTGGGGGCGGGGCAGCCAGGCAGCGCAAGCCAGGTGGTGAGGCTCAGGCAGGGACTCCTGGGAAAGTGAGTCCCTGCAGCGCCGCTCACAGTGCTGCCTTCTTGGAATGCCGATCAGCCCAGCCACACAGCGTCCCGAGCAGCAAGTGCTCCTCTCCCCGGCAACTCCTGCAGATCCTGAAAACAACGACGCGGCACCCGCGAAGCGGGTGCGGCTAGAGGTAGGCTTTGGGGCAGGAAAACACAGTCCAGGGAAACACAGTCCAGGGAAACACAGTCCAGGGTCAGGTCTCCTCCTGGTACTGTGTTCAACAGTACCTGTAGTCAGGAAGGTGCAATCAGAGACCGATGACTGAATATCAGAGGGGGGCCCAGCCCAGCCTCTTTCGGGCTCTGACTGGTGCAGACGGCCCGTCCTTGGCCTGCGCTTGTCCCAGGCGACGGGAGCCCGCCGGTGATTAGGAGCGCTGGAGTGTCCCCCGCTGCGGCAGCCCGCCGGTGATTAAGAGCGCCTCCAGGCGCTGCTGGCAATGACGAGGGTGGAGCAAGGGAGCCTAGGGATTGGAGTCCGGTGGACCCGCTGTCACACACATATGTCTGCGGGGAGCAACTATATCAGCAAACAACTTTTCCATTTTAATCAAACTGAAAAGAAATACATTTGCCTACTTTGGAAGGATGAAAATCAGACTTGCCTCCATCCCCAGGGGTTTGAATCGTTATCCCACATGTTACACTTTGCTCACTGCAGCATGAACTTAATCCCCCATGACCTATCTTGCGGACATTGTAAATATAGTTGAGGCCTTACATACTCGATATCAGGCAATTTCCACTAATCTGATATTCTTCCACTAATTTTACATTCTGTTGGCGACTTTCGATTTCCACTTCCTTCATGTGACGAAGTGCACCAACCAGACAACGCCTGCTTAGCAAAATACAGAACATGCCAATATCATTTTAGCTGAGAAAACAGTGATAGGAAATTAAAACAGTAATGCAGAAACGTACTTATCAATGAACCTTCAAATGACAGGGTTGTAACTTTTGCTTAATTACCATTATGTGAAGATGCATCTTTTTTAAAAAAAAGCAGGACTGTTATGCATCATTCTAGGACAGCTAAAAAGGCCTGCTTTGATCTCTTGATTGATAAGTTTCACCAAATGTCAGCAATGACCATTTGACTCGCAAAGCCGCTTTGCTGACTTATGATAAGAGGTGACTTTCAAATTGTTCTACTCGTGAGACATAGGTACCATCCAGAACCAGAAATACATATAAATGTAACAAATGTTGTTTGAAAGAGAAAATAAATGGTGGCAGCTAGTCAAACTAAAGTCATTGTATGATTACCAATGAGTAAATACAGTCGTCGCAGCCAAAGGCATTAATCACTCCAGAAAATATAGCAGTAGGCCTCTCTTAAAAAGAAACACCCCTAACATATTGTCAAACACTCAACCCCCTGTATCATTACATATGAGTAATTACATCGCTCCTCTTCACACTCCTAGATATTTGGGGGAGATCCATGCCCTTCCGTGCACAACTTGTACTTATCTTTTTGGGGCTTGTGTCTAGATAGATTTTAGCTGTCTCTTGTTGAAGGCTTATTGTGTGCAATACCAATATTTAGAGTGGGCTTTGGTCAGAACACTGCTTATCATTGGTTGGCCTTCTTGTTAATCTCATTTGCTTTCTCTTAATTGATGCCTTTCTTTCCTCATCTTGTGTTTGTTTCTTCCCTGGAACATATCTTCATTACCATCCTTTTGATTGATGACTTGTATCTTTCTATATCTCACACAAGAGAATTACTTTTATTTCTATTTATTTGTTCACTTAGTGAAGTGCATGTGCTTTCTTGAGCTCTCCCCCGTATGCTGCTCGCTACCTCACAACCCCGCCCCCGGCGCTCTCCATGTTGTTCCCCACACAGCTCACCCATAAAAGTACAGCTATAGGAGTATTTTTTGCCTGGTTTGACTTAAAGAACAGACTATGTCTGAATGTGTTTCTTTTCTCTTCTGCCTTGCACATATTGCATAAAAGCCAGGCCTTGGCACACAAAGGCACCATTTATGGTGCTGGTGGAAAGGCATGATGCTGCATTTATTCTGCCTGTATTTGAGGCAGAAAGACATTTACTAGGATACTGCAGAGCACTAAATGGCCAGAGCATTTGTTCCAGTTCTTAAATATTTAGCATTTTCCTTTAAATTCTGATGTTTCCTCTGACAATTCCCAGTGTTATGTGTTATTTTTAAGCTGGACCACATGACATAGGCTTTTTTAATTCTGTTGAATTCCTGAGTTAAATTTGGAAAATCAACTATGCTGTTTTCAAAGTTTCAGAATAGAATTTTTTTTAACAGTGCTCTACTCACAAGCACTAGGATAGCCAATTGCTTAGCATTCTCATCAAAAGGGTACATTTTGGCTGTGCCAATGCTTATTTAGGAGTTAGTTTACAGGTGCGGTGCAAATAACAGTGAACAACCACAAAGTTATGATGTTGAGGGTGGTCACCTTAATTCCAAATTGAATTTCAAGGAGAACATCCATTATCTGTGCCTTACTTTCGAATTCTAAGAGTTAGAAATGCTTACTCGCAGACAAAAAGCTTTTTGAGGCTTAGCAAGCATGCCTTTTCCCTGAAAATTATTGAGTAAGTTTCACCTAGGTCTGGAGTAAAACACAGTTACTCACATAAAATGCTCTGAGAATCGGGCAAGGAAATTCAAGAGTAATCACTTAAGACAAGAGTAAGAGACAATTACTCATAAAAAAAGCTATGCAAATCAGGCCCAAAAATCAGAACCTTACACTCAGGTATCTCCACAAGGATCTGTTTACAATATTACCGACACATTTCGTATATCCATTATATGTTATCCTTCAATATGTAGAAATTGGAGAAAATATTTGAATACTAACAGTAACTTTATTTTTATATAGCGTTTAACACTTCACCACTTCTATTTCTAAGCACGGTATGTAACAGGTGCTAGTATCACCCAATCAGTGGCACTCAGTTTACTGATTCTAGAAAGATGGAAGGCTGACTTAACACTGTTTGTATTTGATTTTGTGTTCTGCAGATAATAGCAAGTGTCAACAGCAAGCATTAACTCACGAGCCTTCTAGCTTCACGTTCACAAAATACACATAGAAAAGCCGGATTTTCAAGATTTGTTAGGTTCACTTATGGAAATGACATTTATGTCATTACTTTCTATTATTTATACAATGTATCAATATAATGTATCGATATGTTTAATGAGCGTGAGCAAATAATAGCTCACATCACTTATTTTAGTAATAGCATTGCTATCTTAAAACTTGTCGTCACGGGCTGGCATGTTACTATTAGTTAAATTATACATTTGTGTAGCTTTGTTTTATTGCTGTAAGTCCACACGCTTAAGATAGTTAAAGAGCATTTACCACGAAACTGTTTCAGGTGGGATGTTTGTGTTTTTTGATAAGGAAATATTTGTTTCTTGAAATAAGGAACACATTCTTAAAACTTACAAACTGGTGGGATTCTGGCTTGGGGAGACTCCTTTCCGGTTACAGCCTTAATCAGCAATATGCCCTTCAATTGCCTTTCGGACACTTCCCTCTGCCCCAACTGCTTACGTAGCCAATTAGTTTGATCCTTTCCTCTAAGTGAGCACCTTTCAGTGGGCGAGATGAAAGACTTCAGCAGCACAGCGTTCTGAAGAGCTGTCTTGAACAATTGGATCAACTTTCAAGCCCTTAACATTTACATGTAGTTCATGTACAAGGCAAAGCGTGTATGCAAACTCGTGCTCAATTAAAACATTCTGGCATGCTGTCCAGGCTTCCTGTCATGAATCCAGGTACTGTGGACACACATTCCTTCTCACATGTGCGTGGAAGAGGGCACTGTGGAGGAGCAGCTAGATACTTGGAAGTTCTGAGGCGGTAGTCGCACCTCTAAATACAAAAACTCAGGTAACATCTGCATACTCACAGAGGAGTCCATACTAAGGCTGTACCTTCCCTCTGTTCATTGTGCAGTAATAACGTTCGTCTGATGATGTGTTACGAAACATTCCAGGCTAAATGTGGCCAGGGGTAGGATTGGCCAAAGACGTTTATATCGCAATAGCCAACTACACACAGAAAACCCCGTCGTGGGGATCTTTCTAGAGGCAGAATGAAGAATACTTCAAGTACCCTTGACTCAAAATGACTTGGACCAAGAACATGACTAGGGAGCTGCTAGGGGATTGAGCACATTGATCAGCAATTAAAAGACAATAAACATTTGTACGCTAATAAGTAGCGTCACATTTGCAACAACACGAACATACACGTTAGGACCTCGTGTACCTCCCCCAACCCTTCCAACATAGGTCATCCTACAAAAATAAACACCTAAAATGCAACACATACAGGCCCCCCTCTAAGCATTCCAGACACATAGGCCCTCCTTGCAAGTTGAGTGGAGCAATATCCCGATATTTCATATTTTTCTGCCTGATTATAACTGGCCTGGTGTTCCTACACCCAGATTTCGCAATGTGCTGGAAAACAGGGCAATAGGACATCTGGCTGGTAAAATCATGTGAGGCTCAGGCTGAAACTATAGCCCAACCCCTGCTTGATCCCCATCAACAGTGTACAACAGCGCCATAGAATGAATGCTTGAATTAATCTCAGATACTGGTAATTACTTGGGGCCGCATCCCAGGCTATCGTTATTTTGCACAGCATGCCACCTCAGTTTGGACCCACCCATCTGCAAATTAGCCTTGTACTCCGTTCCTATGGGAACATTACATCCCAAACTGCCAAGACAGGTCCTCCCTGAACGGGAGCAGAAGAAAACCCAGGACCAGTTTCGCCCTAATTAGGGCAAATCAGCATGGCATCGTCCTGTGCGGCCCCACAAAAAAATGAAAAGAAAATTGGAGAAATAATTATAAATGAGCAGCTAGAGCAACTCATTTATTATTCAATGCTTCCAGGAAGGACAGCTGCATAATGGTCTTTGTCGGCTAATTTAGATATATTTTGGAGGTTGATGGTGCCCCAGTCTGGGCAGGGACACCACCAGCATATTTTTCAAGTACTGTGGAAGGCTTCATGGAGTGCAGTAGCCCCCAGAAATCCTTTAATTACCCTAGGACAATTTCATGATTTGTTAAGCATTTCCAGAGGTGGGGTTTTTGCTCTTCAAATTGGGAATGCAGGGACCTCTTATGATTAATCATATTGCTTCATTATGTGGGATCAGCAGTGTAACAGAAAGACTCCAGCATCTGTTTTATTTAAATGTTTATTAACAGACGTTCTCAACAAAGAAGGGGGGACAGGGGTGGGGTCTTTTTACAGAGGTCCAGGGTCCTGGCCCACCTGAGTCATGCTCAACAAGAAAAAGTGGACCTGTTCCTATACGAATGTCACCATCCACCAAACAAAATTAGTGGTGGGTGGTTGGGCTGTAAGGGGAAAAAAGAAGTAGGGCGGAGGAGAAGGGGATCGGGGGATCCCGCTGTTGCGGAACTAGGGTCCTCACACATCCAGCAAGCTAGGTGTCATGCTTCATCATTTGGACCGGCTCCTCGTTGGACCGGCGCTGCAATGTCCAACGGGCACCCATGAAGGGGCTCTTTATCAGAGATCTTTTGTTCCTTAGCCGTATGGGGTGGGGGGGTGTGGCCCGTGGTAGTCTAGATGGTCAGTGGTGCAGTGAGTGCGTGAATGACTAAAAAAGGTTAGATAGTCCAAGTAGATATATTTATTCTGGTTGGTAATCCACTTATGTAAAAACAAAGCGCAGTGGTAGTTCCCTCGGGGCGGGATAGTCAGTTGCTAGACTGCTCTACTCTCTGGGTCAACAATGTTTCTTGCCCTAATGGTTAACAATATACCGTGGCAATTCTTCAGGACCGTGTTATGTATAAAAACAGTGCAAGTGGTAAGTAAAATCTACACTGGATGGTGCTTCTAATGAAGTATTACCAATCAGTTATCACTACATGTCTCATAATCATGCAGTCATTCTAAAGGTACCTGTGGAGACAAGGAATAAACACAAAACACACAAGGGTCATATGTGTGTAGTATACCCTAGACATTGACTCCAAGTCAATAATATGTCTCCCAGGTCATGTGCTCCTCCTATATATAGTACACAATAGTCAAAGGTGTAAATACAGATTGGGTGTATTTAGAAACCCTATAAACTTAAAAATACTCTCTCTCTCACTCATATCCCATCCTCCATTGTAGACACTAGTGGGTGTCCATCCACTCTCTGTGTAAATATAATAATATTAAAACTGTTACCCCAGTTGGTTTAGTACTGTCTATATATCACAAGTTGTTAAGACACTCACCTCCCAAATTGGTGAGGGGTGCCTCAACATGGGTAAGCAGGTCTTGCCGGCGCTGCAATGGTCGGTGCCCTGCGAGGGGAAGCAAAAGTAGGCGTTAGCGGTGCCCATTATACCGTTACCGAGAAGGAAAGGCTGAATCCCAGCGCCTAGGCGATGGCGGGTGCCGACACAGACCCCTGCGTCCGGCGACCGCACTAGTGCAGACCGCTGGAGTACGCCGGAGTCCGCGCCCTCCCCCGCCCCCACCAGCGTCAGTCACTGCCCCCCCAACTCAGCTCGGCAACAGAGGCAGCAATTTTGGTTTAACCCTCGCTTGAATAACCGAGTCCGGGGCTAGTGTAGAACTTACTTGTGCCTCCTGTGGTCTAGGCGTTCAGACCTACCCTGCTGCCAGCCCCTGGGTCATAGGTGCATGAGCCGCATATGAGGGGCCATTTAAAAGGTGGTCGAGTGTGTGTCGGAAGCAATTTCCGTGCGTCTTTGGGGGCGTGGCCTAAGACGCAAACTTCCTGCTGTTCGGTTGTGGATAGCCAGGGGTTAGTCCCGGTCGTACATCGTGGCAGCCATATTGTAATGTGTGCTTAGTAGGCGGTGGATGCCTAAATGGACACTAGGGCTACTTGAATGATGGCAAGGAACGATATAGCCGAGGACACTAGCATAACTATCAAGCTAGCCGACAAAGGGGGTGCAACGGTCATCCAGTCAACCAACGACTATGACCAGGAATCCAAACGTCAACTTACCAACAACAAATATTACACACCCATCCAGTCAGACCCCACACAAAGACTCAAAACCGAGATCATGAGTATGATGGTGGAGGCTGAAACCAATGGGTGGATATCTAAGAAAGAAGCTGACTTTTTGATTACTAGAGATCCCAAGACCCCCTACTTCTACACGCTCCCCAAATCCACAAAGGCACCACTCCTACGCCTGGGAGACCGATCTTGTCCGGAATAGGTTCACTCCTTGAGCCATTATCCAGATTCTGTGACCACTTCCTCCAACCGATAGTGATGAAAACACCAGCTTACATACGAGACACCACAGACATTCTCGGTGTCATAGAAAGAACAACTGACACATCCAAAATTGATCTACTAGTCACACTAGACATAGAACAGCTTTACACCAACATACCCCAAAGAGAGACACTGGAAGTGGTAGACAGTTGGTTAAGGAAGGAGGATCGGACTTCACCTACTCCAATCTCATTTATTATGGGATGTGCCACCATTGCCCTTACCGAGAATTTCTTTGAATACAAAAATCAGCTCTTCCACCAGTCCCAAGGAACATCTATGGGTAGCATTTTCGCTCCCAGTGTGGCCTGCCTCTACATGGCCCAATTCGAGGAACAGGTGATTATGGGTAACAGCAACCCTTATATCAATAACATCACCTTATGGAGACGGTTTATCGATGACATCCTGATTTTCTGGAAGGGTGACCGTACGACCTGTGAAGCATTCTGCTCATGGGTTAATACACAAAAACAGTACCTCAGGTTCACACACACCATCTCCGAAACCAATATACCATTCCTAGACCTTAACATACACCTAGCAGAGACAGGTCTGAGCACCACTCTCTACCACAAACCAACGGACAGAAACAGTCTGTTACTCTACCAGAGCCATCAACCCAAAACCCTCCAGGACAACTTACCTTTTGGGCAGTTTTTGCGCCTCAGGCGCAACTGCAGCTCCACCAATGAGTACAAAACAGAGGCTAAAACCCTAGAGTTCAATCTCAGGAATAGGGGCTACCCAAATAAACTGGTCAGGGACTCATCCAAAAGGGCCCTCAATAACCCCAGAGAGACACTCCTTTAGCAGTCAAACAGAGAGGAGACTGAGGCACTAACATGTGTTACCTCATACAATCCAAACTCGACATCCATCAAAGGGATAATTCAGAAACACTGGGGGATACTGAACACTGGCACACTAAATCTTCCAGTGCCCAGATTTGCTTTCAAGAGAACGCAGAACCTAAAAGACATGATGATACACACAAGACCTAAAGCTAAACAGGGTAACCAACAACAAACCCTCTGGGGCTTGCCCACCGTCAAAGGACATTTCCTTTGTGGCGGTTGCACGGTCTGTAAACAGACACAAGTAACCAAAACTATCCAATTGACTGACAATTTCAGATGGACTATACAGAACCACACGAATTGCAACACCTCCAGGTGCATTTACTTAATCACTTGCCCTTGTGGCGATATGTACATAGGGATGACCATGAGACCAACAACAAACCCCCTGGGGCTTGACCACCGTCAAAGGACATTTCCCTTGTGGCGGTTGCACGGTCTGTAAACAGACACAAGTAACCAAAACTATCCAATTGACTGACAATTTCAGATGGACTATACAGAAACACACGAATTGCAACACCTCCAGGTGCATTTACTTAATCACTTGCCCTTGTGGCGATATGTACATAGGGATGACCATGAGACAAGTTAAAACAAGAATTACAGAACACAAAAGTAACATCAGGTGCCACAGACTAACAACCAAGTTATACACTCACTACCATGAAAAAGGACACACCCCAGATTCACTTAAATGGGTGATCCTTGAAAACCGTCCTGGCAGCACACAACAGACACTTTTCAGAACAGATCAGAGATGGATACACCATTTATCCACATCAACCAATGGACTCAATGACGACATCCCTTGGTCATCATTGAACAACAGATGAACCGTATGTACCACCATCATTTTCCATACATTTACATAGGGATGACTGTTGTCTTAATCAGTTTGCGCTGATGTTGGAGTGCTTCGCCTCAGGGACTGTACTGGTTCTTCTCTGTAGAACACACTGATAACATTGGAATAGCCCCTAGGAGCAACATGACATCATACCACCATCGGACACCACCTTTGCCATTTAGGCAGATGAAATAAAATCGGGGTATTGAGAGAATATGGACCTACTACACTAGGTCTAAGCCCAGCCCTCATCACACCGCACTAGCAGAGCCATTACATCCCAGTACAGGTTTCTAGGATAGTATACTGTTCTCTTCAAGTAGTAGACATGAGTGCAATTAGACCTGCAACCACACAATGCCACCCCATTTACTCTCTCCCACCCGATACAATACATTAACTACATTAATGGGGGTCTCAATAATAATGGATATTTATATCCTACCCTATATTCCACAATACCATCTAACTAGTGTGGATCTTAACACAGGCTTACTATATCGTTCCTTGCCATCATTCAAGTAGCCCTAGTGTACATTTAGGCATCCACCGCCTACTACGCACACATTACAATATGGCCGCCACAACATACGACCGGGACTAACCCCTGGCTGTCCAGAACCGAACAGCAGGAAGTTCGCGTCTTAGGCCACGACCCAAGAGACGTGCGGAAATTGATTCCGACACGCACTCGGCCACCTTTGAAATGGCCCCTCATATGCGGCTCCTGCACCTACAACCCAGGGGCCGGCAGCAGGGTAGGTCTGAACGCCTAGACCACAGGAGGCACAAGTAAGTTCTACACTAGCCCCGGACTCGGTTATTCAAGCGAGGGTTAAACCAAAATTGCTGCCTCTATTGCCGAGCTGAGTTGGGGGGGGCAGTGACTGACGCTGGTGGGGGCGGGCGCGGACGCCGGTGTACTCCAGCAGTCTGCACTAGTGCGGCCACCGGATGCAGGGTTCTGTGTCGGCACCCGCCATCGCCTAGGCGCTGGTATTCAGCCTTTCCTTCTCGGTAACAGTTTAATGGGCACCCCTAACGCCTACTTTTGCTTCCCCTCGCAGGGCACCGACCATTGCGGCGCCGGCAAGACCTGCTTACCCCGGTTGACGCACCCCTCACCAATATGGGAGGTGAGTGTCTTAACAACTTGTGATATATACACAGTACTAAACCAACCGGGGTAACAGTTTTATTATTATTATATTTACACAGAGATTGGATGGACACCCACTAGTGTCTACAATGAAGGATGGGATATGAGTGAGAAAGAGAGTATTTTTAAGTTTATAGTGTTTCTAAATACATCCAATCTGTATTTACACCTATGACTATTGTGTACTATATAAAGGAGGAGCACATGACCGGGGAGACATATTATTGACTTGGAGTCAATGTCTAGGGTATACTACACGCATATCACCCTTGTGTGTTTTGTGTTTATTCCTTGTCTCCACAGGTACCTTTAGAATGACTGCATGATTATGAGACTTGTAGTGATAACTGATTGGTAATACTTCATTAGAAGCACCATCCAGTGTAGATTTTACTTATCACTTGCACTGTTTTTATACATATCACGGTCCTGAAGAATTGCCACGGTATATTGTTAACCATTAGGGCAAGAAACATGTTGACCCAGAGAGTAGAGCAGTCTAGCAACTGACTATCCTGCCCCGAGGGAACTGCCACTCCGCTTTGTTTTTACTTAGGTGGATTACCAACCAGAATAAATATATCTACTTGGACTATCTAACCTTTTTTAATCATTCACGCACTCACTGCACCACTGACCATCTACACTACCACAGGCCACACACTCCCACTTCATCATACGGCTAAGGAACAAAAGATCTCCGATAAAGAGCCCCTTCGCGGGTGCCCGGTGGACATTGCAGCGCCGGTCCAACGAGGAGCAGGTCCAAATGATGAAGCATGACACCTAGCTTGCTGGGTGTGTGAGGACCCTAGTTCCGCAACAGCGAGATCCCCCTATCCCCTTCTGCTCCGCCCTACTTCTTTTTTTCCCCTTACAGCCCACCCACCATCACTAATTTTGTTTGGTGGATGGCGACATTCGTAGAGGAACGGGTCCACTTTTTCTTGTTGAGTATTAACAGACATTACAATCACCCCTTGACAAAACTATTAGGCGTGCCTTTTATATATTGACCGCAGCTTACATTTAAAAAAAAAAAAAAAACTGTACCGGGAAAAAACAAAGTTTAAAGTGACAAAAGTGACAGTTATATTTAATTATTTAAAAAAAGTAGAAATTCACTGAAATAAACAAAGGTTAACGTTACTTTATAGTTAGGTTACAATGTCAGGTGCAACATAACATTAATATTTCAAAAACCTTAAAATCACCAGTTATAGTTAATTAAAGTAACTATAACTCGAACCCTGAAGTAACTATAACTTGCTCCCTTGCCATGCACTGCTAATTATCTCACATTACATCACTCATGACATATTCTATGACTTCATTGATAATCTCACTGCAGCATCTGAAATGACATCATTGATGACAATATTGTGCATGGCGGGGGCGAGTTACTTATTTTTGGGCACAAGTTACTGTTAGAGGAGATAAATATAACTGGTGTATTTCTGTGCTTTTGGTAGTTTAAAATGGTATGTCATAACTGACATTTTCACATGACTATAATGTTATATATTTTCAATGTTATACTAATTTATCTAATTTAACAATATTTCTAATGTAGTATTATTTTAATTCCCCGCCTCCATTCTTTTCTATGGATGTGTGTTGAAGTACCAGTGGTTGGCCATGTGTCGTGCTTGCCTTCCTCCAAGACCACTGATGGGTTAACCGTCACCTGCTGATAATGATCAAGACCCAAAACAGACTGTAAATTTGTAGATCCGTCCTTCTTACTAGAAAAAAGAGCAATACCTGGAAGGCAACTCAAACGCCTAAATTCGGGACCTAGAAAGCGAATCTATAACAGTAGATATGGGCAGACGGACCCAAATCAGATGACAGACCGCCATGATTCGACTGGAACCCAGCTCTACTACAGTACAAGAGTACTATGAACTTAAACAGTGAAAATAGAGGTCAGATTATTACAGTGGAACTAACCACCCCACGACAAAATACCAGATCGCTCTGATATGGAAAAAAGTCACCAGAGAGAGAAAACATGACTCCTGGTGCTTGGCGGACTCTGCTATTGACGTAGCTGAGTGTACCAGTTGCGGCCGGTATAAATTGCGGGTGGGGGTGTGGGGGGAGTCAGGCAGTGGTTCGCGGGGAGGTAATTTAAAAATAAAATGTACTTACCTTCCCTGGTCCGACACAGTCTCTGCTTCTGACCAGCTCTCCTGCCTCTGGCAGGAACAGGAAGCAGGCAGCCTCCCTCCCCTCCCCTACGCCAATCATAACACTGCAATGGCAGCATTGTGATTGGTCTGGACGCCGATCAGCCTGGCGTCTATGGGGGGCCATTTTCTCCATGTAGGCTGCATACAGCCTACATGGAGAAAAGGCAGAATGCGCATGACTGGTTAGGTCAGCCTCAGAGGGCCGACCAAACAGTCAGCGCCCTCAGCAGTGGGCAAGCCAATCCTCCCCTGCCCTAATGCAGGACCACGCACCCTCTCGCCCCCAACCAAACACTTCTGCTTTCTCACAGTGAGAGAAGCAGAAACATAAAATGGTAAAACTACCATTTTATGTTTCTGCTTCTTGCACTAGGAGAAAGCAGTGGGGCAACGCTCCTCTGCCCTAGGGAAGGAGCCGTCCCTGATTACCGCCCACACCTACATGCAAATCATAGCCTTTCTTTTATAGGACCTTGTTTCTGTAGACGGGATGGGCATTGCAACAAACGGTTATGTTTCTGAAGATTAGAAATAACCTGTCATTGTTTTTGTTTCAGAATATGTGTTAAAAATAATAAATGACATTTTTTTTTTAAAGTCACCTGCTCGTACCACTCATGGTGCCAGTAAAGCACATTTAAATGCCATGATGGGGCTCTGTGAGATGAAGTTGCAAATAGAACAGAAAGCAATAGAAAAAAATAGATAAGATGCACACATTGTACTTTAAATAATAATAAAATGCTTTTGTGAGCTGCATCTCCTAACTAAGGGGTCAATTAGGATGGCGGACGGATCACCACCGCCATGCAGGCGGTGGTGATCCGTCCGCCATCCTTGCCCGTCCGCCACCTATTTTCCCCCGCCATATTACAATGGCGGGGGGGACCGTGACGGACGGGAAGACCGTCCGCTGTTTTCCGCCGCGGTCCCCTTGCGGCTGCGGCGGAAAAGCTCTAATATGGTGGCGGTGTCTATCAGACACCGCCAGCCATATTAGGATGTGCTGGGGGCTATGCATTTCCGTGGCGGCAATGCCGCCACGAAAAGGCATACGGTCCTTGCTAGGGGGCCCGTTGCAGGCCCCCAGGGTGAAGGGGGTGGGGGCTGCACATGCCCCCCTGTGTTTCAAAATTCAATATGGCAGCCACCGCCTGGTGCCTGTCATGTTGTGCTTTGAAATGCACAACATGCATTTTTAACAATGCGGCGGGCGTTGCTTTCAGCACCGCCCGCCGCAATGTTAAAAATGCAGGATGCACCCACCACTGTGGCGGGGGCATCCTAATTCCACGGACGGGACCTCCGCACCAGTGACGGACGGTCACGTCCTCAGGCAGGATGGCGGACGAACTTTGTCCGTCCGCCATCCTAATGGACCTCCTAATGTATTCTGTGGCAGGATTTTTTAAGCTAATGATCAGCAAATTGAAGTCTTGCATAATGGTGTTGATCTTCAAGCTAGATGAGACCTCTACCTTTAATGTATGTCCAGGTTTTATTTATTTATTTTTGCAGGTGCCATTATGGTTCCACCGAGTTCTTTTACTCTTCAACATCATCAAAGAGTTTGCATAACCCACCAGCGAGTCGACTGAAATCCTTCCCTCACAAGACCTCTGCGACAAACTCAGCACCTTCTTTCACCACAATATCAAGAACATCTACGACAACTTCAACATAGACAACCAACACATGGCACCCCCACCAACCACCCCCAATCCCCTGAAGCCAACGCTTGACAGATGGACAGCCCTCACCCTCGAAGACACACTGAAGATGATGAAGTCAATCCACTCCAGAGCCCCCACGGACTCCTGACCCTACCACATCTCCAACAGAGCTGCCGACACCATCGCACTCATGCTACGCCACGCCATCAACTGCTCCCTGGCGACCGCCTCGTTCCCCAATGACTGGAGACACACCAAGGTCAACCCCCTCCTGAAGAAACCCTCGGTGGAGCCCACCGACCCCAAAAACTACAGACCCATCTCCCTGCTCCCTGCGAAAGTTATCAAGAAAGCTATCAACAGTCAACTCGCCACATTCATCGAAGAGCACAACATCCTCAACTCCTCCCAATCCGGCTTCAGGAAAAACCACAGTACAGAAACCGCCCTCCTTGCTGCAACAGATGACATCTGCACCCTACTGGACAAAGGAGAAACAGCAGCCATCATCCTCCTCGACCTCTCAGCGGCATTCGACACAGTCTCCCACCCCACTCTAAGACACAGATTTCACTACGCAGGGATCCAGGACAAGGCCCTTGACTGGATCAGCTCCTTCCTCTCTGGCAGAATGCAGTGTGTCAGACTCCCCCCTTTCCTCTTGGGCCCTACACCAACCACCTGTGGAGTCCCTCAGGGGTCCTGCCTCAGCCTGATGCTCTTCAACGTCTACATGGCTCGACTCGCCCCCATTGTCAGAACCTACAGACTCAACATTGTGTCATACGCAGATGACACCCAACTCATCCTCTCCCTATCCAACAAACCCAACAACGCCAGACAAAACATTCAAGAAGGTATGGAAGCTGTCGCCAAATGGATGAAAAACCGCTGCCTACAACTAAACACAAACAAGACGGAGGTACTCATCATGGGCCCAAACCCAGACTCCTGGAACAACACCTGGTGTCCCCCCGCCCTCGGAAACCCGCCTACTCCCACGGACTACGCACACAACCTGGGAATCATGCTGGACTCTGAGCTCCAAATGGACCTCCAGATCAACTCTGTCTCGTCCTCCTGCTTCCATACCCTCCGCCTCCTACGTAAGACCTTCAAATTGATCCCCCTTGAACACAGAAAGACCATCACTCACTCCCTGGTCACCAGTAGACGTGACTACGGCAATGCACTCTACGCCAGAATAAACAAAAACGTCCCCCGCAAGCTACAGAACATCCAGAATGCCGCCGACGCAAGACTGGTCCTCAGCCTGTTAAAACACTGCCACATCTCTCAGCACCTGCGCACACTCCACTGGCTCCCCATTGAGGCAATAGTAAGCTTCAAGATGCTCACCCACACTCACAAGGCCCTCCACGAGACCGGACCAGCATACCTGAACAGCCGACTCAAAAATCCACGCACCCCAAAGGACCCTACGATCAGCCCAGCTGTCCTACTCCGTGGTCCCACGCACCAGGAAAAACAGATCAGGAGGCCGCTCCTTCTCCTTCCTCGCGGCCAAGGCCTGGAACACCCTCCCGCTCCACCTCAGGCAGACAACATCGCTCCCCATCTTCGCAAGAGACCTCAAGACCTGGCTCTTCAACGGACCACCTCCTTAATGGACTGGAACCTGCACCCCCAGACTCCCAGCGTCTTGAGACCCTTACGGGTGAGTAGTCGCCTTTAACAAACTCTTTGAAGGATTGATTTTAACCACACAAAGTGATTTAAATTCCTGTTTACATAGCTTCAGTTTCATCTCGTGGAAAGTTGTTCTCCTTTATTTAAAAATAGGTTTGTTGGAATCCTTAAGTGAAGTTGCCACAGTGCTATGTGCCATTTCTGAGTCTCAGCTGGGACTGAGCGTTATCTACATGTTTTTGGAAATGGTCAGGTTGGAAACCAGTTCTGCTAAGAGGCGCATGTACAACTAGAAGAACAGTCTGAAGAACGGAGAACCCTTCGATTAATGTTTACAAATCTGTCGCAACTGAGGGATCTCTCAATCTGCATGTATGTACGTTGGAATTTATAATTAGGAAAGGAGAGGTACCCCTTAAATTAAACAAGGGAAATAGGGTTAAACAACCAGGAAAAATAAAAATGCCCTTGAACAGAACTATACAGTATTTGGTAAAAGAAATCCAAACCTAAATCACAAAAAATCATACATAGGTTGACACACTGAATTAAAGAGGGAATCACAATTTATTATGTATACATACAATAAAAATGCACTAAAATACAATAGATTCTTAAGCTAAAAACATTAGAAGGATTTTAAGTAAAAGCCAATTCAATACAACACATCAAATACATAACATTCAATTATGACCCGCATAATTGGTAACAGAAAAACAGAGACAGTAAGACATAAAAATTGTACAATACTAATGGTATATTCGGACTCCTAATTGATCACATCAATGTCGTATGTAAAAGTCATCAGTATATCTACAACGATGAGGGAATCTTGAATTATACAACTTTAGAAAGCGTCGACGCGTTTCGGTGGATTTTCTTTTTTTATTGCCATCTTTTTCAAGACTAACACAATGTCTGTCGTAACCAAGGGGTCATATAATTTCCCCAAGATGTTTAAAAAGAGAGAACCGTTCCCAGGCACACGTTTCTAAAGTTGTGGAATGATAGCACGATGCACTCGATGGAACCCTCTGGCCTATTGTTTGAGTACGTAGTTCTTTCTTTAGCTCCCCTCAAAACGGGTGAGAAGGCCGCACCTTTATATAGAATAATAAAATCTTCTCTTTATTAGGTATGAGACCTGAATGGGGTTTGTTCACAAGTAGAAAAGTAGTGGTGAGGAGACACGCTGTTTTGTCTGCTCTTTATCACAACCCACGGAGACACAGCCCAGTCGAGTCTGTGTTTCTGAGTTACGAGGGTAGATCACCATCAAGGCTATTAAGTGAAATCTTGGCGCCAAAATGCTTCTGTCTTCATAGCGGAAACGCTACTAAAATCCTTTACTTAAAATCCTTCATATGTTTTTAGCTTAAGAATCTATTGTATTTTAGTGCATTTTTTATTGTATGTATACATAATAAATTGTGATTCCCTCTTTAATTCAGTGTGTCAACCTATGTATGATTTTTTGTGATTTAGGTTTGGATTTCTTTTACCAAATACTGTATAGTTCTGTTCAAGGGAATTTTTCTTTTTCGTTGGAATTTATATGCATTACACAGTGGCCAAAATCTGTCACTCCCCTATCCCCTTTATTCTCCTATTTGCGTTTCAGACGAATTGGATGTGCTTAATAGAACAATTATACATTAAACTTTATAGCAGACACCATCACTTTCTCTTTCAGTGTATATTGTCCTGGCAAAATTAATAAGAATTACCTAAGCCATTGAGGGATGTATGGTGAATATTGTCTTGGAGCATTTTGATTTTTTATTAAGCCCATGGTTCCGTGTATAATCGGAACACTAGGATACTGTGGCTGAAATAGGGCAGGAGATCTGGGCAATGCGGGAAAGGGGACAAAGGGACAAGAGATGCTAAAACAGATAGCCGACTCCTATGATTAAGAACTATGTAAAGATTGGTAACTTTAATTTTTTGTTTAATTGTATGAGACCTAGACTATATAATGCCTTTTCGTTGGACAAATTGTGGGCGTAGGTTCTTCAGAATCTTGATTCCTCATCTCCCTGACTCCATCGTACACCACAACTCAAAAAGAACAAAACCATTGGTAAGTGCACCTTGCAAAAAATACGGAATAAATGGCGACAATAATCTGATACTAAACTCTTGCCACTGACTAGTCCTTATGCTCATGGGTCTAGCTTTACTAACTCAAGGTTGTCCTTATCTTACCCTTGTCTGACTATATGCAGATGCCTCTATCCTTATAAATATAGTTGTGCAAACTTTTAATTTTCGGCAAACTTCCCAATTTTTGCCCATCACTACAGTTTACTTCCACCTTTGCCTATGCAAAGGATTTTTTTAACTGTGGAGTCAGTTTTTCCACTTTGCAAGATCATATTCATTCTAAAAAAACTGAGAAGTTTACCCTTTGTGGAGCCTACTTGTGGTAAATGCATCAATAAACGTTTTCTGCATGTTTACCTTTTAAGAATCTTCTCTAGGCACAATAGCATTGCGCAGCAGCACAAAATACAGGACCCTCTGCCCGATTATGAGAGGGTTGCTGTTCCCGCACATTCATTTTCTGGGTACTGGAATAGTGAGCTAGATTTGACTTGCTGGAAAAGCCAGGAAGTACAATCAAGTGAAGATCATTCAGGGGCTTTGCTCACAAGCTCAGGCCGGCCCCAATCTCACTGACCTCCCAAGTCATGGGCGGAGTGTGACGAACGGATTCTCCCCCATTAAATCCCCCAGGATGTTTTGTTTTCCATCTGGTTTATGAACCTCTGCCCTGAGTGAGTCCCATACTGGAGTCTCACTCACATAAGCTCTATTATAATGGATTGTGAGTACTATTCCGCCTGTGTCTACTTTGTAAGATACGGCAGCCCCCCCCCCCACAGACCCAGATCTGCTCTGCAGAGAGTCTTGTCCTGATGACTTATAATAATTCTTTAAATAGGTGTTTAAAATATCGTTTTCCTTTAATTTATTTTTAATGTGGGTGATGTGTGAGAGTCTATTAAAGACATTTTGTAGAGAAAGTGTGTTTGTGTTTCATGCAGCATCTATAAAAAAGTTTCTTTTAGATCAAAAGAGGACCTCAAATATAACAAGCATTTACAATGCAACGGTTTCGCCTTTGGAAAAGTTTGAGCTATTGGCATTGTGAATGACAAACTTTTTATTTATGTGTTGGTTTTGAAAACAGATAAATAAATGGCATTGTCATTTACAATGGCAATAGCTTAATTTCTCGCAAATGCGATTTGTATTGCAACTATTTCAGTTAGCATTTTGCACTACGATGAAAACTGGCTAAAGATAGATACAAAAAACAAGTCTTAGCTAGGAGGTAATACTCACCAGACAGAGACACCCGGCAAAAATGACTTCACTTAAACTATCATATGTACAGCACTAAACATTGCACATCCTTCGTTGAATAACTGTTTGTTTACTGCACTAAAGATTGAAGATTACTCTAGTGTTATTTCTATAGTGCTCACATGCTTCAGAGCAAAGAGGACTTTAGGAAAAACACTTGTAAACAAATAATCATCGTGGGGGGAATTATAGTCAGGCATTGTAGAATTACAGTTCATTTTGGAGCATGTAAATGCTATAGACGGTAAATGGTTAAAGGTGCTGGTTCAGAATTTGTAGCTGTGGTTCTGTGCATTTGCAACAGGTGCATTTATTCGCAAAGTTTCAAACTAGAAGACATGGAATTCATTCCTAGCCTAATAAACTGATCAAATTGTGTAAATCATATTTTGCCACTATGCTCTATTTCACTTTCGAGTTTGTGTTGGGCATGAAAATACATAATTTTTTTAGAGGGGCCGGGCAAAGCTCCCACTCAGCCTGACCCAGGCTGCATGTCTCTTTCACAATAACTACAGAAAAAAAAAGGCAACAGAGGAGAAGAGATCAGAGGAGCGCAGATCAGGGCAGAGAGGCAACAGAGGAGAAGAGATGAGAGCGCAGAGGCAACAGAGGAGAAGAGATCAGAGCACAGAAGCAACAGAGGAGAAGAGATGAGAGCACAGAGGCAACAGAGGAGAAGAGACGAGAGCACAGAGGCAACAGAGGAGAAGAGACGAGAGCACAGAGGCAACAGAGGAGAAGAGATCAGAGCACAGAGGCAACAGAGGAGAAGAGATCAGAGCACAGAGGCAACAGAGAAGATATTAGAGCACAGAGGCAACAGAGGAGAAGAGATCAGAGCACAGTGTGAGTGTGCGCTGCACACTTTAAGCGTACTGCGTAACGTCTGCATCCGAAGTGCAGCAGTGGTGTCTAGTATCGTGTTTATGGTGGAATGAGTTAACGGTCAGGCGACATCTATACACACACACTGACGCGGGTATATGCATTTAAAGTCCAGTGATTGTGCACGAGCGTAAATTGAAGGAATGCATGAATTTAAAGTGTAAATCAAATAAGTAATGTGCTATGAAAGTGCTGCAAGGTGTACCTTTAAATACGTTTCTAATCACGCGCAGCTGGCATGCGTGCGCTTAAAGTGCCGAAGGGTGTATTCGTGTAAAGTGCTGTGAGAAGGCAGCCAGTTCCTCACCTATAGGGACAGTATGTATGTATGTATGTATGTATGTATGTATGTATGTATGTATGTATAGATATTTTTGTATAGCGCTTTCTGTCACCCAACGGGCATCCTGGCGCTTAAAGTGCGTCCATTTAAAGTGCAACAAATAATGTTTGAGGGTGCAGTATGTAAAGTGCAGCATGGGTGCATGATTTTCGAATGCAGCAGCAGTGTCTGCACCTCTTCTGTTCCAGTGATGTACTAAAGTGCAATTGATGAGTGTAGTAGGGGGTATAAAGTGCAGCGAGGGAGTACAAGAGTGTACTGCCGCATTTAGAGTACGGTGAGTGCGTGCATTAAACGTACAGCTAGCAGGGTTTCGTTTGAAGTGCAACGTTGCTGACACGTCAATTGCAGTAGTTGGAGGTCGTCGGAAGAGGATACACTGCGACGATTCTGGACTCTTCATATGTAAGGAAGCCTCCTGTATTGTCTGTTTTTCAGGCGTGGGTGAACCGAGATCTTCTCGTTCTAGTAATATTATATATTACACTCTTACTTATGGGGCCTTCAGGCAGCCCTCTTCGCCCATTGGTCTGTTGTTGTGCCATTCACACTTCTCTACTGCTCGCTAGCTTGTACCACTTGGGCCAGCCCACTTCAGCCATTGGCTTACTGCATCCTGAGTGAGGGAATAACCCTGTCACAATGTACACATCCACACATCCTCCAGGGGCCACTATGACACTGTGTTGCTTTAGAGAAAGAATGCGTGTTTCTATTTTTTAAAATATATTAGTGAATGCTGGCAACTCCCACGGTGACGTTTTATGCAATTGATCGATGGCAATACAGAACAACTATTAACCAAACCCAAAGCCTGGAAGCCAACGCTAGGTGGATTGGCTTTGGTAATGCTTGCTTTCCTAATGCTTTGCTGTGTTGGTCATTCTGTTGCGGAGCTCCAGTTTCATAGAAGTCCGAGAGAGATACTCTGCGCAGTTTCTACAAGTTTCTAAACCCTGCAGCTCTCTCGATATACAGGAGGAGAATGAGAAACAGCGAGAAAGTGTGGAAAAGATGCGATGCGTAAAAACAGTTAACAAAGGATAGAAATACATATCTATCCGCTTTAAATCGCATTCGGAGGTCTGTGCCGGTTATAAACTTCAAGAAATGTGCGCTTTGAAGTGGCGAGCTTAGAGGGGGTGTTGTGTAAGGGAGAAAGGGGAGGGTGTCTTGGTATTGATATTGATATTGAAATGTATTTGTAGAGCGCTCGTTCGCCCGGGGGCTTCATGGCGCTATAGACAGGGACACAACGCATCAGTCAGAGGAAGCATAGAGGAACTCATCAGAACGCTTGGGAAAAGAGCCATGTTTTAAGGGAGTGTCTGAAACTGAGAATGTTTCCACACGTTTTAAGGTGAAGAGGAAGGGAGTTCCAGAAGGCAGCCGCGAGGTAGTCAAAGCAGCAACCTCCAAGACGCTTCCTTTTGTAAGTAGGGACAGTCAGAAGATGTTTATACATAGAGCGAAGATTCCTGGGGGGGTCATATCTTTTGAACAGATCTCTGATGAATAGGGGGCCAGATTGGTGTAGGGACTTAAATAAAATACAGCCAGTCTTAAAAGCCACCCGTTGCTCAACAGGCAGCCAGTGTAGTTGTTTGAGGCCCAGTCTGACAGACTGCCTCTTAGGTAGGTTCAGAATGAGTCTGGCTGCCTGATTCTGAATCAACTGGAGGCGTTTTAACTCGCCGGCCTGGAGCCCAAGGTAAAGACTATTGGAGAAGTCCAGTCTAGACAGAACCAAGGAGATGACAATCTGTGTGAGCGCCTCCAGAGAGAAGAAACGAGCGATTTTCTTAATTTTCTTCAGCTGAAATAGACTGGAGGACACCACTGCGCTGACCTGCCTTTTCAGAGAAAGATCTTCGCTGAGGAAGATTCCTAGGCTCTTAACTGAGGGCGATTTAGATGGTGGGACTCCCATGCTGGCCGGCCAGAAGCCAGGGTTCCAGCTGAGTACACTCTGCCCAGGCAAGACCAGCCCAGTCTTGCCTGGGTTGAGCTTCAGGTGATTGCAGCTCATCCAACTCAGGATGTGAGACATGGTGTTTTGAAACACTACCACTGAGTCCTCGGTGTTTAAAGGAAAGATGAGCTGCAAATCATCTGCGTAGTTGAAGATGGTGACTCTGGTGTCCCTGAGGGAGTACAGCAGGGGGCGTAGGTATAAATTAAAAAGTAGCGGTGACAAGGAGGAGCCCTGAGGGACACCGCAAGTAGTAGGAATAGTGGGGGCCGTGAAGGAGCCCAATCTCACGGATTGGGTGCGGCCAGTAATAAATGAGCGCTATCGGGAGGGGTTATTGTTATTCTTTCTTGTTCTGTAAGAGCAGCTCAGTTAGGACTGAGCCCTGTTCGTACTCGTGCACCCGTTTTACAGAGGGAGTGGCCTGTAAAGCGTGTAGTGCTGTTTTTACGACTCCTAAGAACTAGGCGCTAGGCAGAGCGGTGAATTCCCGGCTGCCCACCCCTGACGGCGAAGAGACTGCCATACAGACTCGAGGGGCTGGGCTGCCAGTCCGTTCTTTCACCAAAAATATCCATTTAACTGAAGTCGTTTGTAAATAAAACTTAAACTGCTAGGTTTAGTAAGTAGAAAGGCATATTTTTCTACAACCCATACACTTTAGAAACATCTGGTACTTGATATATATATATATATATATATATATATATATATATATATGTATATATATATATATATATATATATATATATACATATATACACAGTGCATTTACGACTGTAGATTATGAATTTCCCGGTCTGACTCCGCTTTCTGCGCTCGGATGGGTGGTAGCAGCCAGGTAGCCTGGAGCCCTTTTCCTCTCGGCCTCCGGGAGTTCCACATGTATCATCCATGGCACGCGCCATCGTTTCAAATATGACCTTGGTGAACCTATTTCACCAGGATACAATAATACTTTTAGAAGCCGCTCCCGCTGTCCCTGCGATGGGAGGAGAGAAGGTGTGCAGGCAAATGTCCCCTGGAAGTGCGCACAGCGCTTAATGCGCTCTCGGTGCGCTTAAAGCGCTACACGTCTCAATAGGTTCATACGGTTTCCGGGAGGGGGAGGGACGTGTGTTTTGTGTGTGTGAGCGGCGTGTGTGCTTTGTTGTGTGTGGGCGTGTTTTATGTGTGTGTGTGTGTGTGCGCGCGCGCTCGCAGCACGTGATCCGCATATGCAATCAGTATTATTTTTTATGTCTTTACCAGGCAGAGTATAGAAGTGCTCCATATGCGGTAAAATACAGCATTTAATAACTCGACGAAATAAGTGTTCTATAATATTTAAAATATGGAAACACTAGCTCCCTGTCACTCTTCAAAGACATAACTTTAGCAAAATGCGGATAGAAGTGCTCTATAGACGTTGGCGCACAGGCCTTAACAGGCACGTCTTCAAAGACAGGCTTTAACAGGCACGTCTAAAAAGTGCTCTGTAGAGTGAAGTCTAAAAAGCGTTCTGGAACGTTCAAGCACAGGCATTGACAGGCACGTCTAAAAAGCGCTCTATAGATTCAAACACAAGCCTTTAACATGCACATTTAGAAAGCGCTTTGCAGACTCAAATCCAGGCCTTAACAGGCACATCTAATAAGCGCTCTACAGACTCAAAAACAGGCCTTAACAGGCACGTCTAAAAAACGCCATGGAACTTTCAAGCTCAGTCTTTACCAGGCACATCTAAAAAGCGCTCTGCAGACTCAAACACAAGCTTTTAACATGCACGTGTAAAAAGCGACATATAGATTCAAAGACAGACCTTAAAAGGCACGTCTAAAAAGCGTTCTGGAACTTTCAAGCACAGGCATTAACAGGCACGTCTAAAAAGCGCTCTGTAGATTCAAACACAGGCTTTTAACATGCACGTGTAAAATGCGCTTAGCAGACTCAAATACAGGCCTTAACAAAAGCGCTCTATAGACTCAAAGACAGGCCTTTACAAGCACATCTAAACAAGTCAGGTCCCGGTCCGGCCAGCCAATCACAGCGCGGCCCGGGAATGACGTCACGGGGGTGTCCCGGGCCGGCAGCCAATCACAGCGCGGCCCGGAACAAAGGGGCGGGGCTTAAAAAAACACCGCGAAACGCCCCCGAATCACGTTTTAAGAGAAAGCGTGATTGACAGCCTCTGTCTCCCAATGGCTAGCCTCCATTTATGGAGCTAGCCAATGGGAGACCGAGGTGGAACCAAAGTCAATATGTAGGATCATGAGGTTTCGCCGTGGGAGGAGCAACTGCTACGCAGTTGCAACTCCCAGGTCGAAACCTAAAAATGGGGGTGTCACAGAAATTATTTGCAGTAATGTTAGTGAGCTGCTGCTGTGTTAAAATATTGAAAACACACATCACTATCCACGAATATTAGATGTAAACATGTAGATTATGGACGAGTTTGCCTGTGCGCTGCCAGTGACGTGGCCAAAGAGGGCGTGAAAGAGCTGATATTGAATCATAAATTCAAAGCTATTCAGAATAGGGGCCCCCAAAATACGCTTTGCCCAGTGCCCCCAAAATCCTTAAAATATTCCCTGAGATAAGGTCGGCTGCTGAACAGCTACGGTAAGAGTCTCAGGACTGGTTGTACGTGAACACATTCACACATGAGTGTGCTTAGCGTGTGAGTCTACTGTCTGGCTGAGTCCGCTATCTGCGCCTAGGAAGCATGTCGCACAATCACCCGTCAGAAATTGTTGCTGACCTGGCATTGACCGTATAATGTGAATGAGGATTCATACGCAGTGCCACAGTTAAAGGGATTTTACAGTTAGGTGAAAATGTAAAACATAATTTTGAATTATAACATTTGAAACTAAAGAAACCACTGAAATTCACCAGTTATAGTTATCTCAAGTAACTATAACTTGTACCCTAAAGTAAGTCCGGTTAAGCCACACCAAAGAGCTATGTCCCGGTGGCGAGCACCCCGGAACATAGCAGTTGCCAACCCTGAGGGTGCCACTCCCCAGAGCCATCTATGGCTCCAGGAGGGGCGCCACACGGCCCCCCTCATTCGTTGTTCCAGGGCCTGCCCCGGGGAGGTGGCGCCCCCCAGGGCCAAGAATGGCCCAGGAAGGCGACCTCAAGACCCCCTCCCATTTAAAAAAAAATTAACCTGGCCCTGGGGAGGTGGTGGTCCCCTGGGCTCGGGGGAGTCCATGAGGCCCCCATTGGAAAATTAAATAGCCCCAGGCAGGTGGTTCCCGGGGCATGGGCAGGTCTGTGAGGCCACCTGATTTATTTAGTATTAGCCCTGGAGGGTTGGCGGTCCCCGGGGATGCAGGGGAGGCTGTACAGGCCCCTTGCATTAATTTGCTAAAAACCCCTTGGAGATGGCGGGGCATGGGGTTCCACAAGACTCCCCCATCAGTATCAATAAGCCCCGGAGAATTGGTTGTGCCTGATTCACGGGGGTCTGCGAGACCCCCCAATCACTTTTGAAATATTAGGCTGCTTAATAAAAGAGTAGCGCGGGAGTCTCTTATTAAGGGTCAAGAACTTTGTATTTTTTCAAGTTGCGGAGCATCAGCGGAGTCAATACATCTGCAGCTGAGATCTCTTGGCTGCCACCATATCAACAATGATGTGGTGACAGCCATCTTAGGACACAGTGGTCAGTCCTTGGTCCTGATTTTTTTTTTTTAAGATATAATGGGGCAGGGTAGGGAATCCCTACCACATACGCCGGGTGTGGGAGTTTCAGAGGGACACCCGTCAACCCCATGGCCAAAACTTTTATTTTTACCATGAATTCATGGATCCAGGCTTCAAATAAAAAACACATTGAGGCAGTGTAAATGCCGCAATTGGGAAGGGGGCATGTGACCGCCCTCCCTTAGCTTCTTTGAGGCTCCAGAGACCGCATCTCCCAGGCCTTATACTAAAATAAAGGGGAGGGGCATGCAGCTCCCCACCTTGAACCTCAAAAGGCCCAGGGGAAACCATCCCATAGGGCCGAAATTCCATAAAAGGTGAGTGGTGGCATAAGGCCCTGATCCCTGAGTTTCACTGAAGCCCCGGGAACACCATTCCCCCGGAGACATTATTTAATAGAAAGGGTAGGAGGCACAGCCCCCTTCCCGGAGTTTCTCTGAGGCTCAATGACTCCATACCTAGGACCAATATTTAATTAACTCAACAAAAGATGAATATCTGGGTGCCCCAGTTGGGCACCGGGACACCCAAAATATAAATGTAAAGAAAAAAAACATGAACAATAAATAAGTAGCAGATGCCACTCTTTTATTTTTCAATGCTGCTTGCTAGGAGTACCCCATAATGCCCTCCGAGGGCTTTTTAAACATATTATTTCAGCCTGGTGGTGGCAGGGGAACCTCCAAGCATTTTGTTAATGCTGTGAGGGGCTGCAGGGAATACAGCAGCTCCCCAGCAGTATAAAAAAAGAAATGCAAGTCTCCTGGGTCATTAAATCTATGACCCCAGGAGAACTTACCATATTGTTTCTAACACTCTTGGCTGGAGTTTGTGCTCTTCAACTGGAGTGCAGGGACCCCTTAAGATTGGTTCTATGGCTTAATTTTGTGGCCTGAAAAAATGTTTATTTAAAAGAAATAAATGCCTTGTATAAAATATTTAAAATATTTTGTGACAATAAAGTATGGTTAAGATTTGGAACAAATACAACCTTCTGACCTGATGTCTAGGTCCTCAGTGGATTACAGAATGCTGCTAGCACCCGTAATACACGAGAAAACAGCCTCACCTCACCTCGGGCCACTTCTGAGCAGACCTCCGTTTCCGGCTCAGAAGTGGCCCGAGGTACCGATGGATAGAGCTGGCCTAATTTTCTGAGCTGGCACCAGGTGAGGTGAGGCTGTTTTCTCGTGAAACATGTAGACCTTGTTTTTGGATTTATGCAGTTATTATTTCAGCACTTCGTTTGCACTGTTTTTAATTTGAATATCCAGAGATAACAAATACAACTTTTTTCACTTGTTAACCAATTTTATTTTTCACTTTCACTTCTCACACCCATGCACTGCACCCTCTTACCCATCATCATTCTTCACATCTGTCAGATTTTAGAAAATCCTAGCAATGCTACATTCCTCCAAAACATCCCTGAGCTCCTCCCTCTAAGTGAGGGGGTTGTGGCCCTTGGTTGCACTAGGCTTTGCAACTAGGAGGAGATGCCTGATGATGTTCGCAACATATATAAGCTTATATAAACACGTACACTTATAGATTACTAGTGCTTGATTTTATTTGCTTACATATTTTGTTTATATATGCACTGGAATATCCATTCCACATGAGGCCCCAGTGGGCTAATGGTATTTCCATACCCATAATATGTGCTTGGGAGGGTAAAGTGTACTATGTTGTCTAGATGAATCTTCACAACAGTGACATATATAAACACATATAAATAAGTAAAATCATGCCCACTGAGGGATTTGAAACTATTTGAGGTCCTTTTTGAGAGTCACTTGAGATTTAGTAGTGTGGGGAACAGGTGGAAATGACTTCCAATTTTTTGTGGCGAAACCAAAGTTTGATTGAGGCATGGTGTGCTGTTTTTGAATGCCAGGTTTTCCAGTAGGAGGGATGCTGCACAAAAACCTTTGGCTTCCGGAGATTTTCAACTCTCTTCCTAGGTAAAGAGTGCCAGGATAGATCACCTTATGAGTAGTAAAGGCTGTCTTGTAGATCGATCTTTCTTTAATAGGAATCCATTAATGTGGTTGTAAAATGGGGTTATGAGAAAAAATCATGAGCTACAAGTTACAAAACAATCCGCTGCATGCAAAGTTGCCTTCACAGGTGCAAGGTAAACGTTTGCTGGCCTGTTAACAGTCAGTTGCAATAAGTAGGTCAGGTTAGAGCAAAGGATTGCACTTTGGTCTTGAGGTCCTGGTTATGGGATAAACTGTCTAATCCACTACAATGATCTCAATTGGAGTCTTGCTCTTTTACTTAGTATTAAAGCGAAATTGGAAACTGTGCACTAGATTTAACACGAATTGTCCAACCAAATGCTACATAAAACTGTACTGTGGAGCATTCCATGAAAGTACAACAATTGCCCTGCATCCTATCAACAGCACATAGCATACCAATGACACCCTCGGCAATACTCGTGTTAAAAATGCTGAATAACAATAAGTATACAAAACAGTGATGATGGAATGCTTGAATTAATCTCAGCCACTGGTAAGCACTTGGGCCACATTCCAATCCATCATTATTTTGCAAACCCTGCCACCTCAGTTTGGCCCCAGCTGTATGCAAAATAGTCTCCACCCTGGTCCGATAGGAACAGTCCAGCCCAAACTGCCAATGCAGGTCCTCTCGGAACTGGAACACAAGCAACCCAGGACTGGTTTCACCCTAGTTATAGGCTCATCAGACAGGTACAGCTGATGATCCCTGTGTCTGCATGGTACTAAACATGATTTAGCATTGTGCCCTGGCGCACAGGGTGTTAGTGATGTCTTGTGAGAGTTTTATCCTGGATGCGCGTGCTCTAGTACAAATCTCTCCCAGAAGACTGCTGTCCATGGTAAATCGCATAATATGTGTCATTGTATTGGAAATTACAGGTATTATGCATGGAAATATCATAGAATTTCCTTTTGCTGTTGTTTGCATCCATTTTCATTTAACTTTATTATTCTGTGCTAACAAAGTTGGGATCCTTTGTGCAGCTTTAGTTGATCTAGCTTTTTGCAGAATCCTATGAGTGTTTGCTCTAGTCCTTCCTGGGTAAGCCAACTTTGCAAGGATTACCAGGAGGGTTCGTGATACAATTTCATTTGCTCTGAACTGGCATTAATTTTTGGCATTAAAAATGGACTAGCTTCGGAAAGTTGATTTTCCGCTATCATCTGTGTCAAGCACCTGTGCAAATGTTTAGGAAAAATTCACCTAAGTCATTCTTCAAGAGTAATGTCTAGGATTTTCGAATTCTCTATGATTTTAGGATTATAATCAAGAATGTTGCACATGTCAATCCTGGATTGCAGTGGAAATTAGGAGAAACCCAGAAAAAGTAAAATACCGTGAACAAAGAGGAAGTACTGAGACGGGGAGGAGCAACAGAGTGGCCTTCATTCTCAGCAACGGTTCAAGAGAAACGTAAAAAAAAAAGAAATGACGAACATTTTGAGAAAACACAAAATTCGAATTAATTTTGTACTAAAAATCTGTGCAGAGGCGCATACCAGTGTCCTATATGAATCCAAAGAAACATGCAAAAACAAGTAAAAGTGCACGGAGAATAGAAAACCATAAAGGGATATCCAAAAAACAAGTAAAGAAAAAAATAATAATAACTAGGAGTAGAACAGAGAGCAGCTGCCTGAAGCAGAGCAGAATTTGTTGTGAACCGCACCTGATTATCAGACTCCGTTCCATGAACACTTATAAACACAAAAAAACTTTTGACTTATCTATACCGTGTGTCAACTAAGTGCCTCCAGTCTAGCTTGCATCTGAGTCGTATTCGGCTGGAGACTCCTGGACCAATACGTAGACATTTAAAAAAAAAAAACAATTTTGAATGCCATAGACTTACATCAGCCCCTGCTGCTTTTATTATATATGAAACAATGTACCCCAACCTTCTATTATTCGGCTATAGCGAACAGTGAAGGGGTTACATGCCCATACAGAGGCATGAGGCCACAAGCTGATTACCTTATAAGGACATAGAAACCGGAGGCAACTTACAATATCCCTTCATATGTAGAGATGGTGGTATTTATTTATTTATAGTAAGAGAGCAGTAGTTGGGTTAGGCTCTACCTGGTGATCTTGTGCTGACCTGCAGGCAGATGGTTGGTGGCAGCAGACAAGATCCCGCTGAGTTTTTTTTAGGCAAATTTGTAATTAGAATCTACAAAGCGGGAAGTGGGTGTATGGGTTGGTGCATGGTTGGTGTGGTTGGTTCATGGGTTGCCTGCAAAGCAGTGGCTCCTTTGCTATGGTAGAGGAGCGTCGCCCCACCTGCAAAAAATATGAAAAGTAAAATGATAATAAACTCTTGTTTATTATTGTGTTCAATTTTTTTCTCTCTGGTCCGAGGCTTCGGGTGGGGCCAGGGTGATGACAGGCTGGTGGAGGAGCGGTTGCACTGCTTTAGTGCGCATGACTGTCTGGCCGGCCAAACCGCCCAGCGCACTGAAGCTCTATCCAACCCGAACTGCGTGGCCGGGTTGAAGAGAGCAGGCACAAGCGCCCAGTCTAACTGGGAGCGCAAATCATGGACGCTCAGGTCAATCCTGATGCTGTTTACAGCAGCATGAAATCAGCAACAGGATTGTCCAGAATGGACTCTGGCAGCCTGTGCCTGCAGAAGAGAGGGGCGCGAGGTGGCAGGTTAGTGTTCTTTTTATTTTTGTTTATTTGTCTCACCCGCCTCTCCCGCCCTCCCCTTCCCCCACCACTCTACCAACACACTGCCTGCACCCTCTCCTGTTGCGAGAAGAAGGCAGGGAGTTGGGCAAACATGGCTATCTCCTTTCACAGTGACAGACAGAGCCAGGTGTGGTTGGCATGATCCGAAATGCATGAATGGGAAGAAGACAAGATGGGCAGAACCTGGGGTGCATGGCAAGCTGCTTTCGTGAAGGCAAAAGCTAATACACTATTACCTCGTCACGTGGGTACAGTAGAGAATGGGTGGTAGGAGCCTTTAAACTTATCGAGCCAGACGAACACGCACTCTAATGTCACTACTCGGTTCTAATAAGCAATTACAAGCAAGTGTTCATGTAATTTCCTTACAAAATATTTCTGTAATAAAAAAAAATCTGCACCCATTTAGAGGGAGTTTACAAATCCCCTTACTAAAATATGTTAACACAACAAACAAAATATTGGACAGTCATACTATTGTTGATTTTCTTTATCTAGTGCTCTTGTAGTTAACACTTCTGTAAGATGCTTGTGTATTTTTAGTTTCCTTGGTAGGTATATTACCTTCTTGATCTGATGAACATTTTTCACTTTATAGTGTTTCATGTATCTCCATTACTTATTTTTGCTTGGGGTCCGCCATGGTGTCCTTGTTATTCTTATCGTGTACTCAATAGCGCCATCTGACGGCGGCTTCCTTTTTTTGCTGGACTTGAACTAGTTGCCCTATTGTTATATATAGGCGAATGGACAGACAAAGAACCAAGGGCCAGATGTAGGTGGGCAAATACCGGTCGGTAACGGTATTTAGCCATGTGGGATGTAGGGAAGGAATCGGTAATAAGGAATCGGTAAATAAAAATTCCTTAATACCGATTCCTTATTGGCCTTGCATTTAAGGAATCTGTAATACCGATTCCTTAAATGCAATGTAGGTAGCACTAAAAACAATGCACCTCAGCCTTAAGGAATCGCTATTTACCACCAACTTTAAGTTGGTGGTAAGTAGCGATTTCCTTTCAAAAAGCACTTTTTTGCTTTTTGAAATGTGCCATGTGGCACACATCCATGCATGTGTGTCACATATGCACACATGCACATTTCACCCTGGAACCCTTGAAATACCTCCCGGTATTACCGATTCTGTAATACCGAATCGGTAATACCGAATGTCTTCACATTCATTCCTATGGGCCTGCAAGCCCATAGGAATGAATGGGTAGGTATTCGTTATTACTGAATCTCGATTACAGATTCGGTACTAACGAATATTAAGAATTCAGTATTTTTTACCGAATTCTTACCTACATCTGAAATACCGATTTCTAAATACCGAATTAATGAAATTCGGTATTTAGGAATAGGTATCTCCCTATTACCTACATTGGGCCCTTAGTGCCGAACAGTGGGGGTGAAGGCAACTTGACCCAACTCTGCCAGAAAAACCAGAGTTCTGCAGTAGTTATTTGCAGTAGGGTCACCCTATGGACTTCTGACTGGCGCCCTGGGGACAGACAGCCCAACATTGACTAGATGATTGAAGTGATCAAGTACATAATGGATCCACCTTATTCGGAATGGCCAGGGAAACTAGACACCCCTTAGATGCTACCAGAACTGGGGGAGGGGGTGCTCACTGCCCCACCAAATATCCATTATACCCATGAGGCGACCTCACTAACCGACCAATGCTTGATTTCTGGCAGGTATACACCAGAGGCCCTGCTTACTTTATAGGCGGGTGAGACATTAAGGGGGTCATTAGAATGGCGGGCGGACTTTGCCCGCCCGCCATCCTCATGGTAATAGGGACCGACCGCCCTATGGGCGGGAGTCCCATCACCAGCATTAGGATGGCGGGCGCATCCCGCATTCCTACCATTGTGGCGGGTGGTGCACTCAGCACCGCCCGCCACAATGGCATGAAAGCATGCTGTGCATGGAACTGCTGGGGGGTACCTTAGGTACAACCCATGTGAACCCCCCACCCCCCTGGAGTCCCTGGGGGCCCGCAACAGGCCCCCGCAGGGATTCTCCGCATGCCTTTCCATGGCGGCATTGCCGCCACGGAAAGGCATTGAAAAATGCCCATCATAATATGGCTGGCGGTGTCTGATAGACACCGCCACCATATTATTCCTTTTCCGCCCCGGCCGCAAGGCGACGGGGGCGGAAAAGCGGCGGACGGTCTTTCCGTCCGCCGAGGTCCCCCCCGTCATACTAATATGGCGGGGGGGGGGAAACTAGTGTGGATGTCGGGCGGATTGCCTCCGCCAGGCCAGCGGTGGCTACCGCCAGCCTGGCAGAGGCAATCCACCCGACATCGTAATGGGCCCCTAAGTGTTTTACCACTGACCACAAATGTTTTAAGTGTCCTTAGTTGCTTTTTTTACCCCAGTAAGTACATGCTTCTATTCCCAAAGAACATTTTCTGTGTCGTGTACAAAAAGGACTAGATAAAGTCAAACGCAGTATTGCTTGGTCGAGCTTTTATTTCTTTCTAACATTTCTTTCTGTTTTGATCAAATTATTCTCTGAACTGCCTCTTACTTGAGCGTTTCATTCATCCAAATGGGAGAAATGTGGAAGGCAGCCTGTACAATTCAATCTTGTTTTGTGTTTGTCCTTTCATTTATAAAATCACTTTATTTAGGTAATGTCGTTATCCGCTAAAAGCTACCTTCAGATTGTGAAATTGACAGGAGGCAAAACTATCGATTGTATCTGATGCTTACACGTCAGACTCTGTGTTCTTTTAGAAGTCCTTTATGGAGCAATTTATAAGCAATAATTTCATTTACTGCCCTTTCTCGACTGAACCGTGCATGGTAAATGCTAGCTTTTAGTTTCTTTTGCTGAGGGCCAGCTAAGAACGGATGCCATAAATACATTTTTATTTAGCTTGTATCTAATTATGGAGCTAATTTTCGTCAAGGTTTTTGCTAACTTTGTTTCTGATGCCAATTTCGTCTATGTTTTGTTTTATGATGCTAGGGATGGCCCTAAGATGCAGTTCATAACTATGAATCAGGCTGCAGTTTACGTATTTATTTACTTAGTTCACTATCGGAGTCTGGGTACGCACATTTAGGGTACACACATTTAATGGTTTTAGTCCGTGTTTTTAAAAAATCTATAAAGAAATCAGTTTTTACATTTACTATTATTAATATGTGGCTCAAGTGACTGACCAAAGAATCAACACCGAATTCCGGGGTTGCAAATCAATATGTGGATACTGCCATCTAGTGTCTCAACTGGGAACTATCCACACACGGTACAACCCTTCAGGTGCTTCTGTATTGGAACGATGTATATGGTTTATGATAAAAAACACTATGCTTCTGAACACCTAGGCACAATAATACCCATAAACATACAATATTATCAGTCATTACAGTATACATTTTGGCACTTACAGACCTATCTGGTACTTGCCACCGGGTCTTCCAAACGGAAGGTTAGCCATATATGTTTGCATTATTAATCGTCCCAGTGTTTGCCCAATTTAACAGAAAATAATTCATTTATTTGGCAAAAGTCTTCTCTCCAGACTTTCTGACAGAGAGCAATTTAAATATTTATACACTGCCTTTTAATATTTAAAAAAAGAAATTAAGACGCTTGTATTGTAAATTGTGAAACTGTGCGAGTTCGCAAAGTTCTAAATAATAAATACAGGCAGGCATATGTATTAGTAGCTCGGGCTTGCCAGATGAAAAGGTAGGAAATTATTTCATGCTTTGTGTGAGAAAAAATTCTCCACCATTAAGATCAAGCTGCTACAGTGAAAATGTGTATCAGTAGGAGTAAGAGGTTTCACCTAGTTTTATTATCAATATTCCTGTGTAATTTATATTTTGCATTGCCAGTCAGCATTGTCAGAATTTAGGAGCAATTAGCTACTCAAAGAAACGTGTTGGGGATTATAAACGGTTAAAATTACAGAACCCTTATTATAACTTTTGAATTGACAAATATGCTGGTATTCGGTGCTTTATAGCGCAACACACACTACTTCCTTGTCTTTGAGGAGCTGTAGATTCTCGTGGGCAGACTGTGTGTTAGGGTCAGTTGTCCAATGCAGGGCCTCTGTAGTGTAGAAGGTGAATCACCCTAGCCCAAGTAAGCCAGTGGGATGTGGTTTGGGGTGATGGTTTTTACTAAGTTGATGATTTATGAGGGGATGAAGTAACACTGATCTTGCGACCTTTCACTTAAGCCAAGTGTGAACTATTCCATGGATTTATATACTAAAGTGTCAGTAGGGGATGTAGGTCTCACAGCCATCTACGTAGCCTAGGCCAGATAAGGCAGCATTGTGTGCCATTTTGGGGGTCACCACCAGCCCATCCATAGGAGCTGAGGACCACGCCCCCTCACTTTTGCTCACCAAGAAGAGTGTCTGTCAGGCTGAAAAGAAGTCAGCCTGACACTCTTCATTTCAGATCGGGCAGACAGGAGTGAGACAAGGGCTAAATGCGCAGGTTCATGGCTGCCTGAGCTGAACTTTGCCGGGCTGAAGATGACGCAGCTCTTGTGAGTGTGACCTCTTTAGCCTACCAAAGTACCTGGAGCCACCCCCCTCGTGATAAGGAAGCGTGTCACTGGGCACTACAGTTTTAAGCCCTAAAGTGCCTAGGGCCGAGTGTCAATCACTGACACCTCGTCACAGACGGAGGTGGGGTCAGCAAGTCTCACTGACCCCATACCACTCTGTGACGAGGGATGGACTACTGCCTTCCCTCACTGACATCCCATAGGTCACCAAGGGATGCCTTCCTGGGACCTTTGAGGCAAAGCTGCAGGTAAGTGTGATTTTTTTTTATTAATGTTAGCCGCATGCTTCTATGTATGAATATTTGGTGGTGAGTGTTGTGAAGGGATGTATATGTGTGCATGTGTGAGAATGCGTGGGTTCGAGTGAGTGTGTATATATGCGTGTATGTGTGTCCACGTCTGCCCTCTCCCTGATAAAATTACCAGTCACCACTGGTCAACGCTGGACTCTCTATATATCACCTTGTCCCTTCCAAATGACATATGGGATTTTACTGCAGGCGTATTTACAGTGTAGTGCTTGTGATTCATCAGTACACTGTAAATGGTGTGCAATTCCTGGACTTGGTTCTATAGTCTTGTTTTCTTGTTTTCCTGGTTATTTGTCATTTAGGCTGATGTGGCCTCCTTTCACTTGGCTCTACATTGTTTATGATTTCCTTACCCAATTTCCTTGCTCCTAGTGTTTAAACCAGCACAGTCTAAATTCTGCATTAGAGTCTCTTTTATTTTCTGACGCCCTCAGCCCAAGTTGTGTTGACTCTAAGGTTACCTGTTCCCAAGTCAAGCCCTTACCCTTCTAAAAAAGTCTACGTTGCATCATGGGTAATTGCCTTGATAAGTGTCTTGAAAAGTATGCTTCCTGTCTCCTTCTCTGTTATTTAATTAATAGTAATGCACTTAGCGTTATCTTTACTGGAATTGAGGTGCAGGGCCGAGCAGCAAGTTACCTTGCTGCAATGTGTCATAGGGACAGGGCAGGAATGCACTGTATTTATCCAATATGGTGCATTCCTGTCCTTTCACCCTGTGCTGGTGCCGTTTCGGCAGCCTAGGACCAACGCAGGCACCCTTGCACCAGGAGCAGCTACTGACCTTGAGCAGGCTGCGCCCTACCAGGTTCCCTGCCTTATTTATTATCACAAATGTCAATCCCCATGGTACATAAAGTCCTTATGTAATTATGGACTCCACAGTTTTTTCTGTTCCCAGCTGTCATGCTCTGATCCCCACTTATGTGAGGGTCAGGCAGTTACTAGGCACTTTAAACATGTGCATTAGTGTGCATATGCTAACCATCATGGAGGCCGAAGGGCTTACCTTACACCAGCCCTGGCCTTCCACGATCAGGGGTCTTTGAGGTCTACCCCCTTGTGACGCACAGAAGCCTTACTTTTTTAAGGCAGCCCGAGAGTCTTCAGCAGCAGCCCGGTAACGCCTCTGGCTGCTAATCAAACATTGCTGCCTCCCACCCTTTCCTAAGTCATCACAGGGTGGGTGGGGCGTTAAAAATAAACTTCCCTGACAGGGCCGGACTGGGAACCAAAACCGGACTGGGAACCAAAACTGGCCCCCACCCGTGCGCCGCACGAATGGGGGACGGTTTTGGGCCCATGGGGGCTGTTTTTTGTTACAGGGCCGTTTGTGCAGCATAGCTGCAAAAGCGACCCTGTAACAAAATCGGACGAAAACCGGCCCAGGCAAAGTGCTCAGCCGCCCCCTACCCCCCACCCCCCATGGCTTGGGGGTGCTGCCGAGAGCACTTTGCCAGGGCCGGTTTTCATCCGATTTTGCAACTATGCTGCACAAACGGCCCTGTAACAAAAAACGGCCCCCTGGGGCCCAAAACCGGCCCCCACCTGTGCGGCACACCGGGGGATTGCCCAGTGCCCGCTATGGCCAGTCCGGCCCAGTTCCCTGACCCCCATTCTGTGACGAGCTGGTAAAGAGTGGGATCACAGTGAGTGCACAGAGACTTCCTATGTAGAATCGGTGGGCAGAGGCAAATGATCCGACTGAGGCGAAGCTGGAACAAAAGCCTGTTAGCCTCTAAATAACAAAGCTTCAGCCTTGAAATGAAGAAATCCCTTCCAGAGAAACTCCTAGAATCAAACAAGCTGTCCAAGTCGAACAAGGAAGGGGATGTGGTGTAACGGCCAGAGCTGCAGTCTTTGGGGCAGGTAACTCATGTTCGAATCACGACTCTGGCTCAACATCCTGTGATTCTGGGCATATCACTTAAACTCCCTTTACCTAAAACTCAAAAATATCGGTGGCCTTTTGTAATGTAACCGGTGTTTGTGTAAAGTTTTCCGATACTATACTTTACACTTTTTTAGAACGTTTTCAGACTCAAATATCTGCACTGAAAACATGTCCATATAACAGGTGCTAAAGCAGCCTCAGCATTTAGGCGGGATTTTTTTCAGATTGTTGACAGAAATACAATCATGAACAACATTTCTGAAAATGAGCAATCAGCAAAAAATGTTGTGGAAACACAGTGGGAGATAGATTGTACTTAAAAAAAAATTCTTTCTCACAATGAATGCCTACTTCAAGGTGGTCCCTCACATGAAAGCAAATAACAACAGATAAAATAAATAGAGAAACAATAGAAGTGGCAAGCCACTGAAAGCTTGAGTCAGATGCTTGGCTCAATTCAAGGTCCTCTGAGAAACCTAATCACAAATCAGTCAGAGCTTTCATGGAGGAGATGTGGCCTAGTGGCAAGAGGGAATCTCAGCCTCACCACAACCTCATGTGACTCACTCTATTTGTGTGCCGAAACAATGTGTAAGGTAGTCTGTGAAGCGCCGTTGTACCAGATTTCTGCTATGCAAAACAGTCAAAAATGAGGGTTCTGCCTGTCACCTCATATACCATGAATTTAAAATAAAGCATTATCCTTTGATGAAGGCACACACTTCTACGCGCTCTATATATCACAATGTTGAACCTGAAAACCTGGGCTCAATCCCACCTTCCATGCTTTAATAAATTGCCTGGGCCTAAGATTATACTTACCCCCAGATTCATCAATGTCCTGTTTTGCGAGTCCTTAATAGCGAATATTAAGGAATTGCTATTAAAGACTCGCAAAACGGGATGCATGTAGAAATCGTAATATTTTTTGCGATTTCTACTGCTTCCTTATTTGCGATTCGCTAATTTCTAATCGAAAATAAGGAATGGCTTTCCCATTCATTCCTATGGGCCTAAAGGCCCATAGGAATGAATGGGGAGTCATTCCTTATTTGCGATTAGCAATTAGCGAATCGCAAATAAGGAAGCGATTTCAAGGGTGCCAGGGTGTCCAAAGGACACCCTGTAGCACCCCTGAAATGGTAATGTACACTAGTGTTGCGCACACACATGTCCAAAGGACATGTGTGTGTGTAACATACAACTTAGAAAAATGCACTAAAGTGCATTTTTCTAAGTGTTCGCTATTTACCACGTAGTTAGACTTCGCGCTAAATAGCGGCCCCAGATTGCGAATTCGCAATTTTAAAATGGTACATGAATTGCATTTAAGGAATCTCAAATTGAGATTCCTTAAATGCAATTATTCGCAATTTAGCGATTTCTAGATTTGCAATTTTTGCATTTGGGATGATGAATTCCAAATGCAAAAATAGCGCTCGCAAAGTTGTGAGCCGATTTTGGCTTGATGAATCTGGCCGTTAATTAATTTGCACTCTCTTGTGTCTTAGTTTTCACATATGACAGTACCTTGTAATCAGATACACTAGGTACTGCTTGAATATGCCCCAGATTGCGAATTCGCAATTTTAAAATGGTACATGAATTGCATTTAAGGAATCTCAAATTGAGATTCCTTAAATGCAATTATTCGCAATTTAGCGATTTCTAGATTTGCAATTTTTGCATTTGGGATGATGAATTCCAAATGCAAAAATAGCGCTCGCAAAGTTGCGAGCCGATTTTGGCTTGATGAATCTGGCCGTTAATTAATTTGCACTCTCTTGTGTCTTAGTTTTCACATATGACAGTACCTTGTAATCAGATACACTAGGTACTGCTTGAATATGGACATTACATGATCTGAGACGTGATAAAAAAGACACAATATTCTGCAGCTACTTTGTTGGCTTTTTACTTCTCCGTAAATACATTTAAAACAACCACATACAATGAAAAATACATGCAACTTAGTAACAAAAACATTGGGAATTCCAGTCTTACTTTGTGGCAGCTTAGTCAGTTATCAGTGAATTTTTCAGCTTGTGTAATCAGCCAGTCTCATAATTAAATCCTGTTTGGCCCAGTGTGGGGAATAAATAGTGACATGCATATTTATAGTGCTATGAAGTCTCAGTCTGTGACTAAAAGTGCAGTGAATATGCAAAACATTATTTTAAAATTGAATTATCCAAAATATAATTTAATATTTACCTTGAGGTGCCTCTGCCTGAAAGGAAAGGGATCGGGGGGGGGGTCTTCTGTACTGTCAAGTTATTGGAGAGGCAAAAAAGTGTAAGAAGGAACAAGCCACCTGTGTAGTTGGATACTTAGCAAATCTAAAGGCTGCTTGGGAACCAATATGCGTGTGGCTTTAATTAATGAAGTCATTTGAAATATCATGGAGTCAAAGATATAGAGCTGAGTTGTGGAAGGTGTCCTAATAAAGGAAACTTAGAAAAAAGGTATGCAACATGGACAATCTGATTGACGTTTACCAAAAATCTATTTTATATATTTAAATGCATTTGTTTTAGCTTAAACACTACGGGCCAGATGTAGGTAGGCAAATACCGGTCGGTAACAGCGGAAATTTGGTAATTTCGGCCGTTACCGACCGGTAATTGGAAAATGAAATGTAGGTGGGCATTTTACCGATTCGGTAATTTACCGAATCAGTATTTTAAGGAATCGGTAAATTACCGATTCTTTAAAATACCGAATCGGTAAATTACTGATTTTGCTATGTAGGGAGCACTCAAATGAGTGCTTTTCCCCTTTTAGTATTCGTTATTTACCACCAACTACAAGTTGGTGGTAAATAATGAAAACCTTGGAAAAAGCATTTTTTTGCTTTTCCAACAGTGCCATGTTGCAGACATACATGCCCTTAGGGCATGTATGTCTGCAACATGTGCACCCATACACAATTGAGGGGTGCAACAGGGTGTCAAAGTTACACCCTGCCACCCTTCAATGTTTCCCCCTTTTACCGAATCAGTAAATACCGATTCGGTAATTGGCATTCATTCCTATGGGCCTCCAGGCCCATAGGAATGAATGTCAATTACCAAATCGGTATTTACCGATTCGGTAATTACCGAAACTTACCAATTCGGTAATTTTTTTGGTAAAATTACCCACATCCCATTTGCCTGTTCTTAAATACCGAATCGGTATGATTCGGTATTTAAGAATCTTTAATCTGGGATTACCTACATCGGGCCCTACATCCTTTTGCACATTTTCTGACAGCCACACTTCCACCTAATTACTAATCTGCAGTCAGTTAATTGCACCAGGCTTATGCATTTTAATACTGACGTGGGGGGGAGATGGTAAATGGGCTCTTTGGTGTGCAAAACACAGTGCTGGCCCATTCACCAAGGTTTCGAACTCACTATCTGATCCCCAAGTCACCAAAAAGCAGAATATACTGTGGAAGGGAAACTACAATAGGCAGTCTTCCAATTCACAGTACATGGGTGCATCATTCAATGTGAGTGTCACTTCCTGGAACCACAACGCAACGTACAAGTGTTGTTGCATTGTATGTCACCAGCTCTCCCAGCACTCCATTTGCACCCTAAAGAGGCCAATTACAACCAGTCCCTTCAGACATGCAGTTTAGGAGCAGCTAAAGCATCTAAGTCTGGTCCATCCATTCCCCACAGACCAAATACCTTGGGTGTGAGTGGTGACTTGCCAATTTAGAACAGAAAGTAAACTAGATGGACCATTTTACACCAGTTTATAATTATAATCTCGTGGGAAAACTTTCCTGTATCCCCCTGAGAAATTCTCAGCTCGCTCACTCGCTCACATGCCACTGTTCTTTAGTTGGTCTTATTCCCCACCACTTTCAAATTGCACCAGCCACCACTGCTCGAGTTCCGCACCACCCAAGTCGGTAGTTCACCACTCCGACTCCTATGGCTTGGTCCAACATCATTGCACGGAAACCGAAGCCTCGCGGCTTGACTCTCGACCTCTCATCTACGCCACCTCACAGTAAGAAACCAAGGCACCGCCGTTACTCTGTGTCTGAACAAATAGTTTACAGATTGCCTCTGGGATAAGCCTGACTGCTCTCTGCCAAGCTACCAAGGGGGTTGAGCATGGGTTATCTTAGGTGTGTAATTTATTTACCCTGACTAATGTTTTCGGTTCTGCCTGGCTTAGGTGCATACCGTATCCAACCAGAAACCCCATTTCTAACAATATGTTTGCAGGATTTGCCCTTCCACATTCTTTAAATAATTTGTTTAGCTGTTAAATGGGGTTATATTGAAGCACTCCATGATTTAGCCCTGGTAGTAGCAAAATGTGGAAGGGCTATTCTATTTCCCTCGTTTTTACTGAGTTCCTCCCATCTGATAACAGCTACTAAAACTGTGGTATGACTACTAATCTCCTAGGGGACTAAAAACTGTAAAAGGACTTCGCCTCTTAAAGGAACAAAAACTGTAGTAGGACTTCTCTACTTAGGACCAAAAACAGTGAAATGCCCACACTCCTTCCATAGTGCCTCAGAAAGGGGCAGCCATCTTGGAATCTCTCCCCTATGATTATAATTTATATGGTAAATGACTACTCCCCCATGAACAAAGGGACTAGCCCACAGGAATCCTAGAACTTTGTTACACAAAACAACATTTGATGCTCCCGCTTCTTAGTGATACAGAAGAGTCCCTAGCTCAACTCCTGAGGCACAGCCGGGAGCTCTGTTTGCTAAAACTGCATTTTTAAAAATTGTGTAATTGTTTACTTGAATTGATTTTAAAATCGCACTATTCTTACCTTGTCTGGTGTATGCTGGGGACTTGTCTACACCCCCTGACACCCGCGCAGCCGAGCTAAACGCTGCCGCGGGATAGGAATCTCCATTTGCCGCCATCAGCGAGCCTGACCGCAGGCCACGCCCACTTCCACGAGGCCACGCCCCCCACCCCCGCCTACTTAACTGAGCTGTTTACGAGCTCAACCCAGATCTGACACTCCTGAGGCACAGCCGGGAGCTCTGTTTGTTAAAACTGCATTTTTAAAAATTGTGTAATTGTTTACTTGAATTGATTTTAAAATCGCACTATTCTTACCTTGTCTGGTGTATGCTGGGGCACTTGTCTACACCCCGTGACACCCGCGCAGCCGATCTAAACGCTGCCGCGGGATAGGAATCTCCATTTGCCGCCATCAGCGAGCCTGACCGCAGGCCACGCCCACTTTCACTAGGCCACGCCCCCCGCCTACTTAACTGAGCTGCTTACGAGCTCAACCCAGATCTGACACTCCTGAGGCACAGCCGGGAGCTCTGTTTGCTAAAACTGCATTTTTAAAAATTGTGTAATTGTTTACTTGAATTGATTTTAAAATCGCACTATTCTTACCTTGTCTGGTGTATGCTGGGGCACTTGTCTACACCCCGTGACACCCGCGCAGCCGAGCTAAACGCTGCCGCGGGATAGGAATCTCCATTTGCCGCCATCAGCGAGCCTGACCGCAGGCCACGCCCACTTTCACGAGGCCACGCCCCGAACTCCCCCATAAAAAATGTGCCTTTCCACGTACGCGCAGCGGACGGGCGCAGCGGGCGCGCCGTCTGCGCGCCTAAGGCAAGCCCGTCCGGTCCCGGCCGTCCCTAGGCCAGGTCACTATGCCCAGATCTCCCACCAGTCGTCTCACCTACTCACAAGCTAGGCTCCGCGCCCTGAATCCATCGAAACATATTAACTGCCATTACATCTACACAGGAGAAAAACCATTTACCAACTGCCACCTCTGCAACCCAGCCCCTACTGGCGCAGAGGGCCACGGCCCTCAGCTTGGTCTCCTTAACTGTAGGTCCCTCCCCAAACACTCCCACGAGATAAACCTTCTCATTCAGGAACTAGCCATTGACATTCTGTTCCTCACGGAAACTTGGCTCACCCCTCACACCGACTCTGATATCGTGAATGCCCTACCACCTGGTTACCAAATCCACTCCCAGATCAGACCCCTCGGCAGAGGAGGTGGTCTGGCTATAATATTCAGAGAGCATTTCTCCTGTAGAACTAGCAATGACAATATTGAGGACTGCGAAAGCTGTCATTTTGCTCTACAGATCTCACCTGTAACCTACCTTTCTGGTCTATTGATATACCGTCCACCTGGAGCCCCAGCCAAGTTCGCTGGCGCTCTGGTTGACACTGTCTCCCTCATGGCAACAACAACCTCCAACTTTCTTATACTGGGAGACCTCAACCTCCATCTACTAGACCCCAAGGACGTAATTGCCTCTGAACGTCTTCTCGATCTCACGTCCTTTGACATACGACTAGTTAATCAAGAGCCCACTCATGAGAAAGGACACCTGCTGGACCCCATTTTTACAAACATCCACTACCTTAAAACTGGCACTCCCCTCCCTCTACCATGGACAGACCACTTCTTGATCCCCATAGACTGGCATCTCTGCTTTCCGCAACCCCAAACATCCGAGACCAGGGTCACCGATAGATGCTGGCGCAAACTTTCGCCGGAAGAATGGGCCTCCACGCTCATGACCTCTCTCCCCCTCCAGCTCCTGACCCAGTCACTGCAGATGTGCAGTTTAACTCCTGGCTCACTCACTCTCTGGACAACCTCCTCCCCAAAACCAGTACAGTGAAACGAACCAAAAGAGTAAATCCGGCTCAATGGTATACCCCTGAGCTTATCCTACTACGTAAGGAGTGTAAAAGGACGGAGCGCTCATGGAGGAAGGACAAATCCGCAGCCAAAAAAGACGCCTTCCGAACCTCCTTAAGAAATTACAAACTCGCGCTTCGTAACACCAAAATCCAATTCTATGACGAAAAAATAAAAAATTCCTCCTGTTCTGTCAGGGAAACCTTCATCATCTTACAAGAACTACTCAAAGTCCCGGAGCCAACGCCAGTGAATCTCCCAGATCCCAACGCCTCTGAGGACAAATGCCAAAAACTAGCAAAATATTTTGACGAGAAAATCCAGAAAATTCTCGCCACTCTACCACCAGTCGATCACAATCTCCTTGACGAGAGTTGCTTTAAATCTGACCCGGCCACCATCCACCTTAACACACTCGGCCCTTTAACTATTGAAGAGGTTTCGACCACGCTGGCCTCGATCAAAAGTGGCTCCCCCAGCGACCCGGTGCCCATCCGAATGCTCAAAAAAGTGGCTCCCACGATCGCCCCCCCTCCAACTGACCTCATCAATTCATCATTACTTCAGGGTAAGGTCCCCCCCAGCTGGAAAGCAGCTGTGGTCAAGGCCCTCCTAAAAAAGCCCCTTCTAGACCCCCTTGACTTGGCCAACTACAGGCCAATCTCCCTCCTCCCCGATATCAGTAAAATCGCTGAAAAATTAGTAAACAAAAAGCTCTCCCAGTTTCTGGAGTCTAACAACCGGCTGAAAAGCTCGCAGACTGGATTCCGCCCGGGTCAGGGCACGGACACCGCCCTCCTGGCGGCAGTGGAGGAGGCCAGATGCATCCTGGACGCAGGAGGATAAGTGGCAGTGATCCTCCTGGACCTCAGTGCGGCCTTTGACACTGTCAACCACCAGGTTCTTATTCAGCGACTCAGAGACAGCGGCGTGGAGGGCACTGCCCTTGCCTGGTTCGCGTCATTTCTAAACCACCGCTCCTTCCAGGTCTGGGAGAACGACATCCGCTCTCCAACAGTCCCCCTCCAATGTGCAGTACCACAGGGCTCCTCACTAAGCCCGACATTATTTAATGTCTACATGTCCCCATTGGAGGAGGTAGTCACCCCGTTCGGGTGAAAATCATCAGCTACGCGGATGACACCCAGCTATTGGTGTCGCTATCCCATCCCAACCAAGAACCAGCGAATCTTCACAGCTGCCTTTCCAAAATCCAGGGGTGGATGAACAACTCAGCGTTGAAACTCAACGGGTCCAAGATGGAAATCCTGCTTCTCGGACAAAATGGGCCTTCTCTTCCCCCCAACAGCTGGCCCTCCTGTCTGGGTGAACCCCCCACCCCCAAAGCCGAGATCAAGAGTCTGGGAATCTGGATCGAGAAAGATCTGTCCTTCAAAACCCAGGCCAAGAAAACCGCCGGGATTTGTTTCGGGCTCCTTAGATCAGTCAGGAAAATCCTGCCTTTGCTCCCTCCCATCTCCCAGAAACTGCTCATCCAAGGCCTCATTCTCTCTAGGCTGGATTACAGCAATGCTATATATCTGGGAGCCCCCGAAGCCACCTTCAACAAATTCCAAAAGGATTCAGAACGCCGCAGCCAGGCTTCTCACTAACACTCCGGCTAGATCCTCGGCCAAACCAGCTCTGAAGCTCCTTCACTGGCTGCCTGTAAGAGAAAGAGTCAAATTCAAGGCTCTCTGTCTGGCCCACAAACTCCTACAGGACAAAGGTCCCCCCATCCTCAAAAGCTTTATCAGGCCCTACAAGGCTACAAAGTCCCTCCGCTCTGACCACGAATACCTCATCACAGTTCCCAGAGTGAAAAGGGCGCGCACAGGCGGACGGCGCTTCTCCGTGAACACAGCCATCCTTTGGAACTCTCTCCCCCGCAAACTAAGGTTGGAGTCAAACTACCTCCGGTTTAGGAAACTACTCAAAACGCACCTTTCCCCTGATCCTGATCCCCCCGCCCTCCTCTCTTTTCCGGTTTTGCTACCCTCATGACTTGTCCGTATCCCAGCGCTGGGATGCCTCCGGGTTACTACACGCTCTACAAAACCCTAATAATAATAATAATAACTGAAAATCACACAGTTCACAGGGAAAAGCATCCGCTAACACCAGATGACCCTTCAGAAAGATAATTCACCAGAAAGATGCCGATCTGAATCTGGATCTACCTCCATCAAAATAAATTACCTGCTGAATCTCTCCAAAAATGCAGCAAAACTCTTCAAAGACTCTTAAAAACCCACCCAGAAACACTCATCTCTGACTCCTATCATAGCCTAACGAAAGAAACCATAAAATCAGACTGTAACTTCCCCACACAATGTACAGCAAGATGGAGAAAACCGATCCACGCAGTCCTACAGGTATCAAAATCCACCAAGATTCCACATTGTCTCACATTGTCTATATCTCCCTCACACATATTTGATGCAGAACTGGCAATATCAATCTACAAGAATGGCATCATACTTGTCGATGCATCTGACCCTAATCTCGAAATCTTTGATCAATTGTTCCCCAAACTTGGAGCACACACAAGAGCATCTTAAAGCCAGAGCACAGCCCAAGACGCGCAAACTAGTCAACAACCTCACTGTACTGAAAAACACACCAGAACAGGACCCAATTCCGACTGCAATGGACCGTTCCACCCCACAAGACTCACCGATTACACTGCAGCTAAACCTGATCTACAACGCAAACGACCTAGACCCATACCCAACTGTCTTTAACCGTTTCAACTACCCCTTACCTACATCATTGGTCAGTTCCACAACAATAACAAAAACTAGTCAGGATCCTAGTCAAACTACAGTCTCTCATTAAAACACTGCCTCTCTGACATCTCCCCATTTGATTATACCGACCAATGGAGAATAACGGAGTTTGAAGGGGTCACACTAGATGAGTCAGATATAACTGAAAGGAGCCTAAAACAACACCCTTCCAGAATAGAGACACTCACTGACTCCCAAATGGGGTTGAACATTGAAGCACAAAAACTCACATCACTGCCCTCAGTGAACCCACCAGTCGTACACCTAGCTCAGTGTGTAAAAATATCCTAAGAAGCACATCACAAAGGAATCCCCAGGAAAGTCCTACAATGACCTCAACCATCCATTGAATGGGCACGTAAGATCACATACAGTATGGAAAACCTCAATTTCAGACAACAAGGGATACAAAGGTCACACAGCAAGATCATTCCATAGGGGAGACCAACAAAAGGAGCCACACTTAATAGAATCTATGAGATATGGCATGCCCCATAGTCACAATCTGACCACATTCTGGCATACCCAGCTAGGTAAGCTGAAACACAAAATCGAAAAAAAATTAGATATAAGAAAAATACAAACATCAGGGAAACCACACCAGCTTTCAAGAGATTAAGACATGCATACAAGGCGCACTAACCCCATAGGATAACAACCTCTCTCAGGCAACCATAAACTATGTCACTCACCTTTGGCCATCCGCACCTGCACTTCATGATGCTCTTCGGCCCTAGCATCACACAGTCATCTATCCAAGACAGATATCAAAGCCCTTATTCTGTACTACAATGATTCCTCACTGCCAGCCTCACAGCCAACCTATAACATATTGACTGTCGACATCAAGCAAAGACACAGGCCATAGGAAAAAAGACCGAATACAAACCACGAGAACCTAACTGAGGTACTGTTAATATTAAATCTTAATACCTCATGCATCTCAAAACCGACCCTAAAATGCATGCTACTGAAGTGCAGCTCAGCAATCAAACATTCCACTGGCATCACAGAAACAATCATCCATTACAAATTGGACATTCTATTCCTGACAGAAACTAGTCTAAATCAATGGTCCACACCCATGCTTGACATCCTTGTGCCTCCGAACTGCACCATTCAGCACCTTTATTGACAGCAGCGATAGGGAGGAGAGATTGGAATCATTCGTGATAATTCCCCACTAGTCAAGACTTTCCAGTATACAGTCTCACATCCTGTGAATATATGGACGCTGCAATCTCCACAGCAAAGAAGTCACTAACCAAAGTACACCTCATTTACCACCCTCCAGGAAACACCCATCTGTTCATTGAACATATAGTGTAAACAATTACTAAATGCAACACCCCAATGCCATTTTTCTCAGAGACTTCAACCTTCACTGGAACGAAGAGAATGAAAGGCAGGTCTCCACTCTAAAACAATTCCTCTCTGACCATAACATGACCCAATCATGCACAAGCCTAACCCATAACAAAGGATCAATGCTCGATCTAATCATATCCAGAGAAGGAGAACTGACAATTGACTAAATTACACACAATGACTGGTCTGATCATCACTCAGTCTTATTCCTCCTAAATACGCACACACACAGAACCAAAGGGCACAAAACCAAACAGAAACGCTGAATTAGAAACAACAAAAATATGGACAGGATGGAACTGACCGCACGTTGAAAAAAAACCTCACTACTCCAACAGTACCCAGAATTTTCTCGAATTAACCAGGTACTACAACCAAACAATATCTAACATAATGGAGTCAGTAGCTCCTCTGAGTCTTGAATGACAACAAATCTAAACCCTCAACCTCACTGCAATCATAGCCTAAATTAGAAAAGGAGGAGTCTAAGACATGCAGAGCAAAGATGGAGACAGGGACCCTCAACGTTGCTTCTAATCAAACTATGTGAACGACGGAACAGCTACAAAAAACACATCTGGAACACAAAAGCATTGTACTTCAGATCTCTACTCAATAATGTAAGGAATCGCACAAGGCGAATGCTCAAAATTGTCAACCATGCAGATCGGGGCAACCAATGTAACCATGATCAGCAATAACTAAGTGGAAAACTGTGAAGCCTTGTCTTAATTTTTCAATGAAAAAAAATCTTAGAAATCGAAAAAGAAATTGTGTCCAACAAAGAAAGATTACGAGCCACTATAGACAATGATCACCATTCCAACAATACATTTTCACCCCAGTGGAGAATCATTCCACAAAGCACCCCTCCAAGACCAAAACTCAAGCATTCTGGAATGAGTTCAAAACACTAACTGAGGTGGAGATCCACAAGACTTTACTATCCATGAAACCAACATCTCATTTCAACTACCTTATACCCTCCACAGTACTAAAGGAACTCAGTCACTTCTTCTCATCCATACTGATGGAGATCGTAAATGAATCGCTTAAATAAATCACTATCCTGGATTGCTTAGATACTTGGCAAGTGATACGCCTCTTGAAATATGTTGGTGCAGACCAAGAACCCTGAGCAACTTTCGTCTTGTGTACAATATTCCCTTTCTAGCCAAATTGTTTGAAAAATGTGTGCGCAACCAATTCAAACAGCACATTGATCAATTCAACCTACTCGAAAAAATCCAATCCAGACACCCTTAAGATGCTAGACAACACCGATTCCTGCCAACACATCCTCCTCGGTGTTTGACACGGTCAATCACAACAACCTACTAAAATTGCTAGAAAACAGAATGGGGCTGTCTGGGAAAGGACTCTCCTGGTTCACATCCTTCTTGCAGAACTGCTCCCAATGAATCGTTATGCATCTAATTCACATATACTTCACCAGTGAGATGCAGAGTACCACAATGATAGACCATTTCCTCCACTCTCTTTAACCGCATGCGCGCGGCTGCTTTTCCCGCTGTACGCGGCGTTTTTTTAAAACGCGTGTTACATGAATAGCTCAGCTCATCATCAGCGTGCGAGCGGCGCAACTGATGACGAGCTGAGCTCGTCATCAGCGCCAAAGTGGTTAACCTATATATGGAGACACTAACGGAAATCCTCAAACAATCGAACCTTGCATACCACATGTATTGTACTGTATTGTAATTGCATTTATATAGCGCTTACTACCCCTGATAAGGCGTCAAAATGCTTTTCCAGCAAGTAGCACTCTACTCCAGACCTCAAAAAGCAATTGTGAATTAGTACAAGGTAATATGATATTCATTTGAGTTGTTGACATGTTAGTCTGTTATTTGGATTGAAAAAGGATAGCGGAGGGAAAGAAGAGGGATGGACTTAGAATTGTTTTTTTTCTTCTGTATTTCTATATTTTAGCTCATAGTAGTAGTAAGAGGTTTGGAATGAGTAAATGGGAGGTGGAGGGGAGAGTTAGAGGGAAGGGCTTCGGAATGCTTGTTTGGGAGATCTGAATAGTAAAAGAGTTATGAGATGATGCAAGGAGGGGTAGGTCAGGGTAGAGTTTAGAAAGGGGTTTTTTGGGGGTTGTAGTCGTAGAATGGGGTTTGGGATGAGTCAGAGAGTGGAGGTAAAGGATATATTGAGAGCGGTGTAGGGTGAGAAATAGGGTAGTGCCTTAGAGAGAGTAGTAGAATGAGGTTTGAGATGAGTTTGAGTGGAGGTAGAGGATATATTGTGAGAGCTAGAATACATAAGTCAATGGAAGGGATATTTGTATAAACAAGGTAATATATGTAGGTTTGAGTCGTATTTATTAAATTCAGACTTTCAAGTGTTGCTGCATTTAAAGTTTTTTTTTGTTTTCAATATTTTCTTTTTGTTATTCAATAGTGAATCAATTGTGGATAAATAGCTATGACATGATAAAAGGCTTATTTATGAAGTCACATGTTAAACTTAAAATAATATAATCATAAGTAATATGTACATTTGTTAAGCAGAACTAAAGAATATCTTTATATTTAAAAACATGTTTGTTATACACGTTTATACAAAGCAATACACATATGTAGGTACACATCTATAGTCCAAACAAATGCTTATATACAGAGGAATATGCTGTATATTTATGTTTGAGAATGGTGGTTATGTGGGGAAGAGCCAAATCTTGAGTAGTCTTCTAAAGATAAAGTAGTCATAGTGGATCTTATGTTTAGGGGTAAAGAATTCATTATTTTGGCTGCTTGAACAATGATGTGTCAACTATGTTTTTTTTCTTGTATGGTGGGATTTTGAGGCCAGGTGCCAATCTAAAGCGGAGGTTCCTCTGTTGAATGTATTTGGTAATTTTATTCCTGATGAAGAGCGGTCCTGTTCCATGTAATCGCTTTGTGGTTGATTCAAAGCAGCTTGAATGTGGGTCGTCTTCTGTCAACCGGTAACCAATGTAGGGCTCTCAAGGCAGAGGAGATGTGGGCTTGTGGCTTTATATGTAAGAGCAGTCTGGCAGCAGAGTTCTGAATACTTTGTGATCTTTTCATAGTTGTTAAAGCTGATCCATGGTAGAGGCTGTTGGCGTAATCGAGTTTAGACAGGACAACAGAAATAGTAGCCTGGACCTTGTGGGGAAATACCAGGTGGGGGAAGATGAGTTGCAGAGTTTTTTTAGTGACAAAACGTGAACTTGCTAGTTTGTCCACTTTGACAATCTTTGATAGCTTGGAGTCCATGATAATTCCGGGGTTCCTTACTTCCTTACTTCCTTTGATACTTTATGCAGTTGTCCCAGGTCATCAGGTCAGGCGGCAAGTGGGTCATAATGTTTCCAAGCACCACACATGACTATTTCTGAAGCACTCAATTTGAGATGGCTCCATGTCAACCACTGGTCGACGACTCTGAGACAACACAGTTATTTTTAATGCCAAATGCCTTTGGGGCTTTCCAGTTTAAGGAGTATTTTTGTGTCATCTGCATAGTTATAGCATTTGAGGTAAAATTGATTGATCAGTGCCGGTAATGACTCCATATACATGTTAAAAAGCATGGGTGCATTGATAGAGCCTTGAGGGACCCCTGTTTTGTGAAGTACGGTTTGGAAGAGAAAGGGGGGTTATGGATGACATTAGTTCTGTTGGGTAGGATGTGATTCAGTCGCGAGCAGTCTCTTCTATGCCGGCTTCATAGACTCTTTGTATTAGAGTGCCATGGTCAACCATGTGAAAGGCGGCTGAGAGGTCCAAGTAGTAGACCAGCAACTCTGTTCTGGTCAACTGTGTTCTTAAGGTCATCCCAGATGGCAACAAGGGCAGATTCTGTGCCTCTTCCTGGATTGAATCCTGTTTGGAAGTCTGAAAGTATTGAATTCTCTTCAATGATTGTGACATCTGGGCGAATGCTGCTCTTTCTACCAGTTTGCCCAGGAAAGGTCCATTTGAAATGGGACAGCACTTGCCGGGGTTAAGGGGGTCCAAGTTTGTTTTCTTTAGTTATGGGCGTATATCTATAACTTTTTTAAATCTTCTGGAAATATTCTGATAGTTAAGGAATTGTTGATGATTCTTACTGGTGTGGTAGCAGAGGTAGTTAGAAGAATTGTCTTGAAAGTTGGTGGTGGACACGGGTCAGACAGGCTGCCATAAATTTATTGTGTGAAATTTGTTGGAAGGAATGGAGAGGCTGGGTAAGCGTACTCTTGGAATGTTGTTTTGAAAAAGGGTAGGTGCTGGTGTTTTCCCTTTGTTTTAAATAGTAGTCTAACATGTTATGTTATGTTATGTTATGTTAAAAATGCTCTTTTATAGCGCACGGCTACTCCTAGGAGTGTCCCGGCGCTTTGACAAAGAGCCCTCATTCTGAGAGAAACACAACACTACTGAAACAGAAGAAACAAACAAAAGATATTACTGAGTAAAAAGCCAAGTTTTTAAATCTTTCCTGAAAGAAAACAAATTCTCGGCTTTCCTGAGCGAGACAGGCATGTCATTCCAGCCTTGAGACGCCAGAAGGCGAAAAGAACGTCCTCCAATTCTAACCCGGCGGCTGGAAGGAATCGAAGCTTTGAGAAGAGTTGCAGAACGTAAGGTTCTACGAGGTACGTAGAAAGCCAGACGCTTCTGGAGATATTTAGGGCCAATCCGGTGCAGGGCTTTAAAGGCGAAGGTAAGCGCCTTGAAAGCGATCCTCTTAGCGACTGGAAGCCAGTGCAGTTTCGTACGTAATTCTGTGGCTCCGGCCCTGCGCTGAAGACCAAAAATAGCTCTTGCCGCAGAATTCTGCACAATCTGCAGTCGTGTCAGAAGATACTTCGGGAGGCCAAGATAGAGAACGTTCGCGTAATCAAGACGCGAGCCTATCAAGGCTTGCACAATGATCTTTCTGTGCTTCAGTGACAGCAACGGAAGAAATTTCCGTAACATTTTCAAAAGACCGAAGCATTTTCCGGTCAGCCCGGAAATCTGAGGGCCAAAAGTAAGGCCATCATCAATCACAAAGCCCAGATTTTTGGCTTTGGAAGAGGCCATGTCCGGCGGAGACATGTCCGAAGGCCACCAGGCCTTCCAACCAGGGTCTGGTGGACAACCAAAAAAAAGCAACTCCGACTTGTCGGGGTTACATTTAAGGCTGTGGCACTGGAACCAGGTGAAAACGGCTCCCAGACAGTCCCTAATCCGTGGGCCATCAAAGTCCTTCCCCTTCTCAGATGTAAAGAGCAGCTGGGTGTCATCAGCATAGGTAATGATCTGGGCACCGTAAGACTCCGCAACCACCGCCAGAGGGGCCATATAGATGTTAAAAAGGGCAGGGCTTAAAATAGAGCCCTGCGGGACCCCCACCTCCAGCGGTGGCATTTCAGCGGAAAACGGCGGTGCCCAGACCACTTGCCGGCGGCCGGTCAGAAATGATTTGAACCAGTTCAACACCGTCCCTCGGAAACCGATCTCCTGGAGTCGAAGAAGGAGACCTTCATGGGGGACGGTGTCAAACGCCGCCGACAGATCCAGCATAATCAAAATGGCCGTACCTCCAGTATCCAAAACTTCCCTTATGGCATCGGTGACCTCGAGAAGGGCGGTCTCTGTGCTAAAATTCGTGCGAAAGCCCGATTGAGAGTCGTGCAGAATGTTATTACTCTCAATAAAGTTGGTAATGGAGCTATGCACGAACTTCTCGGTCACCTTAGCCAAAGCAGGGAGAAGAGAGATAGGCCGATAATTAGCATGGATAAAAGGGTCCAGAGTAGCTTTCTTGATCAATGGAAGGATCAAGGCATGCTTCCACGCACGAGGGACAACACCCGTGCTCAGTGAGGCGTTAAGTAATGGATTAAACACCTCGTTTAAAGCCGGAGCGACTTTCCCCAAGCATCTCGCCGGGCAGGGGTCAAGCGGGGAGCCGGACTTGAGCCGAGACAAAAGGTCAAGGGAGACCGTAAGGGACATTACCGGAAATTCCGATAGAAATGGGCCTTCCCCCGGTATGGAGGTTTCCGGGCTGGGAATAGAGCCCAGAGCAGACGCGGAGCAAGAACCAGAGAAAGAATCATGGATAGCTTTAATTTTATCCACAAAAAAGACAGCTAACTGATTAATCCAGACTTCAGTGTGCTCATGGGGGGACGCACCAGTGGAGGGAGTAACAAATTCCTTAGCTATCCTAAATAGCTCTTTACTGGCGTTCTGGGCATCGTCAATTCTACGCTCCAGATAAACTTTTTTTCCTGCCTGAATGTGTTTATGATATAACTTAATAGACTCTCTATAGGCAGTCTTGAGATGAGGGTCATACAGGCGTCTCCAGGCCCTTTCGGCTTTCTTGCAGTCTTGTCGCAACGCCCCCAAAGATGCAGTAAACCATGGGGCAGAGGCACGCCTATCAGTAAACTTGACCGACTTCTCAGGGGCCAGCTCCTCGAAGATGGCAGTCAGTCTTTTATGTACTAATTCAAGATTTTCCTCCAAACTCCCCGAAGATATAGAAGAGTGGCAACGAAATGCATCAGACACCATCTCAGCAGAGACCTGATGAAAAGCCCGTGTGTTTCCTCTCTGAATTTTCGATGCTCTAGGGAGGGTCACAGAAATGAGAGGTATTGTGAATTTTATTAAAAAATGGTCGGACCACAGAACCTGTCTGCTTTGTTTGTGTGATGATTTGCCAGTTTGTCTGCGAATTCTTGAGTACAGGGATGGGCTCTTTCTAGGCAATTTAGTGTACGAAATTCTGAGAGAATTTGATAGAATTCTTTATTTGCACATTTAGCATTTTGAATTCTGTCTGAATAGTGTCTTTTTTTAGCTGTTTTGATAGCTGACTTGTATAATCTGTGGAGTTTCTGTAGGTGAAGTTTGTCTTGTGTGGTGTTTGTTTTGAGCCAGGTATGTTGTAGCTTATTTGCTGTTTTATCTCTTATCTCTGTATTTCTTCTAGGTGGCTGTTGTCTTTTGTTCTGTTGTGTCACTCTCTTTGGTATTAGGATATCAAAAGCTTCTGTAGCCACTCATAGTTTTTTAACAGAATTTGTGCATAGATCTGTACTGATTGTTAGTTGTGTTTCTAAGTGTTCAAAACTGGGGTTAATCCACCGTCAATAGGCGGATGCATGTAAGGTGGTTTTAGGTGTGTTGCTTTGTGGTTTTTTATTGGAAAGCAAACAAGCAAATGGTGGTTTGACCATGTGACTGGAACTGTCATTTAGAGGGAACCAGTTCTGTATTTGCAAAAATGACATCTAGGTTGTGTCCAGCGATGTTTGTGGATGATCTACTGTAGGTTCAAAGTGTCTAGGCCACTCATGATTGTTTTTGGATGGGGGATATTGGGTTTGTCAAACCAAATGTTTAGGTCACCCAGAATGCATAGGTTGAAGTGTAGTGTTATTAGGTTTGAAACTGTGTTGATTAGTGTGTCAGGGAATGTTGCATTGCTAGGTGGAGGTCTGTAAAGGAGCAGGAAGTTACAGGTGGAAGATGGCCTGTGGTTGCATATGGCGAAGTAGGCCTCACAACCTTGCATGGATATGTTGTCAGCTTTAGTGGTATTTAATGTTGGCTTCAGCCCAACAAGGCTGCCTTGTTTTGCCTACACAATTTTGTGTGCTTGTTTGATTGCCTAGAGGAGCGGCTTCATGCAAGTCTGGAGCCATATCATCTCCGAACCATGATTCAGTTATGAAGAGTAGGTCAGGTTTTGTGTCAGTGAGGTCGTAGATGTGATGCTCGTTTTTAGAGAATGATCAAGCATTTATTAGTAGGCAGTTTGGAGAATGTGCTTTGGGGATAGTGGGACTTTGTTTTGTAGGTGAGTGAGTAGTATTTTGTGGGCTTGTAGCCGGTGTGTCGTCTATGCTGGGACTATGAAAATAGCAGTAGTGTAGCTGTGCTGTATCGTGTTCCTTGTCCAACAGGATAAGAAGGCATTTTGCTGGTGAGCTGTGTTGTTTTTGTATTGTGTCTGGTTCTAGTTTGTGAGGAAACGTATTATGAGGTGTTGTGTGTGAGAGATTGTTGTGCTGGTGTGTGTGTTATGTTTTTTGAGGAGTAGTGAAAGGTGGTGATGATGTATTTGTTTTCTGAGATGACTTTTTATGTAAAGTATTTTTGGTGAGCGGACGCTGCAAGGTAAAGGGTGTGTTGATATGTTTTGGAAAAGAGTGTACGTGGTGTCTGAGAGGGGTTTAACATGAGTTTGGAGTGTTTGTTTTAGATTGGATTGCTAAAAGAGGTAATGTGTGGTGCCATGGAATGTAAGTGTTATGGGGTTGTGTTATTGTGGTAAAAGAAGAGAAAGGTGTTGTGGATGGAAAGATGGAAGGCTGAGTATAGGTGTATTGGTGCCAGAAAGGGATCTGTTATGAGATTAGAAAAGGCAGTGTGTGTCTGGGTGGGATATAGTTCTGAATGGTGTGGACTTTTGTTAGGGTCGTAATGAGTGGTTTGGTTAGTGGAATAGCATAGAGTGGTGTTTTGTGTGTAAGTGTAATTGCAGGTGTATGGTAGTTGGAGTAGAAGGGTGTAAAGATGTGGCATGTGGGGTTTTGTAGTGGGTGATGAGACCCTGAAGTGTGTTTAGGGAAGTTTGTATTAAATGGGTAGAGTACATTTGATGTTAGTGTGTTAATATGGTTGTGGATGTGGATGGGGTTGGGTGGGTGCTGATGGATGTGAAAATGGGTAGCATCTCCAGCCGCAGATTCGACAAGGCTCAAACAGACAGCTGCCCTTCTCCTCCCCACTCTTAGTCTCGACGCCTGGGCTGAGACACCCTGAACCCTGACCTTAAATAGCCCTAGAAATCAGGTGACCCCCCCACCCCTCAGCCAATGGTAACCCTAGACCTAACCCTAACCAATCAGAACTCTAGCCCTAAGCCCTAGGACCAATAGGAGACCAAGCCCCTACAGCTAATCACAGCGTTACTCCTAACAGCCAATCAGAAAGCAAACCTCAAGCTTTAGGTCCAATAGAAACCCTCGCCCTGTAAACCAGACAAAAACCCCTAAACCTATCCACCAATCAGAACTCTAACCCTAAGCCCTAAGTCCAATAGAATCACTGACCCATGGACAAATCAGAACCCTAGAGTTATCATCCAATCAGAACACTATCCCTAAGCCCAATAGAAACACCAAATACAGCCAGCAATCAATGCACAGATGTAATGTCCAATAGCAGCTTGTGACCTCAGGCACAGGCTGTTGGGTAGGGGGCCGGGAGCTGCTCCTCAATTCAGAATCCCCTTGGAGACAGACAGGCTCAATCCACACTCTGGAGTTCTGCAGGTAAGGGCCTAAACTAGGCCTCTAACCATGCTGCCTTCCAACACTTAAACAAGTCACTCTCCTAGCCACAAAACGAGTGCTACAATCACTTTCCAAATGCAACAGGTTTAGGTAGTAGTGTTCACAGAGGAAACGTCCGCACCAATCATTCGGTTATAATGTAATTGCACATACATGTGAAGCGTAAAATATATTAGCAAGATGAAACAATTATTATAAAAGAAATGGGTGCTAAAGAAGCTCAATGCACCTACTACCTCCAGGTGCTATAGGTACACACGAAGTATGTAACCACAATAGAATTATTGAAGAATAGGCTTCTAATTACAGCACACCTAACATTCAAGTACAATTTTAGTCTTGGCTCAAATGTTACGCCTTTCGGAATGAAGAAAATCTAACAATCATAGATAATAAGATTAGGGATATATTCGCATATTATGGCATCATATAGGATCCAAATGATTCAAGGTGAATTCAAAGAAAGTCCTCTTCAGATTTAATCAATTTCCTTTATTGGTTTTCATATTTCGTACAAAAAAGATTCTCCCAGCAAGTACATCGCCAACACGTGTTTCGTCTCACACAGAGACTTCGTCAAGGCATAAATATGATGGATGGAATTGCAAGTCCGCCCAATCTTTAAGGGCGAATATGATATGTTGGAAACAGGGCACCATCAAGAGTATAGGATGGTGAACTTAGGAGTACATCAGAAAATTAATTGGCGATCGTAATAAACCAGACCTCAGCATCTACCATATGTAAGGAGGTGAAGCTTAGCACGTGATATGAGGACTCATAAGGTAAGAGTCGTGCGTTTCAAAGGGGTCCGTGCTAGGCACACACTACCATCGGAAAATCGAAACCGTTCCGTGTTAGCAACCCTGATAAGTCGCTATCCGTAGAGTAACAGTCGTGCTTCGTAGGAACTCAGACACCACATTTGGATCCTATATGATGCCATAATATGTGATTATATCCCTAATCTTATTATCTATGATTGTTAGATTTTCTTCATTCCGAAAGGCGTAACATTTGAGCCAAGACTAAAATTGTACTTGAATGTTAGGTGTGCTGTAATTAGAAGCCCATTCTTCAATAACTTTCCAAATGCAGTTTAACACACTAAGAGCAGATTACTGCAGTCTCGGACCACACTCTGCTTTGGTATCTTGGGGGGAGGGGGAGTGGTGGTTAATCTTGTTTCACTAATTTGCTAAGACAAGTCGGAGCTGGGGGTGGATTGCTTACACACAGGTCTGAGCACATTGAGCTAGGAATTGTTGTGTCGATTTTTAAAAGTAATTATATTTATGTGTATGCAGACGACACACAATTATACTTAAAGATAACCTCCCTAGAGGATGTCATACAACTAAAAAACACTCAAGCCAAAACTCAGCCCTGGCTATCTCAAAACAACTTCAAGCTGAACTCTCTGAAAATAGAATTCCTATATTGTCCCCCTCCTAACAGCTCCACACATATCGAAGATTGGTTCAATCAACTACACCCCCAACTGCAAAGCTACCATTATTGATTCCACTAACCTCCTTGGAATAACACTGAACAAGAATCTGAACATGCAAGCACATATCAGTGCAGCCACACGCAGTCCCACATCTCAACTTAAACTACTGAAGAAAGTGAAACCATTCCTGCCACCTCATGACTTCAAACTAGCAGCACAATCATTAGTGGCTAGGATACTAGAATATGGATGTGCGACCCTTTCAGGTCTTCCCAAGTTGAGAATGGCTTCATGCAAAGTGATCTTAAATGCAGCAGCTAAACGTGTAACAGGGCTAGATGCTTTAGCCACATTACACCATCACTTAGGTCTCTTAACTGGCTCCCTATCAAGGCCAGAACTTAACAGATAATTGTTTGCCTCATGCATAAAGCCTTAAATTTTAACAAACCCAGGACCCTAGCAGAAAAGATTTGAATCTCAGGAGGCAGCTGCCCCCGCAGAAGTGAAAAATTTCTCAGGCTAGAAAACCCCAGATTCAGAGAACAAAAAACATACACACGCTCCTTTTCAGAATCGGCTCCAATGATTTGGAGCTCCCTACCACGCAAGGTTCGGTCAAAACCATCGAACCAAATGATCCTAATGAACAGATTCCTCTCATAAAGTCTTGGTTAGCCCGTCTCCTTGGACGCAGTCGATGCCACAATTGCATTATTACCAATACAGGGCAGAAGCCCAGCCATCCCTGTGGAACTCGATACAAATATGGTTCTCCTGGGTACCTGAATCTCAAAGCAAACTCAAAAAAACATCTTGGAGAATCAATCCCAGGGCTTCATAAATGAATGGCAGATGTTTAATATTATCTCTGTTACAACATATCATATCGTATTGAGTCTTTAGCTTATGGTCTATGTTTTTGTTAAGGTGTTCAGTTTTTATCTTTCAGTTCTTTGTTTATGATTGTTCTTCAATGATATGTATAGCGCTCTGATACCCTCGGGTCATGTTCTGGCTTTATAAAGCACCCTAAGCTTACTTCTACCAGCATATTGCGATGCACGCATGGGTGTACATTTTATCACCACCCCATATGATCAAATATAGATCAAGTCTGACACTGCGAGTGGCACACGTGAGTGTGTGCCTGTCTCTTGTTGTATAATTTATGTCCCATGTGTGTCATGATGATTATTGTTTGTGTTTTTGTCCTTTCCTTTACAGGATTCACAAAGAAACAGAAGGAGGAAATGAATAGTTTCTATCCAACTTACCGCACCTTAGCGTGTGCGCACTTTTTGCACCCCAGTCTTGGAAACCCTCCATTGACTGTGTCACGAACTTTCCTTCACCCCTGGTCCTGACGAAAGCCAGCATAGGACACAGTTTGGCTGAAACATGTAGAACTGTATTCAGGATACTTGAGACAAAACATAATAATCTATATGTACATGCCAATCTTTTGAACCCTGTCACAGGGCCCCACTGTTAAAGTTATTTCTAATATCTGAAGGGGACCAAATAGATAGTTTTAACGTCACTAATCACTGCACCAATCATAACACACCAAAACCCGCTCCGCTGTAGTTCAGGCGTTGAAGCACAAATAGGACATTGTTACATGTATGTGGTTAACATATGATCTTTTTGGCCAGGTTGCTACCAGTCTGTCCTGAGGAAGGCCCTGTTCAAAGGATTTTTAGGAGTCGAAACATAGACTGTTGAGTTACAATCGTGAATACATTGGATAACGAACTTTAAGAAATCCTGAAAATTGATTTATGTGGATTCCATTTTGTATTTGAAATTCTAATGGTTAAGGAGTTTTTTTTATCATGTCCACTGTTTTGTCTACTCACTTACAGCCAGATTCATCAAGGAAAAAAAACCAGCTCGCAAAGGGCCAGATTCTGAGAATCTGGCCCTTTGCAAGCGCAATTTTTGCATTTGGGATTCATCATCCCAAATGCAAAAATCGCAAAATGCGAAATCGCTATATTGCGAGGAATTGCATTTAAGGAATCTCTATTTGAGATTCCTTAAATGCAATTCATGAAACATTTCAGAATTGCGAATTCGCAATTTTTGGCGACTATTTACCGCGAAGTCTGACTTCGTGGTAAATAGCGAAAATTTAGAAAAATGCACTTTAGTGCATTTTTCTAAGTTGGATGTTACACACACACATGTCCTTTGGACATGTGTGCGCGCAACATCAGTCTACATTTTCATTTCAGGGTTGCTACAGGGTGTCCTTTGGACACCCCTGGCACCCTTGAAATCGCATCCTTATTTGCGATTAGCAAATTGCTAATCGCAAATAAGGAATAACTCCCCATTCATTCCTATGGGCCTTGCTAATCGCAAGTAAGGAAGCTGTAGAAATCGCAATTTTTGTGTGCGATTTCTCCATGAATCCCGTTTTGCGAGTCTTTAATATCGATTCCTTAATAATCGCTATTAAGGACTCGCAAATCTGGACATCGATGAATCTGGCCGTTAGTTTCACTTACACTGTGCCGTCACTTGTAGCACCTATTCACATATTGGAATTGCCATTTAAATGTATTTATGTGCAAGAGAATTAAATTGATCATCATTTAGACTTGACTCACATTGATCGTGACAACAGGCCATTAAATAGGTTAACCCCTGTAAAAGAATTGATTGTTTTTCAAAGTAATTCCTTTTGGAATAATTTTTGCATATATGGCCTTTAACTCTACAACCAATCTAATCTCACCCAAATCCATGAGCACCCCAAGACTATTGTCCCTTAGCCTGTCTCTTGCTTGGAGGTATCTGCATTTGCAGGATGAAAATAACTACTCAGATCCCCACCACACTTTGCAAGACCTCTTTCATTTATTTACTATCATCACCTGTGGTGGCAGCACCTCTAAATTTATTTTGCTCATTTCTGAAACTGAATTAGCCCTCTCAAAGAAATGGCATCCTCTGACTAATCCTTTCATTCTTCCACTCTTATTTGTATTGGAGTAATTCCATTGGGCTGAAAACCACAACTTGGAAACAAGGAACATAGGGTATCTCATGTACTAACTCAGGGAATATTTGAATTAAATGTAATCTCTGTAGACAGTGCAAAATGTTAATAATAGGTACACTGCTATGCTCTTCTACCTGCATCTACATTTATTATCCCCCATTACGGGTATTAATCCATAACGTTTCATTTGATTATAGGCCACTAGTGTTAGACCTGACATCATTGGCATGGTTTCCCCTGAACATTTTGCCTACATACCTCCTGTTTTTGCTGACTTCGTTTTTGCTGGCCTTAGGGCCACTGCTAACCAATTCTAAAGTGCATGTGCTCTCTCCTCAAAACATGGTAACATTGGCTTATACCCAATTGGCACATTTAATTTACCTGTAAGTCCCTAGTAAAGTGGTACTACATGTGCCCAGGGCCTGTAAATTGAATGCTACCAGTGGGCCTGCAGCACTGATTCTGCCACCCACTTAAGTAGCCCTTCAAACATGTCTCAGGCCTGTCATTGCAGAACCTGTGTGTGCCGGTATAACCTGCCATGTCGATTTGCCTAAATGCAACTATTGCCAGGCCCAAATCTTACATTTTAATACATATGTCACCCCTAAGGTAGGCCTGGCCAGCCCCAATGGTAGGGTGCAGTGTATTTAAAAGAGTAGGCATGTACCTGTTAGTTTTGAATGTCCTGGTAGTGAAAAAGTCTTAAATTCATTTTTCACTCCTGCAAGGCCTATCTCTCCAATAGGATAACGTTGGAGTTACCTTATTATATTTTATACATGTAATTCCCAAATAGGAAGAGATAACCCGGTCAAGTTGGGTGCCTCTGGAATACTAATTTAAAATCCTAATTTATGGTGAAGTCGGATTTTGAGTAAAACTTTGAAAATGCTACTTTTAGAAAGTTGCCATTTTCCTGCCTTAGCCATTTGGTGACTGCAGCCTGTCTGGTGACATGACTGGGGGTAGTTGGCAGTTGGGCTTTGTGTATTCCTCCTAGACAGCTACACATAGTGGGAAATCAGTTTCTACTAATTGGATGTTTGTTGTTCTGTTCTTGTTTCTGTTCTTGTTTTACTTATTAAAATGAGCTCTACCTTTCGAATCTTGTGTGGGATCTTGTTGTGTGCTGATGTTGCTGTTTTACTGTTCAAGGTGTTATGCAACTACTCTGCACATTGCCTCTAAGTTGAGCCTGACTGCTCCGTGTCAAGCTACCAGGGGGTTGTGCACAGGTTGATTTGGGGTTTTAACAAGTAGAATATGTAGTTCATACTTTTCAGGATAATGTGCTAAAGTTGATAGACTTTTTACAGCATGTATTTCTGTTTCAGGGCGAAAACCATCAGACACACGTGTTTGGCCTAAAACCCTATACAGCATACCACATTCACATTGTGGCAGTAAATAATGCTGGCCAAGGAGCAAGTCCATGGACCATGGTACGCACACTGGAAGCATCGCCAAGTGGACTGAGCAACTTGACCGTGGAGAAGAAAGAGAATGGGAGAGCACTGCTCCTTAAGTGGATGGAACCTTCCAAGACCAATGGCGTCATTAAGGTACTCATAATTGTAGCTTGACTAGTGTTATCACTGAACTATCTATTGGATTACAACATATGCATTGGTGTTCAGTCACTCACACTATTGACACAAAGGCATTTGAACAAGAAAATATTACTAGCAATGCCATTCCATATCTGTATTTGATGTGTATGTCCTTGTTAACTCAAAGTCTTGACTGGCATAAAGCCGTATTCTGAACAATATTAAGAACAATTGTTGCCATTCTGTTAAAACAGCATGCCAGTGTGAGGGCGATGCATAAGAGCTTGACCCCCAAAATCACTTAATTGGTGAGTGCCTTTCGTGGTAATATGTGTAAGATCTACAGGGAAGCAATATCAAGTTAAAAGACATAAACAATGTAAAAATAACGTTAAATTTGCATTTCTATGTACAATGTCATCTCAGAATATGATGGAAAAATGGACCTATCACTCTTCACTTCTCTTTGGGAATTTCAAGTATACGTGCACATATTTGTAATGCACCACTTTAACTATAGATCACACTTAAATTTAGATTTTCAAATAATACCTTTACAAATGTAATATGAGTTAACGTCTAACCTCACCAACTCTTACTGATGATGGTGAACCTTGTAGAAGCAGTGACGGTTCGTTCATTAAAAATAGTCAATGTAGGTCATTAGACATATATCTTTATCGGACCTTATTTTAAAAAGTATTTCAAGAATTTGAGAGGGTAACATGTGGAAAGCAAGAATATTTATACATTTGAAATCATTCGCCCGCTAGCCTCCTTTCAAAACATAACTTGTTTTGGAAATAGGGTACAGTTAATTTGCATTCTCCACTGAAAACGATTTGCCATAATCTTGAGAAAATCCATTCCCCACGATGGAAACCCATTTAGTCCTGCATTTTCTGTGGTTATTTTCTGTGTGTTTACAGGCTGGGAATAGCCAGGACTCCCCAACTTTGTGAGTGTTCACATAAGTGGACATGGCTAACTCACCCACACCCCTTTCATCTTTCCTACTCTACCACAGACTCATCCATCCAGAAATGATCACCATGGGGCTGAACATTCCCATATAAGCAAGTGGAATTTCAATTCCTAAGAATCAACAAGTCCCGATTCTATGGATTTATCAAATGTAAATTGAACGGCTTGTGCACCTACGTAACAACTGATTAAAAATGTGAATGAGTTGCAAGGTTTCTGAATGAGTCCAAGTAAGTTGGAATCAGAAGATTGCATTATGTTGTAAGCACTTGGTAAAGCTGCTTGAAAATAAAATATCATCAATTATGTTTTCCTGTGATGCCGCAACAAGTTTTTTTTACAGGTTACAGAATGTTAATGCTACACATCGTTCAGGAATTTCTAGGCTAATTTATTGATATAAATGTACGCGTTATTTATCTGTATATCTCAATTAAAATCGCTTAAATGCATGTGTTGCTCTCTTTTACAGGTGTACAATGTTCTTAGCGATGATGCCCTTGAATACAGTGGTTTGGCCCACCAGTTCCTGTTTCGCCGCCTCGAGCCGTACACTCAATATGTTTTAGTTCTTGAAGCCTGCACAGTAGCGGGCTGCACCCGATCCCGCCCTCAGGTTGTCCAAACAGATGAAGCTCCGCCTGCTTCTCAGCCACCACCAACCATAGAGTCACATAATGCAACAGTTGTTGAACTTAGTTGGTCTTCCCCGATGAATCCAAATGGAAAGATAACGCATTATGATGTCATTAGCAAATGTATGCAGGAAAGTGCTTTCTGTGATAAGGAAGAGGAGGTACTATTCTCAGAATATGACACAGAGAGTAGCAAATATATGTACAGACATGAAGGTTTGATGCCTTGGACAACCTATAGATATACAATACGTGTTTGGAATTCAGCAGGCTTTACAGACAGTTCGTGGTCAACATTGAAGACAAGCCAGGCAGCTCCAACAGGTCTACGAGCTCCAAAAATATATTATTTTTCAGAAAGTCCCTATAAACTCTTACTTTCATGGGTTTCCCCCAAATCATTAAATGGAGTCATTCAGTCCTATCAACTTCACAGAAATAGGGTCCCATTTCCTTTCAGCTTTGATGCTGCCACCTTCAATTACACTGATGAAGATTTGAAGGCTTACTCAGTCTACAACTACACAATAACAGCGTGCACTGTCGGAGGATGCAGCACCAGTGAACCAATCAGTGTAAGGACTCTAGAGGCAGCTCCAGATGTTGTGAGTCCCCCAACCCTTCAAGCCATTAGCTCTACTCAGATTAATGTTTCATGGTCACCTCCTCTGATACAAAATGGATGCATCCTCAACTACATAATACGTGTAAATGATGCAGAATACTTTGCTGGGAGACAACTATCGAAAGTGATTTCCAACTTGCAGCCCTATGCACAGTATGATTTCTCTCTAGTAGCTTGTACAAATGGAGGGTGTACACCAAGCTTATCGAAAGCAATGCGAACAATGGAATCCCCACCCTCAAACATGAGTCCACCAAAATTGAAAGTTGCAGGGCCAGAGTCAATAGAAGTCTTTTGGAAAGAACCCGCTCAGCCCAATGGTCGACTTACACGTTATGAGCTCAATCGAGACCAGGAGCTAATTTACACTGGCCTTGAAAACTACTATCATGATTTCGCATTAATCCCAGGCATGGAATACGCTTACACCGTGACAGCATATAACAGTCAAGGCAGTGCCACCAGTCCAGCTGTCAGCACAAGAACTGACCCGTCTGCTCCATCTGGGATGATGCCTCCGAAACTGAAGGCATGGAGTTCCAACGAGATCACAGCAATTTGGGATCTCCCGGAAAGTGCCAATGGAGAAATACTCAATTACACACTATCAGTTCGTCAACCTGCCAGTGCGCAGATAGAGACATTTCCATGCACTAGACATAGCCCTGCTTTTGAAAAGAGGACCTTTGTAATAGAACTCCGACAGCCTTACCATTGGTAGGTACATTTTTTTTGTAAAGCATTATAAATATGTTTATTTATTATGCATGTTAAATATCTTGTGATTAGCTATTCAAATTTTTTCACATCTTGACATTGTAGATATGTGATGGTATTGCTTATCTAGTCATTTGCATTTCCATGACGGTATGTCTTTATTCTTTGATATTGGCTGGGATCGTGGACGGTGTGGCTGGTGAAAAAGGCTTCACCGAATGAAAGCCCCATAGACTGGATAGGTTTTCAGGTGTTTAAATTGGGACCTTGGTTGATAGTGGATGGTGACTACTGTCCTTTCTCCAAACAATGGAGAAATTACTGGTTAGTCGTGGATGATTGCATAATAATGCGGCACCAACATTTTTTATCTGCATTCCTTGAGAGATGACCAGTAGAACCACTTGTGGGTAATCAGTTTATTTCCCCATTACTCGGTTGTTTACCTTACCTGCATCAATGGGGAACCGTGGGGAGCATGCATTGGATGTATCCCTGGTTGATGAGGAATTAATATAAAGGCAAACATTCTGTATGACATATGACACATTAATAACATTCTATCTATCGTCTTTATTTTCAAGAAATGCTGCTCATAAGAAAGTATCTAGTATTTTCAGTCATGCTTAAAGATATTTTCTTTGAAACTATATTTGCTTTACAAAGCTACTATCACCACCTCGTGGAGCAGACAATCCTGACTAATAGATATCGTTACTCTTGTGGAGTTAAGTATAAAATGGAGGACCCATTTAGAGACCATTGACATAAAGGATGGAAGTGGTTACCAACAATGCCTTGCCATTAATTCTGAATGACCAGCACTGTCAACAGTGCATACTTTTTGCATGTTACTGTCATAGTTTATTTCTTCAGAGTTGTGTACCATGGTAGGCAATATTGGATGGTTGGGTGTGAATCTGAAAGTTGCTGACAATCAATGTGGGGGCGTACCCAAATAAAAAGATACCTTGATGCAAGTGAAGCAAGGGGCTTAGGTGGTATTGAGAAGGTTTTAAGGCTGCCAGTGGGAGGAAAAATAATATTTTGAAAGGTACAAAAAATTCTGGGGGATCTTAAGAAATTAGGACATCTGCCATGGAAGTTTTGACCCTTAGTTATCCTTAGCATCTCCACCATGTCCAAAACAGCTCAGCCACTACTATAATCGACACCAGTTACCATTTGTTGCAGTTTCATGAAATGATTGATGGTGAGATTTATCATCAGAAGCTTTTGTCATTGCCAGGTTAGTGGCTAGGTTACTAATTAAATGGAATGCAGTGTCTCATTGGAGGGAATAATGCCTTTACCATTCTATATTAATAGGTCACCCCTAAGGTCTGTCTGTAAACCCACAATGCAATTTGCTAATATGACACACTGCATATTAAGGTTAGTTTGTTTTCACAGCAAAATAAAACCCAAAAAGCATGACACCATAGATACGAGCCTCTATTATATATATACATACGTTATTTGGTGAGCATCGCAGTGTGAGCTTAAGCACTTGGCAATCAGCATTGACTAAATATTTTACAATACCATGTTCGCTGCACCTTTGAACTGGCATAAAGAATTTGGAAAAGCCAAGCACAGACTTTCGAATACCCATCAGGTGCATGCTGGGACTCGCAGTTTAGCAAACTGCGGGTTTGAATCCACTTGGAAATTATTTGACACACCAGACTATGATTAAGGCGGAGACCCGCCGAAACGCGTCAGAGACTTGTTAAAGTGTGTCATTACCTGCTGTGCTCGAGACGAATAAAGTCTGCTTTCAGGTGTAAGGCGAGGTTTGGGCTTTGTTATTTTTTTGGGAGCAACTCGGCGGCAGATTCTCCATTTCTGCCTTGGAGCCCGCCCTGCAGGTGTCATAGCCCCCGGTAAATGGAACTTTGTTGGAAGTATATGATGGAGGGGGAGGACCCGCTTACATCGTGGCCAGCCAGTACGGACTTCCATGGCTATGTGGTTCACGATTATAAGAAAGGGAGAGGAGCAGGGGGTTGCCTCTGTCCTGCAAACTTCGCTGCCTGAACGTTATTTGGTGAGCATCGCAGTGTGAGCTTAAGCACTTGGCAATCAGCATTGACTAAATATTTTACAATACCATGTTCGCTGCACCTTTGAACTGGCATAAAGAATTTGGAAAAGCCAAGCACAGACTTTCGAATACCCATCAGGTGCATGCTGGGACTCGCAGTTTAGCAAACTGCGGGTTTGAATCCACTTGGAAATTATTTGACACACCAGACTATGATTAAGGCGGAGACCCGCCGAAACGCGTCAGAGACTTGTTAAAGTGTGTCATTACCTGCTGTGCTCGAGACGTATAAAGTCTGCTTTCAGGTGTAAGGCGAGGTTTGGGCTCTGTTATTTTTTTGGGAGCAACTCGGCGGCAGATTCTCCATTTCTGCCTTGGAGCCCGCCCTGCAGGTGTCATAGCCCCCGGTAAATGGAACTTTGTTGGAAGTATATGATGGAGGGGGAGGACCCGCTTACATCGTGGCCAGCCAGTACGGACTTCCATGGCTATGTGGTTCACGATTATAAGAAAGGGAGAGGAGCAGGGGGTTGCCTCTGTCCTGCAAACTTCGCTGCCTGAACGTTATTTGGTGAGCATCGCAGTGTGAGCTTAAGCACTTGGCAATCAGCATTGACTAAATATTTTACAATACCATGTTCGCTGCACCTTTGAACTGGCATAAAGAATTTGGAAAAGCCAAGCACAGACTTTCGAATACCCATCAGGTGCATGCTGGGACTCGCAGTTTAGCAAACTGCGGGTTTGAATCCACTTGGAAATTATTTGACACACCAGACTATGATTAAGGCGGAGACCCGCCGAAACGCGTCAGAGACTTGTTAAAGTGTGTCATTACCTGCTGTGCTCGAGACGAATAAAGTCTGCTTTCAGGTGTAAGGCGAGGTTTGGGCTCTGTTATTTTTTTGGGAGCAACTCGGCGGCAGATTCTCCATTTCTGCCTTGGAGCCCGCCCTGCAGGTGTCATAGCCCCCGGTAAATGGAACTTTGTTGGAAGTATATATATATATATATATATATATATATATATATATTCACTGAAAAAACCATAGGTTATAGACCATATATAGTTAGGAATTAGCATTTACAAAACCTTGAAAATTCACTGAAAAAACCATGGGTTATAGACCATATATAGTTAGGAATTAGCATTTACAAAACCTTATTTTACTCACACAAAACCATTGAAATTCCATATATAGTTAGTTGCACTAACTATATATCGCGCACCCGCAATCCACTGCTGATCATGTCACATATTACATCATTCATGACATGGTCAGTGACATCACTGATGACATCACTGATGACATCTCAAATGACATCACTGATGACATCACTGATGACATCATCCAGTGACTGTGTGTTTCTGTAAAGTTTAAATATGTTTTACATATTGAAAAATGAGTAGATGTAGAAGTGTCTAAATAAAAGATTTAGTAGGTGCGTGACTGACTGTATGAGTGAGTGATTAAATGTGTCTCACTGAGTGCATGGGTTAGTGACTAAACTGTCTTAATTTGTGCATCGTTATGTCTGTTGTTCTGTAAACTGCTGCATGTGTTGATCAGTAGCTATATGAGTAACTATATGGGTTATTGATTGATTGTCCAAGTATTTGTATGGGAGACTGAGTGTGTGTGTGGCTGGCTGGGAGATGTGTGACTCTGTGCAGATCAATGTGTTCTTGTATCAATGATTGTATAAGAGAGTAAGAATGTGTTAGTATATATTTGAAAATGTAAGGTACTCTATGTTTAACTGTATAGATTAGAAAATGGAAGTGTGATTGATTCTTTACAGGACTGACTAGGTGTGTGAGTAACTCCATGGATGAGTGGCAGAGTGAGTGTCTGTATAGGTGTATGAGTGCATATGATAGTGCTGTAAAGATGAGTGATTGTATGTATGAATGATTGTATGGGTGAATGAGTGAATGTGTGTGTAGACATAGGAATCAGTGAGTGTGCATGTAGTAACTAGTATTGGTGTGTCAATGGTTTAAAAAATTATATTCTGTATTTAACACTGGGTGTAACAGAGGTTATATTAAAGTGTGAGGAGATGCATTGTATTGCCACATGAATGATATCATCAGTGATGTGACCATTGATGTCAAATGAGATGTCATCAGTGATGTCATTTGAGATGTTATCAGTGATGTCATTTGAGATGTCATCAGTGATGTCATCAGTGATGTCATTTGAGATGTCATCAGTGATGTCATCAGTGATGTCATTTGAGATGTTATCAGTGATGTCATTTGAGATGTCATCAGTGATGTCATCAGTGATGTCACTGACCATGTCATGAATGATGTAATATGTGACATGATCAGCAGTGGATTGCGGGTGCGCGATATATAGTTAGTGCAACTAACTATATATGGAATTTCAATGGTTTTGTGTGAGTAAAATAAGGTTTTGTAAATGCTAATTCCTAACTATATATGGTCTATAACCCATGGTTTTTTCAGTGAATTTTCAAGGTTTTGGAAATGCTAATTCCTAACTATATATGGTCTATAACCTATGGTTTTTTCAGTGAATTTCAATGGTTTTTTATTAGCAAATATCAAAAGCTTTAAAATGTCAAGTACGTGGTAGGTAAAAACATTTTCGTGTTTATGCACGCTGATGTGCTTTCAACGCTGCCCCCCCCCTCTTTTCTTTTAGGAGTATTCTCTCTTTGCAGATAGTGAAGGGTAGGTAACGCAGGCCTTTGCCCCCGTTGTAATCCGTCGTGCCTGCTTCCCTCTCCATTTGATTGATTGTTATCCAAGCATTTACTGTTTTGGAATTGGTTCTCTTTGGTTCATTCTCTATTTACAAACAAGCACAGAGTCGCAATACTCTGTTTAGTCTTTGCAGATAGTGAAAAATCGTTAAAAAAAACAAAAGGAATCAAGCAAAATCAGTAGGCCACTAATGGGATCTTTTTTTGACCTTGCTAAAATAGAAACATTAGGAACAACCCCTCATGAGAAATATGAAACTAGTGAGAGGAACCGAGCTCGACGCCATGATGGCTGCAAGACAGCTCGGCTCCGACGCCCACCCCTCCCAAAATAACGACAAACCCTATGCAAATATTAAAAATATATACAACACACCAGCAAAGTAACTGGGTAAAACGTTTTATTAAATAACTATTTACATGGCAGCCTGCTGCAACATCGATCCAAATGCATGCCGCCGTTCCCGGGATTTCTCCCCGACTACTCTGCGGCCTACGAGATGGAGAGGCCGGGGCGTTGACTAGGCGGGGCCTCCGGCCGCAACCACAGCGCCAACGATCGCTGTTGACGGAGGGGAGCCTTGCCGGTGAGACCACTGATCTGAAGAACCGCTGCCTGCGGTGCCTCCATGAGCCGCTTGACGGAGGCTCCCGAGGGGCGGTGTGGTGGCGCGGACTCGGAGGGGGCGCTTGGCTCCTGCCCCCTCCCCAAGTCTTGTTGCCCTGGTGTGGCCTGAGATCGCCCCCGACATAGGCGGCCGGCTCCCGGGGTCCGGCGGAACTTTTAGCCTTTTGGTGACTCTTCCATTCTGGACCTTGTCCCACAATCCGTTTGACCTGAAGACACGTCCTGCGGTGCCCTGGTCCGACCATCACATATACCTGCGCCAGGAGATGGCGTGGGGTGCACTGGAAGGGAGAGGCGGCGCGAACGAGCCTCCCCCACCTCCCCAGGTGGAGGTTTCTCAGCTGCACCCCAGCGCTTCACTCGGCAGCTGAGTTACGCCCACTCTTGCGGCACAGTGCCTCGCTCGGCCAGCTGAGTTGTGCCTGCTCTTGCTATTACAGCGTCTCACCCGCCATCCGGCTGAATTGCACCCACTCTTGCGGTACAGCGACAGGCGGCTGCCACGGAGCTCACGAAATGGCGGTCGGCTCCACAGACTTGGGCCTGGCCTGCAAGGATGGCTCTGGGCAACCCTGGAACTCGGACGCTTGACTACTAGGGCATGGGCCCCATTCCCAAAAGCGTCCCCTCAGCCTTGAAGATTCTACAAGAGTCACCGGGGCCCCCGACTCCCGCAGACTTCCGGTGGGGAGCGACTGCCATGATTGCTCGCGGAATGGCCACGACGTAGCCACGGGGTGCTCTCATGCTGACGCCAGCTTCAGTCTGAAACATCCAGAAACACTGTAGTATCGCGTTGTCGCACCCGATGCGCAAAGCGAGGCGCGAAGCGCAGCTTCCCGGAAGCGATCCGGAGCGCGTAACGTAAGCATAACAGGTCATGTGACTTGTTAATAAAAATTTTCATTGGTTCATTTCACTTTTGGTTTCCTAATGATGTAAGGCTAGGTCATGTGACCTAAAAATGACACTTTTCATTGGTTTAGAACTATTTTTTGTCCCAAATGATGAAAACCCCTCCTTGTTTCCTCACTCTGACTTTCATCTTTGTGAGAGGAAGACCTACAGTGCCTCGCTCGGCCACCTGAGTTACGCCCACTCTTGCGGCACAGTGCCTTGCTCGGCCAGCTGAGTTACGCCCACTCTTGCGGCACAGTGCCTCGCTCGGCCAGCTGCGTTACGCCCACTCTTGCGGCACAGTGCCTCGCTCGGCCAGCTGAGTTACGCCCGCTCTTGCGGCACAGTGCCTCGCTCGGCCACCTGAGTTACGCCCACTCTTGCGGCACAGTGCCTCGCTCGGCCAGCTGAGTTACGCCCACTCTTGCGGCACAGTGCTTCGCTCGGCCAGCTGAGTTACGCCCGCTCTTGCGGCACAGTGCCTCGCTCGGCCACCTGAGTTACGCCCGCTCTTGCGGCACAGTGCCTCGCTCGGCCAGCTGAGTTACGCCCACTCTTGCGGCACAGTGCCTCGCTCGGCCAGCTGAGTTACGCCCGCTCTTGCGGCACAGTGCCTCACTCGGCCGGTTGAGTTTCGCCTGCTCTTGCGGCTACAGCGTCTCACCCGCCATCCGGCTGAATTGCACCCACTCTTGCGGTACAGCGACAGGCGGCTGCCACGGAGCTCACGAAATGGCGGTCGCCTCCACAGACTTGGGCCTGGCCTGCAAGGATGGCTCTGGGCAACCCTGGAACTCGGACGCTTGACTGCTAGGGCATGAGCCCCATTCCCGAAAGCATCCCCTCAGCCTTGAATATTCTACAAGAGTCACCGGGGCCCCCGACTCCCGCAGGCTTCCGGTGGGGAGCGACTGCCATGATTGCTCGCGGAATAGCCACGACGTAGCCACGGAATGGTGGTGCTCTCATGCTGACGCCAGCTTCAGTCTGAAACATCCAGAAACACTGTAGACTACCAATTCAATCAGTTCCGGTGGAGCCCCAACGTGACCCGGTAGGGAAGAACTTGCCCTCCCCTCTTTGACTGATGGTTCTTGTTGCCTGTCCCTTCTGTTGTCATTTAATGGAACTTTTTGGACTACTCAAAGGGGTTCTGGTCCACCGCTGCTTGGTGGAGACATTTTGACTATATTCTGGACCTGCCCGGCCTCGCCCAAAATGACCAGACATCCCTCACTTCCAATTACAGCATACACTCCTTTATCAATATCTTCTTTGATGTTCCTCTTGAATATGTAATTTTGTAGAACCTCATACAGACAAACATTCTCGAGGTGACTGCTTCTATTTGGATAATATGTATCCCACATGTTGGCAACTCCTTGATGTGTACTGGTTGCTCAGCCTTGATATCACGAGATATGTAGGCAGTTTTGGAGCACATGGCGGGCGGGGACGGGTACTGATTGAACATTTGGACATCCATATTGATATTAAGTTCTGATGTATTATTGATTACTGTACTATTAAAAATTCGAATTAACGTTACTCATGGTACTTGCCCGGAAATGTATATCTAGATAATTTCATTGTAACTGGTCCTGTCGTACTTTGATTATAAAATTAACGTCCACCGATTCCGCAACTGTTAGACACCTTAATTCCTGCAACCTAATGGCCCGCCCGTTACGTTTTTCTACAGTGTAAATGTCCCCTCATCATATACGATTCCAGTTTTCTCCGTGGCCGGCCCACATGGTTGTAGGCCCGTATTTGTATACTGACATTTTTGCAATAAACAGTTTTCGAAGGAAGTATGGAATCAGCGTCATAACAATCGTCTAGGTTGGTTGTGTTTTTGAATAATGGCTGTTATTCCCAAACAATAGAAAACAGATAATGCTGACCCTTTGCCTGAATTTTGGATTGATTGAAATTTGTATCCGTCACACCTGCCCTTTTTCCAGAATTGTTAGAAAATGGTCGACCGTAGCTTAAGGTATCTGCCGAATGTAAGGTGTGGTATTTTGTCCCATAAAATACGACTAATTGAGAAACAAATACACGAAGAGGGAACTCGAATTTAGAGACAAACAAAATGAAACATTTTTTTGCATCATAAGAAGGGGAGGATATGTTACACAGAAAAATAATGCGAAAGGGATAGCCAAGATCTGTTGTATCACACGTTCCTGCAGCTAGTCTGATACATGATAAGTAGAAGCTTTTTCGTGTTTGCGCGCGCTGACATGCTCTGAATGCTGTATCCCCTCCCCTTTCTTTTCTCCTCTGTAGGTTACATCGGAGTTCCGACTGAAGAATGGAGTGGACATGGACCGCACCGTGCTCCATGTAGGGAAAGACATAGACACGCGCTGTGAGATATTGCATGGAGTGCAGACCATCACTGGGAGCGTGAAAGATTGTATGGTATGAATGTGCGCATGGGCCCTGATTTATACGGTTTGAATGAGTATGTGTGGCGCACGACTGGGTCAATAAAAGAATGCTTTTTGTATGACTGAGGCGGTGATCGAACGGTTAATGGAATGAGAAAAATAAGCCCGAACATGGTATCCGCATGTGAAGGACGAAAAACAATATAGCACTTTCCTTACTTAGGAACGACTCTCTCTGGAGCTAGTGAATGGGAGAGTAGCCGACACCAGAAACTTGAAGGGTTATTTCAGTACGACGAACCCGACCCCAACCGATATCCCAAATGTACACCCAAAATAATGCGCACCAGTAAGTCAATTTATGTGCTGACTAAATAAGAGAAGTTAGCTCGGCTCTGCCGCCCACCCCGCCCAAAATAACGACAAACCCTATGCAAATATTATAAATATATACAACACACCAGCAAAGTAACACTGTAAAACTTTTTATTAAATAACTATTTACATGGCAGCTTGCTGCAACATCGAACCAAATGCATGACGCTGTTCCTGTCGAGGTAGCATAGGTGGCGGCCTAGGGGTGGAGGACCGTTGTGCAAATAGCCCGGGGGCGACACCACGCGCCAAGGCCCGTCCCCGCGGTCAGCTGCAGCAGGGCGAGCCTTAGCGTTTCACTCCCCGGTCAGCTGCACCATGACTGCCATTGGCGTTCCACTCGGTTGGATGGCCGGGGACCCGCTCCGGTGGCCGGGGTGAAGAGCGGCTGTTGCTGCGGAACGCTCAAAATGGCGGCCGACTCCCCGGATTTGGGCCTGGTCCACTAGAACGACTCTGGTCTACCCTGGAACTCACATGGACTGTGGCAGAGCATCCAAAATCCGCAAAAAACACCACTGCCAACTCTTCAATAACTTCCATCACCCAGCACCGCATTTCCAAAGGAACAGCATAGCAAGCTTTCGTGGCCTTTAGAGTTTTCGGAAGCAGTTTCCCAAGACCATCACTGCAGCCATTGCAATCCAACAGAGGAACTTTTCCCAAGATCGGCATATTAACAGGGCTGCTGGTGTAATCGGGGCTCTTGCAGCCATTCAACTTAATTGAAGCTTTCACAATAACAAACCGCCCACTGAACTTCGTGCCATGACATTTACTTATAACATTCTGCTGGGTCTTCGCCGAACTGAAGTCTACAAATGCAAAGCATTTCATTCTGCTTGCCTGCTCGGACATGAGCCCCACTCTTGAAGACGTCCTCTCAGTTTTAAAGGTTCTACGAGAGTCGTTGGCCCTCGACTCCCGCGGGCTTCCGATGGGGGCAACCGCCACTGTTGCTCGACTATCCCCCATGGATATACCGCTGCCACGGGTGTCCGCCGCCTTATCCACATCTGGTGCCGTGAGGGAGGCTGATTCAGTGCATCGGCGGAGGGATACACCTGCTGTCCCGCTCTCCGGAAGTGGCCACAACATTGTCATAGGATGGTGGTGCTCTCATGCTGACGCCAGTTTTTGTCCGAATTACTAAGAGACACTGTAGACTGCCAACTTGATCAGCTCTGGTGGGACCTCAGCGTAACCCGGTAGGGAAGATTTTGCCTCCCTCGCCTTTGAGTCATGGTTCATGCTGCCCTGTTCTTTCTGTTGGCGCTAACGAACTTTTTGAACTGCCGAAAGGGATTCTGGTCCTGCCGCTACTTATTGGAGACATTGAACTATACTCTGGACCTGCCTGGCCTTGACCAAAATGGCGCCAGTATGGGAGCGACTTGCAACTCCTTATGACGTTCTAGTTACTTAGCCTTGACGTTATGGGGGATGTATGCGGTCTTTGTGCACATGGCGTGCGGGGAAGGGTACTGACTGGGCATACGGACACCCTATTGATGTCGATTTTTCATTATTGATTATTGTATTATTAAAGCTTTTAAGTAATGTTACCCATGATACTCGCCCATGGTGTGCGTATGGACGATTTTATTGTAACTGATCATGTTATACTTTCAATTATAAAATTAACCTTCACTGATCCTGCAACCGTTTGTCACGTTTAGTTTTTTCAATTAAATGGCTCGCTTGTTACATACTCCTATACCCCTGGCTTTTGACCCTTTCCTACGCGCGGTCTGTACTACAGCCCTCGAGCGATCTATGTAATGAACAGACTACCAATGCCGAGACACAAGGGAATGCATCTCAGAGAGATAAGTCAAGTACGTGGTAGATAAAAAAAAATTCGTGTTTATGCACGCTGATGTGCTTTGAACGCTGCCCCCCCCTCATCATTTAGATTACCACTGCCCATTGCACAAAAGCGTACCGGGTGCTCCCCACGCAAACATTTTTTTTTTTGTTTTTTTTGCCCCGCGGGGCCCTTTTGAAACCTCCACATCAAACCTAGAGGGTGAGGGAGGATCTACTATGCCCCCTTATGGTCATTTCCCCCTTTGTTTTGGCCTCCTCTTGTCTCTCGATCCTACCGAGAGACAAGATGGCGGCCGCTCCGGACTGTTTAGAATGTTGACAGACACCGGAGAGCCAATCAGCTTCGCTTCGCGAAGTTCCGTTACGTGTCAAGTACGCGAACCGGAGCGCTACCCGGAGCGCTGTTACAGATATATATATTTTTTTGAACGTTAATTTATCAAAATTCACTGGAGCACATATATTGAGACCTAGCAAAGGCACATCGGGCTACCAGTCCCTACAATTTTGCCAAGTTTCGTGCAAATCCATTCAGCCGTTCGGGCTAAAAGTGAGGCCAACCGCCCTAAGGAAAAATGAATGGGAAAAACGCGTTTTGGGACCCCCCTTTTTTCTTGGCCCCCCCTTGACGAAACCTCCCCAAAATTTCAGGGGCTGCTCAGAAACAAAATGTTCCATTTTCCTGAAAATGTCAGCCAATTCCGTCCACAAACGCCAAAGTTATTAGACATAGAATTTTCAAAAATCCCATAGAGAAAAAATCCTAACTATGTATACCTACTGGCGACCGCCAGTAGGTAATATATATATATTACCTACTGGCGATAGCCAGTAGGTATATATAGTTAGGATTTTTTTCCTATGGGATTTTTGAAAATTCTATGTCGAATAACTTTGGCGTTTGAGGACAGAATTGGTTGAAATTTTCAGGAAAATGGAACATTTTGTTTCTGAGCAGCCCCTGAAAATTTGGGGGGGGTTTCGTCAAGGGGGGGCCGAGAAAAAAGGGGGGTCCCAAAACTTGAACGGCTGAATGGATTTACACCAAACTTGGCAAAATTGTAGGGACTGGTAGCCCGATGTGCCTTTGCTATGTCTCAAGATATAGGCTCCAGTGGTTTTTACGAAAATTAACTTTGAAAAATATATATTGGGCTACATTGGGCTATATATATGTTGGAGCCCAAATGTAGCCCAATGTAGCCCAATGTAGCCCAATGTAGCCCAAAGATGGCCGCCAGAGACAAAAAAAAAAATGTAGCCCAAATATCAGCCAGATGTAGCCCAACTATAGCCCAATGACAGAATGTCCCAGAGTGTTCTAAAGAACAACTAGAGTGCTAACAGTCCTACTTATTACAAAGGTATGGCACACCTGAAGCCATCTTGATTGGAATAAAGTGGTAACTCTTAAAACATTTAATTTAAAAAGGAACAAAATGAGGGGGTTCATTTTGCCATAGAAAGTATGATTAGCGAATATATGACGAAATCCCGCATACCATCAGTCCGCAAAAAAAATCCCGCATGTACTATTAGGCCGCAAATTAAAATAACGAAAACTTTTAGAACGAATATGCCTTTAGCATACACTAAACAACTAAACTACCCTAAACCCTAAAACACTACCCCCAGCATGACCCTACACTACACAAACAGTACAACACTACCCTAAACCCTAAAACACTACCCCCAGCATGACCCTACACTACGCAAACACTACAACACTACCCAAAACCCTAAAACACTACACCCCAGCATGACCATACACTACGCAAACACTACAACACTACCCTAAACCCTAAAACACTACCCCCAGCATGACCCTACACTACACAAACACTACAACACAACCCTAAACCCTAAAACACTACCCCCAGCATGACCCTACACTACGCAAACACTACAACACAACCCTAAACCCTAAAACACTACCCCCAGCATGACCCTACACTACGCAAACACTACAACACTACTCTAAACCCTAAAACACTACCCCCAGCATGACCCTACACTACGCAAACACTACAACACTACCCAAAACCCTAAAACACTACACCCCAGCATGACCCTACACTACGCAAACACTACAACACTACCCTAAACCCTAAAACACTACCCCCAGCATGACCCTACACTACGCAAACACTACAACACTACCCAAAACCCTAAAACACTACACCCCAGCATGACCCTACACTACACAAACACTACAACACTACCCTAAACCCTAAAACACTACCCCCAGCATGACCCTACACTACGCAAACACTACAACACTACCCTAAACCCTAAAACACTACCCCCAGCATGGCCCTACACTACACAAACACTACAACACTACCCTAAACCCTAAAACACTACCCCCAGCATGACCCTACACTACGCAAACACTACAACACTACCCTAAACCCTAAAACACTACCCCCAGCATGACCCTACACTTCGCAAACACTACAACACTACCCTAAACCCTAAAACACTACCCCCAGCATGACCCTACACTACGCAAACACTACAACACTACCCAAAACCCTAAAACACTACCCCCAGCATGACCCTACACTACGCAAACACTACAACACTACCCAAAACCCTAAAACACTACCCCCCAGCATGACCCTACACTACGCAAACGCTACAACACTACCCAAAACCCTAAAACACTACCCCCAGCATGACCCTACACTACGCAAACACTACAACACTACCCAAAACCCTAAAACACTACCCCCAGCATGACCCTACACTACGCAAACACTACAACACTACCCAAAACCCTAAAACACTACACCCCAGCATGACCCTACACTACGCAAACACTACAACACTACCCAAAACCCTAAAACACTACACCCCAGCATGACCCTACACTACGCAAACACTACAACACTACCCAAAACCCTAAAACACTACCCCCAGCATGACCCTACACTACGCAAACACTACAACACTACCCAAAACCCTAAAACACTACCCCCAGCATGACCCTACACTACGCAAACACTACAACACTACCCTAAACCCTAAAATACTACACCCCAGCATGACCCTACACTACGCAAACACTACAACACTACCCAAAACCCTAAAACACTACCCCCAGCATGACCCTACACTACGCAAACACTACAACACTATCCTAAACCCTAAAACACTACGCCCAGCATGACCCTACACTACGCAAACACTACAACACTACCCTAAACCCTAAAACACTAGCCCCAGCATGACCCTACACTACGCAAACACTACAACACAACCCCAAACCCTAAAACACTACCCCCAGCATGACCCTACACTACGCAAACACTACAACACTACCCTAAACCCTAAAACACTACCCCCAGCATGACCCTACACTACGCAAACACTACAACACAACCCTAAACCCTAAAACACTACCCCCAGCATGACCCTACACTAAACAACCACCACAACTCTACACTACACTAACACAACACTACACTACACAACACTACACTACACTACACAATCACTAACCCACGAAAAAATTAACACAAACCCACTTACCTCTCTCGTCATCGTGGTTTTCACAACGCAAATGCATTTCCCATACATGCCTTTAAAACGTAATTCTTTGTAAAGGCATGCGCGATAAATGCACATGCGTTTTGAAAAAATGCGGGATAATGGTATGCGAGGTCAATGACCTTGCGGGATAATGGTATGCGGACTGAAAGTCTGCGGGATAAAAAATGCGGGAAAATGGCTGCAAACCATGATTAGCAGCAGACTTCCCTGGTGAGCACTAGCTTTACTACAGTGATCTAATGAGCAACTAGAGTGCTAACATTCAGAATTTATGGCAAATGTGTGACACATCTGAATGCCTTCTTGATAGAACCAAAGTAAACAAGCATTGAAAATGCAATAGATCTCGCCCTCGTTTAAGTTAAAGCCATTCTGTTTGTAATGAGGTGTCTTTTTAGCTTTGCTTTTATTAGTGTTTTTAAAACTTTCATGTAAATTACATGCATATGTATGCATATATGTATATGTATGCATGCATTTATATTTATATAGATATGCAGATTATATATGTTTATATATGTATATTACCTACTGGCGATAGCCAGTGGGTATATATAGTTAGGATTTTTTCTCTATGGGATTTCTGAAAATTCTATGTCTAATAACTTTGGCGTTTGTGGACGGAATTGGCTGAAATTTTCAGGAAAATGGCACATTTTGTTTCTGAGCAGCCCCTGAAAATTTGGGGGGGTTTCGTCAAGGGGGGGGGCGAGAAAAAAGGGGGGTCCCAAAACGCGTTTTTCCCATTCATTTTTCCATAGGGCGGTTGGACTCACTTTTAGCTCGAACGGCTGAATAGATTTACATGAAACTTGGCAAAATTGTAGATATGGTTTGCCCGACATGCCTTTGCTATGTCTCAATATATGTGCTCCAGTGGATTTTGAGAAATTAACGTTTAAAAAAATATATATATCTGTGACAGCGCTCCGGTTAGCGCCCCGGTTCGCGTACCTGACGCGTAACGGAACTTCGCGAAGCGAAGCTGATTGGCTCTCCGGTGTCTGTCAACATTCTAAACAGTCCAGAGCGGCCGCCATCTTGTCTCTCGGTACGATCGAGAGACAAGATGTGGTGAAAAACGAAGGGGGAAATGAAGGAAAGGGGGCAAGGTAGACCACTCCTTACCCCCTAGGATTGATGAGGGGGCTATTAAAGTGCCCCGCGGGGCAAAAAATAAAAAAAAATTTTTTTTTGCGATTTTACGCCGTAGAGGCGCGTCCCGGTACGCGAACTGGGCAGCTCACCGGGCAGCTCACCGGGCAGCTAACCAGGCAGCTAACCGGCAGCGAAGCTGTCAACATTGTAAACAGTCCGGAGCGGCCGCCATCTTGTCTCTCGGTAGGTTCGAGAGACAAGATGTGGTGAAAAAAGAAGGGGGAAATGAAGAAAAGGTAAACCCCTCCTGACCCCCTAGGATTGATGAGGGGGATATTAAAGTCCCCCGCGATTTTTCGCGGTAGAGGCGCTTCCCGGTACGCGAACCGGGCAGCTAACCGGCAGCGTAACGGGAGTCCGCCATTTTGTGTTTTTGGAGCGTCCGGTTCGCGTACCGGGTAGCGTCCCGGTAAGCGTAACAAGGGGAAAACCAAGAGAAACAGTAAAAAAAAAATTAAGAGAATAGATTTCCAGCAAACTTGGCTAAATTGTAGGGACTGTTTCTTTGATGTGCCTTTGCAAGGCCTCAAGATATGTGCACGTGTGGATTTTGTCTAATTAAGGTTAAAAAAAATATATATATTTGTAAGCGTGCTCCGGCACGCTTACGTTACGGGTTTTGTTTGCGCTGCAGAGCCGATACGTCACGGTTATGCGACGCGTCATGAGGCGTCTCACGTGGCTACGTGATACGTCGCGTAATAAAGAATATATTTTACAGCTATAGATATTAGCTTTTAAAAAACCAATGAAATTCACTGAAAAAACCATAGGTTATAGACCATATATAGTTAGGAATTTGCATTTACAAAACCTTGAAAATTCACTGAAAAAACCATAGGTTAGAGACCATATATAGTTAGCTGGACATTTTATTGACATAAAACCAATGAAATTCCATATATAGTTAGTTGCACTAACTATATATCGCGCACCCACAATCCACTGCTGATGATGTCACATATTACATCATTCATGACATGGTCAGTGACATCACTGATGACATCACTGATGACATCTCAAATGACATCACTGATGACATCACTGATGACATCTCAAATGACATCACTGATGACATCATGACACACCAATACCAGTTACTACATACGCACTCACTGATTCCTACGTCTACACACACATTCACTCATTCACCCATACAATCACTCATACATACAGTCACTCATTATTACAACACTATCATATGCACTCATACACCTATGCAGACACTCACACACTGCCACTCATCCATGGAGTTACTCACACACCTAGTCACTCCTGTAAAGAATCAATCACACTTCCATTTCCTCATCTATACAGTTAAACACAGAACACCATACTTCAGTGACATCACTGATGACATCACTGATGACATCTCAAATGACATCACTGATGACATCTCAAATGACATCACTGATGACATCATGACACACCAATACCAGTTACTACATACGCACTCACTGATTCCTACGTCTACACACACATTCACTCATTCACCCATACAATCACCATACATACAGTCACTCATTATTACAACACTATCATATGCACTCATACACCTAGTCAGTCCTGTGAAGAATCAATCACATTTCGATTTCCTCATCTATACAGTTAAACACAGAACACCATACTTTTCACACATATACTAACACATACTTACTCTCTTATACAATCACTGATACAAGTACACATTGATATGCACAGAGTCGCACACCTCCCAGCCAGCCACACACACACTCAGTCTTCCATACATCCACGCATTCTTCAATATGTAAAACATATTTAAACTTTACAAAAACACAGACACTAGATGATGTCATCAGTGATGTAATTTGAGATGTCATCAGTGATGTCATCAGTGATGTCATTTGAGATGTCATCAGTGATGTCATCAGTGATGTCACTGACCATGTCATGAATGATGTAATATGTGACATCCTCAGCAGTGGATTGCGGGTGCGCGATATATAGTTAGTGCAACTAACTATATATGGAATTTCATTGGTTTTATGTCAATAAAATGTCCAGCTAACTATATATGGTCTCTAACCTATGTTTTTTTCCAGTGAATATACTATATATATAATTACCTACTGGCGGTCGCCAGTAGGTATATATAGTTAGGATTTTTTCTCTATGGGATTTTTGAAAATTCTATGTCTAATAACTTTGGCGTTTGTGGACGGAATTGGCTGAAATTTTCAGGAAAATGGAACATTTTGTTTCTGAGCAGCCCCCGAAAATTTGGGGGGGTTTCGTGAAGGGGGGGCCGAGAAAAAAGGGGGGTCCCAAAACGTGTTTTTAACATTGAGTTTTCCATAGGGCGGTTGGCCTCACTTTTAGCCCGAACGGCTGAATGGATTTCCACGAAACTTGGCAAAATTGTAGATATTGTTTGCCCGATGTGCCTTTGCTAGGTCTCAAGATATGTGGTCCTGTGAATTTTGAGTAAATTAGGTTTAAAAAAAGATATATATCTAGAGCCGCGCCCGGTACGCGTACCGGGGAGCGCTTCAGGCGCGCCACGCGACTTGCGCACGGCAAGCTGATTGGTTCTCGGGTGTCTGTAAACTTTCGAAACAGTCCGCAGCGGCCGCCATCTTGTGTCTCGGTGGGATTGAGACACAAGAGGTGGCAAGAATCAAAGGGGGGAAATTAGCAAAAGGGGGCAGGGTACACCCCCCTGACCCCCTACTTTTGATGTGGGGGCCATAAAAGGCTCCCGCGGGTGAAAAAAAAATCAAAAAAAAAAAATCGATTTTCGCGGGGGGGAGCGCCCGGTACGCGAACCGGGGAGCTTACGGGGGAGCGTACCATGGAGATTAAAAATGACAGACTTTTTTTAAAAAAAAAAAAAGCTTCTTTTTATAAATTGGAGGTAGTTCTGAAAAGAACTTTTTTTTTTATTTTGTTGTTTTATATATTTTTTTTTGTTTTTGTTGTTTTATATTTTTTTTAGACTTTTTAAAACAATTTTATATTTTTTTGGGATTTTTGTCAAGGGAAAAACAAAAACAGGGATTGCAAAACTGCTCAACAGGAGCAAAAAAAATTGAAAATTTAGGGACTGGCAGAGCAGCGGTGTTGCTGCTTCTTTAGGGCAATCAGTTCAACACTCTGCTCCCCATAGCAGAGCAGTTCGTCACACTCCGTGCACAAAAATTTGATGCCTGCAAACACCGGCTGAATGTTAGGGACCATTCTTCCATGGGGTGGTCCCGAAGGTGTTGCTCCACCAGTGGAGGTGCTGCCGCCATCTGTTGGTACATTCCGTGCCAGCTCTCTGACACTCTCCCTGGCAAAGTTGTTAGGGTGTCTTCTTTTCACATGCCTGATCAAATTAGCATTCCCAAAACTATATTTTTTCAGAGGATTGCCTCTGGATAAACTACTCCCACATATTTTGCAGGTTACTTTGGGAGCGTTGACTTTTTTCTGTCCTTCAGGGATGTCGTAAAATTTCCAGATGAAATGGGTTTTTTTCTTTTGCTGAGGAGGGTCCTCATCTAAAAATCCATCTGAATCACTGCTGGATGACTCTCTTGCAGCCATTGCTGGAGATCAGAAAAGTAGGAGATAGAGTAGACAGAACAGCTCTTGCTCTCTCCAAGTACAAAGCAATAGTGAGAGAAATGGGTGGGTTTCACACAATTTGGAAAATAAAAAGTTCTGAACCAATGAAAAGTGTTATTTTAAAGTCACATGGTTTGACGCGCTTACGCTACGCGCCCCGGGGCGCGCCCCGGGCGTGTATCGTAAGCGCATCGGGGCGCTTACGTTGCGCGATCGTATGCGCTTCCGGGTGCGCTTACGCGGTGCGTCATAAGACGCATCTCGCGGCTACGCGATACGTGTCTTATGACGCAAGGCGTGGCGGCTACGCGATACGTCACGATGTTGTTTTCGTTCGCGGCAATAGCGCTTCCGGGACGCGTATTTGTACGCGCCCTGGGGCGCGCCGCAAGATTGCGCTTACCCGTGCATTCACCTGTCCGCGCCCCGGGAGCTTACAAAAAAAAGTATTAAAAAAAAAATTATTAATAAACATATAAAATATATGTTTGGATTTAAAGAAGAATACATTTTACAGCTACAGATATTAGCTTTTAACCCCTTCAGCGCTAATGACAAGGGTAACTCGTCATGGACTTTCCATTGATTTCAATGGAAAGTCAATGGAGCTCATCGAGCACCCTTAGCAGCCAAGTGGTTAAAAAACCAATGAAATTCACTGAAAAAACCATAGGTTATAGACCATATATAGTTAGGAATTAGCATTTACAAAACCTTGAAAATTCACTGAAAAAACCATAGGTTATAGACCATATATAGTTAGGAATTAGCATTTAAAAAACCTTATTTTACTCACACAAAACCATTGAAATTCCATATATAGTTAGTTGTACTAACTATATATATCGCGCACCCGCAATCCACTGCTGATGATGTCACATATTACATCATTCATGACATGGTCTGTGACATCACTGATGACATCACTGATGACATCTCAAATGACATCACTGATGACATCACTGATGACATCTCATTTGACATTACTCATGACATCATTCATGTGATGATACGATGAACCTCTTCAGACTCTAATATAACCTTAGATACACTCAGTGTAAACAGACACTCACAGTCTTGCAAAGAATCAATCACACCTCCATTTCCTCAACTATATAGTTAAACACACCTTACTTATTGAAACATATAATAACACATATTTACTCTATACAAGTTCACAATAATCCATACAGCCACTCACACATTCACTGGCTCTTATGCACAGTTATTTATATATGTCAACTACCACATGTACTGTGTTTTACATATGTACTTACTTTGACATGTAGCACTGAGATATCCATTCACTCACCAATACACTCATGCACACAGTAAACCGCCCATACAGCTGTTTCCACATGCACTTTTGAAGCCATACATCTAGTGAATCAACTGTTCACACATCTATGCACAGAGTCATTCACCTCCCAGACACCCACACACACACTCAGTCTCCCATACAAATACTTGGCCAACTAATCAATAACCCATATAGTTAGCTAATGATCAACAATTGCATCAGATTACAAAACAACAGACACAATGGTGCACAATTTAAAATAGTTTAGTCACTAACCCATGCATTCAGTGAGACACATTTAATCCCTCACTTATACAGTCAGTCATGCACCTACTAAATACATCATCCAGACACTTATACATCCACTCATTCTTCAATATATAAGACATATTTTAACTTTACAGAAACATACAGTCACTGGATGTTATCATCAGTGATGTCATCAGTGATGTCATCAGTGATGTCATTTGAGATGTCATCAGTGATGTCATCAGTGATGTCACTTACCATGTCATGAATGATGTAATATGTGACATCATCAGCAGTGGATTGCGGGTGCGCGATATATATAGTTAGTACAACTAACTATATATGGAATTTCAATGGTTTTGTGTGAGTAAAATAAGGTTTTTTAAATGCTAATTCCTAACTATATATGGTCTATAACCTATGGTTTTTTCAGTGAATATATATATATATATATATATATACATTTTTTTTTTTTTAAATCTTTATTTTAACAGTCTAGAAAGTTTGCGGCCATCAGCAGCTCCAGTGCAATTTCAGGTGCAATTGGGAATTCTGGTATTTCTGTGGAACTGTTAGTGTAGCGCACTTTATAGGTAAAATACATACACACTTTTCCATCAGATGAAATCAATTTGACATACATAGCATCAGGGTCTTCACACCCACCGTAGGTCTTCTCTTCTCCATCCATGGTCTTTCAAGAGCTTCTTGGCCTTTCCTTAATAGATTTGAAGCATATAATTCTGCTGTGACGCCCGCTGTGACTGCACCCTGCCCAGCAACGGAGTGCAGCAACCGGAGCCCAACAGCCCAACAGCACTTCCGGAGCAAAGGGAGAGGAGATATAATATATATATATATATATATATATATATATATATATATATATATATATCATATATACTAACCTTCAAACATTGCACAACACAAAGTTCGCTATGATGTGGAAAAGCAGGATAAGAAATACATTTTTAATTTGTCTTTGTACGACAAGAAATGGTAAAAGAAACTCCAGAAGGAGTAAATACTCTACCTGCTAAGTCCAGTGCACGCACATCAGATACACATCTACAAGAGATAAGACAAAGTAACAAAGTCAATTTGGCCGATAATTGTTTGCGCGATAAACCATCATTAGCCGGCCAAGACTGCAAGAATCTGAGAACAATGGAAACATCCCATAAGGTGTGATATTTGGGTTGAGGAGGATTTACCAACCTGATACCTCGAAGAATCTTACAAACCAAAGGGTGTTCCCCTACTGGTTTACCGTCAATATGAGGGTGACCCGCTGAAAGGGCGGATCGAAAATTATTGACTGTCCTGAAAGCCATACCAGACTTGGCTAATTCGGACAGAAAATTCACAATTACAGTGATACGGGATCCCAAAGGATCACTCTGTTGTTGACCACACCAACGCACCCATCGCCGCCAAGCAGACTCATAACGTTTGTGAGTGGAAGGTGCCCAAGATTGAGAGAGGAAAAAGAGAGCGTCTTGCGAAACTCCCGGCACTTGCCAACGTCGCCGGAAAGTCTCCACGCCATGAGAGACAATTGGCCCTGTAACCATTGAACCACTGGCCGCATGAGTTTCGTGAAACACCATGGAGCGGACGACAGACCGAAGGGCATGGCAGTGATTGCGCCACTGAAACTGGAAAAAACGACGATGAGGAGGAAAAATTGCCACCGCCAAGTAAGCATCCTTCAGGTCTAACCGAACCATCCAATCGTGGCTCAACAACATGTCTCGTAAGAGATGAATGCCCTCCATTTTGAAATGGCGATACACTACGCCCACGTTGAAGTCTTTCAGATTGAGAACAAGACGGAAACCCAGATCTTTCTTGGGCACAAGGAAAACTGTGCTTACAAAGCCGTGTGGATGCAGCGTTGTCTGCACAATAGCCCCTTTGAGCAACAAAGACTGAATCTCTTTGTCGATGAAACTCATCTCTACGGGGGAAAAACTTAGAGGTCTTGGAAGCATCGTCTGAGTAGGAGTGGAATAAAACTCTATCTGAAAACCCTGAACAGTTTGAAGGATCCAAGGATCCGAAGACAGGGCCTCCCACCGGGGAAAGAACTGAGACAGACGACCTCCCACCATGTGATCCCCGTAATGTAAAATGGGTACCTGAATATGAGGAGTCTCCAGACTGGTACTGCTGACCTCGATAATTGCCTCGCTGACCACGGCCTCTGCCGCCTCTATTCTTGGAGGGGTAGAATTTGGACCTTTGGGCAGTTCCTCTGCCCCTTTGCTCAGAACCTCTAGAGGTCTGTTGTCCTCCACGGCCGGAACCGCGACCTCTAAAGCGGCTGGCCCTGTTAAAAACACCAGTATGGAATACTTTTTTAATGTTAGCTTGCGCTTTATCCAGAGCAGAGAAAGTCGCTACGTATTTCCCCATCTTTTTAACAAAGTCCTCTCCAAAAAGCATTCCATTGGCCAGGGAACCTGGCTCTGTGGTAGCCATCTCTGCTAATTGTGGATCTATCCGCATCAAAAATGAACGTCTCCTTTCGGTAGACAAAGCAACATTTGCATTCCCCAAAAAACACATGGCACGTTGTGCCCATTCCATGATATCCGAAGGGTCCAGAGGGGTACCTTTATCTTTAGCCACAACTGCGGCATCCAAAATCTTAGTCAAAGGGCCAGAAATATACAAATCTGGCGTATCAGTGACCTTACCAAGTAAAGAGGGTCGAGGGCACTCAGACCTAAGCGTAGCCCTGACCTGGTTTTCAAAACCCTGGCGGATATTATTTTGGACATAATGCGCCACCTCCATACAAGCCTCCCCGTTTTTAAGTAAGTGCCGGTCGGGTAGGGAGAGTTGTATTTATTCTTATCCTCTCCTCCTTAATTGCAGAATTTGTGGCCTAAAAAATTTCATTGGCTCCAAACCGACAACAAATACGACATTTAATTGGCCTCAACATTGATGAGAAGGACCAATATCTCACTAACTAAAGTACAAAAATGAATAAATCTTTATCCAGTGACACGGCATCAAAGAAGTATACAACTTGCTTAACTATACTATCTCTCCAGTTAATATAATTAATTTCATGCATTCATTTTTTAGAAAGAAGAAAATACTTGTTTTTAACTCGTCTGTCCTGAGGAAGGTGCCACAACACTGCAAAAGCACCGAAACGCGTCGACTAAGGACTTTTTTGTTTGTATATTTATGTAATATGTTCATTATTTGATTTTATGTATTATGTTTATCAATTGATTTGTGATTTATGCCAAATTTTGATCAAAGTATAAGCATCAGTGACTCTGTGGTAGCGACCGTAAAGTGGAATTGTTGGATAGATTATTATATTATGTACCAGAGCACATGATCATGATCATGTTATATAATGAATGCATGACTAGATTATGTTTTTAACCAATATGAAGAAAAAAAATGTAAGTAAATAAAATCTGAGAGACAAAAGTAAATCTAGTGTTGTGTAGTAATAATTATCAGTGTCACATTTGAATACAAAGTAAAATTGACTTGTGTGTAGACCTTTTGGTCACCAATTAGAAGTATAACAACACAGAAAGGAATTCTCTTTGTTTATTCTATTGGCAGGCCTAACACAGCCTTTTTAATACATAAAAGTGACCCCTAGGGTAGGCCCTAACAGGGGTGGGGGAATCATATCGCCCAACGCCCAAACCATGTTAATTTTTATGACAGGCAAGAAGATTTACTGTCTATTTTGTCCAACGGACAAGTAGACATTAAATCACATAAATAATAAATGATCTGTGAGCACTCTGGGGCTCACAGGCAATCACAAATGTTAGCAGAAAGCCAGAAAACCTTTGGAGGTCTCTGCCTGGCTATAAGCCAATGACTGGGCTCTAGCGAGTGATTGGCTGTGTGAGTTAAATGGCAGAGTCTGTGTTATTGGTGGGCCTGGCAGCTCAGATGCTGATTATCGGCACTTCCGAAGTTTTCTGCTCTGCAGATCAAATGACGACCAGAAGGAGTCACTCTTCTCAATCCCGTCAAAGTCGTCACGTAAAACCCTGGATTGGGTGGAGGAGGGTCTCTGCTGTTTGATGCTCCTCACACGTGAGGAGAACATGAGGGCATAGGCCAGGGCCAGGGGAGGCTGAAACCCGCCATAAGGAAATTGGAGATGCGGCATGCAAAGTCATAGCCGGGGGCGTCGCTCCCACCCCTGCTCTCACATGGGAAATCATCACCAACGCCCACCCTCTCTTCCCTTTTCAGCGCGGCCGCGAGTGGGAAATACAGAGACCGCCACAGGCGGCATGATGCTAAGAATCTGGGGAAACTGAGTAGTACTCATTTGACTGGCTTGAACTAAGGGTCTGGACTGCAGCCTTCTATTGACAATTTCTTTACTGTGACTGGTGCCCAGAACCAACTACTGACTACAACTTTTGCTGGTGTTGAGTGCGCGCCTTTCCCCAACGAATTATGCAACCAGCAAGATGGTCAATCTACGGGTCAGCCCGGAGCGGTGGTTACATTCACTGATAACATCCAGGGGATGCACACTGGAGAACAGCAAGCAGCACACAAGTCGTCACTAAAGTGGATATGCTGCAAAGTGAGTCACCCTGTCTTCCCTTCTCTACATGCAAGTCTCAGGTCAGTGTGTATTCTGTTGTGACGGCCCCTCATGTTATTACTACCACTTATAATCCTGACTCAATAACATTGCATTTTGCAGCAGTGCCTGCACTAACACCCTCGTCGGCTAAGCCCCGCACCGTAATTATAACCACTTTCGTAATGTTTGACTCTAGTCTCTGGCTCTGAGGGAGGGGTAAAACTCATAATTATATGCAGTCCCTGGCTTGGCTAGTCTGTCTTACTGTTCCCTCTACGTATATTGCTCAGTTCGACAGTGGCACAGACAGGAATTATAGTCCTGGCTCACGAAAAATTAACTGTAATCCACAGGTGGGCTTAAGGTACCTGTTGATTCTTTGGATTGTGGGGATAGGTTATTTTTGTTATCTGATGTTTCAGGCTTCTGGGCCTGAAGATGAAGTGGCAGTTACAAGCTCTGCAGTCTCATAGAATAGCAGCAGTACCTCCCCTGAGGATGAGAGTACCATGGTTAAACGGTTAAACCATTGGAAGGGGGATAAACATTTTAAATCAACTACTGGGCCAAGCAGGAAGCCAGCAGCTTCTGCGCTTAAGTGGGACTATTCTGCTAGCAACAAGTCTATCATGAGCAACCCCAGGACACATGAATTGATTTCAAAATAGCGCATGTTGATTACTCAACTATAATTAAAGCTGCAAAAAGTGGCAAAAGTGAGCATTGTATTATATTATAGTCATGTGCTAGGATCTGCAATTTACAGTGAATGTACACTAAATATACAGGGTATTTCGCTTTTTCAATTTCAGTTTGCATTTTTGGTACTTTAGCCCAGAATAATCAAGTTCAGAGCATATCTGTTACACTGCTAGTATTGAATGTTTCTTGATTTTGAGGTTATTTGCCTCAACTATATGTAGGTTATTGGGTTTTATGTTTCTGAGGCCCCCTTTTGTTGTGTTTCCTGTTTATTCTGATTTCCTCAACCACCCAGAGTGTTGACCTACTGATGTCAGGGGTGAAAGATGCTTCTGTAAACCAGAATATTGGGGGTTAAACCAAATTGCTCTTCCTGCCCAGAATAAACCAACCCCTGCCTACTTGCTAAGAAAAGTGAACCCATAATCTTACAGATGCTTCACGTTTGTCTTGTATCTTTCAGTTGCTAGTGGCTATAGTCCCTTCTCGTCACATTCATCTTTCTTTCTGCCGCTCACTCCCTGCTTAGCGCCTCAACTCCTGTTCTACAAACCTGACCACCTCTCTTCCCAGCATTCTCTTTGCACACTTCCTTGCATTCTTGTACACCACTTCATCACTGTAGCCCTCGCATCTCCAACTCAGGTCCCACATAGTTCCACTCTGTGAACTCACTGTAACCACCATCTGTCTCTTTTCTCCTGGCTAGTAAGTCTGTCACCCGTGTCTTTTATGCTACATGCTCATGAGCCACAGCATTACTCACCCCTAGGGGCATAGAACATGTAGTGAGTTGGAGACAAATGGGCCAAGCATAAAACCTGTATTCTGTGTAGTGGATGAATAGGGGATGGAACCTGTATCATGTAATGAGAGAGAGGAGGGATAACACTATTCTGTCTGTATTGAGAGAAATGGGTAACATGAAGCTTATAGTGTGAAGGAATAGAAAGAAGCAAAGGGTGATGGGATGGAGCCTATGATGAGTCAGTGGAAGGGTTATGGACTGTAATTGAGAGGAAAGGGGATATATTTAGCGTTTATGGTGAGAGGAATATAGAATTTTATAGGTTGCTGTAAAGGAATTTGCGTGGTTGCTTACTACTGATGGGTAGAAGCAGAGGGCAACTTTACTTAGCAGGGTGTAACCGATTAGTAAAAGCAGCATCTAAATGATTTAGGTAGTAAAGGAGACAAGTGGATTTTATTACAGGACAAGAATATTTCTGTACCACTTTGTCCTTTGGACAAGTAATTTTTTTCATTAATTCCACACCCCTGCCCTAAATATGCCATGGAGCAGGGTGCAGTGTATTTAAAACGTTGGATAAGTACTTTTTAATTTTTATGTGTCCTGGTAGTGAAAAGCGCTTATATTTGTTTTTCACTACTGCAAGGCCTACCTCCCTGAAGGATAACATTGGGTTATGTTCTTACATTTAAGAACTGAAAACGTTCAATTGGGAGAAGGCAGCAATGTGGAGTTTGGTGTCTAAAGAATTGTAGATTAAAACCTTCTTTAAAGGTAAAGTCAGATGCTAAGTCATAATTGTTGAAATGCCAGTTTTAGAAAGTTGCCATTTTATTGTCCCAACTATTTGGTGCCTGTGGCACTAGATGAGTCACATGACTTGGTATAGCTGGCAGGTAGTCTTTAGGTATTGTTCCCAGACAGTGAGGCGTTGTTAGGATGGGCCATCTCTATTAGGATGAGGAGAGGAGTTGTCACCTACCTTACTTGCATATCACACTCACAGAAAGTTTCACACTTGGCTTGTGTGCCCCCAGACAAGCTGGGGTCAGGGCAGCGAGGAAGGAAATGCCAGACACCTTTGGGGGCGGGAAACTACAGACGCTTCTTCTGCTTCAAAGTTGGGACCAAGGATATATAGTTGACCCTCAATTTCAACTTTTCAGTACACATCTAGACCCATGGAAGGCTCAGAAGAGGTACTGCTGTACTGCACTGCCACAAGAAGGGCTGCTACTCTACTGCCTGTTACTCTGTTGCCCTGCTACCCGAGTGAGAAGGACTGAACCTGCATCTTGAAACCCAGACCACCAAACTGACTCCAATGGCTAGTTGGCTGGCCTCCTGACCAGAGCCACGGGGACAAAAAATGCTCAAACCACCTTGAACACTGAGCCTGGACTCTGCCTATTGTGAGTCCTGCTACCAAATTGGTGTCACCTTCACCCTGGGCCTTTGAAAGGGTGCCTCAAGGTGTCCTACCAACCAAGCAGTGGTCGACATGGCATTTTAAGCACTGCACACACATGCTGTAATAGAAGACATGTGCCATGGTTAAAGTGCTACTTAAGTGGGGGGCACAATCAGTGCTGCAGGCAAACTAGTTGCACTTAATTCACAGGCTCTGGGCACACGTAGTGCCACTTTACTGGGGACTTACAAGAAAATTGAGTATAAACCTATTCTACGATGTTTCAACATCAGAGTACAAGCACTTTAGCACTGGTAAGCAGAGGTAAAGTGTGCAGGGTCCTAAAACCAGCACAAATGAAGTCAGCAAAGCAGGACGGTTGAATGCAAAAAGTTACAGGAAAACCACACCAGGATGCCAGTTCTAACAGTCCCGGTCCGGCAGGACCAGATAGCCACAGTTGGCACTTTGTGCGTTTAAGCATTATCTTTACCAAAAGTATTAAAATTGCTTATCTCTGTTTCTACTAATTAGATTTTTGTTGTTTTGGTATCAAGTAATTTATTAAAATATACTCAATTATTCTAAGTTAATGTGGAATGTTTCTTGTGTTGTGATTTCACTGTATCATTATTTGAAGTGATGGATAAATACTTTACACATTGCCTCTAAGTTAAGCCTGACTGCCTGTGTGCCAAGCTATCAGAGGGTTAAGCACAGGTTAATTTGGGGTTTGCTTATGGTTCACCCTGACAAGGATTGTGGTTCCTTCTTGAGTAGGGTTTTCTCCCCATCAACTAGTAACCTGATTTCTTTCATTGAGGTTCAGCGATGAGATTCAGTACTTTGTGCAGTTACATATGGTGTATTTGTGTAACACTAAACTTCCAGATAAATACATTAATACCATTTGTAGTTTCTTTTAAAATCTCCTTGATTGGATCTTTTGCTTTTTCAAATTTGCTCTCATTCTACCTGACTATTTGTGCCTGTGGCTACACAAGGATGGAGTTTGAGCTTCACATTCTAGATAGCTACACTATGGCTGCGTACAAAGAGTTCTATAAGGAGAGTGGAATTCCATCCAAGAGCAACACCTGGAAGTTGGAGCTCCAGAAGGCTCTGAGGGCCTGGACAGAGGTTCACCAATCACTGGCAGCAGCAAACTAGGAGAAGAAGGATGATGAGGAGGAGCAAGAGGAGAACCTGGACATAAGTATTGAGTTGCAGCACCCATGGGGGTGGGGTGGACAACATACCCACAAGAGTGGTGTGGTGACTCCTCTGCAACCAGGGAGTAGTGGGCTTTCCCATTATCTGTCCCCAGATGGGCTGGAGGACAGAAAGGCGGAGAAGGAGCTCAAGCTGCAGCTTGCCAAGTTAAAATTGGAAGCATAGGAGAGGAAGGCTGAGAGAGCCTTGACAAGGGAGAGACTGGCCATGGAAGGAAGGAGAATGGCACATGAAGCAAGTTTCAGAAAGCTGTACATCAGAGCATAGCAGGCAGGGTCCATCAGTAATGGTGGCAGCATACCGCAGTGCCCTTGGAGAACAGAGGGTTAATATCAACATATCTGGACAATAAGGCTGCTATCTATCCCAACGATACAACAGCTTCTCCATCCGTGGATAACCCTTTTTTAAATTTTTATTTTATTTTAAAGAGTTTTGTATAGCGCGAACAAGACCCATGGGTATCAGAGCGCTTTACATAGCATGAGGTAGTATGAAGACACAAATTATCAGGAAAGGTTAAACAAAAAGATATGACATAAATTACATGTGATCAAACTCAAGATAAAAATACAATAAACACAATATATAAAAAGGCTGAGAATAGCTTATTGAATACAAGCTACCTCTGTAGTGAGGTTTCCTGATTGCAGAAAGGTTATAAATGATCTTTCCGAAGTGTTCAATATTCTTTACAATCTAACACCATAATTAGTAAATTACTATTTTAGTTTAACAAAGTATGGACAGTGACCTGCGGTATATATTGTTTTTAGGATATAAGTTCACTTGTCCAGTATCTTGTCCAGTCATATCCAACTTCACCATCCATGGATTGCATTCCTCTAGTAAGACCTACTCCGTTGTTGTGATTATTTTCGCTTCTTGTGAGTAAGTGTCTTGGGCTTAATTCTGTCTCTATGTTAAAGAAGATCGATCTGGAGCTATGGGAGGAATTTGCTCATTAGAAATATGTTTGTTTCCCTTTTAAATGTTTCTGTGTTTGTTATTTTTCTGATGTTTGGTGGAAGAGAGTTCCAGATTCTAGGGGCTGCTCCCGAGAACGCTCCATCATACGTTCTCGTCTTCCGGAAAATGGGTGGTCTCAGTACCAGCTCCTTAGCACTCGTAGCAGGTCTATTTCCACCAGATAATACTATTTTCTGGGCAAGATATCATGGAGTGTTGTAATGAAGCGCTTTGTGGGTGATACATGCCATTTTTAGCTGAATTCTGTCTTCGTATGGTAGCAAGTTTAATGCTTTTAGGTGTGGAGCGATATGGTCGAGCTTCCTTGACCCAGAGATAAGTCTTGCCACTGCAGTGAGGCAGGCTTTTAGCGGTGTTGTGGAGATTTGTGATAAGCCTGCTAACGTAGTGCACCCATATTCTATCCTCGAAATGACCAATGATTGGACTGCCAGCTTAAGATCTGCTTTTGAAATGAAGGGTTTCACCTTCCTGATGTAGTTCAAGTGAAAACGGGCACTTTTGCCATTGCCTTGATATGCTCTTTCATATCCATGTTTTCGCCACTATCCCTGGCACAAAGTCAGGATTTAATTAGGCAATAAAGTCGGGTTCTCCCATGGACCCCTGCCTGCCCAAGATCATGAATACAGCATGTCTCAAATCGGGAGGTGGGTGAATAAAAACTGTTTAAAGTTGAATGCCTCTAAAACTGAGGTGATTCTATTTGACTGAAATACTTCCTTCTTGTCTCTGTCATTGTGGCCTGATGAACTTGGCACACACCCAACCCTGGCCACAAAGGTGAAAAATCTTGGGTTTTGTTTTTTACAGTAAGCTGTCTTTTGAAGGCCACATCAATTCCAACATGTCCTCATCCTTTTTATGATGAAACTGTTACGGAAAATTCTTCTGTTTATTCCGAAGGAATTGCCAAAATTGATGGTCGGTGCCCTCAACATCTCAAAAATGGACTCATGAAATGCGCTATTCACTAATATGCTGAAAAGATTCTTAAACAAATTATAAAATGTGCAAAATGCCGCAGCTTGCCTGATTTTAGGGATCATCAAACTTAAGTCAGTGGCACAGGCTTTGGCCCACCTTCGCTGACTCCTGGTCAAGAAGCGCATTGATTTTAAAGCTCTCTGCATTTCCTTTAAAGTAATGCACGGATCTTGACCTGAATTCCTCAGACAATGCTTTTAACGTTATTTTACTACTAGACTGCTGCGCTCATCTTCTGCTTCCAACCTAGTCATCCCAAAATTCAAAAGATCCAATTGGGGTGGTTGGACCTTTGTTACCTACACTTCCAAACTGTGGAATTCTCTGACATTAGATTTGAAGCTGAAGGTTGACTTCTGGCCTTTACAAAAGCCTTAAAGACTTGACTTTTTAAACACTATGTCTTCCGCCAGTTCTCTTCGTCCATACACTGAGAGCAGTTCCTACTCTGAACATTAGCACCTAGACACCTCTGGGTATGAGAACGATCTACAAATTTGACCTAGTGTCTTACTTTGTTGTGGGAGATGACGTTGATAAGTGGTTTGAAGCTTATGAGGTTCCTCTGGAGATGCATAGGGTCCCTGAAGAGGACTGGGTGGGGGGGCGGGGCAGTAATTGAAGGCACGTACCAACAGAAGGGAGTGCTGCCCTACTGGTTCTGGGAAAGGGGGACAGGATGAGGTACCCATCCTTGAAGGACACACTTAATAGAAAGTATGGCTTATCTACCCAAAAAAGTACAGGTAGAAATTTAGGGATGGTCAGAAGCTTCCTCGTCAGTCCTGAGTGGATTATGTGGATTCCTTTTGCAAGACCCTGGATGGTTGGGAGAAAGGCAGTGATGTGAAGGATTACCAATGCATATACAATTTGATGGCAAAGGAGCGCATGTTCAGTCTTTGTTTCACAGAGCTGTGCCAACACCTGGTTGATAGTAAGCTCACTGACCCCAGGGAGCTTGCTAAGGAGATGGACCTCTGACTCAGTACCAAGGTCCATAAGAAGGTGCCTGGGAGTGACCCCCAAGGAGGGTGGTTCAGGTTCCCCCCAGCAGAGTGAGGGTGAGGTCCAGGCAAGTCCCAAAGTAAGGTGGGGGAAATGGTTCCCAAGTCCTTTCTGAGAAACAGGGAGGAGGTTCTGGTAAGCAGTGGCCAGGGGGCACCCCATTTCCAATCCCGGTGATTTTAGTGTTGCCAGTTAAGACACAAACAGAGGTACTCTGTTTGTCCTACAAAACCTCCCATTGTTGGAAACTCTAGAGGAGTGACCAATGTGGCCTTAGGTGGAAATAGGCCCCAGGTACAGGTCATAGACCATATCATGATCTCCCTTAGCTGGGTGGTACACTCAGATTGAGCGTGTGATACCTGATAACTGATAATAGAAGTTGTCACTTCTACTAGGTGAAGGTGAATGGGATTCGGGTCCCTGTTTTGATGGACACCATGGTAGCCAGACCATGGTAGTGGAAAGGATGATTTCTCCAGAGCTGTGTTCAGATGTGAAGGGTAACTCAGGTCCAGGGGCAGAACGTTTTCCGTCCCATGGCTCTGGTATCCCTGGAGTGGGGAGGTGACTTAGAGGAGGGTCATAGTTTGTCCCCAGATGTCCAGAGTCTGCATTCTGGTGAATGAGTTACCCTCCAGTGTCAGGAGAGCTGTACAGGGTGCCCAGGCAGTTCAGTTTTCTGGGAATACCACTCCCAAGCAGAGGATACAGAAGCCCAGAGGTAAGGGGCAGGGTGAGGGAGGTCTCACTCCTCTCCTCTGTTCAGCCTTAAGGTGCAGACCATGAGCTGAATGGTCAGTCTCAGGAAATCTTCCCTGGACTGTGGAAGTAGGATGGCTCACACCCAGGGCTGTTGCCCCCACTATGAGAAACCTCAGAGGTTAGAGAATCCACAGAAGCAGATAGGAACCTTCTTGCCAGCCCCAAGGCTGGAAGAGAGGCTTACCCAATGTCCTTGCGTGGAGCTTCCAGCTGGCAGTGAATGGCCTGATGTCAGTGGCCCTTGTTCGATGCTGTCCTTATATGCAAAGTTCACCTTGGGTTGGGGACAGAAGTCTGATGCACGTGACGGAATGGGCCACATCACTTTGTTGGGAATGGGTGTACTATGTGCCTGCAGTTGTGCAGGTTAAGGTTAGGTGCTTGTTGGAAATTGGGTTACTCTTTGAGGGGGGTCAAACGCTGATCAAGAAGCAAATGCAATCTCTGTTGCAGTTAAACACAAGTAAACCCCAAATTAAACAGTCCTTAACCCTCTGGTAACTTGGCATAAAAGCAGTCAGGCTTAACTTAGAGACACTGTGTAAAGTATTTATGCAGCCTTTCAAACAGTAATAAAGTCAAAACACTACACAAGAAAAATCGCAAATCAATTTTGAAAAATGTACTAATATTTAATAAATTATTTGACACCAACATGACAAAAAATGTATATGTAGACCCAGATATATGCAATTTGAAAGATTTCAGGTAAGTATTGCTCCAAAAAGCACAATGCACCACTCACAGGTATCTGGTCATGCGATTCCGGTTGAACGTCACAAGTTCAAGCCAACCACGATGGAGCATGGGCCAGATTCATGGATCAAGTTAGTCTCGTTGAAAGAGTTACCCTAAAATGTCTACAGCGAAGAGTTCTGTTTGAAGTGAAAGAGGCCACAAGGGGTAGGGAGAGCATCTCTGATTGTCGCCGATATAGCATGAAGAGCAGGCCATGCATCGCAGATGTTCATCGCTGATTTGTGAAAATCCAGTCTGGAATCACAAACGGGCAAAGATGGAGCTTCACGTTGGGGTCACTTTGAGCTGTCGATGCTGTAGCGCTACATGAAGATCATGCGCTTCTGGACATCTTTGGCGGTCGCTGTGGCGTAAAGAACCTAGTTCATCGGAACTTCGCGTTGGTGGCTGTCAAGATCTTGGTGTGAATGAGCCCATTTCTGAAGAGCCCAAAACTTGAGGACTTTTCTTGATGGAGGAGCTCAACCAAGGCCACACCAAGGGTCTAGTATCTGAGGGGCACCTCTTGGGGGTCAGTCACTCCAGCATAGGCCAGCAGGACTCAGGCAGGTCTAGGCAGCAGGCATCAGGTCAGCTGGGCAGTTGCTGGGAGCCTCTGTAGCTCAAAACAAGAGGTCAGTCTGCTGAACATTGGAGTCACTTCAGTCTGGGATGAAGGGTGCAGGTCCAGTCTTCCTTCTTAGCAAGAAGGGCAGCAGGCCACAGGACAGTAGGATGGACTCATTCTAGTAGCAAAGCAACATAACAGTCCTTCTTTTCAATCATCCACAGGTCCAGGAGTGTACTGGCGAATTGGGTCTGAGGGTCCAATATTTATATCTGGTGCCCACTTTGAAGTAGAAAAAGTTTCTGGAGAATTCCCTTAGAAGTCCTTAAAGTTTCCTGCCTCTCTTGCCCTAGCTCCAAGATGGGTGCATGAATAATGCAGTGTTGACAAGTACTTTGGGTGAAGACAGGGCAAAGCCTTTTCAGTTGCAGGTAGGCTTGTGCCAAGCTTCACTCTCCCCCCATCCTGCTAATTGATGGCCCACCAAGGCACACCTAATCCCTCTATTCTGTGGCTGTCTGGGAGGAATATAGCATACACAAGGAGAGGATGGACGGAGTGGTGAAACTTTTCAGAAACTCACCCCCTGTCACAAATCTGGGCTGAATCAATCATTGTTCTTTAGCTCACTTCGCCACCCCAGTTCAGACACAGCTATATGCAATTCAGTCTTGACCCTGTGCCTCATTGGAGCAGTCTAGCCCAAACTACCAAGCCATGTCTTCCCTGGACCAGAAACAAACATCCTTGAGGGTCTGAAAAGTTTCAGCACTCTGTCCATCATCTCCTTGTGTTTGCTTAGTTCGCCCTAAGTTAGCAGGGTATGCCCAGACGCGGGTCCTTTGCTCACTGTGCCAATGGATTCAAGCTAGACTGGCTGATGAAGGGTGTTACCTAGAAACTGGTCCCAGGATGCCTATTTCCGGGTTCCGGGAAGACCTTGTTTGGCAGTTCAGGCTGGACTGTTCCCATGAGGCACAGGGTGAAGACTGATTTGTATATAGCTGGGTCTGAACTGAGGTGGCGAAGTGAGCTAAAGAATCATGATTGATTCAACCCAGATCTGTGACTGGGGGTGAGTGTCTGAAAAGTTTCAGCGCTCCGTCCATCATCTCCTTGTGTGGAAGGAATATAGCAACACAAACAGATGATGGATGGAATGCTGAATATTATTAAACACTTACCACCAGCACAGAGATCTGGGCCTAAAGCTATCAGTTTTTTGCTCAGCATGCTATTCGAGTTTGAGCCCAGCCATATGCAAATCAGACTTGACCCTCCTACTCGTGGGTACAGTCCAGCCCGAACTGCCAGGTCAGGTCCTCCTTGGGCCGGAAACAAGCATCCCGGGACCGGTTTCGGCGATCATACCTCATCATCCAGGCTAGCTTGAATCCAGTCCTGTGGACGTTACCACTGCTAGTCAGTACCAAATTGCTTGTGCTTTCTCTTTTAAACATGTTAAAATTGACTTCCTCCCAATTAGCACATTTAATGTATTTGTAAGTCCCTAGTAAAGTGGTATCACATGTTCCCAGGGCCTGTAAATTAAATGCTACTAGTGGGCCTTCCACACTTATTGTGTCATCCACTTAATTAGCCTTTTAAGCATGTCAGGCCTGCAATTGCAGCCTGTGTGTGCAGTTTTAAACTGCCATTTCGACCTGGCAAAACAAACCTTTTGCCAGGCCTAAAGCTTCCTTTTTTAATTCATATGGGCCACTCCTAGGGCAGGCCATAAATTGCCAACAGGGCATGGCGTAGTGTATTAAAAAAAGTTGGATATGTCATCTATACCTTTTACATGTCCTGACAGTGAAAAATGTTTACACTCAGTATTCACTAATGCAAGGCCTCTCTCATGGGAAAACACGGGGTTCACTTATTACATTGAAATAGTGATAAATGCCAATTGGGAGCAGGTAGGGATGTCAAATTTGGTGTCTAAAGAATTGTGATTCAAAACCCTCCTTAATGGTAAAGTCAGATTTGAAGTCAGATTTCTGAAAATGCCACTTTTCGAAAGTTTAAGTATACAAAACAGTGATGAATGGATGGTTGAATTAATCTCAGCCGCTGGTAATCACTCTGGCCGCATCTGAATCCATTGTTATTATACACAACATGTCACCTCAGTTTGCAAACAGCTATATGCAAATCAGTCTTGACCCTTCTCCAATCGGAACAGTCCAGCCTGAACTTCCAAGCCAGGTTCACAAGCAACCCTAGCTATGGGGTCATTAGGCAGGTACAACTCGGTTCCAGTAACACAGTGTGCACGAGACCCATGTCTGGGCATAAAAATCACACTTAAGGTGACACAATAAGTTTGCAAAACAGTGATGGATGGAATGTTTGAATTAATCTCAGCCACTAATAATAATTTGGGGCAGCTTGCTGTGGTCTTTGTGTATTATACCTAAACAGTGAGGCAAAGGAGGAGTAGGTGTTGGCAGGATGTGCCATCTCTTTCATGATGCGGAGGAGGAGCTGTCACCTACCACACTTGCACATTCCAATTACTCTGCCTCAGCAGACTCACAAAGGGTTTCAAACAAATCTTTTGTGCCCCAGACAAGTAGGGGCCAGGGCAAGGAAGAAGAAAATACCAGAAACCTTTGGGGTTGGGAAATTCCAGAAGCTTCTTTCACTTCAAAGCTGGCAACAAGGATAAATAGTGAACCCACAGACCCAACATTACAGTGTGCATCCACACCTGTGGAAGACTCTGAGAAGGACTGCTATGCTGCCCGGCTGCAAGAAGGACTGCCACTCTGCTGCCCTGCTATCTGATGAGAAGGACTCGACCTGCATCTTGAACCCCGGACCACGAGAGTGACTCCAAGGACTAGTTAGTTGGCCTCCTGATCAAAACCTCAGGAACAGAAAAGGCTCCAACCACCTTGACATCTGAACCTAGACTTTGCCTGCTGTGAGACCTGCCTCTCCAACTGGTGCCACGCCAGCCCTGGACCTTTGGAAGTGGCTTCAATGTTCCCTGCCAGCCCAGTTGTTGTCCTAGCAGAATCAAGGCAGCGCGACGCAACACCTCATAGTTCCACATCAAAACCGCTGCAACCTCAACACAGGCCTTTGCATCCGACCCCAGCAGCTCCCCAAAACTGCTGCTGCACCGTGCATCCTCATTGCCGCCCCTGTAACCACCACTGCATGATGCGTTCTTGATGTGGTACTTCACAATGCTCCGTAATCAGGATTTACGGTACTTTGATAAGCGGATCTAACTTGATCCCTGTAACCGCCCTGAGCTCCAACACATTTAGCCTGAACTTGTGACTTTGTCCTGGTCCGGCGCGACCAGATAATCACATTTGGTACTTTGTGCTTTTAAGCACTATTTTTACCTAAACCTTTAAAATTGCATATCTCCAGTTCTACTAATTGGATTGTTGTTTTGGTGACAAATAATTTATTAAAATATACTCTTTCTTTCTGGTTTTCACCGTATTATTTACTGAAGTACTGCATAACTACTTTACACATTGCCTCTACCTTAAGCCCGACTGCTTGTGTGCTAAGCTACCATGAGGGCGAAGAAGAGGTCAAGATGGAGTTTGCTTGTGTTTCACCCTCACAAGGATTGTGGTTTCTGCTTGAGCAGGGTTTCACCCCCCTAAACCAGTAACCCAATTTCATACAATTATATTTCAAAGACAACACAACAAATAGAATACTCTGTGTTGTATTGATTTTAATATCTGGTGTTGGAGGTCAATTTTTGAAGTGCAAAATAATCCTTAATTCAACTTCTCACTATCTTTTTTTTATTTCTCTCACTCTGCCTTTATCTCCTTTTCTCCCTCTTTATGATCCTAGCTCAACCCTCTCAACCCCTTCCTTTCTTTCTCTTTCTCTTTGGCTCTTTCTGTCTTTCTTCTTGTCTCTCATGTTTCCTTCTTTCATTCAATGATCTCTCTCTATCTGTCTCCCTATTTCTCTCTCTCTCTCCTTTATCTCTCTCCTCCTGTCCCTCCGTGTTTTCATCTCTACACCTCTCTCTGTGTCTGTGCCCCTCTCTCTCTTTTTATCTAGGATTTGCTTTTTCTTTTCCATTCTCTTTCCTTACATTGCCTCTTTCGCTCTTTCTCAGCCCTTGCAATCTATCTTCCAATCTTAATACACATTGATTTAATAAATTAATTTGTCATCTTTTAGTACAGTACTCATTGATTTTTCGAACAGTACACAATTTGATGAAAGCAATTCTTTTTCTAAGCAGGATTTGTTGTGATACTCAGTAAATATTCTACTTAACGAATTGACTGTTTACTGTGAACAATCTCAGGAATTAAATAGGACCAACTGTGACATCATATTATTTAGGGACTGTGCTGTTCTGTTTGAGCTGTTTTCACCATTCAGTTACCATGAATATTTCTGGACACAGAATTCAAAGCTGTATTTTGCTTGAGACAATAACGTTTCTATTAAGTTTGTTGGACCTATGTAGGTTTTCTCTGGAGCTAATAAGGAGATGCCTTCCTTACACCAGATGTATTTTACCTTAGAAACAAATGTTTGTACTATAGCAAATATTCAGCTTTTAATCTTCTTGCATATAGTTAGGAGCCAAAAGAGTCCTCAAGATGTACTTAAGAGCCTTTTAAAAATTCAATGGGCATCTCTGAAATCTTCTACACATTTCAAGATCTGTATAACTCTACGATTCAGGCACATTTCAAATCGTTCCAGAGAAAATATGTGTGAGTCTGACCAAATAATTTTTGTGGTAGACACCTTTCTATTTATTTAGTTAGTTATTTAAGGTCTATGCATGGCATTACAACTCATTGAAGGCAGCATTAAGCGCTATCAATTGGTAGTGTCAGGTGTTAAGTGTTGTAACGTGTTCTCATTTGACAGATTTATGTTTTGTATTTTAAAAGGTATGAAGTACGTGTCTCAGCATGCACACTACTAGGTTGTGCTTCCAGCGAATGGGCAACCGTTCAAACACTGGAGGCTCCACCCGCAATGCAGCCGGATCCTTTGATTGAAGTTCAGACCGGATCCCATGGATTCAAGACAGTGCCCTTGGTGGCATGGACCAGCCCTCAAAAGCTAAATGGAAAAATTATATTTTATGAAGTTTTCAGAAGAGAAGTTTCGATTCCTCAAGACTCCTCGGGCTCAGTGCTTGTTTACAATGGGACTTCCACCTCCTTCCGGGATGTAGACTCCAAGTTGAAACCCTATACCGAATACGAGTACCAGGTATGATTTATATAACTATATATCAGATGTGAAAATTAAAAATGTTGCATTGAAGAAAGCAATTTCTGTTTACAAATACATAGTGGAATTTGTTAGATAGCGTTAGGTTCATGGTCCAATTGCCAGTCTATTTTGTGAAAGGGTAGTTAGATATAAAGCAGGAAACAAAGTAAAGTGTTTGGCTATAGATAGAATGGAGCTGAATGTGCAGTTGTGGAGCTGTCTCACTGGTCTACAAGTATTAGATGGAACAGCATCCCATGAGGCCACATTACATCTCTGTATATACAGATTGGGTGCACAGAATGTACAATCAATTTGTTTTGAGAAATATCTCTTTACACCATAGTCCACACCTATTGCTTTAGTCCAGTTGTCATTTAGAGTTTAGAAGATAATAATCTTACTTGGCTCTCATTTCTCAACACTATCCATCCATATCAACATGATTAATATCATCTGCCCTAGGCATACCCTTAGAACACTAGCTTTGGTTACTTTGGTTTCAGCTTGATCTATAGTCTGCAAGAGCTGAAATCATTTTTTGGGGGATTTTGAAACTAGCTATAGTGTAATTCAATGACGATCAGAACATGTTGGGTGAACTCACTTATCACAAGCATAAACAAAGGTTGTACATTCTACATTAAAGAAGTGGACGTGAGATAGTCCTGAAAGACAAGTTAAAAAATGAAATGAAAATATGCATAGTAATATATTGTCTGTCTCGGAGGTACACCATGAGGACACCTCCAATTACATTTCAGAAGAAGTGTACTCCCAACATAGGGGAGTGGGAAAAAGGTAGTCTCCGAGGTTGTAAGTCGATGAGGAGAGGCGGATGAGCAAAGGAGAGGTTGAATAGAAATGGTCCTCCTCTTTGGAAAACTTGTGGGTAGGAGTAAAGGACGCAGTATCTATGGTATATATTACGGCAAGGGAATAGGGGGTAGGTAAAATTCACTCCTCTGTAAACCTTCTAGGTTTCACAGATCTGCAGACTCTAAGCAAAGGTCCTATGTCCTATTGGAGATGATTTCTCGAATTGTGATCTATAATTTGCATATTCATTTACTGCTAGCCTCTTAAGTTCCTAAGTGTAATAAAGTTTGGCACTATGGCAACTCTCCAGTGCCAGAGGATATTGAAGCCATCCTTTTCTGCTAGTGTTAGGAATTGCTATCCATGCCCAACACTGACATATGAAAAGTGGCAACCTGGCAAATGATTGAAAAACACAAGTATTATGCACAGTTAATGCATTTTAAATTTCCATCAAGTATCACATCAGAGAAGGGCGGGACTATAGCACGTGAATTAAATCACAGTCCAGGGTCTTTCCAACATGAACTGGCCTTCCTGCCTTTTGCCCTAAAAAATTTAGCTGGAGGCCCGTACCAATCATGTAGCATTTTAAAACAAAAAAACTGAAGTCTGACTTTGTGTAGGTCTTTGTAGACCTTTATCATAACCGTGAAGTAGAGAAGCTGAGTCCTCTTCAACATAGTCCATCAAATGACCTTGATATCTCTTGAAGGTTTCTAAAGGTTTGTAAAAGAGTTTGCGAAACAGAGTATTATAAAAGCCCAATTCTGCATTCCTGTCTCTGTGCCCCACCCATTCAAATATATTACAATGGGGGCAATGGCAGACCCACTGGACTTGGATCTAATATATTGCGGAATGGAGCAGTTGCCTGTATCTCCTGCTCTGAGTCAGTGGTAAACTGATTTCAGGAAGATGGTCCTCTAAGGATTTCATTTGGTCTCCCCTAAGTCATCAATTGTCAACAGGTCTAATCCCTTTATGTTAAAACATGCATTTCTTCATAGTAGTGCTCCGGCATGGACATATTTGCATATACTCTCAGTTGTGTGCAGAGGCCAAGGAAACCCTCATTGCCTTAACAGTTGACGTGTCAGTAAGCTGCCACAGGAGTTGTCACAGTAAAATATGGTTAGACCTGGGGAATTGCCTGATTGAGCACTTTTAATCCTTGCTCACATAGGTTGGTCTGTTCAGTCAGAGGACAGGTATACTGTTTGCGATAAGTGACCAGCCAGATCATGTAGGGTCATGTTTAACGGTTGTAGTCTGCCGGACATTGTGTTGGCATGTAATTTATCAGATTTACGTCTGAGTCTTCTACCTGTCTATATATAGTCTATGATTTGTCTTTCCATCGCTACCAGTGTTTTTTGTTCCTAATAGACAAAGGCAGCATTTGTAGAGTGTAATTCTATCTTGAGACAGCAACAATGTTGGCAATTTGGATTCTCCCCACAGAGGAAGTTGAAAGGTGGACTACCTAGAAGAAATTGTTCACCATCTGAATAATAAGAGGTCTCAGATTGTCCACAACCATCCCCACCAGGCTTTTGTTAATTAAAGCTCCAGGGTACTTCAAGTTCAAGGGCAACCAGGTAAAGATGATGTCCTCAACTCCAACTCTTGTAGTGCCCTAGGACAGAGGTAAAATTTCACTTTTATTTCAGTTATCCTGAGAAGGCAGAGAAGGAGTGAATTAGTGCTACTAAACTGGGGGTCAATATTTTTGGACTTTTGAGGGTGAGTAGGATAATACTGCATAAGATAGACATTTACCATTGTCTGCTAAAGTCCTAATACCGGTATTGGAGTTCAACTGACATGTAGCTCTACGAAAGGTCATGAGGTGATCAGAAACACTAGTGGTAATAGGGGAATCCTTCCCCTGCTCCCCTGGGGTTAGGGAAAGCATCCTATAGAAACCTCCACAATCTATTTGGGCCATGAGGTTGTCATTAAGCCATTTACCCTATTATTGCAATCCAAGCCACTGCATGCATGTACATGGTATGGAAAAGAACCCCCTGACCCTCCTTTGACACATTCAAGAGCCTTTTTCGCCTCGAAAGAGCCTAGTAATGTGTCAAGTAGGTCATTTGTAATTGTCATGGAATATCAGCCAAAATCTGCAGATTGTTCCTAAATGAGCACTGTGGGACACATCTCACCTGTGATTCATATATGAGGTTTGGTCTGGTCTTATGCAGCAGCAGGTCGCAAATACCTTTGTTAGGACATTGGTGTTATTATTAATGAGAGAGATTGATCTGTGACAGGTCAATACCAAAGGGCCATTCCTAAATTTGAAGAGTAGACTTATTGAAGATGTCTTTTTGGAGATAATCAGTGCCTTCCAGCCCTCTGTAAACTTCCAGTAACAATGGGACCATTATTATTTCTGGATCCTGTAAAATTCACTGGGGAGACCATCATCACCAGGGGCTTCATTATAGGCTATTCTAATATAATTTTATACTCTGTAATTTTCCCATCCAGAAACTTCCTGTCCATGTCCGATAACCTGGGCAGGTGATTCTGGTACAGGTATTTTTTCTCTGATAATATACTGTTCTCCTGGATTGAACTATAAAGAGAGCAAAAGCAGGAGTCGCCAACTACCTGCAGCGCCTTTGAGGATGACACCAAGCCCTCATTGTAGTCAATAAATGTCTTCAAGTGTTTTCTAAAAGTAAACTTTTTCATCGGGGATCTATCCGTGGTAACATTAAGCCTCTATTGCTTACACCTCAGTGCCTTCTGTCCCTTATTCAGCTTCCATGTAATAGATGTGTGGTCGTAGACCTGTTCTTCTAATATATTGAGCTCTGTGCAATATGAGAAAGGCTCAAATTAGTAGTCCAAAAATAATCGACCTTGGTACAAATGTCAGGCATGCACACAGAACACATGTGGACATGGATCCACTATGGTCCGCTATCATATCATGCAAGACACATCTGCCATTAGCGTTGGTTCTGTTTAAGGATCTAGATAGATCCAATTTCAGATAGGTTTGATTCATACTCCTACTATCACCTTTATATGAACAAGTAGACTTTGAACATTGGAAAACGTAAAGTGAAATAGAGCCCTAGAGTCAGTAAGTGCATAAATAGACCCTACTATGACATATGCCTGAGTATCTATGTTCACAAATATGTGTTAAGCCAATGGATCTGTCCAGGTCTTTAACACATTGAATTGCAGGGATGTGGAATGAACCACTCCACAGCATTTGGCCAAGGTCGAGTCAGACTGGGAGTCCCGGCCATGGAGAACTGCCAAAAACTCAACCCTATTCGTCCCTTTTCAATTTATCAACTTCTGTTTGTAAAAGTTGTTTCTTTTGAATACAGTGTTTCACGTACAAGTTTTTTTTGGTTAATATAGTGTGTCAGTTCATTCACATTTAGGGATAGTTGTTTAGGGTATTTTTTCTAGGCTGGGGAGGCTTGAGGGGCAGTATCAGTTGACCACTCATTCTGGTCAATGTTTGAAGATTCTTCTGTAAAGCTAAGGAATGCACCTTAGGCAGTGGAAGAAAAGGAGAGTATAACACAGTTTGTCAAAGGGAGGTGCCATGACTATTATGCCACAGGATCAAAACTCAACTTGTGAAGTGCCAAACATGGTCACTGCTCTCACCTAAAAGTCATGATTACAAGCTATTTATTATTCACCCAATGTCCTCCTTTACTCGTCCTAGTATTCCTTCCATCAGGGGCTGTAGAATGAGGATCACTCAGTAAGAATGGAACATGGAATCTGCAGTTGGAATTCTGGCTGCCACCACAGATGTAAGCCTTGCATCATGTCACGCCATTCGTCCTACATGTGACAAATCAGTAGCCATCCCATTCAGTTAACTGGTCTGAGCTGAACTCTCTGCAGTCTGCCAACAATGCAAGGGTCACCAATATCAGTTGGCTAGATGGTGAAGGGTGTGGAGTGATAAAGAGAGTAACTCATCTTGCACACGGCAAAGCAGCCTTCATTTCCATGAAAGTTTCTAAACATTTTAAAGCCAATCACTGGAAATTGTTGGCTCTATGTCTAGTGTAATCTTTGTCTAGTTAGAGGGCACTTGTGTCATAAGTATGCATCTTTTTCTTCTTGTTTTCTGACAATGCCTTACGTGGTGGTCTGTCAGCCCTGACTAACTTTGGCAAACAGTGGATCCTCTATTAAATAACAAATCCAATTTCTAAAATCTTTTGATTGTTTCTGGTTACTACGATGATTTTTTTTCATGTTTTCTACAAATGATATAAACATCAATTTAAAATTCAGAATTAGATTATTTAGTTTAGTTATCAAAGTTTAAAATCTGAAAGAAACAGGTTAGTGTTAGATTCCTTACCTTAGAGTATCCCCAGGCATCAGACTGGATCCAGAAAGTTTTCGTCAGCAGTACCCCTGTACGTCGCTAGGCATCGTCTGCGGCTCCGCATCCGTCATCGGCATCGTGATCGCCCGGATGACATTGTCGGAGTACTTAGATTCCGCCCTCGCGCGCTGACGTTGGTTCTTCTTTTTTCCGCGCCAGCAAGCACAGATCTGGAAAGAGCAGTACTCTTAGTCATTTTTTGAATAACTTTTTGATCTCTTTTGATCACTTTTCGAGTCGACCTTCGACTCGCGGTGCCGATAGAGATGCCTGGTTTTAAACCTTGCGAGGCTTGTCACCGCCTGATGTTGGTGACCGACCCCCACCGTCGGTGCCTTTATTGTCTCGGGGCCGACCATGATATCTGAAAGAAACAGGTTAGTGTTAGATTTCCTACCTTAGAATATCCCCAGGCATCAGACTGGATCCAGAAAGTTTTCGTCAGCAGTAACCCTGCGCGTCGCTAGGCGTCGTCTGCGGCTCCTCGTCCGTCGTCGGCGTTGTGATCGCCGGGATGACGTCGTCGGAGTAATTAGACGCCGCCCTCGCGTGCTGACGTCAGTTCTTCTTTTTTCCGTGCTAGCAAGCACAGATCCAGGAAGAGTAGTACTCTTAGGCATTTTTTTAACTAACTTTTTGATCTCTTTTGATCACTTTTCGAGTCGACCTTCGACTCGCGGTGCCGATAGGGATGCCTGGTTTTAAACCTTGCGAGGCCTGTCACCGCCTGATGTCGGTAACCGACCCTCACCATTGGTGCCTTTATTGCCTCGGGCCAACCATGATGACAAGTCATGCCCCGACTGCCAGGCCTTGACCTCGAAGGCTAGACGGGAGCGGTCCCGTAAGCTACTAGAGCTCGGGCTGTCGGCTCCGCGCCGCTCGAGGTCCCGGTCGAGGAGGAAGTCGAGGGACCGGTCGCAGAGCCGCAGTCATCGCCGCTCGACGAGTCACCACCACTCGTCGGGCTCCAAGTCCTCAGGTAAGTCGAGGCATTCGAAAAAGAAGTCAAAGAGGCGTCATCGCACTTCTGACTTCCCCCGACACTTGCACGATGCGGCACGGGGTTCGAGCGACACCGCCCCCACGGCTCCGTCAGAGCTGCAGGCGCCACGTCCAGCTCCATACCCGCCGGTCCCTGGGCTGCATGCGACGCCGGAGGAGATAAGTGCTTTCCTCACGGCCATGAGGTCGCACTTCCCTCTGTCGAAACCTGCCGAGGCCCCTGCGGGCCCCACGGGTTCGACTGGGAGCCCTAGCGGGCCGGTGGCTCTGGCCCGGCACCATCGGGTGCTTCGGCCCCGGCGCCGTCGGGTGCTTTGGCCCCGGCACTGTTGTCGACTCCGCAGGGCCCCACAGGATCCAGCCCTGGATCCAGGTCGTCGCCAGTCGGCCTTACGACTCCTCCACTGGTGCCGACTCCGAGGGTGTCGCTCCCGGCGCTGTCTCTGGACGACGTCGTCCCCAGTTTCAGCCCCGGTCTCTGACGCCGATGGGTGAGGCCTTCACCTACGACCCAGCTCCATCATTTTTATCTGACTATCAAGAGATGGATGACGAGGGGGACTGGGAGGGGTCTGAGGACCCTCTGGCACTGCAGTGCCAGTTGAGCCAGGACTGGTCAGAAGAGCTGGGGGAGGCCAGTGGTCTGGACACTTCGCCCAACACTGGATTTGTCTCTCCTCCCTCCGTGGCTTCTGAGGAGGGGGCTGCTTACAGCATGGTGTTGAACAGGGCTGCCAAGGCCTTGGCTCTCGAGCTACCTGTCGTGGCTGTGAGGACTAACCTCCTCACTGAGGTGCTCAAACCGCAGGCAAGCTCCTCAGAACCTCTACTGCCGTTTAACGAAGCCCTCATCGACGTTCTGATGGGCACCTGGTCCAAGCCCTCCTCAGGCCTCCCTGTGGATCGTAACGTGGCACGACGCCACTGCCCGGCTCCGGGCGCCCCTGCTTTCTGTCCATTCACCCCACCCCTGAGAGCCTGGTCATCCAGGCCTCTACGTCCCAGACCACATTCCCAACCGCTCCTCTGGATCAGGAATCCAAAAGGTATGATCAGTTTGGGAAGAAACTGTTCTCCTCCCTGAGTTTGGGGCTGCAGTCTGTGAACACCGCCTGCCTTTTGGGCTGTTACACCCACTCTCTGCGGGATATGGTTATGGAGGTGCTGCCACAGTGCCCAGAGGAGGCCCGGGTATGGCTCGCCCAAGCCCTGGCGGAAGGGCGGGATGCAGCACGCTACTCGATCCAGTGTGGACTTGACACCACAGACTCGCTGGGTAGGGCGATTGCAACGACAGTGGCGGTTCGCCGCCATGCCTGGCTGAGGTCTGCTAACTTTTCAGGGGATGTCCAGGCCACCCTCATGTACATGCCCTTTGATGGCTGTCGCCTCTTTGGCGACAAAGCAGACAGTGCACTGCAGCGTTTCAAGGACTCCAGGGCTACGGCCAAGTCCTTGGGCCTAGGCCAACGCCAGCAAACTTCCGCTTTTCGCTCATTTCGTGGCCAAGGAAGAGGGGCCCCCTCACGTCCAGCCAGCCACAGGCCGCAGACCCAAGCTCAACACGGTCGCGGACGTGGTTACTGCTGTGGCGGTGCCGGGGGACACCGGCAGGGTCAGTCCACACCCACCCCTGCCTCATCTGCCTCTAAGCCTTCCTAGTCTAGCATTTCAGGCCCATTCGACATCAGTCGGGGCAGGGTCTGCCATCACCTCCCCCACTGGCGTACCATCATAACGGACAGGTGGGTGCTGCAAATGGTCTGAAGGGGCTACTCCCTCTCCTTTGAGGCGACCCCTCCAACCATGCCATCGCAGTACCACCACATGTCGGGGGATCACTTGCGACTTCTGCAGGAGGAAGTTACGGCCCTCTTGGCCAAGGGGGCCATTGAGCACGTTCCTGGGCCAGAAGTAGGAGGTGGTTGCTATTCCCACTACTTTCTGATACCCAAGAAGGGCAAAGGAGACCTACGCCCTATCTTGGACCTACAGAGCATCAACGGCTTCCTCCGGAAGGAGAAGTTCAAGATGCTGACTTTGGCTCAGGTCCTAGCTGCCCTGGACCCAGGAGACTGGATGGTAGCTTTGGACTTGCAGGACGCGTATTTGTACATCCCCGTCCTGCCGGCCCACGGGCGCTACCTGCAGTTCAGGGTAGGCCACGAGCACTTTCAGTTTACCGTGCTCCCCTTCTGCCTTACCAGCGCCCCTCAGGTGTTCACGAAAGTGATGGCGATGGTCACAGCTCATTGGCGCAGATCAGGGGTTTCAGTCTTCCCTTATCTCGACGATTGGTTGTTGAAGGCGGGTTTGCCCCAAACAGTTGTCTCTCACCTCCAGACTACGGCGAACCTCCTGCACTTGCTGGGGTTCTCCATCAACATGCCAAAGTCACACCTGTGTTCCTCTCAGAAGCTCCTTTTCATCGGAGCGGTTCTGGACTCGGCGCAATTTCATGTTTTTCCGCCCCGAGCAGCGGGTTTGGGATATTCAGGCTCTGTTTCCAATCTTTCAGCCTTTATTCCGAGTCTCGGTCAGGCTGACGCTGCGGCTCCTGGGGCTGATGGCCTCCTGCATCCTTCTGGTGCATTACGCCAAGTGGCGGATGCAGGCTCTGCAGTGGGACCTGAAGTTTCAGTGGGCACAGCATCAGGTCAACCTGTCCGACCACGTCCTGATCTCGGAGGGCACTGCGAGTCAGTTGCAGTGGTGGCTCATGAACCGTGATTGGGTCAGCGGCAGATCTCTCTCCCTACCCCAACCGGAGCACGTAGTGGTGACAGATACGTCCCTCCTGGGATGGGGGGGCCACATAGGAGAGAGGGAGATCAGAGGCCTCTGGTCTCCGGAGGAGTCCTGGCTCCATATCAACCTTCTGGAGCTGCGTGCGATCCGACTTGCACTGAAAGCATCCCTTCCCTCTGTCCGGGGAAGTGTGGTGCAGGTGTTCACGGTCAACACCACCGCCATGTGGTACTGCAACAAACAGGGTGGGGTGGGGTCGTGCATCCTTTGCCAGGAGGCTCTGTGCCTCTGGCAATGGCTGGAACATCAGGGCGTCACCCTGGTGGTTCAACACCTGGCAGGTTCCCTGAACGCCAGGGCGGACGAACTCAGCCGCCGGTGCATGATGGATCACGAATGGTGTCTGAACTCGGACGTGGCGCAAGGTCTCTTTCAGCAGTGGAGAGAGTCTTGGTTAGATCTATTTGCCACCGAAGAGAACACGCACCTGCTATCTTTGTCAGTAATTACGCTAAATTTACTCTTTGTCTTCCCTACTAAATTCAGTACAGATGGTCATGCTTAAAAGACCACAGACCCCGAACTCCAGTTTGGTGGATTTATTATAAGGCCAAAAATAACTGAATATAAACACACCTTAATATCAGAGTATATAGGTACATAAAAATCAATACAGAGCCGAGTCTACGAATATAATTCATTCAGCATAAAAGGCATAATGTGATGTACTCCAAAATCAAAATTCAACACAGAATAGAAGCTGAGTCCAATTCTCTTTTCATTGAGAAGGATAACAAAAGTTATCTTTCCCTACACTGCTCTCAATGAATGTCCTGCCTATCTCCCTTATATCATATCCCAAAGCTGTCAGCACTTGCTGACTTCCTAAGAAGTACTTACATCAAATGGGTCTGATAGCTTAAGGCTATGGTGCTCGCTCTAAGATGCTCCTTCTCCTCCGAAAAATGCAAAAGTCTCTTGAATCTGTCCCTGCGCATCATACAAAAAGACAATGTTCAGCCCACAATACGTGACATGATAAACTTTTCAATTGCAACATCTTCGTAATTTTCCACAGGAGCCGTGTTTGTTCAGCTCCTTTCCGGTGGCCTTGGTTCCCAGATCGGACAGACACGAAAGGCATCCTCCCTTTTCACCTCCTACTCTTCTTCAAAGAGATAAGGGTATCTCCTTAAATCTAAGACTAACAAGGTCGAATTCCTGCACCTGCAGTAGGATGAGAACATACTATCTTCTAATACAAAAAGGATTCATTTAATTATTTCTTGAGTAACCAAGGAGAAACGAAACTCAAAACAAGCTGCCGTGTTGGGCCTAAAGTGCAGGCAACTAAAACAATACACCGTTACATTGTATGAGTATAATTTCATCCTGCACATTATGCATACAGGTAGAATAGGCTTTTCTAATACATACAAATCCTACTGAAATGTGCATACGGCATTTCAATGCTTATATGACTTGAATAAATGCATCTTAATAATCATGGCAGATAGGATATCCATCACTATTGTGACGGAGTAGCCAGTCCGCCAATATTTAAATGAGGCCCTTCGTTTTTAATAGCTTTGAACTGCATTCCATTGCAGTAGAATGGAACACAAGGTATAACAGGTACAGGAAGGGATTGTTTCAGTGCTGCCCTTTATTGATATCATAGCCTATTGTTCCTTTAATGCCAAGCAGGGTCATGTACAAGCAGCGATTTCAAAAGATGTTTGAAGCCTGTAAAAAAGGTTTCCTGCAATAAGGAGGATGGAAAGGACATTGAAATAACCCCAGGCGGAGACCTCCGCTCTGCCCGCGGAGTGTGCGGAGATTGAACGCGGAGAATGCAAATCTCCACACACTCTGCAGCGGAGCGGAGTTGGCCATCACCCGCCTCTATGCCCCTATTAAGAAGTAAGTTTACAGGAATTAACAATAAACTTAAAACCACTTACCTATTTACTGCGGCGTCCCCGGGCTGCCCTCCTCCTCTTCCTCGCCATACCGGTAATGGTTCAGAAAACTGCGCATGCCACGCGCGTGCACATTTCTTGCAAGAAATTTGCATGCACAGTTTTCTGAAGCATTAATAGGGTGGTGGAGGCGGGCGGCGTAGCGTAGCCGAGCTCCACAGAGTTTTTTGCAACTCCGTGGACCTCAGCATAGCACCGCTACGCACACTACGCCCGGGGTTACTTTGAAAACTGTTGTATAGTATGTAGTGCTATCAGAAAAGCTGCGCACAGGAAGCCTGGTATTTGATAGACCCTGTCCTGAGAATTTAGACAATCTATTTATCTCAGTTTTACTGAGTGTCCTCCATCATGAAACGCAGTTTTGTCCTCTTGCTTCCTTAAGCGGGATCTTGAGCTTGCTTGGTGCTCCTCCCTGCCAACAAAGTTTAAAGTGCTTATAGACTGCAAACCTGTGCTGATGTCTTTGAGATGATAGATTGTCAGTAGGTCATAAAATGCAGCGATGTCATTAGAGTCTACATTCAATGTGTATCAGTTATCTCTGTGTCTCTGCTATAAGGATGTTGTTGATGTCTCCAATAAATGACTTGAACTTTACTGAGTTTCCAGAGAAGTTTTCACTTAAATATTTTGGCAACAAGAGGAAGAAGGTGTCCATTCATTGACCATGAATAAGCAAGGGCCAGAGGGTAAGAAGTGTAGAAAGTCACAGGCAGAGGTGAAAGGCAAGGGAACATTATGAACACGAACCGAGGTGAGAAGCACAGCAGAGCAGCTCTAGCCGAATATTAATGTGTATTGGCAAAAAGGTGGCGCATAGACTCTAATTTATTGTTGGCATATTCGCAGTGCTTTAAATGGGAAAAAATAAGTGCAGGTACTCTCAAAATGAGCTGAGTGTAGCATGTGGGCAGGGCTAGGGGTGGGGCTAAGGACAAGACATATAACACACTTCTACTATGTGGCCGATTACTTATATATTCTTGAGTGAGCACTCACAGAAACAAGTAGCAATGCTCACACAAAGCATTCCAAGAATGTCCTTTAAAATACCTCCCTAGTGTCTGGATTCTCTCCTTCTTTTCTCGCTTTTCTCACACACACATGCGCACACAAGCAGGCAAACACCCAGACACAAGCAGACAGACACTCATTCAAAAGACAGGTGGGATATAGGCCACTTTACACTCCTTATCTCTGGCGGCTTTCCCAATTGCTGCTATTGCTGCTGTTAGCGGGATGCCTGGATTCGAGTGTGTGCACAAATACACACCATGGTGTGAAAGTGATTAACAGCTCAGGGCCTGAATGGACCCTGATCTGTCCAACACAGCGTGGTGGGAAACACCTGACATTATGCAAATGAGCCCTGCTGAGTTGTTTAGAGGTGGCTCAGCTTGGGCTAGAGGCGCTTTAGCTGTCAGACAGCCTTGTTTGTGCTCGTGAGCACCAACAACAATAAGCCTACCTTTTATGAGTACTGGTACTCTCCTTGGCAGCAGAGAAGTACCGGTACTCTCCTTGGCAGCAGAGAAGTTCCGGTACTCAGAGAGATAAAAATGAGAAGTGCCGGTACTCGGTACCGGTGAGTACCATTTAAAGCACTGCATATTCGTAAAGTCAGTGGCTGCCGGTGCACAGCGTGTGAAGGTTTTGCTGCATGTCCCTACAGCTCTGGAGAGCTGACCCGGAGCAGACCGCTGACCGAGTGTCAGCTCTTGAGACTAAGCTGCTGCGAGCAGCCGTGAGCAGGTTCCGAACAGCTGCTGTGTGCAGATTGCTGAGCGAGTGCCAGCACGTGAGAGTGAGCCGCTGTGAGTAGCCGCGAGGAGCCATATACATCCACTGTGAATTAAGCACCTCAATTCCTAAAAAAAAGAAACCCATGCTGAATATGGGCACTAACCTCAATGTAATTAATGGTGGTACTCTCAGGCTGCCATTTTAACTCCCTTTAACTCATTCACTCCGCATCTGGAAGGATAATAAAAGTAGGACCACTTCTACTGTATGTTTTCCTGTTCTGAAGCAGATAGGACCCAGACAAGGTGAAACTAGACAGCTTACTATTTTAATAGTAATGGTAATATTGTTGTGCAAATTGGTAATCAGCAATTTGCACGCTTGATAAAAGACAGTGATGGTATAAATTCACAATCAGCAATTTCCACGAATGTAAAGAGACTGAATTCCAACATTGTGCTAACTTGTGATAAGCGATTTGCATGCTTTAAAAAATACTGAGATTGCATGAATTAATATTCTGCGATTTGCACCCTTAGTTAAAGACTGAGATTTGTTATGTTATGCTACAAATACTTAGTTTAGCACACAACTCACTCCCACAGGAGTATCTCAGCATTTTGCTGGTCAGTAAGGGATGCACATATGAGAATATCCACGTCTTAAGCAGCTTCTTGAATGTTGCAAATTCAGATCAGGTACGTGTGTGGAGAGGGAGTTTGTTCTAGTGAGAAAGGGCCATGTAAGAGAAATACCTGCCACCATATCTGGAGGTGCAAATACGAGGGATCCTACAAAGAGCTTTATTTGAGGATGTGAGCAGTTTGGTGGGCTGATAGGGATGGAGTCTAGAGTGTAGATAGGCAGGAAGGGTTTGTTTAGTGCCTTACGGGTCAGGCAGCATAATTTGAATATTGCTCGTTTTCTAATGGGGAGCCCATGGAAGGACTTTAAAATAGGGGCGGCCGAGGAGCGGCACGGCAGGGTACAGATTAGTTAAGCAGCTGTATTTTGCACGACTTCCAGCTTAGATGGCAGAGAGTCATTTATTACCACTAACATTGTATTTCCGTAATCAACGTAACTGGGAATTAATGCTTTTACTAAGTTCTTTCTAGAGTTTGATGGGAGCCACGGAAAGACTTTCCTTAAAAGCTGCATTGTAGCAAAAGGTGCCATAGGTGGTATTGACTTTGTCTTTCATAGATAGAGTTTGAACTTTATACCAATATTTTACACCACCTGTTTAGGAGAGGGGGCATGATCAAATTCTGTTTGCCACCAGTCGCCCAACCAAACCTCCTCTGCTTTACCAAATAGACCAATCTCAGTTTACTCATTGTTTAGTTGGAGATAGTTGTTGGTCATCCAATCAGTGATTTTCCTCATGCAACATGCAAACTGTGTTTTCACTTTTCCTTGATATGACCCAAAGGAGATGAGGAGTTGGGTGTCGTCAGCATAAGATACAACCTCAAAACCACATGATCTCATTGTATGTGCTAGAGGCGCTACATAGATTTTGAAAAGTGTTGGGCTCCAGCAAGAACCCTGTGGGAGTTCTTTGTTGATAAACATTATTCTAGATTTAAAAAAAGTCCAAACAGGATGGCTTGGGTTCGACTGTTGAGGAAATCCATGAGCTAATGTAGCACACTTCCATATATTCCTGCCTCATATTGTCTGTGGATGAGAATTGAGTGTGGGGCCATATCAAAGGTTGCGGATAGATCCAGTAGACCCAACATGACCAGGGTACCTGCATCTAGTGATAGCCTGATGGTGTCAGTGACTGCAACTAGAGCAGTCTCTCTGCTCTGTAACACTTTGAAACCTGATTGTGAGAGGTCTGAGATCTTATGTTCTTCTAGGAAATTTTCCTTTTTGTAAATATAACTGTCTAAAGTTTTTCCTAGCAAAGAGATTGGTCGATAGTTGGAGAGGTTCTCCATGTTGGCAGAGGGCTTTTTTAGAATGGGTTATACTAGGTCACACTTCCACTCTGTTGGGAGTTTAGCTGCGGTAATGGAAAGATTATAAAGCGCCATTATTGATAGTATGATGACATTGGCAATGCAGGAGGTTATTCTAAGGGGACAGAGGTCCAAGGTGAAGCCAGATTTAGCTAAGGCCAACATCTTCTGCAATTGATTGAGAGAGTATGATAAAAAAATTCCCAGGTCATTTGTGCAATACCTGGTTGGCTGGAAAGTTCTTGTAGATTATATTATATTTGAAAGATTGAGCCTCCCTTTTATGTGGAGTAACCCGGAGCTAGCATGCATGAGTATATCACGCAAGCAGTTGGCTAATCTGTTTTACGAAAAAAATCTATTTGCCCGCCTATTCAATGCTCAATTAGGAACCTTGTCTAACACATTCATAATTACGAAAGACTATTATAAACTCGAAACTGTTTTGAATGATATTAGCCCCAATGGTTATAGGAAGCTCTATCTCCAATGGAGATATGGCTCTTTGCCAATCAGAGCCCTTACAAGTAAATGGTCCCCATTAACCCCTAAAACCTGCCCAGGCTGCTCAGAAGATACAGAAAATGAATTGCATCTTGTCTTTTTCTGCCCTGGATACCAGACCCCAAGGAAAAAGTGGATAGTTCCAATCTGTAAGAATCTGGGGCCAGATGTAGGAGCCCTAATACCGGTCGGAAACAGCCGATTTGGGCCGTTTCCGACCGCTATTAGGGTTTTCAGATGTAGGGCATGCATTTACAGAATCTGTATTTACCGATTCGGTAAAATTACCGAATCGGTAAATGCAGACTCGGTAAAATACCGATTCTGTAAATGCAGATGTAGCTGGCACATGTCAGAGTGCCACAGGGCTTTAAGAATCGGTATTTTACCACCCAATCCAATTGGGTGGTAAAATACCGAATCTAGGTGTGCATGCACATGTGTGCATGCACACCTGTGCCATGTGACACACAGACATGCCCTTAGGGCATGTCTGTGTTTCACATGGCGCACATGCCTATTTTTGGGGTGCCAGAGGGTGTCAAAGTGACACCCCCTGCACCCTTGCTGAAATCGGTATTTACCGAATCTGTAAATACCGATTCGGTAATGCCCATTGATTCCTATGGGCTTCAATGCCCATAGGAATCAATGGGCATTACCGATTCGGTATTTACAGAATCGGTAAATACCGAATCTTAACGATTCGGTATTTACCGAATCTGAAATACCTACATCTCCCCTCCTCTTTTTTACCACTTCTTAAATACCGATTCGGTATGAATCGGTATTTAAGAAGTGGTAAAAAAGATTTACCTACATCGGGCCCTTGGAGACTAGACAATGCTCCGAATCCTTTCGGATATTAAAAACTGATCTCTCTCCGTTAATCGTTTTTGCTGTAACAAAATTCTTAGCAGCGATGTGGATTAAGAGACATAACTATCTGAATGTCTAGTACAGTGGGAGAAGGCATATTGATGCATCTAGGTTTAGAGAAGTTTAGAGTAACGCCTGGGCCCTTTGATGATTATGCTTTTAATTGTTTTTATGGATTTTTTATACTGTACAGTGATGTTATTTTTCAACGTAGATGCACTGACTGATGTTTTTAACTCAATGAATTGAATTGAAGTGTGCTAAAATATATTGTTGAATGTAATGTGACTCTTTTATGACATTATTGTCGAAATAAAGATGACAAAGAAAGTAAATTATATTGATTTTATCGAATTTCACAGTTTTTGCCAGTTGTTTCTGTGAATGGCATGCTATTGATGCTTTTGTGCAACCTTTCATGGCTTTCTGCACAGTTGCTTTTTTTTCCAACATCTGATGGAAAGTTGCACAATGTGCCTCTGCCTGTTTCTTTTCTGCAGGAACTGGGTGATCCACCACTAGTTAGGAATTCATGGCTAAGGACTTTTATAGCTTACTCAGGTGCAATTGATAGGCAAAAGTTTAGATCTGAAAGGAAAAAGAAGTTTAATGTATTATTATTTGGGAGTTGAAAATATAATGGTACCCAGGTATACGTTTTTTACAAGAGTGTAAAAACCCAATGAAAGCATTGATACCTATGTCACAGAATTTAGAATTATAGTGGCCAAATGTGAATTTGATAACTTCACTTCAGAAATAATTAGAATGAGATGTAATGAAAAAATAGATACAGGAATGTTTATCCTTCTTTGGATAAAGCTATAGCTAACATTATTGAAAAATCATGCAGAGATGCAAGCCTATTAGAGGAATCTTTAGCCAAGACGACAATTTCAGGAGCAGAGCTGTAGTTAGTAAATCAGTTTCCACGTTCCCTTGGAAAGTAGAAACCCTAGAGAAATGAGCGGGTCAAACATATCAGCTGCTGGTGCGAGTGTGGGGTGGACGCCATTTTGGGTGAAGGCAGGGGTAGCGCTCTAGTTGCGGCTGCCTCCCGCCCTTCCGGACTACTTAAACCGCTAATAAATGCGGCCGCACAGATTAATTGTGCTGTGTTGTCACCCCTGAGGCGGAAAGCCGGGGACTGCTAGCTAGGAGGACGCTCTCTTCCCATTGCGCTTCATTTTAAACTTTTTTGCATCTGCACACGATCGCTTTTTTAATCTTATTAAAAGTGTATGTATTTTGTGCCTTTTTACATACTGCTATTTGCACTTCAATACTGTTCCTACCTCAATCTCACTCCCCGCACAGCTGATCAGCTGCTGGTGCGAGTGTGGGGTGGACGCCATTTTGGGTGAAGGCAGGGGTAGCGCTCTAGTTGCGGCTGCCTCCCACCCTCCTCTCCTCCTATAAATGAACACCATTCCCCGACGGCGCAGCGGGCGGGCGCAGCGGGCGGGCGCAGCGGGCGGGCGCAGCGGGCGGGCGCAGCAGGCGGGCGCAGCAGGCACGCCGGCGGCGTACCAAAGGCAAGCCCGTCTGCGCCCGTCATCGCCAGGACATCGCCTCTCGCCTGTACCCCTGGTCGAGGTCTGCGGGAAGTCCGTCACTGTGATAAAGAGGCATTACTTACACTGAACCCAGGTCAGAACTGTGGTGAGCTTTCGGGTCAACTAGGGCAAACATGCTTACAATGTAAATCCTGTGAATTCGCTGTACCTAGGCCCTGTCTGGCTGGACAGAGATCGGGGTCTTCCAATCAAGTTCAGCTCACTGTCCTTCAACTGAACGTTAGATCTCTCGCTAAGCATTATGTAGAGATACGGACACTCATTCTAGAGGAATCCCCTGATGTTTTCTTCCTGTGTGAAACATGGCTGCGTGATGACATGATTAGCTTACCCAATCTTACGCTTCCAGAAGGCTATCTGATTAGGTTTGTTAACAGGGATGCAAGGGGCGGCGGGATTGCAGTTATTTATAAAGAACAATACGACTGCTCCTTCATCAAGGAAGATATATGTGGGTGTGAGGGTGCTCGCTTTACGATTGTCATTAGCCCGCGTTTCTCACTGTCAGGATTATATATTTATCGACCCCCAGGACCTGCTTCTAAGTTTATTGAATCTCTACTTGAGGTGGTCAGCTCCTTGGTGGTGGGATCGGCTAATTTCACGATTCTAGGAGATTTAAATCTCCATTTTGACCAGGTTCACGACCCAACCATCAAGAATCACCTGACGGATCTAGCGGCCTTACAATTAGATTCCTTAATTCAGGTCGCTACGTACTCGGCAGGGCATATACTCGATCCACTGTTTTTCAACATCCCGGAGGTCAGCACGGAAGTGCCTAAACCTATGGGATGGACGGATCATTTCCCGGTTAAAGCCACCGTGGAGGTCATGGAGCCATTCAAAAGGGATGGGCTGAATCGGGTCTTTAAGATGCCATGGTATAAACTTAAATTAAGGGACCTCCACACCTCCTTAGGGATGTTTACCTGTGGGGACACTGCGGACCCCGATATAGCATATACCACCTTCCATGACTAGATCGTGAAGGGACTTGATGCCCTCATCCCGGCTAAATGGACTAAAGGGCGCAGATCCCCTTCTAACCCCTGGTATAATGACGCCCTGAGATCCATGAGGAAAGACTGTAAGAAGGCAGAGCGAACATGGAGAAGGGACTATGAAGTTGGGGATAAAATGATGTACCTAGCTAAATTAAAACTCTATCACAAAGCAATTTACTCCACGCGTGCTACTTTCTATGCGGAAGAAATTAAAGCTAGTTCTAACCCCACTAAATGTATTTTCAAACTGGTGCAGGATCTTCAGAGTAATAGAACACCTGCCTCTAGCATTACCTCCGCACAGCAGTGTGATGACCGTGCCATTTTCTTTGTAGAAAAGGTGCAAAAAATATACAGGTCATTCCCGCAGCACTCTTTGGACCTACACCTCTCCACTAATACTAATGCTGAAGGTGCTGCCCTGACTCTCATACCAGAAATCATGAATGATGAGCTGGCCAAACTCTGTAGGAAAGTTAAATCTGGTTCTCCGGCAGATCCTCTGAGGCCGGCACGATTCATTGAGTCTCTGATGCTTTTCCAGCAGCCTCTGAGTTTTATACTTAACCTGTCCTTTTCTATGGCCAGTGTTCCTACTGCTTGGAAACAGGCATGGGTCTTCCCTATCATTAAGAAGCTCACCCTGGATCCTTCTAAACCAGAAAATTTTAGACCGATTTCCCTTCTCCCATGGGTGGCTAAACTCGCTGAGCCCAACGTTAATAATGTGCTGTCTCAATTCATGCACAATAACGGAATCCTGGACCCATCACAAAATGGGTCAGGCTGGGTCATAGTACTGAGTCTGCCCTACTGGCCACGACCGAACATCTCCGGACGATTCTTGACGCCGGTCAGAGTGCATCGCTGATTTTGCTAGATCTCAGCGCGGCCTTTGACACGGTATCGCATGACATTCTGTTATATCGTCTGGAGATAGCTGGGATCACTGGTCTCGCCCTGGAATGGTTTCGTTCATTTTTAAAGGACAGATCCTTCCGTGTGTCGGAACCCCCGTATCTTTCTCAGTCCCACCACATCGGTCAGGGAGTTCCTCAGGGCTCTGCACTCAGCCCGTCCCTTTCTAATCTCTATGTGCAGCCGCTTGCGGCAGTAGCTAAAGAGTGGGACCTTACGCTGGTATCATATGCAGATGATACTCAGCTGGTCATCACTCAACTGAAGGGCCATCTACATCGGGCACGAGATTTAGGGACGGGATGGCTGCAGTAGCCCAATGGATGACTGACAATTGCCTGCAGCTTAACGCAGGCAAAACGGAGGTGCTGCTTGTAGGGAAGAACACCACCCACTGGAATAAGCACTGGTGGCCATCCTCTATGGGCACCATGCCAAAATCCAAGTCATTAGTTAAAAACCTGGGAGTCTGGATGGACTCCTTGCTCAGCTTTCAGACCCACACCAAGAGAGTGGCAGCCACCTGTGTGGGTCTGTTGAGGGGCCTTAATCCGATACTGAAGTTCTTTGATTCTAAAGTACGGCAGCTTATTCTCCAAGCTACCATCCTTTCATGCCTGGACTACGCTAGTGTGCCGAGATAGCACGTCTGCAGAGAGTTCAGAACTCTGCAGCAAGGACCTTGGTAGGCCTTCCCTGTAGATGCTCTGCCAGAGCCAAGATTAGAAAGCTGCACTGGCTTCCAGTTGATTCCTGAATCCAGTTCAAAGCTCTCTGTCTGGCGTTTAAGATTCTTAAATCCAGGTGCCCAGATCTCCTGTGTCCGCTTCTTACTCCATATGTGCCCCAGCGTAGTTTGCGCTCACTGGGACAACATCAAGTGATTGTACCTCGTACCAAGCTATGCCGCATTGGTGGTCGCTCCTTCCGGCTGCTGGGAGCCAAGCTCTGAAACTCCTTGCCGGTGGGTATGGAGAACCTGTCTGCCTTTGGGAAAGCTGTCAAAACATTTCTGTTTCCTCCTCCTTAGGCTTGCTTGTCCTAGCTTGGCCTGCCTCTATCAACACTGCATTCTTTGATCTACCAGCGCCGGGACGCCTCTTTGCTGGGGCAGCTGTCGCGTTTACACAAACTGCTAACATAACTGCTAACATAACATATTATCACAACAATCCAAAAGTTTGTGTTGTTTTAGGTCTGGTTCTCTAGCACGTTTCCTTATTCAAGAATTGCCCAGCCCAAGGTCAACAGTGTAAACCTTGATCATTTCTCCTGTGTGTGTAAAGGTGTAAGAACAGCAGTGTTCGTTGTGCACTCAGTGAAGAGGATGACAAGCATGAGGAGCAAAAGGATTTTGTTTCAGGAGTAAAATTGAGGGTGCTGAAGGAGGAAACGTTGCTGCTCCTGATATTAAAGTTTGGATTGAGAAAAAAGGGATTCAACTTTTAGCTAACACTGGTGCTCGTATCACCATTGTGTCTCATGAACCATTCGATATGACATGGACGGATAACATTTTGTTCCCACCAGATATTTTAACTGTGGCATTTGAAGGAAGCAAAGTAGATTTAATTGGTAACTTTTGGTCTACCATGGAAGTTTATTTATTTCTAGAATTTTATATAGCGCTAGCTAGACCCAGATGTATCAGAGCGCTTTACACAGATGTGTACATGCATGTTACTTTAGTTACAATGAGTAGATCAAATAAATAGGGAAGGGTGGAATACACAGCAACAACAAACAGTTATCCAGAGATGGAAAATATGTAAGAGAAAAAATGGTAATTCAGCAGTAATACAAATGCAGGAAACAGTGAACAAATAGGGTAGTGGGGCAATGAGCCTGTAGTAGGAATTAATTCAAAAAGTCCTGCGTACCTCCTATTAAAAAGAGGTTCATATCAGGGGTCCAATTAAAGTCATGTATGCAGATCCTTTGTCCGGTCGAGGTCACAGCATCGCAGCACTAGGGGCCGGCTTTACTCTCTGGGCTGGAGTGATCTGGCTGTGGAGAGGGCCAGTTGAAGGGAACAAAATAAGCACAAAACGGCTGTCCAGTACTGAACCATTCACCGATAAGATTTTGGCGAGGTTCCCGATGGTAGAGACCGACTTGAGGCACAAAAATGTGGCTGCCGGACAAAGACAAGGCTGCATGCGGTGAAATCCCACACACAATCGCCACCGCCAAGAAGGAGGACTCCGGTTCCGGTCCTCAAGAACTCCACCATTGGAACGTGGCTTGCAGATTATGTAGACCCCCGAAGGAATCAGGGGAGGAAGCCAGACTCCGGGTGTTGGTCAATGGAGAGCCAGTCACGGGGTGGAGAAGTTCGAATACGGGAACTCTTCACTCTCTCCCGCCACGCCAGGGAATCACTATGAGATACAAGGGCGGCAGCAGCTCAGAAAATTTCTCGCTGCCTGGATTGTGGGACGCGTCTCAGGCACCAAGGCTGCTGCCATAGGAAGCGTAAAGAGAGGCAGTCGCAGCGGGAAGTGTAGCAACTGAGGCCCAGCCCGGAAAGTAAGTGACGGCCATGGACCACACCGAAGGGGTGAGTCCCAAGCCAATCTCCCCTCAGCTGCTATTAGCAGCTCAACCGAGCCTTCGGCCATCATTGTTATGTTTCAGCTGGCGACCGTCTCTCCCAATGTTGATCGTTGCTGGAGCCGGCATCATCACAGTCGGCGATGGTAGCTTAGCAACACTGGAGAATCACGGTGTCAGAGTCCATCGATCCCCGGGGGTGGTGGAGTCCAGATGGGCCTTTCTCTTGGATATTGCACCCAAAAGCCGATCCCTAGCCAGGGAGCTCCTGGCCGGAGCTTCTTACTCGTCGGCCATCTTGCCGGGCTTTATTTTATGTGTTGTGTGCGTCAATTAAGGGAAAAGTATATGTGGAAAAAGTCAATGTGCTCGGATGGGTACATCAGGAAGAATTTAAGATCATGAAAAGACCATGTTTGAACAAGCCCATTACAATTGGAAGAAATAAAATAGGGTCAGTGTGCAACACAAAAGAGTGTTGGTAAGAAAGGTTTAAAAAAAAATCAGGATAAGTTAGGAAAATAACAGATTTTACTTATAACATTAAAATCAAGCAATGTGTACCACCAGTGAAGCACAAGTTACATAACATCCCCTTAAATGTGAGGAAAGACCTTTCTGAAATGTTAAAAAGCATGTGTGCACAAGGTATTCTCAAAAAAGTTGAGGCAACCTTATGGTTATCCCTGATTGTATTAGCAAAGTAAAAGTTGGATGAGCTCAGAATGTGCGTGGATTTGAGGAGTGTTAATGGAGCCGTATGGGTAGACACTTTTCCGTTATTGAGAATCGAATTATTTAATCACAAAGATTGGACAGTCCAGTTGGTTCACTAGGCTGGACTTAAGGGCAGTATACCAACAAGTAGAACTTAATAGAGATTATCAGCATTTAACTGCCTTCATTACACCAGGAGTAATCGTCCAGTTTTGTAGGATGCCGTTTGGCATAGCAACAGCCACAGTAGTATTTCATAGACTGATATCAAATATGTTTACCGATTTTCTGCAAGTTGTGGTTTTTCGGATGATATTTTGATATTTTCAAACAGTGTGTATAAGCACGATCTTGTTTTGAGTCATGTGTTGAGAATATTAGAGAAAAGAGGGGATATACTTCGAAAAGATAAATGTATTGTTAAGAAAAGAGAGATTGAGTATCTAGGTCATGATTTTTTCTAGACAATGAGTAAAACCCAGACATAGTTTTGTCAAAGTATACAAAATATACAAAATTGTATGCCAAATTTATAAAAAAGTTTCCAATTGTGACTGAATGCTATAGAGTACTGCTAAAAAAGGTGCTGAGTTTGTGTGGTCTGTTGAGGGTGAAAGTACATTTAAGAGAGTTAAGGAAGATCTTATTAAGGCACCTGCATTACAACTGTTTGTGGAAAGAAGAAGAGCAATTGTCACAGTAGATGCTTGAGTATGGATTAGGAGCAGGTTTGCCTCACTTGGAGGATAAATATGAAACCACAATAGGTTTTGCTTCAAAAACATTATGCCAGTCAGATGGGAAATATTATGTAAGATTATGTAAGAGCCATTAATGAAGATGTGATTTTGGAAGAAGGGTTTTCACTTGTGAAGTCAGGTTGGCCAAAAGAAAAAAATATGTTTGTTCCATGAGTTGCAATTGTTTTGGAAAATATCCAATAAATTGTCCATGGAAGATGGACATTGGTGTGTGGAGACAAGCAGACTTTGCCAAAAGATTATTGAACTAGCGCATTCAGGACATTTGGGGTCAACTGTAACCAAGAGGAAAGTATGGTGTGACTTTTGGTGATTTTCTTAAAAAATAAGTAAAGTGAGTAATAAGGTTCTGGTAACCGATGATACTGTTGAATTGGTCACGTTGTGTCCAAGTAGAGCTTGGCAACGCGTGGGTGTTCATTTTTTGGGACCATATCATATTTTGCCTATTCTCATGAAGTACTTCATCATCATGATTGATCATCTTTCAAGATGGCTAGAAGTTGAACCATTTAGTGAACCAACTACAAAGAGTGTGATTGATGTTTTCTGAGGGTTTCTGCCAGTTAAGGAAATCCAGGTGAGATAATGGTGGATAACGGTTTTCAGTCTGCCTCTTTAGAGATGAATCATTTTTGAACAAGTGTGCTATTAAGCATATTGGAACACTGTTATAACACCTCCAAAGCAATGGAAAAGTGAGTGTATTTCAATAGAATCTTGGTTGAATGTATGCAACCAGCCTATATGTGTAATATGGATGTTGGCAAAGTGGTCAAGTGGACGTATGGTCATATGTTAGTGTCATTGAGGAAACTTCATTCCAACTAGTGAGAGAAAGAAAAGCCTCAACAGAACTGTGTCCTTTCTGGATGTTCCAGTTATTCTCGAAGTTAGCAGATGTATGTGATTGGTGGACGTGGGCTGACAGAAAGTCAAATATGGTTAATATGGAAATAATGAATGTTGAGAAAAAAAAGCAAGTACATTTAAATTAGGATGCTGGGTGTATGTTAAAAATCTCAAAAAGGTTGGAAAAGGCATTTCTAAGTTAAAAAATGTGGCACAAATAAGTGAAAGACAAAAGAAGTCTGTGAAATTATTGGATGGTAATTGGTGGGGCACATCTCGATTGCCTTGGATCCCAGTAGATGCAGTAATTGTAAAACTGGTTGCAGTAGAATGAATGAAAAATCGAGACTGGAGAAGAGAGAGAGTTGAGTTAGAAAAAGTTTTCTTTGTAGGTGTCTGCCTAAAAAAGATATTGTCAAATAGTAAAAAAAAGTAAATGTTTTATCTTTATTTTTCTGAATTTTATTCTATGTATATAGTTTCTTCATCCGTTTAGTTTTTTTAAGCTGGTTGGTGGGGTGCCATTAGTGGTTGTTCTCAAATAAGGAGTGGTTCATAATGCCTATAATGTTAAAGATTGTAATTTATTGAAGAGGGGAGAAGTGTGTGACATTCCTGGTTGACTGAGGTATGCACCCAGGCCTGGCAGGAACCACCACTCTAGTCAGGGTAATTTAGATACAGAATAAGATATCCTGTGCTCACCCTCAGGTAGCTTGTCACAGAGCAGTCAGCCTTATCAAAAAAGGCAATGTGTAAAGTATTTGTGCAACACACACAGTAATACAATGAATACACCCCAAAAAGACCCCACACAAGTTTAGAAAAATAGAGAATATTTATCTGAGCTAAATAAGACCAAAACAACAAAGATTCCAATCAGAAGAGTCAAGATATGAGTTTTTAAAAATTAAATAAAAAAAAGTGGTCAGAAGTCACTAGCGGTCCAAAAGTTACTAGAGGTCATGAGGGACCAGCACAAAGCCAAAGTTCAGGCCGACTGCGATCGATGGCAGGCCGGCTACAGGATTCAGACAGGTCCCACTGAAGAAATACCTCAGATGGAGCTTTTGTCGAAGCAGGCTGTGGAACCGCTGTCATCGGGCAGGCTCTGTGTCGGTGCCGAAGGGCTACGTGGTGGAATTTCACATGCAATGCATTGGTTTTTGATGAAAGCAGCTGCACAACCCACTTCTGAGGCCCAGAGCTTGGAGGAGGCAGAGTCCAGCAGCACCATCAGAATTATAGGAGGTATTTTGTGTCCTGAGCTTTCAGAAAAAGAGACTAGCCAGCAAGCCCTTGGAGATCACTTGGAGGGAAGACTGAGTCTTTCCATCAGAGTCAGGGAGCAGCAGGCAGCAGGGCAACAAACAGAAAAGAAGACCTTCCAGAATCCATGGTTGGCATATTTGTGTTACCAGGGAGTCCCTAGTAAAGTGCACTAAGTGTGCCAGGGCTGGTGATTCAAGTGCTACTAGTGGTCCTGCAGCACTGATTGTGCCACCCACACGAGTAGCCCTAAAATGGTGTCTCAGGCCTGCCACCACAGTGCCTGTGGACAGTTGCTAACTGCCATGCTGACCTGGCCAGTGCCCACACTGACCAGGCCTAACCCTTCCCTTTCTATACACATTGGTCACCCCTATGGAAGGCCCAAGGTATCCCCCTTGGCAGGGCACAGTGTATGTGAAAGGTAGAGCATGTACTAGTGTGTGTGACATGCTCTGGTGGTGAGTTACAGCCATTTAGTTTTTCACTATTGAGAGAGCTATCTTGTACATAGGCTATAATGGGGAATGATGTGTATAATGTTTACCTGCATAACTTCCCATAGGAGCAAGATAGAAAATTAAAGTATGGTATCCCTGAACTCAGAATTTACTAACCTATCTGTTAGAAAGGATGTTTTTTAAATCCTGTGTTTGAGAACAGCACTTTTAGAAAGTGGCTGTTCTCTTGTCTGACCTTTCTGTGTGCCTTGGCCTGTTTGTGAATTGACTGTCTGGTTTGTGAGTGACATGGGCTGGGGAGCCCCCAGGAGGCTGGATGAGTCAGCCCTAGGCTGAATAGCTGCATCTCCATCTTAAGTGGTGGGAGGGAAAAGCACCTGGGCCTGAATAGGGCTGTGCCTGCCTTCCACAATGCTGGCTCCACCTCCTGCTGGGCGGTTGACAACCCTGCCCCTCTCTCTGAAAGGAAAGAAGAAGTCAGGAATGCAAAGTTCTCAAGGACTGACCAGAACTGGTTCTGACTAAGCCAAGGCCTCTCTGCCTCCAGAGAACAAAGGAAAGACTGGTATAAAAAGGGCTACCCAAACTACAGAAAATTTGATCATCCTGGAATCAAGAAGGAACCTCTGCCAAGGAGAAAGCTGGAAGACTAAAGAGGAAGGACTGTCCTGCTGTGTGCTTGTGGACTGACCTGCAGTTGCTCTGCTTCCAAGGAGAGGGGAAGGACTTTGCTGTGTGCTGTGTCCCCTTGCTTGAAGAGATCTCCAAGGGCCTGAGGAGAACTGTCCTCCTGTTGAGAAGTCCTAGGAACAAAAGGACTTCACCCCCAGCTTCCCCCCTGAACTCTGCTGAGTGAGTTCTGCCCTTCCTAGAGTGCTTGATCCAATTGTGGGGCCTCCGGACATTGTGTCTGCTGCTTGGGGAGCTGGACAAGGAGAAAAGAAGACAATCTGAAATGTTCACGCATCGCTCGCTTGCAGAGCGAATCCACGACAGTGCGAGGAAATTCCCGCCGCCGCGAATATCGAGATCGTCGCAGCGCCTGTTGCTGCTGCAAGAACCAGCTTGCGGAATGCATCACCCCGGTGCCGGAAGCTTCCTGTTGCAGTGAATATCGTCGCAGAGCCTGTCATAGCTGGGTGAGATTGCCGCACCGCTTACTTGCGGACCATATCATGTCGCTGCAAACATCGTCGCAGAGCCATCGCATCGCGGGGCCGCGAGAGGAGAAGATCGATGCTGTACTGCGCATCGCTGCCGCACCTGAGATCGTCGCCGTCCCGAAGATCGGCGCATCGTGCCTGTGCGAGACGCTTCCTACCGAACCTGCGCACAGGAATCTATGCAAGGTATCGCATCCCTCCCATACAGACCGGATTAGTCGCAACACGCCCGCTGCGTCCAGCAGGGCTGTCGCAATGCCTCCCCAGGGTCTCAGTAGTGATGCATCACTTGGATTTCAACGCTGCAGCTTCCACTTAGAACTTTTGTCGCATCTACAGGTACTTTGGGCTAAACGTGACGCAACTGTGGATTATTTTGATGCAAACCCTAGAACTGTTTGAAAATCATATTCTTGAACTGTGTATGTTGGTTTTTTGTTGTTTTGGTCCTGTGTAGTTTAGATAAAGATACTTTATTTTTCTAAACTGGCGTGGAGTCCATTTGTGGTGTTTTCACTGTGTTACTGTGAGTATTGGTACAAATACTTTGCACATTGCCTTTGATAAGCCTGTCTGCTTGTGCCAAGGTACCAAGGGGGGGAGCAGGGGTTATCTAAAGAGTGTATCCCCCTTGCCCTGACTAGAAGCAATGGTCCCTATTTGGACAGTGGCACCTACCTCTGCCAACTAGAGACCCTCAGATCTAACAGTACTCCTCTCTGAATAGAAACTACAGCTGAAAAGTGCATTAAGGGATTCCTAATGCTGGCCTATGAGAGCCTCACAGTGGTGAAAAATGAAATAGGCTGTTTGACATTACCAGGACATGCAAACCATATAAGTACATGTCCTATCTTTTACTTACATGGCACCCTGCCCTTAGGGTTGCTTGCCTACCCAAGGGGTGAGTTGTATGTAATAAAAGAGGAGTTTAAGACTTGGTAAATAGTTTTAATTATCAAGTCGAAGTGGCAGTAAACTGCACAAAAAGGCACTGCAGTGGCAGGCCTGAGACAGGTTTGAAAGGCTACTTCTGTGGGTGGTACAATCAGTGCTGCAGCCCAATAGTAGCATTTGAAGTACAGGCCTTTGTATATGGTATACCATTTTACAAGGGACTATTACAGAAAAAAGTTATTAAACTTGCTTTTCTGTGAGTCAAAATCCAGTTTTCTAGCTGCCCTATCCTGAATGGCCGGCCTTTCCCAGACTGTGCCAGAGCAGCTTGAGGAGGTGTGAAGCATCCTATCTGAGTAGACAATGGATTTCCTGTGGGTGGAGAACTTTAGCTGCAGAAACTAAAAGGCAGGAATAGGGTGGGGAGCCAAACTGGTCTTCAAAGGGAGAATTAAAATTTGGGACCAGCACATACTGACCCTCACATCCTGCACCCCCCGCCACACCGGAGCCTCAGTAATTAGATTAGTCAGGGGGTTGGACGGGGTGTGTTAGTGAAACTTAGCCACACCACTGGGTTGGCACAGCCAGATCTCACACCAAAATAAAGACTTTCTCCATGTTAGATTTTGAGAAATTTTTGTCTTCTGGGACAAGAATATTCCACACTCTGGAGGAAGTGATCATACACCTTGCTGGCACCCTGCATTCGGTTGGTCAGGGGTGCCCCCCTGCTTGACGCCCAGAAACTGTGAATAAATATGGGAGAGCTGCATAGCTCCTCAGATCTGCTGCCTGAAACTGCAAGGAGAAGAAGGACTGCCCTGCTGGAATCTGGATCTCCATGCAAAGGACTGCACTCTGAAGGACTGCACCTGTTGTCAATCTGGTACTGCAGACCTAAGGACTTTGCCTTGCTTCAAGAAAGATTAAGGCTCCCTGCAACCTACAGGTCAACAGAGCCCACCTGCATCATCTTCACCAAGAGTCTCAATCCTGGAGTGCGTCCAGTAGACTTTTAAGAATTTGGCCAGGTGTATTGTGGGAATTGTAGTCCAGACATCCCAAGGACCGTTTAGGAGATTCCAGACCCTTGGATTTGCGTTTTGGATGCTTTAAACCCTCAAGGCGACCTTCTGGAAGAAGATCCAGAAGTTTGGTGACGTTTGGGAACTTTTGGCAAAGAGCTCCATAAGGTGACCAACTCGACATCAAGAGTCAAGCCAGCTACCTTGAACCATAACCCTGCGTGGATTTCAGGTTCATTCCACTGAACGTTCCGGAGCTCCATACTTCCAGAATTTTAGCCTTGCTGAGAAGCAATCCCACGATGTTGGATCATCATCGGCCTGCTGGAGGGGATTGTTCGACGTCAAGGGAAAAATCCTCCAGAAAAGTTTCAAAGTCTGAAGGTAAAATTTTGACCGAGGCCTCCCGCTTAGTGTATTCGACCAGTGCTCCATGGTTGTTGGCCTCAAACTTTGACTTTGTCCCGCTCTGGCGCGACCAGATGTCCCAAAGTGGCGTCATGGATTTTTAAGCACAAGAAAGTGTTTATTCTTTAAAAATTCATATCTCCTGTTCCCTTCATTGGAATTTTATTGTTTTAGTATCTATTTGTTCATAAAAATATAATCTATTTTTATAACTTGGAGTTGGATGTTTATTGTGTTGTGTCTTAAATATTTAATATATTGGTATTTGTTAATGCTTTACACACCTGTCTCATTAAGTAACACCTGTCTGCTAGTTGCCAGCTACCAAGTATTGAGCAAGGGAATAATTTATTGAGACCTTGACTGACCCTCTTATTGTGTTTGTGACCTTACTACTAGTGGTAAGTAGCTACTTATCACTACTAATAATCTACTTTCCAACTATATTATGATTTGCATTTAGAAAAAAATTAATTCCCAACATCAAAAAAGAAATATCTGTGGTCGCTACAGATAATGCTGGTATCTACTTTTATGTTATTCTGTGACATTTTAGATGTCAGTAAATGAATAAACATAAAATATCCAACACACTCATACAAATACTAAGTGGAAGCAAAGCTAACCCCTATGCCCATGCTAAATTGGCCAGCTTTCTCATGGCATAGTTTCACTTTCACCATCCAATTCTCTGCAGCCCGATGTGGTGACAAAACCATAACAACCAATGGAAAGGTTCAAAGGTCTGGCCTTGGCAACTCTGCATTTATTATGGCAAACATGAGTATAGGCCTAAACAATTTAAAAGTAACAAAAAGTAAAATTGTCCCTGTCATAAGGTGGCATGCATCTGTGCAAAAAAAGTGACCAATTATGACTTGCAAAAATAAATGAAAAAACTTGAAATGTAAGATGAGATTTTCCCATCTATTTTTGTCCTGAAGTGCACTACTTTTTTGGCCGATGTGTACATGCAACTTGTCGTCACTCACCGTAAAGAGAGAACCAATGGCTGCAGTGCCATGACTCATTGCCACATGCTGAATGCTCTAGCAGGCGGAAGCAAAAATTGAGTGGCAGTTGAACAGAGCGATGGATAGAGAAAACATGAGACTGTTGACACAACTAAAACCGTCATTAAGCCAGACCAAAAATGGCAGAGGAGCTTTGCTGTGTGTTAGTTGACCCTGACGAGTCCTGCAATGCTGCACATCAAAGCAATTACCCTCACTACAAAAATCCCTACATCACATTTAAAACGACTGGATCATGGCATAACTGAATTTGAAAAGGCTTGTTTTCAGGTTTCTGTTAAAGTATCAATAACATAGAATGCTGTTGGTGCCTGTGTCACTCACCGTCAAATCTGGAAACCGATGATTTGTCAATGCAAGGGAAAGCTCGTCCTGGAATTTTTAATCAGTAATTATCTCTGACAGGTTTTTAACGGTTTATATTCACTTATGTTGCTAAAATAACCATGGATTTGCGATTCCAATCAACACGTTCTAAAATAACCGTATCAACGAGTCAATATTTCAGATATTGAGTAGAACTGATTGAATTATCATTAATTTGTATACTCGTAATCATGGGCTCTGTAAATTATTGGGAAATAAAAACTACAGGTTTCCTCACTACATCTGTCTTCTCGCCATCAATATCACGTATTGAACATGTTTCTAATGTAACTCAGTGTCAGAACAGGAACCAGTGGCTTAGCGGATCCCACAGTTACAGGAAGCACACTTTTGTCTAGTAATTCTATGCATGGAGGCTTTTCATTGACATGTTTAATAACTTTAGATTTGTGATGTTACTTTTAAAGCGAATTGCCAAGCAGACAGACCCATATAACATTGTATTTCTTTTTAGACAGAAATGCGCTTCGTGTTCTCTGAATATTTTATTGTGGCTCTATTTATTGCATTTATCCCCTATGTTTTGAGGTTTTTCATGTTCCTGTATCAGAAAATTACATGTTTTCATTCTAAATAATGACTGCATTCATTCAACGTTTGCCTTATAAAACAGCAAACGATAGGATATACAATATACATGTGTATATACACATGCATTGTACAGCGGATATTATATAGCTAACCTGGGCGCAGGGCGTAGGTGCAGAATGGAGCTGTGCCCCTAATGCTAAACTTTGTGAAACTCTCCTATAAGGTCAAAAACAATGCCCCCAAAACGCCCACGGTGCGGAAAGGGTCCCTCTGGCATTGAATAAACCAGATTTCATTTACAGCAGGTGCACAGCTAGTGCTAAAGGTGTGCTGTTGGATGAGCCATCAAAAGGGTAGAGAGTAGTTATTATTCCCCATATATCCCTTCTATTTTAGGATCCCATGTTTGTGCTGAAAAACTATTTGGTGTTAAACAAAAATGGTGTGACCCTGTGTCCGTCAGAACCTGGGTATAAATTAGTAAAGAAGAGGTGGTTCTGTCGGGTTACCGTCAATTACTTTTCCACGCACCTAATGTCACACACATATGTTGATTGTAACTTTCACGTCCGTATCTCAACCACCTGAATAGAGAATCTAACTCAATGGTAGTGTCTTCTGTCTATGTTGAATCAGAATTAAATCATTCACCAATATTTACATACGTAGTAGATTAAGCAGAAAGATAAGTTAATTTTCGTTTTTAAATCTGCATTTTATTTGTACTGCGCATTAAATCACCAACATGCATTACATTACTGTTTTAAAGTTAAAGTTTTAAATTAGGTCCGATGTATCTGCAAAAAAGGTTTGTCATGTATGTTCCCCGTCGCGTTCTTCGCTCTGCAAATTTGTACCAAATGACCATGCCCAAATTTAAGTATTCAAGACTGGGCGGTCAATCCATTTCTGTTCAGACTGCCAGGGCCTGGGACCCTCTCCCGCTGCATCTAAGAGCGTCTCCGACAATCTCTATGTTCAAGAAGGGGCTCAAAACACATTTGTTTAACATTACAATAAAATCATTTTTCCTATGCGCATTTTTTTTCTGAATAACCTCACTCCTCGCGCCAGGATACTTTGTAGTAGCAGAGCGCGATATAAAAACATTTATAACATAACATAACATAACTTTAAAACGATAATATAATTTAGCAGGTCGGCAATTTAATGACATTTTGGCCACGAGGATATGCCTCCACCACCCATTTAAGCGCCCCACATCTCTCGGTATTTAGCAGCCACCCCTGTGTAGACGTAAAGTAGTTCAAATGCTAAAAATCAATGTGTAAGTGTTCGGTAGAAAGAACTGATGAATAACCCATTGTCTCAGTTAGACTTTAGGTTTATATGTTCAATTTTAAACTCCCTCCTTCAAATGCATGTGGTTCCCCTTAACTAGATGCTAGCAAATGAGTAGAGACAAATGACAAGATGAATCCAAACCTCGCCTGGAGCTCCTCCCCACTGACTACCAGTCGAGGAATCAATCGAAATCAAAATACTCTTTATAACATAGAAATATATTAGAGTATTCACCCCTTCATGCCTGTAAGACAAGCTAAAAAAACACCAGCCATCCTACCTTCTCCACTAAAAATAAAAACCCACTCACACCAAAATCCAGAAATCAGAACAGGAGATTCTCAGTACTAGCCCCTGGACTCCGGAACAACATCCACACAAACATTTGCAACACCCCTTTTCAAAAGCAGACAACAATACACTTTTTCCAAACCTAGTGATATGGTGAATCTAAGATAACTGCACAATTGTTTTCCTTATTTTTACTATGATTATATACCGATCCTATTTGTGGACATCAAGACTACTCAAATAATATGCCCTTTTCTACAACTGTCACAGCTGTCTCTGCTTTTTATGCACCTACTGTTTACTCCTGTCTTGCAACTAGCACCTACAACCAATTCATTTATACAGAGTGCTCTATAGGAATGAATACACGGATACAACACAATGTTTAAGTAAACTGTTCAAAATAAGTGCCTGGGTCATTGCACATTCTGTTCACTTAAAACTAACTTTCACTGTGTCCTTCACATTGTTTTTTAGGTTAACTGGTTTAAGTGCTTTGGTCTACGAACCTACGGTATTGTTTTCCTTGTTCTCAGTCTGATACAGTGCAGCTTGCTTTTTCTGCTTCAAGCTATATTGTACAGCGTCTTATTTTTTTTTTAAATGTACTTGTTAGAAATGGGGGTCTCTAGTTGGCAGGGGTAGGTACCACTGTCCAAATAGGGACCCTTGCTTCTAGTCAGGGTAATGAGGAAACCCTCTGAGATAACCCCTGCTCACCCTCTAGGTAGCTTGGCACGAGCAGTCTAGGCTAACCAGAGGCAATGTGTAAAGTAGTTGTACCAGCACTCACAGTAACACAGTGAAAACACCACAAACTGACTCCACAACGGTTTAGAAAAATAAAGGTATTTAATCTAAAATACACAAGACCAAAACGACAAAAATCCCAACATACACAGTTCAAGAATATGGTTTCAAAAGAGTTCTTGAGGTTGCGATAAAAATTCTTCAGGTTACGTTAAAATTCTTTAGGTTGCGATAAAATAATCCACAGTTACTTGAAAAGTTCACAGTTGCGTCACGTTTAGCCAACAGTACCTTTAGATGCGACAAAGTTCCAAAAGCAGAAGCTGGTGCGGTGGAAAACAAGCGATGCGTTGCTCCTGAGACCCTGGGGAGGTGTTTGCGACAGCCCCACTGCAGCAGCAGGCATGTTGCGACGAATACGGTCTGTATGGGGAGGAAGGCCACTTGTATGGATTCCGGTGAGTAGGTTCCGTAGGAAGTTTGTTCTCGCAAAGGCACGATGCGACGATCTTTGGAAGTGCGTCGATCTCCGGGGCGACGATGCGTGGACCAGCGGTGATCTTCTCTCTCGCAGCTACTCGATGCGTTGACTTCAGCGATGACTCTCGCAGCGACGTGATGCAGTCCGCAAGCAGGCGGTGCGGCGATCTCACCCAGCGTCGACAGGCTCTGCGACGACACTCGCAGTGATGTTCGAATTCCCGCACCGATCGGGTGCGTCCCGCAAACGAAGGATGCGACGGCTCTGACAGCAGCAACAGGCGCTGCGACGATCTCGACCTTCGTAGCTGCAGGAATCTTCTCGCACTGTCGGGGATGCGCTCCGCAGTGAGCGAAGCCATAACTTTTCTTTAGCAAAGTCTCTCAAGCTTAGTTTCCAGCTTCCCAACACAGGTACAACTTCCAGAGGCACTACACATGGACCAAGCACTCCAGGAAGGACAGAACTCTCTCAGTAGAGCTCAGGGAAAGCTGGGGGTGTAGTCCTTTTGTTCCTGGGACTTCAGAACAGGGAGCCAGCTCTTCTCAGGCCCTTGGAGGTTCCTTCAAGCAAGAGGACACACCCCAAAGCAAAGTCCTTCCCCTCTCCATGGCAGCAAAGCAACAGCAGTGCAATCCAGCAGAGAAACATCTGGACAATCTTCCTTCTTCAGTTTCAGCTTTCTCCTTGGCAGAGGTTCCTTCTTGATTCCAGGATGATCTAATTTTCTGTTGTCACCGGTCCTGTACTTATACCCCTAAAAGTCTTTGTTCTCTTTGTGCAAGTGGGCCCTGAGCCCGGTCTGAACCAGTTCTGGGTGTTGCTTGAGCACTTTGTTTTCCTGGCTTCTCCTTTCCTTTCAGAGTGAGGGGCAGGGCCGTCAGCCGCCCAGCAGGAGGTGGAGCCAGCATTGTAGAAGGCAGGCACATCCCTATTCAGGCCCAGGTACTATCTCCTCCCACCACTCAAGTTGCAAATGCAGTCATTCAGCCTAGGGCTGACTCAGCCAGCCTCCTGGGGAATCCCCAGCCCCTGTCACTCTCAAACCAGACAGTCAATACACAAACATGCCAAGGCACACAGAAGGGTCAGACAAGAGAACAGCAACTTTCTAAAAGTGCTGTTCTCAAACACAGGATTTAAAAACAACCTTTCCTAAAAGATGTGTTATTAAATTCTGAGTTCAGGGATACTAGACTCTTATGTCCTATCTTGTTCCTATGGGGAGAAATGCGGTAGCCACTGTAGCCAGCATCCCCCATGTTAATCTATGGAGCAAGATAGCCTTACAATAGTGAAAAACGAAAATGGCTGCCATTCACTACCAGAGCATGTCACCTGCACCAGTACATGCTCTACCTTTCACATACACTGCACCCTGCCCAGGGGGGTACCTTGGGCCTTCCATAGGGGTGACTAATGTGCACAAAAAGGGAAGGGTTAGGCCTGGTCAGTGGGGACACTGACCAGGAGGACATGGCAGTTCACAGACTGCATGCAAGCACTGCGGTGGCAGGCCTGAGACACCATTTTAGGGCTACTCATGTGGGTGGCTCAATCAGTGCTGCAGGTCCACTAGTAACATTTGTCATCACCAGCCCTGGCACACTCCGTGCACTTTACTAGGGACTTCATGGTGATACAAATAAGCCAATCATGTATATCCAATCACAATAACAATTTACACAGAGAGCATATGCACTTTTAGCACTGATCAGCAGTGGTAAAGTGTGCAGAGTCCTATTGCCAACAGCCACGGGTCAGGAAAAATAAGGGAGGAAGAAGCACAAAGTTTGGGGATAACCCTGCAAAAAGGGCCAGTTCCAACAGTACTCATTGATGAACACTTCATGCTATATTGCACCATGGCTTATTCCCCTTGTTAAATTTCCCCATTGAATAATGCATCTTCTTTAATTGTATTCAGTCCTGTTGGTCTTGATAACTTTGCATATTGATTTACACCCAGATACTGTTATTACATTATTAGCCTCGATGGTTTTTGTTAGTTTTCACCCTAGAAACAGCACCTCAGCTTCATAATCGTTAGTCTTGAGTCCAGTTGTATTACTTGTCAACATCTCTAGCTACTTTTTCCCCAGGTAGGTCCTGTTCTCCCTTATCCACTACGGCTCCTAAGTGTTTACCATGCAAGTCTTTCCCTGTCAAAATAAAGGTTTCGGGATATAACATTATACTGTCTGCCCGCTTGGGCTCACTAAATGTTTATTTTGTATTTACTTTTTGGCGCAGAACGAGTTTTGTGCTGAAAAGTTGCTGAAAAACATAAAAAGCAGTGCCTTACGCTTCAATGCATTACTTGCATGAAGGGGGTATCCATTGGAGGCACACAGGCATTTCAATTCAAACACCCATGGTTTCCAAAGGAAATACATTATTTAATTGCATTTGTAGGCTATATTTTACACCAAAAATCACTTATAGTCGACTCAGATGAACAAAAGATTTCTTTTCTCCAAACCTTTCTAACTTTGCATGTGTGTTGTACTGTGGAGAAACCCCACAACGTGGAAAAGTTTAAAAGTAAGTCTAAGCACAGTAATTTGTACTGGAAGTGTACCCTCCTATTTCCTCAAGCCAAGCTAATGGAGCAGCACAATTTAGGCTCCACCATTATATGTGACGTAACGCAATATTTACGTGCACGTAGCACTATATACTCTGTGCGCCTTAAATTTACTAGAGTTGCGTGAAGCATTCAAATGTACTTCTGAAGTGTATTCACTGTAAAGACTAGAGTCTCATAAACATGTGCATATTAATGTTTAGCTTAATCATGAAGAAATGTAGGGCTTGATTAGGATGCTGGTCCTACGGCCACCAACAGCCCGTCAGTGGAGGTCCGACTGACATCCAGCAGGGTCGTCTGACCACCACATCTTAATGTGGTTGGTTGGGCCTCATCGGTCAGAGGTACTGACCAACACTTCTGACGGGCTCAAGGAGCCCATTGGCCAAACGGTCAGATTGTATTCCCTACAATAGGGGCGATGCCTGCAGAGGCCCCGCCGTAAGGATTATGATGGTCCATTCCGATTGCCTTTTCATGGTGGTCCGACTGCCATTAAAATGAAAAGAAAGAATGAGAACAAAATAAATATAGACTAGATAGTGCTATATTCCAAGTGTCCAGCCGGACAGTTTAATTTCTCATAATGGAAACATAAAGGTAATACATGGTGTGATACAAGTGGGACACCAGCCGATGTCCGACTCACACACTGGGGGGACAAGAACACAAGGGGATTGTAGGCAAGGTAGGGTCATCAGAGTATCATAAATCATATGCAGACAATCCACGGCAAACACATAGGCATACACAAATTCACTGTGCAACTATGCAATTAGTGCGTTAGGTCGACGACGTTTCGAACCATACGTAATCTAAGGTTCATCCTCAGGACAGTAATGTATGCCTAAAGAAACATTATAATACCTTTGGCCCACACTGTGGGAGTATTTTGCCAGTACAAATACAACATCAATGGGAAATAAACGGGGGAGGTAATGGAAAAAAGGGGAGACATAAAAAGATAAGACATGTCAGTTTTTTGAACCTATATAGGCTGCATCAATTATTTACATCAGGTGCCATGCCAGAGTGTAGTTTAAAAGAGTGACAAGTGGCGGTATAGCTAAAACATGCACAGGAGGATCAGGTTTGCCATATTAAAGAGCGCATGGTTCGTATACCAAACGTGCAAAAAACTATCGCGTCGAGAGTTGCCACATGCTGGTGAGAGAGTTGTAAGAGAAATCACCTGCAGTGCATGCGCGGTCCACTCATAAACTTGTCAATTACCCTGTGTAACCGTGTGTGATCAAGTGCGATGTGTACACTAGGTAAGTAGAAAGTCGTGCTGTTTAAGTAAAAGGCGGGTGAATAAAGACGGCGGTTTTGGCCGTCAAAAGCGGGTCAAATGACCGAGGAAGGTAGTGCTTACCAGGAGGGCGGGCAGAATCAATGTGGCTCACAATGGTGTGTAAGCCTGGAGTAGCGATTATCTATGAAAATAGACACGGGGGTAAAGGGGATGCAATGGGAAGAAAAGTGAAGTGTGCCGCAATGATATAAAAGCTTACCAGGGGAGACGGTGTCCCGTCCAACAGGGTCTGAAACGGGAAAGCGCGCGCGTCTTTTTTCGGGTAAGCGCGCTGGTAATATTCATTCTTCCTGCTTTAACACTTTGCCAATATATCATAGCGGTCACGCCTTATTTATTGGGCTAATCCTTCCCTTTTCAGACCCTGTGGGACGGGACACCGCCTCCCCTGGTAAGCTTTTATATCATTGCGGCACACTTCACTTTTCTTCCCATTGCATCCCCTTTACCCCGTGTCTTTTTTCATAGATAATCGCTACTCCAGGCTTACACACCATTGGGAGCCACATTGATTCCGCCCGCCCCCCCTGGTAAGCACTACCTTCCTCGGTCATTTGACCCGCTTTTGACGGCCAAAACCGCCGTCTTTATTCACCCGCCTTTTACTTAAACAGCACGACTTTCTGCTTACCCAGTGTACACATCGCACTTGATCACACACGTTTACACAGGGTAAATGACAAGTTTATGAGTGGACCGCGCATGCACTACAAACTGACATGTCTTATCTTTTTATGTCTCCCCTTTTTTCCATTACCTCCCCCGTTTATTTCCCATTTATGTTGTATTTGTACTGGCAAAATACTCCCACAGTGTGGGCCAAAGCTATTATAATGTTTCTTTAGGCATACATTACTGTCCTGAGGATGAACCTTAGATTACGTATGGTTCGAAACGTCGTCGACCTAACGCACTAATTGCATAGTTGCACAGTGAATTTGTGTATGCATATGTGTTTGCCGCGGATTGTCTGTATATGATTTATGATACTCAGATGACCCTACCTTGCCCACAATACCCTTGTGTTCTTGTCCCCCCAGTGTGTGAGTCGGACATAGGCTGGTGTCCCACTTGTATCACACCATGTATTACCTTTATGTTTCCATTATGAGAAATTAAACTGTCCGGTTGGACACTTGGAATATAGCACTATCTAGTCTATATTTATTTTGTTCTCATTCTTTCTTGTCTAGGGACCATTGTCTCTGTTGGCAAGTATCTACCCAAGGTCCCTAGTTTATTGCGCCCTGGGTTCCCTTGTAGTGTTTAAATAGTACGTAGCGCAATCTTTTGATTGCAAGGGTTAGCACCCCCACCTTCTTATTCAAGTGGGTTCCCCTTTCACGTCCCTCTTCCACCTCCCCTCTACCCTTGTGTATTTTTTATTAACTTTTTGGCTTGGGCATGTCAGACCACACGCCCCTATATAATGAGGATTACATCAAAAAACTTCTAGAAGGTCCATCTTTGCTTACTGAACCCCAGATAGCTCTAGCACACTCAACGTCCCTCTTGGTGACCAACTGGAGAAAATTAAAAAGAAGGTCATCAGATTACAGCTGATGATACTCTTACTTGCTGAGTACCTTAAAGCCAACATTATCCCACTGGGGTTGCAGGTCCGTAATAGACCAGGCGTCTTTACTGACAATCCCAAATATACTACGGGTTTTAGCTATATCAGCACCACTTGCTCGAGGCACTGGATGGCCTTGGGCATTGATATAGCCTCAGAGGAATTAAAGAAATTAGAAATTGAAATCGCAGATATAGAAAAACAGATCAATGATAAATGTACTGTGCCTGAGTGTAAAAAATTGTTGGATGAGATTGAGAAAACTGTAGGAGATTTCTATAGAATTGAGCTAAACAAAAAAGGAACTAAAGTAAAGAAAGATATTAAAAAAAATTCACAAGAGAGGGCCTATCCCTATCTAGCGAAAGACTACTATACAAATAGAATATACAGTGGTCCACAAAATCACACCCAAAGACCTTGGGGCAGATATAACAAACGACAAACCTTGGTCGGCTTCTCAGACATGTCGGCTGAGTCATCTGACAGCTCAGACCAAAGTGAAGCACCAGGTCCTTCTAATAGAGTTCCTTTTTTACCCAGAGGCCAACAGATCCCCCGAAGAGAGGGAAAACCAAGCAACCACAACGTTGGCCGTATCCACCGGGCGAACGCAACACCAGACGACAACACTACCAATGGTAGACCCACAGGTCCCTATAGATGCCTGTACTATGTCGGCACCTAAACCCCAACCTAATGATAATTGTCTTCCCATTTTTAATTTAACACAGTACTCGCTCACTATCAGTGAGTTATCATTACTTAGCAAAGGACTATCATTTGTCCCGACTGTTCGTCCAAACTATTTGGACGTTCAGACGGAACTATTAAGGTTCTTTAGGAAACTGAGATTACATGCCGTTTTTCTACTTAACCCTCAACCATTGTCAGTTGCCAACACACCTTTCCGACCAGCCTCTACCTTTTCACCATCGGGTAGTATGGTTCCTCCAGAAATCTTGACATTTGAGAAACTTGTCCTAAATGACCTTACAAATTTTGAAAAACGTCACTCTTTTATCCCATACAATATCTCCATGGATGAAAAGAAGGCAATTACTAGCCTTAAGTCCAACTCTGATCTTATCATTAAGCCTGCCGATAAGGGCGGTGGCATTGTCATGCAAAATCTCGAGATCTACAAGACTGAAATCCACCGTCAACTAAACAACCCTGAACATTATGTCAAACTCCCTAAAAATCCCATCTCAGATATACAGAAATTGATATGTGAGGTAACTAATGAAGGACTAGAGCTGGGTTTCCTCAGTAAAAAAGAACACATGTTCCTCAATGCCAAATCTCCGCGCACTCCGGTGATTTACACGTTCCCCAAAATTCATAAGAACGCAGAACATCCTCCAGGTCGGCCCATCGTGTCCGGTTGCGGATCAGTTCTTGAGCCTCTAGGTTTATTCGTTGACTATTTCATTAAGGAGTTTGTGCCAACTACTAAGTGTTACATACGGGATAGTATGCACTTGATCAATCTGATAGAGGAATATCCCTTTGACCCCACATCCAGTGTACTTTGTACTCTGGATGTGGAGTCATTGTACACTAACATACCCCAAAATGACTCCATGTTGGTCATCCAGGATGTTCTTAACAGACGTCCCCGGCCACACCTAATACCAACTTTGTTTATCATGCATCTACTCGAAATATGTTTGACCAAGAACTATTTTCTTTTCGATAGCCAGTATTATGGCCAGATTAAGGGTACATCTATGGGGGCTGTTTTTGCCCCCAATCTGGCCATACTGTACATGGACAGTCTGGAATGCGGCCGCATTCTTACCCGGTGTAACCCCTTCCTTAGTGGCATTGCCCTATGGAAGCGGTACATCGATGACATTTTCCTGATCTGAAGAGACTCAGAGGAATTGTTATCCCAATTCCTCCACTGGCTTAACAGCAATTGTAGTGGTTTAACATACACTCTTACCACCAGCCCCCTCCAGCATTCCATTCCTAGATCTTAATATACAGGTTAAGGATGGCCTACTCATCACGAGCCTATACAGGAAAACCATGGAACGGAATACCCTGTTGAGCTACATGAGCCATCACCCTAGGGCTCTTCGTGACTCACTCCCATACTCACAGTTCTTGAGGCTAAGAAGAAACTGTTACCTTAAGGAAGATTATTTCAGGGAGGCTCATACTCTTAGTGCCAAACTTAGCGCTAGAGGTTACCCACGCAGACTGATACAATCGTCACTCAAAAGGGCATGGTATTGTCCCAGGGAGGTGTTGTTGGAACCCAAACCAAAAAAAACACAGAACCGGCTGGTCTGTGTTACTACCTTTTCCCCTGCCTCCAACTCAGTATCTAAGAGTATTAAGAAGCACTGGCCAATAGTGAATGCAGGTCACCTTCAATTAGAAAAACCTATGTCCCCATTCAAGAGGTCCAAAAATCTGAGAGACCACTTGGTTCGTGCAGCATTGCCCGCCTCGGACCAAATGAACACATTGGACACTCTGTGGGATTTCCCACGTCTAACCGGGCATGTAAAATGTGGCAACTGTTCTATGTGTGACACCAATATTGAGGGCAAAGAATTCACTATCAATGACGTAAAGCATGTACGCAAGCAATTTTCTAACTGTAATAGTACAAATGCTATATATGCTATTGTTTGTCCATGTTCCAAAATCTATATTGGGCAAACAACCCAGAAAGTGCGAAGCAGAATGTGCCAACACAGGAGCCGCATTCGTTGTAGAACTCAGAATGCCCCGTTGGTGGACCATTTTATTGAACTCTCTCACACTGAACTGGATTTCCAGTGGACAATTATTTCCTTGATCAAATTACCTCCTCGAGGTGGGGACCTGCAACATCTGTTGAACAAAGAGGAACTACATTGGATTCTCAAGACCCAAAGCCTCCACAATGGTCTCAACCGGATGGAGGACTGGACTAAGCATGGGCGGATCTAGCGGATCTCGCGTACGCGAAATTGCGGATTTACGGATTCGCAATCCGCGAAGATACGCGAACTCTCGCGGATTTGCGGATTTTCCCGTTTTTTGTGTTGGCGCGCGTTCGCGACGATTTTGAGACAATTTCGCAATTGCGAACTTACTTTTCGGCACGCAACGGCCGCGACTATGTTGTTTCTACGTCTGGTTTATCATCACAGGTTCACAGCACCCTCTGTTTCACCACTGCCACCCTCTGGGACACCCATGCCACCCTCTGGTACATCCTCACTGCCACCCATTAGGTTTGTTTATCACTGTAGTTTATGGGGGGTGAAAAAAGCAAGCACACCTCCCCTACTTCAACTGCCATGAATTAATTGGGGGTTGATTAATGTGTCAGTTATTTAGAAAGTTCCAGTCTGGCTGGCACCTGCTTCCTTCCTTATCTGTAATTTGCTTTCTGTTGCAGTGAAATTTTTTTTCACAGGACCTTTATGGTCTCCTTGTAGCTATTCTATGAGCCTGCTGTTTGGGTCATAGCAGGGTCATAGAATAGTTGCAAACTCTGGAGGGGCCCCTCAGGAAGCACTGCAGTGAATGTTACAAATGTTAAGTTTGAACTTTTGCACCTGCTCATTGCTTTCAGTTTAGCAAAAACCGTTTTTTCTGCAATTTCCCGTGTTTTTTGGAGCGCGAATCCGTGCGAGATCGATTTCGGGAGCCGCGAATGCTTGCGAATACACGTATTTTTTTTTTGCGACGTGTATGTTCGCATGCTTTTGCGCGTGTTCGCGAGGCGCTTGTAGCTATACGTTTGCCAAGTTACCCTAGCGGTCGTACACGGGCGCGGCCGTCTTGTTTGCGTGACGTAATTCCGTTTCCGGCCGCTATGTGTAATCTCGCAAACTGTGCTGCTCGCTAGTACAATTTCGCGCGTGCTCGCGAGGAAAATCTCGCGCGAACTTACCCACGCGGTCGGGAACGGGCGCGGCCATCTTGTTTCTCATTCATTGCTATGGTTCTGGGCTTGCTTTCTGTATCCTCTCTGAATCTCTGCCATCCTTTGCTTGTTTGAAGTTTATTTAATCTATTTTACTTATTATCTATCCCTCTATTTTTCTAGCTGTATATTTTTGTGTTTTCTGCTACTTTTAGTTACTTTTAAACTACTTTTTTAAACTCTTTTCTTTTCTTCTTCACTATTCTATTTCTTCTTTATCATTTAAGTTTATTTCTGCCCAGACCATGGTAAAGGGAGCCGGGAAGCACCCTGAGAAGGGGAAGGGTCCCGCACCCCGTGCCCGGCTCCCGTGCGGGCGTTTGAGGGGGGAGCAAGTGGTGCCGCGGGAGATCTTCAGCGCGGAGGAAGTGGCGGCACTCATCTTCCACGTCCAGCGCCGCCTCCCCAAGACGATCCTGGGAGGCGGCAAGATCGCGACTGGCTATGGCATCCGGGAGCGCCGGAAGCGGTGGGAGAAGGTGTGCCGGGCCATGTATAAGCTCTCTGGGGTCCGGCGCACATATAACCAGGCCACCCACCGCTGGACCGATGTCATGGACCGGGAACGGGACTTGCTGGACGCGCTCGGCGTAGAGGTCCCCGGGCTTGGTGAGTACTAGTAGTAGTAGCTATTCATCACTACTCTGTTTTATCCGGCTCTGTTATTTGCAAATCTTTGTTCTTTACCAAGAGCAATAATGCTGCCGATTACATTGTAGGTAAATTATATTTCAAAATCTTCTATGCATTTCAGGTGCACTGCTCTCCTTCTCAGTAGCCTTGCTTGCTACTATGCTTATTTGTTTTGTACATTGTGTTCATTTCATTGGCCTGAGAAATTATGTATGAGTGTAGTGTAAAGATAAGAACTGCGTAATGCTAGACACTAAGGGTCATATTTTCAATTACCGGCGCATCCCTGCAAAGTAGCAGGGATGCGGCAGTAATTGTGTGCCATGCCACCACCACCCATTGGCCCAAAACGTCACAGAAGCCTTACGCATCTGTGCCGTAAAGGCAGCGCATTGCTGGAGTTGCGTGCCAACGATGGCGCAGCTCCAGCAATGCTCTGGGGTACCCTATCTCCCCAATGCTGCATCAAGCCGTACGTCGGCTTCAAGCGCGCAGGGTTTGACTCATGCATCATTGTCTTAAAAGTGACTGATTGACATCTTGTAGATTTCCCTCAGCCACTTTTAGGATTCGTCCCTGCGCAGGTACGCCCTCCCTTGCGCCGGAACGCCCCCTGATGGCGCAGGGCTTTACAACGTGATGCATCGCCCATAATTTCTTTTTTTTTAATATATACGCCGCACCAACACCATGGCGAGTCTTTTGTTCTGCCGCAGCGTCACAAAAGTCACGCAACAATGGAGGAAAATGAGCCGCAAGGGACTTCTAAATCAGCCCCAACAGACTGAAGTCCACTCCTTCCTTTAGACACATGGCTATAAGAAGAAATAGTGGTGGTGGTGGGTGGATTGATAGTTTGAGTATTCACTGATCTGCAAGCAGGATGGACTTTGTCTGTCACTTCGCGTGCTGCGGACTGCTGCCTGCAGTGCCAGGCCTAGGCAAACCTCTTTAGTAGTCTGTTTATTGAGTTACATAGGAACTTTCTAAGTCAACGGTCCGCAAATCAGGCAATACGAATAACGTAGTATACCACATGAGATAGATCCCGTGGAATAGTTGTCTATCTATTTGCTATTTCTCCAAAAAATGTTGTTATTGTTCTTTTGAAATGGTTGATTTGGTTGACAAATCTCATCCATGTTTTCTGGTCTTTCTTTCTTTCATGTTGTACATCAGCTCCCCCCAAGGGCAAGAGGACACAGGAGGAGGAGGGTGCTGTTCAGGATGCAGGCCAGGATCGGGCAGGCGAGGGCTCCTTTGCTGGCCCCAGTAAGTTTTAATTGTAATAAAGAGTACCTATTTTTTCCTAGCGTTCCTCATTCGATTTTTTCTAAATCGTCTTTGATCTTCTTGTAGACTGGATATAAATTCTTATCCTGGCTCTAATATGACTCCCTGTGGTATTACTAGATTATTCTTATTAGTCTGTCTGTGTAGCTAACTAAGATTGGACATTTGGCAATTCCATTGGACTCCCATTCTATTCAGCAATAGCTCTATGCACTGTCTCCTTACTGACTAGATAGTGTGGCAGAGTCATTCAGCTCCCGAAGTCACCGATTATTGATCCCCAATGATCTCTAGATTATCGTACGCAGGACAAGAGAGTACGGAGTCACAGCACAGTCAAGAAGTGTCAGAGGCACTCATGCTTGCAAAAATTCCAAAACCTTTAGCTCATCCACTCTAGTCTGGAGGACCAAAAACCACAGAGTCTATTTAAGTTTAAAAGCTTTATTAAAAGTAAACACATTTATTAAAATCTACTTTGTCATAAAACTATTTAACTGAAAACGGAAAAGTGGTTAGTGCTGACGATTAATTGGACACATTTCTTGTGGTCGAGCCGAGCTCTCACCTGGTTTGAACTTGATCCTGGTCGTGTTCTTAGGAGTCAAGCTTCTGTCTGTTAGGAGAAAAAGTGGTGCGTGTTAAAAATAAAAAGCAAGCATTCATCAGTTGTGCATAAAAGTGCAGCAAGACAACAGCCTTCCCTGGAAAAAGGGACATTTTTACTTTGGAGTAGACAGTCACAAATTATTACATTGTATTCTGTTTTTTTAACATTTCTCCTAGACCAAATATTATATAGTAGTGAGTGGTGTATTCTAACATTCTTAAATGTACTTTGTAGGTGTAACATCTGGTGACGGGGCCAGCGCGGAGGTGGCTGTGTTGGGCGAGGACTCGGAGGACTCTGGGGAGGAGGCGGTGCAAGAGCCGGCGGACGGTCCTGTGGGGGTTCAAACGGTGGTGGCGGAAACAGGTAAGCTATATATTCCTTACTTATTGAGATTGAAGACTGCATAGTGTGCTTTCTGCACGGGTGTATTACAAATCAACCAGGTAGTAGCCTCCTCGAAATGTACTTCGACTTAGCTGTGAAGTTTTTGGTGAGAAGAATCCCAATAAGTTCTTAGACGAACGTGATGGATGGGATGAACGAAAAGCGAAAGAAGGGTGTAAGTAAGTGGGACGCGAAATTGTATGATGGCTGGCAAAGAAGAACGATATGTGTTTGCTTGGCCCCCGAGGTGGCTGGGAAGGAAAGAATATGGTATGGTGCATGGCTGGGTCAATGATGAAGCAAGGATGGGTGGAAGGACAGCAGCCTGGGTGGGTGAAACAGAAACTGTATGTGTGCGTATACTTTGACTGAATGGATGCCTGGAGCATGGTATTCTCTGACTCTTAGATAGCACATGTGTATCTAGAGAGAGTAGATGGTCGCTGGATGAACTAAGTGTTACCTTGAAGAGCATGTACCACCGCACCCGCACGTCCGTTCCAGTGCAGGGAAGGCAAGGAAAAGAAATTGTAAATGTGTCCAATACTACCATGAATAGTAGCAGTACTTTGTATTGCGTCTGCAATCCCAGCATATATCTGGTTATTAGGGACACTCCGTACCTCTCTTAATAACTTTAGTTTACTTGTAGTACGTCATTCATGTGTGGGTGTATCACTGTTCACTCAATATTAAGCAAAGCACCTAAAGTCATCCCATATGTCATCAAATACGTCCCATGTGAAGTGATAGATAATCAAATTAGTTAGCTTCTTCATTTTCCTTTTCTAGTACTCATTTCCACTGTAGGGTGAAAGGTAAATTAATTAAGCAGTAGCCCTTGTAACAGAGTATTCTCAGTGCCACCCGTAATAGAAAAGTAATAGCTTCACCACCTGCATGTACTGGACCGGTACAGTAACGCACGTCTGTCTCACTCATCATGGTGTGCAACTTTTTTTCTCGGGTGCAAGTTCACTGTGCTGTCCATGTCATTCTGCCGGCTTGCATAGATAACGTACCAATTTTCCTAAACAAGAGAGAAGAAGAAGAATAAGACTGGTGTACTGTCATAGTCGACTGTAATGGAAGTCCATAGTGGTCGTAGAATTTGTTCATTAAACTACCACTAATGTTAGAGCAAGGATGCAGAAGTGGGAGGTTACATAGATACTGTCCTCAATAGTTATGTACTGTGCTTTCAATTTGCTACTTGTACTGTGACCCAACTTTCGGCTCAATCACTTTGTGTTATTAATGCTAAGGAGCATTGGTTACAGACTATGTCTTTCTTTCTTCATATAGTTGCTCCTTCCAAATCAACAACACGGAGGGAGCAGGCTAGAATGGCCCGGCAACGGAGGCTGGATGCCACTGTCGCCGAATATCGGCGGCTGGTGGCCCTGGAGGAGGAGGAGGACACGCAGTCGAGCGGTGCAACAACAACATCCTCGGCTGGGACCGCTGCATCCTCCTCCGTGACCCCACGGGACGCCAGCATGCGCAGTGCTCCAGCGGGACCGAGCCGGGCTAACAAAGCCAACCGCCACCGCCAAGCAACAGAAAAACCAGCTGCCCCCCACAGGAGCTGCAAGGAACGCCAACGCCGCCTACGAGTCCAAATGTCCAACCTGGAGCAGGAGGTCCAGAGGTATAAGAACTTGGTGAAGGGCCTCCGCTCCGAGCTTGCCACCCTCCGCAAGGAGTATGATGCCCATGCCGCAAAATGCACCAGCACCCTCCAGTAGTGGAGTGTCCCTTGCCCTTTTTTTATAGACTTTTGGGGGGTGGGATTTGGGAGTTGGGATCGTTTTGGGACGTTTCAAAGACAATCGTTGGGGTTAGGGTGGGTCTTGAGGGAGAATTTTTTGTTAGGGCTACATAAATATACATTTTTAAACTTTATCTGACCATACCTGTTTTTTACTGCTTTTCAGTCTGGTGGGTGGGGGACGGGGGTGTAACAGTAACTTTGTTTTCCTGAACAGTCGTAGGACTTTAGTAGTACAACCGTCAATCTCTTGTCTACTCCGAAGTAATACTCCATTATACTACCTCCCACCAAACGCTTATCTTACCTGTAATTTGTGTTAGAAATTAGGGCTAGGCCCAGGGCTGGCTCCACGTGAAATGGGGATTAACGTTGTCAATCCTGGGTGGGTGACATTTCCTCATTGCGGTGGTACTAGTGGTGTGACACAGTGGCAGTTGCATGCCTATGGAAAAAAAGAAAACGAAACCTTGTTTGTCCTTACTGTAGCATTACAACGGTTACGGTACGATCGAGAATATAGCAGGTGACAGTACACTAGAACAGTGCCATAATGTAGCCTAACAAATGGTAAAGTATTTGCTTGCAAGTATAACTAGTACTTGCGTTGAATTTATTTGACATTGGCTACTACTACTAGAAGATATAGTACTGAAGCTGAGTAAGTCTAGAAGATATCCTCGTATTCCTTCACCAGCCTGTTGCTATGACCTTATCCTCCCCAGCAAGTGTGTGGAATTATTGATGTCATTTTAGTCAGACATCAAGCAAAACAACACAGCCCGGGGGAAGAGGGTTAGGGTTTGTAAAATGGATGGGAATGGGGGTTTCTTTTTGGGTAGGTTTTGTTGAGAGAAGAAAAAAAAAGCAGAGCATGGACAAACAATAATTGAAGATAAAGACAATCTTTGGTTACAAACTAAAGCTAAGCACATGCAGTCACACTCATAGAATAAAACAATGGATACTGTATCTGTATTGCGTATGTTGTTGGAGTTGTCCTGTTGAATTTGGTAAGTAAGTTGCATGCAGCAAACAATTCCTCTTATTGGCGGCACTCCTCCATTCCAGCTGACGCTTCGTCCATCAATGTTGGTGACCACTGACAGAAGACACCCTGTCCACTGCCTGCCTGGCGGATGTTGACTGAAACCCGGCCTGTAATTATTGAACGGAAAACAGGAAGTGCTATTACAATACCACTGATAAATAAATAAAAGGTATGTACGCTGTGTGGTTCAAAAAGTGACACTTTGATTTCCCTAATAGACAGTACAATATTTTTGAAATTGCGTGCTCTGTCTGAGTCACCTTTTTAAGGATAAATAAGTATGGCCAAAATATTATAGCGGATCTTTCCCCTCAAGGTAGGTGTACTGTAAACTGTGTTTTAGAACAAAATTTGACCTTCCCAGCAATGCTCCCACCAAGACCCTTACTAAAGCCAGTCGCAAAAATGTAGAAGAACCCCAATCAGATCTCCAAAAACGATGCCTAGCAGAAAAATGGTTACAAAACGTACTTTGAAAGTAACAGTAGGCCCAAATACAGACCGTGGATTGTATTCAAACCACTTGCAAGCAAGCAAAAGTATCCATAGCCAGCATCGCTCCAACAGTGCTCTACAACACCAGAACTGCGTTGCAATAGAACCCCCCGAAACACATGCAATCCTGCTGCTAGGGCTAACCCTAACGAACCCTAACTTACAAAAAGTGCCAAAACTGGTGTTTCCTTATGGATTTTGTCCAAAACACTTCTAGCCGGTATTAGACCTTCCCAGGAATGCCCCAGGCAAGACCCGCCAACCCACCCGAAAAAAACCACCCGACAACACCCCCAAACAGCGAAAAAGCTAAATCTCATACTTACAATATCTCTCGGCCTTCGGTCCAAACGCGCCGCTGTGCAGCAAGGTCATCATCATCATCAATCATCATAACTCCTGTTTTCCACCACGGATTTCCTGAAAAGCAAATGCAATCAAGATTAGATTGTCGCAGCAGTGCTTCGACAGAGACCCCGGCCGCAACCCACCCACGAACAGCAGGAAGCCCCCCAAAACGCAACATTGAGCAAGATGACAGAAGAAATAGCAAAAAAAAGGCTGTTCCTTAAGGATTTTGTCCAAAACACTTCTATCCGGTATTAGACCTTCCCAGGAATGCCCCAGGCAAGACCCGCAAACCCACCCGGAAAAAACCACCCGACAACACCCCCAAACAGCGAAAAAGCTAAATCTCATACTTACAATATCTCTCGGCCTTCGGTCCAAACGCGCCGCTGTGCAGCTAGGTCATCATCATCAATCATCATAACTCCTGTTTTCCACCACGGATTTCCTGAAAAGCAAATGCAATCAAGATTAGATTGTCGCAGCAGTGCTTCGACAGAGACCCCGGCCGCAACCCACCCACGAACAGCAGGAAGCCCCCCAAAACGCAACATTGAGCAAGATGACAGAAGAAATAGCAAAAAAAGGCTGTTCCTTAAGGATTTTGTCCAAAACACTTCTATCCGGTATTAGACCTTCCCAGGAATGCCCCAGGCAAGACCCGCAAACCCACCCGGAAAAAACCACCCGACAACACCCCCAAACAGCGAAAAAGCTAAATCTCATACTTACAATATCTCTCGGCCTTCGGTCCAAACGCGCCGCTGTGCAGCTAGGTCATCATCATCAATCATCATAACTCCTGTTTTCCACCACGGATTTCCTGAAAAGCAAATGCAATCAAGATTAGACTGTCGCAGCAGTGCTCCCAGACACCAAAAATCACCCACAAACACCCGGAACCCCGCCAAAGAGCACCCCAAAGGCAAGCAAGTCAGCAAAAACGGCAAGAAATTTCCACCTCATATTTGGTCCAAAACACTTTTGTCCATTACTAGAGCTTCACAGCAATGGGCCCAAATCCGTCAACTCACCCGCAAAGAAGTACAACACCCCCACAAGTGCTGAGTCTTTCTTCATTGGACGTAATCCAGCACTCTGCTTTGAGGGAAATCGCAGTCTGGAGGAGGAGGATAGAGGAGCATGTTCTTCAGAACTTGTGAACCTGAGGAATGTAGACTGCGGCACCTTCATATCAATGAGCAAACAAGTGAAGACAGTTCTGCTGATGGTCTTGTTTTTGGGATTAGGTGATTAAAGTTTGAATTAAATTAACTGTGCAAAACAAAGAAAGAGAGACAAACAGGAATAAAAGTGAATAAGGACGAAAAAGAAAGTTATTGATTCATTGTCTCATTTTCAGGCCTCGGTGTCAGGGAATAAGAAGAAGATTTCGTCATCATACTCTGCGAATTCAGGCAGGATGAGGTCAGTGCCACCGAACAGAGAACAAATCCCCTCATCTACGTTGCCGTCCTCCTCGTCTTCATGCGGCGTGCTTTCTCGTACTTTGTAATCTGGTGGTATGAGGTGCTGATTCATCTTGATCATTGTCAGCCGCTCCACATTTTTGGGCGAGAGGCGGCTCCGTTTGGGAGTTACAATGCCACCAGCAGCACTGAAAACACGTTCTGAAGACACACTTGCGAGTGGGCAAGACAAATAGTTTATAGCCAGGTTAGAGAGGTGTGGCCACAATTGTTTTTTGCCATGCCAATACTGCAATGGCTCATCATTAAGAAAGACCTCTGTTGAGTCATTCAGATAGTCCTGCACCATCGACTCAAGGTCATCAACGGTTCCTCCACTTTCTTTACTTTTTGCTGTGCCTGTGACATTTTTTCGAGAACCATACCCAAGCAAACTTAGCCAATCCTCCACAGCAGCCACTGTTAGTGTTGTGTGTGGTGCAGATGATCCACTTGCCGGTGTCTTTAACGGCTGAGAGGTCACTTGTGCCCCAGCCACAGGTGCAGAAGTGGATTCTTGTGACTGGGGATGGCCTGCTGATGCTGATGCTGATGTACTGCCTTCTCCTTCAATAACCTGCCGTTCTTTTTCAAACCTCTTGGCTGACCAGGCTAGCCAATGTTTGTAATTTTGAACATCTTCATCAGCAAAAGGAAAGAATGCTTCACCTGCCAGCGCCTTTTTGTAGCGTGGATCCAGAATAGTAGCACAAATGTAATGCTGTTCTGACTTGATCTTTTGAAGACGTTCATCACCACGTAGGCACTCTAATAATTTCTCAGACAAAATAAAATGGTCTTTTTTTTGTACATCTTTTTCAAACTCAGAAGACACCGCCATCAGTTGGTGCTCCAGCATGCACAACAATGGGATAGCTTTTCCCAAATTACAGTCCTCCTGGCTGACTGCACGCGTGAAGAACTCAAAAGGACGAAGCATGTCTGTCAGGCTTTTAACTATGTCCCATTGCGCCGCACTCATCCGCAGGTCCTCCTTCTGAGATGTACCCTCTGTTATGTTATGTTATGTTATGTTATGTTATAGTGGCTTTTGTTGAGCGCACGGCTACTCAAAAAGAGTGTCCCGGCGCTTTTAATTAACGAGGCTGCAGTAAAACTAACATAACACATTAAAAAAGAGAATTACAGATACAAAATAACGAAACAAAACACAGGGGGCCTACTGGGAGAATAACCACGTTTTAAGGTCCTTTCTGAAGGCTAATAAACTAGAGGCTCCCCGAAGTGACAGGGGCAAAGAGTTCCACAGTTGGGGCGCCAGCAAACCAAAGGAGCGGCCTCCCAGGCGTGCTCGCTTCACTCGTGGAACGGACGCCAAAAGTAAGGATTCTGACCTCAGGGAGCGCGCCGGTTGGTAAAAGGTGATTCTCCTCTGGAGATACTTAGCCCCCGTCACATGAAGCGCTTTGTAAGTCAGAGTCAAGGTCTTAAAGGCGATCCGCTTACGGATTGGCAGCCAGTGCAAGGTCTGAAGCAGAGCCGTGGCACTGGCACGTCTGTTCAATCCGTAGATTGCTCGCGCCGCAGCGTTCTGCACAACTTGCAGCCGCTGTAACAGGTACTCTGGCAGGCCCAGGTATAGAACGTTAGAATAATCCAACCTGGAGCCTATCAGGGCCTGCACAGTCAGCCTCCTGTGCTCCTCCGATAGTAGGGGAAGAAACCTCCGGAGCATCTTCAGGAGGCCGAAACACATACCCGACACTCCGAGGATCTGGGCCTTCATTGTTAACCCCGTGTCCATCTTCACACCCAAGTTCTTAGCCAGTTGGGATGAACACAAAGGGGGGGACATGTCAATGGGCCACCAGGCCTGCCACTCTGGTTCCACATCGCACCCGAAGAAGAGTACCTCAGACTTATCGGGATTGCACTTGAGGCTGTGTAGATGGAACCATTGAAACACAGCCCCAAGGCAATCCCGGATACTCTCCCCCTCAAAGTCCTCTCCTCTCTTACAGGAGAAGAGGAGCTGGGTATCGTCGGCGTACGATACGATCCGGGCCCCAAACGACTCCGCCAATGCCGCCAAAGGGGTCATAAAGATATTAAAGAGGGTCGGGCTCAAAATAGAGCCCTGAGGGACCCCGACTCCCAAAGGCGGCATCACAGCGGAGTCTGGAGCGGCCCAGACCGTTTGCCGGCGGCCGGCTAGAAAAGACGAAAACCAGCTGAACACCGTTCCCCGAAGTCCTATCTCATGGAGTCTTGTGAGAAGACCATCATGGGGAACGGTGTCAAAAGCCGCCGACAAGTCCAACATCACCAGCATGGCTTTGCCCCCTGAATCCAAGGTCCCCTTGATTGTTTCGGAGACCTCGAGGAGCGCGGTCTCCGTACTAAGACCCGGGCGAAATCCTGACTGGGTGGCATGCAAAATCTCATTCGACTCTAGAAAGTTGGAGAGCACCGTCTGCACGTGCTTCTCAACAACCTTCGTCAGAGCCGGCAGCAGAGAGATAGGCCGATAGTTGACAGGGGCCTTAGGGTCCAGGCCAGGCTTCTTAAGCAGCGGGATGACCATCGCCTGCTTCCAAGCCTGCGGAACCACTCCCTGGCTCAACGAGAGATTTAGCAGCGGATTAGCCAGAGGATTAATAACCTCAGCCAGTTTCGCCAGAATCTTAGCAGGGCAGGGATCCAGGGGCGAGCCGGACTTCAAGTTGCTCAAAAGTGCTAAGGAGACGGGCGCCGAAATAGATGGAAATGCGCCCAGTGTGGGGCCCGGCATCGCCGGAGGCGATCGAATGGCCTTACTGACAGTCCGCTCCTCGGGGATGGTCACCGGGAAAGAGGCCTGTATCAGTTGGATCTTGCTGGTAAAAAAATCAGCAAGATCTGCAGCCCACGCGTCAGAGGACCTCTCCTCAGCAGTGTTTACCCGGGGCGATGTAAACTCCCTCACTATAGAGAAGATCTCCTTGCAGGAGTTGGAGGCAGCATCAATCCTTCCTGCCAGGTAGATTTTCTTACCTAGGCGAATGTCTCGGTGATACTCCTTGACCAAGTTCTTAAAGGCCACCTTCGCCTCCACGTCGTATTTTAGCCGCCAAGTTCTTTCAGCAACCTTGCACTGCTGCCGCTTAGCCGACAGTGCAGCGGTAAACCAAGGGGCGGAGACTCGTTTGGGAGTCAGACGGGGGACTAGTTCCGGGGCCAGGTCATTAAGCCTATCCACCAACCACACCTGCAAGGACTCCACATCCTTCGTCAGATCGCCGGAGAGAGGGCAGGGATGGTCCAGAGCTGCCTGAGCCAACATCTCAGGGGTCACTCGATGGTACGCCCTGTGGGGTAGGCCATGTCGCTGTGGGACGGCAGCAGCCAATTTAGCGGTGCCTTTGATCAAAAATTTAACCAGCGAGTGGTCTGACCATAGAACCGGGACAATCTCTAACCCCTCTAAAAGCGAGGTCGAGAAAACCTGATCAAGAGTGTGCCCCTTATTATGCGTCGGCTCATGTAAGTAGGGAAGCAAACCCAATGGAGCCGTAGCCTCAAAGATTTTAATTGCGGCCGCGTCCAAAGGATCGTCCATCCGGAAGTTAAAATCCCCGGCCACAATGCAGTGTTCTGCTTTCAGGGCCAGTCTCAGTAAGGCGGAATCTAGGTCTTCAAAAAACATTCCGGGAGGGCCAGGCGGTCTATAAACTAATAGCCCCTTCACAGATTGGCGCGGAGCCAAAGAAATAGTAAAAGCAAGGGCCTCCGAGCCACGAATATCCTCCACTGGCAGGATCGAACATACAATGTCCTTCCTCACCACAAGTGCCACTCCACCGCCCCTTCCCCCGACTCTGTCCTTCCTGAATACATTGTAGTCGGGAGGGATTGCCATAGCGACATCTGGATTCGACGCATCTCCCCACCATGTCTCAGTAAGCATGAGACACAGTGGCTTAGCCGTGTCCAGAAGCTCAAAGATATCTTGAGCATGTCTGCAGAAATAGTGATCGAGTACCGTATACTGCTCATACAGACGCTCAAGCATGTAGAAGGTTGAGTTCCAACGTGTTGCCACCTCCTGGATGAGTGCTTTCACTGGTATTCGACTTTGAAGTAGCAGCCTCCTCAGATGCTTCCGGGCCTTAAAAGAATGGCTGAAATGGTTGCACATTTTGCGGCAGGTGGCCATTACCGCGAACGCTGCACTGTCTCTATCACTCAAGAATTTTTGAACTACCAGGTTGATACAGTGCGCCAAACATGGCACTCTGAAATAGCCACCCTGCGACATGGCCTTAACTACATTGGCGCCATTATCCGTGGAAACATAACCAATCTTGCGTTTTTTGGGGGATAGCATTTTCAAGACCTTTTTGTCAAACTCTTCCAAAATGTTTTCTGCTGTGTGACTTTTCTCCAAGCCAAACATGGCTAGTGTTGCATGTTTCCGAGCAGCTTTGAAAACTTTGTCCGGGTCAACACCTGCGTTTAGCTTTGCTTTAACACCTGAAAAAGAGACCCAGTGTGCAGTGATGCACATGTAATCAGCGCCTGCGCCACTGGTCCACATGTCTGTTGTCAGATGTATTGTGTGAACAGCACTCTTCTGCAAAGCTGCCCCAATCGCCTCCAGCACATCTTCATGTAGTGCTGGAACCGCAACTCTGGCAAAATAGAACCGGCTAGGAACCTTCCATTTAGGGCAGAGCGTTGCCACTGATTCTAGAAAACCTACCGCTTCTACAAAAGAAAAAGGGAGAAGGTCCACAGCTAGCATTTTAGCCAGCTTAGTGTTATACAGACGCGTCAGTGGGTGGTTGCGTTCATATGGCACGTCTGAAGTAAGCATTGTTCTAATGTTGCCCTGGACCAAGCATTTACGGGCTGATAATGACTTCGTTGACCCAATTTTGCTCGCTGGTGAACTTTTGTGCGTTGGTGTCTCACTCGCTCCAACACTCTTAGTGTGCCTCACATTGGGTGTGCTGCTGACAGGGGTACTGGGTGTAAGGGAAGTGTTTGACACGTCTTCTTCCTCCTCGTCATCATCAGATGAAACATCAACGTTTCCTTGAATTCGGCCTTTCTTGATCGCATCTAGGTGCGCAAACCATTTGACAGTGTGCTGTCTCCTAAGATGACCTCTCTGGCCTCCGGTACCATAGTTGGTACCTGGCTTACCACGACTAACTGCAACCTTACAAAGGGTACAAATGGCAAACTTTGGATTTTTTTGACAAACAGTAAAGAAGTCCCAAACTGGGGACTTCAAGTGTCTGTGGGACCTGGAGGAGGCGGCGATAGTGGTGGTGGTGGTCATGAAGCTAATGCCAGATGAAGTGGAGGATCTGGATTGCCCAACTTTTGTACGTTGTGCACTTTCACCGTCACTAATTAAGGTCGAGGTGGATGGAGGTCTCTTCTTGCCAGAAAGAAATATGGAAGCGGGACGAGTTGGTGTACTACTTAACTCCAATGATTGTGGTGTTTCCACTGCCTCCTCATCGACAACATCATCATCATCATCACGCTCAGCAGCTCTTCGGGCTAGGGTCAAAATGTCTGTTTGCTGCATGCCCGCTGGGGCTGCAGTGACCTTTATGATGACTGGGTCGTCGTTGGCAGAGTCTTCATCAGCAGCAGTATCCGCCACTTCTTGTTGAGCCTCATCACACTCCATAACTCTGAGACTTTGGACGAGCTTCCTTTTACGCTTAACTACCTTTGTCGGATCATGGTGTGCCTCACTCTCAGACGGCTGTGGTGCTGGTTCCCAAGTTTGATCCGTATCATCAGAAGGAGGTGTGCTTGAAGAAGATGTAGACACCACCCTTGATCTCTTCCTTGCTAGGGGTGTGGAAGACAATGAAGGATCATCAGGAGGAGTGGCTTCCTCAAATGATACCTCGCCTTGATTGTCGATTTCCTGATGTGCCCCTACTTCGGGAGGAACAACTATTGTGGGCACTTGTGACCCTCCATGCACCTCTGCTTGCGCATCTCCTTGCGCTGCCTCTCCTTCCACATGTACTTGGGATTGTACTTGCACATGTGATTGTTGTTGCGGCTGTGGTTGTTCAACACTCGTCAGATGAGCTACAACAACCTGTGTTGATTGAGGGACATTGCTGCTGCTTTCTTGCGATGAGCCAACATCATTGGTCGATGGTGATTGAAGAACTATACTGGCTGCCTCTGCAGCACTCAAGGCCTTGGACTTAAGTTGGCCTAGTGGTGGTGGTGGCACTGAGCCCAATGGAGCGGGGGTGCTGCTGCCAGCTTGGTCCCCAGCAGATCCCGCTGCTGCTGCAGGCAAACTTTTTTTTTTACTCCCAAAAAAAGGGGCGGGCGGCACACCAGTGTCCTTGGTAACTTGCTTCTTCTCCTCCTTACTGGCACCTTTCTTGCTAGAGGAGCTACGGGTTACTTTTTTTGGGGCCATCTTCTTCAGAGCAGGTCAGCAGGCAGCAGTTGCACGAGTTGCAGAGGGTTCTGTGTCCAGACGTGACGTCGCGTGACGTTATGCTGCACACACACACCGCTGCAGGACTTCTTCCTGGCACTGGTGGTTCTCTTGAGTCTTCTTGTGCACCTAAAAGCAATTGAGCGCCTTGAGACCCTACGGGTATGTAGCGCGCTCTACAAGTGTCACTGATTGATTGATTGATTGATTCAGTTATACACCCCAAAAAATCGACAAAACACAGAAAAATGAGCACAATCCCATGCCATCCATGATGTTTACATTGAAGACACCCCACAGAAAGACTAGGGACATGCAAGTATGCAACACTCACTACCCCTGGGCATAATGGATGAAAAGTAGGCAAAATAAGTGCATGCCTCAGACACTGCCTCTCTTCAAAATGGCCCCTTACACCCCAAGCACATGTTGCCTGTACCAGCCAGCACTCAAGATGGCTACCACCACCACCCACATGGCCAGTCCACATCAACAGTACACCCCCAAAAACAGAAAAACAGCCAGAAATCACCACAATCCAATGCCATCCATGATGTTTATATTAAAGAGAGTGAGACCACACCACAGGCACACTCAGTCCATGCACCACCACCCCTGGGCAAAAGGCCACACCAGCAGCCCCCAAAAAACGACAAAAAACAATAAAATAAGCACAATCCCAGCCCATCCATGGCCTCAATTATGTTTAAATTCAAGAAGACACCCCACAGAAAGACTAGGCCCATGCAACACTCACCACCCCTGGGCAAAGGGCCCCACCAGCAGGCCCAAAAAAACGACCAAAAACAATAAAATCAGCACAAGCCCAGCCCATCCATGGCCTCAATGGTGTTTAAATTCAAGAAGACACCCCTCAGAAAGGCTAGGCCCATGCAACACTCACCACCTCTGGGCAAAGGGCCCCACCAGCAGGCCCAAAAAACGACAAAAAACAATAAAAACAGCACAATCCCAGCCCATCCATGGCCTCAATGGTGTTTAAATTCAAGAAGACACCCCTCAGAAACACTAGGCCCATGCAACACTCACTACCCCTGGGCATAATGGATGAAAAGTAGGCAAAATAAGTGCATGCCTCAGACACTGCCTCTCTTCAAAATGGCCCCTTACACCCCAAGCACATGTTGCCTGTACCAGCCAGCACTCAAGATGGCCACCACCACCACCCACATGGCCAGTCCACATCAACAGTACACCCCCAAAAAACAGAAAAACAGCCAGAAATCACCACAATCCAATGCCATCCATGATGTTTACATTAAAGAGAGTGAGACCACACCACAGGCACACTCAGTCCATGCACCACCACCCCTGGGCAAAAGGCCACACCAGCAGCCCCCAAAAACGACAAAAAACAATAAAATAAGCACAATCCCAGCCCATCCATGGCCTCAATTATGTTTAAATTCAAGAAGACACCCCACAGAAAGACTAGGCCCATGCAACACTCACCACCCCTGGGCAAAGGGCCCCACCAGCAGGCCCAAAAAAACGACAAAAAACAATAAAATCAGCACAATCCCAGCCCATCCATGGCCTCAATGGTGTTTAAATTCAAGAAGACACCCCTCAGAAACACTAGGCCCATGCAACACTCACTACCCCTGGGCATAATGGATGAAAAGTAGGCAAAATAAGTGCAGGCCTCAGACACTGCCTCTCCTCAAAATGGCCCCTTACACCCCAAGCACATGTTGCTGCCTGTACCAGCCAGCACTCAAGATGGCCACCACCACCACCCACATGGCCAGTCCACATCAACAGTACACCCCCAAAAAACAGAAAAACAGCCAGAAATCACCACAATCCAATGCCATCCATGATGTTTACATTAAAGAGAGTGAGACCACACCACAGGCACACTCAGTCCATGCACCACCACCCCTGGGCAAAAGGCCACACCAGCAGCCCCCAAAAACGACAAAAAACAATAAAATAAGCACAATCCCAGCCCATCCATGGCCTCAATTATGTTTAAATTCAAGAAGACACCCCACAGAAAGACTAGGCCCATGCAACACTCACCACCCCTGGGCAAAGGGCCCCACCAGCAGGCCCAAAAAAACGACAAAAAACAATAAAATCAGCACAATCCCAGCCCATCCATGGCCTCAATGGTGTTTAAATTCAAGAAGACACCCCTCAGAAACACTAGGCCCATGCAACACTCACTACCCCTGGGCATAATGGATGAAAAGTAGGCAAAATAAGTGCAGGCCTCAGACACTGCCTCTCCTCAAAATGGCCCCTTACACCCCAAGCACATGTTGCTGCCTGTACCAGCCAGCACTCAAGATGGCCACCACCACCACCCACATGGCCAGTCCACATCAACAGTACACCCCCAAAAAACAGAAAAACAGCCAGAAATCACCACAATCCAATGCCATCCATGATGTTTACATTAAAGAGAGTGAGACCACACCACAGGCACACTCAGTCCATGCACCACCACCCCTCGGCAAAAGGCCCCACCAGCAGCCCCCAAAAAACGACAAAAAACAATAAAATAAGCACAATCCCAGCCCATCCATGGCCTCAATTATGTTTAAATTCAAGAAGACACCCCACAGAAAGACTAGGCCCATGCAACACTCACCACCCCTGGGCAAAGGGCCCCACCAGCAGGCCCAAAAAAACGACCAAAAACAATAAAATCAGCACAAGCCCAGCCCATCCATGGCCTCAATGGTGTTTAAATTCAAGAAGACACCCCTCAGAAAGACTAGGCCCATGCAACACTCACCTCACCACCACCCCTGGGCAAAGGGCCCCACCAGCAGGCCCAAAAAAACGACAGAAAACAATAAAATCAGCACAATCCCAGCCCATCCATGGCCTCAATGGTGTTTAAATTCAACAAAACAGTTGTATCATGCACCCCTAACCAACCCTGGTCCTACTGGATACTGTGGCTACCCACAATATAATTTATTTAATGTTCTGAAAAAGTTCCAAAATGGTACTTGCAGCAACTGTAATGCCCCAAACAAACTTACTTGTGAAAGTTGATTTCTAATCCAAAAGTGATCCAAAGACAGTCAAAAAGGCCTCAAATCCAAATATCCAGCAGCACCCACAAAAAGTAATCCTTCCAGCTCCAGATCCAAATGAAAGTGACCAGGAGATGGACAAAGCACTGGGAGGAGCCTGCTGGACAGGAACAGGAAGTTGGAGACTGTGGGGCACCTCCTTCCCCCCCCCCCCCCAAAAATGGACTCCTTGCAAAAAAAAAGGCCATGCAAATGTCAACCTGAGGAGTGATTCTGATAAAATTCATAATTTTCTGAAGGTTTATCCTGTTTGCTGGTGATTTTCTTGTGCAGAATTGCAAAAGCTCTATTTCGCGAGTGCGAGATTGTTCCTTTCCGCCGCAACTACGTGTTCGCAATTGCGAACTCTCGCGAGGTGTGCTGTGCAAGGTGGCAAGCCGCGATTACGTATTCACGGGCGCCAAACTCCCGCGGGATCACGCAGCAAGATCCAAAATGGCGCGGCACTCGCAAAGAAAAACAACTCGGCAAACGCTAAATGACGGAAAGTGAACGCCGTGCACCACGCCGCGCGCCGCAACCAAGCAAAAAATCCGCCGCGAGCGGATTCATGGATTTTCGACAAATTCGCGAGAGTTCGCGGATTGCGAATTTGCCGAAAATCCGAAAAATCCGCGATCGGAGCGGATTTTACGCCCATGCTTAGACTGGACCTCTTTGATCTGAACTTCAGACCTCCCGTGTTGGAATATTCTTTATTATTCTAACAGTCTGACCCCCTGTGTGGTCACCGACTGGACTTATTTGTGCTAATGTACATTCATGACCGGTTCATTTCACCCCAAACAATGACTTCCTGATACTGATTTGTATTTTTATCAAGTTATATGCATAATTGTTACTTTGAACCATCAAATGTAATGCTGACGGTTGTTTGCATATATGTTACTTTCACTTTACCATCACACAACACTTTCGTTAGTCTGCCATTCCACTTCCTGATCACACTAGTATGTAAATATTCCTTTCCCATTCCCCTAGCCACACTCAATATGGCCGCCACGCTTTCCTGGTCTGTCCTTATTGGCCGGCTCCCGAACTTTCACTTGGTTCACACAGGGTGCCAATACCATGATGGCCGCGACCTTTCGCGGCCACTCCTATTGGCTGACCGCAAATCATCTGATTAGTCCGAGGTACATTACATCCGGGTCCCTACCGGTGACTACGGATCGTGCAGCACCAGCCACGACGCACAAGGACCCCGATTGAGGACCTGTGCATTTAACTTTTTCGGGTACGCGCGCTGGTAATTTTCATTCTTCCTGCTTTAACACTTCGCCAATATATCATAGCGGTCACGCCTTATTTATTGGGCTAATCCTTCCCGTTTCAGACCCTGTTGGACGGGACACCGCCTCCCCTGGTAAGCTTTTATATCATTGCGGCACACTTCACTTTTCTTCCCATTGCATCCCATTTACCCCCGTGTCTTTTTTCATAGATAATCGCTACTCCAGGCTTACACACCATTGTGAGCCACATTGATTCCGCCCGCCCTCCTGGTAAGCACTACCTTCCTCGGTCATTTGACCCGCTTTTGACGGCCAAAACCGCCGTCTTTATTCACCCGCTTTTTACTTAAACAGCACGACTTTCTACTTACCTAGTGTACACATCGCACTTGATCACACACGGTTACACAGGGTAATTGACAAGTTTATGAGTGGACCGCGCATGCACTACAGGTGATTTCTCTTACAACTCTCTCACCAGCATGTGGCAACTCTCGACGCGATAGTTTTTTGCACGTTTGGCATACGAACCATGCGCTCCTTAATATGGCAAACCTGATCCTTCTGTGTATGTTTTAGCTATACCGCCACTTGTCACTCTTTTAAACTACACTCTGGCATGGCACCTGATGTAAATAATTGCTGCAACCTATATAGGTTCAAAAAACTGACATGTCTTATCTTTTTATGTCTCCCCTTTTTTCCATTACCTCCCCCGTTTATTTCCCATTTATGTTGTATTTGTACTGGCAAAATACTCCCACAGTGTGGGCCAAAGCTATTATAATGTTTCTTTAGGCATACATTACTGTCCTGAGGATGAACCTTAGATTACGTATGGTTCGAAACGTCGTCGAACTAACGCACTAATTGTATAGTTGCTCAGTGAATTTGTGTATGCATATGTGTTTGCCGTGGATTGGCTGTATATGATTTATGATACTCAGATGACCCTACCTTGCCTACAATCCCCTTGTGTTCTTGTCCCCCCAGTGTGTGAGTCGGACATCGGCTGGTGTCCCACTTGTATCACACCATGTATTACCTTTATGTTTCCATTATGAGAAATTAAACTGTCCGGCTGGACACTTGGAATATAGCACTATCTAGTCTATATTTATTTTGTTCTCATTCTTTCTTGTCTAGGGACCATTGTCTCTGTTAGCAAGTATCTACCCAAGGTCCCTAGTTTATTGCGCCCTGGGTTCCCTTGTAGTGTTTAAATAATGAAAATGAAAAGGCTGCCAGAATGGGACTTTGGGGGCTCCTAGCAGGGCCCCATTCCCCCATTGGCTTCCGCTACGGGCCGAGAGGGGCACATGTGGTGCCCCACAATCATCCATGTGCCTGACTCCACACGAGCCTAGCGCATGGTGCATAGCACATGGTGCATGGATGTTTACAAACATGTCCTTTTCTATTGTGGCTTGTGCTGTAGCACTTTTGCGTGGCGCAGCACAAGGCGCAATAGAAAAGGGAACGTTTCCAACCGCCTCAATGGTGGTCACATTGTAATAGGGCAGGTGGAACCACCAACATATATGCGGTCGGATACCTGCCCGAAACGATGATGCTTGTCCGACCGCCATCATAATCAGGTCCATAGTTCCCACTTAAATTTAAACTCATGTTTCAAGTCACATTGCATTGGTTGAAAGTGCATTGCATGTGTAACTAACTATGAATTAATGTATCTATTTTTGATTTGAAGTTTTCTTTTTCTCATTTTTTCATGTAATTAATTTATCGTATCAAATGTACAAATACCAAATTGCGATTCGGTAACTTGTTTGCGACCAAAAACAGAATTGCTATTTGGAAAGGGTGTGTTCATTGCTACCTACCAAACAGGGAATCTAAATGGTGTGTACTAATGTTTTAGAACCTATTCAGAAATAGGAAAAGGTCCTCTTCCCATTGAGAATGTTTGAAAAATATTTTTAAGAGCAGCCAGCAGTCCTATAGACCAATGCCTGCACTTGAAAAATAAAAAATAAATGCTTCATTTAACCAAAATTTAAAAAAGCACGTCACATATTACATTAAGGAATTTTGAAAAAAAATATTACCTTATTGAAAAGTAGTCCTAGACATGGTGGCTTTTGGAAAGTGGGTTATTGGTAGGGGTAAATATGCACCTACTGAGTAATATGGCCACCAATACGGCATAGGTTGCAGAAAAGGTCTCAGTAAATTAGCCCCTTGCTCAACGCTTGGTAGCTGACAATGAGCAGACAGGCCTAACTTTGGAGACAGGAGTGTAAACCATTGAAAAATACTAATACATCAACTAACTAAGACAAATTACACAATATAAATTCCACACCAATGTATACAAATAGGAAATATGTTTAGGAACAAATAGACCTCAAAACGACAAAATTCCAATGTAGGGTGTAAGAGATATGAATTTTTAAAGATAAACCACTTTATAGTGCGTAAAAACATATAGACGGACATCTGGTTACACCTGACCGGGACAAAGTCAAAGTTCGAGACCAACCGCGATGAAGCCCTTGCCAGAAACACTAAGCGGGAAGCCCTGGTCAAACGTTTACCTTCAAACATAGAAACATTTCTTCCCACATCGCTCGACCCTTGGAGGTGCTTTCTAAAGGTATCTCTGTCTCTAAACCTCTCTGGCCCTATTATTTACTGGGGACTTATAGGGTTTTGTCATTGCCACTTGTAAGTGTACCCTATTAGATGCACCTTTAAAAACATATCACTGGCCCTGGTTAACAGAGCCCAGGATACAGTCAGAGTCAGTTACCCCCAGTATTATTCAGCAATATATTGGGATGAACAGGTCAAAAGGATGATTTTCTAACAGTGGTCTGCTGACCCACATCGGTCACCCTCCCTGTGATGGCAGCTAATAATAGTGGGCCATAAATTGCGACCTACCTCATTAATATTCATGAACTAGTTCTATTTGCGACCCACTACGAATCAGTAATTGGGAAAAAAAGGGCCTAATATATAACTTTAGTGTATGAGCAATAGCAATTAGCAAATTGTAATGCGATCAGAAGCTCTATTTGGTAGTCACTGTTACTAATATTAGTGTATCAGGCCCTTGATGTCTTTTATGATGCAAACTTAAACCTCAGTTTAGACATCCAAGCTATTATGAGATCTGCTAAATTTCTTCTTTGTTAGAACAAAATGTGAAACTAGCAATTGACATCACTTTAACCGCCTGGCTTGAGTACTGCTCTACCCTGCTCTCCGGCCTCCTGTAAACATACTTGCCCCACTAAGAGCTTTACTTTATGTTGCTGCCTTAAAGCAATGTGGTACAAAAGGGAGTGGTGATGGACGGAGCATCTGAATCAATCAAACACTCACACCCAGTCAAAAGATCTAGGTTTAATCCATCACCGTTCTTTAGCCCACTCTGCCACCCCAGTTCAGACATGGCTATATGCAAATCAGTCTGACCCTGTGCCTCATGGGAACAGTCCAGCCCGAACTGCCAAGCCATGTCTTCCCTGGACCGGAAGCAAGCTTCCGAGGACCGGTTTCTGGCATTCCAGCCGTCTTCAGCCCGGCTTGCTTGAATCCAGTGGCAAAGTGAGCAAGGGACCCACGTCTGAGCATACCCTGCCACTTGTAATTGTGATGACATTTTTATAATCTGCTCATAATAGAAGTACTGATAAAGTCATATATTTAATAATGTATGAGTCAAAGAGTATTTCATACCTAATGTACGACAAGCAACAATATGTACACTATACGCTTATTAACTAATGAGTAGGTATAACAAATACAGCAATTAAATTGATTTGCCATATGTGTCAACTTCCAAAAAGTATTACTCTGTTGCTCTCACCTTTTCATGCAGAACTCTAACTAAAATATTTTTGAAGATTTTTTGGGGAAAGTAAATTAAATAAACAATGACTTATCCTATCAGACAGAATGAATTATGAGGTGAACTTAACACAAAGAGAGACTCACATAAATGAGCAAGGGGTGGAATGGTGTTCTCTTATCCCAGCTTGATGCAGTATGTACATGCATTGCAGTCATCTAAGAAAAAAACTAGTTTAGCGACTACTCCTAGAATACAATGGTTACCTTAGTTGTCAATGATGATGATCTGCTCTCCTTAGTTTCCTGTCCCCAGTATCACAACGCGTAGAAACTAAGCATATCTTTGAGATATTGTGACTTATTCCACATGAAAATTAAGAATGTAACTGACAACATGTCGGTCTTTCGCAGAAAAAACAAGAACTATCTGAGATTAAAATTCAACCCCTGTTGTGTCCACATTTGATACTGAAAGTGTGTATGGCATAATTGTCGACCTTCAAGGTATAACCACGCCTGTAAGATTCTGGAAATAATTATTTGACTGAGATGTTCAACCAATATGGAAGCAAGGTATGGGGGGGCACCAATAAATAAAAATATTTCAAGTGAACACAAAGGAAAACATGCTCCTGCCACCCTGGAATGTCTTAAAGTCCCATCAATGCATGTTGAACAGTAAGAGGGTGATGGCATTACTGAGTTAGAAAAGTGGACCACAAAATTCCGGATGCATTTTAGGCAGCATAATTTCCAGGTCAAAGGTCTAACATCAAGTGAAGAATGTGCCGACTCTGCTAATAGCTGAAGAATGGATTCTCGTAAAAGCCGCTGAAACATTAATTCTTCAGAGAAACAACAGAAACTCAGGTATGCCAAGAGTCTAAACATCTTAATTCAGGGAGTCAAACAAAGATACAATCACTGCAACAATCATATATAGATACAACGCAAAATAGATAGTTATAAACGACTAAACAGGATCTGCATTCCTACAACATACCGGATCCCATTGCAGAGCCTTAAAATAGGCAATTAATGACCCAAAAGAGAATCAACAGTCACAGACTGGAGGTGAAAGCAGAGTGGCACAGAGAGATAAAGAATTTTTCTGCAGAATCACAGACTTCATGCAGTTTAGGTGAACATAAGTCCTGTCTCTCGTTTAAGACAACAGTGTTGTCAGTCAAGACTTCAGAAGGCTTGCCAGCTTTGACACCAACACAGACTCCTAAAACTAATAAGTAAATCCGTTGCAATCCCTTTTGGTCTATCACAGTATGGCAATGATTGCAAACCCAAAGGTCGTGCCAAAAAACATTACTGAATTAAAGTGAAGTTAAAGAAGCTCTTGAACCGACATCGGGAGTCGAAGCTGCCAGAACGTACACAGCATCAGTGTAAAGCTTCAGCAACCTTCAAGATGTGTAACTTACCACATCATCTCATTATTGCATTTATTTGATTTGAGTGATGATTTGGTTCACTTAGAAGCACCTACTGGCTAATTTAACCATTCATTTTGTGGAAGCGAAAACTTGTAATTGCTACCAATCAGACTGCTGTTTACTATCATATTATTAAGAGCACAGACCTAAAATTACAACTCTTTCATGTAAAACGATTCAGCCATTAAGAACTTTAATATATAAGCATCTGGCCCAATGTGTACAAAGAACATGTGTGACAGACAGTAAGGTGTGCAAACAACAGCACTTATCAACTGTTGGGCACAGAAGCTGTTTCACACTGAAAGTTGATGCAAATGCAGGTACAATACAATTTGTGTTGTTGAGCCGGAATGAAAGTGAAAGAAGTGGTCCCCCACCAATGTATGCAAAGGGAGCATAACGAGTGGGAACAGAGCAAACGCCCCTAGGATTCCGCATAAAACAAGATCAGCTCAGCTGATGTAGCCTAATCTGCCTTTGAGTGAAATCCTGGGACCCAAAAATGAGAAGCTGATATATGGCACGGCATTCACACATGTGACGTGTAATTTCTGCACATTTCTAGCCAGTCATTATTGCATCGAAATGTGTACTGGAGTATATGGCATCTGCATATTCCTGCATATTTCATGATTGTTCCTTGTGCTGCTAATGCAAAATCTGGGTCGATTGCTCATTCTTTCTAAGAATTTAGTATTGTTATGATGTGAAATCCAGTGTCAGTTGACAGCTATTTTTAAGTATGTTGGTATGCAGTATTTAACATTTCGCTCAACACAGCGCTGCAGATTTTCACTCAGCGCTTCACTGCGCCAAGATTAGTAAATGTGGGTGACTATTTTGTCAAACTAAGAATATTTTCCCATCCAACCTTCAACAAGGCACACAGAAAATACATACATTCTGGTTATGATCTGTTGAATCTGAATACCTAAACCTGACAACAAAGATGTAAAGGTGCATTTGTTTCCTCCAGCAGCATTTCTTCACAATTTAAGGTGCACAGACAGACAGACAGACAGACAGACAGATAGACAGACAGATAGACAGATAGATAGATAGATAGATAGATAGATAGATAGATAGATCGACAGATAGATAGATAGATAGATAGATAGATAGATAGATAGATAGATAGATAGATAGATAGATAGATAGATGTACAAACAATCCATAGAAAGTATTCAGTATTGTACGACGATTACATATGCAGAATAGGTTTATTTTCTTATCTTTCTATTTACACTAAAGGGGAACACATTTTCGCTTGTGAAAGTCTGTTCTATATGAAAGGCACACAGTCTGTCTTTTCCACTCACATTAGCCCGACTGCCAGGGGAAAATGCAGGCTGTGGATGAATTGATATGATTTGCTTGATTGTATCTTTTTATTTATGAGGCATAATTTATGAGCCCTGAAAAGCAAAATCACATGAGTGATGACTTGCTGCAGCCGGAGTCATAAATCAGGAGCAGTGAAAGAAGTGGTGATTCTGATCGAATCTATTGAATTAGCTGCTGCCCTTAGCCATTACAGGTATTGGAAAGACCTTTTAATATCTGCTTATCTCTCTCCCGGGAATGTGATAACTATCTCATTACACACCCATAGGAAGCAAATTATTACATTCCCATCTGTCACAGTTAAGCCAGTTTACAAGTCTTAATAACAGCTAAGGTATCAATCCCACCAAAGTGAGGCTTAACGCAGCGTTGTACGCAATCCACTTCCAATAAGCCACTTTTGTTGTTGACATCGTAACTTACATAAGTTATAGTTCAGTAAACTATAACTTGTGGATTTCAGTGTTTTTATATTTTTAAAGTTAGTTTTTTATCTCATTTAAACATCTAACTATAATGTCACTTTAAATTTTGTTTTTTTTAAAGTGGATTTCTGATTTTTTAAATAAACTAATAAATTATCACCGAACCTAACTTTAATATCACTATCTATAGCTCTCTATATATGTATATACATAAATATATATATCTATACATAAATTCACACGCAAAAATCAAAGGTTAAACATTATATATAGTTAGGCAAACTTTATTTATGTTTACCATACAAACCCAACTTAAACTACACTAACATTAGACATTGTACAGTTATAGTTATTCTGAAGAATGGAGTATCTGCAACATAGTGAAAGGGTTTTGCAATAGCCATAGTTGAAATATAGCTGACCAAACCCCAGAGGGGGATAGAGAAGCTGGTAAATGGAATCATTGTTTAACGTACGTTAGGTTGTGACTAATATATTTATATGTAGGATTCTGCGGTAAGAAACCCCAAAGTCTAAATACGTTATGAGTTATTGTGTTCTGTATTTATTTTATGTCAGAAATAGATACAACTAAAGAGCACCCGACACATGTTTCGCTTGTGTGGCCAACAGGCTAAGGGCTTCCTGAAGGCAAGGAATCTTGTGGATATATATTCAGTAGTCGTTGGATGAAACATTCTGTAAATGAAGAAACCTACATATATATACATATTAGGCACAACCTAACCTACATTAAAATAATATCTCCTAATTTGGTGGATCTTGGGTGTAGCCACCTGACAGGTATGTGCCACACAATTAATTGGGACCTGTCTAATTGTGCGTGAACCTCAGAAGCACCCACCCCCCCACAGAGCATACAATAGAGTGAGAACACACAAATTCGGTCCACAAATGGTCCCCGATTTCGCCTCTAATTCCGGCCACATTTCCACACTAACAAATAAAAGTTTGGGGAAGAGAGCTTCCAGCACTGTTGCCAAGCCCTTGTACACCACCCTCTTGTGTTGTCTCAAAGGGTGGGCAATCAGGAAGTTGATTAGGCGTGATGAGTTTCCAAGCATTGTTTCCCATCCGCAAGCCTAATATCCTGAGGCGGTTAGGAAATCCAGTGGCAATATTTAAAACAGGGTCTGGGGATGCACCTGGCCCAATATGTGCCAAGAGGAGCTTCATGATTAATTCATTGGCCGCTGGACACCTGAGGCAAGCCACAGTTTCCTATAGAATTATCTATGAAGGTCTGAGACCTTAGGGTAACATCCCGGAAGTGGTCCTTTGCATTGACACATATATCTGATAATGACACAGGTAGAGATTTACAGAAGTCAGAGCCAGTTGCGCCTCAAAGGATTTCACCCATCAATGCGTGAGAGTCACTTCAGTTTGGAAGCAGTGGAGTTCAATTTTTTTCATGAGTAAAAAGTATTCTTGAGCTGCCAGATAGAATTAGCCAAGTTCAGGGTGCACCATGTGGTGATGGAAATATCAATCCCACTTTGGGCAAGGTTTTCTCTAAATTCAATAGACTCCAGGTGTGAAGAATCAAACTAGCCCATGCCGGCAGGCACCCAAGCCACTTCAGGATGGTACTCCTGTTGAGTACTTCTCAATTGCCTCTAGAGATGTAGTGTGGATTGAATGAAACGAAATGACGGAAATGTGTAAAGTGCACTAACACCAAAAGAAGCATCAAGGCCTGAATGAAATCAAGCTTGTTTGTGGGGAAATTGCAGGTACGGGCTACTTTCTGCTATTTATGGGGAAATGGAGCGTTTGTCTCCAAGAGTGACAAACTATCCTCCAGCAAGTCAGCAGCATGGACTTGAGCTGAGGTGGTCATCATGAGACGACACGTTTCCAAGGGGCCAGAAATGGCATAAGTGCTTCCCTGCATAGTGCTAAGAGGTGCCTGTGAATCACCTACTGAAGGGCAGGATGCAGAATTCTTCAATATCCTGACCTTCCTTCCATGGATGGAGTTATTGGAAATTAAATCCATGATCCTGAGGTGCTTGGGAAGTGGTGGATTCATGAGTGATATGGAGGTATTTTGGCAATCTGGCACAAGTGACGTATAATGAATTATGGTTTCGCAGTCCTCAGTCTCAATGGCGGTGGGTGCATCTCTCTTAGTACGCGGCTTAGAGGCTTTATTCCCACACCCCCTTTTGTCAGCTGGCCAGTCCCCCATGTTCTCCCTGTACCCATGATGATGTGGGCTAACGTGGAGTGCCAAAGATGAAATCCAAGGAAAGAAGGACTGTGAGGAGGTATCTACAGGCCGATTGCAGTGTCGCTAAGCACGGTGCCTTAAATCTTAGTCTAGCGCCACCTCACTTCCCCAAAACTAAAGCAGTAAAAAAGGCATGGGGGGTACGAGCACCCTACACTTTGGAGCCCAAACTAGATTATAGAGAATTGTTCTTTTTCTTCCTAGGCCACTGCTCCTTGCAATGACTGGGAACACTAGCACCTGCCAATGGATGTAATCCAGAAAGTAAGTGAACTTCACACCATATTAGTGTAGAATAAAGGGCTCAAATTCAGACAGGATTGTACTTAGTGCAGGACGTAACGAGTGACAGAGAGCTGGCAAAACAAGTAATGGCAGGGGAGCACACAGCGAGCGTCAGACTGCAGCGGAACCTAGTCGGACCGTTTCCATCATGCACTGGCTCAACCCATGGGCGGCAGTGATAGTGCTGCTACACCTCACCCTGCTCACCTTGCCTTGCTGTTCTTGCTAAGAAAGTGTCTGGGACAAGATGCAGGGGACTCTTGAAGTCCTTGATGTCTATTCGGCCTCACTGCCATGGGCTACTGGTCATCCGACTCCCCGGATTACACGCTCTGACCTAGGCCCCCCAGTACCACCACTCTTGGCCACACCCACTCCTGCAAAACGCGAGAACACAGGAGACAAGGAGGGAATCTATGGGGCCCACAGGACTACAACACCAAACAAAGGGGTTGGGAAAGCGGGCAGTAGAAAGCACCTTGGGGGGATGATAAACCTAGCCAGGCCGGGCGTGGACAGCCTGGAATCCCAGGGCCAAAATGCCGAGACACCAAATAGGCATGCAGCTCGCTCACGGGTGGCTGCCATCAAAGCTCCTCCTCCTCTGACTGTTGTGTGCTAAGTTCATTACCATGGCAGGAAATTGCCTGCATGTGTCTTTTGATGCCCATAAATTAATAGGTCTGTGCATGTACACTGCAAAACGCTGCCAACCCCCTGGAATGTCCTTATTTCTAGTCCTGCTCCTTATGAATTCCGAAAATACACCATACTGACACATTTTTTCATATTTGTAATCAAATATACTAGAGTAGTATATAATGTTTTCATGCAAAGTGATCCAACATTAAGCTGTATATTCTAACAATATATATCATTTCAACCTTATAAAAGGACAAGTGGAGACCTTCTTCCCTTCTCTCCCAAATCTTGCTCCACTATTTCCTTTTGCCTCTCCAACTTTTTCACTTGACATTAGCAGCTTCTGCTTCTTGTTGGTGAGCGTCTTTGCTGTACACACCTTGTAGACACAGATTTGAGAGGCAAGTGCCACTGCTCTTCTGCTTCCAACATCCACGCTTCCCTGAAGCTCTTCTATTACCCTGGACTACCAGCACTGCACCTGAACCTTGGTTCTTCTGCCCCTCTTATCTGGGTGTGTTCCTTACAAAGTGTTGTGTCTTTAAATGTTTTGGGGTTCCTTTTGTTGTAAGTAAGCAGTACAAGCCTAGGAAAGGAGGTAAGTTGTAGAGGGAGACAGTTGGAGACTGGGAGCTGTGCTGGACATTGTTGATGGTGCCTTTTAAAAAATACTACAGACTCTACATCTTAACACAAAGTAAAGTAAGGTTTGCCTTTTCCTTGGTGTCTGTCTTTTTTCAGCGTTCTCACAGAACAGTAAGAAAATATTGCCTGTATGTGGTTATACATGCACAGCTTTAACGCTTTGGCTCTTGAAAGTTGTCCCGGGTTGTACGTAATGGCAGTGGTGGCCTGCAGGCTCATAGGTGGTGAGGCTGGCGTGGGAATCGCGCTGTGGGGGAGTAGCACGGGGTTGTGCGCAATGTAAAAAAATGTTTTACTTACCTTGTCGCTGGGTCCCACGTCTCTGCTCCTGTTCTCCTGCATCTACCTCCAGGAACAGGAAGCACATCCAGGCTCCCCTGATCAATCACAACGTTGCAATGCAGCAGTGTGATTGGTCTCAGCGCCGTGAAATGGCGCTCAGCCAGGAGCTGGATGGGTGGGCATGTTCTCCACATAGGCTGTAATGCAGCCTGTATGGAGAACAGGGAAAGTGCGCATGACTGATTTGAGCTGCCCAAGAGGGCTGACCAAACTGTCATTGCGCACTTAGGAGTGGACAAACCACTCCTCCCCTGCCCTGCTCCGAGAGCATACCAGCCCCGTCCACCCGCCATAAAGCAACACGAAGCATAAAATGATAATAACTTAAGGTTATTATCATTTTATGTTTGTACTTTTCACTGCTTAAAAGCAGTGGGGCGACGCTCCTCTCAACATAGCATTGGAGCCGTCCCTGCACAACGATCCCTCCATAATGTGCTACGGCCCGTCTTGCTGCAAACTGTTTTCGCATGGTTACTTGCAAGTGCACTGGATGAGTGAGCTTGTAGGAGATAAATAGGGCAAGCAAGCAGCTCTAGTCTAAAACGGGGGGTTGCTGTGCTTCTAACATGAGATGTGACTTATATCAAGGATGCTTAGGCCCCTATGTGAAAGTCTGTAAGTTGTTCTGGTCCTTGTCGCCCTGTACTGTGCTTAATAGTAGGGGCTCGGTCACAGAGAACAGCCCTCATGCAAGCTCCCATCACATGTATGAGTCATTGTGTGGGTGCATAGTTCGAGTCACTCCCTTGTTAGATTTGCATTATAAGGTACACTAAATTTCAGAAATCATGTTGATGTGTACTGTGGCCCTGCGGGAAATGCATTTCTCACCATGGCAAGAGTTTAGGAAATTAGTAGCTCACCCCAGACCGCCTCTGAGTCAAAGAACTCCTAGAGTGTTGTTTTAGGAGGAGGGTCCATTGATAAAATGGTGCCGCACTGAGGATTTGGTGTTAGGCTTTTGGTGTAGATTGGGATAATTTTTAGAAGAACAAAACTTCAGACTAAAGAAAAGTGAGGATCTATGCAGCAAGTAGATGTCGATATACAGTTCCACTCATGTGCTGCCTAATTTGCCTTCGTTTGAGCTGGTACTCTCAAGAGATACATGCAATTGAACTAATAATGATTTTTGTCGTTAATAGATTAGTTTACCTGTAGCAAACCACTGCAGGACCAAAACAGAGTGCCATAAAACTGATTCAGCAAGACACTATTAGCCAATGAAGAGCACAATGTGCTCGTTGGATGCATTCTTTTAGATCCAGTTGAAATAGGGATTCTGGAAATACTGTAGTCTACACATAGGTTTGCTGGAGCTCCTGGGGGAGCCTCTTTGCACAATTAAGGTGGATGAGTAGTAATGCCTGGGACAGTAGGATGCATTAGGGAAGAGAGTGGAAAGGAAAGATATGTCTTATTGTCTTGTCTTAGAAAGAAGTTGTCTTCATTACTGTATTCATTAGGAAAGTTACTTTAACTTGGCTTTAAAGAAAAGTCTACCTGAGTTTGACAAAATGGAGCAAAGGGTTACTGGAGATCAGGCTCTCAGTTTTGTCAAGTTTCAGGGTAAATTGGTTGATTATCATCTCTCAATCAATGGATCGTTTCAACAAGACACGTGTCAAAGATTTTGTAGATGGAAAGATTTTTTATGAGGATTTCAGTGTCATTGGCATAAATGAAGCCGGTTATATTGGAGGAGCCGATAACTTGTATGTCTAACAAATGGGGAATTTTCAGGGAGCAGGCAATTGTTGAGAGAATCAGGTGAGATACTTGAGGGCTGTGACTTTGTCTCCCAGCTGGAAGAGCCGTTCATGTATGATGAAGCGATATAGAGGGTTCAAAGCAGCAGAGATGTCACCTTGAAATAGTTTAGCTATTCCATCAGAGTCTGCTTGCATCTTGCTGGTATCCCAAAAGGATTTAATGGCAGATTTTCTGCCTGTATTTGGATAAATACACACTTGTGCAAAATCAAATAAGTTATTAGATTAAACCAACTCTAGGTGTGTAAGATAGGCAGCCCACTAGAGAGGTTTGGCTTTGAAATGCCCGTTGTATGTAACCTTGCACTGTTTAGGGTCTGAAAATCCCAGGATAGTTTTTCTAAGTGGCGGTTAATGTAAACAAAGTTAAGTTCCGCAGCAAAGTTCTAATTGTCAAAGAAGGCAATCATTGTGGGAAAGTTAGAGTTGCAGGTGGAGTGGACAAAATAATGTCCCTGAAGAAAACAGATGCACAAAGGTCTGTTGGATGGTCATGTGTAGTGGAGACAGTTTGGAAGATTAAGCCCAGTGGGTAGGAGACACAAGCAGAAAAGCGTTGCATACAGCGAAGAGAGGGAAACTAACTCCAGTGAATTAGGAGTTTGGGAGAGGTAAATGTGAACTTGGGTAGCAGAAGTGACAGTAGAAGAGTAAGGTAGGTGGGAGAGAGAAATTAATGGAACATAGGGGCTCAATGTGCAATTTGTTAGAGAAAATATCTGATAAGCAAAGGTAAGGCTATTGGAAGGTATGCTGGAGCCAAAGTGTGATTATTTGTAGAGAGTTAAGGGAGAAGAAATGAAAAAGGAGGAGAAAAGGAAAGCTTCAAGCAATTTATTGAAGTGTACTTGTGATGGGAACTAAAGCCCTCTTTGGGGTTTGATGAAGTAGGGGGAGATGAAAAACGCAGCCTCAAGTTCTCATGTGCTCAGAAGTGAGGACAATGGAAAAGTGGATGTAAATACACTTCACATGGATCAGGTCAGTTGACGTAGTGACCAAGTGTTTCAGGCCTCTGAGGTCATGTTGGGATAGGTTGGAGAACTAATTCATCCTGATAAAAGAGGTCTTGGAGAGAACAAGGGTAAGACACGAATGATGCGTTCTTGGGAGATTTAAACATCTATTGGAACAACACAGAAGGCACCTTAATCCGACTACACGCAAATCTCCTGGAAATTTAGAACCTAAATCAACTCTGTAGGGAACCAACTCATATCAAAGGCTCCATCGTTGATGCGATTATAACGAAAAATGACCTTATCTCCATCAGCACCATATTACCTATTGACTGGTCTGACCACCATCTAATTCTTTTCAACATCATTTCCCCTACCAGATCCCGCCCTGATGTTATAAAGAAACCAAAGCTGTTAACCAGAATTATCAAACCAGTCCGAATTCTTGAACTTGAATCCAAAATTTTTGATCAACTACAGGATCTCTCCTTCTTGTCCACCGCATAAGAGCTCACTCCACACTACAACTCATCGATATCGGATGTTCTCGACCAAGTGACCCCACCTAAACCAAAACATTTAAGAGCTTCAAAATCAAAAGCTTGGTTTATCTCCGATCTCAACAGCGAAAGATAAAAATTCAGGCAAGCATTAAGGACTTGGAGACAAAATCCCTCAACTTATCACCTATAACTACTTAGAACAACAAGGCTGTCTTACAAAAAATACATCTTTAGAGAAAAAGCCCCCTTCTTCCACAACCAACTGGACCCTGCAAAAAAAGGACCTAGGGAGGTCTTTAACATTGTTAGACAACAAACTATGTCAGCACCCCCTCCTGCTGTAATCGCCACAAACGAACAATGTGATGACATCGCTAGCTTTTTCGCTGACAAAGTCGCAAAAATTGAGCAAACCTCTCTTCCCTCCGTTCTTTCCAACTTCACCATCCCACCTCCCCTCATAGCTGATCTACCTCCAGAGCCCGATGCAGACCAAACAACCACGATAATAACCAACGACTTCCTGAATCTCACCAAAACTTAAAAACAACGCCAAATGGTTGGACTTCAAACCCTTGACTGAAAAGGAAGTCTTCAATATAACCATGAATCTAAAGTCAACGACCCACACCAAGGATCCCCTCCCATCCACGATGGTGAAAAATATCAACCACATCATCGCCCCGTTCTGGACTCTCATCATCAACACATCTCTCACCATGGGTTGTGTGCCAATCTCGCTTCAACTAGGACAAATCACACCCATTCCCAAAAATACCAGGGCTGACCCCAAAGATCTCAACAACCTCAGACCTATCTCCAACCTCCCGTTCCTTGCCAAGACTTTGGAAGAAAGTGTCTTACAGCAACTTAATGATCATATAAGAAAATTCTCCCTCCGTGACACTTTCCAGACCGGGTTTAGGAAAGGCTGTAGTACTGAAATGGCCATGCTGAAAATATCTGATGACAGCCACAGAGCCTTAGAAAAGGGTGACGCCTGCCTATTTATTCTACTTGACCTATCGGCGGTATTTGATACGGTTAATCACCCAGCCCTACTTGAGACTTTGAAGTTGTGTGTCGGTTTGAATGGCACTGTACTAAAATGGTTCTCTTCTTCCCTTCAACACCGCTTGCAATAAATCAAAATCAACTCTTGCCTGTCTAAACCCACTCGGATCAATCTTGGCATGCCGCAGGGCTCAATTTTATCCCCCTCCCTTTTCAAACTCTTTATGGAACCCTTAACGGTCATCTTGAAACAGGCAGAGATCAAATACCACCTATATTTGATACGGTTAATCACCCAGCCCTACTTGAGACTTTGAAGTTGTGTGTCAGTTTGAATGGCACTGTACTAAAATGGTTCTCTTCTTCCCTTCAACACCGCTTGCAATAAATCAAAATCAACTCTTGCCTGTCTAAACCCACTCGGATCAATCTTGGCATGCCGCAGGGCTCAATTTTATCCCCCTCCCTTTTCAAACTCTTTATGGAACCCTTAACGGTCATCTTGAAACAGGCAGAGATCAAATACCACCTATAAGCTGATAACACCCAACTTTACTACAAAATCAAATCACCCAGTGACATTCGACATCTCAACTACACACTGAACAATTTACAATCCTGGTTTTACGCAAATCACTTAAAGCTAAGCCCCATCAAGACAGAAGTTATTCTTTTCTCCCCTAAAGGTAACCAACTTCCAATACACAAATGTATCATCGACCTATATGCTTTAAAGTGCTCTCTTACTTTATCAAACTCTGCAAAATCCTTTGGCTTCGTCCTAGACAACATGTCAATGAAAGAGCACATCAAGAATACAGCAAAAGGAGCACTCTACACACTCAAAAACCTCAAGAAACTTAAACCATTTATTCCCGCTGATGATATAAAAAATGTGGTGCAATCTTTGGACTATGGTAATGCCACACTCACTGGGATGCCTAAAACTCACCTCACCCCCTGAGATCAGGTCTTAACATGGCAGCCCAGCTCATCTTAGACATTAAACGGTTTGAACACATCACTCCTGCACTCAAGAGCCTCAACTGGCTTCCTATTGAAGGAAGATGTACCTACAAGACTGCATGTATCATCCACAAAGCCCTTCACTCTCATACACCCAACTACTTAGTAAAACAAGCTGACGAAAGCAGGAACCACTAGATTATTGTGAAGCTCCAATGCTCTTCTGCTCCTACCTCCCACTCGAAAAAAGACAGCAACCAAGTCGCGCTCTGTTTCTGGAAATGCTCCAAGCATATGGAACTCCCTACCATGGGATCTTCGATGCAACCCTTCCTTCCCTTGCTTCTAGAGAAACCTGAAACTCCTCCTCCACAACAAATACTTTAACTCCTAGTTTACATATCTTAGTAAAGCATTGCTTTTTCAGACCTAGACCCTCTGTCTGAAGCAGCGTTTCTCTTTTTCTTATTGTGCTTCTCTGACTTTTAGATCCTCTTGAATTCTCTCTAGTATTGATCACTCTACTAGCACCTTTGATGGGTACCATTTGTTTATTGAACTCCCGACTCATATGTTCATTGCATGTCTGCATTACTGTGTTCCATCACAATCATGTAAATCATGTAAATCGCTTTGACACCATACGGGTATAGCTAGCGCTATATAAAACCTATATAAATAAATACGGGTAAGATTAAAAAAAGTATGTATTATTCAGTTGGGGTAATAAGCAAAGTAAGTGGAGGAGTAGAACTGTAATCAGGAGGCAAGTGTGTTGGGTGAAAGAGGGAAAAGTTGAAAGAGAGGATGGTATTAAGGGGGGTCTTAGTGTGATTGAAAAGGCTGGACTCTAAAAGGTGGAGATGGATGGACGAATGAGGGTTGCTGGAGCAAGACATTAAAAGAGTAGAGAGAGCAGGCAGATGGAGGTTAAAGAGAAGAATGTGGTTATGTGAAGAGGGGTAAGAAAAAAACGGGTGTTTGCTGGGAAAATGAGATGGGGTAACTAGTTCTAGAGGTATAACATGTTGGGCGTTGAACCGACTTAGGACAAGGAAAGGATCGAAGGATGAGCAAAGAAGATAAACACGAGGGGAGGAGGGCAAATTATCTGTCCACTGAGCCAGACATATTGTATGAGAATGGAGTGGATGTGCACTGGAAGTTGAAGCTAGAGTGTGCATGGGCAAGTGGGAGGTTGAGCTTACCGGTGAGATGACATTATGTGACGGAAGCCTGGATTTTCACTCCAGGGTTTATGTAAATGTTCAACTTTGGCATCCTCTATGCAGGTTGTTATGTGTTGGGTAGAAGAGAGAAGTCCCAAACATATACACAGAGAATTGACAGCTTTTTCTAAACTAGTACATGCTTCTGCAACATTTGAAGACAGGCAGCTTATATTCACTATATTCAGTGATACTCTTTTTGTCGATTTGAAATTGTAGCAATGATATCACCAGCAGTCTCAGTTTACCAAATTGCAAGGTTGCACAGGCTCCCAGTAATCCTAATAAAATGAAGAACTATTAAACATTGCGAGACTTGAGATACTAAGAATTAAGATTTGATATTTGTTGGACCAGGCCTTCTATGCAGCGTCACTCCAGTTTTTCTCTTCATTTACTAAACCTATTTTGTTGGCTTGTAGGACTCTGTGCACGTTATTCCTACTAATCTATGGTAAAGTTCTTTGCTCTCCCTTGGAAATGTGATAAAATTGGCAAACAACTGGTTGGTATGTTTAATTTACTTGTTATTTCCTAGTGCACGGTAGTGCATGTACCCAGTACCTGTCAGACAAATGCTAATTTATGGGCTGCAGCACTCATTGTGCCACCCACTAGAGTAGCTGTAAAACATCTCAGGCCTGCCACTACAGCTTTTAGTGTTTTAAGTGCAATTTTGACATGGCAAAAAAAACTTTTGCAAGTCCTAAAACATAATTTTTAATACTTACATGTCATCCCTAAGGTAGGTCCTAAAGGCTCATGGGGCAGGGTGCCATGGTATTTGAAAAGTATGGCATGTGTAATTAGGTTTTACATGTCCTGACAGTGGCAAACTCCTGACCTCTTTTTTCTTTGTTATACGGCTATCTCTCCCATAGACTAAAAATGGGTTTCCTTATTACTCTTAATAAGTGATAACTTCAGTTTGAGAACAGATAAAGAAATGTTGTTTCCACTCAAATTATTCATAATTTGAAAACCCTCTTTTATGGTAAAGTCCGATTTTAAGTTTTTTCTTCTGAAAATTACACTTTTAGAAACTTGCCACTTTTCTGCCTAAAGTGAATGTGCCTTCCCGCCAGTGTCGGGAGTCACAGGATTGTGAATGGCTCCCCAGTGATGTTTTATGAATTTCTTCCAGACATGGGGACAAAAAGGCCTTGGGTGTAGGGCAGGGTGTTTCTCTCCTGGGGAGAGTGTCCTGTGAGGGTTGCACTCCACCTTCCTCAACTTCAAAGAGTAACCTCAGGGCTTTCCTACCTCCTTCCTTACCTCTAAGGGTATCCTGCCCTACCACTGACAAATTCAGCTCACTTCTAGGCATGTCAGCCCTTTGTTACCCTAGGCAGTTTTGGGCCAAACCAAGAAAATGGGGATGGTTAAAAAAAAGAGGCTTCCCTACCCACAAGCTGGCACTGGGAATAAACGTGACACCTTCAGAAATGCTGATCAGAACACTCCGGGTTCTATGAAATAAGGACTGCCCTGCTGTCTGAATAAAGAAGATTGGACCTGCTTGCCTTGGACCACGACTCCCCAGAAGTCACTACAAGCATAAGTTAACTGATCTTCTGTTTGAGCTACAAGGATATAACAGGTCTCCAGAGGCCTCCCTGCAACTCCCCAGCTCACCAGCACCAACTGGACCTGTCTGAGCCCTGCTGGTCTCTGCAGGAGTGAGTCCTGGGCCTTTGGCAGGCATCAGAGTGCACCCTTCCTGAACTTGAGCTGAAGATACAGAACTTTTGCCCTGAGAAATGACCACCCATGATGACCGCCAATGCGAAGCTCCACCGGGTCCTTCTCTTCACTTCAACATTGACGGTCTGTGACAACTGCCAACGCAAAGCTCCAGCGACAACCTGCTCTTCTCTATACTCAGCTGATTGTCCTTGACATGCAACCGGCTGATAACAACCTCCTTTGAGCCAACGCAAACGGCAACTCCTCTCATGGACTTGAGAAGGTAACTCTTCAGTGAGATGACCCTGGCCCCTGTATCTGACCCATGCTCCATCGCGGTCAGCTTGAACTTGTAAATCCACCCTGATACAGTGCTACCAGATAACCGCGAGTGGCGCCTTGTGATTTTGGCGCTATTTTTCACCTAAATGTTAAAAACTCAAATATCCCATTCTACTGACTGTATTTTTGTATTTTTGGTGTAATTTTATTAATAACTTATACTCTCTTTTTCCTAATTGGTCACTACTGTTTGAGTGCTGCATACATTCTTTACACGTGGCTTTTAATTTAAGCCTGGCTGTTTTTGTGCCAAGCTACCAGAGGCTTAGGCACAGGTTTATTTAGTGGCTTTTGTGAGTCACCCAAACAAGGATTGTATTTATTACTTGCGTGGGGCTCCACCCACCCACCCGCCACTAATAACCCAATTTCACACAATGTTGTATAAAGTCATCAAGAACAGCCAATAATTTCTGGAATAAGCTGCAAGTCAGAATAGGCCTTGATTTCTAAAATTAGGAAGAGCTCTCAATAAGTAACCTTGAAATGTAATTTAAACTTGTATAAAGAGAAACGCATCGCATTGCTCCACTGCTGAGAATACTTTGGAGAAAAGGAGGGAGACATGGTTGGAAAAAACATAATGTGTGAAATCCTGCAGTCCCCTTCAGTGCTGGATATGAAGTGGTAAGAGAAAAGAAACGGTGTTGCGGAGAAAAATATGTGTAATTTAGACGTTTTGTGTTCTATGTCATCTACAAATGTGTGAGACATGTCTAGAGGAAGAATCTGGGTATCTTTCTTCAGATGTATGAGGTTTAGTAGTCTTTAAGTGCCTCTGGAAGAGAATGTACTTTTTCAGTGAGTACCCATGGCAGTGGATACTCATTATGGACATCTGAGGCCCTGCAGTAGGTATTAGTGGTGAAGGGTCATGTGATTACACTGACAGACAGGACTAAAGATGCTCCAGTGGATACCGCTGTCCATCTACTTCCCTTTGCAGCCCTGGATGTAGTTTCTGGGTGCAGCAAAGGCCCCTATTGGTGCTGATTATCAACGGGGTGTGCTTGGTCACTGTAGTGGTTACAGGTTCAACCTTAAATGGGAACCACAGTTTCAAGCACAAAAGTCTGGAGACTACATAAGCAAACCAAGTGACAATGGAAAGCTTTTTTGAGGGTTTGGATATTTTTTTGCTTTTCTATGCTAATTGAATGTTGAAGACTGGGTACTGCTCCAAAGTGTAAGATGTTATCTTGACTCTGAATACTTCATATTTTCCAAAAGGGTAAGCAATCAATCAAATGCATTTAAAATTACTCGCCCAGGATTACACTGTGTCTAGAAGGCACATATGTAGAATGAGAATTAAGTATGGTTGAATTTTGCGGATTTGCGGTCCTCGAAATCTCACGAAATGGCAAAAAAATCCACGAGTCGTGGATGTGCACAAATATATACTAGAGTACTGTCTGTTTCTACTCTACTGGCTAATCAGTAAATGCTACCTCGTTGGGTAAATGTATAGTGCTTTTCCTACACTACACCTGCGTAAAGGGCCAGAAGAGTTGTCTCCAGTGACCACGTGTGTCTGTATCTTTGCCACCGTGCCGATAGGCGCCGAGGTCCCTCGAGTGAGCTGTCCATCACAGTGGGGTAAAGGGCGGGAAGATGTTGCCTACCCTAGTGTGTGTGGTGCGTGGCCAAACGGGCGGGGCTTCTATGCGAGTTCACATGCCTCTTGTTTATAAAGGGTCAGAGGCCGATCAGAGCAGCAGATGAGGAGAAAGCCGCCTCCTGGTCACAGGAAGTACAAGGGGATTGCGCTCGAGAAACTTGTGGATGCAAAGACCTCCATCAAGGATTACAGCTAATTGTAGATTGTAGATCTGGGGAGAAAGCACACCTGCATAGCCTCGACCGTGCTCACTAGTTTTTTGGGCTGATTATAATGCATTACTGAATTTGAGATTCAACTCGGGCACCTGCTTTATTTATATCTGTAAGTGCTTCCTGTTGAGGTTTAATTTTTGTGACAGGAGCATCGTGCCAGAATAAATCCTGTCTGCATATTTATCCACGAAGATGCCACTGTGTTGTGCCATACCTCTACTCAACTGGAGTACTTTCTACTGGCTAATCAGTAAGTGCTACCTCATTGGGTAAATGACGTATAGTGAAAAAAAATAAAAAATCCACCCGCGAGCGGATTTGCGGATTTGTCTGCAATTTCGCGAGATTCGCGGATCGCGAAATTGCCTAAAATACGTGCCCATCCGCTGCTTCACCCAGAATCCCTCCCTCTTCCGCTGCTACCATGCTACAACCCACCATGACCTCAGCTCCAGCCACTGCTGGCTCGCTGCACCACACAACACTGAGAGAGCATTCTCTGTGCTTCTTGCAGGTTTTATGCACTTACCCACACCCAACACTCACCGCACTGACAGTACTCAAAACCCCACTCTCTGACACTCACACAGTCTTGCAGCCACCCACACAATAATCCACACATGCATGCATTCTCCTTAACACCCGCTCACTCACCAAACATGCCACAGAGATCTGAGACTTGCTGCACGACAAGGAGTAAAAGGATCTACCCACGTAACTGGACACCTCTAGACCCTATTTTCACCAACTTCGGCAATGTCTGAGACAAGAAACCTGCACCAGTTCCACGGACTGACCGCACCCTCATCCAGTTCAGCGTCTCTGTCCCAGCCAAAGCACATTCACCGTCACCAGACCAGCCTCCCAAAACTGGAACAGTATCACTGATCCCCTCTACCCCCACCAAAACAATGGCACAGCAACAGCCTCCCCAAAGCCATTAAGAACTTCAACAATTGGATCACCTCCTGGACCCCCCTAAACACAATACAACACGATCCATACGCCAGGCTAGTTGGTACATGGAAGAACTCAGAAGGAAGAAACACCTCTGCAAACAACTGGAACACAAATGGAGAATAAAGCAGGGCATTGCAAACAGAAGCATGTTCAAATCCATCTTGAGATGCTACCACCAAATGATTCGGACCACCAAACACTCCACTCTGACAGACCAAATTAATGCCCGCACCAACAGAGGCAAAGACATCTTTGCCAATGTGAAAGATTTCACCTCACCTTCAGCTGCCTCTAACTCGATCACTCCCTCACTGGATCTTTGCAGCAATCTCACTCCATTTTTCAGCAACATCACTACCATTTACAGCAACTTCAGCCTGCAACCGGACCCAACAGACCTCGCCAAACACGTCCCAATCTTATCCCAGATAACTAATGCTAGCCACATGGCATGTCATCATCCCAGAAGAAACCGCCACCACAAACCTTCTGGACACCTTCACTCTTCCAGTCTTCTACTTGCACAAATCCCATGCATATGGAAAACTAGATCAGGTTGTCGAACCTTCCCCTAAATTGCACCTAAAGTGTGGAATGACCTGCCACTACAGATAAGAGCCTCGTCCTCACTCCTTAAAGTCCACACAATTGGCTTTTTGAGTAGTCCCACTAGGCCCTAGGTGTGCCTAAACTCACACATGCTCAGCACCCTCCCGGGTGATATTTTGCTCTACTAATTTGCATAACATAACATAAAATACAAGCCCTGAGTCTGGGTGTCAGAAATTACATCTATCCACTTTCTTTATCATCTCTAAATGTGTTGCTACTGAAAGGCAACTGCTTCTGTATTATGACAGAAGAGTGGAATTTATTGAGAAGACAATGGTTTTTATCACTCTCTGATAGTTTGCTTCTTCACAGGAGAGAAGTGATTAGAGGGAATTACTAATTTGGTAGAGCTGCCAATAACAACTGATACCTGACTCTAGTGAAAACCATAACAATTCTCCGGCAAACCCACATGTGAGCATAAAACACCAAAAAGATGAAAGTAATTTTACTTTCACATTAACTGACATAAACCATTTCAAAATTCAGCTAAGTTTATACTGACCACGCACAGCCAAAAAACTAAATAAAATATCAGACAGAAGTTCCTCCGGTCCAGTTGGGTTCCCATATCCACATGAAAAGGTGGCCAAAATAAAGAAGTCGCTAAAGTGCCATACCAATGTTGGTTATCACTATAGCAATATGAATAACATCTGCACATCGGAAAAGGGAGTCACAGTTTAGGATTTAGGGCGCCATTTATAGTTAAGCAGAGCAGAAGCTCCTACATAAATTGGCAGAGCTTTCACCCTGCCAGACTTAGGGATCCCGTCAGGGAACTGGAAGGTTTCCAAAAGCAGGGTCCACCTTCAGAAACCCTTTTGAAGGAGGCCCACTCACCACAGGTCTACCAGGTCACAGCGGCAGGAACCTTGGGGCATATTACCAAGCAATAGCGATAATTATCGCTATTGCTTGGTTAGAGACAAAAATTTACCGCTGAGCTGCTGCGATTTTTATCGCAAATAAACCTTGGTATTACCAAGGTTTATCGCAAATGCGATAAAAATCGGCTGCAATGCATGAATATCGCTGAAAAGTCAGCGATATTCATGCATTACCGAGCTAATGCTCTTAGCCATGTTATCCACCTCCCATCGGATAACATGGCTAAGAACTGCTCAGGGCAGGTGTTAGCTTTTGGAGATATTCAAGCTTAGCGCGAATATCTCCATAAGTTGGTAATAGGAGATAGCGAAGTTAGCGACTGTTTCCAGTCGCTAACATCTTGGCACGCCCACTTTGCATGTCATTAGTGATAAATATCACTGACATGCAAAGTGGGGCCCAAGATGGTCGCTATCTCCTACTAGCTGTCGCTAAATGGTGTTAGCGACAGCTAGGTAATAGGGAGATAATTTTATCTCCGCTTTCTTGGCTTTTAAAGCCAAAAAGGCGGAGATAAACCCCCTAGATAATATGCCCCTCGTCTTTTTTTAGAGCAAGCTAATTGCACACATTTTCAGACGTTGGCATCATCCAGTATTGAGCTTTGCAAGAAGTGCATCTGCTGCGAGAGTAGATGATATTGGCAAAGAGATCCTAAGCCAGGAAGACAAAGATCTCTACACAGAAGGGGAATTTGGGGGGGCAGCTGACCGTAGGGAGGTCTCCCCACCCCCCGGCGGTTTGGGAGGCATGGGGAGAGCAGCCCCCGCTTCGTCCATTTTGTCTTTGGTCTCCAACAGAGGTGGAGACAATATGCTTTGCATGGCTCATATCGATTTATACAACGATTGAGAGCAGAATGGAGACTCACAGGAGGGGCTCTGTCTACTTGTTTTACTTTCAACCTTACGGCCGGTAGGAGACACCGTGGCGGAGTATGGTCTCTATGAATGGTGTGTTCAACTTTTGATGCAGTGGCAAGATAATCTTGGCCCTGAAGAAATTGCCTAAAAGTTCCTTAGGTAATGAAACATGTTGGCTTGCAGTATTGGTATGCATGTTTAGCAGCCACCCTTGCTTTTTAAACTGATAGGTTGCACAAAGTTAAAGAATAAAGTGTGACAGTGATGTGCATACCTATTCATTTTTACTACACGCTTTGAGAATTTTTCACTTTCTCACTCACTCACTGCACTTATTCTTTGTTTGGACACGTTTACTTTTGGCTTGATGACCGCCAATGATGATAAAAGGGCTTATCTGGTGAGTACCTACCAGGTATCCCGATGGTGGTTCGCCCGTGAGGGGTCATCTTGCCTACACACATTTTTTCACATTAGATACTCACTAGTTGTGTGTACATTCCTACAGACTGTCTTAATTGGGGTGGTTTTTATGGTAGTTGGCAATTAGACGTGGTACTCTCTACCCCAAATATAAAGAAGAGGGGAGATAATTGTAAAATTGCAATATGTTGTACACGTCTGAGTTTAAATAGTATTGCCTTTAAGTAACCGGTCATATTGCATTGATGACTATATGAGTGGAGGGCGACTTGGGTTCTGTTTTCCCTCTTTGCTCCTGTGTGTTTATATATGCTCCAAAAAAGTAGCCCATTAGTAGCCCAACTATAAGGACGGTGTGCGTTCGCTCCCAGCCACCATTTTAGGTTTGTTGACATGGTGGCTGGGAGCGTTGGTGGTGGATTAGTTTTCCCCTCCCTCCCTATTTTCCTTGTTTTTTTGGGGTATTTCTTCGGTTAGTTTTTTTTCATTTTTCTCCTTGGCTGGCTTTCATTCGGATAGTGAGCAAGGGGTAGCATGTAATGTAGCTTGGAACAGGTGCTGTGTGGGGATTATTGAAAGTTTGCTAAGGGCTGGCAGAAGTTTTTTGGTTATTGTTGAAGTTGGGTTTATGGACAGGGAAAGGGTAGGCAGGTTACTTTAAGTTCAGTTAGACAAGTTTGCGGATTTACTGTTGTAGCGAGGCAGGCATAGGATGTTGGTTAATTGAAGGGTATAATTAAAGGGTATAATTTTACTGCAATGCTTTGTAATGTTGTTTTAATGGTAATGTCAGGTTGGGGGCATGTTCAGGGGATCTTAGGGGTGGGGGCGGGATCAGGGGTCAGGCATTTGGAGTATTAGTGAGGCTTTAAGTTTTGTAAGGCCGTTGCCAGGGATTTTCATTGTGATGTTCACCTGTTTCAATAAAGCAGCCTTTTTCACACAACAAAATGGTCTTGTCTAGTCTGCTCCTCTCTCTCCCAAAGGAAACATCTTCAGCACACTCTATGGGAATATTCTCTTTGCCATTAATTTTCCTATCGTGTCCTTTCTGTCAACCTGCCTGACCCATGTCACCAAGATGCACATCTTTGAGCAGTATTATGTAACTCGAAAAGGGAAATCTCAGAAGACAAAATAATACAAAAATGAAAAAGGTAAACAACAAATCGAATCGTATTAAAATCACTTTAACTACCACCAACATGACTTTTGGAGTAGTTGCACGATGAGAGTTTGCACTGCAGCCTGTCTCTTACAGTGGCCCTGAATATGTGCAGCACCAGAACGTTTTTTTTGCAAGAGGTGATGAAATATATATATAAATGAGCTAAATTTGGTCAGGCGAGAGACACGCGGGGCTGTATTTTACTTCGGTTAGAGCTGCTCAGCATGAAAGCTTACTAAGGAATACGTACACTAAAAATCGCTCAGACAGTCTTCTTGTATTGCCATTTCGATCTATCATTCTGATTGATCACTGTGTAATTGGCTATTATTGAGCCTAATTTAACCCTATAGGCTCGCGCATCCATCTATTCTGTCTATTCCAGCTGACATTCTACAAATTACGTACTCATGCAAATGAGGACCCAAGGCAACCTTTTATGATATTCGTGTTTAATTATACAAATGGTTCTTGATAAATAAGATTACACTTGCTTCCATATGTTTGATGAATGCACAATTTAATTTTCATGCAGATTTGTTGAGGGGGGCATGCTTAATAATTGCTGGGTTTTTATGCACTTGGCAGCAGAACGGCCCCTTTTCAGAGGCTGGCAGAATTCGTGGGCAGAGTTCACGGGAGGGCCATTTTAATTAAGCTTGAATCCGGGGGCTCGATTGGGAAGTTGGGAGCAAATGCCTGTTGCTGCTTTTAACTGTTTCCTAATTACACGTTCTGTTCTGCTGGAGTAGCTCTATGCATGACTGTTTTCAGTCTACACACCTACAAGAAACACCTAAATCACAAAGCCCCTTTTCAAGTCAGAGGTGAGCACAGTGCTTGTCTCAGTCTTGCATTTCCTGCCATAGTTTTCGACTGACTGATGACTTGAGTAGTTCAAGAGCTGAGCAGCGGTACTTTACCACCTTAAACACAGGGACTATCAAGGCATGTGCAGCGCTTGGCGGGAAATTTAGCCAAAGTAAGGAAAAAAAGTAGCAAAATAACACACACAAACCAACCTAACAGCGCAATCAAAACATAAAGAGAGCATAATTCAACAAACGAGTCAAAACGTGAGCACAGAAGTAAAACACAACATCGCATTGCAATAATGCAGTACTGAGTACAACAGCATGCAAACAACAGAACACAGCACTGCCATAATGAAACGCTGCCCAGCAACTGTGCACAATTATTGTTGTCACATATCAGCAGCTCCAGAAACCTGTTTTGAATATACAGTGGTAAATGTTGTTTGCACTAAGCCCTAGTTCTTTTTAAAACAGTCAGCTCTCATTGTCTGTAGGTGAGACGAGCAAGCACAACTCACAATGTGTACTTGCATCATTGTGGAGAAGAGATGCGGTACTGCTCACCTTCCATGGAGAGCAAAGAGCCTGATGTGCGCCCCACATCTGGCTGTTTACTGCAGGCGGAGGTGCAGTGAATGTTATTTGCTTGACGCCCCTCAGAGCAGACATAGGGGATGAAGGATCATAATTTGTGCTTCTGCAAGCACATGCCTTAAGGGATTAATGCGACACTCAGATACTTTCACCTCGCCTTCAGGCTAGACATCGAAAAAATATTGGAATGTGCAGAAAGTATACACAAGTGGAAGAAAGTGTTTTAAATCTGGTCACGTATGGCAAGAAGGCACTAAAACAATTACATGTGCAAATTTAATGTGAAAACAGCAAAACACACTCATATTTCAAGGGTGTGAAGTTTAAAGGACTACTCCACTTGCACTAAGAAAGACTCAAGTCTGCTTGTAGCGTCATATATGGCTTGTGCCTTCCTGTTTTTTCTCGTGCAGATATTATACACAAATGTATTTAAACATTATACACAAATGTATTTAAACAGAACCATTGCACACATGTTAAATCAGTTAAGTGAGGTTAAATCTTGGTAACTGGTCTTTTGAGTTTGGGCCAAAATAGTTTCCTCTGTGACTGTTTGTGAGATGTAATAGGCAAGGCAAATAACACTGATGTACCCAGTTAGTGATTCTGTCCAAAAGTAATATTCAGCACAGCATTGAATTGCACTAGTACATGGAAAAGCCGAGATTTCCATTAAAGATAACAGAGCGGCAGAGGTCCAACAATAGATGATATGGTCATTCCGCTCCAACATACTGTCCAACATGGCTGTCTCCCTCTTTCTCTCACTTTGATTTAGAGCATTTTACAGTCAGCGGATTTAATGTTCTGATTGTATTATAGTCAGAGTCACTAGAATTATGCGGCAGGGGAGCACAAATTATGAGGCAGGGTTGACTGAATGATGTGGCAAGAAAAGGTAAATTATGCGGCATAATATGGCATTTAGATTGATATTATTGCTTCATATTTTGTAATTTTTACACATTAAAGGTTGTGTGCGTTCAGGATTGACTGCTCATGACAGGTTGGCCACAGGCAGGGCCCGCTTTAGTGCTGGTGCACCCTGTGCGACAATCATTTTTGGTGCCCCAACACCCCATGACTGCCTCCCTGGATTCTCTCACTACCACAGGTCAAAAGTGCGCCTCATCTCACCAATAATAAGTTATTGCTAAACACAGTGCCCCCTCCCTGAGGTCAGCGCCCCTCCACAGGTCAGCGCCCAGTGCGGCCGCACTAGTCGTACTGCCTTATGGCCGTCCCTGTCCACAGGGAGTAACTGAAGGCCACGCTATGTGGCTAAACCCACTGCACATGGACAAAGACCTGTGCAGAGGGGAAAGGAATTGACTGAAATACAGTGAAAATGAAATTTTGGTTACAAAGCAAAGCCTAAAAGCCACTGAAACGCACCAGTTATGTTTTGCCACTGAATCTGTAATTTCCTCAATAGAAATGCATATTATAACAAGCACACCAAATGCAATGTTTATATCATCTCAATATTTATATTAATAAGTAACTGCTAAAAGCATGACATCAATCAATCAAAGAGGTTTTCTAGAGCGCTACTTATCACCCTTGATAGTCTCCAAATGCCGGGGTGCTTCTCCGGGCCATCTGTTGAATAGCCAAAGTTTTCAGCTTCTTTCTGAACTCCTGGAAGGTTAAGACTATTTGGAGTCAGAGAGAAAGCTTGTTGCAGTGTTTTGAGGCTACCTGGAAGAAGGCGCGGCCACTGCTTCTACTTCTGAGCATGTGAGGTGTGTGGGAAGGGTAAAGGGACGAGGAGAGTAGTTGTCTGGTGGGTAGGTGGAAGTTGACTCTGTGGTTGAGGTAAGCTGGGCCATTGTTGTGGAGGGCTTTGTGGGTGTGGGTGAAGAGTTTGAACTGGTACTGTTTGTTTGCTAGGATCCAGTGCAGAACCAGTGCAGAGCTTTGAGGTGGAGTGTTTTGTGTTTCGCCTTGGGAGGTCGAGGATGAGCCTTGCTTCTGCGTTCTGTATGCTCTGGAGTCTGCTTAGGAATGGCAGGCCTGAGACAGGTTTGGAAGGCTGTTTGAGTGGGTGGCATAATCAGTGCTGCAGGCCCGCTAGCAGCATTTAATTTACAGGCCCTGGGTATATGGTATACCACTGAACAAGGGACTTACAAGTAAATTAAACATGCCAAACAGGTGTCAATCAATTATACCATGTTTAGGTAAGAGATCACATGCACTTTAGCACTGATTAGCAGTAATAAAGTGTGCAGAGTACTAAAGCCAGCAAAAATGTGGTCAGACAAAGGGGAGGAGGAAGGCAAAAATCTTGGGTGTGACCCTGCAGAAAGGGCCTGGTCCAACACTAATAGATTGTCAAACTTTATATTCTTGTTCCCTACTTGTATTATAATTTTCACTTTTCAGTTTCATTCTGGTGCTCCTATTTAATCTACCTGCCCATGAAACGTTACAGCACTTCGTCACAACTCCCTGTATGTTTAAATGAAGCAGGTGAACCAGTTCTTCCCTGAAGGAAGGGCTAAAACTAGTTGAATCATACCTTGTCTCTATAGGTGGAGAAACTTTTTCTCAACTATACCAGCAACATATAGTCCTGCAAAATGTATGTATTCATGAGAGACAGGTATTTGAAAACAGAAACTGTAACCATTGAGGGGGAGGCAGAGGAAGCACAAACTAATATCTTTCAGGTAACATTCAAGATACTGGAGGAACATTTTGGTGAGAGATTAAATGTAGTAGTAGAAAGACAAAAATTATTCAGCCGAGTACAATGTAAAAAGAAAAAGTAACCAGTTGCATTGTTGTTTTATGTGGGCTATCAAGAGCATGAAACTGTGCTGTACTATGTAGTTTTTAATTAAAGTCCAATTGGTGCAGTGCACAAATAATTTTTGAATTCAAGAAAATTACCAGCTCGCAATTCCGATTTAAGTGAAACAATCGATGTTGCTAAAAGTACCGAATTTACAGCCGTTTGTGTGAAAGAAATGAGGGTTACACCGGAAACAGTGAATGAAATTGAAAAAAAATGTGTTAGTGAAGGAAATGCTGACATCAAAGACTGAATGTTGTCCGTTAATAAGGATATTAAAGAGTTTTTCAAAAATATTTATGAGAATGGAGCTTAAATGGACAGTCTTAGCCTAGATGATATGGATGAAGGCGCAGCATTGTGTAAGATGCTACACAAACGTAGATGTGGGGGGACCCAGATAGTCCTGAGAGAGTCAAGAGATTGGGGTCAAGAACGGGAAGTAGAGAACAAGCTGGATGATGATGAAGATACCGAAAGAGGATGTTCTCTTCACTTTTAGGGGGTCCCATAAAAGAAGGACAAGATCTGAAAGAAACAAGAATCAACAATTCTGAACTGCATTGTGAACCACATTTTGAGGAATTGGAAAAACCTGACACAGACCTCAAAGATTGAATATAGAAGCAGTCATCAGAGCAAATGTTTCTGGAAACATTTCCTCTTGAAAAGCCAATATGCTAGGATGAAGAATTCTTAGGAATTCATATCTTATAAAGGGGTCTGAAAAGAGGTTGATCAAGGAGGCACCGATTGGATATCAAAATGCACTGTGACAAAATATTCAAAAACAACACACTCTGCAGGCATCCGCTCCGAGAATATGGCCATGGGAGTATGATTGTGTCCTGGCAGACCATCATGCTCTGGGACCAGCCCTTGTGGCTGAAGCCTATTGGTAAAAAAGAGTGACAGAATAGTGTGGCCATCCATGCTATCAAGACTTGTCCAAATACACCCTTGTAAAAAGCAAAGCACTTATCGAATGTTTCTGAGGGCAAATGTATAAGGTGGGGGGTTCCTTTTGCATTATGCTTCATTCTCTATGTATTTGGAATCGTTGCATGTGTTATTAAGAACCTTGGTGATACAATATAAGCCTTTCCATACAGACCACTATATATCCCATTCCCTTATTTTTTTATTTTTATTTTTTTTATTTAGATATCTTGTAAAGCGCATGACTCGCCCCAAATGGGGTATCTCCGCGCTAATGATTGTGTAGGCGTAAAGTAGGTGAGTTAGAACAAGAAGGTCTTCAGGTTCTTTCTGAAGCTTAAATATTTTTGGTTTAATCGGAGTGCCTCAGGGAGCTGATTCCACATTTTGGGTCCTAGGTGGGAGAAGGCTTTCCCTCCCCACTTTGTTTTCTTAAAGCGTGGAATTACCAGGAGGCCCTTGCCTTCAGACCGTAATTTTCGTGCAGGGGTGTAGGTGATCAGTTTGTTGGCTAGGTATGTGGGGCCTAGCTGATGGAGGCCCTTCAAAACTAGGCAGCAAACTTTAAAGTGAACGCGTTTGCGTATGGGGAGCCAATGCAATTTACGTAAAAGGGGGATAGATGGGGAGCGGCGGGGGGAATTAGTAACCAAGACGGGCTGCTGTATTCTGGACTACTTGGAGGGTCTGTAAGGCAGGGTCTTTGGCGGAGATTAGGAGGGCATTGCTAAAATCAAGTCGGCTGAGTACCAATACGTGTATAAGAGTCTTCCGGGTGGAGAGGGGAAGGAAGTGACACACTTTCCGCAGGCGACTCAAGGTGTGAAAACATGAGCGTTTTATCACTGTTTTAACTGTATCACTGTTTTAACTCCCTTGCTGAAGTATTTGGCAATATTTTGAGATAAGAATAACTGTTAAATTATAAATAGTCTGAATGAATGGCTATCCTTGATGAGTGAACTCTGCTACTACATCCATTTATTCTTGTTAGTAGTGCTTCTAAATAACTGCATTGAACGTCCAATCACTAATGTGAAATCCAGTTTTTATGCCTGGCTTAACAGCACAGCTGTTGCCAGACCTTCTGTGGTCACCAGAAAAAGAGGTTCAAGAATCACTACTTAGAGAGGGCCCTAGGCTCTTTACATGTTAGGCTTCCTCTCTACAATAACCTGATTGAGCAGGAGGTGTGTTCCACCCCAGAAAAGAGCGTTTGTTTTAGCTATACTCTTATGTTAAAAATAGTAGTCCTGGGTTTTTTAAGATGACAAAGCAATAATCACAGCTGGAGGCCTGATTAGTAAATTGAAAAACATTATGACTGATGTAGTGGGGCTTGTTTGTTTATTATGAAAAGATTGGCATGACTTATTTATTGGGAAAATCATATGCAAATGTCAATAGGTCTTTCAGGATTTATTGTTATTGCTTTGCTGTAAACCATTAGATAGGTATTTGGTTCCATGCAGTCTCATAGACTATCATGTTAATCTGTTTATTATGAAAAAATTATAGCAAAGGCAAAATGTTTGAGCTACTTGTTGTGAAAAGCATATATTAAGTTGCTACGCCTTTAACGGAGGATTGATATTAAACCGTCTTAAAACGTATGTGATTTGTTAGAATCTCATGGATTTCACCAGCAGGCAAGGATTTTGGTTTTGGTTCCTCTTCTGACAAACCCTGAGGGTTGGCGATTTTCTCTGTGGTTATCTTCTTGTGCCCATTAGCAGGAGTTATATATTCTTTTCCAACTGCAACTTTGTACATATCTGTAATTTTGTGATTGTATGGCTCATGGTTGCCTTGTGGGTGACAAAGCAATTGGCCTGCTTGGATTATTGAGAAACATTTAGCCTGGTGCCGCGGGCTGATCTGGTTATTATGAAAATCTGCAACAAAAGAAGTGGACCTGATTTATTTACTGTGAAAAAGCATATGCTAAAAAAGCCAGCAGACCTTTAAATGTGCATTGTTATTACAGGACATTATAGTTTGCAGTGAGATACTTTGTTACAGGAGTTTCCGGGATGACTTTTGTAGGCACAGCATTTGGTGTTGCTTACCCTCTCAGACAAACTCTAGGAGTAGAAGATTTGCACAGTGATAATTCTTGTCGGTTCTTTGTAGGGCTAGTTGGATATTTTTTTTATCATTTTTAAACAGACTTGTAATTTTATGACTGTTTGTGAAATGGTTAACTTATTGGAAAACTCAAGTTGAATACAGTAGGCCTGGCTGGCGATAGAAATTGGGTTCATGGTTGGCAGAGGTATGCACCCTATCCAAGCAGGAACCACAATCCTAGTCATGGTAAGTCAGTAACACACTTTAAATTACCTGTGCTCACACTCTGGTAGCTTAGCACAGAGCGGTCAGGCTTAATTTAAGAGGCAATGTGTAAAGTATTTGTTCAACACTTCAAACAGTAACAGAATGAAAACACCACAAAAAGACTCCACACCAGTTTGGAAAAATAGCTTCTATTTTTATCAACAAAATAAGACCAACAGAAATCCCATAAGTAGAAGTCAAGATAGTCATTTTTAAATAAAAAATATTTTTATAGTGCTTAGAGATAGATAGCCCCTATTGGGGCTATCTAGGCGTGCTTGACCGGGGCAAATCCAAATGTTCAGGCCAACCTCAATGGAGTGCTGGTCGGATACAGGGAAAAGCCTTGGCCTGCTGAACAGTACCGTAGATGCATCAAGGGTGATGCATGGAGCAAAGGAGGCGATGAGTTGCTGTCAATCCCACAGATGTAGGCGATGCATCTGTTCTGAGCTGTGCAAAGTCGAAGATGCATTGAGAGTAAAGATGCGATGAACATCAGGCAATGCATTCTTGTCGAACCAATGGGCTGCAGGCGATTCGAGCAGCACAAAGTGATGAGTTGGTGCAGAGCCGTGCAAAGTGGAAATGTGTCAGAAACAGGAGACAATGTGTCACAAAGTTGGCGATGCGGTGTCTGCGGTTCGTGCAGCAGCACCGATGTGATGGTGCCGAAGGAAATGGCCCGTTTCTGATTGGTGCAATGCCATCGATGCACAGATTGTCTTAGCATTCTGTTCTCTCTTCCAAGGGCCCAGGACTGGAATGGCATCACTTGGCAGAGCAGGACTCACAGCAGACAGAGTTCAGGTGCTGGTTGCATGATGAAGAAAGAAGTCTTTGATATCCCTTGAGACTTCAGAAAACAGGAGGCAAACCAAGCAGCCCTTCGAGATACTGTGGCTCTGGGATGTAGAGATGCAGGTCCAGTTCTTCTCACTGCCAGAGGCAGCAGGCCAACACAGCAAAGAAGTTCAGTAAAGTGGCAGTCCCTTCAGCAGCATAGCAGTTCTTCTTCCTGATAGAATGTCCTTAGTTCCAGAAGTGTTCTGATTTGGTGGTGTCAGAGATCCAGTACATATACCCAGTTGGGCCTTTGAAGTGAAAGAAATGTGTTGAAGTACACAGAGTCCCTTTTATTCCTGCCTTGGCTCTAGACTCACTATAGGGGGTACGCGACCCTTTGTGTGGGGACAGGACACAGCACTTTCAGGTGTAAGTGTCAGCTCCTCCCTCCCATCCTGCCCAGGTTGATCCATCAGCATGCAGATGGCCACTCAGTCACGCTTACCCTTCCTTTGTGTGTGGGAATACAGGAAGACAGCTGTCACCCACCCAAAACGTGTATTCTAGAGACGGGCAGAAAGCACCAAATGGTTACAGAAAATGACAACTTTATAAACGTGGTTAGTCAGAATTTCAATTTAAAAGCAATTTCACCATAAGTTGTGTTTTATTTGTGATTCCAAATACACTAAATTTGGGGGTCCCAACTCTTCCCATTTGGAAATTACACTCATAAGATGTAATAAGGCAATCCCAATGCTATCCTATGGGAGAGAGAGGCCTTGCAGTAGTGGTAGTGAAACACACAATTGAGACTATTTCACTACCAGGAAAAACTTGAAAGTACATTTCCCACTTTTTAAATACACTGCACCCTGCCCCTTAGCTGTCCAGGGGCCACATATAGGTAATAAAAAGGCAGGTTTAGGCCTGGCAAGTAGGTTAACTGGCCAGATTGACTTGGCAGTTTAAAACTGCACACACAGGCCCTACTGTGTCAAGTCGGAGACATTTTTCTAAAGGCTACTTAAGTGGGTGTCACAATCAGTGCTAACGCCGGTAGTTGTAGCAGGCCTTGGGCACATGTAGTGTACTTTACTAGGGACTTATAAGTAAATCAAATATGCCAACTGTGGATAAACCAATGTTAACATGAGTTAAGTAAGGAGTGCATGTAATTTAGAACTGGTTAGTCGGGGTAAAGTGCCAAGATTCCAAAAGGCAGCAAAAACATCAGTAAAGTTCGCGGAGTTGGGCTACGCAAAACTCCGCGAAGTGGTAAAAAAACCTCTGCCGCAGTACGCGGATCTCTGCGAGCGGGGGAGTTTCATAGAAAAATGCTGTTCACGGTGATTGCACAGTGCTGGATGCTTGTTTGCACCGTGTGACCATCGCGAAGCACCATGCACAGCACAGGCTTTCCTTTTCAGCCGCTCGAGTAGATTTTTACTCGAGCAGCAGCTATCTCAACGTGAACAGGCAGTTTCTCAATGCGAGGGGCGAAGAGCATACGCGACCACTCGCAACGAAAAACCTGACCCCCCTGCGTTGAGACATCTCACTGGGAGGTTTATTTTCCTCGCTCACGCTCGTCAACTTGGCGTTTGTGAATGCGAGCGAGGAAAAAAACTCCGGCCTGCGAAGCAGAGTTTTTGGGAACTCCACGATCTCCGCGTAACGCGGAGTGCAGAAAACTCCACAAACTCCGCAAGCAGAGCAGAGTTCAATGCCCAGGCCTAAGTAAAACCAGTCCAAAACAGGTGATAGGAAGATAAAATGTCAGGTGAAACCACATCAAGGATGCGAGGTCTAACAGTTGGTTATGTGACACATACAAAATAAAAGGCTATAGGCCTGCTTGGTTCTTTGGAAATTTTTAAATCAGATGCCAAAGCTCTGATCTGTTGATTATGGAAAGCTACAACAAAGGTAGCGAGACTAGATTAGCTTTTGTGAAAAGTATATGCTGAATTATATTGGCTCTTAAGGGAGGATTATTATTAAACTGCTTTAGAGTATGGAGTGTTGTGTCTTTTTAAAAGGAATCTCACAGATTACTATGGTGGGCAAGGGTTCTGTTGCTAGTTATGACATCTGACAAACCCTTGGGGTAGAAGGTTTGCAATGTGAAAATCAAATCCTTTTTTAAGACATCTTAGAAGGGGTGCATATTGTTTTGACAACTGTAATTTTTTATATGGTTGTACTTTTATGAATATTATTTAGCTGTTTTACTGTTTGAGGTCTCACTTCATAGCTTTAACTATTTGCCAAGACAGGGCTGGATTTAGAAACAAAAGCAACCCTGGCAAAAATATACAAACTGGCACTGCTTTTTTTCATTTCTCTTCCTTTCACTTTATCTTTTTCTGTCTGTTACTCTTTTCTGTCACCCTTTCGCTCGCTTTCTTATTATATGCTGAGAGTGCTTCCTGCAATAAATTCCACAGTGCAGGAGAGAGTGGCAGAGGCAGCCGAGGCCTTCAAAATGAGGCTTCCGAATGCTGTAGCTCCATGAGAAATGCCTTGTAATAAAAACAAATAATTAAAAAATAAATACATATGTATTCACACACATTGGGGCTTTGGTTCAGCCCTCTTTATCAGTTGGTCCCTTAGAGAGTCATTTACATTCTGCTTCCACCCATGAGTGCATTCACCAGGGATGGAACACTAGATCAGTCCACTTAAGCCCTTGGGTCTACTGTCCTCTGAGTGACAGTATTTTACATTAAATTCACAAACGCCTAAATGTAAGTGCACCTCAGTGCCCATGATGTGAGCCATTACTTTAGTTTTCCTTTTCTTCTTTTATATGTACCCTAGCAGTTCTCTCCTTCCACTTTTTGTATTTTGTTTTTTGTTTTAGAACACCCAGCAGCTCCTCAGACAGTGTTACGAGGGCACTCTCTTGCTGCTCGCTCCATCTGCGGTGCACCGCCTACCAAGCAACCACCACTTCTAAATTGGGTGACCTTCTTGGAATAATATTGTGCATAGTATATGTTCAGATGGAAATGTCCCTTTTTTTTAAAGAACAAACGTTATTAATATTTCCTCTGTCCACATGATTATCACTGACAATGATGTGATTATACAATATATGGAATTATATTGATCATCATGAGCTACAATATATATTTTACATAAAAAAGGATCCAAATATAATAGAAAAATTCAAACTAAACATAATAAAGAAACCACGGAATTACAAAACACTGAAGAATTTTCACTGGTATATGTTAGCGGTACTAATAACAAATTGTCTAATGTATCTGGTATTGTCCATCCCAATACTACAGCCGAGCAACTACGCATGCCTTTCCAAAATGTATCTAGAATCGAGCATGGCCACACTGTATTGATGAAAGTAGAGTCCTATATTCCGCAGTGGAGACATTGTGAGGAAGCAATAAGGCCTGCTTTATAAAGTTGCGATCGGGTGTAGTATCTTCTATGAAGATACTACACCCGATCTTCTTCTTGAAAGGATGGCAGCCCCACGGGGGGACTCCAGCGCCTCCCTCCGATCATCGCAGTCCAGGGAACCAAGGTCTGTTTGCCAGGCTTCCCTGAGGGACTCCAGTGTTGATGCGCTATGGGTAACCAATGTTTGGTATATTTTAGAAATGTAAGGGTCTATTAGGTCATCCATGAAGAGCTTCCCCTCTAGTGGATTGAATTCAGGAAGAACAGAGATTTCTTTAAGATGGGGGGTGATGGCGTGACAAAACTGTAGATACCTACAAAACTGGGAGTGTGGAATGAAATATTAATTTTGAAGATCAGAAAGGAAATGCCCCTTTTATGTAAACTGATGTATACCCCTGGCATGAGTAATCCAGTTGTATGTAATTTTCCTTCAACCCCCGGCACACAAAATTCTGTGCGCACACTGAGACTCAGTGCCTAGCACTGAGGTCAGGAGAGGTGCCAGTAGTGTACTCCTCAGCAGACCTAAGACTTCTGTGTGTCATTTGGACAAGAACTGTGAATGGTGGTGGCACCATACTGTGTTTGCTTAAATAGGATTGGCAGGCCTATTCACCAGTTGCAAGTGAGAGTATGATGCCCCTCGCTTATCTAAAGTTATGCTTACACGTCATGCTCAGATTCGGCACTAACAGTCCTGTGTTGAGTGCTTGTTTGTATATGGTGGATTGTGGCTGGACTCCATGTTTTTTTCGAGTGTGCTAAGTCTGATGCCAGTGGGATCTATTTTGAATTGCCCCTAGTTTGACATGGCGCATGATAGAGATTGTGATACAGCCTCCTCGTCCAGTGGAGGTGTATTGTCAGAACTACTGACCTAGAAGTTATAGCTCCAGACACTGAAGAGTGGGGGAATGGAGATATAGGTGTGTTTAGACATTCTGTGGTAACCTTTTTAGCAGGGGATTGGTGATTTATCCTGTTTTTAATTTGGTCTGTGAGAGACATTAATAAAGGTAGGGATTCTCATAGGTCAATTTTAATTCACATTTCATCTCATGCACTGCATTCTTTCCCCACACAATTTAACCGCTCTCATCTGGTAGTTGGAACAGGAGCTTAGTTTCTCTCTGGTCACTCTCATAAAACATCTATGGGCTCCCCCATCCTTCGGATGAGGTTGCAGCCCTTAGTGTCACTAGCCTGACAGCAAGAGAAGACCCAGATGATGAAGCATGTCACCTAATGGTGAGTGATGGAAATTCGTTGACCTTAATAGGACTCTCTTTTATAGTGGTCTTAATCAAGGAAGTTGGCGCATACATTTTGTTCTAGAGTTCACCGCGGTCAAAATATTGTTGTTAGACCCCTGGATATGTGTGTTATATGATATTTCAATGGGTGTCAATTAAATGAAAATTAATCAGAAATTCAAAGTTGAACATGGCCCCCAAAAATATGTTTGACCCAAATTCCCCCAAACCCTTGAGATGTCCCTGTTAGTCTATGGAACTTCCAGGCCTCACCAGAGTAGCAATCCAAGAATGTCATTGTATAATATCTCATCATCTCTTTCTCTAGCTTTGCCTTTTGACGTTATGTGTGTTTATTGAATTGCTCAAGGTTTGGGGAGTAAACTCAGCAGGCCGAACTGCCAGTTCCTGGAGTCGGTGTAGGACTGGACCCGCAGCTCCTGAAGGAATCGGCACCCCGGCGTTCCACACTGTGGCTTCAACTTCAGTGGTTGTGAACATCACTCCCCCTGTGAATCCCAATGGAATCATCACCCTCTACAGACTCTTCTCTACTACCAGCAGAGGCTCGCACACAGTGGTAAGTGCTTTAATTTCCATAGAAATTTCAAGTTGTATTCATTGTGAGAATGTTTTGAGATTTTTTTTGCTTCATGCTATCAGCTTATGTAAGAAGATTATTATCATATCATACATTAGTCTCTCTACTGAGTATTGTTGGAAATATTATTTAAAACGTGAATTTAACATATATGTATATATTACTGTAAGCATTCCACATCCGCTTTGAAAGTAAGTGTAATAATGTTGTGTTTCATTATTTACTAAAAATAGACTGATAAATAGAGATATGTTACACTTCAATAGGGAGAACCCAAAAACGGCCACTGGACCTGGGTCAATGTCAGTACAAAAAACAGGCGGTCCCAGTGGAGAGCCTAATCACCATTCAGCGCGAACCCTCAGCGTCTTGGCGCTGCAGGTTCGCACTGAATGGAGAAGCTTGATTTATTCTTCAATACTGTATCACATGGTTTCAAGTTCAAATCGGATTGAATTCAACTAAACACAAGCCTGCCAGCCAGCAGGCATTACGTCTTATAATTTGCACAAGACACAACGTGATTTATTCTGTTTGGGATCATATTTATATATGACCGCACTCACTGAACAGCAGCAGTCCACGGATGGGACTGGGTTGCGTCTGTTTTTTCTACCCCTCTGGCATAGGAGCTGAGTGGCCCACATTTATATCATGATACCACCAATAAAACGGTTGGATATAAGGTGTCTCCCTCAGTCCTGAAGAAGACACAGGTTTAAGGACTTAATTCACCTTGTTTATTGCCGGCGTCGAAACGGCGACTGTATTTCAAATGCCTGTAATGATTATGTTACACAGCGTGGATAGCAGTAATTTGTTACTGTATGTAATATCTGATTGTATATCTAAATTGCTTTGTGGCTTCACTGGCTATCAGACGTTCTTCTTTTTTTCAATAAGACACTGTAATTTTTGTATATACACTCCCCTTTTCACGCTTCCAAAACCTTCACAACGAGCACTTCCTTTGATCACTATTTATTTAAGATGCATGACTATAATGCAATGATAAAAAGAGAAGTGAAATTTCAAAATTGTTTTCCTTTAATTTTTAGCATGGGTGATGTGATGTTTGTGGATTAAGCTCTCCACCGGGACCACCTGTTTTTGTACTGATAAATAGAGATAGGCAGAAAGAACCACTACTGTGAGGCTCATTTGCAACTTGGGTGGCCAGTGTGTGTGGGTGGGAGTAGATCTAATTATTGGTCATTCAGCTGGCTTATCCGCTGCAAATTTCAAGTCGTTTGTGTGAAGACCACATTATATACATCAGGAATTAATTTTAATGTGTATCGTTATATGCTTTTTGAAGGTTTGCAATGCCAAAAGACAGTAAGTTAAGCAGATAGTCATTTAAAAAAGATGAGGACCCAGAATTTCCTGTTCATCACTGCTGTGTTCTTCCGTGCTCCCTAATCTTCTCTTGTGGACCATGTGCCACTGTATCTCCACTGGACTCTGCTCTCCTGCAGGACTGGGGGAGACGAAAGCCCCCCGAGTACTACAAGTGACTCAGGATCAAGTGTATTTAGTGTTCACGTGTACTATTTTAGGCCCTAAAGTAATCCGGAAATAGTCTAAAAATGAACATGTGTTTCACTTGGGCGAGCCTGGCCGTGGAGCTTTTTTCAAGGTAAATGTCTCAATTAAAAAGAAAAATAAGATCTTTAACCAGCAAATTAATAAGCAATACAATGTGAATGAATAGCCTGGAACTAAGCGAAGTCAGGAAGGCAGTTATGGGTCAACTTGTCAGTCCACACCCCGAAACGAAGTTCAGGTTGCAGGGATTATATTGTCTCACCCAGAATGCACAAACTGGATTTTCGTACCATTTACCAACACGATTCCTCACAGATTCTAATAGCTGTAAGCTTGAGGGAAAATAGTAGGGTCTGCAATTTGACATGCGAATAGCGCATGGGCAGATACTGTCCAGCATAGACTGCTTTTACAGAAGCAAAGAGGGACTTGCACCGGAAGCAATTAGCCCTGCCGTTCTAATCAGGGTCATAGCTGGTAGGAGAAGTGGGGAATGCAAACAGATCTAGGCAGTGAGGCAGAGCGTAGGCAAGGTGGCCGGGTAAAGTAGTGTGGAGCACGCAGGCGTGGAATAAAGGACATATTCAGTCATCTGGGCATGGAGGGACGGAAAGCAAGCACACGAGCTGGGAAAGGGTGCGGTTTTTGCCGCACCCAGTAACTACTAATAATTTTGGGTGTATATGGTCACATACCTTATGTTCTGAGTGTTCCTCTTGAAAATTAGGAATTAGCTGTGATTGGGTGTTTTCTATACAGAAATCCAGATGTATCAGAATACACTGCTTGTTAACTCCCCAACCCCTTTTGGTAAATTTCATCTGTCAAGATTTATCAGGAGAAAGTGGAGAAGCTGCTCTTGTTCACCACAAATCTCAGAATTGTGATCCCGCGCATTCACAGGTTTGCACAGAGATAGAATTGACCTATATCCCAATCATTTGTAATTAAAGGGACCATCCGGTCAATGATGTCACAATGCATTTCAACATCCCAGCAGTCGTCATTAAACCAAGCTCCATTCTAGAATGCATGTTGTTAATGATTGTTAGAGACGCAGGACTGCTTTTTCCCCCGCCTCACTTGATAGCCCCATTGAGGCCATAGTGGCTAGGAGATAGGTGGACCCTGAGAGGAAATATAACAATATCCCTTGTACGACCTAATATAGGATTGAGCACGTGCCAATAAAATAGTGCATCGAGCAGAGACGTGGTTTGTGACTGCTAATGCCTACTTAAACTGCAAAACTGCTTTCACACGATTACATGGCTCCGGAAAGGCCTCACTCGTGGGTCAGTTGTCTCTTTGCAGCTATGCTATTATCCATCTAAAAACCTATATCACGGAAAGTTTTCTGCAGCTGTTTTAAACCTCAAATAAGTACAGTTTTTGAAAGATGCGCCTGCTTCGCTGGACTTGCATCAGTAAAAGAAAAAGCAATGTTAATGTTGATGGGGGCCTGTCCTCACTCGAGTCTTTCACTGATGTGGGTGTAGTTCAGACGAAGATATCCATGCATGCATCTGAAAAAGACTATTCCCATTGCTAGAATGTTGTGGAAAGTATTATAAAAGAAGTGGAGTAAAAAAAGATAAACATGTTTAATTTGTACTTTTATGCCTAGTCCTCTGAATAAGTGAAAGAAAGTAGCATTTTTCCACATTTACTTTACAGCCCACTACATCTTCCAATAGAAGCAGTAATGTGCACTACACTAGCGATGGTCACAAACTTCACATCGAGTTTGGTTTGTGGAATATGCAATGCGTCCCTTATTGTTTTGTATCTCGTTCTTATTTTTGCTTGTTACCTAGGCACCTGTCTCTTTCTAAGGGGAGAGGGAATGATGTAGCCTAGACTCATGTTGTCACACTCTTCTCTGTTCTCCTCAGTTGTCAGAAGGTACCTCCAGTCAACAAACCTTATATGGACTCAGGCCCTTCACCACCTATTCTGTGGGGGTGGAAGCTTGCACCTGCTTCAACTGCTGCACCAGGGGGCCTGTGGTCCAAGTCACAACCCCCGCTGCGCCGCCTTCGGAGCAGGCGCCTCCACTGGTCAAAGCATTAACTTCGCGGTCTGCGACCCTTCGCTGGCGCAAGCCGGGGCAACCGAATGGCATTATTCAAAGGTACGCTTTTCTTCTTTTTTTACATTAGTGACATTTTCATCTATAGCTAATTAATGAATAAAATGTCATATTTGGCTCAAACTTTCTTCTCATTAATCTTATAAGCTGCCATGTCCATATTTAATCAGTACCTGCTGTTCCTCCGCACTGTTTGACTGGGGGTTGTTTGAGGTGATGGCATTTCTTTGCGCCGCAAAATTCAAAATTACCAGGAGATTGAATTGAGGATACAATAGATCACTGGTAAGAATTGATTAATTGAATTAATTGAAGTGTCTGGAACCTCTCCTTCTGTCTTCGTTCCAATAGCAGACGTTTTTCCATCTCTTTGGGTTGTGCACTTGCACGAAATGAGAGGTAGGAATTATTCAAAACACTTCATAACAACAGAGGTCGTAGACGAGACTGCGTCGATGCAAAGAGACGCAAAGTGACATAAAGCACCATGAAGCAGTGCATGCAATTTACTATTCAGGGCTAAAAGTGTTTTGCACTAGAAAGGTGACCTTTTGCAGTGAAAATACAGCTTTGCATGAAGATGACACCAAAGTGCATTACTGAGATATATTAGTGCAAACACCGATAGGTTTTAGGGCAAAACTTACATCCTGAGATAGCAGGGCCGGGCTTTGTGTCAAAAACTACCACCCATGTGAGGCAGGTGCAAACAAGGGAACATGTGCTCAATTCCACTGTATGGGGGATTTTGGAAGTTGTCTGTGCACAGGAATGTGGAGTGGACGGAAACACTTTCAGTGCAAATTCTATTCTCGACAGAGCACCTTCACCTCTCCATCACGGTGCCAGGCAGTGCGGTGCACAAGGCCGCCTCACCTGAGCCGTCAGTGCAGGGGATGAAAGAAAAAAGCCGTTCTTAGTAGGTACCTCTCGGCACTGGGTTTTCCCCAACAGAGAACAGCACATTTGGATGCTGTGCTGCTTTGCGTGAACAATTAGTACACCTGGGTCTTATTTCTTACATCTCCTCTGCCCTCTACTATGGAATGGGCAACAACAAGAGGAATAGTACCATGTGCACACTTTCCCAGAAAGGGCAAAAGCTATATGGCAAAGCTGGGTGGCGAGCACCAAAGCACTGACTATGGGTGGGCACTCTGAGATTCAGAGTAAATTAGAAGCCTGGATGTTAACTATTTGTCTTTACAATCACCCTTTTTCTTCAATCACATGAAAAATATTGATGTAGATATGTGATGCCTGTTGTATGAGGTGGTACAAAAGGGGGTGGTGGTGGACGGAGCATCTGAACCAATCAAACACTCACACCCAGTCAAAAGATCTGGGTTTGATCCATCACCGTTCTTTAGCTCACTCTGCCACCCCAGTTCACACATGGCTATACGCAAATCAGTCTGACCCTGTGCCTCATGGGAACAGTCCAGCCCGAACTGCCAAGCCATGCCTTCCCTGGACCGGAAACAATCTTCCGAGGACCGGTTTCTGGCATTCCAGCCGTCTTCAGCCCGGCTTGCTTGAATCCAGTGGCAAAGTGAGCAAGGGACTCACGTCTGAGCATACCCTGCCACACTTATGGCGGCCAAAAGCGGTACAAAAGGGGGTGGTGATGGACGGAGCATCTGAACCAATCAAACACTCACACCCAGTCAAAAGATCTGGGTTTGATCCATCACCGTTCTTTAGCCCACTCTGCCACCCCAGTTCACACATGGCTATATGCAAATCAGTCTGACCCTGTGCCTCATGGGAACAGTCCAGCCCGAACTGCCAAGCCATGCCTTCCCTGGACCGGAAACAAGCTTCCGAGGACCGGTTTCTGGCATTCCAGCCGTCTTCAGCCCGGCTTGCTTGAATCCAGTGGCAAAGTGAGCAAGGAACTCACGTCTGAGCATACCCTGCCACACTTATGGCGGCCAAAAGCGGTACAAAAGGGGGTGGTGATGGACGGAGCATCTGAACCAATCAAACACTCACACCCAGTCAAAAGATCTGGGTTTGATCCATCACCGTTCTTTAGCCCACTCTGCCACCCCAGTTCACACATGGCTATATGCAAATCAGTCTGACCCTGTGCCTCATGGGAACAGTCCAGCCCGAACTGCCAAGCCATGCCTTCCCTGGACCGGAAACAAGCTTCCTAGGACCGGTTTCTGGCATTCCAGCCGTCTTCAGCCCAGCTTGCTTGAATCCAGTGGCAAAGTGAGCAAGGGACTCACGTCTGAGCATACCCTGCCACACTTATGGCGGCCAAAAGCGGTACAAAAGGGGGTGGTGATGGACGGAGCATCTGAACCAATCAAACACTCACACCCAGTCAAAAGATCTGGGTTTGATCCATCACCGTTCTTTAGCCCACTCTGCTACCCCAGTTCACACATGGCTATATGCAAATCAGTCTGACCCTGTGCCTCATGGGAACAGTCCAGCCCGAACTGCCAAGCCATGCCTTCCCTGGACCGGAAACAAGCTTCCGAGGACCGGTTTCTGGCATTCCAGCCGTCTTCAGCCCGGCTTGCTTGAATCCAGTGGCAAAGTGAGCAAGGGACTCACGTCTGAGCATACCCTGCCACACTTATGGCGCCCAAAAGCGGTACAAAAGGGGGTGGTGATGGATGGAGCATCTGAACCAATCAAACACTCACACCCAGTCAAAAGATCTGGGTTTGATCCATCACCGTTCTTTAGCCCACTCTGCCACCCCAGTTCACACATGGCTATATGCAAATCAGTCTGACCCTGTGCCTCATGGGAACAGTCCAGCCCGAACTGCCAAGCCATGCCTTCCCTGGACCGGAATCAAGCTTCCAAGGACCGGTTTCTGGCATTCCAGCCGTCTTCAGCCCGGCTTGCTTGAATCCAGTGGCAAAGTGAGCAAGGGACTCACGTCTGAGCATACCCTGCCACACTTATGGCGGCCAAAAGCGGTACAAAAGGGCGTGGTGATGGACGGAGCATCTGAACCAATCAAACACTCACACCCAGTCAAAAGATCTAGGTTTGATCCATCACCGTTCTTTAGCCCACTCTGCCACCCCAGTTCACACATGGCTATATGCAAATCAGTCTGACCCTGTGCCTCATGGGAACAGTCCAGCCCGAACTGCCAAGCCATGCCTTCCCTGGACCGGAAACAAGCTTCCGAGGACCGGTTTCTGGCATTCCAGCCGTGCTCAGCCCGGCTTGCTTGAATCCAGTGGCAAAGTGAGCAAGGGACTCACGTCTGAGCATACCCTGCCACACTTATGGCGGCCAAAAGCGGTACAAAAGGGGTTGGTGATGGACGGAGCATCTGAACCAATCAAACACTCACACCCAGTCAAAAGATCTGGGTTTGATCCATCACCGTTCTTTAGCCCACTCTGCCACCCCAGTTCACACATGGTTATATGCAAATCAGTCTGACCCTGTGCCTCATGGGAACAGTCCAGCCCGAACTGCCAAGCCATGCCTTCCCTGGACCGGAAACAAGCTTCCGAGGACCGGTTTCTGGCATTCCAGCCGTCTTCAGCCGAGCTTGCTTGAATCCAGTGGCAAAGTGAGCAAGGGACTCACGTCTGAGCATACCCTGCCACACTTATGGCGGCCAAAAGCGGTACAAAAGGGGGTGGTGATGGACGGAGCATCTGAACCAGTCAAACACTCACACCCAGTCAAAAGATCTGGGTTTGATCCATCACCGTTCTTTAGCCCACTCTGCCACCCCAGTTCACACATGGCTATTTGCAAATCAGTCTGACCCTGTGCCTCATGGGAACAGTCCAGCCCGAACTGCCAAGCCATGCCTTCCCTGGACCGGAAACAACCTTGTATGAGGTGGCTATTTCTTAATACTTTTTACAGTCTGTAAATGCACATAAAACATATTAAAATTATACTTTAGCAGTATTTGTTTATGTAGAAAAATAAAATACAGTAAACAATAGTCATTTTCATAGTGTAACATTCAGTTGATTTAACGATAAGCATGTTGTTGTTCACGCTAAGCTACCTATCGAGAGAACATGCGCTTAACATATACACGTTATGTTATATTGTGCTGCTATGTTGTGATATGCTGTGTTATGTTGTGCTATGTTATGTTTGCTGTGTTAAGTTATGCTATGCCATGTTATGTTATTAATGAATCAGAGATCACACACAAAGAACTGGAACAATTGCCAACAATTAAACAGGCATTTCCAAATCCTGGTGTTGGCACAGTAGTCCCTGGCACTCAAGGGAGCTACTTCGTAGCTGTGCATCTTGTGAAGGGGCAGAATGTTGTCACTCACATTGAAGATATAGAATGACTGAAATGGGCAGACCCATTACTCGATGCTTTATGCTGTAGTGGGTAGAGCAAAAATGTGAATTACATCCCAGAAGTCAAATAGATAAAGACGGCTGGTTAAGACTATTGTAAGTAAGTGTATTACACTTAGAAGTTCAGTAAAATCAAAGTCTTGATTAACGTCCGATCGAAAACCTATTAAAAAAGTATAGATTGGACATAACTATTGTTTTAATTCTGTCTGAGAACGTGTTGCAATCTCGGATTATGAAGCAATCTTATTATATGCAATTGTGGATGCAGGGCCTGAAGTGTGATACTCATGCCAAATCTGAAATGGGTCCATCATCTGCATTGGAATTTCACATCAGGCAGTTACAACATATTTTCAACCACGAACCTGTGATCTAACATTAAGGAAGTATCAGCACAAATGTGACATATGATCGGATCACTGACTAAATATCGAGGGACAAAATATAGACTACCCAAAATATAGATTCCAAAATATCGACAGACAAAATATCGAATTCCTATTTCCAAACAGTAAAACAAAGTTCTGCAGCACACTTATAGAAAAAGTTATTTAAATGCAGGAGATGTCTCAATGGACATATAGTTCAAAGTTCATACGCGAAGAAGTGGTCCATCATAGTGTTATTCTTTCTTTTATTGTTCATACATAAGCCAGCCGACACGTGTTTCGTCGCAAGAAATCACAATATTTCCAGCGACTCCTCAGGGCTGTAGGTGGATGGCATAAAACTACAGGTCGCGGTGCCGGTGATAATTCCGACCCGGCTCCGCTCAAGACCGGGTAATGATGTAAGTTTAAAAAGGATTGTGCCAGTGTAGATCTTGAATATCTCCAGAATACGTTGTAAAAAATAGTAACTATAGGTATTTTTCTTCGGTTAATGGTGATGGTCACTTGGTAGTTGTGTGTAGATCGTGGTAATATTAAAGACTTGCCTGGAGATGTCCCCGAAGTGCGGGAAAAGTTACGCCGTGCACTACTTTCCAGTGCTAGCGTTTCAGTTCCGGGTGCGGTCACCCGGAACTGAAACGCTAGCACTGGAAAGTAGTGCACGGCGTAACTTTTCCCGCACTTCGGGGACATCTCCAGGCAAGTCTTTAATATTACCACGATCTACACACAACTACCAAGTGACCATCACCATTAACCGAAGAAAAATACCTATAGTTACTATTTTTTACAACGTATTCTGGAGATATTCAAGATCTACACTGGCACAATCCTTTTTAAACTTACATCATTACCCGGTCTTGAGCGGAGCCGAGTCGGAATTATCACCGGCACCGCGACCTGTAGTTTTATGCCATCCACCTACAGCCCTGAGGAGTCGCTGGAAATATTGTGATTTCTTGCGACGAAACACGTGTCGGCTGGCTTATGTATGAACAATAAAAGAAAGAATAACACTATGATGGACCACTTCTTCGCGTATGAACTTGGAACTATATGTCCATTGAGACATCTCCTGCATTTAAATAACTTTTTCTATAAGTGTGCTGCAGAACTTTGTTTTACTGTTACTTAATGTGTCCACAAAACACATTTTGAGGGGTTACAGGGTGTTGCCTCTCATCCGCATGCACCTTTTGCTTGAAGCATTCACTTGTACGTTAACCGAGTAGTGCGCCTAGAATTTCCCTCACGCCTGAAACCCTGTTCTTTTGAAGCCTATTTCCAAACAGGTAAGTACAAAAATATCGACCCCAAAATATCGTTTATATATATATATATTATAAAAATATCGAATTTCTTAAAATTAATGTAAAATTAAAAAAATTAATAAAAATAAATAGCTAAATATACTTAAAAATACTTAAATTACCTTAAAATTTTAAATAACTAATTTAACTTATATAAAAAAATACAATCATATCTGTTAAAACATATATAAATATATTAACATAATATTAATAAAAAATACACAATATTATTACCGTAGGATAGCGGAGGTGTAAAAATTACTATTCCCACTCCTGGAAGTGCAACAGTAGGGAAAGCGTTGGATAGCATAGGGGTAAAAATTACTATTCCCACTCCAGAGAGTGCAACAGTAGGGAAAGCGTTGGATAGCGTAGGAGTAAAAATTACTATTCCCACTCCAGAGATTGCAACAGTAGGGAAAGCGTTGTATAGCGTAGGGGTAAAAATCACTATTCCCACTCCAGAGAGTGCAACAGTAGGGAAAGCATTGGATAGCGCAGGGGTAAAAATTACTATTCCCACTCCAGAGAGTGCAACAGCAGGGAAAGCGTTGGATAGCGTAGGGGTAAAAATTACTATTCCCACTCCAGAGAGTGCAACAGTAGGGAAAGCGTTGGATAGCGTAGGGGTAAAAATTACTATTCCCACTCCAGAGAGTGCAACAGTAGGGAAAGCGTTGGATAGCGCAGGGGTAAAAAGTTACTATTCCCACTCCAGAGAGTGCAACAGTAGGGAAAACGTTGGATAGCGTAGGGGTTAAAATTAATATTCCTACTCCACACAGTGCAACAGTGGGGAAAGCGTTGGATAGCGTAGGAGTAAAAATTACTATTCCCACTCCAGAGAGTGCAACAGTAGGGAAAGCGTTGGATAGCGTAGGGGTAAAAATTACTATTCCCACTCCAGAGAGTGCAACAGTAGGGAAAGCGTTGGATAGCGTAGGGGTAAAAATTACTATTCCTACTCCAGAGAGTGCAACAGTAGGGAAAGCGTTGGATAGCATAGGGGTACATTTTACTATTCCCACTCTAGTGAAAATAAATTAATATAATTCACATAATCATCAATTAATCAATTAATAAAAATTAATTATTAATTAATTACCAATTAAAAATTAATTAACTATTTATTCAAAATAAATACCAATTAATTAATTAAAATATTTAATTAATTATAATTAAATTACTTCCCACCCTATTCCCCTATAATCCCGCAACCCGCTACAGAAAATAAAATAATTGTATTCACATAATTATCAATTAATCAACTAATAAAAAATATTTATCCATTAAGAATTAATTACCAATTAAAAATTACTTAACAATCTATTCTAAATAAATACCAATTAATTAATTAACATATTTAATTAATTATAATTAAATTACTTCCCACCCTATTCCCCTATAAACCCACAACCCGCTATAGAAAATAAATTAATTTAATTCACATTATTATCAATTAATCAATTAATAAAAAATAATTATCAATTAAGAATTAATTAATTACCAAATAAAAAGTAATTAACAATGTATTCTAAATAAATACCAATGAATTAATTAACATATTTAATTAATTGTAATTAAATTACTTCCCACCCTATTCCCCTATAAACCCACAACCCGCTACAGAATTAAATTACACAATAAATAAATAACATAAAATTAATTACTTAAAATAAATTACAAAAATATATACACTTTTCACACATATACTAACATAAAAAACACTTAAAAAATTGCAATATTATTAAAAATTCGATATTTTTAACAAACTATGTTATGTACTTCGATATTTTGACTGTCTATATTTTTAAAATCGATATTACATTACTTACCTTCAAAACGATATTTTTGATGTCTATATTCTGTCCATTCGATATTTTGTCCATTCTATATTTTGGACTCGATATTTTAGTTTGTCTATATTTTGGATTCGATATTTTGACCATTTACCATATGATCATATCAGCAGTGTTAGAGACTGATAGATCTACTCCTACTCAGTTGCCTTTTTCAGTTTTTTGCACAAGAAACAAACTAAGGAGCATAGGTACAAGCCCCTATCGCCATCACAACGTCACTTTCAGTGATGTTGTGGTGGCGATAGGGGCCTCGCCTTATTTATAAGGCAGCGTTAAGCCACTTAACATAGCTTAATGCTACCTTGTAAATATAGCTATGCTTAGCGTGAAAGGGATGGGGAGTGGGTGTTGCGGTTGGATTCCAAAGCAACGCCCACTGTTTTTGACGCTGCCCCCTATTTACAAGCACAGTGTAAATAGGAAGCAGCACCAAAATTAAGACCAGGAAAATCCTGGTCTTAAGTTGGAGAAACAAGCAGAAATTCTTTATTTCTCCTCGTTCTTGCTTTTTCCATCTGTGCTGCCTTGTGCAACACACATGGAAAAAGCAAAACGCCTTGGATTGTTTATGTGCAGGAAGGTGACCCTTCCTGCACATGAACATTACTAAAAAAAGACATTTTGTAACTTCCATGTGTGCTGCATTAAGCAGCACACATAAAAGTGACAAATAGCATTTCAGGATTGTTTAAGTGCAAGAAGGGACACCTTCCTACACATAAAGATTCCTCCCCTGCATACAGACACCCTTGCGCTATGGTGCAAGTGTGACAGCGTTGGCGCTTCACTGCTAAGTGCAGTGCCAGCGCAGGGGGAAATGCAAGGCTGCGAATCAAAAGGAAATCCCTGGGGAGCACTCGTTATTCTTTCATTCCACTATGGGCACACACACAAACCTGAATATGGAAGGCCCGTTAGCCACACTATAGAGAAAATATATTAATTTCCACAACCAAATTGAATCGTTTACAATCTATTTTTAATAAAACCATATACATGAAAAACATAAGCGCTTAGACATCATAATTTAAAATTTCAAAGAATTTCTTTGAAAACACAAGATAAAAGACAATTAATCACAATATTTCATCACAACGTGCGACTCAAAATTTAAAATTAAAAACAGAATAAAACACATAGGACATCTCAACAACTCATATATGAAAACGGTAAACAAGAACCTAATAATATACAACCCCTAGTTTAAATGTGGCTACTTGGTCTCTTTGCCACTACTTGTCTCTGGATCCAAGGGCTTGCAGTTTTTTCATCAATTTAAACAACAGTAACAGTAGTACATGTACATCAGTTGTTTATTGGGCCCTGGTTGGATTCTCTGTATATACAAAAATATACAAAAATGCGTCGACGCGTTTCGGTGCAGAACAAGTGATATTTTGGCACCTTCTTCAGGACTTCTTTAATCGGGGTTTCTCACTTGAATAAGTGGTGACGTGCACCCTCTCTGCGAATATATGAAGAGAAAGAATAGGGTGTCACTTACTTTAAGTATAGGTTATAAACCTCTAATGAGTCAAGGTTTTTTTTAATATAATAACATACTGTACAGTAATATCTCTCACATGTTCCCATAATGATGATACAGTTGTTCAAGTACATGCGTATTAACCAATTAGTCAATACTCGCTGGTTTTGGTTATATATGCAAGGCTGCACCATATCCTTGTGAATATGGTGCAGCCTTGGGTGTTGAAGTGGCAGAGTGAGGCGTCAAATCATGACTGCTATCGCCTCACTCCGCCACTTCCTTATACATATGCCCCCAAGAGAGTTACTGCTGTCGAATTACTTCTCAGTAACACAACCAAAGCTCTCTCTTCACACATGTCCAGTGCAAGTCTTGTGTTTCAATTATTGCGGATTAATTACAGTGACTCTCCCAATAAGTTGTTCTGATTCAGTGGCTTAATCTCTGAGTTAGCTCAAATCGTTAATGTGCTTGCTGCAACAATTTTGCCCAATTTAGCACTTTTATCCCTAATATTATTGCTTCTAACGTCAGTTCCTATAGATGAAATTAAAGCCACGTTTAACACAATATCTAAAATAGAGTTCATGCTACTGTATTTAAAAGAAGCTCATTTTGTTGGTGTGTGTGTGCAGTGCCTGCGAATTTATTTAAATTCACTTTTATAACTCTGCCTGTTCTAGCTATGAACTGCACATGCGCACAGCCTGTCCCCAACCACGGCAGCCTGTCATGAAAGCGTGTACACCTGGTCTACCGGAAGCCGTTTATAGTGGCAAGGAAGTGGAGTCCAACCTGACCATGCTGCGGCCTTACACCGGCTACAACACCAGAGTGGCCGCTTCTAATTCTGCCGGAAGTACAGCCTCGGAGTGGATCCATTTTGTGACTCTCAAAGAGAGTGAGTACTGCGTGCACGTAGAAATAAAAAAAAAAGGCTAACTGTTGCCTGGCGCCACAATGTGTTACTTCCTTTGAGGCAATAGGTGTGTGAAAATAAAAGCAAGTAGCATTAACATGTCAGTCGGGAGTAATTGGTGGATAAAAAATGCGCTGCATTAAGGTGTCAGAAGACCTGAAAAATGAGCGTGATGTTTAAAAAAGGTTAAAATAAATAAAGGAGGGACCATCTCAGATGCTCCAAAGATTTGTAGCCCCTTTTTAGAAATTTGACTGTACCCTATAAAGTGAATTTTAAGGACATATGTGTATATCATCCTAATGTAGAGAGGCCTGTAAAAAATGTCATCTTATACTTAGCAAAACAACGACCATAGAATTAACAGTGCTGTGTGCTATGGTTCGCTGCCAGGCAGATGAAAAATGGTCATGTCCTCGGTGTGAAAACACAGTTGCTTTCAGCTAATATAGTAGTAAAGGACCAGTGGTTGATGATATACTAATGTACTCAACTATTGATTGATTAATCATATAGGTGATTTATTGCACCTAAATTGCTGTTTATAGGGCTTTTTAACTATCTTTGAAAACAAACTAATGGTTCACGGAAAAGCTTTAAAATGAGTAGATGCTTAGGTGACATATTTCACTTTCCGGTTTGCAGAAAAATATATTAACTTCGTTCAGTCCCTGGGGCTTACTTGCAATAAATATTGATTTGATATGAAATACTACCTTCTGCTGCAGCCCATTAAAGACATTGTACCTTTTCTAAGTGGGGCATGTGCACACCCTGTGACACTTGAGATCAGGGAAATTACCATAGGCTCTCCCCGCCAGTAAACATCATACATACTAACAGAGTGTAATTTTGGAGAAAATCAGCCTGCATTATTCTGTTTATCATTCACTTAACCTGCTTTTGTTCATTGTTTGCAATGTTTTTTCATTAGAAATGAAGTCGTAAAGAAATGTGCAAAACTGCGTAATGACAAACTGTGCAAGACGGATTTCTGCACAATGTAATCATATACGGCCAGCCGCACACGCAGATAGTATTCACATGCCTGCTGGGCACTGTAAACAAACATTTATTCTGGTTTCCATGGGCAAAAGTTCACAGTGCTTAATTTGAGCCAGTGGTTTCCAGTGCTATGCACCAGCACTTAATTGTCAACACCAGTGCTTGTGACAGTCTGCCACAAGGTGGCGGTGTTTGAGTAATTTGACCACAACAACAGTTAATTATTAATTCAACATACCCTAAAATTTACTAATGCCTGGGCCTAAGCCATTCTCACAGCTTTGGGGGCCTGGAACAGTCTGAATTGTCACACTTGTAGGCGTGTGATGGTTAGTAGTTGTGTTGTTACTATCATTGGCAGTGATGGCAGGGGCAATGTGTGGTGCAAGCTGCAGTAGCTTCCTGATAAGAGACCTGGCACCTATTCTATTTTTTATTTTTTACAAATTATGCAATGTGTAGTACATCTCTCACAATTGTTATGGTCAACTTCGCCTATCTTTCAGCATCACAGCCCCTTGTAGTTGAAGCCATGGTTAATTCTTGCATATACTATAAACTTTGTCCTCATTCAGGGATATCTAAATGCTTGATTATAACGTGCAGATGGGTGGGAACAAAGGAATCAGGAAGGCTCTCAGCGGGAGTAATTTCAACCACATTATGGGGGGTGAAAACAGCCCGACTGGCATCTGATTCAAAGTTCTATGCCTAGTTTGTCAGTTCTTAGATGGGAAAAACAGGAGTTACCTTTGGGTGGAGTTACATCCGTTGAGCCACCACCAAGCGCTGGAATTAGCTGGGAAACCAAATTGCTAGCCCCAACACAATGACTGTCTCAGATCTTGAGTGGAGAGAAGCTTCTTTGTCTGGGGGCCACAGGGGCGGTTGCACCGGGCGCAAAATTCTTAGGAGCATTATTAGGGGGGTAGGCGCATTCTTAGGGGTGCAGAATTTTGAAAGAAAAGTGGAAGGATACTTGCCTTGCCCTGGACGCTGGCAAACCACGCTATGCCCCTGTCTTGACTCCAGGGTTTTGGAATGCTTTTCAAAATGAGGCGGACGCGAACAATGTGCAGGGGCTTTGTGCAGGTAAAGCAGGCTGATCTTTTGATCCATTCTGTATGGTGTGGTGGGTGGAAGCAAAATGTGAATGACAGTTTACTTGCCAGTGGATGAAGCTGGTTTGATTATAGAGGCTACTGCTTCCTCCTTTCTTTGAGTCACACCTTGTGTTTGAGGTGGAGGAATCGTGTTTGTGACAAAAGGCTAATTTTAAATATTTGAAGATCTCACATCCTTCCTGGTTTAAGAAAGTCAGAAAAAGGAAAGTCTTGGCGTGGACAGGTGCAGAAGGGCATAGATCAGCTTGCCATTGAAACCTCTTGGGCACACCTCTTGGGCACACATGCAGGGCGGCCACGCAGTTCTTATAATAATATGGATAAGTGGGCCTGCATCACCCACCCCAGGGCCTCCACTAGAGCGCCACTGACCTAAAGATAGCCACTATGAAATTGAAATTGAAATTGAAAAAAGAACTTGATTAAGCGCAATGCGGCCAAGCGGCTTCCTGGCGCTGGGGAGATGGACCAGACTCATGAGGAGGGCACGGAAGCACTAGCAGGGGAATGCTTGGGAGAACAGAAAAGTTTTGAGGGCTTTGCGGAAGTGGGTGTAGATGGGAATAGAACGAATAAACAGAGGGAGACTATTCCAGATCTGGGGAGCCAGAACCGAAAATCGTGTGCCTCCCGTTTTGGATTTGCGAAAGCGGGGGACATGAAGAAGAGAAAGGGAGGAAGAGCAGAGAGTGCGGCTGGGGGCGTGAGGAGTGATAAGAGACCCAATAAAGAGTGGGGCGGAATGAGTGTGAGCACGGAAGGCCAAACAGGCCAGTTTGAAAATAGATCTGAACTGTACAGGAAGCCAATGAAGAGACTTAAGTACAGGGGTAATGTGGCAAGATTTGGGAAGGCGAAGAATGAGACGGGCGGCCTGGTTTTGAATGGCCTGGAGACGGCGAGTTTCATAGGCGGGTATGCCCATGTACAGGCCGTTCCCATAGTCGAGGCGAGAGATGATAAGGGCCATGACTATGGTTTTAAGAGCATCCGTCGAGAAGTACCGAGAAATCTTCCGGATGAGGCGGAGGGACAAGAGGCAAGAGGACACTATGGAGCTAACTTGGGCATGCATAGTCAGATCACAGCTGACCTTGATGCCCAGGGTCCGGACAGAGGAAACCGGTGTAGGGGGGGGACCCAAAAGAGGGGGGCCAGTGAACCGCGGACCAAGGATTAGAGGGGCCACCCGTGAGGACAAGCTCCGTCTTGTCCGGGTTGAGCTTCAAATGATTGGAGCTCATCCACTCAGATATAAAAACTAAAGTAGAGCAGAACTTAGGAAGTGACACAGAGGGAGAGGAAAGATCAAAGACAAGCTGGAGGTCATCCGCATAGTTATAAACAGAGACCCCCAGCTTAAGAAGAGAGATAATAAGAGGGTAGATATACAGGTTGAAAAGAAGGGGAGAAAGTGAAGAACCTTGGGGGACCCCACAAGTAACCAAGCGGGGAGGGGCCGAAAAGCCTGATAGATGGACCGCTTGGGTTCTGCCCTGAAGAAAGGACGCAAGCCAGGAAAAGGCGACGCCCCGGATGCCCGCTGCGCTGACACGGCCAAGAAGGATAGAATGATCGACCGTGTCAAACGCAGCGGACAAATCAAGAAGAACAAAGGCCTGGGGAAGATTGATGTCTGCTTTCCCTTTGAGTTCGTCCAGGACTGCGATGATCACTGACTCCGTAGAGTGGCCTGGGCGGAAGCCTGCCTGATGGGAGGCCAGGAGGAGGTTCTCCTCGATATAGTTGGACAGGCAAGATGTAATATGGCTTTCCAAAATTTTCCCAAGTAGGGGAGCAAAGAAATAGGCCTGAAGTTAGATGGAAGAGTGGGATCCAAACCAGTTTTCTTAAGAATCGGGAAAACTATAGCAGCTTTAAAAGATGAAGGAACAGAGCCCAGAGCTAAGGAAGAATTAAGAAAAGCGAGAGGGGGAGCAGGGGAGCTGGTGAAAAGAATTTTAAGAATCCGTGCGGGAGCACAGTCCGCCGGAGAGCCAGATTTAACTTTTGTAAGTAGTTTAAGGAAGCAGTCCAGAGAGATGGGTGGGAAGTGATCCAATGAGGAAGGGGGCTTAGGAGGGGAACAGGGAGACTCAGCATGGAGCACTATGGGAATGTTGGCCTTAATGCTAATAATCTTATCAATGAAATAGTAATTGAGTAAGGAGCAAAGGGACTGAGATGGAGCAGGACTGGCATTAGTGCGGTCGGAGGTGGCTAGGTTGTGGACCAGGGAGAAGATTTCTCGTGGTTTATTGGCAGACTGAGCAACTTTTTCGGTGAAATAGTTTGTTTTTGCCGCAAGAATTGCTTTTTTATAGTTGTTCAGGAGGAGTTTATATTTAGCCCGAAGATTGGGGCAGTAGTTTCGTCTCCAATGGAGCTCCGACCACCTGAGATCAAGTTTAAGAGCTTTAAGCTCCTTAGTGAACCACTTGTGCGCGTCATAGGAGCGGGCAGATTTGATTTTTTTAAGTGGGGCAACCTGATCGCAGGAAGAGGAGAGCCAAGCACTGATGGAATCAGCCTGCGAGTCCAGAGAAAGGCCGGAAAGATTCGGAGCTGAAGAAGCCTAAGCAAGCGAGAGGGAATTGAGGTCAGTGTCATTCCAGCTGCGGGCTAGAATATTTTTGGGTAGAGAAAGCTTATCTACCGAAATCATATGGATAAAAAATGATATTGTGATGTATTCCTATAGGTACTGTATCGATTCCCCTATTCCTGACCCTGGTCTGGTTAATAATTAACTAGCAGCCATCTAACGGTGCAAAAACCGTTATCTGATTAAGCCACACCACGGCACAGAAGCACGTTATCTGATTAGGTCATAACGCATGCCATCTAATTAGACAAGCGATATTCCTCCAGCCCCTGATAAGGCATACGGAGTTCTCAAAACAAATCAAACCTACAGCGACCTGGGAAATTCCCATAGCCATTGTTTTGATTTCACAGAGAACTTCAGCACAAGAATGTGCGAACGAGCCCGTTCATATGACATCCTTATTGACGTATATATGTCCATCCTTACGTCAATCTCGGCACCTTTCAGGTATAAATATTACCGACATTGCCTTAAGCAAACACATGCGGTGGTGACGAGATCGGAGCAGCGAGACGTGCCGAGGAGCCCAGCAGAGAGCGAAGCCCACAGGCGCGGCCCCGCCTTCCTGACGCGCTGAGAACGAGACGCTGCCTTTCTCCTGCTGAGAAATCCAGCTCCGGCGCTTCCAAGCAGCCCTCGCAGGCAGCTGGAATATCAAGACCTGGGATAAGAGATACCAGCCCTCCATCATTCTAGATCTCAGGTACAGAACTGAATAACCCCTTGCAGAGAATTCTCGAATCAGTCCCTTGGCAAACAAACTTAACTTAAACTGCTACTTATCTACTCCCGCCCACGTATTAGGCTTAGGTCAGGTACACTGGGGTAGGCGTGGTTAGAAGCACCAGTTGAGTATGATTAGTCAAATGTATATATGTATGTATCTATTTTATCCATTTTAAAGTATCATATGGCTTAGAAACCATATCAATGCTTTTACAGTATTATTTTATAATTCTGTCTTTACTGTATGCACTTTACTTAACTATAAGTATTACAATAGTAGCGATTCATTTCTCTTGTATGAGAAAGGAGACTGATCAATAAATAACATCTTTTATTGAACACGCCCGTCTCTTCCTTTTCTCTACAATCTGGTGAAACTAAGAATGCACTGAACTGACTGAGTAAAATAAGTTGTCTATTGTTTTCACACGACTCTAGAGATACACTCTTGATTAGGGGAGAGCAAAGTTGTCATGTTCTATGGTTGTCAGAAACTAAATCCCTTCTTGTCTATCCAGGGAGGTTAAAATCCTCCTTGCCTATTCGAGAAAGTTTCTAGTGAACTCTGAGCTAGCTGGCAAACACAAAACTTTAAGTCTAATATCGTCGGTAGAAGACCTAGTTAACCTCTGCCCTAGGTCTATACTATTGAAGATATTATTCCAATGCGCAGAGCCTATTGGGATAATAGGAACTACACTACATGGCGCCCAACCGTTTGGATAGGCGATAAAACTAACGCAAGACATTAGAGTAACTCAGTCGTGCTTTTTCACACAGAACCCCTTTTTTCCCATAATACTCCAAAGACGTCTGGAGTGGGTGAAAGGTCATATCCGCCAAACCTCGCAGGAGGAGACTCCTATGTATGGTTCTTGGTTAATTCAACGTTGAAGGATACACTGTTCCAAAATATTGTGCATCTAATCTTTGTTTCCATAGAAACCTGATCTGCAAACAAACAGAATAACCTTCCTGTCAGTAAAATGACAGAAAGTGAAGAAGAAAGGGAGACAGTTAGACTAGCAGCTGAACTCCTAGTAGCAGACAATACTCTGCTGGAAAATGACCCAGATGCAATACTCATCCCGGTCAACATAAGGAAATCTATAACCCTAAAACTTATAGAAAATGGACTGACACCAAGAGGTGGTACAGTCATATTCGTAATTGAGGCACACGAATATCGGCAGACAGAGGTATTCTATTCATGGATAAACTTTCCAGCAGCAAACGCTGTAACAAAGGACTTCCACTATTACAAAATAGAGGAACCTCCTAGTGAGTACACTCCTTTCGAGGCAGTGGAAATACCACTCAAATTCCAAGAGCACCTGCTCTTGTTTCATGGCGCCCTAAAACATAATAATCACATCACCAGGCTCGGTCCACTAGGTAGACCAGGAGCAACGTGGCCGGTCCTAGCCGGATATACACCATATCCAGACATTGAAGAAATGCCTGCACCAGAGCTTTTAGCACAGCTAAAACAATTAATAAAAATACATAGACAATTAGTCCAATATGTAATGCGGACTTCAACAATCCAACCAGCAATTAAAATTCCACAGCTGACCAATCATCAGGGGAACACAAATAAAATTACACCTCAGAACATACAGTCCTGTCTAGGTAAAGTACCCGCAAAACGGGAACAAATTCCTTTCTGGCTAGCACAAAAAATCACTCAAATAGAGGCGGTGTTTCCAGATACCACCCCTGTTGAGAAACATAGGATTCTGACTATCTGTCTCCCAATGGGAATCGCACCACATGTGGAGGACTGTGACACTTGGGGAACAGTCTTTGCCTCCATTTACACAAAAACACATGGTGTACCATCCATGTCAGTAATACCAGATGTGCTAAAACAGATTCAAGATGAATACGGTCCAGAACCCGCTTTAACTCTCGGTATGAAACTACTGAAAGATTTCAAGCAGGTCTCTGCAATATTATTAGCCAACATAAAGGGAGAAGCAGCAAATGTGGTGATTCGCCAGAGGTTAAAAGAGACAAATATAGCAGACCAACCATCTGAAATTGCCAGAATCATAGAAAAATCCTATGAAGAACTAGGAAGAGATAGTTTGGGTGGAATACCAGTGAAACCTCAACTAGTTGAAAGTCCTGAAAAGGTATTTATAAAAAATAATTTAAACACTCAAAAAAAGAGCTGGGATGGAAATAAACAATCCAATCCTAAAGAAAAAAGATTCCAGTCCAGAGGAAGGTCTCCTCGGCGGAGAGAAAGATCTCCTGATCAAGGATGCAAGTCTCTCCAAAGGGAGCCCTCTGTGAAAAAATACAACCTTAGAAATAGGGATAATATAAAAAAACCTGATAGATATCAAGATATTGATACACGTACCTCTCAATCTTTTCAGACTTCCTCGCAGAAATCGGAAAGAAGAGGACGATCAGAACACAGGGAAGAGCACGTCAAGTCCAAAGACAAAGAACCTGCTCATCAGAATAAAAAATTACAATTTCCAAAAAAGAAGGTAGCCAGTATTAAAGTAATTAACAATGCCGAGAATACTGAGGACACAGCTGAAAAACGGAGAATGGGCTCAGACAATGCTAGACAGCGCAGCAGAAGTGAGCATAGCTCGCAAAGTCCTTATGAATCATCTGGAGACAGTGGACACAAATGAATACATTCAGGTGGAAACTGCAGATACCAGAGTTAGCAAACCTCATAAAACATATGAAATAACATTGCGTATAGAAGGGGATAAGACTAGAAAAATAAGGGGTCTATTTTGGGATAATCTCTCCAAGGGCTATGACATCCTTCTAGCTGAACAAGACTGGCCTCCAGAGTTTGTCAGGGAGTGCCCACATGGCGAAGAAATAATTATGCCTGCCTTCTCAAACCATATTCCAATTCATAAAAAATATACACTTGCAAGAAAGTGGGCAGTAGCTCAAGCCCCTGCCTTATATAAAAATCATGTGGGACGGGATGAGGACTCTCCTCCTCACAAAATCCAGTTAAAATCACAACCTACTGCACAGAGGCAGTACCCGATTAAGCAAGAAGCTAAAAAACAGGTAAAAGAGATCCTAGATCAACTTGAATACCAGGGGGTGATTGAAACTTGCACCTCACAAATGAACAACCCTTTGTTTCCTGTCTCCAAGCCAGACAATTCATATCGTCTTGTTTTGGACTACAGACACCTTAACTCATGTTGCAAAACATTTGCGGTACAAAACTCGCATAGTGCTGCACTAATGAATAACATAATGCGCAAAAAATACAAAACAACCTTAGACATTTCTAATGGATTCTTTTGTCAAAATATAGCACCAGAGAGCAGATATTTGACGGCGTTCTCAATAAATGGCACGCAAAAAAAATTCTGTCGTTTGCCCCAGGGGTTCAAGAACAGCCCAGGATTATTCTCAGCGAGAGTAACTGAATTACTACAAACATATGATGACGAGGCATTATCTTATGTCGACGACATCTATCTAACAGATGATGACTTGGATACTCACTTGAAGAGAGTGAACACCATAATACTTGGGTTCGCAGCAGAGGGTTACAAATTCAACTTTAAAAAGTCAAGAATTGCCCATCTAACAGTCCTGTTTTTAGGATATGAACTATCAAGTGAAGGCAAAAGCTTGGCTGACAATTTCCTAGAGAAATGTGCTGTAATCCAAGCACCTAGAACACTGAAAAACTTACAATCAATTCTAGGCTTCCTAAATTTCGGAAGAACATACATTATAAATTATGCAGAGAGAATTAAACCTCTCTATGATCTAATAAAACCAGATTTTAAAAGAATCAATTGGACTCAAAAACACACAGAAATTTTGAGATCCTTACAAACCGATATGTTAGTTAAAACAAAACTACAAACACGTGACAACACACGCAACCTTGTGATTCGAGTCATCCCAGGAAGATGCGGATTCACATACCTGACCTCTAATGAGGGAGAGAAGGTACCAATAGCATACAAATCACATTTGTACACAGAAGCTGAAAAAAGGTTCAGCATTAAGGAAAGCATTGTTCATGCGGTTCAAACAGCTGTATCAAAAGAAAAATGCCAAGCAGACGGTAGACAGGTTACAGTCAGAACAGCAGAATCAGCTTTTGAGGCATTAACAACACCATGTAATTTACCGACAACTGCACTGAATCCAGAATGGATACAATGGGTAAATTCTGTCGCTACAGACAAAGTAAAATACTATTTTGACCCAGAAATGAAGGAATTAAAATTTCTAAAATATGAAAGAGAATAGCCTCTGCCAATCGACATTCTGCCTTTACGACAGTACGCCTGTGTAATATATACAGACGGACATGCTCAACCCTCAGTTTGGGGAGAGCTGGCTTACAAAGCCACGTGCGAAATTGTAAAAGAAGTGTGGCGCGGAGGCAAATTAAGACCTCTACTACAAAAACACACTCAGTGGAAAATAATTCAGAACAACAAACTGAAATAATGGCATTAAAAATGGCGCTAGATAATGCCGATCGCGAATTCCCGACACTTATTGTGTGCGATTCGTATTACTGCGTCAAATCATACAATAACGATTTGCAGAAATGGATTCAAAATGGTTACAGAGATGACACAGGTGCCACAATAAAGCAGAAAGCGCTTTGGGAACAATTAGTTCTTTTAAAGAAAGAACTACCAAAAACTCACGTGATACATTCACTGAGTCATCAGCGTGATGGCGTTCACGTTGCAGGGAATTCATTGGCTGAGACAGCCACAGCGGTAGCAACTAAACCGGCCACCGTAGCTACAAAAAAGCGTACAGTAAAACACACTGACGGTGAAACTGTGCTGGCGGTGAAAACGTCATCAAAAGGCGACTGCTCAGCGCTACCGATCAATTATCCACTCAATTATACATACATAATCGATGCAAACTCAGTCCCTTTTGCTCGAATCCCTGGAGTGGGGGATAGAGTAATTCCAAACATGGACAGGAGAGGCTTGTTAATAGCAGACGCACATATGGGTGAGGGTCTCGGACACCTTAAGCTAAAAGATTCTCTGGAAGAATTACAATCAGTGTACTGGTGGCCAGGCATGAGCCTGCATCATCACATTTTTGTAAAAAACTGCCCAGACTGCAATAGAGATCACAGTGGCGAGCGAGGAGGACTATTGCCATGGCACTTCGCTCCAGAAAAAAAACAACAATAAGAATGTACCCATCACGAAAAAGCGTTATATTAACATAAGAAGACTAATTTTCACTTATGATGTAGACCCCAGCGCTCGGCTGACGTCTGGACTGTTATACAAGGATTTGCAAGTCTATAATGGCATATACGCTAGGAGCATGCTACGTTTTGAATACTGTGTTCCTTTTAGCCCTCAGGCTTAAAGGGAAGCATGACCAAATGAGCATAGCATAGCGGGACTCTTCTCACTTCCTTCCTGAGGGATACGGGATGGTGTAAAGAAAAAACCAAGACATAAAGCAATCTATAACGGAAAAGGTATTAGGTTCGGGTGCTGGGTGGGTCAAACATTTAATAAGTGTCCAACGTAGTCTAAATAACCTGCCAAGGAATTCTCTGAAAGGGTTCAGTCCGTACGAACTATTGTTCGGGACTAGAATGATGATCCAAGATCTTGATAGTCAGACTTCAGTGGTTAAAGACAAAAGCTTTGATATCAAAGATCGTTTGGCTATTTTACAGGACTTAAATGAAACAAGAAAAGACCTGAGCAACATAAAGTTGAAACAACAGCCAACAACCACTGAAGAGAAACCACCTGTCCCAGCAAGGCCTGTCTGGATTCCAAAAGTCGGGCATCTAGTCAGAGAAAAGATTGCGGTAAAGAAGGAATTTGGGCCTTCTTACAGAAAAGCAGTTCCTGTCTTGTCTATCAACGGGACAAGATCAGTAGTACTACCGCCCCTTGCTGGTAAAAAGGATAACCGAGTCATATCCATCGACCTGGTTAAACCACAATCATGTGGCATTAACAAACAGTAGGCCAAGTGGACTCCCAACAAGTAGCAGAACACCAATGTTTGCTACAAATACAGAGGCTCAAACTGGAAGACTGATCACATTTGGAAAATCTACAGTGAATCAACAAGGACTATGCAACAAAGCAATGGAACTTGAACCTCTTAAAACCCAAATTAAAACTTTTCATCAAGAAACAACAACCTATGATGATGTAACTGCAGACTTTGCTAATGAAACAAAGCAAAATCCAAAAACAATTGGAACAATTGACAGAACAGCATCCGGCTACTTCATCAACTTCGATGATTCATCTGAAGACCTGAGTGAAGCAAAGAAACAGCTATCAACAAAAACTTTTAAAGACAAAGCTAAGGAACTTTTTCAACAGCTGAAAGAAACCTATGTGATTTCTCCATGGATTGAGGTTTGGGTGGCCTTCGGTGCATTTATCCTCATTCTTTGGCTCATCATGGTACTATGCTTGGGACATTTCATTGAAGGAAAATATGCTAAAATGGACACAGCAAGCCAGAAAATCAACTTGGTCCTTAAACCACACACATCTTCACACATCGAGAAAAGAGAACTTTCTTCAGTGAACTTCACAGCCAATCCTATACCAGGCGGTGTAGCATGGGACAAAACTGATTATGAAATCTATGGTCCGGTTGAAATCCTGAAGTATCCACACCAATTCAAGATCTCATTGAGTGACTTTGTAAAACCGAGCTCCTTTGCTGATGATTGGGACTTTGAAAGTATTTATGATATGATGTCTGATCTTGTGATGTCTGCTAAATTTACAGAACATGATTATTTGCAGGGTTCGTCTAATTATGATCAGATGTTCTGCTACAACCAATATGGTAACCATTATCTACATAAATCTGCTCAACCTAGACATGTTTTAAATTATAACCAATGGGAACATTGTGCTACTCCTCCAAAAGACAGCTCAAAAACATTTTATGATAAATATTCATACTTTTCAGGGTTTAACAGAAGTAATGCAGAAACATTTTATTTCAAATTGTCAAATAAGACAGGTATGAAGACCATGCTTACAAACACAAAATTGATATATTCCGATTCATTCTTTGAACAAATGAATACATTTGGGTTTGATTTCTGGAACAATAATATTGAAGCAAAAACTGTTTGGGGTACAAGAGATTGGCAAGTACAAGGTATAGAATCATTGTTTAGAGCCTGCATGATCCCAGAACAAATTATATTCTTGAATGACACTATTCAACAAACTACCTGTCTTGGCTTAGCCAAAATCAAAGATTTGAACAAACCGTCTATTCCAAAGCCAACAATGAACAGTAATAGCTCTATAGATGATGAGATAGACGTAAACCATATATTAAACCAAAACAGAACACATCCTGAATGGAAAAAATGGTTGATCTGGCCCACAGATACAAATAACTGTCAAGACAGATTCCTGAACAAAAAACAGGGGTTCACATTGACTAGGCCAGACCCTAGATATTCCCAAAGACAACATCCAGGGATAGTAACCACCTACAGCGTGGGCAAGCTCTGCCTTCAATGGCTACAAACGTCCACACTGGCTGAAATTAAGCAACACCTGACTTTACTTACAGAAGGTGCTGACTTGCGTGATTTCATATTGGGACCACGCAAACAGCGTCAAAAACGTTTCATAGCGGCCTCTATATATGCAGCTTATAACGAAGTTTGGAAAGTAACTCAAATTGAGACAGCAGAAAAAATACGGGAAATTGACCGTATTAATTTGGAAAAATCACTTTCTGTGGTGGACAATGGGTTAATGACTCTGTCCTCCAGAATATATTCTCTGGACAGCATTGTGTCTTCAGCAATCGATATAATATCGCAAGACTTACTGATGTTACAACACGGTCAGTCCCAATTGCGTTCTATTGTACAGCTTGGCTGGACGTTACAAAATTTGCGTTCTGGCTATGTGCCTTGGCGTTTAATCAACACAACGTCATTATTTAATATCTTTAACCTTACTGATAAACAAATCAGTTTGGCACAGAAGGGTGCTGACTATACAATTCTGAGCATTGAAAAACTTGAGAGATTACCATTGACAATGTCAGAACGACCTGTCATTGAATGGATAATACATGGAATAATAAATATTCCGATAACTACTTTCCAGTTTCAATTCTGCCAAAAATATATACAGGCAGGCCAGTATGAAAGGTTGGGTAAAGGGTACATTAAGTCAATATGGAACTTGCCCTATACACACGAATGTGTCAGTAATAAAGGCCAAAAAGTGTTTCTCAGTGGCAATAATTGTGCAAGATCACTAAGTGGTACACTTCTGTGTCAGGGTATTAGCTTGCATGGAGCCTGTGAAGGGACTTCAAATAACCTTTCATGTTACCAGCTAGGCACACCTGCAACACAAATAGAACCATTCTTTAGGAGACTCTCGAACGGGAGTTACATTCTAATAGTGAATCGCAGATGTTGGAGTTTGCTGCCCGGAAAACCTTATCTCATAACTGTGACTAGGAACGTCATGTGCTGTGAACGAGTATTGTTCCCGAACGATTCTCCAGGCAGGGAGGCAAGGTTATGGCCCGATTTGAAAATTGCTTCTATTCGAATAGATACTTTAAGCAGAATGAAGACTGTGCTCCTACAGACGCCGAACAGGCTCGCGTCATCAAAAGAAACGTATGATCTCCAAGTTGCAAGGACAACAGAAGAGATTCATTCATTATTATCAACTAATTTCCCCATACATTTCGCAGAAATACTGAACGAAATCTTAAACATTTCTGATACCACTGGTGTCTCCAGTGTATTTAAAGCAGTGTTTTCGGGTGCTTTAACTCCATTCAAAGCCATCCTGGGTATTTTTCCAGACTTTGTCCATTCCATTTTTGGCGGACTTCCACTCCTTTTGGGACTAGTAGCGGGTATTCTATTTTTGATCCTGTTATTTCGCTATGGCAAACCATGTCACAGACAAAACACCTGCGACAAGGGAAGAAATGATCCTAGCCATTGGCTACCGGGACCGGGTAACTAAAATCCTTGGACTATCCCGGCTTAGAGACCTGAACATGACTTGGTCTCTTTCATTTAGACCAATGTGGCAAAGTTGTGTTATGCCTGTATTAAGGTGCTTGCTATGCGGCGAAGAATGCGTGTTGGACACCTGTCTGGCACTACAATCGGATATGCCAATGGACGCAGATACCTTGTTGGGTCCGGTAACGGCTCATGCATTGTGCTGTCCCCAGTGGCTACCAATCCTGATGACGGCATTCGTGGAGACTTCACCACTACGATTGAGGGGTAGTGAAGCACAAGATGAAAGCAACATCGATCAGGTACGACCTTCAGTCAGCTATGCTGATCAAAACATCAATGGAGGCAATCATGCTCAGGCTCATGAATGCATGGTAACAACCTTTTCCGAATTAGTGGAACTTACGCAAGAAGCTGTTGACAGTAGCAGCAGGAATAACTTTGAGCAAACTAGCACTCGGAGTTCCCTACATCCTGAATTTGGCCTTCAACATTTAAAAAGCGATATGAAAAATTCTTCTCATCAGTTTTTCAGACTGCAAGAACCTTTTTTCCCAATTCAAAAATATTTACGATTTTTGGGACACTTATCTTCTGCTTAAAGTAGACATTATTCTTAGAGAACTAAATTTCTATTTTAGGTAGTCACGAGACATTCGCTATCCTCTAGCACTATTATACATAACTTTATGATTGTGATGAAATGGTCTCGCACTTTTTTTCTGTATTAAGAGCCATTTCATGTGTGGTTTTCGCATTTATTCATGCTGAATTTAGAAAAATGCGTTATATGTTTAGCATTATTAGACTGCTTGTGCAGATAGTACACGTGATAGTACATGTGATTATGTTTCAAAATTTTCAGAATACATATGAATGTATTTTGGGGTGGTACGATATACACAAACGCTACTGGTTTCACTATGCCTAGATTTGTAAATATGGACATAGTCTACGTGGAGTGGGTGTGATGTATTCCTATAGGTACTGTATCGATTCCCCTATTCCTGACCCTGGTCTGGTTAATAATTAACTAGCAGCCATCTAACGGTGCAAAAACCGTTATCTGATTAAGCCACACCACGGCACAGAAGCGCGTTATCTGATTAGGTCATAACGCATGCCATCTAATTAGACAAGCGATATTCCTCCAGCCCCTGATAAGGCATACGGAGTTCTCAAAACAAATCAAACCTACAGCGACCTGGGAAATTCCCATAGCCATTGTTTTGATTTCACAGAGAACTTCAGCAAAAGAATGTGCGAACGATCCCGTTCATATGACATCCTTATTGACGTATATATGTCCATCCTTACGTCAATCTCGACACCTTTCAGGTATAAATATTACCGACATTGCCTTAAGCAAACACATGCGGTGGTGACGAGATCGGAGCAGCGAGACGTGCCGAGGAGCCCAGCAGAGAGCGAAGCCCACAGGCGCTGCCCCGCCTTCCTGACGCGCTGAGAACGAGACGCTGCCTTTCTCCTGCTGAGAAATCCAGCTCCAGCGCTTCCAAGCAGCCCTCGCAGGCAGCTGGAATATCAAGACCTGGGATAAGAGATACCAGCCCTCCATCATTCTAGATCTCAGGTACAGAACTGAATAACCCCTTGCAGAGAATTCTCGAATCAGTCCCTTGGCAAACAAACTTAACTTAAACTGCTACTTATCTACTCCCGCCCACGTATTAGGCTTAGGTCAGGTACACTGGGGTAGGCGTGGTTAGAAGCACCAGTTGAGTATGATTAGTCAAATGTATATATGTATGTATGTATTTTATCCATTTTAAAGTATCATATGGCTTAGAAACCATATCAATGCTTTTACAGTATTATTTTATAATTCTGTCTTTACTGTATGCACTTTACTTAACTATAAGTATTACAATAGTAGCGATTAATTTCTCTTGTATGAGAAAGGAGACTGATCAATAAATAACATCTTTTATTGAACACGCCCGTCTCTTCCTTTTCTCTACAATCTGGTGAAACTAAGAATGCACTGAACTGACTGAGTAAAATAAGTTGTCTATTGTTTTCACACGACTCTAGAGATACACTCTTGATTAGGGGAGAGCAAAGTTGTCATGTTCTATGGTTGTCAGAAACTAAATCCCTTCCTGTCTATCCAGGGAGGTTAAAATCCTCCTTGCCTATTCGAGAAAGTTTCTAGTGAACTCTGAGCTAGCTGGCAAACACAAAACTTTAAGTCTAATATCGTCGGTAGAAGACCTAGTTAACCTCTGCCCTAGGTCTATACTATTGAAGATATTATTCCAATGCGCAGAGCCTATTGGGATAATAGGAACTACACTACAATATGATAGAATGGTCAGACCAAATGCAGGGAAGTATAGAAGGAGATGAGATATTACAACAAGAAGACCAGATTTGGTCTAGGATATGACCCTGGATATGAGTAGGGGCCATGACGTAAGATGAAAAGTTCAGACTCTGTAGAGTGGCAGAGAAGTCTTTGGAGGATAAATCCTCCCTGGGGTCGCCTGGCCAGAAATTAAAGTCACCGAGTAGGACAACCGTAGAGTTGTTGACCACGAGTGTGGCCAAAAGATCCTGCAGAGCTGCTACAAATAGAGGCATAGCTTGGGGTGGGCGGTACATAAGAACAATGGTAAGAGGTGTAGGGAGATTAAGGGAGCGGGCCACTAAGTAGTCCACATTGGGTATGGGGGGGTGAGCAAGAAGTTGAAATTTCAAGGTGGAACGAATAATCATTGCCACACCGCCGCCAACCTTGCCAGCCGGGCGATCTGCCCGGAGGGCATAGTGGGTATCTGGGAGAATGGCTAGGAGGTCCGGAAGGGAATCGGCGGAAAACCAAGTTTCAGTAATAAAAAGATAGTCTGGGGAATCAGTGTTCAGTAAGTTGAAAAGTTCCAACTGATGCTTAACTGCAGATCGAGTGTTGAGCAGGTAAGCAGAGGCTAACCGAGGAATGGATGGGGAACAGATGGCGCCAGAGGGAGCGGTGGTGGGGGAGATGAGACTGCAAGTGAGGGGGGGTGAGTTGCGGGGACAAGAGGCGAGGATGCCGAAAGAGTCAAGGCGGCGCAATAAAGAAGATGAGAGAGGAGAAACAGCGGGGTGTGCAGAGAGTTGGGCTGAGGAATACACCAGGGAATGGGCAGGGTCCGTGGCCCCTGGTCCCGGCCCGTCGCGGACGGGCGCAGACGGGCTTGCCTTAGGCGCGCCCGCTGCGCCCGTCCGCTGCGCGTACGGGGGAAGCACATGCCTATGAGAGAGAAAACAGGGCGTGGCCTCGTTGCGGTGGGCGTGGCCAAGGGTGAGGCGTGGAGATGGCGGCAAGTGAGGGGAAGCCTGTTTCCGCGGCAGCGTTAAGCTCGGCTACGCGGAAAACAGGAAAACAAGTAAATGCCCCAGGAACACGGTAAGGATGGCAAAAAGTTTAAAATCACAATAGTACAAGTTTTAAAAACAATTTTAAATGGGTGCGCTAAGCTCCCGGCTGAGCCTCAGGAGTAACTGAAACAATCACCGAGCTCGTAGTCAGCTCGGACTAAGTACACAAGTGGGCGTGGCCTCGTTGCGGTGGGCGTGGCCAAGGGTGAGGCGTGGAGATGGCGGCAAGTGAGGGGAAGCCTGTTTCCGCAGCAGCGTTAAGCTCGGCTGCGCGGAAAACAGGAAAACAAGTAAATGCCCCAGGAACATGAATGCCCCCAGAGCCTGAGTTCTACTTAGGATCACAGCAATGTGCCCTCAGGCCCCAGTAGTCAATGATCCTACATGTGCAACAATCACCAGGGCACCTACCCTTGCTGAATGACTGTGTGTGATATGTTCCTCTAACTGACTGGCCATCTGACTGACTAGTTACTAGCCTCTAGTATGACAGTTTTGTGCTACTCAAGCATTACTCTATACCACTCCTTGGTCTTTTCGAAGATTCACGTTCAAGGATTTCTCAGACTTAATGCTTTACAGTGCTAGCTACAAAAAGCACAGCAGCTGTCATTCAACCCAATGCCCCAAGCATTTACTACACCTATAATACAATGAATACACCACAAAAAGACGGATTGGTGTCACTATATCGCGGATTATTACAACGCATTCCGTTACATCGGAATTTTTACAACGCAGGATCTATTACATCGGATGCCATTACAACGCATGGCATTACATCGCAGATGCTATTACAACGCATGGCATTACATCGTAAGTATAGGTAAGTATACTTTTTAAAAAAAATGTAATTAATTTAATTTAATTAATTTAATTTATTTAATTTAATTAAAATACATTTTAAAATAGTAGTTAATTTAATTTAATAAATTTAAATCTATTTATTTAATTTAATTTTAATAAAAATTGTAATTAATTTTAATTAATTAATATAATGAAATTATTTTAATTTAAATATGTTTAAAATTGTAATGAAATTAAATTAATTAAAATAATTTTTTTAATTTAATTAATTTAATTAAAAATGTAATTAATTTAATATAATTAATTTAATTTAATAAATATATTTTAATTAATTTATAAATGGTAACTATAATTTATTTAGCCCTAATCACAAACCCAACCCTTAACCCTAAAAACACCCCTGTACCCCAAAACCCAAACCCTACCCTGAAACCTAAAAACACCCCTGTACCCCAAAACCCAAACCCTACCCTGAAACTTAAAAACACCCCTGTACCCCAAAACCCAAACCCTACCCTGAAACCTAAAAACACCCCTGTACCCCAAACCCAAACCCTACCCTGAAACCTAAAAACACCCCTGTACCCCAAAACCCAAACCCTACCCTGAAACCTAAAAACACCCCTGTACCCCAAAACCCAAACCCTACCCTGAAACCTAAAAACACCCCTGTACCTCAAAACCCAAACCCTACCCTGAAACCTAAAAACACCCCTTTACCCCAAAACCCAAACCCTACCCTGAAACCTAAAAACACCCCTGTACCCCAAAACCCAAACCCTACCCTGAAACCTAAAAACACCCCTGTACCTCAAAACCCAAACCCTACCCTGAAACCTAAAAACACCCCTTTACCCCAAAACCCAAACCCTACCCTGAAACCTAAAAACAACCCTGTACCCCAAAACCCAAACCCTACCCTGAAACCTAAAAACAACCCTGTACCCCAAAACCCAAACCCTACCCTGAAACCTAAAAACACTCCTGTACCCCAAAACCCAAACCCTACCCTGAAACCTAAAAACACCCCTGTACCCCAAAACCCAAACCCTACCCTGTAACCTAAAAACACCCCTGTACCCCAAAACCCAAACCTAGCCCTGAAACCTAAAAACACCCCTGTACCCCAAAACCCAAACCCTGCCCTAAAACCAAAAAATACCCAAACACCCCAAAACATATACCTCAGTACACCAAAACATATACTCCTATACTCATTTAAAAAATTACTTAAATTAATAAATTTAATTTATAATATTTAAAAACATAAATAAATATTTTTATTTATTTTTATTTATAATTAATAATAATTAAATCAATTATATAATATTAAATAAAATAAAAAAAATGTATATACTTACCAATACTTACGATGTAATGGTATGCGTTGTAATAGCATATGCGATGTAATGCCATGCGTTGTAATGGCATCCGATGTAATGGATCCTGCGTTGTAATAGCTGCGTTGTAACAGCATTACGACGTAAAAGTTGCGTTGTAAGTGTGCATCACCCAAAAAGACTCCACACAAGTTTAGAAATTTAAAGTATTATAGTCTGCACAAAACAAGACGAAAACAATAAATATACAAGTTATGCAGTGTTAAACAAATATCACAGTAAATAACAGTGCTTAATAATTCTTGAGTGATGATAGAGCACTCACGTTCAATCAGACCAGTTCCTGCTACCTTAGTCTCAAGGCAGGGGCGAATTCAGAAGTCAGCCATAGCCGCATTTGCCAGAAAAAGTCCCCAGGAACATAAATGTGCAGCACGCCCACGGCCGGTTCGTGAGACCATGCTGTAAAGGTAATCCCATCTGATTTAGAGAGAGTACAGGGAGTTGCAAACACCTCTCGGGTCAGTTTTAAAACACAGTACCTGTTTCAGGTGCTCTGAACCACACCGAGTCAGCTGTCCTTGTGGCGCCAGCAGTGGAAGCAGAAAACAACGGAACAGAGAAGCACACTATCTCTCACTGGATCAAGTGCCCATGTAGACAACGGAACCGGTGGGCAATAGGCACAGCCTGCAGGGGTCAAGATGTAACTGCTTGAGTCATGCTGACAGAGTCCCACAGCAGTGAAGAGGTAGAGGAAGTCTTTGATAGCCCTCAAACTTTGGGGAACAGGGGGCAAGCCAGCAAGCCCTTGGAGAACAAAAATAGTCAAGCACCACACAAAAGTAATGCCGCTGGCCAGCATAGCCAGGCAGGTCACAAAGTGGCAGTCCTTCCTGCATCTTCAATAAGCAGCAGGACAACACAGCAGAGCAGTTAGGAGAGTGGCAGTCCCTCCTGGTAGCACAGCTGTTCCTTCGGGCAATGTGCAAATGTAGAGCCAGTGATGCCTGGGTACAGGTCCATAAAGTGTCTAATCTGAAGGGGTCAAAGGCCCATTACTTACACTCTTAAATGACATTTGTAGTGGAGGTGACTTCAAAGGAAAGTCTTTGAAGTACATAGTTCCACGTGAAGCCCAGTCCTGTATCTCAGGCTACCCCAGGGATTGATCTGTGCTTTGCATGAGCGCAGGACACTACCTATTGAAGTGTACCCAGATACAGCTGAGTGTCCTGTGTTTGGTGCTGTCTAGAGGGAATGTGCAAAGTGTAGCTGTCACCCAAACCCAGACGTGTATTGGAGACAGGCTGTAAGGTACACAAAAACCTAAGAGCAAAGAAATGCCCACCTCCTAAATGTGGCACTCCTAAACTAATAATGCCATATTCAACTTTACAAGTAAAGAGGCTTTGTAATTTCCAATCCAAAGATTTTAAATATCATGCAGCTACTCCTCTGCAATTAGGAATTGCAGCTTTAAAGTATTTTAAGGAATCCCCAATGATAATCTACGAGAGGAGCAGGCCTCACAGTAGTGACAAACAAAATTGGGCATTCATCCCCACCAAGATCTATAAAGCATATATAGGTACCTGTCCTACCTTTTACTTACATGGCACCCTGCCCTTAGGGCCACTTAGGGCCTACATTAGGGTTGACTGATATGTAATAAAAGGGGAGTTTAATGGTTGGCAAGTAGTTTTAAATGGCAAGCTGAAGTGGCAGTATACTCCACACACAGGCCTGCACTGGCAGAACTGAGACATGTTTGAAACGCTACTTATGTGGGTGGCACAATCAGTCCTGCAGGCCCACAAGTAGCATTTGAAATACAGGCTATGGGTATATGGGATACCACTTTACAGGGGACTTACTTAGTAAATCAAATATGTAATTTAGGTATAACCCAATTACAAACATATTTAAGGAGAGCACATGAGCTTTAGCACTGGTTAACAGTGGTAAAAGTGCTCAGAGTCCTAGGCCCAACAAAAGAAAATCTGCAAAACAGGAGGTAAAAGGCAAAACGTCTGGGGAAACACCACCCTAAAGATGCCAGGTTTAACACAGTCTAAATATTATCAGACTTAGGAAATGTTATGATTGAATCACTGTCATATCTGGATATCGCCACCAGTTACAATTTCCATTGGACAATACTGTAACAAATCGTTACTTTCAGCTCTAAGACTTCAGGTAATAAAACCTCTAAATTATCAGCTGTATCAGGCAGATTGGTCTAGCCTTGAGAATATTCTGTCACGTTGGAGCACGGCTCAGCTCCCTACCTATCGGGTGGCTACATCGTCTTTGGTATACACTGGGGATGGATCGACTGTCCCTCACCCTTTCAGCACATGGCACCTCGTACCCCAAGCTCTGGTGCCCTTTTATAATTCTACTACCGTGAGAATTCCTGCTCCAAATACCTCAGTCTTCTCCATTTAACAGAGGTTTCTCCCGATTCTCAACATGAGGGCTCTGGCTAAATTATGGTATTAGACCTTAGGAGACCCCGCCACTCTCTATCTTTAAAAAGCTGTGGTTTCCAGGGGGAGGGGGAAGTTTGGGGATGTTATGCTAAACCACACAAAAAGAGAAGACCAGGTCTAGAATGGTGTGCTGTCCTGACTGGTGCAAAAGGATCACACGGAAATGTGTGTGGGACAGTGTGTTGCGTTACACAGGGCTAGAAAAAGTCCCATTAGACCGCCCTCGTGGCGGCATATCATCATGTGGGAGCCGGGCAATAACACCGTATATTGCCCGTGCCATCAAGAGAAGGTGCCTGTAGTCACAATTCTACGCGATCTACAGTTTAGAGAAGAGGTGTGCAGTGCTTAAAGAAAAAAGTGCATGATTAAAAATGACTACCTGACCTGGAAAGTTTCCTTTAAAGGATAGGTGTAGGTGTCAAGATTAAAAACCCGCGCCTGGTAGTCTAAATGTAAGAGTACATTATGGCGCTATGCAGTATGGTCGGTCGACTAGTTTCAGCTAGATGGAGAGTTGCTCCAGCTTTCATCAGGACCTTGTGAGTTGATAAGCTACGGCAATAAAGTGTGAAAAATAATACAAAGTGCAAACACATTAGTTTCACACAGCAGCGTACAATATACTTCAAGAGGCAGAAACTTTAGAACCTCAGTATCCAATGTGGGCAGGAAGTCTTCTTCCCAGCTTTTTGTGGGTGAAGACCTCACCTCGCCCGGCAACCGCTCGGGAAATAGAGGCGTTGCTCTGTCCGTCGGTGCCCAACGCTCAAACTCGAGCGGAAGGGGAGGCGTTATGCTATTCATTTTTAGACACAATGTTAGACTGTGAATTTGTTGCTTTGTTGTTTCTGTTATGTTTGCTTGTACCCTCACGAGAATGTCGAACAATTTTAGACTTTGAATTTGTCGCTTTGCTGATTCTGTTGCATTGTACCCTGCATGCTGCATAATCTGTAAAGCGCTCTGATACCCTCGGTGGTCATGTTCGCGCTATATAAAACTTCCTGAATAAATAAATAAATTCCTGTGCTATTGATAGTGGGCCACTAGCTCACGCTACTGCTATTTTTCTGTGTTTTAAAATCAGTAAAGAGATTTGAACTCTAAATAATCAGCTATGCCCTGTAGAGCTGGCTATAGATCCGCTGTATTTGCATGTTGCTTCCCAAAGGTAGAATGCAAACTCTCCTCACATTCCATACATCATTTATGCAGGGAACTGGGTGTCATATCATACTTGCTGGCTTCTAAAGCAGACCAGAAGCTTCTAGCAGCAGAGAGCTTCTTTCAAATATAGCTGGGCCATGTAGGTCTGGGATTAAGTGAAAGCAAACAGGGTTGCTAAACATTTCTCCCTCAAGTCTGGCAGTCGAATGCTAAAGAAGCATTACTCTCCTAGGGTGTTCAAAGAGTATGTGCAGTTTTGTAAGCTCAACAAGCCTGTTATTGTGTGACTGTGTGATGGGTGAAAGCAGTGCTTCCACGGCCCCTGCCCTGATGTTGGGCCTGATTCACATAATGAACTTAAGACTCAATCCTAAACTTACTACTATTTTGGTATTCACAGAATGCACTTACTACTTTTGGCATTCACAGAATGAACTTACTACTTTTGGTATTCACAGAAGTTAGGATTTTGTCTTAAGTCTGTTTTAAGTCTGTCTTAAGTTTGTCACAAAATCCTAACTTCTGTGAATACCAAAAGTAGTAAGTTCATTCTGTGAATGCCAAAAGTAGTAAGTGCATTCTGTGAATACCAAAATAGTAGTAAGTTTAGGATTAAGTCTTAAGTTCATTCTCTGAAACGGGCCTGTTGTGTCTGACCAATCTCTATTATATGGGCAGTTGGCCCCATTTGATTGATCCCTACCTAACCAATGCCATCCCACAGCCACCTTGTTGTCATCCAATCATAGCAGCTTGCCATAAGATTGCCTCTTACCGCAGTCCCTTGCTCATTGAAAGATAGAGTGGCAACATATCCACACTTCTTTTTTCTGCTGCCAGCACCCTTCCTAGAGAAAAACAAAATCCATTAAGTACCACTGCATGCTGACAGCCCCTCGTGAAAATCATGCCTCCATAAATTCCCAAAGCTCCACCTGCCCAAGTTCTTCAGCCTGCTCTTCCTGCAGCCCAGGCGGTGTGCCTCTGTTACTGCCCCAATTCTAAACCCAGCCATCCTCCTAACTGTAAGCATCTCCACAACATTCCCAGCACCAAAGCTTCTGCCGCCATCCTCATTGATCAATGCTAACCCCGACGTTTCACCCCACATTTACTGGGAGCTACTATACGCCCTTACAGGACAAACCTCGTTCTTGCCTGACTTGAATAACCAGACCCATACACCCTCCGTATTCTTGTCTGTTTTTCGTTTACATTGTCTTATCTTATCCTGTCTGTAATACTGGTTCTATGGGGAGGACTTTGTCACCACTCTTATGGCTAACTCTATGTTTCTGCATTATGTTCCACAGGATGCCACAACCTTTCAAGCAAAACCCAAGTGCCCTGGTACTTGTTGCAGTGTCTTTCATTTCACATGTGTTTCTACTCATTGCATCCCACAGCACGAATCTCAGCACCCCTAGCTTGTCTCCAGGCTACCTTAACACCACTGCCATGGAATCAAGTTGTATGCCTAAGAAGGTCAAAGTCATCACTGCCCCCTTTGTCTTGTCCAGTGTACATGAAACCCCCAGTTCCTTTGTCACTTGTTCCATTGGTCCTATCAAGTGGGTACATTGGCTCTGGCTCCCCTTCCTTCTTACAAATATGAAAGAATCTGGGTCGTGCAGCATTTTGTCCGACAAAGCCATCATCCTCACCACCCATTCCAGGAAAGAATAGGCTGTTTTAAATACCACATAGACCACCGAGCGACTCAACACAACCCATCAACATAGCTTTGTCAACTAAAACAAATTCCATTTAACTGAATCCCCAGGAGACAGCAAGCCTACACGTCTTTCCCAGTTCAGCCCATACACTGCTGTTTCTATTCAAATCAATCACTTCATCCATACTTGTGTATAGAAATGAACAGTCTTCTTTTGAGGCATCTGAGGTGAACCAGTCTTTATTCCCCGTTTGTTTTCTTGGAAATGATCCCCAATAGTGATACCATCAGGATCAGTATGGGGATTTACTCAAAGGGTCCCACCTACTTTCTCACAACTCTTTCATCAGTTTGCCATGCTCCACATCATCTAATCTTCTAACAGACGTCAAGATGTCAGCCCAGCGTCATGGTCATGGCCTTGTGCTTGGAATCCTAAAACCACTCTGTGCCTCTGACATCCAGATATTTGAACTGCGACCCACGGCTGTCTGGATGCTTCTCATAGAATATGCTACGACAGTTCTCTTTCCTTAGCTTTAGATTCTTCCTTGCTACATACTATCCCGTGCAGCAGTTTAATTATATCTACTTTCTCGCTAGCACAGATCTTTTCCTTGATACTGGTCAACAAGTTACCACCCAAAGAGGCACTAAGCCGAGTTAGGGCAATTTTGTCAGCCCTGCTTCTTCTGGCTTTTGTTTTGCTATTCACAGGTCCTTGTCCGATACTCCTCAGCTGCCATCCCAGACTTAAATCTCTCCTTTCTCTTGCAGTGCTGTTTGTCACCTACATGTATTGAGTCTCCACGTACTTCGATCTCCATGTCTATTCCATCCAGCCTTCTCATGTCAATTTCCTTCACCTGTATCACATTTTTTTCCTTTTACAGTTCTCACCAAGAATTTGTACCTTGATTACCACTATTTTATCTGCAACCTCTGGAACTGGTTATCCTCCCTAACCCTTCCTTTGCTGTCTCTATGTCTGTCATAGTCTACCTTTCTCTAACCCACTTCCTCACCCTCACATGTAACCCACCAGTCCTCTGCATACTCACATTCGGTATCTAGAACCTGGGAACACAGAGACCCTGTCCACCTCAGACTTTTATTGCCTGCATCCTTTCTAACCCTGACTGCCCAGTCTCTCTGCTGTTCCCTTCATCTGATGGACGCAGTTGTAGCTCAGTGTTCGTCTCCCTTCTCTTCCTCTCCTGATAGCCACCATATCATCTATACCAAAGGGGATGATGGACGGAGCGCATGAGCAAATCAAACACTCACCCCCAGTCAACTGATCTGGGTTTAATCCATCATCATTCTTTAGCTCACTCCACCACCCCAGTTCAGACATGGCCATATGCAAATCAGTCTGACCCTGTGCCTCATGGGAACAGTTCAGCCCGAACTGCCAAGCCATGTCTTCCCTGGACCGGAAACAAGCATCCTGGGACCGGTTTCTGGCTAATCAGCCGTCATCAGCCAGGCTAGCTTGAATCCAGTGGCAAAGTGAGCAATGGACCCACGTCTGGGAATACCCTGCCAACTTAGGGCGAACAAAGCGATACCAAAGGGGATGATGGCCTGGCACCATGAACTGGTGACAGTAATGTCTTCCAGATTGTGCCAGGCAAAGTGGCATCAATTTAACCATTGGCAGTCCTGTCATTGTTGGCTGGTGAGAAGGTGTGAGCAGTACTTTAACTGTTTGCAAAGGGAAATGGGTCCTGTGACAAGGCCTTTCATGGAAGGTACTGCCTCCCTTATAGAACAAATCAGGGCACCAGGCATTAAAGTCATGGTTGGCCTTTCATACTGTTGCGGTGAAAGGAGTGAATCACCAGAGGGTGCATGCTTTGATGAACCTGTCATAACTGTTGAATTGTGCTCTAATATCTAAACAGACATTCATAACAAAAATTATTACATAAACATATCTCTTGGTTTTTATCCATACTGTAGAGTGTGCTTTATTAAATGTATTCAATAAATGCAAATTTCTATTACAAGCTAAGAAAGAAATTCAGATACTTTTTTTGTAAAATAGAATCATATCTTGCTACTGTTTCCTCATAAAGACGACCTGCACATTCCAAACAGTTCTGATTTTGAATAGTTCAATGCAGTTTAACCAAAGGCCTGTTTTACATGTATTTTGAACTGTTGATTTGTATGTTTTATTTTTCAGTGCCTATGTACAAAGCAGCATTTTCTGTCACAAGCAATGTGTCGACCATCTCATTGGACTGGAGTCACAGCTTTCATCTGAATGGACAGCTGAAGGAGTATGTGTTGACGGAGGGGGGACAGCGCCTCTACAGTGGATTTGATGGCACATTACACCTCCTTAAGACCTCTGATAAAAGTATGTTTGCTTTTTTGTGTCTGAGACTGATGATGGCCTTTATTTTCTATGAAAGGCATGCTCTTTAATGTAATCTACTCTCGGTATGTGAGCAATCATTCAGGTGTGGTTGGATGGGCAGTCAAAAACCCATGGTCTTTGAATTCAGGGCCATATTATGAAGAAAGGGCAATACATTATCGCCGCTTTTATCGGCAGGAAACTGCCGATAAAGCGGCGATAATGGGCTTGATAATAGGTCCTTGTGAATTCCCATAGAAGCCCAGGTTCTGGTGTTAACCTGGGCTTCTATGGGAATTCACAAGGGCCTATTATCAAGCCCATTATCGCCGCTTTATCGGCATTTTCCTGCCGATAAAAGCGGCGATAATGTATCGCCCTTTCTTAATAATATGGCCCTCAGTTTTTACAACAATGGCCTAGTGAGGTCTTTTTCCAGTGTTATCCCTTCATCTTTGAATAGAGTGGGGTGTAAATACATGCCTCAAATTTCAATAAATGAGAGTGAGTTTAAGGGGGTAGCAGGATAGGCTACTAACTGGAAGCACATTTTAAAACACCTCCAAACTGGAGCAGATGCTATTCATTTGCTTCATACATTAGCTACAAATTCAGAAGGTCTGGAGAGACAATAATGCAACATACCAGTAGTTCTCTGGTGAGCCAGGCAAGGCTTATCCCCTACAGACGTATTAGGAGTTGTCCTCCCAAGAAAAATTCAGAATCAATTATATAGAATAGTTAATTGTAGCACAATTTAGATAAAAATGGTTAAAGAGCTCTAGGTATAACAGGCAGTTAAAATCTGTTTGGTATTTACCAAAGACGCTCAATTCTTCCAAAAATATATATCGCAGTTTTTGCCACTTAACCCTTTCATATTGCACTTCAAAGGCGTTTTTAGCGACATTATTATGACACCTTAGTAAGACCTTCACTGAGCAGAGTACCCCAATACTTTTATACAGAGCTCTGTTGCCCCGACTAGGTTTGTGCTTTATGAACATGCACATATGCTCATGTGTAATCCATTTATTCATAAATACTTGGAAAATGCAGAGTGAAAATCAATAGTTATTCACAGATCCAAGATAACAGAGCCAGACATATCTGATTGGTGCATGCAGCATTTCCACTGTTCAATTATGTAGAGAATGTAGCATCAGACAGGTTTCACTAGCCTTAAATGTTCAGGAACCTGGTTGTATTAATGATATCCTAGAAAGCTGAAGCGTTGGTGTAGATACACCCACATCATAAGATCCAAAATAGTGTCTGCCCACTTGTACAAAGGAACCAAAATAAGCAAACTAGTCATTCAATTATCCCTCTGTTATAGATTTTAAACTTAGATTGGGCACCTCAAATAGTATCTTATGGACAGAAAACCATATTGGGAAGAGCTGGTTATAATATTGATCACACATCTTTTCAGAAAGTGATGGCGTTCCTTTGATAAATAAAAGAGAGACCCAAGTTTGACAAACTGCCCGGAGTGACAAGCACTAGAGGGCAGCTCTACTGCTGCCCTCTAGTGCTTGTCACTCCAGGCAGTTTGAAAAACACGCCTCCCGGTAACTATAAACATGGAGATTTCAGAGCCATCCAAGCAACGTGGATGTTTAGACATATGCCAAGCACAGCGTTCAGTAAAATGCTGGAAGTCAGCATGAGGGGAACTTTGTTCATCTTTGAATATGCACATCCTTCAATTAGCTCTTGACACTGCTGTTAGCAGGGATGTTGCAGGTTACCCTGAAGCTTCAGGCTCTACAGACTGCTGTAAAACAAAATCAATGAACTGATAAGGGTGCTTGAACAAAAGTACGCTCACTAGAAGGATAATCTTCCAATGGATCAGAAATTGAAGATGATCTTGAAATATCAGAGAATCACAAATTTATTGAGTCTCATTTCCTGATTGCCCTTGTACCATAACTGGTGGAGCATCAGATGGAAGTCACTCGTAATGATCAGGAAAATTTGACATCAGTTGGGATTCATGAAAACCAGCATGAATCTTGTAAGTATAAGGAAACTTCTACCAAAATGACACAGGATTGATTTGATCAGTTATCACAAATGGCCTTGGAATTCTGGTTGAAGTTTTACTGGCAGTGTATTGACCTAAAGAATGTGTGAAGATATTCAAACCTTTCTTTCAGGAACAAAAAGAACAGAATTTGATCTTGATTTGTCTACAGTTTCCTTAATCATGACTTTGGGCCAGTGTAACCTTTCTGGAACATGCTGCCTATGCTTCTGCAACTGGTTGAACTACTTAGTTGTTGATGGAACCAACAAATCAATACAATGAAAAGATGGAAGAAGTCCTGATGAAAATCTTTCATACAAATGAAAGGTGAAATCTTGCTAGTACTATGAGTTGAGTTATTATATGAACATTTTACAGTTAGTAAATAGGAAAAACAATTATCTTGAGTTGCATGACAGCATTGCATTGCATTACGGCAGCACTGTAAGATATTGCTCCAACATTTGATTTGTTAACTCATTTTGCCCATTTGGCTGCAGGTACTATCCTCAAAGCTTTCCAAATGCATGAAACATATAGAGTACCTCTATCAGAAATAATATTATGAACCAAACCAAGAAGATGAAAAATATCAGTAAAAAACATTGAGCCATTTTTTCACCTGTTGGTAAATTCAACAAACGAACAATCTTTCGAAAGGCATACATAGTAAGCATTATCACACACTATACTTCTGAAGGTGGAAACTACATTATAAAATTTGCAGGAATCACATACCACGGTTCAGAAACTACTGGTAATGGATGTAGTTATTGAAAAAGAAAGGGATTTATGATGGGTACAAAACTGACAGGAAAGCAATTATTGTTGGACATCAGCGCGAACAGTAGGACACCAAAACAAATTGTAAAACTCAATCGAAAGCAGTATTGACCTACGTATGATTCGAAATGTCAATGCTTACAGAAAGTTATTTCTAGTTTTGCTAATTTTATGTCAAATTTGGGTCTCACAGTCAACACCTCCAAAACTTTTATTTTAAAATGCGAACAAGGGAGTAAGAGTTCCCGCTCGTGTTTTTTTTTCTTGAGCAAAACCGCCTTGTATGTTCTAATACTTTTTCCTACCTGGGGGTCTTATTCGATCGTACTGGCGTATGGACCCAGGCTATTCACTCTAGGAAATTGTTATTTTTAAAGGCCTTGGCCGCTTTGACCAATTTTAGTAGGAAATTTAGTAAACGCCCGCCCCCAGAATTACTTAAAATGTATAATGCCAAATGTGTTGCTATTGCAACCTATGGGGCAGGCATTTGGGTTCACATCGATGTGAGCACTCTTCAGACGGCGGAAAACAAATTTCTCAGATTTTTATTGGCTGTTCCGGAATGTGTGTCCACTTTTAATTGTCATATGAAACTTGGTTTGCCGTATTTAACGGATGTAATCCGTATTCAACCAATTCTTCTCTGGTATCGAGTCTGGGCTACCTAGCAGACTGTCTTAAACAGCCAAATTATTACCGATTGTTGTGAGCTGGATGGAGTTTCTCGTATTGGTTGGCTGAAATATGTCAGAGACTTTTTGCACAGAATGGGCCATCAGGAATATTTTGACGACCCTTGTACTTTAGCCAACTTAGACAAGAAAGAATTTAAACAAAGTTGTTTTTACTATTTAGAAAATCTTAGATTTAATACAGAGATATCCAAAATCTCTGTCATTGCCCATCAACATATTCTGATCACTCCTAAGATGCAGCCCTATCTGAAACTGGCCACCTCTGATTACTATAGATTCTTGCTTACCCGCTTCAGGCTGGGCATTATCCACAGATCTCTCAGCTTTCCAGCCAGAAACGACTGGTCCAGAGTGTTAGTCAAATGTCCATGCGATGAGTCCTCAGCACAGACCACCATGCATGTCTTATTTTTTTGTACATTTTATCAAGTTCAGAAGTAGAGATGGATTCTCCCTGTTCTTAAATCCCTAGGTCATCGATTATGCCGCCCTGCTTTTTTGGTCATGCAATCGCTTGGGGACGAACTTTTAATTGTATCTATATCTACATTTCTAAAGTCGGTTTTCACCTATAGAAAGTGTATGCTCATGTGATACATGGTTTTAAACATGTAAACATAAAGATTAGTGAATTTATGCTGCAGTCCACTTAATTTTTACAGTGTTTGTATCTTTATATGTTATGTATGGTTTCCACTTGTAGAAAGTCTATGACCAAGTAAATTGTGGTTTTAAACCCGAGAATTGAATGACTAATCAGCATATGCTGATGTACATCTAGTTTTCGTTGTGAATGTATTTTTAAAGGGCATGTTTTTACTTTTTTTTCTGTATACGCTTTTATGATTATTCCACTAATAGTCGAATAAAGCTCGATTTGATTGATTGATTAGAAATGTCAAATAAGGACACATATTTTTGCCACTCAGCTGTGTTCACTTATTTTGAACACAAATAACTTTATGGTTGAAAAGTAATTTATTTGAACTAAAATAGTATTTAAATAAATGTCTAGCTCGTTAACTCTTAAACCATCTTAACTTTGTATAAGGACTGAACTATTCCAACTACTTGGGAAGAGGAAATTACTGGCTGCTCATGAGTAAGTGAGGATGGCAGAATAAAGCATACACCAGTGTACTATTTAAACAAGAAATATAGGTGATAGTGAAATTATGCTGAGCAAAGAAAACACATTTTTACTTAGGTACTATTTAAAGACTGAAGATTTCACAAAAACAGTAAATTCACAAAAACTGTAAACTCTGATGGTCAGTTTGAATTTAAGATGGTTTTCTAGTATCCATCAACAGATGTCTCCACTTGGTATGAGCCATCTTCATGGGTAAGTGTTCTCTTTCAGGTACTGAAAATGTTTGCTCTATTTCTGGTAAAACATGGGATAGATAAAATACAGGATGTACTTGTCTATCAACTTTTTGTTTGTGTATCAGAACTGCCCTGAAGCAGAACTACTGACGAGATTAGTCACACAATAAACTTCTTTGAAATATCAGGATGATATATTATTGGTGTGTGAATAAGCTTCTGTTTTAGCAAATAAAAAGCCTTTTCAAAGAATTATCCTCCAAGCTTAAGCCGTTCTTCATATTCTTCTTTATCACAAATTTTCTCAAACAGTTATTGATAAATTTGCGATAAAGGTTTGTGAATGCGAGGAATCTCTGAACCTCCTTGGTTTTAGTAGGTGAGGACAAATTAAAATTAGCAGATACATTTTAGGATCCAGAGAAAGGCCAGAAGCATTCAGTCTGAGCCCAAAATACTAAACGTCTTCTTTCTCAATCTCAACCTTATTAGGATTGCCAGATAAATGATCTTGCTGAAGTTTTGATATCACCAAACTCGCATATTCTTGATGTTAATTATGGGTCTATGAGAACACTAGAAAGGTATCCACGTGGAGAAATACAAACTATTTTAATATATATCTGATAATAATACATCCATGAAGGTAATCTATTTTAAGCCTCTAAAATCAATGCAAGGTCAGAGATCCTGGTCTTTCTTGAGTACTAAAATTAAAGGTGCTTCAGCAGGTGATACGGATGGTAAAATTCAGCCATTTTGCACATTTTGCTGTAAATAAGCCTTTAGAATACACTTCTCTCTCAGTTAAAGAATAAATATGCCCAAAAGAAACAATAGAAAAAAATAATTAGCATTATTCATAGAATTCATATATGAAAAAGCAACCAGACCCTTGTCTTCTCAGGAGAAGGTGTCCCTTCAAAATTTCTCTGACACTGTTTACCACAGGACAAATCATATGCCTGGGCCTTGCTTTGGATGCCCACAGATATGCTTGGATGCTAAAGGCACAGCCATCATTTTCCATGGTATAAGTTCACTTTTCCATGAACTGTGTCAAATGCACCTATATAGCATTAAATGCTCATAGAAAGCATACTATCATGTTATCAATCAGATACCCAGTACAGAAAAATATGTGCAGGCATAACTTTGTTTTCAGGTAATGCCCTAAACATTAAGTGCACTTTCATATTCACTAAGACCCAAAGGTGTAGGTTCCTTTGTTAATTTTCTCCTTATATGTTCATCTGCATAACCTTTGCACTAAGTGTAGCCCCATCTGCTCTGTCATAGACATATATGCTCATGTATAGCCCACTGTTACCTATTAAGCCTTATACGCACAGTTGTAGAGTCAACTGTTCAGCATAGCCAAATAGGTATAGCCCTTTTTGCCTATTATAGCATTGTGTGCTCAGTGCATCCTCCTATATTTACTATGAGCCTCAGATGAATATGTACAACACTCCGTCTGTTGTACTGGTATGGCCCGTTAAGAGCATGTATAGCCCATTTGTTAAGTTACAGTCTCATAGGCTCTTGTATAGATACACATGCTTAGTACGGCCTAAGTGTTAAAGGATAACCCCATTTAGTCCTCTACATTGAAGTTGATTATGCGTGCTAATACCATGGTCACTGTCTGCTCATGCATGAAGTAAGGTAACGAATGATGTATTTACAACTAAGCAGACATAAAATTTCATCTGAGTTCTCCCAAAAAGTCTATATGAATGTGAACTGCAAATAATACTTGAACACTAGAACATGAGTGTTTTTCAAAGCATGCATGTGGTTTACATTGTTACATGTGCTATAGAGAAAATCTGCACCTTTAGCAACAATAGTTTGAGTTCCTCTTTTATGAGCACCTTCAATTTCATCCCACACTACTCTGAAGGGGGAAAGTATAATACCTGCTCGCGGAATTTTATATTTAAAAAACATAGTTAAGATTTAAATTGCGAGAAATAACACTCAAGTAAGTGCTTCCTGCTCTTGCGGGACAAGTAGCCATGACTCTTCTTTCAAAATGAGCATATTTTGATGAGTATGTGTCAACTCAAGATTTTGGACATGTAGGATAATGACAATGAGAGGACAATGAAAATAGACTGCCACATAAATATATTTTATTGATGCAAAACAATATTGTGCGCCATCATTCTTAAAATATTCCCAAATGTTCTTTGGTTAGTGAGAAGCTATTGGTTGCTTCAAGTCGGGGTGTTTTTGAAACAGCATTTAAAAAAAATATGTTTCGTAACCTGTCAGTGTACTGAATAAAACTACTTTAAATGTGGCTTAAAGGGCAGGCATTGAACTCATCAAATGTTTTATTTAACACAAAAAAAACATACATTTAAAAGCTGAAATGTCACAAGATCCACTGAATATATTGATTAAAAAACTAATCCTGGATCTCCCCTCATCGACTCATTGAGGTCTAGTTGGATTGGCTTTTTAATGCGAAACATGAAAGGCTAAAGTTATCAAAAGTGGTTTGGCCATGCAATGATAAGTACCAAGAAATAGGTCTGGGTTAGGCAATCAGATGCTCTGGGGCAGTGATGGAATGCTAAATTAAACCAGAGGCCAACGAGGTAACACAGGTATGCAAAGATGAAATGTCTGATCACGTTTCCCCTTATACAATTGGTTCTCAGCAGTTGGAAAGCCAGGGTTTGAGCTGGCGATGCAGGAATTTAATAACAAGCATTGGCAAATCATATAGGTCTCGCGCATGCAAGACCTATTGGCTTTGCCAGTGTGTTTTAGACATAGCTTGGCTGCTGTTCAGCATGGCTAAAAGTTAGCGGTGTAGAGAAGAGAGACAGGGAGTTGCATAGAGTGGAATAGTGAAAAGTGGAGTACAGTGTTGTAGAGTGGAGCGGCAGAGAGTGTTGTGTATTGGTGTGCCATAGGGTGGAGCTGCGTAGAGTCGCATACACTGGAGTGGCATGGAGTAAAGTGGACTTTGTAGAGTTCATTTGCGTTGAGTGTTGCAGAGTATAGTTGCATAGAGTGCAGTGGCATTGAGTGCAGTGACACTGAATTCAATGGTGTACAAGGCAGCATCGTATCATGCAGTGGCATAGAGTAGAGTAGCGTAGAACCGAGAAGTCAGAGTAGAGTGATGTAGAGTTCGGTGGCATGTATTGGTGTGGCATAGTGTGGAGTCACATACAGTGGAGTGGTGTAGAGTGCATTGGCATTGAGTGTTGCATAGTATAGTGACGTAGAGTGCATTGGCATTGAATTCAGTGGTGTACAATGCTGGGTCGTAGATCGCAGTGCCGTAGATTAGAGTGGTGCATAGTGAAGTGCAGTGGTGTAGAGTGCAGTAGTGCCAGTGGTGTAGCAAAACTTGAGGGAGCCCCCCCTGCACAGTGCATAGAGGGGCCACCCTCTATGCAAACTTAGGAGCTCTCAGGCCAGGGTACTGCGCTGGGGGGAGCCTGGACCTGGGGGACCCCGCACTGCGGGGCTGTGGGGGCCTTTGTTACGCCACTGAGCAGTAGAGAGTGTAGTGGTGCAGAGTGTAGTGGCATAGAGTGAGGTGGAACAGCATAGAGTAGAGTTGCATAGAGGGCAGTGATGTAGAGTGCAGTGGTGCAGTGTGGAGTGGCATAGAGTGATACAGAGTAGAGAGGCACAGAGTTGAGTGATGTAGAGGGCAGTGGCGCAGAGTAGGGTTGAGTGGCATAGAGTGCAGTGGCGTAGAGTGCAGAGTAGAGAAGCATGGAACGGTGCAGAGTAGCGTACAGTGCATACAGTGGCATAGAGTGCATTGGTGTAGAGTGGAGAAGCGTAGAGTAGAGTAGTGCAGAGTAGAGTGGCAGAGTTCAGTGCCAGAGAAAGTAGTGTTGTAGAGTAGAGTGTCAGAGTACATTTGTGGCGAGGCAGTGGTGTAGAGTATAATGATGCAAAATAGAGTGCAGTGAGAGAGATCGCAGTTGTGTGGAGGTCATTGGCATAGAATGCAGTGGTTTTGAGTAGAGTGCAGTTGCATAGAGTGAAATGGTGCAGAGTGGAGTAGAGTGCCCTAGAGTTCAGTGGCATAGAGTAGATTGTTTCAGAGTAGAGTGAAGTGGCGTAGAGTGGAGTGGTGCAGGTTAGAGTGCAGTTGCATAGAGTGTCATAGAGTTAAGTGGTGTAGAGTACAGTGGCAAAGAAATCAGTGGTGCAAAGTAGATTAGAATGGCGTACAGTGTATTAGCATATAGCGACAGTGCTTAGAGTTGAGTGTTGCAGAGTAAAGTGAATTGGCGAGGAGTGTATTGGCATAGAGGGCAGGGGCGTATAGTGCCCTGTTGTACAGTGACGTATAGTACAGTGGCGTAGAGTGGAATTGTGCAGAGTAGATTTGTGTGGCCTAGACTGGAGGGGTGTAGAGGGCAGTGGAAAAGAGTACAGTGTATAGAGTGGAGTGGTACAGGGTTGAGTGAGAGGCATAGAGTGCAGTGGTGTAGAGTGCAGTGGCATAGAGTGAAGTGGTGCAGAGTGAAGTGGCATGGAGTTGTGTAAAGTGGAGTGGTGCAGAGTAGAATGCAGTATTGTGGAGTGGTGCAGAATAGAGTGGAGAATTCATGATGTGGTAGCAAACTGTCATTACAGAGAACACATTTGCAATTAAATTGACCATTACATTTGAACAGACAAACAGTTTTACTAACAAAACTATACAGTACACAGACAAAAATGTGTGGAAATTGCATCACCTAGTGTAATGTTTTGTTTTGATCATATTAAAGGATTTGTTTCCAACACACTTCAGAAATATCAAAAAATGTGCTTAATTTGTGTTCCTAATTCTGATATTTTCTGAAATACTTGCACAGTTTATTTAAATGCTGTCAAGTTCTAGAAGAAAACTCTTTCCTACCACCAGTTTCCAGCAGATGAGCCTGACATTTGACCTCAGTTTTTTAATGCACAGTACATGTGATGAGATATGTACAAGATTTACAGGCCTGTTTACAGAAAGGGAGCACTCGGAAGGATACTGTAAACAAGGTTTGGGCAAGGGAAGGTATGAACTCAAGCTGGACATCCTCAAACAAAGAAAGTCAGCAAGTAGAAAGCAAGAAAACGTAGGCTACAAAGACAATGGCAAGCAACGGGCAGAATGTATTTCTAGGCCAACTTTCTGAATTTCCCCTAGATGTTCTTTAGCAAACCAGACGCTACGCTGTCCGGTGGGCTGCAACACAAAATTTACTCTGCTACCAGAATCAAACTCTAAAATAAAAACTTATAAAAATGTTTCGAAACTAATATATGCATTTATTGGAATCTAAAACTGTGTATCTGTCTCTAAACTTTAACTGTCTCAAGCTCAATTTCCTTACTTATGTTTTTTAAATAAGTTTTTCTTCTAACTAGTTTAAAATCAATGACATTAATGTTACTTACAGTTATCCTTATTGTGGAACCATGCAGTAACACCGCGCCTGGTAAATATGGTACTTAATGGCATCCGTATTTACTTTGTGCAACATTACTGCACCAAATAACAGGACCGTGGAGGGACATGTAAAAATCAAAAGTTAATATGAGAGATTAACTAGAGGCATTTAATAAGTATTTGGTAAATATCCCTATCAATTCTGTTCTACCTTCCACTAATGTTTAGGATACAGTCATTATGGTTTATAATTATTTTCAGCATCACACATTAAATTAAGTTGCTTAATACAGTGAAGACACAATTATAAGAATTTGTGGGTGGTACACTGGGTTTTTGCAGAAATAGTCATCGTCTATCCATTTTTCATTCTCCATCTCTTTCAGTTCTTACTTTAATTCGCTCACTCTTACCTTTCTTCCATCTTTCCTTTTTTTCTCTTTTCCTTAACATATTTCGCTTTTTTGCTTATTTCCCAAAAGTTGTACACGTTTTCTTTATAATATATTGTTTTTTATAATTTCTCTTTTTAGAATTTTTCTTTCAAGTGACTTGCACAACTGATATAGGAAGCGTCAGCACACCTGTGGTCAAGTACAGCTCCTCAACAGGACTTGGTAAAGACATTTAATATTTATTTATGTTTGTTACTTAATACATTTGCAACAATATTTGTGTTCTGTTAGTATTCACAAAGTAATCGTGCTCTGCAATCAATTTAAAATTAAGTTTCAGGCATTATACCAATTTTCGCCAGGAGGCACATGTTCATGTAAGGGCACTGATGATGGTTTTTTTGTGTTTGTAAGTCTGGTCTAGATTTATGATTCTTGTGGCAATTCTCTTGTTTGAGAACACAATCTAAAACCTGGTGACTGCTGCATGCTCAGTACATATTTTCTACTGATAGGCAGTGAGGTTTCCTTTGTCCACTGTTTTGATATCTAAAGCAAAAAGATAAAGTATCTAGAAACTACATCCAAGGGAACCCAAGCAACAACCGCCCCACGTTGTTAAGTAACAGTTGCAACCTGCAAATGTTAAATTGTCAAAAGACGAAAGACGGTTCCCTGAGCATTACAAATTATTTCTGTTATATAATCAAATTTGAAATTGTCAGTCCATATATAATAATGATATCCAGTGTTAGTCCATAGTCTTTATTCTCATTTCTTGTGCTTTCAAGAAGACTTGTTTATACACAGTTTGGTTCTTTAACGACACAGCCAACAACCAACAGCCAGCACGTGTTTCATCTATGGCAAAATACCCAAAAGACTTCCTTAGGGCTGCAATAAACAGAGATAGTGCCAAATTACAATCTTCCACATCTATAAATATAAGTTAGGCCTAACCTCCACCAATAACGAGAAAAAGGGAGAAAGGAGGAAAAAGTGACTAAAGGGTAGAACTTTATTACCCTCTTAAATAAAACTTCTAAATTGATCCAGTTTCTCAATTTCTATAACACCAGAGAGAATTCCAAGTATAAAAAAGGTTTAAAATTCTTAAACACGTTTTTTCTATCAGCATAATCAACAACCGTCCTGCCTCATTAGACTAGATAAAGGCACAACATTCCTAGTTTACTCTCACAAATAACCAAATTGTTCTCTGTGAAAACACACTCACCCTGAACTGTTTCAGTATTGGGAATCATCAAAAAAGTCTCCAGGGAAATAGAACTAGTTACTAGCTCGGTCCCCCTATCCCCACAACTGTATATTTTATAACTTGATTAGATAATAACTATCTACAATAATTTCATAATCGCATTTACCAAAATCTAATTATTCTTATTGGAATATTCCACAAAATCATCAATCAGTAATCAATCTCTTCAAATTTTAGGATTCCCCTGTCAATTGTAGCCACAATAAAACCTAATATAAAAAAGAACAAAGCTTGTCATAAAATCTGTCCCATTCTCAGCGCCAGTGCATATTTCATAGGTCTATTTAGGACTTTTTCGGCTGCAAAATTTCAGCGTACACTTACCAGCATGACAAGGTAATGATTGAAAAAGTTGTCAGTCAGTAATACAATTCCTCAAATTGGATGTGTTTAAAACATGGAGATTAAAGGACCACATAATCATCCCAAAATAAATACCTTCTATATTCAATCAAAGCCAGAATTAAGAGAGTAATATATAACTCTTAACACAGATCATATGACCATATGCGCCTAACTTTCATAGTGAGAACCCTTTTAGCCGAGGCTAAAATACACCACTCCTCTTATAAATATCAATATTGACCTATTTGTCTCAATAAAGTAATGTCACATATTAAACATCTGATTTACAACAAAAAGAGGAGTGCCCCCTTACCGGCGTTTGCAGAGGATTTCTCTGTGCCAACAGTGAGAGGCTTGTGCCCAACCTGTGTGCAGGACAAAGCGTGTCCTTTTTGAAGACCCCTCACTCACCAACCTAGTTGGTGACATGCTTCATCATCGGGGTCCCACCCCGGAGGCCGAGTGCCAACGGGGTGTGCTTCGACACCTGAATACAGTGGAGCGGGTATTGTTTTTTTATATGTTGCAGTGAAAACAAATGATAAGTGGATTAAAAGGGGGCCAGTGCTACTCACCTCAAGACTTTATTCCTGAGTGACTGGGCACCCAGTAAAAGAAGTGTGACACCTATGCCTAATTAGGAAGACTCCGGTGTTCAAGACGTATAGTGTAATTAAAAAGCGACGTGTGCTATGTGAGATAAAATAGGTCTACATGTTTCAACCATCGTTCAATTGTGGGTTTTCGTCAGGACCAGTGAGCAACAGACCTGGGTGGTGCGCACACGCTAAGGTGCGTCCTGCCCTCGGTCAGTGAAAAGAAAGAAACAAAAATCTGTTTCTTAACAAAAAATGTTTCTTCTTCCCGGTCTGGAAGAAAAACCTGTGGAGAAAAACAGGTTGTGGGGGTTGGGATCACAATACAAGAGACAAACAATTGTTGTACATAAAACATATAATAAAAAGGTCGCGAAGGATACGGCCTAACTTTGTTCTAAACCTCGAGCTGTACGTCTACCCAAATAGAGCGGGGTGACAGTAGTAGGCTCAAAAGGTCGAATGACTGTGTGGTATTACCTCAGTCAGGTAGAGCGTATAGGTGCAGGGTATTAAAAATGGTTGTGTGGGAGATTTAAAATTTGCAGAGTTTAAACTAGCACATTAGAAGGTATCGCACTGAGCCACTAACTACTCGATTTACAGTCCGTGCAGCTCCCAATTATTTGGACATGGTATGCTTACTCAGATCGCGGAGAGATTCCGCTTCATGGGCGTCCGTGTTCCAAGGGCGATGCTTGCATCACCTGAGGAGTAATGGTGAAAGCGGGTACGAGAACATCGTGAGCAAACGGGGTGTCTACTCGAAAGGAGAGACGTTGTCATCCTTACGGATCACGTTTGTAAGGACTTACTTGCAGCTTCTGCTCCTCGATCAGTAAACCTACTTGGTTACCAGGACGGTACGCCCCGTGCGAATCCATCACCCATCTTAACATAATATGATGCGCTGCATGCTCAATGTAGTTCTCATTTCATTTCACTTGACATATCAAGTGAGATCGCACCTCACCGCATTATACCTTCCTGATCGATATTTTACCGATTAAAAACCCTAAAAATATATTAATAATCAGTTACACATAGCAGAGAAACAAAATTATTTCTAACTCTCACCTATATTGTAGTTCCAGAAATCACGGCGAGTACTGCCGATGTGTACTATGGCGTGTTGCATCGGCACCATTTTGCAGACGTTATTTATTTCCACAGGTTAGCAAACTCTAAGACTGACTAGAATACAATTGTCACCATCATGAATTCAGAAACCAGCGCCATCTATGAATGGTGTCATATTCAATATAATCGTATTGTTATCTCTGATGACCAAATATCGCTAATTTATCTCTACCGACCAACATAAATCATAAAGCGGGACCATATTAACTTATACTAATCATTTACTATGTTAAATTTCAACGTTCAGTTATTTTAGTAAGGTAGACCGACTACAGCGCCTAAAGCATCTCTATAAGCCGAGGCCACAGGTTCACCACATATGCCACCACTGCAAAGAAAATCCTATACTACAACAAAAGGTGTCACAATAACTCCACCTCTTCAAAATATAATAGCAACTCACAGAAACTCAGAGGGAGAGTTTGATTTAAAGATTTAGAAATATTGAAACGTTATAGAAGATTTGAAAGGAGATACAATACAACAACAACAAAAAAAAGAGAGAGAGGGGGAAATAAACAGAACAAATTAGATTCACTGTGATTCTATAACCTATTGATAATGAGTATTCAATCACTTATTTGCACATTGTGGCTACAAATCTCATTATCAAATTGATTATTTTCCATACAGTTATATGAATGACACTCAAGATACCCACTTCCATACCTAATACATGAATGTGATAAGTACACATTTCAAATCCACACATTGTTCACATTCCCATATTAATCACAGGTTTAGATGAAACTTTGTCACTATCCTTATTACATATATGTCAGCATTTCATAGATTTCAATAAGGCTACCCACTTGTCCCAGTTCTTCTTTGTACTTGGAGCTTTATAATTTTCCTCATTACATCAATATCATCATTTCATAGATTTCAATAAGGCCATCTGCTTATCCCAGTTCTTCTGAGTACTTGAGTATCAAGGGGCCAATAAAGCTCAAACAGCATTATACAGTAAGTTACTTATATTCAGCATCCCAGGAAATACTGTAACTCTGAATCAATTTTAGTGCAAAAAAGCCAATGAGCCAGTTCTCATGGTATATGTTTTTTCTCTCCAGTATTTTATGTTACAAACTAGCATTCAGCTTTTCTTAACACAACTATTGCATTGTTTTAAAAGTACATGCGGTTTTTAAAGGAAAGACATTTTTTGTTTGGGGGGTTTGCATGGGCCAACTGGCAAAACAAAGCTCCCTTTCCATCAAAATATTGTCCTGAAGAGTAGTCCTGAAAATTAAACATGTATTACCTTCTTTATAGGTGTATAGCTACAACATTTGTCTGTCTAGATTATGGCACTGTCTACAGGCATTGCATTATTGGAATAGAAGCCACACATAGACAAACAGTGAAATAATAATTTACCATCCATGCCCGTTGGACTTTGCCTGGCGGACTTCTTGTGGGTGCACTTTAGCTGTACCAGTGGAGTAGATGTCCGTGACAAGGGTGTGCGGAAGGCGGGCGTACCTGCAGTGGCGGTACCAGGTGTCTAGGTGAGCCCTATTCAAAGGGAGGGGACCTTGTTCTTCATTCTGGGATTGTGTTAGCCACTACTGTCTGGGAGATTTGCTTTAGGCTGTCAAACAGGGCTCTACCGGTCAGACTCCAGTGTGGTGCACTTCAGGTGTATCAGTCTAGGGTGTTGCCCTAGGTCCTCAGAAGTCTTGGTATGCCAGGCAAGGATTGGGTAGCCCTCTGCTAAGTGTGATGAAAGGAGGCAGTGTGGGCCTCAAGTTGACCTGTTGAACCTTTCTCTGGCACCTGATTGTCTTCCTGTTGTCAGTATGGAGCCTGGAAGTGGCTTAAGCAGGGCCTGACACAGGCATGTCCCACTCAGTGCTCTGCAGCATATCTGTTGACTAGTGGGGCTGGGGAGGAGTCCACAGGTGATCAGATCCGGTGGTGGAAACTGCCTGGAGTGACTCTTATCTTGGAGCACTCCGTAATTGGGCTGGGGTCCCCTAAGGGGGTGGCAGTGTAGACCAGACTAGGGGGTGAGAGTCAGGTGCTCGATAAAGGCTCTTGTGTAGTTATCCAGTTGAGTGTGGGTACTTGGTTGTGTAGTCTCAGAAAGGGGAGCAGCCAATGACTGATGGGACAGGATTTAGACCTGTCTGTGGTGTAGGCGTCAGTGCTGAGACACTGAACTCTTGCCAGGAATAGTGGGTGGACGAAGTGTTGTGTTACCCAGGGCAAAGATGGGCCTAGACTTGCTCAGACCATGAATGTGGTTAATATCCTGCATGCATCCGCTCTAGAAATATTAGTGTTCTTAGTGCAGGCTGGGTTCCCTGTAGGGATCGGTTGCCACATGGTTGAGTTAGGTGGATGGTCTTAGAATAGGGAGGCAAGTGGAAGGTCTCAGTGGTAGCGGACAACCAGTGAATGGTCAGAACCTATTGCCAGTTGTTACTACTGACTAGGTAAGGGTACCCATGAGTGATGGCTGTCCCTTCCCTATTTTCAGCTGGCATCTGTGTTTGTTTCAACTGGGTTCTGCCCATTCAGTATGCCTTTGATTTTTGGATCACCCGGTTTTGGACACTTTACTGTGGGTGAGTCTCACTACATGTGTCTCACTCATGGTAATTACATGGCAAATGGACTGCTTATTATCATCAGTGTCCACCTTTTAAGGTAAGGGGCTCTTGAAGGATTACACATGCACACGTGCACATGTGTTTGCACACATGTGAGGGCTGCATGTGGGTGACTACTGGCATGCACTGCCCAGTAACTGTGCCCAGGGAGCTTAGGGCCCGATGTAGGTAATTCTTATTTACCACTTCTTAAATACCGAATTTTACTGATTCGGTATTTAAGAAGTGGTAAATATGAAGGGGGGAGATGTAGGTATTTCCAGATGTGTAAATACCGAATCTTTAAGATTCGGTATTTACCGAATCTGGAAATACCGAATCGGTATTTCCTATTGATTCCTATGGGCTGTGAAGCCCATAGGAATCAATGGGCAATATCGATTCTGTAATTACAGAATCGGTAATTACCGATTTTAGCAAGGGTGCAGGGGGTGTCACTTTGACACCCTCTGGCACCCCAAAAATAGGCATGTGCGCCATGTGGCACACAGACATGCCCTAAGGGCATGTCTGTCTGTCACATGGCTAGGTGTACATGCACACATGTGCATGCACTCCTGAATTCGGTATTTTAACACCCAATTGGATTGGGTGTTAAAATACCGAATTTGTAGGGCCTTTGGGACTCTGAAGAGTCCCACCTACATCTGAGATTTACCGAATCGGTAAAAATACCGATTCGGTATTTTACAGAATAGGTAAATTTACCGATTCTGTAAAATTGTGCTCCTACATGCCAAATCTGTAATACCGGTCGGTAACGGCCGAAAATACCGATTTTCGGCCGTTACCGACCGACCTACATCTGGCCCTTAGTGCAGATGGGACTCTGCAGGATTAGATATTGACCTGGGGCGGGCCTTCTAATGTTAGTGTACACTAATAGGGAAAGTCAGTGGGATTTACTGTTTTGTCTATAGTGACATTTTATTATACACATAGGGAAAACTCTGCCTTAAAGTGCAGTTTCACTCCCCTTTGACCTATAAAGACCAGTGTCATATCCAAATGGGGAGTAACCTGTTTGAGAGCATCAAATCTGCAATTTTCACAAAGATAACTGTACAACTTATGGGTAATTCAGAATTGACACAGTTCTCTGGTTCAGCTCAGGATCAGAGCCCAGGCCTTTTGCTACCCTGCTGTGCCAGGTTAATTACATTTCTCTCCGACAGCAAGAAGAAAGACATCCCCACATAAAGGGAGCAATTAACAGTTATTCACTCAGTTTCTGAGGAGAAATGTAGTGGGATAAGGCATCTGAATCAATCAATCATACTGTACCAGGGATGGGCCTACCCAAGCCTACTCAATAAAGGTGGGAGCCCAGACCACTGGAACCAACACAGGAGTGGGCTACCCTCCGAGCTGTATTCTCAAAGGAGGGGACCAGGCACCCCCAACAAAACCAAAAAAGCATTTGGAATGTAATTGGTCTCGCAATTGCGAGATTTTGACCTATTGGAATTGTAAGTGACAATGTGCCCGATGTAGGTAGGCATTTACCGGTCGGTAACGGCCGAATTCGGCCGTTACCAACCGGTAAATCCCTTTTCCAATGTAGGGGGCATGTATTTACAGATTCTGTATTTTTACCGAATCTGTATTTACTGAATCGGTAAAATTACCGAATTGGTAAATACAGACTCGGTAAAAATACCGAATCTGTAAATGCAGATGTAGGTGGTGCTTTAAACAGTGCCACAGGCCCCTAAGAATTAGTTATTTACCATGTAATACTATTGCATGGTAAATACCAAATTCAGGTGTACATGCACATCTGTGCATGTACACCTGTGCCATGTGACACACAGACATGCCCTTAGGGCATGTCTGTGTGCCACATGGCACACAAGCCTGACATTGGGGTGCTACAGGGTGTCAAAGTGACACCCCGTTCCCCCTGGCAGGATTCGGTATTTACCGTTTCGGTAATTACCGAATCGGTATTTTCCATTGATTCCTATGGGCTTTAAGGCCCATAGGAATCAATGGCAAATACTGATTCGGTATTTACCGAATCGGTAAATACCGAATCTTACAGATTCGGTAATTGAAAAAGAAAAATTACCTACATCTGCCTACTTCCAATTTACCTACTCTTAAATACCGAATCGGTATGATTCGGTATTTAAGAGTAGGTAAATCGAGATTACCTACATCGGGCCCAAGTCTTTAATTTATGTGCTTAAAAACCTGCAATAATAAAAGGTATTGTCAATTACAATGCCAATAGGTCAAAGTTTCTAAAATGCGAGACCTATTGCTTTGCAAATGCTTGTTGTTTAAAGCTTTCACGTTAATAGAGGCCATGCCCCTTTCTTTAGACGAGCCATGTCTAAGGAAAGGTCCGCTGCCGCTATTAAAGTGAAAGCGCGGTATGGGGCGCCTTCACCAAAAAATCATTTGTTTGTCAAGTTCACAAACACATGCTTTTTTTTGCAAAAGTGGCCCGTGAAAGCGCGCATGGCGTGCTGAATGCTGCCGGAATACATGTTTTGCCCGCAGTAAAAGAAACTCATTGAAAGAACTTAGTAAAAGGGTCAGTCCTCATGGGAGGTTGCAAATGAAGACAAGGAGGTACTAAGGAGGGACATACAAGCCTATTTACCAATCAGAAGCCAGCATTTATGAAGGACAATGACACAAGCCAATGAAAAATTGGGCGGAGAGTGGGCGGGGCTTCACATCCACACTCGGATACACTATGCCTCACAGATCAGCACATGCGCTGCCCAGGCTCGACCTAATCAAGTCCAAGGGAGAAGGTGTGGCGCGGTGGCCAAGGCGGCTAACTCTGGAACCCGGGGGCTCACAGTCTGATCCCCGGCGTTGGTGGCAGATCAGCCCAGCGCCATGTGACTCTGGGCAATAGCTCGCTTAATTTTCCCGACGGCCCCCAGTGCCTTGACGTCCTCGGGCAATTGTTTACGCTTTACAAATACTGGATTTACATTTTTACATTTTACTGCAATACATCATGCCTCGCAGGGCAGCGCATGCTCCGCGTAGGCTCAACCTAATAAATAAAAATAGAAGACTGATGTAGTTTGAGAAGTTGGAAGTAGATAACAAAGGAGTAAAGAGAGGAAAAAATGGGAGAAAGAATTAATTATGGAGGTGGAGGACAAGATAATGATTCGAAATTAAACTTATAGAGGACATGGGACGTGTAGGTAACAGCTGACAGGAACTAGAGGAAAGGGAGAGGCATCACTTTCTTTTTAAATAATGTTTCAAGCTGTGGATAGAAGCATCACAGGATTTGAGCGAGACGTGAATGTTGTCCCATTTCCCCAGCTCTTAGCGTGTGCACTCTTTCTTGACATTCCAGCCTTGCGGACACTCGTGAGAGTTACTTGCTTTGAGTTTCATTCAAAGGCACAGTGACGCCGTCTACTTTGGTTTAATAGTACACATAGCCCAACTTTAATAACTCTGGCTTGTCCCCCAAAAATATGGCGGTTGTGCTGAAGAGCGAGGAAGGTGACTTGGTTCGTGTGCCAGCAGGAGAGGTCTGTGGTTGTGCGTCTCCTCCCACCTCAGCCGGCTTCTGGAGGAGGCTCCGCAGCTCCCTTGATGTCTTCGTGCAAAAGGAGGAGAGTGGGAAGGAGCCGGGGGAGGGAAGGAAAGGGCAGGGGGGGAGGATTTAACAAGCATTTGCAATGCAATAGGTCTCGCATTAGGAAAGTTTGAGGTATTGGTATTGTAAATGACACATTTTTTATTTATGTTTTGGTTTTGAAAATCGCGAAATTAATAGCTTTGTCATTTCCAATGCCAATAGTTTTAACTTTCGCAAACGTGACACTTGTAATGCAATATGTGTTGTATTTACATGACTTAGATGTATTAATATTACAAATAACAATGGCTTTTATTTTTTTTTATAATTAATACTTAAAAAGTTATTGTAATTTATAATGGCAATAGCTTAAACTTTTGTAAATAACTTTTGGGAAGATTATGTTTAGTGTATTTTATTGTGATGAAAATCCAAGAACAGATGTGAAATATTAACATCTTTTGTGCACAAATTGGTCCATGCGGCTGACCGAAGCATATGAACTGGCAGGACGGTAGCGCCGGAATCAGCTGTGCACATTTAGGGACATGCGGCGGGTAACTGAAAAGGGATGTGGCCGGCGGGATAGTAACGTCGGAAGCAACAGAGCCCGTGTATATGCTGCTAATATAATGAAGATGATACTAAGGCAGTAGAGGGGAAAGTAAGCCTGTGCCGGCCGCTGGGAGACTAATGACAAAAGCTCTTGGCATTGCTGTGGGGAGGGGGGGGAGAAATGCGAGACACGGCCTGGCGGCCGTGAGAAGTGTGAAGCAGGGGGCGGGGGAGCGGATCCCTTTGAAGTGAAGCTCTCGGAGGCAGGCGGCTCGGGGAGCAAATGTCGGCGTGCAAAGGGTGTATGATTCCTACTCTGCTATCGCGACTTTCAGCTGGACCGGCACACTATAGGGTTCGGTGTCTGAATGAGCTTAAATGTAGAAGAAACTGAGGCTAGGTAAAACTGAGGGACAATTAAATAAGCAGGGCAACTGCAGACCTATTCAATAAGAGCAGTAGTATGTCCATCCAGCGTGCCAAGCTTGTTAACAATGTTGGGAACAGAAGGACTTCTACTTAATTGACCCGATGTTCATTTCAGTGTTCTTGGGAGGATGAATATCGGCATTATCCCTGCCGCGATGAAAGCCTTTGGCCATCGGCCTTTCATAGATCTTTCTATTGACCTTTACTGAAGTCTTTTCAGATGTGAGTTTTGATGTACTGTGTGCACGTTTTGCAACGACTTACTCATATGCATAGATCTGTTTCCAATAAATGAATACTGAACAGTGGAGAAAAAGATGCAGGTGGCTAGTAGGAAGGATTTCCGCTGGTGAAAGCCAGAGCTCGGGGAACCAGTCACATTAATTATTTAAATGTACCAAACTTGAAACGTGTGAACATCGTATCATGAGAGCCACGTTCACTGGTTAGGTACTTAATGATGCCAGTATTACCTTAATTTAGTTAGTCCTTGATGCCGGTCCTGCTAAGGCTAATAAAAAGATCTGGGGTTTTCTTTTCACCTCCGAGGTCATTAAGAGATTTGAAGTCAGTACAGGGGACCCTTTTAGATTTTAAAAGAATATGTTTAACTAGAAGAGCATGTTTGACCTTGAAGAGCAAAGACAAAATGCTTAAACATATTGCAAGCTAAAGGGGCCTAAACTAAATACATTCTTCCTTACTGACTCGACAATTTTGGCTACCCCAGTTCTGGGTATGTAAAACGGAACAAATGTACACAGAAACACTGCTGAATCGTGAACAACAATCCAAGCCACGAAAGTGAAAGTTATCGGAAAGCAACTTAATGACCTGTGACTGAGGAGCCAGATGGCGACGAGTGCACGCACCCATGCACTCAAGCTTCAGTTCAGCTAAACTCTGGTAGGAAGCACTTTTTTTACCCTTTACAAAAAGTCAATCAAGCTGCTCTAAGCTCGACCAAAAAACGGGCCAAAGGCCGCGATTCCAATGGGTGCATGCGTACTGCCCAAAAAACACTGGGGGAAAGATAGGGAATGGCATGGTAACCTGAATGCAGGGGTGTGAGCCGTGTGAAGGGGGTCTGCGATGAGCACGAGTACCGGAGAAGCAGAAATGAGGCAGGAGATGCTGCGGGTAAGGGTGTGCGCGAGAGTGAACTGTGCACAAATTGATCCATGCGGCTGACCGAAGCATATGCGGCTGGCAGGACGGTAGTGCCGGAATCAGCTGTGCACATTTAGGGACATGCGGCGGGTAACTGAAAAGGGATGCGGCTGGCCGGATAGTAACGTCGGAAGCAACAGAGCCCGTGTATATGCTGCTAATATAATAAAGATGACCTAAGGCAGTAGAGGGGAAAGTAAGCCTCTGCCGGCCGCTGGGAGACTAATAGGACGTCACCTAAAAAGGACAGCAGGCACAGACAGCCCAGCTCTGCGTCAGAGGGAGACTTTCGGGATTATTATCAAACCCCTTGTGCCTCCGGTATGTCACTTTTTCCCATATTAAAAGTGATGCACCAGCAGCGCAAGAGGCTTGTAAATAAGCCCTTTGGAGACAATTTTTTTTGAGTTACGGGAAAAACAAGCATTGCGTAAATACACGCAGTACGTGAAGCGGGCACCATAGTAATAAAAAAAAAATTTTAACATTAAAGCAGGCACCGGACCGAAATACAGAGCGGTGCCCATGTATATAAAACAAGTGTGCATGACGGCCTGTAAAGTGCATGGTGTGCTTAATGTTGCAGGAAAACATGCCATGCCTGCAGTACAAGAAATTCATTAAACAAAATTGTGCTTACAGAGTAAATAAGACAGACCGTGTAACAACAGTGGTAAAAGGGTCACTTCTCATGGGAAGTTACAAATGAAGACAAGGCAGCAATAAAGGGGGACTAACAAGACTATTAACCAATCAGAAGCCAGTATTTACGATGGACAATAACACAAGTCAATGACAAATATGGGCTGAGAGTGGGTGGGGCTTCAAGTGCATACTCCAATACAGCCTGCCTCGCAGAACAGTGCATGCGCTGCCCAGGCTCGACCTAAAAAAAGCACAAAGAGGAACAGCCACACAGCGTAAGACTGTGCAGCAAAGGAGAAAAGGTAGTAGCTCTCCCCGGTGCAGCTGGATAGCTACTCATTATATATGCAGTGCCCCAGGCTGGTGCCCCCCCATAGTGCCCTGCAAGACCTTTTAATTTACCTAACTTTCTCTACTCAAGGTGGCCCCAGGATGGCAGGGGCACCACCCGTGCACTAATGGAAGTGTGGGGGGGGGGGTTGCAGCAGTGCAGCAGCTCCCTCCTACAGAGTATTTACAAGGGCCTGACCATATGTTTGCGGAGTCATAGAATCCAGGACCCCTCTAGGATTTTCTAATGTTTTTAAAGCACTCCCACGGCTGGAACTTCTGCTCTACAGCTGGTAGTGAACCGCTGTCTAGGGGCTTATTATATGGCAGCATTTATGGTGGCATTAAGCTGTTTAAAGAAAGTGCATGTTGTACAGTACCCTCTAGGGGCTAAGTCTATGGTTGCATGTTGAGTGATCAAATGTGACACCTTCCAGGGGCTGTTTTAATGGTTGTATTTTCATGGTTGGAAATTATATAAAAACATGCAGATACGTGTTGCTCATTTTAAAATGCTTTAGTGCTATAACAATGTGGATATGGATATGGATCACAATGACTAGGCTTTAAAACAGTTCTGAGTGGATTTATACATGATTATTATTATTGAGGATTGCATGCACATATAAAATGATATCTTGTGGTTTGTTGATCTTGAACCTTTGACCAAGCCAAGAGACTTATCTTGCATGTTTGTATGATCACTTTGGGGGATCTAAGGTAATTATGCAATGTTATATATGGTATTTTCTATCTACCTAATGTACATATTTGTAAATTGCTGGGTAGTATAAATACACTTTTTCTTTCTTTTCTTTTTCTTTCCCTAAAATCACTGACTGTACAATCATTTATTAAGTGTTATTATTCTGTACCAGTGAACGGTGATTACTAGCCCACACCTCCTCCCCTTAGTAGGCTTTGGACTACTATGCTTTGCTACCCTGAGAGAGTCATGCACTACAACTGGGTGCTTGATTCTCAATAATGAGAATTTGTGCTGTTATTACTCATACAGGCCACACAACTAATACCCCAATGTCCTTCACCCATCAAGAAAAAAATAATGGTAATCACTGTCACTGTGGGGCCGTAGCTTAGTAAGGAATAGAGAAAGTGCCTGATACCAGCCACACTGCTCCAAAGTGTGGCACTCTGCAAGAAGCATTCTAAAGACAAAGTACAGTGTTGAATGTTTCCTTTTTATGATAAAATCATGTCAAGTGAACCAATTGATCCAGACACCTTGAAATATATTAATGTGCTCACTGTTATGCCTGTTTTCTGACATGGTCTGTAAGCATCACCGTCACAAAATACTTCTACACTGAGTAGGACAATGATGTAAGTAGTACAGCATTTGGATTAGTAAAAACCATCAATGCACACCAGTAAGAAAATAGCGCTGGCAAAGCCAGCATTTATTGCTCTCAAGGAAGTAAAGTTCCATATATGATCAATGTATATATGAATTAAATTTGAAATCTGGTCAGCAGATAAGAGATTAGTAGTTTTCACCATTTTCTAAAACTTCTTTCCTATGCAAGAACTACTCTGAAACACTACGTATCCCTGACCTACTTCACATTTGTATCACCTCAAACTTTCCACATCAAAACTGGCATTCATTTTGGTTTTTAGCTGATCTTTTAATAACTTTGGAAAAAGTTTTGGAGTCTTCTAAATTAATGAAGTTATCAGTCTGTGAACTGGACATGGAAGTTACATTTCAATTTTTACTTTATAGAGCCTGAAACACAGAAATTGCGAAAATAAATGCATATAAGTATTTAATCATTTATTTAAATGTATCACTGTATTGATTTCCTCAGGTGAAAAAAATGCACTTCTCCTTCCAGTAACTTAACCCCTCCAGATAAAATAAAGAAAAAGGTGACTGTTCCAGTAAGTGGTGGGTGATGCAAAATTCGATTTTCTTTAACATTACCCCCGCAGGTGTGAGTTTACTCAAGTTCATGTTTGAGCAGTTCAGGCTAAGAGCCTTACCTGGGGGCATATTATCAAGAACAGCGTTAAACATTATTGCAGGTTTAGCGGCAGAAAACTGCAGCTAAAGCGGCGATAATGGGCTTGATAATATGCCCTTCAGAATTCCAATATAAGTCCTTGTTCTGATGTGAACATGGGCTTCTATTGGAAACCGGCAATAATTGTAATGCCGTCCTTGATAATATGCCCCTACAGGTGGTCATAGTTTGGTTCCATCCTGAAGCTTGAGTTTAGTGAATTCCAGTCTGTGTCTCTGGGTTCATAGAGATGTTCCTCCATGCTTATTCCTTCTGAATGCTCATTGAGTGAGGAGGCATGCCTGTCATTGCTGATCGCAGGTTTGTAATGGTGGGAAGTCACTGCAGGTATCCTGAACCTCTGCCTCAGCAAGTCTGCTGTATGACACAAACTGTAAACCAATTCTCCCATCATCTGGAATCAAATAGAGTGCTTTTAAGGCTGGTTTCATGTGATTGCCCTGTTGTGTAACCTGGTATATTGTGGCCAAGTGGTCCTGAGACCTTTGGAGCCAATAGAGCAGTTTATTTCAGAGCCCAGAGTTACATACACATAAATGGGCTCTCATTAACTCCACCCAGTGCAAAAAAGTGGAAGGATGCCATAGAGAAATATTTGGATGAATGCTGATTGATGTTTCAGTTTCAAACACTTTATTCGGAAGACATTTTTATCCATAAAAGTAACATACATATGACAAATAAACGTTTCCTAAAGTTAAAATCCTATTGATATGACAGAAATATCAAATAGCAGCGAATTTTAAAATTATAAAGTGCCACGTGCACTCACAGCATGTGTTAAAAATTAGCCTACATGTAAACAGGTTTCCATATCAGACAGTTTCATAACCAATGAGAACACAACTCTACACTGTCTGATATTATGATACTTCTTTTTAAAAAAGAGAAATTAGAAACAACCTAGTAAAAAATTCATTGGAATTTACAGAAGGATAAAAAGTGTATCATTGTTTGGCCAGTTTCACCATCACACGGTCACGGAATAGCAGCAAAATTTGACTGATACCCAAGTGGGACACACAATGGGTATTTAATAGTATCGGCTCGAAACCTAAATAACAGAGAGCGCTCCCATCTCCCACAAGGCTGTCCCAGATAAACAGGGGAGAAATTTAGGACTCTCGAGGACCGATATGCAGTGATCTGAGGTTTCCCTTCTGTACTTATATGGCGCCTTTCCCGCTCAGATTCATAAAAAATTGAGGCTAATTTTCTTTTGTTAGAACTTAAACATGAATTTTGCTCAGTGAAAGCTGCATGCCAATTTTGCCCATTTCTGATTCAACATATGCCAACCATGGAATTCGGAGACCCTTGTCAGATGAGATGCAATCAAGCATTATATCTCTAGTTAGTGGTGCCTTCTCGTTGCTTCAAATACACAAATGCTGATTGATGTGCTGCAGACTTCCACCTCCAATTAATATAGATTTATGCACTATTAATATTTCACAGAACCCTTGCATGTACATCATGGAAATCTCTGCAAATCGAACATTGCCACTATGCACACTTGTGACCTGCATACGCGGCGGACAATCTGCTAATGTATGAATGGCAGAAATATGCAAATGCATCCTGGCTCTCTAACAGCTCCATAACATTTGAGGGTGTGCCCATCCCTTACACGCACAAATAGGGGAATTACTTTTGCTCTCCTCGGGAGTAACTTTTCAGTGTGGAAAAAGACCTGCAAAACCATTAGAATTTCTGATAATGTACACATTTGTAGATTTTCGCCAATGTTTTCACTGGCGATCTGTCCAATTCCCTGGGCAATCTACTAAAAAGGCATGTTATCCTCAAGAGTAAACCCAGTTTTCTGGCAGAAGCGTCCACTCATAGGTCCGTTTTTAGTGTATGTAAATTGTACTCAAGTGCAAAAACTTTAAATCAGGCTTTCAGTATCAAGGGAGTAACTGCATTGTGTAATTTTTATTTACATCATACATATATACCAGGAAAGAAAACATTTAACAAATACATTTCACAAACCAAAGACATATTCTGATACAGCATATTATTTAGAAACGTATCCGAACATGTATTTTTAATAGCACCCATGTGGCACATTGCAGTCATTTCAAAACACTTGGCGGTATATACACCCAAAGAATATATGTATACTTTCTGCAACATGTCATCTGGGTCTGCTACCTGGAACTGAGCTGTACATAATAAAATGACTGAAGGTATATGTATAATGACTGCCTATCTCTGGAACTCCCTCCCAATTGCTCTGCGCTCTGTCCCCTCTGAACCGATCTTAAGCCATCACCTGAAAACTCTCATTTTTGCTGCTTAGGAATATGTTTTGTGATGCTTGTGGATTTGGGGTCATTACAGGAATCTTGCTGCTAGTGCCGGGACGATTCCTTGGAAGCAGCTGTGCGCTTTATTCATTTTATTGTATTGTATATAACCCATGTATACGGGACCCATTGAGACTAATTTCATGTCCGGTGGAATTCTGATTCAGTCACAAACAGGAGTTTGCTACCGAATTAGAACTCTGAGTTTTGTGGTGATTACCGCACTTCACCGGTATTTAGCGCGCTCTACGAATCAACATAACATAACATACAATTACATAACATCCACAAGTTTTTCAAAGCACAATTTGTTTCAGATAAAACATGGTTGAAAACAGCATCATTTTGAGTTTTTCCAGGTTGGTAGCAGGGATAATGTGGTATAGCTAGATTATCCCCGTTCTGAGGTTCAGAACCTGGGAGGGAGCAGTAATACTGCACTCAGTAAATACTACAACACTCCAGGACATTTGTACAAGCCCCTATCGCCACGGGAACGTCACTTTTTGTGACGTTTCCCCCGGCAATAGGGGCTTTGCCTTATTTACAGGGCAGCGTTAAGCCACTTAATGTGCTTTAATGCTGCCCTGTAAATAAGGCCCCCTTTCATGCTATGCTTCTCGTGAAAGGGGTGGCAGTGGTGTTGCGGTGGGCATTTCACCCCAACACCCATTGATTTTGACGCTGTCCCTATTTACAAGGGCAGAGTAAATAGGAGGCAGTGTCAAAATTAAGACCAGGTAAAACCTGTTTTTAACTTGGCGAAACGAGGAGAAATGCTTTATTTCTTCTCGTTTCTGCTTTTTCCATGTGTGCTGCCTTGTACAGCACACATGGAAAAAGCAAAATGCTTTTGATTGTTCATGTTTAGGTGACCCTTCCTGTACATAAACAATCCTTAAAAAGAATGACATTTTATAACTTCCATGTGCGCTGCATCAAGCAGCACATATAGAAGTGACAACATGGCATTTCAAGATTGTTTATGTGCAGGAAGGGGAAACTTCCTGTACATAAACAATCTTCCCTTGCATGCAGACACCCTTGCACTATGGTGCAAGGGTGCCTGCACTGCTAAGTGTAGCGCCAGCGCACGGGGAAAAACAAGGCTGCCCCACATCCTTGTAAATATGGTGCAGCCTTGCGTTTCTGAAGTGGCAGAGTGAGGCGATAAGCCATGATGGCTAATACCTCACTCCGCCACTTCTTTGTAAATATCCCCCTAAGTATCCCCAATCCTGGTGGTAGTATGAGTACACAAGTTTACCGCTGGAAATTTAGTGAACCCGTTTGTGTTTTATGCTTCTCTTTTCATTATGAGCTCCTATGTAAATGACGCCTTTTTACAGATTCTGACCTCAAGAAATGAAACCACTAACTTGGCTCTTGTGAGTTAACTGTGCTTGTCCCGTTCCAGGCCCTTTCCTGTCCGCGCCAGAAGCTAAGAACGGGACGGAGATCAGGAGGACCCACTTCTACACTGAGCTGTGGTTCATTATACTGATGGCTCTTCTTGGCTTGCTCCTGCTCGCCATCTTTCTGTCCCTGATTCTGCACAGAAAGGTCAGCAAACAACCTTATGCAAGAGAACGCCCTCCCCTGGTCCCACTTCAGAAGAGAACGTCTCCGACCAGCGTCTACTCACAAAATGAAACCTATACGGTACGTCTAACAAATTACAGCGGGTTTGACAGTACTGTCGATGCAATTATTTTTGCCTGGTGGGATGCAAGAAGTGATTGCACAATCATGGAAACCAATATAAGGTCAAGAAACTATGCGAGAAATTATTTCATGTTTCAGAGCCTTCAATTATTTCAGAAGTGTGACAGCTCCAAATCTACGCCTGTGCGTGCCCTAGGACAATTGCATTGTGCATCCTGTATGACAATCTGGAGCCAATGGGGTTAATAGTTGTTCTTCTATAATTATGCAAATGTTGCATGGATTGGCACTTTTCTTTGTGCGAGTCAGAAAGCTGTTAATGCACTGAAAGGAAAATACCATGGTTATGAAAGTAGACAGCCCTTCATGAAACAATCAGACAGTTTCATGCAATCTGAATTAGGGGTTATTAATCATATAGACAACATCTCGTGCTGTGCACGTGTGCTTTATGCGGAAGTGTAAGAAATAGAACAGCTTAGAAGGATTTTAACTTTCCTGTGTTAAAACAAGCTGCATTCATTGTACATGATAGTTAAGTAAAGAAACATATAGCAACATTTTAGCTCGAATATGAAAGAAATAATAGTTGACGAAAAATTGGAATTTGCATATTAATGTACATTCTTTTTAGAATTATTATGTTAGCTCTTTCCTCCAATAGTCTTCCTGGCCAAAAGTGCGCACACACGCATCCTGAGCGTGTTTGTAGAAGAAGCCTCCTGCAAGAGACCTTCAATATGATACAACAGAAGGAATCTTTTTTTGGGAAACGTTTTGAGTAGGAAGTCCCTGAATATAACTCCGTGACTGGTTATAGGCTAAGGGCCATTTGGACTGAAGCATTTTCCCATAGACACAGAATGGGAAAAAACCTTTGATACATCTGTCCCTAAATTCTTATAGAAATGTCAGCCAGTGGCAGTTCCTTTTTCACTCGGCACGGTAGCCACTACCGAATCAGACATCACATTTAAGATACATTATTGCTCAACCAATTCTAGGGCTAAATGGCTATTAAATAACAACAATACACCCAAATAGATGGAATGCACTCCTTTAGCAAGAAGAAAGTCCCAAAACATTCAGGTTTTGACAAGTGGTCAAACGATCCACAATGTTGATGATGCTGGATAAACATGTTCGAGGTTATTGATTGCAGTGACATGTTTGAGTATCAGAGTTCAAGCTATCAGCCTCCCCCCTCTCCCAATTACAGTATTCCTTGAATGCTGGCCATCACCCTCCCATGTAGCGTCCAGAGTACAAATGGAATGTAGCATATTTATCCAGTTGGAATACAGCAGTACCTATAGGCCTGGAAACCCCGTAATAAATGGAAGTACACAACACATATTATGCACATTAACTACTCACTGCAACAGGATCTAGATGAAATGCTTCACTGACCTCTATCCTTCACCCTGAACTGTGGAATACAGTGGTGGATTGTAATTTGTACGAATAGTGGGGAGGAACAGGTAGAGACACGCACAGTCACTTCCACTCATCAACCCACAAGCACCCACACATACTCATGCACATCCATTTACCAGCATGCACAGCCATACCCATGCACATGTGTGCAATCACACATACATTCATACATACTCATAGGCTCCCAAACATTCAAAAACAACATACACAGGTGACAGCAGAGGGAAGCAAGAAGGCACTAGAAGGAACTTGAGACTTCTGGCAAGGAAAGGAAAAATAGTAGATCCAATCTCTTCCTCTAATTGGCTAACCTCGTCATGGGTCCGCCAGAGAGTGGAGGAACATAGCTAACTGCTCACAGAGTGGGGTGGGGTCAGTGAGACTTGCTGACCACACTCCATTATGTGATATGGTGACATTGGTACACACTCACTCTGTTTAAACTTAAAGCACCCACAGCGACTCTATTGGTGATGCTCCATCTTGTCATGAAGAGGAGAACCTCACAGGGCTTTGCTGGGCAGGTATGGTCACTGCCCTCAGAGCTGTGAAATCTTCAGCCTTGCAAAGCTTGGTTCAGGTGCATTTGCATTAGCGCAAGCTAAGTGCCTGGCTCTGACATGGTGATTTATCTGTTAGCCTTACTTTTGCTGAGCCTGACAGACACTCATCATGCTTTGGAAAACGGAAGTGAAGGGATGGCAATTAGCAGGACATGCCTAGAATGACAACTCTTTTGCCTAAGTGAAGTTGTTCTGTAGTTGATAGCTTGGTTGTTAGAGTCCACAGGATCTGCCAGGGTCTTGGAGATTGTAAGGTGCGTTAAGAAATAATCAGTCAATCAATCAGATTACTTCTGAAGCACGACCACTCACCTGTAAAGGGTCTCAAGGAGCTGTGATTCAGTCGAATAGCCAGGTCTTGGGGTCCTTCCTGAATTGAGGCAGTGACGGTGGAGAGGCAGGGTGGTCCAGGTCCTTGCTGTGAGGTAGGAGAAGGATCTTCCGCCTACCGTGGTCTTGCGGATAGTGGGGCAGCAGCCGGTGCCAGTTGGGCGGAGAAGAAGTCTCTGGTAGGAGCGTGGAATGGGAGGCAGTGGTTGAGGTACGCCAGTCCCGTGTTGTGTAGGGCTTTATAGGGGTGTGGGAGGAGCTTGAAGTTGATTCTTTTGTTGATTGGGAGCCAGTGGAGGTCTCTCAGGTGGCCGGTGATGTGGCTGCCAAAGGGTTTTTAAGGATAAGTCTAGCAGAGGCATTTTGAATGTCCTGCAGTCTCTGGAGTAGGTTCTGGTTGATGCCGGCGTAGAGTGCATTGCCATAGTCAAGTCTGTTGCTGATGAGTGTGTGGGTTATCATCTTTATGAACTTGGTGGGGATCCACATGAAGATCTTTCATAGCAGACATAGAGTGTGGAAGCAGGATGATGAGACATCATTGATCTGGCGGTTCATGGTGAGCGAGGAGTCCAGGATGATGCCTAGGTTTTGTGCATGGTTTGTGGGTGTGGGTGGTATCCATGATCGGGGGCCACCAGGAGTTGTCCCAGGTGGAGGGGGTGAGGATGAGGACTTTGGTCTTCTCTGAGTTTAGCTAGAGGTAGCTCTCCTTGATCCATGTGGGGACAGCCTTCATCCCGCCATGGGAGTTGTTCTTGGCAACTGCGGGTTCATTGGTGAGTGAGAGGATCAGCTGGGTGTAATCAGCGTACCTAACGATGTTGAGTCCGTGGTTCCTGAAGATGGCGGTGAGCGGGCCGTGTAGATGTTGAAGAGAGTGGGGCTCAGGGAGGAGCCCTGTGGCACTCTGCAGCTGATCTGTGTAGTTTCAAAGTGGAACGCTACCTCTGCGTTCAGCCGGTGAGGAAGTAGCAGATCCAATCCAGGGATTTGAGATGGAGAGCTTTTGTCTTCCAGCAAATTTACTAGATACATTCCTGTCTCCATTTCTAGCCCTCTGTATCTCTCTTGATGTTGCGGTTTCTTGGCAAAAGAAATCAACAAAAAATGTCCATGCCAATTAACCATTTTCCTCAGATCTCAGCAGCTAAATAGGATAATGGAGATGGGCATTAGTGCAATTCATAAAGGATCCATTAAGAAATGCATCTCCACACTTAGCAGTGTAGCGCCAATGCAGGCATCCTTGCACCACAGTGCAAGGGTGTCTCGTGCAGGGAAGGATTGTTCATATGAAGGAAGGTGTCCCTTTCTGCACATAACAGTCTTGAAATGCCATTTTGTCACTTTCATGTGTGCTGCTTAAAGCAGCACACATGAAAGTCACAAAAGGGCATTTTTTGTAAAGATTGTGTATGTACAGCAAGGAGGATCTCATTGTACATAAACAATCCATGAAATGTTGCTTTTTCCATGTGTGCTGCACAAGGCAGCAGACATGGAACAAGAAAAAATGAGGAGAAAGAATGCATTTCTCTGCATTTTGCCAACTTAAGACCAGACGATAGGGGCTTGTACATATGCCCCATAGTTCCTAACGCTCTCTGAGCTGGTGCCTGATCAAGCTCTGAAAAGTACTTCCGTTCTAAAGTATGAGTCTGGAGAAAGAATGAAACGCTTTAATGCTACTCGAGAGAAAATGCTCAAACGCCCTCTCATGATCTCATCCCTCCTCTTTGAACCCTAGTTTGATCCAGTTGCTGAAATGTCGGAATCATCCAGTCACATCACTCTAAAAAGCTACACGGCGCACTCTGAGGTAACCTTGAGTAGCCCAGGAGGGCACAGACTGCAGTGTGCACCAAGAACCTTTGGCATGATCTGCTGTGTTGCATGACGACCTTCTGCATGGCATTTTTGGTGAATAACTGATGTGTGCAGTGGGGCACAGCACAAGTAACTGTTACACAAAAAAGTATCCATGACTCTGCTTAGAAATGTATGAAGGATAATCTAGACAGAGTATGAAAAATGGCACGTCGTTACACACAGAGTTGCATTTTTCATTGGCAATTGAGTGCATGTCAATTAATGAAATTTACAATTTCAAGCAAGACAAAAATGGTTGCTGTGCGTTTACATATTGTTTTGTTACGAAAGCTTCTCAACAGTTGCTTTAGTGATTTACTGTGATTTACTGTGCATCCAGAATTCCATCAAACGTTTATAACAAGACAGTTACTATTTGCATGGCATCATCTTTGTATATAATGTTCTTTTGAATTCTTGCCCCTTTCCTCAGTATAAAGAGCTCTCAGACACGTATAGAGGTGCCATTTTGGTTCCTTAAGGAAGCAGTTGTGACCTGACCTGACCTGACCTGGTCAGTGCCGGTCGCTCCACCCGCCGCATGGCCCACCTGCGTGTGCCAGTCCCCATTGCCCCCGCCACTGCCGCCACTGCCAGTAACTTTTGTTTGCTTGCCTGTATTCTGTATTGCTTGCCTGCATTGCCTGTATTCTGTGATAGTATTCTCTCTCTCCGTACTTGTGCCATTGTCTGTTGCCCCTGCCCCTGATTGTATTCTGCTATCTCCGTTCTGTTGTGCCCCCTGTTTGACTGTTGTGCCCTTGCTTGCATTCGGTCCTCTCCTCTCATGCTCCTGCTGACCCACCCCGCTCCCCGCTCCCTGCCGCTGCTCCCCCGCGGCCCCTCCCCCGCTCCTTCAGCCTGTCCTCACATCGCTCCCCTCCCCACTCGCCACCCCGCTCCCGCCTTCCAGCTGCTCCTCCCTCCCACTGAAGTACTTTGGTGGGGCCCGCGAGGCGGGGAGCTGTGACCTGACCTGACCTGGTCAGTGCCGGTCACTCCACCCGCCGCGTGGCCCACCTGCGTGTGCCAGTCCCCGTTGCCGCCACCACTGCCGCCACTGCCAGTAACTTTTGTTTGCTTGCCTGTATTCTGTATTGCTTGCCTGCATTGCCTGTATTCTGTGATAGTATTCTGTGATAGTATTCTCTCTCTCCGTACTTGTGACATTGTCTGTTGCCCCTGCCCCTGATTGTATTCTGCTATCTCCGTGCTGTTGTGCCCCTTGTTTGACTGTTGTGCCCTTGCTTGGATTCGGTCCTCTCCACTCGTGCTCCCGCTGACCCACCCCGCTCCCTGCCGCTGCTCCCCCGCGGCCCCTCCCCCGCTCCTTCAGCCTCTCCTCACATCGCTCCCCTCCCCACTCGCCACCCCGCTCCCGCCTCCCAGCTGCTCCTCCCTCGCTCCGCCCCTCCCACTATGCCATTTATGGCGGAGTCCACGCGTACGCGCGCAGCGTACGCGTGGCGTTCAGCGCCAGCGTTTGCGCCAATGGTGCCCCGAAGGCGCGCCAAAGGCAAGCCTGTCTGCGCCCGTCCGCGCCTGGACCTTGCCCAGCACCATACCCCCTGGCCAACGCAGATGCCAGCCCTCCCGCCGGACGTACAACGCCGCCACCCTCAGCGCACTCAACATCGGACGCCTCCCCGGATGCCACCAAGCCACACCAGGACGCACCCACGGACCCTTCACCTGCCAATCCTGCAAGTTCACCGGCATCCAGACCCGCAACCCACCCGCACCCACCAAGCCGAGCACCTACAGCAACCACCTGAAGTGCATCCTGCTGAACACCCGCTCCATCCACAGACACGCCGTGGAACTATGGAACCTGCTCGACACCACATCCCCGGACGTCGCCTTCCTCACGGAGACCTGGATGAACGTCTCCTCATCGCCCGACATAACCATCGCCATCCCGGACGGCTACAAGATCATCCGGAGGGACCGCGCCAACCAGACTGGAGGAGGAATCGCCATCGTCCACAAAAACACCATCCGCATCTCGTCCAACTCCGAAGACACCCTCACAACCGCCGAACATCTTCACTTCCAGATACACACCGACCCCAAGACCACACTCAGAGGCACCCTCATCTACAGACCCCCAGGACCCCGCACACAATTCAGCGAAGACATCGCAGACTTCATCAGCCCACATGCCCTCCCCTCCGCCGACTACATCCTCCTTGGGGATCTCAACTTCCACCTGGAGAACAACAACGACAACAACACCACCACCCTACTGGACAACCTCGCTAACCTCGGACTCAAGCAACTGGTGAACACCCCCACGCACTACGCCGGACACACGCTTGACCCAGTCTTCACTTCCAGCAAGCACGTCTCCTTCAGCCACTCAACCGGACTTCAATGGACAGACCACAGCTGCGTCCACTTCAGCTTCGGAAAGAACACCACACACCACCACCCGCAACAGGTTCCCCGCAGAAACTGGAACAAGATCACCACCGACCACCTCACCGCATCACTGAACCAGAACCCCCCCGCCAGATCAACGGACCCCAACCAAGCAGCCCTCAACCTCGCACAATGGATCACCAACTGCGCCGACGACCTCGCACCCCTGAAAGCCCACCCCAGCAGGCCCGAAAGCAAGAAAGCCCCGTGGTTCAACGACGACCTCAAAAACTCCAAGAAGAACTGCCGCACCCTCGAGAAAGCCTGGCGAAAGAACCCAACCACAGCCAACATGACCGCCCTCAAGCACGCCACCCGCAAACACCACCAGCTGATCCACAGCACAAAGAAGACAGCATTCAAGGAACGACTAGACAACAACGCACACAACAGCAAGGAGCTCTTCAGCATCATCAAAGAACTCTCCAACCCCAGCGCCGGAAACAACAACATCACTCCCTCACAAGACCTCTGCGACTCACTCGCCACGTTCTTCCATAACAAGATCGCAGACATACACAACAGCTTTAGCGAACAGACCACACACCAAACCACAGAACGAACGCTCCCCACCACCACCCTCCGCGACTGGACCCCAGTCAACACCGAAGACATCATCCGGACGATGAACACCATCCACTCCGGATCACCAACCGACCCATGCCCTCACCACGTCTTCAACAAGGCAGACTCCGTCATCGCACCCCAACTCCGGGACATCATCAACTGCTCCTTCAATACCGCCACCTTCCCGGAGAGCTGGAAGCATGCCAAACTCAGCGCCCTCCTGAAGAAACCATCAGCAGACCCCACCGACCTCAAGAACTACCGCCCCATCTCACTGCTACCGTTTCCTGCCAAAGTCATCGAGAAGACCGTCAACAGACAGCTGGCCGCCTTCCTCGAAACGAACGGATCCCTCGACCACTCACAGTCCGGCTTCCGAGCCAATCACAGCACCGAGAGCGCCCTCATCGCAGCCACTGACGACATCCGAACCCTGCTCGACAACGGGGAAACAGCGGCCCTCATCCTCCTGGACCTCTCCGCAGCGTTCGATACCGTCTGCCACCGCACCCTAGTTCAACGCCTCAGCAACGTCGGAATCCAAGAGAAGGCACTGGAGTGGATCATCTCGTTCCTCGCCGGAAGAACCCAGAGAGTCCGCCTCCCCCCGTTCAGATCTGAGGCCACCGAAGTCATCTGCGGCGTACCACAAGGCTCATCACTCAGCCCCACCCTCTTCAACGTGTACATGAGCCCCCTCGCAACCATCGCACGCCAACACAGCCTCAACATCATCTCCTATGCCGACGACACCCAGCTGATCCTCTCCCTCACCAACGACCCCACCACCGCCAGAACTAACCTACACGAAGGGATGAAAGAAGTAGCCGAGTTGATGAAGAACAGCCGCCTGAAACTGAACTCAGACAAGACGGAAGTCCTCATCCTTGGATCAACACCTTCTGCCTGGGACGACTCCAGGTGGCCCCCGGCCCTAGGCAGCGCACCCAAACCAACGGACCACGCACGCAACCTGGGCTTCATCCTGGACTCTTCCCTGTCAATGACCAGACAAGTCAACGCCGTCTCGTCTTCATGCTTCAACATCCTACGCATGCTCCGTAAGATCTTCAGATGGATCCCCACCGAAACCAGGAAGACGGTCACCCAGGCTCTTGTCACCAGCCGACTAGACTACGGAAACACCCTCTACACCGGAACCACAGCCAAACTGCAGAAAAGACTCCAACGCATCCAGAACGCCTCCGCACGACTCATCCTGGACATCCCCCGCCACAGCCACATCTCCAGACACCTGAAAGACCTGGACTGGCTCCCCGTCAGCAAAGGAATCACGTTCCGCCTCCTCACCCAAGCACACAAAGCCCTCCACGAACTGCGCCCCAGGTACCTCAACAGCCACCTGACCTTCTACACTCCCACCCACCAACTACGATCGACCAACCACGCCCTCGCCGCCGTTCCACGCATCCGAAGAACCACCATGGGAGGATGATCCTTCTACCTGGCAGCCAAGACCTGGAATTCCCTCCCTCCCCATCCACCTCCGCCTCACCAAAGATCACCTCTCCTTCAGGAAGCAACTGAAGACCTGGCTGTTCAAGCAGTAGCGGTCCCCTCCTCCCCCCCTCCCAGCGCCTTGAGAGCCTCCGGGTGAGTAGCGCACTATACAAATTCCTTGATTGATTGATTGATTGATTGAGTTGTGAAAATCCTAAATCTGAAAACCCATAATCTTTTGTAATGCTCATTAAATGCACCTCTGGGAAGCCATTGAAACTTTTGTTTCTCAACCTGAATCCATTTTAAGTCTACTCAGCTTCTCCTTAAAAACAGGACAGGTCTACCTCCTGCCAGGAATTTGAAATTCAACCTCTCACATTACATTGCTTGTACCTAACATAAGCATTTTTATCATTCCCAAGTACCTTCAGAGACTGCATAAGCCGAGGGAGTCCAACAGGTTAGAAACCTCACTAAACAGCTCAAGAGACCAGGAATACAAAACCAGGAATACAATAACCACTAATGTCAGTGTCTGTTTGCACCTAGAAAGTTTTCTTAACTGTGAGTAGCAATCCGGACAATTGAGCATATGATAACGTCACTGGGAACAACTTGCAATCAGATCATTGAATTACATTACCTTTCTAAAAGGTTATACATCAGAAGATATACCGCTCTACGACTTGCCTGCCAGGACCATTTTCAGCCTATTCAGCCCTTTTAACCCTGACCCTGTAAAATACCAAAAGGCACCACAATTTTTCTTGACCATCTGCCTGCTGTCACACACTATAAAGAGACCATGGGTTAAAAAAGTATTATAAAATCCTAACCCTAGCATATTTTAATTCCAGGAGGCATTGCTACTTCTTTTAACCCCTGTAACAATTTTTGAGGGTTCTGCTAATTCAATCACAAGGGTATTGATGTTTAGTATATCTGATCATAACAGGACCAATACACAAAAAACAAGCCTACATAAATGAAAGTGACTGCCATTTTACACATTTTTACACATTCTTCCTTACAATAAGATGTCGATGCTATTACGTATCCAGATACCTCCTAGTTTCTGTGAATTCTATCAGCAGCATCATCAGTAAACTCAAATCTTTACTACCCCTTTTGATATCCATTTAGGTCGGCAGTGCAAAAACAATTTAACTTGGCCAATCTGCCATAGTGTCATTCATTATAAGATTTTTCATTTCAACCCTGTCTGCAGGAGACGTTTGCGACATAGTTTAAAACATTATAGTCGTACCACTCTTCCAGAAACTACCACTGACCTGAATGTCCTGGCAAACTAAAAACCATTCTCTGGTCACTTTACTTTTGCCAAAACATGGAAGTGGTGGCCACCACATACTGCAGGCCTATTCAGAAACGAATGCAGGTGAATATACCTCTTTTTCATGCATTACTTTTCCCCGACCACGTTGTAACCACGCATAACATTACCCCAGAAGTCGTAACAATGACTTAAGGAGGGGGGGGCGCTGGATGTTGGAATATTATAATTTACTATTCCAACTCCAGTCTGTGAGGCCAGTAGGGAAGGTGTTGGATTTATTATCCAACACCTTCTGCCCACTCCGCAAGTCGTTGTTCCAACTTGCGGAGTGATGGTATGTGTGGTTACAACGCAGTTGTTGTAACAATTGCATTATATTTCCCTGTGGGAAAAACCTTTCGTGGCAAATGTTGTTTATCACCTCAGTGACTTACAGACCACAGAGAAACATGGTATTTTATGTGTACTTTTAAAGAGCACTGTCACTCATGAGGATATCCTGGCACTGAGTAGTTGTCTGTACCTAGCACGGCCTATGATAGGTTGTTTAATTAACAAGACAGGTCTTCAGATTCTTGTGGAATTCAAGAAAGGCTAACAGGTAGTGAACGAGTTTCTTGAGTTGGGGGTCTTTTCTGAGTGGGAGAGTATGAGTTGCGTGTCATCAGCATAAGAGAGGATGTTGTTGTGGGGTGCATGGATGAAGTTGGTGAGAAGGATCATGCATGTATTGAATAGGGTGGGGCTGAGAAATGAACCTTGAGGCAATCTGCTCATTAGTTTGCAGGCTTCCGAGGAGTAAGGCGAGAGTTTGTGTTCTATCCGTTAAGAAGGAGCAGATCAAGCAGCCAGTACGTCCTTGGTTGCCAATCTTTTGCAGGCACCTGATGAGGATGGGGTGTGAGAGTATATCAAATGCTGCAGAGAAGTGCAGGAGAATGATGACTGTCATGTTTCCTATATCCAGGATCATGCAGAAGTCATTTGTGGCTGTGGTGAGTGCTGTCTCTGTACTATGGTTGGGCCTGAATCTAGACTTCATTGAGGGGCTGGTGAGGTGCCAGTTGATTTGTTTCTCATAGACCTTAGCTGGGTATGGTAAAAGGGAAATGGGTCTGTAGTTGGAGAGCATTGCTGGGTCAGCTGATGGTTTCTTGAGGTGTTGTAAAGGTGCCAGTGTCCAGTTAATGGTCAAAGCTGCTCTATATGCAAGTGATTTTGTTGCAGAAGAACTCTGACAGGTTGTTGCAAAGATCTTGTAAGGGGCTGATACTGCTGCAGGTGGAAAGATACACAGTGAAATCTTTGATGATGGCAAAGAATTCCTTGCTTTTTTGTGTGTGTGCCTGTATCAATGCGGTTTACAAGAGCGGTACACTTGGTATTCTGTATCTGCTGATAGTAGTGCCTTAGGGTGAATTTGAAAATGTCTTTACCCGTGATGTCTTTACTTGTTCTCTGTTTGTGCTCCAGTTGCTTGTTTCATCAGTCTCAGTTCCTCTGTGTACCAGCTGGCCTTAGGGTTGGCTCTTGCTGCCGGGTTTTGCTCGAGGGTACCAGCTGTTAAGGTTCTTGATGGATTTTGGCAAGTTGCTGGTGTGCTTGGACCAGTGCATGGACAGGGCGTAAGTCCTGGTGTTGGTCTGTGGTGGAGCGGCCTGAGTATACTGAAATTGATGAGTGTGGCCTGTCATTGTCATAGTCGACTGTGATGTTACTGATTGAGGAGAAAATCAGATCAAGTAGGCGTCCAACAGTGTGGATGGGTTCGGTAACTTGCTAGGAGAAGCCAGGATTTCTGAGGTTTTCTAGAGATGTCAGAGAATTTGGGTTGGCTCGTGGTCTGCTTGAAGAAAATTAAGGACGCCAATGACAATGAAGGTATTGGTGTTGATAGTGATGGGGTGTGATGAAGTCTCTGATGTCACTGGTGACATTGGTGAGGGGTTATAGTGGTCTGTATGCAAGGGTTCTTCCTAGGGAACAGTTAACTGTAATGCATATCTTAAACTTCAGGTGTTCCATGTAAATAATGGTGGTGTCCGTGTATGTGGTGCAACTGATAGTGTCTTGGAATATGATTGCAACACTGACTCCAGGCTTGTGCTGACGGTCTTGCTTGCAATCCTGTAGCAGTAGGGATGGCTGTAGCAATGTCTGAAGCAGCAAGTGGGTTTAGCCACGTTTTGTCTGAAAGAGCATGTCCAGAGCATGGTCATACAGTAGGTCAAATATATCTGGGGCATGTTTGGTAAATGAGCAGATGTTATGGGGCGTACATGCAAGTGTGACGTGTTGCGTGAGTGGTCATTGGTTTGTGTGAGTGTGAGCAGGTGGCTGGTTTGTGTGAATGCAAGCGAGTGAAGTGCTGGGTGCTGTTGGTGCAGAAGTGGTGGATGTAGTTTATGGGAGAGTGCATGAGAACTTGAATGAGGTGCATGTGAACACTCCCTCAGTGTTATGAGGTGCGCAGAAGTAGCAGTGCAGTGAGCGATGGCTGGGTTTGAGAGCTTGGAGTAGCATAGCGGGTTAGCAGTAGGTATGGGGAGGACCAGGATTCCTAGCACTGGGCATGATATAGGTTTAGGTAGGCATGGTCAGGCTGGTCTTTGGCATACCCACTATGGGTGTCTGTGCCGATACTACCATTAAGTAGAGCGAGGAGTGCAGGGGGAGGTGTGCATGTGGATGATGGAAAATGAAGTCCTCCTACTTAGCTTGTTTTAAAGATGGTTTTGGCAGGACACCAGTGATATGACTTCCAGTGCAGATGAATGATGGTAAATGCAGGGATGTCACTTTCTGTGCAGATGGGTGATGGGAAATGAATTCCTTTTGCTTGGCATCTTCTTTCGATGACAATTTTGGCAGGAAACTATTCATGTTACTTCCCGTGTGTATGGATGATAGGAACTACAGTGATGTCATTTTTTGTGTAGATGGGTAATGGGAAATTGAGTCCTCTTGCTTAGCTTCCTCTTTTCAAGACGGTTTTGATGGGAAAACAGTGATGGCACTTCCGTGCAGCTGGATGGAGGGAAATCACTAGAATGACTGTGAGGAATTTAAAGGAAGAAATTCTCTCTGCGTGGGACAATGATCAAAAGTGTCCCTTGAGTCTGCAAGACCTGTCTACAGATTTTGAAGCAGTCCACCACAACATATTACCATGTCAACTAGATACTAAATTTCAGCTGAGATGTATCATTTGCCAATGGTTTAAAACATTCTTTCCAAACTACACCCAAGTGGTACAATATTCTACAGATACCAAAACCTATATTGCTCCATTTCTAGAAATCTTAAATAGCTACAATATTCAACTGAACTCTTGAAAAATAGAAGGAAAGTGTACAATTACATGACATACAATGCAAGTAATGCCATTCAGCTATGCCTGAACGGTACTAACACTGAGACACTTTTAACCATGTCTGACAGACCTGAAACTCTTACCACAATCTCAGCTCTTTCTCTCTACGCAAGCCTTCAAATGTAGACAGAAATCTGTGAGTTATCTTTGACACTGAATTACCTTTATTTACTTGAGTGAACTCTAGGTTTTTCTACCACCAATTTATTTAAAGTTCTCTAACTTCTGCATACATAGCAGTGGATCTCTCACCCATCAACTCCCTTGAATGAGTTTATGGGGCCCCCGCTAAAACCTTGAGTAAACTACACAAATACTTACTTCCAGCTCATTCTCTGCTTGAAAGGTTCCAATCACACCATACCAGCATTAAAATCACGCCGCTGGTTCCCTATCTAACAAAGGTTTGAATTCAATGTGTTTGCCTGGTGCACTTACTCTTCCTTGCCTGTGACAGGCCAAGGCTAAATTCCCAAACTATTTATTCAATACCAACTGACCAGATGCTTAAGGCCAACATCTCAGCATGGTCTCAAAGTGCTCCGGTTAAGCTTGATATAGTTTTGGGACAGGCCTTTGAATCATTAAGGCTCCTCTCCTGAAACTCTGTTACACCAGGTCTTTGCTATAAAACCAATATTTTAACTTTTTACAAACAACAGAAGAGCAACCTTAGACTCTCTTTGGTGTTCATTGATCACACTAGTGGGTTATATTAACATTCAAATAAATACGTGTCACAAAACTGACATGCACACTGAGAACAAACTTAGACATTTATAGTTTCTACAATATTAAGGCTATAATTAACAAATGAAAAATAGTTTTCTATGTGCCACAATCCATCCCCACCGCCTGAAGTAAAGTTCGTTTTAGGTACTTTCTCACACTCATTGTATCATTTTGACCTCTTTTTAAGCAAGCATATGTTTAAAGGTAGAATGGAAAAATACATCGAAAATGTTTGCAAATACCCAGAAAGATACAACTGCATGGTTGATTGCCACATTGGTAAGGCCAACACCCTCGTAACTTAAAAGGAAACGCACATTTTTTCAAACTCACAGTTACAATAGTAGAAATTCTGGCCACCTGGTGAATTGTTTGAATTCGTGAAAGTAATGTGCACCAGGAAGAAAATACCGTTACAATAGTAGAAATTCTGGCCACCTGGTGGATTATTTGAATTCATGAATGTAATGCGCACCAAGAAGAAAATACAACTTCTGAGAATCAGAATCTGTGATTTGAGATCCCAGATTACAGTTTAAACATTTTGCAAAACAGCCCCTACTTTATTCATTTTTTAAATGTACTTTACCTTAACTACCATAGGAATCTTGACTATCTGAGATAGAAAAGAAAACTGAATGGACTTACACCAAACATGGCATGAAAGTAGATTTTTACTCAAGGTAGTGCCTTTGATTGATTTACTCCTAAATCTGTTCAGTATGTTTTGAGAAATTAATGTTTTAAAAATGTTTCATGTTTGATTGAAAGTGTTAAAAAGAGATATCTGGACTGTTAGTTTGCCATGGTCAAAAAATCTAAGTGTGCTTATCATCCATGGATCCCTAAAAAATAAATCCGACTGGATAAGAGAGCTTTTTCTCTTGTCATCCATTTTGAGTTTGAAGACCCAAAGCCAAGTCTACAAACCCTAAGCCCTCTGACTGACTGGCAGCAACTAGGAGGAAATCCTGCAGCTGTCTATAAAGGACTTAAAGACTCGCCCCGTATTCTGAAACATCAAAGTGAAGGAGCCATAATGAGGCAGGGCAGCATCCCCTGACACCTTGTTCAGGTGTGAGGACATGCAAGGAAACCCCCCCATCTCTACTATTGCTAATGGGCTGTTATTTTCTTTGCACTTCTACTGGTGGAGAGGTGTCTATACAAAACTGTGTATCTGTCTCATTCATACACATAGGAACAGTTGTATGGCAAGGAAGTTCCAGGTGGTTGCCTTGAGCCGGGTTGCTTCCACAAACATGGCACCTTATCCAAGAGATCATTAAGAAGAACACAGTGTTCCTTTTGATTCATTAATCGCAAATCAGCATTCTTGGAAGTCTAAACACATGCTAAATCAATATCCCAAATTATAATCAATGAATTGGAGCAGAGAAAAAAGGCAATTTCATATGACATAAATGGACATATTGCATTGTCAATATTACAGTAGAATATCAACGTCCAAGCCAAAAGGTGCTCATGGTGGCGGCACAGTATAAGTGAAATTGTGTAACAGAAGTGAACACATGCACAAGAATAATTTATATACAAGCGAAGAGTCCACTGGTTACTGACATTTATCAATTCCTAAAGTTTATAACTTGTATGTAGACCAGTGGTGATCTGTCGACGTTTCAACCAACTAAAATGTTACACCAGGGCTTCTTCAAGACTAAGGAGAGGTAGCATCCTTATTCTATTGGCAATAATCACACTGTGCACCTCAATAAAGAATTGGCAGTGTTTCTAATCATATCTTTGTCATGTCAAATTCATTAAAGTATCATCGCAACTATGAACTCAGAACTACATCAGACAAAGTCACGGCCCTGCACCATTGTCCGCGGCTGGATTAATTCTTTTTAAAGCATTTGAAAAAACGACCCGCTATAGTTAATTTAAAAAGTTAGCGTGCATGCTAATTTTTGTTTTCATTAGCAGCTGTCAATAGAGCACCACAACCAGCAGAGAGAAAGAAGCAAAAATGTTTTGAAGGATACCTATTTTTAACTGTGTTTTATTTTGACTTCATATGAATATTTTCCCCTTCATGCAGATGATAGCAAAGGCGATCATGGAAAACGCGTCTCTATATTCTTGTTTTGACACAAACGTAAGGCTCCATATTGTCTACCAAAACGGAGTACTTGTTGTTAAGGAAAGAATGCAGAGCCCTCTCAGCTTGGACTGGTGAATCCAAAACTTATGAGGGTGGTAAACGTCACTACACATTCTTTAGTGATTATCATTGCCAAGAGCAAGTCACTGAATGAGATTTTCAGTTAAATCAACTAAATAAATTTTTTTACATGTTAGTTGGGCCTTTGCTTGCTTTATTAAGCATTTATAGATGGTTGACACCCTTCTAAAATACTTGTGATCTCCTTTTGAATTTGCTTGCTTAAGTTTACTTTTCAGAGGGAAAAATGCCAGTGGGTGCCGATTTTCCCATTTATAGGTCTGGCCTAGAGACAACTTTAGTTGCTGTGCCAGAGTAAAGTCATCAAAATATATTTAAAAAATACGTACACATCTGCATACATAAATATGAAGGTAGGGATGTTGGACCATCCCTCTTCATCCATTTTTGTGCTCAGCTGTCGTTCACGTTTTGCTTCCACCCATCACTGCATATAGCATAGGTCAGTGGGTCAGCCCACTTTTTAGCCATTGGCTTTCTTGCAATGTGAGTGATGCCATTTTGCTTGCTCATATATGCACATCTGTGTGCTACAGTGTCAGGCTATGTGAGTTGTCAGCATGGAGATTAATGTTTCTCCTCGTTACACTATCCCCTGGAGGCATACAGATTTGTTGCAATCCCAGATTTGCGTCAAATTCATGGATGGATGCATGGGAATGACCATGCTCTACCCATGGAATGCCTCTCAGCTCGATTAGTGAAGTAATTCAGCACAAGCAGCCGCTTTGTATTGCATTTTTTTCTCTACAATGCCACCAATTAAGGAATAGCTCTGCCTTGCATCACCGTGTGACGCAAGGACGATGCAACTCTTTAATGAATATGGCCCTACATCTTTTGCACCCTTGTGGTAAAAAATTGAGCTTTGGTAAAGAAGGGTGTGGTATCTCTATATTTTATCATTTAAAAAACAGGTTACTGCACTCTCTACCAAGTCTGCAAATATATACATCTTTAGGCTATGCCGTTTTTTCTTTTTATTACTTTCACACTGTGAATGTTTATTGTACAAATTTGTAAAAAGAAAATATATAAAAATCATTTGCTGGCTTACTAAGGCCAGACCTATAGGGTTTACTAATGCTTGTGCTAAACTTTGTGCTTAAGAAATTTAACAAAACGTTTCTGTTTTCACAGGCAATGCTTGACACAAAAATTCCCGGATCAGAAACAAACGCCCCTACTCAGAGTGAAAGGAATATGTCTGTCCTTCGAATTCCAAGCCAAGGTCAACTTAGTCAGACCTTTTCTCAGAATTCCCTACATCGTAGTGTCAGCCAGCTTCTGGATATGCCTGATAAAAAATCTGTAATTGATGATCCAGTGTGGGACACTATTCTTCAAGGTCATGATAGTGGCATGGTAAGTTACTGTTCTGCATGCGGTAAGGACACATATTTTAAACTGAACAATGGACCAGTCACAGTATAGCGCTAATTGTATGCTAATTATGTGTGCTTTAGTAAGAGCATTCCACAGTAATGTACACCCATGTGATGTTACTTTGTGCAAAAACTCCACAGCACAAATAATATTTGCGCTGAACTATAATGTGTTTTTGCGGTTGAGCAATCACTACAGACAAAGAAATGTTAACTGCTTCCCTTTTACACGTCATTACTTCTTGAGTACAAGTTTGATAGGCAGTTACCAATAGGTCAAACATGGTGGTAACCACTTGTATAGCACTAGGAGAGTGCAGTTTGGTCTCAACTCGTATTTTGAATTAATGCTAAACTATTCCCAAATGCAATTATTTTGGAGGGGTTATATTGTGTGTTTATATTTACTACTCAACTGGCATCAATTGTGTGTGGTAAACAGATTGTGTGAGAAATTGGGTTGCTTGTTTAGGGAGATGTGAGCCCTTCTCATGTAACTACCACATTCCTTGTCAGGGTGAACTAGAAAAGTCACTAAATTAACTCGAGCTTAAACTTCTGGTAGATAGGCACAAACGCAGTCAGGTTTATCTTTGAGGAAATGTGTAAAGTATTAATGTAGCACATAAAGTGAAAACAAAACACAAGAAAAATCCCATACCAATTGAGAAAAATGGTGTAAAATGTAATAAATGATTTGTCACCAAAACAACAAAAATACAATCAGTAGAATCTGAGATATGCAATTTGAAGGATTTTAGGTAAGTATGACACCTAAAAGCACAAAGCACCACTCACAGTTATGGTTGTGTGAGACCAGGTGAAAGTCATACGTTCAGGTTGACCATGACGGGGTGTAAGATGGATACAGGGGCCAAGGTAGTCCCGCCGTAAAAATTACATACTAGAGTCCAGCACAAAGAGTCCCATTCGCAGTTGAGGAGGCCAAGAGGAGCAGGGAGGGCATTACTGATGGTTGGTGCTTTAGCGCGAAGAGCAGGCCAGCATCGTGGACGGTCGTCGCTGTAGCTTTGCATTGCGGGTCACCACAGGCTGTCAGTGCTGTAGCATGAAGTGCAGATTTCGCATTGCTGGTCATCACTGTAGCGCAAAGGGTTGGATTCACCTGGGAGTGTTGGCGGACAGCAATATTTTGGCAAAACTGGGCCTGCTGCGGCTATGAAGAGCCCAAAACATCAGGATTTCTTCTTTTCTTGAGGAATGAGCTCAATTGATGCCACATCAAGGGTCCAGGACCTGGGAGGCACCTCTTGGGGTGATGAACTCACTCCAGTAGAGGTCAGCAGGACTCAGGCACGTCAAGTTGAAGGTCCAGTGTAGCAGGCCAGATAGATAGTTGCAGAGAGTTCTCAGGAGCTTGTTGTGTCCCTGTAGTTCAGAACAGGATGCCAGCTAACTAGCCTTTAGAGTCATGCAGTTAGCCTAGGATGAAGGGAGCAGGTCCTGTCTTCCTTCTCAGACAGCAGGGCAGGCCACAAGCATCAAGGCAGTCCTCTGGCGGCATGGCAGTTCTTCTATAGTGTCAGCAAGTCCAAGAGTGTACTGAAGAGAGAGTGGATGTGAGGGTCCCATTTTTATACCTGGTGCTAGCTTTGAAATGGGCGAAGCTTTTGGAGATGTCCCCTCAAACAGTTGTTTGGCATGTCCTGCCTCCATGTCCTTATCCTAGTCTGTCTGCAGTCACAATAGGCTAGTGTGAAGTTATTTTTATGTGAGCTGAGGCATTGTCTGTGAAGTGCAATAGTTACAGGTGGCAGTTTTGCACCTCTCATCAATTGTATGGCTATTTAGGAGGAATATACAAAGACCAACTGGCAAATACATCTAGTGAAGTGACCAAGGAAACAGGCTCCAGGCATCAAATGGTTAGCACAAGAAAATGCCAACTTTCTAAAAGTGGTATTTTCAGAATTGTAGCTTAAAATACAACTTTACCATTATAGAGGGTTTTGAATTACAATTCATCAGACACCAAACATGACATTTCTACCCGCTCCAAACAAAAGTTACCACTTACTAAATGTAATAAGGTAAGCCAATGATATACTATGGGAGAGGTAGGCCTCACGGTAGTGAAAAACAAATTTATGAGATTTTTAGTACCAGGAAATGGAAAACTTAAAAGTACATGTACAACTTTTTAAATAAAATGGACCCTGCAATAAGGGCTGTTTAGGGTCTATCCTGGGGCTATCTTATATGTATTAAAAATGGGTTTTTGCTTTACCAAGGTTGATTTGCCAAATCAAATTGGCAGTTTATAACTGAATACAGGCTGCAGTGGCAGACTTGAGGCATTTTTAGAAAGGCTACTTGAGTGGTAAAGGCCTACCAGTAGTGTTAATTTACCGGCCCTAGGTACATGTAGCACCATATACTCGGGACTTACAAGTAAATTAAATGTGACAATTGGCCTATTTTGGCATGTTTAGAAGAGTGAGCACAAGTACTTTAGTAGTGGTAAAGTGCACAGAATCCTAAAAGCGAACACAAACATATTCAGAAAACTGGAGGGGTGAAGGCAAAATGTTTAGTGTGTGACCCTGTAGGAGGGTCAGCTACTACAGATGTGAATACACAAATGTTTTGTATGAGGCACCCAGTTCCTATATGTACCAGCATCATTGCCTTCTGTTTTGTGGTTTCTGGTGAGTTCCCTCAAAGTATGCATGTACTACTAAATCCTCCAAAGTGATTCTTCAAGAGCACATGTTTTGAGAATTATAAGTCCTTTGTAATATGTCAGAGCCGCAAATTTAAGAGGTCCGGTTACCCACACATCCTGGCCAGAGTACTCAGGAGCGTGCTATGACCTTGAGCAATAAAATGCCATGCACTCAGAATGAAAATTTCGAACAGCGGATAGGAAATCTTAGAGGTGGTGTGAACGCCTGATTATAATTGCTTCGCCCTTTATTATGAGAAGGGGCTTCAGTCTTCGGAAATATTTAGAACTTTTGACACCGAAACCAAGGTTTAACTATCATTTATTGAACTAGTGTCAATAGTGTCCTCATAGAAAATATAAAGTGTAAGACTTCAAGAACAACTACAGCAAACAGACAATTGTTAATCACACACCACACAAAACATCTCACAGTGGCACAGTCCACTCACACAATTCCTACTCAGAACTTATGAAACAAAAACAAAGACTATGAGTGTTAGCTTGGGAAAATACGCTGGCAGTCAGTTGTCTAAATCCAATGTGACTTTGAACCCACTAAACGATACTCAATTCCCCCACCTTCAACAGTCCAAGCATAGTGACGTGCAATCCCTTTCGACTTTATATTCCCATTAAAGAATGTGTTATTCTATATAACCTTCTCTGCTTTTTAGGATAAATAATACCCGCTCAACTAGTATTTGCATACTGATATGTGTGTGTATGAAATAGGTATTAAAATGGTAAATAACCCATGATATAAATTCTAACCCTTTTTTCTTCTCTAGTACGCCGATGATGAAGACTTGGTAAGCACCATCAAAAGCTTCAGCTCAGTGACAAAGGAGCACACTGCGTTTACAGATACCCCGTTGTAGGGGTAAGATACACCTTGCAATATGAGAGGACTCAGCTAACATGCATTATTCAAAGTGCTTTTCCCTATTGCCTTTGTGCAATTTTTTAGCATGGCGTATGTGAAGACTTGTGCCTCAATATATGGTACCAACTTCAGCTCTTTTATTTACATAAACTGAACTTTAAGCCACAGATTCAATTTCAATGAATTTGTGACATGAGAGCATGTCACCCTATGATCAGTATTATTGCGTCTAAGTGGAATTTACACACCCCAGGTCCCATTCAAGGATCTGCACCTTGGGTGATCATTCACAGAATGCATATGAAGCAATTGTGGTACCTTTGACTCTCTCCCTGTTCACTGTTGACTGCTAGAAACAACAATTTGTTTCCCTTCGTGCAAGGTTAGTACCATCTGCAGCTTTATGGTAGGTTCACTAAAAATGTTATAAGCAAAATCTTAATTTGTGTGTGAGCACACACATACACAATTTACACCAATTCCATTTGTGTATTAATGGTATTTGTGTTTTGGAATCCAATCCTCAAATGTTTTTCAAATTACTGTTTTGGATCGTTATCAAGACGGAGCTTTAACATCTATCGTTTTCTGGATAAAACTTGATACAAATACTTCCTTTACAGCATTCCTTTCTCTATTAATTCCTTTTGAGGAGCAGAGTCTTAAAAATGATACTGAATATGGATCAATGATTTCTGGACGTATTAGTGTTCCTATTTAAAAAAAAAAAAAAATCTTATTTGCATGTCGTTCTACATATGATGTTTGATTCCTATATTGTGTGAACATTCTAAACGTTAGGAATACTTTATAATACAGAAAAGCATTTAGCTCAGAACTGTAATACCAGAAAAGTAATCGAAATACATTTTCAAAGTATTGAAAGCCATAAGGCAATATACTTGGTATAGAAAAAATTGGGTAACCCAGGTTTATAGTTGTGTTCTGAGTTAGGGCTTTCAGTTCCCCCCTAACAAACATGACAAGGTCACTTTCAGAAATATTTTTTTTAAAAACAATACTTCACTAAATTGTTAGATAAATTTATCCTGAAAAGCACAAAAATACTTGATCGCATTTTGCCTAAACTAATTCACTTCTAAAGGAATTCCACTTTTGTTGCCTACACCACCTAGACTTAGCATGTAACTTTTGGCACTACAAAAGAACACTCATTTGCAATTTGGTAAAGAGTTTTAAAGAGTGAGTGGTGTTTTGATTCTTCCTCATCAAACTCTGAAGCAGAGAACACATTTTACAAAAAAATAACACGCAGCCTTGTAGTCCAAAGTTCTCTCAAATCTTCTTCTTAAGCCATCTTTTTCTTAAATAGTCATTGGCAACATGGCCGACCATATGAAATATAGAGGTCTAATAAGTGTTGATTAATTAATGAGTTTGGGGGTTTCATAATAGATATCATTAATGAATTGATTGTGTACTGACCTAGAATGCAAGACAGAATATCAGAAATATTTCCCATATCATTTACATTATGAATGTACCTGGGATAACATCATTGTGGCTTTCCTTATCTTTCTACATTATTCCATTGAAAACATACACAGTTATATTTGAGTAAAATGGATTAGTTACCTTGTGAGGCAGGTTGCTTTTGACAATCCTTGGTGTTTGTTGAAAATTCAGAACCAAACTTGGACACTATGAAAAAGGAAGTCAACAGAATAGGACATTTCAAAATCTGTACTTCTTGGTAGTCCCAGAGGTACAGTGCCTTCATTTTCGACCAACACGAAACAAATCAGCAATTATTAACTCCTTAGCTATCAGCAAGCAACATCATTTGAAAAGCATCACTTCTGACTGTACCCCTACTATGTACAGTGGGTAGTTGTTGAATAGCTAGGCTTATGTTATACAAGTACCTTTCAAACATGAATAAATACAAACCCTATACCTACAATTAATTCAATTCTGCAACTTGGGGGCGTTTTATACAAGTGTCCCGGAGGCGCAACAGGTGTTTGTTCATGATTTGCGTGCCCCGGGGCACTTCGGTATTACAGAAGCGGACGCAGACGCTTGCACTACCGCTTCTGTAATACAGATAGTGCTGGTGCACATAAAGCGCGAGCGCTATCGTTAGAGGGTGTTCCCTCATTTGCATGGGGCGCGTACCCCATGCAAATGAGGGAATCCCTTTGCCTCTGTGTCCGCACCATATTTCAGATGCGGGCAGAGAGTCAAAGGAGCTCCCAGGTGGCGCACTGTCAGAGCGCCCCCTGATGTCAGCCCACTTTAACAGGGTCATCATCTTGCAGGCGGGTGTAGTCACTCACTGCACCCGCCTTCAAGGGGATATCTATTCCCCCTTCAAAGTGCCGGTGTGTTGCCGCCTGAACTGTGAATCACATAGCAGCTATAAAGGCAGCCTCTCTGTTTTTCACATGAATGCACTGTCCTGGGGGCAGCGCAAGTTCGCGGCTGCCCTGGGGGCAGCACATTCATCATAATACGTTGAATTTTCCTTCATTGCGCAGGGTTCACCTTTTAAAGGTGAATTCGGCGCAATGAAGGAATAGGCGGCACATGTATAATACCACCCTTGGTCTTTGTTCTGTCAAAATATAGTGCATGCTATTTAACATCTGCAGGCTGTTTCTTTGCATCCTTCAGTTGTTGGCATTAACACACCACCAATAATATCCAACTCCAACACCAATTTGACCTCTTATTACTTAAGTGCTGTGCAAGGAAAAGGAGAGGAAGATTGTGATGATCATAGGTTTCCCTTGGGCAAAATGCAATGCTCAAAATACATGAGGTGCTTTGCTGTCACAAAGGGATACCTCTGTTTTACCTCAAAACTGAACATGAGAGCATATACTGACGCAATTAGGAATTCAAAATGCATTGGGTGTAGATTGCTATGATGGACATGTAATCAAAAAAGAATAGATTGTTATTGTGCTATTTATTTATGTGTGTAAATTAATTTAGTGAATCATTTTTCTAAATAGTTTATTCAACAATGTGTTATATTAATTCTTTACAATTAAAAATATATTTTTAGACGCTTAATGTTGCCTTGTATATCTGATGTATGTCTTTTGTATGGGGAAAATGAATTTGTTTTTTCAGTCAATGTTTTTATAAAAAGTAAATGTGCTGTGAATTAGTCTGCCCTTGTAAGTTAATGCATTGTATGAGTCGAAGAAGTATTAATTCTAACTGATAACGCACAGAGCTTTGCTTTAATTATAATGCACATTAGAAATATGGGATACAGTGTTTTTTTGAGAATTATTTCTCCAGTGTTCACCACAAGTAGATACAATACTTAATGTTGTCTGTACGTAAACATTTTTGTATTGCAGAATATGTATTTCTTACATTTAGCTAAATTTGTATTTTCATGCACAAATAAAAAAATATTTTTCCTGGCACTTTGGTTCTTGAAATTTATATGATAATTATCAGCATGTACTAGTTTCAGTTCAGTTTTAAATATAGTTTATATGGAGAAATTAGTTAGTTAAACTTGTGCACTAAAATAAAATCTGCATAAAATAGAATTTGCTTACACAGTAGTATTAAAAATACATTAATTGAAAGACTGGCACTACCTTTGTGCATCAATTGAGCAACAGCCAGACAGATCGCCATATCATGAAAAAACATTTTTACCAACAAATTTATACTCAAATGTATGGTTTTATTGGTTCTTGCTCTGTCAGACCAAGAATATTAGAAAGTCCAAGGAGACATTACATTAGAACATTTACAATTAGGAGCACCATCATTCATGTTAATTGGTCAACCAGGGGTAACAAAGAATCTCGTCACTCAAAGAATACTTAGTTCAGTGTATATATATAAATATATATATATATATATATATATATATATATATAATGTATATATATATTTAATCAACTTGGCTCGTCCTTGTCGACCCCTGGCGCTTCTTGGACCGGTGCAGTATTCCTCAGCAGAGCCCCGCCGAAATTTATAAACACACCTCCTTCGCAGGAATGAATACACACTCGCAGGATCTTCCGTTTTAAATTTTAATCGTTCGCAATTTCCAGCATTATATAAATACCAGTATTGATATGATGCTGGAAATTGCGAACGATTAAAATTTAAAACGGAAGATCCTGTGAGTGCGTATTCATTCCTGCGAAGGAGGTGTGTATATATATATATATATATATATATATATATATATATATATATATACACATATATATATATATATATATATTATTATTATTTTTTTTTTTTTCCTGGAGATATGCAACAGTTCACTTCCAACCTTACGTGTTTCGGCTTTCTCAGGATCCTTGATCAAAGAGGACCTTCTCTCCGTTTTAGACTAACCATGTGTCCCTCGTAAATCAAACCACTTTTTTATCATAGTTTTCTGGTCATGTTCTTTCTGTGGAATGTGCACCGAAAACCATTAACGTCAATTAACTTTCAGAGCAGCATATTTGTATAGATCACAGTCCATTATTAAATGCTTCAATTATAATCATGTTTTCAAACAGTTCCAATGCGCATAAGATGTTTTTTGCCACGTAACTGGTGCCACTGCCTTGCTTTTACATCTGCTTATATGCACTGTTAGTCTCTTCAAAATCTGCGAGCAAGGAAACCAATATTCAAACTCGCTTCATTGTTCTTTTTACTTCTGATGTCATGGAATCTGCCCACTTGTAAGATTTTGAGGCATTCAGCTAAACAGTCTTATAGATCAAATGTGCCTTTGCCCATGATACAGTTGACATGTCACTCTGTAAAATATCAATAACAGACAACACAATGTTGTTTAAATTGTAAATGCAAGTTGATAACATATTAATACTATTATCTACAACAGCAGGAACTTTAAACAACGTACCTTGATCAATTTGTCTCAAGTGTGCAGCAGCTTCTTCTGGTATAATTTCCAAATCTTATTATATGTAGCATATATAAATCATTTAGAACATGGGGATTTGGAACCTGAAATAAAATCTGGTAAATGTATGTCTCCACACAAGAGAGAAAGGTGTTGCTTCACTGCAGACAGTGAATTTGAATGTATTTATTAACTGTACAAGTAATGAAAATCCTTAGCACTTAAAAAGTAAAAGGTAAAAGAATAGACAGAGTAAAAGTAGTGGAGCTTCAGATGGAATTTGGTTGATTTGCCGCCCCCCGCCCCAGGTGTTGTCGTGTGTCCTTGCACAGGTTTCTGGAGCCCCCTAATGCTTCGTAAGAATGGTCTACTTTTGGGTTCTGTAAGCCGTTCACCTTGGCACTTCAGTTAGAATCCATAATATGGCACAGTTTTAATGGGACGGGTGAGAGGGGACAAGGACTCAGTGCTTGTTGGGGGCCAGGCTGCTTTCTTCCCCTTGCTTTGCCTTGCTGTCACCATAGTTTGATTGTGCTCATTGGCAGTCTTTAGGGCGATCCTGATCTGATGCGTAGATTTTCCCAGTCTTGCTAGGGTTATCGTGGTTGTTGTGGAAAAGCACAAGGCTGACGCTTCACTGCACGACTTTGTTCCATTGGTGATACAAATTGAGCACAGAAGTTGCTGACGTTTGTTTATGAGATCGGGGCAGCAGCATAGGGATGCAGCCAAGATTCCCTCATGTAGGAGCACAATCTGCAATTTATGGATTCCCCCTGCGGGCCTAAAATTGGCAATTCCTAGTATAATACTAATATAATCTCATGAAAAGAATTTTGGTTCGGGCTTGTGGTGTGAGGGCCTCGCTTAGGTAAGGTTGTGCCTTACCTACAATATAGGAGCTGTTCAGCGGATCTAAGTGGGGGCTTGAGCGAAGGGATTTGAGATCAAGATCAAATGATGTTTCGTGCACTGGTCTATGTATAGCTTTTCTCCGGGCGTTCAATGGAATTTCCAGTAGCGGTATAGTCTCTTCCTCAATCTTCAGTGTGTTGATTGCTTTGCCAAGACTGGTGTGCCATGCCAAGCATGGCCCCTCGCAGATAGATCTCAATTGTTGTCTTGGAGAATTGGCTGGGCCCTTAGAATCCTTAAGTATAATTAAATGATCTCCCCTTGGTACATCAAGTTTGGCCTTACCAGGCCTAGATCCAGTCTTAGCCTTGACTTTCTCGCTGACCTTGGAATGAGGAGCACTGATTTATATGCTTTGACTTGGGCTGAGATGAGGCGGGCATCCTGTGACCCGGGGAAGGCCCGGTGGCCATAACTAATGACTGGTAGCAATTTCGCTTTTAAGGCGCTCAATATTGGTCCAGTAGTGGGGCTGATCAGGTGTTGACTAAATTGCTTTAACAGGTATATACCATTATTAGCCTTTGAAGACTGCTGTTTCAGGTGGACATTTGCCTTGGCCCGGTCCGTGAACCAAACCTCTAGGAAGTTATATGAAGCCACTGTGTTGATTTGCAGGTTTCCCATTAGCCACAGTGCTTTCTTTTTTAGATGGTACCTCCCAAAAATGACGACCTTGGTCTTCCCCAGGTTAACTGTCAGGTTGTTGTCATTGTTAAAGTGATTGTTAAAGTGATTCAGTGCGTTTAGGGCTCTTTGTAAGCCCACCTTCGTATGGTCCATTATAGCTGTGACATCGGCGTATTGTAGCACCGGCAGCCTCACGCTTCCTAGTCTTGGTGCTACTAGGCTGGCTCCTTTCAAAAAGGGTAAACCCAAAATACGTTGCTGGGACCTGGGTATAGGACAAGACAATGCAAAAGGTGGTCCCAGTAGACAGGTATTCAACATCAAAGATACAAAACAGTGAAAATGAGAAACACAGTAGTAAAAACATGTTGTGTACTTGACGATACAGTATTATTTAATCACACTGAATGTACATAAATTTGTAACAGTATTTAAATCAAACAATACCAAAAACGAGTGCCCCTAGGAGGGGAGTGGAGAGGGATGTGGGTGATAAGGTAGATATCTGCAGTGGAATATAAATGTGATTTATATGCCAAAGGAACTGTTTCACCCTCATTAAAGGTGACATATGTGGATCCAGCTGCACCCAGTAAGATGGTGAGATTTGTTGTATTACTATGTGTTTGCAAGTGTTGTGTTTCAAACAAATCAGATTGTAAAATTCGGAGTGCTTCTCTAAGTTCTGATTTCCAAAATGAAATGAAAAAATCAGGATGTATTAATGCATATAGGGGCTTTATGCGTTGTGCATAATCAGGTATGTTCATCCTGCCAAAATTCCCAAATCCCAGCAGAGACTGCAATTTTTTAAGTGTCTTTTGAGATTGCAATTGAGCAAAAATTCTCAAAACAATTTGTGGCAAGACTCTTTCCCTCATTGGTAAATTCATATCCTACGTAAAGGACACTGAGGAAAGGTATGTTAGATTTTTTTAAGTTGAGATTATATCGAAGTTAAGCAAATCACAATATAATGCTATCCACTCTTCCCAAGTGGAGGTTTATTTCATCGTCCGTCAGGTAGATATCATCCACATAGGACAGAGCATCAGGGTCAGTATCATGACAAATCAACACAACTAGACAAATAGGAAGTCGAGCATAGTGCATTTGAAAGCCTAAGGAGCTAAAGGTGGACCAGTCACGACTCTCAGGAGCTAAATTGTGACTGAAAAAAACCTTGGAAATATCCAAGGTTGCTTTATATTTTTTATGGACTACATAAATAATAAGAGCTGTACTATGTGTATTTTGTACTGCAAATGAGCGTGTATGACTGTTCAAATGTCTATAGTCTAAGAAAATGCGATAGGTCTTATCGGGTTTCAGAACAGTAAAAAGAGGATTATTGGTGCTCTAGTTGGGAAAGAATTTCCTTAACAGGTGCGTTAGCCTCATGTTTGAAAGGATACTGTGATTGTACTTGAGGTGTGGTCTGTATAGGATTGACATGGTAAGGGGAATCTTTATCCCAACCCGTATGGTTAAGATAAAGTACAGGGGCCAATGCAAGGGCCCATTCAAAGCATACGGTTAATTGGCTTCACCCGGCACAAGATGTGGAAAAAAAAGGTGGAATGATATCCTCACTCTGGGGGGGATGCAAGAACAAAAGGTGGGGGCCAATTGACCTCTGCCAAAAGTATGTTACAGCGGCTGCTTGTGGTCCGGTGTGACCCGGACAGGCCTGCCGCTTTAGAGTGGGGGATCGAGAAGCGGGCCCCTTCTGTCCCGATGGGGGTCCTTCCTCCCCTCCTTGCTTAACCAGCATGGAGTTTGGCCAGCAGAGTCTGTGCTCTGCACTGTGGAGGCGGAGGTTTGCAACCAGGACTGAGTTGCAACGTGAGCCTTCATGGCTGCTGATTCCTGCCAGAAGCTGGCACTGCAGAACAGCTGGATGTGGACTGTGAGACCTGTGGGACCATTTTTTACTGACAGAGGCTGGGGCAGGGGGGCCTGAGGTGGATAGGATCCTGACCCTCCGATGTGCCAGAGAGACCCTGAAGTGGGCGGTGACCCTGGGGAGTCTTGGAGGGTGGCAGCTCATGTGCCTCTGCCCCTCAACCGCTCACACCATAGCCACTGAGGAAAACATTTGAGCGTAGCAGAGCAGGTAGGTGGGAGTTGGATCCCTCTCTGTGCTGCGGCGAGGCCTGCTCCTGTAAAGGTCTGAGGTCAGTTGTTGAGGCAGTGGACTTGGTTTCCTCATTTTTCTGTCCCTCCTCCTGGCAGGGCTTGGAGAGTATGTGGTGAGCTCGGGAGGGATGCCATGGATGTGGTGTTGCCTGCTCTGGGGGCCCCCCTCTTGATGTTATAGTAGGGTGCGGTTGGCAGCAGCTTAGCTGTCCTTGCGTGTCGGCTCTGGGCTAGTGCACTGGCACAGCCTGAGGAGCAGGAAGATTCTGAACCTCCCCTGTGTCCCCGCCACTCCACCAATGCCAATGCTTGTGAACGTGCTTTGAATCTCTGGCTACTTAATCCCTGAGGGGGGGACTGAGATCACGAGAGTGGGGTACCAAAGACTGCATTGTTGGGCTGCCTAGAAGCACATCACACTGTGTGGCCTGTAAGTGGATTGAAGATTCTGCTGGCCCCTGTCAGCAGACTGGACGGATAGTCTGCTCTGGGACGGTACCCCTGAGTCATGGGGCATCATGGGGGATCTAGGCTGCATTCTCTGGGCCGCCAGGAGGTGAACCCCCCCTTGTGAGCAGGGAGATGGATCAAGTGAGTCATCCACAGGTGACAAATTTGACCAAAACAAGCGGACATCGCAGAGACATGACAAGACTTGCTCAATCGCATAGTCGCAGTGGTACTAGATCTGAATCTACCACAGGATGACCAGAAGAAGCTGGCTGGCTGAGTGACAGAGACAGAGGGTACCCTTGAGGAACAACCCAAGTTGAAGGCCATGGAGGGGCAATTTTGTACATTGATGAACAGTGTGGGACCTGGAGGAAAGGGCTGAAGACTCTGAGGGCCGCTCTCACGGAACAATATTCGGATTGTGGGGCTTCCGGAGAGAGCAGAGGGCTCAAAGCCAGTCTCATTATTTGAACAGTGGCTGGCACAGGTAGTGGCTCCATCGGTTATCACCCCACAGTATCAGATTGAGCAAGCGCACAAGGTCCCGCGAGAAGACTGCCATCGGACTCCTCCCTAGACAGGTGGTGCTTTGCTGTATGAACTTGAAAGACAAAGAGACAATACTGAGAGTGGTCATGGGCGTGGGCCCGCTGCACCACAAGAATGCCTGCATTTACATCTTTCCAGACTATACCCTCCTGGTGCAGCACAAAAGAGCATCCTTTTTGAGCATTAAAAAACGTTTGAGAGCGGTCGGCCTCAAGTATTCACTACTATACCCAGCGAAGCTCAAAGTCAATCAAACAATCTACTTCTTTACGGAACCATCAGATGCCTTGAACTGGGTTGAACAGAGACAATATGAATCATCCACGCCAAGCCAGTCAACAGGAACAGAGAGGAAGCAGTACACTAGATGGCGTGATCAGGGGAAGGCGAGATCCCGCACGGAGGGGGTTCCCTCACTGGAGCAGATGTGAGACCAGCAATAGTGCATGCTGTCGGGTGTGACACTCCTAACGATGGAACGCCGCTCCCCCTGTCTATCGGATTCACTTATGACTCACGCTCAGGCACCTTTTTTTTTTTAAAGGTTTTATAAAGCGCTCAAATCACCCTGGGGCATCATGGCGCTAACTAGGCAGAATACTACTGAGGGAGAAAGAACAGATAATAGAGGAAAAAGTGACTTTCAGCTGTTTCCTAAAGACATTGTAGCTTGTGATTTTGCATAAAGCATGCAGGAGCTGATTCCAGTACCTTGGAGCTAGGAATGAGAAGGCTCTACCTCCTGTACGGACAAGCCTGATGCGGGGAATCTGTAATAGGGGTGGGCGTAGTGCACGTAGCGGGGCAATGCGAAGCTCTGCGAAGTGGGGGCCCGCTACGCTCCCTCTTCCTGTTGACGCCGACTTCTTCAGACGAATGCACATGCGCGGGCGCCCGCGCATGCATATTTCCTGCGAGAAATGCGCATGCGCGGGCGCCCACGCATGCACATTCGTCTGAAGAAGTCGGCACGTCAACAGGAAGAGGGAGCCCCAGGACGCCGCATCCAAGGTAAGTTCCTTTTCTTTTATTTTGCTGTATTTAATCCTAAAAATATGTTTGCAGAAGAGGGCGGGAGGGAGGCAGGTGGCGGGCAACTTCGGGCCGCCACGGAGTGAGCGTAGTGTTGCCTACTACGCCTACTTTGTGAAGCGCGAAGTAGGCAACACTACGACCACTCCGTGGGCGGAGCGAAGTGCTACGCCCTCCCTTAATCTGTAAAAGATCCTGAGTGCTGGATCTAAGATTCCTACAAAGAGAATGTTTCTGTAGTTTTTCCGCAAATACAGGGGGCCATTCAGTGCATTGTATGTCAGGCAACAAATCTTAAAAAAGGATCTTTTCCTTACTGACAGCCAGTGCAGTTCCCTCAGCAGAGAGAATGAAGATGAGCCTGCAGGTTGATTTAAAATCATTCTGGCTGCTGTATTTTGCACTACTTGAAGTTTGGCCAGTACTGTCTCTCCTACTTCCACAAGCAGGGCATTTCTGTAGTCCAGGCGGCTAATTACCATGGCCGGTACTAATGTTCTACGATGAGGGATGGGAATGTAAGGTAAAAACTTGATCACCTGATTCACCCAGCAGCACCACCTCACTTATTCTGCTGACCGACAGCAGACTCTTTGGTCTTACATCCTACTTTTATTCAATTGACAGTGTTGCTGATACTGCCTGCCTTGTTCCTTTTGATGAGCTCTTGTCTATGGGTACAATTGTTGGCTAAGATTACTCTAATCCTTATTGCAAAATGTTGATGTTATGATGGATCGGACCACACTGACTGTGTGGATGGCTTATGGGCTTCCTGCTTTCCCTAACTTCTTTCCTCCTTGAAGGTGTTTGATCTATTGGTGTTGTGAGGGTTGGAGCACTGCCCTTCACAGCTGGTTGCCCCCCCTTTCTTTTTCTTCTCACCTATTTCAAGTGGTCCTATCCATCTCCTCTGGACTGGGGGATCTTGTGTGGAGTACTGGTGGGAAAAACTCTTGTAATGGGTCTGTTGGTTTATTGTTCGGGTGACTACCTATTTATGCTTACCCTGGGAGGGGAGTTGAAAACATGGGGGCAGATCTGCAAGAAAGTGCAGCAGCGCAGCACCGTATGCCCTTTGTCTGTGCCACGCTGCAGCACTTTCAGAGCACAGGAAAGCAACACATTTACAATGATTTGTCACATTCCTGTGCTCTCCCCTGCGCTGGCGCGCAAACAGCTGCAACGCACAGGTGGAGGCACCCTTGCACCATGATGCAAGGATGCCTGCGTTATGGAGAGATTGCTTTTGTGCAGGAAGGTGCCCCTTTCTGCACAAAAACAATCACTACAGGCATTTTCCTCTTTCAATGTGTGCTGTAGAATGCAGCATGCATTAAAAGAGGAAACAAATTAGGAGAAATGAAAACATTTCTCCTCGTTGCGCCTCGCTACGCCACCCCTAGGGTGGCGTAGCAAACTGACGCATTTCCAGGATTACAATTTCTCGTAAATCTGGAAATGTGTCTGGTTCCATGGGTATTGCATGGGAACACCCACAGCAACACCCATAGAACGCCCCTTTCACGCAAAGTGCTGCATGTAAAGGGGCCATATTTACAAGGATAGGAAAAGTCACGGATTATGGCTTTTCCTGTCCTTGTAAATATGGGGCAGAGAAAAGCGCTGCCAGTGCGTCACAAAAAGTGACGTACTGGTAGCGCAAGGGGATTGTAAATCTGCCCCTTGGTATTTTATGGTTACGCAGGGCATGAGACAGTCAACGCATGAGTGCCAAGCACTCCACTTACAGCTTATTATCCACAGAATGAGGAACCTTAGTGTCATCACCTGGAACGTACGGAGGATGGGGACCGCACGCAAGCGTCATCTGGTACACCAGTATCTGCGTCGGCATGAAACACATATTGCACTGCTGCAGGAAACACGTCACAGGTGAGTAGGATGTCCGCTTAAAAAAGAAGTGGCGTGGACAGTGTTACAGCACAACATACTCCGGATTTGCCAGAGGGGTGCTACATTTTCGTGGAGGATGACCGGACAGCCACTTGATATTCCTGGGTAGTGTCTGGGGGATGAGGCAGAGCTGGCCAGCTCTTGAACCTGGCTCCTGCGCAGTGTGAACCCACCTACACCTTTCACGGCAATACAACAATCCCCAATCAATACGGTCTTCACCCAGAGATATGCATTCACAACAAGCTACAAAGGGCTCTATCACCCATTTCCTGTTGCCCGTACAGTGCACATAAAAGCCTTCCTTGAGGACCTAGAGTTGCCCACTATTGTTTGCGTGGCCTGAGAGGAACTGCAGCTGCCCCTAAAGTATAAGAAGGTATACTAGTTCCCAAGTGAATGGAGATTTACCAGCCTTAGAGGGAGGACAGCTAGTGCAGACAGTTCGCGAGTCTCTTAAAATATCCCTCCCGAAGCCTTCAAAGACCCACTCGATGTGACACCCTTGTCAATGCTTTCCACAGATTATAAAATACTTAGTAAAGCAATCGCTGGTCGGCTAACAGCATATATGCTGATGTTTGTGCATAAAGACCAGAATGGCTTCATACCTGGTCGATCGACCACCCTAAACATACAAAGACTACATAGAGTAGGAGAACGGGCTCCACTCTATTGGCCTTTTGCCACCTGCTTGGTAATAGACCTAGAGCGTGTATTTGACACCACTGACTGGGAATACATGTTTGTGGGACTTACGCGACTGGGGCTCCCGAGGAGTCTGCTTCGACACATCAGCTTCTTCTACACAGGCCCTAACGCCAGGGTTAAAATGGGACAGCTCACCTCGGCCCCTTTTGTAATCAGTCAAGGCATGGGCCAGGAGTGTCCATTGCCCCTGCTTCCATTTGCAGGAACAGTGGCCCAGGGTCTGAGGCACTCGCGGGAGGAATGGGGCATACATATAGGCACTGAACTGCATGCAGTCTCCCTATTTATGGACAATGTCCTCCTTTACATACAAGACATCTGTCGGGACTTGGAAGCATTAACTCAGTGTTCGAACGCTTTCAGAATGCTTCAGGGCTGAGAGTGAACTGGGACAATACTTGCCTTTTCCCACTGAGACCGATCTGCCCGTCGCAACTCCTTATGGACTTCATGAGGTGCTAGGGAACCAACCGTGTTCCGATATCTAGACATTCGTATCTGCCAGCACCTCATTACGTGGTTTGCACGCATGATGGCCTCTAACTCCCAAGAGTTGATGAGGCCCACGAAACTGCATTGGGAGTGAGAAATCGGCCGACAGATCACACTTAATGAATGGGATAAGTTGCTCATCTCTCCCCGTAAGCATTCCTGCAATGCGAAATTTCAATATTTTCCACACAACATCTTATACAGGGCCTATATCACCCCCAAGCGACTGCACCAAATGCATTAAAACGTGTCTGTGTGACCTACATGTGATTCTAGCAATGCGGATATGGCACACACGTTCTGGAATTGCTCATAGGCACAAGCACTATGGGCGGGATTGCTTGGGATTTACCGATGGGGAGACAGTGGAGAGGCGCAACAACCCGGTTCATAGACTTAGTCCTAATTATAAGTAAGCGCGCAATTGCCATGAATTGAAAGAACGCCCACCTCCCGAGCATGTCCTACTGGTATGCGGCAATGCGGAAATGGACAGGGCAGGGTCCACAGCGCTGAGTAGAGTTGCAAATCTGCTCTGAGGGACCAGGGGAGGTGGGTCAGGCAGTGAGTTGTGACTCTCCTCTCCCCCCCTCTCTCATTGCACTCAATGCCATGCCTGGGATGCCCCTGCCCTTATCGAGCCTCGTTTCCCCTTGTGTATGTGAACAGAGCGGCGCTGGACTGTTGTATGTGCGCCTAATGCAGGGTGTGTCGGAATTGGGGAGCTCGATGCCTACTATGCACCTGCTGCATGGGACATATGGATATTAGATCACATTGCTTGGGGGCGAGGACATCAACCTTCCTTCTCCTTCAATGAAAGTCCTGATATCTCCATCCCCTTCTCTTCATATTCCCCACCCCTTGCTGTATCTCCTTTCACAACACATGTAGAGCACTGTGGTCTTCTTCCCAAACCTTGAGGGACTTTATCAGGTCACCCTTCCTTACCTTGTTTCTCAAGTGGATCCTTCTGTCCCTACACAGCTCCCGCAGCTCATCTCTTCTGAGGGTGAACAGATGGGCCATGCCGAGTTCCATGTTTTCCTTGCTTAAGGTGAGTTCCCCAAAAAACTTTCAAGACTTTTGGAAAACGTTGTCACCATTTTTTTAAACTTTTTCAGCAACTCTTTGACAACAGTGTCTCTGAAGATTTTGGAACTGGACTGCTGGTTGGAAAAAATAAGAATTACTTTTTAAGTGTCACATTGGGCAGCATCTCATTAGATTCCATCTCTACCAATTGTATGGTACTACTTAACAGAAGTTCTGGATCCCACAGCTAGCCACCAATGTGAGGAAAAGGGGTGTATTATATGATGTCGTTGTGTGACCTTATTGTGTAATGCATTACCATCCCCCTTATGACCAGTCAGGTATTGGTTGTTAAACCTTAGCTCTACTTTCAGTAGCAGTGGCTCTGAACAGTCAGGAACAGCCTGAAAAATCTGACACCAATTTATAAATATAGATTATATTGTTATGAATTTAAGGACATTAAAAATAAAAAGATCCACCAAAGGGTTCTGGAGAAATAGATTTGACAAAAAACAGTAAATCAACACCTTTCACTTAACTGAGAACAAGCATCTGGAACTTTCACGAATTTGACACCTAGAAAATTTTTCAAGGAAAACCTTTACAAGTTGGTATGGGGATTACTTGGAGTTATTTGACCAACCAACTCTATAAGGTGCCAGTGAAGGGGGCCAGCATGGTCCAATAAAACAGTTAAATCAATCCCGTTCCAGCATCAGTGGTTTGCCATTGACTTCTATGGAGTGGTCCTAATGTAAGGGATACAGAATGCTGAAATGCTCAAGGATGCTGAAGATGCTGCACAGTCGACAAGAGTCTTCCTAGGGCTACTCCTTGGTCCACAGTCCAGGTGACGGGATTCGGACTGTCAAGTTTATAGTAAACCCCAGCGAATGCGGAAGGTCCATCATAGCATGGAGGTGGGAGATGACTGCCTTGGACGGGCCTGCCTTCAACAGCTAATCGTCAAGGTAGTGGAAGACTGGGAACCTGGCATGTGAGCTGTAACCACCAACTTCACCTTGGTGAACACCCCAAGGGCACTGGAGAAGCCGAAATGGAGCGCAGCAAACTGCTGATGATTGTGGACCACTGTGAACCACAGATCGCGTCTGTGGGCAGGTAGGACGGGAATGTGGAAGTAGGCGGCCTGCAAGTACAACTCTACTATCCAGTCTCCAGGATTTGGGCAGACAGAACCTGAGCTAACATGAACATTTTCAATTTCTCCTTCTTCGGGAAGAAATTGAGAGGGCACAGGTCCAAAATAGTGCAGAGGCTGCTTTCCTTCCTTGGCACTAGAAAGTAGTGGCATTGGAACCATGCCCTACTTCTGATGTTGGCATCCCCTTGATGGCTTCTTTGGCCCAAGGAGCCTGAACTTACTGATGGACGAGGGAGAGGTTGCCCTAGTTCGGCCGCTTTGAGAAAGGTAGCATGGGAATGGAGGCATGGGTGGCGGGATTTCTAGCAAAAGGATGGAATAACCCTGCTAAACAATTTGTAGTGCCCCCTTGCGTTCTGCTTTGGACCCCCAGCAGAGCAGGTGATATCGGATCCTGCCTTCAACTGGGTGCCCATGATAGTACGAGGGCAAAATTAATTGGATTTGAGGCTACAGGCTTCCAAGGGGGGTTGCAGAAAGTGGACCTCATGCTGTGTGTCCCAAGAGGATTGTGTGGACCATGTCCAAGGCAGTACAGGGGCATCAGTTGGCCTTGTTGACTGAGAAGGTATGGATGTAGTTAGTAGCCCCTACCGTAGCCACAGAAGGGGAAAAACGCAGAATGAGTTTGGTTTGGAGTCATGGATTGGCCCAAAGACGTGCCATTGTCTCGGCTGTCCATAAAGCTCTCCAGCACTGAATCTGCCTTGTCTCCAATGGATGCACTCTAAGGTCATGTCTATAAGGGAAGCCTGGACATCCCCCAAAAAGCCAGTAGATCTCAGCCAGGCGTCACGCCTGAGTGCCACTGACAAATCGTTCTGCCTAGCGAGTCGTATCTAGTCTGCAGCAAATGATACACTTTGCTGTATCTCTGCAATCTGCATTAGCCTGTAACATTATGGCTCGGACCTCCTCCGAAACTATGGCCACTACTTGCATAACCGAATTACAAGCTGTTAGAACGGGGGGCCTCTAGTTGGCAATGGTATACACCGTAGTCCAAATAGGGGCCCTTGCTTCTAGTCAAGGAAGGGGGATACACTACTAAAAAAAAAACCTGCTCACCCTCTTGGTAGCTTGGCACGAGCGGACAGGCTTATTTCAGAGGCAGTGTGTAAAGCATCTGTGAACACCTACAGTAATACAGTGACAACACTACAGATGGACACCACACAGGTCGTGTTATAAAAATAAGTATTTTTATATAGACTTAACACAAGACAAACAAAAAAAATCCACAATACTGTACTCAAGATATGTTCAAAAATAGGTTATTCACTTAAAATCAGCCGTCCGCGAGGTGTGCGGCGTAGGACCCGGAGTCATACAGACTCCCAAAGAACAGTACCTTGCAAAAGAGATGAAAAAGAAAGACAGCTCAAGGCGTCGGGGTGGTGCGGCTTGGTTGGCGCAGCGTGGCGTTGTGACTCGTTTCCTTATGACCCCAGGGGAGGTGTAGACTTGGTTCCTTACTGCAGTGCAAGGGAGTAGAGACAACGGTTCCTCACTGCGTCGGGGAGGTGACGTCACAATGGCGCCCAAACCATGGTTCCTTACGATGTCGTGCTGTCAATGGATTTTTGATCACCCACGTCGAGGATCGGCTCCGCGATGTCGATGTCAGCTTCGGAGTCGATGCGGCCCAGCAGCAGGCGTCGGGACCAGGGCACAAGTCAGACCAGCGCTCCCGGCTTTGGTCAGGTTACGTCGTCGCTCCCTGGCGTCGATGAGGCACGGGGGCCGGTCTACGGTGCAAGTCGGAGCAGGGCTCACAGCATGGGTGCAGAAGACGGCATCACTCGCCGGTGTCGGTGTTGCAATTTCCTTCTGCAGCAGGTAAAACCGCAGTTCTAGATTCAGGCAAGCAGAAGGGGTGAAGTCTTGTGTCCCTGAGACTTCAGGCAGGAGGCAAGCTCAAGTTCAAGCCCTTGGAGATCTTTCTCAAGATGATGAAAAGCACACACAGTCATCTTCTCCTTTCTTTGGCAATGAAGCAACCACTGCAGGTCAACAGTACGCAGCATAGAGGTAGTTTCCTCCTTCAGTTCCAAGGTCCTTCTGCTCAGCAAAGGGTCGTCTTGATTCCCAGATGTGATCTAAAGTCCTGGGGTCTGGGCCCCACTATTTATACTACTATTCTCTTTGTTCTCTGAAGGCAGAGAGTGTCTGTGCCTAGTCCAAACCAATTCTGTGAAGTCCTGGAGCACTTTATTTACATGGGCTCCTCCTTTCCTTTGTCAGGGTGAGCCAGGGTCCTCAAACCCACCACAGGAGGTGGAGCCAACATTGCGGAAGGCAGGCCCAAACCCTATTCAGACCCAGGTGCTACTCATCCCACCACTCTACCTGCAGATGGGCTGACTAACCCTGCCTCCTGGAGTCCCCTGCCCCTGTCACTTACAAACCCAGACACACAATACACAAGCTAGCAGTGGCAGGCTGGATGGTTAGGCAAGAAAATACCTACTTTCCAAAAGTGGTGTTTTCAAACACAGAATGTTAAAACCAAATTCACTAAAAGATGTATTTTATCACTCTGCGTTCAGGCATACTAAATTCGTCTTCCTGCCATGTTCCCTGGGTCAGTTAAGATTATACGATGTTATAATCAAACTGCCCATTCTAGCCTATGGGAGCAGGTAGCCTTGCAATAGTGTAAAACGAAAATGGCTGTAATTCACTATCAGGACATGCCACACACATCAGGGCATGTCCTACCTCTTACTTACAAGCCACCCTGCCCACAGGCCTACTTTAGCAGTGACTAACATGCTGCAAAGGGAAGGTTTGGGAACTGGTAAGTGGGGGCATTTACCAAGTTGACATGGCAGTATCAGACTGCACACAGGCTCTGCAATGGCAGACCTGAGTCACTCTTTCCGCGCTGCTCCAGTGGGTGGCACACCCAGTGCTGCAAGCCCACCAGCAGTATTTGACTTACATGCCCAACATGTGCGGTGCACTGTACTAGGGTCTGACAGTAAATCAAATAAGCCAATCATGAAGTCACTAATCCATACATCAATTTATCATAGGGAGCACCTGCCTTTGGCACTGATTAGCCGTGGCAAAGTGCCCAAAGCGTCTAAACCAGCAAAAACATGTCAACAACAGAAGAGGCATAGCGAACAAATGGAAGGGAGCCCCACGCCAATGGTGCCAGGTCTAACACAAGCTATGTGGATGCATCAGCCCAAAAGGCATGTGATGTTCACCGACTGCATGCAAGGCTGGTGAAAGAAAATTTACTCTTGCTAATAGTGTCCAGCATCTTGCATTACTTATTCGGTGATGTGCAAGGGAATGCGCCACAGTAGACCTATGGACAACCCGACTCCCAGGGGTGGAGTGCTGTGTGAGGAATATTGAGTCTGCAATATTAGGGTGATGGAGGTGGCCAATTGTATTGTGCAGAGGCACCCTTGTGCACGGCTTGGCCCAGGTCCCGAGCAGGGCATCAGTGAGGGTTTGTTAAAAGGGAGTAGAGGCTATGAGGTGGTGACTCCTGGTGACTTCCTCTGTCAAGACATTCATCGTAACTGCCATTGAGGGCAGTGTAGGTCAGGACCTTAGCCACCCTTCTCACCACAATAGCAAATAAAGCCCCTTCCTCTGTAGCCATACTAACAGGAAAGACCAGGCCAGTGTTTTGGATATTTCCAGACCACTGGCATCTACCAGTTCCTCGTACTAGTTAGCTACTGCCTCATCAAGGGGGTTGATGTAACCATAAAGATCCTCTGATCCTTCACAATCATACTCCACTCCGGGCCTTTTGAAAAAGAAGGCACTGGATGCGACTTGAAAGGTAGAGTTCTGGCAGGAGCCAGAGTCGACGCCAAGCTGGCTCCATATCAGAGTTGGGTATGATTATGGGCTCACACAGCCATGGGGTGTCAGTGATGCTGAGAAAGATGCCGCTGAAACAGGATCCGGCGAACGGCATGGTGCCTTTATAGGCACCACGCATGTCACTCCAAAAGTAGATGAAGCCAACTCAGAGCCAAATGATACCACCTACCAGCACGCAGAGGTACTGCTGAAAAGGTTTCTGGATCCAGTCTGATGCCTGAGGAATATTCTAAGACAAGAAATATGCAGCTAGAAGTCTCTATCAGATATTATTTTTGATGATAGTCCTCACTATGTACTCTCTTTTTTCTGCAAATGCCACAAAGTCTAAAAAAGCTGGTTTTGGTAGAATCAGACATTCTGAAGTATTCTAGGATGTTAAGGGGTTTGAAATCCTCTTCAAATCCCATCTCATCAGTCTGAAAATATTCTGAATATCAACTTTTCTGAGCCAAGCTAAAGGGGACTCCTTTCACACAAGATGGGCCAGATTTATAAAGATGCCCAGCATCACAGCACCTAAAGTTGATGTGTTGCAATGTGTGAGAGGGAGAGAGGAGGAGAGCGCCTGGTCTACAGAAATCTGGCACTCTCCTCCCTTCTCCCTAGTGCCCACACACACACTATCGTACCATAGTGCAAGAGTGTCTGTGTGAGTCTGGCATAGGTTTTGTACTGGAATGGTCCCCTTATGTATAAAATGCAATGCTTAGACTGACTTAAAAACGTTTCTTACTTTGTAAGTGTGCTGTACAGTGCAGCACACATGAAAAGTCGGAAAAAAGGAGAAATAAAGGTAGTTCTCTTTTTAATGCCTGCTTTGAATTGGTGTTATTTTTTGGTGCAAAACCCTGTCTGCTAATGTTATTAGGTGTTTTGTGTCTAAAAGCATGGGTGGTAACACAGAACGCCCATGTATCACCCATGTAATGCCCCTCTTGTGCATAGGAATGCAAAGCTGTGGTTTCTGTTACTTTTAGGTAACTTTCTGGCACAAAAATCATACAAAACACGTTTTATGCAGGCTTGCACAACTTTTTTGATGCAAAGCCAGCGCAAAATGTTTGCAAATCTGGGCCGACGTGCTTTAAAAATCAAATGGATGGTGGCCTGTCTTGGTTTGGTCCTCAGTTTGTTTGCCTTTGATTGTCTGGAGTTTAGTTCTTTTAAAATGATGTGACTAGGTTGCCTAATAGCTGTGTTTTCAGCTTATGGGTTATGTCTAAAATGGCAAAACTATTATGATAATACTAAAGGATTCCCTCGATGACGGCATGATGCAAGCATGTGAATCTAAGAAAGATTAAATACCGTAGAAGTAGAATTTCCCTCAAGCTGGCTAGAGCTAGAAAAATCCTAGATCCCTCTCACTCATGGCCTCAGGTTGCATCTGTGCTGAGAGGCCACAACCCTCTGTATCACGGTCTAGACCCAAACACCATACGTTGCTAGCATCATGGTTTGTCACACTTAAGGGCCTTTGACAAGCATCACAGGTTCTTGAAACCGTAATTCAGAAAAATAAATCGAAAATACCCCAATATATATTGGTATCTGTGGCATCCGGAAAAAAAACCTGATAACACTGGATTGTACAGCACTATATTGGAGTTGCAACATTATTTCTGGAGAGGTTTTTTCAGCAAAAAAAGCTTTTGCGCCACATGGATACAAGGTAGGGTACTGCTTAAACAGTCCCATATCCTGCATGGTGAGAATTGTAAAATGAGGAATTTGTGGGAAGACCCATCAATTAGAAAAATACTTCGACTTTTTGGAGTAGGCAAACAGCTAATGAGGTTTCTGATTCTTTGAGCAAACGCTGTGTAGAGCTATGGCGCAAGTGATAGTTTGTGCTTTTATTTTACCAGCAAGACTTCTAACCAGTGGCCCAAATTTGCTGTACAGCATGAAAGGTAAGGATTCTGGCAAAACATTTGATGGAGTAGTTCGTGAAAGGCAAGCAGAGTAAGTAGTTCATTAAAAATGCAGCATTTATTTTTTATTTTCTGGTCCTTTAAAAGGTGTAAACATAGATTCATAGAATTATTTCATTTGGTGCTTGATTAAACGTTTAAATACAAAACCACTGTGAAAACGATAAAACCTGCAGACATTGTAATTTGTTTCGAACTATTACAAATGAAAGTTTGTAGTGGGGAGTTTCATGCTATCCAATGTTACAGTTAAATGTTTACCAACAAAAATATTTCACGTAATTTTTTTAACCATATGCCTTTTTCTCAAATAGCAGCTTTCGTTAAGTTAAATATTTTCTTATCGCAAAATCTCAATCCCATGCTTGCCATACTTTGTGCATGATTTTTTTAAATTCTTAAATATTTAACTTTAAACAATCGTAAAACCATTCACGACGATGACAACAAACATATCTATATATCTGTCTATATATTTTCTTAAATAAATTCTCATTTATACTTTAACATTAGAAGAACGCACGTTTTAAAAAATATGTTTTGCTGGATCTGGAGGCAACAGCAACTAGTCGTTTGGAAAATCTTTTTGGAAAATTGTAGCATATAAAATTAAGATATTTGAATTCAATAATATTAAAAAATTATAGATAGTCATCAGGAAAAGTAAACTCTCGCAGAAACAGGATCTGCCTTTAAAAGCATTTGAGTTAACCATTCTGATCTGTCTTCTATATGAAGGAATGGGTTTGCAGTTGCATATAATGTTAAGGAAAGACAGGTATTTCACAATAATTTACGACTGGGGAAACAATAATTTATCTTGTACACACACGTGTGCCGACCACACTTGCGCCTAGCATAACAAGCATGCCACACAGCAAATAGTTTGATGTCAGGTGCACAGCACTGGTAAAGTCTTGCTCATAGTAACAAACATACTTTAAGGGTTTGAGTTTAGACGTTCCATAAAAGGATTAATAAAAACAGCCTTATTGAAATATCAATTAACTTCTCAAGAATGGCATTTAAAATTCCAGTTCTTTTTCTTCCTCACTAAGTGCTGGATGACGAAATCATTGCATGCATTTTCGAAAACTTTTATAGTCACAAGCTGTAGTCCTGGCTGGAGGAGTCGCTTTTCTTGTGCCTTGGAGATGTGCTCGACTTTGTCGGTGATGGGGATGCTGTACCACGTGACTCGTTCCCCGCCTCAGAAGCACTTGGTGTTGGTGAGGCAGGCAAATGCGGTACGGGAACCACTTTTTTTCTCAGTAGGAAAGCGCCTTCAAATCCGCTTTTCTTTCTAGTGTCTGTTCTTCCTGGCTCACTCTCCTCCTCTGAGCCCTTTTTCCTCACATCAAGCATGTTCTCAGGTGTCTTTTGAGCTTCAGACCCTCCATTGGAGTTCCTGTTGGCCCTCACTTCAACAGCAGACATCTTTCTATGAGATGTACTCTCCTCCTGTCCGGGTACCCTCACTTCATCTTGCAATGGCAGGAAGCTGCTGTTTTCGGGAAGGCTGGGCTCAATCAAGTGCTTGCCTAGGTTAAAAGTCTGGAATTCTCTGTAACTGTGAAAGCTCTCTGTCCTCCGAGCTCTTGCCAGCAGAGGGCTCTCTCGGTATGGCCTTACAGAGCCATAGGTAGCGGTTTCATGGATGGTTTCATGATGCTGCAGTTGGAGGCTGAAAAAAAGAAATGAAAGTCAGGTAGATATAAAATGACCTCTTAAGCAATGATCTTGTTTTCCACTTATAGATACTGTACCGCAGATGTCTGACTGGCCGTGGTATGCAACTTTTTATGACTGAACAAATAAGGTATCTTTGCAAGCAGTGAGGTGGATGCTTCAAGTAGCCACAAATTGGCAACATTTTTAATAAAGAATGGGATAACGACTATAGACTGCTTAGATTAACAAGTTACTTACCTATGGAAAAGCTCTTTATGGTAGGGACGTTGTCTAACGTCAAATTCCTCACCTTTTAAATATTCCCCAGGAGTCAGACTGTCTGGATCTAGAAACCTTTCTGCAGTTCCTCTGCACACCAGTAGGTGGCACCATCAGTTACTTTCGATAGTGCCCACGCCCCCAGATGCAGAGTTCCAAAAGCGAAATTATGTAATCAGTGTGCAGATTCCTAGACTTGGAATCTTATTAATAGATAGAGTCCAACCACAGAATGGGGAGAAATGGTGAGGTATCTTGGGGTGGCGAAGTGGATTAGACAAAAGTTTTCTATAAGATCGAATGAGTAAAAGACTGTCACGCCGGACTTGAGTGTTCAGGCAGTAGAGCTTCCTAAATGTGTGCAAGGAAGCCCAAACTGCTGCCTGACAATATGCAAGGCAGGAACTCCGCGAGCTAACACAGTGGTCATAGCCTTGGCCATGGTACAGTGAACTCGCAAGCCGCCAGGAGGTTGCTTTATGGCCAAAGTGTTGCAGATTTTGATACAGAGCACTATCCATCTTGAGATGGTCAGTTTCTGCACCAACTTTCCTTTCTTGGCTCTGACGTACCCTACGAAGAGTTAGTTGATCGTCCACCTGGAAACGTTTTGTGAAGTCAAGGTAAAACGTCAACGCTCTTTTTGGGTCCAACTGGTAGAGTCTCTCCTCTTCTTTAGAGAGGTGAGGCCGAGCATAGAAGGTAGGCAGAGAGATAGATTGACCTACGTGAAAGGGAGTTACCAACTTCGGTAAAAAGGATGCTAGGGTGGAGGCTGTGCTGAGAGCACCTGTAAATCACTGACCCTCCTCGCAGATGTTATCACCACCAGAAAGACCATTTTGATGGTTAGGAGTTTAACGCCTTAACTGCTTCGAACGTTCCGCGCAAGTGCAGAACGTTCTAATAAACTTGCGGGGCCACGTCGGCCAATGGACGTGCGCAGCACTACAGAGGTAGTGCTCGCGACGGCCGTTGGCCGACACCCGCAGCGAACAGGTTAAGAACGGCTCAAAAGGAGCGCACATCAGGAATGTAAGAACTAAGCTCAGGTCCCACTAGGGCGTAATAAAGGGCGCTGGTAGAAACTTATGTTGGAGGCCTTTTAAGAACCTATGCAGAATAGGGGATTTAAAGTGAGATGACTGGTCTGGCAACTGCAAAAATGGCAAGATGGCAGAAAGATAACCTTTCAACTTGCCCAGAGCAGACATCTGCTGGGCCAAGGAAAGAATACACAGGAGGACTTAGGAAAGGGGTGCGGACAGAGGGTCAACATGTTGGTCTGTACACTATGCCTCAAACTTGCTCCTATACTCACGTTCAGACAGCCTGCCAGGTGTTGAACCACTAGGGATATGCCCTGGTGTTGCAGCTATGTACAGAGGTGCAAAGCCACTTGACAAAGGGTCTACAACCTCACTCCGCTTGGTTTGTTGAAATACCAAGTCGGTGGTGATGTCTGTGAACACCTGTACCAGCCTTCCCCTGATTGAAGGAAAAAAGGCTTTCAATGCCAACTGCATCGCTCGAAGTTCCAACAAGTTGATGTGGAGCCGGGATTACACTGAAGACCAGATTCCTCTGATCTCCACCTCTCTCAGATGGCTGCCTCCGTCCAGAAGTGATGCATTTGTCACTACCGTCAGCTCTAGCTGGGGAAGAGGGAGGGGTCTGCATCTGACCCAATCGTGGTTCCTCAGCCACCACTACAGGTCTTTTGCTGTTTCCTCCGACATCTAGACCATGTCGGAGATATTCCCAATGCTGTGCCCATTGGAAATTCTGGACCCACTGCAGAGCTCACACATGCCAATGGGCATGTGTCACACGCAGTATGGAGGAGGCCATGCAGCCTGAGTCAGTTGCACCAAAATTCCAGATAGAGGCTGAAACACTGACATCATAACCTGAATATCCTGGACTTCCAATGGAGGAGGATAGGTCCAAAATTGCACCATGTTAAGTACAACTCTGATGAAAGGGAGCATCTTAGAAGGAGTCATGCGGCCCTTCGGCACGCTGATAGTGAACCCCAGCAAATGCAGAAGGTTTCCCGGAGTCTGGATGTGGGACGACAGCCTGGGGTGAGTTCACCTTCAACAACCAATCGTCAAGGTAGGGGAAGACTGGAACCCCCTAACCTCTGCAGATGAGTTGTGACCACTGCCATCACTTTCGTGAACACCCGAGGGGCGCTGGTAAGGACAAAGGCAAGCACAGCAAATTGAAAACGCTCTTGGCTCACCGTGAAAAGCAGGTAAGGTCTGTGGCCAGGCAGGACGGGGATGTGGAAATATGTGTCCTGCAAGTCCAATGTTACCATCAGAGCAGACAGGACTTGCATGACTGAGCATTTTGAATTTCTCCTTTGTAGGTCGAGCCTAAGCAGTGCATGACCTGCTCTGCAAGGCATGCTGAATTAAGGTATGGTCGTGAAGCTCCGCCCACTCTCTGCCCAGTTTTTTTATTGACTTGTGTCATTGTCCATTGTAAACTGTGGCTTTTTATTAGTCAATAGGCTTAGTAGTCCCTCCTTTTCCCATTGTGTAACCTCCCATGAGGACATCCCCTGTTATGTGTGTTGTTGCTCAGTAGGCTTTAATTACAGCGCCCAAGCACTATTTTCTAAAAGAACTTCGTCCTGCGTGCTCTTGCTGGCAGGAAAAGGCAGGACACTCTCTCCTCTAACACACTTGCAATGCAACAGGTGTCTCATTTGCGAGAGTTCAAGCTATTGGCATTGTAAATGACAAGGCCCTTTATTTATCGTTTTAAAAAAAATCACATAAATAAAAGGCATTGTCATTTACAATGCCAATAGCTCAAACTCTCGTAAATGTGAGACCTATTGCATTGCAAATGCTTGTTAAAGGAGAGGTAGAGAAGGCACAGGTCTAGAACAGAAAAAAGACCTCCAATTTTTTGGCACCAGAAAGTGGTGTGAATAACAACGACCTACTTCTGATGCGGGCGCCCTCTCTGTGGCTCCCTTGATCAAGAGAGCCAGCACTTCCTTATGGAGAAAGAAGAGCTGGTCCACTGTCAGCCTGTCGTAAGTGGGTGTTGTGGGTGGAGGGATGGTTACAAAGGGGGGGAAGCCCTTTGGATGAGCTGCAAACCCAAAGGTCATATCTTACTGACCTCAAGTTGTGCAGGTGATGGAGTATTATGTTCCCCACTGGAGTCCCACGATGGTTGAAGGGGCAACTAAAGGGGTTTGGAAGCTGTGGCTGTCAAAGGGTGGGGGTGGTGGACTGGTCCAACTTGTGGCTACCTGTCCCACATGTGCTGTGGGAACTGTGTCTTCGGCCAAACAAAAGTTTGGGAAACTTGCTGGCTGTGGTGGCTGGGAGTGTAGAGACCCAGTTGAAAGCCTCTTCCATGGCCACACAAGGGGCAGAAGGCAGCCTGAAGTTGTTGAGGTGCCATAGACAGGCCCAAGGGCCTGGTTGTAGCCCTGCTGTCATTAAAGCACTCTGCCTTCTCTCCAAACAGACAGGAGCCATCAAAGGGTATGTCAATGATCGACGTCTGGACATCTGCCAAAAAGCCAATGGTTCTCACCCAGGGATGGTGCCTAAGGGTCACCAACAATGAAATCGCTCTGCCCAGTGAGTCTGTCATATCCAGCCCATATTTTATCTTGAACTTGACTGCATCTCTGCCATCAGCAATTGCTTGACAGAGTGTGGCTTGGGCCTCCTCCAAAACCATGGACAGCACTCGCCCAACCGAGTTCCAGATCGTATGTGAGTATCAGCCCAAGAGGAACATGGTGTTCACTGATCGCAGTGTCAAGCTGGAGGAAGGAAACATCCTCTTCCCTAGGGTATCCAGGCATTTGGATACCCTATCCAGTAGGGTGGTAGTGAATGCACTGGGATTGATTTTGGAAGTGGAGGCCTGGACCACCCAGCTCTTTAGGATGGCATCCTAGTTGAGGGAACTGGGGCAGGGTGATGACAGCGGGTAATCGTCCTATGCACAGTGCAGGGCTTGGAGTAGGCCCCGAGTGGACATCAGTAACCACTTCATTAAATGGGAGTAATGGTTTAGTGGGGGCATCTACTGGTTGAAGCACCTCAGTCAAAACGTTTGCCTTGACTGCCAATGAGATACCGAAGGGGATGATGGACGGAGCGTTTGAGCAAATCAAACACTCACCTCCAGTCAACTGATCTGGGTTTAATCCATCATCATTCTTTAGCTCACTCCACCACCCCTTTGGTATCACTTTGACCTCCAATGAGAGCAGCGTAAGGTCCTGGAATCTTAGCTGCCCTCTGCACCACCACTGCAAATGAGGCACCCTCCTCTGTAGCGATCGTAGGGGGAGTGTCTGGGGAGTTGTCCAGTCCACTGGTATTCACCAGATCCTCATACCAGGCATCCTCAGGATCTTCTAATGGCTGGTACACATAAGGGTCTGCAGTCCGCTCACAATCATCACCCAATCCAGGCCTGTCATAGGAATAAGGCACTGACTCTGACATGAGGTGACTACCCCAGTTGGCGTCAGATGATGCCTGTCCTGCTCAATGTCTGACTCAGAAATGACGATGGGGGCGGTTTTGGCACTAGAGCGGCTGCCGGGGAAGGTGGAGGTCACTCAACCAGTGCCGCTCCAGATTCGTCACTGCATCCTTGAGGCCCGACTGGCACCAAGAGCAAACCTGCCAGCATAACACCAGTGGTGGCCCCTCCTTAAAGATGAGATGCATGGCAATTCTTGTATTTGGGTGGGGGTCCCTCCGGCTTCCGGAAACTCAAGGAAGCATGGAAATGGCCCGCGCTCCACCACAGAGCTAGGCAACGAGTGCTGACGGCCCGCAACTCATCTGAAGGCCTCTTCCACTTTTTCTTTTTCTTGAGGGACTTACCTGACTTCCCAGGCAACTTGGAGTGCGACGAGGATTGCTGGGTACTACCCCTCAAATGATCTCAAGACCTTCCTCGCAACTGGGATCCTGAGTGTCGTGGGCTCGATCGGCAGCGAGGAGCATGAGGGACTACCCCCTCAGCTCCTTAGGAAACATGTTGCTGTAATCTTCTCGCATCTTGACACAGTGATTGCACTCCAGACATCAAAGGCGCACAGACTGCAGGTCTATCACCGGCATCTGGCGTTAACAGGCGCAGCATGGCTTAAAACTTGCCTTTTTGGTTGACATCCCTCACACCAGGAATTAAGTCTCGAAAAATATCAGTTACAAGGTTACTGGGGGTATCTCGCTCCAAATCTGCGCTGATTGTCGTGGAAAGAAAAGAACTACTGTCAGCACGGTGAACGTCACTTCAAGGCGGACGATGCTGACAATGCACGCAGATACGAACTATGCCACTTACCGGTGAGCAGGGGTACGAAAATTTTCAGATCCAGTCTGACGCCTGGAGAATAGTCTAAGGTACGGAATCTGCAGCTAAAAGTCTCTATCAGATGTGTAGAATTTATGAGTTTTGGTGAGAAGCGCAAATTAATACTATCATAGTTGTTTATGAAGCTGTAGGGTGCATGACCATGCAGAGCGCTCCTCCGCCTCTAGGCTAGGTTTGTGCTATTGAAATAACATATACGTAAATGCCACCATGCTGGTGCTATTAATCACAAGCCCCAAACATATACGTTGTATTCAGACCCACACATTTTTAAAGTGCATTATTGTTGAGACATCCTAAAGATTTTCTTTCCCCAATCACAAATGAATGGTTCTCTTTACACCTCTCACTGCAAAGAATTCACAATATTTAAGAAATATTGGAAAGTATATCTCTCCTGCCAAGCACTTGAATATAAATGGGTTCTAGCTAGTAAAGTGCACAACCACCACCCAGTTGTGAGACACCACTTGGAGTAGGATCAGGAAGCAACTACAATGTGCTTAAAGAGATGGAGCAACAAGGGTTCAAACAAATGTAATGTGGGTGCTACCAATTCAATAAAGCTACAAATTGAAAGCACAAATATATGCTTAGATTCTTAGATCGGTCTAACAGCCTCGACACAACAGCATGAAGAGACTGAGGAAAATGGCTGAACAACTAACCCTTCTGTATCAAAACTTTAATCGCCACCTCCCTATTTTGCTGTCTTCTTCTTCCTCCATCCTCTCACTGAACGCATGCCATACAGTATTTCATACATCAAAAAAAAACACACCATTGAGTAAGATAACAAGCGAAGAATGCTTTAATCAGTAATACAAGGATACTCAGAAGAATTAATCTATAAAAGCTTTTTAAGTTACAGCACCAAGATCCAAATCTATAACTTTGGACCTACTCTGCTACCAAAAACTTTTAAACGCTCACCTCTTGGAGCAGTACTACTGAACTGCTTCACGGTGTAACATTACAACTCTCTTGCTAATTTTCCTCATTCATTTGTTTTACCCTCAGCCATCCTTTTACAAAGTTGTTTTTTTTCTCTTTTTTATATTAGTTGTTTCAATTAAAGGTCTGTAATTCTGATTGATCGAAGGAATTTATCTGCCTCCCATAACACCAGAATTCAACAAACTAACAGTATGGTTATGCACAATTGAGAAAATATAATTTTCAAATATCTACAAGAAAACTGTAATCAACATTTCACAATACAGTTTAAGTAGCTTAAGCTGTTTACCTAGTGTTAGAATCACGTAGGTGACTTTGTTGAAGTACCGAAGTGGCTGGACTGATGTTAGGCGTGGCACACCGAGAAGTGCTCAGATCACACTGATCAAGAAGTTTAAGCAGTTCCTCTTCTGTAGGCCCCCCAACATCTAAGAAAAAAGGGTAAATGATGAATAAGTAATTGAACATCAAAGTCGCACTGAATGAATTCAATAACAACATGAGCAGAAAGGATGTGAAGAAATCCCAAATGCACATACCTTTGTCTTCACTTTTGCTCACCATGTCCATGGCGGTGGTCAGATCCCACATTTGAATACTTCCGTTTGAGTGCCCCGTGAAGAGGTAGCGTCGTGGCCTTGACCCCATTCTGCTAGAACCTTCACATTCTCGTACAGTAAACGAAGTAATGGTGGTGCAGTCAACAGCCTGGATCTCACAGATCCTAAAAAGGAAATCCAAATATTTTCATTATGGCAGCATTTGAAAGGCAGTTTCCTACATAGGGGCATCTAAGAGGATCACATTTGGATTGTATTTGCCTATTACAATAAACACATTTTTTAACATTTTATCTCCGAGCTTCTAGCTAATATGCCCCAATTACTCTTCATTTACTTGGCAAATAAATGTTTAGTCCATGTGTCCAATTGCTCATTAAATAACTTTCATTAAAAAACTGATTGGACCCTTTGGATCACTCAACCACAAACAACATATCCATTCACATAGTGGAAGTCAAATTTAAAAGGCATGAGAAAACAATGATAAAGGTACATGGGCACAAGATAAGGCAGAAACAGTTAAGGCGGTGCCACACTGAGAGACATGAATAGCACTCAAAAAGCATTTATCACTTGGAAAAGGAAACATCTGTCACTCATAAGAGTTGTGATGCTGCCCATGTGATGCAAATGTTCCACAAGTTGGACAGCAACAAGACAGATGTACTGGGATAATACCCAATCTCAAAGGTCGACAATAGAGTGGGAAATCATAGGTCTTGGTGTTTGTTCTAATAGATAAGTTACTAACCTTGGGCAACACTATTTCTGGTGAATACTCGATCCAATAGCAGAATCCTCACCTTTGGAATATTTACCAGACTGGATCCGCAACTTTTCATAGTTGTGCTCCTGCATGCTGCCAGATGACACTGTGCGGCTCAGAGTTAACTTTGTTCTGCCACTGAAGGGATGGAAAGGAGCCCCATATAAGTGCCTTAGATGCAGAGCATTCAAAAATTGTTGGTACGAGTGTGCAGGTCCCTAAATTGGGACCATTTTAGACGTTGAAGGCACAGAATGGGGAGTTGGGAGCGATAAAGAACCTCCAGTTAGAAAGAGTATCCACCAGAAAAGTGTTACAGAAGGTGAGCAACTTGATTTTTGAACTGCAGATTCCTCACCTTTAGAATTAATACCGAAGTAGTACTTCCCAAAGTGGAGGGCTTGTGTAGTGGGCTTCGATCAAAAAGTCCTTTAGGACAAAACAGGCAAAATGTCCTTACTGTTGGACCTGGCTGTCAAGGCAGTAGTGCTTTGTAACTGTGTGCAACTGATGCCCATGTGATGGCCTGACAGATGTAAAGAATAGGCACTCTGCTTGCTAATGCAGTGGTAGCAGTATTAACATTGGTGGAATGTGCCTCAGTCTTTCTGGAGGCTGCTTCTTGGCCATCACGTAGCATATCATAAGGCAGAGGACTATCTGCCTTGACAAAGTCCTTCTTTGGACCAACTTATATTTCTTGCACAACAGAACCCCTCAAAAAGCTGACCCATTGGTTTTTGGTGTGATCGATGTAAAATCGTAAAGATCTTATGGGGTTTAGCCGATGGAGTCTCTCATCCTCCTTTGAGGGGTGAGGCGGGACAAAGAACATAGATTACCCACTATAAAAAGGAGTGCCAACTTTCAGCAAAAAGGCCACCTTAGTCCTCAGAACCAGTTTGTCTGGAAGACTGTTTACCTCATCGCAGTCACTTCAGATTGACATCACAACAAGCTGAAGTGATTGTGATGAGGAAAACCATCTTCTGTATCAAAATATGCAATGAGCAGCTGTGCATCAACTCAAAAGGAGAACACATGAGAAAAATCAGGGCAAATTAAGGTCCTTCTGAGGCACCACAATCGGTTTAGAAGGGAACATGTGAGTTAAAGAGAGTACAACACGTTGCTTTAACAGGTGTGGGAGTAAATTTCATGCAGAAAGCACAATGATGTTCAACTATGCAACATTCAGGTTAAAGATTGTGAGACGCCAGAACAAACAGGAAGAGGAGGGTGTAGAAGAAGAGAGGGTTATCGGTTTTCCATGAAAAAAAGTGCAATGGTCCATTTTGCCTAATGACAGTAAGTGGGTTTGATCTACAGATCATAGCACTTTGTCGTCCTCCATATCAATTTGCATGGAGAAGCACAGATATATAAATTCACAGAGTTGGTGCTGTGGAGACACATGAAAAGAAATCTAATGAAGTTGTGGGAGAATTTAATGACAAGTTTATTAAGCTCAAACAGACTAATTGAGTTACGTATGTTGCTAATCATGGTTTGTTGGTTGGAAGAAGCAGAAAGGGCTAAACATTATCCTAGACCCATCACCAGAACTGGGTGTTGTGCGTTAAAGGAGTCAGAGGCATACAAAGAACCAGATGGGTGTTGTTCAATTTGGGGAACTTCAAATAATTAAATAACGAGATTCTTTTGAAAAAGGATCCAACAGCTACTGTGCAAAAAGTACAGAGGGCACTGGTAGAATTGAGGGTTTCGCACAGAATTAAACAAATTAAAGAATCAAGACATCACAGAGTAAATTGAAAGTTCACAATGGATGGCACCTGTACTTTCGGTGTGCAAGTCCATTCGGACACCTAGAATGGAGATAGACTTGCAAACTCTCAATGCCAACATTTAGGTAGATCACAATCCGCTTCCCAATAAAGCAGAAATCTTGGCATTACAGAACGTAGACCTGCTTTGCATGATGTTAGACCTGTCCTCTGCATATCACCAGTCACAGATCTACAAGAATTCATTATTTGACTTCATTGGGTCACGTAATCAAGCTTATTCTAGCTCATAACTTATAATTGTAACTGGATGCCTCTATGTTCTAACATCAGCAGTTTTTAGATGGCAATGCACAGTTACGTGAACTGATGTCATGACATATTTTCCAAGACAGGTTACAACAAGCAGGGGTTAACCCCATTTCCCAAACCTGGGGTAAATAAACAATATTAAAGCTACAATGGTTTGAGAACAAATATATATCCAGGAAAATAAGTTTGCAATCAATAATACAAAAAAATTGGTCAAATAAAGAAAGATTTTTTAAGGCAAACAAAGACTTAAAGAGGAGGGATACCCAACAAAAAGGTTATTACAAACATATATTTTTTACTGCAATAGCTTCTCGCATAATAACACAGAAAAAATGATTCACACCTAATATACTGTGTAAAACATAGAACAAATGACAAAAAAGAAGCACAATTAAAACAAACAAACAGTCCAACAAATAACAAGCACAGAAGATGGCAGTTAATGCTTCCTTATGACTGTATGCCAAGAATGGGCATCAATGGCGTTTCGACCTATGTTAATCTAAGGCGATCATCTGGACAGATGTAAACTTTAGGGGAGCATCCAATGAAAATAAATTTGTATATTGCCAGAGTGACATTCCAATTCGGAGTAGCAAGCTCATCCAAAACTCATCCAGAATTCAAAGTTGGAAAAAGGGAGTGAGACACACAATGTAAATAATGTGTCTATCCAAAAGGGCAGTGTAACATATCAACCCGGCTCAATGGGAATTCACAGCAAAAGTGTCTGATTTCGTTAAGGTGAATCATATGAAGAACGCATAACGCTCCGCGAGCATGATCAAAGAATAAGTCTTTGTAAAGTTTTGTAAAATTAACAAAAAGGATAATCAAAAAATAAGTTACTTACCTTCAATAGCAGTGTTTCTGGTGGATATTCTACCTGACAGATTCCTCACATTAAGAATACCCCCATGTGCCATAATGGATCAAGAGAATTTTTTGACAGCAATTCTTCACGCACTAGTAGGTGGCATCTTGCAGTTCGAGGTAAGGTTTGTACCACCCTAGAAGTGATGTCGAGTCCACAATATAACTGCCACCTCCATGCATCAACGTCAGTTTTTTTCTGATATTTATCTACATAGTCAGAGGCAGGACCTTCAATGATCAATTGTGCAGACCTCTAAATGAAGTACTTTTAATATGGACCAAAGGAGTCCATTCCAAAGAGCGGGGAGGTGGCACTGTCGGTGAGGAATCTGCAGATAGACAGATTATCCACCAGAAAGAGTATTACTGAAGGTAAGTACCTTGTTCTTCTGATGGACACTTCTAACAGCAGATTCCTCACCTTGTGAAAAGTTATCAAAACAGTACCTCTCCAGGTGGTGAGGCTGTGGAATGACTCAGACTAGAAAATCCTGCAGGGCTAAATGACCACAATACCCCTCCCATTGGACCTGGCTATCCAAACATTAGTACTTTGTGTAAGTGGCAGCCTGGCATATGACCAAGACTCCATACACCAGTGCAGTGGTGGCATCCTTGGCTTGGGTTGAATGGGCTTGCAGGCCCTCAGAAGGCTGTTTCCTGGCCAATCCATAGTAGATTTGTATGGCGATGGTTGGTTTCTGCACTGCTCTACCTTTCTTTATCCCAGAGAACCCAATGAAGAGCAGACTGTCCACCCAATGGTCCTTGGTGCAATCAATGTAGAAGTCCAGAGCTCTGTTTGTGTCTAATCAATGGAATCTTTCTTCCTCCTTGGATAGGTGAGAAGGGGGAAAGAATGATGGCAGAGTGATAGACTGCCCGATGTGGAAAGGTGGTGGTATATTGTTGCTGGACAGAGTGTGTTTGTAACTCACTCACACGACGAGCTGATGTAATCTATATGAGGAACACTGTCTTCAGGGCCAGTAACCTTATAGGATACAAGCATATTAGCTCATATGGAGTTCACATAAAAAATGTGACAACCAAATTCATACCCTATTGGGGCATCATAGACGTTTTAATGGAAATGTGTGTTAGCCCTTTTAGAAAACGCATCACAACAGGTGATTTAAACAGAGATGGCTAATCGGGAACCATAAAAAAGCAGATATGGCTGACAACCCTTAATTGTGGCCACCGACAGGCCTTGCTGGGTTAACGAAAGTTAGAAAAGATTAAGTGTCGCCAAAGCACAACACTGGTACCACCTGCCCTGACAATCAGTGGTGTCCAGAGCCTACCATTTCACATACATTGCTTTTTCTTAACATCATGAATTACTTGCTGGAGGGTGGAATTAAAAGTTGTCTGGGACAAGATATCTCTCCCCATGTCGCACAATGTGTTTGAGTAACGCCCCCGGAATGCAACTCGAATTTAAAGACTATAGGGCAAGGCTGACAGATGAGAACATATCTTTCCTGAAAGCCTCTATTTGGCGGCCAATCTGTGCAAGCCAGAACCACAAAGCTCTCTGGTGTTGGGTGCTGCAGGATGAAAGGCGGGTCCCCCCAGCGCTGGCTAGTGTCATTGGGCTATTTTTCTATTGACAGGCGGGCAAGATCCTGGCTTCACACAGGTGCCCAAAAGGGTGTCTGTGAGTGCTTTATTAAATGGAAGGAGTTGTTCTGAAGATGTCTGCCATGCAAAACTTCAGTAAGTACATTTGTTGTATCCTCCATTGAGAGAAGCTGGAGGTCAAGAATTTCTGCCACCCTTCTAATCACCATAGCGAATGAGACATATTCTTCTGTAAAGGGTCAAGGTGGAGAACTGGGGCCAATGTCAGATGAAATGTCAAGGTCACTGGTCTCTTGGAGGTCCAGAAGAAGTTTTTGATCATTCTATATTTGCGATGCATCATTGCAGTCATTATCTTCATGGGGCTCCAAGTCGGAAAATCGGTGAGGTAGCAGAAGCCTGTCAGAATCATAATGGGTTGAGCAAGAGATGGAGGTGGAAGTGACTTCAATCGAGGTTGCGGCAGATTTGCCTTCAAGCCTGACAATGGACATTGCCTCTGACATCTGCAGAATAGTTTTACTGGTGGCGTTGACGCACATGGAACGGACACGTTTTCAGCACCGTACATGGAGTTTGAGCAGGCAGTGGCACCAAAGTTTGGGTGGGCCCCAGAATGGGGTCAAGAACTACAGTCTGGGATGGATCTGCCAGCTGTAACGTGAATGGAGGCCTCCTCGGATACATGGGGTCTGAAGATGCGCCCAAGGGTTACGAATGGTACCAAAAACTCACAACAGGCTTGAATCTTCTGCGGAAGTGCCCATGGACCCAGAAACTGGAGCGGGGTTCGTTCTGTAGTGGATGACTGAGATCTGGAGGAACCCCGATGGCCACGCAAATTTTTTCTGATGCGAGTGGCAGGAAGAAGGGGAGCCATGTTTGGACCTTTTGTATTTTTTTCCATGTTGAACTTACCTGAGGATCGGGATTGGAATGATAACCTCCCATGAGAACTTCCTTGGGCCCAAGAGTGCATCAACAACCTCTATTTGGACAAAGAGCAGGCCTTCCTAGGGTTCTCAACAACATAGAGTTTGACTTTGCAGTCCTGGATCACTGTCAGATTCACCCAAGTGCTTGTGTTACATTACTTTGCATCATATGACGAGATGAGACATTAGCGATAGATCTTCTGAGGATCTGTTACTGACGTGTTTCTGGCAAACCTTGCAGGGGTTTGAAACTGGTTATCCTAGGGGCAGACATGTACTTTGCACCCTGTAAAATTTTTTAAGAAACATTCTCTGTGAAGGGACAGAGATTGAGGGAGCAAGCTCTAGATCCACATGTTGACGCTCAGAGGTTGCAGTTATATTGTGGCTCCAAAGTCACTTCAGAGGTAGGATGGATTTGACGCGGAGCTACATGACACCACCAACTGTCACACGAGGGAACTGCTGAGGAAAAAAGTCAGCAGACCTAGTCTAGTGCCTAGGGTTATTCACAAGGTGAGCAATCTGCTTTTAGAAGTATCCATCAGAACTACAAATTCATACTGTGAATCAAACACTTCATATCCACAAGAACACCTTGTTTTTTTATTGTGCCTCACACCACACTTGTACTGCTTCGATGCTCTACAAATAACAGATATTATTACACAATTTAATACCACTGTATTTATTAAACTCTGCAGGATGGAAGGGAGACTCTGCCTTGCCAGAGTTCAAACTTGTGAGCTTCACACCACTGCATCACAGGGTAGGAGGGTAAATCACTGAGCAATCCTAGTATGTACTGCAGTGATTGATCGCAAAAATTGCTATCCATGCCAGCACAGTGTGTATTACCTTTTCCCACTGGAAGACATCCTAACGAAGAGCTTGTTCGTCACAGGCACAACCTTTTGGATAAACACTTGTTGATCATCTCTTTCACCGAAAGGACCTGTAGAGGAAAACAATACTTTGCATTTTAATATTAACCTTCACTTAATAACTAAAAATGCTACAGGAAAGTAAAACAAACACTGCTGCTGCAGTAACAAAAATGTCCCCCGCCCGTCCAAAACCGGCCCTACCCTTCCGGATAAATGCTCGGTGCCCGCCACAGCCAGTCCGGCCCTGGCCTACATCATTATGATAGACACCTCATTGATCACTAAATACCATGGCTATTATATTTTTACATTGCAAATCCCTTGTTTTCCTTTTACAGAGACGTTATTGTGAAAGTTGAAAAATGGTTTGCATAGATACTCTGTAGTCCCTTTTGGGACCACATGGATATAACAAACATTGGCAAAGCCAAGAGGTCTCGCCGATGTAAGAGCTATTGGGTTGGTCACTGTCTTTTATCCATATTGCACAGCAGCACGGCTGAAATAAAAATAACGCAGTCAGTGCTGGCCTTGTCATAGAGCTTTTGATCATGTCGCTATAATGCAGCACCATGCAACAAGGCTAAAAGTTAAGGGAAAAGTGCTAGGACGGAGGGGTTGGAGGGGGTTAAGCACCATTGCACGGGGTGAGGGGTTGTAGGACGGTAAATGTGCACGAACAACGGTGATGGTGAGATAAAGCAGCACCAACAACTGAGGCAGGGCAGAAATGAAACACAACAAACAGGCAAGTGGGGAAGGTAGAAAAAAACACAAACAACGGGAACATATTATTGTGTTATTTGAGCAAAGGTCTGAAACTCATATACAAGTATATTCTTTTTCCATATTGTGACAGTGAAATGTGCGTACCTTCCTTTGCCTGCTGGTAAACATAACCTCTACACATGCACACAATGGACAGAAGAGAATGTGTATATATGAGCGCCTGGCATGCTTTGCAATATGAGCAAGACATATAACCTGGGGGTCAGCCGGCGAGTGGGATAGGCCCTGTTGCTGCCTCTTCTTTCTATTTGGAATCATTAGCCCGGTCATCTTTGCTGGACCAATATGCTCTCCTTTTCAAAGCTCCAGCCATTAATTATCATCTATTTCCTTTCAGGTCACTCCCCTCCCACCTCTGCCAACCCCCTCCACAAACAGTCACCCATGAATGCGGCTCTTTTCACCAGGCGGTGTCATGCACTACTACTGACGTGGTGTACTCAAGCCATGTTTTCTAAGGCTTCTCAGCTGGGTTACAAGTTGGAGTATCTCACGTACCTGACACACTACAACCATGCCTTATTGCACTAATGTCCTTGCCCCCGATAAGTTCGGCGCAGGCTGATGTAGCGAAAGAAGTTCTTATTGTGGCTCACCCCAACTGGCCATGTTTTAGCACTTTTTAAATGCACTCTAATGCAGCACAGCACTATTTTTTCATAACTTACAGCCATGCAAAGTGGCTAAAAGTTATGGGAAAAGCAGTACGGCAGAGGGATTAGAGGGGGTAAAGCAGCATGAAAAAGGGAGGTGGTAGGCGGTAAAGCTGCACGATCAGAAGTGGTGGGAGGAGATAAAGCAGCTCCAAAAACAGGGGCAGGGTGGACTGGATAAGGAAACACGGACAATTGGGGTTTGGGAATGAAGAAACACGAATAACGGGCGGGTGGGGGTATAAATAACAACAAGCATTTGCAATGCAATAGGTCTCGCATTTGCGAGAGTTTGAGCTATTGGCATTGTAAATGACAATGCTTTTTATTTATGTGTTTTGAAAACGTGCAAGTGGTGTTTAGAGTCCTTGCTTACGAGATGCAAGGCTGGCAGTAACTGCGCCTCTTTTACTGCCAGCCTTGCTTCTATAAGTACAAAGAGCGTATTTACACACTGTTTGCAAGTTTTCACAACACATAAATAAAAGGCATGGTCATTTACAATGCCAATAGCTCAAACTCACAAATGCGAGACCTATTGCATTGCAAATGCTTGTTTCTCAGAGTCAATGTGTAAAGCATTTGTACATAACACACAGTAATACAATGAAACACCACAAAAATCACTAGTAAATCGTATACCCCAATCATGGAAAAACAATCATAACACAATTTCCAGTGGGAGCACTTGCTCTTTAGTACTGAATAACAATGAAAAAGTGCGCAGAGATACTAAACCAGCAACAACGAAGACCAGCACACCATCAAAACCAGACGGTCAGAAAGCAAAAAGACAGGGGAAACACGCCAAAAGATGCCAGGTCGAACACTTTATGATACAGATAGGGTGCCTAGAACAGACATCTTTTCGGAACTGGTAGCCTGTGAGTGAAGAACACAAAGCTGTCCGTAAACGTGTGAGCGACGTTTAAGTGTGTAATATTTCGTTAATAACATATTTCTTGGAAATAAAGTACTTCTGAATCTGATTAAGCCCTGCAATTAGGGAGGAACATTTCTCCCAATCTATCTAACGTAAATTCACTACTAATGTGGGTTGTGACTAGGGAGTAAACGGTGCAATAAAAGAGAGGATCCCAGCCCTGACTTTATTCCTTCTATAGGATTACAATCTGTAACACCCTTTTTCATTGGTATTTTTGTTTGTTTAATGTCCTGCTCGGCATGTTAAGCACACAACGGCGTCTAATATGAGAACGGTACTGGGGCTCCTAAATAATTGGCAATGGTGGGGTCCAGAAGTAACAGTCACCTAATGTATGTCTGGAACAACAGGACCTTTGAGGCAGTCGAGTTGGAACCCCAGAATTACACCAGGCACACCAGTAGCAGTAGGTATGTGCAGATCCGCAGGATCTGTGAGGCGGGACCCAGGGACTGAGAGAGATACAGCCGTCCTATGCATCTTGGGATTACCCAGAAATGGAGGGAGCGGAACCCATGAAATACCACAAACACCTCCGTAGCATATATATATAGATATATTTACATACTGCTTTGAAAGGTTATCAAAATCACGATAAGCAAGGAAAATGAACGCGCATTTGACAATAAAAGGGGTATGAAAGAGAAAACGAAAAATTATGAAAATAACGAATAAAGAAATTTAGAAATAGAAGGAAAGAAAGGGGGATAGGGAGAACAAAACAGACACAAATCTCTGTGTATCAGCACACAACCGAATACACACAACCACAAACACCAACCGCCACAATTTCCGAATCTCTCATCTCACTTTTCCAATCCTCTGGAGCCCATCAGTCTTCGCCTCTCCACGCACCGCCGGCGCCGCTACAGGCACCGCGGGGCTCCCCGGCGGGGCTGCGGGCTGGGACAGGCAGGCTGCTGGGGGTCAGAGGCCGTGGACCCGGGGCTGGGTGGGGGGTTGAAGCCCGTTCTGCGAGGGTGGCAGGGACCTCGCGCTCCGCGGCAGGCTGAGAAGGCATGCCAGGTGCCTGACAGGTGGCATCGCTACTGCAGCCTGCCGAGGCCTAGGTTGGCAACCCCCACGGCAGGAAGTGCCCAGGAGTGGCCCGGGGCCCACCAGGGGGGTACTGTCGGGCTCCGAGTGTCAGCGATGGGGCAGATTTCACCAAGGCTACGGATGAAAATCAAAGCAGACTGCAATCTCTCGTCCCCCTGCTCGTCCCGTCACCCTCCTCCCCCACCCGGCAGGTGGCACTTGCCCCCATTCCCCCCTCCTCCCCACCGACCACCACACACACACACACACGTCTTCGGGCCCCTGTTCGCAGGACTCCAGGGCTGAGATCACATGATCTCTGAAAGAATTTATACCCACTTTCCACATCTGAACAAGATGCGTCACAGCCTGCAGCTCCTGACGCCAGAGACGGGAATGCCAAGGTGTACGCCGCATTGCCAGGTACACCACGTTCCTAGAGCCGTTTCGGTTACATGATAATGACGATGTCGTTTTAGGTAGTGTAACAATCCCCCTGTTTAAAGGTTCATAATATTTAAATCCCTTGGGAACCGGTGCTCTAACCCGAACTGGAAGCTGCACTGTCCGTTTGTCCCTCTTGGCATTTTATCAACATTCCTAGTGTGTTAAATGATTTTTTAAGCTGCTTAATCTGAGGGGCGCTGCTGGCAGCGTGCAGCAGCAGTTGGTAGCGGTGGATTTGCTCCTTCTATTTGCTCAAGCTGTGTACAAAGTGGGATTAGAGCTGCTTCAGACAGCCCGTGCCAGGGAGCCGGTGCTGCTGTCCCGCCACCGTCCTAGATTCCGGCTGCAGGAATGGCGCGCTTTTACTCTCCTCCAGTGCTGCAGTTCCAGGGATTCTAACCTCTTTCTTGCCATAAGCCTTCTTCAAGAAGTCCTGTTTAGTTTGCTGTTGCCGCAACGAAAATGTGACACTCTAAAAGTTGATATATATCATCAATAGCTTAATGTGAACAGCTGTTCATCATTCCTTATTAGTTTCATTACATAAGTTAAGTGTAGTCTATTTTTTTTTAGCCTTTAAATTACCGAATGTTCGAAAGCTTTTCTTCCCGCCCGCATGTGATGTTAAAAATAACCAGCACCGCCTCTCCCCTACCTCCTCCACCGCCGAGGAACGAGCAGGAATGACTGCAAAAATGCAAAAGAAAAAAAAATGGCCGGAAATGCGATAATGAATCCCGCCCCTCCCGGACTGGTGACCTGACTCATGGTTGCCATGGCGATATTTTAGAAAATACGCTTGCGACACCGTAAGTCACGTCACCCAGTCCTCGAGAGGCGGGATCACAGCCGGACAAATCATCCGAACATGGGCTTTGTCCAGTGGCAGGCCTCCGTTTGGCGAGGCTGGCCAATGGAAGAAGGGGCGTGGTTTCATGCCCCTTCTTGCTAACAAGAACTCTCGCCTGTGACAGCGCATGCGCTGCAACGCAGGCTTCGACCTAAAAAACAACTGATAAGGACCACAAATTAAGACATAAATTATTTAGTTTAGCAGCTGAATGTGCAATGAATAATGTAATATTCAACGCTGAAATGACACGCATTCAAAATGAGCTGATTTGCAATAGGCGGTCATAATTGTCTGTATAGACCATAGAAAAGCTAAAAAGCAAGTTTCCTTTAAACACAAGCAAACCTAAAATTGCTGAAATGTGCACAACTTGAACTAAAAGCTTGACCTTAATGTGAGATAGTTAGAAATGCTCGTCATAACAGCAGAATGTTCCGGTTTGACAAATGTATTACTTTTTATAAGCAACATTTTATTTGTAAATGACAAGAACTTCCTATTTATTTTCTCATGTCTCACATGATTCATGAATAGAATAGTTGTGCATTTTGAATAATAATCCTTATTCGTATTAAATAAACTACTTTACCTAACAGTCAATTTACAAATGGAAGCTTCATTTATTTAGTATAGTTATTTTTTCTCGTATTGAAACATTTGTTTTAGAAGGCTGACATGTGTACCAATGCCAATGGGAATGGAGACTTATGTGTCCAGAATTTAACTACGTAAGAATGTCTGTAGCTAACTTTGTGGTAAACTTTGCAAGCCACATGTATTTTCGTAGGAATGCAGGAGCTGGTACACAGATGAGCGCTGCCACTTAACTGGTCCAAGTTGGACGAAGCCAGCTACAATTTCTGCAATATGTATTTTTATCTTGTATAGTAATGTGTGTTTTCAGGTAGAGGTATTATGCTTTTTCCCATTTCCCTTCCCAGACTCTTGACAGTTGTGGCTACTGCTTCTTCTGTTTATTACTTACTTTATTTTAAGGCTTTATTTTTACATATTGCCACTGCAACTGTATGATGATTCAATTGGGTGAACTAGACTTTATAGGAAGTTCTGCTGCTTGAAATTTGACTTTGAGCTTCGTGCTCCTTTAATCTAACTATTTTTCCTGAAAATAGAACTCTTCATGAGAGCTAATAAACTCTAAAAATGCTGGGCCTCTTCTTTATAATAGGGATATATTCCTTTATAGAACAAACTTGATGCATTAGTTGATTACTGGTTTCAGCCAAAAGTTTTAATGAGATGTCTGTATACTTACTTGTTTACTTGACTAATTTGAATAAAGAATAAAAAGAGAAACTTATCCAAACTCTCATCATTAACTGAACTTATAACTGTGAATTGCGATCTAAATTTGCGATGTCGAATTTGCTCCTTGATTCATAATTGGATATTCAAAGATCCATCACCAGAGGTGAGAAGTGAGGACCTTTCCTGGGCAAACTGATAGAAAGAGCAGCATTCGCCCAGATGTCACAATTCATTTAAGAGAATGACATACTTTGAGATTTCCAAACAGGATTCTGACCGGGAAGAGGCATGGAATCTGCCCTCCTAGACATCTGGGATGACCTAAAGAATACAGTTGACCGCAACGGGGTTGCTGCGCTACTCCTCTTGGACCTTTCAGCTGCTTTTGACACGGTTGACCATGACACTCTGAAACAAAGACTTTATGAAGCTGGCATAGAGGGAACTGCTCTAGACTGGATTGCGTCCTAAATTCGAAACAGAAGTAATGTCATCCCCACCTTTCTTGTCCAAACCGTACTACACAAAAGCAGGGGTCCCTCAAGGTTCTATCATCTCGCCCATGCTTTTCAACATCTACATGAAGTCTTTACCAGTACTGATCAATAAATTTCACCTCACGTGCTACAACTATGCAGATGACACGCAAATACTCCTTCAACTGGAATGCCCCAAAGACATTGGAAAATCACACATTTTCAGCTGTCTCAGAGCCGTGGATCAGTGGATGACTTGGAGCCATCTCAAATTGAATGGTTCAAAAACTGAAATACTCACGTGTGGCGAATGGAAAAATTACAACCCGCTTGCCGCATGGCCTGATGAACTGGGATCACTGCATAAAGTATCAAAGGATGTAAGAAACCTCGGAATGACCATGGACTCTAAGCTGTGGATGAATGCCCAAGTGGATAAACTAGCAAGATCAAGCTTTGCTACTATAAAAACGCTGCAACAAATTTTCCCTCATTTGGGATTTCCACACAAGGTCCAAGCTACAATCTCCCTTGTTCTATCCAAACTCGATTACGCCAATAGCCTCTACCACAGATCACCTTTAACGACCATGAAAAGACTACAACGGATTCAGAACTCGGCTGCCAGACTACTCTTGCATATCAAAACGCGAGACCACATGTCCCCTGCCTTGAAAGCCCTGCATTGGTTACCGGTTGCCAGAAGATCTACGTTCAAGCTGCTTTGTATTACCCACAAAGCAATAGATGGAATAGGACCACTCTTCATCAGGAACAAAATCACCAAACACATTCAACAAAGGAACCTCCGCTCTAAAGGAGAATCTCGCCTCAAAATCCCATCATACAAGAAAAAAACCATGGGTGGCACATCCTGCTCTGTTCAAGCAGCCAAACTATGGAATTCTTTAACCACCAACATAAGATCCACTAACAACCACCTTATCTTCAGAAAACTACTCCAGATTTGGCTCATCCCCACATAAGCACCATACGGAAACAAAAATTTACAGCATATCCCTCTGTATATAAGCATTTGTTTTCACTATAGATATGTACCTATCTTTGTGTATTACTTTATAAAACATGTAAAATAATTGTTACGAGAAAAGAAAAAAAAGAAAATAATAATACTATTAATCAATAAATAAAAATAATCTTTGGTCTACATGTACATACTTCCATTGTGCATCTATGTACCTTCCATGTACTTGGATCTGTGTGTCTGTGAATTTTCGCCTGAAAAAGCATATCCAATGCACTACCATATTTCTCATCCTGTGCCTCTATCAATATATTTAATCTAAATATACTTACTTCCTTTATGTATCTATATACTTTCAATGTACTTATGGATCTATATATTTAACACTTTCTTCTAATTTTGCATTTCCAATGCACTAGCCTATTTCTCAGCGTATACTTCGCTCAATATATCTTCTAGCCAAACCTTCTGACTCATCTCAAACTTCTTTCTACTACTCCTTCCAATGCACTGCCCTATCTCTCATCCTATACATCTATCAATATATCCTCTACATCCACTCTCTCATTTATCCCAAACCCCATACCACTACTATGATCGCCAAAATAACCCTTTCTAGACTCTCTCCTGCTCTACCCCTCCTTGCATCATCTGACACCTCTTTTTACTACACCGATCCCCTAAACAAACCTTTCTAAACTCTCCCCTCTGACTCCTCCCCTCCCAAACTCCTTTTTACTCATCCAAAAGCCTCTTCCTACTGCTAAGACCTAAAACAAATATAATAAATCCTTCACTCTTTTATCCCTCCACTATCCTTTTCAATCAAAATTAACAGACTAACATGTTCACTTCTCAAATTCCATATTCAACTATACTAATATACTGCCCAAATAACTGAATAACATATCTACGACTCAAATTACTTCATATTTATACTACACTCATTTTCAACACTAATCCTTTATGGGTTCCGGAGTGGCGTGCTACTCGCCAGAAAAGCGTTTCAACACCCATCAGGGGTAACAAGTGCTATATGAATGCTAATCTTTCTTCCCCTTTTATCCCTCCGCTATCCTTCTCACTCCAAGTAACAGACTAATATCCACCACTGAAATTACCTCATATTTCACCATATTAATTCACCACTAATCCTTTATAGGCTTACTGAATAGCGTGCGTCAACAAGCGATAAATAAATACAAACCTTTGTCCTCCTCTATCCTTCTGCTATCATTCCATATCCAAATAACTGACTAACCTATCCTCCACTTAAAATGTACTTGCATGTTTCACTATACTAATTCAACACTGATCCTCTATGGGTCCCGAAGTAGCATGCTACCCCCCGAAAAAGCGCTTTGACGCCTCATCAGGGGTAGTAAGCGCTATATAAATGCAATTAAAATACAATACAATACAAGCATCCAGCGTGGAAACAGGGCCTTACCCTCTAAGTGATAGTAAATTAATTATTGAACAATATCAATATATTATTTAAGAATTTGGGGGACCAGTCTGCGCTGTCAGAACAATACAGAAAGAGGAACTACATATGGAAACACAATCAGGCGAGTGGGGATGCGGATACAACTGTGCTTGGTCCCTGCACCACAGAAGAAACAGTAAGTGACGCCAAGCCACCAACTGGCCATTTAGGAGGCAGCAAAGAAGAGTGACGAATAAATTGAAACTGCATTTATATAGCGCTTACTACCGGTGAAGAGGCGTCAAAGCGCTTTACACCAGACAGGATGCAGCTCCGGAACCTTTGTAGATATGGCTCCAGGTCCAGCCAATGCTTGGGCCCTGCTGAGGAGTTCAGCATGCCAGATGGGAGATGTGTCTCAGACTACTGATCAAATAGGACCTGGGATGTTCATAGCACATAAAAGCCATTTGTGATCTGTAGACTGCCAAAAGATGCACATAACAGATTCCATAAACATTTCTGACAAATCACTGAACTATGTGATTGTGTAATACAAACATCCCTGAAGCTGCCCACATCAGCTGTCTTTTCAGGACTGCAAAGAGGCTATAGGGCAACATCATATCACTCAACAGAATCTCCAAATACATTTACTCCACAATAATTCAATATTAATCAAAAGCCTATAAATCAAAAAGCACATAATACAAAGTTTACAGCAGAGTAAAAAACATTGTTCTTTAGGTTATTAGAAATGTGTAAGCATACAAGAACAAAAGTGTGGCTTAGAAAAACAAAATCCCCAAAACAGGGCACTTAGAAATAAATACAAACCTGATGGGTTGGAGGGTGATAGAAAAATACAATAGTAATGTTTATGTCACAAATGGTTCTAAATATCCATCATTAACCATATGCAGGAAAGAAAAACATCTTCCAAACCAAGCAGTTGAATAATTAAAGATACTTCAGCTAATGACCCTTTCGATACCAGCAACATTACTCCACATATGGAGCTTGTTTTTAAAGTTATTTTCTGCTACAAGCATCAGGGTCATATCTCCCAAACCCTACAAAAAACCTTACAGAGTAAGCCAAAGCCTCCAGACTACCCGTGCACAGCTCCAAAAACACCTCTAAAGGGCTCGATAAGATAGACCTGGAAATTAGTGTACTATTCAATCAATCAATTCTTCGTTATTCGCAAACCGGAGATATGCATAAAAGTCAAAGATTAAAACATTAAAAAGTTACGATAATTCATCAAAAATCATCAAGAACTAAAACCAACAGCTGCCAGAAATACAAATATACAAAACATGCATGATAATAAACTGGAATGAAATTTATAAAATCCGAAGGCAAAAATCCAAACAAGTAATACTTTTGAGACATGTTTAAACAGATCAAAAAACCTATACTTTTACTTGAGAAGACGGAACCTTTCAAAACAGGGCTGACTGCGAAAGAAGCTTCTTCACTCCATAGCAATTGCAAATAATGTAAATCCACACTGCATTGTGTAAAACAGAGTATCCTCAATAGTGGTAATAAAAACTGTCTAGTAAAAAACTTAAAAGTAAAAAACTTAAAAACATTTTAAACAAGACAAAAGGTAACTGGCTGTTCAGAATTACCATTGCAGAGACAGGCAGCCACATGAGATGCACCATAAAATCCCAATGAGAAACTAAGTAAGGGGTGAACACTGCCAGCCCTGAAACAAACTAAAAGCAATCTCTCACCCACCTTCTCATTCTCCAAAATAAATAAGGCTCCAGGCCAACATTGTCTTCCAAATTAGGATAGGCTTGCAATGTAACGTTACAACATTCAGTGCTCTCCCTTAAAGTTTGCCGTTTACACAAAAAAAGAGATTTCACTACTGTTTTATCCTTCTTACTTATGGAAGAAAAGCTGCTCATATTGGCTAAAGTACCTCAGGGTAGATTTGGTAAATGCGAGCCACAGGTTGGATAAGCCCTTGGGTAATAATAAGCAATTCTTAATAGTAGCCTTATTCACTTTGATTCCGGATTGGCACAGATCAAAAGCCATAATTTAATCTAATTTGACTTAATTCTCTAAATATGGCAAACGCAGCTATTCATGACAAATAAAATGAGAACTGCGAGGCAGTAAAAGCAACAAGCATCTACAGTTGATTTTTCTCGACCTGGAGAGAATATTTGAATAACCCCAAACTCCTGCGCCGTAACATTGCAACTTGTATACAAACAAAAGGGTTGTAGCCTTGTCGTCTGTGGGCCACAGAAGGCTCTAAAGTGCACCTATTGCCCAACATAGTTTTAGGACGAAGGCAGCAACATGGGAATCCCAGGTACCAGAAGTGTCAAACAACCCTCAAATTCGAGTAACTATACACACGGATTAGCCACTTGTTCCTGCAAGCCAGAGAGGGCACCCTAAATCTCTTGGAACCACAGGTCATAATCCGTGATTTGCTATAGGTGGTAGACAAATCTAATTCTGCCATAAAATTAACAAAAGAATCAATTAACTTCCATAGGGTGTTGGGTGTGTGGTTCAAAGGGATGGCAACGCCAGCGTACAACAGTGAAAAGCTGTGCTGCCAACTATAGGAACTTCCTTAGTAGCACTGCTTACAACAGAGCTAAATTTATTAATTTATAAAATAAAAAACAAGGAGGCTAACATGCACCCTTGCCTGACACCATGGGCAAGATTAAATTGTTCAGTAAGCTCCCCATTTCGCACGAACCAAACCTTAACCGTAAAGGTTTCATGTAAGGTATACAAGAAAAACACCAGTGCTATATCCACTCCAAATTCAATAAAATCTTCTACAACCTACAGTGATTCACACAACTAAATGCAGTGGAAAGGTCTATGACTGACAGATGCAGTGGGCAGCGTATGGTGATAGTGTACTTCCCTACAATGAGGTGCAAATTAGGGCACTGCTCAACTGTGACTGGTTTTTCCACACCCATACTGACTTGGCTGCAGGTTATTGTGTTCGGTGGTCTATACTCGCATTCTACTGAAAATCACACTTCCTATGATCTTAACTTTAGTATCAATCAGGGATATAGGTCAGTAACACTTCGAACTCGATCTGTCACCTTTGTTGAAAATCTGCGCAACTATTGAAAAGCGCCAAGTTTCAGGCAAAGGGTCAGTGAGAAGATTATTAAATGCATTAATACAACAAAAATGAAAAGTGCGCCAAGTCGTTACAAAGTTACATAGTACAGGATTTGTGGAAGAGGTGTGGCGCATCGGCCAGGGTGCCAGACTCCGAACCACAGGGTTCATGGTTCAATCCCCAGCACTGGCGACAGGTTGGTCCAGCACCATACGAATCTGGGCAATAGCTCGCTTAATCTTCCTGACGGTCCCCAGTGCCGAGACAGCTCTCCGGAGGTAGCTGTGCACTTTACAAATGCTGATATTTCAAGTTGCTAAAAAGAATAATGAGAAACGGCAACCCAAATGTTCAGGATTTGCAGACAACACCCCCAAATGCCATTGCAGACAAGTTTTTTTTCCTGAGCAAGTGTCCATTCGAAAACCAAGTCCACCAGTATATTGTGGTAAGAACTTCTTCACTTTATTTTCTGTGTTGCATTCCAAGGTCAGCAATATTACAGCCAGTCCAAACCACAAATGTAGCCAACACATGTTTCGTCTTGTGGATAATATCCCACCGACTTCCTACAAAAGGACAAACAAAACCCATAACTATGAGACAGGGAGAGAGTGCAAAGGGGATCCGGACTGGGGTGGACATATACCATGCTTTCAGGGAAAGGTAACCACTGACCAGGAGATACCTGACTTTCACACACGGTCTGACATGAGGGGGTACCATTCAGAGCTCTGGGAAAACAATTAAGACAGCAGTGCGGGTTGTGGAGGGAGGGGACCTAGTTAATTGTTCAGTTGGGTAGGGGGAGGAGGGAGGGCTAATGAAACATATGCAGCATTTCACATTTGGGCGCCGAGAGGAGACGACAGAAAAACAGACTCCAATGGAAAGGAGCCACGAGCTGGGTAATGGGATATATTGCCAATTGATAAAGCCAGAATGTATTTGTTTCATGATGTATAATGACACAGCTTGATATTAAATGCCAATAAAATCTGTTAAAACAAAAAAAACATAACTATCTAGGTTGCTTTACCTCACTGTAGTTAGTATGGTGTAAGTCAACTAAAGTAAACTTAAAGGAAAGGGAAGTCAAAGAAAATCGTGATTATGAGTAATATTGCAAAAAAAGAAAAAAAATATTAAGAGAAGAAAGGAGTAAAAACGTTTTCAATTATATACAGAGGGTCTAAGATAAATCTAGAGTACATCCCTTGTCTGGATTGTATGAGTCTGTCCATCATTTTATTCCCCTTTCTCTTTCTGGGATTTTAAAGACAGTCTAATTATGTAAACTTGGAATCTATCTGACAGATTGCAAATCACATATGGTTGACCTTTGGACGAAGCCTAGAGGGACTGTGAGTTTGGTCTCTGCAATTACAGATTATAACTACTAAGAGATTTACTATTAGAATGTTACCTGGATTTTTTTTGATCCAACTGTGACGGATTGTTGAAGGATTAAGACGATAATCACAACTAATTTACGACTGTGGACTTAGCTGAAATGTTAATGTACCTTTGACATTCTTGGATTGTAGTTAGACTGAGTTAGGCGGACATATCAATATAGTTTGCTGCTCAAGTGACAACACACGTCTTCCTGGGGTACTTATGTTATTATGATTTCTGATGCATGGATGACTTTAAACTACGATTCATGTACACCGTCTGTATTTGGGATAAGGGGTTTATATAATGGATTGTACACTCATAGCTCACTAGATAAACACATGGCAATACAGATATTTACATAAGGCATGTTGGTGCATCATGAGTACTCTCGGGAGCTAATTAAGTGTTGTGAGCCATGGCTGATAGGAATTATCAGTGGATACGATTTTTTAAACATTGAATATTTATTTTATTGTTGTCCTATTGGATTCACTACTTGGACTTCCTGATCAAGGTTTTAATTTCGAAATGGCGCGTACGAATACAGATCTCGGAATGTAATCTTCGTAGTCGGTTTATGACTACTAGTAATTACGTAATTTCATTATATATGGATGGTTAAAAATAGCGCGTATGCGAAACGCCGCTGTTCAATGAGGAGCACTCTCCCATGCAGCAGGAGGTAACACATTAACTCTTGAGCTGTATTAGTGCTTATTATGAGTTGCTTATTTTGGTCAAACTGCAGATTGGATACTTCACTGGCGGTCGCCCTTTTTTTCTAATTACATTTCCAGACGACTTGAATATAAGTTATGACTATACATAATTCATAGTCATGGGACTCTTTATTAATAGGAGAAACTTATTTGCTTTAACTTGAAAATATTAATGATCATTGGTTGCTCAGTGCACTAAATATATTCGAATGACTTGCGATATTAGAATGTGTGTCTTCGTTTAAATTGGTTTTATTTTGATTTTTCCTTAATATACCAAGTTGTGATTAAGTACTTGCTTTTTACAGAAAATCCACCATTAACTTGTCTAGCAGGACTAATTATAATAAACGACTACAGAATTATAGGTATGATACATTAGTATTTATTGATACTTGATTTGTGGTTACTTCCATTTTAACAATAAGTCTAATGATACACATTAATACCCAGGTGTTGGTGAGAAGTTATGGTCATAATTATTGACGGGGAAAATTTTCCTTTACCACGACTTATTTGGTCAGTTGGTATTATTACTTAAAATAGGGCTAAGTGGTAACTTGGAATCTTGCTACTTTTCACTTATTCACCTGCATCTGTGGTCTGCACTCTGGCACGTTGTCTGTAAGACGCACAAGGGATATACTCTAGATTTGCATTACACCCTCTGTATATAATTGAACACTTTTTTACTCCTTTTTTCTCATAATATAATTTTTATTCTTTTTTGCAATATTACTCATAATCACGATTTTCTATGACTTCCCTTTCCTTTAAGTTTACCTTAGTTGACTTACACTATACTAACTCAAGTGAGGGAAAGCAACGTAGATAGTTATGGGTTTTATATGTCCTTTTGTAACCATGAGGAAGTCAGTGAGATATTATCACCAACACGAAAATCAAGCAGGCTGCATTTGTAGTTTGGACTGGCTGTAATATTGCTGACCTTGGAATGCAACACAGAAAATAAAGTAAAGAAGTTCCTACGACAATATACTGGTGGACTTGCTTTGAATTGATTACTTGCTCAGGATAAAACATAATTTTTTTAAATACATTAGTAAGAAATCGGGCCCAAAGCTACGTTACATTTAACCAAATCAATTGGAAAACCATCAGTACCCAGAGCTTTCGACCCAAAAAATTAAAGAAATCACTGAATTTATTTCTCAATAGTAAAGGCCAATCTGGGGCGTTCCTATGTGTAATTTGCATTGTAATAATTTGGTATAGGAACTGCTGCAGAAGGGAAATAAATTGCTAAAAAGCGCCTAACCCAATTATTGGCATTTATGTTAGTAAACATCTAATTGTCCGGGGTATCCCTGGACCTACACAATTTAGGTGTGGACCAAACTACTCATGTTTTGTAGCAACAGTAAGGTGATCCCAATCACCCCGATTCAGCTCTATCTTTCGTCTCTTTAATTGTTGCTTGTATGGTTCTGTAGCACAAGCTAATTCCTGTGGTACTCTGGGTTTAGCTGATAAGGTTTCCTTGATCTAGCTATTTGTGAAAGAAAATTGGGAATCAAACCATCTAGGAACAGCTCTAGTGCTCTTAACTGGGCATAACAAACTTACTCTGGTACAAGCACACAAAGCCTCGAAATTACGCAAGATGTCAAATCCATCACTTTAGCACGTGCAAAGTTAGACCGAATAGCGGGAATGGAGTAACAAGCATACCCATCATGCACAACATCTAATATCCCATGGCTCCTAAAAGCAGTTAATGTCAAGTTTCTCAATAAGAGCCCCGCAATAGTCCAGCTGATTAGTGACAGAAGGGAGCGAGTAACACTATTTGGCACAACAGAAACAACTGAGCTTAAAGACGGTAAAGAACAAATTCCAGCCTGAACCTCGACCGAGGGACAGTAGGGACTGAACGTAAGTCAATCAGTGTCATCTAGGTCAGTAAGAATTCAAAACCGACTATTGACAGTAAATGGAGGGGCCGGGGGGGGGGGGTAACTAACTTACGAATTGAGAGTAACTGAATGAAGCACTGAGGAGGCATGCAGCTGCGGAATTGTTAGAGGTGCCGAAAGCACAGGTGCGTTGTAGAAGGGCCCTAAAGACAAAGATGTGCTGTCAATGTTCACACAACTTTACAGAAAAGTTAACATATTTCTGATAAAAGTGGGCTTGCTGAAATTTAAAATTATGGAATCACCCTGTATATCTTTTTTTGACTGGCCGATCCATCCCACTCTCCTGACCATTAGAATTTTTTAGCTGTTTGCCAGTGAGAAACCTATGTGCTTCACGGGCCAATGAAGGACTTTATTAAAAAGTTTGCTATTGGTTTCCTCAGCAGCCCTACAGAGTGCAGGTTGACCAGCCAAAACAGGGTCTGGCTGCCAGGGGAAGGTTGATGACATTAGAATTTGCTGGTCTTGTACTGTTACTGGAGTTTAACGTTTTTCCATTCACAGCGGGAGTTACTCATGAGACCCCTGCTTGCAATTCTGCTAACCCTGCATCAGACCCTGATAACAGGCCTCTGTGTGCATGCAATTGCTGTAAATGTGAAAAACTCACACCTGAAGGCATATGTTCCTTGCCATTATTAATATCCCCAGAGGAAGGCCCAATGACACCATACCTACCCATGGCTCTATCCGAACTGGCCAAGAAGCGGTCATTAAATTGGGGCACTGTGGGTAAAATAAATGTCAGGTTTGCAGTTAATGTTCCATCTTGGATAGAAGCAGAGAAGGGAGCTAGCCCAAAAGACTGATGTTGATGCAAAGCCACTAGCCGAGATTCAATTTGCATTAAATCCAATATTGGAAGCAGCTGTGACTGAAGAATCAAAGAGAATCCCTCTAACAGCCCTCTGAGTTCCTTATCATTCCCCTCCAGTTTAGTCGAACAGTCTTTCTCTAAATCAATAGTCTTTGGTGAGTGTGTCCGAGCCCCCTTTCTTTGCTTTTTGGTGCCAGGACACGTGCAAATGTTAGGGGCAAAGGTTCATGCTTTGGCTGACCTCAATTTAAGCTAACCAGAATTAATATCACTGCGGGCTTTGGTTAGTCCTGGGGGTGGAAGAATTGCTGATTGCAAGGTAGCAGCAAATAACAAGCGAGAATTAATATTTTCTCATTGATTCCTACATATTTTTGCCATTTCAATAGGAGCTTTCACTGGGAAATTTCCCCTCCTTTCAGCAGAGGTACGCTTGATTGAAAACCTTTAGATCTGCGCTTTTCCGTGGAACCTCTGTCACCGACTTTATATGGATTAATGGGATACTGAAATGAGGGCCCTTATGCAAAGTTAGCTTTTTTTTTTTTTTGCAAGACCCTACTTTCATTGACAATGGAATTAGGTCACTTGTGATTCTCTTTTCACAGTATTGCTGAACAGATCCATGACAATTCTTAAATCATGTCTAGACATATTTCCCACTGCCATACATAGTACATTAGAATCACTAGGCATACTGTTTTCAATGAAAAATGATTAGATGTTGATTTGGTTTTCTCCATTTTACTTTTTCCAAATTATTAGTGGCAATCACAAAACACACAGTTAATTTTACCACTGAGCCTTTATCAGAGGTAACGTTGTATTTTATTATCTCTTGTCTTTTTAGACGACTGCCCCCATCCCCCATCCCCCGACACCTAACACCTCCCTCAGAGTAAACAGGTTATTTAGAGTTTGGAGGAGCAGAAGTTCTACCGTAAATAACCACTTCACCTGCCCTACCAAATTCAATACTATTACAGGTCAGGAAAAGCAGTGGGTTTCCACCTGGTGAATCTCAGATGGTTCTGCCGGCTTAAACCTTGACCTAGTGGTCCAAACATCACAAAACTACTAGGTCGCACTGATGCTCACCCCCACCCTATTTATTGAGGGTACCCGTAACTTGGTAGGGAAAAATCACAAAGGTCTACGCATAGGGAGACAACTCTCATATGTTTTAGTTTTTTAAACAAATTCCTGTTTTTGTAATTTGTTATAAAAATAAACTTTGCTTAGCACGTGCATCACTTGACAAAGGATCAGTTCTTTCAATGGAGCTGCTGCAGCGGTGCCTCCACTGAAGCCATGGAGATCCCCGCATGCCTGCAGCGTGCCTCTATGTATGGCAGGCAGTCCTCTGTAGGTGAGTGACAGCCATGGTCTACATTCTTTAGGATTTTACTGGAAAGGAACATGCAGTAGCTCAGCTAAATCATTGGCCATATTTGATACCAGCTTGCATCAAAAAAAAATGTGTTATGTTTAGAACAGCATCTGTTTTGATCCTGAGTTTATTTTCTCTAACCAGTTTTGAAGGATATTTACTGTTCCTCCCTGTTGCACCCTCCAGCCTTCTTCTGGGTTTGAGCCTTAGAGGTTGTTGCAAAAGCTCAGATTTGCAGCATAGACATGTTTCCTTCTCTTTCATGTTTAAGCAGCCGTGACTTTCACATTTGTCCCTAACAAACATGCTCAATATATTTTTTGATATATATTCTACGTTTTTGAAAATTCACCATATAAACTGAAACCAGATTTTACTCAGAAACAGTGTCACAAACAAATGCCAAACATCTAAACCTGCTATTTATTGCATTTGAGCTCATGTTCTGAGGACCCAGTCATTGTTCTTCACATGGCATAAATGAGCAGATTCTCGAAGTTTTTGTGGCAGATCAATCCAGATGAAATCTGTGACTTGATACGTGATATACTGCAATACTTGTGACTACAACGGTCTGTCAACCTACTGGGTACAGAAAGAAATATGAATGTAATTTTGAGCAAGATAAGCTCCATATCATGGAGAGATCTACATCAGAATTAATATGTACTTTCGGTTCTTTGATCCCACCAGTATCAAACTGTTGACGTGCCCCTATGTTAGATCTGGGGGTCTCTAGTTGGCCATGCTATTCACCTTTGTCCAAATAGGGGCCCTTACTTCTACGTCAGGATAAGGGAATTACACTCCTTAATAACCCCTGCTCACCCCCCTTGGTAGCTTGGCACGAGCAGACAGGCTTATCTCAGAGGCAGTGTGTTAAGCATTTGTGAATATACACAGTAATACAGTGAAAACACTACAGATGGACACAACACAGGTTTTATAAAAATAAGTATACTTTATATAGACTTAAACACAAGACAACAAATGACAAAAATCCACAATACGCCACTTAAGATTACTTAAAAGATGGTTAAAGTCTCTTAGTTCAAGTTGCTGGTAGATGCGACAAAGTTCTCAACAAAGTACCTGGATGTGTAACGCAAAGTAAACAAAAGGCTTGCAAAAAGGGAGATGCGTCGGTTCCGTGACCCGGGGGAACGGTTGCGTCCTTCCTCAATGCTTGCGCTGAGTAGGGGACTCATCGTGAGCCTTAGCGGTGTGGGGGTGATGCATAGATTCTCGGCCTGCGGGCCCGTTGCGGTGCGCAAGCTGGCACCTTGAAGCGATGTGATGATCCGGTTGCGGCAATGCGATGACGATGACGCCCTGGCAGCCTTGCGACGACTCTGTACTTTGGAGCCACGACAGGCCCTGTGACACGCTTCTCCAGTGATGCTATGGCGACTCTCACAATTGCGTCCTGCTTCTCCGGGGATGCGACAGCAGACAGCTTCGATGAACACACGCTTCCAGGGAGATGCGGCGAAGGCTCGCTTCTCCAGCGATGCGATGATTTCAGCTGCGGCGGCGACACGCTTCTTCTCGATGCGTCGCGCTTCCAGGTCCCAGCGGCACGCAAGTGTCTGGAGTCAGAATTCCCAGCAAGGAAATTCAGGAGGGAGCTGGAGGTGAAGTCTTTTGTCCCTAGACTTCAGGAGGAGGCAAGCACAGTTCAAGCCCTTGGAGAATATTCTGTAGATGAAAGTCCTTACAACGTTCCTTCTCCTTTCCCTTGGCAATGAAGCAACCACTGCAGGCCAAACCGGCAAACAGCACACTGGCAGAGGGGCAGTCCAAACTCCTGCAGCTTCCTTTGTTCTTCTCCTTGGCAGAAAGGTTTCTTGTTCCAGAAGTGATCTAATTTCTTGGGATCAGGGTCCCAATATTTATATCCCAAAATCCTTTGTTCTCTGAAGGCAGAGAGGCCTCTGCCTAGCCCAAATCAGTTCCTGAGCACTTTGTTTACATGACTCTCTTCTTCCTTTCACTGTGCAGGGCAGAGACATCAGCCGCCCCACAGGAGGTGGAGCCAGCACAGGGGAGGGAAGATACAGCTGTGGAGCAGTCTGTTGACATGATTCCTCCTCTCCTTTCTTAATGGAGGGCAGAGACATCAGACAAGCCACAGGAGGTGGAGCCAGCATTGTAGAGGGAAGGCCCAGCCCTATTCAGGTTCCAGGTGCAACTCCTCCCTCCCATCTAGATGCAGATCTCTCTATTCACCCCTGGCCTGCCCCAGCCTGTCTCCTGGAATCCCCCAGCCCTGACACTCACAAACCCAGACAAGGAATACATAACCCAGCAGACGCAGGCTCAAATGGTTAGGCAAGCAAATACCTGCTTTCTAAAAGTGGTATTTACAAACACAGAATATTAAAATAAACTTCACTAAAATATGTATTTTTATTATTCTGAGTTCAGGCATACTAAATTCGAATTTCTATCATGTTCCCTGAGTCAGTTAGGATTATAAGAATGTAATAATCTAACTGCCCATTCTGGCCTAAGGGGAACAGCTAGCCTTCAATAGTGAAAAACGAAAATGACTGTAACTCACTATTAGAACATGTTACACACATCAGAGCATGTCCTACCGTATACTTACAATGCACCCTGCCCTTGGGCCTACTATAGGAGTGTCTAACATGAAACAAAGGGAAGGTTTAGGGACTGGCAAGTGGGTGCACTTGGCCAAGTCGACATGGCAGTGCTGGACTGCACACAGGCCTTGCAATGGCAGGCCTGAGACACACTTTACAAGCTGCTTCTGTGGGTGGCACAACCAGTGCGGCTAGCCCATCAGCAGCATTTGATTTACAAGCCCTGGGCACACATGGTGCACTGTACTAGGGGCTGACAGGTAAATCAAATAACCCAATCATGGAATAACCAATTAGTATATTAATTAAACATAGGGAGCACTTTGCACTGTGGCACTGATTAGCAGTGGCACAGTGCCCAAAGCATAAATCCAGCAAAAACATATAGGAGGCAATCCGTCAAAAATGGAAGGGAGACTCACGCCAATGATACCAGGTCTAACACCCTAAAAATTATTACCATTTTTCCATGGTGAACTCATAGAAATTGAACTATCATATTTGTTTAGTCAGGAGGCTGATGACAAGAACGTTTGCAAGTTTTCATCAATGTCCTCTGATAAACTACAAAAGGTATTTACCTACCTATGTCATTTCCGGAGGAATAGCTGCTGTGACTCTCTGTTTCCTCCAAGGACAATATTTTGAAGGAAGCTAGAGGAGTTGATCCAGGCTGGGTAGAAATCATCCCTCGGAAACGCGTCACTGTCCATGTACGCACATGGTTATTATCAGCGCAAACTAGAAAGAGAAAACAAAGGTACAGACAATTAGAATAATCAAATAATCAAATAAAGACATATATCTGAATGTTACACAGGTCTGTTGCCTTGGTAATGATCAAAGCAGGTATGGGCCATTCTGGCCAAATACACCTAGACCCAGATTATAAGTGGTCCTGTAAATCCAGATACTTGCTGAAACTACATGAAATTATGAGTTGATTGATATTCGCTGCAAATCCCCCCAGTGAAAAAAACATATAAATTAAGATACCCAATCAACTGTTGTAAGACTCCAATTGGCAGTACAGTTGACTTCATGAAACTCCCCAAAAACATTTATTACTTGAATAATAGATAGCCAGGTGCAAAACTCAGACATCTTAAATAACTTTCAAGAATCATGAACGTCAGCTAATTTAATGATCACTAAGGAATATTTCTAGATATGTTTTGGATGACCAAGTGGTAACGCCTTTCAATTAAACAACAAGCCAATGGTTTCAAGAAGGCACAAACGAACAATTTAATTACTTTTGGTAATGCTCTTTCTGGTGAATATTGTAACTGAAAATACTTCACCTTTTGAATTCCACCAGGCACTAGGCTGGATCTAGAAATATTTCCAGCAATTGCTCCTACATTCTGGTAGGTGGTACAATTGGGCTATGCAGCAGCCTCATCTTGTCTCCGGAAGTGACATCGCGAAATGCGTACATAGGTGCCACACTTCCATACTGCTCACAATGCATTTTGTAGCCTTATACTTGGAGTATCAGAAATGGACTGAGAACTGTGACATTGTGCAGAATCTAACATGGAACCTTATCAATACCTAGTCGTTCTCTCCACAGAACAAGGAAGGTTTGCAGTAAGGAATATAAACTTAGAGCATCCACCAGAATGGGCTTAAGGCCCTCACGAGGCTCCTTTTTGGTCAAGGCATAGCTCTTTTTGTATGCATAGAATACGCCATCTGGATTAAGTTAATTTCTGCACTGTTCTTCCCTTCTTAACACGAAAGAACACCACAAAACATTGATCATGCACACAGTGCTCCATATGCAATCGATATAGAAGCCAATGGCCCTCTTTGGCACCAACCAGTGTAGCCTCTCCTTCTGAGAGAGATGTGGCAGCGAGCAGTCGTGGAGCCTGATGGATTGTACCACATGCAAAGGTAGCAATACTTTTGGCAGAAAAGAGTGTAGAGTCCAAAGCAACAACTTGTCTGGAAAGAAATGGGTATATGACGACTGCATTAACAGAACCTGCAATTCACTGACATAGTGTTTGGAAGTCATCACAATAAGAGTTTTGAGGGTCAGTAGCCTCAAAGAGCAGCTAAGCGTAGACTCGAAATAAGAGCACATTAAGATAAGAACCAAATTAGGGACCCATAAGAGCCGATTTTAATTTAACAAAAAAATTGTTCTAAACATTATGACCATTTCTACACTAAAATGACACCACACCTTTGGAATACTGTATTTTACAGCGTTTGGTAACTAGGCTCAAACTCGGGCTCAACTCCTCCTTATTTTGTAAAGCAGCCTTGATGTGTGTTTTCACTTCTCCTCTCATCGCACGTAGCAAAAAAAGCATCACTATAATGCTCTGTGTGGAGACACTGTTCTTGAGGAATTCGAAGGAAGCCATTTCTACATTCAAGGCTCTTCCCATCAACTACACTCTTAATTCATTACTTCCACTGTTTTTGTAGCTAGATTTGCACTGCCATATCTGGTCATGTTAAATCAGAATAAGGCACATTAATATTCAATTAGGGGATAGTTCTAAAATGGTGGCAATAGGGGACTTCATATAATTCAGAAATGTGATTTGTTCATCTTTGCTCACCTTATGCTAGTTGTGCGATTTCCATGAATTTTTATTGAGAATGTGTCTATAAATGCCAGAGCATTTGGAGACGAGCCAGTCTTTTGATTACCCGACTTTGGAGACTGAACCCTTGTTGGTTTGTCTCATACTTTTGTCTTGACTTCATGCCATTTTTGTACTGTATCTGATTGAGCCTTATGCTACTTCCTTGTGCTTAATTACCAAACATTTCTCATTAACCATATATTTTTTCCTTCTGTATTGATCCTTAATTTTAAAAGACACCTTCATGGTTTCACCGGGCTCTATCCTTTTCGATTCAAAACGTATTAATTGATTAAGATGATTCATTTGCTATCAAAAGAGTTATCCGTTTGGACACTGACTCGTGTTCTTCAGGTTAACACAGTCTGCAATCCTGCTTAGCGCTTTATTTTAGATTATCTGATTAGGTAGCCTCAACAGTGTCACTGCAGTACAACAAAAGAAACAAGACGAAATATACACAAATTGCTTTAAAAAACACATCACAACTATGACGTGCATAGAAAGGCCTGATCTAGCAAATGCAAAAAGGTCGAGATTACAGACAAATAACATTTAATGGTGCCTGGCAATGCTTTGTTGGTTGAAAGAGGGGGAAACGGAAGAGTATCAGATCTCTTTGGCTGAAGCAGACTGACCTGCTAGTCTTCGCACCAGGCCACAAACTTTGACCAGAGGCCAACATAGATTGATTTTGGAGACAAGTGGGGAGAGGCCAAACTTAACTCTGCAGGAAGATCAAATCCACTCAGTTATTACAGCTCAATATTCATGCATGGAGGAGTAGGTTTGGGTGTAGCACTCTCCCTCGTTGTTTGGAATGCAGGCCTGTCTGAACAGGGAGACAGAGTGGGGGGCATTTGAGCAGAATCGGCAGGATCCGAGCCCAGTCCGGGGCTATGAATATTTGCTGCACATGGTCCCTCCTGACCATCTTCAGAACACAGGGAAGCAACGGCAAAAGCAGGAATGGAATGCATCTCCAAGGGAACCTTGAGGCGGTAACTCTAGAGCGCAAAAAGCTCGACAATAAGTATTCTTGGAGGTAGCAAAAAATATTCTACCATGAACTGCATTCCGTTGCAGACGCCACTTTTGGTCAGCTAGAGAGCGCCTACTGATCTCTTTAACCCTCGCATTTAGGGACCCTGCCAGATGGTTGAAAGTCAAGGAAACTCCTTGAAGGTCCAGCCAGGAACACAGCCTCAGCACCTCCTGGAACAGCACGTGTAGTTTCTTTATTCATCCACAAAGGTACCCTCAGACTGACTGCTACTGACCATATGGAGTTATGATATTCACCATGTATTTGTGTGTTTTTTTAAGGATCCACACCCACTCAATTAGAGGCATCCTTCATCATCGGATCCCATATTAGTATCCTAGAAACCAGGATGGAAACAATCTCAGTCAAAGGAGCACTTTATTTCTTTTTAGGGTCAAGTGTAGGATAAAAATACCTAGGGATTTCCCCAGTATTTCTTTATTTTGGGTGACCCTGGTATGGAAAAATAAATACATTTGGATGATCGTAGATATAATTATCCTGGCATTCGCTTAGTCACATGTTTTAGTCATTTATGGGGGCCACCAGGGGTCCACAGCTTTCATCAGGACTGCTAAAAACCACTATGCTTATGTTGCAGTCTTCTAATCCCTACTAGTCTGGGGTGTTTGGGTGTAGGAATACTTTGGTTTGGCTATAGAAATACGCAGGTTGCTTTTGGGCGCAGACATTGTTTTAGTCTTGGTGCGCTCGGACATACATTTTGTTTGCTCTGCTTTGCCCTGTTGTGGTGGCTGAGAGACTTGGTTCAAGGTGACCCTTTTTGCCCTTGTGAGCCGTGTAGAGGAGTCACTTTGTGATAGCAGTGCTCTAGTTGATCCTAGGAGGATAATGAATACTCCTATTAAAGAAAGGATGTGACACAGATGTGCCTTTGAGGGACTGTAACCTGTTCCACTCTTATTTTTATTGTTTTATTATCGTTTTTAGTTGAAACTTTGTTGACAGATATTGTATTTATGATGAGGTTTATGGGCGGAGGCACTGTTTTAGTCTTGCCGTGACCGTACTTACATTTTGTCTACTCTGATTTGTTGTGGCAGCAAAAGCCTGCATTTGAGGCCACCATTTTCCCCCTTGTGGGCCATTTTGAGATGCCACTTGGTCACAGCAGCACTCTAGTTGAACCTGGGAGGGTAATGAATATTCCCCTAACAAGTAGGGCCACGGCACAGATGAGCGCAATAGGGGTGCCACTGGACACCAAATGTGTGTCAAAGGCAAGCATTTAAGATACTCCATTCAGGAATGATATAATCTAAGACCCAGGCCAGATTGTAGGCACAAGCCTTCACCAATATGCTACCAAGGATTGCAGCGAGTGCACAATATCTCTTCCCACCTGGGAAACAGCAGAATTGTGTGAGGTCATAGGATTAATCTTGCTATAACTGACTGATTAATGTATGTAATTTGCATAGGAAAGCTCTTCATATACATAGTTCTCTCAGTGAGGAGAAGCTTGATATCCTATTTTTAACGGAAACATGGTTGAACAAATCAGCCCCAGACATTGTGCTTGGTTTCGCAGAGGGCTATTCCTGTGTGCATGCTGATAGAATAGAACATTGAGGTGGGGGAGTTTTCATTGTTTTTAAGAATAGTTTTAGATGCTCTACTTTTGTGCTACCTGGTCTTAAAGGAGCTCAAGCTTTAGGGTTTTGAATTGTAATTTCCTCATAGTTATCTAAGTTATCATAGTGAGGTGTTTGAATTAAGTGCATTTGTGTACTGGAAGCCAGTGTAGTTCAATGTGAGTTTTGTGTGGGATGTTGAGGATGAGTCTGGCTGCAGAGTTCTGGATGGTCTTTAGTCTTCTGGTGAGTTGCTTGGTGATCCGAGCGTAGAGGGTGTTCCCATAGTCAACTTGCTAGAAACTAGGGCATGAGTGACAGTTTTTCTTGTGTTGCGTGGGAGACATTTGAGGATCTTCCTCAGCATCTTCAGGGTGTGGAAGCATGATGCAGTGACAGCATTGACTTGTGCAGCCATGTCCAGTTTGGTGTTGATGATTATTTCTAGGTTCTGGGGGTAGGTCCAAGTGTGGCTGGCCACCTTTTGGAGTCCCATGGTGAGGTGTTCTCACATTGTTCCATAGCAATACTAAGCAAAGATTTGAGTCGTTGGAAGAATGACAAAGTTGAAGACCTGGGGTCGTTAAAAAGGCCAAAAGCGTTGGGGGTGGACCTGTAGCTCCATGTTGAAGGATGTGGAAAGAAAGGAACCAACATTAGTGCTCAGGAGTGGCACATATATGCTGCTCAACTCCTTCACTTCTGGGGCAATAAATAAGCCTGCAGAGCCATACAGCATAATCATCTTGCTGGACCATTGCTGGAAGAATTCTTGGATCCAGTCTGGCACCTGGGGATGTTCAGAAGGTGAGGAATCTGCTGTTAGAAGTATCCACCACAATAAAGAGGTATGGATGAAACACCAGGTAAAGAGGAAGAAGAGGACTGCTGCACTTGCTGAAAGACATGGCCTCTACCACCACTCTTGACCCCTGAAAATCCACAGAATTTTGGGTACTGCTGGTCGAAATTTCGTGTGTATTCTAGAGTGCTTTATATCGGGGTACAGACTAGTGCATGGCACCCTTCTACTCTGCTTATAAATGGCACTGAGGGCAGTATAGCATCTCTCTTGAAATACATCAAACAGTAGAGGAAATAATACAAAGGATAAAATATTACTACAAATTGACCTAAGATACCTGATACGAGGTGCTTCTCAGAGAGCATGATCTTTGTAACAGGACTTCGATGTACTGTGAAGGTTTGGAAAAGCTGAGGGCCGGACCCAACTGTCTCCGGGTGCTGAACTATCACTCTCACCGCCCCTGAGCTGGTACCATAGGCAATTTCAATCCAGTTACCACTCACACCTGCAGAAACCAAACACAGTAAGAACAATGCAATATACTATTTTGAAGAATTGTTATACTATTTTGAAGAATTTATAACTTGTAAGGCTTTAGCTACTTGGCACCAAGAATCAACTTTGAAATATACAACCGTACTGTACCTCACATGAGCAATTATTTTCTAGGAAATACACAAATACAGATATCTGGACCTTAATCACAACTGCCTTGTAAAATTCTGACACCTGAGCAAACTACGGTTTACAAGGGTGTCGACAGATTTTCCCCTCACTAAAATTGCCTAAATTTAATGGGTGATAAATGCTCGGTAAAGACCAGTACATGAGTATTTTGGTGCAGAAAGCATCAACATCTGCATGTTATGCCCCATTCTCAAGGGGAAACTCATAATTCGAGTCATGCATCGCTTCCAATAAGTAAATAAATAAACATTAGGGTATTGTTTTTTATCGAGTGTGATAAATAATGCACAATTACTCAGACACTTATCGTTGAGGTCTTCATCTCTGATAAATGATATGTTACACATACAGTCAGGGTGGCTGAGCACCTGAGTCATCAGCCAATAATTTTTCATCAATTAGTCAAGCATCTTTAAACAGATAAAATATGTTTTTAAAAAACACTAGGGGCCAAATGTAGGTAGCCTAATACCGGTCGGTAACGGCCGAAATTACCGAATTTCGGTGGTTACCGACCGGTATTAGGCATTTCAGATGTAGGAGGCCAAATTGAAGGATTCGGTAATTTACCGAATCGGTAATTTAAGGAATCGGTAAATTACCGAATTCTTAAAATACTGATTCTGTAAATTACCGAATCCTTAATGTAAGGAGCACTCAAATGAGTGCTTTTCTCATTTCAGAATTCGTTATTTACCACCAACTACAAGTTGGTGGTAAATATCGAAAACTGTTAAAAAAGCAATTTTTAGCAATTTTTAACAGTGCCATGTGGCAGACATACATGCCCTTAGGGCATGTATGTGTGCCACTTGTGCACCCATGCACTATTCAGGGGTGCAATAGGGTGTCAATGTGACACCCTGCAACCCTTGTAAGTCTTCCACCTATTACCGATTCGGTATTTACCAAATCGGTAATTCTCATTCATTCCTATGGGCCTTCAGGCCCATAGGAATGAATGGGAATTAAGGAATCGGTATTTACCGAATTGGTAATTACCGAATTTTACCGAATTGTTTCCTACATAGCATTTACCGATTCTAAAATACCGAATCTGTAAAATTCTGTATTTTAGAATCGGTAAATGTAGATTACCTACATATGGCCGTAAATTTTCTATAAACATAAATATACTTAAATATACTTCCGTCACCTTTTAACAGAACAGTGCCTTTTGTCCTTATGTCGCTTACCTTCACTTTCAATCGATACGGCCAAAATACTCCACTTATTTTGACTTTCTTGTTTTTTCCGAATGCAAGTACTGTTCATCAACATTTCTGTCACCAACCCACCTACTTAAACTACTATAGTCCAGAGATTCAAAGTTGCACTGTACCGGGGTAATGGTAAAATTGCAAGCAATTTTACTGTTTTTGTGTGGTAATTTCACGCCAGTACAGTGCAGTTTCAAATAAGACCAAATCGAATTAGAATTTATAGTGTGGGACTGATTTTTATGGTCAGAAAACCACATGGAATTCACCATTCCATGTGATTTCACCACATGTATTTACCACATGCTCTTAGCAGGTGGTAAATATACATGCAGGCCTGTGGGAGAATTGGGGGTGTAGAGGAGGCAAGATGAAAGGGTTTTTTTCTAGCAGGGGGATCATTGTATGCTCATCCCGGTTAGAAAAAAATGCAGAATGAGGTTTAGCTGCTGCTGCCAAAGACTCATACAATTTTTCCAGAGGGAATAATCCACTGGAAAAATCGGGTATGCTTCTCCCGCACCCGGTAAAACTGGGTGTAGAAAAGCTGACCCACTGGGACTCAGGCGCAGCTGAATTCCATGAGAGAATCCACTCCATCTGACTCCAAATCAGCCACTATATCTGCAAGCAGAAGAGCAAGTAAATCATCTCTAATGGTCTGATTCTTTGACCACACGTGTGGAATGTTGCCTATCTGACCACACCTGGGCCTGCCCCGCCGCTTTTTTTGGTGGAGGTTGTTAACTAGTTCTTCTAATATACCTAGTATTTTCTGCAATCACTCGAAGACCAGTTTCTGCCATGCACAGTAATCATATCAGAATTCCTTCATTATAGTGTCTTCTTGTTAGGAAGGGGTCCTCACTACAAACCTCAGATTGACAGTACACTTTGTTGATTTCCTTTCTGTGCAAGAGTGTCCCTGTTCGTTGTATATTCTGTAGAAATATTTGCATTTGTAAAACAACACAACACTGGTTTCTCACGTGCCGAGTCCAGCTGAAGCTCCCACATGGCTGTCTGTAGAAGCCAGGTGCTTCTGTAAGCCAATAAACTCTGCAAGTGGGGGCAGCAAACACCATAATACATAAATGAGTTATGTGGGGAGGTCTTGCTCACCCTAAAGCACCAACATTCATCAGCATAAGGAATCCGTTCTTGTGTTATGTGGTGTAAGAATATCAAATCACCCAGCAAAATCCATCTTACCCAGAGGGGGGGTTCAAGATATGAGCAAAGATTCTGGCAGAGATGTGTTATACCAGAAGGGCTTTCGGGATAAATCTACTTTAAGTAATAATTATTAACTATTTTGGCACATCGTTTATGCTATCTTTTTCAAATATTTTGATTTTACAATACTCTCTTTATACATCACCCCAGAGACAGTATTTGCATTTTTATATAATTATTTTAAACAACTTCCTATCGGAAGCACTGCTATATATGTTATTGCACTAACTTGTTTTCGGAGTCAGATAGACGCTGAGAGCGGTTATTGCATCATTCGAGGGGTCGTGATAGAGTTCTGTCACCAGAAGATCATTGTCCTTCATTCGCAGGGGAAATTTCTGCATATCTGGAAACAAAGCAGAAAATAGAGTACATGTGAAAAGAATACAGCCAGCACCCACACATGGTTATCACAAGTTGCCACCCATAAACTATAATAGTTTTGGTAACCTTACCTATGTAATATATAGATCCATTGTTACAGCCCAAAAGTAGAAAGGAGCCTGCGGTATCATAACTAGTTATAGGTACAACATCCTGAACCTGGAGGGATGTGAAATAAATACGTTGTATTATTTTTACAATAGACTTGTTGTAGGCATTCTGTGCTAATCATTTAATAATTGCAGGCAAGTGAACAAGAATTGGCGCTCTTGAGGCGAGTCACCACAGTGCAGCTTTGAATGTATGTGAGTCTTTATACACTGCTTAGATTACTTGTGAGAGCTAATAATATTCTAGTTCTTCTATTACAAGTAGGAGCATAACTAAATTAAAACTAAACTGAGGCCCATTTTTTCTTCTGATACGATACTGAGATTTTCTTTGGACAGTAAAGTTAAACCTACCAGTTTCATGAACAAGCACAGTAAATTAGTCAGGTTTTAATGTAATAACGTTTGCAAACATAGGCGTGCACAAATGCACTTAAAACTATTTCTTCCTTGTCTCAGTGCACCCTGTTTTTGCACAATCATTGTAAATATCCTTATATTATTCACCAAGCTTTCAGTGCTCCATGTCACCGCCATCACAAACGGAGGGAATAAAAAAAGATAAAAACATTAAAGCCACAGTATGGAGCTGTGGGGTGCCACTCAGCACATAAAGAAAATGCAATAGTAAAATGCCACATTAGGTGTGAAAGATGTGCACCACTGTGAACACACATTACTTCGAGCACGCTGCAGCAAACAATCATCGCACTTGGTGCATCATCGCCGTGTGTGGAAATCTTTTAAAGAGCATAATATGCACATTTATACGCAAAAGCATATCTTAGTGTACACTCATTTGGGTGCACATTCACCTCTGCTGTAAGTTAAGTAAAACTGCAGAATCACACTGAGAACCCTTGGTTCAACATCAATGTTTGCTCAATTCCTGAATTTGCTTTTCAACTTTCACTGTACGATTCTGAATTCTCTTTAATTTTGCTAAGACTTAAGCTAGCAGGTCAGGGTGCACACTCTTTCAGTTCATAAAACCTTCGACTCATTGTTTTTAAATGCTGTGCCCCAAAACAGTAGCAAACGGACATTAGTATCAACTCCTTTAGCTGGATATGCAAGCACAGGAACTCTCTTCTGAGGTAGATACAATGAGGTGGGTTGGACGGTTAGACTTGGAATCCTTTGCGTGGTTTACCCTGACTTTTTGCCTCTACCGCCTGCATTTTTTACTGTATGCTGGATTTCGTTTTTGCTGGCACTGATACTTTGGGGATTTTGCCACTGCTGATAGGTGTCCAAGTGCTCCCTGTGTAAATTGTGATTACGATCAGTTATCCAGGATTGCCATATTTAATTTACTGGTACGTCCCTAGCAAAGTGCACTGTGTGTACCCAGGGCCTGTTAATCAAATGCTACTAGTGGGCCTGCAGCACTGATTGTGCCACCCAACCCAATAGACTTTCAAATGTGTCTCAGACCTGCCACTGCAGTGTCTGTGTGCGCAGTATCTACGCCATGTCCACCTTCCCATGCCCTAACCTTCCTTTTCTTACATGCAAGTCACCCCTAAGGTAGTCCAAAGGTACCCGCACGGGCAGGGTGCAGTGTATGTTCAAGGTTGGGCATGTCCTGGTGTGTCCTATATGTCCTGCTAGTGAAATACTGTGTATTTCGTTTTATCGTTATTGCAAGTTCTAGCTCTCCCATAGGCTTTCATTGAGGTTACACTGTAACAATTTACATATGTAACTTTCAATTGGAAAAAGCTAGAGATTTGAAGTTTAGGTTCCCTGAAAACCAGAATTTAATGACACACCTTTTAGTGAAGGTTTTATTTAATAGTGTGTTTGAAAAAATTGCACTTTTAGAAAGAGGGCTTTAGATTACGTCTGGAATCAAGAGGAACCTCTGCCAAGGAAGAAGAGCTGAAGAGCTGTGAGGAGGAGTACTGACCCTTTGCTGTGTGTGTTTCGCTGGGTTGGCCTGCAGTTGCTGCTTCTGCCAAAGAGAGGACAAAGACTGAAACTATGCTGTTAACCTGCTTGTGAAGAATCTTCAAGGGCTTGTGTGTGCTTGCCTCCTGTTCTGAAGTCTCAGGGACACAAAGACTTCACCAGCAGTTTCCGTGAACTCTACTGCTGGTAGTACTGAACTGCCAGAAGTTGCCTGCTCCAGCTCTGGGCCTCTGGTGCTTGTTCCTGTTGTTGGGAGCTTAAAGAGCTTGAAGAAACCAAGAAAATAGACACATCATCCTTTCAGGGCCTGTTTTTCCGAAGCAGCACCGCCGAGCAGGAGAAATGTTCACGCTCTGCTGCCGTGCGGCCGCAGTATCGACACAGCGGCTGAAAAATCAACTGCATGCCGGGTCCTGTGCACTGATCTCCGAAGTCCGAAATCATCGCAACGACTCCAACACAGGCCCTGTTGTGCAACTGAAAGAATCAACACATCGTGGAACTGTGGCTAAAGAAATCTACGCAGTGCCTGTTTGCTGTCATCGTATCAACCTCTAACACGTCCTGGATTTCCACACATCGCACCTGTGCTGCAAGTTTTCCGATGCATCAACTGCAGACCAGAACCATCTTGGAATGGACGCAACACGTCCTGCTACAGTCCGGATTCAACAAATCACTTTTCCTGCGTGTAGCAGGACTGTCGCATCGCCTCCCCAAGGACTCAGGAACTGACGCATCGCTGTGCTTTGTAATGCTTACCCTCTCTGCGGCTGTTTTGCCTAATGGATTTTAATGCGTTTGAGGTACTTTGAGTAAAAGCCACATATCCATAATTTTCTTTGGACAGAATTGCTTGAAACCTTTCAAATTCATATTTTGAATTGTATATGTTCGATTTTTGTCATTTTGGTCTTGTTTGGTTTAGATGTAGATACTTTATTTTTTTTAACTGGTGTATTGTCCATTTGTAGTGCTTTCACTGGGTTACTGTGTGTCTGAGTGCAAATACTTTACACATTGCCTTTGGGATAAGCCTGTCTGCTCGTGCCAAGCTACCGAGGGGGTGAACATTGGTTATCTAAAGTGTGTAACTACCTTATCCTGACTCGAAGCAAGGGTCCCCACTTGTACAAGGTGCACACCTCTGCCATCTAGAGACCCCATTTCTAACAGATAACGAAAGGCATCCCTTATAGGTGCCGAGACACTAAACTAGCTGTGAAAGAGCACTTTCTTGTTTTTATTTCCCTTGCAAAATAACATCTATATATGGTATGACAAAGAAGTGTATGTCACTTTGGAAACAGAGATGACAAATGTATGTGTCTGGTAGTCTTTGTTTGATTTAAAGTACAATGTGACCTTCTGTGTGTGCATATGCATAGCTGCGTTTACTCATTTAAAAGACTGTTTTCTGTGCTTCATTCCTTTAGGTACTTAACCATTCAGACAATCCCAAAGTATTCCCCAAATTCAGCACATAGCATTCAAAAGCCTTTGATTGCTACTTCAAATTTTTTACTCATGGCACCAAATCCTGCAATGCCTTAAAAAACCCTTTGAATGCAGAATTCTCACATTTCCACTTCAGAAAACAGGCCTTTTTATGCTATTGTTCCAGTGAAACTTGCAACAAAAAGAGTGGCAAATCAAGAATGTTGGACAAGCTCTTTTCTCCTCACATTCAGTTAGATTCTAACTATGTTGCTGTTAACGCAGAGCCTCTCTGCTGCCAGCCTAATAACATAAATACATAAATGATGGTGGCCGCAACAACAGATATTACACCATATTGTAGCATAATCTTTCATCACTGAATGACACCATTCGAAGAGGCAAATTTCTGAGCAAACAGGTAACAAAAGTGCATTCCATCTGCTGAGAACACTGATTCGTATGGTTATGTATATATCTCTTACTCTTGGTACATATCTATGTGTTTTTTTTCTGCAACAAGCAGAACTATGAGCAAACAGTGTTTTTGCTACAACTGATCCAAATCATCTTAAGCCTTCATTACTGCAAAAACAGACCCTGATACAACCTACAACTGTGCTTCCTTCCATATGGCACAAACCTATCCCAATATTTTATACACGATTTTAAACAACTTATTTTCAATCAGAGCATAGTGAATAATGGATACACTGGAAAACATATGTTAGCAATATTGTTAGCATTTGGAATGGTGATGTCAGTGAATTGAAATAATCCTGCAGGAAATCAAATGATACTGGAAAAGAAGATCATTCAGCTTAATATTATGAATTATTTTCATATATTTTTTGGACACTGAAATCTTACTGGTCAGTAAAAATTCCTCACAAAATTATTCACAAAACCCACAGTTATTAATGCATTCCCACATGAGTAAAGTTTAAATCCTTAAAATGTATACAAGGCTTGCCCTATAGTGAACTCTTAGATATAGCAAGATCATTTCTGAGGAACTAACCTATAACACATCAATGAACCTTCTATATAATCAAGTTAAAGAGTGAGCAGAGGCATATAGTTAGAAGGCTGTAAAGAAAGATCACAAGTAATTGCTACAAAAAAAAAAAGAATATGACTAGTGGCATTGAGCAGTCAAATTTCCTCTTTATCAAAATAGATAAAATAGAATGTTTTTCAACATTGGGAACTTGTAAACTTGGACGAAAATGTGATTATGTTATGTCCACAACAGCTATTGTGTGTGCACCAACAGAGACTCAATATCAAGGATAAATTGAGGCAAGAGAGAAAAGATACAACAGGAAGGTCAAAAGAAAGTGATCTAAATAAAAAAGGCGCAACATATCAATGCATACACCGTTCTTATTCAAACAAAATCAGTAAGGTGATTGTGATTGATAACACTAGAAATATGATTACAAATATGAAGTACTAAACACATTGCAGGTGACTGGATAATAAATTCAACATCAGATTGAACAAGCATTTGCAATGCAATAGGTTTCGCATTTCCAAAGTTTAAAGTTATTGGTATTGTAAATGGCAATGTCTTTTATGTATTTGTTTTTAAAACCAACAAATAAATATAAGGTTTGTTATTTATAATGTCAGTAGGTGAACATAAAACGCTGCTAAAGGAGGAGCTCTTGCAGAATGCTCTGGTTTTTAAAGGGCAGTGTATTTGAGATGTTACAAGACTTGTCGCCTATTTCTTTGCAGCCGGGCTTCCTTTGTTCTTATTTTAAGATGTAAACGGATGCTGCCTTGATGTATGCAACAACAAAATATAGGCAGCTTAATTAAAGCACAATGGGAGGAGGCCCGGATTGTGTGTCTCGTGTTAGGAGATTCTCCCATAGTGAAAATTAACAAGCACTTCACACACATGGTATGTACATAAACTGACTTAAGGGTGGAGGCCCCCCTGTGCAGTCCATGGCCCTTTCAGATTAACCAAATAACTCTTTTACCCCCTACTAAAACACCTCACTGACTCACAAATTGAATAAGGTCACATGTTATACTACTAAAGGTCCCACCAGGTGGCAGATACATCGTTTTTTTCGAGCCTAATCATGTCCATGCTGAAAATGAATCACGTTTATTTTCCCTAGCTGTTTTTGTACATATGCTAACAAAAATAGTGAAAAAGTTATTGTTCTGTGTTTCGCCATGGTGCAAAGATCGTTTTCCTTCTTCTTCGTCTTACACAAGCATAAAAAATATTGGAAATAGAGTAGCTCCTTCATTGCATCTGTGCACAATTTCATATGAGCTGTGGTGTGTGAACCCTGTATGTGCCCACCCTCGGCAGAGGTCTTTGAAGAAAGCGGGCAGGCGACACAGTGGCAGGCCTACTGGTCTTTCAAAGGTAGCAGTCTATTCGCATAAGTCTTCGTTCTGATGTGCGTCTGACACAGATCCAGCCCACTGGCATTTAAAAAGCACTGACCTGTGTACTGTCAAAAAAGTGACCATGTCTCAAGAGCCTTAGATTCTTCAGGGGCTAGTAAAGATCTTTCCTGAGCCGGATATGGCGCTCACCCATTCACACCAGGATTCTGAGGCACCGACGTATCGGGATATATTACCCTGACATATAAGGCTAACGCTCTCACAGTCCCTCTGCCCTGTCGGAAAGCCTACGTGCTCCGTCGGTCCCATTTGTAAATGCGTCCCGCACCCGGCCTGGCCGTTTATCCTGTGAGGTGGATGGGAGCTCTGAGGCCTCAGGCCAGGTTTGAAAGCCCGGGGCTGCTGCTGGTGCCCCTAGCAGCTCGTTCCGCAGCTCACTGAAATGAGTAGCAGCAGGCACGCGGAGCTTCAAGGGAGCTTCAAGAAACCGAGAGAGTTCGAGAACAGGAAGGGAGGAGAGAGGTGCGAAGGAGACAGAGTATGATGGATGGAGGCAAAAAGCGGGGCTGGCTGCAGCAGGTTTGTTGGTTGCTCTCGGTTTCACAGTCTGGCAATGATGCCTGGCACTCTCCAGGAGTTGACCCCCGTTTTTATTGCAAAAATGAGCAATAGGTGCTCCAATATAAAATTTAAAAAAGTCAATACCTATCTCCATTAGGCCGGTGCCAGCATTAGCTTTACACCTTAGACCCGTGATACTTTCCATCTACCATGGGTGACCTAAAAGTAATTTTTTCTCTAGGATGTGAGGGTCAGCATTTTGTCACTGGTGCCTGCCCCTCCCCCCTACCTACAGTATGCCAGAGGCAACATTTTATCACAGGTACCCTAATACAAAGATTTACTGAAAATATGCCAAAACCAGCTGTTTGCTATGGGTGTCACTTATGCTAAAAAATACCTCTAGTGTGTCAGTAAATTGAGAAGGGCCCCTTAATCCAAGAATTCCATGTATACGCTAGTGCCAGCATTGTGCCATGGTAGCACAAATACCAAGTGTAACCCCTTGTATGCTAGGGCCACACACTCATGCGGACTCATGCTCACTCAGACTCCCACTTCTCCATTTACCACTCAATTACACTCCCCTCCCCACTCAATGCCCCAACACTTATTCACATTCATACAAATTCTCACTCACTTTCTCACTCTCACTCTCTCATTCATTCGCAGACTTTCCCTTTTACTCATTCACTCTCATTGTTCCTCAGTCTTGTTTATTCCCACTGACTCACTCGCACATTCTCAGTTAGTTGCACTTACTGTCACGCACCACTAGTCCTTACTTTTAAGGAGTGGGATTTCTCGATTAGAAACCGGAGCCCCACCGAACTAACGGGTCACACAAACAGTGGCGATCACCTTATTCTTATACTGAATATCAGATATGATTATCTTTGGTTTTTGTAAAATAGCTCAGCAGGTGGACTGCCTGCTGCAGACAGTAATGGATCTCCACGAGGCACTCTCCTCTATTCACTGCTCAATGGTTATGAAAAGAATGGCACTTGGATAATGAAAACCGACTGTTGATACTCAGGAAACATGATACCGGCGATAATTAGTGTTGATGTAAAAGTAACTGTAACCATAACGGTAAACTTTTCAAATTCCTTATGCGTGATCATCATCTTCCAAAAGAATAGCCCCAGGCTGTCCAGAGAGAAGGGCAAACTAATATTCTGCCAGTCTGACTAGATTATACCACACGAGAAATAGTTTACCCATTAATTAACTAATTTCTGTCACGTTTACTCACGAGAAAATACAAATATAAATTATACTTGTGATTGCTTTGCTTAGCACAAAATCCGATTACCAGAGCAAAGGCGCACACTTTGAGAGGTGTTACAAAACTACGGTGAGCAACGTACGATGGCGCCGATTTTATGCACCTCGGGAGAATGAAGGGCTGAGTCAACATGCCACATCCATGCGCCCGGATATGCACACTCAGCATTTCCACAGCACCTTTCGACATCTCTAAGTTCAGCCATCGGACCTTCGAGGAGAGATATTAAAATACTGAGCTCATGCGCCCCGCCTTTCCTGGAAACTCACAATTAGCACTCTTAAAAGAAGTTCGTGGGAATCTTGTGAAAATTAAAATCTTAATGAAGTTTACAAATGGATCGATTTTAAAAGCGTAGGCGCCCCTTTCTGAAACACAAGTGAAACTGCTCATCCTCCAGTGAAGGAAGCAGCTCTTAGATAGACGTAATCACAGCTGTTGTTAGACTCCGCGCTCAGTAAAGAGAAGACGCTGCAGTCTGTCCTGGAGACCACTGTGCCAGTTACCCACCCCAGGACCGGTCTGGCACTGCCCTCCTTGCTTGTGTCCCCAGCTCCCCCGCTACAAGATACTCCAGGGCGACTGGTGCAAGGGCCCTTACCTTAATGGTATAGTCTCCGTTCACGGTCAGGCGCTTTTAAGCGGTTTCCTCTCAGGCTTCAAGAGGTGCAGTCTCTCCTCACAGTCCGCAGCAAGAGAAACGAAACCAACAGGATAGGGTGGAGTAGTGAACAGACCATCGGAAACAACACAGAGCTTGCTAGATGAGTTTACCTCACTCAGCAGGAGGGGCGCATGACGCAGGCCGAGGGTCCATGGTGGTTGTGCAGTGCCAGGGGTTACCTGCCAACGATGGCCACAGGGCATAAAAGTAGGTTAGGCGCGAAACCGAAACCACGGTTGTAGCACAGGAGACGCCGTCGCCGTGCACGTGCACGTTGGCTGTCCCTGCGCTGTGCTAAGAAGACACGCCGAGACGAGGTAGGGGATGTGTGTGTGTGTGTGTGAGGGGGGGGGTTCTGTGTGTATGTGCGCCCGGCGGGGGGGGGGGGTTCTCTATGTGTGTGTGTGCATGTGTGTATGCGCAGCGGCGGGGGGCGGGGGGAGCGAGGGGGTCTGAATGTATGTGTGTGAGTCTGCTTCCAAGGAGCCATGGGAGACAGGAAGCGCGCGTGACCTGATCCGTTTACGAGCTCGTGCACATCACTTGTCTCCTGTCTCCCTTGACTCCTTGAAAGCAGAAACGATCACAATAGAGTTTCGCAGTGCGAAACCTAAAAACGAACATTTATCTTTAGTAAGACACTGGCACAAATGACAATGCAAATTGAAGAGCATGTGGGTAAACAGATGATCATAAAAGAAAAGTAATGTAGAAGAAGATGCTTTGACTTGACAGCGAATATAGTGAACTCCCAAGTGGAGTGAATTAGGTTGAGAACCTAGAATGCTCTTTGTAATATCGATTGAAAATACTAACGTGTTTAATTCTCCTAATCTCGGACGCTTGCAGCAAATAATGTGTTATTGGGCCTCATTAATTTTCAAACACACACACATGTAAATATCCAGTAGCTAAATAGATGTCTTGCATGGCCCTCTACACACTAACTAAAAAAGGAACTTTGCAAAACAATACAGCTGCAGTAACAATATACAGCAACATATAACTGGAGACCATCTTTTACATTACGAACCTCATAACGCTTAAAACAGTGGCACCTCTACCTCATTTTGAGTTTTGGTATCGAGGTGGAAGAAAACTAAAATCTTTCATGGGTTAGTATGCATCAAGATAATAGGTACACACTACAGAAATGTTTTTAACGGAGGACACATTCATAGTGGAATGTTTCATGGGTAAGCTAAGAAATTGGAATAACATAGGCATCCCACAAAAATGCGGGATAGGCTAAATTAAATATGGTTCACTTGCCATGATCAACTTACATTGAATACACTTCCTGGCAAAAATAGTCCTACTCTCATGTGTAACAAACAAAAGTCTACTGGTCGAACCATTTCTAATAACATGATTTCACAAGTGGGAGAAAATGATTCAGCTGAGTCTAAGAAGCATCCCAGATATAGTTCTCTAATAGCTGATTAAATGCACTACATCTAAGGGAGTGGGAGTTCTACTCCTTATAAGGGAGTCACAAAGGGCTGGTCTCCACATTGATGAGGCACTGTTGGCCCATAGGCAGACCCAGAACAATTAAGGTTTACGGGAGCAAACCAATTGATGACTTTAAAAAGCAGTTCAATCTGCCAGGCCCACATAGGAGTTGACTGAGAAAGCTTTAGCAGAGATCAAGAGAAGGCATTGGAATGGGGCAAGAGTATCAAAGGATAATGTGTATAGAGTTGGACACCATATGGAGCTCCAGGAAGGCCTATCATTTGATGTTCTGTCCTCGTGGTTAATATAAAATAGCTCGCAAATGTTAATAATGTCACACTAGTGCTGTACATGGATAGATGAGACTTGGTCATGCAACCTATCTCGTAGTGCTAAACAGTTACCCAAAGTAATGAAACTGCAAACCTTTCTAATTTGCTAATGTGTAACCAAAAACAAACTGAAAAAGACACAGCTGTAAAGAGTGGTAAAACACAGACTGATTATTGTAACAGGGCCCACAAGTGAAGGCAAATGCATCATTCAATGTAATCATTTTTAAGGTCTTCGAGGAGGTCTTGTGGTTACTGATCAATACGCAATGCCGTACGCCCATTCACATAGTGTAAAATACCATTTGTTTACCTGCCAATGTTGAGTCACAGCGTTCCACACTCCCACCTTCCCAGTGTGACTAGTAGCAACTAGCTGATTTCCGATGAAGAAGAGAGCATCCACGGGGACTCCAAGACTGAACATTCCTACAACAGAAAATACATATTCATGATTTACTGAGACAGAGAGAAAAAAACGCAATAAGTAACATATCTCTTTCTAGAAGTGAAAGAAAACATTCTTTATGTCAGAAAGAAGCTGAGAGTCAAGACAAAAGGGTATGCCAGAAAGGGACAAAAACAATTAGCCAGGCCAAGCAGGCCCGGAGGAAAGACTGTGACAATTCACTTACCATAAATAGTTATAATCAATCTGCTGTGCCAGTTTGGTTACATATGATTATCATCATCATCATTATTACTATTGCATTACTTTTATTATCATTATTACTAGTAGTATTATTATTATTTATATTGTGTTACTGCTACTTAAATAAAAGTAGGCATCCTGGGGCTCACTGTCCTATAAAGAAAGAAGGGGGAATGAGGGCCAAAAGTGAACCAAAGTTTAAATAGCGTAAAGCCAGGTTTAAAGGGATTTGAATCAATGCTTAAATATCGCGAATGGCTGGGATGGTGGGAAGGCAAGCTATTCCACAGTAGAGGTGCCTCTACCGAGACATGTCGGCCATCTGCTTGGGTCTTTTTGAACTAAGGGACCTTCAAAAGGTTAGCCATAGCAAAGCTTAGTGCTCTCTGAGGGAGGTAACAAAGTAGTAAATTCTGAAGAGGTCGCGAACCAATCTAAAGGATGGCTCTGTTGCGGATGTATGACGATACATCGCAAACTAAAACAACGCGTGCTTTTACAACGCAGTTTTTAGTTCGCATGTACTGTCACAACGCATATATTTACATCGCATGGCATTAGTTCGCATTTCCTTTGAAATGCATACTAAATGCCATTACTACGGACCCAAGTTTCCCGCATGTATTTAAAAGGCAAAATATCCCCCAAACACTAACACACTACCCTACCTAACACACAATCCACAGTAATACCCTACATTACAAAACAGTAAAGCACTCAAAACACGACCCTACCCCTACGCACAGTCTGTCCCCTTTACATGAAACACTACCTTACACAACCCTAAACCAATACCATACACTACAACCCCCTGACACTACCCTAATCCCTAAAGGCTTAAACACTAGATTACACTACAACCCCCTGAGACTACCCTAGGCCCTAAAACACTACACGACCCCCCGACACTAAACAAAGCTCTAAACCCTAAAGCCTAAAATACTTGCATACATCACCACCCCCTTTTCTGAATTGTTTTTGGCCACTATAGGTGTGGCAGGGTATACTCAGACATGAGTCCCTTTCTCACTGCTCCATCAGGATTCAAGCAAGCCGGGCCGAAGAGGCTAAAATGCCAGAAACCGGTCCCCGGTAGCTTGTCTCCTTTCTGGTGAAGAATTGGCTTGGTAGTTTGGTCTGCCCTGTTCCCATGATGCACTGGGCCAGGGACAGACTAATTTGCATATAGCCAGGTTCTGAGCTGGGATGGGGCAGTGAGATAAATAACGGTGATGGATCAAGCCCTGATCTTTGGACTGGGTAAGAGTGGTCTGCTTAATTCAGACACTCTGTTCATCACCACCCCCTTTTCTGAATTGTTTTTGGCCACTATAGGTGTGGCAGGGTATACTCAGACATGAGTCCCTTTCTCACTGCTCCATCAGGATTCAAGCAAGCCGGGCCGAAGAGGCTGAAATGCCAGAAACCGGTCCCCGGTAGCTTGTCTCCTTTCTGGTGAAGAATTGGCTTGGTAGTTTGGTCTGCCCTGTTCCCATGATGCACTGGGCCAGGGACAGACTAATTTGCATATAGCCAGGTTCTGAGCTGGGATGGGGCAGTGAGATAAATAACGGTGATGGATCAAGCCCTGATCTTTGGACTGGGTAAGAGTGGTCTGCTTAATTCAGACACTCTGTTCATCACCACCCCCTTTTCTGAATTGTTTTTGGCCACTATAGGTGTGGCAGGGTATACTCAGACATGAGTCCCTTTCTCACTGCTCCATCAGGATTCAAGCAAGCCGGGCCGAAGAGGCTGAAATGCCAGAAACCGGTCCCCGGTAGCTTGTCTCCTTTCTGGTGAAGAATTGGCTTGGTAGTTTGGTCTGCCCTGTTCCCATGATGCACTGGGCCAGGGACAGACTAATTTGCATATAGCCAGGTTCTGAGCTGGGATGGGGCAGTGAGATAAATAACGGTGATGGATCAAGCCCTGATCTTTGGACTGGGTAAGAGTGGTCTGCTTAATTCAGACACTCTGTTCATCACCACCCCCTTTTCTGAATTGTTTTTGGCCACTATAGGTGTGGCAGGGTATACTCAGACATGAGTCCCTTTCTCACTGCTCCATCAGGATTCAAGCAAGCCGGGCCGAAGAGGCTGAAATGCCAGAAACCGGTCCCCGGTAGCTTGTCTCCTTTCTGGTGAAGAATTGGCTTGGTAGTTTGGTCTGCCCTGTTCCCATGATGCACTGGGCCAGGGACAGACTAATTTGCATATAGCCAGGTTCTGAGCTGGGATGGGGCAGTGAGATAAATAACGGTGATGGATCAAGCCCTGATCTTTGGACTGGGTAAGAGTGGTCTGCTTAATTCAGACACTCTGTTCATCACCACCCCCTTTTCTGAATTGTTTTTGGCCACTATAGGTGTGGCAGGGTATACTCAGACATGAGTCCCTTTCTCACTGCTCCATCAGGATTCAAGCAAGCCGGGCCGAAGAGGCTGAAATGCCAGAAACCGGTCCCCGGTAGCTTGTCTCCTTTCTGGTGAAGAATTGGCTTGGTAGTTTGGTCTGCCCTGTTCCCATGATGCACTGGGCCAGGGACAGACTAATTTGCATATAGCCAGGTTCTGAGCTGGGATGGGGCAGTGAGATAAATAACGGTGATGGATCAAGCCCTGATCTTTGGACTGGGTAAGAGTGGTCTGCTTAATTCAGACACTCTGTTCATCACCACCCCCTTTTCTGAATTGTTTTTGGCCACTATAGGTGTGGCAGGGTATACTCAGACATGAGTCCCTTTCTCACTGCTCCATCAGGATTCAAGCAAGCCGGGCCGAAGAGGCTGAAATGCCAGAAACCGGTCCCCGGTAGCTTGTCTCCTTTCTGGTGAAGAATTGGCTTGGTAGTTTGGTCTGCCCTGTTCCCATGATGCACTGGGCCAGGGACAGACTAATTTGCATATAGCCAGGTTCTGAGCTGGGATGGGGCAGTGAGATAAATAACGGTGATGGATCAAGCCCTGATCTTTGGACTGGGTAAGAGTGGTCTGCTTAATTCAGACACTCTGTTCATCACCACCCCCTTTTCTGAATTGTTTTTGGCCACTATAGGTGTGGCAGGGTATACTCAGACATGAGTCCCTTTCTCACTGCTCCATCAGGATTCAAGCAAGCCGGGCCGAAGAGGCTGAAATGCCAGAAACCGGTCCCCGGTAGCTTGTCTCCTTTCTGGTGAAGAATTGGCTTGGTAGTTTGGTCTGCCCTGTTCCCATGATGCACTGGGCCAGGGACAGACTAATTTGCATATAGCCAGGTTCTGAGCTGGGATGGGGCAGTGAGATAAATAACGGTGATGGATCAAGCCCTGATCTTTGGACTGGGTAAGAGTGGTCTGCTTAATTCAGACACTCTGTTCATCACCACCCCCTTTTCTGAATTGTTTTTGGCCACTATAGGTGTGGCAGGGTATACTCAGACATGAGTCCCTTTCTCACTGCTCCATCAGGATTCAAGCAAGCCGGGCCGAAGAGGCTGAAATGCCAGAAACCGGTCCCCGGTAGCTTGTCTCCTTTCTGGTGAAGAATTGGCTTGGTAGTTTGGTCTGCCCTGTTCCCATGATGCACTGGGCCAGGGACAGACTAATTTGCATATAGCCAGGTTCTGAGCTGGGATGGGGCAGTGAGATAAATAACGGTGATGGATCAAGCCCTGATCTTTGGACTGGGTAAGAGTGGTCTGCTTAATTCAGACACTCTGTTCATCACCACCCCCTTTTCTGAATTACATTACAACCCCGACACTACCCTAAGCCCCAAAGCCTGAAACACTAAATGACACTACTACCACCTGAGACTACCCTAAACCTTGACCCCCCTTACCTCTCTCTCCTCGTGGTTGTCTCTGCTCCTGTTTCCTGTATTCCGGTCCCGTTCCCAGCATCGCCGTCTGTGCTCCGACGCCATTACATCACATGCGTTTTAAAAGGGCATGCGTTGTAATGGCCCGCGTCGTAATGTTTACAAGTTGTTACGTCGCATGCGTTGTAACGTATGCGACGTAACGGCATGCATAGTAACAGCCGCGTTGTAGTGGCTGTTTCCCCTCTGTTGCATATACAGATAGATTTCAATTGAATTCGCTTCAGCACCGGGAGACAGTGAAGAGAATGCAAAGTAGATGTAGTGGAAGAACCAGTGGTCGAAGTGTTTTGTTTTTTTGAGTGGCACGATGTGCCCTTACGTTTTTAATAAAAAAACTGTTCCTCTACTTTTTGTGAAAAGATTAGACATTTATTTCTGAGAGCTGAAATGCTTCAGCTGAAATGTAAGCGTCTGTAAGAGTCTCTTGTGCTTGGAAACTGAGGGCAGACAGCTGAACAAGCCTTCTTGCCAGGGTGGCTGCCTACCTGAAAGAAATGTAAACATACCCAACTGGTCTATCTGCAAACGTAAAGGGTACTTGGAAGCCAGTATTGGCTTTAATTGATGGAATCACTTTAAGCTTCCTGATGACACACCATTATTCGTTTTGACGGGTATTGTAAGGGAGATCCCAGCTAAGTTGGGAAGTGTGTGCTTTTAAAAGAAAGTTATAAAAAAATGCACTGTGTACAGTCTGCAAAAAATCTGTTTTGGAAACACCTTTTTACCCTTTGTGCAATTTGTAGCAGCTTATCTTATACTGTGTGTAATGCAAGTTTAGAATAATGACTTACCTGTTCACAGAGCTTTTGGTCACAGAATGGGACCTTGAAGCAATAAACATGCATATCACTATTCACCACTGAACCAAACGGGATTCAATCTGTGGCTCTCTCATACTGTGCACTAATTAACAGATGTTTTATAATGTACAATAGTGCATTTTCACTGATTAACTTAACTTGCATTTAATGTTCATCTAAACTGTGTGTTATTACATATGTAGCAAACACATGGAGATCATGGACGGAGTGCTGAAACTTTTCAGACACTCAACCCCAGTCAAAGATCTGGGTTGAATAGATCATCGTACTTTAGCTCACTTCGCCACCCTAGTTCAGACCCAACCATATGCAAATCAGTCTTGACCCTGTTCATGGGAACAGTCCAGTCTGAACTACCAAGCCAGGTCTTCCCTAGATGGACACAAGCATCCAGGGACCAGTTTCGGGGTAACGCTCCAATTTTAGCCAGTCTTGCTTGAATCTAGTGGCAAAGTGAGCAAGAGACCCACCTCTGGGCATACCCTGCCAACTTAGGGCGAACAAAGCAAACACAAGGAGATGATGGGTGGAGTGCTGAATCTTTTCAGACACTCCTTCCCAGTCAAAGATCTGGGTTGAATCCATCATCGTTCTTTAGCTCACTTTGCCACCCAAGTTCAGACCCAGCCATACGCAAATCAGTCTTGACCCTGTTCCTCATAGAAACAGTCCAGCCCAAACGGCCAAGCCAGGTCTTCCCTAGACCGGAAACATGCATTTTGGGACCGGTTTCAGGGTAACATCCCTCATCAGCCAGGCTAGCTTGAATACAGTGGCTGGGCCTGAACTTGGGTGGTGAAGTGAGCTAAAGAACGATGATGGATAGAACCCAGATATGTGACTGGGGGTGAGTGTCTGAAAAGTTTCAGCACTCAGTACATCATATCCTTGTGTTCGCATTATATATGTAGTTACCTGAAGGTGAAAGCCTGAAAAAAGTTATAGAATATTTTGTTTATCAAGCCACACCTTTGACAACGCACCCCGGCACAGAGCATCACAGTTCCCATACTGTTTTTGATGCACTTCGACCACTGGGAAGAAACGGTGGCAGAGTAAGAGCTTTGCAGCAGGTGTTTGAATGTGAAAAAGATCATTTATGAGGTATTGCGGGGCAACATCAAAGCATTGCCGTAATCCAGCCTACTCAAAATGTGACACTGGACTACAATTGACTATGAAGCAAAGGTAAGATTTTACATAACACTCGCATATGCGCAAAGCAAGTGGACAAGAGGTTGTTGACATGATTTGTGAGCGGAAGATCACTGTCCATGTGCACTCACTAATTGCAGACTATAGTTGCCTCCACCAGAACAGAGTTCAATGAGCCAAAATTAAATGGCAGTTGGGGCTTGGGATTCCTTGAGTATCAACACATAACTTCTATTTTATAGCCATTAAATTTCAGTGAGTTGGCACAAAGCCAACTAGAAATGTCCCGCATAAAACTGTGAAAAGAGGCCATTAGCGATGGTGAGGTATCAGCCATCAGACCAGATTTCAATAGCAGAGGCCAAGTCAGCATCGATGATTTCACCCTACCTTGTCACCATCAAAAAGAGAGAAATATGCTTGAAAATTGAATCTGGAGGGAAGAAGCTAGTCTGCAATGCCAAAGGAGCCAGCAGCACGCAACACCATTTGTAACTTCTGAAGGATGGACCTTTGTTGTGGTACTACAGTATGACAGGAATTCCTCACTGCACCAGATAGCTACTGCCTGGTCCTGAAGAGATATAGGCAAATTAATGGACCTCATTTATTCCAAGTTTCCTTGCGTTTATACCAACATTGAACAAACCCTGACAAAGACAATATGTCTCGCCTACAAGAGTATTTGGCTTTGGCAATGTTTTTTAGCCATGCTGTACAGCAGCACACATTTTTAAAAAGTGCTAAGATGCAGCCAGGGCTAATTGCACTTATTAATATTTTTGTTTAAAGTGCGTTAGCTCTGGATGCGTCATACTCCTTTTTAATTTATTTTCAGCAATGCTGCAAAGCAGGCACACTGCTATACAGCATGGTTACAAACCATTGACAACGTTGGCAGTGCCCATGCTGTACAGAAGGAACAAAAGGCAACAGTAGAGCCAATAGTTTCAAAGGCACGATCTACTGGCTTTGCCAATGCTTGTTGGGTATCGCCTCAACACCCCTGATTCTGAATAATTTGGTTAATCTCCCCATGTATGAAAAAGAAAAAAATGACAGGCAAAAAAATACTATCACATACAGAAAGCCATTGTGCCATGTCTTAGTGAAAATATGCTAGGAAGCAGATAACATCTGTTGTCACATTAAAATCCAATAACTTTGGTTGTCATAAAAAAACTTCAGAGTAGATAAGCATCGACAAACCTAGTAGGTGCAAGAGCTATTGACTTTGCCAATATGTTTTAGCCATGTTGTGCACCATCATGGATACTGTTCAGTATGCATAAAAGTTAGTGGGGTAAAAGAGAGCGACGTGTTAAAAGGTGGAGTAGAGTAGATTGAGGAGTTATTGAGTGGTGTAGAGTGGAGTGGAGTGTTCTGGAGGGAGTAGAGTGTCGTAGAGTGAAAGGGGGTAGAGCGAAGTAGAGTTGAGTAGAGTGTCAGAGTAGAGTGCAGTGTTGTAGGCAAAGAGTGTCGTGGAGTGGTGCACAGTAAAGTGGTGTAGAGGGTGTTGAGTAAAGTAGAGTGTTGCGTAGTAGAGTGATGTAGATTGGAGGAGATTGTTGTAGAGTCCAGCGGCATAATATGGAGTGGAATCCAGAGTCATCGAGTGGAGTGGCATAGAGTGGAGTAGTGTGTCATAGAATAGAGTGAAGTAAATTGGCATAGAGGGAGTTGCAGAATGTAGGAGAGTGCTGTAGAATGGAGTGGCATAGAGTGAAGTCGATTGACCTTGAGTAAAGTGGCATAAATTACAGTAGTGCAGTGTAGAGTGGCATGGCGCCAAGTGAATTGGTTTTGAGTACATTAGTGTTGAGTGCATTGGCATAGAGTGCAGTGACGTGGAGTATAGAAGTGTAGAGTGCACTGGAGTAAAGTAGCATAGAGAGCAGTGGCATAGAGTGGTGCATAGTAGATTGCATAGGCATAGAGTGCAGTGGCATAGAGTAGATTGTTTAAGAGTAGAGTCAAGTGGTGTGGAGTGGTGCAGGGTAGAGGGCAGGGGTGTAGCTTGGTGTAGAGTGCAGTGATGTGCAGTGCAAGTTGCAGAACAAGATTGGAGTGGTATGGAGTGGTATGGAGTGCTGCAGAGTGTAGTGGCAGAGTGCAGTGATGGAGAGTGCATTGGTGTAGAGTGCAGTTGAGTGGGATAGTGCTGAGTGGTGTAGAGTAGAGTGCAGTGGCGCAGAGTGTAGTGACAGAGTACAGTGGAGCAGAGTGGCGTACAGTGCAGTGACAGAGCGCAATGGTGTAGAGTGGCATACAGTGTAGAGTAAAGGGCCATAGAGTACAGTGGTGCAGAATACTTGGCATAGAGTGCATTGGTTTTGAGCAAAGTGGTGTTGAGTGCACTGGCGTAGAGTACAGTGGTTTAGAGTAGAGAGGCACAGAATAGAATAGCCCAGATAAGAGTGGCACAGAGTAGAGTGCAATGGTGTGGAGTGTAGTAGTGTGGAGTGTGGTGGAGTGAAGTGTAGTGGCGTGGAGTAGGTTGTTTCAGAGCAAAGTGGCGTAGAGTGAAGTGGTGCAGAGTAAAGTGCAGTGGCATAGAGTGCAGTGGCTTAAAGTGCAGTGTTGCAGAATAGAATGGCACAGAGTGGAGTGGCATAGTGGAGTCGTGAAGATTATAGTGGAGTGAATAAGACGGGAGTGGTGTAGAGTGTAGTGGCGAAGAAAGCATTGGTGCATAGTAGAGTGAGGTAGGGAGCACTGGCATAGAGTACAGTAGTGCAGACTAGAGTGGTACAAAGTAAAGTGGTTAAGAGCTCATTAGTCTAGAGTGCAGTGTTGCAGAGTAGTGTGTTGAGTGCAGTGGTGTAGAGTAGAGTGTACTGGCATAGAGTGATGAAGAGTAAAGTGACGTAGAGTGCAATGGTATAGAGTAGTGTAGGGTGCAGAGGTGCATAGTGTGGCGTAGTGCATTGGTGTGGAGTGCAGTGGCATAGAGTGGTGCAGAGCAGAGTGGTACAGAGAGCACTGTCATAGAGTACAGTGGTCCAGAGTGGCATAAAGTGCAGTGATGTAGAGTACAATGGTGTAGAGTGCAGAGTAGACTGGCGTAGAGTGCCTTGGTTTTGAGTAAAGTGGTGCAGAGTGTATTTACAGAGTGCAGTTATAAAGAGTGCAGTGGTGCAGAATGGAGTAGCACAGAGTAGATTGTTTCAGAGAAGAGTGGTGCATGTTAGAGTACAGTGGCGTAATGTGGCATGGAGTGGAGAGCAGATTAAAATTGTTTGGCTTGATTTGCAGAGAGTGCTTTAGCATAGAGTGGAGTGGTACAGTGTAGCATGCATTGGCGAAGAGTGCAGTGACAGAGTGCAGTGTTGCAGAGTAGAGTGGCATAGTGTGGAGTGGCTCAGAGTGGAGTGGTGTAAAATGCAGTGGCGAAGAGTGTAATGATGCACAGCAGAGTAGTGTGGGGTTGAGTGCATTGGTATAGGGTGGTGCAGAGAGGCGTAGAGGGAAGTGGCATAGAGTGGAGTGGAGCAGAATAGAGTGCAGTGTCGGAGTGTGGAGTGGAGTGATGCTGAGTGGAGTGACGCGGAATGGAGTGGTGCAGAGTGGAGTGGCACAGTGTGGAGTGGAGTGACGCAGTGTGGAGTGGAGAGATGCAGTGTGGAGTGGAGTGGTACAATGGGAGAGGTGCAGAATAGGGTGGAGTGGAGTGGAGCTGAGTAGACTGCAGTGCGGTAAAGTATGCAAGGTGTGGTGGCATACTACCATTACAAACAATACATCTTGACCATCATATTTGCACAGGCATACCGTTTTACTGTATAAACGTATCAAGCGCACAAACGATAATGTGTGGAAATGTCATCATCAAGTGCATCATATTAAAATATTTGTTTCAACCACAACCCCGAATTACTAAAAAAATGTCCTTGGTTTGTGCTTTTCTAATTCTGATGTATTCTGAAATATCTTCACAGGTCAATTACAGACATTAGCAAGTATTTCCGGCTGCTCTTTCAGTACTGGAGAACTCACATGTTGGGAAGGAAACAGCTCCAGAGCTTCTAGGGTGACATCCCACAAGATAGACACACATTTGATGTACTTGTCAGTCAGTAACAATTGATTGGTCCAACCAGAGATCCCATTTCTAACAGTAATGCTGAAGCCACCAGATGTATTACTGTAATATGTACGTATAAATATAGCTGCCATATTGATCTTCAGATCGCACTTGCATCATATTGATATGGTAAACAAAATAAATAACTAGGCTATGAGACTAAACATATCCTCTGCTTTTAAATGTTTAGTTCTAGCCCACCGTTAATTACTTCAACGTTGATAATCTGCCTTAGTGATGTTTAAACATTGGTGCAGGTGTGCATGTACTCAGTACTGTACACTGAATTACAAACCATGCAACAGTATGAAGTAAAATGCAATGGGAAGGGGCACACTTGGGGGCAGAGCTAAGTGCAGTTCTTCAGTCACGGGACAGGAGAATGAGTTTTGCTCTTTGACTAAACTAAATTAAATACATTTTATTTTAATTGATTTTGAGTGTAGTTAAATAAAAAGGCAATATTACCTTGACTTTGCCTGAACAATTTAAAGATATGCATTAAAAGACACAGTCTGACTATTCAAAATATCCCTCTAAACTCCTGCAGCTGGGAGTTCCCCGGTAAGAGATCCTTGCACATAGGGTACGAGGGTGTGGAACATGGCGCACCATGTTCAGGAGTCTGAGGCAATCTGGCCACTGGCGGGTCACTCGTTCAGGGTATTGGGAGCAAGGAGGCGGGTTCATGGCAGCCCACAAATGGCTTCTCGCCATTGCAAGTCACAGCAGCGTAAGTGCCAGCACCCAGGAGCAGCTTAAGTGCCAGCCTCTTTCAGGTCCAGTCAAACTGAACCCTATCTTGACTCCTGCAAGATTAGTAGCAGGACAGGGCTAGTGCCGAAATAGGATCGGGCATCCAGGTGTTTGTTCTATATGTACTGAACTGGGATTATAAATAATAAAACTGGGAATTGGATAACCAGCAGGGAAGGATCAGAAGGGACGCACTTATCACAGTTCCGGTTGAACAATTGTTACTCAATCTGCATTTTCCAGACAGTGGAGACTCGAACTATTTGACACTGCGTCAAGCCACAGTAGATGTTACAATTCTGCATCTCTTCTTTTTTTATGTTTAAGAGCTTTATTAAGTAAGTAGTAATAACATAAGAATTGGTCATGAAACAATAAATACCATAATATAATAGAAACAAGCATTTACAATGCAATAGGTCTCGCAGCATTAAAGTTTGAGTTATTGGCATTGTGTATGACAATGCGTTGCATACATTTTTTAGCAAACTTTGAATTGGTGAGCAGTGAGAGTGTGTGCAAGAGTATGCTGTTGCTCACAGCTGTTATTATTCACACAGCTCTGATGATGCACCTCACGCACGGGGCTGACGCAGTTATTATTCACACAGCTCTGATGATGCACCTCAGGCACGGGCTCACAGCTGTTATTATTCACACAACTCTGATGATGCACCTCACGCACGGGGCTGACCCAGTTATTATTCACACAGCTCTGATGATGCACCTCAGGCACAGGCTCACAGCAGTTATTATTCACACAGCTCTGATGATGCACCTCAGGCACAGGCTCACAGCTGTTATTATTCACACAGCTCTGATGATGCACCTCAGCATGGGGCTGACGCAATTATTATTCACACAGCTCTGATGATGCACCTCACGCATGGCGCTGACGCAGTTATTATTTACACAGCTCTGATGATGCATCTCAGGCACGGGCTCACAGCTGTTATTATTCACACAGCTCTGATGATGCACCTCAGCACGGGGCTGAAGCAGTTATTATTCACACAGCTCTGATGATGCACCTCAGGCACGGGCTCACATCGGTTATTATTCACACAGCTCTGATGATGCACCTCAGGCACAGGCTCACAGCTGTTATTATTCACACAGCTCTGATGATGCACCTCAGCACGGGGCTGACGCAGTTATTATTCACACAGCTCTGAGGATGCACCTCAGCACTGGGCTGACGCAGTTATTATTCACACAGCTCTGATGATGTACCTCAGGCACGGGCTCACAGCTGTTATTATTCACACAGCTCTGATGATGCACCTCAGCACGGGGCTCACAGCGGTTATTATTCACACAGCTCTGATGATGCACCTCACGTACGGGCTCACAGCTGTTATTATTCACACAGCTCTGATGATGCACCTCAGCACGGGGCTAACGCAGTTATTATTCACACAGCTCTGATGATGCACCTCAGCACGGGGCTGCCGGCAGTTATTATTCACAGCTCCCTCTCGCAGCGAGCCCGGGAGGCACGGCAGACAAAGTGATCGCTTTTACTTTCGCGATCACTTGAAAAACAAGACGTGCGCGTGCAATGACAACCAGCATGGGGGGTGTGTCTTAGCCCGGCTCACGTAGCCCCGTAGTAATCCTACACAATCCTGCTGTAAATCCTAATCCGCAATATCCTACCTGTCGTCCTGGTCACCACATACCCTGGGCTGCAATCTGCGACCTCCGGAGCTGCAGTGGACCGCGGAGCCCCAGCCACCCAATATCGGAGTGTTGCGCGTGGTCCAACCTGCGACTGCCGTTGTGAGCTGGTGCCAGAGTGTGGTATGGACCCGGAGTTGTGCGGGTGTGCGGACCCCAGCCCTGACCTGACGATGACCGCTAACTCTGCTTAGCAAAGAGAGTGCCCCAGGTCCGTGCCTCCGTGGGTTTCCTGGTTGCTGCCGGGTCCGCAGCTGAGCGCGGAAGCATTGTCCACCGCGACAATTGTATGCAGGAGCTGTTGGGCACCGATGAGCCGCGCGCGGCCTGTGAGCCGCGCTAGACATCGAGCGGCCGGCGGTGACATTTTTACCTCTCTCTGCTACAGAGAGTAGAACACAATTTGGAGAACTGGTGAGGCAGGTGAGGAGCGGTGGGGGCCCAGAGCGAGAGAGCCATCAGGGCACAAGACGGCTAGAGCAAGGGAGACCTTTTTGGTTGGTGCTCACATTTCTAGGCGGCGGCGGAGGGTCAGGGGGTTCTCGGTGCGCTCGTGTGTGTGTGTGTGTGTGCGCGCGTGTGTGTATGTGTGCGGGCGGGGGGGAAGTGTCTGTATGTGTGCGTGCGTGTATGGGCGCTCGTGTGTGTGTCTGTGTGTCTGCGCATGCGTGTGTGTTTGCGCTTCTGTAACGAGGATGACATGCCTCTAGTTCACTCTACGAACCCGACAACCCCGGGCAGGTATTCACCTTGTGACCCCCCCTCCTTTCATTTCAGCCGTCGCACCCGCCGGTCTGGACTGGGACCAACGAATTGTATAGCTGTGATGCCGAAGAAGAAGACTGCGGCCCCTTTAACTGGCCTGGGACCGGTGCAGAGGAGGAGCCCGGATACGCCACAAATACGGCAGGTGAAAGCACTCAGGTGTGCTTGTACACCGGAGGAGCGGAAGGCGAGTGGACAGGAGAGTCGTGGAGCGAGAGGAGAGGAGAGGCGTGGAGCGAGAGGAACCAAACGAAAGAGGCGAGGAAAGGACCCGGTATTCCATCTACGGGGGAAGAAGAAGATAAGAGGAGAGACCCGTCGGCGGTGCGGGAGCCTGGAGGCCAACGGCAACACGTGCCGCCCAGCCGCACGCCAGGAGGTGTGTGGCTCTCAGAGGTACGAAAGCGTATCACGGGCTGGGTTGGGAGAAGGGGTGGATCAGTAACGTGAACGGATTCCCTTCGCTTCCCGCATTACCCTCCCTACACTCCCTCGTTCCCTCACTTAGTCGAAAGAAGAAGTCACTGTTGGTGTCCCCTCACCTCCTTTCCTGATTACCTGGTGTTGGCATATGACTAGAGACTGATACGACCTCTCTTGTGTCTTCCCTCACGGCGGAGTGCAATTCACCACGGAAACTGCCGAGGAACAGACTCGACGGAGCCCCGTCCGAAGAAAGGAGGAGGGATCCAGAAGAAGACCCAAAGAACAGAGAAGCAGATCTCCGCGGAGGGCTCCCGTACGGAAGACGTGTACTGACTTTTTGTATCAGCAAATAAAACCTGCACGAACTAAAACTCGACTCCTGCCCATTACTACCCAACCCGCTACAGCTTCCCAGGAGACAGGAGATGGCCACAGCGAGCGCGTTCGCGCGCACGTGGCCCGCTCCGATCGCCATGCGCGTGGCCAGGTCCTGTCTCCTGGAAAGCTGTGTCGCTGACTATAGGTCTCTGGCGAGGCCGCGCTTACGCGCGGTTAACGCCACAAGACCTAAAAAGTGTACAGACAAGAATTATAAAGTAGAAAGACGTTTACATTTTAGTAATAATAAGGGAGAGAAGAGAAGGGAGGGGAGTGGAGGGAGAAAACGAAGAGAAATACTACAGTTCTAAAATTGAAGATCATAAGAATACATTATAAACATATTAAAAACTAAGCAGATACATAATTATATTATATGACTTAAACCAATGTTATCATAACTTATCTTATCATATCTTATCCTATCTTATCCAAGGGCAAATAGAAAAATTCTAGAGCAAGAGAAATGTAAACAATAATCAAGGGGAGAAAAAAATGTAGGGAAAAAGAGATAATGAACAAAATATCTAAGGAGGATAAAAATTCTCAGTACGTTTATGTGAAACCTGAAGTGAACAATGAGTCAAGTAATTGGTTAAAGATATCCAAAATAAGTCCCTGTTTACATAAGGTTTAACAGAAGAAGCAAATGCAATTTCCAACCTGTTATAGTGACAATCATTGTTCCACCAGGCCTTCACTAGTAGTTTAGAAGAGCATTTCCAATTAAGTGAGATTTTCTGGAAAGCTAAAGCCAACATCAAACCAAATAAACCCTTATCATGTAAGGACAACCCCACTGCATCTCTTATTATCCTTTGGTCACTACGAGTCTGATGATAATGTGTTAATGGTGATTTTAATCATCATATATTATAATAATAATAATAATCCACATTTGTAAAGCGCACAATCACCCGTAAGGGTCTCTAGGCGCTGGGGGCCGTCGAGAAGATTAAGCGAGCTATTGCCCAGAGTCACATGGTGCTGGGCTAACCTGCCGCCGGATCCGGGGATCGAATCCTGATCCCCCGATTCCAGCGTCAGTCGCCCTGGCCGCGGCGCCACACCTATTGTATTTGATATTTTTTTTTAAGGAATACAAACTAGCACTTCTGCGCGATTCAAACATATGTCTCTATGTTTCTAACTGCAATACTAGTTTGTACTGCCAAACACATCTATTTCGTAAGAGTCCATTATATAAAACACAATGGGCCAGATGTAGGTAATTCTATTTTACCGACTCATAAATACCGAATTTTACCGATTCGGTATTTATGAATCGGTAAAATAGAAGTACCGAGATGTAGGTAAATCCAGATGTGGATTTACCGAATCTTTAAAAGTCGGTATTTACCGATTCGGTAAATACCGACCGGTAATGCCCCATTCATTCCTATGGGCTTTGAAGCCCATAGGAATGAATGGGGCATTACTGGTCGGTATTTACTGAATCGGTAAATACCGATTTTGACAAGGGTGCAGGGGGTGTCACTTTGACACCCTCTAGCACCCCCAAAAAAGGTTCGGGGGCCATGTGGCAGGCATACCTGCCCTAAGGGCAGGTCTGCCTGTCATATGGCACAGGTGTGCATGCACACATGTGCATGCACACCTGAATCGGTATTTTACCATCAAATTGAATTTGATGGTAAAATACCGAATTTGTAGGGCTTGTGGGACTCAGAAGAGTCCCACCTACATCTCAATTTTACCGATTCTGTAAAAATACCGGTCGGTAAATTTACCGACCGGTATATTTACCGAATCTGTAAAATTACCGAAATGGCCTGTTTCCTGCCCCCTACATCTCAAAAGCCAAATACCGGTCGGTAACGGCCGAATTCGGCCGTTACCGACCGGTATTTGGCTACCTACATCTGGCCCAATATCTTCGTTTTCTTCTCTGAAATCAGATTAGTGTGCAGCTAAAAGATCCCCGAAATAGACCTGGAAAGCCAAATCGTTTACCTTCAAACGAAGAGGCCTTCAGGAAAATAAAAAAGTGAATAGTTACATTAGAGATTAAGTCCAAATACAATATTATTTAACACAAAGGTAAACCATAAATGTCCTAAAGATGATCTTTCTTTTACACAGGACCCCAGGAGATATCACGAGCAGAAGTCATATGTAGTTACACAGACTCGAGTAAAGATGTACCACCATGAGCAATGTGAAGGAAGCTGATTTCCATGTCTGTACAAGTTCCAATCAACAGAGTTAAGGACCTCGGCAGTCCTAACAGTGAGCTGGGTATGCACATAGTCAGGCGACACACAGAGGTCAACCGGTGTGGCACAGTCAACTAGCCGGATGGTGTGCGAGATAATGTCATCATATCGCATAAGGTATCTTGACTTATCGCAACAGGAGTCAGAAGGCGAAAGAACCAGAGAGGTACTAGAAAAATACATAAATGAGCAGATAATCGACGAAAAGGACTATTTATTATGGTAGCACTGGAGCGACTGAAACGTAGAAAAAGAAAACGCAAAACGCAAAATGCAAAAGCAGTGAATAATTTGCTAGTCTTCCCGAAAGCCAGAAAAGTAGCTCATTATTATACAGCAGCATTTTAATTATGCAAAATTATCTTTTTCTCTTGGAGCATGATCTTATCATCCCTGATGGCAACCTCTTTGAGCAGAACAAGGCATATAAAAGCAGGCATTATTAAAAAAAACAGGGAAACAACTGAAATTGATTACTCCAGAGGAGGACAAGAATCGGGGAAATCAAGGCAGACAGCTTGGATGGTCTGAAGGAATGTAAAATGTCACTCCTGCTTAGGCTCAACACTTTTGACGACCATCCACAGGGAAGGAGACGGTATATGGAATGACAGGCTGGTGTCTTAAGGGGCCCTCTCTGTGAAATCCTGCTTATAGCAGCAATCCGGCGCTGGTGTCTTGTGTAAGTAATATTGAAGGGCGTGCAGCCTCTGGGAGAGCTCTATCATGAGAGGCCAGTCTTTGTAATATTCTGTAGAAGGTGTTGTCGGGCTCTGAGGATTGTGTGTAACGATATATTGTTACATTTACCGGACATGGACAAAAATTACAACAATTTAAACGTTAAATTGCCCAGAAACCGCCAGTTTGCGAAACACAGTTATGTTAAATCACAATTCTCAAAAGCATTTATGCTAAGTTCTTTAAAGGTAGCTTTGCCAATGTGTTTTAGCACGTTGTGCACTGCGTGGCTGCTACTCAGCATGGCTAAAATTAAGTGGCGTGGAGTATCGTAGAGTGGAGAGGCATTAGAGTGTTGCATAGTAGAGTGCAGTGCCGTAGAGTACAGTATTGTAACACACAATGGTGCAGAGTATCGCAAAATGCAGTGTCATAGATTAGAGTGTTGCCTAGTAGGGTACAGTGCCATAGAGTGCAGTGGTGTAGAGTTCAGTACTGCAGAGTGACTTGGCGTAGGGAGGAATGATGGAGAGCAGAGTGGCATAGAGTTCAGTACCTTAGAGTGCAGAGCATAGCGACATACAGTGCAGTGGTGTACAATGGCATAGAGTTCAGTGGCAAGAAGTGCAGTGTACTAGAGTAGAGTTTCATAGAGTGCAGAGGTGTAAAGTGTCATCGAGTGTATTGGTGTACAGTGCAGTGGCCTCAACTACAGGGGTTCAGCGTCGAGAGCAGTGGTGTAGAGTGGAGAGGATTGTTGTAACTGGACTGGTGTACAGTGCATTGGATTAGAGTACAGAGGTGTAGAGTGCAGCAGCGTAGAGTGCAGTGACATAGTATTAATCAGCGTACAATGCAGCAACGTAGATTGGAGTGGTGTAGAGTAAAGTGGCATAGAGTACAGTGGCATATAGTGCAGTGGAGTAGAGGGTGAAGAGTGGAGTGGCGTACAGTGCAGGAGAGTAGAGTGGAGTGCTGTTTAGTGCAGTGTCGTACAAAGCACTGGTGTACAGTGCAGTTGCAAACACTGGAGTGGCACAGAGAGCACTGGCATAGAGGACAGTGGTGCAGAGTAGAGTGCAGTGGAGTAGAGTGCAGAGATGGAGAGTACACTTGCATAGAGTGCATTGGCGTAGAGTGTATTCGTTTAGAATAGAGTGGCACAGAGTGCAATGGCATAGAGTGGAATGGCACTGAGTGGCATAGAGTGCAGTGGCATAGAGTAGATTATTTTAGAGAAAAGTGAACTGGCATAGAGTGGATTGTGTAGGGTAGAGTGAATTGGAATAGAGTAGAGAGGCATAGAGTGCACTGGTTGGAGTGCATTGGCATAGAGTGCAGTAGTGTAGAGTGGCATAGAGAGCATTGTTATAGAGTGAATATGGCATATTGTACAGTGGCGCAGAGTAGAGTCCAGTGGCATAGAGTGCAGTTGCGCAGAGTTCAGTGGTTTAGAATAGAGTGCCGTGGAGTGCAATGGCATAGAGTGGAATGGCACTGAGTGGCATAGAGTGCAGTGGTGCAGAGTAGATTGTTTTAGAGCAGAGTGAACTGGCACAGAGTGGATTTGTGTACAGTAGAGTGGATTGGCATAGAGTGGCGTAGAGTGCATTGACGTGGAGTGCATGGGCAAAGAGTGCAGTAGTGGTGAGTGGCGAGGAGCTCAGCGGCAGAGAGTGCAGCGTTACAGAGTAGAGTGTTGTAGAATGCAGTAGTGTAGTGGCATAGAGGGCATTGGCATAGAGGGCAGTGGCTTAGAATGCAGTGGTGCAGAGTGTAGTGGTGTAGAATGCACTGACGTAGAGTGGAGAAGCGTAGAGTGCATTAGCTTACAGTGCAGTGGCCTAGAGTGTAAAGTAGTGTAGAGTGCAGTGGCACAGAGTGTAGACAAACAGAGTAGCTTAGCGTGCCATACAGTGGATCAGCGTAGATTGGCTAGGTACAGAGTAGAGTGCATTGGCATGGAGTGTACTGGCATAGCGTGCAATGTTGAAGAAAGGCATGGAGTGATGTAGATTTGTGTAGAGTAGAGTAGAGTGGCCTAGACTGGAGTGGTGTAGAGTGCAGGGGAAATGAGTGTTGTGGTGTAGAGGAACGTGACAGAGTGCACTAGACTAGAGTAGAGTAGAGTGGTGCAGAGTAGAGAGGCATGGAATGAAAGGGCATTGAGTAGAGGTGTGACGAGTGGAGTAGAGTGCAGCGGCATGGAGTATTGCAGAGTACAGCTCAGTGGAGTGGAGTGGTACAGAAAAGAGCACAGTGGCGTGGAGTAGTTCTTTTTGATAATCAGAATCTGCTTCAACAAAGTGGTGCAGAATACAGTGGGTGGCATAGAGTGGTGCAAAGCAGTGTGGAGTATGCATGGTGTGGTAGCACACTGCCATTGCAGACAACACATTTTTAATTGAAATTACCATTACATTTCCACAGACATACAGCTTTACTAATGCAACTATACTGAGACAACTAAACGATAATGTGTGGAAAAGGCATCACCTAGTGTAATGATGTGTTTAAATCATATGTAAGTATTGTTTCCAACAAATTTTGGAAGTAAAAAAATGCTTTATTTGTGCTTTCCTAATTTTGCAACAATCTGGAATACTAGCACAGTTCATTTAAATGTTGTTGTGTGCTAGTCAAAAAAACTTTCCTACCCCCAGTATCCAGCAAAATTGGCAAATACAGCCTCTCATTCAGAGAAAGAAAAGTAAACACCAAGCTTCTTTGGAAGACAGAGCCTACTATTTGACTTCTATCTTTGAATGCACATCAAATAATATAACATAAGAACAAGATTTACAGGCCTGTCTACAGAAAAGAGCACTCAAGGAAGAATACAAGGAGAGGTAGAATGAGAAGAATTTGCTCCTAAGGAGGCACAAACTCAAGCTGGACAGCCTAAAATAATTAAAGCCAGCCAAAAGAAAGCCAGAAAATGCAAGTTACAAACCACAAAACCAATGGTAAGCAACAAGCATGATCCATTCCTAGAGAAGCTTTCCGAATGTCCCTAAGATGTGTTTAGTGGCTTCGACCTAAAAATGAGTGAAATGGAGAAGTGTAAGTAACAGACAAGAGGGGGATAGCAACATGAATGGCTTAGGGCATGCGCAAAGTGAAGTAGAGCACAGGGGACAGTGAGCAGGAACAGACATGTAGTCTCATGGAGAGCCTAAGGGAAAGGAAGAGAGTAGTTTCCTGAATGCAAGCACGCCAACCAGTCAGAAAACTGTAAGGCAGAATTGCTCCTAGACGGGACAAACACAAGAATAGGGAGGAAAGCCATGAAATCACAAAAAGACAACTGAGACAAACCAAAAAATCAACTCACCGTGAGCCATGTATATTGGAAACAACCGCTACTGTCTGTAGCAGAGATCTAAAAAGTGGCAACTTATTTTTTTGATAAATGACCTATTAATTGTGTACATCATTACATATACACGACAACCCTATGATTCTGATTGAATCAAGAAATCATGAATAACTAACTCTATCTTCAGCAAAATCTCTTTTTGGTCTAAAATATTTGTCCAAACATGTTGATGCAGTATTTGGGTAGTTAATACAGGCACGCTAAGGGTGCCTGTAGTGGATGAAAAGTTCTGCAGTGTAGAAAACAATGGTGGCACTGCAGGCCAATCAGGAGGGCAAGATAGTGGCATATCACCTGCTTGTGAGAAGGCAACAGAGAGTTTAAAAGCTGAAAGCAAAAGCTTGGTGACGTCCGAACACAAAGGTCTGGTCCCACAAAACATGTCCTCACAGTGACAAAAAAAAGCTATTTTTACTGTATTAAAATTCAATAATGTAATATTTATTACAAATCTAATTGATCAGTAAATTTGGATTTGTACTTAATATCATTCGCAAGGCACTTTTAAAAAGTAACCTTGCCTGCCTAAAGCCTCCAGAAGCCTATTTACATGCACTTACAACTGTCACCTGGGAGCAATAGCTCCTTGATGAGATATGAACTAGCTCCCAGAGCTGAGACAAAGGCCTTGGATGTCAAGTGGTATTTGTTCCTGACAAGATGACCATCTAGGCAGCACCCACAAACTTAATTATCTTCAAAGAGGCTTTCCTGTCATAGGCATGCCTAGTTAACACCTGGACTTGTCCCCTATGTTGTCCTTCTAGCCAGCCAGGCACCAAATCCAGTGGGAGAGAAGCTGCCCACAGGACCAGTTTAGAGTGATCACAGAGGAGGAGTTGCTCATTTCCCTGGTCACACCTACGGTGGGCTCAGGAGCTTTGCACAAGCGAGTGAATATCTTACCATCTTGGTTGTAGGCAGCGAGAGGCACCGTGCGATTGTTTGCATAAGGGCACACATGAACTGCAAAAAATGTGGGTAGCTCAAGGGGTCCCAGGGAAAAGATTTCCTATTGGTTGGGAAAGGGCCATGAGCCAGCCCTACTCACAGGCTGGTGCCAGGCATACATGTGGCAGGCCTGGGCACTTTCATCAGAACACTATTAGACTTGTGGAAGACAGAAGTAGAAGTGAACCTGATGGTGAGACCTGTGAGGGGAACCTTAAGAGCTGGATCTGCGTCTACTTGTACTCAGGACAAAGAAGTGGACTCTAATGTTCTCTTGGCAGACCTTCTGTTAAGCTCCACGTCCACAAATGCTGCAAGAAACCCACTATCCTGAAGAGCCAAGCTGACCAGTTTCAACTGGACTGCCCTGAGCCCTGATGCTGGCTTCTGCTGGAGTGAGTCCTGACTTCAAGAGTTGTTCCTGCAGTTCTGCAACCCTTGACTGACATCAGAGACTACTACTCCTGCCAAATATTAAAAGTGGGGAGTTGGAAACTTTATGACAACTTTACCTCAGAAGCACTGACAAAGGAGCTGGACCTATCTGGCAGCTGATACACTGAGAGTTCTTCACCAATGGAATTGGACTTCCTGCAACTCCCGCTATGCTCTTCACTAAGACTGATCTCGAACCCTTCGCTGGCTCCAGCCTGCAGCTTTGCTCCACTGAGAGAATCTTGAGCTCCAGAGAAGAGCTAAAAACTGACTACTAGCAATTTCACTGGAACCGACAAGGACTGACACTGATCGGCGTCAAGGCCATTTTTGGCAAGAAATGTGAACTTCTCCTGCTCAGAGCCTTCCCTCCTTCGTTACTGACTGCATCAGGCCCCATCCTCCTGCAATCTGTCGCAGTTAAGCCCTGCCTCAACTTCAGCCAGCTGCCTTTCACTTGGATGAACACATCGATGACCCATCAACGTTCAGAACTGTTTCTAGAACAAGAAGGTAAATCTTTGACAGACACAAACCCAGTCCCTGTATCCGACCAGTGACTGATCGCAGTCTGCCTTCACTTTCTTACTTTGCCCCAGTCTAGCACAACCAGTTGCCCACGGTCGGCGTTTTCCGATTTTGGGCGCTATGTTTCTTTAAAACTTAAAAAATTCATCCCTAGTTCCCCTTATTGGATTCATGTCATTTTTATGTCATTTTATTCATTACAATATTCTCCATTTTCAGATTATGGGGGTAACTTTTATATTGTGCTTTCAACATTTTAACTGGTTAGGTACCTCTTAAGTCTTTAACCTTTTCTTAAATCAAGCCTGTCTGCTCTGTGCCTTTGCTACCAGGGGTGAGCCCAGATTTAGGGGCCGATTAGGATGGAGGATTTTCCGCCTCCTCCGGGCCGGCGGAAGCCACCGCCGGCCCGGAGGAGGCGGAAAATCCTCTGCGGAGTCACCAAAGACCCACCGCCGCATTACGATGGCTGGTGGGTCTTGGTTTCTGTCCGCTGCTTTTCCGCCACGGTCGGATTACAACCGCGGCGGAAAAGCTCTCATTTGGCTGGCAGTGTCTATTAGACACCGCCAGCCAAATTAGGATGCATTAGTAAACATGCTTTTCCGCGGCGGTTTTTCCGCCGTGGAAAAGCATGTGTACTTTTGATTTTGGGGGCCTGTTGCGGGCCCCCAGGGTGTAGGCGGGTGGGGGGTGCACATGGGGGGTACCTATGGTACCCCCCAGTATTTACATGCACAAAGCGGCAGGCACCGCGCGGTGCCTGCCGCTTTGTGCATGTAAATGTAAAACATGCACTTTTAACATTGCGGCGGGTGCTGCTTGAAGCAGCACCCGCCGCAATGTTAAATATCCAGGATGTGACCGCCAGGGTGGCGGTCACATCCAAATTTGCACGGAGGGACCGCCGCTGCCCCTGCGGACGGTCCCTCCACCTCTGGGATGGCGGACGGACGCAAGTCCGTCCGCCATCCTAATCGGCCCCTTAATGTATTAGACCTAACAAGAATAGTGACTTTATTCCCGGTAGTGCACTACCATTCACATCAATAATCCAATTTCTCACAGAAAGGGTATCTTAAAATAAGAGACCATGAGGAAAGAAGTCTTCTTCAGAGATAAGGAAGTTGTAATTTCTTGTAACCTTGTCCCCAACACCACACAACACAGGAGCAACATTCAGGTACATCAGCAAATTTCAATGTGACTTCAGAGGCAAACCTGTGGTGTGCTAACTTATGAAACTTCGAGTGTATCTGTGAAGATCATCATAGTTTAAATAGTACAAACATTTGTACTATACATATGCTATAAAACCAGGGCAGGAAAGAAAAGATGTTACCTCAGAAGTTAATTTACCCTCCACAGACTGTTGGAGTGCCAAGCTATCATTAGAAACTGCATGTTTACAGCAGCCAAAGCAAATTGTGTTCTAGTGTACTTTTTTCCATACTATGTCCTTACCAACCAGTTAGAAGGGAATGAGTAAAACTGTGAGCATGCTCAATGTGTAAAATGCAACCAAAACTGAGTCCGCAACTCCTCCCACAGAGATCCGAATAGGGAGATTGTTGTTCTGCGTAATCGGTCAATGAGTAATCATACAGGATAATGGTTATCAGATCTGAAACATGGTAATACCAAAAAAACTTGATATCGTAACTATCAAACTTTGTATTAATGTACAATGAGAAACACCCCAGAAACAGATGGGGGACACTCAGTCTTTCCAGGAACAACAATATAACCGTAAAGATGGGTGCTACATAATTATAGCTACTCTATAGCAACAACACTGAAAGCTGAACAATGCTTTCCTACTCAGGTGCCCTCTTTCCACATAAAAGCAGCATCACATATGCATCTTGAGTCAATATATCATCTTGGAATAGTTTTAATAATGGGGTGAGTAGCTACACAGAAACCTATCTTAAAGATCATTGGTGCAGACATCAAAGCATGTTTGTAGTTGCCGTTCTTTGTATAAGCCAACAAAGACTTTGTGATTGTAAACAATGGAAAAGTCAGTTGTAAAGCCCACAGGACATACAGCAATGTATCCGTGACACAGTGCGAGCTACAAGAACAACGTACCCAAAAGCACTATATTTAGGGTACAAAATAACACACAGAGAAACAAAATATCTGTGAAGGCACATTCAACAAGGCAACCAGGAGATGAACAGTACTTATAAGAAAGAGGAATAACAAGAATGTAATTTGGGAATTAATGACTGCTGTTGGATAAAACTGCAGTCCCTAGGTTGTTAACAGCAAAACATTGGCAATATTGGTTATTACTAGCATCCCCCTGAGCAGGTACATTTATCAGGAGGGTTTTGATATGATTCTTGGAAAGGGTACAAAGGGCGTCAAGATTATTAAATAAATCAGAATTGCCCATCATTGCACAAAATTTTGCTAAGTGGTTTATCCATGGAAGATAAGCAGCATGGGCTAGGGATAAACAGCCCTGAAGAACCAACCTAATAATTATAGGTTTGGGTTTAGTCTATATGGTGTGCCATAAATGGAGTTGGAGACTGATCAAATCTTCCAACCCATTTCCCTGGGGCATATATAATTAGAAGAACTGAGCAGGACCACCAGTAGTACCTTAAAAAATAGGCCTTTTTATATTTGAAGGTCGTTTGCATTCCTCAACTTCAGCTCCGCATTGTCCGCATAAGACAGAATTGAGATCAGCGACTTTCTTACAAGGGGCCTATCCTGACCTTTGTCAATCAGGTACTTTCCAGGTAGTTAATATATAAAGTAAATAAAAAAAGTCGCTAAAACGCACCTTTGTCTAACTCCCATCCCTATCCCAAATGACGTGGTATATTCCCCGCTTGGGCCACCATGTCCCCTAGCAGATGCATTTGAATATATTTGCCTCGGGAATAGAACTATACGCTGATCCACCTCTTTATTTACCATGATCATATAGAGCTTAGAAGGCTTCCCATAATCAAAAGCGTTGGCCAAGTCCATAAAGGCTAAATGCATCAATACTTATTTTGAAAAAATATATTTGCCTATTAAAATATGCAAATTTAGGAAATTTTCCAAAGTGCCCATCATGTAGATCTGTTAAAACCATATAGTATATCTGTTCAAACATTATTCTCATCCACCCAGTTTTCCAATTTTGGTGACAAAATACACCCAACAACCTTCACCAAAGAATCCAAAAGTGGTATTGGGTGATAACATTTTGTGTCTTCTCTGTTCCCTTTTTTAAATGGGACTATTATTGATTCGGACTACGAGCAAAGGGGACCACACTTAAGACATTGGTCAGTAAGGGCACCCAAAGTCAGTAGTAGATGTAAACATATTGCTGGGACAAACAAATCATCTGCATGGTTATAGATGTGCACTCCTGCTCTAAGTGTCCCAGCTGTAGCAATATCTGAATCATTTGTACCGATTTTGTCGTCATGAGTGAACACAGATCATGTGGGTGTTCCATGACTTAGCCCTGTCTCACAGACTGCTGTCTTGTTAGACCAGGATGGGGGCACAAAGAGCTACCCTGGAAGCGTAAAGGGCTTCTGCCCTTTCCTGGATTTAAGTCCCATGAGTGTGGTTGTGGCAGCATACTATTTTTGTGACAGTGTTCAGTAGAGCGTACAGGCCTTTTTATCGAAGTCACTGGAGTGAGGCCTACTGGCCTACTGATGTAAAGATGTGCTGTTCTGAACTTAACTCTCCCATGGCTTGCATCTTGTTAATATGTTGCTATGTATAGCGCACATGAGATTGCAAGTAGGTACTATGATGTATGTGTGCCTGTGTATGGGACAGTGCATGGAGGCCTTTGGGTTACATATTGGGAGCCGAGGGCACCAGAGAGGCATGTGGAGGTGCCATCCCAGACATATTTGTGTATTGCCTAAATTCCAGAGCACTGGGTGGGACACACACACTGCAACAATTGAAAGCCTGTCTTTCTTGTGCACTTCAAAAGGTTTCTTTGATTCTGTTACGGTCACTGGTAAGGTGGGCATAAGCACATCTCATTAAGGAGATGGAGATGATAAGGAAATCATAAAATAACCTTTTGATATGAGTATATAAGTGAGGCTGCCATCCGGGTGATATTCTCTAGTTACTTCAATGACTTGTGTGTGGGGCTATCAAGTTTGGAGTCACTCTTGCTGTGACAGACTGGTTCCTGGACAAAGGCACCGAACAGAGGAGTGGGCACTTCAAAGTTGGCAACCCCCACATCACACACTTCAAACTTCAAAGACTTAGACATTAATCACATCTGAATGTGGTCTGGAAATGGATTATAGAAAGGGGAGCTTGAGCCTCCCAAAACTTTCAAACTGGAGTAGAAAATCAGCATGGATAAACTCAGCATGACTACATCCCGTTATAACCAGGACAGAGGAATGATGTCTGCCAGGAGAGAGGATGTTGCCCAGGAGATTCAAGACAACTCGCCCTGGAGCACCAGCATCGGTCTGCCAAGACCCGAAGACCCTGTTCAGAGGAGTAAAGTGCCCGGAGGTAGCGAGGTCCAGTGAGTGTCCTGCCGATTGGATCCCTGGAGCAGAGTGTGAGATTTGGGTCTGAGATGAGGACCGTTGCACCATTTGGGCTGTCTACCTGAGGGCTGCTGTTGCAACCCCCTGTTTCCAGGTGGGGGACGCGGGTAAAAATAAGGGTTGTTGCCCTGGTACAGCTCAGTGGCAAGAAGCATGCTGTTGCCCGTACAGTGTTATGAGAGAGAAAAACATAGCCTGGAGTGTGCTGGTCGCAACCCCTATTGCCAGGTGAGGGCTGCAGTGAAGTTAATGGCCATCCCACTAATACAGTGTTGGGGCAAGAAGCCAGCCGTTGCCTGTGCAGAGTTGTGAGCCGTAGGAGCCATCGCCCGAAGTGCGCTGTTCGCAATCCCCACTGACAGGTGGGTGCAGAGGTGAAGATAAGAGCCCTCACCCCAGTACAGAGCTGTGGCAATAAGTGCGCTGTGACCCGCACAGTGTTGTGACCAAAACGGGCAGTCACTGGGATTGCGCTGTTCGCAGCCCTATTGCTGGGGTGGGTGTGAAGTAGAGAGCAGTTGCATTAAAGCAGCGCAGCAGGTTGTGGCTAGCAGGAGAAAAGCATCAATTCTATCCCCTGATCCCTGGAGCACCTAAGACGAGCTGCCAGACTCAGTAAGACTTAGAACACAATTAGAGGAGCACTGTAGAAGCCTGCCACCTCCCAGCTGCATTCAGTCTTCTCCACATCACTGGGCCGCTGACGTGTGATAAGGCTTGCCGAACCACAGATCCAATCGAGAGCAGGTTAGATTGAGTGCTGGGGCATCAAGCTTCTGGGCGAACTTGCTCTGACTAAAAGTGTGACTGTGCTGGAATCTTTGACTTTAAAGAAGCCATTGTGGTACTTCTGAAGCTTGTACTTTCTACTTATGCTAAGGCCCATCTCAACCCAGTGCACCTGTCACTGGATCATCAACTTCACAGTCAAGTTCACGAATGCTGGCAAGCTAAGTGCACATCTAAACAACCAAAACAAACAAAAAAACGAATTGTTAAATGAATCCTGACAAAGACTAAAGCAGCCCACAACTGTGAAAGAGACAAAATAGCTGTGTAGTCCATACTCACCCCACCAACCTGGACACAGACGTATCTAAGTGTGCCAGCCGCGCTGACGATGTTGCGTGTGGGGGCTCTCATGAACACTCACTCAGACACAGGTCTCGCTGAACCAAGACTAGTGTACATGTCGGGATCCTAACTATGTGACGTCTGCTGTCAGATCAGCCTACTTGATAGCACAAGGCAACCAACCATACTGTGGGGGACAAAAAGGGCATCTAGACACACAATCGCTCATACCCGCATTGCACTTGGAGAGATCCCCCATCATAATGGGCCACCAGAGTCAACGACGAGGGTGGGCGCCATATTAGTGTGTTCAACTAGTGTATGTTCTTGTCGCTGTATTACTCCCACCTACTGAGGAAAAATTAAAGATGTGAAATCATCACCCAATGTGCATGCTAATGTGATGCAGCATCTATAAGAGAACAAGGGGTCTGCGCTGAGTGCCATTTGTTGCAGTTAGAGAACTGTGTCTGGGGAATAGAGAACCCTTTGATCCAGTTGATATTAATTTATTTAGAATTCATTATGTACTGAAAAGCGGTGCACCCTCCACACCAGCAATGGCCATTGATTGGGAGTAAATTCAGTCAAACCCTTGAATCACCACCTGTGTAGTTTTTCTAGCTGCATGGACCTTACTGACTGACTAACACATGGATCTATCCCTACAGAGAACTCGTATTGCCATGTCATGCCAGAACCAGACATAGAGAAGACATCATGTGCAAACATAAAAGTATATTTAACAAGTACATTTCTTAGTACTTTCCCATACTGATCATGAGCAAAGTGGAACTGGCCGCTCCCCCCAAAGAGTCAACCCACACACCAATTTAGATGGCAAAGAGCAAAGTTTTACATTGAAATCCTCCACCAAAATTATACTACACTCTCATTTTCTTCTTGACAGGAAGGTCCTCAATGCTTTCTTGAGATGTTTGATAACATCGCGACTCCAAAGGCTAAAAAGATAATTATAGTAATTTATTACACGTGGATCTGGACCCCAATGGGATGCACCCACAATATATTGTGAGGTGGATTTGTAGCGAGCAACTTGTCACCCGTGTGGGTTTTCAGGTATTTTTCTTTTACAGCGAATCACTGTTTCAACATGAAATGTTTGAGGGCAAGGACCTCCTTTTGCCCAGACAACCCTTCAATAACCTTGCTATTGCAATTACAATTACACAAAGCCTTCTCAGTTAAAGTTAAACTGACTCTTTGTCGGGTGAAACGCGGGGCAGATTTATTTGTTTCTGCAAGCAGTGAGATGAATGAATTGAAGCCAGGGAGAGACAACTTCAATATTGAGTAGATCATGAGAAACACATGAGTTACAATTAAGGCTTACACAATTTTTGGCGACAGATAAGGTGTGACTTGCAACAGTGCAGACTTGCAAGAGTCCTAGGAGCAGTAAGCAGGCCATCAATGTTAAGAGCCTCAGTTTTAGATTTCTGGGTGGCACCACCCTCTCCTCCACATTAACAATGTAATTGTTTAAAACCCCCATGGCATTGTCAAATAATTAGCAAGGAAAATGCTACTTTCCAGTATGCATCTGTTCTTGGCATGTAGAGTTGCACACTGTGCATAGATCGCCACCTAGTGTTGGGCCCGGATGTTTGCAGTTTGTTTTTGTCCTGAAAAGTTCTTTGGAAGTCACGAGATAGGCGACTCCTCCCTGGACCATACTGCCCATGAACATCGGCTCAATCCTCAGATTGTTCAGATTAGGGAAATTATGGAGCTTTGCAAGAAAAGGAAGGATGTCCGTGTAAACTGTTTCTAATTAAGATAATACTGAAACAGACAAGGGTAGCCAGGGAGGCGGGTGGGCGTGTGCAACTCTGCAGCTCTACTTGCCAAGAACAGATGCATACTGGTAAGTAGCATTTTCCGTAGAGGCATATGAGCTGCAGATTGCACACTGTGCACAGATTGTATAGCAGTACCCACCATTAGCGGAGACCACCCCTATCTGTTGCAATAGTTTTAAATAATGTTTTGAGAACAGCCTGGCACACATTAGCTTGTTGCTTGGTTTGCACATCTACACAATAGTGTTTTGTGAATGTGTGCAGTGTAGACCATGTGGCTGCTCTGCAGATGTCATCTAGGGGAATGATCCCTAAAAATGCCATTGAAGCCCCTATTTTCCTTGAGGAATGGGCTTTAGGAGGAACAGATAACGTTCGTTTAGCTTTGTGGTAGCAAATTTGTATGCATTTGACAATCCATCTAGCTATCCCAGATTTTGATATGGGATTACCCTTGTGTGGTGGTGAGAAAGACACAAAAAGTTGTTTGGTTTTACGAAAAGGTTGTGTTTTCTCAATGTAGTATAGCAGTGCTCTTTTGACATCTAGGATATGAAGAGCTCTTTCTGCTACTGTTTGTGGTTGCGAGAAGAAAACTGGCAGTTCCACAGATTGATTGAGGTGGAAAGGAGAAATGACCTTGGGTAGGAATTTTGGATTAGTACGGAGAACGACCTTATTCTGATGCATTTGCAAGAAAGGTTCTTGAATGGTCAGTGCTTGTAGTTCACTAACTCTCCGTAAAGAAGTAATAGCTACTAGGAACGCAACCTTCCATGTTAAAAATTGTAGTTCACATTTATGAAAAGGTTCGAAGGGAGGTCCCATTAGCCGTGTGAGAACAATGTTTAAATTCCACACTGGTGAAGGTGGTACTCTGGGAGGAATTATTCTCTTAAGGCCTTCCATAAGGGCTTTAATAGCAGGCACTCCGAAGAGAGATATATGCTGTCTGTTTTGAAGATATGCTGCTATAGCTGCAAGATGTAGCCTGATAGATGTGTAGGCTAAATTACATCTTTGGAGGTGCAGTAAGTATCCTATGATGTGTTGAATAGACACGTCTAAAGGATTAATATTGTTGTTGTGACAATATATTACAAAACGTTTCCACTTAGCTGCATAGCATGCTCTAGTGTTTGGGCGTCTAGCATCTTTTATAACATTCATGCAGTCTGGAGGAAGTTTAAGATATCCAAATTCTAGGATTTCAGGAGCCAGATCGCAAAGTTGAGCTGAGCTAGGTCCGGGTGCCTGATCTCTCCACAGTTCTGTGTTAAAAGGCGTGGAGACAGGTATAGTTTTTGGTGTGGCACTACATACAGTTGTAGCAGTGTGGTGTACCACGGCTGTCTGGCCCACGTTGGAGCAACTAGGATGAGGGTCAGAGAATGCTGCTGCAGTTTGCGTTCTACTAGTGGCATGAGTGGTAGAGGTGGAAAAGCGTACGCAAATTTGTTTGACCAGTTGATCCATATCGCATCGCCTTTGGACAGTGGGTGTGGATATCTGGCAGCGAAGCTTGGGCATTTTGCGTTTTCGTGGGTGACAAAGAGGTCTATCAGAAGTTGTCCCGACATCTGAAAGAATGGTTGAAGAACGGTCGGATGAAGTTCCCACTCGTGGATCTGTTGTGTCTGACGACTTAACAGATCTGCTATGGTATTTTGAACTCCTGGGACATGCTGGGCTAAGGGGAATATGTTTTGAGGTATAGCCCACCGCCATATGTTTTGTGCTAGCTGAGAGAGTTGCAGGGAGTGTGTTCCTCCCTGTTTTTGTATGTAATACATAGCTGTCATGTTGTCCGTGCGGACTAACACAGCTTTGTTTAATATTTGCTGTTGAAAAGCTTTCAGTGCTAGGAATATAGCTAGTAACTCCAGATGATTGATGTGGAGTAACTTTTGTTGCGGTGTCCACCTGCCTTGCGCGGTGTGTTGCAGTAGGTGGGCCCCCCAGTCGGAGAGTGATGCGTCCGCTGTCAAGATTATCTGAGGAACTGGCTCTACAAACGGTCGTCCCTTGGAAAGGTTGTTGGTGTTCCACCACTGCAGAGAGCGATGAGTCCGACCGTCTACCAACACTAGGTCTGTTAATTGACCGTGAGCCTGGTTCCATTGACGTGATAAGCACTCTTGGAGAGGACGCATTTGATGTCTTGCATGGGGCACTATAAAAATGCAAGAGACCATCATCCCTATAAGCTGCATAAACACTCGTGCTGGGAGGGAGTGTTGTGGCTAAAACTTTGTGAGAAGAGTTTGCATGCTGGCTATCCTTATTGGAGTAGGATAAGCTAGCGCTGTTGAGGTGTTTATTGTGGCACCGAGGTACTGTTGTACTTTGGATGGTTGCAGATGAGACTTGGTGTGGTTCATTGTGAACCCCAAGTTGTGGAGCAGTTGGATTGTGGCATGGGTCTGTTCTAAACACTGGTTGTATGAGCTGGCTTTTAGGAGCCAGTCGTCGAGGTATGGGAAGACATGGATGTGCTGTCTTCGTAAATATGCCGCCACTACTGCTAGGCACTTGGTCAATACTCTTGGTGCTGTAGTGACCCCGAATGGGAGTACTTTGAATTGATAGTGCTGCCCATCTATTACAAATCTGAGATACTTCCTGTGAGCTTTGTGAATGGGAATGTGGAAGTTGTGTCCTTGAGATCTAGAGTAGCAAGGAAGTCGTTTTGTAATAGGAGAGGAAGGACTTGTTGGAGTGTGACCATGTGAAAATGGTCTGACTGGATGTATATGTTTAGCGGTCTGAGGTCCAGAATAGGCCTTAGAGAGCAGTCCTTCTTCGGGATAAGAAAGTATAGGGAGTAAACCCCCTTGTTTTGTTGGTGCAGAGGAACTGGCTCTATTGAACTCTTTTCTAGCAAAGATATTCCTTCTTGCTTTAGCAGTGATAGATGTTCTTGTGACATTGGGGATGTTTGGATGGTATGTTTGGGGGGGTAGATGTTAGTTCCAGACAGTAACCTGACAGAATAATTTGTCACACCCACCTGTCTGATGTGATGTTGATCCAGGCAGGAAGGAATTGCTGTAGTCTTCCCCCCACAGGAGTGGAATGTTGGGGGGAAGCGGAGGAAAGTCATTGGGTAGGGGTGGAGGCAGAGCGGTAGTTGTTGGTTTTGCCTCTGCCTTTGTTGTTGTTACCCCTGTAACCCCCTCTCTGGTAGCCTTTGGTGAATGTGGATTGGTTAGGGGTCTTGTAAGAAGTGGAGGGCTTTCGGAGGAGTAGCCTCTTGCGTTGCCTCTATATGATGAGCGACGAAAAGCACGTCTGGGAGCTTGCAGTTGCAAGGCTCCCATAGATTTTGCTGTGTTGGTGTCTTTTTTCATTTTTTCTAAAGACACACAGACATTAGGGCCAAATAAATGTTTTTCATCAAATGGCTGATTTAGGATGGAATTTTGTACCTCAGGTTTAAAACCTGAAATACGTAGCCATGAATGTCTACCCAAAAGGGTACTGGTATTAATTGCCATTGAGGCAGTATCGGCAGCATCTAGGGCACAACGAATTGAAGTAATATTTTTACCTTCTTGTATGAGTTCATTGGTCCTATTTTTATACTTGTCTGGCAGATGTTGCACTATGGACTCTAGTTCATCATAATGTGCCCTGTCGTATCTTGCCAACAACGCTTGAGTATTGGCAATGCGCCATATATTAGCTGCCTGTGACGCTGTGCGCTTACCAGAGGCGTCAAGGAGTTTAGATTCCTGTGAGGCCTTACCTGATGTCTGTGAATTGGTACGTGCACTGGATACTACTAAAGATTCTAATGGTGCTGGACCTCTAATGTAAACTGGGTCTGTAGGGGCAGCTTTGTATTTTTTCTCAATTCGAGGGTTGAGGACTCGAACCCAGACAGGATCTTTAAATACCTCTGTTGCGTGCTTAATGACCCCTTTAAGCATTGGCAAAATGGCAGTGGACCTTTGTGTGTTATCAAAAGTGTCCAATAGGAAATCTTTCTCCACAGTATCGGTGTGTAAATCAACCCCATGGTACTGGGCAGCTCTTTGAACTAGTAGGTTAAAACCTATAGTGTCCTCTGGTGGGGAAGGTCTGGAAGGATATACATCATCTTGTGGGACGTAAGGCACATCAGGGGTGTTATAATCATCCCATGGGTTAGGTGACTGAGGGCGACTATTGGTCCCTGCTGGGTCATGTGCACCCCCACCTGTGTCATCAGAGTGTGTATCTACATCATCGTCTGGGTTAGTGGATGGTGTAGGCGAATGATGTGGTGGAGGAGGTGTAGGAGGAGGAACAGTATGGGGAGGTAGTGGAGAAGGGACCCTTAATGTAGAGGTTGCAATGTATCTCTTATTTGGGGGAGGAGGAGATGCAGGCGCCTCCAGTGGTCTTTTCTTGGAGCTAAGAGCTAGTTTTCCAGTCTTAGGATCCTTTATAAGAGTCTTATGAGTAGGATCTGGTGTAAAAAGCTCTTCTGTGTCTGGCAGATCCTTTGGCGTCGAAGTTTTTGGATCCGAAGGTTTCTTTTGCACCGACTCAGGAGTTGGTCTAGAGTCTTTTGGCTTAGAAGTATGACCTTTTGAAATGTCTTTTACCGGAAAGTGTTTTTTCGGTTCCGAGAGTTTTTTTGGCTCCGAAGCGTGAGAGTCGGGACCTTTAGGTGGTTTTTTACTCGGCTCCGAGTGCGGTTTCGGCATCGATGAGCCAGAGCCAGTCTTTGGCGCCGAGTGCTTAGGTGTTGGAGCAGTGGTCGGCGTGGATGAGGAAGATGGCTTCTTTTTTGGTGTCGGTTTGGGATCGACACCGGGAATAGGCTGATTCGAGCCCGAGCCGCCTGAAGGCTTAATAGGCTTCTTTGCCGAGCCCGAATGCGGGGCGTGGAAAGCAGTCTCTCGGTGTGCACCCGAAGGTGAGGGTGTGACCGAAGCCTTTTTTGAGGGTGTCGAGGAAGGGTTGGGGTCGACGGTCTTACTTATGACCCGTTGAGCTGGAGTGATGTCCTCGACGTCTTCGGCATCAGAGGAGCTGGCACTTTCTTTGGCCTGCTGGTTTTCTGGCACGTCGACGCCCTCTGCAAAGATGTCGTCGGGAATCGACGCTGACTAGCGAGCCATTGTTCTTCGAGCTCGCGGACCCGAATCTTCGGAGCGGAAAGAGGCACAGGCGGAACAGTCTTTGGCCTCGTGCTCCGGTGAGAGGCAGAGGTTACACACCTCATGTAGATCAGTGTGGGGAAACTTCGACCCACTTTGAGGACACTTCTTGAATGGCATCCTTTCCATGAGCCAGAGAGTAAGGCCTAAGTAGGCCCGAAGGCCTTCGTCGATGACCGGAATCGAAGACTTCGCTGTGGTGAAGAATCGCGTCGATGTGGAGTGCGATCGGACCAATACCGTCGAACTGGGTGAGGATTGCGCGCCAAAGGAAATTCGGGTCCAAACCGGAGCGCAGGAAACACATTCAAGCCCAATGGCGGAAAAATACAATCTGAGGATGGAGCCGATTTCCATGCGCAGTATGGTCCAGAGGAGGAGTCACCTATCTCGTGACTTCCAAAGAACTTTTCAGGACAAAAACAAACTGCAAACATCCGGGCCCAACACTAGGTGGCGATCTATGCACAGTGTGCAATCTGCAGCTCATATGCCTCGAACTAGAGTATTTAGCGGAGCAGTCCTTGCCAACTGCGACAGACGCAGACTTATTTTTCCAATTGGATTCCTATAATGGATAATAAACCTTGCTACTCAATTGTTGCAGCCAAGAGGATTGCCCAGCTCAGCCTCTTCTGGGCTCAGATGGGTCCATCCTGGCCCGGTCAAATCCCAGGAGCATAAAGCACAGTGGGAGCTCACTGCATGTTATGTAGTACCAAAACAACAGCCTCTTCAGAGTGCTCAGGGCAGTGTAGGGCTCATAGACCTGCACAAGTACCAGAGTCCAGATTTCTTGTGTTCAAAAAATTGTACGATCTCATGGCGCACCATGTAGTGTAAAAACAACAGCCCCCTCTTTCAGAATGCTCAGGGCAGTATCGGGCTTGTAGTCCTGCACCAGCCACAGAAGCCGGATTTTCGAGTCCTGCACAGTGGGAATGCTCTGCGTGATATGTAGCAGCAAAACAACAGACCCCACTTCCAAAGTACTCAGTGCACTCTCGGGCTAGTCTTATACCAACTCCAGATTCCCACATCCCACAAAGTAGGATCTCACTTCGCTTGTAACTCGGGGTGCTCAGGGCAGTGTGGGGCTCGTAGTCCTGCAACAGCCACAGCCATAGATTCCAAATTCTTGTGTCCACACAATTATTTAAATGGATTCAAACACACAATGTTTCATGAATCAGTAGAGTAGTAACTTAAAAAGAGGAAACATACCCTGTGAAAACAGTCCAGCAGTGACTCATTGAACTCCCAAAATGACCACTCATGGGGCGCGGTAATCAGGGTATTGTAACGAAGGGGCCCTCCAGCATGTCGAAAATCGTTTCACATGTTGATTATTGTAAGTTACCAGAGGTACTGCCACTTTGATATGTCATAAGGGACAAGGGCTATCTCATTTGGAGGATTTGATTGGGCTTGCCCCTTTGCTTCTTTGGATTAGAAGCTGGTGCCCTCAGGCGGCGGCACTTGTTAAGTTTGTGTTTTGGATTGTTCATCCATAGATGGGGTCAATGAAATACCCTAGCTTGCCTACTTGAAGAACACCTTAAAAACTATAGGCCTTTCAGATTTGTTTAGTAATCCACACACAATATCATTCAAACAAAAAGATATAGTTAAGCACAGATATTTAAACCACTGCATGTGCTCGTGCCTGGAGAGGGAAGATTAAGGAAACAATCGTTAGGTACTATTCGGTATCAACATCAAGGAATCTGGAGCCTTACTTAGATTGAATAATAAACCACATCCACCATTTTTACCTGACACATTTTAGACGATGCACTTTAAGTTTGTGTTTTCACTACAAGGTTCATGGCAACACGATTCACCCTACTTATCTGGGTGATAACACCTCCAAGCAGGGCAAATCCCCTTTATACTGGTTTGCTTTTTGTATGCAGTTCCTTTGTCCTCTTTTTTTTCCCCCATCAAACGTAAAACAAATTTGAGACATTACAAAGAAGGGCATGTGCATTTACAGCGCCTATGCTCAGCGGATATTTGCAATGCATTCTTAAATTAGTTGTCTATTAGAAAATACTATGAAGATTGAATTTTGTGATGCTGGCTTGCTTTGCGTGTAACAAATGCCTGATATTATCCTGTTTTTATTCCTGTTGGTTTTTATATTCGCTGTATTTATGTATTGTATACTTTGATTCTCTATTATGGCTTTTGCTGAATGAAGATATTGAACTAAACTAAACTGAACTGACCACATAGAGTTTGGTATCATTGGTAGGACATTTGTTTCTTGGCCGCGTTCAAGATATTCTCAGAAGTAGTCCTTTTGTTCCGTGGTCACAGGTATTTCGCATACCTCATCAAAGCTGAACTGCTGTCATGTAAGGGAAATACTTTCCTTAATATTTGGCATGTCCCACGGTTACACATTATGCGTCCATTCCTGTGATTACAAGACATTCTTATGGTGACTAGGACAACAGATTTAGGCTTCTCTACTCCTTTAATTTTTAGAGCATTTTTTAGGTCGAGCCTAGACAGCACCTGGAAAGTCGATTAGCGACCTGTTGTATATGCTTTGTGGAATTTCAACTTCACCCATTGCTTGGATTTGCTTTTTGTTTTTCTATTTTAGTGTTCTATAACATCCTTGCTTGCTAGTGGTCAGTCCAGCCTCTTTGTCCCTCCTTTTTCTTTTCCGTTCCTCCCATGGAGCAGGGACTAAATATGATATCGGTACTCTATGGATGTTTGTTCTGCTCTTTAGGGGACTTCTTTTTCCCTAGGCTTCCTGCTCTGTTACTGTGTGTGTTGCTTTTAGGACATCAGGCTGTAGGATTTTGTAGCGATGGGGACATGGTGGGGGGGGTCTTGTACTCGACACGAGCCCCAGATGATTTCCGCTTATGCCGAGGGTGCCTGTTCCATCCCCCAAAATCCTCTTGCTTCGCAGTTTCACCTATCCCCCCTTCTGCATGCCCCCTTCTTGTTAAAACAAAGCAGATGTTCTCTAAGGTTGACCTAACAAGCTGAAGCAGTGAGCGATCCCAGACTCCATATAAGAAAAACGTTTTACTTTCCAAGCAAAAAGCTCAGAGTGACTTGAAACCCAAAACATTACCATAACTGTTGTTTTCTCTGCTCCCTCAAAGAGCGTGTTTTCTCAAACTGCTTTCACATTTTAAAATCAGCATGCAGCACAGACTGACTGACACATAACTGCTAATTCCAAACAGGACGCAAAAATGTTTAATGAAAGAAAAAATTACACAAGCAGTTAATGCGTTTGCAGAATAGACCAGACAGATTAAAACTAACTTGGATCGAATGCAGAACCAAGCCGCTTAACCGCTTGATTCTGAAGGAGATTAGCTGTCTGCAATCTGTCTGTTCCATCTGGAAATATATTTCACAATTTCTATTCTTTTAGTGGAAGAAGCTTCATTTACTTTACCTCCCTCTCAGTCCCAGCATTACGGGTTTGAACAAGTTCAAAGGCAGGAGAGTCTTTAAATACATATATATTGCTTCCTAGCAGGACAATGAGCCGATAACAATACTTAAAACTGGTTCTCCTAATTGCGAAGCCATAATCCTTGTGAAAGTCCTTGCCACTTCTCTATTACAAGTTCTTGCCCGTCTGAGACACCCGGACCAGTCCGGGTTTATGCCGGCGAGAAATACATCTTTTAACTTCCGTTGACTACACGGAGTACTCTGCAGGGCGAATACGATCAGAGAAGATGCTGTGGACGCCGCTTCACCTTTTGACACCATTGAATGGCACTACATGTTTGCTGTGCTTCACAAACTAGGATTTGGCCCAGCATTTATTAAATGGGCATGCCTCCTATATTGTCAATCGATGGCACAAGTGGTCGTCAATAACCGGAAATCCCCGGTCTTTTCTCTCTGTAGGGGCACCAGGCAAAGATGCCCCTGCCACCACTCCTCTTCGCCTTAGCCCTGGAACCTCTGGCAGCATGGATCAGTCAGGACCCCGCCATCAAGGGCCTCAAATGGACATATGGGTGGGAGGACCGTATAGCACTACACGCGGACAACATCCTGCTTTATTTGGCCTCCCCGGCAGCGTCTCTTAATGTGGTAATGGACATATTCGCAGTTTTTGGAAGGTTCGCAGGATATAGGATCAATTGGTCCAAATCGGTGCTCTACGTTCTTAGTGGGCAGTAGCCTGGGCTTTCCCGGGGTTGCCAGCTGACTGAGGCCGTGGAAGGCTTTAAGTATCTGGGGATCTGGGTATCCAAAGACTTGTCTGAATTCTATGACACCAACCTTCAGCCCCCTTTAGCACGTCTCAAATCTGATGTCCAGCACTGGAAATTGCTCCCCTTAACTCTCCTGGGATGTGCGGCCCTGTTTAAGATGATGTCCCTCCCCCGACTTTTGTATGCGCTACAGAATAAACCTCGTCCGGTCGCGGCATCGTATTTCAGGGAACTTGAAAGTACCGTGCAGGATCTGCTGTGGGAGGGAAAACCCCCTGCATCGCTACCCATAAACTTACACTGGGGTGGTTTGATGGGGGCATTTGTCTCCCAGACATGAAAAGATATTATTGGGCCTCACAGCAAGATGACCCGGCTTTTCGGATCGACTGTTGGCTCCTCCCGGCGGGTAGTTTTGAGGGTGCCTTGTACACGAAGTCTCTGAAACCTGTCCGTTCCGGCCCGACCAAACATGCCTTGCAAGTGTGGAGGGATGCTACTAGAAGCCTGGGTTGGGAGGACAAACTGACTCAAGCTACACCGCTCTGGCATTGTGACCAGCTGGGTCGGTTGTCGTGTTCCATGGGTTTCGATAAATGTGATATCAGTGGTATTTCCAGAGTGGGGGACCTTTGGAAATCGGGGGAAGTTATACCCTTTTCCCGATTACAGCAAGACTATGAAATTACCCCATCCGAACAGTTTCAATATCTCCAAATTAGGCACGCTTTGCTCGCAGTTCTTCCAAAGGGTACTGTTCTCCCCTCTGGAGGACAGGATCCTAGATGGTGACTTGCCCGAAAAAGCTATATGTCTTATATATAAGAAACTAATTAACAATATGACTGATCCCCTGACCCACCTGAGAGGTAAATGGGACCACCATGTAGCTGGTTTGGAGGATGAGGAATGGCGGGCTACGGTGGCTTCTCCCCGTGAGGTTGCCATTTCCTTCAGACTCCAATTGGTCCAACGAAAGATCCTCATAGGACGTAATTGTCAGGACCCTCATTGGTCCATATGGGCTACGCCCAAGATAGTGGCTGTGCATGGCTATGTGGGCAAGAGGGCACCTTTGTCCATACACTCTGGGAATGTGTGACAATTCAGAAATACTGGGAGGGAGTGGTACTCATGATGGAGGAGGTATTGGGACAACAGATACAATGCAACTTCAAATTGATTTTGTTGAACATATGGGATCCAACTGACCTTAATGCCAAGGAGAGAATTTGGGTCACCTTGGGTTTCATGGTGGCCAAGCGGAATATTGCACGTCTATGGGGGGCTCCGAAACCACCTCGGATTGCTGATCGGGCCAGGGATATGGACTGGTGTATGGTGACAGAGATACCCATTTGTGTCGCCAGGGGATGTCCAAAGAAGTGGTCGCACATATGGAGGCCATGGAATACATTCCGGGGGCATATATGTGAACCACCGAGGAGCCGAGATGAAACTGCTAAAGAAATTTGATAGTACGGAACTGCAGATGACATCCATATTGTATTGTGACAATGAGATTTAGATGTCTTACTGTGATGAGTGTTACTGACTACCTGAACAATGCCGTGTTCTAATTGTTTACCTGCCTATCTTTCAATAAAAAGAGTTAAAAAATAAACTGGTTCTCCAGTTCTGCCGCTCTGGTCACTGTGCTGCACCCTTCTTCCTCCTTTTACCCACTCCTCCATTTGTCTTCTTTGCTGCTTTCCGACAACAGCGCCCGCCCAGATGGCCTGCAAAAGGCAGGGAGCACTCTGCTGTTCACTTGTCACCTTCCTTGTCAAGGGCTGCTGCTCTGTTTTGCTCAGTGGAAAAATTACTTTGGTCGAACTGGAACAGAAGATTCAGGTGTTCCAAGTGTGTAAACAGATGCATTGGGAGGCGATATGTGGTGATTGAGAGCTTAGCAAAACAGTGGTACTAACTCAAAAGATAATAAATAACCTACAAAAACATGTAATAAATATGGAGCAAGTTAAAAAGATTTAGTATCTTATTTTGTAAGGTTCTCTGAGGATGTATGACACATTTCTTGTTTATTTAAAACATCTCTTTATTTATTCAATCTGAGTAACAGTCGTTTCTGCAAGGAAAATCTGAAATAGTTGTCTTACACATTGAGTTCAAGACGTACCTTTTGTTTCAGTGCTCTCACATGGAGAAGCGTGGCTCAGTGGTTAGAGGCAGCAGACCCGGATGCTGAGATCAGCCGTGGACCAGGGTTCGATTCCCCGCCTCGGCGGGTCTCGGGCTCAAAAATTCCACGGACTCGACAATTCTCGCTCCGGTGCCTACTCGACTCACGGGGTCACACTCTGCGACTCTGGGCAATAGCTTGCTTAATCTCCACTACGGCCCCTCGCGGCGGGATGCCTGGCTTTCACCTTGTGGATACCCTGCCGGGGTATCTCACAGGGGAATACCAGGACGGGTTCCCTAAGCAAGCGCCTTGATACCTTCGGGTGATACGTGCGCTATATAAGTCGCAATACATTTACATTTACACATTTTAAAAATAACGTGCTTTCCTTAAAGAAATTATGAAAAATACAAAACAAACTGAAGCAGCCAATGGCTAAGACACAACACTTAAAAAGAAAAATTCACCACTTAAAGCAGTACCTTAACCACAGTTTGGATGGTATGCTCATGAGGTGTTATACTATCTTTTTAAGTACACCTTGTATAATCCAGTAGGCCACAGATGAACCGGAAATCAGTGTTCTTGCACTGCATGTTATTCCCCATTTAGAGGGCTTTATTTCTTCACCACTTTTTCCCTGTTTTTATTAAGTGAAATTCCTGGGGCAGTGCTTAATCAACTCAACACGTTTCCATTACACACCACATAATTCAACAGAAAATCACATAATACAAATCAACAACACAATTACACAACACACCACATACATACAAACTACACCACATCCTTCCACAACATGCCACAAAATTAAACAGCACACCACATAATTAAATTCCACTGTTTAACTCTCCACAATACAAAATACCATACCGTATAATTACTCTCCCTAACACACAATCCCACACCACATAATTCCTATACACTAAATACCACATAATTTATATTCACATAATTCCACTGGAGAACATACCACATAATTCCACTACACACCACATATATCAGCTCGACTCCAAAAAGATAAGTAAAAAACATCACTACGCCAATAGCTCTAACTCTTGCAAATGCGAGACCTATTGCTATGCAAATGCTTGGTTAATATTTGTTACTGCAGCAGGTTAAACTGCAACCAACCAGGCCACAATGATTAGGCTAAAACCATATATAAACATCATCTACTGCTACCAAAGCGAGGTATTCCGCGAAATTGGAAAGCTGAAACCCCGCCTTCTCTATTTGCATGGAAAAATGGCCCGGACTTTAACATGGGGATGGAGATACCCATTTTTGAAGCATGGGGCTACCCGCAAAAACACCCAAAGATTTGGAGGCGGTGGGAGGAGTATAAAGGCATATATTTAGAGCCCATTCCATTCAGGGATGATGCAGTGTAGAAAGGATAGCTTGAGATTAAGATACAGGAGATAATTGGAATTGCTTTACAGTGAATTAGAACGCAAGTGGTGTTGGAGATGCAGAATTAGGACAGTGCATGGGGGAGTTAATTGGGGTATGATTCATTCTTCTTCTTCTTTATGTTACAACAGGGGTAAAGGTGCATATAAAATGTCAATGCAAATGTGTAGTAAATAAAATGTAGCAGACGACCTCTGATTGAAGGGGCTCTGCATTATATGTGCGAATTGACGCAATAAAATATGTTGGCGAAACACCTCAGAAATGCAACAGTACAATGTAATAAAGGCTGATAACCTGGGGAAAAGTACAGTTTCATTTACTTTATTTGAGAAAATATGAAGCACATTTGTACGCACCGATTTCACTACCACTTCCACCGTCTTGAATGCTCCACAGAATGATGCTGCTTTCTGATGCCACAGCAACCATCTTGTCTTTGTCTCCATGCGGACCACCAACTACTTTTGCATTCAGAGCAACACGCTCAATTGTCCAGTCAAGGTAGGGACTTGAGAATATTTGCTGCCAACCAGAGGATTCTTTAATTCTGTAGAAAAAAAAACAAATCCAGCCTCAGTCAACTGCAGACTTTAAAACAAAGCAAAGTGTATTGGAATGTGTGTTCTCTTTTTAAATTACTAAACTGCTGTAAGTAATATCCTAAGTGCATTCTTGATAAACTCCAATATTCTAAATGCATAAAAATAAAACATATTTTAACTGGTTTTTTCATGAAGTTTATTTACTTCAATCATAAAGGTTTGCAATCTCATAGAAACACACAGTGAATAATGAGATTATATTGGTGTGAAGCGATGGAGTTGCAGTACTTACTTACAACAGAAGAGTGTGAGTAAAACGAGCTATGAATTTAGAGCGATCTTAGGTAAAACAAAGTGCCATTTTAATCTGCTTTGGACAGGATCTCAAGTCTGAAATCATAGCTTATTACAAAACCATGTGCATCTATTAATGATTCAAAGCTGGAGAATACATACTTTGAATGAAAACTGAGCTCTTGATTAGAATTACACATTTTAGAAATCATATACAAAATAAACTGATACTGAACCTAAGTTAAACTCTCATGGTATTCCTCCCAGACAGACTATAAATGTGTATGTAATTGGTGTGATTCTAAAGGCAGTATAGTGTTTATATATATAAATATGTATCAACCTGCTAAAATAAGATAAAAACTAAAAACTGGGTTTTTACATCAATTATGACATTCAACATGTCATGAGTGATGTAAATTGTGAAGTCATATGCAGTGCATGATGGGGGCACATTTTTAAACGTTAGATTTTTTTATACTTTAATATTTTATTAGGCATTTAAATAGTACAAACAAGAGATACAGTAAACAAATGAAAGGAAAAGCAAAAAATAAACAATGGTACAATTTGTTCCGTTTATCACCCGTGAATAAAACATGAGTCAATACCAACAAAATCACCTATATACCTCAGGTAATAATCTAGTTGGAGGAATAGTGCAAAATGAGAGGAGCTGGGTGGCAAATTTATAAAGTCTTATTGATTGCCAGCAAATGCTTGGTGGTTGGCTGGGGGTCTAAGGAGATGGATGGAGGGAGGAGGGAGATATACATTAGGGGTGGGCGGAATTTCCGTAATCGCGTTACGCAAATCTCCGCGAAACGGTAAATATCTCACGGAATTGCTTGTTCGCGATGCCTTTTTACTGTTCGCGATAGCTGTTTTCGTGCTTGGGTGGAAATATCTCGCGAACACACATTTTGAGAGCGCGAACAAGAAAAGATTTTCACGAAGTCGCGGAACGCAGCACTTCGGGCAATTTCACGTTCTCCGCGGAACGCGAAATTACCTAAATTCCGCAAATTCCACGAGCGGAACGGAATTTACCGCCCAGACCTACAAGTGATTCGGTGCTCCATTCTCTAATTTGGAATGATGTCGGTTTGTATGAGAGCATCTATGGGGGACCAAAGTAGCCTCAGTTTGCCCTGATTGAAGTTTTGGTTAGGGATACCATTAGTTTTTAACTTATTTCACCACCTTACAATAATGTCACTTTAAACTTTGGCTTTTACAGTGAATGTCTATGTTTCTTTTTTTAAACATTAACCATTATTACCGTAATTTACTAAAACGCCACTTTAAGCTATGTTTATTTTTGGGATTATGTGTGTATGTGCATTTATTCATTTATTTATCGAGGTTGGTATAGCACGAACTTGACTCGAAGGCATCAGATCGCTTTACAGAGCACAGCAGCAATTACACGAGTTACATAAAAGACAAATAACAATACATGGTAAAGGCAGATAAAAGGAGAATACGTCAGACAGCACGATATGTGAACGATATAGCAGCAATTACACAAGTTATATAAAAAGTAAATAACTACATAATACCAGTATGAAGAGAAATGTACAATAGACAGTAGAATATGTGGACCATATAGCAGCAATTACATGGTACATTAAAAGGGTAAATAGTGCATAGTAATCGTATAAAAAATAAGTATAAAATAGACAGTATGATATGCAAACGATATATAGTTCTGAGGTAATTATGGTAGGGAGTTGCGAAGGAAGGATTTTACTGTAGATTTGAGTGTAATCTGCATAGAGATGATAGGCAATCCTAGTTTCTTTCGGGGTCATTGCAAGGGGTTCCATATAGAGGTTGACTAAGGCAAGAGACAGGATTGGCCTTTGCGCAACTCCTTGAGAGACTGGTGTTGGTTTTGAGGAGGAGTTGTTTCATTTGAGTAATTGTAAACATTCAGGAAGGAAGGAAGCAAACCACGAAAGGACAGTTCCATTGATACCGGCACATTTTGAGAGGGTGTTTAGGAGGATGTCATGGTTGACAATATAAAAGGCACCCAAGAGGTCCAGCAGTACTAGGCGGCAGGCCTGGCCTTTGTCCAGAGATCTGCGGAGGTCATCTGTAGTTTTCAGTATTGTAGCCTCTGTGCTGCATTCTTTCTTGAACCCAGATTGGAAGGTGTTGGGCAGGTTGTATTTTTCAATGTGGTTGTTGAGTTGTAGCAGCACACATTTTTTAAAGATTTTAGGCAGGAATGGAGGATGGTTATAGGTCTGTTATTGCTAAGGTCGATCCTGTTGGCGTTTGCTTTTTGATAAGGTGGGTTACTTGGCCGGTTTTGAGGGAGTAAGAGAAAGCGAGGGAGGAACCTACTATTCTTGATAGGGACAGGGTAAGTACACGTTGCAAAAACAAGAAGTCCAAATTAAGAAGGCTAAAGTCCTTTGGAACACTATCTAATCTAAACAATTACCATTAACAAAAAACAGGTGGAAGAGCAGAGTTATGTCAGCGAATAAATGGAAAATTAGAACAATACCAAATGGTTTAAAAAGTGTTCGTGTCTATTTATTACATGCACATGTTATCAAGAAAAAACTTTTCACAATTTTTTTTTTTTTTTTTTTAAAACACAATTCATACAATGTTAAAAACAATTCATACAGTTTGTACAAAGAAACATTTTATACAAATTCATTAAAAACAACAATAAAAAGAACACAGAGGTCGACGCAGCGTTTCGGTGATTCAGTAGATTTTCACCTTCATCAGGACAGTTTTCTTTCATGAGTTAGGAGTTTTTTATTATATCCTCCTAGTCTTGGTTTCACCGTATAGATTACAACAGGGAAAGGTGAACTTTTACGATTATCCTTTCATGTGGATTTGCGCTGGAAAGGGCTTTGGAACGGAAGGACCTTCGTTGGAGCCACCGTATTGTCAACAACAACTTACGACTTATGGAAGGCTGTCAAGAAGCCTATTACAGGTCATCTCTACAGTCACGTCTGGATGTGGACTGGGCTTAAAATCCGGATATATGTCCTCTTTTCATTCTTTTGGACTGAATGTCGTAGTTGTTGCGTTGTGCGGGTTTAAAAATTGCTTGACAGACCTTCGTCAGTGGAACGGCCTCGCTGCATCCAACGCGGTCCCGGCACAATCGAGCCGGGACTGCGTTGGATGCAGGGAGCTGCACTGACGGTGGCACAGAGACGCCCAACAGAACGGTGCCTGAGAAGCATGGCGCTCAGCCAGAATTTACCACACGACACAACGTTCTATGCCGCTGCATGAGGACTCATGCCCAAAATCGTCAGGAGCGCCCTAGCCCACACCACGACGGTACATCCATTGACCGTTTCTTCCATGCTCTCTACCTTGTCCTGATGAAGACCCCAACATGAGGCAACACTAACCCTTCAGCACACAAGGGGTCAAAACGTAGACTACGCCAACCTGACACACCATAGGATTTAAAGCAATGAATGTTTCTTACCTATGTGTGATGTATTTTGGGAACATTAATACTTGATTGTAAAGGCGTATTTGATTTTACTGTGATGTTTTCAATGTCACACCACCTTTACCCAGTCCCTCACAAACCTTCTCACTTCCCTTCCCCTCTACACTGAGAGCACTATTCCAATGTAATGAACTCACAATTAAATTGAATGAATATCAATCACAATATGATGAATTCCTTGTTTGAAATTTAAATGAATGAACTTTTGTGGAGAATAAATGCAATTTGACTAATAATATAATATTGCATCAGTGACTACATTCCACTGTACTGAATTATATGTGGTGTCTTTTGGTATGAAGTAAATACTTGTGTACACATATGATTGGTAACTCGGGCCACTTCTTTTTTTGTACTAATTCAAGGCCCAAGGTCCTGGAGTTTGCAGGGTAACCCATTTGTAACTCACACAGTGCTTGGGATGGATAGCTTGGGGAGAGCCTTAGGTTGTATGGAATTGAGATCAAAAAGGATTAGGTGCTGGTCAGTCCAGTCAGAGGCTATGATAGAGTGGAGGGATAAAGTGTTCTGCTTAGAGAGGATTGTGTCAAGGGTAGAGCCCTTGTTCTGAGTTTATTTATTGCAGTGTTGGGTGAGATTGTTTGCTTCCAAGAGGGAGGATAGGGCTTGTACTATTGGGTCTTCGGCATTGTTCAGGTGCAGGTTTAGGTCACCAAGTATAATGTCTGTGCTGTCTTTTAGGGAGTTTGGCAATCTTAGGTCTGTTAAATCTTCAAGGAATTGTGAGTTTTCCCCTGGAGGGTGAAAGATGAAATGAAATTTGATGGAGTTGGGGTATTTAGTGGAGAGCTGAGCTCCTAAATATTGAAAGGTAGGTTATTTGGTAATGCGGAGGGGAGTTTAGACAAATCACTTTTGTGTATGATGGCTATTTCCACCACCCTTGCAATTGCAGCAAATGATTGAACAGCCCGGAGGGTTGAAGAGATCAATAAAAGGAGATGAGTGATCATTCAGCCAGGTTTCAGTTAGAAACAGATGTCATTTTTGTGTTATATCAGTGGCATGCTTGACTGCTGACTGACAGTTTAGTAACATGCAGGAAGTGATATCGGACCAGGCTGGTTGGGTTGGATGGTAGCAAGGCAGTAGGCCTGGAGGGGCGAGTGGTGTGCCGGGAACTACTCGTGCCCAGGATGACTGGGATCTTGTGGTGACAGGGTTGGGAAGGAGCATTGTCATGAATGTTTCTCAGCATTTCGGCTTCCCGCTGCAACAACCTGGTCGTGCTGCCGCTCGGTGTGAGGTGGTGATGAATGTGGGGGATAGTTTTCCTAGGGGTGATGGATGGGGTCACAGTGTATGTTTGTGGCAGGATCGTTGTTCACCGTAGATGCTTGACGTTGGGGCAGGATGTAGCTAATCTTTGCTTCCTTACGCAGTAATGAACTTCCATCCAGAATAGTGTTCATTTTGTGTTCTAGGCCAGCTATTATAAGTATGATGGAGATCGATGGAGTCTGGGGTGGAGGCTAGGGTTGAATCCATCCTGCTGAGGTTGATGGGCTGATAGGGTTCGGGTGCGATAGATGAATCAAGCTGGGCAGTGGCGGTGTGCGATGGAAGGAGGAAGGTAATTCTGGTAGTATAAGTTACATGAAGGTGTTGAAGGAAGTTCTATCTCCGTTTGGCGGGTCTTTTAGTGTAGAAGATGAAGTCCATTTTAAGGCCTCTGTATGTTGGACTGTAGAAGACGTCTGTTAATAGTGTCTCTGGAGTTTATTTGAGGATTTTGTGTTTGAAGTTTTTAGCGGCATGTTTAGAGAGGTTTCGTGGAAATTTTATGCGGTATGAGTTGGGGGCTGTACCTTTCCATGGCAGTGTAGAAGAAGGGACCGATCCATCATCTGCCAAATTGTAGGGTTAGAATTGGGGTTCTGATTTGCAGAAGACAGGGGCGTGACCAGGTGTTGGCAATGGAAGGGAGGAGGTTGCTGAGTAAGGACGAATGATCCAGAGGTCAGTAAGTAATTAGTGGTTCATGAGGTTCATTATGAAGGGAGGCCGTAGTTATTTTGCAACTAAGTGGGGCTACAAGCCCATGGAAAAGACGATGGCCTATTTTTGAGGCCCTGCAGGAAGAGATCTAGAGTGAGTTTAAGTCCTTTATTTGTTTTTGAGAATGCATGGCCACGCAATAAAAACCCGAAACCCGAAATGGCTGTCATCCTAGGACCTATCACATTTGTCAGCGGAAACAGAGGTTATGTGGTAGAAGTCAAAAACCTGTTGAGGTCCCGGCCAACTACTCCTAAGGAAAAGGGAAACTGCAGGTAGGATGAGGCCCTTGTGCAATGCTTCAGCAGAGACACAGTGCAAGGAAACCCCAGTTCAAAGGCACAACAGAGAGATAGTTAGCATGTGCTCCGCGCTGGGCGTACCTCACTTAAGACTGGGATTGGTGAGTGAGCAATGAAGGCACTCTTCGGGAATGAGGGAGTCATCATGAGGATAGAAGTTGTGGAGAAACGGTGGAGTAATCAAGTGCTCCACGCTGGGCATTCCTCACTTATGACTGAGATTGTGGGTGAGAAATGAATGCGCTCTTAAGATGTAAGGGGTCGTCATGAGGACAGAAGTCATAGGGGCTTCGGTGGGCTCCACTTGGGAAGTTTTACATCCATATTTGTGGTTAGCTCACCATAAATAGATGCCAGCGTGTGCAGGATCTCACAAGAAGGAGGGTTAATGGATGAAAAAAGCATCTTCACAAACAAACTGGGCTCTGAGCAACATGAAGAAATGAAGGGAAAATGACAGGTAGTTCCAATGCAGAGACTATGTGCCATGCTTAGTGACAGTTCTGCTAGCATGACAAGGTGGTAACACAAGCCTCCCACCAGTCTCCTTATGACCTTCTTTGGCTGCAGGTTCCTTGCTCACCTTGATAGAAATCCGCATAGGCGGGACTATAAGATAAAATGTATGTGTGCGAGTATGTATATATATATATATATATATATATATATATATATATATATATATATATATATATATATATATATATATATTCACTGAAAAAAACACATGTTTCACACCAGTTATAGTTAGGTGGAAATTTTACTCGCATAAAACCATTGAAATTCCCACGTTATAGTTAGTTGGACTCACTATAACCTGCGCGTGCAATGCACTGCTGATGACGTCACATATTACATCACTCATGACATGGTCAGTGACATCACTCATGACATCACTGATGACATCTCAAATGACATCACTGATGACAACATCCTTGTGACAAAGTGGCAGACCTCCTATCAGCATAAAATAACCTTTGACACACACATTCAAAAATAGAAACTTACATTTTCTTGAAAAAGGAGCAACCAATACCAATTACAACAACTTATTAGGTAATTCCAACATCTACATACACATCCACTCATTCACCAACAGTTCTATATAGTCACTCATGCATGTACTTACTCATCATATGTACTCATACACCTATACATCCTGTTACACACTAATACTCATCCATATATATTTTTTTCATTTGGAATGGTGACATGAACTCTGCAAAACAGTTCATTGACAAACTGAATGTCAACACTTTGAACCTGGTCTTAACTGAACACATTAGTGAGACAAAGATGGAATTCCTGGATGTAGAAGTGGAAGTGGTCAATAACACCCTGACCACAAAACTCTTCAGAAAGAGCGCATCAGGAAATAGCCTTTTGAGAGCTTCAAGTTGCCATCCTAAGAATCTTGTTTACAGTATCCCCTATGGAGAACTACTGCGCGCTAGGCGCAACTGTAGTACACAAGATGGGTACAAAAGAGAAGAAGTTGTGATGTGTCAGAGGTTTTGAGAAAGAGGATATGGTAACAAAGTAATTGCCAAAGCAGTAGAACGCAGTAACATCAAAACCAGGGACGAACTATTAGCTCAAAAATTGCCCCAGACAGAATCTGAAACAATCAGATTCATTACTACCTTCTCGGGGCAATCTCAAGATGTGAGAAAGGTGTTTAAAAAACACTGGCATGTTTTAAACACCGATGAACATCTCAATAAGTATTTAAGCGACAATCCCCAGATCACGTTCCGGAAGGGTAAATCCTTACGGGATGAGCTCAGTCAAAATTATGTAACAGAGATAAGTCAATCAGGTCATGCTACAAATGTGGGGTTTATATGCTGCAGAAAATGCAAAGCTTGCAAATTTAGCAGAGACTGTAAGAACTTAACGATACCAGGAACATCTAGAGAATTCACAATCAAAAAGAGACTAACATGCAACACCCCATATAGTGTTTATTTATTGATATGCCCATGTAACAAATGGTTTGTGGGCAGCACTAAGCATGAGGCTAAAAAGAGGGTGTTGGAACATCTGAGAGCGATACGGAATCTCAACAGACAATATCCGGTCGCAAGACATTTTTTTGAGCACCACATGCAAGATGAGACCAAACTACGCATGGTGGTTATTGAATGTGTTGATCTGGGAATACGAGGTGGCAATTACGAACTTTCCATGAGAAAGCTAGAGTCTAAATACATAATTGACTTTCAATGTCTAACCCCTTCGGGGCTTAATACAAGTGAGGAACTGTCAGTACATCTGTATGAAGAATAATTATGTATAATTTATGTCATTAATTCGAAAATTTGCTGTCTGTATTTTAAATATTTTAATTTTATTCACAGGTAATGTGGGGAACTGCTGGATACAATGAATCTGTTGAATACTACCATTGACACCATATGTATACTAAGTGTAATGTGCATGATTTGCCCACTGGGGCGAGAACTTGTTCCATGATTTTGGAAGTATCAGCAACCGATAATGGCTCTCGTATTGAACTATGTACCTACGAAACCTGGCATTACAAACGTACAACTTTAGCCCACTGGGGCAAGGACTTTGCAAGCTTGCATCACACGCGATAACAAAAGCAACATGAACCAATCGAATCAGGCTTAACACGAGCCTGTTGCTGAATACCCAATGAGAACCTGGGTTACGTATAGATGCATAACACGTGATCGCGACTTACGAAATACAGTATCTGTCGGGTGTTGTGACAACTCTGGTTGCATATGGCATAACATGGGTCTATTTAACCAATTTACAGGCTTGAATGTTGCTTGGTTTAAATAGTAGTGACATTTACGAACATATCCTACAATTAGTACATTGTGTTTTATTTTGATTCGTTCAATATGATTACGTTATACTAACGATATAACTCATGGCACAGTGATTAACTATGATATGTACATATAATGAAGTAGTGAAATGTATTGTACAAGTATCCTTACAATATGGCAGCCCGCATTACCATGGTGGTGATCTGTATACACTTGGGGGGGTGTTTTGAGCACTTTAAAAATGGCCGTCAATGTAATCAAGACGAGCGTGAGCAAGCCTTATTGGCGAAACGCGTCGCACTTTTTCACTCTGCTGAATAAATTCTGCAAACAAACTCCGGGCGTCCTGGCTTACTTCTGAAAAGAGGAGGTAATTGGGGTAAAAAAATGTAAGGCCTGTCGGTGGCCTATCCGGGACCGTTCCGCGACAGCCCAAGGTGCGCAAACCGGCATTGGAGGAGAAAATATATATATATATATATATATATATATATATATATATATACATATACATATATTACCTACTGGCGGTCGCCAGTAGGTATATATAGTTAGGATTTTTTCCCTATGGGATTTTTGAAAATTCTATGTCTAATAACTTTGGCGTTTGTGGACGGAATTGGCTGAAATTTTCAGGAAAATGGCACATTTTGTTTCTGAGCAGCCCCTGAAAATTTTGGGGGGGTTTGTCAAGGGGGGGCCGAGAAAAAAGGGGGGTCCCAAAACGCGTTTTTCCCATGTTAATTTCCATAGGGCGGTTGGCCTCACTTTTAGCGCGAACGGCTGAATGGATTTGCACGAAACTTGGCAAAATTGTAGGGACTGGTAGCCCGATGTGCCTTTTGTAGGTCTCAATATATGTGCTCCAGTGGATTTTGAGAAATTAACGTTTAAAAAAAGATATATATCTGTAACAGCGGACTGGGCAGCGGCCCAGGACGCGTACTTTTCGCGCAACGGAGCTTTGTGAAGCGAAGCTGATTGGTTCTCCGGCGTCTGTCAACATTCCAAACAGTCCGTAGCGGCCGCCATCTTGTCTCTCGGTAGGATTGAGAGACAAGAGGAGGCCAAAGCGAAGGGGGAAATGACCATAAGGGGGCATAGTAGATCCTTCCTGACCTCTTAGGTTTGATGTACCATTTTGCCAAGTTTGGTGTAATTCCGTTCAGCCATTCAGGCTGTAGACGTATGTAAATGTCCTATGGAAAATTGCATGGGGAAAACACATTTGAAAGTGTTGAAATTTAGAACCAATTAAAATGTTACTTTGGTTTTGTACTTGTGTGTGATGAAAGTTAATTGGTTATGTATATATGTCAAATGAGAGGAAACCACAGCCATTTTGTGATACTACTGTCTGAGGTACATTTGTGAGGAATTTTTGGTGGTGAATTTCTGGTGTTTGATTTACACAGTACTAACACTTTTCCTACTTTTAAAAAGGTGAGTTGTTAATTTGTAAGGGGAACTATGTTGTACACTTGAAGATAATTTGAAAAATGTTTTCTGTTATTTATTTGCAGTCCTTCTGTTATACTAAATACTTGATAAAGTTAGTTTTATATTATGTATTACTAAAAACGATAAATGAAAGTGATTATTTTTTTCTGCAATTTACAGCAAGCAATTTCAAAATAAAATGGCTCACAATGAAGAGACCGTGGCAATTTCTTTTGAATTGTCCACTACATTGATTGAAATTGAGAGCACCAATAATGAAACATTGTCACAAGGAGGACATGACTTGTATGATTCCATTAGATTGATTGAAATGGACAGCACCAAGAATGAAATATTGTCACAAGGAGATGACTTGAATGATTCCACTACGTTGATTGAAATTGAGAGCAGCAATAATGAAATATTGTCACAAGGAGGAGATGACTTGTATGATTCCATTAGATTGATTGAAATGGACAGCACCAATAATGAAATATTGTCACAAGGAGGAGATGACTTGAATGATTCCACTACATTGATTGAAATTGAGAGCACCAATAATGAAATATTGTCACGAGGAGATGACTTGAATGATTCCACTACATTGATTGAAATTGACAGCACCAATAATGAAATATTGTCAGAAGGAGGAGATGACTTGAATGATTTTTTTGATCAATCTCTTGATGGCGAATTTATCGAGTGTTTGGAGACCATAGAGTTACAAGAATCATTATTGCAGACTTTTCATGAGGACATTGCTGATGAGGACATGTTACTAGTTCTTTCAAATTTAGAAAATTCTGAAGAATAAATTTATATTTAGAAATCAAAAATTGTTTGAGACATTATTCATTTTTATTTTTAATTTATGAGGTTGTAGCGAAGTGATTGTAGTATAAAATGAGACTTATAGTATAGAGTGCAACATTTTTATGTTACATGGTAAGTTTACTCATATTTACTTCCCTTCTGCCACTATATTATCTCCAATGTGTATTTGACATCTCTTCTTCATCTCCGGCCTCCTTTCTCTCACTGTGTGTCTCCGATGCATCTTATCGCTGGTATTTTGTGTAATTACAGAAGAGAGTAAAATAAAATAGTTCGGAACGTGAAAAGGGGGCAAAGTAGAGTACTCCTCACCCCCTAGGCCTTTTTAGGCGGTCCCAAAAGGATCAGTTTCTGCTTTCCTGAGAGATTATGGTATGAGTTCCATATACCACAATAACTTGCATTACAACATGCAAGATATCTATCTCCTATTACCAACTTTTGGAGATATTCGCGCTAAGCGCGAATATCTCCAAAAAGTAACACCTGCCCTGAGCAGTTCTTAGCCATGTTATCCAATGGGAGGTGGATAACATGGCTAAGAGCATTAGCTCGGTAATGTATGAATATCGCTGAGTTTTTAGCGATATTCATGCATTGCGGCCGTTTATTATCGCATTTGTGATAAACCTTGATAATAGCAAGGTTTATCTTCGATAATTTCTGACGATGCTTAGCGGTAAAAAATTCGTTGGTAAGCATCGTTAGCGATAAATATCGCTTAACTTTGGTAATATGCCCCAACGTCTGTTAACGTTCGATTCGAAGGAAATGAGGAAGTGTTGAAAAACATTGTCTGCGCCATCTTGCCTTTCTTGAAATGCCACACTTTTGTCGTGCACGGCAGCTATTTTAGATGTCTTGACCAGACCCACTCTCTGCACGCTGTCGATTCGTAGCATGGCTCCTCACCCTCGCAACCATCTTCCCCAGGCACTGGTCACCCCCGCTCTCTGTCTTATGCATGGGCAATAAACCTCCCCCCATCTGCGCTGCTCTTCCCTGAGAATCACACTCTGTGCCCGCCCGACACCTCCCTTTCGCCCTATTCACTACCGCACCCTCTGACACTCCTCTTCCTCTGTGTCCGATTGTCCAGGCTGGTCCTAGGGTATCAGCTAGCCCTGCAGATGTAGTTTATGGCCCCAGCTGTAAAGAATCACCCCTCTTCAAAGGAGTTATAGTAGATCAAGGCCCACACCCGATGAGATCCGTCACACCACACGTGTTCCTACTATCTGAAAACTATCCTGTATTGTGATTGGGGAGGGGACCGAGCCTGAAGCGGAAGATTCCAGGAATGACTCTTTGTACATCAAAGATTTTACAATTATGTGTCACATTAAAAATATATAGCACTCCAACAAAGTAGTAGGAATATAAAACTTTAATAACATATAAATATATACAACAAAACAAAAACAGTAAAAACATTTAAACAACGAAGAGACCGTGGCAATTTCTTTTGAATTATCCAATAGATTTATTGAAATTGACAGCACCAATAATGAAATATTCTTGTCAGTAGCGGTCTGTTGTGCGAATAGTTCCAAGGCAGCAGAACGCGCTGAAATCTAGATGGCACGAAAGTGATGTCTAGCAAGTTGCCGCCCAGCACATAACGGCGTGGGGCGCCGCGGGGGTGAGTGAGTCCAGTAGGCACCACAGCTATTCTTACCGGCATTGCAGAATTACTGCTGGGGACAATGCCTGTGCTGTAGCAGGGTCACAGCAGAAACAAAAAGGATTCTGTTGAAGATGTTGTTGGTTTTCAATTTGAAAACAGTTCTGGTGTCAACTGCTATGCTAATGTAGTGGTTAATGTTTTGTTTTCTCTCGAAAATGTAAAAGAGGGGGAGGCAGTCCAAAGTTCCGTTAAAAGGGCAAAGGAAAGGATCGGTGGTTTGAACTATCAGTCAAAAAGGGGAGGGGGTGCAACAATTTTTCCTACCGGGTCACACTGTGCTTTCACCGGAAGTGAGGTCTGCAGGATTCTAGTAATTCAAAGTGAGGCTGGCGCCGACGTCCCGCGGATACAGTTTCGTCACTCCACGGGTGATCATGGCAGTCATTCCCCATCGGGGGTCGGAGACTCCCGCGGCTCCTCTAGAATCTTCAAGGTCGTGGAGGACTACGGTGGTGGAGTCAACCAGTGACCGGGCCATTTCTTTATGCTGGGCCCGCTCTTGCCAGGTCGACCGCCATTTTGAGAGTTCGGTAGCTACTGGCGATCGCGGGGTCAAATGAGCGGACGGGCTCCACCCTGCCGGGCGAGACGTTGCAGCATGGCCACAGTGGAAGAACTCTTTTCCGGGCGCCTGGAGCGCTGAGGGTGCAGCTGGGAAGCCTCCACTGGGGAGGTGGGAGAGGCCTGTTCGCACCGTCTCTCCCTCTCAGTGCACCCCACGGCGTCTCGCTTGATATTTGTTATGGCCGGACCAGGCGATGAGGACGAGGGGGGGGGGGTCGGAGGCATGTGCAAGACATCCCCCCCCAGGGTTGTTGCAGCAATTATACAAGAAAGAAGAAGTGTCCCGTCCGTCTTCGGGCCGGGCTTCCGGTAGATGTCGGCCGGACGCCCCTGGCTCTGGCCCCATGAACGGGTTTCTTGGTTTATCGGCTGCAGCCGGATCCCGTCGGCCTCGGCCCCCCGACCGTTGGTGGCCGGACCGGAAGAGCATGTGGCGGGACTACCTGCAACTCTCAAGGGCCACCGCGGCCGGACTGGGAGAGAGAGGGGAGGGTCGAGGAGACATTCCCCCCCCTGCAACTGTTCAGCGTTGTAAAGGCAATCCCCTGGCCGGGTCCCGCTGGTCTCGGCCTCTCCTCCGGCTACACCCTACGTTAGGATCTCCTGGCCGAGGCGTGGCAGCAGGACCTGCCTTATATGGGCTGCTCCCGGCTGGGCGTAGCCGGAACCCTGCCCCACCTTGGAAGTTTCCAGAGTGGGGGCGGATGTTCTACTGACTTGCATTTTCCCTAGTCTATCGATTTTTTTGGCGTGGCAGGCGGTGGGACAGCGAGGGGTGATTTGGTTTCTCTTACTGTTTTTCTGGTCTCTCACCAATGGCATATTTTAACGTTTTCTTGTTTCTAGGACATTAATAGGTTTTATCATTACGTTATGTTATCGTTTCTTTGTTCGTTGTTTAATAAAAGTTCATGTTCATCAGTGGCCTACTGATTTTCGTTTTCCTATTCTTTTCTTTCCAGGTTGTTTCATGCTAAAGTTTCTGTTAACAGGATACAGTGATCACTTCGTTATTATTGCATATGTCCTTTTCACTAGGGGTGCTCTCTGGTCGGGCCAGATGACGTATGTCTAGTAAATGGTCCGGGTGAAACAGGTGCATCAATCAGTGGGGAGTAGATAGGCATGACAGATTACAACGGGGGAGAAAGGTCCGCATTACGTACCCTTTCACTACTTGCAAAGATTTTCCTACGTTTATTTGCAAACAGGGAATACCTCCAAAAAGAACTAATTCCCAAACAGTCAATGTTCGGACAATCAATCAATCAATGAGGAATGAAATAGGTACGACGTGTTAAAGGCTTGCGTTACCTACCCTTCACTATCTGCAAAGGGAGAGAGAATATTCCTATTCTTCCTCGTTTGCAGGCAGAGAAGATCCTTAAGAGAACCAACTTCGAACAATTCAATGCTCGATTCAAACAATCAACAAGGGGTACTGTGAACACAAATGAACGCCGCTTATGTACATACGCATTGCTATTTTCAACAGGTTGTTCCTAATGTTTCTATTTTAGCGAGGTCAAAAAGAGATCCCATTAGTGGCCTACTGATTTTGCTCGATTCCTTTTGTTTTTTTACACGGTTTTTCGCTATCTGCAAAGACTAAACAGAGTATTGCGACTCTGTGCTTGTTTGTAAATAGAGAATGAACCAAAGAGAACAATCAATCAAATGGAGAGAGAAGCAGGCACGACGGATTACAAAGGGGGCAAAGGGCTGCGTTAACTACCCTTCACTATCTGCAAAGAGAGAGTACTCCTAATAGAAATGAGGGGTGGGGGGCAGCATTCAAAGCAGATCAGTGTGCATAAACACGAAAATGTTTTTACTTACCACGTACTTGACATTCGACAGCTTATGATATTTGCTATTAAAAAACCATTGAAATTCACTGAAAAAACCATAGGTTATAGACCATATATAGTTAGGAATTAGCATTTACAAAACCTTGAAAATTCACTGAAAAAACCATAGGTTATAGACCATATATAGTTAGGAATTAGCATTTAAAAAACCTTATTTTACTCACACAAAACCATTGAAATTCCATATATAGTTAGTTGCACTAACTATATATCGCGCACCCGCAATCCACTGCTGATGATGTCACATATTACATCATTCATGACATGGTCAGTGACATCACTGATGACATCACTGATGACATCTCAAATGACATCACTGATGACATCACTGATGACATCTCATTTGACATCATTCGTGTGCTAATACGATAAACCTCTTCAGACTCTAATATAACCTTAGATACACTCAGTGTATACAGAAACTCACACACTGTCACTCATCCATGGAGTTACTCACACACCTAGTCAGTCATGCAAAGAAACAATCTCACCTCCATTTCCTCAACTATACAGTTATACACACCCTACTTATTCAAGCATATACTAACACATATTTACTCTCTTATACAATCCCTGATACAAGTTCACAATGATCCATACAGCTACTCACACATTCAGTGGCTCTCATGCACAGTTATTTATATATGCCAACTCTCACATGTACTGTGTTTTACATATGTACTTACTTTGACATGTAGCACTGAGATATCCATTCACTCACCAATGCACTCATGCACACAGTCAACCACCCATACAGCTGTTTCCACATGCACTTTTGAACCCATACATCTAGTGAATCAACTGCTCACACATCTATGCACAGAGTCATACACCTCCCAGCCACCCACACACACACTCAGTCTCCCATACAAATACTTGAGCAACCAATCAATAACCCATATACTTACTCATATAGCTACTGATCAACACATGCAGCAGTTTACAGAACAACAAACATAATGATGCACAAATTAAGACAGTTTAGTCACTAACCCGTGCACTCAGTGAGACACATTTAATCACTCACTCATACAGTCAGTCATGCACCTACTAAATCCTTCGTCCAGACACTTATACATCCACTCATTCTTCAATATGTAAGACATATTTAAACTTTACAGAAACAAAAAATCACTGGATGTTGTTATCAGTGATGTCATCAGTGATGTCATTTGAGATGTCATCAGTGATGTCATCAGTGATGTCACTGACCATGTCATGAATGATGTAATATGTGACATCATCAGCAGTGGATTGCGGGTGCGCGATATATAGTTAGTGCAACTAACTATATATGGAATTTCAATGGTTTTGTGTGAGTAAAATAAGGTTTTTTAAATGCTAATTCCTAACTATATATGGTCTATAACCTATGGTTTTTTCAGTGAATATACATATATATATATATATATATATATATATATATATATATATATATATATATATTCTCTGAAAAATCTAAAGGTTACCGGAAAGTTATAGTTACGCTCAGATTTCACTTGCACAGAATCATTGAAATTAAGCAGTTATATTTACCCGAGCTAAGAATAACTTATGCCCTCGCATTTCACTGCCTATGACCCCATATAGTACATCCCTCATGACATGTTCAATGATATCACTGATAAACACATCCATTGATTGCGAGTGTTTTCTAAAACTTCTGAGTGTTGAACACATATACTAAGATAACACAAAAGTTAAATTAGTAAACTTTGTGTAGTACTAATGAGTGATACTATTTCTAACATATATTATGTGAGTGACTGTGTGTGGGTGTGTGAGTGACTGTGTGTGGGTGTGTGAGTGACTGTGTGTGGGTGTGTGAGTGGCTGTGTGTGGGTGTGTGAGTGGCTGTGTGTGGGTGTGTGAGTGGCTAAGTGGGTATGAGAAGCTGTATGGGTAAGAGAGTGGCTGTGTGAGTGGCTGTATTGGTGGGTGAGTGCCTGTGTGAGTGACTGTATAGGTGGACGAGTGGTTATGTCAGTGGCTGTATGGGTGACTGAGTGACTGGGTGTGTAAGTGTCTGTATGGGTGAGTGAGTAGCTATTTGAGTGGGTGGTTGAGTGTGTGTGTGTGAGTGGCTGTATTGAAGAGTGTCTGTATGAGTAGCTGTATGGGTGAGTCAGTGACTGTGTGAGTGACTGCATGGGTGAGTAATTAGCTGTGGGAATAGGTATATGGGTGAGTGGCTATACGAGAGACTGTATGTAAGTGGTTCTGTGAAAGAGTAAGTGGGGGTGTGAATGGGTGTATGAGAGGTTGCGTGGGGGTGAGTGAGCCATTAATGGCCCTGGGGACCCCATTCTCTGTGGCTGGTTCATAAGATATGTGACATAGTGGTTTCCATGCCCATACCAGCAGGGACAGGGAAACCTGTGGTTGCTGTCACTTGGCGGGAGCATTTTTAAAACTCCCGCCAAACGTGAGCAAACACAAAGTCTGCTCACATATTACATCACTCATGACATGTTCTAGGATATAATTTATGACATCAGTGAATACATCACCAATGACATCATCCAATGAGTGTGCTGTTTTTTTTTTTTTTTACAGTTTATAGAGTGACTGGTATCTACAGTGTAAATTTTGCTACCTACTTTTCTACAGCCAGTGACCAGCTGATGGGAATAAGTGTTTACACGTAGGTGTGTTGAGGTATTGAACACATTATAAATATTTGCATTGAAGATTAGCCCTGTGTGTAGGTGACAGTTGACAACTTTTGTCCAGCATGTTCCACACAAGTTTTTAGGCTCTGCAGAAAAAGTCTACAATAGGGCAAAGATTCTACAGCTAAGTATTTTAAGAATCCTGGAATTATTAGACTGAATCGTCTCAGCATGCCAATTTCTACAAACCATAGAAGACTCTGTGCAAAAAATATCAAACTATGTACATGTGATTTTGTTGCTTCGGAATGCGGGCTACCTGTAAAAACTGTCACCATATTAAGTGTTAGAATTTAAAAATATGCTTCTGCATTGTTTTATGCAAGTTAGAATTTGCTGCACCATTTTGTATATGGCCACCATTTGGAATTACAATCAAAACTGGTCCTTTGCTATTTCCAAGACAAGACCTAACCTAGGTTTTGTTTCTCTGAGGCTAAGTTCTGCTTTACTAATGAATACACTGTTCTTATTAGTGCATTACTTTCTCATTAGATATAGGCCTTCTCCCACTTGTCTAGTGGTGGGCACAGGCAGAGTGACCTTGAATAGCAGATAACGTGTGCCCGGCGTCAGAATCAAAACTTACTCCTTTGTAATTTACTGTCCAGCTGCATCTGCTTGGAAAATTCAAAGGTGGGCGTGCTTTTACTGGTTTCGAAGTGTACAAAATGTATTGTTATGCTTGCTGATGTCAGTCCCTCTGCAGCACTTCCTAGAGACTAGGGAGACAGGGCTCCGCTCTGAGTGTACTCCGGATAAACAGATATCAGTTTGTATTCACGACTGTCTGATCCATTCTTCATTTGGTCTGGAAGGCTGAGAGGTGGTCTTGTATGACCTGGGTGACCCGAATCGGGTCACTTCCGTCATATGAAGGCTGCAGTTAGTATAATCTTAAGCACCTTCAGATGTTGTTGCATAGAGTGTACACTGTTCTTAGTAGATACTTTTTAATACTTTGCAGTGCATTTCGCATGAGTTTTACTGTCCGCAAATAGTGTGGTATAAGGTAACCTCTCTCAATAGAGTGAATACTGTGTACAATACCCACTTCTTCACTCATATCACTTCATTTCTCAATGTAGGTTTGGTGACTGTCCGTGATTTGACACAGATAAAAGTGGTCTGTAGCAGGGTATTTCTTTTCTCAAAAAGATGTTCAGTATTTTTAGGAACTTGGCTTTCTCTGAACAGTTGTATACAGATTGAACATTGTATGCAATGAGGGTTTCACACATATCTGTGGTTGACTGTGAATATGAACTATGCTACCCGTGAAGTGTATGTTATAGGTCAATGTGGCAACTAATCCTTGCTAACTACACCTAAGGGAGTTGTTTCTGTGCTGGCACTAATGATGCCTCAAATTCCTCTGAGCTATTTTGTACTTACTCTCAGAGCTCTAATGCTATACCTGTTAACAGAGTAATGGGTACAAATGAAACTTGGATGATGTCATCAATGATCTCATTTGAGTTGTCATCAGTGATGTCATAAATTATGTCACAGAACATGTCATGAGTGATGTAATATATGAAGGTGCAAGCAGTGCCCGGCAGGGGCGCAAGTTATAGCTAGATTTGCTAACTATAAGTAGTGAATTTCTGTGCTTTTCTGTAGTTAAAAACGTTAATGTGGTCACTGACAAATTCACTTAACCCCTTCCATGCTCATGACAAGCTCAGCTCGTCATGGCATATACCTCTCAGGTGCTCATGACGAGCTGAGCTCGTCATGACCACACCCGTTTTTATTGCTGTCCAGCACAGCAGGGGAAACTCTCTAGCAGCGATGAGGTTAACTATAACGGTACCTTAAAACATTTTTTTTTCAGTGAATATACCTATCACAACTAGAACCAAAATTCAGAGCGAGGGGGGAAACTAATTCTTCCAGCAATAGGCGGAGCGAGATGCAAGGGCTGTAAGAAGGGGTGAAAACATAAAAAATCCTTGTTAACAAGTAAATAGTCTTTTAAAGACCTCTGAAGTACTCGGGTGTGGCTGCAATAAGACGGTCGCCAGCCAGGGAAGCTGTCTCAACCCGTTCTGACACGCACAACAGGGGGATAAGGGCGCTTGGCGTACGGGGAAGTGGTGTAGAGTAGAGTGACTTACAGTGGAGTAGCCTAGATTAGAGTAGCATACAGTGGAGTAGCTTACAGTGGAAAAGCATTGAGTGTAGTAGACAGAGCGGAGTTACATTCAGTGGAATACAGTAGATTGGATTAGAGGAGAGGAGTGTACAGTGGGTGTTGCAGAGTGTGGAAAACTGTTTAAGAGTGGAGTGGTATAGAGTATAGCATTGTAGGTTGGAGTGAATCAGAGAAGAGTAGAATGTGATTGAGTTGGGTACATTGGAGTGGTATAGTGGTGTAGAGTCAAATGGCATACAGTGCCGTTGAGTAGAGTCGAGTAGAGTGGACTAATGTGTTATAGAGGAAAGTGGAGATAACTGTGGTGGAGTGGCATAGAGAGAGTTGTGTAGAGTAGAGTTTGGTAGAGTGGCATAGAAAGAACTGCAGTGTTGTACAGTGACCAACGAGAACAGTGATGTACAGTGGAATAGCACAGAGCGGAGTAAAGTTTGGTAGAGTGGAGGGGTGTACACTGGAGTTGTAAAGCGGAGTAGACTCGAGTGACAGAGTGGAGTGATGTAGAGTGCAGCATACATTACAAAAGTGTATTGATTTAGTCGTTTATTTGGGAATTTTATATAGTGCCAAATGATGCCTTATGGCCACAATTGAGTGCTTAATGGCACATTGTTATGTAAATGAAGTTATTCCTTAAGCATAATTCCATGCTGCATTACAGTTTTCTTTAATTAATATTTTGACGTTGTGATTTTGATAAATTGTTTCATTATGTACACAAAACATTGTACATGACATTGAATAGGAGCCTGTATTGAGTAAAGCTTGTAAACAGATTCCATTTTTTTTAAGTTTAAGAAAAAAGTAGCAGAAAACAAGAGTTGTTGATTGAAGCATATTTGATATAGGATAAAGGATCCCCGTAGTATTTTATATGAATATTGCTCATCCATGACCATACAGCGGATCGATAACGAAAGCAAGGAGCATGCATTATGGCTTCATAGTTCAACTGCAATGAATTTTTACAACTGAGCAGCAACATAATTTTTTTATTACAGGAAACTGAAGACACGAGAAATCACACATAAAATGGAAATTCGAGGAGTGTTTTTTCTACAGGGATTGCAGGCTCTCATGTTTTATAAAATGATTAGAAAAGGAAACAAGACAAAGGTAAATATCACATGACATTTCGAAGTAATGTGTACCTGTAACAAACAACAAAATGGGCATAAGCAGCAACAATCCAGTTGTGATGGCCGGCCACTATCAACACCTTGCGTGGATCCACCGGAAGACCTAATACACCAATGACAACAAAACAGATGCATCAGTCAAATCTGAGTGGATCCCTGTTCTTATACAACAAATTAGGATCAAAATGCATTTTATTATTTGCCGATTTCAATTTTACAATAGAATTGCAATCAGGCTGCTTTTGGCATACAGATGTCACTTTGCTACTTAAATAGAGACTGAAAAGATCATGATAGCTACAACTGTGATATCAGTCTCTAATCAAACTGACCTATGGGTTTCCTAAGGGAAAGAAACATGTTACAGGCCAACCATAGGACATTTACATTCTGATAGCTTCCAAGGAATTATTCTGAAAGGCAGGTCACCTAGGATTTTCTGTGTAGGGGCTAATACTTTCTCTTTTATTAGTGTTCTCACATGTTAAACTACTTTCAAAAATAAACTATTAACAGAAACCTATAATCCCATCCTACAAATACCAACGTGTTGAGTTTTCCTAATGTTCTCCAAGAGATTCCAGGGTATTCCTATAACAAACCCTTATAGAGCAAACAAGAATCACATAAAGCACATAAAGCACTCAAAACTATGAATTCTCTTAATGACAGAGACGTAGAACAATATGAATGTTCCTATTATCTATTTTGTGATAATTACACATGGTGGCAAAAGAAAACGAAGTGTCAAAACACTATAATGGATGATCCGTCTCTTCTCTTCAACCATAATTTAAAAAATAATCATTTGTATGCATAGTATGGATACTTAAATATTGTACTAGTTTAAATCCCAGTTGCTATACCCTAATATCAGGAAAATAAATGCTAACTGAACCCATCAGTCATACACTCTGCAAAACTCTGCAAAAAAAGTGAAATTCCCAATATATTATTCCTTCCCCCTCCCCCAGCCATACTAAAGACTGCACAGTACACTAAATAATCTCCAAAAATGAAGAGTCATCCTCTGCCAAACATAAAACAAAGCAAAGGATTATCTTGTTATGAGCCCCAATGTATCCAATATAGGCCTAGGTAGTTACACGACCTTTTACCAACATTTGTCCTACCTTGCTCTACATAATGGCTCTGGTCAATCAATAGAAAATGCAAGATAATGTGGCTGTCAACATCCTCTTGTCTATCTGAAAGCCAACTAGCTCATCTGAAATAATCATATGTTGGTAGATGCAAGGCCACAAACCAAAAAGATCTCTAATGGTAACACAGGTTTACTTTTTAGTATGATAGAGAATTGGACCTGGCCCTTTGCAGATGGTGAAAGATCTTGCGAGTAGCTCTCAGTCACTGATATGGAGCAATTGTGTTTAAGGTGACCACTCTGCCCCCCACCCTTAACTGGGGTAGTCCCAAAATGGAGGGGGTGTTTCCGATTCCATCAGTTGCAGCTACCAAGTAGTGTCTCTGCTGGTTAATGTGTTCATGTTTGAACAAAGCCACCATTTGATGATTGCGTGTGAGGAGCAAGGAGGGGCTCGCTGTTGCTGATTCAGCACTTAGGCGGGAAGGCGGGCGGATGGTTCAGCTTCTGCTGTCCTTCCTGCCAGAGGAGGAGGAAAACATTCAGGAGGAAGTGGGAAAATGCGAAAGCATTTCCAGCACTGGCCATGCCAGACAGTCGTGTGGCAGTACGACGGTAAGCACAATAGGCTGCGGGCACCCCGCGTTGCATGGAAGTGGGCGGCATTAGGCAGGTGGGGCTTCTGCCCACTCGAGGCATCCACCACGGCGTCCAAGTGCCCTTCCCCCGCTGAGCCCTGGACTCTGCTCCCAGCTCAGGGGCCCACATACTTATAAAGCTCAGACTTGTGCTTTTTTGCTTTCTGCGGTCTCTTCTGTGGTGGTGGTGATAGCTTTCGAGGTGCCACCCTGTGTGTTCCCTGGGAGGGTGACTCACAGATTGACATAGGTCACTGTGGCAAGGGGGATTGTTCCTTAGTTTCTACACAGGCACTGGTGCTCGAGGTCTAATGCAGCTGGCGGGAATTGCTTGGGGAGGGGTGGGGTCAGGCAGAGTGGGGATTGGATTTTCTTGTAGCCCTGGTGTGGTCACTTTAGGTGCCAGCATAGTCAATCCCTGTGGTCACCCTGCACCTGGTGCCCTAGGATCTCCCTTGGCCCTGCACCTCTGCAAACTAGAAGAAATTACCAGAGAAACTGGGGCTATGTCGAAACTTGTCAGCTGCGCCCATCAGTTATTGTAGGCAGTGCTTTAAATGGGGAAAAAAGTATGCAGGTACTCATTTAAATGTGGCGAGTGGGTGGGGCAAGGGACGGGGCTAAAGGCAAGACATGCCAAGCTTATTGACTTATATATTATTTGCAGCACATACCAAAACACAAGAAATGTGTTTCTATAAACAAAACAGATTAATTTGTCATACAAAACGAAAGTCAAACACTGAGGTATTTTAACAATTCCTTATTTTGTTTTATTTCTCTCGTTTCTCTCTCACAAAAAAATGCATACACAAGCAGGCAAACAGACAGACATAAGCAGACACTCACACCAAAGAATCAGGTGGGATTAAAGCCCTTTAAACCTCCTTACCTCCCATGGCTATCCTCATTGTGCTATCACTGGTCTGCTTCGATTCCTTGCAACACAGCATGACGGCGAGCGCCCAGATATCATGCAAATGATCCCATGCTGAATAGTTCAGCTGGGGCTCAGCTCTGGGCTCTAAAAGTGCTTTGGCTGTCATAGCGACAGGGTACCACCACTAGCAGCTAATGTGCCTACCCTTCATGAGTACCGGTACTCTACACAGCAGTAGAAAAGTGCCAGTACCCAGAGTGATAAAAATAAAAAAGTGCCGGTCCTCAGTACCTGTGAGCACCGGCCCGATTCGTAGGAGATTAAAAGCGGGATTAACCCCTCCGGCGCTTATGACGAGCTCAGCTCGTCATGAGGCACAGTGGAGCTGTGCCTCATCATAACAGCCATGGTTCGCCCACGAGGGGCTAATTCCCCTCCTGTGTGGGGCGTTCCATTGAGTGGGCGGAGTCATGAGCACAGCTCCGCTGTGCAGCATGACGAGCTGAGCTTGTCACAAGCACCGCGGCGGAGCGCGCGGCCCCCTCCCCCCGCACCATGGGGGAATCACGCTGGAACCCTACAGAAAATGTTAAAATAAACTAAGATCCACTGGGTTTTCCCACAAGGGGTCAGAAAATTGTAAGAGAGGTGAAACCCACCTGCAAACAAATCATTCAACCAGCTAACCCTGCCAAGCAATCCAGGGGGTACATAAGGAACCCTGCACATGACTGAAAGCTAAACAGCACAAACTGAGGGTGATGACCCTGCAGATGCACAACTGCCATAGGTCACAGGGGGCATGACCAACATCTCCCACAAATCCAATGTCTCTAATGAATCAAATGAAGAACATTAAAGCGGATATAATACTTTTATCTGTTTCACTCAATGGTCAGGAAGCTCAAAGATGAAGACACTGGCAAAGTCCCATTACAGAAATAGTAGTGTCCAAATGGCAACAAGAATGCACTTCAGTGGTCCACCACCAAGCCCAAGACTTTCAGAAGGTGTAAGAGTCAAGGCTACATCGGGTAACAACTGATTTTAACCATTCCATCAACAGTGCAATGGAGTGCAGGTAGGTAAGAACACCTGTCTGCACCAGTAAAGACATTTACCTTAGAGATTTGTGTGTTATTTAAGATTTGACTAATGTGGGACACGCACCAAAAATTGGGCTAGGTCTCAGCTGCATGATTTAAAGTATACAGCTATACACAATGTAATTTAAATGGATGGGAAGCAGTCCAATAAACTCCCAAACCCATTAGAAATGGAAAACGTAATTAAGAAAGTGACTATCCTAATTTGGTGAAGGGAACCAGAAGCAAGACTTTTTTTAATTTGCAAGTTAAAAAGTATCAAGAAATTATGAAGCACTGCTGGTTGTAGTGTACTGGGATTTTTGTGTGCTTATAGGTAGACTGCTATGGAATCGGAGTCGGGTAAAACTACGTGGTTCCACTGTCAATACATTTACCTTATGCCTTTGGGGGTTACTTGAAGTTTGGCAAATGTGGGACTTGTGCCAAAAAATGGCACATGTCTCATCTGCCCAATTAAAAGTGTTCAGGCAAACATACAAATGAAATGGGTGGGACATCTGCTAACATTTGGAATATGTCCACACAGCTGCAAAACTGTAAATAATCTCCGTTTTAAGAGCAAGTTCACTGTGGCAGGCAAGATGCTATAGCAGGTGCCAATCCCTTCAACAATGGATATTGTGTACCCAGGTATATATTAAACACTTCAATTTTGGAACCAAATTCTCTGACTAAAACTAACTTGAAAACTTGTAGCCACTAAGATGAGAAAACTACTGGGATAACTTTGCTGCCTTTTCCTAGTCACGATTGATACTTTTGGACTTAGTCATTTTTTTGGAGCTCAAACTTTAGCTGTTCCATAGTCGCCTCGATCCTCCAGCCAAAATGCTCAGTGAGACAAAGCAGCCGGTCTTTGTCATGAAGGGAAGGTCTTTTTCGGGAAGCATTAGCAAATTTTCCTGGTTCTACAGAGGTCCAAAAAATGGATGTATGACATTACAACGCATGCATTTACCACACATGCCTTTACAACACGGTTTTTACAACGCAAACCTTTACAACGCATAGCGCTTTGGGGTGCTGGATCGTGAATAGTTTAATTTACTATTCCAACTCCAGTCCCCGTGGACACTAGGGAAGGTGTTGGATAGTAAATTAAACTTATTTCCTATCCTAGAGCACCCCCCAGTGCAATGCGTTGTAATGGTTTGCGTTGTAAAAGTTGCGTCGTAAAGGCACTGCGTGGTAAAATTTGCGTTGTAAAGGATGTTTCCCCCCAAAAATATACTAAGTCCCAATTTTCAAGGATGCTGGAAAACATCTTCCTAGTGTAGCTCCTGTATCGCTGGGGGACACTTTTAGGAACCAAGCCATACAGTTCAGCAGCGGAGGCAAGCTCAGCCATGACCTCCAGCAAGGGCTCAAGCAAGGTTCAGTTCTATCACTAAAAACTTGTCAGGAAAGGTTCAGTTCCATCACTACAAACTTGTCAGTTGTTTCTTCCACAGAAGAACTCTTGTCTTCAGCCTTTTCTATGACAAATGCTACTGGAGGCCAGGTTGCAAAGCCTTCTAGAGCACTGCTATGGTAGCACCCACCACGTGTGCCCACCTCTTTTCAACACTTCCCACTCCTGCTTGTACTCGACCCTGTGGGCACTCACATTAGCCCTCTCACAGACCTGCAAAGCGCTAGGAGTTTGGATGTCAGCAGATGGCTCCTGAGCTCTTTTAGGCACTTGCAGTGGCTGGAGGGCATATCAGAAGCAAGTCTTGAGCGAGGTGTGCTCTGCAGAAAATGTGCATTACTTGCTCCAATCTCTGCAGTTCTTTTCTGCAGGCCGGATATACATAGGTGCCATGCCCTCATTGCTTTAGCAGTACTTGCCTTGTTCTGCTGGGAGCAGTGGAGTATTGATGGCTGCTGTTGTTCCTTGTTGTCATTTCCTGTTGCTATCTCCAAACAACAGAAGTCTTTTTAGGTGAGATTCAGTAGTGCTCTCATAACAACTAAGTTGTTTCTGGCCTGAGAACTTCGATATATGGTCGGGCCTGGGGTATGTATGCATTTCAGTATCTGAAGATAGAGGGTCTGTGAGGCAACAGGACTCCTGGTATTCTTTCTGATTTGTCATTTTTCAATGATTCGTCAGGTTTAGCGGTGTGTAAGGTAGAAGACATTTTAAAAACTGTCTAGGGGAAGGTCACGTCTCAAAATGTGTGCCTATTGTAAAACGTGAAAGGTACTAGATTGGTGAAAGGTACTGCGTTCTTTCAGTAAGAGGATGGTAAGGTCTCTTGAAAAGGAACAAGACGAGATGGAATGCTTTTTGCGCTCAAAGTAAGGACTAATATCAGTGTAAGACTTGAAGCAGTAAACATTGCAGCCTCAAGGGTTAGGATATGGATGCGTGGACAAGTGAAGCAGAACGCTTATGATATATCTTACCTTATTCTTGCAAGGATATCTAAATATGTCCATAATCTATGGGCTGTACATTATTGCAGATGATATCAGATAGACATACCACACTAATTCTTCCCATATTGTTAAATCTCTAACTCCCGCAGCATCCTTCCTAATTCCCTTCCCCCCGTTTTCTGTGTCTGAGCAACCACCAGGTAGTTTTAGGGTTCTTGCATCTGTAGTGAATGCTGATGTCTAAGGCTCAGAGTTCACACACTGCTTCACACTTCTCTCATCAGTCTGATGCGCTCAGCACCTCTCACATCCAACACAGGCATTCCAGAGATTCAATACCATCCCCTAATGCATCTACATTCGATACAGATACCCTGAAGCTACCTGATGGTGAACGGGCACAGACACAACCAGTCTCCCTAAATGTAACAAGTGTATTTATATATTACTCACCTTTTACACTAGTCCTGAATAGCTACAAACACGTTTTTTTCTCAGACAGACAACATTATTAAAATTAAACACTCTCCGAATGACAATAATGAAAAGTAGGAAGCACCACTGAGAATGCAAAAGGATGCTAACCAATAAACAATATTTATAATAACCAAATGTTATATTTTCTTACAGGATACAGCAATGTAGTGAAACAAGAACTTTTTTATTACATACCAGTTTATTTGAGAATAAGTATGTTAACTTAATTGTCAGTCAAGGTAAAACATGGTCTTTTGAAAGATGCTCTGAATCCTTACCGAGTTTAACCATGTCTTCTGCGGTGGCGGAAGCAGCAGCAAGTATTGTAGGTTGCACGGCATTTCCTCTGACTCCACCCTCTGAAGGACTCTGAACAAGTTTAGCTTCTGAGGAAGTTGAAGCAGCAGTTGCAGCGGCTACAGCCGCAGCACAACTTAGTTTACGGCTAGGAATACCTAAAAAAAGAAAATCAGTACACCATTTACTAATGAAAATGTAATGTACCTTTTTAGGTCGAGCCTAGCAGCAGCTGCTCCCTCTGCGAGACATGCTGAATGAGAGTATTAAATTGGAAACCCCGCCCACTCTCCCCCATATTTGTCATTTGCTTGTGTCACTGTCCTTTGTAAATGCTGGTTTCTGATTCGTACATAGGCTTGTTAGTCCCTCCTTGGTACCCTGTTGCCGGCATCTGTTACCACCTACAACGACTGGACCTTTTACTTGGCTCATTACATGGTCTGCGTTATCTACTGGGTGAGCACTATTTTCTTTAATGGTCTTTCCCTATTCCACCCACACAATGCAGCACTCTTTTACATTGTTGTTACGTTTTTGTTTGTAATTTCCAGCGTAGTCTGCTTTAGCGGCTGCGCTGCTTTGTTTATTAAATTGTCAGCGCCGCAGCCCGCTTTTACAAATTGTTACGTATTATTTAGTAACTTGCAGCGCGGCCCTCTTTCACTTTAGCGCCGCCCTGCTTTATTTAATTAATGTGCAGTGCGGTCCGCTTTCACTTTAGCGGCCGCGCTGCTTTATTTATTTAACTTACTCCACGGTCCGCTTTAACTTAGGCGGCTGCTCTTCTTCATTTAATTAATTTGCAGTGCAGCCCGCTTACACTTTAGCAGCCCCGTCCATCCCCATTTTTAAATCAGCTATTAACCAGCTTGATACTAGTGCTGCCGTCAAATGTTGTTTGCACTGCATCTCTTTACACAAGGTCAAAACTATCCTCATTGCATACGTCATGCCTATTCTAAATATGAAGCAACATAGCCTTAAGAATGGTCTACACAAGTATTTGGCCAAACGGGTTACCAGGGTTGTAATCAGGCCCTTTACTCTTGGGATACATCAACCTGCCAGAACATTGTGTTTTTTCTGTATAAGCAAGCACTTGTAACGTTGGTCACTGGATGGCAGCAGAGGGCTGCAATCATCTAAACAAAGATCAGCGCTGTGATAACCTAATTTTCTATCACTCAATCCATGCACACCAAAGTAATGTCCAGATCGTTACGTCCTAACTAAATATCGTGAGCAGTAACAGCCTGCTGTCGCTCGCTACAGGCCTCAACCCGCCTTTCAGGACACCATTTTAGAAGATCCAGTACAGACCAATAAGTCTGCAGGAAAAGAGTAATCCATGTACCAACAGTCCCCTCTCACATCTGCAGGATAACACTTCGGCCACAAACAGGACAAAAGTTCTAACAAGCATTTGCAATGCAATAGGTCTCACATTTGCGAACTTTTTAGCTATTGGCATTGTAAATGACAATGCCTTTTATTTATATGTTTTGAAAACCTACAAGCAGTGACTCACTAGAAGTACAAAATGCACATAAATAAAAAGGCATTGCCATTTACAATGCCAATAGGTCAAAGTTTTTAAAATACGAGACCTTTTGCATTACAAATACTTGTTAGCTATTGATGTAGAGTAAAGCAATTTTTATACGTCAGATTACAGTGACAATATTCTATAGAAACCTGGATAACCTCAATAACAAAAATATTATTAAAAAGAGTTTTTAAAATTAGTTTAAGTTTTAGGTTGCTATATTTAACATTTAAAAAACAAATGTTTAAAGATAGGTCTTTTTTAAGGTTAGGGCTATAAAAACACTGTTCAAACCAAGGCAAGGTACAGCGAAATAGGATTAAGATTTTCACGTTTGTGCGGGTGTTTCAAAGCATCAATTCAGTTTCTTTAGAGTTATGTTATAAGGATTTGTAAAGAGCGACTAATCACCCGAGGGGTATCCAGACACTGGAGCAAGTGTGAAGGTCGTCACCAAGGCCTTAGTTGAAGAGCCAGGCCTTCAGCATCCGGCGGAATTCCGGAAGCAAAGAGGCTGTAGCAGGAGGTCTTCCATGTTTTGGGTGCAAAGAATGAGAAGGCCAGCCCTCCTGTTCTTCTTACGTGGATGCAGGTGTGTGTGCGCGAAGGAGAGAGAAAGAGAGGAAGAGTGTAGGTGTCTGGTGGGCAGGTGCAAGTGGAGGCAGGAGTTGAGGTACGCTGATCCAATGTTGAGCAGTGCTTAGTATCATGTGTGAGGAGTTTGAATGGGCAGCGTTTGTGTACTGGCAGCCAGTGTAAATCTCTATTGTGATGAGTGATGTGGGTACGCCGGGGTGGTGCAAGATGAATCGGGCAGTGGCGTTCTGAATTGTCTGATGATAGTGGAGGAGGTGGAGTATGCTGGTGATTACAGCTTGAGTGACGGTACGTCTGGTGCTCTTGGAAATCCATCTGGTTATTTTAATAAAGATGCATAGCATGTGGAAACGGGAGAAGCTGACTGCGTTCACCTGAGTGGCCATGTTGAATTTGTCATCTAATCTGATCCCCAACCAGCATTCCCGGCTTTATTATATATGGGTGGTAACTTCAATTTCCTTCAGGATCCACTAGTTGATTCTTCCACTAAAGCCCGAAAACAAAATAAGCCATAGGTGGCCATTGCTGTGGCTAGCTGCAAAGGGGACCTAGACCTAGTAGATCCATGGCGCCTCCGGCACCCTGGGAAACATGCTTTTTCATGTTTCTCTGCAAAAATACAATACGTCTTCTACAATAGACTTTTTTCTGATCTCGCATGGTCTTAAAATGAGTACTCACGACTACATTCCAAATGCCCTTTCAGAGTATGCACTAGTCAAAATGGTAGTAGACGGCTAGGGCCTGAAAGAGCACCTAGGAGATGGAACTTTAATAAAATTAATTTAGAGAGAGAGGAATGGTGCACAGAGGTAGCAAACAATATCAATATTTGTTTCCTTAACAACATAGACACTGCCACACTAAGCATAGTGTGAGATGCCTTTAAGGCTGCACTACGGGGGATTATTACTTCTGAAGAAATCCCCCAACAAAGGGAAATAAGATATGAGCTTGAGTCTAGGCTTGAGCAAGCACATATAAAGCACACTAAAGATAGAGATCTAGCAACAAACCAGGAGCTGCTACAGGCGAAGCCAGAAATGCAGGAATATGACTATCTATAAGGCGATATGGCTAACATGGCCTACCTCTAGAAGACATATGAGGAGAGCGAATATACGGGGAGATTACTTGCGTGGCAGGCAAAGGAGAGACAGGTGCAAAATAGAATCGAAGATAGATGAAGATTCTAAAGTACAAATAACCAGTCCCCTGGAGATTGGGGAGGCCGTTTTTAGATATTATGAGAAAGTAGATCACACAGATCAACAAATAATGCCTGACTGTATTATAAGATTCCTAGACAAACTACCAATTCCATCCATGAGCAGAGAACATAGCGAAATAGTAACAGCAGAATTCTCTATTGAAGAAATAGATACAATTGTGAGTTCAATGGCTAATTGCAAAGCATTTGGGGAGGATGGACTGCCAGTAGAATTATATAAAAGGTTTGTCCCAACTTTAAATGCACAACTGCCTAATCTTGCTAATTATATACTAAGAGGGGGTGAACCTCGGGCCTCCTTTCATACATCTATGGTAGTTAGCATTTTGTAGAAGGGCAAAAACAGGAAAAACATTAATTCCTATAGGCTAATAAGCCTTCTCAACGTTGATTACGACATTTTTACAAAGCTTCTCACTAACAGGCTCAATAAAATTGTGGGATCAATAATTCACGAGGATTAATGCGGTTTTGTAGCAGGTAGACAAGTCTACTTGAATACAAAACTTCTGATATAAGCTTTGGACTATATTACTAAGAATAAAACAGAGGCACAGGTGTGGTTTTTAAATGCTGAGAAATCTTTTGATTTGGTGTCCTGGGAGTGTCTTTTTTTTTTTTAAATTCTCGCTAGATTTGGTTTTCCATAAAGTTTTATAAGTATAGTGAAAAGTCTGTATAAGGACTCAATGGCACAAATAATAATGAATTCTAAAAATGCAGGTAGCTGAAGAATAAGTAGAGGTACAAGGCAGGTGTATCCCCTATCTCCAATTCTCTTTGCCTTATTCAGAGAGCCCCTGGCAATAGCCATCAGTCAAAAAGCACTACAAACTGCACCTTTACAAGGCATGACTAATGTCAACTTTACGCTGATATTGTTCTATTCCTCAAACCTGGGGAGAACATTCAAAAGGAAATATTGGGGAATCTTTTCAGAATTTCAAGCACTGGAGGGGGGGCTACAAAATAAATAATGTTAAGACAGAAATGTTATTATGTAATTGCTTAGGTAAGGCCCTACTACCAAGTTTTCACTTATTACATAACTGTAGGCCAAGAGTTATTTCGATATCTATGTGTCGGAAAGAGTGGATGAACTATATATATATTACATTATGTGCCTTTAGTGAAAAAAAGTTAAGCATTTATTTGTGAAATGGAATCAACCCCCAATGTCAATAATAGGTCAGGTGGCCCTTTTACAAATTATTATGATTTATATTTATATGGCGCACAAATCATTCCCAAGGGGATCTCCAGGTGCCCAGGAGACAAACAGACCAATGTGCAGGAATCCTCATCTAAAATAGCCAGGTCTTTAAGTGCTTTTTAAAAAGAATCAAGGTAGTGCATGCCTGCAGATCTTCCAGCAGCGAATTCCAATAATGACAATTTTACCACAATTTAATTTTTTATTTTCAGCAATCTCATGTGCACTACAAACAACCTTCTTTTGGGTCTATTCTCATCTTTTTTATGGGCCACTAAGGTACCAAGACTAGCACAAGCCACTAAGCTACCCAAATGAGGTGGGAGGGTTAGCTCTCCCAAACCTGAGGGAATATTACTACGCACATTTTTAACATAATAAGCACAGATTCCAGAACCGTTTTAATTCGCCAGATATGGATAACTTTTTCATAATTAAAATAATAAATGAATACAAAATCGTAGATCCTATGAGGATAGTGAAGAACCCTAATAAAGTACAATACCAGGTTATCCAGTGGTTTCTAAAACAAAAAGCCCAACTGTCAAAGTACTATGGAATTCCCCGGAAAAATGGCTCTTCAAATTTGGCAGATACATATGCCGGGGAAGACAGGTTGTTGCAATCTAGCATTTTAAAGAAGTGGGAGGAGAATGGGTACAGACATGTCGGAGACTTTCTCAACTCAGATTCCTGGAAAAAATGGCCAGAGATAGAGAATGGGCTGCATCACTCTATAGATATGCTTACGTGGTTGTGTATTCAAATCAAGCACGTTTTAGAAAATATTGATTCAACAGCACTAAGAGCCGGATTAGAACTATGTGAGGCACTAATAGAAACAATGAACAAGTGGTCAATAAGTAGTTGGGTGAAAATGTTTAATAAAAATAATACCTCTACTGTCTGTGAAAAAGCCAGAGACAAATGGCATGAGAAAGAAGACCTCCAGATCTCAAGAGTGGTCTGGATTAAAATCAACTAATGTAATGTCACAATGATAAGATGCGCCAATTTTAGGAGAATGCAATTCTACACAAAATGGTTAATATACAGGACTCCATCCTTTCTCCATAATATAAACCCTCAGATTTAGGATAGATGTTTTCGTTGTTCTGAAGAGAGAGGAGGTACCTGGACTCATATTGTTTGGGATTTCCCAAAGATCAAGCAACTATGGGAAGAAATTGAGAAACACCTTAGAAAGATTATAGGTCCTACATTAACCATTGACAAGTATATTGCAATTCTGGGGTGTTCACCAAACATAACGACAAATAAAGCACAAGAGGAAGGTTTATATATATTGGCTCTGGTGGCAAGATCATTAATTCTCCAGAATTAGCGAAATAATATTGCACTAACTTTCCATGCCTGTCAGGCAAAATTGTACATAGTGAAAGAGCTGGAGAGATGCTACGCTCTAAGGTCAGGCACACTTACAAAACTTGAGTAACAAAGTCCATAGGAAGCTACTCAGTAAATTGAATAAAATGGAATGTTAAAGGGAAATTGTGCAATATGTGGCTTTTCTTTTTTAGAAGTGCTTTTATGTACTTTTTAATGGCCTTATTGATAGTGATATGCTTGGACCATGTTTGTATGAATATGTCAACCAAAATTGAAATTGAACACCGTAAGCACTTTATTCTGTATATGAACAACTGGGAATTGAATTCTCTATTTAAAAAAATCAAATCTGATCCCCAGGTCGCATGCATGGTTAGTGGGTGATGGAGTGGGACCAATGCTCTGAAGGCCACCAGGTGGAGTCCAAGGTTGAGTTTTTGTTCCCGAAAAAAAGCACTTCAGTTTTATCCGTGTTGAGTTTCAGGTAGTTGTTTCTCATCCATTCTGATACGTGGCTCATGCATTCAGTGAAGTGAAGTTGGATCTAGTTGTGGAGGATTTGTCTGACTTGAAGAGGATAAGCTGGGTGTCATCGGCATAGGAGATGATGGATATGGCGTGAGATCAGAGGATGTCCGCGAGTGGTGTCGTGTAAATGTTGAACATGGGGGGGCTGAAGGAAGATCCTAGAGGGACTCCGCAGATCAGGTCCTTTGGCTTCGATGTGTAGGGGTGGAGTCTGAGTCACTCTGTTCTCCTTGTGCGGGAAGAGCATATCCAGGGCAGGGCTTTGGATGCCTGTGTCATGTAATCGTTTGATGAGGCTGGAATGTAACACGGTGTTGAATGTTGGCAAGAGGTCCAGCAGTATGAGGGTGGCAGATTCTCCTCTGTCTAGAAGGTTGCGAATCTCATCTGTGAAGGCAAAAAGTGCGGTCTCTGTGCCTTGTCTGCTGAGGAATCTTGATTGGGAGCAGTTGAGATGATTGTGTAGATCTAGGTAGTTGGTAAGTTGTTGGTTGATTGCTTTCTCTATCACCTTAGCTGGGTAGAAGTTGCTAAGTTGGCTGGGGTCAGCTGATTATTTTTTAAGAAGCATGCTTCCACTCATCAATGAAGGTTGCAGATTCGATGGAGGAGTTGATGATGTGGGTGAGGAATTTCCTGAGCATGGGTCCGCCTAGGTTGTAGATATGGGGTGCACAAGGGTCTGTGGGGACCTCACAGTGGATAGCCTTCATGCTTGATGTGGTGTTTCCTCAGTGAGTGTCCTCCAGTTGGTTAGGTGTCTATCTGAGTAGTAGGTGTGCAGTTTGCTGATAATGTCCACTTTTTGAAGTTGTTGGAGATCTTCTCGATTTTGTTGCTGAAGTAATTTGAAAGGTCATTGCAGAGTTTCTGGGAGGGGGAGATGGAGGTAACTGAGACGTACGGGGTGGTGAATTCCTCGATGATTGTAAAAACCTCCTTGCTGCTTTTAGAGCTGGTTTTGATCCTACTTATGAGGACTCATTTCTTGGTAACTCTCAGGAAGTGGTGGTAGTGCCCGAGAGTGGCATTGTAGGTTGATCTTGCCTCGGCGCCCTTGTTGGTTTTCCACTTCCTCTCCAGCTGTTTGCAGAATCTTTTGGAGTCCAGTTCTTCTGTGTAGCAAAAGGCATGATTGTTTGAACTGCAGTGTTTGTGAGATCTGATGGGTGCAAGGATGTTGGCGCAGATGGAGATCCTTTGGTGGAAGTTGGTGAACTGTATTTAAATGTTAATGGCAAATTATGTGAACAAAGATTTCGTAGCTCCGGTTTCAGTGAGTATTCATTTCCAATATTTTTCATTCCAAAAGAGAGTTTAGGCTTTCACTCCGAGTATACGCTTAATTCTGCTAGACATAAGAAAAATAACAGTCTGCCTGTCAGAGGAAAGTTGAGTGTGAACCACTAGGAAAAACACAGGCACATTTCTAAATGGCACTGGTACCTTCCTAAGACTTTCCTTGCTCGCCACTCCTTAGGATCCCTTTACTACGGAGTATAAGACTGTGATACTGGAAGCTCTTAAATAAACAAATAACATTGCTGTCTGTTATATAATACTTTTACCCCAATGTGTACAGGTGCTTGTTCTTACAGAATATGCTGTAGCATAATTACGTGAAATAACAGCAAAATGATGTGTTATTGCATGAAATGCATCTCACACTGATATAATTACCCAAACAGTCTGCCTGGGTAAAAATTCAACAAAAAAATTGGTAATTTCAAGTTGATTTCTGGTTGCTCACATTCAAAACACTGCTCCTCGCATTGAGATGTGTAGTGTTGCGCTCAAAGATTACCCAAATGGTCCACTCTGGTACATAAAATCTACCTGAAATACCGCTCGTATTGAAAAATTACCTGTATGATACATCTTGCGTTAAAATTGCTCCCCAAAATTACACAGTGTGGCATAATGGCATTTGCATAAATTTGTTACACAAAATTGCACAAATCACGCCGGCGTGATAAAAATTCCACTCAGGCCTATATGCAAACTGCTCTGACTAGTGTGAAATATTCTCCTCGTCAGGATATACTGCAGCTCCCTTGAAGAATGTTGCGGGGCATTCGTGCAAAAGTAGTCCCAAGAAAGAGATTACCAATTACATTAGCAAAGGCCTTCAACACTATTTACAAATTCAGTACACAACATGGCACATTCATGAGCAAGGGCTCCTCTAGCTGTGGAGAAAAACCTGAGTTACATGTGATCATACCTATGACCTTGCTTCAGTACTAAGGTATTTACAGAGACCCCCTACTTGATAGACAGCGAATCAGGCACCTATTTAGTGGCAGCTGCCCCGCTAAGGAGGAAAGGCATCGCCCCACTTCTTTTTAGCAGTGTAAATAAAGGAAAAATAAAATGATAATAACTGTAATGTAATGTAATGTAAAGGCGCATTTTTATAGCGCGGCCATCACTCCAAGGAGCATCTTGGCGCTGAGTACCATAGCCAAATTGACCAGGTCGGCTGACTGCTGAAGTTGAGAAGACCTTCCCACTTACACTAAAGTTTTGTAAGCAGTATCCGTAAGGTTATAGATCCAGCTTTTCAGGGCTTTCCTAAACTGGCTCTCCATGGGGATTTGCCAGAGCTGTGGTGGAAGCTTGTTCCACGCCGTAGATCCCAACACAACAAGGGACTTTCCCCCCTTAATGACCAGCTTGAAACTTGGGATCACCAATAAATTCAGATTTGAGGACCTAAGGTTCGTGATAGCAAATAGCGTCTAAACGCTTTTGAGAGGTATTTAGGCCCTTGCAAATGGAAGGCCCTAAATGTGATAATCAATATTTTAAACAGGATGCGCTTGTGTATTGGCAGCCAATGTAGGGCGTTGAGCGCAGGCGAGGCGGACGAGCCAGCCAAGGACCAGGCGGGCGGCTGCGTGCTGGACCATCTGCAGCCTGTGGAGCACAGGCTGCAGATGGTACTCAAAGTAAACTCATAGTAATTATCATTTTAGTTGTTCCTGCTGCTGCAGCTTTGTGAGCGGGGCTGCTCTGGTGACAGAGGAGCAGGGGGAGGAGTGGTGGGCACTCTGAAAGTGCGCATAAATGTTTGGTCGGCCGCCTTGGGCAGGCCAAACATTCATGCGCACTTTGCATGTTCTCCACCCAGGCTGCATTACAGCCTGGGTGGAGAACATGCCCAGGCTCCCATTCTTTGCTAAACCACGTTGCTCAGCCCAATCACAACACTGCTCTGCAGCGCTGTGATTGGCTCAGGGGAGCCGGGGTGCTTCTTTCTTCCAACTGGAGTAGAGGGATTATAAGGAGGGACAACGAGGAGAGTTGTGGCTATCAGATAAGTTTATTTTTTTAAATCTTTAACCCTCCCCTCCCCGATCCCCGTTCCCACCCATTCACAGTCACTTACTGTTTGTGAGCATGTTCCATAGGCATTAACGGTCCAACATTTTATTCTATAACAAAATGCAAAATTAAAATTTAGGCTAAGCCTTGAATACCAGTCTTGTCAAACCTGTCTCTCAATTTTCTTTCAATGAAGCATTCAGTCTTGCCACCTAGCTGGAGTTTCAGGCCCTGGCCTTGGTCACTGAATGCCTGACCTGCAAGAGATGTCCAGCTCTAACGCCAGCAAGTTCATGACGCAGCCGTGTGCATGGAGAATAGATTTTTGAATGAATGAAAGGATTTCTAGAGTGATTGGCTACTGCAAGCTTCTTCTATGGGCCTAGGAACATCTCTGCTAGTATTGTCCTAAAAAGGTATTATATCCTATCAAGCTCGGCCACCATCCTAGCTCAGAGAAGGTGGAGAAGATAAATAACTTTGAATGGAATTATCTATTTAGCACCAACTACAAGTTCATTAAAACAAGCAAACCATCTTGGCAAAACCCTCCTATTATCAATCGTTTGCAGCATAAATCCAGGGGATTTACATGGATGCCTAGCTTCTACACACAGGAGATAAGAGGCCAAGTGAAAAGGAAAAGATACCAGCTCAGTTTTGTTTCTCGTGTGGGTTTAATGTATTAATGCAGATTAATTCAACAGACATGTCAATAAAAAGTAAATGCACTTGAGTTAATTTTTGATGCCATTTCTTTACGTGAATGTTAACACGTTGAGTTTGTTGTAGCTAAACATTTGAGAAATAGTCAAATAGCCTTTTTTTAAGTAAAAGCATTTAATGCTTCATACAAACATAACAGACATTTTACATTATGAAAATAAGAAGCTGTTTATATCGTATTTGTAGATTAAACGATTAGCAATCCCAAAGAGACAAACAGCAAGCCATTAACATCTGGAATTTTATAGAAAATAAAACATGTATCTGTGCAGTGGTTAGGTCAAGGCTTTTTTTCTTTAAACTGTACATATTGTTCCCTAAACGGTACTGATCTTCTTTAATAAGTTATATTGAATATGGTGAAAGTTGGCTTCTACACAGCAGCGTCTGACATCAGAGTCAAACAATTGGTTATTCTCAGTACGGCTTTAATTCATCCATTCTGCACAACAATTCTTTTTGCAACTCAATGTTGGCTCATGAATCCATGTACTGACTTTAGGCATGGCCAGGCTGGGTAATCTTACACCTAATTCAAACCATCTGATTTAAGTAGAAGTGTCTTTCTTTAATATACCCTTTATTGTCGATATGATCCCCAGAAGGAGTAGACTTGTTGCTACTGTTCTAGAGTACAACTGCATTCAAGCATCTACAGCAAAATAACTCACTATTGTTTGCATAAATGTTCACGTTATTCCAAATCAACTGCAGCTAAATATATCACTTCACAATATATATGTTAAATGGGGACTGGACAAAGCAGCTTTAAGAAACGTATTGTAAATATACGCATTTCCAAACAAGCGCCGAAAGGACCATGCATGTGCACTACTGTGAAGGCAGAATGAAATCAACATCTAGAGAGTAAATTCACCTATAAGTAGCAATTCTGTGTGTTCAGGAATATAAACTTATAATGAAGAATACCAGTACCTGGAGGAGGTAAGTAGCCATGAAAAAGGACACTGCCGCAAGACGAGCGCTCCAGTTCATCACAGAGTAAAAGTCTTCTCACTAAGCAAAAACAATGTAAATTAGAGGAGCAAGTAGATGCTAAAACTTGTTTTCCACCATGGTATATGTGCACATCTGTGCCGTTTTCAAGAAAGCATTCAATAATGAGTACAGTGCAAGCCTCACACATGCATGGCGAATGTAGACTTCAACAGTAAGGGTAGCTCTGAAACAAAAGCAATTAGCCACAAGTCTAGAAACAATGTATTCTGTGGCAGCAGGTAATTTAAGAGAGATTTGACAGACTGAGGTGCTCACCCCTGCACATTTAGCGCCTGTACAGCACCTGGATGCTTGACCTAAAGGTGTGGAGTGTCTGACAGGCAGACCTTGATCAGTCTGAGACATACTTTTCAGGTTCGGAAAAAGATGGGGAGGGTGTTGCCCTCCGCCCTTAAGAACGGGCAACAACTGAATGTATTGCTACTAGAGCCAACCATAAAATACCTTTCGTCCCTTTGCAGAAGGATATTGCTGATACCCCACCTGATACAACGCCCTGCAGGCCTGCATGCCTTCAATGAGACACGGAGAGCATCCAATACCGAAAGCTAAAGACATTCAGAATGTCTACATTCACTAATGAACAGGGCTGGTGTGTCCCCATGGTGGGGAAAGGCAGCCACTGTACAGAGACCCCATTAGGGGTAGGGCTGAGAGCAAGACTGCAGCTGGGAGATGCAAAACCAGGCTTGCTGCAGGGCAAGCACAACATCTTTTGCCTCATGAGCCAAAGTGCTAGCAGAGTTTCTGCTAATGAAATGTCGCACAGATTGCATAGCTGTCCTGGCCTCAGAATAAAAGAAGGTGCCACAGGTAAACAACACAGATGACACAATGCATGTAAATATGAGCTAGTGATGAGATCATGCAAAATTTACCCCGTCAATTCGGACATGTGGGGTTCTCATCAATACCTTCAATACATAACACTGATATTGCTATCCAAGTGTGGTAAGCATATCAATGTCATTCATGTAAATCAAGAAAATCCAACTCATAGAACACACAAATTAAAATACTCAAGGCCCCATTCGCATAGCTTTTTGAGCAAATAAGTTAGGTTTTGGAGCACATGTATATGTATTTGTGATGGTAAAATGTCACTCCTGAGTCACAGAATAGGGGAACGATGGAAATGCAACCAGTACAGGGGAGGGTTCGTGTCAGAAAATCTAGTTGTAGGCATGGGTTTCGTTTGAAAAAAACCTATAACTCAACAAGTTTGTGGGCGCTCATTAAACACTTGAAGGCAGTTTCCAAATAAAGATGACTGAAATTGTTTAACTTCTTTTTCGAAAAATGTCTCTAAATTGTATGAAATTATCCATGAAGAGGAGATGTGCTTATGACAGTAGCGCAGGTGATTTTCTTTTACATAACTACATAACTCATATAAAACAAGCATTGGAAATGCAATAGGTCTCGGATTTATTTGAGTTAGAGCTAATGGCATTGTAAATGGCAATGTCTTTTAGCCATGTGTTATGGAGTGTATGCATGTGGTGTGTAGTGGAATTATGTGGTTTGGATTGGAATTGTTCACCCTACACACTCACACACTGTTTACCCTGCACACTCACACACTGTTCACCCTGCACACTCACACACTGTTCACCCTGCACACACACACTGTTCACCCTGCAAACACACACTGTTCACCCTGCAAATACACACTGTTCACCCTGCAAACACACACTGTTCACCCTGCACACACACACTGTTCATCCTACACACACACATTGCTCACCCTACACACTCTCACACTGCTCACCCTGCACACTCACACACTGTCACCCTTCACACTCACACACTGCTCACCCTACACACTCACACACTGCTCACCCTACACACTCACACACTGCTCACACTCATACACTGCTCACCCTACACGCTCACACACTGCTCACCCTGCACGCTCACACAATGTTCACCCTGCACGCTCACACACTGTTAACCCTGTATACTCACACACAGCTCACCCTGCACGCTCATACACTGCTCACACTACACACTCACACACACTCTGCCCTCAACAGCACTCTGCCCTCAACTGCACTCTGTCCTCAACAGCACACAGCACTCTGCCCTCAACAGCACACAGCACTCTGCACTCAACAGCACACAGCACACTGCCCTCAACAGCACACGGCACACTGCCCTCAACAGCACACGGCACTCTGCCCTCAACAGCACACAGCACTCTGCCCTCAACAGCACTCTGCACTCTGCCCTCAACAGCACTCTGCACTCACACAATGTTCACCCTGCACGCTTACACACTGTTAACCCTGCATACTCACACACTGCTCACCCTGCACGCTCATACACTGCTCACACGACACACTCACACACTGCTCACCCTACGTAATGCGAAAAGACCTAGCTCTGCCCTTTGGCCTGTGCTTTAATCGTACAGTAGGTTGTGAGTAGTTGCGCTTGATTGGTTGAGGCGTCCCCTCCTTGCTGCTCCCCTCACAAAGGGCCGGCTGCCTCAATGAAGCTCCCAAGACACGTGCTCAGCTGTTCTTTGTTTGAGCTCCTGTGTGTCAGTGCACCGTGTAAGCGCACAAGCATACCCTGCTCTCTCTGGAACAGTCACTCTGCACTCTGCCCTCAACACTCTGCCCTCAACAGCACTCTGCCCTCAACAGCACTCTGCCCTCAACAGCACACAGCACTCTGCCCTCAACAGCACTCTGCACTCAACAGCACACAGCACTCTGCCCTCAACAGCACACAGCACTCTGCACTCAACAGCACACAGCACTCTGCACTCAACAGCACACAGCACTCTGCCCTCAATAGCACACATCACTCTGCCCTCAACAGCACTCTGCACTCTGCCCTCAACAGCATGCACTCAACAGCACACAACACTCTGCCCTCAACAGCACACAGCACTCTGCACTCAACAGCACACAGCACTCTGCACTCAACAGCATGCAGCACTCTGCCCTCAACAGCACTCTGCCCTCAACAGCACTCTGCACTCTGCCCTCAACAGCACTCTGCACTCACACAATGTTCACCCTGCACGCTCACACACTGTTAACCCTGCATACTCACACACTGCTCACCCTGCACGCTCATACACTGCTCACACTACACACTCACACACTGCTCACCCTACGTAATGCGAAAAGACCTAGCTCTGCCCTTTGGCCTGTGCTTTAATCGTACAGTAGGTTGTGAGTAGTTGCGCTTGATTGGTTGAGGCGTCCCCTCCTTGCTGCTTCCCTCACAGAGGGCCGGCTGCCTCAATGAAGCTCCCAAGACACGTGTTCAGCTGTTCTTTGTTTTAGCTCCTGTGTGTCAGTGCACCGTGTAAGCGCACAAGCATACCCTGCTCTCTCTGGAACAGTCACTCTGCACTCTGCCCTCAACACTCTGCCCTCAACAGCACTCTGCCCTCAACAGCACTCTGCCCTTAACAGCACACAGCACTCTGCCCTCAACAGCACACAGCACTCTGCCCTCAACAGCACACAGCACTCTGCACTCAACAGCACACAGCAGTCTGCCCTCAACAGCACACAGCACTCTGCACACAACAGAACACAGCACTCTGCCCTCAACAGCACACATCACTCTGCCCTCAACAGCACTCTGCACTCTGCCCTCAACAGCATGCACTCAACAGCACACAGCACTCTGCCCTCAACAGCACACAGCACTCTGCACTTAACAGCACGCAGCACTCTGCACTCAACAGCACTCTGCCCTCAACAGCACTCTGCCCTCAACAGCACTCTGCCCTCAACAGCACTCTGCCCTCAACAGCACTCTGCCCTCAACAGCACTCTGCCCTCAACAGCACTCTGCACTCTGCCCTCAACAGCACTCTGCACTCACACAATGTTCACCGTGCACGCTCACACACTGTTAACCCTGCATACTCACACACTACTCACCCTGCACGCTCATACACTGCTCACACTACACACTCACACACTGCTCACCGTACGTAATGCGAAAAGACCTAGCTCTGCCCTTTGGCCTGTGTTTAATCGCACAATAGGTTGTGAGTAGTTGCGCTTGATTGGTTGAGGCGTCCCCTCCTTCCTGCTCCCCTCACAGAGGGCAGGCTGCCTCAATGAAGCTCCCAAGACACGCGTTCAGCTGTTCTTTGTTTTAGCTCCTGTGTGTCAGTGCACCGTGTAAGCGCACAAGCATACCCTGCTCTCTCTGGAACAGTCACTCTGCACTCTGCCATCAACACTCTGCCCTCAACAGCACTCTGCCCTCAACAGCACTCTGCACTCAAAAGCACACAGCACTCTGCACTCAACAGCACACAGCACTCTGCACTCAACAGCACACAGCACTCTGCACTCAACAGCACACAGCACTCTGCACTCAACAGCACACAGCACTCTGCACTCAACAGCACACAGCACTCTGGCCTCAACAGCACACAGCACACAGCACTCTGCCCTCAACAGCATCTGCACTCTGCCCTCAACAGCATGCACTCAACAGCACACAGCACTCTGCCCTCAACAGCACACATCACTCTGCACTCAACAGCACACAGCACTCTGCACTCAACAGCACACGGCACTCTGCCCTCAACAGCACTCGGCACTCTGCCCTCAACAGCACTCTGCACTCTGCCCTCAACAGCACTCTGCACTCTGCCCTCAACAGCACTCTGCACTCAACAGCACTCTGCACTCAACAGCACTCTGCATTCAACAGCACACAGCACTCTGCACTCAACAGCACACAGCACTCAACAGCACACAGCACTCTGCACTCAACAGCACTCTGCACTCAATAGCACTCTGCACTCAACAACACTCTGCACTCAACAGCACACAGCACTCTGGCCTCAACAGCACACAGCACTCTGCCCTCAACAGCACACAGCTCACTGCACTCAACAGCACACAGCACTCTGCACTCAACAGCACACAGCACTCTGCCCTCAACAGCACTCTGCACTCTTCCCTCAACAGCACACAGCACTCTGCCCTCAACAGCACTCTGCCCTCAACAGCACTCTGCACTCTGCCCTCAACAGCACTCTGCACGCAACAGCACTCTGCACGCAACAGCACACAACAATCTGCACTTAACTGCACACAGCACTCTGCCCTCAACAGCACTCTGCCCTCAACAGCACTCTGCACTCAACAGCAGTCTGCACTCAACAGCACTCTACACTCAACAGCACACAGCACTCTGCACTCACCAGCACACAGCACTCAACAGCACACAGCACTCTGCACTCAACAGCACTCTGCACTCAACAGCACTATACACTCAACAGCACTCTGCACTCAACAGCACTCTGCACTCAACAGCATACAGCACGCAACAGCACTCTGCACTCAACAGCACACAACACTCTGCACTCAACAGCACTCTGCACTCAACAGCACTCAACACTCTGCACTCAACAGCACACAGCACTCAACAGCACTCTGCACTCAACAGCACACAGCACTCTGCACTCAACAGCACACAGCACTCTGCACTCAACAGCACACAGCACTCTGCACTCTACAGCACTCTGCCCTCAACAGCACTCTGCACTTAACAGCACTCTGCCCTCAACAGCACTCTGCCCTCAACAGCACTCTGCCCTCTACAGCACTCTGCCCTCTACAGCACTCTGCCCTCTACAGCACTCTGCCCTCTACAGCACTCTGCCCTGTACAGCACTCTGCACTGTACAGCACTCTGCACTGTACAGCACTCTGCACTGTACAGCACACAGCACTCAACAGCACTCTGCACTCAACAGCACACATCACTCAAAAGCACTCTGCACTCAACAGCACACAGCACTCTGCCCTCAACAGCACTCTTCCCTCAACAGCACTCTGCCCTCAACAGCACTCTGCCCTCAGCAGCACTCTGCACAATACAGCACTCTGCACTCTAGAGCGCTCTGCACTCAACAGCACTCTGCACTCAACAGCACTCTGCCCTCAACAGCACTCTGCCCTCAACAGCACTCTGCACTGAACAGCTCACAGCACTCTGCACCCAACAGCACACAGCACTCTGCACTCAACAGCACACAGCACTCTGCACTCAACAGCATACAGCACTCTTCACTCAACAGCACACAGCACTCTGCACTCAACAGCACCTAATGCTTATAGAGTGGTCTGTATTCCGGTTTGTACGGAGGACACATGGGTTGTCGACAAAGGGAAAGAAGGAATGGAAAGCAACAAAAGTGCCCAAACGCCTTGGATGGCATCCCTATGAGGCAAAAAGGGGCCTCGGAGAGGCTCTGTGGCACTGGCATACGTATAGTGTACAGGGGCCACTTTTTACAGACGCCTCACCTTGAATCCAACTGGTACAGAGTTTGAGGAGGATAGCATAACCTCACAGCGATCACACAATGAGCCAATGGAGAGGCCAGGATTGAAACTGAACATGGGGCCAACACTGGGGTTGAAGATGCCAAGGAAAAAGGCACAGGTGGGATTAAATGCACAGAATGCTCGTACATTTATTGTTTAAGCGCTGAGGTATTTCACAGGTACGGAGTAAGTGTTAGGAGGCTCAGGCAGGAAGGGTAGGGTTCACTTCATCCAGTGGGTTCTCTACTGTGTAACCCAGACACCAGGCTAGAGGTAATTTGTTAAAGCTTTTGCAATAAATTATAAGAAACACACCTCTGAGAAGCACCAACATTTTTTTTTTCATTTGAAGCACTGATACCCAGTAAATACCCAATACAGGAGATAACAACAATATTGAAGTAAAGTAAAGGACTGGGATGCGGCCGTGCAGGAGGGACTAGTACAGAGTTCAGGTCTGGGAAGGTTATTGACGGAGGACGAGTGTCTGCTCACAATTTGGAAGGCGTGTGGGGCCCTTGGGTTTCTGTGGCTGAATACATGATTTTGTTTAGTTGTGTCTAAATATGTTTTCCTGTCCGTAGAGCCTCCCCCTGCACCCGAACAACGCACGCAGAATAAATTATTATCTTGAAATAATATCACTGTAAGTAATCTCTGTGACCCCCCCCATTTCTCACATGTGGTCCTGTTTTAGATCTAAAATAACCTTTTTTTATGGATGTTACGTTAAAGCAAACATATTTCTCTGCAAATTGTCTGTAATCGACACTCACACACCACTCAGAAAATTAAATCAAAGGAAAACGCAATTGAAAACAATCTGTTTAAAGAATTTTTCTGGGGCATCAGGGCAAGGTCTCTGCAGAACAAAGCTGGGTGGAATCAGTGTGCGCAATATATAATTGTACTACTGTGACTGGTATGGTAGAATTGCTGCAGCTGATACAGTGGAATTCTTGATCCGGAGTTCGTCCGGCTTCTTGCCCCGTTCACCTTTTCAGCAGTGTTTAAAAAGCTCCATTTGTGCCCGTGCCGGGTGGCAGAGGGCATCTAAATACCACGCCTACTTGCCTCTGGCAGCTTTGCCGAGGGGGTTGTGTCTCCTCCCTGCTGCTTGTCGCTATCAGCTGCCATTTGTTGGAGGGCTGCCCACCCAGCTGTGCAGAACGGGATCTGACAAATTAGGCTTGGAAGGAGCCACTCATAGACGGCTGGGGGCTGCTTGCTGCTGGGCTCAGGCACACTGGGTGCGTCGGTGGAGCCGTGCAGGAGGGACTAGCACGGAGTTCAGGTCTGGGAGGGTTAGTGACGGAGGACGAGTGTCTGCTTACAGGTTTAAAGGCGCGTGGGGTTCTCTGCTTTCTGTGGCTGAATTGCAAGATTTTAAAACAACACAGTATGATAAAATGTAATCTTCAAAAAACCGATAAAATATAATCTCGAAAAACGGACATACATTAAGCAGCTGCTAATACAACAAGGAAGCTGCGTGCTGAGCGCTGCAGAATTGTGAACGCGCCCGTTCACTAACGGAGGCACCCTGACAGCTCCTAATTATAATTTATGTACTTCTTTGCGCGAGCACGAACGAAATATGCCCAAAATGGCGGAACAAAACTACATTTACCCTATCACTTCAAGCCTATTAAAACGAAAACACAAGGAAGACGAATCACTGACCAGATGACAGAAAACGCTAAGGAATGTGTGGAATTCCTCTCACCAAGGCCCTAGGAGATACTTCTTCTTTTTTTTCTCCTTTAACATTAGTTCTCGAAACTCCTCCCAGTTTCACTGGGAGGAGTCAGTCCGAGCCCTAAACATCACATAAGCCACTGTCAAGAGACTGGTTCAAGCTGCAAATGTTTCTCAGCAAGACAACTGCTGCACAAATCAGTGTTCTGCAGGCAACCTTTTTAAAATAACACAATGCGAAAGTTTGAGCAATTTCACACAATTTTACCTGTAAAACTGAAATTTTGCCCAGGCCGTTTTTCGAAAAAGCTGGAAAATGTATTCTTATAAAAGGGAGGAGTAAATGTGTTGTCAAGGTTGAAATGGGAAGCATATTTTCCCAAAACTGATAAGGATGAAGGGATTTTCATGTACGGAAAACAGTTTGCTCACTGGAGAAACAAAAGTGTACAACGAAAGTGCACTTTAGCTTGTCATTGCACCAGCAGAATGTACACCTCTAGCATTTCTGCATAAGGGTGCAATTCTGAGAATGTGCGACTATTGGACTTTCCTCAAATTATTGATGGAAATCTTTGTGAATTCCTAAAAGGTCGAACATTAACGTCGAGCAGATGAGTAACTCTACAAAGAAGCAAACCTGCAGGTAACATTGTACAATTAAGCCCTAAACCTCTCTCTCACTGAAGGCCATAGAAAATATATACATATAATCACCTATCAACAGCATTTGACTCTCTTCTATTAGCAATCACTCTTCATTGAGAAGTTAAATTATTTTTTTACAAATATTTCTGAACTGCCCATTGAGTGACAACTCTTTAAAAACGTCCTTGGACAAAAGTGCACTGAATCCAACAAACATTTATTTACCTAGAGGAGTGATTCCGTAGAATTCTGCTTCATGTCTGAGAACACTAATGCTCACGCCACTGCAAAACACAAACACAATATTAAAAACATCTGTAGCTCCACTGAAGAAAAGAATACAACACGTTTCAGGCCTGGTCTTCTAATGCAAAAGCACATTTTTTAATTTGTGTTTACTAGAGAACGATCATCGTTTGAAGGTTTACGAAAGTTACCTGAAACAACGGATATTCGAGGGACATTTTTATAAAGATACAGCAGTGCGACATTTGTGAAAGTGCATCAATGGGGAGCGAACAACATCAATTTTTTTTTAATCTTTTGAAACTGATGCTGGCAGTTTTCTTCTTTTGGTGGTAGGTTGTTCTACTGATAGCATGAATTCTGCACTAGAGACTGCAGATAACTACCTTACCTGGAATTGGAGTAAGATCATGAGCAAAACAGTATTTCACTGAGAGTTTGAGTGTAAAAGATAGAGTTTGTTGTTTTCTAAACAGCTTTACTCAAAAACTTGTTTTGCTGTGTTTATCTGCAAAGCTCAGCAGTGTGCAACATAAGTCCAAGAAGGATGTATGACATTACAACGCATGCTTTTACATCGCATGCTTTTACAACGCTGTTTTTACAACGCATACCATTACAACGCATAGTGCTTTTAGGCGCTGGCCGGTGAATTGTTTAATTTACTATTCCAACTCCAGTCCCCGTGGATAGTAGGGAAGGTGTTGGATAGTACATTAAACACATTCCCTATCCTAGAGCGCCCCCCCAGCGCAATGCGTTGTAATGGTTTGCGTTGTAAAAGTTGCGTCGTAAAGGCACTTCGTGGTAAAAGTTGCTTTGTAAAGGATGTTTCCCGTCCAAGAATGTTGGACCATGCCGCATTTTCAAGCGATTCACATGAATATTTTCAATTATTCTACACAGATATTAAGTCTGAAGTGATTATCCTGAAATGTTGGCTCTGATACAGCATTCCGGGACCTATGTTGGGACATCCATGGCACAGCTGGAGGGTAGTAATGTATATTGTTTCATTTATTTATTTATTTTAAAGGTTTTATATAGCGCTGGCTAGACCCAGAGGTATCAGAGCGCTTTACATGAGCATCAGATCATAGTTACAGGTTACATCGTTACAAAGGTTACACAGTTATTAGAGCATGGCAACATAGTTACTTGTGAGGTCAAGATAAACAATAGCACAAATACGTAAGGGGAAAAACAGGCAGGGGGATCGATTCAGGGGAGGCGGGAAAGAGCTGGGGAAGTAGACTGGTAATAAAGGCGGGAAAGAGGAGGGGAAGGGCGACGGGAACACAAACCGGTAGACGAGTCAAAGCAATGCCCAAAGTCCAGTAAGCTGTGATCCCAGGGGAAGTGGTATCACTTCCCTATCTCTGTTGCGGGAGGCTCCCTTTACGCAGTGGACTCTCTCATAGGGGTCTCTGAGACTCCAAGGCCTACAAACTGGATCTTTCCCCAAAAAGGGGAGAGGGAGTGCTTTGGCAAGGGATGCCATACCATACCTCAGCTGTGGGTGGCTCCCTTGGTGCAGTGGACTCTCTCAGCGAGTACGCTGAGACTCCAGAGTATAAGTATTGGATCTTTCCCCAACAAGGGGAGAAGGAGTGCTTAGTAAAAGGGCACAAAGTACAGGTGACTAGGCAGGCTAGCAGGCAAGGTGAGAGATTCAGGGGAGAGTGGATAGGGGAGAGTGGATAGGGGCTAGGAGCTATGGAGGTAGACAAAGGGAGAAAGAGTACTAAATGGGAACAAATTTAAATAATGAGTAATTATGTAGTGCTGACTAGACCCGATGGAATCAGAGCGCTTTACATGAGGGACAATAATGTTGCAAATTACATCAGTTAAAAGTTACATAAGTATCAAGAAAAACATTTAAAGAACATAGGGGACAAGGTGAATGGAGCAGGAAGGGTAAGGGGATAGGGTAAAGGGGTACGAGGAAGACATGACGTAGAGACGAGGGGAAAATCTGCCCAAGGTCCGGCTGGGTAGGTGACGGCAGGGAGAGGGAGTCCACAACCCATCTTCTCTTTCGCTATATGGTAGCTCCACTGGGCATCAGACAAATCGCTAGGTCTCCACAGTCTGGGGTAAGTTCCGTAGGTTCCAAGTCCTGATGTGTAGGCAGGTTAGGGGATAGGTTCAGGGTCTGATCAATGTCCAATTGTTATCCTAGGGAAGTAAAACAACGTGTAGGGGACCATTAAGGAAGCCATCTTTGGGTCAGGCAGGGGACTGTACTGTACACTGGTACATTGGTAGCCATCCTAAGGTTAGGCATCAGGCAGTTAAAGTCAATATCTAGGACAGCGGGCGACAAAAAATAACAAATCCAGCGTGCACACACCATCACACGCACAGACATGCACAAGCACACATCAATGTGAGCACACACTCTCATATGCGCACTGACGCACACAGACAAGCACATAGTCAGAAACATCCAAGAACACAAGCACACATAAAATCCCATGCTCCTTGGCGCCTTGAGACCCTCATGGGGGGGTAGCGCGCTATATACATTTATTGATTGATTGATGCTCTAATACAAAAACACCCAAATACATGCACACGCAAACACCATCACATGCACAGACATGCACAAGCACAAACAAATGCGCTCGCTCTTTTATACACGCAGACACGAAAATACAGAAACTATCAAAAAAACGCAAGCACACATACAATCACATGCTCCATAACGAAAATACCCAAGGAAATACACACAAATACATGCACACACACACACCATCACACGCACAGACATGTACAAGCACACAACAAAAGTGTGCAAACACTCTCATACTCGCACAGAGGGCGCACATACAGAAACATCCACACGCACAAGCACACATACACTTCCAAGCTCTAATACAAAAACATTCAAAAACATGCACACACCATCACACGCACAGACAAAAGCACACATACAGAAACATCTGCGTGCACAAACACAAGCAGACATAGAATCACATGCTCTAATGCAAAAACACCCAAATACATGTCAACACCATCACACACTCAGACATGCACAAGCACACACAAATGTGAATATAGTCTTTCATACACGCACAGGCGTGCACACACACACGTGCCCCCATGGCGAGGTCTCTAAGGGTGGCGGTGTAGGACCTATCCGGCAGTCAAAGCTTGAAGGCAGTGCAATGATCCCTGAGTATAGTGATGAATGGTAGGCCCAGTTAGGCTGCAGTTGGCCCTATCAAATTAGGACAAATTGCCCCGAATCTGGCAGTATTGTACATGGACAGCCTAGAATGTGGGCGTATTCTGACCCCGTCTAACCCCTTCCATAGTGGCATTGCCCTATGGAAGAGGTATATTGACGATATTTTTATGATCTGGAATGATTCTGTTGACCTACTACCCCAATTTCTACACTGGCTCAATTCCAATTGCAGTGGCCTGACGTATACTCTAACTACAAGCCACACAAGTATTCCTTTCTTAGACCTTAACATACAGGAAAAAGATGGTGTTCTTATCACTAGCCTCTACAGAAAACCGACAGAGCTTAACACTTTACTGTGTTACAAGAGTAACCATCCGAGAGCACTCCGTGATTCCCTCCCGTATTCACAATTCTTAAGGCTTAGGAGAAACTGTTATCTCAAAGAAGATTACTTCAAGGAAGCACAACTACTTAGCGCCAAACTTAGCGCCCGAGGCTACCCTCGTAGACTAATAAAAACTTCATTAAAACGAGCGTGGTTCTGTCCAAGGGAAGTACTGCTGGATCCTAAACCCAAAAAAGTACAGACCCGTCTGGTCTGTGTGACCACTTTTTCACCATTATCAAATCCCTTGACCAAGAGCATTAAAAAACACTGGCCCGTGTTGAATGCTGATCAACTTCAACTTGAGAGACCTTTGTTTGCCTTTAAAAAGTCCAAAAACTTGAAAGATCATTTGGTACGTGCAGCATTGCCCATGCCTGAAGAAATGACTACAATTGATACACTCTGGGGACTACCAAGACTCAGTGGGCATGCTAGATGTGGTAATTGTTCTATGTGTGAAAATACTATAGAGGGCAAGAAATTCGTGTACAATGACATCAAGTATGCACGCAAAGAATTTTCTAATTGTAACAGCACAAATGCTGCTGAACAAAGAGGAACTACGCTGGATACTGAAGACAAAAAGTCTGCATACTGGCCTTAATCGAACTGAGGACTGGACCTCCTTGATCTAAGTATTATGAACTAGAACTTCGATACATTTTGCTTTCATGGTTTGAATTTCCCTTCCCAAGATGCTCTGACTGGCTCATTCACAATTTTTCTGCACTGTATTTATGTCAACAATATAAAATTCGTAAAGATCTGGAATTCTTTAGCCCTCAATGTAATAATTGTTTTTGTACCCCTGTCACTGCATGTTGGGTGTGTGTGCCTTGTAAATACCCGTTATTCACTCGTTTATTTTAGCAGCACGTATTTTCTGATCACCATAGATTCACTGTGATTGTTCCTCTGATAATCTTTACCCAATCCAAAATGGCCGACGGCTTGCGCCTAGCACCCATTGGTCCATAGTATCCACGTGACCATACACTTTCATTACTTCGCGTCTTCCGTTTCGAGGAGACGCCGCGCTGAATCTTCATGCCCGCAAGCTCTCCCATTGTGGACTTGTTGTCTGTATTGCCAGGTAAGAACACCCCCCGCTTTCTGGCTGGTTATTGTTATTTTCCCTCGCTGTCCATTGTATCGGCATTGACGCCGCTCGCATTTTTCTGTTTCTCCAGACCCCGATACTGTAGGCATTTTTCCCTTGGGTAAGCTGTTTTCTGCATAGCGACTCACCTCAATTGTTGTTAGCATTATTCCACCTGATCACATTTCGTTCCCTCACAGATCCCTGTCAACCCTTGGAAACCTTTCCATGGTACGGTACGATATTGTTTGTCACGGCCACTGCTTTGGTCATTATCAGATCGGCCTGTCTGATTCTCTAAATAATTTCCCAACAGAGTATTGTCGAATATCATTTCCTGGGTAAAGCCCCCCCCCCCTTCCCCATCCTTAGTTTCACCCAACCGGTAAGCTGCCTATTACTGTTATGTGAGACCTTTACCCGTGCGCTCCTCCTCCCCCCCTTAGCACTGATATGTACTTCCACGGCCCTCCACCCTGCCGACGTCTTATTATTATTTGCACAGTCATGCACTAGTGTTTAATCTTCTCCTGGACCATTCAGAGTCATTAAAATTCACTAATGGGACGCTGAGCCACTAGCCTTACTCCTACAGTTTTAGACACTGCTTGTATGTAGCATGCAATACACTCCGCTGCCGTCGTCACTTTGGCATGGTATGAGTCCTGCATGGTATACGCAGTTGTATCAATGGATTAATGTTTTAATGATATGTTTCATTCTTTTTGTGTTTCCCTTTTATTTGCATTTTTTCTATGGTACGGCATATTTACGTCTACATAAGTGATACTACTGTAAATTTGAATTTCTAAGGCAATTACCCTCTGTCCTGAGGATTACCCGATAATCATTGTGGTTCGAAACGTCGTCGACACAAATGCACTAAATGCATAGTTGATTTATACTTTTCATGCATATGTGTATAGTAAAGATTGTCTGTTATATGATTCACAATAATCAGATGACCTGCTATTGCCTACTATTTCCTTATTGTTTATGTTCTTTCAGTGTGTTAGTCGGACATCGGTTGGTGTCCCACCTCTATCACACGCAGTGTTTTATTGTTTTATGACTATTTTGTATTATGGTAATAAATTGTCCGGCTGGACATTCCCCCAAAAATATAGCTCCATCTGGTCTATATTCATCTCTGCTTAAATTTGTTTCCTTGCCTAAGGACCCCTGTCTTTGTAATAAACTATCAAATTAGGACGTCAGCCTCTAGGCACTGTGTTCTAGCCAGAGGTCCGAAGCTAGTGTTTGTGTTCCCAACACCCACAATCTGTCTTACAGCGGTAATGGTATTGATAAATGTTAAATGTCGTATACTTATAAAGCGCACAGCTGCCCCAGCAAAGGGGCGTCCCGGCGCTGTATACCGCTGGGGAACCCGTCCTGGCTTTCCCTGTGGGATGGTCCCTACTGGGAATCCCCAAGGTGGAGCCAGGCATCCCTGGCGTTGATGGGGCCGTTGTGGAGATTAGGCAAGCTAATGCCCAGAGTTGCCGAGTGGGACCCCAGGTTAGAGTAGGCACCGAGGCGAGAATTGTCGAGTCCGCTGACCCTGGTCCATGACCCTGCCGCGTCGGGAATTGAACCCTGGTCCCGGGCCGACTACTGCTCCCGGGTCTGCCGCCTCTAACCAGTGAGCCACACCACACCACTTTATATATATATATCCACCACACGATTCACCTCCCACAAGAGAAAGCAACCAGAGGGACACAAGGGGAACCTTTGGAGAACACTTTTATTGCTGCATGGAGGGCATGACGTGTTTCGGGTTAGTCCCCTTTATCAAATGCCAAATCACAGGATACAGCTCCCTTTCGCCTTTCAAATATCCATTTTACTCCCATTGGTGGGAGCCCAGCAAAGTCAGCCAATTACAGCAGCACAATTTCCTGGTCCCGTTGGAGGAACCATGACTCCCAGAAAGCACTATTCCGGCTTGCAGGTATGTACTTGTTGTCGGCTGACTCCTTTTGACCCAAAGTGAGCGCTGGAGATGTAGAACAAGCGTGTATGGGTGCCGCTCAAAATCACAAGTGTCCTTGTAGCACAAAGTCCTCTCCCCGGTCCCCTAATACATCTCACCGCATTATGCAGGTTCAAGACAACTCGGAGATTCAGCAGCAGTGTGCCGGTCTCTCCGTATCATAACGGACTGTTGCACAGCGGATTTCTGCACTGTACCTGCTTGCGGTGGCCAGGATATCCAATACCTTGGGTTAGATAGTGCTAGGAGGCAGGTGCCCTTCTTTTCCTGGCCAAGTACAAGACGGGACCCTCTTGCGCGCCTGGGGCATTGCGCACTAAATATCCACCACACGATTCATCTCCTACAAGAGAAAGCAACCAGAGGGACACAAGGGGAACCTTTGGAGAACACTTGTATTGCTGCATGGAGGGCATGACGCGTTTCGGGTTAGTCCCCTTTATCAAATGCCAAATCACAGGATACAGCTCCCTTTCGCCTTTCAAATATCCATTTTACTCCCATTGGTGGGAGCCCAGCAAAGTCAGCCAATTACAGCAGCACAATTTCCTGGTCCCGTTAGAGGAACCACGACTCCCAGAAAGCACTATTCCGGCTTGCAGGTATGTACTTGTTGTCGGCTGACTCCTTTTGACCCAAAGTGAGCGCTGGAGATGTAGAACAAGCGTGTATGGGTGCCGCTCAAAATCACAAGTGTCCTTGTAGCACAAAGTCCTCTCCCCGGTCCCCTAATGTATTTATTCAAAGTTTTATATAGCGCGAACAAGATCTTTACAGATATCAGAGCGCTTCACAGAGACAGGGGTAGGGGCAACAGGGATGTGATTAAACAAACTATTGGATACAGTGTGATAGTCAGTAGAATAATAGGTTAGCAGTCATGTACAGATAAAAAAAAACAATAAACAATCAGGTAACCAGTAATATAAGATGGCGCAAAGTCATTGATCCAACTACAGTAGGGTTCAGGTGAACTTTGGCTGTATGGATGGCTTATACCATTTTCTTAGAATTAGAGGGAACAAGTGTTAGGGGCATCAAGAGGGTGATTCAACAAACTAATGTGTGGAATAAAGTGGTCGGTAGTAAGTGAGTAGTATAGTAGGATCACAATCAAGTAAGAATATAGTGCCAATATGCAATCAAGTAAGAATATAATGCCAATATACAATCAGGTAGCCAATAATAAAAGGCGGTGCAAGGTGTCTGATCCAACAACAATAAAGTTCAGGTGAACTTAGCCATAAGGATGGTTTTCACCTCTTTCTTGAAGAATGCAGTGGAAGAGATAAGCCTGGTTTCAGGAGGGAGTGCATTCCAGATCCTGGGTGCCATTCCTGAGAAGGAGCGTTTGTATGTTTTTTCCTTCCGGAATCTACGTGGTTTCAGGAGTAGACTTTTTGTACTTCTGTTGGATCTCGAACCTCCTGAGAAAGACAGCTTTTGAGTGAGGTAGTTGGGTGCCTTGTGATGTACGGCTGAGTGTGTCATAACGGCAATTTTCAGCTGTATTCTGGCTTCAAAAGGTAGCCATTTCAGAGATTTTAAGTCTGGGGATATATGCGAGTGTTTTCTTGAGCCAGTAATGAGTCTCGCGGCAGCGTTCAGGGAGGCTCCAAGGGGTGCGGTTGTTGATAGAGGGAGTCCGCTGAGGGCCACAATTCCATAGTCTATGCGGGGGATGACTAGGGCTTGTACAGCAGTTTGGAAGTCCTTGGCTGGTAAGAAGGGTTTAAGATTCCTCAATGTGTTGATTTGGAAATTAGCTCCTTTCGTTGCTTTGCTAACGTGCTGTTGCATGTTGAGCTTGGCGTCGAGTGTGATGCCTAAGGATTTCGCAGAATCCACGATGGTGGGTTGGACATTGAGTGCTGTTAGGTGATTGAGCCAAATTTGGGTGGAGGTAATTTTCGCAGGAGGTGAGATCAGAAGGAACTCAGTTTTCAGAGCATTTAGTTTAAGGTGGTTATCGGCCGACCACGATTGGGTGTTTCTAAGAGTGGAGTTCAGAAGTTTGATATCTTCCGGTGATTGTAGCTTTAGGTAAAGTTGAGTGTCATCGGCGTACATATGGAATTGTACATTGGATGCTTGGAGTAAGGTGGCGAGAGGTTCCATGACGAGGTTGAACAGTGTGGGGGAAAGGGAAGATCCTTGAGGGACGCCTAGATCTACTGTCACAGGTGAAGACAGCACATTGTTGATCTTGAACTTCTGAGATCGGTTATGTAGGAAGGAAGTAAACCATTTGAAAACAGTCCCGGATAAACCCATTCTGGTGTTTAGCAACTCCAGTAGGTTCTCGTGTTTGACCGTGTCAAATGCTGAGGAGAGATCAAGCAGGATGAGGAGGCAGGAATCATTGCGATCAAGAATTTGGAGGGCGTCATCAATTATGTGCGTCATAGCCGTTTCCGTGCTATGTTTCGCTCGGAAGCCTGATTGATGAGGGTTGAGGAGGTCAAACTGGTCAATGTGTTTTGTTAGTTGGAGTTGTACACATTTTTCCAGCAGTTTGGCCAGGGTGGGGATATTGGTGATAGGGCGGTAATTGTTTAGGTCAGACGGGTCAGCTGTAGGTTTCTTGAGTATAGGCGTGACTTGCCCCACCTTGAGGGTGTCCGGGATGAGACCTTGTTGAAGGGAGCTGTTGATGATTTTGGTCCAAAGTGGGAGGAGCAGGTGAATGAAGTCTTTTACAGCATTAGCAGGTTAGCTAATACGTCTCACCGCATTATGCAGGTTCAAGCCAACTCGGAGATTCAGCAGCAGTGTGCCGGTCTCTCCGTATCATAACGGACTGTTGCACAGCGGATTTCTGCACTGTACCTGCTTATATATATATAAGCTGAGCCGAGCAGGGAGGACTTGTGCTAGGGGAGGGCAGTGCACAGATGCAGCTTTTTGTCGAAGCCTGGGGGCTGCTTAGGGATCTCTGATGTGTAGGTAGGCAGCGGGCCCAAGGAAACTGTCAATGGGTGATAGGAACTGGGAATCGGAAACCTGCAGTCAGAATATCAGCTGCTCTGCAAGCTTGTGGACGTAGCTCTTCTTTTCCCCCCCAGGCCGCTCAGGAGCATCGAGGGCAGCAGAAGGCAGCGGGCACTGGGAGGGCCTTCAAACCAGGCAGCAATCTATGCACGGGCACCAGGGGGACCCGCGCCGCACCTCGCGTCCGCCGCAGCAAGCAGGCAGGGGCCCGAAGCAAGGCCCAAACCCGCCTCCGCAGCCCAGAATACCAAATAGTCTTAATGAACAAATTATTTACCTTTGGTAACGTTCCTTCTGGTAGATACTCTATCTAACTGCAGATTCCTAAACCTTTGAGTATCCCCAGGTGCCAGACTTGATCCAAGATTTTTCTCAGCATTGTTTCTGTGTACAAGCAAGTGGCATCATGAAGCTCTGTGTCAGCTTCATCTTGATCCGAAAGGGTTGCCAGTCACTTATATAAGCCACCCATGCACACTGATGTCACTTTCTTTCTTGACTCTGTCTGGGGCATCGGACGCGACAGTGTGTGGAACTCTAAACTGGGATCTTTACATGCATGGTGAAAAGAGTCCGTTTAATAAAACGGGAAGGATAGAGGAATCTTTGCTTAAATAGAGTATCAATAAGAAACAGTATTACCGAACTGAAAAGTAGCTTCTACTTCCACAGGATTCTTCTAACTGAAGATTCCTCATCTTGAGAATAGATACCAAAGACGTATCTCTCATAGTGGTGGGTCAGTGGAATGGCTTAAAACAGATAGCCCTGCAGGACCAAATGCAGAAAATGCCCTTCCTGGTCCTGGCTATCAAGAAGGAGTGCATTGTGAAAATATCGTGAAACTCCCGTCGCAGCTGGAAAGAGACTCAGAACAGGCACTCTGTGTGCCATTGCAATGGTAGGAGCCTTGGCTTTGTTTGAATGAGCTTTCAGATCTTTCATGGGCTGCTTCTTGGCCAATGCATAGCACATTTTTATACAGAGGACTTTCCACCTGGGTATGGTCCTTCTCTGCACTGACTCGCCCTTCTTCAGCCCAGGAAACCCAACAAAGAGGTGATCCTCATAGTAAGATCGATGTAAAAGCTGAAAGATAATTTTGGGATATTTGAAATGGCCTCTCTCTCCTTTTTTCAAGTAGAGAGATGGAGCAAAAAAATGGCGGAATGGCGAATGATTTTCCAACATGAAGGGGGGTCATAACTTTAGGTAAAAATACCTCCTTAGTATGGTACTCCCAATCTCCGGTCTGCTGCAACTACCGGCATCACTTTCATGAACACTCAAAGGGCACTGGTGAGGCCAAGGAAAGCTGAAATGCTCTTGGCCCTACCTCAATGGCAGGTAATGCCTTTGAGACTGCAGGACAGGGTGGTGAAAACAGGCTAGCTGCAGGGCTGGCACTACCATCTACTCTCCTGGATACATGGGAGACAGAACTTGGGCCAATATGAACAGATTGAATTTGTCCTTTTTTAGGAAGAAATTGAGAAGTCAAAGGTCTAAAATAAGACGAAGGCCTACGTCCTTCGTTGGCAACAGGAAATCGTCCTACTGGAACAAAATGGACAAATGGTTGTCAACAGTCGGTCTGATGTGGGTTGAATAGCCAGTGGGTCCAAAAGGAAAGGTAGGGCATAACCTCGCTGGAATATTTGAAGCACCTATCTGTGGTATGTGATGCTCTGACTCCATGGAGGTAATATTTTATCCTGCCTCCAATACAGTGATCATGTACTGCTGAGGGCAAACTAAGGTGGTTTGGTGGCGGTAGTAGGAATTGCGGGTAACTGAGCAGTGCACTGCCCTTGAGAAAGTAGACATTGTCAGCCGCATCCCCCGATCCCAGCCTCCAAAGGACAGGAGATGTTGCCGTGGACGTGGACCTTAATGTTGTCTTTGTGCCAAGTACCTTTCTAGGTCAAGACAGAGTTCTATCCGACTCACAATGATGTTGGACTGGCTGCGCTAGAGGTTTTGAAAGGGTTCTCCTCAGTCGAGGTTATGTCAGGTTTGCTTCCTACTCCGTTAAAACAATCAATTCTTCATCCTTCGCATCGATACACAAATGACAGGCGAGGATTGTGGCACCAGACTCAAAGTGAGACTGAGCGTTTGTTCTGGACTCGTGGTAGATCTCTCAGCGGAGTCATGAAGTGCAGATGGCGTCAAGGATGGATCCACTGATGGTAGCCCATCTCGAGGCTACCTTGGAAATTTGGAGTACAAAGAAGTGCAAAATGGCTTCCCCAAAATCCTCTACTTGAAGCAGCATAGCGGATGGACCCTTTCCATTTGGGTTGCATTGGTATGAGCTGTAGAATCGACCGGGGCTGGCCTTTATGCACCTTCTGACAGTGTTTGAAAAAGGTACAGCAAGGTTTCCCAGCCCCAGATCACCTTGGGATTCATCCAGGCGCAATCCCCGCAACAGTCAAAAATCCCCGCAACACCTGCAGTCATACGAAGAGCCTTGGCATCAGAGACATACGTTGTTGGGATCTGTCACAGATATCTGCTTGTGACAGGCAGTACAAGGTTTGAATCCTGTAGTTTTCGGAGGGGATATAATTCCTTGCACACTGAGAGAAAATATTTGACAAAAGGACAAGAAAAAGATGAGTGAGTAAGCTCTGGATCAGTCTCCAAATGTATGGAAAGAAAGGAATGGACATCACACGCAGGGGTGGTGTATATAGGTGGCTACAGTGTCATTTCCAGGGTGGAACGAAGCTGATGCTGAACTGCATGACGCAACCTAATGGAGCAAAGGAGTGATGCTGAGAAAAGTCTCTGGATCCAATTTGGCACCTGGGACTACTTACAAGATGAGGAATCTGCGGTTAGATGTACCCGTTAGAAAAACTGAATTTACATGACAAACATACTGGGTGATGAAAAGAGGTAGGGACAAGGAGGTAGTCCTACTGAATGGGAGCAATTTTTTTGCTGTACGGCAAAATTATAGTCTTATGAATCAACCATGAAAATCATTAATCCTTGACATGACATGCAAGGCTACGGAGGAGCAGCAACGTTAAGTATATTTAAGTTTCTTTAATTCACACGTTAATCATCACTAATTGTGATGCAAACAAAAACAAAAATCTTACCGCAAATCAAGTTCCTTTGTTCTGAGAAAATTTAAAATAGGTGCAAATGCTGTTGGGTCTCTATCAATAAATATCTGGAAATTAAAAAAAAGAAAAATCAGTTTTTAGTGCAACTACAAACTTTGTACTTACTGCAAATAAAGTGCATATTTATCTGTGTTGTGTTCCAGTGCATAGCCTTGAAGAGTGAATCTATGGATAATATGCTCAATGCAAACGAGAAGCTAAGTGGCATATGTGCATACCTGAAAGGCTCAAATGGAGCAATGAATGGTGTTACGCCTTTGGTGGAAAGAAGCAAAACTGTTGACTTAGAACTAAAGTACATTTTTATATACTACATCTTTTCCCCTTTTTACATGGGACCAGCAATGTATTTATATGAGATGGTGGGCTAGCTAGAGGCTTAATAGGGATCTCTGACATCTACACACATCCTGGAGGTCCTATTGTGTTACATAACAATAACAACCATGCTATCTATTCAAAATACACAATAGGCTTGAATGGCCAATTAGCTTGTAACACTCCAGCTTGGTCTGAAATAGTTAACATTGTCTTGAGTAGTTTTAGTTCTGTAGCATAAACCATTCAACAGTATCATTAAATACTGTGCGGAATAATCTTCTTGCAGTGTCTTTTTCCAAATTTACTGCAGCCACCAACACCCATATAGTGTTGCGCTATTTAAGCACCATTTTAAAATTCAGCAGATGAGGCCACATCAAGACCATCTTCCACGTGGCAGATATATGCAAATTCCCTTTGCACTCACAGTTTTTGCCTCGGAGTGTGGCATCAGTGTAACCAACATATACATATGATACATGGCAACCACAACGACAACGTTTAAGGAGATATAGTATCAATCAACATTCTGTTACTCAGGTCCGCTCAATGACATCCTTTGATGCCTGCATAAATAATACACAAGACTTTCTTTCTTATTTTCACTCTGGGACAGGGCTCTTAGTACAATCCACGTGCAAGTAGTTCTGGCCACCTGGGCATAACATTCTCTTATAACATTTCTCCTATTACCTGCCTTTCTAGCCATTTTATTGTTATACTTTGCTTTTCACGTTCAGTTACTCTGCCTTTATTCTTGACATAATTGTCCTACTTTGTCTCCACTTTTTCTGTCCCATAGTACACTCCTCATTCTTCGCTCCTACTCCTTATATTGCTTGATGTAAATAAAACAGACCCATGTCCTAAAGAGTTCACTACTTTGTACTGTTACTGTCACTTCCTGCAATATAGACGTTTTTACAGCCCAAAGATGCTACTGAACTTTAAGGTCACGTGTTTTGATTACTGACTTGATGCAAGAATTGTAATTGAAGATCTCAAGACTGCTAGGATTATCTACATAACTCAAAAAGATGATTCCTCTCCAGAACACTTTTCGTTACCTCAAAGAAATCCAAGAATGTATTAATATTCCTTCAATTAATAACCACCTCCCCAACCCCACCTCAATCAGCATCTTTCTAAAAAATCTGTGCCAATCACAACCCTTCAGCAAGCTCTTCAGCCACTCTTCCCCTTCTGACACTATAAATACTATACCTATGTATTTTCGTTGCTTACACAGAAAACAAACAACCACTGGCAATGATTATAGGTCTGGCTTTAAAACAATGTTGTATGGTAATGTGAATTATTACAAGTGGGTAACATAGGAATGGATATGTTTTTGTGTGGATACTGAACTGTAGGTTAAAAGGTGAGATGACAGTTCCACATGCAAACCAGATCTAAAAATCATGTGGCTTAATGACTGCCCTCCTCCCATCTGTGCTGCTGCCACCACAATGTATCTAGTTATCTAAGACACTTTAATCTCATTACAATGTCATGTGTGCGCCCCTGAAAGTGCAGCATAAGGCAGCTGGATAAATAAAATCAAAACTCATGGCTGTCAACATGTGGGAGGAGGCAAAGCCCATCTTTTGGGGATTCTCACATAACTGTGGGCTTGAAAATACATTTGGCTTTAAATAGATTATCTTAAAAAAAATGAGAGGGACCCTTTGTGATGCCTAAGGATAGGGTTCAATCTAGAAAAAGCAACAATATGTCCTTTGGTTGACCAATGCTGAAACAACTCTTATTCATTCAATCATCTGAGTCCTTCTGTAGCCTGCTTATAATTATGTAGCAGGAGGTAATACTCTCCAGTACATTCTTAGACACTTTGGCTCAGTTGCATGAAAGGAAAATCTGGTTGCAAAGGGGCAGATTCTCAGAATCTGCCCCTTTGCGACCAGTATTTTTGCATTTGGGATGCATCATCCCAAATGCACAAATTGCAATTTAAGGAATCTCTAAATTGAGATTCCTTAAATTGCGATTGCATTTAAGGAGTCTCAAATTGAGATTCCTTAAATGCAATGCAACAAAGTAAAAAAAATTAGCGATTTCGCTAATAGGGGGAGCAAATTACCATGAAGTTGAACTTCATGGTAATTTGCAAAAACTTTAAAAAATGCACTTTTGTGCATTTTTCAAAGTTTCATGTTGCGCACACACATGCCCTTAGGGCATGTGTGTGCGCAACATATGTGCAAAGATTAATTTCAGGGGGGCAACAGGGTGTCCTTTGGACACCCCTGCACCCTTGAAATTGCATTCTCAATTTGCGATTCGCTAATTGCTAATCGAAAATTGAGAATGTCTTCCCATTAATTCCTATGGGCCTCTAGGTCCATAGGAATGAATGGGGAGGTATTCCTTAATTGCGACTCGCAATTTGCGAGTCGCAATTAAGGAATATTAAGAAATCGCAATTTTTTTTGCGATTTCTTCATGCATAGCATTTTGCTATTCCTTATTAGCGAATCCTTATTTTTCGCTAATAAGGAATCGCAAAATGGAAGCTTGATGCCTCTGGGGGTATGTCACCTCTCACTTACTTCAGCGTATTCGCAATTGCAGAATTATGGGCATTAGTGCAGTCCTTGTCTGCAGTTCACCGACCTGAAACCACTATTTATTTTCCATGAGAAGTTGTGTCTACACGCTCAATGCAGAAATCAAGTGTAGGCGCAAACTTACACAGCACCAACTGAGAATGCTTATTGCTTCCAAAATATGGAGCTCTGCATCATTAAAACGAATCCCTTACATGTGCTGTCACACACCTCAGCACATGTATGTTTCAGTGAGAATAGCACTATTACTCACATTCACCAACAGTTCCATTCACATTTTATGTACATACAAGATTTCTAGTCTCATCGAATGATAATAACACAGTTTCCAAATATAGGCAATGTCACCCATGTGTTTGCACAGTTATTTTGCATCCTGATCTTGCTGCAGCTATTTATTTTGAACAGGCAAGTACTGCCTAAATTGCTGAAGCAGTTAACAGAGGCCTCACAACTCTGCAGTGGGTCTTATCCACACAGCTAACCTCACCAGGAAAGCATCTTTTAACACAAACTGCATGAATAAAAACATCTGTACATGTGCACCACCTGTAAAAAGTACATTCATTTTTGTCAAAGGACAGTAAAATATACTTTTGAGTACTGGTGAATCCCGGGTAATTCATCATATCAAGCTCACATACATGTAATTAAAAAATGTTATGTTAAAACTTTGTATAGAGCGCACGTCCATCCTGGGCAGTCTTGGCGCTAGTACTGCACAGCTTGAGCACAACTGGGAGAGCTATCAATAAGATTTAATTATTAAAAAGCCAAGTTTTTAGGAGCTTTCTGAAGGCAAGCAGAGAAGGGACAGCCCTAATATAAGAGGGAAGGAGATTCCAATGCTTAATACCCCCTGTAATAAAGCTACTTCCTCCCCATATATTCCAAAGCTTAATAGCTCCTGTAACAAAGCTACTTCCTCCCCATTTCACTTTATTATATCTAGAAGGCAAAACTTTCTTTGCTCCTCTGGATCTCAGATTTCTGCAGGGTTCATACCATGTAAGTGCTTCTTACAAGTAGTCAAGGCTAGTGCCAAGCAAGGCCTTGTAAATTAGGCACAAAGCCTTAAGTTGTATGCGATTTCTGACAGTCAGCCAGGGAAGCCCTGTGATTTCTTTAGTAACAGATTGAAATTTTGGAAAATGTAGGAATAATCTGGCTGCCACATTTTGCAAAGTCTGCAGTTTTTTGAGGTTTTGACCTTGTAGATTCAAGTATAGACCATTACAGTAATCAAGTGTTGCTAATACTAGTGACAGGATTACTGTTTTTTTGGTGCTCAGAGGGATAAATGGGAGGATGTTCTTTATTATCCTCAAACTGTTGAAGGACGAAGAGTTTACAGAGTTTATGCGTTTGCTAAAGTTCAGCTTGTCGTTCATTATTATACCAAAATTTATAGCCTTTTAACTGGAGAAGGGAGTGGTCCAAATTCTGAAGGGCAGCTGGAAGGGATCCAAAATTGTGGATTGTTTCCAAAAAGGATAACTTTGGTCTTACATGAGTTTGAATTTAAGCAATGCTTGCTCATCCAAGTGCCAATAGTTCTTATGCGGCAATGCAGCTGCGAGCTTATGATATTAGCATTGTTGGAAGCAGACAACACAAGCTAGTGTGTCTTCTGTGCATGACGTGAGGGAGAAACCAAAAGATTGAATCAGCGCTGCAGGTTCTGTGACATATAGGTTGAAAAGTGTAGGGCTGAGTGAGAACACCTGTGGAACCCCAAAAAAGTAAAATCTTCCAGCATCGCAGAGTTTGCTCTTCCTTCAAGAAAGGAGTTCAGTAGTTTGAGAGCTTAGTTTTTCATACCAATTGCCTTAAGGCAATGGACCAAGACAGAGTGGGTGACTGTATTAAAGTCCACTGATAAGTCAAGGAGAATAAGGGCTGCAGTGCTTCTCTTGTATATAGCGGGCCTTAACTCATTGGTGGCCTTGATCAGGTCAATCTCTGTACTATGTCCGGTTCTGAAACCAAACTGTGCGGAGTCTAATAGATAGTTAACCATTTTTCCTGGTCTTCCTTTTTGTTTTCCTCGTTTAGATTTTGCAATGGTAACCAAGACAAACACGGAGTAGTATCCATCTTCAACTACAGGGCGTGTTTTTAAACCTTTGACACTCTGACCTTTTTGAAATGTTCTTAAGGTTCAGTAGTTAATTTTATTCACCATTATTATTTGAGCACTGCACTTTATCAACATCATTACAGTGAGGAACATTGTACACATAAGTTCTATGCTACCCTGGCACTAAAATGGCCAGGTAGAGGTTTGGAATATGTCCAAAGCCCTAAATGATGAATCTCCGCCAAAGGGGCGGTCTGATGGGTTTTATTCAAAACCTCGGGTAGTCAACAGTATCTGGCACTACCTGCATGCTCACTCGATGGTTGCATGTTCACTTGCTCAGTTATTCACACCACCTTTTAGACTTGGTCTACTCTTGTGTTGTTATATATTCGTATTTTGGGGAGTGAGTAGACAGGTCGGTAAACTATCCCCTTGACCCTCCACACTGTTTGTTTTTTGAGTTTCTAGTGCAGCTTGTATGGCTGCGGGTCATTGTTCTGATGTATGCACACCCTCGCATACATATGTAGCTCACCTAACTTAAATGCGACAATACTCGACACAGTCCAGTTTAACCCTCCCTGGCCTTCAGACAATTTTGCACCACATTGAGGATTATCTTCGCAGCTAATGCGATCTACACGCAGTCCGTCCCAATCACCTATTATGGTATGTTAAATGTACACAAAATGACTTGCTTCGATCGGTTTCCAACTAATTGATTGTGGCACTTTCAGCCCTTATATATTTTTGGGTTTCTGGTACTTAGTTCATTTGGCAACAGTGCATTGCGGTTTGGACATTTTTGGCCCGCCGTGTAAATCAATGAGATCTGTTGGCTTGTTGTTTGCACTGAGCTTCCGCGTCCAGTGCGCAAACTCGGTCGAGCAGTGACTCCGGCCTTGCGCATGCGCAGTCGCGCTCGCCGAGTAAGGCAATGGTCTCCCATTCGGCGTAAAGGCGCTCTTCTTAGAACTCTTTGTACAACTAGATTTGGCGCTCACCATCTTGCCGTGGTGAGCAATTAGTCCCCGTGTGACTAATTAACAAATATTCAGTTCCTCTATAAAAAGAAGGCGGGCGGTAGGAGACACACCTCCACTTCCGCTCGTTTAATATCAGGGGTACCGACGGACAGGTAAGAAGTAGGTCGCTGTACTGATTGAGCTCACACTTGTTAGCTACGACTCGTTTTCCCAGCAAAAAATGCCCTCATATTCTAATGTGAGTCACTCGTTATATACTATAAGAGCTTGGTAATTTTTTTGACTAATAGAGCTCCCCAGTACTTATTCATGGTATCTAAGACATGGTGTATAGAATGATGGTCTTAATCTATTGTGCACATCTATACTCTATACCTGGGGTTATCTATCAAAGCCTCTTTTGTGATTGACAATGTGATTACTTATAGCTGTTCAGCAGTGCCTATAGGCGTATTTTGAAGCTTATCCTCTGGTGTCTGTGGTCCCTTGCGATTTCATGACTTCACTTAGAGCAAGTAACTCAGTGGGCTGATATTTGGGTTCTTGTTGCACGTCTGTTGGGTTTTTGTGTAGCGCTATTTGGCTGGACACAGAAGATGCTGTTCACTTACTGTGTCCTTTGTCTACACTGTAGAGCGGGGCCTCATTCTCCCGAGCGGTTGCCGGGTGAGGTGGGGTCGTCACCCACACAAAGCTGGGTGAGTATCACTAGGGGAAATGCCTCTGAGTGATGTGGCTAATATGCTTGTTTATCTCAGTAAAACGGGATATAATTTATTCTAGTTAATCGGAATATAATTTCAGGTGTGTGTGTTAATCTGGGTGGTGTATTTGTGATCATGGGGGTGCATGGAGATGACCTAATCCTGTTTTGATTGTGTGAACTTTTGTCTCACGATAGGAAGAAGTCCTGTCTCTCATCCTCCAGTGAATGTTGGAATGTAAAGTTCCTGGTAGCTATGTGACTTTTTACAAGCACTACTTTCTATTATTCCTCACAATCACATATTATTGTTTGTTGCAGTAGCAAGTTGACGTGAAAAGGTCCTGAAGAAAGCCGGGGTAATTCCCCTGTAGGCTGAAACATGTTGACCACCTTGCTCAGCGCCACGGAGTAGTATCCATCTTCAACTACAGGGCGTGTTTTTAAACCTTTGACACTCTGACCTTTTTGAAATGTTCTTAAGGTTCAGTAGTTAATTTTATTCACCATTATTATTTGAGCACTGCACTTTATCAACATCATTACAGTGAGGAACATTGTACACATAGGTTCTATGCTACCCTGGCACTAAAATGGCCAGGTAGAGGTTTGGAATATGTCCAAAGCCCTAAATGATGAATCTCCGCCAAAGGGGCGGTCTGATGGGTTTTATTCAAAACCTCGGGTAGTCAACAGTATCTGGCACTACCTGCATGCTCACTCGATGGTTGCATGTTCACTTGCTCAGTTATTCACACCACCTTTTAGACTTGGTCTACTCTTGTGTTGTTATATATTCGTATTTTGGGGAGTGAGTAGACAGGTCGGTAAACTATCCCCTTGACCCTCCACACTGTTTGTTTTTTGAGTTTCTAGTGCAGCTTGTATGGCTGCGGGTCATTGTTCTGATGTATGCACACCCTCGCATACATATGTAGCTCACCTAACTTAAATGCGACAATACTCGACACAGTCCAGTTTAACCCTCCCTGGCCTTCAGACAATTTTGCACCACATTGAGGATTATCTTCGCAGCTAATGCGATCTACACGCAGTCCGTCCCAATCACCTATTATGGTATGTTAAATGTACACAAAATGACTTGCTTCGATCGGTTTCCAACTAATTGATTGTGGCACTTTCAGCCCTTATATATTATTGGGTTTCTGGTACTTAGTTCATTTGGCAACAGTGCATTGCGGTTTGGACATTTTTGGCCCGCCGTGTAAATCAATGAGATCTGTTGGCTTGTTGTTTGCACTGAGCTTCCGCGTCCAGTGCGCAAACTCGGTCGAGCAGTGACTCCGGCCTTGCGCATGCGCAGTCGCGCTCGCCGAGTAAGGCAATGGTCTCCCATTCGGCGTAAAGGCGCTCTTCTTAGAACTCTTTGTACAACTAGATTTGGCCATCACGAGCTTGCCGTGGTGAGCAATTAGTCCCCGTGTGACTAATTAACAAATATTCAGTTCCTCTATAAAAAGAAGGCGGGCGGTAGGAGACACACCTCCACTTCCGCTCGTTTAATATCAGGGGTACCGACGGACAGGTAAGAAGTAGGTCGCTGTACTGATTGAGCTCACACTTGTTAGCTACGACTCGTTTTCCCAGCAAAAAATGCCCTCATATTCTAATGTGAGTCACTCGTTATATACTATAAGAGCTTGGTAATTTTTTTGACTAATAGAGCTCCACAGTACTTATTCATGATATCTAAGACATGGTGTATAGAATGATGGTCTTAATCTATTGTGCACATCTATACTCTATACCTGGGGTTATCTATCAAAGCCTCTTTTGTGATTGACAATGTGATTACTTATAGCTGTTCAGCAGTGCCTATAGGCGTATTTTGAAGCTTATCCTCTGGTGTCTGTGGTCCCTTGCGATTTCATGACTTCACTTAGAGCAAGTAACTCAGTGGGCTGATATTTGGGTTCTTGTTGCACGTCTGTTGGGTTTTTGTGTAGCGCTATTTGGCTGGACACAGAAGATGCTGTTCACTTACTGTGTCCTTTGTCTACACTGTAGAGCAGGGCCTCATTCTCCCGAGCGGTTGCCGGGTGAGGTGGGGTCGTCACCCACACAAAGCTGGGTGAGTATCACTAGGGGAAATGCCTCTGAGTGATGTGGCTAATATGCTTGTTTATCTCAGTAAAACGGGATATAATTTATTCTAGTTAATCGGAATATAATTTCAGGTGTGTGTGTTAATCTGGGTGGTGTATTTGTGATCATGGGGGTGCATGGAGATGACCTAATCCTGTTTTGATTGTGTGAACTTTTGTCTCACGATAGGAAGAAGTCCTGTCTCTCATCCTCCAGTGAATGTTGGAATGTAAAGTTCCTGGTAGCTATGTGACTTTTTACAAGCACTACTTTCTATTATTCCTCACAATCACATATTATTGTTTGTTGCAGTATCAAGTTGACGTGAAAAGGTCCTGAAGAAAGCCGGGGTAATTCCCCTGTAGGCTGAAACATGTTGACCACCTTGCTCAGCGCCACGGAGTAGTATCCATCTTCAACTACAGGGCGTGTTTTTAAACCTTTGACACTCTGAACTTTTTGAAATGTTCTTAAGGTTCAGTAGTTAATTTTATTCACCATTATTATTTGAGCACTGCACTTTATCAACATCATTACAGTGAGGAACATTGTACACATAGGTTCTATGCTACCCTGGCACTAAAATGGCCAGGTAGAGGTTTGGAATATGTCCAAAGCCCTAAATGATGAATCTCCGCCAAAGGGGCGGTCTGATGGGTTTTATTCAAAACCTCGGGTAGTCAACAGTATCTGGCACTACCTGCATGCTCACTCGATGGTTGCATGTTCACTTGCTCAGTTATTCACACCACCTTTTAGACTTGGTCTACTCTTGTGTTGTTATATAACCAAGACAAACAACCAGCATTCAAGTTCTTACTTCCAGGAACGTACTTGAGTGTAAATTCATATTCTTGCAACCTCTACCACCATTTTGCAATTCTTGGTGTTGCTTTACCTGCACCCTTCGTTATAAATATGTCAATTAATGGTCTATGGTATTTTCTTAATTCAAAACTTGCACCCCACACATATGTTTTGAAATAACTGATATCCTACCAGCATGCCAGTGTTTCCCTCTTTATGACCGAATATGCAGCCTCCTCCCCCTTGAGGGTACGTGAGGCAAATGCCACCACACGCTTATGACCATGCCTCCTTTGCATTAATACAGCCCCCAAACCATATGCACTTGCACCCACTACTACTAGGATTTAGTCACATGGATCAAAATGTTTTAAAGCAAGAGATTTCACAATCTCCAGTTTTATTTAATTGAAAGCTAGTTGACACTCATTGGTCCATTCAAACTTTACCCCCACTTCATCAATGATCTCAAAATGCGTACCTTGTCAGCAAAATGTTGCACGAATTTAGAGCAGTATTCGGTAAGACCGAGAAAAGAGCGTAATTGCTCCTTGTTGACTGGTGAGGGTGAGAGAGCAGAAATCTGAAAAAAATGTATAAGTGCACCATAGTTACAAGCACGTAGTTAGTTAACATATGCCTTGCACCAGAGTGTCTTATATTTAGTAGTGAAATGTATAGAGTGTTCAAGTAGGGTAACAATAATCATAACAGTGTGAGACTAATGTAGAAATGTTGGAATGAATATGAAAACCTCACGTTCTCATGTTAAAGGAATCATGTAAGAGTTGAATGGAATCTTGCAAACCAGTTAAATTGTGTAGGCCTCATGGCAATTCACAGAAAATCTAAACGTGCTGCTAAAATAATGTGAGGTGGGGTTAACGTGGTTCTTCCAAAATGTATTATCGAATTTAGTATTGAAATATATGCTTTATAGATGTGTTGCTTTAAGAAACGTATGTTAGTTAAGAATGCTGTTTAAATCAAGTTAAATGTTTTCAGAGTGCAGGGACCCGCTTCATGTAAATCAAGTAGGCCCGAACTGATAGTGATGCTCCTTTGATCTGAAATGTGCTTGTTAGAGGAGAAGTCGAGAGGCGCCAAGTACAGAGCTTTACATATGCTTTATGACCTATAGATATGGTGGAGCCTGGAATTTGAGGCCCACTGTAGGATGGCCTGTATGCAGGTGCGAGGGGTCCTAATCAGTCGAAATGAATGGAGCTTTGTTCAGTGGCGCTTGGCGCAGGCCTGTAGGAGTCCTCAGGAATTTCAGGGGGTATCGGCGCACTGGAGAAGAAGCCTGGGAACCAAGGTCAACTTTAACGAGGGTCTTGAAGAGTACCATTATGGAGTTTACCGCGCAAAGATGTACCACGTGAGGGGCGTCCCAAGGGGCGTTCCTATCGGAAATGTGATTTGGTATTAGGGAAAGCGACCCGGGAGGAGAGCAGAGCAGATGATTTTGGGAGCCTAAGGAAGCGGATGGGTAGGCAGATAGGCTGATCAGGAGAGACCCATTATCAGAGAAGAGACAAAGAGAAGTGCGTGATCTTCTTAGGAAGTCACCACGGCTGACACCTTTTGGGGTAAAGATCTTGTTAAGTAGGGATGTCACTTAGTCTAGTGTAGGGACAGACTAACTTGAATTTCTTTTCTGTAATGACTCTTAGGTTGCAACTTATATCGATCCTTGCAAACCTAATGATTTTCGAACTTGTACTCATTATTCTGTTTTGTAGACTCAGATTATTCAAAGAGTTTATGTTCATAGTGATACCAGTTTACCTTCTGAATCTCATTTTAAGAAGTTTGTATCTTCAGTTATCTTTGACTTTATATTAAATCTTTGAAACTTAATCGTGGTCAGTGGTCATTTAGAGTGGTGTAAGTTCTTAATTGATTAACCTATCGTTAGATTGCCTTTTACTCAATGACAGGTACCAACGATCCAGTCGACTTGGTTTGGGATCTGGTAAGGTAACTAGTAACCAGTAATCCCGCGTTAACAGTTGGTAGCAGTTAGGATGGTTATCTTCTTGAGGAAGGTAATCTAGAGAGGTTAGTTTACCCCAAGGCCCCTAGACATCGAGAGACGAGCAGCGGAAGAATCGTGAGCCGAAGGTGCAGACGGTGCGAGAAAAGCAGCAGTATCGGAGGAGAGTGAGTATAATAAGGGTCATGCGTGAACAGATTGCGGTGTTTTGTGTTGTATTTGTATTGTAATGTCTTGCGGAGTTGAATGCCTGTAGTGTGAATGAGAGAAGGTTGTGAGCGCGCGCAACCTGGTAAACTGGTTACCTGGTAAACGGGTGAACTGGTGAAATCTTAAGTTCAGGCCAGAGCTTAAGTGGTTTGGGTGTATCGAACATCCCGAGTAGTTGTCGACCACAGTACGGAGGTCACGAGGTACCATTGACCGCCGTGGGACCGAAATAGGGGGAGTGTAAGAGTGAACGTATGAGTAACGGACGCTGGTCGAAAGTTACTGTGTGTGAGTAACCTATCAGAGAGGCCATTGTCTGGAAACGGAAAGACATTTCGTCAAGTTAAGGTGACAACTACAGAAAAGACTGTGGGCGTACAGTCAAGAAAGGTGATCGCTTGGACGGAAGTAATCATTTTTCAGAGTATGAATGGGACGCGTGCATGACCGAGGAGACGAGCTGAGAAAGGAGGGGAACTGCTGCGAAGGGGGACGGGTGACGTCGGCTAGAGCCGCGCTGTGATTGAGCGGTTGGTGTGATGTTAGCTGGAGCCGCGCTCTGGTTGGGCAGCTAGAGTGACGTCGGAGGAAAGCCGCGCTCGGATAGGCCAGTTAGCGAGAACAGCACGGTGATTGGTGGATTGTCATCAGGAAGTAAACAAACGCGGAGAAAAGAGGTGAACATTATTACGGGGAAGAGGCTCCGCCGGAGGGTACACCAGCTCATTATATGGCAACGAATGTGGGGCTGCATACAATATTATGGATTGGGGCTTGGAATAAGCTTACGGAAGGGAATGAGGAAATGCAGTTCCCGAAGTACGGGACGTTTAAGTTAGAGGTGTTGCATCGGCTAAAAGCAACCATGTCCTCATTGAAACCCTCGCCTAGACCAACACAGTTTGAGGCCCTTAATGCATGGATTAGGGCTGCACACGACAGGAATTTGAACAGGCGTCAACAAAGACTGACGCGATCGGTAAGAGCAGTGCGAGATTCCAAATGGGACGAGGAGGCAAAGAGATGGAGGGTACAGGCTATTGAAGTAGAGAAATTGTATCCCATGAGGGAGGTGGGAGGAGGAGGAAACCTCATGGAAGAGGACGAGGAAAGTGAATCGGAAGACAACCTGATAAACAGGTTGCTGTTAGATAGACCACCTCCGAGAGTTGGGGAGATTGAAGATAGGGGACTCGCAAGGGAAGGTTGGACTGTCATAGAGGGGTATACACCACTCCCCGTATCAGAATGGACACCTATCAAAGGCGAGGAGACACCTCACAACAACACTGTACAGAGTGTAGTGGGAAGGTTTGTGGTGCAGAAAACGCCAACCACCGAAAGGGTTGAGTCTTTTGGATTGCCAGACGCTCTTCAAGTGCCTGTTACCATAGGACCTATAGTATCGATCTATAACCCTGACAGAGATAGAGAGGAAGAACAGAGGCAATTAGATAGAGAAAGGATTGAGATGGAAAGGAGGAATAATGTGACAAATGCATGGAAACAATTGCCAGGATCGGTAACGTGGAACACCCCATTAGATACAACTGAAGGTCCCAACGCAGGATAGGGAGGTCAGAGAGGACCGATGGACCTAAGGGGACCGCGGCCAAAGTCCTATACAGAATTAAGAGCTGATTTGAGGGAATGGGATGGGTCCGCAGTAACCCCGAGTAACAGGTCAAGAACAGAACCAGAGTGGGAAAACAGAGGTAACGGGACTGTATCTCATTGTGGGGCCAGTGAAAGCAGTCAGGGGCGGGAAGGCCAAAGTCAGGAGAATAGAGGGGTTACACGTCCTACGGATGAGAGGGAACAGCAGGAGCAAAATAGTAGGAGTGTAGAGTGTGAGGAGATGTCCCGTCTCTGGGAGAAAGGTGGAGATCAGATGGTACATGCTTTCCAGAATAGGTTTAGGTGCCTTCATCATGCACTCGGAGAAGACGTCCAACATTGGAGAAAGGAGAACAGTGATAGGTCCCGCCATGCCTCGAGTAATCAAGAATCACAGGGAAATAGTGAGGAAAGGGGGAGCAATGGAATGCCTTACTATACATCCAGAGAGAGCAGGCAGAACGGGGAAGGTGGGAATATGAGAAGCAATGAAGTATTTCACCATCCACCCCGAGAGGATGGAAAAGCATGGGATCTGGAGAGGTGGGAGCATGGGAGGACTCCGCATAACTCACCGGAGCCTAAACGTAGAACTCGGAGCTGGGATGGGAGAGATGTGGATGGAGTACCTAAATCTAGTGTGTTGAAAGCTGCAATTAAGACAAAGAGACTTGATGTCACCAGTTTAAAATCTGATGTCGATGAGATAATTGATGGTACGTTGCCTTTGGAAAGGATAGAATTGTATGAACAGGATGAGCTGTTGTTCATGGCAAAGGATATTACCAGGAAAGCTAGAGCGTTTCATGAGAAACTGACCAGTTTGGCAGACAGGTACGCCGTAGATTTATCCAGGACAAGGGCATTGCAGAGTAACCACAGATTACAGTACTCGGACCAAGACCTAGATGAGAAGAGAACTACCGGATTAAAAACACACATAAGAGAATTGGTATCAGGAATAAGGGTGTGGAGAGAACTGGACAAATGGGAAGAGAGGTGGTCGAAAAAGGGCACTGTTAGGCGGAGTACAAGTGTGATGACCCCAGAGGGGAGGGTAATGCAGATGGAGGCATTCCCTTTGCGAGAAATATCATACGGAAATTATGTACATGTGCCCTGGAGTAGAGGAGACTTAGCTGCATTTACCAACTCATTTCCGAAGTTGAGGGACAATCCAGTAGAGTGGTATAAGCAGGTAGAAAGGTTTGTAAAGATCTCGAAAGTATTGTGGATTGATTTGAACACGTTGTTTGACATCGTGGTCCCATCTGATTTGTGGACACCATGCAAGACTAGTGTTGAATGGCCAAATACTGAACCAGTGAGGGATGCTCGAACTAATGGACCGTCCGAGATTGTCATGCAAAAGTATGAAAGGGTAATAGCTTGGCTGAAAGATAAGGTACCACCACAGGACATAGATTGGGTAAAAATAGACCGAACGAGACAAGAACCAAAGGAGACCGTTCATGAGTTTTATGAGAGGTTGTTGAAAACATTCAAGCAATACAGTGGAATTGATGTAATGGATCCCAAAGATATAGGGCAGTTTGTGTCAAAGTTTGTTTTGGGGCTGAGACCTGATATTTGTCTGATGATTCAGCAACATTTAATATGTTGGCAAAACAAACCACTAGATGAGATCCTGCGATATGCGAGATACTGTAGTGACGAAATAGATTCTAAAGTCAAGAATCTAAAGGAGAAATTGATGGTGGTGCAAATGCAGTTAGCCGGGAAGGGTGGACAGCAGAAACAGGGAACGGGGACAATGGGACGGAAGTCAAGTGGTCAGAACAAGGATAATGAAGAAGGTCAGAGACCTAGGGTAGACTTTGCCACGCTTAAGAAGACGACAAAGTGCCACCAGTGTCACCAGGTGGGACATTGGCGACGCGAGTGTCCCTTTAATCCTGAAAATGGAGAGCTAGAAGTGGAAGAGCAGGTTCAAGAAGTCCCAGCTCCAAAGGTGACAGTTACAGGAAGCAAGGGGGCCAAAGGGGGGACTTCGGCTCCACGAGCCCAGTTCCCACAGCCACCGAAAATATCGACAGGGGGAAAGGTCTTCAAACAAATGCCTCTCTTTATCGAGGAAGAAAAGTGCTATTATATTGATCCATTGACAGGACAACGTGTGAGTAGTGAAGAGGACTGTACCCTCGGGGCAGTCCTAGAGGTGGATCAGAGGGGGCCGTTTGTTGAGGCAGAAGTGGCAGGGTGTCCTACAACGTTCTTAGTGGATACGGGAGCTACTCGATCAACTCTGAGATCAGCGGTGGTTCCAGACTTGCCGATGTCAGGGGAAACAATTCAGGTGGTAGGAGTCGCAAACAAAAGGCTGACTAGTCCCTTGACAGAACCAGTGTCTGTGAAGATAGGAAATCATATGAACGAACATCAGTTTGTGGTTTGTGACTCGAGTCCTGTATGTCTGTTAGGAAGGGATTTGCTGTGCAAATTGAACTGCACAATATACTGCACCCCGCAAGGAGTGGAGGTACAGACTATAGACGATGATGCCACTTTCAAGGTAGCCAATTCAAAATCTTGTGTAGAACTATATCCTACTCTGACAGTAGAGGATCTTCCCCAAGACTTACGAGATGCAGTGGCGTCAGAGGTATGGGATTTCACAGGAGAAGAAATAGGATTGATTAAAGGGGTAGAACCCGTAAAAATACTGGTAAAGCCAAATGCCGAGTTTCCAAGAACGCCTCAATACAAATTGTCCCAAGAAACGATTGCAGGAATAAAACCTGTGATCGAGTCAATGATTCAACAGGGAATACTGAAAGAAATAGTGGGTAGCCCTTGTAACTCCCCGATTATGGGTTTGCAGAAACCTAGCGGGAAGTTCAGGATAGTTCAGGATTTACGAAAAATTAACAATATAGTCGTTTCATGTTGTCCCGTGGTACCGAATCCATCAGTGATACTGTTTCAAATACCATGTCAAGCAGAATGGTTCACAGTGATAGATCTTTGCCAGGCTTTCTTTTCAATCCCATTGGATGAAGAGAGCAGGTATCTTTCGCTTTTAAAATGGAAGATCTCGTTTTAACATGGTGTCGAATCCCACAAGGATTCACAGACAGCCCATCTATCTTCAACCAGTTGTTGAAAAAGAACCTCGAGAATCTAGTACTGCCGCAGAATTCGGTTCTGGTCCAGTACATAGATGACCTACTTGTTGCGTCAGAGACTGAGGAAGCTTGTAAAGTAGATTCCATTGCCTTATTGAACCATTTAGCTAAAAATGGACACAAGGTATCTCCGAGCAAGTTGCAGTATTGTCTGACAGAAGTACAGTATTTGGGGCACCGGTTAGAAAAGGGAAAACGCAAGGTGTCCCCAGAGAGGATTGAGGCGATAATGAAGATGAATGCGCCTACGACACAGAGAGAAGTTCGGATGTTTCTAGGAATGGTTGGTTATGGTCGACAGTGGATAGTTAACTTTTCACTGAAAGCAAAACCTTTACAGAAACTGACGCACAAGGAGGTGAGTGATCCGGTACCATGGGACGACGAATGCCTAGTGGCGTTCTTGCAGCTGAGAGACGACTTGTGTCGTGCTCTGGCTCTGGGGATGCCCGATTACGAGAAATCATTTTCACTCTATTGCTGTGAGAGGGAGGGATGTGCTTTGTCAGTCTTGGCACAGACCCACGGAAATGCCCGTAGACCAGTTGCATATTTTTCGGCTACATTAGATCCGGTAGCCGCAGCGTTGCCCGGATGTCTCAAATCCGTTGCTGCAACGGGTGTCAGCATTGAAAGGAGCGAGAGTATTGTGATGGGACATTCGTTAGTGGTGTATGTACCGCATTCAGTAGAATTGTTAATGACCAGGACGAAGACGCAGCATCTGACCAATAGCAGGCTCACGCGCTACGAGCAAGTTATCCTTGCCGCGGAGAACGTGACCCTCAGGAGATGCTCTGTCTTGAATCCTGCTACTTTGATGCCATTACCTACTGTAATAGAAGGCGAAGGATGTGAAGACCACGATTGCCTTGATGTGACTGAACTATGCACGAAACCCAGACCAGATATTGTGGATGAACCGTTGCCTGACCCTGATGAGATTTACTTTGTCGATGGTTCATGTTTAAGAGACGATACTGGTCGGTTGAGAGCAGCTTATGCTGTTTGTACCATTACTGGAGTTGTGGAAGCCGCTTGCCTGGAAGGAGTACATTCCGCATAGGTAGCAGAAATTATTGCCCTAACTCGTGCCTGCATAGCAGGAAACGGAAAGAAAGTCACCATATACACGGACAGCCAATATGGTTTCGGTGTGGTTCACGATTTCGGGCAGTTGTGGTCTCAGAGAGGTTACATGACCTCCTCTGGTTCGCCCATTCGAAATGGAGAATGTGTGCGATTGTTGTTAGAAGCATTACAAGGTCCAGTTGCCATAGCGATAGTGAAATGTGTAGCTCACACCAAGAATACAGACTTTGTATCACAAGGCAACAGGTACGCTGATGAGGTCGCACGCTATTGTGCGGAACAAAATTATTCTTTCTCAAAAGTGGAAATCGATGGTGCTGAAGAAAAGACAGAATTAAGCATGATGTTAGAGACCGTGGATACCTGGGAAGATTTAAGGGTAATGCAGGAGAACGCACCGGAAACTGAGAAAAAAGCATGGGAAATAGCAGGTTGTGTGCGAAGTGAAATGGATTTTTGGGTTTCAGCAGATGGGAGGGCTGTGTTACCTGAAGAATTAGCTAATCCCATGGCAAGAGAAATACATGGTCCAGTACATCTAGGAAGAGACGCTATGATGAGAGTGTTTAGGCAGACTTGGTATTGCCCTAAATTTAGAATAGCAGCAGAATCAGTATGCAAGCGATGTGTTACCTGCCAACAACTGAACGTAGGCAAAAGGACACCAGTCACACTGAGTCACATTGGGAGGTCGGGGGGGCCTTTCAATAGAATGCAATTAGACTTTATTGAAATGCCAAGAGTTAACCGCCTTAGGTATGTGTTGGTGGTTGTATGTATATTTTCCAGATGGGTTGAAGCGTACCCTACACGTAGGTGCGATACACTCACAGTAGCTAAATTGTTGCTCAGGGAGCTGATACCGCGCTTCGGGGTGCCTGCCTCTCTGGAATCGGACAGAGGAAAACATTTTAACAGCGAAATAGTGAAGATGTTGTGCTCCACATTAAAGATTGATCAAAAACTGCATTGTAGTTATCGACCAGAAGCCTCAGGAATTGTGGAACAAGTAAACGGCACTCTGAAGAATAGATTGGCTAAAGTAGGTGCATCCACATCTTTGAGTTGGCCAGATGCTCTTCCTTTAGTGCTCATGAGCATGCGCAGCACACCTGACAGGAGGACAGGTCTCTCTCCACACGAGATTCTGATGGGGAGGGCCATGAGACTTCCCACGGTTCCAACTGCTGCCCTATTGAATATTACAGATGATCTGATCTTGGATTATTGTAAGGGACTGTCTGACGCCATCCATTCTGTGTCCCTTCAGGTGCATGCGGCTGAAGTTCCAGCATCAAGGAATCTGTGTCACGATCTGAACCCAGGGGATTGGGTGCTGGTCAAGAAGCACGTCCGGAAGAACTGCCTAGATGTACGCTGGCGTGGGCCCTTTCAGGTAATCCTGATCACGAACACCGCAGTGAAGTGCGGAGGGCTGCCAAATTGGATCCATGCATCCCATACTCGAAGAGTTCCAGCACCTCTAGAAGAAACAGCTCCTATCTCAGATGAAAGTTCAGTCGTGGAAGAAGAGTCACAAGAAGGGATCGGATCAGCTGAGGGGGTGTCGGAAGAAGTTGGGAACGCATCGGATCCAGAAGAAGAGAGAAGACAGGACGGCAGTGAGACTGAAGACGCAACTGAAGGAGAGAGCAGCACAACTCAGACACAGATCAGTACCAGAGCGATCAAGAACCGAGTGTGAGGACGAGAAATAGGAGAACAAGGCTTGGAGCTGCCACTTGGCCGGAAAGAAGAAGGAGGCTAAGTTTAAGGTCAGCTCAGGAAGAAACGCTTGCTCCTATATCCGAAGACTCGGATCCAGAAGAAGATACCCAGGATCAAGCCGAGGAAGGTCCTAGAAGGTCAAGGAGGGTGCGAGTGCCTAGTAGAAGATACTCAACTCCTGATTGGACCTACCTCGTTGCAGATGTCCGTGGGGCACAGGACCGGGAGGGTCAGGGAAGTGAACCTGATCAGAACTGACCCGATCATCACAGTGCAAATACGGTTCCTGCTACCAAGGGTGGAGGCTGAAAGGTTGCTGACACTCAACATCGTCTACCCTCCTCTCCTGAGCGGGATAAGAAAATTGATTTTAGAGACAGTTGATTTTCCAGTTTGCTGTTCACGATATCCAATATTGGAGGGAACTCTTCTTCGTTTGGAAATGCTTGAGCGAGTAGTGGAAGTTCTTGGAGCGCTCATTGTTTTGGACTAACACCTTGTTGCAAATATCTTCAAAGGGGCGTAGAACCGGGAAAGTGAAGAAGGTGATCCTGGTCAGAACGGACCCCTTTGTAACTGTGGATGTAGAACTGATAGTACCAGGAGTGGAGATCGAAAAGACATTAACTCTTCATTTTGTTCGTCCTCTTGTTCAGAGCGAAATAAGAAGAATAATCCTAGAGACAGTCGAATTTCCATGTTGCTGCAAGGAATGCCCAATACTTCAGGGAATGTTTCTTCGGGTGGACATTTATGAAGACGTAGTGTCACTCCTTGCAACATTCATAGATTCTGATTGATAAAAGACTTTGAAAAGGACTTTGTAAAAATTGCTGCAAGATAACCTAGCGCCGAGTGGAAGAAGAAAAAATGGTAGGGGTTTCCTTTTAGAGGATGGAGAAGGGCTAGGGTTGTCTATTTTCTACAGGACTTTAAACTGTTTTGCGTAGCAAATTGTCAGCTTCTAAGTGTTCAAAAGAGAGACATTGTTTGAAAGAAAGTCTTTGTTCGGAGAGAAGGAGAAGTGGATGCTGGAAGAACGTCCAGAGCTACACTGTTTGAGAACATGGAGGCCGGCAACCCGAACCGCAGGGCAAAATGCATAGTGGGCACACTTTTAGGAGTGGTGATTTCTCTTATAGCTTTAGTGGTTACTATTTCATATATAGTGGGACATGGGAGAGATGCAACTACAGTCAAGGAAATAAAGGGAGTGACAACACAGAGAACCACTACTGTTAATTATAAGGGAAAAATCAATGATAAAGACAAAGCGTTGTTAGATGCGGAAATAAAGAGATTACACACTTACGAATCACAGGGAAATTTCAGGTCAAATGCTTATGCCAAATTACTTTATGAGTACATTGATGTCATGGAGGCGAAGAATTGCTACGTTTGTATGCAGTTACCAGCTTCTGTGGATGAGGGTATCAGATACCATCATCTTCCATTGACATATGGAATCACATGCAGTTTGTTGTTGAGCATATTCTATGGACGAGAAGGATTCGAGTATTATTTCTCGAACTTCGACTCGACATTGCCAGAGGTCCCAAATTACAAGCATTTAAATAAGTGGGACTATTACAAGAGTGAAGACAGGTTACAGAAATGGTTTCTTCCATGGAGAACGTTAGACACATCACATGCCCGAAGAAATAATTTGACTTGTCAAGTATCAGAAATTGAAAAGAAGTTTATAGGGCAGGTGGATACTCGATACAGAAGGCAGAATATTCAGAAAGCTTCAGGACAATGGGAGACAGATTGGACCAAGGAAGAAAGGGAACACCAGAGGAAGGGTAGTAAGGGTCCAATTGCTTTAGATAAAGAGAAAAGGGGGAAACTATGTATACACAGAAGTTACTCCTATTATGAGAATTTGTTTGTAGGGGAAGTTAGTTGTGAACATGCTTTCCAGTTGGAGTATTACTCCAAGGACTTTTTGAAAGAAATGCAAGCCATACCAAATGTATATTTTGTGTGTGGAAGAAATGCCTATGTGAGGTTACCAGATAATTGGTACGGATCATGCTATTTAGCGATTGTCTTTCCCAAAATATACCATGCCGAGAATTTAGAGACAACAAAGAGAGGAAAACAAGCTAGAGGGAGAAGAGATCTTGCCACTGAAGAAGTGGTTGGAGATGTATTTGGGGTGGTATTTCCCTTTTTGGGATTGATATTGAATGACATCAAGCTTAGGAGATTAGCTACAGTCGTAGATAGGCTATCTGCCAGTACTGCTAGATCATTAATGCTGGTGGAAGGTGAGATGCAATCGATCAGGGCAATGGTTCTTCAGAACCGACTTGCTTTAGATGTTCTGTTAGCCAAAGAGGGAGGAGTTTGCAAGGCTTTGAAGGTCCAGGAGTGCTGCACTTACATTCCAGACAATTCAAAACCTCTAGAGAAATACATACGAAACATCACTGCAATTCACCATGAAATTGAGGATCTGGCAAGAGTCAACGTGTGGGAAAAAGTAGGTCATGGAATGGGTAAAGTTGGAGGTTGGTTTGCCAACCTAGGAAAGGGTATCGTTTGGTACATACTGAAACCCATCATCATAATTGTGATTTGTGTAATCACTTTGTGGGGATTGGTGCGTCTGTATCAGTGGTATAGAGCAAATAGGTTGCAGAGATCTATGAGAGAACAGGAGAGAAAGTTGACAGCGATGCAGGATACTCAATATAGGAGTCTGAAGGCATTGGAGACAATGAGAAGAGGTGGCACTGCCACGACTTCACTTTGAAGGGTCCTACATTTTTGTGATGGTGTTGTGATGGTGATGACCCCTGAAGGTCATCAAAGGGGGGACTGAGAGAGCACAAATCTGAAAAAAATTTATAAGTGCACCATAGTTACAAGCACGTAGTTAGTTAACATATGCCTTGCACCAGAGTGTCTTATATTTAGTAGTGAAATGTATAGAGTGTTCAAGTAGGGTAACAATAATCATAACAGTGTGAGACTAATGTAGAAATGTTGGAATGAATATGAAAACCTCACGTTCTCATGTTAAAGGAATCATGTAAGAGTTGAATGGAACCTTGCAAACCAGTTACATTGTGTAGGCCTCATGGCAATTCACAGAAAATCTAAACGTGCTGCTAAAATAATGTGAGGTGGGGTTAACGTGGTTCTTCCAAAATGTATTATCGAATTTAGTATTGAAATATATGCTTTATAGATGTGTTGCTTTAAGAAACGTATGTTAGTTAAGAATGCTGTTTAAATCAAGTTAAATGTTTTCAGAGTGCAGGGACCCGCTTCATGTAAATCAAGTAGGCCCGAACTGATAGTGATGCTCCTTTGATCTGAAATGTGCTCGTGTCAATCAATTAAGAACTTACACCACTCTAAATGACCACTGACCACGATTAAGTTTCAAAGATTTAATATAAAGTCAAAGATAACTGAAGATACAAACTTCTTAAAATGAGATTCAGAAGGTACCTTCTGAATCTCATTTTAAGAAGTTTGTATCTTCAGTTATCTTTGACTTTATATTAAATCTTTGAAACTTAATCGTGGTCAGTGGTCATTTAGAGTGGTGTAAGTTCTTAATTGATTGACCTATCGTTAGATTGCCTTTTACTCAATGACAGGTACCAACGATCCAGTCGACTTGGTTTGGGATCTGGTAAGGTAACTAGTAACCAGTAATCCCGCGTTAACAAGGGCACACATTCAATGGCTTCCAGTAAATTCTTCTTTGGCTTCACACCCTATCCCGACAATGTGCGCCGTAAGTAATCAACTTGCATCACCCCAAACATGCATTAGTCCTTGCTCACCCTCTTGAAATCTCCCTAATAGTTTGTTTAGAATGCTATCACAACTTTCAACATCTGCTCCCCACACCAGGACATCATCTTGAAATACTAAAACATTTGATTCTTTCTTCAATATGCTACTCATAAGTCTTTGGAAAACAGCAGATGCTGATGCCGGTCAGAAGGGCATGCATATAAATTGAAACACGCCTTCAGGTGTTATAAATGATGTGATGTGTTTAGATTCAGAATCTAAACGAATTTGATGGTACGAATTGGATAAATCCATTGTTGGAAAATACTTGCCATTCTTTATGCTGGAGATCATTCAGTTATTGTGATTACATGCGCAACTTGCCATTTGGTTTGCATGCTAAAACGATGGGACTAAGCCTTTATGACGATAATTGGCTCTATAATTGGCTTCACGCAACCTCTCCAGTTCCTCTTTCAGTTGCGCACGCAACGTGAATGGCACATTTCTAACTTTGTGCAAATTCGGTATGCTCCCCGCCTTCAAAATGATACGATGTTCAAACTTGCTTAAACACCCAAGTTTGTAGGCAAATAATTTGGGGTAATTCACACTCCATTTCGCTCTCTACGCATCCTCTACTAATAGTACTTGTTCTAGGTGATTGGGATCGAGTATAATGCTTAAGAAATTATGTTCTTTCCATTGCAAAATGGCTCTCCCTTTTTCCACAACACACACTCTGCCACATATCTTCCGGTCCTTGTAAGATAAGTTACAATCGAAGTATCCCACTATGGGAAGCTTCACACCACAATATCCTTCAGGCTCTATGTCTGGTGGAAACAAGTTGCATTCATCCAAACTTTCCCACACTTGTATGTTAATAACAGTATACAAGGAGCACGAGTCTGCCCAAATAGACACACATGTCCCATTAATCTTCATGGTACATTTGGATGGACTATACCTTCCCTTATTTCTTGAATTACATTCTCATTTATCACTAGCACTTGAACTCTATCATCTTCCTCTGACTATTCAGCCGAACACTTGTTAACAACATTTACTGAAAATTTCTAACCATCTTGCCCACCTGCTTTGCACATGCGTGAAAAATTTCCTAACTTTTTGCTTTTAAAACACCTTGCTTTTGTAGCAGGACACATTTCTGAATCCGCTGTATGTTTAAAGCTTCCACATCTATAGCACACTTGTTTGTCCTCAACTGGTGGCACTTTTGAAGGAGTTTCAACTACTTTTCTTGATTTTTGGACAACGTTCACATTGTTGAGTTCACCTTTGTCTTTGGCTTGATCCACCGTACTTTCTTTGCCATAGCTAGATGTATTTTCTACATGTCTAGAAACATCGATAGTCTTTTGTAAAGAGGGATCTTTCAGCTCTGGTAACCTTTCTCGGATCTTAATGTTATTAGTGCTGTTGCTGAACTGATCTCAAATGATTTCCTTGTGTAAGTCCTTAAATCTACACGTAGCAACTAAAGTTCTTAACACAGATTCATACTGCTCCACTGATTCCCCTTGCAATTGAGCTCTCAAAAAAATTGTGTCTTTCCACCGCTATATTGATTTTCTTCCCGTAATTGTACTCCAGTGCTTCCAGAACCCCAACATACTCATCAGAAGAAGTCTCCTTCTTGATTAGAGGATGTTGCCCTGACAGATTTGTGCAAGGTTTATAAAACCTTTCTGCCCTTCACACTTAAATTGTATTTTAATAATGCAACTTTTCATGATGACACAAAAGATTCCCCCAATTGCCTCTAGGTGCGTTTCAAAGGACTCACATCAATGTTCCCACACCATAGAAGGAACCCCATGGTTTTGTAAAAACTTGGGGGAAGCAGCTATTGATGACACATCCATATTCTTCAACTTTAAATGTGCACTATGTTAATTACTAATAACATATATATAATATATGCCAAAAGTGCTAGACTGAACAAAAAAACAGCCAACTACCAAATTGCACATAGTAATAGGCACTTAAAATAATAAACTAAAATAAACAAAGTGGCCACCGTCGTCTTGGAATGATTAATACTTGTACAACATCAAAACAATGAAACTAAAATAAATGAAGTAGTCACTGTTGTCTTTCAGAACTGATTCAACAGTTCACTGGTGATTTTCATTACTTATTATTTCACCGTTCGAGAATGGTTGTCCAAGTATGTTTGGTCCCTCCTCCTAACAGCCGTCAATTGAGCCATGCACACCGCACTACACTAAATACATGTCTATGTTATTGTCTCACTGTAGCAACACATGTCTCCGTGGTTGCCCTGCTTACAAAGGATATCCGTAATGTGCGTGATGCAAGATGTTGGGGCGCCACGTCATGATGTTGCTCCTGGTGCTCCAGCTTCTTGCACGCCATGTTCCCGACTCCCACACAGCCGTTCTATGGAATCTCCTACACAGCCGTTCTATGGAATCTCCCACACAGCCATTCTATGGAATCTCCCACACAGCCGTTCTATGGAATCTCCCACACAGCCATTCTATGGAATCTCCCACACAGCCATTCTATGGAATCTCCCACACAGCCCTTCTATGGAATCTCCCACACAGCCCTTCTATGGAATCTCTCACACAGCCGTTCTATGAAATCTCCCACACATCCGTTCTATGGAATCTCCCACACAGCCCTTCTATGGAATCTCCCACACAGCCATTCTATGTAATCTCCCACACAGCCCTTCTATGGAATATCCCACACAGCCGTTCTATGAAATCTCCCACACAGCCGTTCTATGGAATCTCCCACACAGCCCTTCTATGGAATCTCCCACACAGCCGTTCTATGGAATATCCCACACAGCCGTTCTATGGAATATCCCACACAGCCCTTCTATGGAATCTCCCACACAGCCCTTCTATGGAATCTCCCACACAGCCGTTCTATGAAATCTCCCACACAACCGTTCTATGGAATCTCCCACACAGCCCTTCTATGGAATCTCCCACACAGCCGTTCTATGGAATCTCCCACACAGCCGTTCTATGGAATATCCCACACAGCCGTTCTATGAAATCTCCCACACAGCCGTTCTATGAAATCTCCCACACAGCCGTTCTATGGAATCTCCCACACAGCCCTTCTATGGAATCTCCCACACAGCCCTTCTATGGAATCTCCCACACAGCCCTTCTATGGAATCTCCCACACAGCCGTTCTATGTAATCTCCCACACAGCCGTTCTATGGAATATCCCACACAGCCGTTCTATGAAATCTCCCACACAGCCGTTCTATGGAATCTCCCACACAGCCATTCTATGGAATTCTTCTCCGCGCCCCTTCCTTGCGGTAATATAACTAATAACAGCAGCTGCTTGCTCTTGTTCCTCGTGCCACAGATACTCAATTCATGTCTCCTGCAATGGCGCTTGTTAGTCTAAATGATTCAACCACAGCAGCACGCACTAGTCAAAAATCAACACTGCACCAAACACCAGCGCTACACTTGAGACAATACAGCTAGACTCACCGCATGGGAGGCGCTGTTTGTGGTCACTGCACCCTGATAACCAAGGAGTTGCACTTAACACTGCCTGCTCGCTAGAATCCTCCAACCGCAATCTTCATGTCATTTGGACTGCATATTGATTCCCATCCTCCGTCGCCACTTTTAAGACACCGACACAGAAGGATGATTAAGTGACGTTTATTGAGCGATAGAGCTACAGCCCTTGTCACGTTCTCTCACACCAACAACCGTCCACTCTGACCACCCTGGATTCCACAATCCAGAATCCAGAGTGATCAGCATCGGTTGACAGTCCAGAGTTGATGTGGGTTCAAATCTGATATTTAGCCAGTCTCTGAAGATAATGCCACCACCCTTTTTGATGGTTGATCTAGTCTGTAAAGAGAGTAACCTGAAAGGGTTGAAAATATTAGATCAGCATTAGAGGATTCATTAGCTCAGGTTTCCATAATAAAAATACTATTCGAACTGGTAACTCTCAATCAAATCGGCTAGTTCCCATGCATGTTTAACAAGGGAGTGAGCATTTAGGAGTGCACTGGGTAGCTTTGTCGGTGGGTTGCTGGGAGCGTTAGCTGGATAAGGTAGCTGAGGTTTTTGAAATGGGTCCGGTTCCCATAGCTGAAAGTTACAATTAGTGCATAAAGCCCCCTTCCTGAAGGGAGGTCTAGCAGATTATTAAAGGTACAGACTTGCTGAGAGGAATTAAAAGAGCACAATTCCCTTCTGGAGTAAGCAATCCTTTTGAGTCGATTTGGCTCAAAACTGGCAGGGGTTCTGGTGCTCGGCATGATCCGGATGCAGACGGGGTTGCCTCTGGCGTGCCTTCGGCATGCCAGTGGTACACCCAGTGTATGTGTCTGCTGCTATGACATGCTATGAGACGATTTAATATCCCTCCATGTGAGGGGACATGTCTAACACGGCGGCGCTGGAGTGCGAAGAACGTTCAAAAAGTGCGGCCAGAGTAAATGGGAACAATCCAGGCCCCACCTCCCTGCAAACACACACAGGATCCCCAGTGAGAGAAAGGTACTAAGAAAAGAGAATAAACAAAATAAAAGTGTGAATTTAAAATCAGAAAATGAACAAAAAAGAATCAAGCCCTTTCCAAAATGGTGGCTGATATCAAGGGAGCTAGGCAACTCAAACCGGCACTGAGTGCCGAAGACACCCAGCACCTACCAGGAAATAAAAGAGAATATTCTGTATTTTCAGTCTTAGTTGTGCTTAGGGACCTTTTTCTTTAAGAGGCATCCAGTCTGAACTATAAAATGGTTTGCTTTACCCATTCATACATCCTTAACAATCACCAACAATAGCCATTATAGAATGTTTGATGATGTCAGCTGGGGTTTAGAGATCTGCTGTGACATCATTTGGCCCCTTGAATGCTGGTCAGTTATGTGACAATTAAAAGGTACTGATATGAGGCAAACAATGTGGACAAGCCCACTACGTGTGTGCGATTATCTTAGTCACTGTTTAGTGGCCTGGATTATGGACCCATTAGGTGTTATTAAAAGACCCCTCACACACCAACCTGGTTGGTGTCATGCTTCATCATTGGGGTCGCAACCAGGCGGCTGAATGCCACCTGGTTGTGCTTCGATGCCTGACTACAGCGGAGCGGGTGTTGGTGCAAGAGTGTGATGTGGATTAAAAAATACCTCTGGGAATCCTTACCTATATTTTTATTGATTGTGGCCCAGGGTATAGGTTAAAAATATGTGTAATGCAACTACTAAGGGGGAATTTCGCTTGCATGAGAGCAGCGCAGGGATTGGATGGGAGTCCGTCCCAGGGGCTGTCTGGACCAGAAAGAGAAGAGGAAGAGTGACGCGGGAGGCAGCTTCAGGTAAGTTCTTTTATTTTTCTATATTTTAACGCCCCCACATGCTCCCTCCTCCCCGCACTTCACCTCTCGTCTTCCACCCACTCGCCTCACCACCCTATGTATGTGGCGGCCGCCACTGTTTGGTAGGGAAGCCACAATAGAAGGACGTGCAGAGATATCCTGTGCATGGGCCTGCTAAGTTTACCAGTGTGAGTGTTTGATTGGTTCAGATGCTCCGTCCATCACCACCCCCTTTTGTACAGGTTTACCAGTGGGCGATTTCAACCCTGCATGGGCCTAACGAGGAAAGGAAGGGGCCTGCAGGTTATGCAATTTAAGCACAAATTTTGAGTGCACCTCTTGTGCTGTTGTCCTCCACTTGACATCATCAGGCTGTCCTTGTTGAAACCAATCTACTTGACTTGAGTGGTTCGTACCAGCCTGGAGGCCTCCTCGCTATAATTCACCCAAACAGATGTAGGACCCCTGCTGAGGTGAGGGAAATATGCCAACTTCCACTCTGAACCGCAGCCTATCACCTTTACCCAATAAATGATGACAGACTTCTGCATGCAGAAATCCTGAAATAAGATAACGAGGCGGTAAGGGGTTTTTGGTCTAAATGTGGCAATGGATGCGGAGAGTGGTAATCAGCAGAACGACACAAGACTGATGTTCGAATATTTGAGCATTTAACAGTGTAAAACACTTGGGGCCAGCCTTCTTAGGCAGGGACGGCCGAGACTTTGCACCCCCGCCACTCATCTGTAGTTACATTTCAATACCATCTTCAAGCGGTTCAGCTTTTTGCTTTGTATGAAGCACTTTGTATGTATAACTGGGGGGGGGGGTGAATATTTTGTCTCTATATAATCCGGTTATTCTTCTTGCAATATCAAGGAGACAGCTCCGAGTGAAACAACGTTATGCACTATACAACACACTTTTCCTTCACTGCCCGTCCTATCTATGCACTTTAGTTCAAGGGGACCTTTTGCACACTGGTGCATGGGGAGGTGCAAGGCCTACCTTGAGTTGAGTGAAACAGTCCGTCACTGCTACAACCGAAGTGTCCTTAGATTTGCAGCTCAATTTGCGAGCAATGCCAACCTCTCACACAACGCACTTTAAACACTCAACATTTGGTTTTAACACCTCCTTTTGTTTATGCAGTTTCAACCTACGAGTTCTTCACTAAAACTAACTCTTACCCCATCCCCCTCTCTATGGAGTGGATCCTGTGTTTTTGGAAAAACTTTTAATGGGACAGTAAAATATGGCTTCTTAGTCATTTTAGTTGGATATTGTATTTAATATTGTATGTATGCAAATTGTGAATTTTTTTATTAACTAAACAATAAAATTACATTGACACATACATTTTAAAATCATGTGTTTTCTGCCTGCATTCACACCTGTGTATTTCTTAAATGCAGGTATAACACACACATTATTGTACGATTAATAACGTAATACCCCAATACCATCTGCCTTTCTAGGCTATTACTTTGAAAGTTTAACAGGGCTATTACTCAGGCCTTTTTTTTTATTGCCAACGCAAATATAGTGCCTACGCTGAAAGTTCACCTGTTGGGAAGACCAATGGGTTAGTTACACTTAGTTACGTACATTACTCTGACACTTACACCCATGTGATGGGTCACTGAGCCTGCTAAATCTATTACGTCGTATGTGACTGATGCTGCGTGTCAATATCTATCCTGAATGATTTGCCCACTTTGTGTAAACTAAACTGCATTGCTCACAAATTTACGATTTTGATGGTCAAAGCAAGCTTCTAAGTGCGCCTGTACCGTGTCATTCATAAAATACCCAAAGAAATAAAATGTGTAAAAAATACATTTATTTATCGTTTACGGTGTTGTTCTAGTACGTATATGGTATTTCAAATTTACAAATTGTTGCTACCATCTGTTGAGCTGGGGATATCTTGTTTTACCGTAGGCGGCGAACCGAGTTAAAACGCTTGGAGAGTTTATACATCTTCTAACAAAGTGTAATTTTAACATACGCCACGAGATGACGATCATTGCAAAGAAATTGCTACATATATTTCCGTATCCAAGTAATACTGATCATGTTGGTCTAATATTTTTTTTATCAAATGCAGGACGGATAATAGTAACTTATATGCGTTAAAAGTCAAACTATAAAACCGAACATTGGTAAAGCCAAGTGATCTGGGTTATTTACGGAGTTGATAAAAACAATAACGAAACAACCGCTGCGGGAAAAAAATAAAAATAAAAGATTGCTTTCTGCACACGAAGATTCAGGGTACTTCTGTAACGTTCGTAAATGCACCACACAGACGCTGTATACTTATTTAAATTCCCTTTATTCCGGAGCGCCGGGAACTGCCTCTAGCCTCAGCGGTCGGCGCCAACTAACAACATGGCCCCCTTCCGCTTCCTGTCCCCCGCACTTCCTGTTCCGTTCACCGGAACACTAGACCGCCACCACATATATCCCCCCTTTATGCAATGACCAACATTGTATAACAGAGTCCTTACTTCCAGTTCATGTCATAGTCCTTGAACTTCTCTGGTACCTTCACACTCCTTCCCGCTCTGGTTCTCACCACCTCACTGACTTCTTCTTCTCCCTGTTCCGTTCCTTTCGGCCATCTTCCTGCGTCTCCTCTTTCTCCGTTCATTACCTCCTCACTGCTTTCTTCTTTGCACCCACTCCTCGTACTTCCTCTTGCTCCCTCTTCTCCTTCTCTGTCTTCTACTTGCCGCTGTCCTTCTTCTACATTCCCTTCGCTCCTTCTGCTACGTTCTCTTTCACCTTCATCATCTACATACTCTGCTCCTTCATCCGTCTCATTTCCCCACTTCAAGATTTTGCTGCATTTAGCCATTCTGTCCCATGACCACACTTTCCCATCACTGAGCAGGGCCGATCGGGCATAGGGTTCCATCACTTTCAATGGTGGTGAAAATTTGCTTTCTCCTTTTCTCTTTAGGATGGCCAATTTTACTCGAACCCAGTCTCCCTTCTCCAGTCCTACTTCCTGAGCGTTCCGTCTTTTGTTGTAGTGTGTCGTGTATATTTCTTGTGCTTTCTCCAGATTTCTTCTGACCACAGCAGGTGACCACTTACTCTGTATCACTAAATTTCTCCATGCCATGTTGTCTTTGGTGAAGGCCTCTCTTCCTCTCAAAACTTTGAAAGGGCTGTATCCTATGCTTCCCGGGGTGATCCGATAGGCCCAGATCATCTTCTCCAATTCCTTTTCCCAGTCTAGACCATCATTAATGGCCGCTTGAATGGTGCCCATGATCACACGATTGAAACGTTCCACTTGCCCGTTTCCTGCGGGGTGGTAGATGGGCGTATGCTTCACTTCTATACCATTCCTGTCTGTGAAGGCAATCCATTTCGCTAAAGTGAATTGGGGCCCGTTGTCGCACGTGATTATTTTTGGGATTCCCTCTCTGACGAAAGTGGTGCGTAAAAAGCGCACCACCGCTTCCGTGTCCACGTTCTCCATAATCTCCACCTCGGGCCATTTGGAATACTTGTCGATGAGAACGACCGCATACTTCTGAGTTCCTGCTTTGTTGAGGATGGGGCCCATAATGTCCACTGATATCATTTCCCATGGTCCGTCTGGTACCGGGAATTTCCCCAAGGGTGGTCTTAACATGCTCTGTGATTTGTCCGCCTTGGCGCATGACTCGCATTGTCGCACATAACGTTCTATCTGCGCATCGATGGCCGGCCACCAGTATGCTTGTCTGGCCAGTGCTTTTGTCTTTGTAATGCCCTGGTGCCCTTCGTGTAGTAAAGCCATCAGATGATCTAGGATGCCCTGTGGTGGGACCACTTTGTCACCTCTGAGCAAGAAAATGGGATTCTCCGCCAGTGATAGCTCGTCCCTTACTTCCCAATACCTCCTCAGGCTTTCACGTTGGATCTTTTTGGTTTTATCCCAGATTCGCTCACCTCATGACCGAGGTACGTGACAGATTGCACACCCAGCTTGCACTTAGACCATTCCGCCGTCAGGCCATTGTCTTGCAATGTTCGCAGCACTTTGTGGAGTTTCTCGTCGTGGTCTTGTTTGGTTCTTCCCATTACCAGGATGTAGTCCTGAAAGAACTCTATATCTCTTACGTTCTTCAGCAGCCTGTGCATCAACTTCTGGAAGACCGCCGCTGCCGATGCCAGGCCAAACGGCATTCTCACGAACTCATAGCATCCGAAAGGCGTTATAAAGGAAGTGAGATGACTGCACGACGGATGTAGTCTAACTTGATGGTAAGCCGACGACAAATCCACCGTGGAGAACCATTTAATGTCCTTGGTTTTCGCCAACATCTCATTTATGCGCGGCAGGGGGAATTTATCTATGACAATGTTTTTATTCAGTTCTCTGAGGTCGACACACAGCCGTACCTTACCGTTGGGCTTCTGGGCCACAACCAGGGGCGAAAGCCATTCCGCGCTCTCTATGGCTCTGATTACTCCTTCCTTTTCTAGCCTATCCAGCTCCGTTTGCACTGCCTCCCTGCTGCGGAACGGGATGTTCCTTACCTTGTGCACAACAGGTTTCGCCCCTTCCTTGAGCTTTATGAGGTGCTTGTATTTTTCCAGTTCTCCTATTTGTCCATTGAATACATTGGGGTATGCTTTCTTCCACGTCATCCTTCTCCTCCCAGTCCATCAGTAGGATTTTTTCTATGCCTCCTGGGTTGAGTTGAATACCCAATGCCCCTTGGTCCTTCCAGCTCAAAACTGAGGGGCCTCTCTCCGCGATGTATAATTTGCAATAAGCGTGGCGGTCCCTGAACTCAAACCGGAGGGGGCAGTATCCCAGCATGGGAATTCGTTGTCCCGTATATGTGACTGGCCTCAGATCCATTGGGTGCAGTTTCTCCTCTATCATGGGTGCGAACTTGTCCTCCCATACTTGTCTTTGTACGATGGAAATGGGTGCTCCGCTGTCCGCAATCATCTCCACAGGTACCCCGCCGATGTGCATGTTCAACCTGGGTTTGTCCGTGTCCGCTCCTTCCATTTCCAACACTTGAACATCAATATACAGGAACTCTTCCAGGTCTTCGTTATCTTCCCGGTCGCTTGCCTCATCTCTTCGCTCTTGGTCCACGTAGCGAACTACTGCATTTCTGGGTTTCCGGCGGCACACTTTCTCATAGTGCCCGAAGATGCTGCAATACGAGCATTTCGCCCTAAACGCAGGGCACGCTTTGTCATTACCCAGATGTGCAGTGCTGCCGCACCTGTAGCAGCTCGGCTTACCCCCTTTATTCGTCCTATTGTCCATCTGGTGGTAGTTGTTGTTGTTGCTGGGTCTTCTACTGTCTTGATTTCTCTGCGCGTCCCTCTGTCTCGGCCGTTCACTCCTCGACGTTGCCATTATCTTGCATACTGTTTGCGTCTCTCCTGCCTCCTTCTTGGCTGCCTGTGCGCAACGTCTGGACAACTACGCCTTCTTGACCATGGCCCATATTTCTTTGAGTGGGGCGTCTCCATTCACCCACAGTTTCTCCTGGATGTGGGAGCTGGACGTGTGCATGATAATTTGGTCCCTTATTAGGTCGTCGTGAAGCGTGTCAAACTTGCACGTGAGGGCCAACTTCCGCAAGGCCACGACATACTCGTCCACCGTCTCTCCGCTCTTCTGCTTCCTCTGAAAGAAGTTGTATCTGTCGATCGCGACACACACTATCGGTCTGTAATGAGCGTCGAGGTCCGCAATAGCGTGGCTGAAGACATCAGTGTCCGTGGCAACTCTCTCTGCTTTGACTATGGTATCATACACTCTGATCCCTTCCGGACCTAAGTTATGCAACAATATTTTCTTTCTTCTCTTGCTCGAGAACAGAGTGTCGCCTTCTTCTTCTAGGGCTTCAAGATAGTTGAGGAAGTACCTCTTCCAGTCTTCCCATTTCATCTCCGGTTCTCCGCACTTCGTCAGAAACGGCACCAATTGGGTGAGGGATGAAGATTGCACCGCCATTTTGGGCACTCCTCTCCTATTGGCGGACACAGGGATCGTCCAACCAGGTGGGCTCCCCGGCGTCTGCTGCTCCTCTGTGACCCCTTCACTGCGATCGCCGTCGCTGTCTTCCTCTTCTTCTTCAACTGAGTGATCCTGTAGCACCAGTCGGTTATCCCTTTCAGATGGGACAGTCAAGCCAGACACCTCCTCTACCACCTGCTGTTCCGCCAGGTTGCCGGGCACACCACTGCTGCAGTCAGGGATGGGTTGCTCCTACGTTGTCCTGTGTCCTTTGCACCAGCCCTGTGTAATACTGCGCAACTTCGCCTTCTCCCAGGCTATGCCTGTCACGTGACGCTTCCAGGCCCGCCTCAGGGGTTGTGTCCGTGTACCTTGAATTGTCCGAGCTGCAGGAATGCTGGCGCTTTGCCGCGCTCTCCACTGGGCTTTAATTCGGCACCTCTGCCACACTCCGGTATGTCGGCGGTGAAAAGCTCCGTCGGGTGCGTCTTTGTGTGGCGGCGCGCCTGCGCGGGTCTAATGACCACTCCTCGTCGCCATTGTAACGTTCGTAAATGCACCACACAGACGCTGTATACTTATTTAAATTCCCTTTATTCCGGAGCGCCGGGAACTGCCTCTAGCCTCAGCGGTCGGCGCCAACTAACAACATGGCCGCCTTCCGCTTCCTGTCCCCCGCACTTCCTGTTCCGTTCACCGGAACACTAGACCGCCACCACAACTTCTGAGATAGAATTTAAAATAGACCCTAATGCATTGCAAATTGCACAGGAGACGAAATGAGGCAGCAAACAGTACGAAGGGAGAGAGTATTGCTGTGGGCGGGGCTATAGCCACTCCACGAGTATTTGAAGGAACCATTAGGCACCATGCACTGTAGGGCTCGGGAAAGCAAGAGTGTGTGTTTTTCCCGCTCTCATGGGGGTACGATCAAATAATGCAATGAGAGTATGGAATAATAACCACAGCAGACGTACAGTGGCATTGCAGCCAGCCAGTCTCACTGTGTGCACCAAATAGTATGTGTTGTCATCAACCATGTGGAGCAGTGGGTTATTGTACACAACAACAGCCTTAGGCTGCAGACTGCTCACATGCGCTTGCATGTAGTGTTGCCCTTGTACTGTGAGATGGAACTGGTACTAATCAGAACCTTGGACTCACGCTGAGACATGCAGCATTAGTAATCAGCATGCAGCAAGTTAAATATAGTCTAGCACAAAACCTGCCCAGTGACATAAATGGTACGCATTCTATGATGCAGTAGAATTTAGAGCAAATCATGGAGGTCATTATCTCGTGTTGGGCTCAACTATTCCATACCTTCCTTGGAGACTTTAACCTCCATTGGAATGACACCAATGATATTTTAGGCAGCTCCTTTAAGACTGTCCTCTCCGATCTCAACTTCTCTCAGTTTTGTAAGGGACCTACCCACAACAAAAGCGCCACCCTCGACCTCATTATTGCGAGAGACAATATCATCCAAATGAATGACATCCTACCTTGTGACTGGTCGGATCATCATCAAATTGCCTTGGATCACTGACATAATATCGACGACACAAATATCGAGATACACAAATATCGAGTCAAAAATATCGATTGACAAAATATCGACTCCCTATCTTCAAACAGGTAAGTACCAAAATATCGACTCCAAAATATCGACTTACAAAAATATAGACTGTCAAAATATCGATTTTTTAAAATGTCTTAAAATTAAGTTAAAACTAATATAGTAATAAATATATTTAATATAAACTTAGAAATAATTATTAAAAAAATATAATTTTAATAAATAATTTATATAATTAAAAAAATTATATCACCAAAAATTACACACACACATATATATATATATATATATATATATATATATATATTTAAACATATTATTAAATAAACATATATAACATTTTAGAAAATGTTTAAAATTTATTGTTACAACTATAGTGAGTTCAACATTAGCAAAAGTGTTGGATAGCGTAGAGGTAAAATTTACTACTCCCACTCCAGTGGGTGCAACAGTAGGGAAAGCGCTGGATAGCGTAGAGGTTAAAATTACTATTCCCACTCCAGGGATGTATGACGTTACAACGCATACTTTTACAACGCCTACCATTACAACAAAACTTTTACAACGCAAAAACTTTTACAACGCATACATTTACAACGCAAGATTTTACAACGCATATACCTTTACAACGCATACCATTACAACATAAGTATTGGTAAGTATATAATAATTTTTTGAATATAAATTAATAAAAAATATTATAATATAATTTAATATAATTTAATTTTATTAAATAAATGTAATTTAAATGTAATTTTACTTTATTTTTACAAAGTACCCCTGTACCCCAAAAACCCAAAACTGACCCTGAACCCTAAAAATACCCCTTTACCCATAAACTGAAAACTGACCCTGAACCCTAAAAATACCCCTTTACCCGAAAACTGAAAACTGACCCTGAACCCTAAAAATACCCCTTTACCCAAAAACTGAAAACTGACCCTGAACCCTAAAAATACCCCTTTACCTACAAACTGAAAACTGACCCTGAACCCTAAAAATACCCCTTTACCCCAAAAACTGAAAACTGACCCTGAACCCTAAAAATACCCCTTTACCCAAAAACTGAAAACTGACCCTGAACCCTAAAATACCCCTTTACCCAAAAACTGAAAACTGACCCTGAACCCTAAAAATACCCCTTTACCCCAAAAACTGAAAACTGTCCCTGAACCCTAAAAATACCCCTTTACCCCAAAAACTGAAAACTGACCCTGAACCCTAAAAATACCCCTTTACCCAAAAACTGAAAACTGTCCCTGAACCCTAAAAATACCCCTTTACCCAAAAACTGAAAACTGACCCTGAACCCTAAAAATACCCCTTTACCCAAAAACTGAAAACTGACCCTGAACCCTAAAAATACCCCTTTACCTACAAACTGAAAACTGACCCTGAACCCTAAAAATACCCCTTTACCCCAAAAACTGAAAACTGACCCTGAACCCTAAAAATACCCCTTTACCCAAAAACTGAAAACTGACCCTGAACCCTAAAAATACCCCTTTACCCAAAAACTGAAAACTGACCCTGAACCCTAAAATTAAAATATTTATCAATTAATCAATTATAATTAATTACCAATTATATTTTAATTAATTACCAATTAATAATTAATTAACAATTAATTTTTAAAAAATATCAATAAATAAATTAACATATTTAATTAATTATAATTAAATTACTTCCCACCCTATTCCCCTATAAACCCACAACCCGCTACAGAAAATAAATTACTAAAATTAAAATATTTATCAATTAATCAATTATAATTAATTACCAATTATATTTTAATTAATTACCAATTAATAATTAATTAACAATTAAGTCTAAATTATTATCAATAAATAAATTAACATATTTAATTAATTATAATTAAATTACTTCCCACCCTATTCCCCTATAAACCCACAACCCGCTACAGAAAATAAATTACTAAAATTAAAATATTTATCAATTAATCAATTATAATTAATTACCAATTATATTTTAATTAATTACCAATTAATAATTAATTAACAATTAATTCTAAATATATATCAATAAATAAATTAACATATTTAATTAATTAGAATTAAATTACTTCCCACCCTATTCCCCTATAAACCCACAACCCGCTACAGACTTATATTACACAAAAAATAAAAATTATTATTAACTTACCTTAAATTCGATATTTTTGTTGTCTATATTATGTCTAGTCGATATTATGTCCATTCTATATTTTTGATTCGATATTATGTCCATTCTATTCGATATTAATTTTCTCTAGTCGATATTTTTGTTGTCTATATTATGTCTAGTCGATATTATGTCCATTCTATATTTTTTACTCGATATTCTGTCCAGTCGAAATAATTGACTCGATATTATGACTGTACACCAATTGCCTTACATATACTGGAAACGACCACTAGCAGAAAGGGACAATCTCTTAAAGCTCGACAATTGTCTCGCAACAAGAGATGTCACCATTGATGCTCTTACTTCCATCACTACGAATAGACTTCAGCCTCCCCCTAACATGACCAACCTGGAAGATCTTTCTGATCATTACATTAGCACTGTGGCTAATATCTTTGACACCATTGCGCCGAAACTATTTAAAAGGATTCCTCTCAAACAATCCAAACCTTGGTCTAATGGTTCCCTAAATGACGAGCGCCGTAAACTTATGCTTTCAGAGAGGATCTGGAGAAACAAGCCTTCCACTACTAGCCCCCATCAGCTAAGGAAAATGAGAAGCGCCTACAATAAACAAATCTGCATTGCTAAAACTGGCCATTTCAGGGCGCAGCTGGAAGGCGCTAACAACTGACCCAAGATGCTATTTGAAATCATCAAACAGCAAGCAAACCACAATTCCAACCCAAACCTGTCTTCCTTGACTCCGCTTCCTAGCAGGGAGGACTTCACAGTGCACTTCTCTGAAAAAACTTGGTAACTGAACTGGAGCTGCAACCTGTCACTCCCATGGTGCCGCCTCTAATACACACCACATCTTCAGTGGTGCTTGTGGTTCCCTCGGCAGTCTCCTTTCTTCTTGGTTGTTCTCCCAAAAATGACGCTTCTTGGATTCCTTCATCCTGCCAGATCTCACAGAACTACTCCACGTTATGGCAACTCTAAAACCGGCCAATCACTTCAATGATCCACTGCCTGCTAAATTTTCTAAAGACCTCATCTCGGCCATTCTACCTTTTTGGTCGAGGATCATTCATGAATCTCTCCTGCAGGGGAGCATCCCCGATTACCTCAAAATTGGGCAAGTCACTCCCATCCCTAAGAAGCCCAACTCGGATTTATCTGATCCTAACCATCCCAACCTATCACCAGCATCATGACGTTAGCCAAACTGCTTGAGAAATGCGTCCACAAGGAGCTCTGCAACCGTATAGAGAAATTTCAACTACTTGACCTCTATCAATCCGGTTTCAGAGCAGGGCATAGTACTGAAACTGCACTAACTTACATTGTGGATGATGCCCTGGAATCCCTCGATCAAACTGTCCCGTGTCTTCTGATCCTTCTGGACATGTCCTCTGCTTTCGACACCATCAAACATGAAAACTTGATTAATCTTCTTCAACGTAGGATGGGTCTCGCTGGACTGGTTCTAAAGTGGTTTACCTTTTTCTTACATAACGGCACACAAAGGATTAAACTCAACCAGTCCCTTGCATCCAGTACCCAGGTCAGGATTGGAGTTCCGTAAGGATCTGCACTCTCGCTCTTCAACCTTTTTATGGAACCTCTCACTGTCATTCTGAACCATTCTAACATTCATTACCACATGTACGCGGATGACACACAACTTTACTTGAAGATCGCCTATCTGGATGACTTTAAACTTTAAATGAGGCTCTTTTGCAAACGCAATAATGGTTAGCCCAGAACCGTCTTATAAATTCCTGCTGCTTGTCCCCCACAACCACTGTGCACCTACCCTGGACTGGCTAAATCAACTCACAGCCCTAAACCACACCCCTCACATGGTTGATTCCGCTAAATCGTTAGGCATTACCTTGGAATAATACCTTAATATGCAAGCTCACATCAGTGCCACTATTAGAGGTGAGAACTTTCATCTTAACACCCTTACGAAAATCAAGCCTTTCCTTCCTCCTGAAGACATACAGCCTGCAGTACAATACCTGGTGATCTCATGAATTGAATGTGGTCTAGTGACCCTTGCGTGACTTCCAAAAGCGAACTTGGCCCCTCTCAGAACCACCGTTCAATGCAGTGGCCAGGCCCATCACAGGCTCGAAAAAACACAATTACATTACACCTGACCTTTTGCAGCTTAACTGGCTGTCTATTGAAGCAAGGATTTGTTTTAACCCGTTTGCTGCTGCTGTCGGCCAACAGCCATCGCAAGAATTACCTCGGTAGTGCTGCGCACGTCCATTGGCCGATAATAGAAAGGCGAACTGGCGAGGAACGTTCTAAGCAGCAAACGGGTTAAAATAGCTTGCCATAAGCATAAAGCCTTGCATTACAACACTCCGGCCTATCTGGCGAACAATCTTGTTCTTTCTGGCGCGGGTCGGAACTTAAGAAGTACGTCCACACTACTCTTGAAACCTCCCAAATTCAAAAAGAAAAGTACGCACAAACGTGCTTTCTCCGGCCTTGCTCCTAGAATTTGGAACACTCTTCCTACTGAGATTATAGCAAATCCTTCCACTGTCTCTTTCATGAAACAGGCTAAATGGCTTTTCCTGAGTGAACATTGACAGATTTGACATTTATCCCAACATATCGTTTTCTATTTATTTGATGTTTGGTTGGTAAATTGTTAGGTTACCCTAGGGCAAGTATAATAGCTGGGCCAACTACAGATTTGTCATTTATTGTATTATGTTTTGTCGAGTCACTATTGATTGTTTTGCTGAATGTTACAGGAAATCTTTGGCACTCGATGAGAAATTGAACTAGTTTGGCCCACTACCCACTACCCATTCATTCCTATGGGCCTCCAGGCCCATAGGAATGAATGGCAAATACCGAATCAGTAATTACCAATTCGGTAAATACCGAATCTTACCGATTCTGTATTTTTTACCGAATAATTACCTACATTGCACTATCGGTAAAATTCGGTATTTTCGAATCAGTAAATCTAAATTACCTACATCTAGCCCAATGAGAGGTATTTTGAACACACCTCGGAGGCAGGAAATATTTTAGGAATATACCTGAAAATAAAAAGCACTGACACAGAAGACAAGTATTGAATGAATGTGTCAGCTAATGGTTTTTAACACTGGAAAGGAGAAGTCAGAAATAGTTTGTTTACTGCTGCTGCTTGCACATAATACTAAACAACCATTGATGTAATTTATGGATTGCAGATGGTTGCGTCTACCACCCCTGGCTTGTCCATTGCGACCCCTGGCACTGTTCTTCCGACCCTGAGACTGTCAGGAGGAACAGCAGAGCCAAGAACAGAAGGGAAACAGTTTACTTTCTGCAACTCACAAAGTCACCAAGCACACAGGCTTTCTGTTTTCAACAAATTCTACCTTGCAACACACAGTCCAGTTAATGAAAAGGGTTTTTTCCCAATGCTACTCACAGCACTCCCTGCTGAAGGCAGTGCTGAGAGAACTGGACATGACCTGTCTCTTACACTGGACCCCTGCACCCAGACGGATCAGCAACCCCCATACCTCACCCCTAACGGCTTGAGACCTCATTCCTTATTTTCTGCTCATTTTTCATTAGTCTATTACTCACTATCAGTGTAAAAAAAAATGGAGCACCCTTAGCTGGAACTGGACATTCGGTGGCAGCTGTGATGAGCAAAACTGGTTTTAAATATTTGTTAGGCGTGTGCTTGCAATGACAGTGTGTTCATGTAACAGAGAGTACGTTTGAACATGTGTGTCTGTATGCATATGCGTGTGCGTGAGTGAATGTGAGTCAGAAACAGATCATGAGGGAGACTGTGTGAGATTGAGTGACTGAGAATGAGTGAGTAAGATTAAGAGTGAATGCAAGAGAGTGGGAATGAATAAGTGTCAGGGGGTGTAAGAGTGTATGAGTGAGAATGAGTGCAAGTGAGACAATAATTCTGACTCAGTGAATGTGAGTGAGGATGTGATGGGATGCTTGCAAGTTTGTCATTGGCCTTGGCTTACTGAAGGCAATTATTGTCCTATAGAAAGACCCAAAGCTAAATGCTGGTGCTGTCATACATGAAGGAATTCTTAGCATGACAGACAGATGTGACATGAGACTGGCACACTGTGGATACTTGTTGCCATAAAGGGCACTAACGGTAAAATACTAGGTGCTAAAAAGAGCTAATTCATGGCGTATAGGGCACCCATGTAAAAATATTCACATACCTGAGGACATTCTTAGCATGTTGACACTAGTGGCAAAATGTTGGTACTAGCGTTAGTATAATGGATGTAACTCTTGCCATAAAGTAACTTTTGACATATAAGGGTCACCTATGGTAGATGGGCAAAAGAAATTGCAAAATACTAGCACTGGCATATTTAATTTAATTTTTGGTATAAAAGGTCACCCACTGTAATATGATGGCCCTGGCGTGATGGAGGTACATTTTGACATATGAAGTTCACCCACAGTGCATACAAAAAATTGGGGTCAACTCCTGGGGAATGTCAGGTTTCATTGGCTTGGCAAACCGGGAAATGATTTCAAAATGTAATAAGTGCACTTTCAGCGTCTAGGGAATTTTAGCAAATGTATGTGAAAATGAGCTTTAAAATACACTCTATCATCCATCTTAAGATTTTTTTCTCTGGGTAACAAACACCCTTGAAGAGGTCTGGCTAATTCTCTTGGCTCACTCACTACAATTCAGGGACTTTCAAAGATCAAGTCAGCACACTAATTTAGTTGGTTTCTAAATTAAACCTTTGTTGGTGTTATGCTGTTATAATAATTATGCAGTTTCAGTAATGTCAATAGGTGGGATGTTTGGCTTATTTGACATGTCTTCCTGGGACAATTCAGGGACAATGGTCCTATGATGTCACTTCCTGGGATGCCATTAAGGTCAAAGGGTATGTGATGTCACTTCTGCCACCCCAGCCATTTTGTTCAATCGACGGCCATGTAAATAATGCGATGGCAATAGCAGACAACAGAACCACAAAGTATCTGATAATTGGGAGCATAGTAAGCAAAAAGAGCACACTTACTTTTTCATAGCTCATGTGGTCAATTCAGCAGCTAGTGAGAGAAATTATCTAAGATGGTTCTCTTCAATATCAATGCAAAATGGAAGAAAGTGGAGTTTAAACTTATCGTCCAGATCTGAGACACTCAGGTACACAAATGCAGCCAAAAAGCATACAGACACTTTAGTTAGAATACAACACTATTGTATTTCTTCCTCAGCAAAAGAAAGCATTCCATCAACTAAAAAATGGAACAAAATAACAGTCAGCACTAGTTTATTTATTTATTTCGTTTTTGTAGTTTTATGTAGCGCAAAGGTATTAGAGTGCTTTACAGGAGTACTAGATTACATTACACAAGGTCCGATTCATCATTTGTGTTAGGCACAGCAAGATTAAGAGATTTGCACAGAATCACAGGTTGTTTGTTGAGCCGATGGTCTCAAGTTGACAGCTCTGGCTTCTAGTTAACAACATTTCTTGTGTATAGTATATATTCCTGCAGATTCCCCACATTACAAATATCCAGGGGTGCCAGACCCGATTGGAAACATTTTCTCCTAGCATTAGCAGCCTTTCTGCAAAATGCATGGGCAAAGAGAGCTGCCAGTGATGAAATATTCTACACAATGATGTAGAATATCATGCACCTGCACCTCTGACCTGCTGCATGCGCTGCCAGTCAACTGGGGCCTTCTCCACTGTGAATCTGCTGAGAGGTCCTATGGAGGACACTGTGGATCCGCCTCCGGACCTGCAATGACCACCATATCCATGGGAACTTCTTGCCAAACTACCTTCCCCCTACCCCTCCTCGCACTACTCCTCTCCACTTTCCTGCTGCTGACCTCCACCTTCACCTGTCCTGGCACGTAGTCCCCACCCTGTCTATCTGCGAATTTTCCCTCGTCATTTGAGATCTAGCTATTTTGTCTGATGCCCGATGGAGCTACCTGGTTTAGCTATAGGGGAGACAGGTCGGGGATTCCCTCCTTGGACGTCACCTACCCAGTCGGTCTTCAGCCAGACTTCCTTTCGTCTCTCCTGTCGTCTCTTCCCTTATCCTCCCTCTATTTTTCTCTCTCCTTCTCTCCTCTCTCAATGTATTGAGACTGAACTATTCTGCCGAATGCCCGATGGAGCTACCTGGTTTAGCTATAGGGGAGATGGGCCATGGACTCCCTCCTTGGTCGTCACCTACCCAGTCGGCCTTTAGACCGACTTCATTTCGTCTCTCCCTGTTGTCTCTTCCCCTATCCCCCAAGCCCCCCCCTCCATCTTTCTTTAATTGTTTTTCCCATTGAGACCAAGCTATTTGGCCAATGCCCGGTGGAGCTACCTGATAGCTATAGAGGAGATGGGTTTTGGGACTTCCCCTCGACCGTCACTTACCCAGCCGGACTTTGAACAGACTTTCCTTTCGTCTCTCTCCCGTATCTCCCTCCTATCCCGTTTACCCTTACCCCCTTCCCCTCTACACTTCAATTTTCTCGTCTTCTCTACTCTTGCAATTATTTGTCTAGCAACTGATGTAAATTGGAGCTGATGTAATCTTGTAATGTAATTTTTGTGGAACCTGATGTAAGGCGGTCTGATACCTCCGAGTCTAGCCAGCGCTATATAAAACTCTTGAATAAATAAATAAATAAATAAATTAGCTCTCTAGTGCTGACAGGTGGTATTGCAAGACTCCAACTGATTAATCCTCTCTCCAACCCTTAGTAAGTAATAGTGTCACCTCGCGTGCTGGCATCAGTTTCTTATATTTCCTGTGCCAAACTGAGGTGTACAGAGGTACAGACAAATGCTTAACATCAGAATCGTCTTGGGGTCAGAACTACAGAAGGGGAGAAGGGGGATGAATTTGCAGACAGATGTAACATCTCCCGGAAATGTCAATGGCACAGGTAAGTTTTTTTCCTTCTCATGGATACTTCTTCCCACAGATCCCTCACCTTAAGAATGAGTCCAGGGAAAGGATTCAGGACACAGTAATGTTGACTAAACAAGAAAATCATGCAGAACTGCTCTGATAAAATAGCCACCACTCCTTGCCTAAGCCACCAGACAATAAGGCTTGGCAAAATAATTAAGCGAAGACTAAGTGGCTGCTTCACAAATATCAGCCGCTGGGATGCCCCTGGTCAAGGCAACAGAAGCTTGCATGGTCTTCGAAGAATGCAAACAAATGCCAACTGGAGGATCTTTCTTGGCCAAGGAATAACAGATTTTAATGCAAAGAGTGACCCAAAAAGAAATACTTAACTTTGTCACTATTTAACCCGTCTTCACCCCAGCAAAAAAATTATCATTCACCCAGTTTGAAGTTTTCATATTAAAGAAATAGGAGACAGTGAGTCTGATCTAGCCTATGCAACGGTTCCTCCTAAGAAGTATGAAGAGGGGGAAAGAAAATTGTTAGAGTGAACGACTAGCTCTTGTGGAAGACAAACACCGCCTTTGCAGAAAGCAGAGGCAAGATTGTAGGACTATATTTTCTGTGCAAAATACTGTAAAAGGTGGCTGGGCCGACAGAAACTGTAGCTGCCTAACTTTAAGGGCTGAAGTAATCAAAACTAGGATGGCAATATGGTGAGTCAAAACACAAACAGAACAGCTGTGCAATGGTTTAAATGCAGAACCCATACGTACCACTGGAACACATTTTAAATCTCACTGTGGAACAACAGATCAAGTAGGTGAAAACATATCAAGCACAACTTTCCTGAAACAAGACACCATGGGCAATTTGAATAAAGAAGGCTGGTCTAGAAGAGACAATAAATCATACAATATATTCAAGTACCCTTTCATGGGTGAGACTTCCAAACCCTGCTGAGTGTGAAAGTGACAGAGGAGCCTCAAAAATGTTGTAACCAGTCACCAACAGAAACATGCATCTAGTAGCCAGCTTATGAGAAGACAGAATGACATGAGCCACCTCCAGGGGGAGACTGAAGGCTTCTATTTGGAAACGGTCAATCCCTACAAATTGAGACATATTGTCCAAGGATTGGGGTAAAGCCATGTCAGAAGAAGAAAAGGAGGCCACACCTCAAGTCCCAATTGATCAGCATACCAAATCCTGCTTGCCAAGTCCAGGGTGATGAGAATCAATGGCGAGCTATAGATAAGCACTTTCTGCAGAACACTCAATATTTGCAGAATCAAGAACCCTCAAGTTTAGCAGAATCAAAGGGAAACAAAAAAAAAGTAGCCTCTGGAAGCTGTCCTGCAAAAAAAGTGCAAGGCACAGAACAAACGATACTTCCTAATTAGGGCTGTAATAAAGGGGTAGATGCAGGGAAGTTCCAACTCATCAAAGAACACACCTTTCCCATTTGTGAATGTAAGAAAGAGGATCATTATTTGGTGTAGGAGACTGCCCACTTCAAGGAACTAAAATATATCTTATCAGGGTCAAACCTCAAAGGTGCAAAATTAACCTGAGCTCAAAACCCTGGTAGCTATGGCGCAGAGCAGAGAGGCTTAACTTAGGGAAATGTGTAAAGTAATTATGCAGTATCAAAAAGGTAATAAAATCAACATCAAGCAATACAATACAGTACCATTAGTGAACGAAATGACACCAAAATGACAAGAATCCAATAAGGGGAACCAGAGATATGAGATTTTAAAGTTTTAAGTAAGAATGTCAGCAAACCGCGCTGAGCACTAATGATTGTGTCTGGACACAGTAGACCGGGGCCTAGGTGTGATTTCAAGCTGACAAGATGGAGAGAGTCGAATATACCAACCAGGTTCGTCCCAAATTTTCAGGGTTCCCTGAGAAGCTCCTCTGGGCCCCTTCTAAGGCTCAGAGGGCTTCAGGGGCAGCATTTAAGTGCCTGGACTCAGTACAACGTAGGCCCCCAGCAAGGGGGTCCAGTTGAAACTGGTCAACTAGTCACTTTAGGAAACAGGACTCTTGCAGCTAATTGTGTCCTTGTAGCCACATAGTAGGTCTGCCCATTGACATTTGGAGTTATCTGCTTTGTTCTGAGTACAAGAGGGAGCAGGTCCAGTTCTTCGGAGCTCTCCTCATGTAGCAGCAAGTAGGGTCCAGTCCTGTCCTGTTCTGCCACAGGTCCAGAAAGTGTTCTGAAGAGAGTGCCCTGGGGTACCACATTTATGGTTGGAAGTGAGTAGGAGAGCGTACCTTGGATTTCTAGTGTTCCCCTCATCTGACACTAAAGTACATTTGAAAAATCTTTGGATTTACAACACAAAATGAGGCAGAAGTCTGGTAAGATAAGGCAGGGTCATTCAGCAAACATAATGGGGGTACACAAGGATGTTGTTCTGGACCTGATGGATCCCTTTCATGGGTGAAAAGGTTTTACATGTGCCTCAGACAGATCTTTCAGACAAGGTTTGACATTTTAGTGCCAACAGGATGAGCAGCAACCCCCAACTTAAATGTCCACCTGTGCTCAGAAGAGTCTTCCCTGCCCATTTAGGTCGACCTGTCAATCAAGGATATCTATTGTGCAGCTCCTAGAAGGAAATGTACATCTCATTAAGGTCAACCACTTGGTTGACAGCTGCTGGGGAACTAACGCAAATCAGTTTCCAGGAACCTCATGCAGGGAAACCAAAATATTTAGTAAAAATACAACATCATCATTGAATTGGGCTTTTAATAATGTTAAAAGGAGAAGTTGGATTTTTTTTCCTGGTCCAAACTGGAAATACAGAATTAATATTTTAATTCGCACTGTGGTTTTCTGTCTAGGGCTGGCCTGGTGCATTGAAAATAACTTTTGGGGGCTTTATAGGTATGGGGACAGGGTGACCTTAATTATCTGCATGTCCCACTTTTAAATACCATGCACCATACCCAGTGGGCAGCAAGTCCATCAAAGGAGTGGCTCATTATTATTTAAAAGGGAGGTCTTTCCCTGTCAAATGGGTTCTTTTGATAGGTCAGACTGAAGCTGTTACACTGCAGGATTCAGGCTACAATGGCAGGCCTGATGCCATGTTTTATGGGCACATTCTGTGGATGGCACAATAGGTGCTGCAGTCTACAAGTGGAATTTAAGTTCCCAGTCCATGGTGCACCATAAAGGACCTATATGCAAGTTAAATGTGTCACTTAAGAAGAAGACAATTTACTAATGTTTAAAGGGGGTGAAGACAGGTCCTTTACTGGTTAGTGGGGGTAAAGTGCTTAATAAAAATAGGGTCCAGAAAAAGCCAACACAAATAAAGTCCAGAAAACGGTAAAATACTCTGGGGGTGACCATGCTGAAAATGCGAAGATCATACAGTGATCTTCCTTGAATAGACACCTCAAGGCCTCCACTGTCGTAGTCCAAGTGCCTGCCAGGTAAACTGTTACCGGAAATAGTCTTTATTTCAGAGTCCACTGCCACAAAATCATGACCTCTCAGAATGGGATCCTGAAACACAATCCCCCACATCTCTTGAAACAGAGGACACCACAGTGTTGTCTGAGAGGACATTCACAATACAGAATGAGAAGGAGGAAAGAACTAGCTTCAGGAAATAGTCAAACGGCCCACAGCTCCTCAGAGTGATGCTGGGGAATAAATATAGCTCAAACAAGAGTTTAAAATCCAATAACCCTAAGAACCAGGGCAGTTACACTGCATCAATAAAAATGGTTTACTCAGAGAATGGGGAAACAAAATACAATGAACAGATAAACCCAACAGTACAAAATACAAAACAAAAAGGAAGAGATGCAAGAATCAATTGCAAAGTAAATGTTTATCAATGTATCATCAATTACAATAATAGCCTATTATATCGACACAGTGCTTGTGCTAGAAGGATGCAGTGCAAAAATGATGAGATTAAGGTTCGATATACAATTGTAAAAGAACAATACATGAAACAACAAGCAATGTGCTGCATTCAATCCTTCGTAAGACTTCTGCAAAATTACTCTATGATACAGACTTGCAAGAAATTTTAATTTTAGAGTCAACACTCAATGGAGTCCATATCAGATACAAAGGAATAAATCAACCTTTTTACCCCAAAGGTTTAATTGACCAGGGCCATCATCAGGACAGTTGTCAAGTGGCACTTAAAAGACAAGCAACTAAAAAAGAGAGACACACTACTCACCAAAATTGTCCAAAAAGAATCAATAATAAGTGAAGCATCTACAAACCAGATGGGCTTACCTATAGTGTTCTGCTCACAGACTCAACTAGTTAAGTAAAAATATAAACCACGGTCCAAGACAACAACAAGACTTAAAACAAAATTATATTAAAGGAAGGACATGTGATAGCACACAATTGTTAAACCATCAATTTAATAGGACCAAACAATGAAACCTCAACACCAATCGCAGTACCTGGATAAAGAGGAGCGGCAGAAGATGTCCACTGAAACAGTCACTTGCAGAATTGGTCTATGTCTGAATATATAGTAGAGAACGAATGCCTTAGAAATGATCAAACCACCATTAAGACCCTTTAAAAAAAAAGGGATAAAGAATACTACTCCAAAAGCGAATGAAATGAAAAATATGCAGCAAGACAACATCACAGGACATCTATTGTGGAAACAATATCTGAGCCTTCCAACTGCACGAGGTCCAAAAAGGAACCTATTCCGCCACATAGGCCATCATATAAGTAATCGAATATAGCAGCTAGCAAGGGCTCAGCAATAGCAAAGGTACCAAGTTCCTTCAGTTAGAAATATTCACCCAAAGGAAAAATGTGGAAGTAACCAAGGAGACTGCCCACCGCAGGAACGCAAACCAGGTCGTAACTGCAATTTATTTATTTAATTTATTTTTTTAAACTTATAAGGCGCAAACAGCTACCCAAAAAGGGTTTCCCGGCGCCAAGACACAGCACAGAAAGGTGAAAAGGGTTCACAAGGGTCGTCCAAGATTATTGATCGAACAACCAGGTTTTTATTTCCTTCCTGAACCTAACATAACTCCCTTCCTTGCGTATATGGGGCGGAAGCAAACCACCATAAAGCAAGGGCAGGAGGAACCCAATCCTAGGAGGACTGAATTCAAATCACAAGAGCATAGGCAGGGAGGAAAGACTGAACGCCTGCAAGATCTGCTTACCGTTTGGCAAGAAGGCCATCCATCAGTTATCAAAGAGTGATGCAGTTACTTCATCACAGTGGTCGTGTAGCAGGAAGAGAAAGAGGAGCTTGGAATTGTGGTTCAACATAAAAAGTCTCAAGCAAAACTACGATAATTACAATAGATTCATTGTCACAGAGATTCAAACCATAATAAATATAAATAACTGGTGAGGTTAATTTCTAAATAGACAACCAACTTACAGCAATTAAAAAGAATAATGTCAAAGGGAATTAGTCTTAAGAGCGTGTGGGAACGTTTTGGAAAATAACTTTTAAAAGATAATAATAAAGGTAGGCATAGTAAAGGACAATATTATAATTTCTATAACAGCACATTAAAAAGAAATTAGAAAGATACTTAGAGAAGCAATATCAACATTGCTACATAACCAACCAAAGTATCTTAAGGAAAACATGCATTTGCAAAGCAATTGGTCTCGCATTAGTGAATGTTTGAGCTATTGACATTGTAAATAATAATGTTGGTTACATTATTATTTTTTATCAAAAAATATCCCAGCTGTATCATAAATAGTGAAAGAAAATCCATGACGCAAGTAAAGGGTGCAATATCATAGGCTGTTACTAGGTGTCCTTGTGGAGTTGTACAGGGGTCTCTAGTTGCCACATAAGGCACTGCACCTTTAATGCAATTATAAAAAGAAAGATTGCTGCTGAGCATATGTTTCCTTTTATTTTTATTGGAAGTGAGGTTTTTGATAGCTTGCGCTTTAAAAAAAACACCACTATTGTGTATTTAGCTAAATATACAACAATGGTACATTCTTAGAATGCAAGTGAGATTTGTATTAGATTGTTTTTTAAAAATGCACCATCTCAAAGTAGAGTGGGGCAGATTAGGGTCGAGTGGGGTGCAGTGGATAGGGGTACATTGGAGTGGGGTAGATTGGAGTGGGGTAGCTAGTAGTGGAATGGGGTAGATTGGAGGAGATGGGGTGGAGTGGGATAGAGTGGAGTGGGGTAGTTTGGTGTGGGGTAGATTAGAGTGGAGTGGGGAAAATTGGAGTGGAGTCAGGTAGACTGGAGTAGATTGAATTTGGACCGAGTGGTGTGGGGTGGGATGCGAAGGGGCAGATGGGTGTAGAGTGGAGTAGATTGGAGTGGGCGGACTGGATGGAGTACATTGGAGTAGGGCAGTTTGGGGTGGGGTAGGGTAAAGTGGGATGGGGTGGATTGGGGTGAAGTGGGTTAGATTGGACTGAGTGGGGTAGATTAGGGTGGCATGTGGTGGATTGGAGTGAAGTGGAGTGGGGTAGTTTTTAGTGGACTGAAGTGGGTAGACTAGAGTAGGGTAGAGTGGGGTAGATTGGAGAGGGGTGGAGTGGATTTGGATAGATTGGAGTCGAGATTCAAGTGGAGTGTCAAAGATTGTGAAGAGTGGAGTAGATTGCAGTGGAGTGTGATGAGGAAGATTAGGGTGGAGTAGATTAGGGTGGAGTGGGGTATATTGGAATAAAGTGGGGTATACTGGAATGAGTGGGGAATAATGGAGTGGAGTACATTGAGTGGGGTAGATTGGAATGGGTTGATTGGAGTAGAGTGGGGAGGGGAAGGGTGGAGTGGGGTAGACTGGAGTGTGGTAGATTCGGGAAGGGCAGATTGGGGTGGAGTGTGGTAGATTGGATTAGTGTGGAGTTGGGTAGATTTGAGGGTTTTGGGGTAGATTGGATGGAGTGGGTTAGATTTGGGTGGAGTGGAATGGATTAGAATTAGGTAGAGTGGATTGGAGTGGTAGATTGGAGTGGAGTGGGGTAGACTGGTAGAATGGAGTGGGGTAGATTGGAGTGGAGCGGATTTGGATAGATTGCACTGACGTGTGGAGTGGGGTAAATTGGAATGGAGTGGGATACACTAGACGTGGGAGAGTGGGGTGGATTGGAGTGGAGTCGGGTAATTTCGAGTGGGTTGGATTGAGGTACATTGGAGTGGGGTGAACATGAGTCAGGTGGACATGGGCAAACTGAAGCAGAGTGGGAGGGGTTGACTGGGTTAGGCTGAGTGGAGTGGGGTAGATTGGATTGGAGTGGAGTAAATTGAGTGGAGTGAAGTAGAATGGAACAGAGTGGAGTGTAGCAGAGTGTATTGGGGTAGATTGGAGTGAAGTAAATTGGGTGGGGATCATTGAGGTGGGGTAGATTTGGTGCAGTGGGTATATTGGGGTGGGGTAGATTGGAGTGGAGTTGGGTAAGTGGTGTGGAACTAAAGGCGTAGAGCGGAGTGGCATTTTGTGAGTCGAGTGGCGTGGCATAGAGTGGCAGAGCAGAGTAGTGTAGATTATGCATAGTGTGGTAGCGCACTGCCATTGCAGACAACACATTTTCAATTGAAATAGCCATTACATTTGTACCCAAATACAGTTTTACTGCACACCAAGGATAATGTGTGCAAATGTGAACACCTAGATGTGTTTTGATTGTATTTAAATATTTGTTTCCGCCACACTCCAGAATTACAAAATTAAAAAAAAAAAAATTGCTTCATATGTACTAATTCTGATATATTCTGAAACATCAGCTGTTCTTTTTTTTTGTGTGCTAGAAGAAAAAAACATTCTACACCCTCTCCTCTTGACATGGATTCTCAGCAGTAAACCCTCAAGCTACTACTAGGCCAAGTGTAAAACACAAAACTGGGAAAGCCTTTAGAAATAAAAAATAAAAAAAGATATTAAACCTTGAGTTGGCTGAGGGATAAAAAGCCATCATAAACTGTTAAACTAACAAAACTGTACATATTGAAAATATTTACCGTAAAACTGGCACGTAATCCTAGCTCTCCGCCCCCTGTCAACTAGATGGGAGGGGCAGCCACACACATCAGTAAGGGCCTATCCATTATTTGCACAGCCCCATGCACAGCCAAACAGCACATTTTCAGAGCGGATTACGATCATCAAGTTTGCCACAGTAACATTGATATAGAGAAATCCTCAGCATGACGGAAGCAGGAATTACATGAAAATATGTTTTAACATAACGTATTTATACAACATAACATACATTGCTTCATGTACTGTGGCTGCTGTTGGGGATCTCAAGATGTGTGCTTGCTTGCAAGTTATGGCAATAGAGTGCTTCTCTGCGAGCTCAGTTCTATTGTGACTTTCCACGAAATTTGTGCAGATGCGCCCCTTCTCAACTCACTGCTCGTATCTGTGCGCTGTGGCGTATGGCTATGGAGTATCCCAGTGAATGTCTCCGTGGGGGGTGAGAGGACTACCTCGTGGCCTTGGACAAAACCATACAGGTCGGTGTTGTTAGCAGCTCATTGTGAACATATTTATTTCACCTAACTATTAGGTAAAATGAATAAATTCAGCATTGTCAAATTTTGTCGTGCCAAACTTTATACCTAGCTATTAACTGGTTTGTACATGCTGTCAAACTGCACAGCAAAATATGTTTATTCAGTACACTTCAAGCTAGTCCATGCGATTTAAGAGTCCCATAGTAAAAGTCAACTTATGCAGCACATAAATGTGTTGCGTTTCAAGGCAGGTGTTGTTGTGGAAATAATTTTAAAAAGTCCTCGTCTCTCAATAAGGTCTCTAAAGCAAAGAAACTGCGCTTTGAAGGTGTGCTTGTAGAGATAGAGTTGCCAAAAACGCATAAAATATTTAGCGACCTGTAACCTAATAAGGGAAACTGCTGATAATCAGCTACGTATCACTTTGGGAGTTGGAAGCTAAGACAACTGAAATATTCTATTGAAAACACATCGATATTCTAGAATTCAGAGATCCGCGCTCTATTGCTTTTAAACGCAGTTTAATAGGAATTAACTTCATTAGAAACAAAAAGTCGTCCTATCTGTCAGGGAAGGCAAACACCAGAAGGCGGAAGTCCAGGCGGCGCACTTCATCATATGGGTGAGCGAAAGCGGACCCAGAGGCAGTCGGATAGCAGGGACAGCAGTAGGAATGCGGATTCAGTGAAAAATAAGCCTACAATTTACTTTCACAGCTTCTACGTCAGGTAAACAGAAGAGGTGCCATTGTCTCAGCCAAGTCCGTACCCCGAGATCCCATCTCCTCATGCCTTAGAAGGAACATCCAAAATGTTGCCTCCGGTCAGATGACTGATAGTCTTATGCATGGCTTTAAGTGAGGGGGGGTCTGTGTGGTCTGAGCACCCCCAGTTTTTTGGGGGGGGCTTCAAAAGGGGTCTCTAGGGGTCTCTATTTTTGGGCCTCAAAGGTCAAAGGTAGGGTGCCCAGACGTCCCGGTTTTTGTTGGTGTTTTGGGTGAGCATGCTCGCGCACTGCTTAAGGTGTGACGTCATTGTAGCAGGAAGGGAAATCCTTTGAAGACAGACACTTTCTCTCTGGATTTTTTTGGACTCCATTTTAAAACAAACTTTGTATAGCGTGGCGGACACGAAAGGAGATTTCTCGGCAACTGGGGAAAAGTTATAAGACTAACGGTCAGTAACAGGATGCCTGTAGCATGTACTGTCTCCATTGATATACTCAGAAGTATTTTATGAAATTAAATAATGGATACATAGTGGATATTCTATACTTCGTACTATTTTGACCAGCACTGGGGCAAGAAGCAGTACCATCGGGAGAAGGCACTGGGATAATTGAAACTTCTACCATCGAGCCAATCGTAGAATTTTAGAGAGTACGAATTGTCTTGTCTTGAGAAAGATGGTGAAACAATTTTAATCCATCGAAACGCGTCGACGCCAATTTTCATACATAATCTGTAACAAAGGAGGAGGTCTTCGAGTACTGGGTACCAGGACTTTTGCCACAAATACCGCTGCAACATAGATATGTAACAAATAAGGGGCATACTGAATTTGCCTGTGTTATGTACTCTCTTTTCTTAGTATTTTTATGTTTTCACTATTTGAATGTATTGTTTATCAACTGTGATCATATACTAGAGCAGATGTGTATAAACTTGATTTGACATTATGACATCTGGCATCTGTTAGGTACAGGGGTTCTCCCTAGTTTTATCAGTATTTTTTATTACTTGTATTTTTTTTAAAACAATAAATCGATTTATACTTTTGTAATTTTGACTGTTAATGATTCTCTGAGGGAGATGTATGGTACACTTTTCTTAAGTGCGTTTGTGATTATGTATGAATGGTGAGTACACACAAATTAGATTGTAAGGTATAGACGAATGGTTAATGAAGAGTTTTTACCTAATCCAAAGGATAACTTTCCTTTTCTACCAAACAGTGTAAACCACATTTTGAGAACTGAAATTCATATGACAAGCCAGTGTGAAATGCACATTAGAGTATGTAAAAACCTTTGTATTAACGGTATAATCACATACACTAGAAGAGCCACATTTTTATTATCCACTGCAGGGGACAAACCCCACCCCCTACCTGAGTGCTTTTGCTTTGTGGAGCAGAGTTAGTAGTATATGGATTTTAAGCTGTAACCAAGTGGTCTCTGATGGTCCTCCCTCGTTTGAAGGAGAACTGTGGGAGCTCTAGGGCCTCATTTAGAGATTGCAAATGTGTTAGTTTGAAAGGACAAAAACAAAGGCATCTCACCATCATCTTCTCAAGGTGAGAGGACTACATCTTGAGGCATCCATTAGAATAGTGGCCAGGTACTGCTGAACGCAGAAGGGGTGACATCATAAACATGGGAGAATACTTCTACCAACGTAGATCTGGAAAGACTATGCTGAATATCTCCACCAGAGCAGAAAGGTCTTCCTGATGCTGGAAACTTTGTCGCCTAAGGCACAACTGTAGGGGCGTCTGTCTCCATCAGGCATGTGGCACTGAAGGGATACAGGATGCCATCCAGCCCAAAAAGTGCAGGACTTTCAGAACCCGAAAGGGTAATAGAGGCTGAAAATTTGAGATAGTACTCTGAACCTCTGAGATCCTCTGAGGTGGAGGAAATACTCACATGCAACACAAATCTAGGATGGCTCTAATAAAGACAGCCACTGAACTTCAGGGGATGGACCAAAGTCAATGTGTGCAACAAAAGGTCCAAAACCAATGTGGGGTACCTGCTTTCACCAGCCAGTCATCCAAGTCCTGAAGTACATGGACTCCTTCTAAAGGAGGGTGACACAGCGCTCACTTTATTGAAAACTTGCAGTGATTCTTAAGGCCAAAAGGCAACACAACAATATTTATAGACCTAGGAGTGAAATATGAAGCCAAGCTCTTTTCAAGTCCGCGCTGCACTGCTCTGGAATACCCTTCCCCCGGCGATTCGTGCCCTTGGGGACCTGTTCTCCTTCCGCCGTGCGGTTAAAACCTTTCTGTTCCCTTAGTGCTCTCTTTTTATCCTCTGCTGCTTAGTTGTGTTATGCTGCTACCTTGTCGGGCGCCAGGACGCTCCTTCGCTGGAGCATCTGCGCGCTTAATAAATTCGCATAACATAACATAACATAACATAACACAGTGAGCTGGAAGAATTCGTATGTGAACAGAGGAATGCTGGAGATCCATGGATTCAATCCTGCGCCGTACAGGTAAAGTGGACTCATAGAGACAGCATCTTAAAACTTGGGTATGAGGAAGTAGAGACACTAAAGTATCAGGACGCTCTACTCCTGGGGCACTACATCAATGGCCCTTTTGAGCAACAAGGCCAGCACTTCCCCATCCAAGATTGTGGCATGGACTGGAGAATACTTAATAATAATAAATCCACATTTGTAAAGCGCACGATCACCCGCAAGGGTCACTAGGCGCTGGGGGCCGTCGGGAAGATTAAGCAAGCTATTGCCCAGAGTCACATGATGCTGGGCTAATCTCCTGAGGACTGGCCATAAGGGGGAGGGATAAAACCTTCTGTATCAAATGGTGCACATAGCATTCCACGGCAAGGACTTCCACTTGGCCAGAAAATTCTAGACCCTCCCTCTGACTTGAAGTTGAGGGTTGGGGAAGGGCAAATCAGAGTGGCAAGTTTGTGACAGAACCAGCAGAAAAGCAAACAGACTGCAGCTGGGGCTGGCAATCTGTTAGCCGATCTCTCCCATGAATGGAGTGGAAGAATTACTATGGATTCTTTATCTTATTCTAATTCTGTGTTGTGAAGGCCATTCAGCTATGTCTTTGTGTCTGTGCCTACCGAGACAGCTGTCAGTACCACCTGAATTCTTAGCATTCAAGGAACTTCTGAAAAGCATTGGGAACATGGATAGAAATAATTTCTACTTCCTTGCAAACCTTGTAGCTTTGCAAAGTGTAGGCTTTTATAGAGTGTGAAGTCTTTAATACAGCATACAACTGCGTTCTCATTAACTAATGACCGCATATGCTGGCCTATCGACACGTGCCACACTATGATGCATCTATCCCTAGGGATAAATAGGGTCAGCCCTTACCCAACGCACGTCGAACGCAGCACTAGGCCACTGGCTGCTCTCACTATGAGATTCCTGTAGGAAGGTAGATCCCTGACTATGGTTGCCCCCAACTTTTTGCCTGGTGTTTTGCTGGTTTTCTGACTTAGTTGACCTGGGGCCCTGCTATTCAGGACCCCAGGCCTACTGCTCTCTCTGTAAAATGGATTCCATGTACCCTAGGTACATATCTAATTGGATACTGAGTCACCTTATCAGTCCCTGTACAGTGTACCTTAGGTACCCAGGGCATAGGTGTACCCAGGGCCTACCAGGGGCTGCAGCATGTATTATGCCACCCCTGGCTGGCCATCCAAATCTGACACAACTGGCTGCACGACAGCTGGGGCAAGGTGGTGTAATCACCCTTTGCTTTAGATATAGTATTCCTATATCTAAACCTAAATGGGCACACAGATCTCCTATCAGTCACTCCTATGGCAGGCCTTAACAATCCTGAAGGCAGAGTGCTTGGAATCGTGTGAGATAGTGCTCTGGCATGAGCTGAGCCTGTCTGCGGCTTTCGGGATCCATCCCTTAGCCGTTTCCATGATATCGCATACCATATACTCTTAAGTGCATTATAATCCTCGCGGTTATGTGCCAACTCTGGTATCGCTTTATCAAAACATGTCGAGTAAGGTGTCATACGAATTGGAATACTAACCCCTCGCCAATTCTGGCGACGGGGTTAGCATTCCACCCTTCTAGAGGGACACGACATGCATGTAACCTGTAACCCCGGTTAAAGTTAGACAGAGCCTTAGCTCCACAAAATGGATGCTGCCACCGAGACACAAGTCTGCCCTCCTGCTGCTGGGAGTCCTCCCAGCCCAGGAGGCAAGGACAAAGGGTTTCCTGCCAGGGGCGGTGCCAGCACCGTCCCAGACAGGATTTTGTGTATCCTAGGTAGGCAGGGCTTTAGAGGAAGGTGACTGCAAGTGGCACCCCGGTGCTCACTGTGCATAGGCCGGCTGGAACCAGTTCCAGGGGCACTCCAGCCCCTGATCTGGGGAAAGCCCGCCAAAGGAGAGGGGTGTAACCACCCCCCTCCTAGTGCCACCCATAGGGCAGGACTTAGTCGCGTGCCAGCCCCTTTTTGCAGGATAAAGGTAGGAACTGGCCCCCTTCCAAATCAGATCATCTTTGAATCCTGAAACTACTTTCCACGAAAGGAACTCAAGACTTCTTCCCAAGATTCTCCCTTGTGACTAAGGAGTAGTCACCCTGCAGCAGCAGGCACCAACCAAGCATCGCGGTTTGTTGCCAGTCTCTCCTCCGGATCAAGACTGCTCCAGCACGACGAGAACCGGCTTCCCTGGCACCTCTGACCTCAACCTACATCATCAGCCCAGCTGTGATCCGTGGGTGCGACGAGACCTCGAGGGACCGGCCATCTTCAGAACTGCACGACGCTTGTCCAGCACGACCACCGAGTGACCCTCGACCGAGTGCTTTGGGGTAAGAGAAGCCCCGACCCTGAGCAGCTCCAGCACCGAAGTTCAGCCCCCCTGCATCCACGAGATCTGCGTGGGGCCCTTCTGCTCTTTGCTGCTAACCGCGTTGTCCAGGTCGCTTGCCCGTTGGCTAGTGGCCCTCTCACGACGCTCCACGACGACAAACACTGCTGGTCTGGTTGCTCCAGACTAGCCCTTGCTCCCCTCCAAAAGAGGAGCACCCTGGACCCTCCTGGTCCACTCAAGACGCCATTTTAGGTCCACCGCGTGGGCCTTGCATTTGCCAAGACTTGTTGCCCCAATCCTGGGTCCAGCGACGTCGACAGCAAGTACCTTCGTGGGACAGCTCGCACCTCCATCCTGGTCGCCGACAACGCCTCCTGGTCCGAGAGACTGCAGAGCCCAGCAGCGCCCACTCACCTGGCTGAGGTGACTTCGTCCGGTGCCATCCTGGTGCCCACTCAAATCACTGGCTAGTGATTCAGAACTTGGTCCCCTCTGCTTACAGGTTTCTTCTTCCCTGATCCAGGCTTGGATCACCACGAACTTCCTCACTGGTCGCCTGCCAGCAACTTCTTTCTTCAGGCTCCTGGATCTTCAACGAGGGTTTCCGACGCAACTTGAACCCTATGCAGCCGCAGCCCCTGGGCTAGGTAAACCAAGTACTCCGGTGCTTCAGCATAGTCCAACACTCTAAGTGTTCGGATCCACTCTTGTTTTCGACCCACCTAGTCGGGTTCGCCCGAGAACAGTAACTTTGTCTTTGCTAGCCTCCATAGACTTTTTCCCGCCTTACGCGTGAGAGTTCCCACTCTGCACACGACGTCCACAGGCCTCCTGCTACTAATCTAAGGGTTTAGTATTGTAGGCCTAGCGTTTCTAAAGTCTATGAGAATAGTTACTTACCTGCTAGTAATTCGCATTCCACTTCTTGTGTATATGGTTTTTCGTGCCCCTCGGGCATTTGTGTAAATTGTGCGACTTTCAGTAATTCTTCAAGAGTTTTGTTGTGTGCTTAGCTCCCTGTCTCATAAAGAGCCAGGGTAGTCTTGTTATAAATAAATACACTTTATTTTTGATAACAACTTGTGTGGTGTCCTTTCACTTGGTGTTCAAGGGGTAATGTGATGGTAAAACAGCTGGCTTAACACGCCCTCTAGAGTCTTAGCCTTAGACTGCTAGTATCCATGCTACTAGGATAGCTGGTCTATAAGGTTGACTTACAACCAATCATCAATAAGGGTTGTTTGGACTGATACAAAGTGCTCACTAGAATAGTGAACATTATATATCAGGCCAACTTCTCACAATTCCCTCCAGCTCTTCACACTCAAGTGCATGCTAGTACACTCAGCGCTCAGCTGTGCATGCGAATTCACTTGAATAAGTCCAATTGGCAGCACCTATACGCCAAGTACTGATCCTATTTATCCTCCCCCACAGATTAACCAGCCATTGTGCTGTACATATTCAGGCTAAAGCACCCGGTCCTGAAACTAGAAGTAAGTGTATCTGCTTCCCTTCTTCATAGGTGCTACTCCGAATGCCCCTACATCCTCTCTGACACACACCATTCAATTTAATTTCAGATTTTCTACAAAACAGCCCCCCCCCTCCTGTCTCAAAAAAGACCCGCTGTGACCACCAATTGGGGCACCTTAGGTTCGAAACGTCGATGCTTGTCCTGGGGTTCAGCACGACCAGGATTCCCACTGAAAGAAAAATAATCTTCGGCTCTAAAATCAATAGCTGGCCATCAACAAAAAAAGAACCCTTGTATATGTTTGTACATATGAAATTGTTTTCACTGTATATATCTTTCACGTTTTTGAGCACCGAACACAATTGTCACTCAACTGCACCTTGCCACTTACGCTGACAGTCTACACATGTACTGTATGACATCATTGAATGACGCAATTCTGATAAAAAGATAAAGTACAAACCAGTCGACCGTATGGCTTATTTGCTTAATTATAAATTACTTAAGAAAGTGTGTGTAGGAGAGTTTCTGCCCCAGATTGCATGTACCAGCAGTTTCAAAAGTAATTTCACTGCTGTATTGAGCTGCCCCTGATGCCTGCTGATCTCTGCCCTGCTGATGACAAGGAACTGAACTGAACCCATCTAACTTGAACCCAGAGTGACTCCAAGGACTTGCTTGCTTGCGTCCTGTTTTCTGTAGTCTCAGGGACACAAAAGACTTCTTGCAATTCTGTTGGTGCTGCTGGCTCTGCTATCTGTGATTCCTACCCTTGCCTGAGGTGCCCCTCCAGTCCTGGGCCTCTGAAGTGGATTCTGCAGCCGATTTGCTACAAACTCGATGAATCATGACCACTGCACCGATCAGAACCGACGCAGTGCTGATCCGAAGGCATCACTGCGTGGTTTGACGATGACATGGGACCCGACTGCGAGATTTAATGACAACACAACTCCAATCCAAGGGCCCGACTGCGGAGCTAAACTTTGACGCATTGACCGACTGCGTGAATCATCACCGACGCATCAGACTCTAGATGACAATGCTTTGCTCCATCCAAGGTACTTTTTCAGCCGACCCTGAGTAAGTCATGTAGCCGGCCTGACCTCCATCGCAGTCGGCCTGAACTCTTTACCGATTTACCCTGGTCCAGCGCGATTTCAAGTAACCTTTTAGTGCTACTGACTTCTACGCACTGTTTTGGGATTTAATCTTTAAAAATTCATATCTTAACTTCTACACTTCAGATTTTTGTCATTGTGGTCTTGTTTTACTCGGATAAATAGTCTCTATACTGCTAAACCTCTGTGAAGTCTTTTTGTAGTGTATTCATTGTGTTAATGTGTGTGTGTGTGTGTGTTGCGCAAATACTTTACATATTTCCTCTTAGGTTTAGCCTCCCTGCTCTGTGCCAAGCTTTCAGAGAGTGAGCACAGGTTAATTTAAAGTGTATCTAACTTACCCTGACTAGAATTGTAGTCCTCAATTAGACAGGGTGCACACCTCTGCCAAATAGAGACCCAATTCCCAACAGTATCACACAATGTTACAAAGTGAAGGCATAGTCTCTGTTTAGCCTGTGGCTGGGTTTAAATTCTGACAACAAGAGTGTCAATTTCTCCATAATTGCCTCCCTACTCCTCTATTCGTAAACAACACTGCTTAACAAATGTCATACTCCATAACATTTTGATAATCTGACAGGAAAATGAAGAGGATGTCCTCTTTGGAGGACGGTATATCCAGCAAAGGAGGGACATTTGTCAAAGAAAAAAAGCAGAGTGACTGAAATTCACTCCCTGCACAAAAAAGAAACATACTCAAATTCTAGTAACAACAAACGGTTTGATTGCAGACGGTGGAAATTGAAGCCAACTACTACTTACTCGCCGGCATATGTTTTGGACATTGTTAATTTGCCCCTAAAAACCAGTAAGAAATACTAAATACTGTGGCCTTCCAACAACGAATTTAATAGTTAGGTGAGCACAATGTGGTTCGACGGGCTCTACTGCTCAGCACATCCTTATACATCTTATATCCATATTAACATAGGACAGCATTGAAATTGTAGAGATTACAGTACCATTCTTTTCTGATTACTTGCATTAAATGGTAAACAAGTGGACAGTTAAAACAACCATAGTGTCCTATCAGAACTCAAATAGCTTCAGTGCTTATAGTGTCATCAAAACAATCCAAACTATTAGAGCATAATGAAAATACTTACAGCTCCAGTTTCATCCCGAAGTGTTGAAATTCTTCCACTCAACAAACTAAAAAATAAAGATGACATCATTGTTAATTTGACCACCATTTAGTGTCCTTTCTTGCAAGCTCTCTTTTCTAGTAATGGTATTAGATGAGATTAGTACATGGCTTCCGCTGCCACTTATGCTCTCTCCTCACACACTTTTGGTACAAACTGTGAAGATCCCACACTCCTGAGATAGTTATTTTGCTGTATTACTAGAAAATAATCCTCACATGCTTCTGTAGGAATAAAAGAAATCAAACTTTCTTTTTTAGGTCTGGCTTGAAAGAGAAGTTGTCTGCAGGATTCTATTGTTACCAAATTCCTTACAATAAACATAGAGACAGCTTTGGCTCCGCCCAGAGGAGTATTTCCTTCTCGTGTCATGCTGTTTGGTGTATTATTCCGCCCCCTATGCCCTATTCTGCCATCCCAAAGGTATTCTGAATTATAACACGTTTAGCTCATAGATGCACTGTATACAAAAAGTAATAATTTTGTCTTTACACTGCAGCAGGCTTTTTTAAATGTAAGTGTTTCTTAAGACTTGAAAGGAAAAACTAGATAATTATGGAGAAGCAAAGCAACTCCCAGCAAACACGGTAGCTCTCACTTTATCGGGGGGTAAATTTATGTAAAGGGAAGTAAATCATGTACAATGTTGCTAAGAGTCTGACAAACCCAATTCCATTTATTCACAAACAAAAGCTTTGCTGTGAAATAAAATACGTTAGTGAGTGATCAATTAATTTTTCAGTACTAGTCCAAAGTCAAGCCCTGCGGGGACATCATGGTAAGCGGCTTCAATGAGTTTGAACCCAAGAAAAGTGTTGCGACAGGTGCAGCAACTATTTTTTGCCCGAGCTACTGACTAACTCTATTTACAGGTATATGCCAGAAGTGTATGCCTGCAATGCTATCACAATTTATGATTCTCAATAGCAATAATTTGAAATGTATGCCGTCCTGGACATTAACTCTCATCTTCATGAATATTTTAAGTGCACTATTTATAATTTCTCAGAATTATTTGACCATTCTATATCATTTATTAAATGTTACAGAGTGCCCACAGACAAGCACTAATGGATTAATCATTAAAGTACTATTATCCTACTTCAGCATCGTGGTTAGAATAGTTTTTCAACCTGAGGATACATTAGACAGCGAGCAAAAAAATTGATGGGTAAAAAGAATGGGCAGCATTAGTCAACCAATGGCATAAGCAAATAATTGCATATATTGTCTTAGTCAAATAGTTTTTTACCTCAGGAAGACCCATCAATGTCTTAATGTCTGCAGAATACATGAGGTACTCCATTTTGCCACTCTGCTAATAGGCTCATGCGTAATGAGCCCAACTTAAGCTGCCTTCCTTGTGATTACTGTACTGGGGTGAATGTATGACATTGTTCTACATTCTGTCCATCAACTGTGTTTTTTGCAATTTCACCCCGAGTGGGCTGGGTATGCTCAGACGTGAGTCCCAGGCTCTCCACACCACTGGAGTCAAGCTATCCAGGCTGATGAAGGCTGATAGCCAGAAACCGGTCTTTGGATGCTTGATTCCGGTCTGGGAACGACATGGCTTGGTAGTTCGGACTGGACTGTTCCCATGAGGCACAGGGTCAGAGCTGATTTGCATATAGCCAGTGTCTAACCCCGGGTGGTGTGGAGTGCAAAAAAATGATGGATTTTGAGCCCAGATCCTTGTACTGGGGTGAATGTATGACATTGTTCTACATTCTGTCCATCAACTGTGTTTTTTGCAAATCCTTGTGATTAAATGCACAGGCAATGAACGCAAAAGAAGTATGTTGGTCAGAATAACAACGTTTTGCATAATAGATTATCCATCTGACTTTGATGAAGGTACTTCCTTGGTCCTGTTCACATTAAAACAGATTGTGCATAGCATTGTTGACCTACTTGATCGAAGAAGCATGAGGTTTCACAAAGAAAAGTGGAAGATAAATCCCCATGGTCATGATGAAAGACAGTGCAGGGTCTGAACCACACAGGGCTTTCACCTCACTGAAGTAATGGTAAGCATGAACATTTAAATGTATTTCAGGAAGCAGCCTCAAGTGAGTGAGGCAGAGGCATTACAAGTGGACTGATGCACATGAGGCATGAAAGGATAAATACTTTAAGCCCCTTGGAACCTCAATTTATCAGGGTGAACTTCTTGCAGCACTTGAGCAAATCAGCATCTAAAATATTGAGCCGTGTGAGCAGATAAATATCGCACAGACAGAGCCTGCGAAAGAGGCAGGTTTTTTTCTTTCATCACAAGTATTAGGAGTATAAGCCAGGTTGGTCAGGAATGCTCCTAGTTATGGTTTCCAGTTAGGCTTTCCAAACTTCATTTGTTTACTTGAGGACTTTGGGCTCGATGAGAAATCATGGTTTTGGAGGAGGAGGAAATGAATTCTAGTGGCACTGTCAAAAAATTACTGAAAACTGCAAGGTAGTTCTGAGCATGCTGTATTAGCTCTACATCACCATTACCACCATCTCCATTGGAATTGAGAAAACTGTTGGAGGCTGCAAGCCTCTGATGTTTGTTGCCCAGGGTGTTTTGGTGTCTGCAGAAGCATCATCAAGAGTGGTTAATGTCAGAAAGATACCAAATCTTGCAGGACCGGAAGGACTGGGACAGCATTCATTTCCCCACAGTTCTGTGCTTCAGCCAGACATAAATGAATCAGACACAAGACAGAATATATATTGTTGGCAAAGTCATTTTCTCATAGGCTTTGAATTCAAACTACTTATTAACCTCATGAAGTTAGTGGCTGCATGAACATAGTGGCCAACTGGGAGGTTAACTGTGTCAGGTAGTAGCAAGCCACTAGGGATATTTGCACCAAAGGAGTGTAGTAGAGGCAAACAACTGGGACCAGTGGAGTCTTGGCATACCCCTGCACCGACAAGAGGAACATACCCTGATGCTGAGTTGCCAGGTTATACGATATGCTGTCAGAGACGGATGGCAGTGACATATTTTCTTTAGTCTGCAGTTGTGGGCATGTCACAGTAAAACAAAAGACTAAAGGAGTCAGTCAAGCTATGTAGGTAAGCTTGAAGGAATCAGGTTTTTGTACCACCCAAATTTGTTAAAATGCTTTCCTGCTACTGGTGAGTTTTGGGCCGTGTTGGGAGTCTATGTGGGCCTGACCTCTTATGCTTCTCCATGTGGTGTGGACATATGGGGAAACTGCTACCTTCCTGTTAAAATGTTGCCTACCAGGAACAGGAGTTGGACTGTTGCAGAAGAGAAGGACAGAGCAAGGCAAATCTTACTTAGGAGATAGGAAGGGTGGCATTGGGAGCGGCTACATTTACTCCAAGGTACAATAATTTACTGCCACAGGAGTGATTAGAAGTTTGTTCCCTTGATACGCATCAAGGGATAGACAAATGCATGGCCAATTGGAGCAACAAACCAGTGTCACTATGCACTGAAATGGAAGTACTTTGACTAGGAGATGCAATTGTTGGCAGGAACCATCAAAAGTAGATTAGTTATCTTACTCGACCTGATAGTACACAAGTCTCCAGAGGAAGATATGTTAGGTTCCTTGTCGAGCTCTCAGGTTAATGGGCTTAGAATGCACCCATGCGCATGGCTTGCATACTTTTGACCGGTGCTGTCACCCATCTAGAGTTGGTTGCAACCATCCACTGTATAGGATCTGTGAGGGAAGCATCCAAAATGAAATTAAGTAAAGTTACAAGATAATATGCCTTCTTCCCCACTGTATTGTAATGTACTCCATATTATGCCATAAATGTACTGCACCTTGTCACTTCATCTTTAAAATAAGATCTAATGTTTCTTGTGTTATATATCATCCTTGCGCTGAAATCATGAGGTGGTTCTTCAGGGTCCTTCTAACAACCGTACCACATACAGCACATGTGAGCTGCAGGAGCATATTTCCCATGTAGAACATGCTTCAAGTGTAGAGCATAGGAGAAGTTGGCTTCAGTCCACACTAAAGGATGAGAAGTAAAGGAGCTGGCAAGTGTGTGCAAGAGAGTGGGGCAAAAAGTGTTGGCACATGTTTCGGCACAAACGTTTATACCATCAGCGATTCTGAGAAACACTTTAAACAGCTTCTGAGAACAATTTCTGGCCCCGCTACTCTGAGACCTGGCACCCACAATTTGGAAATAAAAGAGTTTAGGACACTGAAAAAAGCTGGGACGTAATCATATTATAGTTTAATATTCATTTTGTCGGCTTTCTGCCATACAAATATATACAATATAATCAATAAATACATAAAATCACAAAAAAAAGTTTCTTATTAATCAAATTAGCCTGCAAAAAACAAGCAATAAGGACAGTAAAGCCCATAGGCCCTGCAACTACAAATGAATGGCCCCATCAAGAACAATATGTATATACAACAGAAAATAATAATAAAGAGCATAAGCATCATGATATCCGAAACATTGTTCTGCCTTACAGTAGTATATCTGCCTTCCCCAAACTACATAACAAACCCATAAACCAACAATTTCCTACCAGTCATGTTGGGCAACAGGAAACAAACAATTGTGTCTATTAATGCAGCAACTACTAATGGAGATTCTCACAGGGTGCAGATACACACATTTTATATAAAGGGGCGTAAGCACTGTGATGTCCATGATTATATTCATTCCTGCTAGAACCGAATTAGCGTCATTGTACGGCGACCAACCCCCTCATACATGGCCAAGCAGCCTAGAAGTGTGAGGCGAATCAGTTACAAATACATTCATCATTGGTTCTAAAACAAAATGGTAATGCTGCTCCAACAGAATTAATCTCATACTTTCTAAAGAGGGGGACAAGCCACCTTTAACGTGCTAAAACGTGTTTAATGCAAAACGGCAGAAAGTGCAATATAGTATCCTTCCCCCCAAAATGACAGTCACAATATTCTTTACTTATGGGAAGCCTTGAACATTTAAATAGGTATTTTTCTTGCTGACAAGGTACACAATCTAAATTTGATATCAAGAGTGCTTTTGTTCAGGGTAAATATAGACCATATACAGCATGTCCGCGGGACCGTAACGATTGCTAAAATAGTGCCCCAAAAACTCCCAGGTCTCATCCGGGATAGTTTACTCCCCTGCCTGGACTTAAAGTAGCACTCCTTGACAAGTTTTACCGTGTCCCACCTTACACTAGAATTAAAAGAGTTTGGGGACATTGAAAAATAACCATGACATGTAATGGTTTGAAATTATTTAAACAGGCACATTATGATTAGAGATATACGGACTATGTTTCGATTTCAGCAAACACATACACTGACTGGGAACATCAATACATAAACTGCATTACCTAGAGAAAAAGGAATCTGGTATCCACATTAATGTTTGTCTTGAGGTACTGAACCTGCAGGTAGAAACAAAGAAACAACTGTAAGTACAGTGCTTTGTAACAATCATTTTTATTTTTTATTTTTTTTAATTTTTTGTAAACCAGGAAAAGCATAATACAATTTAGCAAAATTACAGAAAATAACACAATAAAGCTGGATCGTAGAGGAGGTAAGGCAAATTAATACAGACTAAGCAATTACTAAGACATTTAAATTCAGATTCAAAGTGAGAGCTCAGAGTTAAATTAATCAAAACAGAACTTAAAAACATTAATATAATCAAAAAAACATAATTTAAAGGTTCATAAATTTCAATCAACCAATGCCCGTGGCGATAAGTCCCGCTTTCCAGTTAGAAATTGGACGCCAGAGATCTTCTCCGCGCGCCCTAGTTTTTACTCCTCTTGTTTCAAATATTGCAACTTCATATCTACAAACCGCTAGAAAGCGTGCTAGCCACATCTGAAAACTTGGTGGATCTACTTCCTTCCAACGGGCAGATAGGATTAGTCTGAATACTGCTGTACCTATAAATATTAGATTTTCTTCAGGTTTAGTTAAATTTAAAGAATAATCGTGCCCTAGTAAAAAAAGTGTTTCTGATTCTGGTATTTTACGACCGAATATTTCTCCCCAGAAGGATAATAACATATTTTTGATCAACGTTAGTTCAGAACAATTATAAAACATATGAGTGAGGGTTGCTGGTCCTTGCGTGCATCTAGGGCATAAATCATTCTCACGTTTACCCCATGAAAATAATTTAGCAGGAGTAAAATAAAGATCAAATATGGTTTTATATAATTGCGCTTTAAGATTGCTAGCCATAAGTAACTTCTGGCCCAATTCTAGTACTCTATCGATATCTACATTAGGATTGTTTAGTTTTATAGCCCATTTTTTTCGGTTTTATCAAGATCATCTTTTTGTTTGTTCAAAAGAATATTATACAAAGTTCCAATCCTAGTGTTTCTTTTAGATATTACATCCATAATTTCAATATTATGTAGAGAAATTAGGGATTCTTTAGCTTTCAGCGTAGCGAATACCTGGGCAAATTTTAAAAAATCACCATTCGGTAAATTAAATTTGGCTTTCAGATCAAAAAAGGTGGTATTAAAGCCTTTTACTAGAAACTCACCAATTGATTTAATTCCCAACTTATCCCATTTCTTCGCAACTAAAGCCAGATCTTGACCTTGAATGATATTGGAATGCCAAAGTGGCGTATATCGGTTAATCTTTCCAATTTGGATATATTTGGCCACTTTGTTCCAAATTCTCCGTGCACTCGCCATTATTTCACCCTTAAAATCCTTATAATTTCTTGCCTCGGTCTTGCGGAGAAGTAAGCCCTTTGCCTCCTGTCCTATAAGAAGCTCATATATAGAGGGTATTTCTTCGAAGCTTTCTGAGTTCCCTAAGTTATAGTCAGTAATCATAGGGGTTAGCTGTTTTAATAAGGTTGCCCAATGGTCTAGAATTATATTGGGAACAGTGAGACCACCTCTGTCCAACGGGTTTGATAGAAGTGCAAGTGATCTCCGAGTCTTCCCATTTTGCCAAATGAATTTAGATATCAGTGAGTTAATCAATACTAATACTTCTTGATCAATGGCAAGTGGGATGGCTCGGAATAAGTAAAGGCATCTACGTAACGTATTCATTTTTACATAGTTGGCTCTTCCTATGATAGAGAGATGGAGGCTATTGACCCTTTCAAAATCATTCTTAATTTTAGCCACTAGAGGATCAAAATTGGCTCTGGGTAATTGTTTAATATTTGTGCACAGAACAACACCCAAATACGTGGCTTTTTTAGCTCTTCGCTGATCTAAACAAATAGTATTGTCAGTACACAGAACAATCGTTTTTCCTTTATTGAGAGAATAGCCCGAACAGTGCCCAGATTCAGAAGTTAATTTCTCTATTTCACAAATAGCCTCAATCGGATTAGGTGTAATGACCGCGATATCATCGGCATAAGCCAAGACTTTAGTTTCAAAATGGTAGCTAACAACTGGTTTGATAATATTACTTTCTAGTAACTTCAAAACAAGGGGGTTGATATACAACGCAAAGAGCAGGGGCGAGCAGGGACACCCTTGCCTAGTGCCTCTAGCGATATTAATATGTTGTGATAATAACCCTGCTGCTAAGATTTTGGCTTTAGGGCGGAAATACATCGATTTAATGGACTGGATAAATTTAGGGCCGAAATTGTTACGTTTCATAACTTCCCAAAGAAATTTCCATGAAACACGGTCAAACGCTTTTTCAGCATCAAGCAGGATCATCGACAATTGTCCCCCCGTGGCAACTTTGGCATCAAATAAGGCAATTGCCCTGCGAGTGTGTTCCGTGGTTCCTTTACCAGGTATAAAACCATGTTGCCACGGGGAGACAAGATGCTCAACGATCCTGCTAAGTCTGAGGGCCAAAACCTTTGAATATAATTTGGAGTCCGAATTAATCAGGGATATAGGCCGATACGAGGTTAGCTGTTCGGGTGACTTTCCCTTTTTTGGAAAAACTATTATAGTGGCCTCATCCCAGGAAGTTGGAGGAATACCATTATATTGAACCCCAAGAAACAAGTCATGTAGAATAGGACACAATTGATGAGCAAGAATTTTAAACAAATCAATCAGCAATTTATCAGGACCTGCTGCTTTACCTGATGATAATAATGATAATGCAGCGCTAACCTCTAGAAGTGTGATTTCTTTATCGAGTTCTTCTTTAGTAGCATCATCTAATAACTTCGTACCTTCAGGGTTAATAAGAAAATTGTCCAAATAATCAGTTATATCTTTTTCCATAGCTGGGGTTTCATCCGAATAGAGATTTTGATGGTACCTTTGAAATTGATAATTAATATCTTTAGCGTGGGAAAAGGTCTGACCATTATCTACTATTGAGGAGATATTATTCCTAACATTTTTATGGCGTGTAGAGAGTGCCAATTGTCTGCCCACTTTCTCCCCACTTTCGTAGATATGTTTCCTGTGTGCTTGATATGTTTGGGCAGCTTTCTGACTAAGTTTAGTATTAAGTTCTGATTTCAACAGCGTTACTTGCATCATCAGTTGGGTAGCTTCTTGTTTTTGTATAATCTTGGCCGTGTGTTCTTCTTCGGCTTTAGCTAGGGCCGCAATTTTCAATTCATATTCTCTTTTGATAATTTTCCCATTTTTATTTTGAAAACTGATAGTCTCCCCCCTAAGTGCAGCTTTATAGGTATCCCACACAATATTCCTTGGCGCACTAAAACGATTCATATTAAAAAATTCTTCAGTCCAAGTTTTAATATGATTAATATACTCATTGTTAGATAGCAGCTTCCTATCAAATGACCAGGAATTCTTTTGAATAGGGTTAGTGTCATAAGTAGTTAACAAAACTAAAGAATTATGATCCGAGATTATTTTCGGCAATTTGTTGTTATGTGAGTATGGTACTAAATCCGAAGATGTAAAGATATAATTTACAATCAAAGGCATAGTCATTCGTACAATAAGGCGAATTCTCATACTGTAATTCTGTAAGTACAGTGCTTTGTAATAATCAAAGGCAGAGTCATTCGTACAATAAGGCGAATTCTCATACTGTAATTCTGTAAGTACAGTGCTTTGTAATAATCAAAGCGATAAAATAATCAAAGGCAGTCATTCGTACATTGCTAATGCTCATACTGTAAATATGTAAGTTCATCGAAAGCAGTCACTCGTACAATAATGCTAATGCTCTTACTGTAATACTGTGAGTACAGTGCTTTGTGATAATCAAAGGCAGAGTAACTCGTACAATAATGCTAATGCTCTTACTGTAATACTGTAAGTACAGTGCTTTGTAATAATCAAAGGCAGAGTCACTCGTACAATAATGCTAATGCTCTTACTGTAATTCTGTAAGTACAGTGCTTTGTGATAATCAAAGGCAGAGTAACTCGTACAATAATGCTAATGCTCTTACTGTAATACTGTGAGTACAGTGCTTTGTGATAATCAAAGGCAGAGAGATTCGTGCAATAATGCTAATGCTCATACTGTAATACTGTAAGTACAGTGCTTTGTAAAAATCAAAGGCAGAGTCACTCGTACAATAATGCTAATGCTTTTACTGCAATACAGTAAGGACAGTGCTTTGTATTAACCAAAGGCAGAGTAACTCGTACAATAATGCTTATGCTCTTACTGTAATACTGTAAGTACAGTGCTTTGTGATAATCAAAGGCAGAGTAACTCGTACAATAATGCTAATGCTCTTACTGTAATACTGTAAGTACAGTGCTTTGTGATAATCAAAGGCAGAGTAACTCGTACAATAATGCTAATGCTCTTACTGTAATACTGTGAGTACAGTGCTTTGTATTAACCAAAGGCAGAGTAACTCGTACAATAATGCTTATGCTCTTACTGTAATACTGTAAGTACAGTGCTTCGTGATAATCAAAGGCAGAGTAACTCGTACAATAATGCTAATGCTCTTACTGTAATACTGTAGGTACAGTGCTTTGTGATAATCAAAGGCAGAGTAACTCGTACAATAATGCTAATGCTCTTACTGGAATACTTTGAGTACAGTGCTTTGTATTAACCAAAGGCAGAGTAACTCGTACAATAATGCTAATGCTCTTACTGTAATACTGTAAATACAGTGCTTTGTGATAACCAAAGGCAATCATTCGTACAATAATGTTACTGCTCATACTGTAAGTACAGTGCTTTGTGAAAACAAATGGCAGAGTCACTCATACAATAATGCTAATGCTTTTACTGTACTACAGTAAGGACAGTGCTTTGTATTAATCAAAGACAGAGTCATTAGTACAATAATGCTAATGCTCGTACTATAATACTGTAAGTACAGTGCTTTGTGATAACCAAAGGCAATCATTCGTACAATAATGCTAATGCTCTTACTGTAATACAGTAAGTACAGTGCTTTGTGATAATCAAAGGCAGAGCCATTCATACAATAATGCTAATGCTCATATTGTAATACTATAACTACGGTGCTTAGTAATAATCAAAGGCAGAGCCATTCATACAATAATGCTAATGCTAATACTCTAATACTTACATTCTCCAGAAAGGACTCCTAGATATGGGTGGCATGACATTATTTGATAGGTGAAAGAATTTCCTATGTAAGTGGCTCTGGTTTATGCAGTAATTAATGTGGAAAGTGCCAGCAACAAGGTGGTAGAATCCAGATCTCCATTAGCAGGCCCCATGGTCCTGCATGGGCGCTGCATGTGTTACCTGCAAGGGGGGGGGGGCATACTGGTCAACACCTCAGTAGCCACAGCACAAATGTGCCTTCAAAAAGCAGCAGATGCCAGGCATCGAGAAATGCAGGGCACACTCTACTACAGCTTAAATAAACAGCTGTTAGCGCAGGGCGATGGCATTACCCCCGGCTATTTTGCACCCTTTTCAGAGTTACCCTATTGTAAATAAGGCGAGGATCAGGTGTTCCAGACCAGTATTGATACATGGTATATCAGCATACCACATTGTACACTGTATACCGCAGCGGTGGCGTAATTTGCATAGAACTCAAAATTGTACAGAGGCACTCACAATAAGGTTGTAGATAGGGTCAGCTTTTAGTGATGTCTGTACACAGATGTGGCTTATGGAGGATACACCAGAATCTCATTTTCTAGTAATTTAAGTAAGAACCACTATTGGAGTTTAGATGAGATTATTACCTATTTGGATGTTTTCCAAGCAGGGATCTCTCCACTACTGCCAATCAACTTCCTATCTGATCCTTACTTAAGCCATCAGAGGGAGCACTATTGATCGCATGAGGTACCCTGGTGTGGGTGAACTTAGCTCAGCCCACTCATCACTGTACCTTAATAATGTGCAAGATAATAGTATTCATATTCCACAGCCATTAATGATGTACAGAAGTGAAGGCTGTAGAGGTGTCGTACATTAATTTCATAAATTGTAGACACAAATATTTATGAGAAAAAAATAGAAATGAGAAGGTAATAAGACAGAGTGGCGAAGTGTGCTAAATAATGATAATGGATTCAACCCAGATCTGTGACTAGGGTGTGATGGTCTGAAAGGTTTCAGCGCTCCGTCCATCATCTCCTTGTGTTTACTTTGGTCGCCCTAAGTTGGCAGTGTATGCCCAGACTTGGGTCCCTTGCTCACTTTGCTACTAGATTCAAGCAAGCCTGGCTGATGAAGGGTGTTACCCAGAAACCGGCCCCAGGATGCTTGTTTCCTGTTCAGGGAAGATCTGGCATGGCAGTTCGGGCTTGATTGGTCCCATGAGGCACAGGATCAAGAATGATTTGCATATAGCTGGGTCCAAACTGAGGTGGCAAAGTGAGCTAAAGAATGATGATGGATTCAACCCAGATCTGTGACTGGGGGTGAGTGTCTGAAAAGTTTCAGCGCTCCGTCCATCATCTACTTGAGTTTGTATAATAAGACAGAGTATGCCAATCCCTAGTTACAATGTCCTGAGCAGATACTGAATTTGGGATTCTGGACATGAGAATCTAGTAATGTACCTGGATATTTTTATTAGTGTTCAGTGGTTAAAATATAGCAAGCTTTGCTCACCAGGTCATTTTATCGGCAGGTGGCTTACCTTATACAGACTCTGCTTATTTGCCATCATGCGTACATGCTTAATTAAGCAAGATGGAGATATTACAGTATTAGATATTCTGACCCTACACTGCATGACCACAGACTGGGGAAGGGAGAATGATCTCTGCATAGTATCATTCCTCCCTTTGGTTAACAAAATCCCAGGAGTAGTGGGTGAAACCATAAATACCCTTTGGCCTTCCACCCGATGTCACCAGTTACATCAAATACCCATTAAACCCAGTGATATCACAGAAAATTGCACAGCTTCACCTTTAACCCGGGTCGATTTAGAAGAGGTGTCATTCAAGAATTGAATAAGGAAATTCTGTTGTAAGTGTACAAGTAACACATTAACCTCCAAATTGCACTTTAGACTATACAGACAAGCACAACTTCAAATAACTACCAAAATACCGCTGCATTTCTTCTCACATGTAGGGATCTGTATTGCTATATACATTATCAAAGTAAATATGCACTTCCAGGAAAATGTGATGAACACTCTGTCATATAGTGCGCTTCCATGCTCAGTATTTGGCACATTGGCCAAATGTTTAGTGCAAAATAATTAATCGCTGTTAAGCACAACGCCCCTGCTATATTAAAGGAAGCTACTTTAAAATATTTGTGAGCGTTGGTATCCCACAAGTTGTCGCATGGTACTGCAAATAGAGGCCTTGCGACAGGAGAGAACGTGCAGTGATCAATGATTTCAGGTGCACGCCTATCATCAGGGACGTGAAGGTGAAGGGGTAGGTCATTACACAAATACTGAGGCAACAAAAGAAAGAAAGAACTGGTAGATGGCTCTGTGTGTGTACAGTGACACCGGAAGTGCTCAACCATGTTGTGTGATGACGGTTTTGTCACAAAAGAGGGGTGGGATTTGACACTGAAATCGCAATAGCTGAGGAGTGCAGTCACACGCTGAGCGACAGGTAGGAACCATGGGCTGCTTTCATGTCATCAGAACACAGAGTACCACAATAATGAACTAAACAAATATTGTGACCAGAATATCATGTACCAAAATATTGTGAAGATAAATATATACCGGTAAAAACATATTTACTAATCTTAACTCTACATATGTACCCTGACACTATGTATGTCGTCAAAGAAGACACATGTGGAGATGAGTGTAATAAACCAATACTTACCTATATATACTTACATTTGTCATATTTTGGTAATTAATACTCAGGTCACACAATTTTTTTATTTCGATATTTAAAAATCCAATATTCTGATTTTGATATTTAAAAATCAATATTCTGGTTGAAAACTACACACATTAATTACCAGTGACCCTCTATCTCTACAGTAATTTGGCACCCTGACTCTGAAATTACTGTTATTGTGGAGCCTGGTAATTCATGGGGAGGCAGGGGAAGCAAGATTAAGAGGAATTTCAAGTTTTCAGGATTAATATAGAGGAATCAGACTTTCCATGCACATTCATGGTTCCCCTTCGTATTTCACCCAGACACTTCGCCTGCTTGCAGCAGGTTCAATCTGTGGGTGAGCTACCATGAAGAGGCAGTGTTCAGCATAAACCTATAATCCTGATGGGGTCAGTAACTCCTGATGAATATAACATAAAATAACGTGTATTTGTAAAACGCAGGTACACCCAAGGGTATATTACCGCTGAATGACAGATGTTTATTATTACCCAACTCAATGAAACTCATTTTATCGACCTCAGAAGGATGAAAGGCTGAGTGGACCCACCAGGATTTGAACCTGTGACCATGAGATCAAACACAAGCCCCTACATTGGACGTATTAGTCCCCTAAGCCACCAGACCCAGTATATTTGGAAAATGACTTATCCTAAATGTCACAAGTGTAACACAAGATAGGTACAACCTACACATATTACAGGATGAGCAGAAATATCAACTACTCCTGAGTTTTTCTTGTGCAGTTTCTTATAGGTTCTACTAAAAGGACTTTGCACAGGCAAAACTGTCCAGTGTTGGAACTATGTGGCAACAATTGGTTACAAAAGCTATTTTCACATGTAATGCCCCATTATGCAGGCAAAAGTTAGAATCTGTCCCGATTACAAGCACAGACAGTATTTGTACCGAGGTGGTTTGCCGTCCATTATGACTGCACTGCTCAGAATGCGATGGATAGACTTCTTGGAAGAAATGACTGGCAGGCCTGAGCAAATGATTTACATTTCATACATAGTCCAGGAAACAACAGCTGCTCAAAAAAGCCAATGTCACTTAAGATGTGTGGGAACACATATGCAAATGAGGTCCCATAATTCCTCCTAATACTTCATTAAACTTCCACCAGTCAATAAATATAGCCACAGGGGAAACATAAAAAGAAACCCTTTACAACACAAGGAAGTCACAGGTTAACCACAATCATAAATATGGCTTGTGGTTTTGAGACTACAGTACCATTATGGTGAAACATTTCCTCTGTCGGGGTATATACAGATAGTAAACAGATAAGAGTCAGACAGTGTTTCTATCACTCAGTTGATATATTTTGAAACAATTAACTGCAACAGTAGCCTCGTTTTCTCAGTTTTTAAAGTAGGTTATGTGAGGGCCAATGTGGGGCGCTTAAATGAATATGACGATATGCTATTTGTTTCGAATTAAAATACCTAACCTAGCTTATTGACAACCACAACAGTCAATGCTTCATCCTGAAATTACAATAGCAAGACACACACTATAGAAATCCTTCATGCGTTATGCATTAGATTTGCAGCTTTGATGCATTCATTGCTGGAAACAAAGTGGTTCTTTAGTTGAGGGTCAGTCCATTATAAAACCAGACTTTCAATGGACTATAGTTTGTTTTCTTTAGCTCAGTCTGCAACAAAGTGTACCAAAAGTTGCTTGGGTAACAAATAACGTCCTTGCCTGATTTGGAATACAGCAGTGAAACATGACTCAAGTGTAGATAGGACTGCCTCGTGGCAACTGGGCCCACCATCTTGAAATATGGGCTTCTGGGTAATTTTATAGTAAAATAAAGAGGAAGTGCTTCAAAAGGAAGTGCGAGACAACAAGTAAATTATTAGGATTGTGTGGTACAATTCTTCCAGTCAATGGCTAGTGCATAGTATACATCTGGCACCTGCACCACCATTGCTTCAGAACATTCCTAGACCTGTGATGACTCTATCTGAAGAAGAATCCTGACTCCTTACTCCTGGCTTCTGCAGGAAAACTTAGACAATGTCTGAAGGACTCCTGAAGTCTGCTGGCATCCAGGGACTGGAACTGTTCTCCCAGGGTGGAGTGGTTGGCCTCCTATTTACTTTTTTTCAGGGAAACAAAAAGCAAAAAGATCCTCCAGGAGACCTCACTGGAGAGAGACCTGGTGCCCAGAAGCCTGCCCTGAGAAGCTAGAGGCTGAATGGCTGACCGGAAGATGCTTTCCCGGCAGCTGGAGACTAAGCCTGAAGGTAAAATCTTTAACCGGGACAACCGGCTTGGCGTGTCCAAACTTCGCTTCATAGCGGTTGACCTTCAATTTGTGCCTAGGCTCTTGTTCACTGCTAAAAGGTGTTTTTTCCATAGTCCTTGCCTGTTCCCTTAAAAAAATTTAAAAACAAAATGTTAAAAATCCATATCCCGTTAGCATTTAGATGATCATAGTGTCTGTCTATTTGCTCATTAAAATTTGCTCTATTTTTCAAATATTGATTTGGGGTTTTTTTGTGTTGTGTTCTTTATTTTGAAATTGTACTACTGCATGTACTGATCATGTACTTCTCTTGAGATTGCCTGCTGTGTGAGCCAAAGATACCAGGGGTTGAGCAACAATTCTCTCTGAATAGTGTTTTGACCTAAGTTGAGTGGGTTTATTGTGTTGGTAGGGGTACCCCCTCTCCCAAACTAATAAGACAATTTCTGACAAACATCATGTCTAAGAACAGTTCTAAGAACAGTGCGCTTCCAGAGAAAGACTGAAAGGATTAAGGAGAAAAACCTAGGAATAAATCATTGTGGGTGTCCTCTCTGCCTTAATGGTGTTAATAATTGTATTCATGTGGTTTTTGTCTGCCAAGTTTTATGAGCACTCCAGAAAATTATTTTAGGATTTCTATTTTTAATATTCAATATTGAATCTTCAAAGGCTGCCTTAACTTTAATGCAGTCTCCTTTAAATTAATTAGCATAAATACTTAATTTGCATTTGTTTATGAATTATTAAATAATGTTTTGTAGGTCTCAGCAGAGGAACAAAACGGTGAAATGAAATTTTGAGTAGCAATAAATGAGAATTGACTGGGGAGAAAAGAAATTAAGTTTGCATGCTTAGAAAAACTTGCTAATAATCGGAAAAGGTAACGGTTTTATGTTAGGCAGTTAGATTATCTCTAAACAGTTTTAAATGAAAAGGTTATCTTCGTCTAGCAATGGCTCCTGCACTGTATCTGGGAGTTAGCATCCCACTGGATTTCTTCCTGGAAGCTGTGTGCATTTATATCGAAGTGTTTATTTTCCATGCAAACTAAGATGACCAAGTTTGCAAGCCATCAACGCTGCGTCATTGTCTGTTCACTCACCACTTCTGAAATTAGAATGTCTGCTCTCCTCCTCCACAACTTCCAATCACTGTTTGCTTTACTGTGTACAGGATATAACAGCTCCCGCCTCTCTTCAGTTCCTGATTTTCATCGCGTTCACTCTTACACAAAAGAATGGAAAAATAACCCATTGCCATACTCATGCCTAGCCCTCCCAGTTACAATTTTCTTTCCTTCCACACCTTGAGAATTACTCCCTTATATCTCATCTATTAATTCCCTTTACAATCTTCTCCCTGAAACATTTTCTTCTCCTAAGAACTAGAGACAAGTGTGCTGTGCTGAGCCCTATGCAGCGACTGATCAGTCCATGTACGAATGTGGGAGTACACTGCCAAAAGAAAGTTTTTACATTAGACAGCTTTCTATTTTTATTTAAATTTTTAACTATCCAATTGTTATGATCAGCTTTATTAAAATAAATCTAGGTTTGATGTTCTATTTCCATGGTACTGTGTCTCCTTAGACCACTGACTGGAATGGAATTGGGACACCACAGTGAAATGTTAACAAGATGTGAATTTATTTGATAAGTGTAAACATCTAAAATGTCCTTGTGGAGCTTAGACTTTGACTCATTGTTACAATCCCAATTAAAGTAGCCATGCATTTTGCACTGCCGCACAAGTAGATTTCTCCACTACCAATTTCCACTTTTGACTGAAAATATCCATAGGACCTCATTCTGGTAAACAATTAACTTAAAATTTGGAATGGTGGAGGAAGAGTTTTGAAAACCAGTACAGGTATCCAAATAAGTAGGTCTTTGAGAAGCTCAGAACTCAAGTTGAGAGCAAATCTCAAGAGCTCACTGCTCAGAAACCCATTGAAAAACGCCCTGGTCAAACAAGCATTAGTCATCTAAGAGTGGCGGGTTTATTTCCAGGAGATGCCTTTTGAACCTGCCCAAAAACAAGCCGTAGTCCAGGCCTGAGCATACATTTCTTTGACTATGCACATTTATGTGGAACTTGCTTAATATTGTAAGTTTTGGTTAGAATATATTTGCAGTTCTACACATTCAGTGTCTCAATGTGAGTCTCTGTATTTTTTGTAATTTAACTGTGGAAGTTGGCTCTTAGTTCAGAAAAATAAAAGCATTTTTAGCAGAATTAGAAACAACTGACTGTGGTGTACCAGGAATGCACTGGTACTGCCAAATGAGTTCCGAACAACATTAGCAAAGAAAAGCTCCAGTATGTCCAGAAAGAACGACATACAGAAAACAAGATTCCTTTCTGCTTACATAAACGGAACCACTTATACTCAAAATGTGTTTGAAGCTTTACTATCACGATCTGTAATCTTAAACATACACTGGAGTTTATTCTGACTTTTAGGCTCCAAGACATTGTTCCCTGTACCTTGTGTAAGCCTCCAGTACATTTCTGTGGAGACACGACATATGATTCCCAATGCCCGTGTAGAAACAGAAGACCACTACCAACAAAGCGGCTGTGCAACCCCGTCATATTTCCCTTGGCTCTAGGTATGCCCTGGATTGTTTCTTTACATTTTGGCAAGGTTTGTTGAGTTTGTACCCCAAGTTACCCATTTGGTGAACTGTGAGAGGAGAGACCCTCAGTGAAATACACACACCCTTTGCGCCAATAGCAGGTACAAATTGCTAACCCTGCAGGAGGGCGCTGGTTCATAGGTTTTGGGGTGGGGCATTTACCGTTCAAGAATATTTTGTTTATTAATAATGGTAAGGTTTTCTACATTGGTTGGAAGCCATCACTGACGTCACCCTTTGAAAATATTAGCGTTTAAACATACGATAATGATTCAAAAATATTACTTGCATGCCTAATTAAGGTTGACCTGTACATGTTTTCAAAATGTGCCATAATGAAAGAATGGAGTCTGCAACATGGAGGATGAGTGCTGAAACAAAGGATGACCAATTCCACCACTACTTCCCAGGCCCGTCCCTTCTCTACAGTAGTTTGAAGGAAATCCACCACACAGCTTCCAGCCAGAGAAACTAATGAAGAGTTAACCTAGAGTCCTGAACTAGGAGCAAACGCGTTCCCTAAGGAGGGAAAACCAACTTGGTCTGATTGGCTACTCTCTTACTTCTTTTAAGAAGCATCTATAATGACTGGACATTGGCTTGCTGACAAGTGTCCACCTTTGTGTAAACTGAAGCTGTCCTATTGATCATGTATTGAAATTTGATCTATGTGGACCCCTTGTTGCTGGTTTGTGTCCAGCCGTAGAGCTGGAGTACTGCTAATTTAATAACTGGCTGGAACTAACCCACAATCCAGGATAAACTTTGCTTGCCTGCACTACCCTTGTTCTGTGTGGAAGCCTCAAGTCAGCAAAAGGAGTCCTACAACTACGGAAACCTTTAATAAGACCTAAGCCCACTCTATTCCTCAAAAGAGACAAAAGTGGGCAGTTTTGAATTCAAAGTCTATGCACAACAACGTTTGTGAACATCCACAGAGCTCCTCTATGTCACACCATCAATATAGACAGCCTACTCTCAAGCTCTACCCAGAACCTGTAGCAGAGGTAATAGTACCTAGGCTTGGCAACCCCCCCCCACCCCTTCTCTTTGTACCACTTTTTACTATCTGTGCCAGGTTGGCTAGCCAGCTAGAAATTTAGAGACATTTATGACCCACCTTGAGCCGAACATGCTCTTAGGGTGTTGCCCAGTGTGCCTATTGGCACTTCCAAGGTCAGTATACTTCCACCACACCCCACGTATGACTGCAAACTTGAAGGCAATGTCCCTTTGCCTTGCAATTACCCGTGGCACGGATTTTGCATTTGTTGTTGTTACCTTACTGTAATATTCAAGAACGCTTAGGTTTGCCTGTACATTTGTATGTGGAATTGATATAGCACAATCTGAGCCAGAAGGCAGCAGAATGCTTTACAGGGTCAATGGCAAAGTCAGTTTGTTATAGGAGGGGCAGCTTGTTTCTGAAAGCAAAAGTGTACTGTAACTGCATCATGATGTAGTGTCCTTTAAAGAGGTATGTCTTCAGCTCTTTCCTAAATATGATTTGGTTGGGAAGGTCAAATGGATATGGTGACATCGTTCCAGATCCTGGGTGCACAGATGGAGAAAGTGTGCTGCTTTTTTAAAATGTTTGCACGTGTTTGCATCCAGTCTGGGAGTATCCGGGCTTTAGGTGCGCTGAGAGCCATTGGAAAAGGTGAGCTTGTCAGACAGATAGGAGGATGTACCAGTGGTGAAGGCTTTGTAGATAAGAAAGCTAGTTTTGAAGTTGGTGCAGGCATGCAAAGGGAACCAATGGAGTCCCATCAAGGTAAGCGTTGGGTGGTTGTATTTCTTCTAACCCATGATGAACAGGGGCGGTGGGTGACATTTCAAAGTGGTGGGGCGCAAAATGATTTGCATACAGCACCGTAGCGAGCGAGCGCAGCGAGCGAGCCCGAACCCCACAAGGGGGGTTTGGGGGGATTACCCCCCCATGAAAATTTTGGAAAAAAAGAAGAAAAATCGTGCATTTTCAAGCAAATTTGAGAAAGCAGGAAGGTTAATAAAGCAATTGTGAAAGTGCAGTTATTACATTAATAGATGGCATAACACAGGTAGCTGCTTATGCAGTATAACCACAGAGCTTCATTCATTCCGTCCTATTACGCTCAGGTGCTGAAAAAAAGACTATAAGACTTTCATGAAAATCTCAGCTCTAAGAGTAGAAGAAGTTGCACAGCAGTTGAGAAACAGCCTTCACAAAGCATTGGGAAAATGAGAGGCAATTACTTGAAAGCAAACTGAAAGCAATGCATCAAGTAGTAACTTAAAGCAATGCATCCAGCAAAACAGTGCATGCAGTCAACCATACAAAAGTAAACTAAAGCAAGTGTGAACCTGTGAACCTTCACTTTGAAAGCAGGGTGCTATTCAACAGGCCAGTCACATACATTTAAACTGAAGAAGAGTACACCTCAGCATGCAGGCACCAACATAAAAGCACCATGCAAGTCAAACAGTTTAATGAAAGAAAAATGAAAGCAATACATCCAGCAAACTAGACAGTGACTCAAAAAGTAAACTGAAGCAAGTGCACACTGAAAGGAATGCGCAGTCATAAGTTAGACATTCACATAAAAGCAACTTACCAAGACACCCAATCAATTACATGGGAAAAACTTGAGCCAATGCACCCAGAAAACCAGACCAGCACACCAAAGCATCCCACCCCTGATTGGATGGCAGCTGTGCTCTTAGGGTCACCCCTCAGTTTTTTGGCAGGGTTGAGCACCCCCCAGTTTTATGCCCTCTGCGTCTGAAGGGGAGACAGGCAAAAGGGGTCAAAATGGGACATCTGGCACAGCCGCTTTGTAATCGAGGTCACCCACCCAGCTCAAGACTGAGTTACAGGCTGATCTTAAATCTTTAAACAAGCACAAGGGTCTCCAGCTATTTGGTTCCTGAGCCAAAAGAGTCCTCAGCTCACTGGGAGTCTTTACATCGCGCCTGAGATGACATGACAATGTCCCTTAATCCGGAGCAACTGTGGGTACTGGTCTGGGTCTGGATCTGACTTGGTACAAGCAGGATACAAAAAGTAACGGGTAGGTGGTAACCCACTTCAAGTGAAGGAGCTGTAAGGAACCTAAGCGCACTGGTGTTGATACCACTAACAGGGCAGCTCTGGCTTTCTCAGGGTAGGTGTCAGCTGTGTGATGAAACCAGCATGTGAAGCAGTTACCTCAAACAAACTAAAACCAATGCACTCATCAAGACAAGGAGTTACATGAAATCAAATAGAAAACTACCATCAAGCCAGGTAGTCACCTAAAGGCAAATTGAAGTGACTGCACACTATGGGAAGTGCACTTCACCAGCCAGCCTATTACACTAAAGGAAAATAAAAGCAATGCTCCCAGTAAACAAGACAACATAAATTGAAAATGTTTCCCCGCAGGACCAACAGTCACAAAAAGTAAAGAAACAGAACGAAGTCAGAGGCACTCCAGGAATCCAGGTAGTCACACAAAATCGTAACTAATTGAGCAAACTGTGTACTGAAAACTATTGCAAATAAGAAAATTATATCAGAACAAACTAGTCACAGGGAAACAAACGCATGCACCCATCAAGCCGTGCATCACAAGTCAGCAAACGGAATCGAATTAAACCAGCAATACTTGGTGTCACTCAAAAGCAAGTATAACGTGCACTTCAGCAAGCAGGTCAGCCACATTAACAGGAAACTTTCGAGGATACACCCCAAAAAGTCATAGAATCAGTTGCAAAAAAAACAAATGCACTCCAGCAACATAGGAAGTCGAATGAACACCAATGTACATAACAGCACTGTACATAACGCACACATTACACAGAGACTAGCAATCATAGGTGTGTAAAACAGTGTATAGGACATGTTATATAAGACAAACGACAACAAGGGGTGAATTCATATGTCATCCATATTGATAGGCAGTATAGTTAAAGAGTACTTGTTCTGGAGAAGCACAAACTCTGAATTTAAAATGTAACACAATGGATTGATGCTCTCTTTAATAACAAGAACTGATTTGTACCCAAGTGAACCCTTTTCCCAACATTGGAATAATGACAGTCTGGGGGAAAAATCCATACACACTAATCTATACCTTGAAGTCTGCACGCAGTTCTTTGATGATGACAGTTAATAGTTCACTGTAAACTACAACTAACAAAAGGAAGTCTCTGACAAAAGCAGTAACACACTGACCTGTTTACATTACATTCACTGTTATATGCATGGTACATGTTCTTCGCAGCAAGCATATTAACCCTCTGCTCTGCACTACCTTACCATGAGTCAAAACTTCTATAAGACAAAACTCCGATCTCGCCTGGAAGAACATTAATCACCGGAGTTTTTTTTTACATTTTAATTGCTGTCTGGACATTGCTAGAGCGCGGCAGCAGGTGCATTTACGCACAATGTAAACAAGCAAATACCAAACAGGCGCCCCCGTTCTAAATCAGCACCCGGTGCGGTGGTACCGGTCGCACCACCCTAAAGCCGGCCCTGTGCATTATATAACGCAACATTATAGGGCCCCTTCTCTATCATCACCATCAATTCCCGCGTTGCCTAGGTCTTAGGCTCACTTCTCCCTCCATTAAATGTCTACCGCCGTCTCCTCTCTCCAGCCCTGCATTTGAGGCTCCCCTCTACTTCACTGAAGCCCACGCCTCTCAATATGAAATATGCCTCTCCGCTCATGTCTAACCCTCCTCTGCCGTTGCTCTTTTCCAGACCTCGCTCCACTCTTTGTGAATACGGCATCATATTGTTATATCTGAGCCCCCCCTCCCTAATTCCTTTGAGACATGCCTTACCCCCACCCACATACATTCATTATCTCGCCCCTCGCGCCCTTATTCTTAACCCCTTTCCACGACTCCCCTTCCTGAAGCGAACCGCTCACTCGATCCCTGACCCCCCTCTCCGAATTCCACCTTTTCACCCTACTCGATCTGTGACCATCTGCCGCCTACCTTCCGACCAATGGCCTCTACGTCCTTCCCCACTCTGTATCTTGGGCTGACATGTCCCCTCGTTAAAGTAGCCTTCTCCTTTCCCTCCCCCATCTCCTGATTTCTTAGGATCTGCTTTTACCCTACTAACTACCGAGCTCCCGTTATGAAGTCCACTACTTCATCTATCTTCGTGGCTGACTGCTTCGTCTGCGTTCTCCCACATTGCCCTGTCCCTTTTCTCCACACACCCCAAAATGCCGTGCTCCTTTTTCTTTTCTCGTTTTCCTCTTCGTACATTTATTTAGGTTTTATTATGGCGAGGTCTCGATTTTCCTTCCTATTGCTCTAGTCTACTGGCTGCCTTCCTCAACTCTTTGTGAAGCCAAGCCCTCCATGTCACCCCTTCTTACTTTCAGGGTTACCTCTGCCTTTTTCCCCTAAAGCATAATGAACGCATGCTCTCCCTATAACCATAACTGATGCCCGTCTCCCTTTGCCATTGACACAAGGTCTCCTTTCCATGGACCACTCTATCCATCTCATCACTAAAACCACTGCCCTCTCCCTGTGGCTGAGAACCCCATAAATCGCTGTAAGAAGAAGCAAGTCCACAGTCATTCATTGGCCACCGCTCTCTGGTCCTCTCTCTCCCAGCCCTGATGTCTTCATGCTTCATCATGATCTGCATTTAACTCAAAGAGGACATGTTCCTCTGCCCCTAGCCCCCGATTCCTGAGCTCACAATTGCAATGTTTGTAATTACCCACAATATTGTGAAATGCAGACAAAGTACATTGATAAAGAATTCTAAATGAAATATTGCACAGCTGCTATGTAGCTGCACGTTTACGTTCTTTAGTTCCGGATTTCCACATTTTCAGATCAAATTCAAGCAGAAATAAAAGGCTTATGTATTTTTCTGTTGTCAGACACGGTCAAGAGTAATTTCTACTTTGTGTATAATTTGCATGCCATTTCTTCCGTAGATTTGGCAGTATTCAACCCCCCTGTTAAGTATCCCTCCAGCCCCTTCCTCACCATGTGTGACTCTGGCATATGATGGCGAGTTGGGGTTGTATTTCCAAGGCGTTATTGTTTTTTAGTTGGGCGCAGGGTTCCAGATGCACTCAGCCGGTACCACAAATACTCAGATATTCACATAAGTGTTGTTCATTTCATCCAGCAGGACGCTGGCCCACACCGTGAGGCCAAGTCGCTTACTCAACAGCAAAATGAAGGTGGCATGCAGGGCCATATGTGATGAACCTTTTAACGGTCGCAAACCCTCAGGATTCCCAAAATAAAATGGTTTGCAAGCGCTAAAAAGTTATTTGGCATGGACTAAACTAAACCCACTTTAAGAGTCAGCAAACAAAGAATGCGGTGGCTGCTTATAGGCGAGATCCCCTTGATTCCCCTTTAATATGTGAGTAGCACACCTAATCCTGGTTTTAATTTGTAGTCTGGTGTTTGCAGTTGTACATTTCCAGTAGAAATGAAGCAGTGCACAAATCAAACTCCCGAGCAAAAAACATTGTTGGGTACACCTATGAACCCTCACACCAAAGTCCATCTGTATTTGTTATAGGTATAGATTGTACCTATAACTGCGGAAAACAGAAAGACAACAAAGAGGTGCAGTACATACTGATTATATAAAAGTGCATTCTATCTCAACCAATATTGTGCTAAAAATATAGTGATTACTAAAGAGGTCGTCATTTTGTTCAATATAATCTTCTGACCTCTAAATCGTTGTTATCCAATTTCTCTAACGATATTGTACAGTTGTTTGCATGTGGGCACTGATGGTATTAATCTGTACCATTCTACAGGATAAATCAAAATATATGAATGGTATAAAAAAGTGTGCTCATTACAGAGACCAGGTCTGCGGCTATCTTATACAAGGACTTCTCCTTTGACTTAGTTGGAGACGGAGTTTGTTAGGGGACACCATTATGTAATGCAGTGCTCTTTCTTTCTTATCTTAGAGAGCTGCTCTCTCTTCTCTGGGTGTAGTCGTATTTTATCTACTACTATTGGTTATAATAACAGAAGTTCATAGCGAGGTGGCAGATAACGATTGTGCGGGAAGCTGTGATCTCATCTTAGCCGCATATCGGCGGCTTCGTAAGTGCCAGTTCGGGGTGTGTTATTCCCAGATCATTTTTGCCTAAGCAGTAGGGGTTTGCTGAATAAATAATCGAGTATATGCAGAATATTTCATGCGTTGACTTTACGAAATTATTACCTTTTAAGGAGACTTCTGTGGCTGCTTTGGGCAGGGGAGCGGGAATGCGCACCCTTTAAAAGTAATGGGCCTTATTTATGAAGGCCTTGCGCCACCGGTGCGTCACTTTTTCCCATGTTAAAAGTGGCGCACCGGCGGCGCAAGGCCTTCATAAATAAGGCCCAATGTGCGGGAGACAGGTGAGTGAAGGAGGTTTGATTTGCCTTATTTTGCGGAAGTTATGTCTGATACCTTGTGGTGCTTCTTGCGTGTCAGTGCTAGGACACGTATTGTAATACTGACATACTTTCCATGGCAAATTCAAGAAGGATAGCATGCTCCTTCTGCAATATGGCTATCCTTTTTATTGTGCAGGTACACCTTAGACAGCAGTTGTTACTAAACGTACTAGACAAATACATTCAAGAATACAGGAGCCCAGGTAGGAGAAGCTGAAAACAGCACAGATAAGGGAATATTATTTGAGAGTTAAACAATAATGAATCTGCCTTTCCTTTGCACCTAAAATTCATTATTTATTCTAAATAGATGAAAAGTTAAGAACAGCTGCTGAACGTAACCAAAAAAACTTGTCAATGTCTTTGTTTGCTCACTGCAATTTCTAAAAATATGAAGATGCATGGCATACTTTCACTCCTCTGCCACAGCAACACATGCACACTACCGACAACCCACTGCTCAGAGCAGGGCAGAACACCACACAACATATATGTCCAGAGGCACTGAATGACAAATAACTTCATCCTCTGTAGGACATACGCCACCCACACATCAACATGAGGCACTTTCTTAACAGGAAACTTCCTGGTTTTGAAAATACACACTCTCGCAACAACGAGGGCTTCCAGTGCTTTGCTTATAGTGCAAGATTTTCATCTACTGTCTGTATTTCCTTATAAACACCAAATGCACATACACGCACGCTACCAACCTTCTCTGCCGGTTTCCGTCCCCTTGCCGCACTCAAGAAGAGCTTATCTGTGGAGTTCTTTAAAAAAGACAAGAAAAGTCCACTTGCCGCCTTAGGAGCTCCTCTCTCCACCGGAATCCTCTTCAACCAGAGAGCGCCGGTCACTCTTGCGGAGCCCCCCCCCAGACCGCGATACAAGCAGCACCTCTATGTCCGCTACCTTATCGACAAACCACCAGCTGCCTTTTTCTCATGTAGCCAGGACTGATAAGGATTCACACCCGGGGCTTGCAGGCTGTCCGACGTCAATGTCTGACCGAGAGTCCCGCTTCCTCCTGCCTGCCTGTAACTTAATTTATAGGCTGCGTGGTGACTGGACCAGCCAATCCTGGCGCCAGGGGGGCACATTTGCTGCTCGCCCTGTCGCCCCTGAAATCCCGGGCTGTGGCAGGCGAACAAGTACCCCTGGGTCCCGCTGGGGAACTTACAGTGCGCATGCTTGAGATAGTTGCCAACTATCTCAAGCATGCGCAGCGCACGGTGCACTGTAAGTTCCCCAGCGGGTCCCAGGGGTACTGCGCACTATGGTGAGTGTCACTCAAGCTGCAGGCCACCCCCCCTGCACAATTCCCGGCGGTGGGCAGAGGCTGATTGTTTGATGAATTTATTTAGGATTGCGGCCGGCGGCCGCGATGCGGGTCCATTGTGGCTGGTAGGGCTACGCCCCTACGCCTCCATGGACGCACCGCTGCTGATGATGATGAAATGTGCTGTTCTATGAAGAATGTCCTTAAACCCTTAGCTGCTGAGGTTTAGCCACTCCCAGTGCTCAGGCCTTTTGTTGATGCTTGGGGCACACATCACGCGTATGCCTTCATAACTGCTTTTCCACAAAATGTATTCAGGATGGATTTTGGTGTTTTAGCCCCACATCTTGAGGATGTAAAGGTACCCAGGGTTTGTGAACTCTCTTCGAGGGATATAAGAAAATAGGCAAACTATAGCCAATTGTTTATTTTTGTTGGAAAAAATGGTAAAAAAGGTGCTGTGCAGGAAAACGCATTTTGTTTCCTAAAAATGGGATCAACAAATGGTTTACTGTGCTAAGATCACCAGCTTCCACTAATATCCAGAATTATAGAATAGCAATTTTTGAGCACAGATTTCGAAAATTTCTAACTGGTAGTCCATTTTTCCTATTTTTGTAGTTTCAACCTACTCACAGCCTAAGTGACAACTGGTGTGAAACCCATAGATGAACGAGGCAAACGAAACAGCTTTAAACTCAAGAAAAAATTCCAATTTCAGAAACTGGTAATTTGTGTATAATGTTCATGGTTTTTACAAAGAAACTAATTGTAGATATAAAAAAAATCATGAATAAAGTAGGAAAAAACAGCAATTGGTGACCAAGGTTTCATCTGTCATTTGTTTGCCCCAACTGTCAAATTACAAAAATGACATACTGTCACACCTGTTAGCCCCTTCTGGTCAAAGGGAAATATAGTGTTTGTTCAAAAACCTGAGATACCCAAAGACAAGAATTGAGCTGCAGCTCATAATACTTTCTAAATGTTTTCTGATGATGCATAAATGCATGTGCTAAAATCTAAATGAACAAGCATTTGCAATGCAATAGGTCTCGCATTTACGGGACTTTGAGCATTTCGCACTGTAAATGTCAATAGCTTAAATTCTCACAAATGCGAGACCTATTGAATTGCAAACATTGTGTGTTTCCAAGCGCCTCATGCCATGCTTGCACAGAACAAGCCATGCCCTTTTCTTTAAACGAGCCGCGTCTAAAAAAAAGAAAAGGGAGATGGCCTTTAGTAAATGTAAGCGTGGCATGGTGTGCCTAGAAACAACCAGAAAATATTCTTTGTAAAGGAATAGGTGCTGCATCTGCAAGAGTTTAAGCTATTATCATTAAAAATACCAATTGATCAAACTCTCGCATGACGCATTGTATGTTGCTGTAAAGCACGTCGTGCCTGCAGTAAGACAAAACTCACTAAAGAAAGTGTGCTTACAGACTAAATAAAGCATCCTGTGTAAAAACAGAAGTAAAACAGCCAGTCGCCATGGGAGGTTACAAATGAAGACAAAGTGGTACTAAGGAGGGACTAATAAGTCGATTACCGAATCAGAAGCCAGCATTTACAAAGGACAAAGACACAAGTCAATAAAAATATGGGCGGAGAGTGGGCGGAGCTTTAAGTGAATAATCTAATACAGCATGCCTCGCAGAGCAGGCTCGACCTAAAAATTACTGTAGATGGTAGATAATGTGTAGGCATGGCTTCATTTCTGAAACTCCTTGAAACACATCAAATCACTAGGACCCGGAGACCTGCTCTTCTATCCTTCGAATGGAACATGGACATCTATTAAGGATACAAACAAAATATTGATGCAAGGAAAAATGCTTGAGTGCCCTTTGGTTTAAGGGCTTTAAAGTAAACAAATACATTTGGATCATAAACAGGGTGTAAAAGACGTCATCAATACGTGATGTAACTGACATGCACCAAGCCAATTTAATCTGTGCCATCCTCCAAAGTAGTCTCTCAAAGTTAGCACATTCCCTAGTCTTCTTCTTCTTATATCAGTGGAAAATGTTCAAGTAAGCGCACTAATCCGAAAGCTACATGATCAACCACTATTTTCTACACAGAAGAAATAAGTGCAGTCTAAGAACCAGTGTAGACTCACCCTTGATTCACTATCTAGTGGCCAGGAAGAAGCATTGAGGCGCACCCCCCGAATCCTGGTAGTCCCTGTGTAGTCTGGGAAAGCTCTGGTCCTCATTACTGCACCAGGGGTTTCCAGTAGCTCCAGGTAAAATTGGCACAGACTACTAAGGGACTTATACAGAAAATGTTGCGCTCTGTTGAGTCTTCCTAAATGAGGTGGATATGTCCAGATGCAGACCTTTTACTCCCTGCAGCTAAACATTATGTCTATACCTGTATCGCACAGGCAGAACATTGTCGTCTAGCTGCACTATAAAAAATATACTAAAATTAACTTACATGCAGAAGAAACACAAATGGAGCACCTGTGTCTTGTGTAGAGGACATGACCTTCCAGCTCAGACCCGTTGCCACAAACGAGCTCCTCAATGAGGACATACTGCGCTGCACTATATACAATACAGCATACAATATAGTATACAAATTGCTTATTCATTCACTCTCACCACTAGTGCAAAAAAAGAGGGTGTGGCAGCAGTACCGATACACAGTTTATAGCACAAAGAATGCACTCTCCAGAAAGGTGCTGGCAAACATGCAGAACATCTACAATGGAGCACAAGTGGACTCCTAAATACCTGCTTTACTGGTGTTAGCGGGCTTTGGCGAGCAGTGGCGGTACTGCACCCGACTGAGATTCAGTCACATCAGTACCCATCCCTATGCAGACTCCGGTATGCACTCAACAGCTTGGGCATGTGTGGACAATTCAGGAATCAGAGCACTTTCCCAAGAGTGCTCAATTATAAAGAAGCTATGACACCAGAAACAGTAAAGCGCAGTTGATTGTGGTAATCATATTGGAGTGATACACCCACTAACAGGGAGGTAGTCTATGAACATTAGGACAAGCTGTCTCCGAGTTAAAGCACACATGCATAGCTTCTGTCCCTACGCGTGCGTGTTACAATGGAAAACAAGCACGTGTCTGCCTGGTATAGCATGTGAGCATGCAGTGGGAGCGTGTGAGGCAGAGAGGAGACACCATGCACGTGCACATCGCCTGTCCGTGCGCGCACATGGTTTGTCTCCCTTCGCACACCAAAGAGACAACAATAGTCTCGCCAAGGAGACGCAGCGCATGCGTGGGTCCGCTAGGCGAGACCTAAAAATGGGTATGAAAGAAACCTATGTATTTCTAAAATGTGCACAAGATACTGAGTTTAGGAGCAGTGGTTAATTGTACACCTCTGAATTTTGGGTTACCCCTATGTTAGACCCAGCGGTTTCAGGCTCGCTGTAACGCATCAAAGCCAGGCAGAATCACCAGTCCAAACAGGATGCGTATGATACACTTGTCCAATAACCTGTGCTCTCCCTGTGGTAGCTTGGCACAGAGTAGCCAGGCTTATCCTCAGGGCTCGAGTGTAAAGTATTGGCACAACACCACCCCGCAACACACTCTATATGCCACAGAAAGATCCACACCGTATGTATAAATCAGTTGTCTTTGTATTACACCAACACACTGAAATCAAAACGAAATACACATTTTATATACAATCTACAGTTATACGCAATAGTCAAACTTCTCTTTTGAAATCAAAAAGAAACACAGATTGTATATACACATCGCAGTTATATGCAATTGTCGGACAATAGTATTTACTCATGATCCAGCCCCTCAGTCTTCAACTACACCAGCCAACGATATACGATGCCCTTGCTGGCGCCATGTTGACTAGAAAATCAGAACCACCGAACACGGAAAGAAGCAGTTACTCGGTTTAGTCAATGCGGATTTGACCTCCAGGTACCCAACGGCACCTGCACAAGTGTGGGATCACAATCCCCCCACCTCTGTAGACAAAAGGTTGTGACCCACGAAGCTAGCACATTTCATGTTTGGAGAAATGTTTTACCCTCAAGCGAAGTTGTGACCTGCTGCAACCTTCGATAGTCATCTGTAGGTGCAAACAAGGCACACAAAAACCCTCTGGCCTTGTCACGGTGTTCTCCACAACAAAGCACATTGTGTCCTGGGAACCAACGGCCTCAGACATAGCCTGCAATGTCAGGCATTGTCGTCCTCCCGATCCAGAAGCTGAAGACAGTCTCAGCTCCCTTCTCAAGTTCCCCCAACACACCTCGTACACCACACGCTCTGGAGAAAAAGTGAGCACAGGTGCCCTGGTTGCAAGCAGGGCTCTCGGACTCTCTCAGCTTCCTCCACACTTCTCACGTCCTGGCAATTCAGGTGGCAGCTGATCTTTAAACACACACTCCTGGTCCTTGTCCCAATCACACTCTCTTCCACCTGTCTCCGCCACACCCAGGGCACTCCTTACGATTTATTGGAGACAGTGATATTCTTTGTGTACCTGGGATCTCATGGCAAGGAGGTTCTTGGAAAGTACTTCAGGACCCAGGCCACGACAGTTGGCACTTAGTGGCAGGCCAGCAACTTCCAGGCAAAATCTACCAAGTGAGAGTCCTCTTCCTGGAGCGCGACAAGCTCCAGGTCACCACAAGTCTGCAGATCATCCAGTTAGTGTGCCTCCTGCCCTAAAGATTCATTGTGTCAATGTCCAAAGCTTCGTATCAGCATAGTATGGTTCCAAGTCTAAAAGTGTCTTGAACTGCGGAGACGAGAGTCCCAATAGTTATACCCACATTGGCCTTTGAAGATACGATCAGTTCAAAAGGCCACCTTTACAATACACAGGCCTTCTCTAAATTTTGTACTGTCTGCAATTCTACCCAGGGAGGTTTGATCATAATCCTTAGTGGAGTCAAGATCCTGCCCCTTGGAATGCAGTTGCCAAAACCACCCCAACATATCTGTCCCAGAAAGGCCCCTCAGAGTCAAAGGTCTGCAGTTTACTTTGAGGCCTTAGTTTGTGAATGTCTATCAGGAATGCACAGTTGTGGCTGTCCTCCTAGCACCCAGATGTGAATTAGCCAACAGGAACACAGAGCCACGAGCTTTGAAATGCCAACTTTCCCAAAAGTGACATTTCTTTCACCGTAATGTCAAACCCACTCCCAATACTGGAGAGGATTTGCCATTACGGACTCAATGATACAAAACACTATACGGTTACTATTCTGCCCGTAGGAAATACGGCTCGATAGTCGGTCTCTACACCCTCTCATGCTAACCCAAAGCGAGAAGCAGGTCAGTCGTACTGAACACACACCATGGTGCCAAATTCATGATCCTTGCATGTAACGCACACACGCACATGCCTTGATTACATCTGTAGGATGCCTATTATAGACTGCTCAAGAAATGGTATGGATCTTGTTTCATGGTAATAGTTTTTCAAAAGAAATATCATGTGGGTTGATCTAATGAAACCAACAAAACTTCTCACAAGACACAAGAGAGGTGCAAGTCCAGGAGAAGTAGTGCGAGAAATTTTTGGAGCCCTCAATACTATCTGCTGAGGGTGATACTGTGTTCACACAAAATACAAAACGGTCTACTGTGGTAGATAAGCTGTCTAGTGATACTGCTGGAGGATTTTTAGAAATAGATACTGAAATGATTGCCATGAGAGCTATGATTCTACAAAAAAGTCTTGCTTTAGACATCCTTCTTTCAAAGGAAGGCGGAGTACGTCGAATGCTAAAGGTGCAATATTGTTTTATGTCTATTCCATACAAAAGTAAAGATTTGAAAGGTTACATTCAGAACATCACACACCTTGGAAAGGACTTGAAAGATTCAAAAGCTGATGGTGCTTGGGAGTCAATTGGGATATGATTTTCTTCTATAGGTAGATGGTTTGCAAATTTGGGAAGTGGTTTGTTGGGAAAACTCTTGAAGGCCATCTTGACTATTACAATATGTATATTAACCTTGGTTGTCATCTTTAAGATTCATAGACATTTGAAAACTAAGAAAGGAACTAGGGGAATAAAAAGGAAAAGAGCTGAAATAGGATTGGATGATAGACAATGTGGTTACTACGACGAAAGGAAATCGTTTGGAAAACTCTACATTAAATACGATGAAGACTACAGCATTGTAAGGTGTGACATCAGAAGAGAATTTTGTGATGGCTTAATTCACCTTCAAATGGAGAATTGATGAAGCAGATAAACTGCTGAATCCCTTAATTGAAACATAAAACCAATTTGGTCACACCTTTGAGAGATAAATGACAACGTGCACAATTTGTGCTCACTATACGTTGGAGAATCTTGAGAAATAGACCATAAAAAGACTTAGTTACTGCATCGTAAAAGCATGCAGAAGAGTGTAGACTAGACGAAAATGCTTGTTTGAATAACATAGGCTCATGTTTTACTAAATTGCACTACTGTATTCTTTTAACATGGAATAGAAATGTGAATGTGATGACTTGCATTATAGAGATTTCATTAACTATTCTCGTTTAATGATGTGTGCGAAGAATTAATGAAACTAAATGTAAACTAGAAGACAATATGAATGTTTATTGAAGAGTTTTCTTTTAACTCTATCTTTGCTCATGTTAAAATATGTACAACAGAGCAAAAGAGAAACAAGTGCTGCAGATTTATAATAATTCCAATTAGTTTGAAACTTCTACAGAATAATCTTCATACATGTACTAATGAGAATTACTAGAAACAATATCATTATTTTATATATTTTTAATGATTTTATACATTGGTACTTTGAAAATGTAGTTGTCTGTCATAGTAACACTCGCTAATTTGAATTAAACTAAAACACTTTATATGTACCATAAATTGAAGAAAATGATATAAGGTTTTAGAAACTCTAAAATGTAACACATGTTTCCATTATTTTATATTGTGTATTTTGTGAACTATATTCAATTAAGCTTGCTTTTTCTTTTCTTTGCTTGCTTCTGTTCTCATGGAAAGGCTTCATAAACTTGCAGTGTGAGATAAAACTATCTTTCATAGAAAGAGTTCCGATGCACATACTAGGACTACTTGCTACTATTTCGTTACTTTGGGAACATCTGCCTTGAGAAACTGCCTTTCCTGAACTCACTCATGTGCCTTTGCTAATGGACTATTGTTCACAAACTTTACATTTTGAATGGTACGACAGCTTACGTGATGATCCACCTTTTTGCCATAAAATGTGTCTTCTTCGTGTTACATGACAATCGTCGTAAAAGTACTGACCAATGGACTGAGTGGTCTGACCGGATGAGGTGACCCAAGAAGTGTCACCCCGGTACTTGGAGTGATATACATTGTGTGATGGAGAGACGCAAGGTTGTCTGCTTTTTTTCTATCTTGCTCTTTGCGGACTGAGAGGCAGCTTTCAATCTTGCGGATTCTACTGACTTTCCTTGTGCTGCAGCATACTTTGAGTGCACTAGTCCTGGGACACTTTCCCCCTCATTGGAACTTTTCTTCTATAGCTTTGGTAATTGATGGGCCACAAGAGATAAATTCAATTATTCTGGATTTCTCAATTTAAATGCCTGATATTGATGTATTTACCCTTTTAAAATTTACTGATAGGGGCGTGGCCAAGATGGCGGCGTGAGAAGATGCTCGGATCTCGAGCTCCCGCCGACGGCCTATGATAGCACGGCCTGAGGGCCGGTATAGCAACGGTCAGCACCCCAGAGGCAAGTCGAGTGCCCCTGGAACAGCTGACCCCTGTGTGGAGACCGAGAAATCTGCGAAAAGAGCTTATAGCGGAGGCTGGCAGCTCGGGGCCTTTGAGGCCCACGTAGTGGAGGAGCGGGAGCCGCGGCTGGCCGGAGTGCACTGTCCAGCCGGATCGGGAGCCCAGTTGAGCCGGCAGAGGGAGCGGCTGCTGCCGGGCGGCGATTCGGCGGCCGAGCTTTGAGGCGGTCTCCCGGGATCTCCCGCGGCAGCAACGGAGGCGCTGCGGGGGATAGCTGAGGAACCGCCATTTTGGAAGCGGCGGAGCGGGAGAATCCCGAGGCGCTTGAGGAGCCGCAAAGATGACGTGGCGGATCCGGAGGCTGTTGCAGCGACCCAGGCGCACACCAGCAGGGGAGAGGTCCGCCCGCAGGGACCGGACAGAGGAGGGCGCAGACGGCGATCTTGACGGAAGGGGAAGGACCCGCCCTTTGGCAGTGGCACGGAAGGCTTACTAGCGACCTAGAGGCGGAGAGGGCATTGATACTGGAGCAGCGGGAGTGGAAGGAACAAGCAGAAGTGCTGGTGCCCTAGGTGAGGAGGCGGGTGGACGCGCAGCAGGGCCCTCGCTCCAGACCCCTGGCAAAGCGGGAGTGAAGGGAGACCCTTAGACCCGGGGGGGCCTCGTGACCCAGCTGGCGACGCAAGCCCAGGACAATTGCTAGACCCCACTACGGTAGAGACACACACAAACTTGCCGGGACCCCTGAGTTTATGGGTGCAAAGGTGGACTAAGTCTAGGGGACCACACTGTGCCGGGAGCGCTCCGGGGGTAACCGAGGTGGCCTGCAACCCCCCAGAGAGAGAGAGACACATGCAGTGAGGCGCCACGCAGGCGATTGACGGTGAGGAAGGAGACCCCCTGGCTGATGCGGAGCGGGCACTGGCGCAGGAGCAATACCTGGGGCCGCGGCCTTATTCTGGACAGGGTGCTTTGAAGTGTTTGGGGCCCGGGCCATCTACTGGAACTATCGTCGATAGGACAGGCGTAGTGAGAGGCAGCTGCCTCCGGTCCCCGGGGGCTCTCAGAGGCGCACAGCGAGGAATTGGGGAAGGACCCCCGGCCCGGAGGTCCGAACCCTCGTCGCCGCAGACGAGCAGAGGCCTACGAGAAAGGCGGAGATAGAGCAGCGGCGCCGCCATCTTACGCTGCGGGAGCCGGTGAGCTGTATCGCGGGCTGCCGGGCCGACGCAGCCGGGAGGTCGGACAGGGCTGAGGGGGTGGCCCGGGTCCCCACTGATGGACTGACACAGGCACATAATTTGATATCCATCTACGCGGATGATATCTTATTATATTTCAGTGACCTAGAGGCGGACCACACTGCTCTTTACGATATTTTTTGCCGATTTGAAGAGTTATCGGGGTTGGCTACCAATCCAGAAAAATCGAATGGCTTCTATTTTAGAGAAGCACTACGTCCCTCCTCCATCCGCTTTGGGATGCATCTGATCCCGGTGGCTCAGACCACGTTCAAGTACCTGGGGATACAGGGGTATAGATCGCCAGAGGACCAACTTGATGGTAATATTAAACGAGCCATCACACGACTTCGCAATAGTGTAGGCTTCTGGACTTCCTTGCCTCTGTCCGTCATGGGCAGAATTGCGATCTCCAAGATGGTCATGCTCCCCCGCCTGCTGTACTTTTTTGTAAACCTGCCTGAGATTATCCCCCAACATGTGTTTAACACGCTTAACACTATTTTGATTAGTCTTATTTGGGGAGCTGTTCGAAGACGCATTAGCCTACGTAAGATCCAGCTAGGGACCAAACTGGGGGGCCTGGGAGTCCCAGATTTCTGTGGTTACTATTATGCCAATCAACTCCAGTGGCTTTCATACGGGACAGCCGGCAGGAATCTCCACGAGATTGACTTCACTTCGGAGCGGCTGGCACGAGGGGAGCTACATTCACTGCTGTTACCGAGGAGTCGGCTCCCCCCGGAATGTCATCCGCTTCTGCTCACGGCCCTGTTGTGCTGGAAGAGGGCCCTGTCATACACCTCACTGGCAATACCATATGTAGCTAACATCCCCTTATTGGGTATCCCAACACCACAGGGAAGGCTCAAACGGCATGCACTGCGCCCCTGGGCGGCGGCCAGGATAGAAGAGGTGGGTGCCTTTTTCGGAGATGGAAATCTGTTGGACCATGAAACCTTCTTACAGATTACAGGTGCTCCCCCTAGATTTTATCTGCTACATGCCACAGTGTCACATTATATTCGGAATACCTGGGCACCACAACGACTCCAACCCACGCAACACGAATTGGTTCACCTGTTACATTACATGGGAGCGGCTGTTACATTACATGGGAGCGGAGGGACATCTGGTGCGCTGGCTATACACAGAATTCAGAGAACACGCAGCAATTCCGCTCACTACACTTAGGGATGCCTGGGTTCAGGACACAGACACGGTACTGGCGGATAAAGCATGGCTGATTATCCTTGAGCATCCCAAGCAGGTTAAATTTAGGTTTATACAAACAATGGTACTGCATAGGGGCTATCTGACCCCCAAGAGGCTACACAGAATGTTCCCGGACTCCCCCCATTGCGGTCCACGTTGTGGGGAAGACGAGATGGAACTAGTGAGGTGGGGCCGAGCAGAGGGGACAGCTCTTAGAAGGGAGGAAGAACGAGGTCAACGGAAGTATCCTATATCACAGGAATGGGAGGTCATGTTGGTAGCTCTGGAAGAGATAGACCTTATACCACCGCAGGGGGGACAGACCAAAATGACTACACAGTACGCAGAGCTTAGATGATGGGAAATACTAGTACCCGAGGCAGCGCACAGACTAATTGAAACCCTTACATGACAGCGTAAGTACTTGCAATGACCAGTAGGAGGTTGCCCATGGATGGTTCCAATGTGACCAGGAGGCGGGAGGGAATAGAGAGGGAGGGTTGGGGAGGGTGGGAAGGGGAGTTGTAAGTTTTTTTCTTGTTATACATGACGATATTGAAGGAATATTACTGACCCTTTTTACAGCAGGAAATGAGTAATATATTAAAGATGGATGAGGACATTATATTGTTTGTTCTGATATGCAAAGTGAAACTGTAATTACGGGAACCGTCAATGACACTTGTTAGGGAGAAAACGGGAACAAATGACTGATGGATGGATATAATAATTTGTAACTGCTGTATTTTGTCCTGAACAGTCTTGAAAAAAGTGCTTAAAAAATAAAAAAATAAACAAAAACATTAAATGGCACGCATGGAGATAAGAAAAAAGTGAGTGAACCTCAGACTCAATTAAAATTTCAGACAAGAGAGAATGATCACTATTGATGAATGTAAAATATTTAAGAAAATAACACTGGCTTCCTTTATTTTAGCATTTGCTAGATTACCTTCACAGGCTAACAGGAGATCCAATTTCAGAACCTAGAATACTGATTTGTCATACTATTTTAAAGGACACCCAGGGTCTACTAAACAGATGTGCAAGTTGAATTTCTTTATTACTTTATATTCTTTATTTGTTTTATCCGGCAACAAGGTAAATATCATAGCAAACAAGATACTGCTTTTCAGTTAGTCGGGATCATGCCCGTTGCTCCAGCTCTTCTTCGTAGAAAACATTCTTCACCATTCTTTTCCTGCCCAAGTAAACATTAACCATATCCACCAACTGGTAAACAAATAACTTCAAGCAACCCTCTGGTCTTTCTTACCTCACTATTCTATTACCTGATTCTGGACATAGATGAAACATGAAACGTGTTAAAACATTGGGGGCAAGGGGGCCTTGGAAAATGCTCTTCATTAGTCATTCACATTTCTCTATAGAGCATATCACAACACTATCCCCAGAACAACATTTCGATAAGTCACCTTGGCATGTGGATGTTGTCTCGTACCTTTACAGACCACAAACTACACACAACATTTGTATTAATAGATTGATAACAAAGAGACCACTATTGCATTAGCCCTGCATTTCTATGTAAGATGAACCTTACAGCCTACAGTTTCAAAGACCTGTCTGAAGTATACAATGTCCTGACAGTGGAGGCCCTTCTACATGAAAATGGGCATAACAACATTGCCAGCATAACTGATAAATACTTCAATGATAAGGCAATGTTGTCTGCCTATCCTTATAACAAGCACAGTACTACTTAAACATAACAAAAATCAGGAGTTCTTCAGTTGGAAACCTAAATAATCAGTAACAACAAATATTGGCAAAGCCAATGAATCTTGCCTATGAGACCTATTGGTTTTGGCCATTTTTTGTTTAAAGGCTATACAGCCATGCTGTACAGTGTGGCTTAAACTAATGTTAAAAAATGGACATGACGCAGCCAAGGCAAATTAGATTTTCTTTGTATTTAAAAATAGCCTTAGCGCTGAATGCATCATAGTGATTATTTTATTATTATGTTTAGTCACTCTGCATAGCAGCAACACTGGGATACAAAATGGCTACAAATCATTGCCAGTCAGTAATCCCCATGTTCTACAGTATGAACAAAAGGAAATAGCAGAGCCGACAGTGTCAAAGATGCGACCTATTTGCTTTACCAATGCTTGTCTGCTTTATAGTACAACATCCCTGTGATTCTGAGCAAATGAGTTAATCTCCCCATCCACGAAAAATAAAAGATTTGACATTTGGCAAAAAACCTATCAGAAAGACAGCAATTGCGCCCATGTCCATGTTTAGTGAAAATACATTTAGAGGGCGATAACATCTGCTGTCACAATAAAAGTAGACAATAGCTGTTGTCCAGAGCCACTCCCCCCCACCCCCTCCCCCAGGCGCCTTGAGACCCTCACGGGTGAATAGCGCACTATATAAACCCCCTGATTGATTAATTCATCGATTGTCACAATAAACATCCATTTGGAATAAGAAAAGGGCTTCTTTGATGGGTATGTGCTATCGTAAAACATAGCTTCAAATGGACAATTAAAAAAAGATGACATGGAAAAATAAAAAATAAAAGTAGTGCCTCAATCAGAGCGCAATCAGCAGAAAGACAGTGATCAAGCTGAAAAAATCCGTACTTGGTCCATGCTCCAGTAGAAAAAAAGGAAGTAAAGCAAGTACATGCTGGCAAATTATAAGGCAGCAAATAGGAGTGACAATGAAGCCAACAAATGCTAAGCAATGGGTGGGATGTAAGCCCCTGGTTGTATAGAATATCTTTCGCAAGCAAGAGCACATGCAGTGCAGACCTACAAATTAAATATACACAAACACACCCACGGGCACATTAACTACATACTTATGTCTTGAGAAAAAAGACTAACTTGCAGAAATTTGTCGATCTGCATGCCCAACCATCTGAAAGCATATCGGCAGGAAATTCAAAATGCTGGAATGGGATTCACATTCCTTTCCAGCCACCAAAGGAACCATTGAATCCAGATTGATCTACCTTTCAGTCTAGGAGCTGATGAGCCTCTTGTGAGAAATGTGGCTGATCCTGAATTTTCAAGAAGACCTCAGCTTTACATGTCATCCTCCACTCTATTAGGGACAGCAAGCCTTCCTATGAGGATGAACCTGCTCCATGTAACAAAACATTGAACAGAAAAATTCACATCACTTGGTGATTAAACATAGTTCTGTCTTTTGTCATCTGACCTGTAGCTGCACTCCCCAGATCACAATCAAGGGTTGTTTAAGGAGATTCCCAGATACAGAACAACAACACAATAAGGTGGCCAACATGTAATAAGTGGTCTTAATCTAGATCCCCAACCACATTAGAAGGAACCTTGTTAAAATAGCCTCTAGCATCTCCTAATACCTAACCTGATACACTTAAGGGATTTACAAAACAGCCGTCATCAAAAATTGAGCAGATACAAGTGAGCCCAAGATCCCCTGCCTCCAAAGATCTGAACTCTCATCCTGTCTCAAACACCCAAAAATGATTTAATAATTTACAACAATCCGTGCAATTCCACTGGCCTAAATACTTCTGAGCACATATAAAAACTAGGAAGGATCTGCAGCAATAGTTGATTTTGTCACTGTCTAAAGTAACATACTACCTGAAATCTCCGCTAGATTTTGCTGTTATTTTGACTGTGCATTAAAAATCCATTAATAAGGTTCTCATAGCACATGCCTCCCTTAAAACATGAAGAGAGATACTGAAAGACCACGATTTGAAGACGTGTAGCTGCATGGAAATGCAATTAATTTAGTTTCTCCCCTGCAGGCACACAACCTACCTCTCATCTGCTCAAAGGGAGTACCGCTGAGTGCTGTGGAGAGCGAGTCATGCCTGTTACCCGCATGAATGGTAGGGCCCAGGAATGGAGGAGATAGCAAAGGATTGGATAGGAAGGAAGGAGGCTGGGCCTGGCCTTAGAGAAACAGTATTTGCACGACTAGTAACTAGTTTTGCACAGTAGTCGGCGAATCTGCCCCACTTAATAATCCAGCGTGCTACACAAAATTCGAAAATATTTTGTAGAGATAGTAAAGTGGGTATGAACTAGATTCATAAACAAAAAGCAAAGCCACAGGGCAATTATGTGAAATAAATGTTACAGGAAGGTTCTATTTTAGAAATAGATGGCAACAGTAGCTTGCTGTTGATATCCACGCAGCACTATACAGAGCAATGGCAATATCAAACAAAATCTAAACCACTTTAGAGGTTTCTCAAAGAGAAGCATTAGCAGCATATCACCTTGAGGTAAAGATTCCTCATGTGAATGGCTCAACAGTTTAACTTTCAGGGGCATTCTTATGGAATTTACCCACCCCCAATGTAGCCATAACTGTTTCCCCTGTTTGAACTCTTGATTAGTTGTGCCCTTGCCTTCCTTTTGAGCAGCGTTTGCTGATCATAAAGTATGGATATTTTCATTCAATTGATGATTGATTTTACTCTTGAATAACTTAACTATTTATCTTTCTTTATTAATCCTACTTAGAACTTTAAAAGGCTTATTTTGAGTGGACAGTAGTGTAAATTGTGATAAGCACCACAATCCATTACCAAAGTTGAGCCAAGGATACGTTATGGGGAACCTATGAAACAGGACTGTGGAAAGTAGCCCAACAGGAAATTAATTTTCACTGGCATCTTAACTTAGTTTACTCAGCTCGCACAACCATTATGTGCATGCCTAGGACCATGCTGTGTGAAGGTTTCTGAGACCCCGAGTGTGGCTCTGTGGTCTGGAGGGTGCACTAATGGTACCTCTTTAGGAAACAGGACCACTGTATCTGTCCCAGAATATAATCATAAAGCAGTGATGGCAGTAGAATATTTTCTGATCTATAGTACAGGACAGGCCTTTTTCCTGTTTTTGAAGAGTGAGATGTCTACAAGTCATATTCAGGTACATTTCTTCTACGATGATCTGCCCAGACCCTGCGCTGACATCCCTGAATGAGTGTTGACTGCAGTGAGAGTATATATGGCGTGACTCCCTGCTTAACGCTATTAGATGGCTAATAGGCCCTGTTAAATGCGGACACAAACAGGAGGTTAAGGGACACCCTTCCCAGATTGGCAAAGTATATTCCTGGCATTCTCAAACTTTGGGTTTGTTATTAAACAGTAAGGTGAGGAAGAATGGAGACAGAGCTGCTTTAGTTATGCAGCAGAGAACTTTTTAGCAGAGACCAACTGACTGGTTCTTCCTAAACACTACTAAATGGCTTGATGCAGGGTGTCTGACGCCTGTCAGGGGCATCGGGGCAGGCAAGACTACTGGGTCTGAATCTTGGAAGCGGAGTTGGTTAACCATTAATGGTTTGGGCCCATCTATCTATGTCTTGGGCTAACTACAACCCTTCCCACGCTTGACTCTCAGAGTAGCCAGGGCAGGCAGTCACAGGAAGATAGTGTATGGATGCTTGTGCTCAGCACACAACAATCAACCATCAGACACAATAATCTTAATGTGTATTGTATTGTATTGTGGTATACTTATATAGCGCAACCTGTCACCACCAAGGGCATCCTGGCGCTTTTGACCCATAATCCAGTGAAAGCAGTAGCTCAACCTGTCCTGGGAAAAAGGTAGGTTTTCAAAGCCTTTCTAAAAGCTAAGAGATCTTCAAGGCTTCTCAAGGATATTGGCAGAGAGTTCCAGAGTTTGGCCGCCGCTACTCTGAACGAACGGCCGCCCATCCTCACTCTCTGGAAGCGCGGAACTACCAAAAGCCTGGAGGACGAGGAGCGCAAAGCTCGAGAAGGACAATACCAGGCAAACATTCGCCGCAAAGGAATTGGGCCCAGGCCATGGATAGCCCTGAACACAATACACGCTGCCTTGTAGCGCACCCGCAAATGGACCGGCAGCCAATGAAGTTCTCGCAGCGCTGCCGTAGAAGAGCTATGGTAGGGGCGAGAGAGGGCGAGTTTGGCAGCAATGTTTTGCACCCTTTGCAGCTTGCCCAGAAGTGTTACCGGGGCCTCCAGAAGCAGTGCGTTACAATAGTCAAGTGTAGTCCAGTGCTTGCCTTTAAAAGAATGTAAGTACTTTAATCACACAATGTCACTAACCACAACTCAATTCAGTGATTACACAACGTATTGCCTTTGAGTGCCATCCCCCTAGAAGTGCAACACCTTCCCATCTACCTCTCTACTCCCAGATAATCCCTTTAGCACTGTGTTTCCCTTCTAGTGAATTAAGTTGTAGCATGATCAGACCCAGCTGCAGTTTTCTTACATGCCACAGGAAAACATGCTTACTTTATTGGGGTCTTACCCCTTCAGGCAACATGGTACACTTAACTAATCCTGTCGGGTGGCCTATTGCCAGCAGTGTCCTTCCTTCTGATAACCCCCATACCCCAATATGTTGAACAGATCTGTGCACACGCACAACCATGATTGGAGACAGAGTAGCACTGGGATCAGTGCATTTGTGAGCCAAGCCGCAACAGGCTTATGTTGATGTGGTGATTTGGCTTCATTTTGGCCAAAACACATAGGCAGCGGATCAGGTGGCCAAGGAAACAGTCCCAAGACGTAAGGGAGAGATATGATGAATAGCCAAATTATTATTATTTTTTTGAATATACCCTGATTTAAGGTGCCAGACTATAGGTGAGTACACAGCACTCGTGAAAACACTGCCCATGTGCTTTTTAATGTATCTTTGTACAGGTAAACAGTGATTTTGCGGCGTGGGTGACATCATCATCAGATATTATGAATTAGTCTATGTGCTATTTTGAGAGGTTTTATTTCTTAATGAACGTGAGCATGCACTGGCTTGTTATAGCAGTATAAAGCTCTAGAGATACCTTAACATGTATCTGGGTTCTTAGGATACATTTTCAGTATTTTGTAGATCATATTCTGCAGTCCTGAAAAAATGCATGCAACGTGTTACCTCATTAACGTAGCTATCATTATTAGAATTAATAAAATGCAATCGTGCATTATAATTTATTAGCTCTGTCTTTCTGCTATTGTATATAATTTGTGTTATTGGTAAGTATGGGCCAAAAATCCGTTCCGCTCGCGGAATTTCGGCAATTTCGCGATCCGCAAATTATTATTTTTTTTGCAGTTTGTAAGTTGTAACATTCTGGCCCACAGGAAGCACTTACAAAGTTAAGGCAGGTGCCTGAGTTGAAGCAAACTTTGTAACCATTTTAGAATGGCGCCGGCAAGCTGCCAGAGGTGAAGTTGCTTACTTGCAAGTTGCAACTATTCTCTGACGCTGTCCTGACCCTAAACAGCCGGGTGCCTGAAGCACTATACATTTACCCAACAAGGCAGCACTTACCGATTAGCCAGTAAAAGAAGAAAGTACAGTCTATTTCTGCAAATCCGCGAGTTCGCAAATTTTTTTGCGAACTCGCAGATTTTTTTGCAATTTCGCGCGAATTTGCAGGCTGCAAATCCGCAAAAATCGCCCATGTTAAGTTATTGGTCTAGAGTGAAAATAAGATCAGCGTATTATTAAGTTCATATGTGCTTGACTTTAAATAAGGTCCAAAATTAGGCTGAATCATCCTCAGTTGGGCGTAAAAAGTGTAACCATATAATTGCCATGGTTATAGAGTACCGTTATTATTGGTAGAAAGATCGTGGTAACGAAATTCCAGTTTTAGTGGTTCAGAGTCAATTAACAGGATTATAACAGAGGAAAATAAAGCTATCAAGACAGTTAGGACAAATTAGTCTAGTCAATGAAAACCAGGTCTGACCGACGAAAATTATTGCTACCCAGATTTGTATGGCCCAGTCAACCCACCTCAATACAAAGGGACTTACCCGTCTCAGGCAAAATGCTGGTTTATTATCCCATCTCTAAGGTCCTGCCATGGTGAAAAGTGTTGCCGGCGTCAGGTACCATCTTTAAACTATCTACTACCTTAGCCCTACATTTGTGTTTGACTTTGTCTTACTGGGATAACTCACAGAGTTGGTAGTACCATCTTGAAATGGAACATCAAGAAGTAATTGTAAACAGTGGGGATGATATATTTGCTCGCTTAGTCCTACGTTTGTGTTTGACTTTATCTTACTGCAATGTCTCACATCGCTGGTGGAGCCATCTTAACATGGAACATTAATACGCAATTGTAAATGGTGGGAAGATTTACTTCTAGATTAATTTGACAATGCTTCACAGATGGTATAGTAAAAATTTCAGAGATGAATGAGGCTGGTTATTGGACGGCATCCTAAATAGGCGTAATGTTTACGCCTTGTTAGCCTGGTACGATACTAGTAGTAGTATTAGCATTACTAAATCTTCAGGATTGGCATAGGTATTTACACCATATTAAAGTGGTACATTCAGGTAATGGAAAATATTGCAAGATTTTATATTACTTGCTTTTGGGGACTGATTTATGAATATACTGGAAGGTTTCAGTTCTGCTGGGAGTATTAGGACGTGTGGAGGTATCCTCTTAATCTATTAAGTAATTCTACACTAGAATAGGACTGTAGTGACTCAATATACTATGTTAGGATATTATATAGTCAGAGTTACAGTGACAGAATTGCTACAATATAGGTTATTCTATCTCTTCATGTACAATTGCAAACAGAATTTAATCATATTCATTCACATTTGATAAATTGTGGTAAAACAGTGCCCATAATAATTAAGACGTGTCATATGGTTGTCTATTACCAGGAGTATCAAATTACATAAAGAATCCAAATAACTACAAGAGTGTGTTTCTGTTAACACTAGATACTAACTCAAGTGATTCTGTAGCTTACCTTTATGATATTCCAACTCTTATAATGTCATGTTTGGGAGCCTAGTTAGAAGGCTTTCTTTTGATGGTTCGTAAAACAAAAGTGTAAGGAATATGTATTTTTGCTCCTCATTGTTCAACAGTCCTTTGGGGAAGGATTTTTAGAGTGGGAAAAAGTGTACGAGTCAGTCTTCATATTAACCAATTATGTACCTCTCCATCCTTGTTCACTATATAAAAGTTCAGTATTCAGTTCACTCTCACATTTCTTGAGGGTCAGTTCTTGGTTTCCTCCTCATGGGATTCTCATTAATTTACCAATCCCGTAGAAAGCAAAGGTCTGTTGATTATGAAGATATTTTTCATAGTGTTCGAACAACGGCAATGTTTTATTGGATTTCTAGAAATTTCAATAATGTTTTTTAATCCTGTGTTTAAGCAGTCTGGTGGTGCTCCGTCGGTAGATTTTGTTACAAGAGCAAGTAATAGTGATAGTATATATATATATACACACATATGTGCTCCCACAGTTCATCCAATCATTGATGTAACGTCGATACTCTTTTTTTGTGAATTGCTTTGTTTTTTCCCCAAGTTTACCAATTGAACAGTTCTTGCATGTGAAGAATCCTTTTGGTTTATCCAAAAATGTAGCAAGTTTTCCTCTTTTGTCTGGCTTGCTAAAAGGATTTGCATACAGTCCCACGTCGACCAATGGTAGGTGGAGCCCCAGGGGGGCTGATGGCAATCGCACAGCTGCAGCCCTCTTCCGGGCCACATTAATAAAGTGGTTGCAGCACTCGTTTGGGCCTACCGCAATTAGGCAATTTAAGGCAAACATGCAGTTGCGTCCCTGAATGGACCAACAGAAACCATGCAGTAGAAGAAGCGGACTGGTACGAGGAGGAGCACAATGTGATAGTTCTGGTCAAGAACCAAGATGAGAGATTCGGGTTTGGGGAGAAATGGCCTACAGGCTCCTACCTAGTTCGCTCTCAAATATTCTACGCTTCCTGAATGACCCACAGCCACCAGGGACACACTATGTCTCGCCCCTCTAGGACAGTCTCGCCTCTTGCAAGGCAGACTCCTTCCCTCTCGAAGTAGGCAGGCTTCTAGGCATTTCAGAACAGATCCTCAATTCCACAAGTCAGACAGACGTCGACCCTGGTTGCAGAGCAGTCCTTTGAGTAATCTGCGGAGTACTTCGTTCCTTGGACATAAAGAACTTGGAACTTTAACATAGTGGGGTGGTTTGGGTCCCACTTTTTTACACAACCTCTAGACAGGGAATGGGGAACAACTGTCTTATCTCTAGACCTGGTTTAGGGGGGGTTCTCCTTTCAAGTGTCCTACTCCGGTCGTTCTCTGGACAGAGCCTTTGTGTAGAGTGATGCTTCTCACATCAGGTAGCACTGGACTGTGTGAATCCTGGAGCACCCCAAACTTGCATAAGGAGGTGTGAGGTTTCTACACCTGACTGTCATCAGCTCAAATGAAGTAATAAGGGACTGAAAATGGGACTAGAGAATTCATCACCTCTCACAACTGAGTCTGCAGTCCCTCCTCTCAGCTTACCATCCATCACATAGCAGCTACAGAAATATAGGCAATACACTTCTGCTGTGTAGGAGCACAGTTCTCACCCTCCATCTTGTGTGTAGTCGCATCAGGAATAAACAAAAATGAATTCCACTAGCCTCCAATACCTTGACTGACTCAGACAACATGCATGTAATACACTTTACATGGACACATACACTTAACACATACTCAGGAAGTCAGTGCGTTATAATAAACGTAGAAAATGAAGAATCATCTGCAATAATAGAATAGCCCACTTGGCTTCTGAGTTGTCACTGACTAAAGCGATTGCGCTCCGCTTAGTACCACCTCTCCGATACAGGGCTGAGCCACTGACACATAACTCAGCCAATGCTATTCACAACGAGCCTGCACCTTCAAGATTATTCTAAACCTGATAAGCTGTGGTCTATCTACTCTGTAGTAGCTGCTTCAAAACCCTGTTCCCGGAGGTATAGTCCTTGATTGGCATTTCGTTTTGGTATAACAAAGGACTTCTCTTGTATAAAACATAAGCACTGAAGTAGAGAATCATTTTGCCTTCTATTTGGTAACTGTAAGCTCAGTCTCTACACACCACACTACCTCCCTAAGAAGCATTGGCCTGCTTGCCTCACTACCCTATAAGTAAAGTGCTGAAGGGTTTACTGTACCATAAAAGATTATGCCCCAGTCCTAAAGCACCATGGCTGCCTCCCAGTAACTCTGGATACTCTGTAGGCCCCAAGCAGGTGACCATGCTGGTCTTAAAATGAGACCCTAATTTATAACACCTTTTCGTCATATACTGTAGGCAAAACTCTCTGTGAGAGATATCGTAAGATAGGAGAATTTTGTTTCTAGACCAAAAGTCATGGTCAAACAAAAGATCTGGCTAATGAAAGATCTTTGCAAATGGTTGGTATAATTCTGTCAGGTTGCTGATAACGGTTGCAGACAAATACAGATGGAAGCTTTTAAACATTACAAAATTATACGTAACATCTGCAACCTTCGAAATTTACCATAAGAAATATTAATTAGGAACAAGGCAAAGTAACATGCCTACACTTAAAGCCCAAATGATGGTGTTCATATTTTAATAACTGAACACATAGGTATTTTGTAACACCCATGAACGAAATTTTAAGAAACAAAGGGGGAAGGACATTCATTAGCTTCTGGCTTGGTGTTATACTTTAGAAGGAGGTGCCTCGACTAGAAAGCCGTTGAACAAAAGACAGAGCCACCCAATTATCCCTCGAGGACTGGGTATAATAATGACAATCTACATAAATGTCCCCTAAGGAATTATTTCACAATGATTTACTATTTATAAGCAGTCACATAAAGTGAACATATGTTAAACAACAGTTAAACAACACAAGGGATATATCTTGATTCTTATTTATTCAAGACAAGATTTAGTTATGGCAACGACAATACTGCTGACATTTCAATGTCTATTGTAAGCAGTATGTAACATCTTTTGCTTTCTTAGCATGGACAGATAGTATACCATACAACACACAAATTCAGTTAGATATATAGCTGTTTTCAAACTGACACAAAGGTACATTAGTAAGCAAATCGATGTTAGAAGCGTCGACGTTTATCAAATGGACCTCAGTGTCCAAAGAATTCAGCGTAGGTGTCCACAATAATTGACCGTGTTCAAAAATGATATTTCACTTTATCAGGGGCTCTGTGTCTTTACTGTACACTAGAGAAAGGAAGCAAACGCTGTCCTCAACATCCGACCGGTAAAAACATTCCCCAGGACCATCCACAGACGAGGATTACCGGTCGGATGTTGAGGACAGCGTTTGAATTCTTTGGACACTGAGGTCCATTTGATTAGACATATACTTCCGGCTGGAAGTATTAGGAATGTGCAACATTTGTTCGTCCTGAGGATGGTCCTGGGGAATGTTTTCACCATAGTGGACCGAAACGTTGACGCTTCTAACATCGATTTGCTTACTAATGTACCTTTGTGTCAGTTTGAAAACAGCTATATATCTAACTGAATTTGTGTGTTGTATGGTATACTATCTGTCCATGCTAAGAAAGCAAAAGATGTTACATACTGCTTACAATAGTAATTGAAATGTCAGCAGTATTGTCGTTGCCATAACTAAATCTTGTCTTGAATAAATAAGAATCAAGATATATCCCTTGTGTTGTTTAACTGTTGTTTAACATATGTTCACTTTATGTGACTGCTTATAAATAGTAAATAATTGTGAAATAATTCCTTAGGGGACATTTATGTAGATTGTCGACTAGAAAGCCGACACAGGTGCTAGCAAAGTGGTGGCCAATCACAAGCCAGTAGTAAGGCTTGCCACATGCCCCTGAGACACAAGCAGCTGTACTAGTTTGTCTGACCGTGCACCTGCAGTTGTTTTTTTCCCAGCATTCCCCTTTTATCGGTTTCCCTCGCTCCTGCAACCATGGCCAAGGACACCTGTGGAGATCCCAATAGTGGGGACACAGGGTTATAAGTAAAGAGGGGGTGGGGAGAAGAGAAGTAGTTCTCTCCAGCAGCAGTTGTGCAGTAACAAAGTTGCAAGTGAGGAGGTGAACTCAATCTTGGTTGCCACAACCAAGCTACAGAAACACTCCAACAGGGCAGCCAGACTGAAGGATGGACATTCAGGAAATAAGCTACCTGTAAAGATTCACGAACTCTCCATTATATAGTTCAAGTGAAGTTTATTCATTAACAGCATATAATCACAGCATCTCCAGCTGAGCAGTGCTTACCAGCTGTTGTGTCTTCAAATCCCACGCTTCTATCCTAGGTCATCAGTGACCTCATAACATTCTATGCTCAGCATCAAGTCCTTACATATCTTTCCCCTTATAATATTTAAACAAAAATCAAAAGTAACATACAGAACAAAGTAAACAATTTTGATAAAACACATTTACACTAATGATGATGAGGAACAAGAATAGAGTGATAACATAAGTGCATTAACCTTGGATCTTGCAGACATCACCCATACTCCTTGTGGCACCATTCTCCAAAACTACCAGACTACGCTTGACCTCTTTCACTATGCATGGAGCAGAATACTTGCTCTGACCCATACAAACAAATCCTCTTAATTTCACAACCGCCTCCAGGTTTTAGACAACACCGCTTCACAGACTTCTTCTCATTATAATACAGCATATTTTTAATTTGTGACCTTAGAACATTCCTTTGAATTTCTTCTCGATCGACTTTAACATTAGTTACAACTCCTTTCAGCCACACAGGACACTCTTTTACCCCAGGTTTTCTTCCTTTTAAGGATACAAAGGGAGAAACCCCAGTCACAGAATGAGGAGTTGTCCTATGCGCCCACATCATCCTTCTCAATTCTCTCTTCCATGGAAGATGATTAGCAAGGGATAGTTGTATGTTATCCATCACCAATCAGTTTATTCTTTCTCATGCATAATTCCCATTCCAGAGAGATAATCTTCCATCTCTCTAGATACAAATTGTACACCATTATCTGACACGATTTTCTTCGGTATTCCTTCCTCCACAAAAGCTTATTCCAAGGACTCAATAATATTTGAAGTCTTCACTTCACCAACATCCTTAAAAACAAACCACTTTGTATGGTAATCTACTAAAATTAAAACAAATCTGTTGTTCGATCCTAACTTAGATACAGGTCCTAAAAAAAAAAATAATAATAATAAATCGATGGCTAACTTTTCCCAGGGACTCTCTGGAAAAGTCATGATATCCAATGGAGGCTCCCGAACCACCTTGGTTTTATCACTATTTGCACATATCGAGCAATTCTTCACCTTTTCATCAACATCCCGATCTATGCCAGGCCACCAGTATGATTGCCTGACTTTCCTTTTCACAATACCACGTCCCAAATGACCCTCTTGGATAATATTGAGAATCCTAGAGCGAATACCTTTAGGAGGCACAAACTGATTTCTTCTCATTAACTTTCCATCAACTATACTCAATTCGTCCTTGACTTTGAAGTACTCATGTAATTCAGCATTCATTTTACCATTTTCACTCCAACCATGTACAACGTTCGCCTCAACTTCATTCATTCCGACATCCTCTTCCCTCACAACCATCCACTCCTCAACAATTATAGCCATATCTCCAATAGTAAACATTCCTATTCTGGAAACTTCTGCAATTTCATCCTCAATGCCCACGTCTTCAGGTAATCTTGATAAAAAAATCTGCCACCACATTTTTACTACCTTTCACAAACTCCACCTCAAAATTAGAATCCATAACTGAAAGCAACCACCTAGAGAAGCGCAGTCTAACATTTCCCTCCAGTCCTCTTCCACCTTTAAAAATGAATGTTAATGGTTTGTGATCCGTTCAAATTTGAAAGGAATTCCCCACACATAAAACCTGAACCTGTTGATTCCCCAACAAGTCAAAGCCTCTCTTTCAATCACAGAATATGTAGTCTCTGCTCCTTGCAATCTCCTAGACACAAAACCGATTATGTTATTAGTGCCATCTTTAACTTGTGTTAGCACAGCACCAATACCCACTTTGCTAGCATCTGTTGTGATATATGTCCTTGCCGTCACATCAAAGTGTCCTAGTATCGGAGGATGAATAATACCCATTTTTATAAGCAATAACGCAACTTCACATTCTGCACTCCACACAAACTCAACTCCTTTTTTTAACAATATCCTCACGGGCTCCACAATTTCCGTTAATCCCTTTACAAATTTAGACAATACTATGCTGGACCCAATAATGATTTTAACTCATCCTTAGTATGTGGTCTATTCACCTTCTCAATTACAGTCACAATGCGTTTCTTCAGAGTTATACCTTTGGCACTAATGTATATGCCCCAGATAAGTCACCTCATCTTTTCTATTTTGACATTTTTCTTTTTTTACAGTCATGCCATATTTGCGCAACCTCATCATCTCATCAAACAATTTATCATGTTCAGAAAATGTTTGCCCACAATAAGTATGTCATCTTGAAAACATAACACATGATTTAAATCCCCAAATATGTTCTTCATTATCCTCTGGAAAACTGTGGATGCTGAGGCTAGGCCAAATGGCATCCTTTTGTAACGAAATGCACCTAAGGGTGTTATAAAAGATGTCAAATGCCTTGATTGTGCATGCAAGTCCACCTGGTGATAAGCGGATGACATATCAAGGACACTGAATACAACTCCTCCACCATCCATTGTCAACATTTCGGATATATTAGGAAATGGCTGTCTATCCACCCGAATGGATTTGTTCAAATCGCGGAGGTCAATACACAAACAAATCTTTCCTCCAGGCTTAGGTGCCACCACAATTGGTGCCAACCACTCAGAAGCTTCGATGGGTTTGATAATTTGTTGTTCTAATAGCGTATCCAATTCTACTTTTAAGAGATCCTTCATGACATTAGGAACATTCCTCACTTTATGTACCACAGGGTTTCACTCCTTCTTTCAATATGATTTTGTGTGAGAAACCCCTTAATAATCCCAACATATCAGAAAATACATCAGAGTACTTTTCAATGAGATCATCACAATTGGTAACACTCACTTCTTTCACTTCATCGCGTTCAGCTAACATTACGGGTTCAGAGGCATTAGAATTGATGACTATGCCTAAGTCACGCTGATGACGCCATCCCAGTAAATTTGAACCATAGTCAGTAATGTACACCCTACTATACACCTCCAAAACCTTGAAGTTGATAGTTAACCATTTAATTCCCAGAATCTCAATCTTCCTTCCAGCATATCCTACGGCTTTTATATCCAATTTAAGCAAGCAATTGACATCCCTGTTGCTCTCAAACGCTTCTTTTGATAACAAGGTGAATAAACTTCCAGCATCTACTAAGACTTAGACAGACATTCCTTCAAGAAGTACTTGACAATGGGGTTTCTCTAATTTGTCAGTACTCTCAACCTTCACGCCACACTGGCCAGGACTTCTCACGTCCTTTCCACCTTGCATTTCACCATCCACCATGGAAATAATTTCCACTGTTGAAATTAATTCTCGAACACCATCACATGGATCATCCAACTGTTGTTCAACCCGTTGAACTCATTTTGAATTTGCAAACTCTATGTTTGTCCTACACGTCTTTGCGAGATGACCTCTCTTGCCACACTTCCTATAAACTGAACTTCTTGCAGTACATCTTGTACTGGATGCAATATGCCCCGGAGCACCACAACGAAAACATCTTATCTCTCTCCAATCTCCACTAGTTTGTTTAACCTGAATTTCAGTTTTGGGCTTTCCTTCAGTTGTCCCTTCCACATCACATTTCCCTTTACCATGTACCGCCCCCACTTCAGTATTAAGGGCCTCTTTTTTTTCACCGCTTGAATTGTCCATTTCTTTTAACCACATGGCTATGTGCTCCATCCCTTTCGCAATTTTGATAGTTTCATTTAAATTAGGATCTTTCATTAACAATCTCTTTAATCATTTTGTTATTTGTACATTTGACTATTTGATCCCTGATCAAGGAATCAGTTAATTGCTCAAAACGACATGACTATGCCAAACCCTTAAGGTAGAGACATAAGATCCTATGTCTTCATCTTGCTTTTGTACTCTAGAGAAGAACTTATGTCGCTCTAATATTAAGTTTGTTTTAGGAGAGAACTGAATATTAAGCATTTGTATAGACATATCATATACATTGTTTGGTTGTCCATCACCCATACCCAAAGATACTTCAGGTAAGTCTTCATATATCCTCCTCCCTTCGATCCCAAGATGATGAAGTAAAATCGCCTGTCACTTTAGCGGTCCAGCGGGGAGTGTGTGACATTGATCCACATTCAGTCCATCACTTGTTGTTTTTTGCAATTGCCGCCCTAAGTGCGCTGGGGATGCCCAGACGTGGGTCCCAGGCACTCCACACCACTTGGAGTCAAGCTAGCCGGGCTGAAGAGAGGTGTTACCTCGAAACCGGTCCGGTCCTCGGATGCTTGATTCCGGTCTGGGAAAGATATGGCTGTTGTAGTTCGGACTGGACTGTTCCCATGGGGCAACAGGGTCAGAGCTGATTTGCATAAAGCCATTATCTGACCCAGGGTGGTGTGGAGTGCAAAAAAACGATGGATTTGGGCCCAGATCTTTTGACTGGGGGAGTGTGTGACATTGATCCACATTCAGTCCTTCACTTGTTGTTTTTTGCAATTGCCGCCCTAAGTGCGCTGGGGATGCCCAGACGTGGGTCCCAGGCACTCCACACCACTTGGAGTCAAGCTAGCCGGGCTGAAGAGAGGTGTTACCTCGAAACCGGTCCGGTCCTCGGATGCTTGATTCCGGTCTGGGAAAGATATGGCTGTTGTAGTTCGGACTGGACTGTTCCCATGGGGCAACAGGGTCAGAGCTGATTTGCATAAAGCCATTATCTGACCCAGGGTGGTGTGGAGTGCAAAAAAACGATGGATTTGGGCCCAGATCTTTTGACTGGGGGAGTGTGTGACATTGATCCACATTCAGTCCATCACTTGTTGTTTTTTGCAATTGCCGCCCTAAGTGCGCTGGGGATGCCCAGACGTGGGTCCCAGGCACTCCACACCACTTGGAGTCAAGCTAGCCGGGCTGAAGAGAGGTGTTACCTCGAAACCGGTCCGGTCCTCGGATGCTTGATTCCGGTCTGGGAAAGATATGGCTGTTGTAGTTCGGACTGGACTGTTCCCATGGGGCAACAGGGTCAGAGCTGATTTGCATAAAGCCATTATCTGACCCAGGGTGGTGTGGAGTGCAAAAAAACGATGGATTTGGGCCCAGATCTTTTGACTGGGGGAGTGTGTGACATTGATCCACATTCAGTCCATCACTTGTTGTTTTTTGCAATTGCCGCCCTAAGTGCGCTGGGGATGCCCAGACGTGGGTCCCAGGCACTCCACACCACTTGGAGTCAAGCTAGCCGGGCTGAAGAGAGGTGTTACCTCGAAACCGGTCCGGTCCTCGGATGCTTGATTCCGGTCTGGGAAAGATATGGCTGTTGTAGTTCGGACTGGACTGTTCCCATGGGGCAACAGGGTCAGAGCTGATTTGCATAAAGCCATTATCTGACCCAGGGTGGTGTGGAGTGCAAAAAAACGATGGATTTGGGCCCAGATCTTTTGACTGGGGGAGTGTGTGACATTGATCCACATTCAGTCCATCACTTGTTGTTTTTTGCAATTGCCGCCCTAAGTGCGCTGGGGATGCCCAGACGTGGGTCCCAGGCACTCCACACCACTTGGAGTCAAGCTAGCCGGGCTGAAGAGAGGTGTTACCTCGAAACCGGTCCGGTCCTCGGATGCTTGATTCCGGTCTGGGAAAGATATGGCTGTTGTAGTTCGGACTGGACTGTTCCCATGGGGCAACAGGGTCAGAGCTGATTTGCATAAAGCCATTATCTGACCCAGGGTGGTGTGGAGTGCAAAAAAACGATGGATTTGGGCCCAGATCTTTTGACTGGGGGAGTGTGTGACATTGATCCACATTCAGTCCATCACTTGTTGTTTTTTGCAATTGCCGCCCTAAGTGCGCTGGGGATGCCCAGACGTGGGTCCCAGGCACTCCACACCACTTGGAGTCAAGCTAGCCGGGCTGAAGAGAGGTGTTACCTCGAAACCGGTCCGGTCCTCGGATGCTTGATTCCGGTCTGGGAAAGATATGGCTGTTGTAGTGCGGACTGGACTGTTCCCATGGGGCAACAAGGTCAGAGCTGATTTGCATAAAGCCATTATCTGACCCAGGGTGGTGTGGAGTGCAAAAAAACGATGGATTTGGGCCCAGATCTTTTGACTGGGGGAGTGTGTGACATTGATCCACATTCAGTCCATCACTTGTTGTTTTTTGCAATTGCCGCCCTAAGTGCGCTGGGGATGCCCAGACGTGGGTCCCAGGCACTCCACACCACTTGGAGTCAAGCTAGCCGGGCTGAAGAGAGGTGTTACCTCGAAACCGGTCCGGTCCTCGGATGCTTGATTCCGGTCTGGGAAAGATATGGCTGTTGTAGTTCGGACTGGACTGTTCCCATGGGGCAACAGGGTCAGAGCTGATTTGCATAAAGCCATTATCTGACCCAGGGTGGTGTGGAGTGCAAAAAAACGATGGATTTGGGCCCAGATCTTTTGACTGGGGGAGTGTGTGACATTGATCCACATTCAGTCCATCACTTGTTGTTTTTTGCAATTGCCGCCCTAAGTGCGCTGGGGATGCCCAGACGTGGGTCCCAGGCACTCCACACCACTTGGAGTCAAGCTAGCCGGGCTGAAGAGAGGTGTTACCTCGAAACCGGTCCGGTCCTCGGATGCTTGATTCCGGTCTGGGAAAGATATGGCTGTTGTAGTTCGGACTGGACTGTTCCCATGGGGCAACAGGGTCAGAGCTGATTTGCATAAAGCCATTATCTGACCCAGGGTGGTGTGGAGTGCAAAAAAACGATGGATTTGGGCCCAGATCTTTTGACTGGGGGAGTGTGTGACATTGATCCACATTCAGTCCATCACTTGTTGTTTTTTGCAATTGCCGCCCTAAGTGCGCTGGGGATGCCCAGACGTGGGTCCCAGGCACTCCACACCACTTGGAGTCAAGCTAGCCGGGCTGAAGAGAGGTGTTACCTCGAAACCGGTCCGGTCCTCGGATGCTTGTGTAGTGTAGCTCCTATTTTCCCAATAGGCTCTGCGCATTGGAATAGTACCTACAGCAGTAAAGGCCTAGGCCAGACGTTAACTAGGTCTACTACTGTCGATACTAGACTTAATTTTTGGGTTTGCCAGCTAAGCTCAGAGTTCGCTAGAAACTTTCTCGAATGTTCAAGGAAGGATTAACTTCCCTGATTAGACAAGAAGGGATTTAGTTTCTGACAACCATAGAACATGACAACTTTGCTCTCCCCTAATCAAGAGTCAATCTCAAGAGTCGTGTGAGCACAAGGCAATTATTTTACTCAGTCAGTACGTGCATTCTTAGTCTCATCAGAATGTAGAGAAAAGGAAGAGACGGGCGTGTTCAATAAAAGATGTTATTTATTGATCAGTCTCTTTTCTCGTACAAGAGAAATGGATCGATATTATTGCAATACTTATAGTTAAGTAAAGTGCATACGTTAAAAGCAATAGTACAAAATAATACTGTAAAAACATTGATATGGTTTCTGAGCCATATGATGTTTAAAATGATTAAAATATATTTACATACACATATACATTTGACTAAACGCACTCAACTGGTGTTTCTAAATACGCCTACCCCGTGTACCTGACCTAAGTCTAATGCGTGGGCGGGAATAGAAAGTTACAGTTTAAGTTAAGTTTGTTTTTGCCAAGTGAATAACTAAAGAATTCTCTGTGAGGGGTTATTCAGTTCTGTACCTGGAATTTAGGATGGATGAGGAATGGTATCTCTTTCTCTGCTCTCGATATTCCAGGCTGCCTGCGAGGGCTGCCCAGAAGCGCCGGTGCTGGGTCTCTCGGCTTGAGATAGCAGCGCGTCTCTCAGCGCGTCAGGAAGGCGGGGCTGCTGCCTGCGGGGTCTGCTTCTGCTCTCTGCTTCGGCAAGTGTGGCTGCTCCGTCTTGTCACCACGCGTGTGTTTGCATAGGGCAAGGTCGGCAATATTTATACCTTAAAGGTGCCGAGATTGACGTAAGGATGGACATAGGTACGTCAATAAAGATGTCATACGACTTGCTCGTTAGCACATTCTTTACTAAAGTTCTCTGTGAAATCAAAACAATGGCCGCACGGATTATCCAGGTTGTCATAGGTTTGATTTGTTATGAGAACGTCGTATGCCTTATCAGGGGCTGGAGGAATGTCGCTTGTCTAATTAGATCTCAAGCGTTATGACCTAATCAGATAACACGTTCCTGTGCCGTAGTGTGACTGCGTCAGATAACGGTATCTGCATCATGGGGGTTTTCTTGCCTCATGGGCTGACTGTTAGTTAACTAGCTAGTAAGTTTAACCAGAATAGGGTCAGGAATAGGGGGATCGATTCAGAACCTATAGAAATACACGACACCCACTCCACGCTAACTATGGTCATATCTACTAATCTATGCATAGTATAACATAGTACAACATACTATAGAGTATAGTGTATACCTTACCACCCCAAAATACATAAATGCATTTTGAAATTTTCAAATATACTGAAAAATTGCAGTCATATATATTGTATGCACTTAAACTATGAATTAAATGCAAAAGTAAACACGCATTTTATGCATTATTGCTTGTTGGTATATGAGAAATACACATAAAATGGCTCTTAATATCGCTATACAGAAAAAAAAGTCGAAACCATTTCATCACATAAAATATATTGTGAACAAACCAGCGGGCAGCTAAAGTCTATATAAAGTCTATAAAGTATCTAAAAAAATAGAAATCTTAGTTCTCTAGGAATAGTTTCTTACTTTAAGCAGAAGATCAGTGTCCCGGGAAAAAATATATAGAAAAATATTTTAGGGGCTTGCTGAAAAAAGTTGCTGTCCGTGAACTGGATTGTAATTGTTCATGTGACTTTATTTTTAAAGTTGAAGGCCGAATTCAGGGAACGCCGTGTGCGAGTTTACTCAAAAGTCTCTATTTCTGTTCCGGAGAGAACATCATATCATTCAGGCTTTCGAAAAAACTGTCAACAGCTTCATGGGAAAGTTCCTCTAAGTCGGAAATAGGGGTAACCATGCATTCGTGCGCATGATTGTCTCCATTGACATTCTGATTTGCATTGCTGACAGAAGGTCGTACCTGTTCGATGCTGCTTTCATCTTGAACTTCACTACTCTTCAATCGCAGTGGTGAAGATTCCAGGAATGCCGTCATCAGAATTGGCAGCCTTTGAGGGCAGCACAGTGCGTGAACCTTGGTAGGAACCAACAGTGTATCTGCATCCACCGGCGCATCCGATTGTAGCGTCAGACAGGTGTCTAACACGCATTCTTCTCCGCATAGCAGACACCTTAGTACAGGTAAAACACACCTTTGCCACATTGGTCGAAATGATAGAAACCAAGTCATGTTTAGGTCTCTAAGCCGGGAGAGTCCCAGGATTTTTGATATCCGGTCCCGGTATCCAATGGCTAGGATCGTATCTTCCATTGTCGCGAGATTTTGTTCTGTGACATGGGTTGCCATAACGAAAAATAAGGACTAGGAATAGGATTCCTGCAATTAGTCCCAGGATCAAGGGAAGTCCGCCAAAAATCGAATGGACGAAATCTGGAAAAATACCCAGTATGGCTTTGAATGGTGTTAATGCCATCGAAAATACTGTCTTAAATACCTTTGAGACCCCAGTGGTATCAGAAATATTTAAGATTTCGCTCAGGATTTCCGCGAAATGTACGGGGGAATTAGTTGATAATAATGTATGTATCTCTGCAGTCGTCCTTGCGACTTGTAGATCATACGTTTCTTTTGATGACGTGAGCCTTGTAGGCGTCTGAAGAAGCACTGTTTTCATTCTGCTTAAAGTGTCTATTCGAATAGAAGTAATTTTCAGACCGGGCCATGCCCTTGCCTCCCTGTCTGGAAAGGAGCTGGGGAACAAAGAACGTCCACAGCACTTGACCTTCGCCGTCGTAGTGACGAGATAAGGAGTCCCGGGCATAAGACTACAACATCTGCGGTCTACAATAAGAATGTAACTCCCATTATAGAGTCTTTGAAAGAATGGTTCTATTTCAGTTGCAGGTGCGCCTTGCTGGTGACATGAAAGGTTGTATGAATTCCCTTCACAGGCTCCGTGCAAACTAATACCGTTACACAGAAGCGTGCCGCTTAGTGACATAGCACAATTGTTGCCACTAAGAAACACTTTCTGTCCTTTGTTACTGACACATGCATGTGAATAGGGCAGGTTCCAAGTTGTTTTAAGGTACCCCTTTCCCAATTTCTCGTACATGCCAGCCTGTATATATTTTTGGCAGTATTGAAACCTGAAGGTTGAGATTGGAATATTTATGATTCCGTGGATTATCCATTCACTGACAGGTCGTTCTGACATTGTCATTGGTAATCTTTCTAGTTTTTCAATGCTCAAGATTGTATAATCAGCACCCTTCTGCGCCATACCGATTTGTCTATCAGTAAGGTTAAAGATTTGGAATAGTGACGTTGTGTTGATTAAACGCCAAGGCACGTAGCCTGAACGCAGATTTTGTAACGTCCAGCCAAGCTGTACAATAGAACGCAATTGTGACTGACCATGTTGTAATAACAGTAAGTCTTGCGATAATATATCGATTGCTGAAGACACAATGCTGTCCAATGAAAAAATTCTGGAGGACAGAGTCATTAACCCATTGTCCACTACAGAAAGTGATTTTTCCAAATTAATACGGTCAATTTCCCGTATTCTTTCTGCTGTCTCAATTTGAGTAACCTTCCAGGCCTCATTGTATGCTGCATATACAGAGGCTGCTATGAAACGCTTATGACGCTGTTTGCGTGGTCCCAGTATGAAATCACGCAAGTCAGCACCATCAGTAAGTAAAGTTAGGTGTTGCTTAATTTCAGGCAGTGTGGAAGTTTGTAGCCATTGAAGGCATAATTTGCCCACACTGTAGGTTGTTATTATCCCTGGGTGATGTCTTTGGGGATATCTAGGGTCTGGCCTGGTCATTTTGAAACCCTGTGTTTTATTCAGGAATCTATCTTGACAGTTATTTGTATCTGTGGGCCAGATCAACCATTGTTTCCAATCAGGATGTGTTCTGTTTTGGTTAAGTATATAGTTTATGTCTATTTCTTCATCTGTATCAGAGTTATTGCTAAACATTGTTGGCTTTGGAATAGACAGGTTATTTAAATCTTTGATTTTGGCTAAGCCAAGACAGGTAGTTTGTTGAACAGTGTCATTTAAAAATATCATTTGTTCTGGGATCATGCAGGCTCTAAACAAAGCTTCTATACCCTGTACTTGCCATTCTTTTGTACCCCAAACACTTTTCAAATCAACATTTTTGTCCCAATAATTAAATCCAAAAGTATTCATTTGTTCAAAGAATAAGTCAGAATAAATCAATTTTGTGTTGGTTATCATGGTTTTGGTCCCTGTCTTGTTTGACAATTTAAAATAAAATGTTTCCGCATTACTTGTGTTAAAACCTGAAAAATATGAATATTTGCCATACACGGTTCTTGAGCTCCCTTTTGGAGGTGTAGCACAATGTTCCCATTGATTAAAATTTAAAACATTTCTAGGTTGTGCAGATTTATGCAAGAAATGGTTACCATAATGGTTATAGCAGTACATGCTGTCATAATTTGTAGAACCCTGCAAATAATCATGTTTTGTAAATTTAGCAGACATTACTAAGTCAGACATCATATTGTTAATACTTTCAAAGTCCCAATCATCAGCAAATGAGTTTGGTTTTGCAAAGTCACTCAAGGAGATCTTGATTTGGTGTGGATATTTCAGGATCTCGACCGGACCATAAATTTCATAGTCAGTGTTGTCCCAGGCTACCCCACCAGGTATTGGAATTGCTGTGAAGTTGGCTGAAGAAAGTTCTGAAGAAAGTTCTCGTTTCTCGACGTGTGAAGATGTGTGTGGTTTGAGGACCAAGTTGATGTTCTGACTTGCTGTGTCCATTTTAGCATATTTTCCCTCAATGAAGCGTCCCAAGGTAAATACCATGATGAGCCAAAGTATGAGGATAAATGCACCAAAACCCACCCAAAATTCAATCCATGGAGAAATCAGATATGTTTCTTTTAGTTGTTTCAAAAGTTCCTTCGCTTTGTCTTTAAAGGATTTTGATGATGGCTGTGTCTTTTGTTCGCTGAAACCGTCAGAGGAATCATCGAAGTTGATGAAGTAACCGGATGCAGTTCTGTCAATTGTTCCAATTGGTTCAGGATTTTTGTTTCTTGCATTTTCACTTGGTACTTCTGTATAGATTGGTGTGTCTCTGCTAAATGTCTTTATTTGGGTTTTCAGAGGTCTTAGTTCTATTGCATTGTTGCATAGTCCTTGTTGTTCTTCTGTAGGCGTTTCGAATGTGATGAGCCTCTTTGATAGGACCTCTGTACTGGTAGCAAACCTTGGTGTTCTGCTACTTATTAGGAGTCCACTTGGCCTACCGTTGGTTATCGGCCACATGTTGTGGTTTTACCAGGTCGATGGATACAACTCGGTTCTCCTTTTTTCCAGCAAGTGGCGGTAGTACAACTGATCTTGTCCCGTTGACAGACAAGACAGGAACTGCTTTTCTGTAAGAAGGCCCAAATTCCTTCTTTACCGCGATCTTCTCCCTGACTAGATCCCCGACTTTTGGAATCCAGACAGGTCTTGCTGGGACAGGTGGTGAATCTTCAGTGGTCGTTGGCTGTTCTTTCAACTGTATGTTGCTCAGGTCTTTTCTTGTTTTGTTTAAGTCCTGCAAAATAGCCAAACGGTCTTTGACATCAAAGCTTTTTTCTGTTACCACTGAAGTCTGACTATCAAGGTCAGAGATCAACATCCTAGTTCCGAATAATAATTCGTACGGACTGAATCCCTTCAGAGAATTTCTTGGCAAGTTATTTAGACTACGTTGGACACTTATTAGATGTTTGACCCACCCAGCTCCCGAACCTAATATCCTTTCTATTATAGATTGCTTTCTGTCTTGGTTTTTTCTTTACACCATCCCATACCCTCAGGAAGGAAGTGAGAAGATTCCCGCTGGGCTGTGCTCATTCGGCCATTCTTTCCCCCCCCCCAGGCTGGATTGCCTGAGAAAAAGAAAAAAATGGTAGAACGTAGCATGCTCTAGCGTATATGCCATTTAGACTCGCAAATCTTGTATAACAGTCCGGACGTCAGCCGAGTGCTGTGGATCTACATTATAAGTGGGAACTAGCCTGTATATGTTAATCGCAAGCCATTCTTTTTAGTGGTGATGTTATCTGCCTTGATACGACGAGGTATTAAACTGCTTCTCTCCCCACTGCGATCTCTGTTGCAGTTTGGGCAGTTTTTTACAAACATGGTGTAGTGCAGGCTCATGCCTGGCCACCAGTACCGTGATTGTAATTCTTCCAGAGAATCTTTTAATTTAAGGTGTCTGAGACCCTCGCCCATGTGTGCGTCTGCGATTAACAAGTTTCTCCTGTCCATGTTTGGAATCACTCTATCCCCCACTCCAGGGATTCGAGCAAAAGGAATGGAGTTTGCATCTATGATGTATGTGTAATTGAGTGGATAGTTGATCGGTAACGCCGAGCAGTCGCCTTTTGATGACGTTTTTACTGCCAGCAATGTTTCGCCGTCAATGTATTTTAATGTACGCTTTTTTCGATCTACGGGAGCCGGTTTACTGGCTGCCGCTGCGGCTGTTTCAGCCAATGAATTCCCTACAACGTGAACGCCATCACGCTGGTGACTCAGTGAGTGTGTCACGTGAGTCTTTGGTAGTTCTTTTTTCAAAAGAGCTACCTGTTCCCAGAGCAGTCTCTGCTTTATTGGTGCATCCGTGTCATCTTTGTAATCGTTCTGAATCCAGGTCTGCAAATCCTTGTTATATGCTTTGACGCAGAAATATGAATCTGACACTATAAGTGTCGGGAATTCGCGATCCGCATTATCTAGCGCCATTTTCAAAGCTAATATTTCAGTTTGTAGTTCTGAATTAGTTTCTACTGAGTGTGATTTTGTTAATAGAGGTCTTAGTTTACCTCCGTGCCACACTTCTTTTGTAATCTCACATGTGGGATTGTATGCATGTTCTCCCCAAACGGAGGGTTGAGCATGTCCGTCTGTATAGATTACACAGGCGTAATGTCGTAGAGGCAGAATGTCGATTGGCAGAGGATACGTTTTTTCATATTTTAGATTTTTTAATTCTTCTAGTTCTTAAAAGACTGTCAACCAGGCAATACTTGATAATTCATATCCTCCGTACTGGATTTTCAGATGGGCAATTCTGGACTTTTTGAAGTTGAATTTGTAACCCTCTGCAGCGAAACCAAGTATTATGGTGTTCACTCTTTTCAAGTGAGTCTCCAAGTCATCATCTGTTAAGTAAATGTCATCGACATAAGATAATGCTTCATCATCATATAGTTGTAGTAATTCTGTTACTCTCGCTGAGAATACCCCCGGGCTGTTCTTGTACCCCTGGGCTAACCGACAGAATTGTTTTTGAGTGCCATTTACTGAGAATGCAGTTAAATATCTGCTCTCTGGTGCTATGTTTTGACAAAAGAATCCATTGGAGATGTCCAAGGTTGTTTTGTATTTTTTGCGCACTATGTTATTCATTAGTGCAGCACTGTGTGAGTTTTGCACTGCAAAGGTTTTGCAACATGTGTTAAGGTGTCGGTAATCCAAAACTAGACGATATGAGTTGTCTGGTTTGGAGACCGGAAACAAAGGATTGTTCATTTGTGAGGTGCAAGTTTCAATCACCCCCTGGTATTCTAGCTGATCTAGTATTTCATTTACTTGTTTTTTAGCTTCTTGCTTAATTGGGTACTGCCTTTGTGCAGTAGGTTGTGATTTTAACTGGATTTTGTGAGGAGGAGAATCCTCATCCCATCCTACATGATTTTTATATAAAGCAGGTGCTAAGGCCACTGCCCACTTTCTAGCAAGTGTATATTTTTTATGAATCGGTATTTGATTCGAGAAGGCAGGCATAATTACTTCTTCGCCATGAGGGCACTCCCTGACAAACTCTGGTGGCCAGTCTTTTTCAGCTAGAAGGATGTCATAGCCTTTGGATAGGTTATCCCAAAATAGTCCCCTTATTTTCCTAGTCTTATCTCCCTCTATACGTAATGTTATCTCGTATATTTTGTGGGGCTTGCTAACTCTGGTATCTGCAGTTTCCACTTGAAGGTATTCATTCGTGTCCACTGTCTCCAGATGATCCATAAGGACTTTGCGAGCTATGCTCACCTCTGCTGCGCTGTCTAGCATTGTCTGAGCCCATTCTCCGTTTTTCAGTTGTGTCCTCAGTATTCTCGGCATTGTTAACTACCTTGATACTGGCTACCTTCTTTTTTGGAAATTGTGATTTCTTTTTCAGTTGAGCAGGTTCCTTGTCTTTGGACTTGGCGTGCTCTTCTGATCGTCCTCTTCTTTCCGATTTCTGCGAGGAATTCTGAAAAGATTGAGAGGGACGTGTATCAATGTCTTGATATCTATCAGGTTTTTTAATATTATCCCTATTTCTAAGGTTATATCTATTCCCAGAGGGTTCACTCTGAGGTGACCTTTGTCTCGGGTTTGGAGATTTCTCTCTTCGCCTAGGAGACCTTCCTCTGGACTGGAATTTCTTTTCTTTAGGATTGGATTGTTTGTTCCCATCCCAGTTCTTTTTTGGTGAATTATTATTATTATAAAAAAACATTTTTTCTGGACTTGTAGTCAGTTGCGGTTTTACTGGTATTCCACCTAGACTATCTCTGCCTAGTTCTTCATAGGATTTTTCTATGATTCTGGCAATTTCAGCTGGTTGGTCTGCTATATCTGTCTCTTTTAGCCTCTGGCGGATCGCCACGTTTGCTGCTTCACCCTTTATGTTGGCTAGTAATATAGCCGAGACCTGCTTGAAGTCTTTTAGTAATTCATACCAAGAGTTAAAGCAGGTTCTGGACCATATTCATCTTGAATTTGTTTTAGCACATCTGGTTTTACCGAAATGGATGGAACACCGTGCGTTTTTGTGTAGATGGAAGCAAAGACTGTACCCCAAGTGTCACAGTCCTCAATGTGTGGTGCGATTCCCATTGGGAGACATATAGTCAGAATTCTGTGTTTTTCTAATGGGGTGGTGTCAGGAAACACCGCCTCTATTTGGGTAATTTTCTGTGCCAACCAGAATGGTATCTGTTCCCGTTTAGCTGGAACTTTACCTAGGCAGGATTGGATGTTCTGTGGTGTAATTTTATTTGTGTTCCCCTGGTGAGGGGTCAGCTGTGGAAGTTTAATCGCTGGCTGAATTGTTGAAGTCCGCATTACATACTGAACTAATTGTCTGTGAATTTTTAGTAGTTGTTTTAGCTGTATTAACAGCTCTGCTGCAGGCATTCTTTCGATGTCTGGATATGGTGTGTATCCGGCTAAGACCGGCCACGTTGCTCCTGGTCTTCCTAAAGGACCGAGCCTTGTAATGTGATTATTATGTTTTAGGGCGCCATCAAATAAGAGCAAATGCTCTTGGAATTTGAGTGGTACTTCCACTTCCTCGAAAGGAGTGTACTCATTAGGAGGTTCCTCTACTTTGTAATAGTGGAAGTACTTTGTTATAGTATTAGCTGCTGGAAAATGTATCCATGTATAGTATACCTCTGTCTGCCGATATTCGTGTGCCTCGATTACGAATATGACTGTGCCACCTCTAGGTGTCAGTCCATTTTCTATAAGTTTTAAGATCGGAATGAGTTTTGGCGACCGGAATGAGTATTATATCCGCGTCTGCTGCTTGCATGGTAGCATCAGCATCTGCTATTTCAGTAGCTAATCTAGTAACCTCTCGTTCTTCATCGCTGTCCATTTTGCTGACAGGATGGTATTATGTTTATTTGCAGATCAGGTTTCTTTATGGAAACAGAGATTAGATGCACAATATTTTGGGACTGTTTTATCCTTCAACGTTGACTAGACCAAGAACCATACATAGGAGTTCCCTCCTGCGAGGTTTTGGAGGATATTATAACCTTTCACCCACTCCAGACGTCTTTGGAGTATTTGGGAAAAGGGGTCTGAGTGAGAAAGCACGACTGAGTTACTCTAAATGTCTTACGTTAGTTTTATCGCCCTTTCCAAACGCGTTGGGCGCCATGTAGTGTAGCTCCTATTTTCCCAATAGGCTCTGCGCATTGGAATAGTACCTACAGCAGTAAAGGCCTAGGCCAGACGTTAACTAGGTCTACTACTGTCGATACTAGACTTAATTTTTGGGTTTGCCAGCTAAGCTCAGAGTTCGCTAGAAACTTTCTCGAATGTTCAAGGAAGGATTAACTTCCCTGATTAGACAAGAAGGGATTTAGTTTCTGACAACCATAGAACATGACAACTTTGCTCTCCCCTAATCAAGAGTCAATCTCAAGAGTCGTGTGAGCACAAGGCAATTATTTTACTCAGTCAGTACGTGCATTCTTAGTCTCATCAGAATGTAGAGAAAAGGAAGAGACGGGCGTGTTCAATAAAAGATGTTATTTATTGATCAGTCTCTTTTCTCGTACAAGAGAAATGGATCGATATTATTGCAATACTTATAGTTAAGTAAAGTGCATACGTTAAAAGCAATAGTACAAAATAATACTGTAAAAACATTGATATGGTTTCTGAGCCATATGATGTTTAAAATGATTAAAATATATTTACATACACATATACATTTGACTAAACGCACTCAACTGGTGTTTCTAAATACGCCTACCCCGTGTACCTGACCTAAGTCTAATGCGTGGGCGGGAATAAAAAGTTACAGTTTAAGTTAAGTTTGTTTTTGCCAAGTGAATAACTAAAGAATTCTCTGTGAGGGGTTATTCAGTTCTGTACCTGGAATTTAGGATGGATGAGGAATGGTATCTCTTTCTCTGCTCTCGATATTCCAGGCTGCCTGCGAGGGCTGCCCAGAAGCGCCGGTGCTGGGTCTCTCGGCTTGAGATAGCAGCGCGTCTCTCAGCGCGTCAGGAAAGCGGGGCTGCTGCCTGCGGGGTCTGCTTCTGCTCTCTGCTTCGGCAAGTGTGGCTGCTCCGTCTTGTCACCACGCGTGTGTTTGCATAGGGCAAGGTCGGCAATATTTATACCTTAAAGGTGCCGAGATTGACGTAAGGATGGACATAGGTACGTCAATAAAGATGTCATACGACTTGCTCGTTAGCACATTCTTTACTAAAGTTCTCTGTGAAATCAAAACAATGGCCGCACGGATTATCCAGGTTGTCATAGGTTTGATTTGTTATGAGAACGTCGTATGCCTTATCAGGGGCTGGAGGAATGTCGCTTGTCTAATTAGATCTCAAGCGTTATGACCTAATCAGATAACACGTTCCTGTGCCGTAGTGTGACTGCGTCAGATAACGGTATCTGCATCATGGGGGTTTTCTTGCCTCATGGGCTGACTGTTAGTTAACTAGCTAGTAAGTTTAACCAGAATAGGGTCAGGAATAGGGGGATCGATTCAGAACCTATAGAAATACACGACACTTGATTCCGGTCTGGGAAAGATATGGCTGTTGTAGTTCGGACTGGACTGTTCCCATGGGGCAACAGGGTCAGAGCTGATTTGCATAAAGCCATTATCTGACCCAGGGTGGTGTGGAGTGCAAAAAAACGATGGATTTGGGCCCAGATCTTTTGACTGGGGGAGTGTGTGACATTGATCCACATTCAGTCCATCACTTGTTGTTTTTTGCAATTGCCGCCCTAAGTGCGCTGGGGATGCCCAGACGTGGGTCCCAGGCACTCCACACCACTTGGAGTCAAGCTAGCCGGGCTGAAGAGAGGTGTTACCTCGAAACCAGCCCGGTCCTCGGATGCTTGATTCCGGTCTGGGAAAGATATGGCTGTTGTAGTTCGGACTGGACTGTTCCCATGGGGCAACAGGGTCAGAGCTGATTTGCATAAAGCCATTATCTGACCCAGGGTGGTGTGGAGTGCAAAAAAACGATGGATTTGGGCCCAGATCTTTTGACTGGGGGAGTGTGTGACATTGATCCACATTCAGTCCATCACTTGTTGTTTTTTGCAATTGCCGCCCTAAGTGCGCTGGGGATGCCCAGACGTGGGTCCCAGGCACTCCACACCACTTGGAGTCAAGCTAGCCGGGCTGAAGAGAGGTGTTACCTCGAAACCGGTCCGGTCCTCGGATGCTTGATTCCGGTCTGGGAAAGATATGGCTGTTGTAGTTCGGACTGGACTGTTCCCATGGGGCAACAGGGTCAGAGCTGATTTGCATAAAGCCATTATCTGACCCAGGGTGGTGTGGAGTGCAAAAAAACGATGGATTTGGGCCCAGATCTTTTGACTGGGGGAGTGTGTGACATTGATCCACATTCAGTCCATCACTTGTTGTTTTTTGCAATTGCCGCCCTAAGTGCGCTGGGGATGCCCAGACGTGGGTCCCAGGCACTCCACACCACTTGGAGTCAAGCTAGCCGGGCTGAAGAGAGGTGTTACCTCGAAACCGGTCCGGTCCTCGGATGCTTGATTCCGGTCTGGGAAAGATATGGCTGTTGTAGTTCGGACTGGACTGTTCCCATGGGGCAACAGGGTCAGAGCTGATTTGCATAAAGCCATTATCTGACCCAGGGTGGTGTGGAGTGCAAAAAAACGATGGATTTGGGCCCAGATCTTTTGACTGGGGGAGTGTGTGACATTGATCCACATTCAGTCCATCACTTGTTGTTTTTTGCAATTGCCGCCCTAAGTGCGCTGGGGATGCCCAGACGTGGGTCCCAGGCACTCCACACCACTTGGAGTCAAGCTAGCCGGGCTGAAGAGAGGTGTTACCTCGAAACCGGTCCGGTCCTCGGATGCTTGATTCCGGTCTGGGAAAGATATGGCTGTTGTAGTTCGGACTGGACTGTTCCCATGGGGCAACAGGGTCAGAGCTGATTTGCATAAAGCCATTATCTGACCCAGGGTGGTGTGGAGTGCAAAAAAACGATGGATTTGGGCCCAGATCTTTTGACTGGGGGAGTGTGTGACATTGATCCACATTCAGTCCATCACTTGTTGTTTTTTGCAATTGCCGCCCTAAGTGCGCTGGGGATGCCCAGACGTGGGTCCCAGGCACTCCACACCGCTTGGAGTCAAGCTAGCCGGGCTGAAGAGAGGTGTTACCTCGAAACCGGTCCGGTCCTCGGATGCTTGATTCCGGTCTGGGAAAGATATGGCTGTTGTAGTTCGGACTGGACTGTTCCCATGGGGCAACAGGGTCAGAGCTGATTTGCATAAAGCCATTATCTGACCCAGGGTGGTGTGGAGTGCAAAAAAACGATGGATTTGGGCCCAGATCTTTTGACTGGGGGAGTGTGTGACATTGATCCACATTCAGTCCATCACTTGTTGTTTTTTGCAATTGCCGCCCTAAGTGCGCTGGGGATGCCCAGACGTGGGTCCCAGGCACTCCACACCACTTGGAGTCAAGCTAGCCGGGCTGAAGAGAGGTGTTACCTCGAAACCGGTCCGGTCCTCGGATGCTTGATTCCGGTCTGGGAAAGATATGGCTGTTGTAGTTCGGACTGGACTGTTCCCATGGGGCAACAGGGTCAGAGCTGATTTGCATAAAGCCATTATCTGACCCAGGGTGGTGTGGAGTGCAAAAAAACGATGGATTTGGGCCCAGATCTTTTGACTGGGGGAGTGTGTGACATTGATCCACATTCAGTCCATCACTTGTTGTTTTTTGCAATTGCCGCCCTAAGTGCGCTGGGGATGCCCAGACGTGGGTCCCAGGCACTCCACACCACTTGGAGTCAAGCTAGCCGGGCTGAAGAGAGGTGTTACCTCGAAACCGGTCCGGTCCTCGGATGCTTGATTCCGGTCTGGGAAAGATATGGCTGTTGTAGTTCGGACTGGACTGTTCCCATGGGGCAACAGGGTCAGAGCTGATTTGCATAAAGCCATTATCTGACCCAGGGTGGTGTGGAGTGCAAAAAAACGATGGATTTGGGCCCAGATCTTTTGACTGGGGGAGTGTGTGACATTGATCCACATTCAGTCCATCACTTGTTGTTTTTTGCAATTGCCGCCCTAAGTGCGCTGGGGATGCCCAGACGTGGGTCCCAGACACTCCACACCACTTGGAGTCAAGCTAGCCGGGCTGAAGAGAGGTGTTACCTCGAAACCGGTCCGGTCCTCGGATGCTTGATTCCGGTCTGGGAAAGATATGGCTGTTGTAGTTCGGACTGGACTGTTCCCATGGGGCAACAGGGTCAGAGCTGATTTGCATAAAGCCATTATCTGACCCAGGGTGGTGTGGAGTGCAAAAAAACGATGGATTTGGGCCCAGATCTTTTGACTGGGGGAGTGTGTGACATTGATCCACATTCAGTCCATCACTTGTTGTTTTTTGCAATTGCCGCCCTAAGTGCGCTGGGGATGCCCAGACGTGGGTCCCAGGCACTCCACACCACTTGGAGTCAAGCTAGCCGGGCTGAAGAGAGGTGTTACCTCGAAACCGGTCCGGTCCTCGGATGCTTGATTCCGGTCTGGGAAAGATATGGCTGTTGTAGTTCGGACTGGACTGTTCCCATGGGGCAACAGGGTCAGAGCTGATTTGCATAAAGCCATTATCTGACCCAGGGTGGTGTGGAGTGCAAAAAAACGATGGATTTGGGCCCAGATCTTTTGCCTGGGGGAGTGTGTGACATTGATCCACATTCAGTCCATCACTTGTTGTTTTTTGCAATTGCCGCCCTAAGTGCGCTGGGGATGCCCAGACGTGGGTCCCAGGCACTCCACACCACTTGGAGTCAAGCTAGCCGGGCTGAAGAGAGGTGTTACCTCGAAACCGGTCCGGTCCTCGGATGCTTGATTCCGGTCTGGGAAAGATATGGCTGTTGTAGTTCGGACTGGACTGTTCCCATGGGCCAACAGGGTCAGAGCTGATTTGCATAAAGCCATTATCTGACCCAGGGTGGTGTGGAGTGCAAAAAAATGATGGATTTGGGCCCAGATCTTTTGACTGGGGGAGTGTGTGACATTGATCCACATTCAGTCCATCACTTGTTGTTTTTTGCAATTGCCGCCCTAAGTGCGCTGGGGATGCCCAGACGTGGGTCCCAGGCACTCCACACCACTTGGAGTCAAGCTAGCCGGGCTGAAGAGAGGTGTTACCTCGAAACCGGTCCGGTCCTCGGATGCTTGATTCCGGTCTGGGAAAGATATGGCTGTTGTAGTTCGGACTGGACTGTTCCCATGGGGCAACAGGGTCAGAGCTGATTTGCATAAAGCCATTATCTGACCCAGGGTGGTGTGGAGTGCAAAAAAACGATGGATTTGGGCCCAGATCTTTTGACTGGGGGAGTGTGTGACATTGATCCACATTCAGTCCATCACTTGTTGTTTTTTGCAATTGCCGCCCTAAGTGCGCTGGGGATGCCCAGACGTGGGTCCCAGGCACTCCACACCACTTGGAGTCAAGCTAGCCGGGCTGAAGAGAGGTGTTACCTCGAAACCGGTCCGGTCCTCGGATGCTTGATTCCGGTCTGGGAAAGATATGGCTGTTGTAGTTCGGACTGGACTGTTCCCATGGGGCAACAGGGTCAGAGCTGATTTGCATAAAGCCATTATCTGACCCAGGGTGGTGTGGAGTGCAAAAAAAACGATGGATTTGGGCCCAGATCTTTTGACTGGGGGAGTGTGTGACATTGATCCACATTCAGTCCATCACTTGTTGTTTTTTGCAATTGCCGCCCTAAGTGCGCTGGGGATGCCCAGACGTGGGTCCCAGGCACTCCACACCACTTGGAGTCAAGCTAGCCGGGCTGAAGAGAGGTGTTACCTCGAAACCGGTCCGGTCCTCGGACGCTTGATTCCGGTCTGGGGAAAGATATGGCTGTTGTAGTTCGGACTGGACTGTTCCCATGGGGCAACAGGGTCAGAGCTGATTTGCATAAAGCCATTATCTGACCCAGGGTGGTGTGGAGTGCAAAAAAACGATGGATTTGGGCCCAGATCTTTTGACTGGGGGAGTGTGTGACATTGATCCACATTCAGTCCATCACTTGTTGTTTTTTGCAATTGCCGCCCTAAGTGCGCTGGGGATGCCCAGACGTGGGTCCCAGGCACTCCACACCACTTGGAGTCAAGCTAGCCGGGCTGAAGAGAGGTGTTACCTCGAAACCGGTCCGGTCCTCGGATGCTTGATTCCGGTCTGGGAAAGATATGGCTGTTGTAGTTCGGACTGGACTGTTCCCATGGGGCAACAGGGTCAGAGCTGATTTGCATAAAGCCATTATCTGACCCAGGGTGGTGTGGAGTGCAAAAAAACGATGGATTTGGGCCCAGATCTTTTGACTGGGGGAGTGTGTGACATTGATCCACATTCAGTCCATCACTTGTTGTTTTTTGCAATTGCCGCCCTAAGTGCGCTGGGGATGCCCAGACGTGGGTCCCAGGCACTCCACACCACTTGGAGTCAAGCTAGCCGGGCTGAAGAGAGGTGTTACCTCGAAACCGGTCCGGTCCTCGGATGCTTGATTCCGGTCTGGGAAAGATATGGCTGTTGTAGTTCGGACTGGACTGTTCCCATGGGGCAACAGGGTCAGAGCTGATTTGCATAAAGCCATTATCTGACCCAGGGTGGTGTGGAGTGCAAAAAAACGATGGATTTGGGCCCAGATCTTTTGACTGGGGGAGTGTGTGACATTGATCCACATTCAGTCCATCACTTGTTGTTTTTTGCAATTGCCGCCCTAAGTGCGCTGGGGATGCCCAGACGTGGGTCCCAGGCACTCCACACCACTTGGAGTCAAGCTAGCCGGGCTGAAGAGAGGTGTTACCTCGAAACCGGTCCGGTCCTCGGATGCTTGATTCCAGTCTGGGAAAGATATGGCTGTTGTAGTTCGGACTGGACTGTTCCCATGGGGCAACAGGGTCAGAGCTGATTTGCATAAAGCCATTATCTGACCCAGGGTGGTGTGGAGTGCAAAAAAACGATGGATTTGGGCCCAGATCTTTTGACTGGGGGAGTGTGTGACATTGATCCACATTCAGTCCATCACTTGTTGTTTTTTGCAATTGCCGCCCTAAGTGCGCTGGGGATGCCCAGACGTGGGTCCCAGGCACTCCACACCACTTGGAGTCAAGCTAGCCGGGCTGAAGAGAGGTGTTACCTCGAAACCGGTCCGGTCCTCGGATGCTTGATTCCGGTCTGGGAAAGATATGGCTGTTGTAGTTCGGACTGGACTGTTCCCATGGGGCAACAGGGTCAGAGCTGATTTGCATAAAGCCATTATCTGACCCAGGGTGGTGTGGAGTGCAAAAAAACGATGGATTTGGGCCCAGATCTTTTGACTGGGGGAGTGTGTGACATTGATCCACATTCAGTCCATCACTTGTTGTTTTTTGCAATTGCCGCCCTAAGTGCGCTGGGGATGCCCAGACGTGGGTCCCAGGCACTCCACACCACTTGGAGTCAAGCTAGCCGGGCTGAAGAGAGGTGTTACCTCGAAACCGGTCCGGTCCTCGGACGCTTGATTCCGGTCTGGGGAAAGATATGGCTGTTGTAGTTCGGACTGGACTGTTCCCATGGGGCAACAGGGTCAGAGCTGATTTGCATAAAGCCATTATCTGACCCAGGGTGGTGTGGAGTGCAAAAAAACGATGGATTTGGGCCCAGATCTTTTGACTGGGGGAGTGTGTGACATTGATCCACATTCAGTCCATCACTTGTTGTTTTTTGCAATTGCCGCCCTAAGTGCGCTGGGGATGCCCAGACGTGGGTCCCAGGCACTCCACACCACTTGGAGTCAAGCTAGCCGGGCTGAAGAGAGGTGTTACCTCGAAACCGGTCCGGTCCTCGGATGCTTGATTCCGGTCTGGGAAAGATATGGCTGTTGTAGTTCGGACTGGACTGTTCCCATGGGGCAACAGGGTCAGAGCTGATTTGCATAAAGCCATTATCTGACCCAGGGTGGTGTGGAGTGCAAAAAAACTATGGATTTGGGCCCAGATCTTTTGACTGGGGGAGTGTGTGACATTGATCCACATTCAGTCCATCACTTGTTGTTTTTTGCAATTGCCGCCCTAAGTGCGCTGGGGATGCCCAGACGTGGGTCCCAGGCACTCCACACCACTTGGAGTCAAGCTAGCCGGGCTGAAGAGAGGTGTTACCTCGAAACCGGTCCGGTCCTCGGATGCTTGATTCCGGTCTGGGAAAGATATGGCTGTTGTAGTTCGGACTGGACTGTTCCCATGGGGCAACAGGGTCAGAGCTGATTTGAGCTGATTTGCATAAAGCATTATCTGACCCAGGGTGGTGTGGAGTGCCAAAAAACGATGGATTTGGGCCCAGATCTTTTGACTGGGGGAGTGTGTGACCTTGATCCACATTCAGTCCATCACTTGTTGTTTTTTGCAATTGCCGCCCTAAGTGCGCTGGGGATGCCCAGACGTGGGTCCCAGGCACTCCACACCACTTGGAGTCAAGCTAGCCGGGCTGAAGAGAGGTGTTACCTCGAAACCGGTCCAGTCCTCGGATGCTTGATTCCGGTCTGGGAAAGATATGGCTGTTGTAGTTCGGACTGGACTGTTCCCATGGGGCAACAGGGTCAGAGCTGATTTGCATAAAGCCATTATCTGACCCAGGGTGGTGTGGAGTGCAAAAAACGATGGATTTGGGCCCAGATCTTTTGACTGGGGGAGTGTGTGACATTGATCCACATTCAGTCCATCACTTGTTGTTTTTTGCAATTGCCGCCCTAAGTGCGCTGGGGATGCCCAGACGTGGGTCCCAGGCACTCCACACCACTTGGAGTCAAGCTAGCCGGGCTGAAGAGAGGTGTTACCTCGAAACCGGTCCGGTCCTCGGATGCTTGATTCCGGTCTGGGAAAGATATGGCTGTTGTAGTTCGGACTGGACTGTTCCCATGGGGCAACAGGGTCAGAGCTGATTTGCATAAAGCCATTATCTGACCCAGGTGGTGTGGAGTGCAAAAAAACGATGGATTTGGGCCCAGATCTTTTGACTGGGGAGTGTGTGACATTGATCCACATTCAGTCCCATCACTTGTTGTTTTTTGCAATTGCCGCCCTAAGTGCGCTGGGGATGCCCAGACGTGGGTCCCAGGCACTCCCACACCACTTGGAGTCAAGCTAGCGGGCTGAAGAGAGGTGTTACCTCGAAAACCGGTCCGGTCCTCGGATGCTTGATTCCGGTCTGGGAAAGATATGGCTGTTGTAGTTCGGACTGGACTGTTCCCATGGGGCAACAGGGTCAGAGCTGATTTGCATAAAGCCATTATCTGACCCAGGGTGGTGTGGAGTGCAAAAAAACGATGGATTTGGGCCCAGATCTTTTGACTGGGGGAGTGGTGTCATTGATCCACATTCAGTCCATCACTTGTTGTTTTTTGCAATTGCCGCCCCTAAGTGCGCTGGGGATGCCCAGACGTGGGTCCCAGGCACTCCACACCACATGGAGTCAAGCTAGCCGGGCTGAAGAGAGGTGTTACCTCGAAACCGGTCCGGTCCTCGGATGCTTGATTCCGGTCTGGGAAAGATATGGCTGTTGTAGTTCGGACTGGACTGTTCCCATGGGGCAACAGGGTCAGAGCTGATTTGCATAAAGCCATTATCTGACCCAGGGTGGTGTGGAGTGCAAAAAAACGATGGATTTGGGCCCAGATCTTTTGACTGGGGGAGTGTGTGACATTGATCCACATTCAGTCCATCACTTGTTGTTTTTTGCAATTGCCGCCCTAAGTGCGCTGGGGATGCCAGACGTGGGTCCCAGGCACTCCACCACTTGGAGTCAAGCTAGCCGGGCTGAAGAGAGGTGTTACCTCGAAACCGGTCGGTCCTCGGATGCTTGATTCCGGTCTGGGAAAGATATGGCTGTTGTAGTACGGACTGGACTGTTCCCATGGGGCAACAGGGTCAGAGCTGATTTGCATAAAGCCATTATCTGACCCAGGGTGGTGTGGAGTGCAAAAAAACGATGGATTTGGGCCCAGATCTTTTGACTGGGGGAGTGTGTGACATTGATCCACATTCAGTCCATCACTTGTTGTTTTTTGCAATTGCCGCCCTAAGTGCGCTGGGGATGCCCAGACGTGGGTCCCAGGCACTCCACACCACTTGGAGTCAAGCTAGCCGGGCTGAAGAGAGGTGTTACCTCGAAACCGGTCCGGTCCTCGGATGCTTGATTCCGGTCTGGGAAAGATATGGCTGTTGTAGTTCGGACTGGACTGTTCCCATGGGGCAACAGGGTCAGAGCTGATTTGCATAAAGCCATTATCTGACCCAGGGTGGTGTGGAGTGCAAAAAAACGATGGATTTGGGCCAGATCTTTTGACTGGGGGAGTGTGTGACATTGATCCACATTCAGTCCATCACTTGTTGTTTTTTGCAATTGCCGCCCTAAGTGCGCTGGGGATGCCCAGACGTGGGTCCCAGGCACTCCACACCACTTGGAGTCAAGCTAGCCGGGCTGAAGAGAGGTGTTACCTCGAAACCGGTCCGGTCCTCGGATGCTTGATTCCGGTCTGGGAAAGATATGGCTGTTGTAGTTCGGACTGGACTGTTCCCATGGGGCAACAGGGTCAGAGCTGATTTGCATAAAGCCATTATCTGACCCAGGGTGGTGTGGAGTGCAAAAAACTATGGATTTGGGCCCAGATCTTTTGACTGGGGGAGTGTGTGACATTGATCCACATTCAGTCCATCACTTGTTGTTTTTGCAATTGCCGCCCTAAGTGCGCTGGGGATGCCCAGACGTGGGTCCCAGGCACTCACACCACTTGGAGTCAAGCTAGCCGGGCTGAAGAGAGGTGTTACCTCGAAACCGGTCCGGTCCTCGGATGCTTGATTCCGGTCTGGGAAAGATATGGCTGTTGTAGTTCGGACTGGACTGTTCCCATGGGGCAACAGGGTCAGAGCTGATTTGCATAAAGCCATTATCTGACCCAGGGTGGTGTGGAGTGCAAAAATACGATGGATTTGGGCCCAGATCTTTTGACTGGGGGAGTGTGTGACATTGATCCACATTCAGTCCATCACTTGTTGTTTTTTGCAATTGCCGCCCTAAGTGCGCTGGGGATGCCCAGACGTGGGTCCCAGGCACTCCACACCACTTGGAGTCAAGCTAGCCGGGCTGAAGAGAGGTGTTACCTCGAAACCGGTCCAGTCCTCGGATGCTTGATTCCGGTCTGGGAAAGATATGGCTGTTGTAGTTCGGACTGGACTGTTCCCATGGGGCAACAGGGTCAGAGCTGATTTGCATAAAGCCATTATCTGACCCAGGGTGGTGTGGAGTGCAAAAAAACGATGGATTTGGGCCCAGATCTTTTGACTGGGGGAGTGTGTGACATTGATCCACATTCAGTCCATCACTTGTTGTTTTTTGCAATTGCCGCCCTAAGTGCGCTGGGGATGCCCAGACGTGGGTCCCAGGCACTCCACACCACTTGGAGTCAAGCTAGCCGGGCTGAAGAGAGGTGTTACCTCGAAACCGGTCCGGTCCTCGGATGCTTGATTCCGGTCTGGGAAAGATATGGCTGTTGTAGTTCGGACTGGACTGTTCCCATGGGGCAACAGGGTCAGAGCTGATTTGCATAAAGCCATTATCTGACCCAGGGTGGTGTGGAGTGCAAAAAAACGATGGATTTGGGCCCAGATCTTTTGACTGGGGGAGTGTGTGACATTGATCCACATTCAGTCCATCACTTGTTGTTTTTTGCAATTGCCGCCCTAAGTGCGCTGGGGATGCCCAGACGTGGGTCCCAGGCACTCCACACCACTTGGAGTCAAGCTAGCCGGGCTGAAGAGAGGTGTTACCTCGAAACCGGTCCGGTCCTCGGATGCTTGATTCCGGTCTGGGAAAGATATGGCTGTTGTAGTTCGGACTGGACTGTTCCCATGGGGCAACAGGGTCAGAGCTGATTTGCATAAAGCCATTATCTGACCCAGGGTGGTGTGGAGTGCAAAAAAACGATGGATTTGGGCCCAGATCTTTTGACTGGGGGAGTGTGTGACATTGATCCACATTCAGTCCATCACTTGTTGTTTTTTGCAATTGCCGCCCTAAGTGCGCTGGGGATGCCCAGACGTGGGTCCCAGGCACTCCACACCACTTGGAGTCAAGCTAGCCGGGCTGAAGAGAGGTGTTACCTCGAAACCGGTCCGGTCCTCGGATGCTTGATTCCGGTCTGGGAAAGATATGGCTGTTGTAGTTCGGACTGGACTGTTCCCATGGGGCAACAGGGTCAGAGCTGATTTGCATAAAGCCATTATCTGACCCAGGGTGGTGTGGAGTGCAAAAAAACGATGGATTTGGGCCCAGATCTTTTGACTGGGGGAGTGTGTGACATTGATCCACATTCAGTCCATCACTTGTTGTTTTTTGCAATTGCCGCCCTAAGTGCGCTGGGGATGCCCAGACGTGGGTCCCAGGCACTCCACACCACTTGGAGTCAAGCTAGCCGGGCTGAAGAGAGGTGTTACCTCGAAACCGGTCCGGTCCTCGGATGCTTGATTCCGGTCTGGGAAAGATATGGCTGTTGTAGTTCGGACTGGACTGTTCCCATGGGGCAACAGGGTCAGAGCTGATTTGCATAAAGCCATTATCTGACCCAGGGTGGTGTGGAGTGCAAAAAAACGATGGATTTGGGCCCAGATCTTTTGACTGGGGGAGTGTGTGACATTGATCCACATTCAGTCCATCACTTGTTGTTTTTTGCAATTGCCGCCCTAAGTGCGCTGGGGATGCCCAGACGTGGGTCCCAGGCACTCCACACCACTTGGAGTCAAGCTAGCCGGGCTGAAGAGAGGTGTTACCTCGAAACCGGTCCGGTCCTCGGATGCTTGATTCCGGTCTGGGAAAGATATGGCTGTTGTAGTTCGGACTGGACTGTTCCCATGGGGCAACAGGGTCAGAGCTGATTTGCATAAAGCCATTATCTGACCCAGGGTGGTGTGGAGTGCAAAAAAACGATGGATTTGGGCCCAGATCTTTTGACTGGGGGAGTGTGTGACATTGATCCACATTCAGTCCATCACTTGTTGTTTTTTGCAATTGCCGCCCTAAGTGCGCTGGGGATGCCCAGACGTGGGTCCCAGGCACTCCACACCACTTGGAGTCAAGCTAGCCGGGCTGAAGAGAGGTGTTACCTCGAAACCGGTCCGGTCCTCGGATGCTTGATTCCGGTCTGGGAAAGATATGGCTGTTGTAGTTCGGACTGGACTGTTCCCATGGGGCAACAGGGTCAGAGCTGATTTGCATAAAGCCATTATCTGACCCAGGGTGGTGTGGAGTGCAAAAAAACGATGGATTTGGGCCCAGATCTTTTGACTGGGGGAGTGTGTGACATTGATCCACATTCAGTCCATCACTTGTTGTTTTTTGCAATTGCCGCCCTAAGTGCGCTGGGGATGCCCAGACGTGGGTCCCAGGCACTCCACACCACTTGGAGTCAAGCTAGCCGGGCTGAAGAGAGGTGTTACCTCGAAACCGGTCCGGTCCTCGGATGCTTGATTCCGGTCTGGGAAAGATATGGCTGTTGTAGTTCGGACTGGACTGTTCCCATGGGGCAACAGGGTCAGAGCTGATTTGCATAAAGCCATTATCTGACCCAGGGTGGTGTGGAGTGCAAAAAAACGATGGATTTGGGCCCAGATCTTTTGACTGGGGGAGTGTGTGACATTGATCCACATTCAGTCCATCACTTGTTGTTTTTTGCAATTGCCGCCCTAAGTGCGCTGGGGATGCCCAGACGTGGGTCCCAGGCACTCCACACCACTTGGAGTCAAGCTAGCCGGGCTGAAGAGAGGTGTTACCTCGAAACCGGTCCAGTCCTCGGATGCTTGATTCCGGTCTGGGAAAGATATGGCTGTTGTAGTTCGGACTGGACTGTTCCCATGGGGCAACAGGGTCAGAGCTGATTTGCATAAAGCCATTATCTGACCCAGGGTGGTGTGGAGTGCAAAAAAACGATGGATTTGGGCCCAGATCTTTTGACTGGGGGAGTGTGTGACATTGATCCACATTCAGTCCATCACTTGTTGTTTTTTGCAATTGCCGCCCTAAGTGCGCTGGGGATGCCCAGACGTGGGTCCCAGGCACTCCACACCACTTGGAGTCAAGCTAGCCGGGCTGAAGAGAGGTGTTACCTCGAAACCGGTCCGGTCCTCGGATGCTTGATTCCGGTCTGGGAAAGATATGGCTGTTGTAGTTCGGACTGGACTGTTCCCATGGGGCAACAGGGTCAGAGCTGATTTGCATAAAGCCATTATCTGACCCAGGGTGGTGTGGAGTGCAAAAAAACGATGGATTTGGGCCCAGATCTTTTGACTGGGGGAGTGTGTGACATTGATCCACATTCAGTCCATCACTTGTTGTTTTTTGCAATTGCCGCCCTAAGTGCGCTGGGGATGCCCAGACGTGGGTCCCAGGCACTCCACACCACTTGGAGTCAAGCTAGCCGGGCTGAAGAGAGGTGTTACCTCGAAACCGGTCCGGTCCTCGGATGCTTGATTCCGGTCTGGGAAAGATATGGCTGTTGTAGTTCGGACTGGACTGTTCCCATGGGGCAACAGGGTCAGAGCTGATTTGCATAAAGCCATTATCTGACCCAGGGTGGTGTGGAGTGCAAAAAAACGATGGATTTGGGCCCAGATCTTTTGACTGGGGGAGTGTGTGACATTGATCCACATTCAGTCCATCACTTGTTGTTTTTTGCAATTGCCGCCCTAAGTGCGCTGGGGATGCCCAGACGTGGGTCCCAGGCACTCCACACCACTTGGAGTCAAGCTAGCCGGGCTGAAGAGAGGTGTTACCTCGAAACCGGTCCGGTCCTCGGATGCTTGATTCCGGTCTGGGAAAGATATGGCTGTTGTAGTTCGGACTGGACTGTTCCCATGGGGCAACAGGGTCAGAGCTGATTTGCATAAAGCCATTATCTGACCCAGGGTGGTGTGGAGTGCAAAAAAACGATGGATTTGGGCCCAGATCTTTTGACTGGGGGAGTGTGTGACATTGATCCACATTCAGTCCATCACTTGTTGTTTTTTGCAATTGCCGCCCTAAGTGCGCTGGGGATGCCCAGACGTGGGTCCCCGGCACTCCACACCACTTGGAGTCAAGCTAGCCGGGCTGAAGAGAGGTGTTACCTCGAAACCGGTCCGGTCCTCGGATGCTTGATTCCGGTCTGGGAAAGATATGGCTGTTGTAGTTCGGACTGGACTGTTCCCATGGGGCAACAGGGTCAGAGCTGATTTGCATAAAGCCATTATCTGACCCAGGGTGGTGTGGAGTGCAAAAAAACGATGGATTTGGGCCCAGATCTTTTGACTGGGGGAGTGTGTGACATTGATCCACATTCAGTCCATCACTTGTTGTTTTTTGCAATTGCCGCCCTAAGTGCGCTGGGGATGCCCAGACGTGGGTCCCAGGCACTCCACACCACTTGGAGTCAAGCTAGCCGGGCTGAAGAGAGGTGTTACCTCGAAACCGGTCCGGTCCTCGGACGCTTGATTCCGGTCTGGGGAAAGATATGGCTGTTGTAGTTCGGACTGGACTGTTCCCATGGGGCAACAGGGTCAGAGCTGATTTGCATAAAGCCATTATCTGACCCAGGGTGGTGTGGAGTGCAAAAAAACGATGGATTTGGGCCCAGATCTTTTGACTGGGGGAGTGTGTGACATTGATCCACATTCAGTCCATCACTTGTTGTTTTTTGCAATTGCCGCCCTAAGTGCGCTGGGGATGCCCAGACGTGGGTCCCAGGCACTCCACACCACTTGGAGTCAAGCTAGCCGGGCTGAAGAGAGGTGTTACCTCGAAACCGGTCCGGTCCTCGGATGCTTGATTCCGGTCTGGGAAAGATATGGCTGTTGTAGTTCGGACTGGACTGTTCCCATGGGGCAACAGGGTCAGAGCTGATTTGCATAAAGCCATTATCTGACCCAGGGTGGTGTGGAGTGCAAAAAAACGATGGATTTGGGCCCAGATCTTTTGACTGGGGGAGTGTGTGACATTGATCCACATTCAGTCCATCACTTGTTGTTTTTTGCAATTGCCGCCCTAAGTGCGCTGGGGATGCCCAGACGTGGGTCCCAGGCACTCCACACCACTTGGAGTCAAGCTAGCCGGGCTGAAGAGAGGTGTTACCTCGAAACCGGTCCGGTCCTCGGATGCTTGATTCCGGTCTGGGAAAGATATGGCTGTTGTAGTTCGGACTGGACTGTTCCCATGGGGCAACAGGGTCAGAGCTGATTTGCATAAAGCCATTATCTGACCCAGGGTGGTGTGGAGTGCAAAAAAACGATGGATTTGGGCCCAGATCTTTTGACTGGGGGAGTGTGTGACATTGATCCACATTCAGTCCATCACTTGTTGTTTTTTGCAATTGCCGCCCTAAGTGCGCTGGGGATGCCCAGACGTGGGTCCCAGGCACTCCACACCACTTGGAGTCAAGCTAGCCGGGCTGAAGAGAGGTGTTACCTCGAAACCGGTCCGGTCCTCGGATGCTTGATTCCGGTCTGGGAAAGATATGGCTGTTGTAGTTCGGACTGGACTGTTCCCATGGGGCAACAGGGTCAGAGCTGATTTGCATAAAGCCATTATCTGACCCAGGGTGGTGTGGAGTGCAAAAAAACGATGGATTTGGGCCCAGATCTTTTGACTGGGGGAGTGTGTGACATTGATCCACATTCAGTCCATCACTTGTTGTTTTTTGCAATTGCCGCCCTAAGTGCGCTGGGGATGCCCAGACGTGGGTCCCAGGCACTCCACACCACTTGGAGTCAAGCTAGCCGGGCTGAAGAGAGGTGTTACCTCGAAACCGGTCCGGTCCTCGGATGCTTGATTCCGGTCTGGGAAAGATATGGCTGTTGTAGTTCGGACTGGACTGTTCCCATGGGGCAACAGGGTCAGAGCTGATTTGCATAAAGCCATTATCTGACCCAGGGTGGTGTGGAGTGCAAAAAAACGATGGATTTGGGCCCAGATCTTTTGACTGGGGGAGTGTGTGACATTGATCCACATTCAGTCCATCACTTGTTGTTTTTTGCAATTGCCGCCCTAAGTGCGCTGGGGATGCCCAGACGTGGGTCCCAGGCACTCCACACCACTTGGAGTCAAGCTAGCCGGGCTGAAGAGAGGTGTTACCTCGAAACCGGTCCGGTCCTCGGATGCTTGATTCCGGTCTGGGAAAGATATGGCTGTTGTAGTTCGGACTGGACTGTTCCCATGGGGCAACAGGGTCAGAGCTGATTTGCATAAAGCCATTATCTGACCCAGGGTGGTGTGGAGTGCAAAAAAACGATGGATTTGGGCCCAGATCTTTTGACTGGGGGAGTGTGTGACATTGATCCACATTCAGTCCATCACTTGTTGTTTTTTGCAATTGTCGCCCTAAGTGCGCTGGGGATGCCCAGACGTGGGTCCCAGGCACTCCACACCACTTGGAGTCAAGCTAGCCGGGCTGAAGAGAGGTGTTACCTCGAAACCGGTCCAGTCCTCGGATGCTTGATTCCGGTCTGGGAAAGATATGGCTGTTGTAGTTCGGACTGGACTGTTCCCATGGGGCAACAGGGTCAGAGCTGATTTGCATAAAGCCATTATCTGACCCAGGGTGGTGTGGAGTGCAAAAAAACGATGGATTTGGGCCCAGATCTTTTGACTGGGGGAGTGTGTGACATTGATCCACATTCAGTCCATCACTTGTTGTTTTTTGCAATTGCCGCCCTAAGTGCGCTGGGGATGCCCAGACGTGGGTCCCAGGCACTCCACACCACTTGGAGTCAAGCTAGCCGGGCTGAAGAGAGGTGTTACCTCGAAACCGGTCCGGTCCTCGGATGCTTGATTCCGGTCTGGGAAAGATATGGCTGTTGTAGTTCGGACTGGACTGTTCCCATGGGGCAACAGGGTCAGAGCTGATTTGCATAAAGCCATTATCTGACCCAGGGTGGTGTGGAGTGCAAAAAAACGATGGATTTGGGCCCAGATCTTTTGACTGGGGGAGTGTGTGACATTGATCCACATTCAGTCCATCACTTGTTGTTTTTTGCAATTGCCGCCCTAAGTGCGCTGGGGATGCCCAGACGTGGGTCCCAGGCACTCCACACCACTTGGAGTCAAGCTAGCCGGGCTGAAGAGAGGTGTTACCTCGAAACCGGTCCAGTCCTCGGATGCTTGATTCCGGTCTGGGAAAGATATGGCTGTTGTAGTTCGGACTGGACTGTTCCCATGGGGCAACAGGGTCAGAGCTGATTTGCATAAAGCCATTATCTGACCCAGGGTGGTGTGGAGTGCAAAAAAACGATGAATTTGGGCCCAGATCTTTTGACTGGGGGAGTGTGTGACATTGATCCACATTCAGTCCATCACTTGTTGTTTTTTGCAATTGCCGCCCTAAGTGCGCTGGGGATGCCCAGACGTGGGTCCCAGGCACTCCACACCACTTGGAGTCAAGCTAGCCGGGCTGAAGAGAGGTGTTACCTCGAAACCGGTCCGGTCCTCGGATGCTTGATTCCGGTCTGGGAAAGATATGGCTGTTGTAGTTCGGACTGGACTGTTCCCATGGGGCAACAGGGTCAGAGCTGATTTGCATAAAGCCATTATCTGACCCAGGGTGGTGTAGAGTGCAAAAAAACGATGGATTTGGGCCCAGATCTTTTGACTGGGGGAGTGTGTGACATTGATCCACATTCAGTCCATCACTTGTTGTTTTTTGCAATTGCCGCCCTAAGTGCGCTGGGGATGCCCAGACGTGGGTCCCAGGCACTCCACACCACTTGGAGTCAAGCTAGCCGGGCTGAAGAGAGGTGTTACCTCGAAACCGGTCCGGTCCTCGGATGCTTGATTCCGGTCTGGGAAAGATATGGCTGTTGTAGTTCGGACTGGACTGTTCCCATGGGGCAACAGGGTCAGAGCTGATTTGCATAAAGCCATTATCTGACCCAGGGTGGTGTGGAGTGCAAAAAAACGATGGATTTGGGCCCAGATCTTTTGACTGGGGGAGTGTGTGACATTGATCCACATTCAGTCCATCACTTGTTGTTTTTTGCAATTGCCGCCCTAAGTGCGCTGGGGATGCCCAGACGTGGGTCCCAGGCACTCCACACCACTTGGAGTCAAGCTAGCCGGGCTGAAGAGAGGTGTTACCTCGAAACCGGTCCGGTCCTCGGATGCTTGATTCCGGTCTGGGAAAGATATGGCTGTTGTAGTTCGGACTGGACTGTTCCCATGGGGCAACAGGGTCAGAGCTGATTTGCATAAAGCCATTATCTGACCCAGGGTGGTGTGGAGTGCAAAAAAACTATGGATTTGGGCCCAGATCTTTTGACTGGGGGAGTGTGTGACATTGATCCACATTCAGTCCATCACTTGTTGTTTTTTGCAATTGCCGCCCTAAGTGCGCTGGGGATGCCCAGACGTGGGTCCCAGGCACTCCACACCACTTGGAGTCAAGCTAGCCGGGCTGAAGAGAGGTGTTACCTCGAAACCGGTCCGGTCCTCGGATGCTTGATTCCGGTCTGGGAAAGATATGGCTGTTGTAGTTCGGACTGGACTGTTCCCATGGGGCAACAGGGTCAGAGCTGATTTGCATAAAGCCATTATCTGACCCAGGGTGGTGTGGAGTGCAAAAAAACGATGGATTTGGGCCCAGATCTTTTGACTGGGGGAGTGTGTGACATTGATCCACATTCAGTCCATCACTTGTTGTCTTTTGTAAAATCGCCTGTCACTTTAGCGGTCCATAACAATCACCACCAATAGCCAACATATAAGTTATAAAAAGTTTCTTCCACTGTTTCCATGGTACAGGCGGGTCCCCAGATGATGACAAGAAGGGTGGAGGTGAAGACATGGACTGATCTGCCATGTTGAAATTTAACCAACACAATAAACTAAAATAATTATTTAAAATAAGAATCAATATAACAAACTAACATAAAAAGTTAAAACAAGAAATCCAAGCTCTTTATATAATTCTTGTATAATACTTTATGCTTTTACACAGCTTCACTTTCTTGAAGTCTTCTCTCTTTTTCCTTTTTATTGTGCTGGAGCAAGTTCCTTTCTCTAATGCTTTCTGTTGCCTTGAAGATATCACTGAAATGCGGTGAAAAACGAAGGAAGAAGGAGTAGCGAGGAGATGTCACCAGATCACAATAGAAATGGTGAGTACTTCATTTTCCTTCTAATTATTTAAAAGTCAAACGCGCCGATATATGCGTCGGCAGTAAACTCAGATGCTTATGCGCACCAATATACGTGCCGGGCACAGAGCCATAAACAATTTTCAGCTCGCGCTGACGCACGTGGTGGAGCTCGCGTGTCACAGAGCCATATACACCTTTCAGCTCGCGCGGACACACGCGGTGGCGCTCGCGTGTCACAGAGCCATATACACCTTTCAGCTCACGCTGGAGCTGGCGTTTGATTCAGTTGTTTGGGCTTGCGCCGGTTAACGGCATTTGTAAACCAGTTTGGAAGAGTATTTGACATAATATTTGGCATCGTTATTGTCACTGACATATAGGCTTATATAAAGTAACAGAACCTCGAAGTTTAACCAATTCATCAGCCATTAAATATTGCTCCCAATCAATTAACAATCCATTAAAACGGGGAAATTTGTAGTAAATGTCGCTCATCTGCTTTTCTAAATCCTTTCAGGGTAAGGTCACTTGCCTGAATTTCAGTCAATGTATATTTCCAAGGGTGAAGATTCGGACGATCTGTCCCTTGCACAGCTGCTTTAATTTCTTCCTTTTCTTCACCTCTTCACCTCGTCGCCAGTGTAAAGATTCACAAACTCTCCATTATATAGTTCAAGTTAAGTGTATTGATTAACAGCATATAATCACAGCATCCCCAGCTGAGCAGTGCTCACCAGCTGTTGTGTCTTCAAATCCCAAGCTTCTATCCTAGGTCATCAGTGACCTCATAACATTCTATGCTCAGCATCAAGTCCTTACATAACCCTATGCCTTCTGAGGGTGTTTCACCTTATACAGAACTAAGAACAGGGCACGTTTTTGCTTTTTCTACATAGATACTTGGCACAAGAAAGACCTAAAAGACAACTTTTTAGTCCAAAGTCATCTATTGCTCCCAATCAGAGAGGTGGATATATAGTCCCCAGTAACCGATTTACTGATTACCAACATGCTTAGACCATCAACAAGGAAACTTCCTGATGCAAGCGGTGGCAAAACTCTGAAATATGTAAACATGATTACTGTAGCACACTGAAAAAAAATGTTCTATATGCACTGTGATAGGCTGTGGAAGTAGGAATATTACAGGTTTTCGGAATGTGAGCAAGAGACCCCCAACTTTTCACATCAGTAATGAAGTTGCTTATGTGGACAATTGAGAATAGGTTACTCACTTAAGAATGCTGTAGACCCACTTTACCTTGTTACTGATGCTGACTTAGCATGCCAATTTTCAACCTCTCTAGTGTGGCTTGATGACTGTGCCACTTTTTACCAGGGGTTTGCAATTTTAATTTTCGTTATGTTTTTTATGTACGCATTGCATTCAAATTATTTACTGGTGGCTCGTTCCTGGCTGGGCCGGAGGCCCCCTCTATCTCTGAAACGTCAGTCTTGCGGCCTGGGTCTGCACATATCGGGGCCCTACAGATCCTCTCCTGCGCTGTGGCAACCGACCCGGGGGTACACATCCAATCCTGTGCTACCAGCCCATATCCCTGTGCGGCCGCAGAAACTTTAGACTTCCCCACGATGGACAAGGATAAGCCCAGTGTGGAAGGCCCCAAGCAGGGCACACTCGGTCAATACACTACGCCCACCGGGGGCTCCAGGGGCGGCGAAGGGACAAGATCAGCACCTGACAATGCGGCCCTCCTAGCGGCGATCAACAATGCAAGGGACATGCTGGACGCCAAGATCGAAGCAGTGGGGTCTGAGGTCTCATTCCTGCGCCAAGACCTCCGCAAGGCTGTCGATTGCATCATGGAGGCGGAAACGAGGGTTTCGACAGTGGAAGATGCAGTTTCTACCCTCCAAACAAAGGTGAACAAACTCACGGTGGTGTCGCAGAAGCTGGTTTCCAGGGTGGAGGATGCGGAGGGCTGAGCGATTCGCAATAACATACGCTTCGTGGGCCTGCCGGAGGGCAGTGAGGGTGTTTCAATGACTGGCTTCATCACTCGGTGGCTCACAGACCTCCTGCCGAAAGATCTCCTGTCCTCGGCCTTTGTGGTTGAGCGTGCTCATAGGGCCCTGACACAAAAACCTCCCCCAGGTGCGGCTACCTGGCCAGTAATCTCCAAAATCCTGAACTATGCCAACAGAGATGCAATTTTGTGTTATGCCAGGACTCATAAGGACAGTATCCAACACGAGTCCAGCTCCATCATGGTGTTTCCGGATCACACACGCCTGGTCCAACAGCAGCGCCAATCTTTCACCGCTGCGAAGCGCAGGCTTCGAGACTTAAACATAAAATACATACTGCTATATCCAGCCAGGATGCGAGTGATCTACAACTCCAAATCATTTTTCTTTGACACTCCTGAGGCCATCTTGGCTTGGACAGATGAGCGCCCCCAGCTCCGGTCGGGCTCACCACCATTAGTAGATTTGGATTCTTCACGCAGCTCACGAAGCCAACCGCCATGGCCAACCAAATCCGAGAAACAACGGGGTTCAGGATCGGACGGGATGTCAGTGAACCAGGAGCGGCCCCCCTGAACATTTAGGAGCAGCACAGGCCACCAATAGCAAGTTGACAGTGATTATTGTTTATTAAGACTCTATATACAAAGTTTGCTCTGGGTGGGCGTGGGGGCTGGGCCATGGGTCTGCTGAGCCACAGACTTATTATGCCCCTCTTGTTTCTAGGGTGGGTAGGGTCCTATTGGTGTGGGGGCGCAGAGTTCCTCTGTTGGGAGCCTAGTGTGCCTCACACCGCAACAGATGCTCGTAATTCATGGCAGTGTCGGGTGGGGGTGATGGGGTTTTAAGGGAACGTAGTCTTTGGATGTTTGTGTTTTTATGTTATATGGCATACAGGCCATTTCGGTTTTGATCTCTCCACTGTAATTGTTTTTAAAAAGCAAGGGAAAATGGTGCTAGGTGATGTAACCCCTTTTGGAGACCTTACAGTAGTCTCATGGAACGTCTGGGGCCTACTAAACAAAGTGAAATGGGGTGCCGTTTTGCGTCAGGCAAATAGGTATGGGGCAGATATTCTACTTTTACAAGAGACCCACCTCTTAGCTACTAAAGCCCCATGTCTGGCCCGCTTCAGCTTTTATCATGTGTATCATGCAGGCTTCACCAGGGGTTCCAGGGGGGGGTGGCTATTTTAATACATCACATGGTCCAGTTTCAGCACATAGTACAAAAGGCTGATCCTGGAGGGCGATTCATCTTTGTCACAGGCATGCTGTACGGGGAACGGGTCACCATTGGCAGTATCTACACCCCTCCCTCACTAGGGGACAGCCTTTATTGATAAGATCTTAGGAGTCTGGGGGGGACATACCTGAGGGCTTGACCCTGCTCGGGGCGACTGGAATGATACAATGGGGCCACTGGACCGACAACACAGTGCAGATAGCCCACTACTACCGGGCCCCACAAAATTGTATACGTTGGTCTCCACCCTGGGTTGGGCTGACGTCTGCCGAGAATATCACCCCGCAGAACATAGCTACACACATTTGTCCGCAGTACGTGGGTCACAGTCCCGTTTAGACTATTTCTTTGCCCCTCTGGTGTTTCTTCACCGATTCTTGCAAGTAACGCATCTGCCCCGCAGGCTCTCTGACCACTCTCCGGTCACCTTGCAATTCCACAAATGCTCCCGGAAACCCCCCTTCCGCTGGTGCATGTCTCCCTGGCATCTGCGGTGCCCTGCTTATCAGGATATGCTTCACACGGCTATCACCACCTACCTGGAAGATAATGGTCCCTCTGCCCCTTCTCTGTGTTTTATGGGAGGCCCTAAAGCCAACTATTCGGGGTACTGAAATCAGTTATCGCACCAAAGAAAAAATGCGCACGGCGGGAGCAACAAGGGGCTTTAGAGTTACGACAGAGGACCCTGGCTTTGCAGCTTAACTCGGACCCTAGCCCTACTATACGACGAAACCTGATACAGGTGCAACAGGAAATACAGCATTATCTCACGGGCGAGGCCAAAGAGATCTGGGAGGCGTCACAACATCGGGTTTATCAATGGGGTGACAAGTCCAGCAGGATGCTCCATCGACTCTGCCAAGCAGATATTTCCCCGGCGGTTGTACTGGGGAATTCGCGAGACACTTCCCAACTCTCTATGCACGACATGAACAAAACTCGCCCGAACTCATAGCGGAATTCCTAACTGACATTCTGCCGCGGCGGCTCCCTGATCATCTATGTGAGCAATTGGGGGCCCCAATTACAATGGATGAACTGACTGGTGCTCTCAAGGTGCATCATCCTGGGCACGCCCCTGGCCCTAATGGATTCCTTATGGAATTCATACGCCGAACATACACCTCTTGGGGGCCCATTTGTTGGTAGACCAAGTTACATAGATGTATGGGGACCAAGATAGCTGTGTTCCTTGCCCAGGGATGCCTTGCAAAACACCAGAAGATCTGGACCCGATGGGCGACATATAGAGGAATTGAACTTCCCCCCCCCTGCCGGATACAGCCCCTGAGTGGCGCCCCTCGATCTTTATTACGCATTACTCTCTACTTCACCCTGACCAGGCTATGCAGCTCTGAATATATATAAATATGGATGTTACTATGCCATATAAACTAGTATGGAGATTGAGAACTATCTGCATATTGTTTTTATTGTTTCACCTGTATGTTTGGCAGGTGTTGATTAATGGCAGAAATGTGGTTATTTTTGTGAACATCATCCTTTCTCTCCTACAGGTCATTGTAGGGCTATTGCCCATCCTCTCAAAGAATAACCCAATAAAATTTGCTGTTAAAAAAATGTCACAATCTGAACCGGCCATATTCTTGCTAAGTCTGTTCTTCTGTTTCCCAAACTCTAGTCTGAACAAACAGAAATGTTTAAAGTCTTTATTTTAGATTCAAAATGTGTTGTTTTGAGTCTCTCTATATGCAAAGCACATAGGCCAGATGGCCTAATGCTTAACAAATACGTTCAATACCAATATTTTAGGATAGAAAATGTCAAAAGAGAGAGAGAAAAATCCTACAGTTAGATCCGGTCACGTCCACCAGAGGTGAAGTTTGTGTGAGTAAGCGGGTGCAGGACCCGTTAACAATGTCCAAAGAAACCGGCGTTATGACTAAAACTTCAGTAAACTAGCCCTCCACATACATGATTTTCCAAGTTTATTCAGTCAGAATAAAGTTGGAAAATTGGATTTGTGGAATGTGAGTTTAATGGAGTTTCACTCATAACGCTGGTTACTTTGGACCAGTGCTTTAAATGGGCTGGTCCTCACCAGTACTGAGTACCGGCACTTTTATATTTTCTCCCCTTGAGTACCGGGACCTTTCCTCGGACACATGAAGGCGCGACTTTGATGCGGTTGGTGCTGGGCTTCTGAGCTCCATCCGTGGCAGCACTATCTGCATATCCTGCTTAGAATTAGGCGCCTTTCAAACCGAGCTGAAGCATGGGCTGAGCTGGTTCAAAACCCCCATAGAGCTGCGTGTGCCTCTCTGGAACTTAGGAGAGGAGAAGTATCACTGCAGGGTGCCTTTCAGAGGGGATCAGAAAGTGACTAAAAAACCTGATGGGCGTGAATGTGGGTCACATTGTTCAGGGCAATACAGCTAGTTAGCATGCCCATTGTTTTAAACCAACAGAAACCATGCAGTAGAAGAAGCGGACTGGTGCGAGGAGGAGCACAATGTGATAGTTCTGGTCAAGAACCAAGATGAGAGATTCGGGTTTGGGGAGAAATGGCCTACAGGCTCCTACCTAGTTCACTCTCAAATAGTCTACGCTTCCTGAATGACCCACAGCCACCAGGGACACACTATGTCTCGCCCCTCTAGGACAGTCTCGCCTCTTGCAAGGCAGACTCCTTCCCTCTCGAAGTAGGCAGGCTTCTAGGCATTTCAGAACAGATCCTCAATTCCACAAGCCAGACAGACGTCGACCCTGGTTGCAGAGAAGTCCTTTGAGTACTCTGCGGAGTACTTCGTTCCTTGGACATAAAGAACTTGGAACTTTAACATAGTGGGGTGGTTTGGGTCCCACTTTTTTACACAACCTCTAGACAGGGAATGGGGAACAACTGTCTTATCTCTAGACCTGGTTTAGGGGGGTTCTCCTTTCAAGTGTCCTACTCCGGTCGTTCTCTGGACAGAGCCTTTGTGTAGAGTGATGCTTCTCACATCAGGTAGCACTGGACTGTGTGAATCCGGGAGCACCCCAAACTTGCACAAGGAGGTGTGAGGTTTCTACACCTGACTGTCATCAGCTCAAATGAAGTAATAAGGGACTGAAAATGGGACTAGAGAATTCATCACCTCTCACAACTGAGTCTGCAGTCCCTCCTCTCAGCTTACCATCCATCACATAGCAGCTACAGAAATATAGGCAATACACTTCTGCTGTGTAGGAGCACAGTTCTCACCCTCGATCTTGTGTGTAGTCACATCGGGAATAAGCAAAAATGAATTCCACTAGCATCCAATACCTTGACTGACTCAGACAACATGCATGTAATACACTTTACATGGACACATACACTTAACACATACTCAGGAAGTCAGTGCGTTATAATAAACGTAGAAAATGAAGAATCATCTGCAATAATAGAATAGCCCACTTGGCTTCTGAGTTGTCACTGACTAAAGCGATTGCGCTCCGCTTAGTACCACCTCTCCGATACAGGGCTGAGCCACTGACACATAACTCAGCCAATGCTATTCACAACGAGCCTGCACCTTCAAGATTATTCTAAACCTGATAAGCTGTTGTCTATCTACTCTGTAGTAGCTGCTTCAGAACCCTGTTCCCGGAGGTATAGTCCTTGATTGGTATTTCGTTTTGGTATAACAAAGGACTTCTCTTGTATAAAACATAAGCACTGAAGCAGAGAATCATTTTTGCCTTCTATTTGGTAACTGTAAGCTCAGAGTCTCTACACACCACACTACCTCCCTAAGAAGCATTGGCCTGCTTGCCTCACTACCCTAAAAGTAAAGTGCTGAAGGGTTTACTGTACCATAAAAGATTATGCCCCAGTCCTAAAGCACCATGGCTGCCTCCCAGTAACTCTGGATACTCTGTAGGCCCCAAGCAGGTTACCATGCTGACCTTAAAATGTGACCCTAATTTAGAACACCGTTTCATCATATACTGTAGGCAAAACTCTCTGTGAGAGATATCGTAAGGTAGGAGAATTTTGTTTCTAGACCAAAAGTCATGGTCAAACAAAAGATCTGGCTAATGAAAGATCTTTGCAAATGGTTGGTATAATTCTGTCAGGTTGCTGATAAGGGTTGCAGACAAATACAGATGGAAGCTTTTAAACATTGCAAAATTATACACAACATCTGCAAACTTCGAAATTTACCATAATAAATATTAATTAGGAACAAGGCAAAGTAACATGACTACACTTAAAGCCCAAATGATGGTGTTCATATTTTAATAACTGACCACATAGGTATTTTGTAACACCCATGAACGAACTTTTAAGAAACAAAGGGGGAAGGACATTGATTAGCTTCTGGCTTGGTGTTATACTTTAGAAGGTGGTGCCTCGACTAGAAAGCCGACACAGGTGCTAGCAAAGTGGTGGCCAATCACAAGCCAGTAGTAAGGCTTGCCACATGCCCCTGAGACATAAGCAGCTGTACTAGTTTGTCTGACCGTGCACCTGCAGTTGTTTTTTTCCCAGCATTCCCCTTTTATCGGTTTCCCGCGCTCCTGCAACCATGGCCAAGGACACCTGTGGAGATCCCAATAGTGGGGACACAGGGCTATAAGTAAAGAGGGGGTGGGGAGAAGAGAAGTAGTTCTCTCCAGCAGCAGTTGTGCAGTAACAAAGTTGCAAGTGAGGAGGTGAACTTAATCTTGGTTGCCACAACCAAGCTACAGAAACACTCCAACAGGGCAGCCAGACTGAAGGAAGATGGACATTCAGGAAATAAGCTACCTGTAAAGATTCACGAACTCTCCATTATATAGTTCAAGTGACGTTTATTGATTAACAGCATATAATCACAGCATCCCCAGCTGAGCAGTGCTTACCAGCTGTTGTGTCTTCAAATCCCACACTTCTATCCTAGGTCTTCAGTGACCTCATAACATTCTATGCTCAGCATCAAGTCCTTACATATTGTGACGGGGTGGCGGGCTCTGGGGATGACAATGCTGATATGCCCTCGGACTGGTGGTCCGCAATGCCGCTGAACCCCCTTTCTGTCGTCCCTGTACAGACTCATGTCACAAGACTAGGGGACTGGTGTGCAACGGAGGAAACCGGTGTGTGGGACCATCCTACGGATATAGAGCACGGTCCCTTTAACCCAGGACTAGAGGTCGGCGAGGCCACGCCCACCAACAGCGCGGGAGAGCCAAAAGCCGGAAGAGCGACGGAGAGGACGGACGGCGTTTCCCTGGAGGCGGATGGTGTACTGGAGTGGAGACGGAGAGAGGTGCAGTCGGAGATCGGAGGAGAAGATTACGGAGAGAGCCCAGCGGTCGTCAAGCCAGGAGGCCACCGGTTTGGCGCTTCGCCCTGCCACGGTCCCACGGGAGGAGCGTGGCTGGACAAGGTATGGGGTGCAGTGGCGGGCTGGGTGGGACGGAGTGAGCCGTTGAAACCTCGAGACCCAGTGTAAATATTGTATAGCCGAGTTCCCTTCCCCTCACGAGCACCACGGTCGGCTGTTTGTAATTGTGCACTTGGTTTCCCTCACTCCCCGGGCCCCTGCAAGTCCAAGTCGGACGCCCCAGTGACTGTTTCCTTTCTTTCCTTTGCTTTTGGGGATTCCTCCGGACGGAGTCACGAGCCAGTCAGCAGACCACCATCCACTCACCTGACGACCGGAGCGAGCAGATCGACTGGTCTACAGCCCTGCTTCATTCTGGCTAGCCCCGGTTTCACAAGAGGAGTCAGAACGGAGACCTCTGAATTCGCAAGACTGAGAGTGACTACTAAGAGGAGAAAAGCCTATCTGAAAATAAAGCCTTCGCTTCGTGCACTATTTCCCGACTCTGCCTCATTATATACTGATCCTAGTGTTTCTGAACCACCATCCCCTGTGGTTTCCGACCCTGCCCCCGCACAACTGGTGTCAGAAGTGGGATCACAGTCCATCTGTGAATCCGAGATGGACGCCCTGCTGCAGCATCTCATCAAGGGGCAGGAGAAACTTGAATGGGCCGTCGAGAGGCAGATGACTTCGGCCCAAGCCGACAGGGACCTGTTTAAGAACACAATAGCCGCCCAGATGGACAACATGCAGAAAACTATGTCACATCCCACCGGGTTGGTTCCTGTAGAGAGTAGAGCCCATGTCCCTAGCCCATCCGGTATAGCGTTACAAAAATACGTGCACGGTGAAGACCCTGACGCCTTTTTGATGAATTTTGAGAGGGCGGCCAGGGCTCTGGGTTGGCCCGAAGAGAAGTGGCCGTTCTTCTTGGCCCCCCTGCTGACCGGGGAGGCCCAGTTTGCATACCAGGTTGCGAATCCTGCTGGGAACGCTCCCTATGCTCTGATCAAGAACGTGATCCTGGACCACCTAGGACTGGACTCCGAAGCATACCGCGTCAGGTTCCGCAAGGAAAAAGGGATCCCGGGAGAGAACCCAAAAACCCTCTTCTTCCGCTTGAAGATGATGGCCGACAAGTGGCTGAAATCTGGCTCCAGCACAAAAGAGGAAATCCTGGCACAAATATACTTGGAGCAATTCATGGAGGCGCTCCCCTATGGTTCCCAGAGGTGGCTGAGACAGCACTCGGGTCTCACGGTGGAACAGGCCATAGAGATGGCCGCCAACTATGCACGTGCACAGCCTAGGGGCATAGGATGGGAACCAGAGAAGGCCTCAAAACCACTGTCATTGGGAAGAGGGGAAAAGAAAACCAAACCCACCCCGGAGCCCTTCCGGCCTCGCCCTATCCGGATGGAACCGCCCATACCCAGAGGCCCTCAATGCTTTGAGTGCGGCGAGTGGGGGCACATCGCCCGCCTTTGCCCCAGGAGAAGACCGCCAGAAGAACCTATGGAGGTGGGGTATCTACCCAAGGCTGTCCTCTACTCCGCTGAGCTGGGAACATCATTCCATGTGAGTATAAAGGTGAACGGGTATAGCATCAAAGCCCTCCTGGACTCCGGGTGTAGGCAGTCAGTGGTGCAAGAAAGGTTTGTCCTGCCCGACCAATATGACCAGGATGCGATAGTACACATCCGTTGTGTGCACGGTGACATAAAGCCGTATCCAGTGGCCCAGGTGACCGTTGTCCCTAGCAATCACCCCGAACGTACGGTAAGGGTAGGAGTGTTGCAAACCCTCCCGGAGGAAATGATCCTTGGTGTAGACAATCCTGGCTTCCTGGATCTGTTTCGAAGAACGGTTTACGAACAGCCCCGCGACGAGCCCAAACCCCATTCGGCTTTCGTCACTGCCGAACCATGGGTCCTTGACCGCAGCTTCCGGTTCGCCCAGTCAGAGGACCGTACTTTGTTTAACGCTTGGGAGGCCGCGCAGGCCACTCAGGAAGGGTCCACTAACACCTATCCCAGGTTCATCATAAAAAGAGATCTGTTGTACAGAGAAGCAGCTGCAGGGAAAGAGTTACAACTCTTGGTTCCGACGTCCTTCCGCGAACAGGTGCTGTTCTTTGCCCATGCTCATCTCACGGCAGGCCATGCGGGTAAAGAGAAGACCACAGAGAGTGTCATACGGCATTTCTACTGGCCAGGGATCTACAGAGATGTGCAGGAGTACTGCAGGAAGTGCGACATCTGCCAGAGGAGGAACACCCACAGACCCCCGACGGCCCCCTTACAGCCAATGCCCATCATTGGCGTGCCCTTTGAGCGTGTGGGGATGGACCTCATAGGGCCCCTCCCGAAGACCCCCAGAGGGCACCTCTATGCGCTAGTGATCGTGGACTATGCCACAAGATACATAGAGGCCTTTCCCTTGAAAACCCCCACAACCGCCAATGTGGCTGAGAAGTTCGTAGAACTGTTTTCCAGGGTGGGCTTTCCAAAAGAGGTGGTAACCGACCAGGGAACACCGTTTACCTCACGACTCATGAAAGAAATCTGTAAATCCCTGGACATACACCATCTGAAGACCTCCGTGTACCACCCACAGACAGACGGCCTTGTGGAGAGGTACAACCAAACCCTCAAAGCTACCTTGAAAAAAATGCTGTCCTCCGAAGGACCGGCCTGGGACCGGTTACTCCCGTTAGCCCTGTATGTCCTCCGGGCCCAAAAACAGAGTAGTCTCGGTCACTCGGCCTTTGAACTCCTATACGGGAGGATCCCAAGAACCCTGCTAGAAATAACCAAAGATGCATGGGAAACGCAGGGAGACCAAGAGAGAAACACCCCCCTGGAATACACTGCACAATTGAGGTCCAAGCTGGGGAAGCTACGTAGCCTGGCCTATACAAACCTCGAACAACAACAGAAGAAACAAAAGAAGACATACGACAGAGGGACACGACTACGACGACTGGGAGTAGGTGACTGGGCCTTGGTGTTATTACCCTCAATCACGAAGAAAAACGAGTGGGTCGGTCCATACGAAGTAACCGAAACGATAGGAGAGACCACCTACAGGTTACGTCTCTCTCCATCAAAAACCCAGACCTACCACATAAACATACTCAAAAAGTGGATCGGTCCCACACCCAGGAGTGCCCACTTGGTGGTCCTAAATAAAAGGACGGAAGACAACACCCTAAGACACCTCGTGGTAAACCCCGAACTGTCAGAAAGACAACAACAAGACCTAAGGGAAACCATGTTGCCCTTCCTGTCTGTGTTTTCGGATTTGCCGGGGAAGACACACCTGGTGGAGCACCACATCGAGACGATCCCTGGGAAAATAGTAAGACAGCGGCCCTATAGGATCCCCGCCGCCAGGAGAGACGCCGTAAGACAAGAGGTGCGGGATATGTTAGAGCTGGGGGTGATCCGACCGTCCTCCAGCAACTGGGCCTCCCCGATAGTGATGGTACCCAAACCTGACGGCACAAAACGCTTTTGCATGGACTTCCGAGCCTTGAACATGATTTCCTCTTTCGACGCATATCCCATTCCCCGAGTTGATGAGTTGATTGAGAACCTAGGGGAGGCAGTGTACATAACGACCATAGACCTGACCAAGGGGTATTGGCAGGTACCCCTTAGGGAGGAGGACCGGAAAAAGACCGCCTTCATCACTGACGAAGGGCTATACGAATTCACAGTGCTCCCCTTTGGGCTTCATGGCGCCCCGGCCACGTTCCAACGGCTCATGAACCACATCTTGAAACCTTTTCCGTCTTTCTGCTCGGCCTACCTAGACGATATCGTCGTCCACAGCAAAACTTGGAAAGAGCACCTACAACACCTACAAGCCATCCTCCGGGCCCTGCAGGAGGCGGGCCTGCATGTCAATGCAAAGAAGTCTCGGGCTGCATTTACAAGGGTCAAATACCTGGGCTACGTGCTAGGCGAGGGCACCATAGCCCCCCAGGACGAGAAGTTCAGGGCCATCAGAGACACGTGTTTCCCGACAACGAAAAGGGAGCTCCGCGCTTTTCTTGGGCTAATCGGGTATTACCGAAGGTTCATTCCCCGGTTTGCTGAAGTGGCCACCCCCTTGACGGACCTCCTGCGCAAAGAAGTGAAGACCAAGGTGATACAGAAACCCCCTAGGGAAGCCCTGGAGGCTTTCGACCTCTTGAAGAACGCCATCACCTCGGCCCCCGTTTTGTTATCCCCGGACTTCAACAGGGACTTCCTCCTAGCCACTGACGCATCAGAGACCGGCCTGGGGGCCGTTCTATCGCAGTTGGACGATGAGGGTATCGAGCACCCGGTCCTGTTTACAAGCCGGAAACTCTTCCCTAGGGAACAGAAGTACTCCACTGTGGAGCGGGAGTGTCTCGCCATCAAATGGGCGATAGAAAAACTGCATTACTATTTGGAGGGTCGGCCCTTCATTCTGCAGACCGACCATGCCCCCCTGCGGTGGATGTACCGCAACAGGTCGCTCAACCCAAGAGTGCTCCGATGGTTTCTTTCTCTGCAGCCCTACTCCTTCACTGTGCTGCACAAGAAAGGGACCGATAACGGGAACGCTGATTTTCTGTCCAGGGTCCTCCCTCTCCCCGATCGGGAGAGTCCAGGGGGGGAGGTGTGTGACGGGGTGGCGGGCTCTGGGGATGACAATGCTGATATGCCCTCGGACTGGTGGTCCGCAATGCCGCTGACCCCCCTTTCTGTCATCCCTGTACAGACTGATGTCACAAGACTAGGGGACTGGTGTGCAACGGAGGAAACCGGTGTGTGGGACCATCCTACGGATATAGAGCACGGTCCCTTTAACCCAGGACTAGAGGTCGGCGACGCCACGCCCACCAACAGCGCGGGAGAGCCAAAAGCCGGAAGAGCGACGGAGAGGACGGACGGCGTTTCCCTGGAGGCGGATGGTGTACTGGAGTGGAGACGGAGAGAGGTGCAGTCGGAGATCGGAGGAGAAGATTACGGAGAGAGCCCAGCGGTCGTCAAGCCAGGAGGCCACCGGTTTGGCGCTTCGCCCTGCCACGGTCCCACGGGAGGAGCGTGGCTGGACAAGGTACGGGGTGCAGTGGCGGGCTGGGTGGGACGGAGTGAGCCGTTGAAACCTCGAGACCCAGTGTAAATATTGTATAGCCGAGTTCCCTTCCCCTCACGAGCACCACGGTCGGCTGTTTGTAATTGTGCACTTGGTTTCCCTCACTCCCCGGGCCCCTGCAAGTCCAAGTCGGACGCCCCAGTGACTGTTTCCTTTCTTTCCTTTGCTTTTGGGGATTCCTCCGGACGGAGTCACGAGCCAGTCAGCAGACCACCATCCACTCACCTGACGACCGGAGCGAGCAGATCGACTGGTCTACAGCCCTGCTTCATTCTGGCTAGCCCCGGTTTCACAAGAGGAGTCAGAACGGAGACCTCTGAATTCGCAAGACTGAGAGTGACTACTAAGAGGAGAAAAGCCTATCTGAAAAAAAAGCCTTCGCTTCGTGCACTATTTCCCGACTCTGCCTCATTATATACTGATCCTAGTGTTTCTGAACCACCATCCCCTGTGGTCTCCGACCCTGCCCCCGCACACATATCTTTCCCCTTATAATATTTAAACAAAAATCAAAAGTAACATACAGAACAAAGTAAACAATTTTGATAAAACACATTTACACTAATGATGATGAGGAACAAAAATAGAGTGATAACATAATTGCATTAACCTTGGATCTTGCAGACATCACCCATACTCCTTGTGGCACCATTCTCCAAAACTACCAGACTACGCTTGACCTCTTTCACTCTGCATGGAGCAGAATACTTGCTCTGACCAATACAAACAAATCCTCTTAATTTCACAACCGCCTCCAGGTTTTAGACAACACCGCTTCACAGACTTCTTCTCATTATAATACAGCATATTTTTCATTTGTGACCTTAGAACATTCCTTTGAATTTCTTCTCGATCCACTTTAACATTAGTTACAACTCCTTTCAGCCCCACAGGACACTCTTTTACCCCAGGTTTTCTTCCTTTTAAGGATACAAAGGGAGAAACCCCAGTCACAGAATGAGGAGTTGTCCTATGCGCCCACATCATCCTTCTCAATTCTCTCTTCCATGGAAGATGATTAGCAAGGGATAGTTGTATGTTATCCATCACCAATCAGTTTAGTCTTTCTCATGCATAATTCCCATTCCAGAGAGATAATCTTCCATCTCTCTAGATACAAATTGTACACCATTATCTGACACGATTTTCTTCGGTATTCCTTCCTCCACAAAAGCTTATTCCAAGGACTCAATAATATTTGAAGTCTTCACTTCACCAACATCCTTAAACACAAACCACTTTGTATGGTAATCTACTAAAATTAAAACAAATCTGTTGTTCGATCCTAACTTAGATACAGGTCCTAAAAAAAAAAAAAATAATAATAAATCAATGGCTAACTTTTCCCAGGGCCTCTCTGGAAAAGTCATGATATCCAATGGAGGCTCCCGAACCACCTTGGTTTTATCACTATTTGCACATATCGAGCAATTCTTCACCTTTTCATCAACATCCCGATCTATGCCAGGCCACCAGTATGATTGCCTGACTTTCCTTTTCACAATACCACGTCCCAAATGACCCTCTTGGATAATATTGAGAATCCTAGAGCGAATACCTTTAGGAGGCACAAACTGATTTCTTCTCATTAACTTTCCATCAACTATACTCAATTCGTCCTTGACTTTGAAGTACTCATGTAATTCAGCATTCATTTTACCATTTTCACTCCAACCATGTACAACGTTCGCCTCAACTTCATTCATTCCGACATCCTCTTCCCTTACAGCCATCCACTCCTCAACAATTATAGCCATATCTCCAATAGTAAACATTCCTATTCTGGAAACTTCTGCAATTTCATCCTCAATGCCCACGTCTTCAGGTAATCTTGATAAAAAAATCTGCCACCACATTTTTACTACCTTTCACAAACTCCACCTCAAAATTAGAATCCATAACTGAAAGCAACCACCTAGAGAAGCGCGGTGTAACATTTCCCTCCAGTCCTCTTCCACCTTTAAAAATGAATGTTAATGGTTTGTGATCTGTTCTGAATTTGAAAGGAATTCCCCACACATAAAACCTGAACCTGTTGATTCCCCAACAAGTCAAAGCCTCTCTTTCAATCACAGAATATGTAGTCTCTGCTCCTTGCAATCTCCTAGACACAAAACTGATTATGTTATTAGTGCCATCTTTAACTTGTGTTAGCACAGCACCAATACCCACTTTGCTAGCATCTGTTGTGATATATGTCCTTGCCGTCACATCAAAGTGTCCTAGTATCGGAGGATGAGTAATACCCATTTTTATAAGCAATAACGCAACTTCACATTCTGCACTCCACACAAACTCAACTCCTTTTATTAACAATATCCTCACGGGCTCCACAATTTCCGTTAATCCCTTTACAAATTTAGACAATACTATGCTGGACCCAATAATGATTTTAACTCATCCTTAGTATGTGGTCTATTCACCTTCTCAATTACAGTCACAATGCGTTTCTTCAGAGTTATACCTTTGGCACTAATTTATATGCCCCAGATAAGTCACCTCATCCTTTCTATTTTGACATTTTTCTTTTTTTACAGTCATGCCATATTTGCGCAACCTCGTCATCTCATCAAACAATTTATCATGTTCAGAAAATGTTTGCCCACAATAAGTATGTCATCTTGAAAACATAACACATGATTTAAATCCCCAAATATGTTCTTCATTATCCTCTGGAAAACTGTGGATGCTGAGGCTAGGCCAAATGGCATCCTTTTGTAACGAAATGCACCTAAGGGTGTTATAAAAGATGTCAAATGCCTTGATTGTGCATGCAAGTCCACCTGGTGATAAGCGGATGACATATCAAGGACACTGAATACAACTCCTCCACCATCCATTGTCAACATTTCGGATATATTAGGAAATGGCTGTCTATCCACCCGAATGGATTTGTTCAAATCGCGGAGGTCAATACACAAACAAATCTTTCCTTCAGGCTTAGGTGCCACCACAATTGGTGCCAACCACTCAGAAGCTTCGATGGGTTTGATAATTTGTTGTTCTAATAGCGTATCCAATTCTACTTTTAAGAGATCCTTCACGACATTAGGAACATTCCTCACTTTATGTACCACAGGGTTTCACTCCTTCTTTCAATATGATTTTGTGTGAGAAACACCTTAATAATCCCAACATATCAGAAAATACATCAGAGTACTTTTCAATGAGATCATCACAATTGGTAACACTCACTTCTTTCACTTCATCGCGTTCAGCTAACATTACGGGTTCAGAGGCATTAGAATTGATGATTATGCCTAAGTCACGCTGATGACGCCATCCCAGTAAATTTGAACCATAGTCAGTAATGTACACCCTACTATACACCTCCATAACCTTGAAGTTGATAGTTAACCATTTAATTCCCAGAATCTCAATCTTCCTTCCAGCATATCCTACGGCTTTTATATCCAATTTAAGCAAGCAATTGACATCCCTGTTGCTCTCAAACGCTTCTTTTGATAAAAAGGTGAATAAACTTCCAGCATCTACTAAGACTTAGACAGACATTCCTTCAAGAAGTACTTGACAATGGGGTTTCTCTAATTTGTCAGTACTCTCAACCTTCACGCCACACTGGCCAGGACTTCTCACGTCCTTTCCACCTTGCATTTCACCATCCACCATGGAAATAATTTCCACTGTTGAAATTAATTCTCGAACACCATCACATGGATCATCCAACTGTTGTTCAACCCGTTGAACTCATTTTGAATTTGCAAACTCTATGTTTGTCCTACACGTCTTTGCGAGATGACCTCTCTTGCCACACTTCCTATAAACTGAACTTCTTGCAGTACATCTTGTACTGGATGCAATATGCCCCGGAGCACCACAACGAAAACATCTTATCTCTCTCCAATCTCCACTAGTTTGTTTAACCTGAATTTCAGTTTTGGGCTTTCCTTCAGTTGTCCCTTCCACATCACATTTCCCTTTACCATGTACCGCCCCCACTTCAGTATTAAGGGCCTCTTTTTTTTCACCGCTTGAATTGTCCATTTCTTTTAACCACATAGCTATGTGCTCCATCCCTTTTGCAATTTTGATAGTTTCATCTAAATTAGGATCTTTCATTAACAATCTCTTTAATCATTTTGTTATTTGTACATTTGACTATTTGATCCCTGATCAAGGAATCAGTTAATTGCTCAAAACGACATGACTATGCCAAACCCCTTAAGGTAGAGACATAAGATCCTATGTCTTCATCTTGCTTTTGTACTCTAGAGAAGAACTTATGTCGCTCTAATATTAAGTTTGTTTTAGGAGAGAACTGAATATTAAGCATTTGTATAGACATATCATATACATTGTTTGGTTGTCCATCACCCATACCCAAAGATACTTCAGGTAAGTCTTCATATATCCTCCTCCCTTCGATCCCAAGATGATGAAGTAAAATCGCCTGTCACTTTAGCGGTCCATAACAATCACCACCAATAGCCAACATATAAGTTATAAAAAGTTTCTTCCACTGTTTCCATGGTACAGGCGGGTCCCCAGATGATGACAAGAAGGGTGGAGGTGAAGACATGGACTGATCTGCCATGTTGAAATTTAACCAACACAATAAACTAAAATAATAATTTAAAATAAGAATCAATATAACAAACGAACATAAAAAGTTAAAACAAGAAATCCAAGCTCTTTATATAATTCTTGTATAATACTTTATGCTTTTACACAGCTTCACTTTCTTGAAGTCTTCTCTCTTTTTCCTTTTTATTGTGCTGGAGCAAGTTCCTTCCTCTAATGCTTTCTGTTGCCTTGAAGATATCACTGAAATGCGGAGAAAAACGAAGGAAGAAGGAGTAGCGAGGAGATGTCACCAGATCACAATAGAAATGGTGAGTACTTCATTTTCCTTCTAATTATTTAAACGTCAAACGCGCCGATATATGCGTCGGCAGTAAACTCAGATGCTTATGCGCACCAATATACGTGCCGGTCACAGAGCCATAAACAATTTTCAGCTCGCGCTGACGCACGTGGTGGAGCTCGAGTGTCACAGAGCCATATACACCTTTCAGCTCGCGGTGGCGCTCGCGTGTCACAGAGCCATATACACCTTTCAGCTCGCGCTGACACACGCGCTGGAGCTGGCGTTTGATTCAGTTGTTTGGGCTTGCGCCGGTTAACTGCATTTGTAAACAAGTTTGGAAGAGTATTTGACATAATATTTGGCATCGTTATTGTCACTGACATATAGGCTTATATAAAGTAACAGAACCTCGAAGTTTAACCAATTCATCAGCCATTAAATATTGCTCCCAATCAATTAACAATCCATTAAAACGGGGAAATTTGTAGTAAATGTCGCTCATCTGTTTTTCTAAATCCTTTCAGGGTAAGGTCACTTGCCTGAATTTCAGTCAATGTATATTTCCAAGGGTGAAGATTCGGACGATCTGTCCCTTGCACAGCTGCTTTAATTTCTTCCTTTTCTTCACCTCTTTACCTCGTCGCCAGTGTAAAGATTCACAAACTCTCCATTATATAGTTCAAGTTAAGTGTATTGATTAACAGCATATAATCACAGCATCCCCAGCTGAGCAGTGCTCACCAGCTGTTGTGTCTTCAAATCCCAAGCTTCTATCCTAGGTCATCAGTGACCTCATAACATTCTATGCTCAGCATCAAGTCCTTACATAACCCTATGCCTTCTGAGGGTGTTTCACCTTATACAGAACTAAGAACAGGGCACGTTTTTGCTTTTTCTACATAGATACTTGGCACAAGAAAGACCTAAAAGACAACTTTTTAGTCCAAAGTCATCTATTGCTCCAAATCAGAGAGGTGGATATATAGTCCCCAGTAACCAATTTACTGATTACCAACATGCTTAGACCATCAACAAGGAAACTTCCTGATGCAAGCGGTGGCAAAACTCTGAAATATGTAAACATGATTACTGTAGCACATTGAAAAAAATGTTCTATATGCACTGTGATAGGCTGTGGAAGTAGGAATATTACAGGTTTTCGGAATGTGAGCAAGAGACCCCCAACTTTTCACATCAGTAATGAAGTTGCTTATGTGGACAATTGAGAATAGGTTACTCACTTAAGAATGCTGTAGACCCACTTTACCTTGTTACTGATGCTGACTTAGCATGCCAATTTTCAACCTCTCTAGTGTGGCTTGATGACTGTGCCACTTTTTACCAGGGGTTTGCAATTTTAATTTTCGTTATGTTTTTTATGTACGCATTGCATTCAAATTATTTACTGGTGGCTCGTTCCTGGCTGGGCCGGAGGCCCCCTCTATCTCTGAAACGTCAGTCTTGCGGCCTGGGTCTGCACATATCGGGGCCCTACAGATCCTCTCCTGCGCTGTGGCAACCGACCCGGGGGTACACATCCAATCCTGTGCTACCAGCCCATATCCCTGTGCGGCCGCAGAAACTTTAGACTTCCCCACGATGGACAAGGATAAGCCCAGTGTGGAAGGCCCCAAGCAGGGCACACTCGGTCAATACACTACGCCCACCGGGGGCTCCAGGGGCGGCGAAGGGACAAGATCAGCACCTGACAATACGGCCCTCCTAGCGGCGATCAACAATGCAAGGGACATGCTGGACGCCAAGATCGAAGCAGTGGGGTCTGAGGTCTCATTCCTGCGCCAACACCTCCGCAAGGCTGTCGATTGCATCATGGAGGCGGAAACGAGGGTCTCGACAGTGGAAGATGCAGTTTCTACCCTCCAAACAAAGGTGAACAAACTCACGGTGGTGTCGCAGAAGCTGGTTTCCAGGGTGGAGGATGCGGAGGGCTGAGCGATTCGCAATAACATACGCTTCGTGGGCCTGCCGGAGGGCAGTGAGGGTGTTTCAATGACTGGCTTCATCACTCGGTGGCTCACAGACCTCCTGCCGAAAGATCTCCTGTCCTCGGCCTTTGTGGTTGAGCGTGCTCATAGGGCCCTGACACAAAAACCTCCCCCAGGTGCGGCTACCTGGCCAGTAATCTCCAAAATCCTGAACTATGCCAACAGAGATGCAATTTTGTGTTATGCCAGGACTCATAAGGACAGTATCCAACACGAGTCCAGCTCCATCATGGTGTTTCCGGATCACACACGCCTGGTCCAACAGCAGCGCCAATCTTTCACCGCTGCGAAGCGCAGGCTTCGAGACTTAAACATAAAATACATACTGCTATATCCAGCCAGGATGCGAGTGATCTACAACTCCAAATCATTTTTCTTTGACACTCCTGAGGCCATCTTGGCTTGGACAGATGAGCGCCCCCAGCTCCGGTCGGGCTCACCACCATTAGTAGATTTGGATTCTTCACGCAGCTCACGAAGCCAACCGCCATGGCCAACCAAATCCGAGAAACAACGGGGTTCAGGATCGGACGGGATGTCAGTGAACCAGGAGCGGCCCCCCTGAACATTTAGGAGCAGCACAGGCCACCAATAGCAAGTTGACAGTGATTATTGTTTATTAAGACTCTATATTCAAAGTTTGCTCTGGGTGGGCGTGGGGGCTGGGCCATGGGTCTGCTGAGCCACAGACTTATTATGCCCCTCTTGTTCTCATGTTTCTAGGGTGGGTAGGGTCCTATTGGTGTGGGGGCGCAGAGTTCCTCTGTTGGGAGCCTTGTGTGCCTCACACCGCAACAGATGCTCGTAATTCATGGCTGTGTCGGGTGGGGGTGATGGGGTTTTAAGGGAACGTAGTCTTTGGATGTTTGTGTTTTTATGTTATATGCAGACAGGCCATTTCGGTTTTGATCTCTCCACTGTAATTGTTTTTAAAGCAAGGGAAAATGGTGCTAGGTGATGTAACCCCTTTTGGAGACCTTACAGTAGTCTCATGGAACGTCAGGGGCCTACTAAACAAAGTGAAATGGGGTGCCGTTTTGCGTCAGGCAAATAGGTATGGGGCAGATATTCTACTTTTACAAGAGACCCACCTCTTAGCTACTAAAGCCCCATGTCTGGCCCGCTTCAGCTTTTATCATGTGTATCATGCAGGCTTCACCAGGGGTTCCAGTGGGGGGTGGCTATTTTAATACATCACATGGTCCAGTTTCAGCACATAGTACAAAAGGCTGATCCTGGAGGGCGATTCATCTTTGTCACAGGCATGCTGTACGGGGAACGGGTCACCATTGGCAGTATCTACACCCCTCCCTCACTAGGGGACAGCCTTTATTGATAAGATCTTAGGAGTCTGGGGGGGACATACCTGAGGGCTTGACCCTGCTCGGGGCGACTGGAATGATACAATGGGGCCACTGGACCGACAACGCAGTGCAGATAGCCCACTACTACCGGGCCCCACAAAATTGTATACATTGGTCTCCACCCTGGGTTGGGCTGACGTCTGCCGAGAATATCACCCCGCAGAACATAGCTACACACATTTGTCCGCAGTACATGGGTCACAGTCCCGTTTAGACTATTTCTTTGCCCCTCTGGTGTTTCTTCACCGATTCTTGCGAGTAACGCATCTGCCCCGCAGGCTCTCTGACCACTCTCCGGTCACCTTGCAATTCCACAAATGCTCCCGGAAACCCCCCTTCCGCTGGTGCATGTCTCCCTGGCATCTGCGGTGCCCTGCTTATCAGGATATGCTTCACACGGCTATCACCACCTACCTGGAAGATAATGGTCCCTCTGCCCCTTCTCTGTGTTTTATGGGAGGCCCTAAAGCCAACTATTCGGGTACTGAAATCAGTTATCGCACCAAAGAAAAAATGCGCACGGCGGGAGCAACAAGGGGCTTTAGAGTTACGACAGAGGACCCTGGCTTTGCAGCTTAACTCGGACCCTAGCCCTACTATACGACGAAACCTGATACAGGTGCAACAGGAAATACAGCATTATCTCACGGGCGAGGCCAAAGAGATCTGGGAGGCGTCACAACATCGGGTTTATCAATGGGGTGACAAGTCCAGCAGGATGCTCCATCGGCTCTGCCAAGCAGATATTTCCCCGGCGGTCGTACTGGGGAATTCACGAGACACTTCCCAACTCTCTATGCACGACATGAACAAAACTCGCCCGAACTCATAGCGGAATTCCTCACTGACATTCTGCCGCGGCGGCTCCCTGATCATCTATGTGAGCAATTGGAGGCCCCAATTACAATGGATGAACTGACTGGTGCTCTCAACGTGCATCATCCCGGGCACGCCCCTGGCCCTAATGGATTCCTTATGGAATTCATACGCCGAACATACACCTCTTGGGGGCCCATTTGTTGGTAGACCAAGTTACATAGATGTATGGGGACCAAGATAGCTGTGTTCCTTGCCCAGGGATGCCTTGCAAAACACCAGAAGATCTGGACCCGATGGGCGACATATAGAGGAATTGAACTTCCCCCCCCCCCTGCCGGATACAGACCCCTGAGTGGCGCCCCTTGATCTTTATTACGCATTACTCTCTACTTCACCCTGAAGTGGCGCACCTTGATCTTTATTACGCATTACTCTCTACTTCACCCTGACCAGGCTATGCAGCTCCGAATATATATAAATATGGATGTTACTATGCCATATGAACTAGTATGGAGATTGAGAACTATCTGCATATTGTTTTTATTGTTTCACCTGTATGTTTGGCAGGTGTTGATTAACCCGTTCAGCGCGGCGCGAATTTTCGCGCTGTGCTGAACGTTCTGAAAAACGGGTGTGGTCATGACGGAACGGTTCCGTCATGAGCACAGCTCAACCGACGCTCATGACGGAACCGCTCCGTCATGAGCACCGAAGGGGTTAATGGCAGAAATGTGGTTATTTTTGTGAACATCATCCTTTCTCTCCTACAGGTCATTGTAGGGCTATTGCCCATCCTCTCGAAGAATAACCCAATAAAATTTGCTGTTAAAAAAAAGTCACAATCTGAACGGCCATATTCTTGCTAAGTCTGTTCTTCTGTTTCCCAAACTCTAGTCTGAACAAACAGAAATGTTTAAAGTCTTTATTTTAGATTCAAAATGTGTTGTTTTGAGTCTCTTTATATGCAAAGCACATAGGCCAGATGGCCTAATGCTTAACAAATACGTTCAATACCAATATTTTAGGATAGAAAATGTCAAAAGAGAGAGAGAAAAATCCTACAGTTAGATCCGGTCACGTCCACCAGAGGTGAAGTTTGTGTGAGTAAGCGGGTGCAGGACCCGTTAACAATGTCCAAAGAAACCGGCAATATGACTAAAACTTCAGTAAACTAGCCCTCCACATACATGATTTTCCAAGTTTATTCAGTCAGAATAAAGTTGGAAAATCGGATTTGTGGAGTGTGAGTTTAATGGAGTTTCACTCATAACGCTGGTTACTTTGGACCAGTGCTTTAAATGGGCTGGTCCTCACCAGTACTGAGTACCGGCACTTTTATATTTTCTCCCCTTGAGTACCGGGACCTTCCCTCGGACACATGAAGGCGCGACTTTGATGCGGTTGGTGCTGGGCTTCTGAGCTCCATCCGTGGCAGCACCATCTGCATATCCTGCTTAGAATTAGGCGCCTTTCAAACCGAGCTGAAGCATGGGCTGAGCTGGTTCAAAACCCCCATAGAGCTGCGTGTGCCTCTCTGGAACTTAGGAGAGGAGAAGTATCACTGCAGGGTGCCTTTCAGAGGGGATCAGAAAGTGACTAAAAAACCTGATGGGCGTGAGTGTGGGTCACATTGTTCAGGGCAATACAGCTAGTTAGCATGCCCATTGTTTTAAACGCCCGCAAATCTTCGCCCATCAACACTTTAAATGAAATGGATTTGCATGAAAGTAAATCCCTGCCCTCTAGACATAAATCAGTTCATTCATGATTTTTTTTAAACTGCAGCACTAGTATTGATTTGTTAGTTTGCCATTAATTGATAAGCCTCCTACGTATCTCTGCTCCAAAGAGACACACCTGTGGCAGTCTCTAAAAAGGTTTCAATATGCTGATTACGTATACCGCACAAAATGCGACCCCCAACTTTATGCTGCACCTGTTAACGTTTTTGAAGGCCTCCGCTGTGGGGCACTGCGTGCGAAAGACAATATGTGAGAGCCAAGAAGTAAATGCAATACGTATGTGAGTTTGCAAGCGTGGGTATGACTGTGAAAATGAAAAGTAGTACTGTGTGTTTGTGTGAAACTATGTATACAAAAAGGGGGGACGAGAGGGGAGCACAAAGAGGAGACTCCCTATGTGCAAGGTTTGGCGAAATCACCACTCGTTGGATAGAGTGGTAGGTCCGGCCCTGGTGTTCGCCAGAAGTATCAAGAACAAAAAGGGTAGCAGGACGTTCCTAGAAGAGTGCGTGTTCAGTCGGTGTCAGGTCAAAGATGCTGTAGGACACAATGAGGTACCTACAAACGGGCATCCATTTTGCTCGATGTAATGGCCTCACACACCCTTGCGAGTGTCATGCTTCATCATCGGCAATGATCCTCGTTGGGTCGGCGGTGCAATACCCAACGGGCAACACCTCAAAGAGGGGCTCTTTGGCGGAGATCTTTTTCCAACTGCCGTATGGGTGAAGTGCGGGTGTGGGTCCTGGATAGTGCAGATGTGACAGTGAATAAAATGGAGTCAAGGGTGCCAGGATCAAGTTTATTCTAAAGGTCCCTTAGCTCCAATTAAAATTGGACAAGGACTAGACTTGTAGGGAAATAATGTACCCTAGTACAAGGCTAACCTAGTTTGTGACTGGGTCGACATGTTTCTCGCCTATTTGTCAGGTTGACTGGCAATTCTTCAGGACCAGTGTCTAATTATGTTGGTTGGAGAGCATGAAATGGGCATTTAAGCGTGTGAGGGGGCGAGTATGTGTGAAAGGGGGCAAATGTATTTAGACAGTGTGTAGGGAATGAGTGTTAACAGTTCATCTCCATCTTTTCTAGAGAACATTTTGTGATTTTTGTGATGGTCTCTGATAATTTTGTGAAAGTTTGTAATTCTTTTTTTAAGAAAATGTCAGCTATGTGAACAAATGATGCGGCAGGTTTATTATTCAGAAGACAAATGTAGTGGTGGGTGAGCCAAAAAACCTACCCGGAGAGCCGAGCCAAGGGTCTGGATGGGCTCCAAGAGAACTTGCATGAGCCGAGCCTGGAACAGCTTGCGATGTAAATTATCCAACAAACATTACTTAAAATAGGATAAAGCCTCTTCAAAATAAAAAACAAACATATTTCTTTAACACAGTACAGCTTTGACATTAATAGGTCACATTATACAATATTGAGGTATAATGAAGAAAAAGGAAGATTTTTGAAAGAAAATATTTGCCTAAGATCACAGAGTTTGGTTAAGTGGAGAAGCAGGAACATAGCCCAGGTTTCCTTGTTTCACTTTGTACATATCAGCCACTAAATGAGTAACTTTGTGCATAAGGATACAGGGAGTGTAGCAGGTAGAAGCCACATGAAATGTTGGCTCTTTTTGGGCTCGAAGTTCCAAGAGAACCTTGAGTTGATCCAGAGCCAAGAATTTTGATCAGGCCTAGCTTGACCTGTAAGTGGCTCTCAGACCTCTAGGCAAATGTACTTTAAAAATAGCTACTCATGAGACCAACTCTAGCTTTATTAATCGGGCAAATGCCAAGGGTTTGCAGCAGAAAGTGGGCGCAGCCGCAAAGAGCAAAGTCTGAACGTAATTATTTTTTAAAACTCTGCCGCAAAGAATTTGACAAGACAAATGTGATAATAAATGTATTCTGCCTTGCCTAACTCAAACTTGATGTTTTTTTTCTCAATAGAAAGTTGCTAAAATAAAGTTACTTTGGTTAATATTAAGGACTTATTGGTAAGTACCATATAAATGGTTAGACATTCTTACAATGCATGCATATTCTTTGCAAAGCTTAGAAAGTTTAGAAACAGCTCCACCACTTGCCTTGCCCCCAAACTCCCCCACCCCCGTCAGCTGCTTATTTTTGGTGAGAACCTGCACTAATTTTCTTTCCATTTAAAGCACTGCTTTAGCCATATATAACATTTGTGGTGGAAATGTGGTGTATATAGCATGCATGATGGTCTTAATTGACAGCTTTCTGCTCAAGTTCCCAGCCTTGACTGTTCTTCCACATCATTCTACCTCTGTGAGGTATATTTAATCAGCAGTAGACAGCGTCTCCGCCTTTAAAAATAAAGAAATAAAATAAAAGGGACCACGGGAACACAACATCCCGTTTCCCCTGAGGCTAAGCTGGTTTGTCCTTATTAGAATTGTAATATGCACAGCCAGGTCTCACATACCTTCAGCCAACACATGGTTAGGCTTCCCAAAACACAATACCCGCACCTCAGTGGACCTCGCATATTACATAAATACACTTCTCATGCAGCCTCAAAATAAACAACACCCTTCCAACGACACACCCTGCACGTTATGGCTTGCTATCCATGTGGATAAGTGCTGCAGTGCACACATAAGCGCTATAAAAAAGCTACAATACAGCATACCTCCATTTTGCTAGAATGACATCTGAATAGTAGTGGGAGGCCAAAGGTAAGTGTGTGTGCCTAAACTAGGAGCTTCGTGCCAAGCCCGGATAGCTGCCAGCAGCCAAGGGGCACACCACTGCACTTTGAGCGCTGGCTCGGTGTTGTCACCTGCCCGTTACTTCTGTCAGACGTCAGCATCCCCATTAAACCCCTCGTCCATGTTTTTTTTCACTACTTGTAAACAAGATAAATAATGGATGCGCTCTGCCCCCTCGGGGGTGCTGGTGGACGTCCGGGGGCCCTGGCCGCGTCGGCCACATTGTGTCACGCCGAGCGCTCCCCGGAGCGGTCCCTGGCCCGGGTCCAGGTCGCCCGGAGGTGGCCAGCCTTGCGGTCAGATCAATACGCGCAGTGTCGGTCCCGCTGGTAATGCAGCGGCTGAGTGTTTATGGGCAGCTGTCAGGGCAGGGCGCCCTCCCGCTACCCCTCCGGTGCCTTCTCTGCCTCGGCCGGGGGGCAGCGGCATCCCCGGGCTGCTTCCAGCCAGAGAGCCGAGCTGCTTCCAGCCAGAGAGCCGGGCTCCTGCAGCCTCCTCCCGGCTGCAGCAGCCCTGGCGGCCCCGCCTCGGCCAAGCAGCTTCTTACCTGGTGCCTCCGACGTTCAGCTGGATGATCTCCCCGATGCCCGAGGCCAGGCAGCCTCCTCCTCCCGCCCCGGCGCCGCCGTTCTCGGCCATGGCTTCCCCGCCGTCCGCTTCCTGCTGCAGCAGCAGCCGCGGGAGCAGCCCCGGCCCGCCGCGGCCGCCTGAGCTCCCGGAGCCGAGGAATGGAGCGAGCAGGGAGGGAGGAGGCGCTGGGCGGGATCGGGGCCTGGGATAGCGGCGGCATGGGAAGGAGGGAGCGCCCTGAACCACATAGCAGCGGGAGACGAGTTTACAGTAGAACCCAAGAGCCAGTTATAAGAATTTTTTGCTCAACTACAATTTCTGAAGTAATAAAAACGTCTTTTGTCTCGTTATATCCACACTTTAAACATAAGTTTAACAAACGATGGGTACAGCTGAATTTGAATTTCTCAAGGAATAATCAATTCGAACCTCTGGTTTCCAGTGAGAATGTCTTCCAGACAAGTTTGACAGGAACTAGACAATTAGATAATAGTGCATATAAGATGGCCACTGTTTGGGTCTCCATTTACTATATAAGGCATAAAGTATCCACTGCCGATCATTATATGGGTATTCCAAGTAACCAAGGAGTTCCATAACCATATAGAGGAACGAGGCTAAAAGCTGTGTTGCTTTATAAGGTTATGGAACTCTGAGGTGACTTACAATATAAGTACACCAGGAAGTACCTTATCCCATATAGTACATGGTCACACCATCCCCTTTCCCACAAACCACTTAAAACTTTGGTGCATAGCTCTTTCGTATACCTGCTTGTGAGAGTGCCTACATTAAGTGAATACCTGTCCCAAATACATGATACACATGCAAGAGTGGTGGAATGGCCTGTTGCAATTGACCCTGAGGTTGCCATTCGGGAATCATGTCGTGTTTTGGTGGATCAAGACATATTTAAACAGTAGAGGCAATAGGTACGATTGTTACTAAATGATACATCTCACTGTATTCCAGATGCAGAGTGACTTGGATCCGTGGACTATTGTGCCACAGCAGAAGAAACTGGTTATAAAGGGCACAAGCAAAACTTTCTTGGGGCCCTGAGGCTGTGGCTGTACTTGGATAGACCTAATCAAGAGTATTGTGTTTTAATATCAATTTGAAAATACATTAAATGTGTCATGGCTTACTGTTAAATGTCCCACCACTGTGAAACCTGCTGTGAAATTGTAAAAGTAAAAAGTAGAACAAATCTGTATAGTGATTTTTTTTTGTTTAGTGACTCTATAAAGATGGAGCTTCTTGAATAACTGCCAATTTATGTGAAATATGGGTGTTGATTAGATTTGGAAAAAAAGCATTTGCCATCTGATGTTGAGCCCATCTAACCACCAGGGAAGCTAGATTGAGCTATTCCCTTTGCTACAACAATAGTTGCCCTGAAATGAATGTGCACAGCTGATTCCAAGAACTGACCCCACTAATGCCAAAAACAAAAGACATGAAGGGGAATAGCATTCCAAACCAATATGTGATGACCCACTCGTATTTTTGAAGCACAAGTACCTTACTCATAGTCCAGCATTACTTACTGCTATTAATAAATTAACCCTTGAAGTCCAGACCTTGACCAATGAGAACGCTGCCTGATGGCAATCCCTGATTGTCTTACAACAGGATGCCTCAGATCCACCACTGGCAGGCTTGGTGGAACAAAAATTCGACGGTACTCCTCAAACTGAAGGAATTCCTACATGTATCTTAAATTAATTTTACTTTCAAGCCACACATTTACACCAGCAACAGATTTGAGGTGAGACTGATTCTGAATAATATCACGGGAAATGCCCTAGCTTGACAACTCCTTTTGTTTCTCAGTCTCGCCTGCTTCTTGACAATTTCTGAGTTTTCCATGTGGAATTTAAGAAAGTGTTTGATTATGGTCAGACATTTTAAACTGTAGAGGAAAATTTGGAAATTTATACACGCACCTTTGATCTTCGTACCTACATCACTAAGTTCAATACTCTTGCTATAGAAGATGACAGACCAGAATCTGCCTTGTTTACTCTTGTTCGAAAATGTTAAAGGAAGAGCAGAAAAATGAGCTAACCAGAGCCGGCGGACTGGAAAATCTACAGGACCTTCTTCAACTCTATCCATATTGATAGTAGAATCCAGTAAACGAGATTTGAAGGAGGGAAACAATCTATGAATAAATTAACTTATACCCCAGTATTCAAACCAACTATTAAGGTTCTAGAAGCTGAAGAAAATCCTATGCATACTGTATTTGCTAGCAGTCCTTCTCGTGAAGAAGAAAGACTAGAAGAAAGAAACTGGGACCTTGCCTCTACTGTGGTCATACAGGGTACCTGCTTAATACCTATCCTATCCAACCCTCTTGTTCATCCCTAGTACAAGGAATTGAGACCAGTTCACATGAGACCCCTTCCACACCTTGAGTCATCCTCCTGCAAGGTGAAATAAACATTTATTCTCAGCTGAACCAATTTCTAATTTTATTGCATTGCAGAACCTCCAATGTGTACATGGACATTCGCTGGGCCTAACAACATGAGATTCCAGTTAAGAAAAAAAGGGTCCAAAAGTGGTGAAAGCTTTGGATGGTACTATAGTAGTTTCTGGCCGGGTGACAGAAGAGTCTACACTAGTGCAGCTCTGCATTGTAGCTCATCAGGAAACAATGCGTTTTTACCAACTTTCTATACCGCAATACCTTGTTATATTGGGTATTAATTGGCTAACAAATCATAAGCCTTACATTAGTTGGACTACTAAGATGTTATTACTTGGATCGAAGTTCTGTGTCAACCGTTGCATATTAAGTGGTCTTGTAACAATTGGAAATTCAAAAGAGCCTTGCCCTCATCCAGCCAACTCAACCCACAAAGCTTAAAATGAGTTCCTCAGTGGGTTTTTTCTGAAACTAAATAAAAGGAACTAACAACTCTCTGGCAATTGACTGTTCCATTCACCTGGTACCAGATGCCATTGTGCTGTCTGGTCAGAGTTTTTCACTGTCTCTCCTTGAGAAAACTGCTCTGCCAATTAAAATAATTAACTAGTTGTACTATCCAAATCTCCAAGAGCGGAACCATTTTTTTGTTCTGTAAATAAATGTAACCAAACTTCGACCTTGCATTGTATATTGTGGGCTAAATCAAGTCATTGCCATGGACCGATAGCTTATGCCCCTGATGTCTGACATTCTAGAAGCAGTCCAAGGTGCCAGGGATCTTCATAAAACTGGTGCTGAGAGAGACACATCACGACATTAGAATAAAACCAGGAGACAAGTAGAAAGATGTCCTTAGAACACTTTTTCATCAGTTACAAAGATCGAGGCATGCTTTTTTGTTTTAGCAATCCGCCAGCAGTTATCCCTCGTTGTATGAATACTATATTCTCTGATCCTATTCTCCATTGAATGGTAGTTTACCTGGATGACACCCTCGTGTTTCTTAAGATGCTAAAGTCCGTTCACATTATATTAAGGAGATCTTACTGTACCTAATGCAACCTAAGTTTCGGGCAAAATCCGATAAGTGTAATTTTTTTAAATGGCCTTTGGGTTATGTTCTCTCTGCTGAAGGTTTTTCAATGGACTCCCAAAAAAAGAGGCTACACTGGATTAGCCAATACCAACATCTATTAAAGTGACTCAAAGTTTTATCATCAGGAAAACTACTATTGCAAAATTACTTTATTTATTATTTTATTTATTTAGAAGCTTATAAAGCGCACGGCTACCCCCAATGGGGGTGTCCCGGTGCTACAGACAAAGGGCTACAGATAAAGATGGAAGCGGCTAGAGACTGGAGAACTGCCAGGTCTTTAGTTTATTGCGGCACAGTGATTCCAATGAGGGCAGCCTAAGCTCTAACGGGAGGCTGTTCCAAAGTTTGGCGGCTCCTACAGTGAAGGACCTGCCTCCCATTCTGGATCGCTAAACCGAGGGTGGCAAGAAGACGGAGATTGTTGGACCTAAGATTTCTGATTGAATGAACAGGTTTAAGCCTTTTTTGCAGATAGGCTGGGCCATGGCCATTGAGTGCACGGAAAGCAAAGACCATTGCTTTAAATTGAATACGTCGGGCCACTGGCAACCAATGCAGCTTCCTCAAGCGATAGGGGATGTTACCAATTAGCCTAGCAGCCGCATTCTGTACGATCTACAATCGATGGATCTGGTATGCTGGAGCCCCAACAAGCAGGCTATTTGAGTAGCACCCTTATGCGGTGCACAATATCAAATTTACGTAAAAGAGAACACATTTTAGCAGCACTGTGTGATGAGGGCACTAGAGAAACCCCAATGTTAAAAGGTATTGTGCTTTTGGCAACAATCAACGTGTAATGCGGTGCCACTGGCCAGTGTCGGGAGTCACAGACGGTCCACACACAATCACTCCCACTCAAACATACTCAGTCTGCACCACTACGCAGTGCAATAAGTATCAGCCATCCATGGGTCACATTCTTAAACACACAGACATACTCAACCCCCTAATGCAGTGCCACTGATACTCAGCAGGTCATGGTTCACCCTCTGCAGACTCCGTGGCCAATGCCTCTCTCCAACCTCTAGTTTTCCCCGCCTCCCATTAACTGGGCACACGTTGCTGAAATCACACTTAGTCTGGGTCCTCAGGAAGCAGGTTTAATAAGGAGGTAGACGTAAACAAGGGAGAGGTTAGCAGTCACAGATCTTGAAACACAAAGGAGTCACGCAGTCTCATGACCTGCTTTCGAACTGTTTCGGAAGCATTTCTTCAACCAAGTCAATCTCTCTCGCTATGAGCTGGCACCAAGACATCTTCAGAATGGGCGGGGTGTGGAGAGGGCAGTTGGTCCGCCGCAATGAGGTCAACAAGGGAACAACCAATCAATGGGGAGTAACACAGGGGAGCCTCTCAATAGGATGAGATGCCCTGATCGGTACATGATGATCCGTGCTGTGCCCAGGCAATCCGGTCACAGCACCTGGTGCGCGTTGGTATGAATCGCACCAGGCACTTCAAATTCCAAACACAATGACGGAAAGTAGTCACAATGACCGGCACATGTTGAGATGGAAAAAGAAAATGAAAATGAAAATCTGAGCGATTTACACCCGGAGGGAGAAACTGCCGAAGAAGAATTTGGACTTAATGTAAAAGACAATCTGGAAAATGTAAATATGGCCCATACTGTGTTATCAGGCCTACCTGTGAATAGTTTGGAGGTGACGGGTACCTCGAGCTCATCAATGCTCGAGGTTATGCTGATGCTCCAGAAAACTTTGCAAGGAATCCTAGAGGTTTCAGTGGTGAATAATGAAATGCTAAAAACCCATAGTTAACAGTTTAATAACATAATTGGGGAATTGATGCAGATTTATGCCCAAATGCCATCCCTTGTAAGAACTGTAGAGAACAAAGCTGACGAGGTGGGAGAAATAACAAGGGCAAATACACCTAATGAGGAGGAGCCCACTGTATATATCTCCCGCTGTCCCATGATTATAAGGAGATATGGTGAAAGGAGGCGCTGCTTGATGAGGAGAAAAGGGAAAAAGGTCCAACGGGTCAGACAGGCTGCACTACAGGTGAACAGGAAACAGGTACCCCATGACCTAAGGCCCAGGGGCAAGGCAGTGAGACTAGAAATGGATAATGTAACCCCAGTAGACACTGGGGCAAGCACCCTTGGTCCCCAGGAAAAATCATGTTGGGACCAAGGTAAAGGCTTGGACAAGAATGCAAGGGCCCCGAAGAGGATGCCCAGGGGGAGAAAAGAGGGGTTAGAACCAATATGGGAAATGGAAACGTCCACTGATGCAGGGCCCAGTAACTTATCCCCGGTGAACAATTGGATGAATGGTGGCAGAGTAGTAAGTAACTTGAAGAAAAGGGATAAAAGTCCAGAGGAAAGCCATAAGTCTCTACAGGCATCCAGGATTGTGGACACCTGGCTATACCTAGAACCAATGGGCCAGGGATATGGGAGGAAATGAGGGAAGAAATTAAAACCCCTAAACTGCTCGCCGCTACTATTCTCATTCACTAAATGCCCCAGCCTAAAATATGTCAGTACAGATGACTTAAAAGAAGTGGGGTTTTTGGTTAATGCTAAAGGTGAGGAAATAACAAAGGTCCTCCTCCACTCAGCTTTGATAAAAGTCGCAATGGAAAAAGCGGAATCTGAGATGTTAAAGGAAGGAATCAGAAGAGTAAATAGAGAGGTCCTGAAAATGGATAATCAAGGGCACCAATTCCTTAGAAACCATGCAGGGTTGGGAGAACAGCAAATAAAAATTATCTCACCTGGACGGAGTAACAAGGAAGGCCTGGCAATTACAATTGTTCCTAAAAAGTTAGGGTGGGGGTAGGAAGATGTCTTGGACGGGAACGGGTACAGAGAGCTGGCTTACTTAGACCAGGAGGAGGAGGGGAATCTGAGCAACATCGATTAGGAAACTGGGTCGTCGCACAGCCTGCGCATCTTGTCTTGGAATATTAATGGCTATAAAAGAATATGGCCTCAAGAGATTTTCAAAAATCTCCTTGGAAAGATCGATATCATGTGCCTACAGGAGACATGGCTGTGCGACAAAACCCCCGTTACGGAAGGTTTTGCGAGTCACATAAAACCTGCAAGAAAGAATAAAACGGGTAGGGCGTCAGGTGGCCAGATGACGTTGGTCTCCACAAGGTTAGTAAGAGATATCCTCCATCTCGACTTAACATGTATCTGGGCATTGGGGAGCAGAGTGCTGATCCTAAATAACAACACAAGGGGTGAAGGTTTTTGTATTATCAACGTGTACATACAGAAAGGGGAAAAACATGAGTATAAAGCAGAGCGGGATTGTTTAAAAAAAGGATCTAGAGAACTTACATGAACTCTATCCAGGAGATGTGATTTTAATTTTGGGGGGCTTTAATCATAGATTGAATCCCATAAAAACGGATGCCTGGAATAGCGACATACTAAAAGCGTATAACATAGAGTCCGCAATGTTTATCAGCACCGAGCTCTCAAATCAGGATGTGGAGCTTGGACGGCTGCTGGGGGCCATGGGTCTGGTTTGTGTGAATGGTAGGAAAGAAACAGATCGGCCCGCCAAGTGCACATTTAAAATAGGACAGCAATTGTGCCCGATAGACTATGTATTTATTCAGGCCTGGTGTTTCCACTCAATTCAACATTTCGAAATACTTCAAGTAGAGGGCAGTGATCATTTCCCACTATTGATAGAAATGTGTGTAAATAAGATCCCACCAAGACAGAAGGTGTTGCATGTAGAGGTTGAATATCCCAAGCGACTTACAACCCGGATAAGTGAAGTACATATAAATAAACTGAAGGACCTTCAGATAGTAGCTGACTTAGGAAACCTAGTAAAGGGGTAAGAGATACCCTGGTATGAGGATATGATAAGACAACTCGTAGAATGCCTCAGAATAAACATTAAACGGGGGAAGCATAGCTTGGTAAGGAAACTTCCACTACATGCAACTAGTAACCCATGGTTTGATGCAGATTGCCGTAAAGCAAAGGCCGCTATTAGAAAGAGTGAAAGAAGCCTTAGGCATAGCTATAATGAAGTAGAATTTCTAGCCCTTAAGAAAGTAAGGATAAAATATAAGGCACCAATTAGAGAAAAAAAAAGACCTTTTAAAGAAAACTGCTGGAAGAACCTACTAGCGACAATCGAAGAAAATAATGTCAAAGGCTTCTGGAAACTGATACAGGAATGTACGGGGAGAACAGCAGGGTCCATGCAATGTTCTGTCCCAGAGGATAAGTGGGTAATCTACCTTGAGGAGATTTACGGCAATTGGCCAAAGAGGGAGGCAGTAGTACCATCTAGTTGGACAGGAGTGAGGGAGGAAGTAATGGAGCAGTTCTCCCAAGGTCATATTAAAATCGTGATAGCCAACTTAAACCTAACACGAGCTGCTGGCCCAGACAATCTACCCGCCATTATCATAAAAACAAATATAGATTGGTGGGCGGATTTGTTCGCAAAGACGTTCTTAAGAATACTAAAAACAGGAACGTCACCAGATAGCTGGAAAGGGGCCATTATTTGACCCATACACAAAAAAAGGTGATGTAAACTCCTCTAAAAACTATCGCCTGATAAATCTCTTGGACATTGGGGAAAAAGTCTTCTCTAAAATTATTCTGGGCTTGCTAAAAGATTGGGCTGAAGATAATGATATAGTACCCCCCCCGAACAGGGGGGTTTTAAAGAAGGTCATTCAACAGTGGATCATTGCTTTGCCCTCTGGGCGGTAGCGCGGAAGTCTATAGAGCAAAGGGGTAACCTGTTTTGCTGCTTTGTAGACTTCCGCGCGGCATTCGATCTTGTAAGCAGGGAACAGCTATGGTCTACCTTGAAAGGCTATAAGTTACACGCAGACCTGTTAGCCCTTATCCAGGCCTTGCATACAGACAACTGGGCCCAGGTAGTCCTGGACGAGGAGGATGGATTATCTGGCAGGATCCAGATTGGAAATGGCCTGAGACAGGGGTCTGTATTAGCCCCTTTGCTCTTTTCTCTGTTTATAGCGGACCTACCTCGAAATCTAAAAGAGGTTAGAGGGGCTAGCCCAAAGCTAGGTGGTAACCATATATCCTGTCTGCTTTATGCAGACGACCTGGTGATCATGGACCAGACGGAGATAGGCCTGCAGAAGAAACTAGATATGTTCCATAAATACTGCTTAAATAAAAAACTGGTAGTAAATATGGAAAAGACCAAAATCCTATGTTTCGGCAAAAGTAAGACCCGTTTCCCTTGATATTTAGGTACGGAACTACTTGAGAAGGTAACGGAATATAGATATTTGAGAGTATGGTTCACGAGTAACTTGAACTGGACCACCCATCTAGAAGCTTTAAAAATTAGGGCAACAGCTTCGATAAACGGCTTAAAAAGGTTTAATAGATTCTACGGAGACTTGTCAGATGGGACGGTTATAAAGGCCTACCTGGCAATGGTCCCTGCGCAATTCCTATATGGATCAGAGGTTCTCCTCCTCAGTGGGAAAAAAGGTTGGGATAAAGAGGAGGGTATGATCCTGAAAAGCTTGTTCTCGTTGCCGAAATCAGCAATGGTACAAGCAGCAAGATTGGAGATGGGAGTCACTTCCTGGGCAATTACAACCAGGATGGCACTAATACGGTTTTGGCAGCATCTGGAGACAGGGGAGCCTCCCAGAAAAATATCACAGTGGTGTAGAAAGGAAATTGCCTCCAGTGAGTTATCTTGGGCTAAAGAAACAAGACTCTCACTAAAGGAAGCTTATGGGAAGCTAGGAATAGAACTAGAGACCCAGTTAGGACACACCAATATAGGCAAAAAATAACTACGGTCATTGGGAGCGGATGTGTCCCGCATATGCGATCAAGAGTATCTCCGGCAAAAAATATCGGTGTCCCGTATGATCCAAGTATGAATTTCAGAAGACCATTCCTACCCTTACTTGAATAGGTTGCCGAATCAGCACTTAAGAAGAGAGGTTTTAAAACTGAGAATGGGTATAAATCCCTGTTATGTAAATACCAGGGTTAAAAATTTCATGATAAATAGTAATGGCATTTGTACATGTACGTTAGGTACCACCTGTGATATTACTCATATTTTATTAGACTGTAGGATGACCCTTGATATACGTAAGGAGATTTTAGGCCTGTTATTCAAAAATTACAGGATTATGATTAGGAAGCAAGCTGCAGATCTCCTGGTGGGGATGGGAAATCTGGATATAGCCTGCGCTTTGGGGAAATACATGAGCCGAGTCAGGGGGTTTCTCCAGAGTACAGAGATATAGACGTATGTTAACGAGATTGCACTTTAATGTATGTATTGTGTTTGGAAGGCCTGGTCACATATGTTTTCTCATGTTTACCCTTGTGATTCTAACATCCTAGGAGGATACTGTTTAATAACAAAGTTATCGGGGTTATCCTCCGGGAAAAGACTGAATTGCAATTTTAAAACCTTTTCATATTTCGTGTTTTTATAAAGTTTTATAAATGTATAGTGTATACTTTTATGGTTGTAACAACCCAAATAACGTTTTAATGACTGACTGACTGAGTCACACAGTCTCATGACCTGCTTTCGAACTATTTCTGAAGCGTTTATTCAACCAAGTCAATCTCTCTCGCTATGAGCTGGCACCAAGACATCTTGAACCTTTTTTTAGATCTTCATTCCAATCATTGATCTTTTAGAAATAATACAATTTTAAAATGAATTCTCAAGCTGCTCTAGCTTTTAACAAACTAAAAGAAGAATTAGCTCAGGCTCCCATATTGCAATAAGATTTGTCCAAACCATACATTCTTGAAACTGATGCCTATGACCAGGCAATTAGGGCAGTTCTGATACAAGAAGGTCCAGATGGGATAAAACATCCAATTGCCTGTTTTTCTCAGAAATTTACTCCAGCAGAATTCAATAATTCTTTTTTTGAAAAATTACCTATTGGCCATCAAGGAGGCCTTTATTGAATGAAAACATTTCCTTCCGGGGGTTCAGTTCAAGGGTGTGTGTGTGTGTGACCGGACAGGTCTGGTACAGCAGTATCATCGTGCACTGGACGCAGTGCTTCCTTTCCAAGAAGGTACGGAATTGTATCTCTTCGCTGTGACTTACTGGAATTGGCTGGTGAAATCCATCTCAACATGCGCCGGTCATTGTGACTACTTTCCGTCATTGTGTTTGGAATTTGAAGTGCCTGGTGCGATTCATACCAACGCACACCAGGTGCTGTGACCGGATTACCTGGGCACAGCACGGATCATCGTGTACCGATCAGGGCATCGGGGCATCTCATCCTATTGAGAGGCTTCCCTGTGTTACTCCCCATTGATTGGTTGTTCCCTTGTTGACCTCATTGCGGCGGACCAACTGCCCTCTCCACACCCCGCCCATTCTGAAGATGTCTTGGTGCAAGCTCATAGCGACAGAGATTGACTTGGTTGAAGAAACACTTCCGAAACAGTTCGAAAGCAGGTCATGAGACTGCGTGACTCCTTTGTGTTTCAAGATCTGTGGCTGCTAACCTCTCCCTTGTTTACGTCTACCTCCTTATTAAACCTGCTTCCTGAGGACCCAGACTAAGTGTGATTTCAGCAACGTGTGCCCAGTTAATGGGAGGCGGGGCGAACTAGCGGTTGGAGAGAGGCATTGGCCACGGAGTCTGCAGCGGGTGAACCATGACCTGCTGAGTACCAGTGGCACTGCATTAGGGTTGAGTATGTCTGTGTGTTTAAGAATGTGCCGCATGGATGGCTGATACTTATTGCACTGCGTAGTCGTGCAGACTGAGTATGTGTGAGTGGGAGTGATTGTGTGTGGACCATCTGTGACTAGCGACACTGGCCAGTGGAACCGCATTACACATTGATTGTTGCCAAAAGCACAATACCTTTTAACATTGGGGTTTCTCTAGTGCCTTCGTCACACAGTGCTGCTAAAATGTGTTCTATTTTACGTAAATTTGATATTGTGCACCGCATAAGGGTGCTCTCTCTCAACTGGGGGAGGAGGGGTAGATTAGGAATTGTCCATAGTGTGCATAATGGGGCCAAGTATTGCTAGTAATATTTCCAAATGTGTTTTATGGCCAAAAGTATATGATGGTCATGTTACAAGGATTGAATATAAACATTTTTACATACATCCTGTGTGAAGACTTTTTTGTGACGCTCAGTGTATTTATCGTGAGAAGCTGCTGCGCCTTTCCTTTACACATTGCCTCTGTAGTAAACCTGACTGCTCAGTGTCAAGCTACCCAACAGTGAGCATGGGTTATCCAGTGGGTGTAATCCCATGCCCTTGATGGGAGCAGTAGTTCTCTTTGCTGGGGGTATCCCTTCAGCCAACATTGCCGGTTGCAACACTTGGAAAACAATTTCCACAGGCTTTATAGTGTATTTACCTGCACCTCAAGGCTATAAAACAATAATGATCACAGGATTTTTCCATAAAATGGGTAATGTTTTCAGCATTGCCGAAGTTTTCTTCTGCATCAGAGATGGCTCTGTTTTTTTTACTCAGAGATCTACAAGGTTTGACAGTTAAAATCATTTCTGAACAAGGCCCACAATATATCGAATTTTTTTTTTTAATGTGCGTGAAATTGAGCACTCAAAGAGCACTAATCTCTTACTTGCATCCTCAGGCTAATGGACAGACAGAGAGCTTGACTCACACCTTGGAAGAACTTCAACAATGTTAAGTTCTTTATTGTTTCAGCATAAAAGCTTTACAATACACAATAAATCCCAATTCATAAAAACAATAAAATACCTGTAAAAAACTACAAAGGCCCCACATACACAACACATAAAACCAAGTAAAAACAAGCACCTGTATCCAAATGGCTCTGTTAGGTGTTGCCAATATGTTGAGACACAATCCAATGTTTAACTTTTTTTCCCACACTGCCCATAAAAAGAACAATACTAAAGTATTTCCTCCTCAGTACTTAAGCAGAGGTTCATTGCTTCTTCCTTTGAATGCGTACCTTGTAGCCTACATAACAGGAGTAACCAGAGCTTCCATGCCTGGATGGCCTTCATACAGAATAAAATAAATTGTTTAATAGAATTTGCTCCCTGCATAGTGAAATCACAAACCATGCTCCTCTTGTGTTTTGCTTCAAACCAGAATAAGTAGAACTTGGTTGTAAAAAACACCCAATCTAAATCTTACGTAAAGGTACCGTTTCAATACTGGGAAGAGCCAGTCCTAGTATTTTTCAAAAACAGGCATCTGCTTGCTGATGAGATAGTTAGCCACTAGACTTCTGGCTAGAGCATTTTCAGTCAGTTCTCCTTCAACATGTGTCCAATACTGTTGTTTTACAAGTTCAATAGAGCCTTGATCAATACAAGATGGATCACTCAAGTAGTGGTCTAAACATTACACTTTTGATAGACTCCTAACATATCGTAGCCAGTTGCTTCCACCTTTACCATAGTAGGGAGACATTACTTGAATGGACTTCATATAAACGGATGGCCTTTGGTTTGTATGGACACACAAACAATAAAATAACTTAATTTTTTTAATAAATTGAATTGTATTGGTTTTTTAGAGCACTCAACAACCCACAACATTTCCACAGGCCGGAGTATCGAATAAAAACCACGAGTGTACATCAACACACCACTTAAGAGCATATACATAAAAACATCCCATGATATGCCATCCACTTTCTCCATACCGTTGCTTGTTTTTTGGGGCATCCTCTGCCTGTATACATAGCTTTCTCCTGCGTGGCACACTGGTCCATCACTTGTTTCCAGAGACCTACTGAAGGAGGAGAGGCCAACCTCCAGTATTTAGCAATATCTCTCTTTGCCAATGCCATCCAAATCCACATCAAAGTCATATCCCTAATGGTGTCACACACTCCCTCCAGGACTCCAAACAGAACAAGCACTGGTGAGCTATCGATAGGCCTTCCAAGCACCCTGGGCATGACGTCAAGTACCCTACCCAAATACAATGCAATCACCAGAAAGTGAGCAGGTGTCTCCGAACAGCGCCAGAATAGCAACGACTCCAGTATGCCCGTGCGCCAAATCTGCTCTGGTGTCTTATAGGGAAATGTGAAGATAATTGAGCAGGATGAGCCGCCGCTGTGAGGAAATGGCCTGTACCCTAGGAGCCATACGAGCATCCTTGCAGTCATAATCATCCAGGGGGCCACACCCACTTTTCTCATCAAGCCTTTAGGGTTGTAAATAAATCCAGGGAATACTCTATAAGGATTTATAAATCTGTAAAATCCCCTTCTCGTCAAGGATTCCCATGAAGATCTGCGACTTCAGCAGGCTGCATTCAGAAACATTTCCCAGGGAACCGCGGTGTTGCTCCAGGGCATGGCACCACTGCAGGTGTCTAAAAAACTGAAACCTGGGAAAGCCAAACTCTTCCTGCAACAGCTCATAGGACTTAAGGTGTGCCCCCTACTAAACATCACTCACAGTGAAAATTCATATCCTATCTCAGCCTCTAAAACCTGCTAGAGAGGAGGCCTGATGCAACCAGTGGGGGGTTGCGAGCGTAAACCGCCGATCCTAACTAGTCCACCGCAGTGGCGTATGCCAGGTCCCTAGAACCACCCATGTGAGCTTGGGGAGATGGGGAGGAATAGGATTGCCATACAAGAGCCCCTGAGTATTTTAAAGGCCCATCCTGGCCACCTCTAGCCAGAGTGCCAGATCCTCCTTCCCCTCACTCAGTCAATCATTGATGACCAGCAGCTGAGCTGCCCAGTAGTGGAGGTGCACATCCGCCATCCCCATGCGGACTGAGTGCATTTGCCATAAGCTATTCAGGGAGTCCAGTTGAGCCATAAGAAGGCTCAGATTTTGGGCTGCAGCTGGTGCCACAAAAGCTGCGCCAAAAGCAGAGGATAATTTCGTAATGTGTATATCAAGCAGGGGAGGGCGATCATCTTAAACTGTGCAGTGCGACCTAGGATATTAAGAGGCAACTTAGCCCACTAGGTAAAGGCTGTCGTGAAGTAGGACAATAAGGGTTGGATATTCAAGCTTCAAGTTAGACCCTGTTCCAGAGGTACGTACATTCCCAAGTAATGAAAACTCAGTTTGCGCACCATAATGCATGCCGACCATTCTGCATGAATTGGCGGCTTATTTAGGGAGACCAAGACTGATTTAGACCAGCTACTCTTAAGACCCGAGGCGTTCACATAGAGGCCAAGGATCTGCAGCATCTGAGGAATCATGAGCAATGGATGAGAAATGTACAAAAGCACGTCATCAGCATAGAGTGCAAAGTGATCTTTCATCCCTACCCCCCAGTCAAAGCCCCAGATCTGACCATCGCATTGAATCTATGCCGCGAATGGTTTAATCACCAAGGAAAACAAAAGTGGCGACAGTGGGCAACCTTAACGGGTGCCCTGGTCGATCGTGAAGAGGCAGACATTGTGCCATTGGCCTAAACCTGAGGATTAGAGAAAAGCATCTGAACAAAAGCCTGAAATCATGGCCCTAGGCGCACCCTAATCAAAACCTCCTCCAAGAAGGCCCGCTAACAGAATCAAAGGCCTTCACAAAATCCAAATGAAGAAGAGCCAATGGGTCCCCCATCAGAGAAATACACATTAGCGCCATGTGAACCTTCCGAAGGCAGTACCTGGTACTCCTATGGGACATACACCGCACTGGTGAGGGTGGACCAGCTGTGGGAGGACCACGTGTAGCCAGTTAGCCAGCACATTCGCAAAGATTTTGACCTCAGAGTTAATGAGCGAGATCAGGTGATACAACGCACATTGATGTACGGGTTGGCCAGGCTTAGGCGAGACCACAGTGGTCACCAAGTCGAACTCAGGAGAAGACTGAACCCTATGCCCCACCTCCTGATAAAGGCAGAGAACGTGAGGCATTAGGTGGGCCTGGAAGTGTTTATAATATTCCATTGGGAACCCATCGGGCCCGGAGTTTTCCCTGAGTTTACGTCTCGAAGGGCAAGAGCGTCATCCCCCTCCTTGAGGGAGTGATCCAGATCTGCCCTGTCATTTACAGACAACATGGCCATCGAGATGTCAAACAATAATGGACAGGCCGCCTACCTTGGAGGCTGCTCTCTAGGGGCATTTAAATCCCTATAATAAGCTGTAAACCTGGTCGCTATATCTTTGGACATCTAATTGAAAAGAGGGACCAATCCGGTAGGCCAGCTCCACCATTGCCAACCAATACAGAAGCTTGCCAGATTTATCCCTCCATTCATAGATCCTGCATTCAAGCCTTCCAGCATTGGTGAGCGTCTTCAATCGCCAATGGCTGAAGCGACTTCCTTTTCAAATCTAGTTGGTGTAGCTCTGCACAATCCATATTAGCATAGCCCTTGCATTCCAACCCCAGGAAAATAGACACTTCAGTAATCTGTTGCCATTGAGCCCGCCCATGCCCCCTCAAGTATGACCTCTCAGTTCCCCTCAGAACAGCCTTAACGGCCAACCAATCAGTTCTCGGGGATCCTATAGTTCTGTGGTTCAGACCAAAATAACCACTCAGCTTGTGATGAGGAAGTCCCCAGGTTCCTTTAGCTGCAGAAACTACACATTTAGACTCCACATCGGGTGAGCTCCCCCTGGGCTGCTTGCCAAAGGAGAGAGTCACAGGGCATGGTCCGAAATTCCTCTATGCAGAATGTGGGAACTGGAGGGCCAGGAAGACTGAAAGCTGGAAGAAAGATTAAGTCAATGCGAGATAAGGATATATGAGCAGTTGATTGGTGAGTATAAGTCAAAGTCCCAGGATTCCATACCCTCCAAGCATCACAGAGACCCAGGCTGTCTGACCAGCTGTGTAACCCCCTACTCTCTCTAGCCATGGCAGCTTCCAACCCCTATGAGTCTTCCATGGGGACCATGATATAGTTAGAATCTCCACCAATGAAGGTTGTCCTGTGAGGGAGTCGAAAAATCTGTGACTGCAGATCCTCCATGGTACGGTACACCAAGGTGGGAGGAATATGTACACTAATCAAGAGTTGTATGCGCCCATGCAGTGTACCTTCCACCACAACATACTTCCCAGAGAATGTAGGTGGCCTTGTGAAACAACTAGCTGGAAGGTTTTATGAAGGAGCACCGGTCTACCCCTGGAGTCCCTAGTGTGTCCTGCATGAAATATCCTATGAAACCCATAACGGGCCAGGAAGGGGCAATTAGTGCCAAATAGGTGGGCCTCCTGCAAGTGCAGGACCACGAGGCCCTGCAGCTTAGGAAAGTGGAGCACCATCCCTCGTTTGACATGATCGTTAAGACCACTAACGTTCCACGCCATCAGTTCGTAAGGAGCAATCACCTAGGGAGTGGACCTACATGGCTAGTATCGCCCCAGGTATGTATGTGTACAGGAATTGGTGGCCCATCCTTGATAGGAATGAAATATAAAAGCAGCGTTCCTGTGGTAGCCCCTTCCTTGCCAAACAAAAGACAACCAACCTGCAACATAACAACAAAACAAACATTGCCCACCCCAACAACCTCCCACCCCACACTTACCCCCAGAAGCATCTTTTGCCTCCCCAAAAACAAGAACTCAAACTTAGGTGGAAGTTTGAGAGCATGCTCCCCACTCAGTCCTGCTCCTTCCTAAAATGACTAAGGAGACAGTGGTGCCGACTTAAGTACAGTATAGAAGGGTCAGGAAGGCCTCAAGCTATGTCCATCGAATCCCCAGATAAGGCACAGATCAGTGTCTGCGGGGGCTGCTGCTGCAATGATGATAGCCCTTGGGAGCCAAGCAGTCATAACTGAGCCCAGGTCCCCCACCTCAGAGCCAGAGTCCAGTACTGATCCTGGTGGCCCCATCTCTGTGACTTCCGGCGGCGAGCTAAGAGCCTGCTCCTCTCACCTCCAGGGGTCTCTACCTTAGATGAGACACCCCGTTCCGGCACCAGGTTCATTCCCTAATGAGTACTCTATTGTTAGGAATGACAGGACCACTGGCCGAGGTGGGGGGATTGCTATTATATTTAGACGCACTCTCTGCGGAACGCTCGAGCCAATTGAGGCTATGGAGAGTGAGACAGGGGTATTTAGGATTAGAGTAAATGCTAATCTCACTATAACGGGCCTCTTGATTTATAGACCCCCCGTGTCCGCCCACCCGGTTTATTCAGAGTTTAATTGAAAGCCTTACCCTGAGAACCCTACGACATAACAGGTTTTTAGTCCTGGGCGACCTTAACCTCCATTTTGAGGAACCCAGAAGCGGGGGGGTCGAAACTCTTTGTCAGGAACTTTTGACGCTCCAATTAGGGATCGTCTCTGCCCTCCCTACTCATCAAGGGGGGCATACTCTTGACCCTATTTTTGCCAATTGGCATGACATCACTGTGAAGGCTCCTCTCCCAGTCCCGTGGTCGGACCACTTCCTGATTCACTTTGCAATTCAGGTATCCCGGCCCACTGGTAAGATACCTGTGCCTCGGGCAGATAGACAACAGAATTGGGTGGGATTCTCCCGAGCTAACTTTAATAGCGCGCTCATGGAGGGAGGTCCCCCTGGGGGACCGGACATTGAGAGTGCCTGTGCCAATTTAGATAAGCGCATTATTGAAGCACTGGACTCTACTGCCCCCTGGAAAAGGAGCAAGCTGCAGGGCAGGGTGAACAAAGCTGAGTCTTGGTACACCGGGGAGCTTCGTCTCGCCAAAAAGGAGTGTAAGCGCCGGGAGAGAAGCTGGAGAAAGGGCTTTAAGGAACAGGACAGGTTAGAGTACTGGGTACAGCTACACACCTACCACGGGCTCATTAGGAAAGTGAAGGCGCGCTATTACCAAGAGAGAATTGGGGTAGCAGGAAATACTACCAAAGAATTGTTCAAAATCTATAAAGAGATATCTTCCCTGGCCAATCACACTCCTTTTGTTGTGAGCTCCGAAGAGGCCTGCAATCGCATGGCCGATTTCTTCTCTAATAAGGTGGAGAAAATCTACTCCACCTTTCCTGATGCAGCTAGGGATTGTAATAGCACCAGGTTGAGGGAGAATGGTGTTCAGGGGAATGAAGGTTTGAGCAATTTTAGGATTCCCCTCCCAGAAACGCTCATGCAAATTTGCATGAGTGTGAAGTCAGGCTCGGCCAGAGACCCCGCTGCTCCTAAAGTTCTAAGGGAGAGTATTCCTGTGATGGAACCTTATATTAGACACCTCTTGGAGATTTCGTTTGGGTCAGGCGTAGTTCCTAAATGTTGGAAAGAAGCAGTGGTCCTACCCCTGCCTAAAAAACCTCACATCATCCCTGAGCAATTAGAAAACTTGCGTCCCATCTCTCTTCTCCCGTACTTTGCCAACGTGGCGGAGAAAGTAGTTAATAATCTCCTGACGACGCATGCAGAGAAATGCCATCTCCTTCACTCCTCACAGTCGGGTTTTCGGGCTGGGCACTCCACGGAGACTGCTCTGTTATATGACGTGGAAACTATTAGGCAAAGAGTGGATGATGGGCAAACTGTGGCCCTGATCCTGCTGGACTTCAGTGCCGCCTTTGACACTGTGGCTCATCACACCTTGCTACAGTGTCTAATGACGAGCGGTGTCTCCGGCCCTGCCTTGCAGTGGCTGGGTTAGTTTCTGTCTGAGCGAAGCTTCCAGGTGAGACAGGGATCTCACTACTCGAAGAGCATTAAGCTTCTGCAAGGGGTGCCGCAGGGTTCGGCTCTCAGTCCGACCCTTTTCAATCTGTACGTGGCCCCCCATGCCAACATTGCAGAGAACTATGGGATCAGGGTCGTGTCCTATGCCAACGACACACAGCTAGTGGTGTCCCTTACGCAGGATCCAGATTCAGCGGCAGTTAATTTCAAGGCATGCTTGTACGAACTGGCAGCCTGGATGTCCAATAACTGCCTTAAGCTGAACGGTAACAAGACCGAGGTACTGCTGGTTGGTCGGCACCATCTGTCTGGTCGTCCGCATGGTGGCCCCAGACCCTAGGCCCTACCCCCATTCCAAGTAAACTAGTAAAGAATCTTGGTGTTTGGTTGGACCACAAACTTGTTTTTGAGGATCAATCCAGATGAGTGGCAGGGATCTGCTTTGGGGTCCTGAAAGGCCTTCGTAAGACCTTGGACTTGCTGCCCATCTCGGCTAGGAAGACTGTGGTGCATGCCCTTGTGACTTCCCGCCTGGACTATGGCAATGCTCTGTACCTGGGAGCGACAGGGGCATGCCTAAACAGGTTTCATTGTGTGCAGAACGCAGCAGCGAGACTGATCCTCATGCTACCCAGAAGAGCATCGACAAAGAAGGCCCTAATTTCACTCCACTGGCTTCCGGTCAGAGAGAGGGTGATGTTTAAGGCACTCTGTGTGTGTCACAGCATCTCGCAGGGGAAGAGTCTGGCATATCTGGCTGATTGGATTTCTCACTATGTGCCCACTAGGCAGTTGAGATCCTTTGGCTCGGGTCTGCTGAAAGTCCCTAAGATACATAAGTCTAGAATGGGGGGCAGAGCATTTCTGTGTTTGGCCCCTCTTAATTGGAACAAGCTGCCTCTGAGCCTTAGGTTGGAGGCAGCGGAAACCAAGTTCAGGAAGGACCTGAAAACCCATCTTTTTGGTGTGGGCCTAGGTAAGCTCTAACTCGCTGTCCTGCTCTTCCTGCGGCTCGGCGGCCTCTCACTACAGCGCGGGGGACACACCAGCTGGTGTAACCAGGCGCTCAATAAATCTTTGTATTATTATTGTCAAGGCCCGATGCTCTGTCGCCCACTCGCAGGCTGATTCCAGGGTATAGATCTAGACAGTTTTGAAGTTATGAATGACCTTGGAGGCACAACGGGAACATCAACATGTCCTTCAGATGTAAGGAGCAGAGTTCCACCCCTTGACCATGTCGTAGGATTTCTGGGCCAGCTGTAGCTGGCGAGTATAGTCCGGGAAAATCAGGATTCGCTGCTCACCCTGAGCAGGATTCCGGGTATGTAGGGCCTCCTGCAGGATGTGGTCCCGATCCCTATTGTTGTGGATTTTGGCAATAAGCAGGTTGGGCGGAGCCCCAGAGGGCAGCTTGGTTGCCAAGGACCTGTCGGCCTATTTGATTAAAAAACAGGAGGATAACTGGGCAGATGGCACCCAGGATGCAATCCATTCTTCAAGAAAGTGCTCTGGTGTGGACCCCCGCAAAGCCTACAAAGTGTAGATTGCAGCGCCGGCCCTATTCTTTGCATCCTCTTCAGGTTCCTCTAGGAATCACGTCATGCCCACCAGCCTCAAGACCACAGTGGTCACCAAGTCGAACTCAGGAGAAGACTGAACCCTATGACCCACCTCCTGATAAAGGCAGAGAAGGTGAGGCATTAGGTGGGCCTGGAAGTGTTTATAATATTCCATCGGGCCCGGAGTTTTCCCCGAGTTTACGTCTCAAAGTGCAAGAGCGATCTCCCCCGCCTTGAGGGAGTGATCCAGATCTGCCCTGTTATTTACAGACAACATGGCCATCGAGATGTCAAACAATAATGGACTGGCCGCCTCCCTTGGAGCATTTAAATCCCTATAATAAGCTATAAACCTGGTTGCTATATCTTCGGACATCTGATTGAAAAGAGGGAACAATCCGGTGGGCCAGCTCCACCGTTGCCAACCAATACAGACGCTTGCCAGATTTATCCCTCCATTTATAGATCCTGCATTCAAGCCTTCCAGCATTGGCGAGCGTCTTCAATCGCCAACAGCCAAAGTGACTTCATTTTCAAATCCAGTTGGTGTAGCTCTGCACAATCCATATTAGCAAAGCCCTTGCATTCCAAACCCAGGATACAAACTAGCCAGATGCTGTCCGGTCTATTTTCGACAGCTCAGCAGGTTTTGTAGAACTGGGAAGTGACTCGATCTGTGGTATGTTCACATAGACATTATCAATTTTTCGAATTCAGATTTCTGTACTCAATGATTTTACAGGTCTAGTTGTTTCAACAGGAAAAAGCATCACTTCATTGTTGCTTACAGCTTCTCTTTGGAGAGCGGAATCTTCTGTAGTAATTAAAGCTTCCATCTGAACTTCCTGGACAGTAGTAAGAAGAGTATGGTGGCAACCCAGGAACCCACACAGCCTACTGTTGAGAATCGGCCACACAGTGTGGTTTGATCAGATCAATGGAGATAAACCTTTTGTGTCTGTGACCGGCAGGGAGCAGAAGAAGTACAGTTCTAGTACCTTCAACAGCCAGGACAGGTGGAGGCCTTCTCTAAAATGGCCCAAATTCTTTCTTGTCCACAATTTAATGTCTGACCAAGCCCCCAATCTTCGGGACCCATGTAGTTCTTGCCGGTTTGAGCTTCGCTTCTACAGTGGCTGTGCGTTTTACTTGGACGTTGCTTTTTGCACTCCGGAATTCATTGAGTTCCTGTAAAACAGCAAAAATTTTATTATTGTCAAATGGTGTTTCCGCAACCACTATGCTGACATAAGCAAGGTTTAGTACCCACATTCTCACACAAAACAGTTCATAAGGTGAGCGAACCCTCAGGGTTTTCTTGGCATGTTATTAAGTGCCCTCTGGACTTCATAAGGGTGATTGACCCAACTGCCATCCGGGCCTAATACCCTTGCTGTTAAGGACTGCTTTAAGTCACAGTTTTTCTTCTCAACTACTGCAGTTCCCTCGGGATGGTAGGGGGAGGGTTACCGCAAGGCCACACCCAAACTTCCCATGGCTTCTTTGTAAGCCCGAGAGCTATACCCCAGGCCCTGGTCAGAATGTAGTGTGCCAATCATGTATGTCCTGATGAAGACTTTCAAATCCTTTATAAGAGTTCGAGCATCAGCCGATGTGCTGTGGTCAAACCCACAGCATTCTGGAGCATGAATCCACTGCCACCAAGATGTACTTGTATGCCCCGTCTGAGAGTAGGGACCACAGTGATCCAAATAAATAACGGATAGAGGCTTATCTGAGATCAGTAGAGGTGTTTGCATGGTTGTGCTATGGTTAAGCCTTTCATCTGTTGACAGATGTCACATTTTAGGACAAAGCCCTTGGTTTGCTTTGTTAGATCTGACCATCAATTTCGCTACTTCAGTAACAAAACTGTAGTAGTAATCCCTGTGTGTGCTGAACCTAGACCCTCATGTGCAACCAGTATCAATCCCAGTCTTCGATCAGTGTTTGTAATTAAGCTATCTTCCACTCCTGGAATCTGAGCATACAGAATGTTTTGTGCATCTAACTTGAGGGAGTACTTGAGCGGAAAGCATTTCAGGAGGTGGGTATTACTGCTGGCCTCATTTACACACCCCAAGATGTCTCTGTCTAATCTCGTACTAGAATGAGTGATTGCAGCCAAGGCAGCAGTACGGACTGTTGCCTTAGCGGCTTCATCAGCAATAAAATTCCCTTCAACATGAATGCCAATACGTTGATGACTCAATGTATGGATAACATGGGCCAGTGGCAAGCCTTATTTCAGCTTTGCCACTTGTTTCCAAAGCATCTTGTGCTTGATTGTGCAACTCTTGGAATTTCATAATCCAGTTTGACCCTAATAGTGAAGATATTCGTTATATGACTGGGAACAGAAGTATGAATCACACACTATAAGTGTGGGGAATTCAGTATCTGTACTTTTTAGTGCCAGTATCAGGGCTTTGAGTTCTGCCAGCTGAACTGTTCAGTCCCTTAGGGACTGAGTGAGTGAGTGAGTGTTTTCTTCAGGACGAAACTTTCCGCCATGCCTGTGCCCCTTTACAATTGCGCTTGCTGATGAATATCGTTGTTGTGTTCCTACTGCAGACTGAGCAGATCCATTGGTATAAATTATGTATTCATATCGATCTAGAGGCATAAATTTATCCGGCAGAGGATATTCTTGTTCGTACTGCAGGAATGCTTGTGTTTGTAATGTAGAATCAAATCTGTAATCTACATCTGTTGCAGTTAGAGAGTTAGCCCATTGATTCTCGTTTGGATGTAATGCTTTGGCATATGGAATACTTGTTTTAGTAACAGCCTCTAAGGTCGGTACTGGGGTAACAGCAATTATGCGCTTACCCGCTTACCCTGAGCCAGTGCTCTCTCTCTCTCACTACAGCAGTCTGTACCATGGTGAGAAATTTCTCAGTGGGTGAAAAATGCATTTCAGTTTTGTGTGCAAAAGTAGTTTGTATGCAAATGGTACCTTTTCACCTTCATTAAAAGTGATGTAAGTGTACCCGGTTAGTCCAGCGACTATGCGGATCACCAGGTAAGCTGTGTTTATGTGTGTGTAAATGTTTGGAAGCTATTGTATCAGCTTGTGCGGAACATAAAATGTTTGTATATCCTGTATCTAATGGTTGATTGAAAAATCAGGTCTAATTAAGTCATAGAATGGTTTCACTTATTCTGGTTAATCCAAAATGTATTTTCTGCCAAAATGTAGGAATCCTAAAATGAATTGTAGTCTTTTTAGAGTTGTTGGAAGTTGGAGCTGTGCACATTTTTCTAAATATGTGCTGCCAGGCTTTTGCCTTCACTTAACAACTTGTATCCCAGAGGTTGAGGTGGGCAATTTTGGGGTTTTTGGAAATTAAATTTGTAGCCCAGGTGAGCGAACCCAAGAATTATGTGGTTTACACTAGCCAAGTGTTCCATTAGCTCACTGTCCATCAAATAAATATCATCTACATAGGACAATGCCTCCTCATCAAAAATTTGAAGTAACTCTGTTACCCTTGCAGCAAACAGTCCAAGCCTGTTCTTCTACCCTTGAGGCAAACAGCAGAATTGACCCTGATAACCTTGTGCTGAAAATGTGGTCAAATATCTACTTCCAGGTGCTCTATTATGGCAGAAAAATTCATTTGAGATACCTAGTGTTGTTTATGTTTCTTCTGCACAATGTTATTCATTAGTGCAGCACTATGTGTATGTGGATGTGTTCAAATGACTGTAGTCTAAGACTATACAGTATGAATTGTCCAGTTTATTTTAGGAAACAAGGGATTATTCACGGCAGAAGTGCAATTTTCTATTATACCTTGGTATTTAAGTTGATCTAGGATTTCCCTAACATGTTTTTTAGCTTCATGCTTTATTGGGTACTGTCTCTGAGGTTGAGGAGTTGATTTCGATGGAATTTCGTGATAGGGAGACTCATCAACCCAACCCAAAATGATTGCAGTAAAGTGCAGGAGGTAGGGCTAATGCCAACCCCTGCATGTATGACTGTTTTATTCTGGAACAAGGTCAGAGAAAGCAAGTTAAATTACATTTTCTCCCATTGGGCACTCCATTATGAACTCAGGTGGCAAAATCCTTTTCAGCAAAAATATTGTTGTAACCTTATGTTAGGTTCTCCCAAAAGAGAGTCTTGATATTTCTAGGTATGTCCTCTTTCAATTGGAGTGCAATTTTGATTAAACAATGGGGCACACTTAGCCTTGTATCAGGTGTTTCCACCGAGATATGCTCATTCAGCGCTACTACCGCCAAATAATTCATCTGGTTCAGGCGAGCTATTGTGACTTCTGCTATGCTGTCCAGCATCGTCACTGCCCATTCCCAGTTCAGAAGCAGAGTCCCCAGCAGTCTGGCCATTTCTTATTTTAATCCCTGCTACCTTCTTTTTGAATTGAGGTTTTTGAGTCTTTTGTTTGTCCTCTTTAAGGACGTAGTCTGAAGTGTGATGTGTTTCCCTTTTCGGCTTCATGCGTTTTTCTGATCTGTCCTCTGACCATCCACCTCTCTCTGAATATGTATTTGTTGAATTTTGAAAGGAATGAGAGGAATGTGTTTTAGTATCCTGTCAGGCTTTTTAATATTAACACAGGTTCTTAAATTGTATTTTTTATCAGTGGATTCCTTTTGAGGAGACCCACCCTGAGATTTTATTTTATTCGGTTTATTTTTTGGTTTCTTGTCCCATTTCTTCTTAGAAGAATTGGGTGCTTGCTTAGACTTATCCTTTTTTGAATTACTTGAATTTATTTGAATTGGTTTGGCTCCCAAATTATCTCTGCCTAGCGTAGTATAGGTTTCTTCAATACTTTTAGCAATTCCCGCTCCTGCTGTGTTGGTGTATATCCAATGCTGCTGCTTCCCTTTTTATGTTACTTAACATAATGTTGGATATGGTGACAAAATTGCCCATCAGTTTTATCCCCAAGTCCAGGGCAGGTCCTGCTCTGTACTCATTCTGTACTTATTTCAGTACCTCAGGTAAAACTGCTATTGAAGGGGTACCATGGGTTTTGGTGTAAACTGCAGTGAAGACTGCACCCCAAGTGGAACAGTGTTCCCCTGTGGAAGCCATTCACATCGGCAACCAAATGGTTAATATTCTGTGTTTTCCTGTTTTCCTGTATGAAGAAAAACTGCTTCAAGCTGGCTTGTCTTCTGTGCTATCCAGAACAGAATTTGCTCCCGACTTGTGGGAACGTTTCCCTTTACAGCATTCAGCGTTTGAGGGCTGATACCCATAGCAGTCAATTGTGGTTGTGCAGCCTGAGCAGTCCGTGCAGGGATAATTGTGAGTGGTCGTATAATAAACAGTTTAAGGTTTCTGTACATTTTTACTAGAATTTTGTATAGTATTGGTTTTTCTGCTGCATCTAAATTACCAAGATTAGGATGCGGTGTATAAGCAGCTAGGACCGGTCAAGTTGCTCCTTCTTTAGAGAGCGGACTGAGTGTCACGTTTTCTATGGTATGGGGAGGGCATCTTTAAACCAATTTATGTGTTCCTGGTAAGTTAATAGAATTTCTATGTCCACATATGGAAAGTAAGCCTCTGAGGTTTCATCTTCAATGCAAGTGTAAAACAATATGTGCGTGCATCCGCATGCAGGAATGTAACCCAAGAGTAGAATGCATTTGGTCTGAATGCTTTGTGTGCCTCAACCACGAAGGTTACCTCTCCACCCATTTCCGGGAGGCCGTAGTGTACTAATTTCATAGTAACTGCATGCCAGCAAATTTCTGTAATATTTAGTCTAACTTCTTGATCTGCATTATTATTTCCATTATCTCCGTGCTCAGACAATATTTGAAGAGAGTAGATTATTAGTAAATGAATATATGGAGATAGGATTAGCACAATTGTAGGAGAATTGTAATCCTACAAGCTTGAATAAACAACAGCCAATACATAGGGTATACCTACTCAGCTGAGACGGAAGTCTTTCCCACCACGGATGTCTCCTGTTAGAGGTGAGTAGGGCTTTCTGAGAAAAGCACAACTGAAGTACTGTTAAATAAGAACCCAACCAACGTTGGCAGCGCCATGTCATGTGGTTCCTACTAAACCATAGGACCTGTGCATTTGTTGAACAACATAAACTTTGGGTGAGGTGCCTAGACTGATTCCGAGCACCCCCACATGATTTGTTGGTCCAGAGACAGCTAGCTCACTGTGCCACCATAAGCCCTCCTAACCCTACCAGGGAGCGAATAGTTTCTGGCAACCACTGAACATGACAACCCTGACCCCTCAGGAATTGTGGAAACTGATCTGAACCTTTCGCTCAGTCACTCGTGCTTTCTTGTGCTCAGAGAAATATACACAATAGGCAGTGGGACATTTTCAGTAGTTTTATTGAACCATTGTTCTGTTATAGAATACATGTGCTGTGATAATCAGTAGACAGAAGCAAATAAACATGATAACAAGCACCAACAGCTTGAATAGTAGATACAGTTCTACCATGGTGCTAAAACAGTATATATGCAGGCATAGAAACAATGCAGTAATCAGGCATACTCCTTCTATGTAAAACCCTACTCTGAGTGTACCTAGAGTGTGTGTAGGTGTGAAGCGAAGAATCCCTCCAAGGGACGATCCAACCCCATTACCTGTTGGGAGAGACTGTAGGAGCCCATCTTGGTCACGAACTGGACCCCTTCACAGGGATGTCAGACCGCTGTGTGGTGAAGTCTCAGCATGCAGGGACCTTCAGTGTCAGCTGAAGTGCCTCCTTGGCTAATCTATCGGGATGCTCATTATTTATAATGGAATGCAGCCTTGAGATGCATGTGTAGATTAGAGATTTTCTGAATATCTAGTTAGCTCTGTCACCCCGTGGATGGAGACAGAACAACTTTTGTACCTTGTGCATAAAGAGGCCTTATACATGATGTTCGAGGCAATGTGATAATGTCGTGCGAAGCTAGATCTGTAAACAAAGTAGTTTCAGAGAAACTAATCCAATATTGTTGTGCATAAAAATATGTGCAAAAGTTCACAGCAGAAATGTTATTGTGAAAAAGAGGACAATGTAAGAAATTAGCAGCTTTGCTACATGGGCCTAACCCGGTAACATAACACAGGGAGTTATTTGATGATATAGAGAATCCATTCTTATATGTTTTCATGGAACTCATTGGTAATTTCTAAAATTCTCATAATGTGTAGCAGAAGATACTTTGTCCCATACAAACCTCACTATAAAATATACATTCTTCATGTAATAAATATACATTCTTATTGATACGTAGTATAGACAGCAGTAAAAGTCTCCCACTATTAGGGCAGGTAGCTCCTGAGAAACAGTTAATAGAAGAGGGATGGATGTTCTGTATGCTCTTATTTAATAAAATGATTGTCTTAGAATAGACATTCAGCCCTATAGCTCTACTTTGCAACCTAATAATATTTAGTTTCTGTCCTAACCACCCCGAAGGAGGGGCTCTAAACAACAAAGGAGGAAGACAGATACGTTTTCTTCTTATTCTTATTCTTATTCTTATTCTTATTCTTAATTTTATTATTTAAAATGTTATGAAAACAGTTACTGTCTGCTTCTCATATTACCTTTGTTCATTCATTGATAACTTTATTTCATCCACTGTGGGCCATAAAAGTGCATATGAAAGCAAGCATCATAACATTAAAATCGGTATTTGATTGATACATAAAATTAAGTATAAAAACACATTTCATATATATACACCTATTTACATCAAAGCCTATCATTTTTTTAAAATAGCATTAAACCGTCTGAAAATTTTATCAATGTGATTCCGTACATACTGTAAAAGCCATTCGTCTATTTTAAATCATTATGTGGGTTCTACGTTTAATCCACATACAGTGTAAAAAGCGGGAGACAGCAAATACAACCGGGGGATGAGTTTCATATTTTAGTACTCTGAGCGCATGTTCACACTTGCGAAATCCCATGATCTTAGAAATAGGTTTAACCCATCAGGCGCGTGACAACCCGTATACCGGACAGACAAAAAATACATGACTTTCATTTTCCAGCGGGTGTCCACACGCTGGGCACTCAGTGGCTTTATTAATATCCCATTTGCTGGTTACTGACCTAAGTGGTATGGTACCCATTCTCAATTGCAAGTACAACTTTCTTGCTTGGGCTGGGTGGATCATGTCAAGGAATTCCTCTTTCTTATGATCTGTTTTAATATCGAGGAATTGAGTTGTCAATCTGCCAACTGACCTGCTAGCGTGAAGGATCAACAAATTATGGGACCTGTACCTTTTTACCAGGTCCACCCTGGCATACACTGGGCAGGCTAACTCTGGTGAATCCCATCATTCAGGGAGACCAATCCTAGCACAAAAATCCTTAATATGGGACAACCAGGGTATTTTCTTAGATCTACCTTTGTCTTCTCTCCCAGTCTAAACCCAGCATCTTTGATGCCCACCCGTGAGGAAGGAGTACTTCATGATTATCATGTTGTAACTGAGCATGTCACTAACATATCATCTTTATTGATGTAACAGATGCACCCATACCAAACTGTGATTTAATTCATTTTTTGGATGGTTCATAGCTCAGAAATGACAGAGGTGTCCTGGTTGCAGGTTACACTGTATGCACTATCAATTAAACAGCTGAAACTCACTTCCTGCCCAATAGGAAAACTGCCCATGTCACCAAACACATTGTACTAACTTAAACCTGTATCCTGGAAGAGAAAATATTGTGAACGTGTACACAGGCTCAAAGTATGTGTTTGGATTGATGCATGATGTTTGGTTCCTCTAGATGGAAGAGATTTCTGCTGGTACCCACCCATCCCATTAAAAATGGCTTATACGTTCAAAAGTTGTTGAACATTTTAGCGTAGCCACAAAAGATTTGGGTAGTAAAATGTAATTCACACCAGTACCCACATGACAAATTGTCCTGATGGAATGCATTCGCTGATTCAACAACCAAACAAGCAACCTTATCACTAACCACTGATGCTGCTATGTATGTTTCACAGACTAAGGTGTTTCCTGTACCATCCACAAAAGAGTTGTCTCTGTTGCAGGAATGTGCCTCTGAGACTGAGAACGAGTATTGGATCAGGCAACAATGTAAGAAGGAACCTGAGGGAGCGTGGAGAGACAGCTCAAGACATGTGGTCGCACTGAAATGTATTCTTCCCAGCCTTGCCTTGCATGGTTGTATCCTGTAGCTGCCCATGTCACCATGAATGGAATGAGTTGTACTCCTGCAGCACACTGGCCTGTGCTCTTCCTACCTTCTATGGCCCAAAATCATTTGCATGTCTGTGTCACAGGCCAGTCCCATAATGCTGGGTAAAGGATTAATCCCCCTGCACACCATTCTCCTTGGGGACCCTTCATCCACCTGCAACTGGATTTTTTTTCTCCAAATGATGTGCTTCGTATTCTAATGTGCTAGTAATTATCGGAATGTCTTCGGATAGGAGGAGACTTATTCTTGCACAAAAGCCAATGCCATTACAGTCTCAAATCCCTTATGAAGGGCCTTCATCCCATGTTTTGGAATCCAAACCCACCTTTTTAGTGACCAAGGAACACACTTAATTTCATCCATAGTGACAAGATTCACAAACCTTTAGGGATTCCTCAGCAGTTCCACCTCAGCACTTCCACTTATACCTTTCACCCCATGTCAGCTAGCAAAGTAGAGAGAAATAGCGGTACGGCCAAAAACAAGATGGCAGACATACGTTCTGAAAACCAATTAAATGGCCTGATGCTGTGCCCCTAGCTCTGTGATCTGTAGGACCATACCAACACATAAAAGCAACCTGAGCCCTTATGAAATAGTTATGGAATGCCCTATGATGTTACTCTTTAACCTTCAGTGCCAGCATACTCTCCCGGGTGATTGTGCACTCTACAAATCTACATAACATAACACTTTCCCATCTCCGATCCCAACTTAGACTTGCAATCGAATGATGCTACTGCTCTCCAACAATGCAGAAAGCTTGTATGTTGCCTTTACAGTTTCCGTTCTCATTGTATAAACAATCACAGAGATAACAACGGCGGACTCAGATGATCACACCTCCCATAAAGTTTCAATCAATTTTGGTCCTGTGCACTTTTATTCTGGTACCTGCCATTGTTAGGTACCAGCATCAAATCATAAGTGGAATGGTGCACTCTGGCATATGAAAGTCACAAGTACTCAATATATTCGTTTAAGGTATCTTTATTCTTCTTTTGTTTCATAGAAACATTTATCCGTACTTATTGACACCCACAATGGATTAAAGCAGGGGTGTGAGTTAGTCCCAAGCCTCTTCAACTTGTAATTATCCGATCTTGAAGAGGCCTTCTGTGAAGTAAATAGCCATCCACTAACGTTAGCCAATGAGGAAATCAGGTGCTTACAGTATGCTGATGACAGGGTGCTTCTAAGCCAAACTCCATTTGGGCTTCACCATGGCATGAATGCATTAGCTAAGTACATTGAGCGGCATAGGCTTGAACTAGGGACCATAATATCAAGAAAAGGCGATACATTATCGCCGCTTTTATCGGCAGGAAACTGCCGCTAAAGCGGCGATAATGGGCTTGATAATATGCCCTTGTGAATTCCCATATTAGCCCATGTTAACACCAGAACCTGGGCTTCAATGTGAATTCACAAGGGTATATTATCAAGCCCATTATCGCCGCTTTAGCAGCAGTTTCCTGCCAATAAAAGCGGCGATAATGTATCGCCCTTTCTTGATAATATGGCCCCTGATCTTTCTAAAACAAAGGTAGTGTGGTTAGTGGATGACAAATACAAGACACACGTGTGGTATCTGGACGGGAAAAGAATTGAGGCAGTCACCTCATACAAGTATCTGCGATTTAAAATCGAAGAAAAACTGAGTTACAAGCAGCAGCTTTCAGCAATGAGGTCCAAAGCCCAACACCTCGTATACGGCTTCAAATTATTAAAAAAGAAATTAAGCTGTCCATCCTATAGCTACCTACTATCCGTCATGTCTGCACAGCTAATGCCTTCCCTGACGTACGGTACCAAAATAATGAGGGGTCATGAAATTTCAACTTTAAATAACATCCAAACAAAAGTTTTCAAAAACGTTTTCCTCATTCAGCAATCAGGATTACTGGCTCAAATCCAACTCAAGTTTTATTTGTCAAATCAAATCAAGGTGCATTTACCAAATCATGTGGGAGGCACAGAGCATCCGAAACAGATTCCATCGAGAACCTGTGCTGGAAAGAAATAGAAGCTCAAAGAGAGACTAAAACATAAGGTTCCTGGGTTTCCTACCTAAGCCAAGTTACAGCTGAGTTTTCCGCTCAAGAAATTTGGAACTCTGGCATGGGGAAACTGGCCCTCAACAAAGTAATTAGCCTGACAACAAAACTCCTGTCTCACTCAAGAAATGAGAACATCTTATTACAAAGACATTATGCTTGGACAGTGATCAAGTCATATGGTATCTGGAAACCACAGGACTATTTATCAGCTCCTTTTTCAACCGCCTTACAAATCAATTCAAGAAATGATGCTTTGGTATGTGGGAAACAAAGGATCTCATCCCCTCCTGGAAAGACCAGCATGAAATATCCTATCCAATAAAAATGCTGGGGAATGGTATCTCCCAGATGATAACTTTGTAAGTATCGAGTATATCCAGTGATGCACGCTACCAATGGCTATTGGAAGAAACCATTCCAACACGTTTTATTGGATAGGATTAATATGCCCAAATAAAGGGCATTTCTGTCTGATCACGAAATCCATTTGACCAAAAACACTGACATGCCTGGACCTAGAAAATGTTTTGGAATCTGAATTATTTTGAGCCCTGATGAAGTTTAAAATTTGTTTGAATGAAACTTATAGGCTCGATGTTCTTAAGTATGGATAAATGTTTTTATGAAACCAAAGAAGAATAAAGATACCTTAAAAGAATATTGAGTCTTGTGGATTTTCATATTCTCAAGTGCACCATTCCATTTATGGTTAGTTTCTGTTCTCATGTTCAAGTCAATCAATCAGGGGGAATTGTAAGCGTGCTACTCACCCATGAGGGTCTCAAGGTGTCTGATGTCGATTGGGAGCTCGTTCCAGGTCTTGGCCGTGATATAGGAGAAGGCTCTTCCACCTGTGCAGGTCCTGCGGATGCGCAGGGTGTAGGCGAGGGCGAGATTGGGGGATCAGAGGTTTCTCTTGAGTGCGTGGAAGGAGATTCTCTCATTGAGATATTGGGGGCTGGTGTTGTGGAGGCATTTGTAGGCATGGGTGAGCATCTTGAAAGTGACTCTCTTCTCGATAGGGAGCCAATGGAAGTTACACAGGTGTTGGGTGATGTGTTCGTGTCGAGGGATGCCGAGGACCGGTCTGACTGAGGTGTTCTGTATGGTCTGGAGCTTGTGGAGCAGAGACTTGTTGATCCTGGTGTAGAGGGTGTTTCCGTAGTCCAGTCTGCTGGTTATGAGTGTGTGGGTGATGGTCTTCCTTGATTCGGGTGCGATCCATTTGACAGTCTCTCAGAGGATGTGGAGGGTGTGGAAGCAGCTGGAGGTGATGGCGTTGACCTGTCAGGTCATGGAGAGGGAGGAGTCGAGAATGATGCTGAGGTTTTGGGCATGGTCCGTGGGGGTGGGGGGCTGCCGAGGGCGGTGGCCACCAGGTGTTGTCCAATGCATAGGGAGAGGGTCCGAGTATGAGGACCTCTGTCTTCTCCGAGTTAAGCTTCAGGCAGCTGCTGCTCATCCAGGATGCAATGTCCTTGATTCATTCCTGGAAGTTGTGTCTGGTGGTGACAGGGTCCTTGGTGAGGGAGAGGATGAGCTGGGTGTCGTCGGCGTAGGATACTATGCTGAGTCCGTGCTGTCTGACGGCAGTGAGGGGGGCCATGTAAATGTTGAAGAGCGTGGGGCTGAGCGATGATCCTTGGGGTCCTCCGCAGTTTATGTCTGTGGGTTCGGAGAGGTAGGGTGGTAGGATGATCTTTTGGGCCCTGTCGGTGAGGAAGGAGCGGATCCAGTCAAGGGCGGCTCCCTGAATGCCGGCCTCGTGGAGTCTGGGGGTGAGTGTACGGTAAGAGACGGTGTCAAAAGCTGCTGAGAGGTCTAGTAGGATGAGGTCATTGTGTGTCCTTGGTTGAGGAGGGTGCAGATGTCATCTGTGGTGGTGAGTAGGGCGGTCTTGGTGCTGTGGTTGCTGCGAAATCCAGTGTGGGAGTGGTCGAGGATGGAATTTTCGTCGATGAATTTAGTTCGCTGGGCATTGACGATCTTCTTGATGACTTTGGGCGCGAAGGGGAGGAGGGAGACGGATTGGTAATTCTTGAGGTCTGTGGGGTCTGCTTAGGATTTCTTGAGCAGGGGTCTGACTTCTGCACGTTTCCAGTGATTGGGAAAGGTGTCGGTCTTGAAGGTGGTGTTAATGGTGCGTCATAGTTCTGGAGCGATGGCGGTGGTGGCTCTGTGGTAGATGTGTGGTGGGCAGGGGTCCGTGGAGGCCCCTGAATGGGTGCCTTTCATGGTCGAGGTGGTGTCTTCAGTGGTGACTGGGGTCCAGGAGGAGACAGTGGTCAGGGTGGCATTGCTAGAGGAGGAGGTGGTTTCGGAGTCAGGTGTCTGCTTGTCGAAGTTGTCGTAGAGGCCCTAGATTTTCAGGAGTAGGATCCGAGCTTGACACAGAGGTCCTGGGACATGGTGATGTCCGTGGTTTCGCTAGCGGGTTTGGTGATTTCCTGGATGACTCTAAACAGTTCCTTGGAGTTGCTGGTTTTGGCGCGAATCATGTTTTGGATGTAGTTTCTTTTGGTGGATCTGATGCGCTGGTGGTATTCCGTCATGGCGTTCTTGTAGGTGGTGTGATCTTCTGGTGTTTTGCTGTTTCTCCAGTTCTTCTCAAGGTGTCTGCAGGTGCGTCTGGATTCTTGAAGGTCGGTGGTGAAAAAGGTGGCCTTACTGGGTCGCTGCCTATCGAAGTTTTATTGGGGAGGAGCAAGCTCGTCTGCGCAGTTGGTGATCCATCTGTGGAGTTCTTTGGCTGCAAGGTTGGCGTTGGTTGTGGTGGTGGGGGCATTGTGGTCATGGGTGGAATTGAGCTGCTCCTCGGTGATTTTGCTCCAGTTCCTTCTGGAAGGGCATGGTTCAGGTTTGGGGCGGTGGGTTTGTTGACGTTGAAGTGTACGCAGTGGTGGTCCATCCAGGGGGGTTGCATGGTGTGGTTGAAGTGGATGTTGTTACCTCCTATGAAGATGGGGTTTAGGGTGTGTCTTGCCTTGTGGGTAGGGGTGGTGATGAGCTGTTTCAGTCCGATGTTGGTGAGGTTGTCCAGGAGGGTGGCAGAGTTGGGGTCGTTGGGGTTGTCGTGGTGGAAGTTCAGGTCTCCGATGAGTATGTAGTCCATGGAGGCAATGGCGTGGGGTGCGAGGAGGTCAGTGATTGTTGCTGTGAACGTGGTGCGAGGTCTGAGGGGGTCTGTAAGTGAGTGTGCTGCAGTGTGTGGTTTTCTGGCTGGTCTGAATTTGGAAGTAAAGGTGTTCGGTGGTGGAGAGGGAGTCGATTGTTGTGGTGGTGGAGAATTGGAGGGAGTTCTTGTGTGCAATGGCGAGTCCCCCTCCCTGGCGGTTGGGCCGGTCTTTCCTCTGGATCTTGTATCCGTTGGGGATGGCTGGTGTCTGAGCAGGGAGCGCAGGTTGAGAAGGATGCACCTCAGGGTTTCGGAGGTGTTGGCGTTCGGTGTGGGGGTGGTGGCTGTGGGGGTGCTGATGGTGTTGAAGGTCTGGTGGCAGTGGAGGCAGAAGAACTGTCCGTGGGTGGTGCTCGGCGTGGAAAGCTGGCAGTTGTTTTTCCTCCCGGGGTTGAGTGCAAGAAGGGTAGCTGAGACTTAGTGGTGGATGGTTGGAGATCCAGCGTTCCTGGCGCTGGTCACAGTCGGGTCGTGGTCGGGTTGCGGACACACGTAGATGGGCTTGCCTTAGGCGCCCTTTCGGGGCGACAACAGCGCGCACGCAGCGCGCGGTCCCGCAGTGGGTGCCATTAAGTAGGGGAGGAGGGAGGGAAAGCTGAGCTGGGAGGTGGGAGCGTGGGCGGCAGGGTGGAGGGGTCGTGGCAAAAACAGGATAACAGTATCAAGATAGCACAAACAAATAAACAGCAAAAACAATACAATTTGGGCAAGAAAAAGACAAACTAGGCAAAATTAAACACAGGTGACACAGGAATATAAAACTGGCATAACAAAGCAGAAGTTTGCTGGGGCAGGCTCGAACCCTACCAGAGCAGCAGCAGCGAACGCAAAACGGTGGAGCTACTGAGAAAGAGAGCAGGTCACTGGCGGGGGTTCAGGGGTCTTGCTTGCTTGTCCCAGCAACGGCCGCCATTAAGTTGGGGAGGAGGGAGGGAAAGCTGAGCTGGGAGGTGGGAGCATGGGCGGCAGGGGGGGAGGGGTCCCAGCAAAAACAGAATAACAGTAGCAAGATAACACAAACAATTAAACAGGAACAGCAATACAATTTGGGCAAGAAAAGGACAAGCTAGGAAAAATTAAACACAGGTGACACAGGAATAAAAAACGGGCACAACGAGGCAAAAGGTCGCAGGGGCAGGCTTAAACCCTACCAGAGCAGCGGCAGCAGAGGCACAACGGTAGAGCTATTGGGGAAGAGAGCAGGTCACTGACCGGAGGTAAGTCTGCCATTCCCTCTAGCTCAGCGATTGGGTCTATATACAATCTCATCATCATAGTCCCTAACTGGTGCTGCTCATCATCAACAGAGGCATCAAGCGTTGTTGTCTGACAACTGGGTTCACTCCTCCCAGTAAAAGAATGTAGTCGCTCCCCGAGATGCCTGCTCACTGGTGCCTGCTTCTGGACCCGCATCAAGCCCCTGACCAGGATTAATGTTGCTCAAAAGCCATCTGCCAGTGGGTTTGGTCTCCATAGCCCACCTCCTCATCTGCATCACCACAGCAGTAGGATGGACCCATCACTCCTCATCATTACCATCTCTGTCTGACATTAGCAGTAGTCTCCTGGATGCTGGACCCCTTGCTGGGTCTGGCCTTCTATTTTTGTCACTGCCCTCTGTCTCTGGCTGCTGGTGGGATTTACAATAGCAATGGAATGAGGAGTAATCAAGAAACCTAACAGTACTACTCCCATTCTTGAGTGGAGCCATTGTACTGTGTATAAACATAACTCCTACCTGCTGTCACTTGAGATATATCAGCAAAGGACTAATCTTTTTCCTGGTGGATCTGCGTGCACTTGCCTGCCAACATCCCTGGGGAGTATGCCTTTGATCGTAGTGCCCCTCAGCAAAAACAGAACTTGCCATCATCTGTACTATCACACCACAGACTGCTGTAATGTGCCAGCACTTCCCTACAGTCTTTGCAGGGTCTTGGCGAGAACAACAATCTCACAGCTCGCTCACTCATTTTGCCTTTTCCGAAATGGGGCAGTTTTGTGAACATTGTGAATCAACTAACTGCAGTTTCTTTGATGGGCAAAGTGAATGGGACAGTGATGTAGAGATTATGCACCATGAAGCAACCACATATGAACACCTTCGTCTAAGTGGCATAGTGTTCCATAAGCTTCAACGTCACAGGGATCATGCACATTATATCTGTGGAAAAAGCACACCTGTGGCTGCCTCAAGTGTAAGCTTCGGTCTGCTATCCTGGTTGTGTTGTTCCTGCTAACAGACTCTGCTGTTCGCCCTCTCCAACAACGGTGGGGGTGCAACAAGGTCTCCAAAACAAACACAGGCTTCTCCTTTATATTCCCTATGGTGATAGACTGATCATCCAAGAGCCCGGACACAATGTTCACATACTGGAAGAAGCAGCCAACAACGTTTCCCTAGGTTTAGTAGTAAATCAACAAGATGCCCAAAATACCATCCTCTTACAGGATAGGATGGCCTTAGTTTATATTATTGTAGCAAAAGGATTTTAGAACATTGAAATGTTGAGCACTCCATTGAAGATAATTGGTTCTACTGGGCGGTTGAACCCCCAGAGAGCACATTCCAATGTTGTTTTCCCTTCACAGCTTCTGTGAACAAAGGCCTCTCCGATCTCAAGGGGAATTAAACCCCCTTGGACTCCGAGAGGCCTTTGTTTTTACTAATTAGAAAATTCTGCCCTCTAGGGGCGGAATGTTCTAATAGCCTTAGAGCACTCCAAGCGGGCCCTACCAGCCATTAAAGGCCCTCCCCCTTGTTAAAGACCCTCACCTTCTGCTTGGGCCTTTAATGACCGGTAAAGACAGCTAGTTCGAGCTCTAAGGTGCTAGTAAGCTCCGAGTGTTATAGTTACCTTTCCACCATCTCCCTTAGCATACAGAAGCAGGCGGATCACATTGAGGATAGTGTGGAGAAATTATTTGAACTTCAAAATGGGTTTATTTTCAATCTGAGTGGCATCTGGTTTTTGTTGTCAGCAATATTTGGGAACTGGAGAATGAAGATTTTTGAAATCACAATTGTAGTTATTCTTGTCATAATAACTATACAATCTGATTAAAATGACTATATGAATCCTTAATGGTGCTTGTAGTAATTAAGGCAGATCCCTGATGTATACGCTTGATACACTTAAGGAAGATGAGAGATATGACAAGAAGAATTCAAAACTGAAATTATTTGACTGTATGCAATTAATTTATTGTGGGAATGGTGAAAAGGGGGGACAGGGGAAGGGTTTGAGAAGGTGAATTTAGGTATGTATGTGCTTTAATGGTTGCTTACAGGGCCGGACTGGCTGTAGCAAGCATCAGGGTTTGCCCGGAAGGCTGGAAGTGTGGGGCCCAGTTTTGGACTGGTGGAGGCCAGTTTTGCAGCGATGCTGCAATATCGACCACCAGTAATTAAAGCAGCAATACAGGAGGCCAGTTTTGGTAAGTAGTAATTCTTTACGCTTGCCCCCCGAATCCCCTCTGGGTGGGGCCCGGTCCATGAAAATTGACAGGGCTGCTTTGGGTTCCCAGTCCGGCCTTGGTTGCTTATATACTAAAGGAATGCAAATCCCCATATGTGGCGAAACATGTAGATATAGTTTATTAATCAATTGCGATTTTGTTTTTGTACCTGCTTAAATGCCATTAAAGTGTTAGCATTATTGCACACATATGCACATTTTAAACAAGTTTTCATTGTATTATCCAGGGCACAAGTCCTAAATAGAGAAGTGGGGGGACGCTCAAAGACAGGAAGTGACGTCACAACAGGAAGTGACGTCTCGAAAGGTAAAACATAGAAGTGGGGGGACGCTCAAAGACATGGAGTGACGTCACGACCGGAAGTGACGTCACGTAAGGTAAAAAACATAGTCTTCTATTAATGGAGGTGCATTGGGGCTGGTAGTTCCTGGCCAAGGCAGCTGCGACGCATGCTTCTTAAGAGTGGGGAGGATGTGTTTATGTGTGTGGAATGCGTGCGCGCTTGTGTGCGTCTGCTTTATTTCTGCTTAAGCATTGTAATTAGGCACCGGATGTTTGAGCAAGAGCTCTCTGCTACTCTGGGTATGTTTTTGCATGCAGTTAATGGCAAAGAATACACTTTATTCCTCAGCAAGGGCATCTCTGCAGGGGGTACGGCGTCCACCCGGTAAAATAAGTGGGGGGACGCCGTCCACCAGCGTGGTACCCCGGCTCGAGGCCTTGTTTTATCCTTTGATATACATTCAGCGGCAGCCGATATGGCTCGCAGGCAGGGCCGGACTGGCTACCGGGCAGTTGTGTGTGCTGCCGTGCTGGGGGCTGATTTAGTTGATGGGGACCTGCGTGTGCAAAACGAAATTCGTTTTTTTTTTAACTTCAAATCGCACGCAGGTCCCAATCATCAAAATAAGCCCCCAACACAGAGAAATTAGCCCCTAGCTCGGCAGCACACACAACTGCCTGGTAGCCAGTCCGGCCCTGCTCGCAGGTGGGGGGCCCGGTAGTGGGGAGCGTGAGGGGGATCCGAAGAGGGGGGGTCGCAAGTCGTGTCGCACACTGGGGAGGGAGCAGTGTACTCCACCATGGCGATGTACATAATCCAACTGACAAACTCGATATGAGGCCCCCTGTGAGGAAACCGGATACTATACAATCTCTTGTTTCTTATGTATTTTTATCAGTAATACCTGTCAAAAGTTCTGTTAAAATTAATACTGCTGATATATGTCTGTTGCCACGTATGTAAAGCCCTCTGACGTCAACAATGTCATGGTGCGCATTATATATAAAACTATAAAATAGAATGAAAACTATGCAGAACCGCATGACCATAGCTAGGCTGTTACTCACATTCCTCCCAGACAATTTTCACATGGCTACCAGGCCCATTCAGCACTGAAATCAACCTCCAAAGCCCAATGCCCGCCAGGGAGTGACAGGACAGCACCCCCAATTTCCGTGCTCTAATTCATCTTTCCCTGCCCGTTACTTTCTCCCCATGCCCAGGGGTGGCCGGCATGGACCGCTGGTGGGAGGGGCGGACTGTATAATTTTTTTAAATAATAAATAACACTTACCTTGCCGCCGCCGGGTCCCAGGTCTTCTCTTCTGCTCGCCTGTGTCTGACTCCAGGTCAGAACAGGAAGCAGTCAGCCAGGCTCCCACCTCTAAGCCAATCACAATGCAATGCAGCGTTGTGATTGGTCTGAGCGCCGTGACACAGCGCTCAGCCAGAGGCTAGAGGGGTGGGCATGTTCTCCATGCAGGCTGCAATGCAGCGTGCATGGAGAAGGGGAAAGTGAGCATTACTGGTTTGGGGGGCCCGGCAGGGCCGACCAAACAGTCACTGCTCACTCAGGAGTGGGCAAACCATTCCTCCCCTGCCCTGCTCTATAATCTTAGCAGACCCCTCACCCGCCCGCTGGCAAAAAACCCCCAGAAAATGATAATGACTAAAAGTTATTACCATTTTATGTTTTTGCTTCTCGCACTGGGAGAAAGCAGTGGGCGTCGCTCCTCTGCCATAGCAGAGGAGCCGTCACTGTATACACTGCATATTTTAGCAAAGCCGTTCTAGTCAGCACAGCTTCATTTTGAAATCGGCACATTGAAGTGAGGATTTCAGAAAGTTAGTGCTTTGGTGAAACATGAGTTCCAAGGCAACAATGGCGGGCCTCCTATGCCGCACCTCGTGCCAGTTCCTATAAGTACAATCGCTGTGCAGACTACCCCTACGCCAGCCGTTGAATGGCGTCACTGTGCTCCAGATCAAGGAATCATGTAACAAATTGGGGGTGCGTAGCATCAAGAAGCCACTGGACCAATGTAGGTAGAAAGATAACTTCTTTATTCACAAAATGTTTTTCATAAAAATCATTGGGTTTTTAGACAATCCAGCCAACACGTTTCATTCCTATATAGGGAACTTCCTCAGGACAAACAAAATGGCCCATATAAGAGTACACTGTAAAACGTGTATCAGCAGCAGTAGGTAGAGCTTGATGCTGTTAGGATCGCTGACCCTTCCAAAAGACCAATAAGCTCCTGTATGGATTTGCATAGAGCAGGAGCAACTTACCCTAAATATCTAGGAAGAGATGGTCTAATGTTGGTGATATGTCCTCGCCAGACTAGACATTTTACAGTGTACTCTTATACTGGACACTTTGTTTCCCCTGAGGAAGTTATCTATAGGGGCATGAAACATGTTGGCTGGATTGTCTAAAAACCCAATGATTTTTATGAAAAACATTTCGTGAATAAGAAGTTATCTTTCTACCTACATTGGTCCAGTGGACTTCTTGAAGCTGAGCACCTCCAATTTGTTACATGCTTTGGTGAAACATATCTATCCTTCCCCAATACCTTCTCACACTTTTCTCATGAGAAGAGCCTGACACCTGCTCACCAGTGCCTGTCTGTAGTTTTCTGTATATTGCCTGTTCCTGCTTCCATTCACTTGCATTGAGAAAAAGTGAATAAATGGAGCACCAAAATATATGGATTTTAGCACTACATTCTCCAACTGATCAAATGTGAAGCTTTACTCCATTATTTAGGCAGTTATCTTGCTTACTTGCTATTTTACATTAAACACATGTTAGAATATTAAATGTAACCCTAACTATATATTTTCTTTTACAGTTCGTACTAAGAGTCAGAGCCTAGGGTACATACTACCAGGATGGAGAATGTTAAATATCGAGTTACGAAAATATCGTAGGAAGAATATTGCCTAGGAAATATTGTGAGGTTAAGTGTAAAAAGCTATGTGTGGATTTACTATGCTTAATTCCTCATATATTCACCTTGATGTCAATTATATATCTTCAAGGTCATAGATTGCGATATAAGAATATGAACTCCTTTGCTTGCAGTAGGATGGGGACACTGACAGTTGTGTTGGCACTCTCCATTAACATAGATCAGGTTCTTTATTGATGAGTAACAAGTAAGCAAAGAGACAGTAATCAAATATGACCACACTTAACTACAGCAATTCTAAAACTATTAATTGTAGATTGCTGCCTGCCATTGTTGGACATTGGGATATTATACCATCTGCCATTACACCAGAAGATTCGTCTTGATGATTTGTCGAAATGTGTTTTTGGACCCTCTCCTTGGGGGCCTCTAAAGTTCTTCTTGCCCTGATGATGACCCTCAAGTCTGAACACTTTTGACCATTTACAACCAGGAATCATATCCCTAGCTCATAACTTTTGGAACACATCCAATGACATTCCTCAGACTAATGATCTTGTGTTGTCTTATTGTATCAATATACATTCTATGCTTCGGTTTCACTTTTTCCACATCATGAGCACAATAAGCAGTTAACACATATATTTCCTTTCAAGCACCTATTTAAAAATTAAACGTATTCATTGTTTTTTAATTGAACTCGACTGTTTTCAAGTGTTAAAGCAAATACTAAATTGAATGCCATGGAGGGAAGCTGTTACCCCTACACTGATTATTGATGAACATCGAAGACATTACTTTGAAATACTGTTCCAGTGAATCATTGTGTGGCAGCATGAGTGGGACAATGTCTCCAATGTGGAATGTACATGAGTGGGACAATGGCTACAATGTGGAATGTACATGAGTGGGACAATGGCTCCAATGTGGAATGTTTATGAGTGGGACAATGGCTACAATGTGGAATGTGCATGAGTTGGACAATGGCTACAATGCGGAACGTACATGAGTGTGACAAGGACTACAATGTGGAATGTACATGAGTGGGACAATGGCTACAATGTGGAATGCACATGAGTGGGACAATGGCTCCAATGTGGAATGTACACGAGTGGGACAATGTCTACAATATGGAATGTACATGAGTGGGACAATGGTTCCAAAGTGGAACGTACACGAGTGGGACAATGTCTACAGTATGGAATGTACATGAGTTGGAAAATGGTTCCAAAGTGGAACGTACATGAGTGGGACAATGGCTCCAATGTGGAATGTACATGAGTGGGACAGTGGCTCCAATGTGGAATGTACATGAGTGGGACAATGGCTACAATGTGGAATGTACATGAGTGAGACAATGGCTCCAATGTGGAATGTACATGAGTGGGACAATGTCTCCAATGTGGAATGTACATGAGTGGGACAATGGCTCCAATGTGGAATGTATATGAGTGTGACAATGGCTCCAAAGTGGAATGTACATGAGCGGGACAAGGGCTACAATGTGGAATGTACATGAGTGGGACAATGGCTACAATGTGGAATGCACATGAGTGGGACAATGGCTCCAATGTGGAATGTACACGAGTGGGACAATGTCTACAATATGAAATGTACATGAGTGGGACAATGGTTCAAAAGTGGAACGTACACAAGTGGGACAATGTCTACAGTATGGAATGTACATGAGTTGGACAATGGTTCCAAAGTGGAACTACATGAGTGGGACAATGGCTACAGTGTGGAATGTACATGAGTGGGAAAGTGGCTCCAATGTGGAATGTACATGAGTGGGACAATGTCTCCAATGTGGAATGTACATGAGTCGGACAATGGCTCAAATGTGGAATGTACATGAGTGTGACAATGGCTCCAAAGTAGAATGTACATGAGTGGGACAAGGGCTACAATGTGGAATGTACATGAGTGGGACAATGGCTACAATGTGGAATGCACATGAGTGGGACAATGGCTCCAATGTGGAATGTACACGAGTGGGACAATGTCTACAATATGAAATGTACATGAGTGGAACAATGGTTCCAAAGTGGAACATACATGAGTGGGACAATGGCTACAATCTGGAATGTACATGAGTGGGACAGTGGCTCCAATGTGGAATGTACATGAGTGGGACAATGGCTACAATGTGGAATGTACATGAGTGGGACAATGTCTCCAATGTGGAATGTACACGAGTGGGACAATGGTAACAACGTGGAATGTGCACGAGTGGAACAATGGCTCCAATGTGGAATGTACATGAGTGGGACAAAGGCTACAATGTGGAATGCACACGAGTGGGACAATGGCTACAATGTGGAATGCACATGAGTGGGACAATGTCTCCAATGTGGAATTTACATGCGTGGGACAATGGCTCCAAAGTGGAATGTACATGAGCGGGACAAGGGCTACAATGTGGAATGTACATGAGTGGGACAATGGCTACAATGTGGAATGCACATGAGTGGGAAATTGGCTCCAATGTGGAATGTACACGAGTGGGACAATGTCTCCAATGTGGAATGTACACGAGTGGAACAATGGTTCCAAAGTGGAATGCACATGAGTGGGACAATGGCTCCAATGTGGAATGTACACGAGTGGGACAATGTCTACAATATGGAATGTACATGAGTGGGACAATGGTTCAAAAGTGGAACGTACACGAGTGGGACAATGTCTACAGTATGGAATGTACATGAGTTGGACAATGGTTCCAAAGTGGAACTACATGAGTGGGACAATGGCTACAGTGTGGAATGTACATGAGTGGGAAAGTGGCTCCAATGTGGAATGTACATGAGTGGGACAATGTCTCCAATGTGGAATGTACATGAGTCGGACAATGGCTCAAATGTGGAATGTACATGAGTGTGACAATGGCTCCAAAGTAGAATGTACATGAGTGGGACAAGGGCTACAATGTGGAATGTACATGAGTGGGACAATGGCTACAATGTGGAATGCACATGAGTGGGACAATGGCTCCAATGTGGAATGTACACGAGTGGGACAATGTCTACAATATGAAATGTACATGAGTGGAACAATGGTTCCAAAGTGGAACATACATGAGTGGGACAATGGCTACAATCTGGAATGTACATGAGTGGGACAGTGGCTCCAATGTGGAATGTACATGAGTGGGACAATGGCTACAATGTGGAATGTACATGAGTGGGACAATGTCTCCAATGTGGAATGTACACGAGTGGGACAATGGTAACAACGTGGAATGTGCACGAGTGGAACAATGGCTCCAATGTGGAATGTACATGAGTGGGACAAAGGCTACAATGTGGAATGCACACGAGTGGGACAATGGCTACAATGTGGAATGCACATGAGTGGGACAATGTCTCCAATGTGGAATTTACATGCGTGGGACAATGGCTCCAATGTGGAATGTACATGAGTGGGACAATGGCTACAATGTGGAATGTACATGAGTGGGACAATGGCTACAATGTGGAACGTGCATGAGTGGGACAATGGCTCCAAAGTGGAATGTACATGAGTGGGACAAGGGCTACAATGTAGAATGTACATGAGTGGGACAATGGCTACAATGTGGAATGTACATGAGTGGGACAATGTGGAATGTACATGAGTGGGACAATGGCTACAATGTGGAATGCACATGAGTGGGACAATGGCTACAATGTGGAATGTACTTGCAGTGAGAATGCTGGGTGTGGGGCCGGTTGGAGGAGAAACGAGGATTGATGCCAGGCGCCATATTCACTCTGTCCCAATATCAAGAATCAACTTGCTGGAAGATCATACCTGAGTGGATCCTTATTTCACATTGTTCTTCTGATATACCTTATTTTGTAGAAAGATTTTTTCCTCGATATTCTGACATACAACTACATGGGGTATATCAGTTTCCACATATTCACTTCCTCTATCAAAATCACACAAACATAGCATCATCCTCAACATTATGGTACTCTTTTGATATTGTCTTAAAAAATGTACAAGAGACATCCTAAGACCTGAAGCAAGCACACAGTGGCGCCTACTATGCTATGGGGGAGGCGCGTCACCCTACTGCATTTGTGCAGTGCACAGTAAAGGAAATATAAAATGATAATAACTTCCTGGTCCTGGATCTCCAGCAATCTGAACAGCAACAAACAGGGTAATCCTCTAACACTTCCTTTTTAACAAACAATTAACAGTTATCTCTGGGAACATCGCTGGGAAAAGCAAAGAAAAGTTAGGCCATATTCTTGAAAAATCTCCATCGATTCTTTTATTACAAGAAACCTTCACTCAAAAAAATTACTTTGTGTTTGACATTGCAGCTGAGGCCACAAAAAGGGGCCATGCAATAGGAGGCCTTGCAATTCTACTAAAAGAAGAAAACTACTGGGATCTCCAAAATGTTCAGTGTATTAAGGTGAACATTTAAACAAAAGTTTGAACATCATCCAGGATTTGCAATTTTTAATGTTTTTATACCACCGGGACTCCGTTCCGACTCTGTTAGCAAAAATATTTGAGATGATTGAAACAACAACTGCCCAAAAAGGGTACCCACCAGCAATATTTGCTGGAGACTTCAATGGGAAAATCTCTAACACATTACTGGATAAAGAGGGAAATTGCAAAAAAGAGGAAGCCTCTTTTAAAAAACAAAAAATTAACTAGGGGGGGTCAGAGGGAAATTTACCGACCCAAATGCTACGTCCCTCAAGACTACTAAAAACCAACTAACAAGTAGCATTAAGTCAAGAAGCCCTCTAAGTGAGGGTCGAGTGGATGTGTGTGCTGATGGCAAAATCAGTCATGGGGCACCTTCAAGTTTGTTACTGTGTTCCCATCAGAGTTCCATCCTGTACCGCCCTACATCATTTGGGAATACCACCATTCGTACACAAGGAGAGACCCAATGTATGATTTGGCGCAGCATTAGCCTGGTGGAGATCAATAACCCAATGGACTCTATACAGCAGGTAGGAATCAGGATGTAACTGATAAGCAGTGCTAAATAGTGTAGAAAATAAAGAATTTTTCAAAAAGTGGTGGTTTAAAAAAGGGGTAGAAGAAGGAAAATAAGTTTATTAGACACCTTCTGCTCCCACTATCTAAAAACAGTGCAAAAGGTAGTGTAAACAAATAGCTACCTAGACAGTTTACATGGTCATGGTCGACATGTTTCTGCAGCTTTACCTGTGCCCCGGGGTCACTTACTGCTTCGTCAGGACCTATGATGCTACTGCTTAATTAGTGCATAACAAATAAGGAAACTCAAAAGAATTAGATATCACCTTCGATTCTCCTGATGAGAGGACCGTTGGATTTCCCAAAACAGCACACACATAGAAGAAAAAGAGAACACGCCTATTAGCAAGTATCTCTGGCGAGGCTGGAATTTTACACAGTGTCTCGATATAAATGGTGATTTATCCATTACGTTCAACACTTATCTCGTACTTTCAAAAAGTCACAAAAGAGCAAAATTACCACTCGTGTAAAAACACTCACCCGTTATTAAGGAGAATGTTGCCCCACCTCACCCGGCACTAGCTCAGGTACTACGGAGCCCCGCTCTGTGTAAACAGCAAAACAAACACACAAAATGTACCGGTCAAAGGAAGTCTAGTCTGGCCGAGACAAGCCACTCGACATAACATGGTTCTTGAAAATGCTCGTTTGTATCTCACAACTCACCTATCCGTCGGTACTCCAGACGTCCAACTGGGCTGTCTGTGGGAGGTACCGACGGAGTGAGTAAGCACGCTTTTATAAGTATTGGTCTACATACCGAGAAAGAGACGCCGCGCTCCCACCTGGAATCGTCGTGCGTCGACTTCCGGGTATTCGGGGGTGTCTCCCAATCGGTCGGCGCGGCGCGATGACGCCTCTGCGTCGCGCACGGACCTCTGGGTGATGTAGTTCTCGTGAGGCCCGTTTTTGCTCGTATTCACGAACAGTTTACTCCGAATTCTTATGTTCAGGAGTCTTATGTTCTTGTAACCAGCTAGCGGCAGCACGCAACGTATTGTGGTGCCTTACTACAAAATAGGTTCATAAAATTTTTTTATTATAAAAATCTTTTCTAAGCCTCTTGGGACAAGCTAGGATGTGGCGCCAAATTTATCTTACACCAGACGCCCCAATCTATTATTAGGTAAATATTGGTGGCATATTAGTATATAAAGAGGCGAGGAGTGACATTGCAAGATCTTACATCAGATGTCAATACGTAATCTCACCACTCATGCGTTATGTCCTCTGAATGGTGTGAGGCGTGCTGGACCCTGCTCTTAGTCACCTATCAATTTAAAACGTATGGAGATGATCAACACTGTATGCCGTTTCACCTTATTAGTGGGAATCATGGGCAATCTAGTCTTGCTCAAGACGTGCCTCTGGAGAGAGTGCAATCTTTTTGTGTCGTTCATTATTTTGTCTCAAGCTGGAACTCAAGGAACACCTCTCGACAAGACTGTATGCGATGTCGGTCTGAAATCATGCCACTTCGGCATTATGTCATCGTGTTAGTGTGGTTTCATATCATACACTGCAAGATAAATCACATGGTATTTATGACAATGGGAGATGGTTCGTTGCTATTATCACAGAGGTAATTTGCTATGGGCAAACAACTCATCAATGTCGCAACATTGTATGTAAGGTGCATCCCGCTTCAGAGTGACATCCAAGGAATATCTTCGTTCAATCCTTGCTTGTCTGTCCCCAATTTGTGTACCCATCTCTGTTCACGCCGGAACAAAAAACTTTTGATGTCAGTGATATGAGTTGGTATCAATGGTTGCTCTAGCACAGTCCAATACAGATCGGACGGAGTGTGTTTAGTTAATACAAAATGGTTCGTCAGTCTGGTTGACTGTCTCGAGCACCGGATGGAGCTTTTATGTTCAGAAATGCGTGTCTTAATTTTACGGGTTGTCATGCCCACATATCTCTTATTGCATGGGCAGCTGATTAAATACACCAAGTTGGAGCTATTACAATTAGTAAATCTCCGCTGCTCCCACGGTCTACCAGTCCCTATGTCAATAGTCTGTGATCTGGTGGTATTGGGACAAGCTGCGCAGTTCCCGCAGGGATGGTGTCCTGTTGCCGGAGGCATGTCCCACAGTGTGCCCAGTGCTCGTGGTAATTCCCCTTTGGGACGAGTATGGACTAGTTTGTCCTTTAAATTCTGCCCTCTTTTAAAGGCGAACAGAGGAGCTGAGATGGTATCGCCTCCAGTATTGAGAATACTCCAACGTTTCTTTATTATTCTCTGGATTTCATTCGACTGTGTGGTAAACGTACTCACACATGTCATCCGATCTTGACGAGATTTAGGTGGCAGAATCTCCAATAACCCTTCCCGGTTATTGTTGGAAGCTCTCTTTTTCGATCTCCGGACTAGGCATTTAGGATAATGCTTTTGTACGAGATCTCTTTCTAGGCATTCGGCATGGTGTTCGAAACGGTCTTTGGTAGAGCAGTTTCTTTGAATGCGCAGGAATTGCCCGTAGGGCAAATTGTCCCGGAGAGATTTGGGATGACAGCTGTTATAGTCAAGTAGAGAATTTCGTGACATCGGTTTACGATATAATTCCGAGGCCAACCCGGTCGGTGTAGGTATAATCAGAATATCAAGAAATGCTAACTTAGATCTACTTTGCTCCATGGTGAAGCGTAGAAAGCGATTTCTCTCATTCAGCCATTCATGGAACATTGTTAGTTCTTCTTCACTCCCTCTCCAGATCACCAAGATATCGTCGATATAACGCTTCCACAGACGCACCTTGTCTGTGAAAGGATTGGGGTCGGAGAAAATATGGTCTGATTCAAATTTATGAACATACAGATTCGCTAGCGATGGAGCAAAAATGCTGCCCATGCTCGTCCCACTAACTTGGAGATAGAGCGAGTCTTCGAATTGGAAGAAATTTTCCGTCATGGCTATATTCGCCAGAGTCATTATTAGCCTAACTGGAGTGATGGAATCCAGATCCCTCTCTGTACGGAGTGCTTCAACTACTTCTAATGTCTCTCTCTGTGGGATTGAGGTATACAAACTCTCCACATCAAATGATACTAGGATGTCGGTTTTACGATCGAATTCGATCTCTCGCAACAATCTTAGAACATCCTTAGTATCTTTGAGATAAGTAGGCATTTCACTCACCATGGGCTTTAAAAATACATCAACAAACGTTGATAAGGGCTCTAAAAGAGAGCCGATCCCTGAGATAATAGGGCGACCTGGAGGAGGACGCTGGGGTTTGTGTATTTTAGGTAGGTGATAGAAGTAGGGAATTCTGGGGTTTGCAGTACATAGGAACTGCCCTTCTTTTGCTGTTATCCAGCCCTCACTGAGGGCTTCCTCCACAATCTGAGCAATCTGTCTGGTCAGTCTTTCAGTGGGGTCTGAGGTTAGCTTCTGATATGCCCTGGTGTCATCTAGTTGACGAAGACACTCTAACCTGTAGGCATCAGAGTCGAGTAATACAGTGGCCCCACCCTTATCGGCCGGTTTAATGACCAAAGATGGATTATTGGCTAAATTCGTGACTGCATCTTGTTCTCTTCGTGAGAAGTTCTGGAAAGGTCTGTGTTCTTTTTGAAAAAGTTCTTTCAGATCTTGGTCTACAGCTTCTTCAAAAGTGATAACTTTGGCTGGAATCCCCATTGTAGTGGGATTAAACGTTGAGGGTTTTTTTAAACCGGTGTTATCGACTCTCATGGTGGTTTGGCTTGGAGCCTGTTTATGCGCAAAAAGGTAATGGGGTCTAATTTTGCGATAGAACTTGCCCATTTCAATTTGGGTAATAAAGGGATCACTTTTACTCGTGGAGACAAAGCCCAAACCTTTGTTTAGAACTTTCTCTTCCATCTCTGTGAGTTGATGCGAGCTGAGATTTATTACGATGTTTGACCGCTCGACGTCCCTGCTTGGTCCTGCCCTATTACCTTCCCACTCCTCAGTCCCATTGCCTGGGGGGGTGGTATGTTCCAGCGCACTTGGCCCTGTTGCGTGGTCCGTTGACGTCCTCGCCCTCTCCGGCCAGACCCTAAAAAAGGCTGCTGACCATAAGTTTGAAAGGATTGATGTGGATCATATACTCCCATCATCGGAGGGTAAGCAGGTGGTCCCCATGGTGAGGGTTGCCACCAGGGGGGTGGTGGTGGTCCAAACTGTTGACCATAGCCTCTCCAATTCCCCCATGTTGTTACCTCTCCCTCTCTGTTTCATTGAGGGGTCTCCTTGTTTAGGGGTATCTGAATCGCTCGAGCTGTTGTCCGAGCCAGAGGAGCCATAATTAGAACTTGCTTTTTGGTTGTTTTTATTGTATGTAGGGGGAGAGTAATCATCACTTGTATACGGGTAGATCTTGCTAGTGCTAAAATTCGCTAGATCTTTTTTGAATTTCTCTAACTTCGTGAACAGAATTGAGTCCCGGAAGTCCTTGCTAGTCTTGTTCCCTTCTTCCTGTTTTTTCGAGAAAACTTTGCTAGATGATAACGTAGCTCTAATTTGCCCTTCTAGGGTCTGGATCTCTACCAGAATATTGTCCGCTGTTTTTTTGGCTGTCTTGATAATCAGGACGAGCCAATCGCGTGTGCATCTCCACGCTATGAGATACCAGTCCCTCAAGAAATCTTTGTCGTCCAAAAATAGGCGAGGTGCATTGTTAACTATCAGACCACTAGGTGCGCAATTGCCCCGTAGATACTCTGCCATTATGGTGCCGTGCACACATACCCTAGCTTGGTTCTTTTTAAGCACGAGAACTTTGGTCCAACCTTCGTCAGTATTGGCTTGGGCGGCTGGTACCATATCCACAATACTGGGATTCTCTAATAAAATGCTCTGTATTTCATCTTCATCAAAGGCTAAGCCTAGATTCATAGCCATTCTCCTAGAAAATCACGGTGTCTCAAAGCCTGATTCCTCGATCAAACATGTACCTCAACTTCAACTAGATCTATCTGCGTGTGTGTATGAGTAGTGAGTAATCATGAACTAACATGTACGCACTATCTAAAAGAGAAGAACTGACCCGCAGCCATGCAGCTGCTCAAACTACAAAATTAACTAGGGGGGGTCAGAGGGAAATTTACCGACCCAAATGCTACGTCCCTCAAGACTACTAAAAACCAACTAACAAGTAGCATTAAGTCAAGAAGCCCTCTAAGTGAGGGTCGAGTGGATGTGTGTGCTGATGGCAAAATCAATCATGGGGCACCTTCAAGTTTGTTACTGTGTTCCCATCAGAGTTCCATCCTGTACCGCCCTACATCATTTGGGAATACCACCATTCGTACACAAGGAGAGACCCAATGTATGATTTGGCGCAGCGTTAGCCTGGTGGAGATCAATAACCCAATGGACTCTATACAGCAGGTAGGAATCAGGATGTAACTGATAAGCAGTGCTAAATAGTGTAGAAAATAAAGAATTTTTCAAAAAGTGGTGGTTTAAAAAAGGGGTAGAAGAAGGAAAATAAGTTTATTAGACACCTTCTGCTCCCACTATCTAAAAACAGTGCAAAAGGTAGTGTAAACAAATAGCTACCTAGACAGTTTACATGGTCATGGTCGACATGTTTCTGCAGCTTTACCTGTGCCCCGAGGTCACTTACTGCTTCGTCAGGACCTATGATGCTACTGCTTAATTAGTGCATAACAAATAAGGAAACTCAAAAGAATTAGATATCACCTTCGATTCTCCTGATGAGAGGACCGTTGGATTTCCCAAAACAGCACACACATAGAAGAAAAAGAGAACACGCCTATTAGCAAGTATCTCTGGCGAGGCTGGAATTTTACACAGTGTCTCGATATAAATGGTGATTTATCCATTACGTTCAACACTTATCTCGTACTTTCAAAAAGTCACAAAAGAGCAAAATTACCACTCGTGTAAAAACACTCACCCGTTATTAAGGAGAATGTTGCCCCACCTCACCCGGCACTAGCTCAGGTACTACGGAGCCCCGCTCTGTGTAAACAGCAAAACAAACACACAAAATGTACCGGTCAAAGGAAGTCTAGTCTGGCCGAGACAAGCCCCTCGACATAACATGGTTCTTGAAAATGCTCGTTTGTATCTCACAACTCACCTATCCGTCGGTACTCCAGACGTCCAACTGGGCTGTCTGTGGGAGGTACCGACGGAGTGAGTAAGCACGCTTTTATAAGTATTGGTCTACATACCGAGAAAGAGACGCCGCGCTCCCACCTGGAATCGTCGTGCGTCGACTTCCGGGTATTCGGGGGTGTCTCCCAATCGGTCGGCGCGGCGCGATGACGCCTCTGCGTCGCGCACGGACCTCTGGGTGATGTAGTTCTCGTGAGGCCCGTTTTTGCTCGTATTCACGAACAGTTTACTCCGAATTCTTATGTTCAGGAGTCTAATGTTCTTGTAACCAGCTAGCGGCAGCACGCAACGTATTGTGGTGCCTTACTACAAAATAGGTTCATAAAATTTTTTTATTATAAAAATCTTTTCTAAGCCTCTTGGGACAAGCTAGGATGTGGCGCCAAATTTATCTTACACCAGACGCCCCAATCTATTATTAGGTAAATATTGGTGGCATATTAGTATATAAAGAGGCGAGGAGTGACATTGCAAGATCTTACATCAGATGTCAATACGTAATCTCACCACTCATGCGTTATGTCCTCTGAATGGTGTGAGGCGTGCTGGACCCTGCTCTTAGTCACCTATCAATTTAAAACGTATGGAGATGATCAACACTGTATGCCGTGTCACCTTATTAGTGGGAATCATGGGCAATCTAGTCTTGCTCAAGACGTGCCTCTGGAGAGAGTGCAATCTTTTTGTGTCGTTCATTATTTTGTCTCAAGCTGGTACTCAAGGAACACCTCTCGACAAGACTGTATGCGATGTCGGTCTGAAATCATGCCACTTCGGCATTATGTCATCGTGTTAGTGTGGTTTCATATCATACACTGCAAGATAAATCACATGGTATTTATGACAATGGGAGATGGTTCGTTGCTATTAAGCTATTAAGCTGATTAAGCTGCCCATGCAATAAGAGATATGTGGGCATGACAACCCGTAAAATTAAGACACGCATTTCTGAACATAAAAGCTCCATCCGGTGCTCGAGACAGTCAACCAGCCTGACGAACCATTTTGTATTAACTAAACACACTCCGTCCGATCTGTATTGGACTGTGCTAGAGCAACCATTGATACCAACTCATATCACTGACATCAAAAGTTTTTTGTTCCGGCGTGAACAGAGATGGGTACACAAATTGGGGACAGACAAGCAAGGATTGAACGAAGATATTCCTTGGATGTCACTCTGAAGCGGGATGCACCTTACATACAATGTTGCGACATTGATGAGTTGTTTGCCCATAGCAAATTACCTCTGTGATAATAGCAACGAACCATCTCCCATTGTCATAAATACCATGTGATTTATCTTGCAGTGTATGATATGAAACCACACTAACACGATGACATAATGCCGAAGTGGCATGATTTCAGACCGACATCGCATACAGTCTTGTCGAGAGGTGTTCCTTGAGTACCAGCTTGAGACAAAATAATGAACGACACAAAAAGATTGCACTCTCTCCAGAGGCACGTCTTGAGCAAGACTAGATTGCCCATGATTCCCACTAATAAGGTGACACGGCATACAGTGTTGATCATCTCCATACGTTTTAAATTGATAGGTGACTAAGAGCAGGGTCCAGCACGCCTCACACCATTCAGAGGACATAACGCATGAGTGGTGAGATTACGTATTGACATCTGATGTAAGATCTTGCAATGTCACTCCTCGCCTCTTTATATACTAATATGCCACCAATATTTACCTAATAATAGATTGGGGCGTCTGGTGTAAGATAAATTTGGCGCCACATCCTAGCTTGTCCCAAGAGGCTTAGAAAAGATTTTTATAATAAAAAAATTTTATGAACCTATTTTGTAGTAAGGCACCACAATACGTTGCGTGCTGCCGCTAGCTGGTTACAAGAACATTAGACTCCTGAACATAAGAATTCGGAGTAAACTGTTCGTGAATACGAGCAAAAACGGGCCTCACGAGAACTACATCACCCAGAGGTCCGTGCGCGACGCAGAGGCGTCATCGCGCCGCGCCGACCGATTGGGAGACACCCCCGAATACCCGGAAGTCGACGCACGACGATTCCAGGTGGGAGCGCGGCGTCTCTTTCTCGGTATGTAGACCAATACTTATAAAAGCGTGCTTACTCACTCCGTCGGTACCTCCCACAGACAGCCCAGTTGGACGTCTGGAGTACCGACGGATAGGTGAGTTGTGAGATACAAACGAGCATTTTCAAGAACCATGTTATGTCGAGGGGCTTGTCTCGGCCAGACTAGACTTCCTTTGACCGGTACATTTTGTGTGTTTGTTTTGCTGTTTACACAGAGCGGGGCTCCGTAGTACCTGAGCTAGTGCCGGGTGAGGTGGGGCAACATTCTCCTTAATAACGGGTGAGTGTTTTTACACGAGTGGTAATTTTGCTCTTTTGTGACTTTTTGAAAGTACGAGATAAGTGTTGAACGTAATGGATAAATCACCATTTATATCGAGACACTGTGTAAAATTCCAGCCTCGCCAGAGATACTTGCTAATAGGCGTGTTCTCTTTTTCTTCTATGTGTGTGCTGTTTTGGGAAATCCAACGGTCCTCTCATCAGGAGAATCGAAGGTGATATCTAATTCTTTTGAGTTTCCTTATTTGTTATGCACTAATTAAGCAGTAGCATCATAGGTCCTGACGAAGCAGTAAGTGACCTCGGGGCACAGGTAAAGCTGCAGAAACATGTCGACCATGACCATGTAAACTGTCTAGGTAGCTATTTGTTTACACTACCTTTTGCACTGTTTTTAGATAGTGGGAGCAGAAGGTGTCTAATAAACTTATTTTCCTTCTTCTACCCCTTTTTTAAACCACCACTTTTTGAAAAATTCTTTATTTTCTACACTATTTAGCACTGCTTATCAGTTACATCCTGATTCCTACCTGCTGTATAGAGTCCATTGGGTTATTGATCTCCACCAGGCTAACGCTGCGCCAAATCATACATTGGGTCTCTCCTTGTGTACGAATGGTGGTATTCCCAAATGATGTAGGGCGGTACAGGATGGAACTCTGATGGGAACACAGTAACAAACTTGAAGGTGCCCCATGATTGATTTTGCCATCAGCACACACATCCACTCGACCCTCACTTAGAGGGCTTCTTGACTTAATGCTACTTGTTAGTTGGTTTTTAGAAGCCTCTTTTATCCCAAAGCCATTATTTCCCACAAAGATAAAAGCTAATAAACGTGGGAAACTACTACTCTCTCATGTCAATGCAATGAACGGAGTAATTTTAAATGGTGGAGTAGAAGGGGCTATCCCGGCCACATACACTAGATCAGGCACGACTAGTTCATCTATCTTAAATTATGTGATCTGTAGCATTGACTTCTTTCAGAAAGTGCAATCACTAAATGTGCAGGGTATATACGAAAGTGATCACGCCTCTTTGTTTCTGGAAATAGAACTTTCACCCCAATGTACTACCCATGGCCATTAGGCTCTTTGAGCGGTCATGTCAATGTAGATCATAAAAACTGTAGGATCATCTGGAACTCTAAAGCAATAGAGAGAATGAGCATCGCAATCTCAGCTATACTCTTAAATCCACTTAACAAAGAAATAAACCCAATAATGAACTACGAAGATACAGTGTCCACAGTAGTCGCATCCCTTCAGGAATACTCTAACAGGCACGAAGAGAGAAGGAGCCTGCAAAAAGGAAAGAACAAGGACTATGAATCACCAAAATTAAATAGCCTGATTAGGTTGCAGTTTTTAAACTATTCAGGGATAAGACAGGAAGAAATCAAAAAGTTGAACAAATTACGTCAACGGAAAAAAGCGGAAAAAAACTGGACAAAAAAGATAAAAACTGGATAGACATTCAACTGGCAGTAAAAAGTAGAAACAGCAAAACATTTTGGAGCCTAGCTGCCAAACAAATGGGTATAAGGAAAACAACACAAGTACTTCCAGTGACAGCATTGGCCTGGGAAAAACACATCTCTACTCTGCATAAACCATTCACAGAAAGCGGAAAAATGGTACCAGCAGGCTCAAGGGAAGGGTCGGACAAATACTGATGCAATAGGTTCAACAACTAAACAAATAGCTTATTTTATAAAGGACGCAAGATCCATGGCAGCAATGGGACCGGATGAGATCCTGATTAAGGCCCTTCAATCAAATCCGGACGAGTGGAGCAAATTTTCATCCCCGCTATTTCTTTACTGTTCTTCAACAAGAGATATTCCAAAATCATGGCAGGGGAGTATTGTGGTTCCTATTGTGGTTCCTATTCTAAAATAAGGTTCCAGAACAGACCCAAAGAATTATTGGCAAATAGCCCTACTTGACGCAACGGGAAAGATCTTTGCAGCCTGTGTCTTGGATCACCTCAAAGATTGGGCCTTTTCCACTGGAGTAATTCCTATGTCCGAGGCAGGATTTCGCTCAAAACACTCAGTAATAGACAATATTGCAATTCTACAAATGATACTTGCCAAATATGTTGTGTCAAAATTAAAAATTGTATATTTTGTTTTATTGTTTTAACTACGGCTTTCGATAAGGTGTAGATAGGCCAACATTCTGGAAGAAATTGGTGAGGATGGGAATCCCTCAAGATCTACTTTTAATAATTAAATCTCTCAATACAGAAACATGGTGGAAAGTTCAAATGGGGGATCAAAGGGTTTAACTAGACCAATTCCCACATTACACAGTCTCAAACAAGGTTGTCTCCTCCCTCCCTTGCTATTCTCCCTGTACTTAAGCGACTTAACAGAGAGCACTTTATCCAAGTTGAAAATCTTCCACCGAAACTGGCATTGAGTGACATACACATTCTAATGTACGCGGATGACATCGTGATTTTAGACCTTACACCAATAGGGCTCCAAAGAAACCTAAATGCATTAAATTGGCAATGCAGATGACAAGTTTTTTAACCCCAAATATTTCAAAAACTAAAATTTTACTCTTTAGAGGAAAAAGCAACTAAGACTTTTTAATTGGTCATTGGGGGGAAAACCACTAGAATCTTTCAAAGAATACACTTATCTTAGCCACATTTTCTCCCAAACTCTACAGAATTACTCCCACCTACATCACATAGGTCGAAAGGCAGATGCCCATGTAGGAGCAACGCTAAAGCTATACTCCTCTTCCGGAAATAGACAATTCCAACCTCTGTTGGAGGTCTATTGTATGAAAATCCCCCACATATTAACATATGGTCTAGAATATATACACATAAAAACCTGGAAATTTGTAAAATCAAGAGAAGGAAATTCCCTACGGAAACTGACAAGAGTAAATCAAGCTGTTCCGGCTCAAGCATTACGCCTTGAACTCACCCTATCCAGCATATACTCAAGGGCTATGTTGAATATAAGAAGATGGGCTTATTATCTTTTGCATGCTGACCCTGGCTCCTTAAGGCACATTTTAAAATCTGAAACTTTTAGAGAAGAGTCGTCACGATACAGTTTTCATCGATACACTTTTAATAAGAATCTTAATATAGCTTTTAGTCAGTCACACTGCACAGTAGCACTTTTACAAAATGGGCACCTGCACTGTTGTAGCTCTTTTTAAAGAATATGGGGGCATATTACCAAGAGATAGCGATATTTATCACAAAATGCGCTTGGCGCATTTTTTTTATCGCTGCCTATCACTGGATATGTTAGCGGAGAAAACATGCTATTAGCAACGTTTTTCTCCATTGTGCTAAAATATCCAGCGATAGCGGCGAAATGCGTGAATATCGCTGAGAATACAGCGATATTCACGCATTAGCGACAAAATGCTCTTAGCCATGTTATCCACCTCCCATTGGATAACATGGCTAAGAACTGGTCTGGGCAGGTATTAGTATTTGGAGATATTCGCGCTTCGCGCAAATATTTCCATCGCTACGCCTGCCTTGCTAATAGGCGATAGCGATGTTAGCGACTGCTTTCAGTCACTAACTGGTTGGGTACGCCCACTTTGCATGTCATTAGCGATAAACATCGCTGACATGCAAAGCGGGCCCCAAACCGCTCGCTATCGCCTAAAAGCTGTCGCTAACATCAGTTAGCGACAGCTTGCTAATAGGGTGATAGAATTATTGCCGCTTAGCGGCCGAAAACGGCCGCTAAAGCGGCGATAATTGCCTATCGCCATGCTTGATAATATGCCCCATGGTCCCAAGATTAAGCTTCATTTTGGACTGATCTTGTCTACAATTAAACAGTATATAGAATATACAAAAACGATAGACTTTAATCCCCAGAGAAATATACATACTTCTCATTAGATCATAGGGTGCGGCGCTGTATTCTTCTACTGAGGCTGGAAATCCTCCCTTTAAAAGTGTATAAAGCAAAGCGGAACAATTCTGAAAATACAACTGTGCTTTGTGATTTGTGTAAGGGAGGAATACAAGATCTAACTCATGTTCTATTTGTTTGTCCTAACTCAACCCTAGTAGAAGCCCGGAGGAGGCATTTAAGACCTATGAAGTATCAGATACAGTGCTTTTTCCATACAAAGCCTAATTAAGCTCTGTAAATCACCAGCGGATGAACCTGCTTGTTATCAATTGTATAACTTTTTAAAGAGTTTTTTAAAGTTGTTTAAAGTCCATGACGATAATGTTTAACAATGATAAATATTTAAAGCTGATATTATGAACTATCAGCTTCAGATACATCACCTTTTCAAACTCTCTATCTAAGCTCTGGGAAACCTATCAGATGAATGTACCTGTTATTAGCCATACAAATATCAAATGAATCTTGTTTTAAATATGTCAATAAAAAATATGATGACATGTTTTAACTTTAGAAATGTTTAATGTTGATGCTATGGGTGTCATTATACATGTTTTAAAACTATGTCTGTGTATATGTTGACCTCAGCGGAGTCTATATCAAATTTAAAATAAACTTCAAACTTCAAGAGCTGCTGGTATATTGTGATGAAAAAATGAGGCGTGGCCAGAAGTTAGTAGGCTGGCATTAACATATCCATCACATCCTGCAGCCAATGTTTTCAACTCATCTGAGTTAATTTTCAATGACAGAAATAATCATCTTTGTGCAGAAAATGGCAAAAGATTGACCATAATCAAAATGAAGAAGTATTTTCTTGCTCTCATTAATGATGCCCCATCTGAACGACTAGTCACAATTTGAGAGTTCTCAACTTGAAATGTCTTTGCTGTGCTGTGTGTGTGTTGTGTGTTACTAGAACGTGATGATACTGGGTAAGGATGATGAGGGGAAGAAAATGATCTGTCTGGGAAATTATCTCCATTAAAACAAATAACAGAATATTGGTCGGTCAAAAGGAAGTTTATGTGTATTGAAGTACATTCTTAACATTTGTCAAGATTTAACAAATACAATTCATAGCTTATAACGAAACCAGTGTTAGCGAAGAAAACTTCCATAGTTTTCACAAAACTTCATATATGTTGAGACTGGGCTTCTCACTATCAATTAAGATTACAATTTCAACTAAAATGACACTAGTAATAATATTAACAACAACAAAACGCAGCAACAATGGCAAGAAATGTAAAGAATACAACAGTGCACTGTAGGTAATTTATCTTGTGTGCAATCTGCAGCACACATAGAAAGTTGAAAACGCCTCTCAGGATTGTTTTTGCCTTCCTGCTCAAAAATAATCCTTCCTACAACATAGGCACGGTTGCACCAAGCTGCAAGGGTGCCTGTGTTATGTGCAAGGCTGCTGGAATGCACCCTATAGGAATAATACGGTGTATCCCTGCCCTTTCCCTGTGAGGCAGGGCAGCGCAGTAAGGTCACTTGCTTCACTTCCCTGCGGCACAATTCCCACAAATATTACCCTGATTGTGTAAATTGATTTACTGACCCAAATATATAGAGTTATTAAACCATCAGTGAAAATCCCAGTATTTCGAATTCGAATATGTATTTTTACATTCTTTAATCTAAAATTAAAAAAAACATATTTTCTTTCTTCTGCGTTTCAAGACACATTCAGCTTCAGTTCGCATTTATCCCACAGGATGGAGCCAAAAGCATTTTTATTGATTCTCTCTTCCCACGCTGTAGATTAGTTTTAAATTAATGACCTGCAAACGGTCAATGTAAATAAATAGTTTTTAGGACTTGTGGTGTTGCCCAAATCCTTTATAGTTCTTTAAAACAACCATTCGTTTCAATAATACACTATTCCAATTTGTCGATGTCAAGAAAATGGGGTCAACTATGTGGTATTCATTACTAAATGTAGACTGACATGTATCCACTGCATCAGTTCATGGTGTGGAGGCATTTACAACTGAATTTCAGAGTGTAAAGTTACTAATAGTAACTCTTCACAAGTAGGTGAAGATCTCTGCCTCAGTGGGGGGGTGATCTTCATATGGAAAAGTGTAGGGAAAAATTAAAGTTTATTATTCCCTAAAGAATATTTTAAATATTTTATTAAAAAATTAAAATGTAAAATAATTTGTAATATTTATTATTAGTATAGAACTAGTAAAATAAATTGTCACCCGACAATAAATCATTAAATTAAATGTGTATTAAATAATAGATTAAATAAAATATATTTATTTAATTACAAATAATATTTCTTAAAGAATAACATATATTTTTTACCCACGGTAATATTTTATTTTTATCTGCTATGTATTACATTGTATTAAATGTAATGTGTTGAATTATTTTTAATTGTTTTTAATTTTTTAAACCAAACACACACCCAACTGTAAATATTAAACTGGCAAGGAGTCTTGCACACAGCCACACCCACCCGTTCAAATAAAGCAGGCAGCAACATGACATTTCAATGGATAGGAGAGATTATTGCGATGAAGCGAAATATTTTAAAAACATTTCATACAACATATTTACTGATTTAGACACAGAAACCTCAATGTGGACATTGCATGTGTTGAATAACGTGACACATCTAACATGGGCTTCGATTGGAATTCATAGAGCATATTATCAAGCCCATTATCGCCGCTTTATCGGCAGTTTCCTGCCGATAAAACCGGCGATAATGTAGCACCCTTACTTGATAATATGCCCCAATGTCCGTAAAATGACGTCAAAAAATTCAAATGACATGTATGGATATTGGAAAATTGTGGCAATAAGCCATAGCTAACGTTTATCAATTTCGTGTGATAATGCATTGGTGAAGTATTATTTCTTTTTCTCTAACTATGAGATATTTGATTTAACTGCATTATATTTGATTCAACTTGAGTTTAATTCATTGAAAGCTGACAGTTAACAAACCTCTGTGGACCGGAAAGCCAAGACATTCTCATGAACAGCATGGGAAAATATGTAGGGATAGCAAAATATATTTAGTAATTTCATACATAAACTAAAAAAGTGATGGACTAACCTTGGGGTAATACCACATCACCTAAAGCGGCATAAAGATTATAAAGGAAGAAACCCTGAGAGAGGGGCAGCATTCTCAAAACCATTGTTTTTCCTTTCTTTGGAGGACGTACTCAATGCCATTACTTATTCTCTCTGTATGAGAGCAACAATATTATTTTTCCTTTTATGGGGTAACAACACAATTGTTTTTATTTTATTTCCCTTGCAAGAGGGCTGAATGCTTTCCCTATGATTTTATACCCATCTTTTGATTTCCTAATTTGGACTGCCTTATTGTTTATACTGCTGGTTTGAGCAGTTGTTCTGGAATCCTTCTTTGCCGAGCTACTTGATTTTGCCTTATTTCCCCTTTTGACCATTCTTATGGACTCGCCCTTAGAGGATTTTGAACCAGATCCTTTTTGCCCCTTGCTTAGAATCTGTTTTGAATGCTGTTGAAGAGCGTAACTTTTTTCTGCCTTCAATGGTAGTTGGAATCTGTAACCATTAAACCATCCTATTTTTTTATTTGAATCTCTGACTAAATTTGTAGTCTTGTACTACATGCTGTAATATTCCTGACTGAAATGCTTAAAAGATTGCTTATCTGGATTGATTTCATATCAATAATACAATAACCAAACTATCTAAATTGTCTGTAACTGGTGTTGTGCCCTGATGTTCCTTCATTGAAACTGTGCTATATTTGTCCTTTTAGATCTAAATTAGTTGTGGGCAGAAACAACAAATCTTTCAAGAATATCAAGTTCTGCTTCTTTTGTAGCACAAGCAGAACTTCTTGTGTGCACAATGTTGATTAGACTTAACTTCTTTAGGAGGTTGGATCTTCCCATTACAATATTGTATTTCTATAGTATAGTCGTGGGGGTAGTGTATTTGAAAGTGATCTCAAATTTTTCGGTTAGTCACTGATTAATGGTCCTCATTGGGTGGCTAACGTTGTAGTTTGTACACCCTAATTCCCACCCTCCCTGTCAGCAAAGAAAGATCCATCAGAGGACCATTTACCTTTGAGGTAAAAGAAATGTTGTGATCTGTCTAACTGTAGAGGACTTAGTACAATAAGAGGGATAAATGAGGAAGTAGCGGGAGTAAAAAAATTTAATATTAAATTATAAAACAGCTTCCTCTGGATCAGTCACAGCAATGCTCTTACATATAATGCAACAGTGTTTTATGTTAAGGGAGTCACAGTTCCTGATGGGAGGTGTATGTCGTAATGCCTCAACCTCCTCCCCCAAACCTTGTGAAATTTGCATGGTCACCCTCTGCTCTTGTATGTGAGCCTCTAGGTTTTCCATGTATAGCTCCATCCCTTTCTTCCATTTCTGCAGGGTCGGGCTTCAGGCACTCTCCAGTACCATCCATGTCTCGCTTAACCGAGGGGTAATCGACATCCCCTGGCACAACCAACAGAATGTACTTGGGATCAAGAGGAATGGGTTCGCCCACCACCTGAACAAGTTCTCTTACCACCAGTGACCAGTAGGTCTGAATGTCTGGACAACTCCACAACGTGAGAATATATGAGCCCCTTGCACCCCCACATTGAAGATAGTCCAGGGAAGGTACCCTTCCCATACGGTGTAAGCGGTCCCTGCCATAATATATCCGATGGAGGATTTTGAGCTGTATCAGGCACAGATAGGAATTTATTGCCACCTCTCTTGGGTGCATCAGGCCCGCCTCCCAGTCTACATTCTCCAAGTCTCCCTCCCCCAACCAACACCTTTCCCTCAATTTGACCAGTTTATCCAGCATGTGGTTATTAAGTGTTTTATATGTGAGGGATATAGCTTTTGAATATTTTTGGATTCTCAATACACTGCTAAGTGTGTAGCTTGTTTTTTAAAATCATGTTTAAAAATTCGCTGTAGCTCCAATGTTTGCCAATGAATTATTGACAGCAATGGTTTTAAACGACTTCTGTTTTTAAATGTATATTGATACTGTGGTCTTTTATACGTACTGTTTTATCTTTGTACTTTTTATGGTTTCGTCAAGATGTAACCGAATAAAAGTTTTATGATTGATTGATTGATTGAATATTTCTCTTTTAGTAGGAGCTTTCCCTCCAGTGGGACGAATTCAGGTTCATCAAACCCTCCACCTGCCCAGCGTGTCTCAGCTGGGCGTATTGTAGGAATTGGGTGCAACGCATAGTAGAGTAATCGCGCAAAGAGCCCGTGATTACACTAGCGCACCTCCTTCCGGGAAATCTCCTATACGGGAGATTCCCAGTAAGTCACAGGCTTCAAATCCTCTAAGTTTCACAATCTTTTTCAAACATACAGCTTCCCAAAGCATGATCGCTCATGCCATTCTTTGCACCCAGCCTATGTGACTGTGGCCCTCCTGCAGGCCTCCATTGCCACCTGTGTAGCCGGCAGCAATCTTCAGAAGCCCTTTCCGCATATACAAGAAGTAGAAATATGCGTGACTAATACATTGTGTGCGTTCTAGCCTTTAGGTGGAGTGGTCCTGCCGGCCGAACACCAAGTCTTGCACTACCAGCAAGTGTGCTGCTCAATAATATGCCATGATGGCTGGGAGGGCAATCTGCCCATTATAGGGGTTATGCTGTAGCGTGGGGAGAACTATTCTGGGATGCCCACCACACCACAGAAGGGAGCGCAGGTCGCTGTCCAATTTAACAAATGTATCCTCACGGAGTGAGTAGTAGGTATTCTGCATGCCATACAATAGTTTTGGATACTTAATAATTTTGAAAAGGGCTGCCCTCTCGAAAAGGGTGGAAGGCACCGTATGCCACTTGGACCGCCTGATACAGCAAGGAGATCCATTGCCGTAAGCGGAAACCAAATGCAAATCTACTGAGTGTCTGGTGGAGAAAGGGCCAGTGTATAGCATCAAATGCCTTTTCCGCACCCAATGCTAAGAAAACATGGGGATCCTCTCTTCGAGCAACCTGTGACATCCAGTTATGGGGGTGCCGAATATTGAGTCTGGTAAACCTGCCTGAAATGAAGCCCATCTGGTCTCTATGAATAAGCAGGACAATAACTACCAGGAATCTCGAGGCTTGAATTGTAGCCAGCACTTTCATCTCAATACTTAACGGAGAGATGGGTTGATAGGAGCCACAGTTGTTTTCGGGCTTACCGTGCATATGAACCACCACAATGTGTGCACATAGTAGGCCCGGTGGTTGCGCACTACGGCCTCTCGCCTCCTTAAAGAGGTCAAGCATATAGGGGGCCAGCACACCTGAGTATCATTTAAAGAACTCTGCCGGAATGCCATTTTTCCCTGGCGTCTTTCCCACTTTCAGTTTTGTAATGGCCATCTTGACCTCCTCCAGGATGATACCATCAACAAGTTCCATGCAGGCTTCCGAAGGCACCACTGGCAGATCCACCGTCGCCAGGTACTCAGCTATACGGGGGCATCGGCCAACAAGCTGGCCTATAGTACGAGACATGATAGTCGGGAAAGGCCTCTGCAATGACCACATTGATTGAGTGAGAATTTCCCATCTCATCTTGTTATATGGCTGTTAGCGTCATTGTCAACATTGCTAAGTTAACATGAGCTCTGCTGCCATGATGCTGCTTTTACTACATGACTTTATTTTTACAAGACTCTGTTTGTGCCTTTCACATGAGAACTGTCTGCATTCTGCGTTATCTGCCTGTTCCTGGAGTTTAATCTGAACACGATGTGCAAGGTCGATAAACAATGCCCCTTGTTATTCTGTTCTGTTAAGTCCCTAGCACCTAGACAAAACATGCTAACGCAGCTGCACTGCTGGAAACTCATGCTTTGTTGTTATGGGAATGCATGTTGTTTAAACACACACTTGGAGAGAGACCATACTGTTCCTATGAAGTAAAAATTCCATCTAGGCACTAAGGTATGGGGTCTGCTGACAAAGCCCAGAGATCTTCCTTTATATAATTAACTTCAACTTACCAAGGGGAGGGTGGTTAAGCCTAATAGCTCTTTCTCCACTGTCTGTATATGATAACATCCCCCTTTATATTCTATGGAATTGTAACAATGCTAACTGTTTTAGGTTTATGCATTTTGCTGCTGGTAGTGGCTCGTATTCTGCATTATAGAGCATGATAGTTAAAATAAACATTTTGAACTTTAACTGTGACTCTGAACATTCTTATTGAGGACAAGTGTGAGTGAGTGAGCGAAAGGCTATGCCTTGCTACCACGATTCCTGAGAGATTCGGGAATGTTATGTCCTGGGTTGTCTAATCATTTGTAGCTTCATGATTATGTAGGAGAACGAATGAGACTATAGCTAGTCGGTTTTGCGATTTTGGGTACTAAGGTGGTAGGAAGGTACAACCCCTATACACTGAGGTCCTGTTTTCCTGCGCATAGTTCTGTGTGTGTGCAGAATCCCGCAACAATCTGTGATGCTGTGTATCCAGTGGGACGTCGTCTCCCATTTACTGAGCTATGGCTACAAACTTGCCTGCCATGCTCCAGCGTAAAAGACAATGTTGTGTAGACAGCAATTGTCTGCAGAACTTCCCCATGGTCAGGTCTCAGTATTCTCTCCGGAGTACTTCCAGGGAACCCATGGTTTGGGGGTGAGTTCGAGCTCCCAGGCAACCTTCAAGGGTCGTAATCCGACGTTCCAGGCTCTCTATCTCTGCCTGCCACCTTCGTTTGTTGCGGGACAAGACATTCTGTGCCTTATCCCTGAGTACTGTTTTATGGGCCTCCCAGAAAACCACTGCCAACTCAACCGTTCCCTTATTTTCTTGGAAATACAGCTTCAAAGTAATCTGTAATTCAATTGTATCCTCTGCATACTTCAGTTTCCACACTCAGCCACCAATTCGCTCCCCGAGGACGGCCTCTGCCCTCCACTGTTATCCAAAGAAGGGAGTGCTCCGACAGGCATTATTTTTTTTTTGAAAAATATTTTTATTATTTTAACACAAGAGAAGTAATATACATATTGGGCGCCAGTAAACGAAACACAACACTGCTGTGGATGGGCAAGCGAAGTACAGAAACACCATACAGTCATGAGCGGCAGAAAAATCGATACCAGCGAAAGGCTGGGGCAAAGCAGTGAAATGTCAATGACCGCAGGCATCCCCCCATACCATCCACCCACCAGAAATACAGGATTTACGATGCATACGTGTGACACCCAGATATGATAAGAAGAACAGGAGAATACGCCACAGCTCTTGGGAGAGAAGGAAAAAGGGAATAGAAAGGTCCTAGAAAATAACAAAGGTAAAATAAGAAACCCCCCCACAACCCCCCACCCTACACCCCTGCCAATGGCTACGACCTAACCCCACTAGCAGTGTGCCTGTCGCCCCCTAAACTACACCCCAAGGATGGGGAAAAAGGTGGAGGAGGAGAATGTTACCATACGATACGAGCTCCCGGACTCCCATCCCCCCGCCAAAAGCAGACACCCCCTACCGTCAGAATAGCAAAGCATAGCAAATCAAGAAATAGCCTGTAGGGGAGCCGCAAACAGAAAGGAAAGAGAACAACCAGTCCGACCCCAACTCAACAGAGATAGCAGACCCCATCCAGATACATTAGGAAAACAGTAGTCAGACTAATCAGATACACAGCCGGCCCCGCTCCCACAGATACAACCCAGCAAAAACAAAAGGAAACATTGCATCGAAGCCCAGTCAAGTTCAGCCCAAACCCTCACGGTCCATAACAAAAAGCCCTTCCAGCACAAACAGGTCGCCATGATTCTCCACGTTGAATACACCCATTCGGACCGCCCTCACAACAAGAATGTCAAAAAACAGGAAAGTGTCAAAGTTAATGCGAGGGGAGGGAAAGCAGGATAAACGTACACAGAGATCAAAAGTCAGAGCAAGTCCACTGCCCACCAGCGAGAAAGCATCCAAGCGGTGTCGATCGCTCACAGAAAGAGGCGAAGGTCGAATTTGGCAGTCGTAGGAGAAGGCACACTTTCTCGGAGGGGTAGTCACATCCAACTCGGGCGGTATCGATATAGGGCTAAACACACAGCCAGTCCTTTCGGCCTCGATCGCCGCCATCTTAGGGTCGTTGGGAGGTTCCAAATCAATATTCTGCGCGGGGTCCTCGGCGCCAATCAAGACGGTATCCGCGGGTGGAGTAGCTCGGCTTTCTAGCAACAAAGGGTCGGAGTCCGGTCTAAGACTAATACGGTCTGCAGTTACGATCATCCCCTGGATGTTGGCGGCGAACCGTTTGCGGAGCTGCAAAACGGTGGCCATTACAGTGCGTAGCGACAGTGTAGTTTCAGACCGCTCCATCGCCCCTCAATGAGCGACCGGGCGGGTATCAGAACCCCAGAGGTCGACTTCTCCGGGGCACAGGGCAGATCAATGTAAAGACCACTGTAAAACACGTCTACAGCACGATAGGTACACCGTCGCCGCCCACGAGGAACCGAGCCCAGAGAACCACCGGGAGCCCAACGGGGTCTCCGGGAAGCGGACCCTCGATCAAATAGTCGGTACTAACAGGCCACCGTAGTTGCAGGGTAGAGCCGTCGCAGGAGCACCATCCAATAAGGGAGAAGAAAAAAAGCCACTGCGGGAGATCGGATCCACCCACTTTTCTCAGCCGATGTTGTTCGACTCCAACCCGGCCAAGTTGAAACTCGAGGCCCCGGCGTCAAATCTGGGGCAGGCCAATAATGGCGCACGGCATATCTTCGCCGTCTGGGCTGCCAGAAATTTCGGGGTTGCACCTTTCGAATCAGGCACAGTGCACCAGAACGGGAGTCCGGCGGGAATTCAGAATAATGTTCAGGATTTATGAGCTCCTGGCGGAGGTCGACGGAGCCGGGAGCTTATGCGGCCATCTTAGTTACGAGCGTAGCTCCTCCCCCCCCCGACAGGCATTATTGAGCGAGGTACTCTGCTCGTTGGCCACTTCCGCAGGTACAAAGAGATAGTCCAGCCAGGAGAAAACCTTATGTACTCCAGAGAAAAGAAGAAGTAATCCCCATCCCTAGGATGATTTTGTCTTCACAAATTGGAGAGCCCCATGGAGTGTGCAAATCTCCTCAAGGGCAACGTCCACCCTCGAGTGATCCAAAGTGGGTAGCATGACATCAGTGAAATCTCCACCCACGACATGGACAGCTGAATCAGCCTCCAAAAGCATGGCCAGCCACCTAGTCCAGGACCCGCTGTTGATGTTGAGGGGGTGCATGGACAATGATCGATGTAACAGACATCCTATCCCATTGACCCTGAACTCCAACATATCTTCTGTCATAGTCTATCCACATTCTGGAGCCCCTTCTACCCAGAAAGTGACATTGGGTCCCCCTCAAGTATGAATCCTGAAGCAGGATGATGTCAGACTGCAGACTGCAGACATCATACATAACGCATGACCAGGCCATGCTTCATCTTACTGCCTATACTATTTACATTCCAAGACATTATTGCGTGACATGGGGCATCTGGTGTCTTATCCTGTGCCATACAGAAGAAACCTTACAGCATCTATGATCCCATCAATCATCCTGGAAGGTGTGGTGTGTCCATATGTACCCCCCCCCCCCTTCCAGGGTGAATTAAAGCTAACTGAACCACAATGTGAGCCACGCTCACTTCCTACCAACCCCCAATAAGTGTAGGAACACATGTCAACTGAAGAACTACTTGTCTGTGAGGCAAGAGAGGTCTGTCACTCACCTGCAAAACCCAGAACACCCAACTAGTGCCTTATCTGCTGCAGAGCTGAGTAGCAAGAAAGAAGATACCCTCTCCCTCCCCAGGGCACAAAAAAGTAGAATGAAAAAGCAAGAATCAGTCCCAAAAAATGAGACAGATAGAGAAAGGAGGTGGGGAGGAGAGGCCACAGGGCTCAGACACCAGCCCGTGAACTCGCTCCCAACCCCAAACGCTCCTTACTCAGTTAGAGGAACCAGCATCTCCAAAATAGGACCGACACATTAACCAGTATAGTAGTTCAGGCAGTCTCAGCGATGTCCATCACAGCTCTTTCCTCCTACTTACTGTAAGTATAGTGGGGCAAGAGGCACATCCAGGACCACTCCCAACGTGCCAGAAAGATTCAAGCACAAAAGGTGGTGTACAAGCGACCACTAGTGGACTAAAAAAAGGGGGATTGCTTACAGCCCAAGTCTGGTGTGTCCTTCTCCCCCTCAGAGCCACTGTCTGCCATCATCGCCGAAGTAACCACTTCCAAAAGTGCCCTCACCTCCTCGCTCTTTTGCCTCTGGGTCTCCACATCCAGGGTCCCATCCTGCCGCACCACCACCCGGATGTCCTAGGTACTTCTATGTGGGTGCCTGGCCAGTAGACGTTGTAGCATCCCGTTCCGGCATCTTCTCTGCAAACCAGCCACTGTTTTTTCAGGGTAAAGGAACATATATACGAAGCCTATGGCTTTCAATTTCTGTTTGACCCCAGAAAACGTCTGTCTCTGTTGCTGGGCAAATTGAGTGAAGTCAGGATATTACAAATAATGTTATTTTTAAAGTTTGGATCCCCCAGTTACCTGACTCCACAGAGGATGGCATCCCTGTTCATATAATTGAGGAGTTTCACCATTATTGCCCGAGTTGGTCCCCCAATGGGAGGAGGCGGTGTCAGAGAGCGATGCAACCTCTCCACCAAAACAAAACAGTGTCAGGGCAGTCTTCAAAGTTTTTGCCTTGAGCCACCATTCCAGGAATACCTTGGCAGCGGTGCTCTCAGTCCCTTCCGGAAATCCCACAGAATGTAGATTACACCTCCTTGATTGATCCTCCACATCTTCAGCACGCATTTCCAGCTGCTGCATCTGTGTCATGAGGGCTGCCGCCATGACCTTGAGGGGCAACAGTTCCTCCTGCATCTGGATGACTCGTTCTGTTGCCATAGATCTGTCCACAACCTTGCAGAGGTCCGCTCTAAGGAGGCTCACATCTAGGGAGACCGAGCTGATCTTAGCCTGGACGTTTGGGCTGGAAGCTTCAATTGCCACCAATTATTTGGGCACTGATAGTGCCCTGGGGTGCCTGGAGGCACTTAACTGCCCCAGGTAAAAGGCTTATTTTTTCTGGCAGGTTTTCTAAAGCTCCTACCCTAGCCAAAGATCTTTTAAAATAGAGAGCAACCTACAATTTTCCCAGCTCTCTAAGGCATGATCTATTCCCTCTACTAAGCTTTGCAACTAAGCTGTGTGCATGTGTGTCTGTCTTTGTATGTGTGTGTCTGTCTGTCTGTTGCAGACCTGCCATCTAAAACAATTCACTGTATGAGGAGGGGGCAGGGCATGGTAGGACACAAGCCTTGTGCTGAGAAGTACCCACAAGGCACTTTTGCCCCAGCCTTTTCCCAAACCTCCTCCTCCAGTGAAAACAAAAATTGCTTACTGAGGCTGGTGCTGGTGTCCTGGGGTGTTTTCAAACCCCTTAATGGACATCGGCAGTTTAAAGCCTATGAAAAGGAGCTGCAAATCCACTGTTTACAATAGTTTTCAGATTGTTTTCCCTGCTACTGTGTGATATCGGCTCCTCATCGGGTGACCGTGTGAATACAGCCAATATCATTTGCCACACGGTGGCACCGTGTGAGTTGTCTGGTCTACTGTGTGGGTGTGCAGGTGTGTATGTGAATGTCTGTATGTTTGTGCCCATGTGTGTTTGTTATTGTCTGTGTGCATTCAAGTTTGGAGGTATACTTGAGTTGTTAACGCAAGCCAAGTTGAAAAAATAAAAAGGGAAACTGTTATCCTGGAAACCTTCACAAACTCTAACCAAGATCTCCATCAGCTGCAGAGAGCAGCAGTCCCAAGAAGCGAGATGATAAACTGTTGCCTTCTGACTGGATCAGAGTGGAAAAGATAGGCTTTTAGGAATGGCCCAGAGTCGGGTACCTTCTGTGGACTGCGTCCAGTGAGTGCTGACTGGTTCTGTCACCATGTGGCAACACTGAGGTGGGCTCAGCCAATCCTGTAACCTATTCCATCCAGTGCTTTAAATGGGCCGGTGCTCACCGATACTGAGTACCAGCACTTCTCAGTATTCTCCTATTGAGTACTGGTACTTCTCCTTGTGTCAAGAGCACCAGTACTCCTAGTGGCATGCTGGGGCAGGCTCAGGGGTATGGGCACATGCAGTGCAAGTGCTGCAGAAGGTGATGCTATCAGATGGGGCACATCTGTGAAGCGCTCTGACAGTTAATGGCAAGTGTTTTCTTTCCAGCGCTAGGTTGCGTCTGCAGCCTTAAACTCAGAGAGGGCCTTGTTAAGATAGTGCCTAGGGCAGAGAGAAATGTGGCACCCTTGCTGATGGTAGTGAATTAAATGAGGCAGCAAGGGGCCCCTTTTGAGTTCACTGGTCAGTCCCGTGCTGAGCAGTTAATGCCCCCTGAACACAAACGTCTCCAGACCTCCCCCAACTCACCTAAATCACTGATAGCTTAGCGCCTCACGCTGATGATGGTTTTGTTGGTGTGTGTCAGCAGGGGTGAGACGATGAAAGGATGGCAAAAAAAGTGGCACTAAGGTATTAAAAAGATTGCCCAAAGTATGAGCATGAAAGATTAAAACAACTTTAATCTGGCAACTCAGACAGAAGCAGGGACACGAACAAGACTGTAGGAAGATGACAGGGATTCTGCTGTTGGCATTACCTTAATGCACACAGCTCTGTGCGCCCCTCAGATTATTGGCGCCCTGGGCCTGGGCCCAGCTCCCCCATGCTAAAGGCCGGCCCTGCCTACACTCTGACAGCGCAACAGGAATAAGGAGATGACTTGATGGTTAAAGCTCCCAATATTGGAACTGTCACGTTGACAGTTATAGTGAAAGGTTGAAGTGCTGGGATACACCCGCCATGGTCTGTCAGAGCGTCCAACACACTTTTGCCAAGTTCGGCTCGTGTGTGTAGGGCGCATTAGTACTTTTTTGCAGTTATATATAACGCAAACTTGGCAGAAGAGCATTAAAGCGCTTTACATGAGAAGCACAAGTTCTACTTGAAAGCATACTTTTTTGTTTTTATGGCCCAGGGAGATGAAATCTCAACATCGGCTCAACAACCTGTGATTCTGGGCAAAACACTTAAATTTCCCCATGATACAAAAAAGTAACCTTTTACGTAGAACTTCTGCTTCTCATGTAAAGCACTTTAATGCTCTCTGGCCAAGTTCATGCTATATAAAAGTAAAGTAAAATACAAATTACGCCCTGCACCTATGAACTGAACTTGGCCGAAGGGCACTAGGACACTTTCCAATAAAGAAGAAAATGCTGTTATTGTACATGCCTGCCTCGAAGCCACGCCCCCTAGACACGTCCCTTCCTGGCCGACCCAATCAGTTTGATGAGTACTGGCACTTCTCTTTTTCCATTTTAAGCAGTAATTCCATCCACCCAGAAAGTCAGAGGGCCCTAAAGGCACAGATGAGCTGAAACTGGGAATGAGAAGGATACATTGAGAAGTGAGAGACAGGTACACCCTAGTCACTCTAAAGTTTGTATTCTCACCCAGGGGTCTTTCCCTTTATCTCCCCCTCACTTACCTCTTTCTTCCATTAACCCACCTACTCCGTTACTTTAAAACATAAAGGGTATTCATTCCTTGAAAGAAATTCCTCAGACCACGTGCCACTTGTTTTTCATGGTGATGTATTTCTTTAGATCTTGCACCCATTTATCATGAGTTGAGAGTCTACTGTTGTCGTGGGTCTCTAAATGCTGTAATGGATTCATTCTTTTTGCATGCATCCTCCGTTTTCTGTGCTTATTTTTATGTGCATCTTATTTCTTGAAGGAATTTGCTTTATTGTTCCTTGCATATCCCTAACGTAAAGGTAAAATGCAGACCCAGTGAAAAGTATGTGTAAGCCGCCCTCGCATATTGGTGGTAATTCTTAGTCACTTGTGGCATTCCTAGGATGATGCCCATTCAATCAATCAATCAATCATAACACTTGTATAGCGCACTACTCACCCGGAAGGGTCTCAAGGCGCTTGGGGGAAGGGGTCCGCTACTGCTCGAACAGCCAGGTCTTGAGTTGTCTCCTGAAGGCGAGGTGGTCCTGGGTCAGCCGAAGGTGGATGGGGAGGGAGTTCCATGACTTGGCCGCCAGGTAGGAGAAGGATCTGCCTCCGGCGGTGGCTCTTCGGATGCGTGGTACTACGGCGAGGCTAGTAGACCGTAGCTGACGGGTGGGCGTGTAGAAGGTCAGGCGGTCGTTGAGGTACTTGGGGCCCAGGTCGTGGAGAGATTTGTGTGCGTGGGTGAGGAGCCTGAACGTGATCCTCTTGTTGACGGGGAGCCAGTGCAGGTCCTTCAGGTGGCCGGAGATGTGGCTGCGTCGGGGGATGTCCAGGATGAGTCGGGCGGAGGCGTTCTGGATGCGTTGGAGTCCATTCTGTAGCTTGGCTGTGGTTCCTGGTGACGAGGGCCTGGGTGACCGTCTTCCTGGTTTCGGTCGGGATCCATCGGAAGATCTTGCGAAGCATGCGAAGGGTGTGAAAGCACGATGAAGAGACGGCGTTGACTTGTCTGGTCATCGAGAGGGAGGAATCCAGGATGAAGCCCAGGTTGCGTGCGTGGTCTGTTGGCTTGGGAGCGGTGCCCAGGGCTGGGGGCCACCAGGAGTCATCCCAGGCGGAGGGCGATGGTCCCAGGATGAGAACTTCTGTCTTATCTGAGTTCAGTTTCAGGCGGCTGTTCTTCATCCATTCGGCGATGTCTTTCATCCCTTCGTGTAGGTTGTTTCTGGCGGTGTCGGGGTCTCTGGTGAGGGAGAGGATCAGCTGGGTGTCGTCGGCGTAGGAGATGATGTTGAGGTTGTGTTGGCGTGCGATGGCAGCGAGAGGTCTCATGTAGACGTTTAGGAGGGTGGGGCTGAGTGATGATCCTTGCGGGACGCCGCAGATGACTTCGGTGGCCTTGGATCGAAACGGGGGGAGGCGGACTCTCTGTGTTCTTCCGGCGAGGAACGAGATGATCCACTCCAGTGCCTTCTCTTGGATGCCGATGTTGCTGAGGCGTTGGACTAGGGTGCGGTGGCAGACAGTGTCGAACGCTGCAGAGAGGTCCAGGAGGATGAGTGCCGCTGTTTCCCCGTTGTCGAGCAGGGCTCGGATGTCGTCGGTGGCTGCGATGAGGGCGGTCTCGGTGCTGTGGTTGGTTCTGAAACCGGACTGCGAGGGGTCGAGAGATCCGTTTGTCTCGAGGAAGGCGGCAAGCTGTCTGTTGACGATCTTCTCGATGACTTTGGCAGGAAAAGGGAGGAGCGAGATGGGGCAGAAGTTTTTGAGGTCGGTGGGGTCCGCTGTTGGTTTCTTCAGTAGGGCGCTGAGCTCGGCATGCTTCCAGCTCTCCGGGAATTGCCCACACCTGGTAGCATTCTGGCCTTGGGTAATTGATGGTAATTCTTGGCAGCTTGTAGTCATGGTTGGGTTGCTGCCACCCCCATTGTCAAATGCTTGCCCTCACATAATGGCGGTATTTCGTGGCACCTTAAGGGAATCGTGGCATGATGCCCACCCTTGAAAACATGTTTGCTCTGGCATAATGCTGGTAATTCTTTGCATGTTGTGGGGCCTCCATGGTGCACTGGAGCCTATCTCTGGAATTCTGCTGGTCCTAACAAAATCGTTATAATTCTTGAGATATGCCCAATCATGGCATAACGGCATTCCTGGCAACATTGTGAAAATAATGACTGTGCATTGTGTTCAACCACGGTACAATCGTGCTCGACCCTGCAATTATGTTCACCCTGACTGTATTGTGGGGATTCTTGCTGTACTCTGGGCATCCATTGATTAATGCAGTAATTTTCGACATATTTTAACCAGCGATGTCTCCTGCACCAGCTGTGATGCAGCCTTCTGCATTTTGGTGGTGAGTTATGACATATTGTTATGCATCATTTACAAGTGCCCGTAATAGCATAATGCTGGTCGTGGCTTTATGGGGGTAATTCGCAGCATACTGTGCAGAATCCCCAGGGTATTGCACATAGATTTGCAAATTTTGTAGCACAAAAATAGAAATTTTTGCGACACAAAACTTGCTGCATTATTGTGGCACTTTGTTTTACTCTTAATCATTCCTTTTCAGCCTAAAGTCAATGTTAACAATTTTAGCAGAGTGTTCCACTTTGAAATAGGCATGTTTAAAGTGTCTGATGGTGTTTGCTATACTTTCTTCCAGGTAGAGGTCCCCCAGTGTCTTGCCCTCCTCTTCCTTCAGCGCACCACAGACATATCCTCACTAACACGGCTAAAGGACAGCAGCTTCCAAAAAAAGAGGGCCCTTGCGAAAGGCGGCCTCTTCAAGACTCTGGTCACCACTTGCTCCCATACCTCGGTGGCCCGTTGTATCAGATATAGCACATCAGTCGGGTTGTGACCCTCGCATGGGTAGATGAAAGCAGACCACGTCAGGTGATTGGGAGACAGAGCAGAGGAGGGACTGTTCCAGGCTCTTTGGGGGGGAAGTACACTTGTGAACCAGACTTGTGAAGGAGTGCTGCTGCTGAAGAGCTACATCCCACATCTGTGAGCTGCACTTCTTGGAGGGCCCCGTCTGCACCACTCAGGTCTGGAAGAGACTGGCAAATGCAGAGCACTGAGCAAACCAAAAGCTATCATCACAGAAGGTGGGCGTTTAGGTAGGTGGTTGTCGGGTGGAAGGGCACAAGTGCCTTGGTTGGGGTAAAGTGATGGTGGGCTGGAGTGCCTTGGGCAAGGGAGCGGTGAACAAATATTCTTAGGGGCATAATCTCAAGAACGTGTGATAACCATCGCAAAAGTAACTTAACGCAACTTTCAACATCGCAGTCTATCGCGGGAAAAATACGTTGTGTTAACTAAGTATTCACAACACGGTGGTACCATGCGATAGTCTCCAGATAAAGCGTCAAATGACCATGTTAAAATCAAAGCCACGCCACAAAAATGTAAAACACGAATGCAAGAAAAGTTGTGATGAGGCCAATCGCGATACAAAAAGCAGTGAAAACCAGCGGCAGGCCTGCAAATCCCAGGCGTCTGGTGGGAAAATGCACTATAAAAGCTACAAAAACAACACACCAAAAACAATCCTAAGTGCGTAGCAACTTGGATGCACCCTGACCGAGTGCAGAGGCAAACGTGAACCCCACAACCCTCACAGACCACCAGCAAGGAACAACGGGGTCGGGAAAGGCCAAGGAGAAGAGGGAGAGGAAGACGGGGTGCAGTCCGCAGGAAAACCAGATCAGCGGTCACGGAGGTGACAGAACACTACCATCAACGGACCCACAATTAGACTACTGTGAATGCAGTCAGAGTGTCAAGGAGGCCAATGGAGGAGGCCAAGAGGCACTTGCATGATGTGAAAATCTAAACCAGGCACAAAGCGGCTGCCAACAGGAAGGCAGCAACGGCAACAGGAGGTGGGAGTCCTGCGCCACAGGAGGAGCTGGAGGAAATGGAGGCCACAGTCATCAGTGTGGAGATGGTGCAAGGAGTCGGCAATCCGGACACAGCTTGGGAGGACCTGACACAACATCAACAGTGTGAGTAATGACCAGGGACTGGGGGCTGGGGGGAGATGGGCACAATGGCACACATGTACAACTATGTGTAGCACACTGCACACCCACAATGACCCTGGATCATGACCCTTATCCCCCTGGCACACGCGCTGAAACAGGCCTGCTACATCTGACTGAGCTGGAAACTGTTTAATGGAAATGTACGCATACAACCTCACATCTGTCATGTAGTCCAAATGTCCACGGTCCAGCATCTAAACCCAGCACCTCCAAAACAGTCACAATATACATGATCATACAGTCTGCATGTAAACAAGAACAATGCACCAAAATACATGTTAACACAATGTCAACATGCATCTCCCCTTCACATTGCAGAGGGAAACACAACACCTCCAGCAGAGCAGAGAAAACCACTCATCATGATGCCGACGAGGACCACCACACCTTTGATACCGATGCCCTACAACAGTCCATGGACATACCACGCAACCCACCACCAGGACCAGGGCAGCCAAGCAACATAGAGGAGAACACAGCCCCTGCAACAGACCACACAGCTGGAAGCACCCGCAAGCATGGCTGGCTCCCAACACTTCACCGACCCACACATAGCATCCCAATGACAGGTGTCAGAACGCCAAAAGGAGGTGGCCGAACAGGTGTGGGTGGGGTCCGAACCCATGGAAGGCGAACTAGATCATACGTGGGTGTCTAATACCCTTCAGGAACCACCTGCACCCCACAAAGGAGGCCCACACTGCCACAGAGACACATGCAGATGCACATTCCCAGTTCAGAACCACGCCCAGGGGCACACAATTATCAGTCACACACCCACGTTGGCTCTGCGTACGACGGCCCAGTACACTCCTCTTATGTATTGAGTGGGTGAAGACAAAGCTCTAACCCGCTGCCTGCGGTGACATGTCTGTGTCCGCTGTACACAGCACAATGTAATGTCGTAGGGCCCAGGGCTCACATGCATACAACAAGATCACAGTGACACACGCAGCGAGTGTGTGGAACTGCCAACGGGCACATGCATCCGGCCCCTTTATTGGCAGGGCCACATGTAAAGTGGCGCTTGTGCTGGATTTGTGTGGGGTGGGTGTAAGCCAGCCCACACGGACTGGTTGGCGCTGGCAACAACTTGAACAGTGGACACTATTGAAATGGAAACAGAAAACATCAGCATAACAGAGTCAACTGCTGAGCAACATGGAGGGAGCCCGAGCAAGTACAGAGGTCACCCAACATTCAAACAGAAGTGTCCATGAGTTGCAGTGCACTGAGGTTAGGACACTAGAGCTGAGGGCACTCATGTGAAGAAAATGTCTAGGATTGTGTCAATGTCCCAGGTCTCCCACACTGCCTGAGGTAACATTGCTGTACAACCTCTCCACAGCACAAAACTCAATCACCTGGAGTGCTGAGCAGGGTATCAGGCAGATGATGGCATCCATGACAGGTGTGAGCAACTCCGTCAGTCTGCCAGTACCACTGTTTCGACTCTGGCAGATGGCGGTTGGAGGGGGTCCTAGCGATGGTGGCGAAGGTGTGCCTCCTGCGGTGATATGAGATTTGAGATAAACAAAGGCCCCCTGAACTATTTTAGTTCGATTCCTAGGACAGGGATAAATATATGTGAGAAACAATTCCTAGGCAATCATAAAGGAATACATATAGATATGCAGAGGGTATGGCAAAAACAATACACTAAAGTATCTAAAACATATGTTATGACTTTTATTCAAAAAATGAAATACATGAAAAATTTAAAACAATTACATGAAGTCATCTCCTAGCTCAAACATTCATACTATTTATGATTCTTATTTCAATGACAATAGACAATACATAAAAAAGATTTTTTCATCTATACATAAGTATAATAAATATAATAGGCAAATTGTCGTTCAAGTAGTAATTTTATCGACGCACGTTTCGGCGTATCAAACGCCTTCTTCAGGAAATTACCACAATACCTACAAGAAAATGTATTTATAAAATATTAAAACCAATTATATAAAAAATGTTTTAATATAAAAAACATTTTGTGATTGGTTATCTTAGTCTATGATAATCCACTGTAAGACTCCATACATTTATAGCCTGAATACAATTTCCACAGTAGCACAACATATATATTTATTTTAACATTATATTAACCTATACTAAGTACTGTTATCAAACCCCTCCATTGGTCAGAAAAAAGACAATACTTCAATAGATTTTCGTGGCTTGTGTCCAATTCTAGAGCACTCACGTTTTTATTGTTATTTATAAAAAGACATTGGATGATATAGAGAGAAAAGCCCAAGCTTACAATTAATAATGTTGACGTAATAAATATGTCCTATATTATTTATATAGATTAGGGATGCCACGTCCGGGCCAGTCAGGACTCGATTAGATGTGTGCGCGATGGTGGACCTCAGTTGAGGCCAGAGGCAGTGGACAGTGCAGAGCCACAGACACATGGCATTGATGACCCCAAGACCTTCATCTCAGATGCCATAAAATATTAAATCAAACAGGCCCCCTGACTTGAGCCGCACAGAGTTAGTGGCCCTGGATGCACTGCGGCCGGCACAGGCACACCGCCATGCGACGGTGACTTGCGGTCGACTGAGGTAGGGCCACGCAGACTGACCGGGTCCTCAACGATGTCCAAGGGGACTGGGGCGGAGGGTCACGGGGGACAGTGGACAGTGGAATGTGTCCTCCAGGGCATGGTCCTTAACGATGTCCAAGGGGACTGTGGCAGAGGGTCACGGGGGACAGTGGACAGTGGAATGTGTCCTCCAGGGCATGATTCAGAGGACAGTAGCCATCAGAAGCAGCAAATTGAGGTGTGGAATGCTACAGCCTTGTTGCCACCACCAATTCGGTACCAGCTACATGAGGATGAAAACTACTCCATAGTCCATAGACTCAGACGCCACCAAAGTTCGACCAGAGAGTGTCCATGAATGTCGGGGAACAGACTTAGTTGCACCGGGGCTGAGAGGGGATGCAGTCTGCGATGATGCCGGTACACTGATATGAACTCCACCATTGCTAAATCAAGACTCTGTGACCTACTGGACTGCAGTGTAGGCCAGAGACAGTGGTCAGCAGTGACCCACAGCCGCGTGTCATAGGCTCACGATGCACAGAGTTAGTGGCACCAGGGCAGTTGTCGGTAGTTTTCGATCACCTCCGTAATGATGATCTTTTTTTCCCCGACTGCAAAGCGTCATCCTCTTACGCCTCTCCTTGCATGCAATAATATGTACTCTGCCTTTGAAAAATTAATGCTCAGTTCCAATTGTGTGACCTACTCGAGCATAGCATAGGCCGAGGGCAGTAGTACGCGTGGGCCCACATGCATGTGTGGTTGTGATGCTCTGCACAGACTTGGTACCACCACATTGAAGGGAGTATAGTGATATTAACTCAGCCATAATTAATGTTCTCTGCTATGGTGTAATCAAGATTCAGTTCCAAATGTGTGACCTACTTGTCCGCTGTGTCTGCTGGTAGGGTACGTCAATGAGAAAGGAGTTCTGCGGGCCTGTGTTGCGGAGGCCGTGATGGTCTGAGGAGGATGCCAAGGTCACGGGCCTTAGGCTTGGAGATTACACCGGCACGTGGTGGACACTCTTCGACACACGCCGGTGACGGCAGGTGGGCATTGAGGCCTGGGTGCGCAGGGGCAGGCAGGACTGGTTCGGGGATCAGCATCTCGGGGTGAAGCAGGTGCACAGGCAACACCACTCACGGCGACGGCATTGACCTTGTGGCGGGGTGCGAGGCACCGCCCTGGCAGAGACGTTGGGCATTCTGGAAGAGGACCACGCCCAGAGTTATGTGCCTTTTAGTCACACCGCTACACTGGCCTGGCATACCCCAGGCCAGCCCACTCCGCTCACACTTACGGGGGGACGTAACAAGCTACATTTCCGTGTTCTTCCCCACTGGCTGGGGTGACATGGCTGCTTCCACTGTCCACTACACTCCAAACACCAGCGGTGTGTGTCAACACGGATATGTGTGTGGTCTGCATACTGTAGTCTGGCCCTCACATCCATGCCACACTTGGCATTGTGTACATTCTTATCCTCCAGTCACTTGGCTCCTTCGCATATGCCTGGTTCCCACCTCTTCCCACATTCTGCTATTGTGTGGCTGAGGTGCCATGCCCTTGATGGCTAATGTACATGGCTGGTCCATGGCAATGTAAGTTGTGCTGTCGTGTTTGGTGGGTGTGCATGTTGTTTGACATGTTGTATGTGAGCTTGTGACGTATGCATTTCTAGTGTTGTGAGTTGCATGGTTGTAGAGTTGAGGTGTGTGGAGTGTTCATTTGGTGTTTGCAAATGAGCAATGCATTTCCGTGGGTGGCATTCTGTTACCATAGGTTAATGATGTACTGTCGGAAGATGTAGGGATCATGCACACTACCTGGGTGGTTGGGGATGACATTGGTGGAGATTCCCCGGTGGTCCTATATTGCCTGGACATTGGTGGGATATGTGCACTTTCTGTTGCATTTATTGTGTGCAGTGTTGCCAGGGGGCCCAAGTAGGACATGCATGCGGTCAATTGCCCCGTGACACATGCGGGAAGCCAGCTGTGGTGTAGACGCCTTGCTTGGTCTCCGGCTGTTCCTGCGCAGTGTGGGGGAAGTATAGCTAGTGGGGTACCAAGCTGATGGTGTCAGGAATGACCGTTGTGAGGGACTTGGATTGGGCTGGCTGTGTGACTCCTTCATCTCAGGCGGGTGTTGGTTGGAGGGTACCAGAGGCCGACACGTGCAGCACCAGCCAGCAGCTTTGTCTGAGGTGGGATATTGGTTGTCCGCTGTGTTGGTACCATGAGCCTGTGGACAATGGTGGTCAGGATGCAGAGGATGGTTGTCCCTTTGAGCATGTAGTGGGCAATGACATTCTCTGGTGTTGGGTCTGTGAGGTTGGTGCATTTTCTGAGGGTTGCTGTCTTTGTCTGCACTGCCTCAGTGTTGGTCCGGGGGGGGGGGGTCCTGGGTGTGGTGGCGGTGGGTGTTGTGGCTCTGTTGGGACTCTGCGCTGCATGATCGTTGGTTCCATGGCACCTGTTGCCCTTCAGGTGTGGCTCTAGCCTGGGCTCCCTTTTATGGTGCTGACTGTCGTCCGACTTTACTCCAGGTCAGAGCAGGTGTTAATTTCCTGCTGCTGACACGCCTTATCGCATGTTTTGAAATCTTATTGCCTATCTGGCTGGTCGCTGAGAATTTTGCGGAATTGTGTTGTCGCAGATTTTGGCATGGAAACGTCTACTCTGCATCTCATTAGCGATAGTTGCGGGGGTCATCTATGGCGATGTTTTTTGCGGCTGCTATCGTAGGTAAACTGGTGATATGGATATGGGCTGTTAACACCAGCATGTGAATGGGGCGATACATTTATCGCCACTTTGGCTGCGATATAGCGCCTTTAACTCGGCGATACGTGCTTGAGAATATGCCCCTTCGTTTTTTGCTAAGCCTCCAGTCCCCACCGCATGCGGCACAAGCGGCGGGCCCAAATTAATTTTTTCTTATAATACCCCCGGACCTAAATGTTACCGGCAGGGCCCACCGCAAGTGGCACAGGCGGAGGGCCCAAATTCATAAAAAAAAAAAAAAACTTACATTTATGTGAAATGAAAAGTATAAGCACATGCTTTCAGCATCATAACAACCTCTAAACTAGAAAATACACAGTTCTTGCTGAGGTAGCACTCTCTTTAGTGGAGGAAGTGGACGAATTTTTTATTCTACCCCAGGATCGCTTAATGCTATTCACCACCTTGAGAGAATTTATATGAATAGTTTCCGAGTATTAAACAAATTAATTTGAAACCCAATACATGCAACAGAGTGGCAGGGCCGAGATGGTGAGCTACATTTCAGATATACCAGGTATGCGACGTCACAGTTAGTGGGGACCCTAGGAAACTGGGCAAGCATTATACTTTAAAGACGGCATTACATCTTTATTTATGGGTGCCAGCCAATAATGTTTCCGTTTTGAGCTAAATTAATGGTCCCCAATCAAGGCTGCAACGAGTGAAACCACTACAAGTGCAAAATAATATACACCCGCAGCCAACACAAAAACATAAGCATTCGGAATGTCCATTATGCAGAACTGGAAGAAACTGGCCCACATGCATCAAGCATTTTTGTAGTCGCAAACGGTGCGATTCCTTAAAATCGGCCGTTTGCGAATGCAAAAGTGCTTTTTGGGATGCATGAAGCAATTTTAGAATTCGTAACATGTTTGCGAGTTCTAAAATTGCGGGTGCTTTTAAGAAGTCGCAGATGTGCGATTTCTTAAAAGCAATGCATCATTAAATTTAAAACTGTAAATTCGCAATTAGGGTGCCAAATTTACCGAGTGGTTGAACCACTCGGTAAATTTGGAAAAGTGTTTAAAATGCTTAAAATGTTATTTTTTCAACATTCATGTTTCACACACACATGTCCTTAGGACATGTGTGTGTGAAACATGATGCGAAAAATACATTTCAGGGGTGCAGGGGGGGGTCCTTTGGACCCCCCCCTGCACCCATGAAATTTTCAAAGTGCCACTCGCAATTCCCATTGACTCCTATGGGCCTTTTGGGCCTTTTGGCCCATAGGAATCAATGGGAATTGCGAAAATTAACTTAAGAATTCGGTATTCATTTGGGATTCGGTAAAAATTGTGATTTTTACCGAATTACAAATGAATACCGAAAATAATGATGCATAGCATTTTGCACTTCTTAATTTGCGATTCCTTATTTTTCGCAAATTAGGAAGTGCAAAATGTCACAATGATGCATGTGGGCCAGTATTCCCTACTTCCTGCTCCCGCAACTACGACTATTTATTCCTACGAGAAACTATTTCTTTCAAGGCTACAATTACTGTTCCGCATATCGCCACAAGATGGCAGAAAAGGCACATATGTTTATCCATGAAGACTGCCAAGCAGCAGAATGAGTACCACAAGTGCAGACTCAGAGCAGGCTTGCGCAAAGAGCCGACCCCCCAGGAAATAAAAATAGAAAATTGTAATTCTGCAGCCACGTTTGTGAAAATCCACAGCATTTTTACAAAGTGGCAATTCCGCAATTTGTTTGCAAATCGCTATATTCTAGGGGAGTCTGATTGTGGCTGTCTTGGTATGACAGTTCCAAGAAACTAAATAAATAAATTGAAATATCTTAAAATCATAGCAGGCTCAGAAAAGAGAAACTAGTGTTAGTGAACTTATGTTTTGTGCACAGTAGTGTAGAGCTTAACCAATCATCTCTACAAATATGATAGGTATGTGCCGATGACAACGTTTTATAGAAAGGATCAGGTAAGGTGAAACATTGGATTTGAAAATATTTTTGTTTGAAAGCAGCAACAAAACTGGGGCTTCAATGTGTACCATTTCTGAGGATCACAGTAAATGCGAAAGATGGAGCAACAGAAACAGGCTGCACCGCTCTATACACATATAAGTAAACACTCCTCCCTCCTTTAAGCCCCAGTACCTGCATCCCTGAAGCACTAACTAGGCAAACATTAGCACATTAAAGCCAAAGAAAAGCCAATAGGCTTGGATTATAATTGAAAATGCAAGTCAAACCTACTGGTGTGCCAATGCTTGTCCAATATATGGTGATGATACCCAACTGATATTTGCTCTCACCAAAACTCTTTCCTATCCGATTAGTATTCTAAATAAACATTCACCTATTTCTCCAGTTTTAAACCCCTAAAACATGGTAAAAATTGCTAATCTACAATCGATTTTTTTTTAAACTGTTTTAGTTTTGCTAATTACTTTACTAATTTTCCGAAGTGAAGCCTTTCTGCTCTGTGCCATGGCTACTAGTGGCTGAGCCCAAATGATTGAAACAGTGTGTTTGTCAAGAGAGGATTTGGGGACATGTTACTTAGATGGGACTCACTGCCCAAATAATAACTCATTTTCTTACATTGGTGTTCAGTGGTGGGATTCAGAACTTGTGTTTATCAGTTGCTAATCAGTTTTAAAAGTCAAAATAAAAAATATAAATGAATGCAAAAAATTGAATTTCAATTTCTAATTGGCATAATATCTTGATTGAGTAAGTGTTTTTTCCATATTCATGCTTTATTCCAATGTTTGCACTTTACATTTTTCGGGCATATGGTGGTGAAGCCAGCTACCATGGAGAGCTTTAGTGGTGGAGAGCTGAGGAACTGTGCAAGCAGTGAGGGCTAAAGTTGACTCTGGAGCAAAGAAAAAGGATTTCCACAAAACCTTAAAGACATGGGAAGAGGTCCAGCAGCTTCACATCAGTACCTCAAAGGGGTATGAAGGACAGTAGGAGGATACAGAGGAGAACCTGTCACAATATGTACTCTCCATTGCAACTTCCAGGACTGGGAGCTAGGACATCCACAGTCTGACTGACCCCTTCAGAGCTGATAATACTCCTGCAGCAGTTCAGTAACAAGCAGCCAGTATGTAGCTAAGCTCACTTTAATCACACTGGAAAAAAGAAGTTGGTCCCAGAGAAGAAGCTGGCCATAGAGGAGCAGAAGGCGAAGAAGGTGCTAGTGCAACCCTAGGAAGAGGTGAGGTGTTCACAGGGTGGCCTTCTCCACAGCCTACCTAAGGGTGTGGTGCCTAGCTTTGTGGCAGGGGATGACATAGTTTTGTGGATCTTGGTTGTAGGGGTTGGTGCCTACCCAGAGGAGGGACACACTCATGACCCTAGAGTGTGTAGCAGACTCAAACACAAACACCCACATGAAGCATGCATTAGTAACCAAGTTGAATCTCTCTCCTGAAGAGTATTTCAAAAAGCTAAGAGGCACACATACCCCCAGATGCATCAAGCCCAGATTCTGCGAATTCTAAATAGCGAAAAATACTGAATCGCAATTTAGAATTCGCACAATGGGATGCATCAAGAAAAGCGATAAAAAAAAGTGAATCGCAGTCGGCCGCAATTGCAGATTGCGATTTTCGCTAAATCGTACAAAATTCGCAGAATCGCCTGTTTCCCATGTTGAAATTGCGATTTCGCAATTACCGAAATCGCAAATTGCGAGATCGCAAAAACGGGAAGTCGCATTTCAAGCACAATGATGACATCACAACCAGGAAATAGGCAGTTCCCTGACTCATTCTGAACACAGAGCATAAGAGTGGAAGAAGCACAGCACAGAGCTCCACCAGACACACCCTGCAGCACCACAACAGGACACACTCACTAAACCAGAATGTCCCAGGAAGCAGCAGGAAGCAGTGCACCTGGCAGAAAACGTGAAATCAAATTTTCTGAGCAGGAGTTGGAGTTCCTCATTGAGGGTGTAAGCAAGGACCATGCCAGGCTGTTTGGCAAGAAGTCCCGGAAGGTGCCTGAAGCCGACAAGAGGCGCCATTGGCAGCGCATCCGGTCAAAGGTGAGCTCTGTTGGAGTGACCCAGCGCTCCATTGATGAGCTGAAGAAGAGGTGGTACGACCTCAGAGGTCGTGCCAAAGAATGCATCGCTGAGAGGCTGGGGGAGCAACATGCCACGGGAGGAGGAGACCCCACAGTTGCGCCCAACACTCCACTTGAAGACCTGGTGGAGGACACAATCAACCCTGCAGCCTGCGTGGGGTCACCCGGCTGGACACCTCCCGACCCACCCAACAATCCCAAGGTAAGTGCCATGCAACTGTGACCCCGTCCCCTAACAATGCCCATGCCTCCAGAGCTAGCCATTTGATAACCCCAGTAATGCAGGCCATGCACATCTGAAATGCCATATTGCATTGTGGGACCTTTAGTGTGTCAATAGTTCCCTGATAGCCACACACAGCCAGACCTGTCAAGTGAAACATATCCCTAAAGCCAGTCAGGGAATGCAAGCCTGCATGCATGTTGCAACATCCCATGTGCAAGATACATATCATTAATCATGCACCCATTACATCACAGGTGCTGCAGAACAACCCAGCAAAGACAGCGAGGCACTCCAAATTGAGGAGAACCCTGAGGACACCGAGGGAGAGGGCCATCCTGCCCCATGACCTGGACCATCAGAACCACCAGCACCAGTATCATCACCTCCCCATGCGGACAGGGCCACCCCTGCAGCCACAGGAGGACAGCAACCACCCCATGTGACACCCATGGCAGTGGTACAGGCCACACCACCACCCAGGAGGCAGACACGGCGCACAGCCGCTGTGCGTTTGCAGTCCAGCGGACTGATGAGGCAGCAGGGCAACGTGGCAACACGCGCTGGCAGGGCGGAACATGTCCAGGATCCAGGGCTGGGTATGGAACGCCGGATGCTAGCTGTCCACCAAAAGCAGGCACGGCACATGGCAGCCATGCAGCTGCAGCTTTATAAGACAGCGCGCAACGTGAGCCAGCTCACGGAAAGCGTGCAGGTGCTGACGGCTGTTGTCAGGGAGAACAGCCAAATCATGGTGTCTCAGCAGGACATCACCCGCCGCCACTACCACCAGCTGCTGACCCGGCTGTCAGCATACACAAAATCAAACCACTTGATTGGTAATGCGACCTCCCAACTTTCAAGCCGGTCCCTGGCGATGCAGATTCAGATGGTGCAATGCTGCCAGGACGTCGCCAGGGCATTGGAACAGGTCACAACCGCTGTCCAGAATCAGCAGGCGTGTGGCCATGGCCATGCAAGGGGGGGATGATGCCAGTGAGGGCACATCAAGTCTCAGCAGTTTGTCCTTGCCGGTGGTAACCGAACACCGCCGCAGCACCAGGCCCAGTGCAGCATCACGGGCCAATTCTGGCGAGGAGGATGTGTAGAGGCGCCTTTGTGCATCCGGCCGGAGGCGCCAGTTATTGTATGTACTGTAGCAGCAGTGCCATACTTATATGACAAGCACGCCTGCTTCGCTATCATGGGGCTGTATTAGGAAATACAGTTGTCAGGTATTGTGAAAAAATGTTTTAAGAAATATTATTGTGAAAAAACAATAAGAATTTATTTCAAACGTAAATCCGACTCATGTCATTATTTCATTTGGCATGCATGAGTGCAGTGTTGTGTGAGGGGTATGGGTGCACTAGAAATAGGTCATTGTGATTTGGTTGCAGCGCCTGTGTCCTTCTGCAGGATTCTCCCCGCGTGCATGATGCACATGTGCAGGTGGGCGGTTGTCCCCCTCCGACTCACTGCCAGAGATCTCCACAGGTATACTCCGCTTGGTAGCAATATTGTGGAGTTGGCACACACGGCCACGATGCGGCAGCAGACCTCAGGCTGGTATTTGAGGGCCCATTTTCTGAAATTGGACAGCACCCTTCAAGAGTTATGCAACATTTGCAATGATAGTTGTTAAAAAAGAGAACATACAGTTCAACAAAGTATTGGTTTTCCCAGCCGTTCACAAAAGAAACACAATGTTGTAACTTTGAATTTCTTTCTTTTATTCGGTTTTTATTCTTTCTTTTCCTTTTTTTTTGATAGTTGCGAATAGCCTTTTTTTTTTTTTACTTTGAATTTCTTTCTTTTATTCGGTTTTTATTCTTTCTTTTCTTTTTTTTGATAGTTACGAATAGCCGACGCGTTTCGTCCGTTGCCGGACTTCTTCAGGGCTATACAAAACACATACAAAAACATATATTACAAAAGTTAATACATTACACAGTTTGTCTATACAGAGACACCCTAAACCAAGGAAAGAGAGCAGAACCAGAATTGACCAAGGGGTCCAGTCATGATTAAAAGCAAATTTACAAACATGGGAAAACATTTACATTCCATATTAGGAAACCACAAACAGGATAACAGAGATACAATCGATTTTTATAAAGCATTCAAAACACATTTCTGTCATCACAATATATGACATGGAGTACCCTAACCAATTGGCTTTTAGAGTCTGAGATCTGTTGTTAATATAAACCAGAAAATGAGCTTTCATTTAATGATGTTAGCTCTAAGATATACAATACTTTTGTTAAAAAGGAGTTACACATCTCTACAAAGTACCTTAAGATAATCTTTCTGATTTCGTTTTTCACATACGTCCTGGTCAGGTTTTCAGGGATTTTCTAATATTAATCTGTTAACAAAGTCACCACAGCATATATGTATTAGTGGTAATCTCCAAAGAGCATAATGTATGATACAGTATAACCGAAACACACTTACATGCATATCAGTTTAAAGATATTAAACCAAACGTTACGTTCAACATTATTTTGTGATTGGGAAGGCAATTTGAAATGATACAAGATCTACGTGTTACCATAACGCTATATTGTATTACTAAGAGACCCCTAAAGGAGATCTCCAAAATCAGATAATGTTTGTACTCACTGAAGAATCGTAAGCAGGATCGCAGATCCTAGTAACAGTCAGTGTAGACACAAGACAAAAGCAGGCCCACAGTGAGGTCTAAGGAGAAATTACCAAACCATATATTGGTTTTGCCAAAAAAGTATATCAATTCTGTATTTTGAGATACACACCATGCAGAACGGTTAATTGTTCCAAGTCCTAAGTCAATAGATCAAAACAGCAGGACAACAAACTTATCAATAGAAAACTCTATATTGTTATTCACAGCTCAAGTTCAACCTTAAGTTATATATAATATAGTGTGAGAAATTCCTTCCAAAGAGAGTTTCAATCCGACACCCAAAATGGTATTTACAGGGATATATACAAAAAACCCTGATATGTTCATATAAAGATCCAGGTAGTTATTACATTGTTCTCAGTACAAATGGGCCGCCATCTTGAACAGGGTATATTGGTCCTTGAACCAAATCACAAACCCATGTGCATGCAATGCCTATTGTCAAAGTACTCGAGCAATCTAGGCTGGAGTTCCAACTTAAAATGAACACAATGTTAGCTGTTACGTCAGGAGTCTCTACATTGTGCTAAAAACATCAGAGTTTCCCCCAAGATTTAACACGGGAGATTTAAGATCAGCGCACAGAGTGTAACTCACCAAGGGACTGGAACATACAGCAGCATAGCGTGGTGGCCTTCTGGTTCAAAGTATCAGTGCCCAAAGCACAGTATATATAGGTATACTAATTGGTTAATGAGATCAATTAATCCCAATTGAGGGTTGATAATCACCGGTTAAAATACGAAAAAGACACCGCCATCTTTGAACAGTAAAAAACAAACGAACCCTTGATGCCAACCTACGCACTAAGTGGAAAAAGCAAACTTCGAAAGGTCTCCAGATAACAAATGTCACATTCAGCTTCTGACCAGGCATTAGTTATATAGAAATGCCGATGAATGTCCAAGAAAAAGGTTCATACGAGAACGAGCGGTCCATTGTCGGTCTCCCGATCACGTCATAAAGTAAACAGACAGCGGCCGCCATCTTAGAACGTTCGTAACCTTTATGCCCGGTACTGACAACTATAGATAGATTAAAAAATGTATACGATTTAGTCATGCTGGTATAGGAGATAAAAATATCAGAGTAACGAAATCACCTAATAGTAGGATCAAAGGTTGTCATGAGCGCGAAACCTCATATTCAGAATAGGAGCATTTTAATAGAAGGCAGAGTCGTCAGGTAATAACCCCGTCAAATGATATAGCCATGAACTGGTATAAACATAAGACTGGGTGTTTAAATAAGTGAGCCATGAGCCCAAAATATATAAGCCCATATATCACGATGTGCGCCGACAGGCGCCATCATGGAACGGTCAGCACTCGCCGTACAGTCAGTTATTAACAAAGACCTGTTTTTCAAAGACAAAGGGCATATAGTTGCAGTCCAATACATTGAAGATGAATAAACCCCCTAGTGTTACATAAGTTCATAATATAAAGTATACGGGCCAAAAGTGGTAGCAATTTCGATATATCAAAATCCACAGTAAGCGTAATTAAAAAATATATATTATATTATACATATTTATCAAGGACGTTACAAAATATTAATTTGCTATTTGTGTACCATTATGTGTGCAAAAGTACGTCATACATGTAAAGTGAAACAGGGTGAATCCACATAATTTCAAGTTCACCGGAGGGGGAACAATCCTCCTGAGCACGTCAAAACTGGATTATTCTTAAATGAAGAGAAACGGCACCATTCGTGCTTATCTAGTATAGGAAAGAGAAGGCAATGTCCCAAAGAAATTATTGGATTAATACAAGAAAAAATACATTCTATGGAGAGTATTATAAATGTCCAAAGGTACATACATAGAATCAATTTAATAGTTGTAAGAACAAAACAAAAGGTCCAGATCGAAAAGGGCTTTAATGAAAGAGAGCACACAAAGTAGTATCTATATTACACTTCGAGGTTGAACAGGCAGACCATTATGATAAGAGAACAAAGGTGGCAGACCTAATAAAAATTCCCATAGAGCCCTATAGGAAAAAGTTAAACTCATTGTTGGTATTCATACCCTGCTGAACCGCTCTCAATCTACAGATCCAGCGCGATTCCCTTTGTCTTAGAAGTAAGCATCTGTCTCCACCCCTTACATTACAGGCCACATGATTGATGGCATGGAATGTAATGACGTCATGATCGGGATGACATTCCGATATATGTTGTGCCACAGGACTGCGGACATCCCGGTTTTTTATGTCGGGAACATGTTCCTGAATTCGCTTTTTAAGGTTTCTGGTGCTACTGCCCACATATATCATTTTACAGTGACAGATGAGGGCATATACCACATGTGTCGTGTTACAATTGATCAGTCCCCTTATAGTGTATTCCTTAGGACCATTATACCTAAACGTCTTTATTTTATTGAGACCAAATTCACAAATGGAACAGTTGCCACATGTATAAAAGCCATCTGTTTTCATAGGCAACCATGTGCTGATCGTTGTCTTAATCGGTTTTGTGTAGCTGGGACAAATCATGTTCTTAATGGATGTTCCTTTTTTATAGACCACCCTCGGTTTAATGGGCACAATGTCCCTGGGGATAGATTCTGACAATAAAAGGTGCCAGTGTTTCCGAAGCAGATTATAAATATGGTTACTATATAGACCATATTCAGTTATGAAGGTACACTGTTGGCTAAAGGAATTATCCCTCTTAGAGGCACGAGTTGTGAGAGTCTCACTCCTATTTTTCTTTTTTATCTTGTTTTCCGCTTTTTTAAGTACTCCTAGATCGTAGCCTCTTTTTTGAAGTTATTCGTCACCTGTCGTATCCCCCTTTCAAAATTTACTTCTTCACTGCAGTTATGCCGTACCCATGTCATCCCTCCAAACGGGATGGCATCTATGGTATTTTTCGGGTGACAACTGTCTGCCCGCAAAACACTATTGCATGAGGTAGGTTTTTTATGCAGATCGCTATGAATGATCCCATTCTTTGTGTACAGTTTCAAATCTAAGAAGAAAATTTCATCTTTAGATCTAGTCATTGTCAATTTGATGTTACGTCCATTGTCATTAAGGGAAGCAAAATACTGATCTAATTCCTCACTGCTCCCCTTCCAAATAAGAAAAACTTCATCAATGTACCGAACATAAAATAGAATATGCTCGATCCAGTCCCTAGCGCCACGGCCCCAGGCATGCTCCATCTCAAACAAACCCATAAAAAGGTTAGCGTAAGATGGAGCAAACCTGGAACCCATGGCAGTCCCACGTTTCTGGATATACCAGTCGCCATCATATAGAAACACATTATGTGTTAGAATGAGTTCTGCCATAGAGAGCAGCATATTGCTGTGTTCTAAATGACTCGCATTACGTTGGTATAGATAGTATTTTAATGAGCGTAAGCCATTTTCCAATGCAATGCAAGTGTAGAGACTCTCTACATCCATTGTTACAAAGGTAAAGTTGTCATGATCCCAAGTCACATCCTCTAATTTACAGAGGAGCACCCTACTGTCCTTTAGGTAGGATGGCAGATTCTGTACCATCGGTTGAAGAAAGAAATCAACATATTCTGCCAGGTGTTCAGTGGGCCCTCCATTCCCCGATATGATGGGCCTACCGGGAGGAAAAGCCCCATCCTTATGCACTTTGGGCAGTGCATATATACAAGGGTACCGTGAATTGTTGGCCATCAAAAATCTAGATTCCTGGTCAGATATGAGGCCAGATTCCTTCCATTCAACAATCCGCATGTTGATATTGTTCTCTATCGATTTGATAGGATTAGATTTTAGTTTAGTATAGCAGTCAGTAACCGCCAGTTGTCTAGCTATCTCAGCCATATAATCGATCCTATCCATAATGACAATATTGCCTCCCTTGTCGGCCTCTCGCACGACAAGGAAGGTATCATCACGGACTGAATTCAAAAAGGTTCTTTCTGCTCTAGTAATGTTCTGAGGATGTTTACATTTGGTAGAGCCGGAATGGGTATCCTCCAACTTGTATAAGTCATGAGTCATGCGACTCGTGAGTTCGTCAATGGCATTATATGTGTTTCCAGGTGGTATAAATGTGGAGTTCAATCTCAACCCACTTTCAACTGTAGTGTCTTCAATGATATCTATACCCCTGGCAAAGTCAACTAGTGTTTCAATACCATTATCCTCATCTAAGGTGGCAATGAGATGAGAGGCATGAACATCAAAAATGGTGAACTCCGAAAGACATACCTCATTGTGCACAGGTTGGGGGGCTTTCGGATGTTCTATAAAATATTTTTTCAACTTAAGTTTGCGTGCAAAACGAAATAGATCAAGATGAACCTTTTCAAAGTCTTGTTTATTGGTTACGCAAAAATTTAAGCCTTTACACAGGGTAGCATTTTCAAATGTATTGAAGAGTTTAGAAGACAAGTTAATCACATTGACATCAGTATGAGTCATATTCACATCATCGCTGTCCAATGTTTGGCTCACACTATTACTAATAATTTGTTGTTCGCTAGTTTGGCTTTTGTGATGGACCTGGTGTTTTTTGCCACCCCTTCTGGTTCTTCGTTTAGATTCCTTTGTTTGTTTCCCAACCGCAACTATCAAAAAAAGGAAAAGAAAGAATAAAAACCGAATAAAAGAAAGAAATTCAAAGTTACAACATTGTGTTTCTTTTGTGAACGGCTGGGAAAACCAATACTTTGTTGAACTGTATGTTCTCTTTTTTAACAACTATCATTGCAAATGTTGCATAACTCTTGAAGGGTGCTGTCCAATTTCAAAAAATTAGTTACTTGGGTGGTAGGCTGTCTATCTTCCTTAAGGCCCGTGTGGGGATCACGTGTCTGGACTTTGCACCTTCTATTCCTAAATAACGTATGGTATTTCAAAAGTAGTGCTGATTATTCCTTAAATTCCCGGTTCTCTTGTCACATTTATATTTGAGGGCCCCACCAGTCTTATGTAGGATGCGGAATCGGCTCTTTAAAAGCCCAAATGTCCGTTTGTTAGACCTGACATGATTGGCGTGAGTCTACCTTCCATTTTTTGACGGATTGCCTCCTCTGTTTTGACATATTTTTGCTGGTTGTATGTTTTGGGCCATGTGCCACTGCTAATCAGTGCCACAGTGCAAGTGCTCCCTATGTTAAATTGATATACTAATTGGATTCCATGATTGGCTTATTTGATCTACTGTCAGCCCCTAGTACATTGCACCATGTGTGCCCAGGGCTTGTAGAGCAAATGCTGCTGGTGGGCTTGCAGGACTGGTTGCGCCACCCACAGAAGCAGCTTGTAAAATGTGTCTCAGGCCTGCCATTGCAAGGCCTGTGTGTAGTCTGTGACTACCATGTCGACTTGGCCAAGTGCACCCACTTGCCAGTCCCGAAAACTTCCCTTTACTTCATATTAGACACCCCTATGGTAGGCCCAAGGGAAGGGTGCATTGTAAGTATAAGGTAGGACATGCTCTGATGTGTGTAGCATGTTCTAGTAGTGAATGACAGCCATTTTCGTTTTTCACTATTGAAGGCTACCTGTTCTCATAGACTAGAATGGCAGTGAAGATTGTTACATCCCTACAATCCTAACTGACTCAGGGAACATGGTAGAAATTCGAGTTTAGTATGCCTGAACTCAGAATAATAAAATACATCTTTTAGTAAAGTTTATTTTAATATTCTGTGTTTGCAAATACCACTTTTAGAAAGTAGGTATTTGCTTGCCTAACCATTTGAGCCCGCCTCTGCTGACTTGAGTATTCCTTGTCTGGGTTTGTGTGTGACAGGGCTGGGGAAATTCCAGGAGACAGTTTGGGACAGCCCAGTGGTGAATAGGGAGATTTACCTCCAGATGGGAGGGGGAGAGTGCGCCTGGGACCTGAATAGGGCTGGGCCTTCCGTCCACAATGCTGGCTCCACCCCCTGTGGCTTGTCTGATGTCTCTGCCCTGCACAGTAAAAGGAGAAGGGGAATATTGTTAACAGAGTACTCCAGAGCTGCATCTTCCCTCCCAGTGCTGGCTCCACCTCCTGTGGGGTGTCTGATGTTTCTGCCCTGCACAGTGAAAGGAAGAGAAGAGTTATGTAAACACAGTGCTCAGGAACTGGTTTAAACTAGGCAGAGGCCTCTCTGCCTTCAGAGAACAAAGGATTTTTTGGTATAAATATTGGTACCCAGTCCCACAGACTTTAGATCACTTCTGGAACAAGAAACCTTTCTGCCAAGGAGAAGAACAAAGGAAGCTGCAGGAGTTTGGACTGCCCCTCTGCCAGTGTGCTGTTTGCTGGGTTGGCCTGCAGTGGTTGCTTTATTGCCAAGGGAATGGAGAAGGAACTTTGTAAGGACCTTCATCTACAGAATATTCTCCAAGGGCTTGAACTGTGCTTGCCTCCTGCTGAAGTCTCAGGGCCAAAAGACTTCACCTCCTGCTCCTTCCTGAATTTCCTTGCTGGGAATTCTGACTCCAGTCACTTGCGTGCCGCTGGGAGCTGGGAGCTGGAAGCGCGACGCATCGAGAAGAAGCGTGTCGCCACCGCAGCTGAAATCATTGCAACGCCGTAGAAGCGAGAGTTCGTCGCATCTCCCTGGAAGTGTGTGTTCATCGAAGCTGCCTGCTGTTGCATCGCCAGAGAAGCACGACGCATCGAGAGAGCTGTCATCGCATCACCGGAGAAGCGCATGGCAGGGCCTGTCGCGGCTCCAAAGTACAGAGTCGTCGCATGGCTGCCAGGGCGTCATCGCATCGTCATCGCATCGCCGCATCAAGGGCGCCATCTTCTCGCATCACAACTGGATCATCGCATCGGCATCGCATCGCATCAAGACGCCATCTTGCGCACCGCAACAGGTCGAGAATCTACGCATCACCTCCGCACCGGTAAGGCTCACGATGAGTCCCCTACTCTGCGCAAGCATTGAGGAAGGACGCAACCGTTCCCCTGGGTCACGGAACCGATGCATCTCCCCTTTTGCGAGCCTTCCAAGAACTTTGTCGCATTTACCATCAGCTTGAATTAAGAGACTTTTATCATCTTTTAAGTAACCTTTAGTATAGTATTGTGGATTTTTGTTGTTTGTGGTCTTGTGTTTAAGTCTATATAAAGAATACCTACTTTTATAAAACCTGTATTGTGTCCATTTGTAGTGCTATCACTGTATGACTGTGTATATTCACAAATGCTTAACACACTGCCTCTGAGATAAGCCTGTCTGCTCGTGCCAAGCTATCAAGGGGGTGAGCAGGGGTTATTAAGGAGAGTAATCCCCTTGTCCTGACTTAGAAGTAAGAGTCCCTATTTGGACAAAGGTGATAACCATTGCCAACTAGAGACCCCCAGATCTAACATTGTTGGTCAGCGGTGAGGATTTGGACTTTGCATTTGTGTTTCATATACAGTAATTTGTGTACACTACTAGTGAGTGCAGACCAAACGCGACCACATATATTTTTTTTGATAGAATCCTTTTTCCTTGGAACTGTTATTTTTTCTAAAGACTCCCAATTCTTACTACCATGGGTAGACCAGCATCTGTTTCATCTATGGATCTTGATTTTGAGGAAGAGAGGTTGGAAACCTACTCTGTGAAACAGCTCAAGTATCTCTGCAGGAAATTGAAAGTTGCTACACCAAGCGTTTCTAAAAAGGAAGACTACCAAAAGGCGCTGAGGGCCTGGGTAGAAGCCAGAAATGTCCCTGATCTTGTTGTGGAGCCTGTTGGGGATACAGATGGGCAAATTGATGGGCTAGAATTACCAGCCAGGGGAGGGGTGCCGTCCCCGCCTGGCAGCAGCATCTCTTCCAAAGACCTGCCCCCCAGACAACTGGAAGACAGGGAGAGAAATAGAGCACTGAAGCTGGAGTTGGCTAAGCTTAAGATGGAGGGTCAGAGGGAAGCAGAGAATAAGAGGTTGTCTTTGGAAAGAGAGAGAATGAGAATGGAGCATGAGAGAATGTTGAGGGAGTTAGAGATCAAGGCCAAGGGCTTAGAGATCAATTCCTCTGGTGGCAGCGCTCCATCTGTGCCTTCAGAAGGCAGGGTACATATTCCCAAGGATGTCATCAAAGATTTTCACAAAGGTGAAGATATTGGTCAGTGGTTTTTAGCCTATGAGATAGCAATGTTGGCCCACCGGGTCCCTGAGAAGGATTGGGGACCGGGGTTGTGGGGCCGCTTTGTCACTGAAGGTAGGGACACCTTGTCAGACCTGCCCAAAGAGCATAGGATGTCTTATAACCACATGAAGGATGCACTGATGACAAGGTATGGGTTAACTCCAGAGCTCTATAGACAGAGGTTCAGGAATTGTAAGAAACTGGAGGGAACCACTTGGGTAGAATATGTGTCTTTCTTTTGCAGAGCCATGGATGGTTGGGTGAGGGGTAGCAATGTTGATAATTTTTCAGCTCTCTATGATTTGATTGCCAGGGAGCACTTATCTGCTAATTGTTTTCCAGAGCTACGCCAGCACCGTGTTGATAGCAAGTTGACTAATCCTAGAAAGCTTGCTGAGGAGGCGGACCGCTGGGTCAGTACCAGAGTCCACAAGGGTCTTGTGGGAGACTCCGCCAAAGGTGGGAGGGTCCCCAGCAGAAGAGTGGGGGGGACTAGGGTAAACAGAGGGAGTTCCAAAAAGGTCCCCAAGGAATTCCCTAGGGGAACCGGGGTAAGGGTTCCCAGCCTCCCCCTTAAAAGAAGTAAGGACCCCCAACAGGTAAACCTGTGAATAGGGGGCCTGTTACCTGCTTTCAGTGTAAGCAGGTGGGACACCGTTGGTTTGATCCCCAGTGTCCTCACAAAGGACAGTATGTGCCACCCCGTGCACCACCCCGTCAGATGGCCAGTGTAGCCCTGTGTGGGGACGAGATGGGTGCCCAAGGTGGGTGGGGTCCCGCAGAAATGTAATGTCCCTTGTCTCATTAGCAGATTTTGATATGGTCCCTAAAACTCAGCTGCCTGATTACACTAAAAAATACAGGCAGTGAGTGACCATCAATGGCCATAGAGTGGAGGCTCTCAGAGACACAGGAGCAAGTGTGACAGCTGTCAAGTGCCACTTGGTCTCTGAGGAGCAGGTAGTCCCTCATGAATTCTTCCCAGTTGTTGCCGCTGACAACACAGAGAGCCATTGCAAGGTGGCTCAAGTTCCCTTTGAGTGGGGGGGGGGGTCTCTGGTACTCTTCAAGTAGCTGTGAGGCCGTCCATGCCTGTTGATTGTCTGCTAGGCAATGATTTAGAAAGCTCCCCTTGGGCTAAGGTGGAGAGGAAGGTGCATTTGGAGATGTTGGGTCTGCCTGAGTGGGCATGTGTGACCACTCGGTCTAAGGCAGCTAAGGGTGTTTAAGAGGCCCTTTAGCCTGAAAGTATGGCCCAGGGATCTGCCTTAGAGAGAAGAGGTCAGGGGCGTGGGAAACCAGCCCCTATTGTTCCCACGGTCCAGGAGGAGGCAGACCCTGAGGGGGATGCCCTGGAACCCACTGGTGAGCAAGTTTCTGAACTGGGGAGCCTACCTGAGCTGACCCATTGGCAGCAAGAAGGGCGTCCCTCCAGGGAGGAATTTTGTGAAGAGCAAAGAAGTGCCCTTCTCTTGTAGTTTGAAGCAACAGGCCACAAACTAGGCATCAGGTGATCAGTCTGGATCACATTGGATCTACTGGGAGAATGGTGTCCTGTATAGCGAGCCTAAGGTTGCTGAGCCGGGGTCAGCCCGTGTGCTGTTGGTACCCCAGCGCTTCAGAGCCTTCCTACTGGGTTTGGCTCATGATGTTCCATTAGCTGGTCATCTGGGGCAGAACAAGACCTTTGAAAGGCTTGTCTCCCACTTTTATTGGCCCCAGATGAGAAAGAGTTCAGATACTCATTGTAGGACTTGTCAAACTTGCCAGGCAAGTGGGAAAAGTGGAAGGAGGCACAAGGCCCCTCTCCAACCTTTTCCCGTGGTCTGTACCCTCTTTGAACGGGTGGGCATTGACATTGTGGGGCCACTGGACCCCAAGACAGCCATGGGCAACAGGTTTATCCTGGTCTTGGTCGACATGCTACCCGGTACCCGGAAGCCATTCCACTCAGGACAGTGACGGCCCCCGTGGTGGGACGTGCACTGATGGGGATTTTTTCCCGTGTGGGGTTCCCCAGAGAGGTTGTCTTTGACCGAGGTACAAACTTCATTTCAAATTATATGAAGTCTCTGTGGAAGGAGTGTGGTGTTACCTACAAGTTCACCACTCCTTACCACCCACAAGGTAATGGGCTGGTTGAAAGATTTAACCGGACCCTTAAGGGCATGATCATGGGTCTTGAAGAACCAATGAAGCGTAAGTGGGACATCCTCTTGCCATGACTTCTGTTTGCCTACCGAGAGGTGCCGCAGAAGTCTCTAGCGTTCAGCCCCTTTGAGCTTTTGTATGGTCACCCGGTAAGAGGACCTTTGAGTTTGGTAAAGGAAGGCTGGGAGCAATCTCCCAGGAAACCTCCCCCGGATGTATATAGCTACATGCTGGCCTTCAGAAACCAAACCAGGCGTTTCAGGGATCTCGCTCAGCCGAATCTGGAAGCCAGCCAGGAAGAGATGAAGCGGTGGTACGATCAGAATGCCACTCTGATTGAGCTTCAACCTGGACAGAAAGTTTGGGTCATGGCCCCTGTGGAGCCTTATGCGCTCCAAGACAGGTGGACTGGTCCATATGAGGTGGATGAGCGCAAGAGTGATGTCACCTATCTGGTGAACTTGCAGTCTCCAAGGAACCCTTTGAGGGTCCTTCATGTCAACCGCCTGAAGCCCCACTTAGAAAGGTCCAAAGTGGGCATGCTCCTAGCGACAGATGATGGAATGGATGAGGAGACCGAGCCTCTTCCTGACCTCCTGTCTGCAACAGAGCAAGATGGGTCAGTGGGTGGTATCAGTATCTCTGCCACACTGACCCCTGATCAGCAGCAAGATTGTCGCCAACTGTTGGGGCAGTTCTCTGATCTATTTTCCTTGGTTCCTGGTGTCACAGATTGGTGCGTCCATGATGTGGACACTGTTGACAGTCCCCCTGTGAAGCACAAGGCTTACAGAGTGACTGACAAGGTTAGGGCTTACATTAAGAAGGAAATCTCCAAGATGTTTGCTTTAGGGGTCATTGAGTCTTCCAACAGTCCTTGGGCCAGCCCAGTGGTCTTGGTCCCAAAGGCTGCCTCGCCAGGTGCCACACCTGAACTCCGGTTCTGTGTGGACTACAGAGGGCTCAATTCAGTCACCAGGACTGACGCACACTGCCATCCCCAGAGATTATGAGCTCATTGATTGTCTAGGAGCTGCACGGTACCTCAGCACGTTTGATTTGACGTCTGGGTACTGGCAGATCACCTTGACCAATGGGGCTAAGGAGAGGTCAGCATTCTCCACACCAGATGGGCACTACCAATTTCGGGTTATGTCCTTTGGGATGAAGAATGCCCCTGCCACCTTTCAGAGGTTGGTCAACCAAGTGTTGGCTGGACTGGAGGATTTTAGTGCCGCCTACCTGGATGACATTGCAGTGTTCAGCGCCTGTTGGGAGGAACACTTGCAGCACCTCTGGGAAGTGTTGATGGCACTGCGCAAGACAGGCCTCACGATCAAGGCCAGTAAGTGTCAGATCGGGCAGGGCTCCGTTGTGTACTTGGGTCACCAGGTAGGAAGCGGCCAGGTGGCACCCCTAAAACCCAAGATTGATACCATCTTGACATGGGAACCCCCAAAGACTCAGACACAGGTGAGAGCCTTTTTAGGACTCACAGGGTACTACAGGAGGTTTGTCAAAGGGTATGGCAACATTGTTGCACCTTTGACTGAGCTGACTTCCAGGAAGCAGCCCAAGAAAGTGAACTGGACTGACACCTGTCAGAAAGCTTTTGATGCTCTGAAGACTGCCATGTGCACAGCACCTGTGCTTCAGGCACCCAACTTCTCCAAAGAATTTATTGTACAGACAGACGCTTCAGAGCATGGTGTGGGGGCTGTTCTATCACAGATTACTGAAGAGGGCTTTGACCAACCTGTAGCCTTCATCAGTAGGAGGTTACTTCCACAGGAACAGAGGTGGAGTGCAATTGAGCGTGAGGCATTTGCTCTGGTTTGGGCGCTGAAGAAGTTGAGACCATACTTGTTTGGGACTCACTTCCGGGTTCAGACCGACCACAGACCCCTCAGATGGCTGATGCAGATGAGGGGTGAGAACCCAAAGTTTTTGAGGTGGTCCAGGGTATGGACTTCACAGTGGAACACCGCCCTGGTACAGAACACTCCAACGCTGATGGTCTGTCCAGATTTTTCCGCCTTAGTGAAGAGAACTCCCAAGGGGAAGTGTAGTTCTCCCCACATTTCAGCTGGAGGAGACACGTGTTAGACCTGACATCATTGGCGCGAGTCTCCCTTCCATTTTTTGACGGATTGCCCCCTTTGTTTTGACATATTTTTGCTGGTTGTATGTTGGGCCCTATGCCACTGCTAATCAGTGCCACAGTGCAAGTGCTCCCTATGTTAAATTGATATAATGATTGGATTCCATGATTGGCTTATTTGATCTACTGTCAACCCCTAGTACAGTGCACCATGTGTGCAAAGGGCTTGTAGAGCAAATGCTGCTGGTGGGCTTGCAGCACTGGTTGTGCCACCCACAGAAGCAGCTTGTAAAATGTGTCTCGGGCCTGTAATTGCAAGGCCTGTGTGTAGTCTGTGACTACCATGTCGACTTGGCCAAGTGCACCCACTTGCCAGTCCCTAAAACTTCCCTTTACTTCATATTAAACACCCCTATGGTAGGCCCAAGGGCAGGGTGCATTGTAAGTATAAGGTAGGACATGCTCTGATGTGTGTAGCATGTTCTAGTAGTGAATGACAGCCATTTTCGTTTTTCACTATTGAAGGCTACCTGTTCTCATAGACTAGAATGGCAGTGAAGATTGTTACATCCCTACAATCCTAACTGACTCAGGGAACATGGTAGAAATTCGAGTTTAGTATGCCTGAACTCAGAATAATAAAATACATCTTTTAGTAAAGTTTATTTTAATATTCTGTGTTTTCAAATACCACTTTTAGAAAGTAGGTATTTGCTTGCCTAACCATTTGAGCCCGCCTCTGCTGACTTGTGTATTCCTTGTCTGGGTTTGTGTTTGACAGGGCTGGGGAAATTCCAGGAGACAGTCTGGGACAGCCCAGTGGTGAATAGGGAGATTTACCTCCAGATGGGAGGGGGAGAGTGTACCTGGGACCTGAATAGGGCTGGGCCTTCCCTCCACAATGCTGGCTCCACCCCCTGTGGCTTGTCTGATGTCTCTGCCCTGCACAGTGAAAGGAGAAGGGGAATCATGTCAACAGAGTACTCCAGAGCTGCATCTTCCCTCCCCTGTGCTGGCTCCACCTCATGTGGGGCGTCTGATGTTTCTGCCCTGCACAGTGAAAGAAAGAGAAGAGTCATGTAAACACAGTGCTCAGGAACTGGTTTAAACTGGGCAGAGGCCTCTCTGCCTTCAGAGAACAAAGGTTTGTTTGGTATAAATATTGGGACCCAGTCCCACAGACTTTAGATCACTTCTGGAACAAGAAACCTTTCTGCCAAGGAGAAGAACCAAGGAAGCTGCAGGAGTTTGGACTGCCCCTCTGCCAGTGTGCTGTTTGCTGGGTTGTCCTGCAGTGGTTGCTTCATTGCCAAGGGAAAGGAGAAGGAACTTTGTAAGGACTTTCATCTACAGAATATTCTCCAAGGGCTTGAACTGTGCTTGCCTCCTGCTGAAGTCTCAGGGTCAAAAGACTTCACCTCCAGCTCCCTCCTGAATTTCCTTGCTGGGAATTCTGACTCCAGTCCCTTGCGTGCCGCTGGGAGCTGGAAGCGCGACGCATTGAGAAGAAGCGTGTCGCCGCCGCAGCTGAAATCATCGCAACGCCGGGGAAGCAAGAGTTTGTCGCATCTCCCTGGAATCGTGTGTTCATCAAAGCTGCCTGCTGTTGCATCGCCGGAAAAGCGCGACGCATCGAGAGAGCTGTCATCGCATCACCGGAGAAGCGCATCGCAGGGCCTGTCGCGGCTCCAAAGTACAGAGTCGTCGCAAGGCTGCCAGGGCGTCATCGCATCGTCATTGCATCGCCGCATCAAGGGCGCCATCTTCTCGCATCGCAACTGGATCATCGCATCGGCATCGCATCGCATCAACACGCCATCTTGTGCACCGCAACAGGTCGAGAATCTACGCATCACCTCCGCACCGGTAAGGCTCACGACGAGTCCCCTACTCTGCGGAAGCATTGAGGAAGGACGCAACCGTTCCCCCGGGTCACGGAACCGACACATCTCCCCTTTTGCAAGCCTTTTGTTCACTTTGCGTGCCGCATCCAAGAACTTTGTTGAGAACTTTGTCGCATTTACCATCAACTTGAATTAAGAGACTTTTATCATCTTTTAAGTAACCTTTAGTATAGTATTCTGGATTTTTGTCGTTTGTGGTCTTGTGTTTAAGTCTATATAAAGAATACCTATTTTTATAAAACCTGTGTTGTGTCCATCTGTAGTGCTATACATTCACAAATGCTTAACACACTGCCTCTGAGATAAGCCTGTCTGCTCGTGCCAAGCTACCAAGGGGGTGAGCAGGGGTTATTAAGGAGAGTAATCCCCTTGTCCTGACTTAGAAGTAAGGGTCCCTATTTGTACAAAAGTGATAACCATTGCCAACTAGAGACCCCCAGATCTAACACCGTTCAATGCAATTTCTAGTGTGAATGTGTGCAGCATTGTACCGCCGTTCCTGTGGTGTGGCAGGGTTGAGGTATGGGGTGAGGAGGTACTCACGGAGGCCGTAGGCGCAGTTACCTGAATGAAAGGAGCAGAGGGTCAGTGCCTGTTATGCGCAGTTACATGGTCTCGACGTACTGTATGTGGGCATGTGTACTTACCTAGGAGGTGTCCTTCGCCATAGTCCCCCTGGCCAAGCAGGTGTGTATGCCACTGTGCCGGAAGATGAAGGAATCATGCGTGCCCCCTGGGTATTGGGCCACTATGTCAGTGATGATTGTCTTTGCATTGCAGACCATCTGGATGTTCAGTGAGTGGTAGGACTTGCGGTTCCGGTACATGTACTCTGTCTCGGCGGGTGGGCAGATGTGGATGTGGGTACAGTCAATGCATCCAATTACATGGGGAAATTGTGCAATGTTGTAGAAGGCAAGCTTTCTTTGGTTTAAGTCCTGTTGGGTGGTTGGGAAGGTTATGTAGTGGTGTATCCGGGTCAGCATTGCGCCCAGGAAGCACCGTAGGCAGCGTGACAGTGTGCTCTGGGAGAATCCCCCTGCATATGCAACTATCCCCTGGAAGCTTCCGGAGGCGAGGAGGTGAAGGCAGCACAGGACATGGACATGGGTGGGCATGGCATTGGTCCTCCTTGTTGGGTGCTGCATCAGGGGGTCAAGGTCTCTGAGGAGCTTGTGAATCATTGCCCCATTTAGCCTGCATTTGGAGTATATCTCCTCTTCAGTCTGGCCCAGGAGTGTTATCCGCAGCCGGAAGATGCGATCCTGAATCCTGCGTTGGTTCCGGGCTGCGCGTTGGAGCCTCAGCCGCCTTGCCACGATGTATAGACCTGGCATTGTGAATGTACTCATGCTACTACTGTGTCTCCTTAAGTGTGTTTGTTTTGCTCCGCCCATTGTTCCTGTTAGAATTTTTTTCCAATTGAACTTCATGTTTACCATCTGGTTTGACTTCTCCTTAAATTGCGACTCGCATTTAGCGATTTTGTTTTTTTTCCGCAATTTGCGATATTTGATGAATTGCATTAGCGATTTGTTTGCGAATTCGCAAATTAATTCACAGAATTAGTGGAATATCGCTATCACAGATTCGCTAAGGGGGTCTACTTTGATTCTGCGAATTTATGTTTGCGAATTCGCAAATTGCTGGGTTTATACTTCATGAATTGCAGAAGCTGAAATTGCGATCGCAATTGCTGTTTCGCAGCTATTGCGATCGCAATTTCGGTTGACGAATCTATGCCATAGTCACAACAATGCTGAATATGGTTCATAGACAACTCTCTAAGAGCACTAGGTGGCTGTGCGAAGGGCAGTAAAGTGGATACTTTTTATGGGATGTAGAATTCGATTATGAAGGAGCATACCTTGAGTATTTGTTCTTTAGTTTTGCACCAACAACAAGTGAACTTCAAGCTGACTGATTCCAGATAGCTTGGAAGGGCTGCCGATTTGTTGGTACACACAAGAGTATCCAAGCACACTCAGGGAGGTGTTATCAAGAAAGTGCAGGTCAGGCCCTCAAGAGGGAAAAGAGGGGAGAAACAATGGTATAAAGAAGGCATCCCTAAGGTACTCATAAAGTCTGAGAAGGAAGGAGACTCCCAAATTCCCACTAAGAAGAAATGGGGTGGGTATAAAGGGAAAGAATTTTGATCCTATCAAGGCCAAGGTGTGCTGTGACTGCCATCAGCCAGGGCACAAGAAAAGAGACTCTGCCTCTCACCAGTGGGTAATCTCAAGGAACTGCAAGTTGGGCTGTCAATATCGACCATGAGGTGAAGTACCATCCTGTGGTGATTGCCATGAGAAGTGGGATGTGGTGTCTAGTCCTTGGACGGTAGCTGTGAGCCCTACCATCCCAGTGGAATGTCTGATGAGCAATGATCTAGAAACTTCTACTTAGGTTAAAGTGGAAATAAAGACTCATGGTAAAATGCTTGGCCTGCCTGAATGGAAGTGGGTGGCCACAAGGACCCAGCTTGCCCATGAGCAGAGCTAGGAGAACCTGGTGTAGTAACAGTGGCCTAGGTCGCTGCAGTCAAGAGGAAGAACAGTGATTGTAAAAATCTTACCTTCAATTCGCAGGGCTCAGAAGGGGTCTGACCTAGAGGGAATGGACCTGGAGCCTAAGTGGGGGAAAAGAAACAATGGTGTGAGACCTGCTTAAACTCTCAAAGTTGCATAGAGTTGGAGGACCCTCTCAGGAGGAGTTCTGATGACGCAAGGTAGTACTTAACATTTGAGGGCTTGTAGTGCCTGGCTGAGACACAGGAGCAAGTGGATATCTGTGGGAACCACAGGATCTACTGTGAGTATTATGTCCTGTATAGAGAGGCCAGGGACCCCATATCTGGTGCCACCAGGAAGCTGATAGCCCCTCAGTAATATTTGGCCTTCCGACTGGAATTGGCCCATGACAGACCCCTTATCTGGAAACCTTAGCCAATGCAAAGACATGGGAGAGAATATTTAACCACTTCTATTGGTCCCAGATATCCCAGAAAGTGAAAGAGTTTTGTCACTGTTGAGAAACCTATCCAATGAGTAGCAAGACAGGGGGACAGTCTGTCCTAATTCCACTGCCAGTTGTGGTTGCATTTCAAAAGATGAGGAGTTTACTTTGTTGGGCCCCTAGACCCTAGGCCAGCCGCAGAGCACAGGCTCGTCCTCATAGTAATGTATAATGCCACTAGACACTCTGAACAAGTACCTCTGACAACTGTGACAGGACCCATTGTGACCAGGGCATCCTTGGTATTTTTACTAGAGTACTGTTCACCATGGAGGTTATTTCAGACAGTGGGACAAACCTCATGACTACGTACTTGAAGGCCAGGTTGGATGAGTGTAGGGTGACTTCATCATACCTTATCACCCCCAAACCAATGGGCGTGTTGAGTGATTAAACAAGACCCTGAAAGACATGAGCATTGGTCTAAATGAGAAACTCGGACAGAAGTGGGACATCCTATTGCTCTGCCCTTGCTTGTCTACAGGGAGGTATCACAGAGGAAGTGTGCTTCAGTCCTTTTTAACTTCTGTTCAAGTTCAAGTTCAGAAATTTGTATAGCGCGCTACTCACCCAGAGGGTCTCAAGGCGCTTGAGGGAGGGGGGTGCTTTACTTATCGAATATCCAAGTTTTTAGTTGTTTTCTGAAGGAGAGGTGGTATTGTGTAAGGCAGAGGTGGGTGGGGAGAGAGTTCCAGGTTTTGGCCGCTAAGTAGGAGAAGGATCTTCCCCCCATGGTGGATATATGGATGCGCGGGATTGCGGCGAGGGCTTGATTGGACGATCGTAGTTGACGGGTGGGGGTGTAGAAGGACAATCGCGTGTTGAGGCATTCGGGTCCTAGGTCGTAGAGGGCTTTGTGTGCGTGGGTGAGGAGACGGAACGTTATTCTCTTGTTGACGGGGAGCCAGTGGAGGTCTTTCAGGTGACCGGAAATGTGAGCTTGACGGGGGATGTCCAGTATGAGTCTGGCTAAGGCGTTTTGGATGCGTTGGAGTTTTTTCTGTAGTTTGGCTATGGTTCCGGCGTAAAGGGTGTTTCCATAATCCAGTCGGCTTGTGACCAGTGCGTGGGTGACCGTTTTTCTTGTTTCGGTGGGGATCCATCGGAAGATTTTTGTGAGCATGTGTAGAATGTTGAAGCATGATGATGAGACGGCGTTGACTTGTCTGGTCATCGAGAGGGAGGAGTCCAGGATGAAGCCCAGGTTACGTGCATGGTCCGTAGGTATGGGTGCGGTTCCCAGGGCCGGTGGCCACCATGAGTCGTCCCAGGCAGAGGGGGCTGAACCTAAGATGAGGACTTCCGTTTTGTCCGAGTTTAGTTTTAAACGGCTGTTCTTCATCCACTCAGCTACCTTTTTCATTCCTTCGTGTAAGTTGGTTTTGGCGGTATTTGGGTCTTTGGTGAGGGAGAGGATCAGCTGGGTGTCGTCTGCGTAGGAGATGATGTTGAGGTTGTGTTGGCGCGCGATGGATGCTAGGGGACTCATGTATACGTTGAAGAGGGTGGGACTGAATGATGATCCTTGTGGTACGCCGCAGATGTCGCCTGTTGCTGCGATGAGGGCGGTCTCGGTGCTGTGTTTGGCTCGGAAGCCTGACTGTGAAGGGTCGAGGGATTTGTTGGATTCAAGGAAAGCGGCGAGCTCACTGTTGACGGCCTTCTCGATGACTTTGGCAGGGAATGGGAGGAGCGAGATGGGGCGGTAGTTCTTAAGTTCAGTGGGGTCTGCTGTGGGTTTCTTCAGAAGGGCGCTGAGTTCGGCGTGTTTCCAGCTTTCCGGGAAGGTAGCGGAGTTGAAGGAGCAGTTGATGACGTCGTGGAGATGTGGTGCGATAATGGAGTCTGCTTTGTTGAAAATGTGGTGGAGACATGGGTCGGTTGGCGAACCTGAGTGGATGGAGTTCATCAGGCGGATGGTGTCTTCAGTGGTGATTGGGTTCCAGGCGCAGAGGTTAATAGAGTGTGGTTTTGGTTCGGGGGTGGGTGGAGTGGACTGGTCGTCTGACTGGTTTTCAAAGCTGTTATGTATGTCGGCGATTTTGTTGTGGAAGAATGAGGATAGGGAGTCGCAGAGGTCTTGGAAGGGAGTGATGTCGTTGGTGCCGGCGGTGGGGTTGGTAAATTCTTTGACAATGTTGAATAGTTCCTTGCTGATTTGGGCGTTGTTGTCAAGTCGATCCTTGAATGCCGATTTCTTGGTGGATCGGATCAGTTGGTGGTGTTTGCGGGTGGCGTTCTTGAAGGTGGCCAGGTTGTCAGAGGTTGGGTCTTTTCTCCAGGCTTTCTCGAGGGTACGGCAGAACTTCTTGGATTTCTTAAGTTCATTGTTGAACCAGGGGGCTTTTTTGCTACCTTGCTTGATTTCATGGTTTTTCAAGGGTGCTAGTTCGTCGGCGCGGTGGGTGATCCATTGTGTGAGGTTGGTGGCTGCTTGGTTTGGGTCCGATGATTTGGCAGGAGCGTTTTGGTGAAGCGATGTGAAGAGCTGGGCGGTGGTAATTTTGTTCCAATTTCTTCGGGGAATAGGTTGTGGGGGGTTGTGGGTCGTGGTCTTTTTGTAGTTGAAGTGAACGCAGCTGTGGTCCGTCCAATGGAGAGCTGTGGTGTGATTGAAGGAGATGTGCTTGCTGGAGGTGAAGAGCGTGTGTCCGGCATAGTGTGTGGGGGTGTTGACAAATTGTACGAGTCCGAGGTTGTCCAGGTTGTCCAGAAGAGTGGTGGTGTTGCTGTCGTTTTTCTTTTCCAGGTGGAAGTTGAGGTCTCCCAGTAGAATGTAGTCCTCGGAGGGGAGAGCATTTGGGCTGATGAAGTCAGTGATGTCTTCGCTGAATTGTGTGCGAGGTCCTGGTGGTCTGTAGATGAGGGTGCCTCTGAGTGTGGTCTTGGGGTCGGTGTGGATCTGGAAGTGAAGGTGTTCGGCGGTAGCGAGGTTATCGTCGGAACTGGTCGTGATGCGGATGGTGTTCTTATGGACGATGGCGATGCCTCCTCCTGTTTGGTTGGTGCGGTCCTTTCGCATGATCTTGTAGGCGTCCGGGATGGCTATGGCGATGTCGGGTGCTGATGAGGCGTTCATCCAGGTTTCTGTAAGGAAGGCGACATCCGGCGATGTAGTGTCGAGTAGGTTCCAGAGTTCAATGGCGTGTCTGTGGACCGAGCAGGTGATGAGCAGGATGCACTTTAGGTGGTTAGTGTCGGAGCTCTGTTTGGAGTTAGTGGAATTGGTGTGGGTCCTGATGCATTCGAACTTGCTGGAGTGGCAGGTGAAGGGTCCATGGGTGTGTACTGGGGCTGCTTGGTAGCATTTTGGTGGACGGCCGGGGTTAAGGGCTGAGAGGGTTGCGGCGTCGTATGTTATGCGGGCGGAGTGGATTGTGCGGGGGCCAAGGGGTCTGGCCCTGGGCGCGGTCCAGGCGCGGACGGGCGTAGACAGGCTTACCTTTGGCACACCTTCGGCGCGCATGGGGCGCTTCCGCTGCGCGTTAACGCTGCGCGCAAAGGCATCTGTCATAAGTGGATAGTGGAGGGGGAGGGGCGAGGGAGGAGCAGCTGGGAGGCGGGAGCGGGGTGGAGAGCCGGGCAGGGAGCCACAACAACAAACAACAAAATGGCAGCAAGCCAAAAGCGAAACAGGATTGGGGCACAACCTTAATAAACGCGATGAAATTGGCAGTGGCACCGGCACAATCAGGCACAAATGAATTAATCAGGCAAAGGCAGCACAGCACAATTGAATGATCGTGAATGCGCACTTTCGCTATATAGCGCTACGATATAAATATCATAAGCAATCAGGCACTAATAATTGTTGCAGCAATGCGAGGTAGCAAAGGGCAATCTGGCAGTATAGCGCTACGATACCACAAGCAGCAAGCAGAGCAGGGAGCAGCATGAGGAGCGACCGCTTCTCAAGGGATCAGGACGGTCAAGTAGGCAACTGTATATGCACCTTGTGAGTGGTCCTTTGACACTTGACTGAAGGGGCTCAGGTGAGGCCTGCATTGCCCACCCTTGAGGGCCACTTTCAGTTTAAAGTAATGCCATTTAGGCTAAAGAATGTCCCATCCACCTTTCAGAGCCTGGTCAACACCATCCTCTCTTGGTTAAAGAACTTCAGTGTTAAAAATCATGACAGCATTGCTGTCTTTACCTTCGCCTGACAGGACCACTTGGCTCACTCAAGGAAGTGCTTCCGGCTCCTTAGCAAGTACGTCTATCAAAACCAGCAAGTACCAGATACAGCACTCTTGGAAATGACTATCCTCTGCATAGTATACCCCCAGATTTTAGCTTTGACTATTATGGTGGCTGTATAACTCTGTGAACTTTACCTCTGCTAACCAGTGGGTAGAGTGCCTGTGCTTTTCCTATCAATATGATGAAATTGGCATATCCCTGATTGGCATATTTAACTTACTTAAAAATCCCTTGTCTATGGTACAAACGTGCACCAGGGGCCTGTAAGCTAAATGTCACAAGTGGAGGTAATTACCCATGGTGCCATCCACTACAGTGACAGTGTAAGTATGACTGCAGGCCTACCATGTATAGCCTGGCAGTACCATTTTACAGATGCAAATCCGACCTCTCAAAAGAACCTCTTTTTGTGGCCTAAACCTTCCTTTTCAACATCATTAAGCCATCCCTAGGTAGGCTTCCTGCAGGGTGATTGGCATTTAAAATCAGGACATCTAGAACTTTAATGTTGAACATGCCCTTACAGTGCATTGGGATACTATGCTATATTTAATAATGTTATCTCCAGTAAGGAAACAGCTGCACAATTCATTCTTGGACTTTGTGAAATATTTATTACAACCCAATTCTCCAGTGAAGCCAGATTTGTAATATATATTTTGAAAGATATACTTTTAGAAAGTTACCTTTTTTCTGCCTAAAGCCTCTGGATACCCATTTGCATCAGCTTCAACTGTCACCTGGCAGCTGAATAGCCCCCTTAATGAGGCATGAAAACTGTTCCAAGATCAAGACAAAGGTTTGAGTGTGGGCAGGATGACCATGTGGGCTGTGTCCAGGAATTTGATTAACTTCAAAGAGGCCTACCCTGTCACATGCAAATGTCAACTGACACCTGGGCAGAATCCTTCTTTCATCCCCCAGTCAACCAGTTACTAATTTCAGTGGAAGAGAAGCTGCCGTGAAATGCTTTACAGTGATCGCAGAGGAGGGGTGAGCACAGGAGCTATGCATGGGGGAGAATGTATCTGCTATGGCTTTGGTGTATTGGGGCAGGGTGGGTTGCATTCAGTGAATGCTTTTCAGACAGTACCTGGGGAACACAAGGTGTCCCTGTGCATTTCCCAGTTCAAACCGGTTGCTGGGGCACTCAGCCCCAGCTCTGGCACAAAACTGGACAAAGGGGAAGAGGTGTAACCACCCCCTCCCCAGGTCCTCCCATAGGTGGGACCATGGAGTTAGTCCAACCCCTAAACTTAGTATAAGTATAGGAACCCAGTTACTAAGACTTTAGATTATCCTGGACGAAACTCTGATACAGAAATCTTGGACCTTCGACATTCCATATTGACTGGAAGATGGAAGAAATCTCCCTTGGAGTCAAGGAGTGACTTCGCTGTTCAAACAGGCACCAAAGAAGCATCTTGCAGGTCTGCATTTTTGAGCCTCCCGCTGGATCCCAAAGAATCTGTGACACAGAAAATGGACTTCCAGACATCTCCGAGGCTGACACGAGTCCCCAGCAAAGCTGAGACATGTAGCTATCACGAGAGACGTGGGACCGGAACTCCTGAACATCCTGCACATTTGCAGGTGCATCAACTTCCCGACCATTCCCGAAGTTGTGCATTGGGCTACTTGTAGTCCAACCCCTGAGCACCTTTTACTTCGAAGATTGTGAGCCTACACTCCACGAGTGTCCTGTGGGCCCGCTTTTGGCATTTCTGCTTGAGGCTCCTTTGCGATCCCTAGTCCGTTGGCTAGTGGGTCCCCACAAAGGTAAATTCTTTGTTTCTTGGACTTCCCTGGTTGCTCCAGATGTGCCCTGGCTTTCCTCCAAAGGGTGAGTCCCTCAGACCGTGCTGGTCTGCTCCAAAGCCAATCTTGTCATCTTGCGTGGGTTGCTGTTGCCAAGGCTTGTTAGGTCCAATCTGGATACCGATGCTGCAGCACTCGACATCCTTTGTGGGACAGCTCGAACCCAGCTCCTGGTCATCGTCGACGCCTCCTGGTCCTCGTGGCTGAAGAGTCAAACTTCACCTGCATCACTTGAAAGCACCCAACATCGGCTGGCATCTTCTTGTCGCCTTCCTGGTAACTGGCTAGTGACCCAGACTCTGTCCCCTCTGCTTTCGAGTTCTTCACATCTCCGATCCACCCTTGGATCCATATGGACACTTTTATCCTTGACGCCTGCAGCACTTCTTTGCAGTCCGCCATTGGAAATGATGACAACACGAAAAGACACCTATGCACCCGGCTTCCCTGGGTGAGGTAACACAAGTACTTTGGTGCTCCCGTTGGTCTTGGGTCTCAAAGTGACCAGTACTGAATGGGTTTTACCCTACTCCACTCCTAAGTGTCCTTAAACTCTAAACTTTCGTCAATGGTGATTCGCGGTTGTGTTTAGACACTGGGCGCGTCCCCCGTGGGTCTCCTGCGTCCCTACCTTGGGTGGTTCCTGCTTGCCCCAGCGGTTCTACAGGCCCTAGGCCTTTTGTCTATGCTTAGAGTAGAACTTATACCACTTTCTTAGTATATGGTTTGTGAGGCCCCTAGGGAAAAATGTATACTGTGCTAATTTACTGTGTGCTATTTAAGTTCTTGTATTGTACCTTTACTTCTAGCCTCATAAAGCAACTAGAGGGGTTGTGTTTAGAATAAATACATATATATTTGATATATACCTGGTGTGGATCTCCTTTCATTTGATTATTGAGGGGATAATAGACTGGTAAAACAAGCTGCTTTACATTCCTTCAAGACGTAGCCTGAAGGCTGCTCTCCACAGCTACCTCTAGGATAGCTTTCTATAAAGGTTGTCTTAAACCCACCATCAATAAGGGTCTTTTGAACTGGTGCAAGGTGTCCACTAGAATAGTGGACATCATATGCCAGGCCAACTTCTCACACCTTTTCTATAACTGCCCAGCTGACCAGGCCCAACTGGACCTGCCCTGGACCCTGCTGGTGGCCTTTGCCGGAGCGAGTTATGACCCCAAGTGCTACACACAAGGCCCAGGACCCTTGGCTGGTGTCAGAGTGTACTCCTTTTAACTTTCCCTGAAACTTGGGACATAGGTACTTTTTGGGTCAAAAGACCTCAAGGGGACCAGGACCAGCCTGCCAAGCTGATATGTTGAAGGTGCATTGCTGCTGTGCCAAAGATTCAGGTTGCTTCCAGTCTGAGCTTTTCTGCAGCTGCAAATCCTGGTTAGTTGGACCTTATGAAGTAAGCATCCAGTTTCATGGAGCCTCCTTTGGCTACAGCTTGCAGCCTTTCTTCATGTGGAAGCATCCAAGCTCAAAAAAGTCACTAACTCTGAAGGTAGAAATCTTCCTGGGCAAAGGCGCCAAAAGTATATGGCCTTCTCTGGGCACAACATTTTAATTTCACCCCTCTGAGTTTTCCCACCAAAAGTCAGCAACTTCAAGAGACCTCATTCAGCACCCCTCTGACATCTTGTAAACTGTTTCAACTACATCCTGCTTCTTTGCCCCACTGAGGACTTTTGCCTTTCCATTTTAAAGACAAAAGTTAAAAGGTAAAACTTCTGACCGGGTCGAATCTGGTTTCTTTATCCATTGTGGTGAACCTTAAAGCATAACCAGATGAGCACAGGTGGCTCCTCATGTTTTTTGGTGCTATTTTCATATTTTAAATTACAACATTCATAATTTTGGTTTCTCTTATTTAATTTTTGTTGTTTTGGGTCATTGTATTTATTAAAACTGGCTCTATTTATCTAATTTGGTTTGGGATTTTTCTTGTGTTGTGTTTTGACTATATTATTGTTTTAGTATTGCATATATAATTTACACATTGCCTCGAATTTAAGCCTGTCTCCTTTGTACTATAGCTACCATGGGGTTGCTTTAAGGGTTTACCCTGACAAGAATTGTGGTTATCACTCAACTAATGCCCCAATTTCTTACAAGCAGGGATTTTTGTGTATCTAGGCCACCAAGCTTGTGAGGAAATGTATAGCCATTCTAACCCAAGATTCATATTATTAGAGCCTCCTAGCCCTCCGGAGCCCCAGTTTCAGATGAGGGTTGTTACCAGAGGTTTGTCAAGGAGTATGGCACCATTGCAACCCTCCTGATAGAACTGACATCCAAGCAGCAACCCAAGAATATGATCTGGACAGGGTAGTGTCAGAAGGCATTTGGCACCCTGAAGTGCACTGAACCAGTCCTCTAGGCAACTTCCCAAGGAGTTTGCTGTCCAGTCAGATGTTTCTGAGCATGGAATAAGGGCATACTACAACAGGTAAATAATGAGGGCCATGATCAGCCAGCTGACTTTATTAATAGGTGCCTTCTCCCTCGAGAGCAGCATTGGAGTGTGTTTCAATGGAGACCTTCCCTGTGGTTTGGTCACTGAAGAAACAGAGACCATACCAGTTTGGGATTCATTTCAGAGTTCAAACTAACCACAGACTTCTTGGATGGCCGATGGAAATGAGAGGGGTGAATTCAAAGCTCTTGACGTGGTCCATTTGGCTATAGTGAATGGAGTTTACATTGGAGCACAGACCCTCGAATTGACCGCATTAAAGCAGATGGCCTTTCCAGGTTCTTCTGCTTAGTTGATGAGAACTACCAAGGTAAATACTACGTTGCTCCTCACCTTTTTTATCTACAGAGCAGGTCAGTGTGAGAAGTGCCTCTTTTTGCATGTCATCCATTTGTTGTGAACTGATGCTGATGGTTTTTTAAACACTTTCTGCAGTGGGGTATTGCAATACAGTCCCCAGTGCATGTGCTCTGACCCCTAAACATGTTAAAATGGTTAATCCCCAAGTTAGTTAACTTTCCAATGAGGCCATATTATATGTAGGAGGAAATATATCAATGGCAAGTCGTTTTAAATGGCACATATGGACTGCAGTATATTTTGTGCCATCCACTCGGCTGTCAAAGAAAACATAGCGTAGGGCCTACATGTGCAGCTTGACTGCTGCAGCTTTAAACCTGTAGGCAGGCCTGTCAAAGTAACCCCTTCTAGATAGGTATGAAACCTCCTTTTTTAAACATCAAATAAGTCACCCATTAGTATCCCTCGTAGTTCACGATGTAGAATGCTTCATATTAGACAACAGGACTACAGGTGTTTGCCTGGTCGGGGTCAGAGCTGCGTTCAATGCCCGACCGGTCCTCGCCTAAATAGAATTTTGGATTGTTTTAACCTCTGTTGTTTTTTAATCTTTGAATAATAATCATTGAAGACCCTGTTTTTAAACATTATTGCTGCTAATTCTCGCTAGTTTGTACACTTCCCTTTCCTGAGGGGGCGGCCATCTTGGGGAGCAGTGGGTTAGCGGTCCAGTCATCGCACGCTGCCTATTAAGGAACATGCAGATGCGCTTGTTTGCCTGGCCGGAGTTGGAGCTGCGTTCAATGCCCGACAGGTCCTCGCCTAAATAGAATTTTGGATTGTTTTAACCTCTGTTGTTTTTTAATCTTTGAATAATACTCATTGAAGACCCTGTTTTTAAACGTTATTGCTGCTATTTGCACACTTCCCTTACCTGAGGGGGCGGCCATCTTGGGGAGCAGTGGGTTAGCGGTCCAGTCATCGCACGCTGCCTATTTAGGAGGCACGATGACGTGGATGCGCAGAGGACGCGCCACAGGCGCCTCGAAGGGATGTATGACGGAACAACGCGCGCTTTTACAACGCGTACCGTTACCACGCAGGTTTTACAACGCAAGTCGTTACAACGACTTGTGTTGGAGGGCGCTGGATAGTGAATAGTTTAATTTACTATTCCAACTCCAGTCCCCGTGGATAGTAGGGAAGGAGTTGGATAGTAAATTAAACTATTCCCTTTCCTCCAGCGCCCTCCAGCGCAAGTTGTTGTAATGACTTGCGTTTTAAAACCTGCGTGTTAATGTACCGCGTTGTAAAAGTTTCGTGGTAAAGGATGTTTCCCACCTCAAAGGCGCGCCTAAGGCCAGCCCGTCTGCTCCTGTCCGCGCTCGGACCGGGCTCAGGGCCAGTCCCCCTGGTCGTGATAACACAGATTTAGGGGAGATATTCAAAACAAGAGCTTTTGAAGCTAAGGCCTGGAGGAGGTCGGTTAAAATGCCCAAGGTATGCTTGTGATTGATCATTTAGGGGCCCTATGGGGGCCTGTAAACTTTGTGGCTATCAACTATTTAATGCTCAAGATCAGCTGGTCAGAGGTTACTATAATAAGTCTAATGAAGTAGTTGCTAATGATAAGCAATCTAAAATCAATTGTGTTCTGATAAATGCCAAGTCTCTGATCAAACACGCCACTGAATGTGCATTATTTTTAGAAGAAAATGATATAAAAATTGCCTTTATCACAGAGACCTGGGCTGATCTTGCCCCGGGTTCCGAGTTGGTAAAAGCAACACCCCCAGGATTTCTATGTTTCACTCTGAATAGGCCTCAGAAGAGGGGAGGGGGTCTAGCAGTCATATACCATGACACTATGAATCCCAGTTTCCATCCGGCTTCCAACACTTTCTATGAGGCACTCTCCTTTAACTTTGTCAGGGAGCAATATAAACATTTTAAAGGGCTACTTCTCTATCACCCTCCTGGCCCCAGAGCTGGGTTGCTGGAAACAATAAGCACCCTAATGGAAGACGGAATGTGCGCAGAATCATTCGTCGTATTAGGGGATTTTAATTTTTTTCTCGAAGATGCTTTGGACCCAGATACCACTAACCTTGATAGAATAATGGAGACTGGGGAACGCTAGCAGTTAGTGGAAGGTCCCACGCATCTTAAAGGGCATACCATGGATGGGATTTTTTCCAACAATCCCAACCTTACTTGGTATAAAGCTCAACCCTTGGCTTGGTCCGACCATAGGGCTATAATTTTTAAGTTGCAGGAATCAAAAACACCTAAACCTATATCCAGGCCCAAAAAGCTGCTGGAAAAAAAGGATATGGAAGGATTTAGATGGAGCCCAGTTAGAAGATGAATTAGAGAGCTCCTTTCTGCCACTCCCATTGGAGGCAGACGAAGCCGTGGCGATGTATACAGACTGGTTAGATAATGCCTGTAAAAAAGTGGTCCCTGGTAAAAGATGGACCCTCAAGCAGGCCAAACCTTCTGCCCCTTGGTATTCAGACAAACTGAAATCTCAGAAACTGGTCTGTAAAAATCTCAAACGGGTTTGGAGGAAGGACTACAAAGACATCAATAAAGAAACGTACACGCAAAGTCTTAAATGCTATAAAGAATTGATGCTGGAAACAAAAAAGCACTACTACTCGTGTGAAATTCTACGAGCGCAATTCAACGCCAAAGAATTATTTAAGACGGTTAAAAAACTTGCCTCACCTAACTCATCTGTGAGTGCTAGTAGCCCTGAACTCTGTAACAAGCTGGCTACTTTTTTCCAGCATAAGGTAGAGTGCATACACTTTTTTCGCCAGCCCAGAAGGGAGACGGAATTCTCCCCTCGGAAGTGCTGCAAACAGGACCAAATGTGGTGCCTGTATTTGATCACTTCATCCCTTTAGAAAGATCAGAGATCATTAAACTTCTGAACTCCATACACTCAGGCTCCCCCATTGATACTTGCCCGGTCTCGATTTTAAAAACTATTCCGGAAACAATAGGATCCGCCCTACACCACCTCATCAATAACATCTTTGCTTCTGGGTGTTTCCCTAAAAAGTGGACAAAGGCGTCTATTCTTCCCTTATTGAAAAAACCTAGACTGGACTGGACTCCGCAGACCCTAGTAGTTATAGGCATATCTCGCGGCTGCCACTGCCAGCTAAAATCATTGAAAAGGCAATGAACATCCAGCTCAGTTTGCATCTTCAGATCAACCAACTACTTGATCCAACACAGTATGGTTTTAGAGCCGAACATAATACAGAACTGGCTCTTACTAAATCCACAGAAAAAGTAAGGGAGGCATTGGACGGTGGAGGGAAGGCTGTTCTGATTTTGTTAGACCTATCAGCTACCTTCGACACGGTCCATCACATGGTTTTGATGGACCGTTTGTCGGAGGTAGGAGTACAGGGTGTGGCATGGAAATTGCTGTACTCTTTTCTCTCAGATAGATCACAGACCATCGACCTGGATAATAACATGTTGTATCCGTTCCGCCTTCTCTGTGGGGTCCCCCAGGGGTCCTCATTAAGCCCTATGCTTTTCAATATTTATATGATATCATTGGCTGGCCTTATAAAATCTTATGGCTTTCAGCTTACCTCATAAGCAGATGACACTCAAATAGTGTTATCATTCAGTGACAGCGAGGAAAAAATAATGGAATTGCGCTTTTATGATTGTATGAAAGAGATAGCAGGGTGGATGGCTTCTAACTGTTTGAAATTGAATTCTACCAAAACTGAGATCATTGTTTTTGGAAACAACCCTCACATTTGGACACCCGACTGGTGGCCATCAGAATGGGGGAATTGCCCTTTGCCTACACGGAAAGCCAAGAATCTGGGAGTAACAGTAAACAATGGATTGACATATAGCGATCATATCAGTGCGGTGGTTTCCGCCTGTTTCCTGATACTAAGAATTTTAAGGAAAATTAAACCCTATCTTTCAGACGGTAACTTCAGGACAGTGGTCACGTTACTCGTTATGTCAAGATTGGACTGCTGCAATGGCCTCTATTTGAATGCCCAAAAACAAGTCATCAGTAGGCTTCAGATAGCGCAAAATGCAGCACCCAGGCTGCTGTCAGGTACCCCCAAATTCATTTCAGTAAGAAATGAGCTAACCAGACTACACTGGCTTCCAGTGAAGCAAAGGGTTCGCTTTAAGGCCTTATGTACGGCCTTTAAGGCTCTTAACGGCTTAGTCCCGAACCACTTGAAAAACAAATTCAAGTGGTATGTTCCAGCCAGGACCCTTCGTTCGACGGGAACAAAAAAGGTCCTAATACCCACTGTTAAAAAGACCTCCTGGGGAGGCAAGAGTTTTGTTGCAGGTACATCTAAGGCTTGGAATGATCTGCAATTCTATCTGAGGAATGCTTCGGACCTCCTCCTTTTCAAGAAGGGGTTGAAGACATGGTTGTTTACTCAATGATCCTCTCCCTACCACGGCCAGGCAATATATAGCGCCAGGACACCCCAGGGTAACCCCTGCGCTCAATAAATTTAATTAACATAACATAACAAAAGCTGCAAGAGGCATTTTTCCGTGGGTAGCCAGTTACAAAAGGACCTGGGGTGAACCTAGCTGGTGGCCTCTTTAAGAGTGTGCCCTGACCCTGAGTGGTGTCTATAAGGTACTGGTAGCCTTAGCATTGACCAAGGGGAACTGATACAGAAAGTCTAAAAAGTCTGGACTTAAAAAAGTTTTGAACTTTCAAGACCTTCGGAGCTTCAGCAAGACCACTTCAGCACATACAGCTTCAGGCTTGCCCTGTGTCGTCCAAACAAGGGCCTAAGTCTGAAGGTAAAATATTGACCAGGTGAAGACTCAGAAAGTATCAGGCCAAAGAGAGTACTTTGGTGGGTGCGAAATTTGTATTTTCCCACTAGGACCTGTTGGACATGTTGGACCTGGGGGTCTCCAAGTCACATAGGGTAGCTTGGCACTAAGTGGGAAGGCCTAACTCAAAGGTACATGTGTTAAGTTTGCGTCACACCCTTCAGTAACATAACGTCCATCCACACAAAAATAAGGACACTACACCAATTTTAGAAAAATACGGGCTGTTTTATAAAAGTTCTCGTGCAATATTCACAATTCAGAATATCAATTTCACTCTTTCCATATCCATAAGATGCCAAAATTTACATTCTTAAAATTGCCTTATACAGTAGAAAGCTAGTCAGTACTCAGATTTAAGTTATTACTTTTTCCTGCCATAAGCTTCACAGTACAATTAGTTGTGCATTTTTCATTGACATTTGAGAAGGTTTTAGCAGACAGTACTTTACCCAGATAAATCAGGATCATCAATTTGCTCGTTAACACAATAACATAGCAGGCCTTTCCCCACTAGCATACAAGGAGACTTATCTAGACGGCTGTACGATTTAATGAGCAAGACAAGTTATTCAAACATCTTGTCCGGTCGTTCATACACCCCACTGAGCTATTCCTCCTGAAACTGCCCTGCTTAACCTCTTCTCCTTAGCCCCACCGCCTCTCCTAAAGTGGCCACACTTTTATGGTCTGTAAGAATCCTTCCCACAGAAGTCACCCTAGCTGGACTGTCACGATATTACTGGTTCAGCCCTCAGAGGGATTCTTTTACTGCCAATACATTCACCCTCGCCTTTCCCTCGGGACCGACGGCGGTTGAAGGGTCTGTCACGGCAGCTCCGGCGGCCTCCGCCCACTCTCCCCGCTTACTTGAGAGTTCTCTGGCTGTCTCAGAGTCCTGTCCCCAGCACTTGTCCAGCGGCTGTCTTCTCTACGGGCTGGGGAACTGGCGTTCTTCCCACTGCGGTTCGAGGAAACGGGGGGGGGTGGGGGGCTCAGGAAACCCGGCGTTCCTCCCCGCTCTTGACTGAACTTCGGGATTTTCCTTCACTGGCTCCTTCCGTCGCAGGCCCCGCCTTCTCCTCCGCCTACCTCAGTGTCGGACGGCCTTCTCTGGGGTCGCGGCTGACTTCTTCCTCCTTAGCGACGCCTCGGCCCTGCCTCCTGTCACGACGTCACGCCGCTCACGGCGTTACCTTGGTTCCGGCAACACAGCTGGCTGACTCCGCCTGAGCCGATTCTTCCGTCTCCTCGGCTGCTTGAACGGGCCTCTCCTGCCTCCGATGCTCATCCACAGGGCTCACTCAGCTTTCTCCTCAGCCGCTTCGGATGGAGCACCCCCAAAACGGCACACTTCAGCGCAGTCGGGGGCCACAGCAGACACCTGGGAACCTTCCACAACGTGAGTGAGCCCGCGATCTCAGGGATTCTTGCGCCTCGCTCCCCACAGTAAACTCTGGTTGTCTTTAGGTGTGCTGGGCATCCGCAGTTAGTCTGAAATAACTCCGTGTAGAAGGGCTAGGTCAAATAGCAGGGGGAAATCGTCATACAAGAAGGCAGCCGATCCAAGGAACGATCTCCCTTTACTTAATGCGCCTCTCTCCTAACAACTTTGCCTCACTCCTCCTGTGACCAGGTTCCACACACCCTCTGGTCATTACTCACCAATAGCCTAAAATGGCCGCCCTGGTGCTGGCCTTTTATAGGCTGGCTCTGGCTACCAGAACCCTCCAGAAGGTTCTGGTACCTTCTTAGTGTAATCCTATGGTCCCTTCTCCTGAAATATCAGTTATGGCAGTTGCTGACCACCATTTTGCATGACCCATACTTTCTAGTCAGGAAAGGCACCTAGGCCTCAAGAAAAAGGACTATGAGGGCAAAGAGCATCCAACCCCTAGGTCAATACCGCAAAAAAAATCCAGTAGACATAAAAATTAAAGGTTTTGAGGGGCAAAAAGGGGACAAAAATAAATAAATAATTAGGAGGGACTACCCAAAGGCAGACCGGTCTAACATGCGTCCCCCCCAGCTGAAAGTGGGGAGAGCTACCCAACCCCTTGGTAGTCCTCATCACTAAGGCGGAAATACCTAGAGAGGCCGTCTGCATTGGCGTGGTCCACTCCAGGCCGGTGTTCCACCCGGAAGTCCATTCCCTGTAGGGAGATGGACCATCTCAACAACTTGGGATTTTCCCCCTTCATTTGCATCAGCCAACGAAGAGGTCGATGGTCAGTCTGAACCAGGAAGTGCGAGCCAAACAGGTATGGCCGCAACTTCTTCAGAGCCCATACCACCGCAAAAGCTTCCCGCTCAATTGCACTCCACTTCTGTTCCCGGGGAAGCAGTCTCCTGGACAGGAAGACTACAGGCTGATCCAGACCCTCTTCATTGAGTTGCGATAACACTGCCCCAATGCCATGCTCCGATGCGTCTGTCTGGACAATGAACTCCTTGGAGAAGTCTGGGGCCCTCAGGACCGGTGCTGCACACATTGCCTGTTTCAATTTCACAAAGGCTTGCTGACAAGCCTCTGTCCAGACTACCCGTCGAGGTTGTTTCTTGGATGTGAGCTCTGTGAGGGGCGCTACAATAGTGCCATACCCCTTCACAAAGCGACGGTAGTAACCTGTGAGGCCCAGGAAGGCTTGGACCTCAGTCTGGGTCTTGGGGGGTTCCCAGGCCATGACTGCCTCAATCTTTGCCTGGAGGGGCTGCACTGCTCCCCTACCCACCAAGTGGACTAGGTACACAAACGACCCCTGCCCAATCTGACATTTACTGGCCTTGATTGTCAAGCCAGCCTGTTTCAGGGCTTGGAGAACAGCTTGCAAGTGACGCAAATGATCCTCCCAACTGCTGCTGAAGACGGCAATGTCATCCAGGTAAGCAGCGGAGAATGCCTCCATACCAGAGAGGACCTGGTTCACTAGCCGCTGAAACGTGGCAGGGGCGTTCTTGAGCCCAAAGGGCATCACACAGAACTGGTAGTGTCCCTCAGGAGTGGAGAAGGCTGACCTTTCCTTTGTTCCATCTGTAAGGGAGATCTGCCAGTACCCTGAAGTAAGGTCAAAGGTACTCAGATATTGGGCAGCTCCCAGCCGGTCAATCAATTCATCCGCCCTAGGGATCGGATGAGCATCAGTCTTGGTCACTGAGTTTAGCCCCCGGTAATCCACACAGAACCTCAGTTCTGGAGTGGTGCCCGGTGGGGCAGCTTTTGGTACTAAAACCACCGGACTGGACCAGGGGCTACTGGGAGGTTCAATGACTCCTAGCTCCAGCATCTTGGTAACCTCACCGTGGATGCTGGCCTTCACCTTGTCTGACAGCCGGTAGGTCTTTGACTTCACTGGTGGGCTGTCTCCTGTGTCCACATCATGGGTACACAGGTGGATCCTTCCCGGGACAAGGGAGAACAACGTAGAGTACTGCTCCAATATCTGGCGGCAGTCCTCTCGCTGCTCAGGAGTTAGGGATGGGGAGAGAATCACTCCCTCCACCGACCCATCCTTTTCCTGAGACGAAAAAAGGTCCGGGAGAGGTTCGCTTTCCGCTTCCTCTCCTCCATCAGTCACCATCATCAAGATGACCTCGGGCCTCTCATGGTGGGGTTTGAGGCGATTAGCATGCAGCACCCGTAGGGGCTGTTGAGGGGTCTTAAGATCCACCAAGTAGGTGGCCTTACCCTTCTTCTCCAACACCTCCGGGTGAGCGTTGTGGTCATACCACTCTTTCATTACTGCTTGGCTGGCTTCCAAGTTGTCTGAAGCTTGCTTCCACAACTTAGCCATTTGGCTCCGGAAAGCCAGCATGTAGCTCACCACATCCTGGGGAGGCTTTCTGGGAGACTTTTCCCATCCATCCTTCACCAGGCTGAGAGGTCCACGTACAGGGTGCCCGTACAGTAGCTCAAAGGGGCTGAAGCCCACTCCCTTCTGCGGCACTTCCCTGTAGGAGAATAGCAAACAGGGTAGGAGGACGTCCCATTTCCTCCGCAGGCTCTCAGGCAGACTTCTTATCATGCCTTTCAAGGTCTTGTTGAACCTTTTTACCAGTCCATTGGACTGGGGGTGGTATGGAGTGGTGAACCGGTAGGTCACTCCACACTCCTTCCACATTGCCCGCATATATGCTGACATGAAGTTGGTTCCCCTGTCGGACACAACTTCCTTGGGGAAACCCACTCGGGTAAAGATCCCCATCAGGGCCCTAGCCACAACTGGTGCAGTGACAGTCCTCAGAGGAATTGCCTCTGGGTACCGTGTGGCGTGATCCACCAGAACCAGGATAAACCTGTGACCAGCTGTAGTTGGTGGATCCAATGGCCCCACAATGTCGATGCCCACCCTTTCAAAGGGGGTGCTAACGACAGGAAGTGGTTCCAGGGGAGATTTTAGCTTCACCCCTGTTTTCCCACTTGCTTGGCAGGATACACACGTCCGACAATATGTGTCAGATGCCACTTTCATCTGAGGCCAGTAAAAGTGGGGGACAAGCCGGGCAAAGGTCTTGTCCTGACCTAAGTGTCCTGCCAAGGGAATCTCATGAGCCAATTCTAGAAGAAAGGCTCGGTATCGTTGAGGAACTACCAAGGCCCGGGATGAACCAGGCAAAGGTACCTTGGGTTCACTGTAGAGGAGTCCGTCCTCCCAGTAAATAAGTTGTGCCCTGCAACGTTCCCTGCTGCCTGGGCTTCGGCCTGTCGCCTCAGTCCCTCAAGGGCAGGGCACTCCTTCTGGCCCTTACAGAACTCCTCCCTGGTAGGCCCTCCCTCCACATGCCACTCAGCAGGGATGGGTAGGTCCTCCAGGGAGACTACTTCCCCCTCCACGGACTCCTGGTCCACCACCGCAAGTGGCCGATCTGTCTCATGGGGCGTGGAAGCCGAAGCAGGCTTTTCCTGTCTTCGGGTCTTTCCCTTTTTGGCAGTGGGCTGGGCCATTGTTCCAGGCTCCAACCCAGGCGAACTCCCTCTCTGGGCAGTCGCAGACCTTGTGCTTGCACAGGCCCAGTCAGGTGTACCCAGCATCTCCGAATGAGTCCGGTATTCCACCTCCTTCCAAGCATTGTGCTCCATATCATTCCCCAACAGACAATCGACTGGCACGGCAGGGCTTACGGCAACTCGAAGTGAACCTGCGACCCCTTCCCACTCAAAGGGAACCTCGGCCACAGGGTAGTAGCCCAATCTGCCGTCAGCCATCGCGGCGGGGTGGAGTACATGTGGAACCACCTGCTCTGGAGACACCAGTTGACTCCTTACCATAGTCATACTGGCTCCTGTGTCTCTCAGAGCCTCCCCTCTTTGGCCATTGATGGTGACCCATTGCCCATACTTTACAGTATTTGAGGGCACCTGGATCTTAGGAACCATCTCCCGATCTCCCAGGGACACTAAGGTGACACCCGCCCACTCACCCCCCTTATTTAAGGGCGACTCCTCCCCGAGCACTACACTAGCTACTCCTGGGGCTTTTCCTCCAATGGGAGGGGGTGGTCTCTTTGGGCACTTGACATCTCCCTTATAATGTCCAACACCACCACACTCAAAGCAGTGGACAACCCTTGGCTGCTGACTTTGGCCAGGATGAGGGTTTCTGGGCGGGTTAGCCTTAGGGGTGAATACTGTTCCCTTACTCTGGAAACTATTTTGGGGACCTTTAGAGAACTCCCGCTTTTTATCTCCCCACTCCTTCTTCTGGGGGCGGCCTGTCCGGCCTTTTGGGAATCCCCTCCAGTCCCCTTTGAGGACACCCGGGTACTTGCCCAGATGTCCGCCTCCTCTGCAAGCTTTCTGGGGTGGGTCAGCTTGCTGTCCACCAGGTGTTGACGCAGCTCTGGAAAACATTTCTCGAGTAGGTGCTCTTTGAGAAATAGGTCGTACAACCCCTCATAGTCCCTCACCTCGCTGCCTTGTATCCAACCCTCTAGGGCCTTCCTTGCATAGTCCTGGAAATCCACCCAAATTTGTGTGCCTAATTTGTGACTTCCCCTGAACTTTTGCCTGTACTTCTCTGGGGTCAGTCCAAACTTTTTGATCAGCGCCACTTTCATGGTGGGGTAGTGGGTCTGCTCATCCTGCTCTAGGGCCAATAGTGTATCCCGTCCAGTAGGAGGCATGTATTTGTATAAACCACCGCCCCCACTGCAAAGAGTGCAACAGTGGATATATGACGTTACAACGCAACTTTTACAACGCACTATCATTACAACGTAAGTATTGGTAAGTATATAATAATTTTTTTAATTTAAATTATTTAAAATTATTTAAATATAATTTAATTTCATTTCATTTCATTAAATTAAATTAATGTAAATTTAATTTTACTTTATTTTTACACTGTACCCCTGTACCCCAAAAACCCAAAACTGACCCTGAACCCTAAAAAAACCCTTTACCCCAAAACCCAAAACTGACCCTGAACCCTAAAAATACCCCTTTACCCAAAAACTAAAAACTGACCCTGAACCCTAAAAATACCCCTTTACCCAAAAACTAAAAACTGACCCTGAACCCAAAAAATACCCCTTTACCCAAAAACCCAAAACTGACCCTGAACCCTAAAAATACCCCTTTACCCAAAAACTAAAAACTGACCCTGAACCCTAAAAATACCCCTTTACCCAAAAACTAAAAACTGACCCTAAACCCTAAAAATACCCCTTTACCCAAAAACTAAAAACTGAACCTGAACCCTAAAAATACCCCTTTACCCAAAAACTAAAAACTGACCCTGAACCCTAAAAATACCCCTTTACCCAAAAACTAAAAACTGACCCTGAACCCTAAAAATACCCCTTTACCCAAAAACTAAAAACTGACCCTGAACCCTAAAAATACCCCTTTAATTTAACATAATTAGCAATTAATCAATTAAATTAAATTAATTACCAATTACATTTTAATTAATTAACAAATATTATTTAATTACCAATTAATTAAATATTACTACCAATTAATGCATTTACATATTTAATAAATAATAATTAAATTACTTCCCACCCTATTCCCCTATAAACCCACAACCCGCTACAGGAAATACATTATTTTAATTTACATAATTAGCAATTAATAAATTAAATTAAATTAATTACAATTACATTTTAAATAATTAACATATATTATTTAATTACCAATTAATTAATTATTACTACCAATTAATACATTTACATATTTAATTAATTATAATTAAATTACTTCCCACCCTATTCCCCTATAAACCCACAATCCGCTACAGAATAAAATTACACAATAATTAAAAAAAAATCATTAATTAAAAATAATTATAACATAAAATGACACTTTTCACACATATTATAACAGAAAAACACTATAAATAATTACATATTATTTAAAAAACGATATTTTTTACTATCTAGATTATATACTTGGATATTTTTCCTTTCTATATTATTTACAGTCGATATTACTTCACTTACCTTAAAAACGATATTTTGGCTGTCGATATTCTGTCCTGTCGATATTTTCTCCAAACGATATTTAAAACTCGATATTTTGTCCAAACGATATTTTGGAGTCGATATTATGTCTGTGCACCACACCAATTATGTTGGACCTGGGGGTCTCTAAGTCACATAGGGTAGCTTGGCACTAAGTGGGAAGGCCTAACTCAAAGGTACATGTGTTAAGTTTGCGTCACACCCTTCAGTAACATAACGTCCATCCACACAAAAATAAGGACACTACACCAATTTTAGAAAAATACGGGCTGTTTTATAAAAGTTCTCGTGCAATATTCACAATTCAGAATATCAATTTCACTCTTTCCATATCCATAAGATTCCAAAATATACATTCTTAAAATTGCCTTATACAGTAGAAAGCTAGTCAGTACTCAGATTTAAGTTATTACTTTTTCCTGCCGTAAGCTTCACAGTACAATTAGTTGTGCATTTTTCATTGACATTTGAGAAGGTTTTAGCAGACAGTACTTTACCCAGATAAATCAGGATCATCAATTTGCTCGTTAACACAATAACATAGCAGGCCTTTCCCCACAAGCATACAAGGAGACTTATCTAGACGGCTGTATGATTTAATGAGCAAGACAAGTTATTCCAACATCTTGTCCGGTCGTTCATACACCCCACTGAGCTATTCCTCCTGAAACTGCCCTGCTTAACCTCTTCTCCTTAGCCCCACCGCCTCTCCTAAAGTGGCCACACTTTTATGGTCTGTAAGAATCCTTCCCACAGAAGTCACCCTAGCTGGACTGTCACGATATTACTGGTTCAGCCCTCAGAGGGATTCTTTTACTGCCAATACATTCACCCTCGCCTTTCCCTCGGGACTGACGGCGGTTGAAAGGTCTGTCACGGCAGCTCCGGCGGCCTCCGCCCACTCTCCCCACTTACTTGAGAGTTCTCTGGCTGTCTCAGAGTCCTGTCCCCAGCACTCGTCCAGCGGCTGTCTTCGCTACGGGCTGGGAAACTGGCGTTCTTCCCACTGCGGTTCGAGGAAACGGGGGGGGGCAGGAAACCCGGCGTTCCTCCCCGCTCTTGACTGAACTTCGGGATTTTCCTTCACTGGCTCCTTCCGTCGCAGGCCCCGCCTTCTCCTCCGCCTACCTCAGTGTCGGACGGCCTCCTCCTGGGTCGCGGCTGACTTCTTTCTCCTTAGCGACGTCTCGGCCCTGCCTCCTGTCAGGACGTCACGCCGCTCACGGCGTTACCTTGGTTCCGGCAACACAGCTGGCTGACTCCGCCTGAGCCGATTCTTCCGTCTCCTCGGCTGCTTGAACGGGCCTCTCCTGCCTCCGATGCTCATCCACAGGGCTCACTCAGCTTTCTCCTCAGCCATTCCGGATGGAGCACCCCCAAAACGGCACACTTCAGCGCAATCGGGGACCACAGCAGACACCTGGGAACCTTCCACAACGTGAGTGAGCCCGCGATCTCAGGGATTCTTGCGCCTCGCTCCCCACAGTAAACTCAGGTTGTCTTTAGGTGTGCTGGGCATCCGCAGTTAGTCTGAAATAACTCCGTGTAGAAGGGCTAGGTCAAATAGCAGGGGGAAATCGTCATACAAGATGGCAGCTGATCCAAGGAACGATCTCCCTTTACTTAATGCGCCTCTCTCCTGACAACTTTGCCTCACTCCTCCTGTGACCAGGTTCCACACACCCTCTGGTCATTACTCACCAACAGCCTAAAATGGCCGCCCTGGTGCTGGCCTTTTATAGGCTGGCTCTGGCTACCAGAACCCTCCAGAAGGTTCTGGTACCTTCTTAGTGTAATCCTATGGTCCCTTCTCCAGAAATGTCAGTTATGGCAGTTGCTGACCACCATTTTGCGTGACCCATACTTTCTAGTCAGGAAAGGCACCAAGGCCTCAGGAAAAAGGACTATGAGGGCAAAGAGCATCCAACCCCTAGGTCAATACCGCAAAAAAAAAATCCAGTAGACATACAAATTAAAGGTTTTGAGGGGCAAAAAGGGGACAAAAATAAATAAATAATTAGGAGGGACTACCCAAAGGCAGACAGGTCTAACAGAGCTCCTCATGTCAAAACCAACTGCTTCAGCAGGACTTCATCTCGCAGCTATCCAACTTCAAGAGGACTTAGTTGGATACAGCCTTCAACCTTGCCTCGCTGGAGGATTTCAACTATCATATAAAAGACCAAGTCAGAATTTAAAAACTTCCACTGGGACAATCCACATAGAGCGTCCAACCTCAGGTCCACCACGGTCAGCTTGATATTGCGCCTTGTCCCTGGTGAACCAAAAACCGGAATTCCTAATTGGCTCTGTACTTTTTCCTGACCCTTTTGCCTCAAAACATTCATGTCTCCAGGGCCCCTCATTAGATTGTACTGATTTTGGTGTAATGTTTCTTATTAAAATGTTCTTGATTTTAAGAAATTGGTTGTGGGATTTTTATAATGTTGTGTTTTGATTTTTTGACTGCTTTAGTGTCGCTAGATACTTTACACATTTTCCTAAGTTAAGCCTGTCTCGTCTTTGCTATAGCTACGAAAGGTTGAGCCCAAGTTTAAAATGTTGACGCTTAGAACATACGTGGGGTTATCTGCCTTTCTAAACTTCGGAATGAATAATGGGCAGTAATACCATACTAGGGAAAAACATGTGCAACATGGTGTTGGTGTTTCCCCAGGTGCTGTTAACACAGCCAAAATACTGACCAACTGGGAATGCCGTCCTGAGTGCTGTTGTGCAATCTGGACAGCAGCGAGAGGAGAGACAGAGTGCTACGAAATGTGTCTGGGGAAATCAGTAGTTAATTCATGAAACAATAAATGCAGAGGACCAAACTTGTGTTCGAAACTCCACGGCCAGTGCAGTCAAAGAAAGGGTGTCCAATGCGAAAGCTGTGTAGTCTTGATTCCACTAAATCATAATCCACCACCAGACACTCCCTGCCTCTTTAGCTCACTCTTGCAAGTTCTTTTGTATCCCTACTTTCTCCATTCACCACTGTTTTTCATTCGTTCTGTTTATTTCTCCTTTTGTTTTTTTCTCTCTCTCGCTTTGGATCAAGGTCTGCTGAGGTATGAAAGCTAAATTTGGTCCCCTAAAAGGAGTGCCAAAGAGAACTTACAACCAGCCACTCAAATTAAGCACTGGTGGCCATTTTGCTACTCTGTTGGTTGGGACATATGGCATATATTTTCAGTTGAAAGACAGTTCACTATTGTTCCAGGTCCTGCAGTTTTCATTTAACCACCGTTATACACAGGGGACCCTATTGACAAACGTGCAATTGCAAATCTGCATTGAGAACTTTGCTCATTATAGGTTTATGATGCCACTTTCCCTAAAGTTGCTGACGATTCACAAACAGGGCATGCTTGCTTTCGTCAACAGGTCCCCTTCAACTCTTTGGTTGTAGGGCACACTTCTCTAGCTTGGTCTGGCCCCCTCTGTACCACATATTCTCTCTGAATCGTGCTATGCAATAGAGGGGGGGAAGGTTAGATAGATGGCGGATATTTAAAGAGTGAGGGACAAAGGGTGAGGGATCATGCAAGTGTGGAACTGACCCATTCCTCTGGGAAAGAGACATGTATCAAGCACCAGGTTAATCTCCGGCACACCTTTCATGCTGACCCATGTGTTGTGCACTGCCAGTCGGCGAGTGTGTAATTAATTTTGCACACTGGCAAATTTAGTTTGAGAATTTGGCTACCTTTGATATATATCATTTGTTCCAATCTGCAAATTCACTGCTTTGGGACCATATCATGAACAATATGGATCTGTGCAAAAATTGGTTTGTGTGCTCTCACACCAGGATTTGGATTGTGTGCTCTCACACCAGGATTTGGATTGTGTGCTCTCACACCAGGATTGGGATCAGCTATAAACTTCTGCTCTACAAAAGAGACATGACATGGGCTGCTCACAAACATAGAGGGCAAGGCAGCTCACACAGTTTAAGCTCAGGTGCTGTTCTCCCAGCCAGAACCGGCTGCTGCAGGGCAGGGCACGTGCTGCTGTGTTACCTACCTCCACAACGAGCCCAGGAGCAGTGACAAAAAGCATGTGCGTCTTTAATGAGAGCCATTATCTAATTGCTACTTAAAGGTGTGACAAAGAGGAAGGGGAATCTAACTATTAATGTCTATCCCAAACCCTGAGAGTAGAGAGAAATCCTATAAAACACAACACAGGAAGACAATTCAGCACAGTATTAGGCTGACTTCATAGTTGCAGTTGGTGCTGAGAGGACAGGGCCTCATCGCTCCTCCGGGTACCAGTACCCTTGCCCTCACCGGACAACTGATAGCTCCACCCCTGTCTCTTTGCACAGTAGCAGCTCTGTTAATGTTAGATGTCTGCCGAAGCAGGAGTTTTCGCACATGCTTTCTGTTGCGATTAGAGCAAATGCTCATGTTATATTTCAAACAATTAGCACCCATTCATGAAGTGTTTGTAACAGTGACATGGCAAACATGATAAGATCCCTAGAAGGTACGAACATTTCTGAATGTAAGCCTCAAATGATAACAAAATGGTGTTAGAAGCTGTTAGAAATGGGGTTGCTACTTGGCTGAGGTATGAACCCAGACCAGGCAGGAGCCATCCCTCTAATCAGGGTAAGCTAGATACACACTAAAAGATAACCTGTTGTTGTATAGCTCCTATATATCCTTATATCGTGTTAAGTTAGCATAGGTACATTTGAGATTTAAACGCCATTTTTCCTTTCTTGCAACTTCTGCACACGACCCTTAATTGTTGACTTAGCTTTCAACCTAGTGGTTTGCCGTGGTGTATGTGAGAATAATATGTTATTGCTCTGATATCAGTTTTGTTTAATAAACCATGTCTGCACGGAGAGTGCTGAAGTTTCAGGAGCAACACGATATGGAATTGTTATGAGGTCTGATCTCCACGCCTTCATAGTCATAACACAAGTGCAGCCTTTGCCAACTTGGGCTTGAGGCGGGATTGATATTGCTTTGCACGAGAATTGTTAACACACTTGATGCGGTGCACATGCAGAGAGAGCTGGTGTATGCTGATGTGATTCCTTCCTGCTAGGACACTAAGGTATGGGCCCGCCCTAAAACAACCCAAAGAGACCTTCTTAGCTAATAATATAATATATGTGTTAGGGAGGGTGAGATATAAGTGTTGTTAACTCTTATTTCATTACAGCATGTTAACATGCTGTCACCATTCGCTTTTTATGTCTTAGTAACTATGCTGATAATTTTGATACTGATAATAAGTATACTTGTATTATCTAAGATACTGCGCCTGAGAAGACGGCATTAGTAAATAAACATTTCAAATGCACATGTGTCTTCTTTACTCCATGTTCTGGTTTGTAATGATAATATAACGAAAGAGTGTTCATGAGTCCCACGTACCCTGAGGTACTGTAAGTTCATGTTCTGGTTTGTCTAAACATTGGGAGTTTGATATGTCCAATGAGACACTGTAGCTAGCTCGGTAAGGGGTGAGTTGGTTGCTAAGGTAAGTTTTGGGACACCCTAATTTGCCGAGGTTCCACTCCTCTGTGCACAGTTCTGTGTGAGTACAGAAACCCTGCAACATGGCGCCCAACGGTTTCGGTGGTCTTATATCATGACACTCGAGTAGTTTATCGTTCATGCCTTAACCCCTTCACGTCCGTTTCCGGAAAACGGGGTGTTGGTGAAACCTACCTATTTTTTGAAATAGGTCTTTATTCAAGCTTGATTCTTACTTAAACGGTTTCTTTGAATTACTACCCAGTTGTGCTACAAAGTATTCTTTGTGTTTTCTTGTTTCCAATTCTGTAATGGCGGCAGCGGTGGCTATTGCGCAGCATAGTCGCGTAGCGGTACGCAACCATCTTCAGACGTACCAGGTCCCAGTAGATGGGATGGCTGTGATTTTCGTGGTTTGTGCAGATCCGGCGTTTCCTTACGAGTTGTTTTACTCTTGGGTTACGTTTCCGGCTGTGGACGCTAATTCTGGTTTGTTCCACTCCTACACCGCCTCGGATGTCCCGGCTGAATATACGCCGTACAGGGCATTGGAAATACCTATTGATCATTGGCAGCATCGAGTTTGGTTTGATGGCGCCCTCCCCCACTCTTTGTCCCCTGCGAGGTTAGGTCCACTCTCAATTCCAGGTACAAATTGGCCTGCGTTGGGTGGCTTTACCCCGCACCCGAATCACGGGGCTTGTACCCTGGCAGAAATTCGCAGGCTACATGTAGTTTCCATTTCCGTGATTCGTGCTTTAGTGCAATACATCGGTCGACATCTTCCTGGTGGTCCCCAGGGGGGTGCGGCCGCTCCCATGGAACGAGGCGGAATGCGTCTCAATCCAGTGATGGTTAATTCGGTTTTTGGTGCGCGTCCTGTTGACAACGATGACTTCCCATTCTGGCTAGCAGAGAAGTTTGATCAACTGGAGGCGGTTTTTCCGAATTCTACTCCTGCTGATAAACATAGAATGTTAACGATTACTCTACCGAAGGATATTACTCCTGAACTTGCTGACTGTGAAAGCTGGGGAAAAACTTTTGCAGCGGTTTATACGAGGTGCTTCGGCACCCCGTCTATGAATGCTCTGCCTGAAATCATTAGACGTGTTCAGAATGATCACGGTCCAGAGGCAGCGGTTGAATTGGGTATGCGCCTGTGTGGTTCTTTTGAGATTGTAAGTGATCTCATTCTCTCCAATGTTAAAGGAGATGCAGTTAACTTTCAGGTGTCGAATGCTTTGGCTGCTCTGCCCGATGCCGACAAACCCCGCCAGTTAGCAAAGATTGTGGTGGCCGCTTATAAGACAATTGGCCGCACAAGTAGAGGTCTGAAATATTTTCCAGTGAAGGATAAAAAACAACCTCAGGGACAATCTGCAGTGTCAGATGTCCAGCCCAAGTCCAAAAAACAGAATTGGCCTAAAAAACAGACACAGGGGAAGCAGACAACGCAGACTCAGGGTACTTTTCCTGCAATACAAGCTCCTGCGCCACCCGAAAAAGTTTATGATTTGCGCGACCGCGCGATGATTAAATCGCCTGATCGTTTTCAGGGTTCTGATCAACGCTCTCCTCGTTCCTTTCAGGACACATCGGCCCCGAAGACCGGTGGAGGAGGAGGGGGTGGACGTGGACGTGGTGGCCAACAAGGACGTGGTCAGTCCCGCCAAACGGACGGCGCAGTGAAGCAGGAGGATTCTACGCCTAGGCGTCCGCAGTTTGCGAAAAAGAAAGTCGCAGCCTTAACAGCGCATCGATATGCCACAGATAGTGAGAACGCGGCTTCGGAATCTGACGTGGGCTCTGACCTTGCTGGACAGCGCGGCGGAGATAACCATAGTCAGAGAGGCGCTGCGTCCACTACTGAGGGTGACAGCGACTGATGTCTACGTTGTGATAGAAACAGCGGATACGAGACTTGCTCCCCCTGAAAGACTATATGAAATTGTCCTGTTAATTGAAGGTGACATACGGCGTACCGTTAAAGGTGTATTTTGGGAGCATCTGTGTCGTGTAAATTCTGTTGTTTGCAACTTCGCAGACATGGGTTACAAATTTAACTTTGCAAAATCGCACATTGCTGAACACACAGTGTTGTTTTTGGGCTATGAGCTCAACAATGAAGGTAAAGGTTTGGCTCCTCACTTCTTAGAGAAGTGCGCACAATTGCGCGCTCCAACAACACTGAAAAAATTACAGTCTTTACTGGGCTTTTTGAATTTCGGCAGAACTTACATTCCGGAATATGCCCAGCGTATCAAGCCTTTGTATGCTTTGATACAACCAACTTTCTCAAAATCATGCTGGCTGCCTGAGCATTCAGCCATTTTGCTATCCTTGCAGGCTGATCTGCTCGCTTCTAAATATTTACTGACTCGTGATAACCACACCAACCTGGTAATAAGAATAATTCCCGGGACGGTGGGTTTCACATACCTCACTTTTAATGAAGGTGACACAGTGCCTATCGCTTACAAGTCACACTTGTACACTTCGGCTGAGATGCGGTTTCCCACAGTGGAAAAAGTTTTAACTGCTGTACAGATGGCAATTCTAAAAGAACGAGCTCTGTCACAGGGGAAACGCATGCTGGTGGTAACACCCTGTCCTCATTTGGAGGCAGTCACGAAAGCCAGTGTACCAAATTCAAAGGCTTTGCACCCTCGGTGGATTCAGTGGGCTGCGTCATTGTCATCCGCGGATGTCATGTTTATTTTTGACGCTTCCTTACGGTCGCAAGAGTACTTGCAGTATGAATTCGTTCATCCTGCTCCTCTGGCGATGCGACCTTTGGAGGACTTCCATTGCATCATTTACACTGATGGGTCGGCGCAGGTTGCGCATGGCTCTAAACATGCCTACGTTTCCGCATGCGCCATTGTGGTCGGTGCTATGTTGAATGATGAGTTCATTTCCAGGGAGGTACACACGTTGCCCCTGGGCGATTGCACCGCACAATTGGCAGAGCTTCGTGCTCTCTTACTAGCTCTGGAGTACGCAGATCCACGTGTTACTACTCTAATTGTAAGTGATTCTTACTACTGTGTCCAGTCTTACAATGAAAACTTGTTCTTTTGGATTCAAAATGATTTTCATGATTCCAAGGGTAGCACAATAAAACATAAAATGATCTGGGTTCGAGTGGCAGAGCTTAAGGCTGTGTTGCCACTCGTTTATGTGATTCATACTCTCGGTCATCAGCGCGTAGGAGTTCACGCTGTTGGCAACTCGCTTGCTGATGAAGCAGCGAAATCAGCAGTATCTACATACTTAGTTGCAGCAGTTACTAGGTCTAAAACCAAGATTGATAGCGACATCTTGGCAGCGATTGCTGCCTCTGAGAAGGGAAGTAAACATCCTGCTGGATTCCCTTCGAAGTATAAATACCACTTAAGTCCCGAAAAGGTTCCTTTTGTGACAATTCCTGATGTTGGGGAACGGCTGGTTCCCAACTCGGATCGCAGAACAGACTTGATTACAGCGGCTCATGAAGGTGTGGCGTCTGCGCATGCGGGCGTCTCAGCCACTGTAACGCAACTACAACAACGTTTCTGGTGGCGGGGACTGTACAAACAGACGCGTGATTATGTCCTTCTTTGTGACATATGCCAGCAGATTAAACCTTCAACTGCTACGCGTCCGCCACAGACTCAGTTGTACATTTCTAATAAACCGCTAGGCTGTGTTTATTTAGATCACTGCGGTCCTTTTTCATCTGATACTGCGTATAAGTACATCTTAGTAGCAGTTGACTCATGCACACGCTTTGTGTGGGTATGGCCACATCGCAGCGCTGATTCACGGACTGTCATTAGAGATTTGCGTATCTTTATAGGGATTTTTGCCTGTGGTACCTTCCATTCGGATCAGGGTCCGGCTTTCGCCTCTAAGGCGTATAAGGATGCCATGACTTCGATGGGAGTCCAAGTCAAGTTTTCGTCACCCTACAGACCTGAGGGTAATAGTGTAGTTGAACGAATGAACCGTGATTTAAAGCAATCTTTGACAGCCCGAGTTATAGGCACTGGCAGAAACTGGCTGGCTCACCTCTATGGCGTGCAGCGTGCTCTTAATAATCTCCCTAGAAGGTCTCTGGGTGGGCGGACCCCATACGAAATGCTCTTTGGCATCAAGATGTACGTCCCTGACCTTGACGGTCTAGACTCTGTGGTTCGCGCCACTTCATTTGACGCAGATGAACATTGCAATGTTTTACAGAATCTACAAAAGACCAGAGACAGTCTTGCAAAGGAACATTTGCCCTCCACATCGGATGATGCGTTGCAGATCCCGGTAGTTGGCTGGCTACCCCAAGTTGGAGAACTGGTTCGGGAGAAGATCGACAACAAGAAAGAGTTTGGTCCCTCCTATCGAGCTCCAGTCCCAGTGCTTGGAGTGAAGGGCACAAGAACAGTCATTTTACCACCACTTCCAGGTCGTAAGGAAAACAGGTTTATTTCTATTGACAATGTCAAGATACACAGAGTGGCCGATTCTTCTTAGCATGACACCAGCTGTTTCCTGTCCTTCCATTGTGAGAAATTCAATTATGCCCACTGCTTCTAATAATGAACCTGAGGTGGCCATCGAATTACCTGCTGTTTCCAGTCCATTATTGAATAATTTACCGGGAACTAACCTTGATGAGACAGACTATACATACCCCACTGATTTGTCAATGCCTGACCTGCAAGCTCGTTTAGCCACGGAATCCAGATTTTCATTTGACTCTGCTTCCCTTGCCTCGAAAAAACCCTCTCAAATTGCAGTATATGCTAGCCTGTTTAAAAAACATTTTTTGATACCTCCTTGGATATACATTTGGCTGGTCCTTTTTTCGGTTTACCTTTTTATGTCAATTGGTTTTGTGTTTTATTTTTTTCGAATTATGAATGGACACTATGTCGAGGAGAGAACTTGCATTACTCATTTAAATGGAACTTTGGCCCCACTTTCCTCTTCACATTCTACACACAGATTAAAGAGAGACTTGACTTTGGTTAACATCACAGCATGGCCTGTTCTGGATGGAATCGCGTGGTATGCAGTTCGGTTTCAAATTCATGGCCCAACGGAAGTCGTTAATGTTCCTAATGTACTTAGAGTGAATATGGGGGATGTGGTGAAACAAAACATTCGTTCTGATGATTGGGATGTTAATGCTGTGGAAAGTTTATTTTCTGATTTGAAATACTATGCTGCTTTTGATGCTGAGGATTTATATTTGGAATCTGCTAATTATGGTGAATTGTTCTGTTACCAACATTATGGCAATCACTTCTTACACAAAACATCTTCCCGAAGGGATGCTGTTAATTTTACTCAGTGGGAACATTGCCCAGCTCCTACACAAGGGAGTTCAGAAACGTTTCTTAAAAAGTATACTTATTTCACTGACTTTAACCAGTCCAATCCCGAGTCCTTTTATTTTAAATTTCACAAACAGCCACTGTCCAAGGTTAGACTTACCGATACAAAATTGTTGTACTCGAAGGCCTTCCTAGATCAATTAGTTACTGGGGGCTATGAGTTATGGAAGGACACAATAGACCTTAAATCAGTTTGGGGTTCAAGGGCCTGGCAGGTACAAGGCACTGAGGCTTTGCACCGTGCATGTCTCATCCCAAATCATATGTTGTTTTTAAATGAAACCATTTCCCAGACCACATGCTTTGGATTGGCTACATCTAAAAGGTTAAACACCCCGTCTTTCCCGGAGTTGGAGGAATATGAGAATTGGAGTAATTTTACTCAATTGTCCATTAAAGATATACAGGCTCTGCTTCTTAATTCCTCCTTTAACATTTCCAGTATGAATCCCAGGGGTTGGCTGCTTTGGCACCGTAGTGCTGATTCTTGCCAAAAAAGATTTTTGAATATATCTGACGGTTTTAAGACTGTTAGATCTGATCCCCGGTTTGATTTGAGTCATACTGTCACCTCTTACTCTGTGGGCAAGTTGTGTCAAGCTTGGCTGAAACATTCAACTTTACCTGCGGTTAAGTATCACCTTTCCAAACTGAATGCAGACGTGGATTTGAATGATTTCATTAAAGGCCCAGCTAGTGGCAGGTCGAAAAGGTGGTTATATGGGGTTTACAATGAAATTTGGAAACTCTCACAGATTGAGGCCGCTTCACGCCTTAGGGCTATTGATCAGGCGAATCTTGAGAAAGTGCTTGCAGTTGTTGACAATAGCATTAACGTGCTTTCCTCTAGAATTTACACATTAGATAATATTGTGTCGTCTGTTGTTGATATTGTGCATGATGAAGTGTCAGTATTATACCATGGTCAAAATCAATTACGGTCAATCATGCAGTTTGCATGGACACTTCAGACTCTGAAAATGGGTAAAGTTCCCTGGGGATACATGAACTTTTCCTCTTTATTTTCCCCGTTTAATTTGACAGACAAACAACGCTTGCTTTCAATGCGTGATGCTTCCTTTTCTATGCTCCATATTGAAAGATTGGAATCTTTACCTTTTTCTGTGGCAGAAGCCACTGCTGCTACGTGGCTTATCCACGGTTTAATAACACTGCCTTTTGCTTTATATAAGTTTTCAAATTGTATGAAATATGTGCCAATAGGTCGTTTTGAACCCTTAGGTAGCGGTTTTCTTCATGAGGTCTGGTCACTCCCATACACATACAGATGTTTCAAGGATGAACAAGAAGTTTATCTAACAGGGGATGAGTGTACTGAGACGCCAGATCATTCTTTAATGTGCAGACACATACAGTTACACGGTTCATGTAACAAGGACCGACCGAATATGGCTTGCGTTTTACAGGGCACGCCAGTTCCTGCTATCATCCCCACGTTTAAATTGTTAGAGAATGGTAGTTATTTAATGCTCAATAATGAAAACTGTTGTGGTTTAATTAAAGGTATAGCTTTCATAGTAACGGTTAGTGAGCGAGTTATTTGCTGCAGAAATGTTCTTTATCCTCCCACACGTGAACATAGGGAGTCTTCCATTTGGCCACAGATACCGACCTTGGGAGCAGAATTCAGCGGCATGGCTAGAATAAGAGCTCTATTGTCCCAGAAAGAGGTGGCCTTGAGCTCGGCCCGTGAAACTTTCGTGCTTCACATTGCTAACACCCGTACGGAGGTTCAGGCTCTTTTAAATACTGATTTGCCTTTGCATTTCGGAGCCATGGTCCGTTCTATCTTTAACGCATCCTCCACAACGGGCCTAGCAAATTTTTTTAAAGTTGTTAGCGGTGGTCTCGTGACTTCCTTTGAGAAGATTTTTGGAGTCATCCCTGCCTTCTTCCATTCTATTTTTTCATCCTTATTTGGAGGGTTCCCGTTTTTACTTGCATTAGCGGCTGGCGCATTGGTGGTTTTCTGCCTTTTTAAATATGGATGCCCTTCCTGTGCAAGACCACGCTCGGCTGCTACTGACGCGGTTTCGCAACCGCATGCTTGATTATTATGGCACACTGCCGTTGGCGACTCTAAGCACGGCGTTTGGATTATCATTTCGGTTCTCCTATTTCACCTGTGTCCAGCCTGTATTTCGCTGCCTGACCTGTGATTTCCATTGGGCCATTGATTTGTGTCTCTGCGGACCAATATCTTCTGACGTCGATTTTGATCAACTGATGAGTCCTATCATTGCTCACGAGTTGGTTTGTTCTGACGAAAGGATTATGGCCTTGGCGGTGGCACATGGACTAATGGGTCCCTGGGATGTGTTGTCAGCAGCGCAAAATTTCTTGGAACAAAGTTTTCTTGAAAACCCACCGAGCTGTCCTCTGATGGTTATAGAGGATCCGGTGCTGGAAGATCACGTATGTTCCTTTCATCTTTTAAATTGGATGGCTGAACTGTTTTCGGATGAGGACAGTGACTTCCTCCTGGAGGCTGTTGCAGCTTACTTTTCATATACAGTCTTATCATAGACACTGCCTCAAAATGACATGCTGATTGATAGCATTTCCTTGATTTTATTGACTTTTGGTCAAGACATTTTATTTTTGCTTGCCTATTGGCTTGAGCCACATTATACTTGTGGACTATTTTTTAGCATTAGTTTTTATAATTGAATTTTTATTCATGCTCGTTTATAATTGGATTCTGCTCTCATGTGATGGCACTTCTGTTATCTTATTTAGTCCGTTCTCGGATCATGGGGGGGTGTTGTATAGCTCCTATATATCCTTATATCGTGTTAAGTTAGCATAGGTACATTTGAGATTTAAACGCCATTTTTCCTTTCTTGCAACTTCTGCACACGACCCTTAATTGTTGACTTAGCTTTCAACCTAGTGGTTTGCCGTGGTGTATGTGAGAATAATATGTTATTGCTCTGATATCAGTTTTGTTTAATAAACCATGTCTGCACGGAGAGTGCTGAAGTTTCAGGAGCAACACGATATGGAATTGTTATGAGGTCTGATCTCCACGCCTTCATAGTCATAACACAAGTGCAGCCTTTGCCAACTTGGGCTTGAGGCGGGATTGATATTGCTTTGCACGAGAATTGTTAACACACTTGATGCGGTGCACATGCAGAGAGAGCTGGTGTATGCTGATGTGATTCCTTCCTGCTAGGACACTAAGGTATGGGCCCGCCCTAAAACAACCCAAAGAGACCTTCTTAGCTAATAATATAATATATGTGTTAGGGAGGGTGAGATATAAGTGTTGTTAACTCTTATTTCATTACAGCATGTTAACATGCTGTCACCATTCGCTTTTTATGTCTTAGTAACTATGCTGATAATTTTGATACTGATAATAAGTATACTTGTATTATCTAAGATACTGCGCCTGAGAAGACGGCATTAGTAAATAAACATTTCAAATGCACATGTGTCTTCTTTACTCCATGTTCTGGTTTGTAATGATAATATAACGAAAGAGTGTTCATGAGTCCCACGTACCCTGAGGTACTGTAAGTTCATGTTCTGGTTTGTCTAAACATTGGGAGTTTGATATGTCCAATGAGACACTGTAGCTAGCTCGGTAAGGGGTGAGTTGGTTGCTAAGGTAAGTTTTGGGACACCCTAATTTGCCGAGGTTCCACTCCTCTGTGCACAGTTCTGTGTGAGTACAGAAACCCTGCAACACTGTGCTCACCCTCTGGTAGCTTAGCACAGAGCAGTCAGGCTTATCTAAGGAGGCAATGTGTGAAGTATTTTTGAAACACTCACACACACACACCAACAAAATGAATACACCACAAAAAGACTCAACACAGGTTTAAAAAAAATAGATTGTTGTATTGTCAAAAAAACACAACCAAAACGACAAAAAGCCAATGTAGACTTAAAAGGAATAAAAGTAAACACAGTGCAGAAAACACATTCACTTCTATTAGGTTCCTTACTGTGCTACTAGAAAAAGGCAAGTGGGCTTTCTTAATGTTGGAGAGTGCAAGTGGTACTCCAAAAGTCTGTTTACGTTTCTGGCAGATCCCTCGAGACCGGTATATTTAAATTGGAACTAGCCACCCTCTATGTCACGCAGGTCGTCTGCAGAGACCTCAAGGGTTTCGTTGTTCACAGTTCCTTCCTCTGATCTCTCAGTGTGCAGCATAGGTTCTGGTCATGTGGGTGGACAGAGCTGACATGAAGAAGCTTCTTGTTGTCAAGGCACCTTGCCGGGGTTGCACTGAAAGGGCTTACTCAGCACTGCGGCATTTGTTGCAGAAACAAGGCACTCGGGTTCAGCAAAACAGAGCGTCATTCTTGGTCAAGGAAACCAGGCAGGGCCACCCTGGAAAGGGGCTTCCCTCAGCGCTACCACATTTTTTTTAAAAATGGGGTGCGCAATACTTAACAAGTGAAACAATCGTTTTTTTCCCAAGGCACATTGGCGGTCCTGCATGCACTGGTCTTTGGCAACAGTACAGCTGCCGTACTCACAAGTGACAGAGTCCCACAGCAACAATAGGCAGGTGAAGTCTCTGATGGTCCTGAGACTTCATGGACAGGGGACAAGCCAGCAAGCCCTTTGAGATCACTTTGACAGGAGACAGAGCCCAGCTCTCAGTAGGAGAGCAGCAGGCAGTAGCGCAACAACCTGAAAAGCAGGCCTTTCAGAAAATCAGTCCAGTTGAATTCTTTAGGCAGCATAGCAGCTCCTCTGGCAGAGCTTAGTTACAAGTCCAGTTGTGTCTGATGTTAGGTGAGGTTCCGTGAATTCTGAACCCGTGTTTTAAATGTCATGGTTCCGTTACGATTTTGGTAACAATGAACCGTAACTGATGAGTTCGGCAAGTACGAGTGTTTTCGCCATGTTACACACAAGGATTTGCAGTTTATTTGAAGATTCTGCTCCGAACCATAGTTATCATTCTGTATAAGGCAGCCATTTTGTGGTTGCCCTCACATAGGCCGATGACTGCGGCTGAATGAGCCTTTAAGACTCGTGCCCTTTTGCTGGGGTTTGTGCTGACTTTTACATGACCCGAAGTGAATTGACCTCGTTGCCTGAAGCCGACCTTGTTGAGCCAGTTCTTGCCCGCTAGCTGATCAAAACTAAAATCAGAGCGCAGGGCATCGTAAAGTTTTACTACACACAAATATGCCTTATCCTACTGTTACCTGTTTCTGTTTCTTTCTTTATGGTCTATTTATGATATGGGTTGTGGCCTCTTTTATTATGGGTTCATTCGGCCTGTCTAGAGAAGAATGTTGGGTTTGTCCGATGATTGATCATGGGCCGGACAACTGAAAAGTGGGTTTTACCATCATGCGATACTTTTGGTGTGGATACATGTGATTGGACAGTTTGTAAATATTAGGTGTTCTGTCTGGAATGTGATTTTTGGCACAAAAAGGGATGACTTGCTTTGTAAAGGTGAGCAGTCTCCTGAGAACTCATACCGTGATGATTTCTAGGATTTCTGTTACTGGCTGCAGTCAATAAATTCGATCTTTGACGTCACCAAGAAGAGTCCTGTGTCTCTGTATTCTAAGACAGGTGAACCCGAAGACTTTGGGCGTGCCCCTGGCGCCGCCGGGTCTTAAATAACCCGTTTTTAGGTCTCGGCAGCGAGACCTATTGTAGTTAAAATGCCTCCCAAGGGAGACAAACAGGTGCACGAGCGCTTCTTGGTATGTAGACGCGCTTGCGCGCATGCGCACACACAGCGTTACTGAAGGCCGAAGGCACTCACAAACGCACACATGCACGCACGCACGCACACACACACGCACACACACACGCACGCACACACACACACACCCGCCTCCCCCCCCCCACAATTAAGCCCCACTTACCTCATCAGCGGCCTCAGCCGCCACTCCTGACGTCTGCTGCCACCGCGGGGGCTTCTTGCATAAGAATGCAGAACTGGATGAGATCCCTCGACTCTGGGATCACCCTGCAGATCCGAAGCGTCCGCCATCCATGAGGTCGCTGTAACTGCGGCCAGCGGCCTGCATCGGGACTCTGGCAGGTCCACACAACGGGGGCTCCTCGTCCTCTCAGGCAGGGGCTGCGCACTGCTGTGCACGTTTGCACACCCCTGGCGACGTGCGCGCCCCTCACGCCCGACCCCAGGTCTGCCCAGTAGAACGGCGCTCACTTCATCCCACTGTGAGGCAGAAGGTGAGTGCGAGTGCAGAGTGTGAAGTAGTGAGTGCAGAGTTGTGAGTGCAGAGTTGTGAAGTAGTGAGTGTGAAGTAGTGAGTGCAGACTAGTGAGTGCAGAGTAGTGAGTGCAGAGTAGTGAGTAGTGAGTGCAGAGTAGTGAGTGCAGAGTAGTGAGTAGTGAGTAGTGAGTGCAGAGTAGTGAGTAGTGAGTGCAGAGTAGTGAGTGCAGAGTAGTGAGTAGTGAGTGCAGAGTAGTGAGTAGTGAGTGCAAAGTAGTGAGTAGTAAGTGCAGAGTAGTGAGTAGTGAGTGCAGAGTAGTGAGAGTGCAGAGTAGTGAGTGCAGAGTAGTGAGTGCAGAGTAGTGAGTGCAGAGTAGTGAGTGCAGAGTAGTGAGTAGTGAGTGCAGAGTAGTGAGTGCAGGGTAGTGAGCGCAGAGTAGTGAGTAGTGAGTGCAGAGTAGTGAGTAGTGATTGCAGAGTAGTGAGTGCAGAGTAAAGAGTAGTGAGTGCAGAGTAGTGAGTAGTGAGTGCAGAGTATTGAGTGCAGAGTAGTGAGTGCAGAGTAGTGAGTGCAGAGTAGTGAGTGCAGAGAGTGAGTAGTGAGTGCAAAGTAGTAAGTAGTAAGTAGTGAGTGCAGAGTAGTGAGTGCAGAGTAGTGAGTGCAGAGATGTGATTGCAGAGTAGTGAGTAGTGAGTGCAGAGTAGTGAGTAGTGAGTGCAGAGTAGTGAGTGCAGAGTAGTGAGTGCAGAGTAGTGAGTGCTGAGTAGTGATGCAGAGTGCAGAGTAGTGAGTGCAGAGTAGTGAGTGCAGAGTAGTGAGTGCAGAGTAGTGAGTGCAGAGTAGTGAGTGCAGAGTAGTTAGTACAGAGTAGTGAGTAGTGGGTGCAGAGTAGTGAGTAGTGAGTGCAGGGTAGTGAGTAGTGAGTGCAGAGTAGTGAGTGCAGAGTAGTGAGTGCAGAGTAGTGAGTAGTGAGTGCAGAGTAGTGAGTAGTGAGTGCAGAGTAGTGAGTACAGAGTAGTGAGTGCAGAGTAGTGAGTAGTGAGTGCAGAGTAGTGAGTGGTGAGTGCAGAGTAGTGAGTAGTGATTGCAGAGTAGTGATTGCAGAGTAGTGATTGCAGAGTAGTGAGTGCAGAGTAGTGAGTGCAGAGTAGTGATTGCAGAGTAGTGAGTGCAGAATAGTGATTGCAGAGTAGTGAGTGCAGAGTAGTGAGTGCAGAGTAGTGAGTGCAGAGTAGTGAGTGCAGAGTAGTGAGTGCAGAGTAGTGAGTGCAGTAGTGTGAGTGCAGTAGTGTGAGTGCAGAGTAGTGAGTGCAGAGTAGTGAGTGCAGAGTAGTGAGTGCAGAGTAGTGAGTGCAGAGTAGTGAGTAGTGAGTGCAGTAGTGTGAGTGCAGTAGTTTGAGTGCAGTAGTGTGAGTGCAGAGTAGTGAGTGCAGAGTAGTGAGTGCAGAGTAGTGAGTGCAGAGTAGTGAGTGCAGAGTAGTGAGTGCAGAGTGGTGAGGGCAGAGTGGTGAGGGCAGAGTGCAGAGCAGTGAGTGCAGAGTGCAGAGTAGTGAGTGCAGAGTAGTGAGTAGTGAGTGCAAAGTAGTGAGTAGTGAGTGCAGAGTAGTTAGTGCATAGTAGTGAGTAGTGAGTGCAGAGTAGTGAGTAGTGAGTGCAGAGTAGTAAGTAGTGAGTGCAGAGTAGTTAGTGCAGAGTAGTGAGTAGTGAGTGCAGAGTAGTAAGTAGTGAGTGCAGAGTAGTAAGTAGTGAGTGCAGAGTAGTGAGTGCAGAGTAGTGAGTAGTGAGTGCAGAGTAGTGAGTGCAGAGTAGTGAGTAGTGAGTGCAGAGTAGTGAGTGCAGAGTAGTGAGTAGTGAGTGCAGAGTAGTGAGTGCAGAGTAGTGAGTAGTGAGTGCAGAGTAGTAAGTAGTGAGTGCAGAGTAGTGAGTGCAGAGTAGTGAGTAGTGAGTGCAGAGTAGTGAGTAGTGAGTGCAGAGTAGTGAGTGCAGAGTAGTGAGTGCAGAGTAGTGAGTAGTGGGTGCACAGTAGTGAGTAGTGAGTGCAACGTAGTGAGTAGTGAGTGCAGAGTAGTGAGTAGTGAGTGCAGAGTAGTGAGTGCAGAGTAGTGAGTGCAGATTAGTGAGTGCAGAGTAGTGAGTGCAGAGTAGTGAGTGCAGATTAGTGAGTAGTGAGTGCAGAGTAGTGAGTGCAGAGTAGTGAGTGCAGAGTAGTGAGTGCAGAGTAGTGAGTGCAGAGTAGTGAGTGCAGAGCAGTGAGTAGTGAGTGCAGAATAGTGAGTGCAGAGTAGTGAGTAGTGAGTGCAGTAGTGTGAGTGCAGTAGTGTGAGTGCAGTAGTGTGAGTGCAGAGTAGTGAGTGCAGAGTAGTGAGTGCAGAGTAGTGAGTGCAGAGTAGTGAGTAGTGAGTGCAGAGAAGTGAGTGCAGAGTAGTGAGTAGTGAGTGCAGAGTAGTGAGTGCAGAGTAGTGAGTAGTGAGTGCAGAGTAGTGAGTAGTGAGTGCAGAGTAGTGAGTGCAGAGTAGTGAGTGCAGAGTAGTGAGTAGTGAGTGCAGAGTAGTGAGTGCGCAGAGTAGTGAGTGCGCAGAGTAGTGAGTGCGCAGAGTAGTGAGTGCGCAGAGTAGTGAGTGCGCAGAGTAGTGAGTGCAGAGTAGTGAGTGCAGAGTAGTGAGTGCAGAGTAGTGAGTGCAGAGTAGTGAGTAGTGAGTGCAGAGTAGTGAGTAGTGAGTGCAGAGTAGTGAGTAGTGAGTGCAGAGTAGTGAGCAGAGTAGTGAGCAGTATAGTGAGCAGAGTAGTGAGTGCAGAGTAGTGAGTAGTGAGTGCAGAGTAGTGAGTAGTGAGTGGTGAGTAGTGAGTGCAGAGTAGTGAGTAGTGAGCGCAGAGTAGTGAGTAGTGAGTGCAGAGTAGTGAGTAGTGAGTGGTGAGTAGTGAGTGCAGAGTAGTGAGTGCAGAATAGTGAGTAGTGAGTAGTGAGTGCAGACTAGTGAGTAGTGAGTGCAGAGTAGTGAGTAGTGAGTGCAGAGTAGTGAGTGCAGAGTAGTGAGTAGTGAGTGCAGAGTAGTGAGTGCAGAGTAGTGAGTAGTGAGTGCAGAGTAGTGAGTGCAGAGTAGTGAGTAGTGAGTGCAGAGTAGTGAGTAGTGAGTGCAGAGTAGTGAGCAGAGTAGTGAGCAGTGTAGTGAGCAGAGTAGTGAGTGCAGAGTAGTGAGTAGTGAGTGCAGAGTAGTGAGTAGTGAGTGGTGAGTAGTGAGTGCAGAGTAGTGAGTAGTGAGTGCAGAGTAGTGAGTAGTGAGTGGTGAGTAGTGAGTGCAGAGTAGTGAGTGCAGAGTAGTGAGTACTGAGTGCAGAGTAGTGAGTGCAGAGTAGTGAGTAGTGAGTGCAGAGTAGTGAGTAGTGAGTGCAGAGTAGTGAGTGCGCAGAGTAGTGAGTGCGCAGAGTAGTGAGTGCGCAGAGTAGTGAGTAGTGAGTACAGAGTAGTGAGTAGTGAGTGGTGAGTAGTGAGTGCAGAGTAGTGAGTGCAGAGTAGTGAATAGTGAGTAATGAGTGCAGAGTAGTGAGTAGTGAGTAGTGAGTGCAGAGTAGTGAGTGCAGAGTAGTTAGTGCAGAGTAGTGAGTGCAGAGTAGTGAGTAGTGAGTAGTGAGTGCAGAGTAGTGAGTGCAGAGTAGTGAGTGCAGAGTAGTGAGTGCAGAGTGCAGAGTAGTGAGTAGTGAGTGCAGAGTAGTGAGTAGTGAGTGCAGTAGTGTGAGTGCAGAGTAGTGAGTGCAGAGTAGTGAGTGCAGAGTAGTGAGTGCAGAGTAGTGAGTGCAGAGTAGTGAGTGCAGAGTAGTGAGTGCAGAGTAGTGAGTGCAGAGTAGTGAGTAGAGAGTGCAGAGTAGTGAGTGCAGAGTAGTGAGTAGTGAGTGCAGAGTAGTGAGTAGTGAGTGCAGAGTAGTGAGTGCAGAGTAGTGAGTAGTGAGTGCAGAGTAGTGAGTAGTGAGTGCAGAGTAGTGAGTGCAGAGTAGTGAGTAGTGAGTGCAGAGTAGTGAGCAGAGTAGTGAGCAGTATAGTGAGCAGAGTAGTGAGTGCAGAGTAGTGAGTAGTGAGTGCAGAGTAGTGAGTAGTGAGTGGTGAGTAGTGAGTGCAGAGTAGTGAGTAGTGAGTGCAGAGTAGTGAGTGCAGAGTAGTGAGTGCAGAGTAGTGAGTGCAGAGTAGTGAGTGCAGAGTAGTGAGTGCAGAGTAGTGAGTGCAGAGTAGTGAGTAGAGAGTGCAGAGTAGTGAGTGCAGAGTAGTGAGTAGTGAGTGCAGAGTAGTGAGTAGTGAGTGCAGAGTAGTGAGTGCAGAGTAGTGAGTAGTGAGTGCAGAGTAGTGAGCAGAGTAGTGAGCAGTATAGTGAGCAGAGTAGTGAGTGCAGAGTAGTGAGTAGTGAGTGCAGAGTAGTGAGTAGTGAGTGGTGAGTAGTGAGTGCAGAGTAGTGAGTAGTGAGTGCAGAGTAGTGAGTAGTGAGTGCAGAGTAGTGAGTAGTGAGTGGTGAGTAGTGAGTGCAGAGTAGTGAGTGCAGAATAGTGAGTAGTGAGTAGTGAGTGCAGAGTAGTGAGTAGTGAGTGCAGAGTAGTGAGTAGTGAGTGCAGAGTAGTGAGTGCAGAGTAGTGAGTAGTGAGTGCAGAGTAGTGAGTGCAGAGTAGTGAGTAGTGAGTGCAGAGTAGTGAGTGCAGAGTAGTGAGTAGTGAGTGCAGAGTAGTGAGTAGTGAGTGCAGAGTAGTGAGCAGAGTAGTGAGCAGTGTAGTGAGCAGAGTAGTGAGTGCAGAGTAGTGAGTAGTGAGTGCAGAGTAGTGAGTAGTGAGTGGTGAGTAGTGAGTGCAGAGTAGTGAGTAGTGAGTGCAGAGTAGTGAGTAGTGAGTGCAGAGTAGTGAGTAGTGAGTGGTGAGTAGTGAGTGCAGAGTAGTGAGTGCAGAGTAGTGAGTACTGAGTGCAGAGTAGTGAGTGCAGAGTAGTGAGTAGTGAGTGCAGAGTAGTGAGTAGTGAGTGCAGAGTAGTGAGTGCGCAGAGTAGTGAGTGCGCAGAGTAGTGAGTGCGCAGAGTAGTGAGTAGTGAGTACAGAGTAGTGAGTAGTGAGTGGTGAGTAGTGAGTGCAGAGTAGTGAGTGCAGAGTAGTGAATAGTGAGTAGTGAGTGCAGAGTAGTGAGTAGTGAGTAGTGAGTGCAGAGTAGTGAGTGCAGAGTAGTTAGTGCAGAGTAGTGAGTGCAGAGTAGTGAGTAGTGAGTAGTGAGTGCAGAGTAGTGAGTGCAGAGTAGTGAGTGCAGAGTAGTGAGTGCAGAGTAGTGAGTGCAGAGTGCAGAGTAGTGAGTAGTGAGTGCAGAGTAGTGAGTAGTGAGTGCAGTAGTGTGAGTGCAGAGTAGTGAGTGCAGAGTAGTGAGTGCAGAGTAGTGAGTGCAGAGTAGTGAGTGCAGAGTAGTGAGTGCAGAGTAGTGAGTGCAGAGTAGTGAGTAGAGAGTGCAGAGTAGTGAGTGCAGAGTAGTGAGTAGTGAGTGCAGAGTAGTGAGTAGTGAGTGCAGAGTAGTGAGTGCAGAGTAGTGAGTAGTGAGTGCAGAGTAGTGAGTGCAGAGTAGTGAGTGCAGAGTAGTGAGTGCAGAGTAGTGAATGCAGAGTAGTGAGTGCAGAGTAGTGAGTAGTGAGTGCAGAGTAGTGAGTGCAGAGTAGTGAAAGCTTAGTTAAAGCTAATATCCCCCCTCCCTCCTCAGCCTTTGTAGACCCCCAGTACCCTTCCTCCAAGGGACAAATCGTTGCCCTTCCGCCTCTAACCAAGGAATCCCTGGCCTCTATAATCCCGCTAGTTAAATCTGGCTCCCCTCTTGATCCTTGCCCTTCTCATATTCTCCGTCATATATTTTCCACCTGCTCTGACCCCCCTCTTCAGCTTCTCAACAGCTCTCTTTCTCAGGGCGTTGTTCCCGCTCCTTTGAAATCAGCTATCATTGTCCCTATCCTGAAGAAACCGGGTGCAGATCCCACGGCCCTTACCAACTACCGCCCTATCTCCCTCTTGCCATTTCTGGCAAAGGTACTCGAGCGCCATGTCACCCGCACTCTGAGTTCTTTTGTGGAGACGCATGGGATCTTAGCCCCCCGTCAGGCTGGCTTCCGCCCCGCACACTCTACGGAGTCCATAGTATTATCGGTCCTGGATAACCTCAGGGAGGGAATGGATACCAACCAGACTCAGGCTTTGGTCCTCCTCGATCTCTCAGCCGCCTTCGACACGGTTGATCATACCATCTTACTTTCCCGTGTCGGAGCGGCGGGGATCGGGGGCACCGCCCTGGTATGGTTGTCCTCCTTCCTGAGAGACCGCACCCAGGCGGTTCGCCTGGGTGATTTTACTGCGGACTTCCGGAAAGTTCAGTGCGGGGTCCCCCAAGGTTCTTCCCTTTCCCCCCTTTTGTTTAACCTCTACATTGCCCCCCTTATTTTTTCACTGCAGCAGATGGAGGTCTCCGTGTTTAACTACGCGGATGACCTCCAACTTGTCTTTAATTTGTCTTCTTCCTCTTCCTCTGTTTCTAACTTTCAATCCATTATGATCCATATCCGAGACTGGATGAGCCACAACCATCTGAAACTCAACCCAGACAAGACTGAGCTGGTGTTGACGGGTGGCTCATCCAGTCCCTGGTCTTCTTTGTTTTGGCCCCCTTCCTTAGGGTCCCCTCCTGTTCCCTCTACCTCAGTAAAAACACTAGGCATTAAACTTAACTCCCAGCTCACCCTTCACTCCCAGGTTAGTTCTGTGGTGTCTTCTTCCTTTCTTTCACTGCGCACTATACGCAAGGTGTCCTGTTTCTTTTCCTTTGATGCCCTCAAATTGATTACTTTGGCAATGGTTATATCCCGCCTGGATTATGGTAACGCCCTATATGCCAGCATACCTGCATATAGTTTAAGGCGATTACAGCAGATCCAGAACCAGGCGGCGCGCCTAGTGTTCAAGTTGCCAAAGTTCCACCATGTCACCCCCCTCCTCAAAACCCTGCATTGGCTTCCTGTCCGTGAACGTGTACAGTTTAAGCTTGCCTCTCTTACTTTTCAAGCTCGACTGGACACGGCACCAGCTTTTATCTCATCTGTGATTACACCCTATATTCCTACTAGGGAATTACGTTTTTCCACCAAATCCCTTCTTACAGTTCCCCGGTTTCGGAGGAAGAAATGGGGAGGATCGAAATTTGCGACTCTCGCCCCACTCCTTTGGAACTCCCTACCCCCAGAACTCAGAGCCTCCACTCTTTATCTGCAATTTAGGAAACAGCTAAAAACTTATCTGTTTACCAAAGCTTTTAATTAGTCTTTTTAGTCTCAGTTCCCTTTTTTTAGTTTCCCTTTTCCCAACATGTTATTTGTTAAGTTATAGCGCCATGAAACCGTCGGTGTCCGTGCGCTTAATAAATAATTTTAAATTCAAATTCAAATTCAAATTCAAATTAGTGAGTGCAGAGTAGTGAGTGCAGAGTAGTGAGTGCAGAGTAGTGAGTAGTGAGTGCAGAGTAGTGAGTGCAGAGTAGTGAGTAGTGAGTGCAGAGTAGTGAGTAGTGAGTGCAGAGTAGTGAGTTGTGAGTGCAGAGTAGTGAGTGCAGAGTGCAGAGTGAGTGTGCAGAGTGCAGTGTGAGTGTGCAGAGTAGTGAGTGCAGAATGCAGAGTGAGTGTGCAGAGTAGTGAGTGCAGAATGCAGAGTGAGTGTGCAGAGTAGTGAGTAGTGAGTGCAGAGTAGTGGGTACAGAGTAGTGAGTAGTGAGTGCAGAGTAGTGAGTTGTGAGTGCAGAGTAGTGAGTGCAGAGTGCAGAGTTAGTGTGCAGAGTGCAGTGTGAGTGTGCAGAGTAGTGAGTGCAGAATGCAGAGTGAGTGTGCAGAGTAGTGAGTGAAGAATGCAGAGTGAGTGTGCAGAGTAGTGAGTGCAGAATGCAGAGTGAGTGTGCAGAGTAGTGAGTGCAGGTGCAGAGCGCCATGTGCTGTTGAGTGCAGAGCGCTGTGTGCTGTTGAGTGCAGAGCGCTGTGTGCTGTTGAGTGCAGAGCACTGTGTGCTGTGCTGTTGAGTGCAGAGCGCTGTATGCTGTTGAGTGCAGAGCGGTGTGTGCTGTTGAGTGCAGAGCGCTGTGTGCTGTTGAGTGCAGAGCGCTGTGTGCTGTTGAGTGCAGAGCACTGTGTGCTGTTGAGTGCAGAGCGCTGTGTGCTGTTGAGTGCAGAGCGCTGTGTGCTGCTGACTGCAGAGCGGTGTGTGCTGTTGAGTGCAGAGCGGTGTGTGCTGTTGAGTGCAGAGTGCTGTGTGCTGTTGAGTGCAGAGCGGTGTGTATTGGCAATGTAAATGACAATGCCATTTATTTATGATTTAAAGAAAAAAAAAGAAATGTCATGAGCAATGCCAATAGCTCTACCTTTAATGATGCCGAGACCATTGCATTGTAAATGCTTGTTTCAGTTGGCGCCCAAAGTGGGGCGACATCAAGCGGTACCGGTCCAAGCCTGAAGATCGTGAGGAGCTTCGTGAGGAAATTCCGGAAGAGGGCCCCCACTCCATCGACCCCGGTATGTCAAAAGTGGAATGAAGGTCTTTTCTGCGAGGTTTCCCGCTTTCTAGACGGCTACGAAGGACTGCTGCCCTGACTGCCACCCTGTCTTGGACCCCGCCTTTGTGCAGCTTTGTAAGGCGAGACGATAGACGGGTCTTCTGGTGACGTGACTGATACCTTAGTTAAGTATATGTGGGTCACTCCCACTTCTTTGTTGTTCTTTGCTTTTTGGTTCTTTGAATGCTTAGTTCTTCTTTGGGTCTTTGATTTGGGTATTGCAATTTCCAAAGCCGAGGGACTCGTATATTTGCGAGACTATCGTTGCAGATAATCCCTTGAAGTTTGAAGCTAGATTAAAGAGCGAAGATGCCTAGTCTTAGCAAAATTAGGAGAATATTCTGTTGTGGTTGTAACAAGGATTGGAGGATTCATGTCCGATACCTCCAGTTGGAACGCCAACTTATGAACTTTATTCTAAACACGGCGTGGGCCCCATTACGTTCAATGAAGTATGGGTCCGCTATACCAGAAAAGATGGGGTTTTACGATTGCCCCAATATGGTAGTTTTGATACTGAGATTTTGGATAACTTAGAAACGAAATTGTTTAGAAAGAAAGCCCGGCCGGCAATGTTTGACTCCTTTCGCCTTTGGCGTAAAGAAGCCAGACAACGAGAAATCAAACAAGCTAAAAAAGAAAAGAGAGAAAATGGGTTGTCGATAATGCAAGCTGCCAGGCAGTTTAAAGAAGACGAAGAAGATAAAGCAATTGAGGTGTCAGATAGGCAACATAATAAGGCTATTGATAGATGTTACCCAGCATTGCCACCTATTCTTGAGAAGGCAACAAAGGACCCTGAAAAGGACCCTTTAATGTCGCATCTATTGAGGTTACCACCCCCTTATGCACAGAACGCTACGGCACCTCCTCCACCTCCAGTTGTTCCGCTTCCTGGTCCTGCTCAACCGCCAGCCCCTCCTCAGTTAGTTTCTCCTCCTACGGTGCAGCCTCCTCTGGGGCTGCCGACTTTGCTATCAGTTCTGCCTCAAACTTCTTCATCTTGCTCTCCTGTCCCTTCGATTTCTCTTCCTACTACTGCTATGTTTCTATCACCTCAAAATACTTTGTCTCCCGTCCTTAAGACAGCTTCTCCTTCTGCTCGACAAAGAAAGACCGAAACTGTTACTGGTCTTTTGTCTCCTTTCTTTGGGTCGTCGAGTATGACCCCCGTTTCTGCGCGTAAACAACTGCGTAGTTAGTTACCTAGTCCCGAAGAACGGACAGTGTTGGATCTCCTGGTTTGCAGGTGGATTTCGAATGTTTCGAGGTATAATTTAGAGTCAGTTATGGATGTCTTCCTGCAGTGGAAAGCACCCAAGCAGAGATATGTGTTTGACGTAATGTGTACTTTCCTCCGTGAGGAATGGGCAGATAATGATTTGGGTTCAGTCCCGGTAGAGTTGCTAAATGTCCAGTCTGAGTTTGGAAAAGGGACGATAGTGGGTCCCGGGATTGAGGATGCGGTTGCGATGGTTCTTGCGTTTAGGAGCGATTTCCCTTCTCAGCGACTGTTTGAGCCTGATTTCGCAGTTAGGAGAAAAGTACGACAATATCCAATGAGAGAGGTTCCCCCAGTTTGGAGAGAAGGGGACGCAAACGCTAATCCGCCTGTTCTGCCTCATTTTCAGAGAGTATGGGTACATGAGCCATGGAAGAGAGTAGAAGTTTTGGCCCTTAAACAGTCTCTACCTGATCCCCGTAAGAATCCAGCTGGCTATTACAAAGAATTGTCCCAGACAGTTGACGCATGCATCATGAATTTGGCAGATATAGATATGCTGTTGGGTAATGTAGTACCTCAACCTCTATGGGCAAAGATTCGTCATGAGGATCATGCAATTGAGTTAGGTGACTCAAGGGTCAATATTGCTGCTGCGGACGCTAAACAAGTTGGTGGTTCTAAGCCTGAGCCTCTAGTGGCAGATCTACCTGGCAGAATTATAGATCTCATGAAAACAATGATGCCAGCGTTACGAGTAAATTGGGACAAGTTAGCAGCATGTAAGCAGAAGAAGGACGAGAGTGTATCTGATTTCTTCACTAGATTTGAAGAGACATTTATAGACCATAGTGGTCAGGATATGAGTACGGAAGGTGGGCAAAGATTGTTCGTAGATAAGTTTGTCTTCAACTTACTTCCTGAACTGTGTAATAAGTTGAAAGATTCTGAGAGTTCTTGGGCTGTTTCCTCGTCGGCCCAAATATTGGCGACCGCACAGTACTACGAGAATAGGGATAAGGACGAGAAAGAAAGAGTAGAGAAAAAGACGAAAGACTTAAAGACAAAGGTTCTTTTGCAGCAGGCGTATCCGCCTCCCTCGAATCAGCAAGAGTCACAGCAATGCCCACAGTTTCAGCAACCTCCATCGTTTCAGAGACCACAACAGACGGCTGGGTATTTTCCTCCAAGACCACCTTTGGGCTTGAATCAGTGTGCGTATTGCAGGGAGGAAGGTCATTATAAAAATGAGTGCCCTGTTTTATGACAGCGTGCGAGTGATATGCCGGCCCCAAGAGATCGTGGTGGTTTTCAGCAAGTGTTTAGGGGTAGAGGACGTGGTGCGTTTCCTCAGATCGAACGTTCCTTTCCCCCACAAAATTCTATGAATTGTTTTGATCAACAGAAAATTGCGTCTGGTCAGTCGACTCAGTACTATGCTGATGACTATTATGTTGAGAGTGAGAATGCTGACTATAATGATTGCTACGACAGCCATGGGCAAAGAGAGGGAGTAGTGTCGGTTCCAGTAGATCAGAGTGGGCCTTATGTTGCAGTAGTTACATCAGGTGTGGTAGCGCCTTTTCTTTTGGATACCGGTGCAGCAAAGAGTTCTATCATGCACTCTAAACTCCCTGGCGCACCTTTGTCTGGCTTAACGAATGTTTCGGTAGGATTCTCTAGTGCCCCAGTTTGTAATCCAGTGTCTAGTCCCTTGTCTCTTTCTATAGGGCCTTGTGAATTGGAAGCACCTCTCATTTTAACGACAGGTTGTGGTGAGAATTTGTTAGGTTTGGATTTGTTGAAAAGGTTGAATGCGACATTGCATTGTTCTCCCTCGGGAGTACAGCTTACATTGGGTAAGAAAGTGATCTCTCCGATGTATTTGTCTAAAGATCGGCTTCCACCGGAATTGCGTTCCCTCCCTGATACTCTTTGGGCTACTGGTCCTAATGATGTGGGTCTTTTGGAGATTCCACCTTACGTTGTAACGCTTAAAGCGAATGTTAAATTGCCACGCATCCCCCAATACAGGATTTCTAGCGATGGTGAAAGAGCGCTTTTAGCAATCATTTATGATTTAGTTGAGAAAGGTGCAATTGAAGAAACAAGAGGTAATGTGTGTAACAGTCCCGTTTTGCCTGTCTTGAAGCGCACTGACTCTTCTCAGCCACCTGTCTACAGGTTTGTGATCGACCTTCGAGAGGTTAATAAGATTGTTGTGCCACAGTTTCCTGTTGTTCCGGACATTACTGCTTTGCTGACTATGATCCCTGCTTCGGCTGCCTGGTTTTCGGTTATAGATCTGAAGAATGCTTTCTTCAGTATTCCAATTGCTGAGGAGAGTAGAGATATTTTTGGCTTCTCTTTAGGAGGCCGAAGCTTCCGGTTTAAACGCGCTCCTCAAGGCTACTGCGAAAGTCCTTCCATTTATAGCCAGGCTTTGAAAACTCAGCTTGATACTCTTGTGCTGCCTGCTGGAACTGCTCCTATTCAGTATGTTGACGATTTTATTAGTGACTGCTGATGATGAAGAAACTTGTAAAGGAGCTACTCTTTCTTTGTTACGACATTTGTCTGACTTGCATCATAAAGTGTCACCTTCCAAGTTGCAGTATTGCCGCCAAGAGGTGACCTACTTAGGTCATCTCTTGTCGAAGGAGGGAAGAAGGTTGACCCCAGAACGAATTCAAGCGATTGCCCAAATGACTGTGCCAAGTACGCAGAGAGAGGTACGTGCTTTTCTCGGTATCACATCGTATTGTAGATAGTGGATTCCGAATTTTTCTTTGTTGGCAAAACCTCTGTTGGAATTGACTTGTAAGGATATACCGAACCCTCTTCCTTGGTCTGACGATTGTCAGAAAAGTTTTTCTGAATTGCGTGACGCGTTGTGTTCTGCTCCAGTGTTGGGTACTCCTGACTACAGTAAGCCTTTTACACTCTACGTCCACGAGAGAGAGGGTTGTGCATTGTCAGTTTTGACTCAACAATTCGGTGATAAGCAGCGTCCATGTGCGTATTTCTCGTCGACTTTAGATCCGGTAGCTAGAGCATTGCCAAGTTGCTTAAGAGCTACAGCGGCAGCGGCTGTTTCTATCCGACAGTCTGCTGGATTGGTGATGGATAACACGTTGGTTGTGATGGTTCCACATGCAGTGGATACTTTGTTAAATAGAACCAAGACTCAGCACCTTACTAGTGCGAGATTGTCGGGCTATGAGTTGACGCTTTTGGCTAGTCATATACACATCAAGCGGTGTAATGTATTGAATCCAGCGACATTGTTGCCGATTTCTGTGGACACAGATGGTCAGGAACAGCATGATTGTTTTCTTAGGACGGAGGAGGAAACGAAGGGGAGAGTCGATTTAAAAGATACTCCTCTTTCGGATCCTGATGGTACGCTATGGGTTGATGGGTCATGCTACAAGCTCCCAAATGGTGATACGACCGCGGCATATGCCGTGACGACATTATGTACGATTGTTGAAACTGCACGAGTGAGCTATAATTCGGCGCAAGCAGCAGAGTTGATTGCATTAACGAGAGCGTGTATTTTATCTGAGGGAAAGAGAGTGAATGTGTATACCGATAGTCAGTACGCGTTTGGTGTAGCACACAGTTTTGGACGCCTGTGGAAAGAAAGAGGATTTCTCACATCGCATGGGACTAAGATCCAACACGGGCAGTTGGTGAATGAGCTTCTGGAGTCACTTACTTTGCCGAAGCAAGTTGCGATTGCGAAGTGTAGTGCTCACCGGAAGGTTACGGATGATGTTGGTCGTGGTAATGCGTTTGCGGATGAAGTCGCGAAAGAAACAGCGAGAAATGTGATGAGTCGAATGTATGTTGCAGGCCCAGTGAGATGGATTGGTGCAGCTGGAATGTGTGAAGATACGATTGAGAGTGTGAAATCAATCCAGGCTGAAGCCACTGAAAATGAAAAGAGTGTGTGGAGAGAAACTACGGGTATATTGGATTCGACTGGTTGTTGGGTTGAGTTATCAGAACACCAAAGATGGATGTTGCCGGATGCATATGTGCTTGCGGTGGTTACGATGGCACATGGGTTGTCTCACATTAGTGCGAAAGGAATTTGTAAATTGTAGGCTCCAGTATGGCAGAATGCTGGAATTCCTAAATGTGCTGAGAATGTGGTCAAGAATTGTATGGTGTGTTTGATGTATAATCCAGGTAAGGGAACTCCAACTCCAGCTGGTCACTTTGTGCCTGCGACGTATCCGTTCGAGGTTCTGCAAGTCGATTTTATTCACATGGAAAGATGCAACAATCTGAAATACGTCCTTGTAGTTGTTTGTGCCTTTTCTAGATGGGTAGAGGCATACCCCCTGAAAGGTAATACTGCCTCGTCCACAGCTAAAGTCCTGCTCAAAGAATATTTCCCTAGGTTTGGGTTGCCAAGAATGGTATGGAGTGATAATGGAAGTGAGTTCGTGGGGAAGATCATGAAGAGAGTGTGTGAGGGTTCAGGCATAAGACAAAAATTCCATGCTGCGAATCATCCCCAATCAGCTGAATTAGTGGAATGTTACAATGGCACTTTGAAGCTGAAGTTAGCCAAAATTCAGGCGAGTTCTGGTCTCCAATGGCCCGATGCTTTGCCGTTGGCACTTTTGTCAACTAGAACTACAGTGCATTCCCGAATCGGACTTAGTCCGTATGAAATTGTCTTTGGTCGACCGGCAAATGTGTGGGGAGTGCCGAGACCAACACAATTTAGTGATATTGACTATCCTGTGTTGGTGGACTATTTGTATGACCTGACGGCTAAATTGCGTGTCTTGCATCAACAGGTTCACGATAACCTGTCACCAGCCTCTGTGGACCCAGGTCACACCATCAATCCTGGTGACTGGGTTCTCGTGAAAAATTTTCAACGGACCAAGAACGACCAGCCCCGCTGGACGGGCCCTCATCAGGTGTTGCTGTCTACAAGAACATCTGTGAAAGTCTATGGGAAAAAAAATTGGATCCACGGCGTACACTGTAAGAGGGGACCTTTACCTCTGCCGTACGACCAGTGGATCCTCAACGGTATTGCAGACACCGAGACCGAAAGGTTGCCAAAGTTCACACCGTTCAGCGACGCTGAGTTAGTATGGAGAGGGACTGAGAAAGAAGACGATGATGTCTTACAAGCAGCTGTGCCTTCATCTTTGAGATTGGACACCACTGAGCCTGAACTGCTATTTCAGAACCAGACAGAGCTTGGTAAAAACCGTTATAATCTACGACCTAGAAATGATGGACGAATAAAGAGCAAATAATTCCTTTTTGATTTTAGAACTGCACTCTCTCAGCCCAAAAAACTGTTTTGATTTTTTTTTTTCTTTTTTTCGACCGCCATCCGGGTTCAGCTGTAGGGTCGCGGTGTAAAGACTTGGGATTGCAGCCGTGTAGACACAAGGCCGACGGTCCTGGTTGGTCTTAGGGCGTTCCCTGGACTGACAGACGCACTCCTTAGCAGAAGAAAACCAACCGCCGCGAACAGCCCAGTTAGAGGATGGAGTTTTTTGGGTTCGAGAGAGCTGCTGAGAAAATTAACTTTAAGATGAAACTATGTAAAATAATGCATAACAAGTACTTTCTGATTACATGTATTCTGATGTTTTTTAGCATGACGTTGACTTTGGTGGGTTGGATTGTCTTTTCAACTCAATTGACTTCTGCACCTGTTTCTTAACCTACGACTTTTCCTACTACTACTTCTTTGCATTCTTTTCATATCTTACCCGAACACGAGCAGATTAGAAGGTCAGAGTTTGTACATAACACATTCATACAGCTCCTGCACCAACATCAGTTGGTAGTGAACATTACTAATTGTTGGGTGTGTGGTGTTATGCCACATACTACAGATAGAGTTGTCCCCTATCTGATCCTACCGTTTAGTCAGAATGGGTCACTTTGGGCTTTTCACACGATGTTCATTTATGCCCTGGAAGTCTATCCTCTGCATTCCATGAGAGATAACTTGAGTAATCAAGCCTTGGTGAAGGGAGTTATGAATATGAGCAGAGATATCGATACGTACAAGACTATTCCCAAGGAAGAGTTATCGGCTTATGTTGGATGGAACACGACAGGATACAGTGTTAGTCTGAGTGAAAAGCAGAAACGAAAGAGGTCACCTCCGATTTGGGTCGTACCCCACCGAGGTCAATTTTGTCTGCAAGGTAATGGTAAAAATCCGAGAGCTCAGCTGGGGAAGAGTGTTTGTACTCAGACGTATGTTTTTACGTCTCAATCTTCCCCGCCGTTTCTGGCAGCTAAGGGCACGTGTTTTGTTTGTCACAACAGAGCATATACATGGTTGCCCCCTGATTTTTCAGGAACGTGTTATGTTGGATACTTGTTGCCTCCTACGTATACTGCTGCTGCAGATTACCACAAGACAAGAGTTGTCAGAGGTGTTTTCGATCGGGAAGATACAGCTGGACAGGAAGTGGGAGACTTCTTTAAGGGTTTCTTGCCGTTTTGGGGACCTATGGCTAACAGTAGAGGCTTACGGCAATTGACGAGAGTGGTTGAATCCACCATAAACGAAACTGCCGGTGCCCATAGTAATCTGACAGCTGAGCTTCAAGCGGATCGCCTTATGATGTTACAGAATCGTATGGTTTTAGACGTCATACTCGCAGATCGAGGTAGACTATTTAAAGGGATCCAATCGAGTTGATGCGTTTTTATCCCAGTTAATGCTCCGACAGTATACGAGGCCATTTCCAAGTTACATAAGATCTCCGAGTCTATACATGTGGACAAAGGAGATTGGTCGTTAACTGGATGGTTTCTTTTTCTCGTGTTGTCTTTATGTACAGTGCGGTCCTGCCATATGTGGCCTTTGTGCTACTACGTGTGTCAGGGGACCGCCTGTCCCGAGGGATACACAGAGAAACAAGATAATGCTTCAACAGCACCTCGGTGATATGATGAGAATTGACATCAACTCAGATATAGACTGAGTAATTGCCTATGTAAGGGCAAAAGGAGGGTCTGAGGATCCGTGAATTCTGAACCCGTGTTTTAAATGTCATGGTTCCGTTACGATTTTGGTAACAATGAACCGTAACTGATGAGTTCGGCAAGTACGAGTGTTTTCGCCATGTTACACACAAGGATTCACAGTGTATTTGAAGATTCTGCTCCGAACCATAGTTATCATTCTGTATAAGGCAGCCATTTTGTGGTTGCTCTCACATAGGCCGATAACTGCGGCTGAATGAGCCTTTATTTAAGACTCATGCCCTTTTGCTGGGGTTTGTGCTGACTTCTACATGACCCGAAGTGAATTGACCTCGTTGCCTGAAGCCGACCTTGTTGAGCCAGTTCTTGCCCGCTAGCTGATCAAAACTAAAATCAGAGCGCAGGGCATCGTAAAGTTTTACTACACACAAATATGCCTTATCCTACTGTTACCTGTTTCTGTTTCTTTCTTTATGGTCTATTTATGATATGGGTTGTGGCCTCTTTTATTATGGGTTCATTCGGCCTGTCTAGAGAAGAATGTTGGGTTTGTCCGATGATTGATCATGGGCCGGACAACTGAAAAGTGGGTTTTACCGTCATGCGATACTTTTGGTGTGGATACATGTGATTGGATAGTTTGTAAATATTAGGTGTTCTGTCTGGAATGTGATTTTTGGCATAAAAAGGGATGACTTGCTTTGTAAAGGTGAGCAGTCTCCTGAGAACTCATACCGTGATGATTTCTAGGATTTCTGTTACTGGCTGCAGTCAATAAATTTGATCTTTGACGTCACCAAGAAGAGTCCCGTGTCTCTGTATTCTAAGACAGGTGAACCCGAAGACTTTGGGCGCGCCCCTGGCGCCGCCGGGTCTTAAATAACCCGGTTCTTCATAGGGGGTCAGAGAACTAGCACGTATACCCGAATGTGCCTTTGGAGTGGAGGTGACTTCAAAGCAAATTCTTTGAATTGCACAGCTTTCCTTTGAGCCCAGGCCTGTCTGCCAGAATTTCTGTGGGGGGTTGTTCAGTGCTTTGTGTGAGGACAGGACACTATCTATTGAAGGGTAGGTGTCAGCTCCTCCCGTCCCTGTTGCCCAGAAAGACTCATCAATATGCAGATGAATGCAGATGCCCTGAAGTATCCTTAGTTTGTGGATGTCTAGTGGGAATGCACAAAGTCGACCTTCCGCAGACGTGTACTGGAGACAGCCTGTAAGGCACACAAAGAGCTAAGAGTAGAGGAATGCCCACTTTCTAAAAGTAATTAGGTAATACTGGGGTAACCCACAAATCTGAAGTACCCGGGCACAGAGTGGTACAAAAAACAATGGTTCTGTTGGACATTAAAGATAACCTAAATTAATTGACATTTCCTGATTCAATCTAATTGAACCTAAAACAATTATCTAAAGGATAGTAATAAGTATTACTTACGAAACACAGGGAAGAATACACAGAAATGACATTACACAAAAAGAAAAACAATTAAATGCATGAAATTCAAATTGTATTGACAGCCAACAGTATTCAAACACTATTTACATATATTGGTCATCTAATAGATATACCAATGTGTCAAAAATGTTGCTTTATTCAGGTAAAAAAATTTAAAACATCAAAGCACAGAACAGTATTTCATTCCGCAATTAATCATAATTACATACAAACAACTTGCACCACTAAATACGTTACAATGTAACAATACTATACAATTGGCTACACAATAAATAAATAAAATAAAAACAGTTTATCACCCACAGATATACCAATGTGTTCAGAAAGAGAGCTTGTGCGTGAATTGTAGACATAAATAGAAAAGGGGGGAAAGACCCATAACGTATACAACATGTTTTACAATAGAGACTGTAAACCTTATTACATTGGAAAACTATCTTTCCACTAAACAGAGGTAATTACTTCAATCAAAATTGCCCCTTGGAGGACAGTCTATCCAATACTGGCAGTAAAAAATGTTGACGTTACGACCCAATAAGGGCAGGGCAGGGCCACTTGGAGTCTCAAAAGCGGGTCTTCATCAGGACGGGGTGAGTGAGTGCAGAGGGAGCAACCAATAGAGAAAAGAGGATTTTTAACATTAAAACCTTATGAAAAGGATTTGCATGTAGAGTAGTAATGGCTTTTCCCTATTGTATAAACCTCACTTGGGAACAAACATCATCCGGTGAGGAAGCTGGACAATCTATCCTGGAGACAACGAAGGCCAAACAGCTCTTCATCTTTGAGGGAGATTTATCCAGTCACTATTAATACAAGATGATAAAAACCATTATCGGTTGAGTCCTAGAGAAGTAGTACTTCCTCTATGGACAGTGCTGGTGAAAGGCTCAGCTTGATTTGTTGTTGCACACACACTGAAGTAATTCTTCCTGTGCATCATTGCTGCAAGCGCATTTATTTACAACATTTCTGTGATGCACACACACTTTTATTATAACATTATTATGGCTAATTTAAAATTCTCTTGTGTGTGATAGGCACACACTATAACAATATTTGTGAAATTATTATTCTCAAATAAAATAGTTATTGCATCAGTTTACTATTTCACACTTCCTCCACTTGATGAAGCTAGTGTTCTTCAATTTTTAAGACCTAAATGCACTCACTTACTAACTGTTTAAAGCTTTTGCAGCATATTTGGGAATGTATTCTATCTGTTAGCAGAGTCCATGCATTTCTATGTAAGACTTCATCTTATTCATTGTCACAAACATGCAGTGTACCCACCTCCTGCATTTGTGGATATACCTGATAAATCCTCCATGTGATGGAACTCCTGGATAAAATTACTTGAACATTTTTTAATCGCTATGGATGGCAGTAATTTTATTACTGTTGAATCTGCTTGGTATAGAAGCTCAAAAAATATTTTAGCATTTACCTCCATGTCAACCTCCACCTGGTACATATTCTGGAGACTACAACGAGTATTTTGAGGCAATTGATAAGCTTAAGTTACAATAAAAGGATAAACCGTATAAAGTCATAGAAAGCCACACATTTTGTACATGTCATTAACTATCTAGTGAACCTATTGATTTTTTTGTGGCAGCTTTACACATTTTATCTTCTCAGTGTGAATTTGATGGTAAATTCGATTTATATATAAGGGGTCAAATTGTTGTGCATTGTTTCAACAAAACAGTTCAGCAACAACTGTGGAGACAGCGCAACCCTTCATTAAAAGACACCATTGGCATAGTTAAAAGTGCTGAAGTCTCTATTTGTTCCACCAAAACAATGTTGGAACATATACATCTCAGTGAGGAAGTCTGTTTAATCAAACCCCAAAACACAACTGGGAAAAAAGATAAATGTAAAGTAATGGATAAGTCAGATAAAAGTCAGTCTTCAAAGACATCTGGTTCTCTTAAGTCTTTGTGCAGGTGCTAAAGATGTGCTTTACATTCTAGTTTAGCTAATTTGAAACTTTGTCCAGCTCTAGGAAAACACTTATGACATGCAAGAAGATTTTGTAACAATGGTTTAAGGAAGTTCAACTTTATTCAAGACAAAAATGTAGAAGAGGATAATGAAGTATGTGTCAACACAATTTTCACCATCTGTGATCAAAAGACACTGCAGAAAAACAGGCACTACAAAATCATGATTCATTTAAAAATATTTCTGTTATTAAAACTTGTACCTATCAAAAATAATGATTCGGAACCTCCCCAATGTGAAATTGCTATTGATAATGTGGTTACCTTGTAATTAGTTGACTCTGGTTCTACTTATACTGTAATTTCTGACATGTTTGTGTGCAAATAACTGGATTGAAATACCTTTATTTAAACCAGATATTAATGTTTGTTTCATATTGTGTATTAACATTGACCTTCTTGAATTTTTTAATGCAGATATTCAATTCAAACAGAATTTGTGTCATGGCAAAATTCATGTTTCCCATCATCAAAAACAGCATCTATTAGCATGGAGACATCAAGGCAATTTAGGGATGGCTCTTAAACCTGGCACAAATACTCCTATCTTGTGACTGTCTGAGACCAATTCCACGAATGTTATTTTATTTAATTCCCCGATATTTTCAATGGCACATTAGGAAAAACTAATATTTGTCCTACATAATTAAGAGCCTGTCTATGAGTTTGGTTTCTTACCGCCATACTGCCGCAGCAGAGTTCCCAGAAGACCGCCACGGCAATGGCCACCCGCCCGCCATATTACAATGTCACCACTGGGCCAGCGGCAGTGTTTTTGACGGCAGGGAATATTTTTTTATATGTGTCGATGTAGGTGTGTATATTTTGACAGCACAAGTGTTAAATGTACACATGAGCATGACAGATGTAAAAAAATACCTACTACTAGTACTTTCCAATTGCAGGAGTCCAGACCATATGTGCTCAGTCCAGTCAATGGGTAAATAGTGCAAAACAAACTTCCCTGGATTTGGGAACCAAAAGGGTAGTTTTCTTTGGGGTCAACATGCTGCTATGAAGGGGGCCCTGGAGAAAGTGATCCATGTTGGAGATATAGGTGAGTATGCACCCAAATTCCTTCGATTCTACTCACTCGAATAGGTGAGCATGCTCCCCAATTCCCTTGATTCTACTCACTCGAAGCACACGGTCTTCCTGCCATAGTTGGCTCAATAGAAAGCCAACTCGTAATCCTGAAAGGAGTGAACTTGTCTGTACCGCTATCTGACGGCTGCTTTGTTCCTACCGCCGTTGCGGTGGTCAGAAAATGGCTGGTAGTGGTTCTCCGGCGGTCTTTCATTCTGCACACTGCCAACCTCGTAATATGATGGGCCGACCGCCAACTAGGCAGTGGGGTTTCTGATGACGTTTTGACTTCAGTTTTCTTACCGTCACACTTGTAAACAGGCCGTAGGTTAATTGAAGTGCTACACCAGTCAAACACAAGATGAGGAATGTGCCCATGCTCATTCATAAAAACCCTTTTCCTATTATTAGACAATATGTGGTAAGATGGTATCATTCAACCTAGTGAATCATCTCATTGGTTGTTCTCTTAGTTTTAAAAAAAACATGAGATTTAAGACAACGCAGACTGTAGATTGTCACCCTCTTCCAAACATTCAGGACATTTTCACAAAAAAGTGAAAGGCTAATTGTTTTACCATCTTAAATCTCAAAGCAGTGGGGAAGCTGGGATTTTAATCTAGATTTTCTTACCCATCTCTAGAACTCCCAAACCCGGTCGACTGAACTTTTTCTTTGTTCTAGAAGTATAAAGAAAGATCTTGCATTTATAACTTTAAACCACTTCCAAATAAATCCAAATGAACTCAAAGGACCACTGACTACCACTGAAAATTCTAAAGATTTATTACAAAGCCAAAAATAATTGAACATACAAACATCTCAGCAAAAGGTTAAGAAAATAAACAGGCACTAATACAAACATAATTTTGCGCAAGATCCTTAAACGACTCAAGATAAAAAGCAAAGTTAACTAGAGTAACATCAAGCAACCAAGAACAGTCCCAGCTTGAAGACGGGACTGCATTTACAAAAAGGAAAGGAAATGGTTAGTCTGTCCCTACTCTACCCTAAAATGACATCCCTACATAACATTCCCCTCAGACAAGAGCAAGGTGTCAGCAGTGAAGACTTCCAAAGAAGTATCTTCACTTTGGCTAAGCAGATAAGCTACCATTGAGCTCGTTCTAAGATGCTCCTTCTACACCTCACTCTACCTAAGTTCCCAAGACGCTCACTCTACAGCTTACTACATCCTGCTCTGTCAATCCCCTCTCTGAATCTGCTCTCCACCCTCGGGTGCTGTCCCTAATACAAAATCCCAAAATCAGTCGACACGCCCAGAGATACGCCCCTCTGGCAGGTGAAGATCTTCTGAGTTTTCCAGTATGGCACCTTTCCATCCAGCGTCCGTTGGTATGTCCTTGGGTCTCAGGCACCTTCTCACTAAATGTTGGTCTCCCAAATTCCTTGGCAGCTTTTCTTCTGTCCGCGCCTACTATCCTAATTCCTAAACAATGGACTCTTCTACCTAACGAGCCTTGTGGCCTTGCACCTGCAAGCTGAAATACATGGGAACATTTCTGCAACCATTCAAAGCTACAATTTCATCTTGTATAATCCTGAACTTCCCACTTGGTTTCTGCAATCCCATTATTGGCGAGTTACATTGACTCCCCAATATCTCCTTTAGTATTCCTTGTTTGATCATAGACTCAATCACAGGCTTTATCCCTGCAATCGTTTCTTTGGTCAGATTATACTGAGGTGTTCGGGGAAAATCAACATTCTCCTTGACCTGAATCTTGACTGGCTCGACACCCTTAATCAACCCAATGTCTTCTCCAGTAAAATCCCACACCACCTGGGATACTGAGTCTCGCAAATCATAAGGAAGTTCCTCAACTGTCAAGGCAGGGTACATTTCTATGCACACACGCTGATTGGCGACCTTAAAGGTAGCATCATCATCATTAGTCTGTAATTCCACTCCATTGGTCGTGCAATAAATGGTGCAATTGAGCTTGCATAAGAGATCTCTCCCTTACAAGCAAACAGGATTTGAATCACACATCACAAATTGATGTCTATCTCTGAACGTCCCTATTCTCACAGGAATCGGTTCTGTTAAAGGATTCGTCAATTTCCTATTGGCAACACCTACAACTTGGATTGTCTGTTCCGAGAGGGGTAGGTTTGGGACTACTGCGGATCTCACAGTAGAACAAGTAGCGCCAGTATCAACCAAAAAGGTGGTGGGGTGACCATCAACATCAGCTTCTACGAATGGTCCCCTCTGGTCTACCTCCAGGACCGCCCCAAGAGTGCAGTCCTCCTCCCCTCTCAGGCACCGTCAGGCTAACGGGTCCAAGTAACAATCATCGCTTTCTTCAAGAAGGGGCATCTGCCGAACAGTCCGAGTGCCTGTCGATATCTTTGGTGGCTGGGGAACCTGTACTCGAGGAGCCGAGGTCCCCCCTTTGATCGACTTGGTCTTTGCTACTGCTATCGTCATCACCTGAGGCACCTGTTCCTGCACCAGTTCCTCCTCCTGCTGCTCCTGATTTGCAGGGTTATAAGGACACTCGCATCTCCAGTGTCCAACCTGGTGACACTGATGGCACTCTGTAGTCTCTTTCAACGTCGCTATATCTACCGTTGGCTTAGAGTCGTCCCCATTTCCCTTTTTCTGTCCATTTTGTTTCCTCCCCAAGGTACCTCCCTTGTCTGCTGATTGCATCTGGACCATCATCAGCTTGTCCTTGAGCTTTTTGTGCTTCAAGTCTATTTCATCGCTACAGTATCTAGCATATCTCAAAATCTCATCCAGCGGTTTGTTCTGCCAACAAATTAAATGTTGCTGGATCATAAGGCAAATTTCGGGCCTCAACCCTAGAACGAACTTTGACACAAACTGTCCCATGTCCCTAGGATTCATCACATCTAACCCACTATACTTCTTAAAGACCTGTAACAATCGCTCATAGTACTCATGCACTATCTCCTTAGGCTCTTGCGTCGTCCGGTCTATTTTCACCCAATCAATATTCTGCGGTGGTACCTTAAATTTCAACCACGTGATAACTTGCTCGTATTTTTTCATTACAAGAGGTGAGGGTACATTTGTGGCAGCATCCCGCTCTGGTTCCACAATGGGCCATTCAACAATGACCTTGCATGCTATCCACAAATCTCCTGGAACAACAATGTCAAACAAGGTGTTCAAATCAATCCACAGCACCTTCGAAATCTTAACAAACCTCTATACCTGCTTGTACCACTTAACTGGGTACTCTCACAGCTTTGGAAAATCATTCGTAAAGGCAGCCAAGTCTCTTCTACTCCAGGGCACATGCACATATCCCCCATTGGACACCTCCCGCAAAGGGTATGCCTCAATTCCCGCCATCCCCCTCCCGCAGGGGTGTCTCAATAGTACTCCTTCTAACAGAGGGAGAGGGGTTGGCCTAACGGCTAAGGCGCTCGACCTCGGACCTGGGGATCTGAGTTCGAGTCTCGGTAACGACGCCAAAAACCTCCTGTGATTCTGGGCAAATCACTTAATCACCCCGTGCCTAAAAAATTAAAGTGTGTCCTCATGTAACGTAACTGGTGCTATGTAAAGCGCTCTGATACCTGATTCGGTTCGGGTCTAGTTCGCGCTATATAAAACTCTGCAAAAAAAATAAATAAAATAACACTCTTTTTCTTTGACCACCTTTCTTCCTATTTGTCAGGTGTGCTCCAAACTCGTATCCCTATAATTACATCTCGGATGTGAGTCTCCAGTCCAATCATCCTTTTCTCTTCTAGATCTTGGTCAGTATATTGCAATCTGTGATTACCCTGCAGCATTTTTGTTTTGGACACGTCCACATCATATTTGTCTGCTAATTCAGTCAGTTTCTCGTGGGACGATCTAGCTTTCCGAGTCACATCCATCGCCACAAACAGCAACTCATCTGGTTCATAGAGCTCAATCCTTTCTAAATGCAATTTCCCTTCAACAATCTCATCCACTTCTGCTTTTAATCGCATCACGTCAATTCTTTTTGCCTTTATTGCCACACTCAAGGTGCCACGACTAGATGCACCACTCGATTCCCTGGACTAATTGTCCTGTCCCCTGTTTCTACAGATTTCAGGGGTGTTGGGAGGAACTGTCCTATTTCCAGTATTCCCATGATCCCATCCCTCTCTCATCCTGTCACTTTGAGCCCCTTCAGCTGACTCCCATGTCCTTAAGTCTGGCCTCAACTCCCCAATAGATTTTGGTCTCGGGCCCCTCAAATCCATTGGACCCCTAGACGAATCTGCTGACACCGGCAATGGGGTACTCCACTCTGTAGGCCTTGGCTTCTGGCCCACCCCATGTACCATACTATCTGGCTCACTATTTGTGCTCCCTTCCATGCCCATCCGCGATGGACTCTCACCAGGTGTATGCTCCGGATTATACACTGACACTATGGGGCCAATAGTGACAGGTACCGTAAGAGGATCTGGCGGCCTCTGAGAACCGCCATTTCCCACCTTCTGTCCTTCTCCTGTTGAGATTTTTCCCACGACCTCGGTTCAGTGGGGGACTAGCAGTACCCTCACTTCCTCTACCGCGGTCGACTTCTCCTCCCCAGCCTCTAAATTGTATGGGGGTGGACTCTCTGTTAACAGCCTCTCTATCAAGCTATCATCCGTGTCACTGTCATCGTCCTCGGTACTCTTCCTCTGCACCTCCCCTGTTTTAACCAACAGCGGATATAACCTGTCTCCCTCAATCGTCTGTATTCTCCATCTCTTTTCCAAAGCATCCCACCTCGCGTCTTGGACGCCCTGACTGATCTCTTCACTCTTTCCTGTCACCTGTCTTGATTCCTTTCATGCATTCAATGCCTCAAACTGTGTCGGTCTAGGCAGGGGTCGCAAAGAAGCCATAATCGCTTTCAACTGATACAACACTTCCAGTCTGAATGTCCCGTACCTAGGGAAAGTCAACTCCTAATTTCCATCTGTCATTTTTGCCCAATTCTTGAGCCACAATATAGTGTGCAACTCAGCATTTGTAGCCATTTAATGAGCCGGAGTATCCTCGGGTGGGGCCTCTTTTCCCCCCCGGGGTTCTAACCTCTTTTCTTTTCTGAACAAATCTCGCAAAACTTTAAAACATTTCATGATGAAACCAGCGTCTCTTCTCTCTCAGCGCTCTTTTACTTCCCGAAGACACTCCTACAATCACAGCGCGGCTTCCCACCAACCGCCCTATCCCAGAGTGGCACTCTCTGACGTCACTCGCCTCCGCGGCGCAGCAGTTCCCCATCTTCACAATTTGTTTCTCACTCACACACACGTCCCAAATATACACTGAAATGATCACTTCCGACCAAGCAAAATCAGTCGACACGCCCAGCGATACGCCCCTCTGGCAGGTGAAGATCTTCTGAGTTTTCCAGTATGGCACCTTTCCATCCAGCGTCCGTTGGTATGTCCTTGGGTCTCAGGCACCTTCTCGCTAAATGTTGCACTCCCAAATTCCTTGGCAGCTTTTCTTCTGTCCGCGCCTACTATCCTAACTCCTAAACAATGGACTCTTCTACCTAACGAGCCTTGTGGCCTTGCACCTGCAAGCTGAAATACATGGGATCATTTCTGCAACCATTCGAAGCTACAATTTCATCTCTTACTGAGGACAGCTTCCCCAAGGAGAAAATCATTTCTTCACGACTAAGGCTAACAAAATAAAATATAGTTAGGCCTCTACGGCTTCAGCATGTCTCAGGCCTCTGCACTTTTAAATGCATTTCTAACACAGCACACATTGCATTCTACTATTATAACACGTTCAATGTGAGCACTAGCTTCAATTTTAAAAAGCCTGTATTAATTCATTCAGTATTAAACACATATTTCCAAGCATTTCATTAGCAATACGACATTTCTCATGCGGTTACATTTCTGCATTAGGCAACACTGCATTTCGGTTAAGCCCACTAGTCTCTGATTAATAAACACATACTTCATGCTGTTTCTCAGCCTAATGTTACATCTCTATACTACATTAGTAGGTCCTCTAAATATGCGGGTGCTGACTACTTGGGACTATAATGCACCCCTACAAATTTCAAAATAACATGGCGCTCTCTCAGCAGCATGTCACTTAATTCAATTAACTAAAAAATGCAACCATGTTGCCACTTTTGTAAGATGTTGTGGGGCATTTTGTTACTTATGTATGCCATTTAGATTAGGTTATGCCGCTTCCATATTCCAGAGATTTATGTAATCCTTAGTTACAAGTATGGAAGGGATAGCAGCTTTTCAGGATTTTGCTGCCACCATTAAGGAACATAATCACATCCTTACCAAGGTTTTGGCTATTTAACATGACCCTTCACAGAGGCAAATGTAATTTTTTACAACGTGAGGTTGAATATCTGATTCATTCTTTTTCTTCCAAAGGTATTAGTCTTTGAGATGGGCTTCTCAAAACCATCACGGATGTTCTAATGCCCAAACCTAAGGGAAAGGTATCATCTTTTTTAGGTTTATATGAGTTTTGTTCTAGATTTGTGGGGGATTCTTCTTCATATATCATTGAAATGTAGAAATCTCTAAATAAAAACAATAAGTTTAACTAGCCTGAAGTTCAAGATTTCAATAGAGTAAAAAAAATTATTCAGATGGCACCCGCACTCAATTCTTTTTCAGAGGGTGACATTTATATTGTTACAGTAGATTCCAGTGGGTTGGGTGCTCTTCTTTCACAAAAATCCGCATGTAAAAAAAGTTGGGATCCCACCATTTAATTTGCTTCAAGAACTTTATCTGAAGATGACAAATGTTACTCCACAATTGAAAGGGAAGTCCTAAGTTGTATGTGTGGCTGTTGAACATTTCAAAACATACCTGTAGGATAAATATTTTTTTATTGGGACAGACCACAAACCTTTTGTTTCTTTACTGTCAACCAGTGGATCAGGCATGGCTATTTCTAGGTTGATTCATATTTTATCTGAGATATACAAGTATGCTTTTGATGTATACTTTTCTTTACGGTAAGAAAAATTCAAGACCTGATTGTTTATCTCAGTTACAGTGTGAATCCTTCAAGGAAATAAGAGATCATATAGAACAGTGTAATGTGGCGAATGTTTCTGATATTCTTCACTCTTAGGATGATCACCTTTATGAAAAAGAGTGGAATGAATCCATGATTACTGATTCTACACCTTTGTGTGTCAAATACTTGATTTGTCAATACATGGCCTAGAGAAAGTGCATTACCTGGTGAACCTCAAGTTTTTTGGAAACTTAAAGATGAATTATCATTTGAAGATTATTTTGTTATGATGGGTGATAAATGTGTACCTCACAAAATTATTAGTCATAAAATTATTGCAGTGGCACATAAATGACATTTAGGTGAACTCAATTCTTAGATGCTGGTTAGGGGTATGTTTTGGTGGCCCTATATGGATGCCAAGAGCACTACTGCTGTCAAAAACTGCTCTGCCTGTTTAAATTCTGACAAAACTGTGAAAATTGATTCCACTCTTTTGCAGCCTGCATATATTTTCTTGGTCCATTCCACTTATTAAAGAACTCACAGAAATACATTTTGGGAATTGTGGATCACTATTCTAAGTGAATTGAATGGAAGTTTGTAGATATTCCCAATGCAGAAAATGTAGTAGAATATTTATGTGTAAATGTTTTTACCGAGAAGGTTTTCCCAAAGTCATTAAGTCTAATAATGGTGACCAATTTGTTTCACATAGCCCAATATTTATTTGACATACATAACATTACTCACGAATGCACACCACTGTACACTCCAAAAAGTTATCATTTGACACCCCACTCTACCACTGTTTTTTCACAATTTGCATTGCTTCAGCATTGAATTCCTTTTCTGATATGAATCCATCATGGTTGTCCAAAAATAAAAACCTTTTTATTAAAAAAGATATGCATGACTAAGCTAAGGCAAATGTATTAATGAAAAAAATAAGATGAAAGTTGGTCATGACAAGACATTTGGTGCTAAATATTCTAGTTTGGTGATTTTGTTAGTGTAAAATATCCTGCTTTGTAAATAGGGTGCAAGGGTGTGTGCACTGGTGTAAGACAGCCTAAAGTAGGCCTGTGCAGGGAGAGAGAGAAACAGCACCATATCTGACTAGAGATGGAGTTTTTTGGTGTCTTCCTTTCACACAATGCAGCCCTTGACTCTGGAAGCTAGTGTCATATATGAGCAGTGCAGGAAATGAGGAGGATTCAGCAGGATCCCAGATCTGGCAGCTATTGTTGAGCTGGATCTGAGATCCAGGCTGGCCCCAGTGAAATATGTTGAATTTGTCCCAGTGTAATTAGTCTACACTGGGACACATTTGCTAGTGCCCGCATGTTGTCTGCTATCTGTGAAGAGATGCAACCTGCAAGCAATCGGGAGACTTTCTTATTTCACTTCTAGCTGGGACCAAAACAAAGGCCTGATTTAAAAGAGACTTTGCCTTCCTCGTGTTCAAGTATCATCCTTGCAGGGAGCTATATGAAGCTGAACACCTAGATGGCAATGCATTAGAGGGCAACAGAGGTGCACAGCTTGTTATGACTTCATAAGACTTACTAAAAACTATGATTGGGACACATGTTTTTGCTTTTGTCCACCCTTTATATAAGAGATATGAATGCACTTCAAGACTGTCTTTATTAGTAATCACACAGATAACCAATTAAACACCACTTACTAATTTACTTTTTGTTCAATTATTTTATAGTGCTACTCATCCCTATGTAGGCTGTCAGGGCACTTTACATCACACACAAACATTTTACAGAGACAATACATCATACAAATGTATACATCAATATACAGGAAATTTCACATAGGACAATGAGTGTTACAAGATGTAGGCGTCACATGTTTTCCTTATCTGTGGACATTGAGGGTCTAATTATGATGGCTGTCGGACCACAACTGACGGCTCATCGGTTGCGGTTTGACTCCCATCTACTGCTGCAGCACGACCAACGCACTACAGTGCGTGCAGTCGGAAGCAGCTGTCAGAGGGACCAACCACTGCTTTCTGACGGGCTCAAGGAGCCCTTCGGTCAGAAACTCACCATAATCCCTTAAGGATGAAGTTTCTGCTATTGGGATTATGATATTGGTTTCCAACATGGAAAGGCTGTCGGAAAGTGAATTTGGGGGCCCCTAGCAAGGCCCTCTTCCCCCCGGTCCCACGCATTTGGCCCTGGGGAGCACCTATGGTGCCACCCTTAACATCCCTGCATAGTGCCTGCCATATGGTGCAGGGATGTTTAAAAATGTCCAATTGGAGCCTGTGCTGTCGGTGGTTTCAGCCTGCCGCACAAGCTCCCATTGAAAAATTTAAGTTTGCGACCCCACCCTGTGCGGTCGCATCCTAATTGCGCAGTCAGAACCTCTGACCTATGGTCGGGCGGTTCCTTCCATGCAACGGTGTTGGTCAGACGCAAGTCCAACCAACATCATAATCGGGGCCTATATGTTAAGAGAGCTTGATTGGGAGAAACAGAAAACCAGGATTTAAAATAAAATGGAGTGGTTAGGGTTGTCTGTACTAACAACACTTTATTACTACCCAAAGGAACCCTTTTTAGCAACCTTAGATTAATGACAGATTGTGGAAAACCTAAAAAAATAAGGTTTTAATCTTATGATCAGTGGCTTGAATGCAGCTCCTTGACAAAGATTATGCCATATGCCATATTATGAGGATTGCAAGTTATGAACTACACAAAATGATCTGTGTGTCAAAAGCAGAAACTCATGTACCTATGTATATAAAATACAAATCTGTGATCTACATGTTACATGATGTGCTCTGCAGCAGGCACATTAACATTCTATGCTACTTTACTTTATTATTCAAAACTCTCAATAGACAAAACACAGATCTCTCTAACAAGCCAGTAACTACCAGAGCTATCTCATCATTATTAATATCCCCTGAACATTTCAGAGCAGGCAAAGATCTCAGGTGCTTTAATCCTGTAAGATATTTTAAAATCCAGCTTCTTTATAACCAATTAAGTAAGCTAAAACTAATTTACTGTTACATTTGTCATTGTTTCCAGCTTCTTTGCCACATATAGCACATATATATATATATATATATATATATATATATATATATATATATATATATATATATGGAAATGGCTCCACACTGGCTCATTTCCAAAATGCAGGGGTGCTCTGTATATGCAAGAATACAGTGCACCCTTGTGCTTTTCCTAGCACTGGCGCCATAGTGCAAGGGTGCCTGCATTGCAGGGATTATTTATGTGGATTAATGTGCCCCTTCCTGAACATAAACAATCAATAATGACGATTTGCTACTTCCTAGCAAATCGTCATTATTTAATGATTATTTTTTGTGCAGGAAGGTCCACCTTTCTGCACAAAAACAATAATGAATGGCATTTTGCTCTTTCTATGTGTGCTGTCCAAGGCAGCACACATAGAAAAGCAAAAACAAGGAGAAATAAAAGTATTTCTCCTCGTTGCTCGAATCTAATAGATTAGTTATATTTTGGCGCTGCCTTAGATTTACAAATCCATGTAAATCTGGGGTAGCGTAAAAAAGCACAATGGGTGTTGCAGTGGAACGCCCACAGCAACACCCTTTGCACGCCCCTTTCACACAGGCACCTGCAAGAAAGGATACCATATTTACAAAGTAGCATTAAGTCATGCAAAGTGACTTTGTGGCACTTTGTAAATATGGTGCAGGGCATTGCGCCACCCGAACGACAAAAAAAGTGACGTTCCGGTGTTGCAATCTCCTTGTACATATGCCCCAGAGTATTTAAAAATGGAATGTTGGCTGTAAGACTTCGCTTTCCATAACTCTGCCATTCGTGACTCCACTCCCTTTCCCCTGCAACACCTTGACACCCAGTTTATAGGTTCCATAGTATTTATTTCAGTTCAACACTGTACATGAGAGCATTTGGCTTTCGAGAAACGGGCCTCATCAAAATTTACAGGAGACACTGACTATATGCGTTCAATAGGGCACTGTGAGGTTGCCCCCCCCCCCCCTGTATTTAAGATGTAAACAAGTTAGTTCAAACGCAGGTCTAAAACATATTTATTATCTTTCATTTACCATCTCCTTGGACACTTTTGCTCAAAACATTGAAAGCAATGCTCCCTTTGGCCACACGAGGGCACTCTTCTATTACAGAACAATGCATCTGTATGTTCGGGTTACTGTCCCTTAGGTTCTGTAATTAAACCCTTATTCCATTTTGATTTGACATGCATATTTATTGATTAAATACATGGAAAACACGTCGGCTTCAGGTATATATTAACACATATTTACGTCTTGTGCTGGAAATGTGACAGTTCATATCTTTTTATAATAATGGGCTAATGCAAACTAATAGAAAATGAACAGTCTGGGGTGCAGCACGTACGTTCTGCATGGCTGTGTCAGCTAAACACTTTTTATTCTAAGAAACCCCAACTGAGTGATAGCCATAATAATAAGAGGGATGTTGTGAGAGTGTTTTTGAAAATCGGCTCTTCAGGTTCAGAAATTCACCCTTAAGACGTTTGGAGCGAGTCTTAAAGAAACAGGTTGCATCGAAAATCATTCACATCGACTTAAAATGACCTGCCCGTGGCATGACTGGGAAAACAGCTACATAAATAATATCTCACTTTTTTCTGTTTTTCTTTTATTTGGTTGCTTCATTTTGTATTTTAATTTTCACTTTTTCCATCTGACTAATGAAAGCTTTCAATCTGTATTGCTCTTGTGAAAAAAAAACTTCAAGATACCCTGGAGTGTGAATGGAATGGCGTTTGGATCTGACGTGCACAGTTTATCCATTACATAATGTGCAAATGTCTTATAATATTAATGTGGGGCATAAGTAGGCTGTCCCGTTTTCAGCTTTTATTTTTGTGTGGATTTCAGTGTGTTTTTTCATAGCTTTCCAACCCGTTTGAAATTAGTGCTTATCTGTGTTTATTCAGCTGCTGCACCTCCCAAATAGACAAAAATAGTGTTTTTCCAATGATTACAAAACATTTTATTTAATGTAGTGTTTTTTATAAAGCATATTCTTAATTTAAAGGTGAAGCAATGCAGGATGTGTAGTCTCTTCCCATTGGCAGTGTCCAATAGATTTATGTTAGACTTTTTTAAGCACAGAAAGTCTGTTTATGGCACTCGCCCTACTTTCACTCACATCTCATTACCCTCTCTCATATCTCATTTCCTCTTACACTCACTCTGTCAGGACTCTGTCTGGTTTACAGGACTATTAATGGGTTAAAAAACGTAAGAGTGATATATTCAAATGGTCAATAAAAAAAGAAATTCCAGGACACATTTGAGGTCATTCCCCTATTCCTTACTGAATTGATTAGATTGTATGGGTTTTCAACCCTACCAATGACATAGTACCTTGTAAGACCTTTAACATTTTGAATTACACTAAATTAATTTGTAGCCTTGTATTCTAAGGCACCTAGAAACGTTATGCTTTAAGTATGCTGTGGTTCTGAAATTCTGGACCCTACTGTTGTCCCGGTATCGAGGTCCGATACCCGTGTCCCGAAACATCAACGTACCATGACGAATATGGTGTCGACGAACCGATAATGATTAGGACATCATTCCTATGCATTTGCGTCATGATCGAGACATGCTAACACCCCTGAATCGTAGTTTCCGTCCCGACCCCTCAGACTCCATTTTGTAAACGGTATCCATCTTGTGTCTTGCCCTCATGATAAGTCAATTAAAGGTCGAGCTTGATCTAAAAGGACACGTCCACCTTCCCTGACCCCCCCTGACCTGTCCCAACTGACTCCCTTGCCTCCAGCCAAACCTGTTTGGGCAGCTCCTCGCCCAGTGGCCAAACACGATAGCATCAATGCACAACATACCACAAACCATTCACCGCGTACAGATCATGTTTTCTACACACATACACACCTTCCACGCTCCCTGTTTATGGCCAGTTTTATGACTAGGAGGTGCCTTCTTTTATTGGGGCTTCACCGATATCTGATGGGAGTTCCGGGCCTGGCTAGGTAATCTATCACGACTTGGACATCTAAAATACGGGCTTGCCTACATGACTTTGCTCTTTTGTATTATTGTAGAAATATGTGTATAGCCATATCATAAACTCAAGAATTCTTGCTTGCAGCTATAATTTCTGTATATGAGGAGAAGGCTGGTTCTGTAAAAACGAACAGTCTCCTGAGAACACATGACCCGTGCTTGTCGTGCTTCTAGGACTTCTGTTACTTGGTAGCTACCAATAAAACTTGATCTTTGACTGCGACTAGAAGACTCCGTGTTTCTGTGGTCCGGAACAGGGAGAACTCAGAGGTCTTCGGGTGTTATCCCCTGGCACCAAACGGGTTCCTAAAAACCTGTTACCTCAGTTGGCGCCCAACATGGGGCGGTATCAAGCGGCGACGGTCCAAGCCAGATGTTCGTGAGGAGCTTTGTGTGAAAATTCCAGAGGACGGCCAGCCACTTCAGCGACCCCTGTATGTCGACGTGGTTCCGAAGGTCTTTGCTGCGAGGTTCCCCGCGTCCCGACGGCTACGAAGGACTGCTGCCCTGACTATCGCCTTGTTTTGGACCCAGTGATCCTGGGTAGAGCGAAATGATAGACGAGTCTTCTAGCGACGTCACCGATCTTCAAATACTTCAGTTAAGTATAAGTGGAGCGTCTCCCAGTCCTTAGTTTGTCCTTAGTTTTTTGTATCCTTGAGATACGCTTTGATTTGGTACTTGCAAGCCTCAAAGCCGAAGGACTTGTGTATTCACGAGAAATATCGTAACAGATAATCCTTTGAAGTTTGAAGCTAGACTAGTGAGCAAAGATGCCTGGTTTTAGCAGACTTGGAAATTTGTTTTGTCTTGGTTATAGTAAGGACTCCCGATTAGAGGATTCCTGTCCGGTTCCTCCGATTGGAACTCCAACATATGAGCTCTATGTAAAGCACGGCGTAGGTCCTATCACATATAATGAAGTGTGGATAAAATACACCCGCAAGGATGGTGTTTTAAAATGGCCCCAATATGGTAGTTTCGACTCAGAAATATTAGATAACCTAGAGGTCAAATTATTTAAGAGAAAAGCCCGGCCGGCGATGTTTGACTCTTTCCGCTTATGGCGCAAAGAAGCCAAACAGAAAGAAATAAAATTAGCAAAAAGGAATAAAAGAGGTATGTCAATGGTGCAAGCTGCCGTTGCATACAGGGATAACGAGGAAGAGCAAGAAAGCGAACAAATACTTAGGAGCAAGAAACTAGCAGTAGATAAATGCTACCCGATGTTACCAAATAAGGGACAAGGTCAAGAGGAGAGATCCGAGAAAGATCCATTAATGTCCCACTTATTAAGCTCACCTCCACCGTATGCGTTAGACGCTACTACAACGCCAAAGCATTTTACTATACCGCGCCCCGGCGCACGTAATCCAGCTCTTGCACGAACGCCAGCTCCTCTTCAGCTGGTTTCTACTTCTCCGGCGCAGCCTTCTCAAAGGCCGCCATCTTTGCTACCTACTCCATCTACTTCTACGACTTTGCCTACAGCTCCAGCTATTGTCTATGATACTACGTCTGCTACTACTTCAACTTCCTCTGCTTTCGCCTCTACTTCTTCTTTGCCTCAGCCTGTTTTCTCCGATGCACTTGCTGCTCCGCAAGGTTCTCCTTCTATTAGACAAAGAGTGACAGGTACCGTCACTGGTCTGCTTTCACCTTTCTTCGGGTCGCCTAAAACGACCCCTAAAACAGAAGATAAACAATTACGTAGTCAACTGCCTGATTACGAGGAAAGAAAAGTGCTGAATGAACTAGCACGCCGATGGATTACGGATACTGTTAGATATGATGTTCAGTCTGTTATGGAAGTTTTCCGTCAATGGAATGCACCCACTCAGAGATACGTATTCGAAGAAATGTGTGTATATCTGGGCGAAGATGTGAAGACAAATGATCCCAAATACACAATGAACGAACTATGGCGTACACGCTTTAAGTTCTATGAAGGTATGATTATAGGTGCGGATGTTGAGAAAGCGATAGAGTTATTGCTCTCTTATAGGAGTAAGGGAAACGTCTCTAGATCATGTCACGAAGACGATGCAGCAGGTGGGAAAAGAGCGAGACAGTACCCCATGAGAGAGGTTCCTCCGGTTTGGAGGGAAGGTGATGCGAATGCGAATCCACCAATTCTGCCTCATTTCCAGCGTGTATGGGTACATGTCCCATGGAAAAGATCCGATGTCTTAGCACTCAAGCAGACACTGCCTGATCCTCGTAAAAACCCTACTGGGTATTATAAGGAGTTATCACAAACTGCAAGCTCATGTATAATGAATTTAGCGGATATCGACATGTTGTTTGGGAACGTTGTTCCACATCCTCTATGGAGCAAAATACGTCATACGAACCATGACCAAGAACTAGGTGACTCATGGGCGAACATTGCCGCTATAGATGCTAGACAAATTGGTGGTTCTAAACCTGAGCCGTTAATAGCTGAACTTCCCGGTAGAATTATCGCATACATGAAGACGATAATGCCTGAAGTACGCGTAAACTGGGACAAGCTATCTGCGTGCAAGCAGAAGAAAGATGAGAATGTGTCTGACTTTTTCACAAGATTTGAGGAGACTTTCACCGATCATAGTGGTCAGGATATGGCTACCGAGGGTGGTCAAAGATTGTTTGTAGACAAATCGTACATAATTTAATCCCTGAACTGTGTAATAAACTGAAAGATTCAGAGAGTGCTTGGGCTGTCTCTACGTCAGCGCAAATTTTAGATACAGCCCAGTACTATGAAAATAGGCGCAAAGACGAGCTAGATAAAGTCGACAAAAAGACAAAAGATTTAAAAACTAAAGTTCTTCTCCAGCAAGCCTATCCGCCTCGTACGACTAGTCAGCCCAATTACCAACAACAACAGCAGTATTCGAGAAACGCGCAAGGAAACGAGTTTACGCATCAGCGTATTGCTTATGGCCCGAATCAATGTGCGTATTGCAAAGAAGAGGGTAATTTTAAAGGTAATTGTCCGGCTCTTGCGCGACGTTTGAGCGGTGCTTCAGGTGTAAGGGGACGAGGTGTTCAACATGCCCCTAGAGGTAGGGGCCGTGGAAATTTCACCCAGAATACAACTTCTTTTCCGCCTCAGAATTCGATGAACAGCTTTGACCAACAGAATAATGCGTCGTCCAGGTCAGCTCAGTACTATGCTGACGACTATTACACCGAACACGAAAATGAGGGTAACGATTGCTAGGACAGCCATGGACAAAGAAAGGGAGTTGTTTCAGTTCCAGTAGATCAGAATGGACCTTATGTCAAGGTAATTACCTCAGGAGTGTGAGAGCCATTTCTGCTGGATACTGGTGCTACAAAAAGTTCTATCATGCACTCGAAACTTCCTGGCGCACCTTTGTCTGGCGAAATGAATGTTTCAGTAGGTTTCTCTGGCGCCCCTGTTAGAAACCCGATCTCCAGTCCTATATCTCTTTCTATTGGCCCGTGCGAATTAGAAGCACCCCTCATTCTTACAACAAGTTGCGGCGAAAATTTGTTAGGTTTGGATTTGCTAAAAAGGTTATATGCGACTTTGTACTGTTCCCCTTTGGGAGTACAACTTACTTTAGGTAAGAAAGTCATTTCTCCAATGTATTTGTCAAAGGACAATATTCCGACTGAATTGTCATCACTTCCTGATATACTTTGGGCTAATGGCTCAAATGATGTAGGTCGTTTGGAGATAGCACCGTATGTCATAACATTGAAAGCCAACGTTAGGTTGCCACGTATTCCCCAATACAAAATATCTAGCGAATGCGAAAATGCATTATTGACGATTGTTTATGACCTGATTGATAAAGACGTCATCGAAGAAACAACAGGAAATGTTTGTAACAGTCCAGTTCTGCCCGTCTTAAAGCGTACTGACCCTTTACAACAGCCTGTGTACAGGTTCGTGATCGACCTCAGAGAAGTGAACAAGATAGTTATCCCACAGTTTCCAGTTGTCCCCGACATTACTGCTTTATTGACGATGGTTCCAGCTTCAGCAAATTGGTTCTCGGTGATCGACCTGAAGAACGCTTTCTTCAGCATCCCGATTGCCGAGGAGAGTAGAGATATTTTTGGATTCAATTTAGGAGGACAAAGCTTCCGCTTCAAGTGCGCTCCTCAAGGCTACTGCGAAAGCCCATCAATATTCAGTCAGGCCCTGAAAACACAACTAGACACGATTATTCTACCGAATGGTTCAACTCTGATTCAGTACGTAGACGATCTGCTGATCGCTGCAGACACTGAAGAGATTTGCAAGAAAGCTACGTTATCATTATTATGTAACTTATGTGACATGAAGCACAAAGTCTCTCTTTCCAAACTACAATTTTGCCGACAAGAAGTAACATACTTAGGTCACATCTTGTCGAAGGAGGGAAGGAGACTGACACCAGAAAGAATACAGGCAATTACAGAACTGAGTGCCCCAAGGACACAGAGAGAGGTTCGAGCCTTCTTGGGCATTACATCATACTGTAGACAATGGATACCGAATTTCTCACTACTAGCTAAACCTTTGCTGGCACTACTCTGTAAAGACACGCCAAATCCTATGCCTTGGTCTGAAGATTGCCAGACGAGTTTCCACGAGTTGAGTGATGCATTATGTTCGGCTCCTGTGTTGGGAAACCCCAACTACAGTAAGCCTTTTACATTATATGTCCATGAGAAGGAAGGTTGTGCATTATCAGTTTTAACACAACATTTTGGGGACAGACAGCGCCCATGCGCGTATTTTTCGGCAACTCTAGACCCTGTGGCTAAAGCCCTACCAAGCTGTCTGAGGGCTACCGCCGTAGCAGCTGTCTGCATCCGACAATCCGCTGGATTATTCATGAACAATACTCTGATCGTTATGGTTCCACATGCAGTAGACATTTTACTAAACAGGACGAAGACACAACACCTTACTAGCGCTCGACTATCCAGTTACGAACTTACACTGCTAGCAAGTCACATCCACATAAAGAGGTGCGATGCACTAAATCCCGCAACGGTATTACCCATTCCGACAGAAACAGACAAGATTGATAACCATGACTGCTGTTTTAGGACAGAAGAAGAGACAAAAGGGAGAGTAGACTTACAGGACACTCCCCTTCCTGAATGCAACGATACTTTATGGGTTGATGGTTCATGTTTCAAGCTGCCGAATGGTGATACGACTGCAGCATATGCCGTAACGACATTACACACCATTATAGAGACCGCGCGCATTTCCCATAATTCTGCACAAGCTGCAGAGCTAATTGCGCTTACCAGAGCATGTGTGTTAGCGAAAGGAAAGCGAGTGAATGTGTACACTGACAGCCAATACGCCTTTGGTGTGGCTCACAGTTTTGGGAGATTGTGGCGTGAACGTGGGTTTCTTACGTCACATGGTGCAAAGATACAACATGGTCAGTTAGTTAATGAACTCCTCGAGTCACTGACCTTGCCACTACAAGTTGCAATTGTAAAATGCAGTGCACACAAAAAGATTCTGGATGATGTTGGCCGCGGGAATGCATTTGCAGACGAGGTTGCGAAAGAGACTGCAAGGAACACAATGAGTCGGATGTATGTTGTAGGTCCCGCTAGATGGATTACTGATGTGGGAATGTGTGAGGACACCATCGAAAGCGTGAAATCTATACAAGCCGAGGCAACTGAGAAAGAGGTGAATGAATGGAGAGAAAGTAAGGGTAGGTTAGATGCGAATGGTTGTTGGGTCGAATTGTCAGAACACCAGCGATGGCTATTACCTAACGCCTATGTACTTGCAGTAGTAACAATGGCTCATGGATTTGCGCACATCAGTTCGAAAGGAATCTGTAAAGTATTGGCCCCAGTTTGGCAAAATAGCAATATCCCGAAATATGCAGAGAATGTGGTCAGAAACTGTATGGTGTGTTTGAAGTACAATCCCGGTAGGGGAACCCCAACTCCAGCTGGTCATTTTGCGCCTCCAACGTATCCGTTCGAGGTTTTGCAGCTCGATTTCATTCACATGGAAAGATGCAACAATCTGAAGTATGTGCTCGTTGTTGTTTGCGCTTTCTCCAGGTGGGTGGAAGCATACCCTCTTAAGGACAATACTGCCTTGTCAACTGCCAAAGCCCTTGTCAAAGAGTTCTTCCCGAGATTCGGCATGCCTAGAATCGTCTGGAGTGATAATGGAAGTGAATTCGTAGGACGCGTGATGAAGAGAGTGTGTGAGTGTTTAGGCATACAACAAAAGTTCCACTCTGCGAATCACCCCCAATCAGCTGGATTAGTAGAGTGCTACAATGGCACTTTGAAGCTCAAATTAGCCAAGATCCAAGCCTGTACAGGTCTTAAATGGCCTGACGCCTTGCCCCTAGCACTCTTGTCAACCAGAATGACCGTCCATTCCAGGTTAGGACTTAACCCCCATGAGATAGTGTTTGGCCGCCCAGCCAACGTCTGGGGCGAGCCAAGGCCAAAGAAACTCAGCGAAAAAGAGCACCCCGTACTGCTTGACTATTTGTGCGAATTAACAACTAAATTGCGTGTTTTACACCAACAGGTTCACAGTTCCTCTCCGCCAGCCTCTGACGATCCAGGTCACTCCATCGAACCCGGCACGTGGGTCTTGGTGCGGAATTTCCAGCGCACAAACAACGGACAGCCGAGGTGGACCGTACCGTACCTGGTACTTCTTTCCACGAGATCAGCCGTTCGGGTGGAAGGCAAAAAGAACTGGGTGCACGGGACCCATTGTAAACGGGTCCCTCTGCCCCTTCCATACGACCGGTGGGTCAACGAAGGAATTGCCGACTCCGAGACAGAATCCATACCTCGCTTCATCCCTTTCAGCGATGCACGTTTAAAAGAAACTAGTACCGAAAAGGAGAGTGATCATATCTTACAAGGACTTGTGCCACCGTCAATGCAGTTGGACACTACCGAACCTGAGACATTGTTTGAAGACCACACCGTACCTGGGAAACAACAATATAATCTAAGGTCAAGACAAAGAGACTAATAAAATAAAAAGCAAATTAATGTGATTTCCCTTCCCCCAAGAACTATTTTTGATTTTTCAGCTCTCTCACTCTCAGGAAACTTGCTCATTTTTGATTTTCGAACCGCCATCCGGTTCTGCTGCTAGGGTCGCGGTTGAAGTCTGGGGAGTGCAACTGGGGACGTCTAGGTCAACGGTTCTGGTTGGTCCAAGGGAGTTACCCCGGACTGAACAGAGCGCACTCCCTGGCAGAACCAACCTACCACCGCGGGAAGCAACTAGAGGATGGAGTTTCCTAGGGTAAAGAGACCTACCAGACTCACGAACTTTGAAAGACAATTATGCACTGTACTGGCCAAAAGAAGGTTTTTGATAACGTGTATTTTAATGTTGTGTAGCATAACGATGTTTTTGACTGGTTATACTCTATTTGTATTCCAAGTTACTTTTTCAAATGACACCCGGCCACCGCCCCCTCCTACTATCTCTCCACACTACTTTCACCCTCTACCTGAACACGAATCTGCCAGAAGACTCGAATTTGTAAATAACTCATTCATTCAACTTCTACACCAACACCAGTCCATAATGAACACATCGAACTGTTGGGTATGCGGACTCATGCCGCACACGACTGATAAGGGTATCCCATACTTCATCCTGCCATTCAGTTATTATGGTTCTCTGTGGGCTTTCCAGACCATGTTCCTATTCGCCCTAGAACCATACCCGACCCGTTCTACTGAAAGTGATTCCAGTAACAAGGCACTAATAGCAGGGATAAGAAATATGAGTAGAGAGTTCGACACCTATCTTACGATTCCCAAAGATGAACTCACTCCGTACACTCGTTGGAACGTAACTAAATATGGGGTTTACCTGAGTAGGAGCCAGACAGCAAAGAAATCCCACCCAGTTTGGATAGTACCCAACCGAGGTCACCTATGTTTACAAGGTATCGGCAGGGATCCCAAAGCACAATTAGGAAAGAGTATATGCACGGAAACCTATGTGTTCGCTTCCCGAACTTCCCCTATACTATTAGCAGCCAAAGGCACGTATTTCGTCCGCCATGACCAAGCCTACACCTGGTTGCCCCCTGACTTCTCAGGTACATGTTTTATCTCATTTCTGCTGCCTCCCACCTACACGGCCAGAGCAGATTACCATCGGACAAGGACAGCTAGAGGGGTCGTGAGTAAAGACGACACCGCGGGTCAGGAATTCGCTGACTTCACAAAGGGTTTTCTGCCATTTTGGGGGCCTATGGTGAACAGCAGGAATATTCGCCAGTTATCAAGGATAGTTGAATCCGCCGTGATTACAACGGCCGGAGCCCTTGGCAATTTGACGACCGAACTTCAGTCGGATCGACTTATGACCCTTCAGAACCGAGTTGCCCTAGATATCATACTCGCCGATCGTGGTGGTGTGTGTAAAGTGATCCAATCCAGTTGTTGCATTTTCATCCCTGATAACGCACCGACAGTGTACCAGGCCATCTCTAAGCTACACGAGATATCTGGTTCCCTTCACGTAGAAAAAGGGGACTAGTCCTTACTAGGGTGGTTCTGGGAACTGATCGCTACCTGGGAATGGAAAACACTAATCTTCATTGGGATGATCTTAGCACTTCTGTTTATGTTCTGCCTGTGTGTACAGTGCGCTCCTGCACTATGTGGCCTCTGTGCTACCTCATGTGTACGGAAGCCTGTGTCAAGGGACGAACTGAGCAACAGAATGATGCTACAGCAGCATCTCCACGAATTCCTTCATACAGACTTAGACTCGGATTAACATGAATTATTGCCTTATATGAGGGCAAAAGGAGGGTCTGTGGTTCTGAAATTCTGGACCCTACTGTTGTCCCGGTATCGAGGTCCGATACCTGTGTCCCGAAACATCAACGTACCATGACGAATTTGGTGTCGACGAACCGATAATGATTAGGACATCATTCCTATGCATTTGCGTCATGATCGAGACATGCTAACACCCCTGAATCGTAGTTTCCGTCCCGACCCCTCAGACTCCATTTTGTAAACGGTATCCATCTTGTGTCTTGCCCTCATGATAAGTCAATTAAAGGTCGAGCTTGATCTAAAAGGACACGTCCACCTTACCTGACCCCCCCTGACCTGTCCCAACTGACTCCCTTGCCTCCAGCCAAACCTGTTTGGGCAGCTCCTCGCCCAGTGGCCAAACACGATAGCATCAATGCACAACATACCACAAACCATTCACCGCGTACAGATCATGTTTTCTACACACATACACACCTGTCCACGCTCCCTGTTTATGGCCAGTTTTATGACTAGGAGGTGCCTTCTTTTATTGGGGCTTCACCGATATCTGATGGGAGTTCCGGGCCTGGCTAGGTAATCTATCACGACTTGGACATCTAAAATACGGGCTTGCCTACATGACTTTGCTCTTTTGTATTATTGTAGAAATATGTGTATAGCCATATCATAAACTCAAGAATTCTTGCTTGCAGCTATTAATTCTGTATATAAGGAGAAGGCTGGTTCTGTAAAAACGAACAGTCTCCTGAGAACACATGACCCGTGCTTGTCGTGCTTCTAGGACTTCTGTTACTTGGTAGCTACCAATAAAACTTGATCTTTGACTGCGACTAGAAGACTCCGTGTTTCTGTGGTCCGGAACAGGGAGAACTCAGAGGTCTTCGGGTGTTATCCCCTGGAACCAAACGGGTTCCTAAAAACCCGTTACCTCAATGCTCGCCTCTCTTTTACTGTATCCTTTCGCTCACTACATTAAAGTGGTGCTGCTGTTGTGTGGACACTGATAGCTGCCAAGTATCTCTGTGGCAAATGTATAATTTTAAGTCAGTCCTGGGGCTCTATTATACATGTGGCCCATTTTCCTTCATTGTGCCAGGTTCACCTTTTGAAAATTGCGCCGGGCGCAATGAAGGAAAATGCACCATATTTTGAAGAATGCTCTGCTCCCAGGGCAACCGCGAACTCCGCATTCATGTAAAAACGGAACGGCTGCTTTGAAGCCGCTCCATGTATTCACAGTGCAAGCGGCAACCTGCCTGCACTTTGAAGGGGGAATAGAGATTCCCTTGCAGTGAGTAACTGCACACGCCTGAAAGGAGATGTCTAGAGTGTCCATGAGAGCCACTTTCCCCCTCCAGAGGGCTGTCATCAGGAGGTGCACTGTCAGTGCGTATCCTCACAGCTTCTGTGAACCTGCACCCGCGTCTGTAATATGGCGAAGTGACAGAGGCAAAGGGATTTCCTCATTTGCATGGGGCATGCCCCATGCAAATGAGGGAATGCCCTCTGAAGATAGCACTGTCGCTTTATGTACGGCAGCGCTATCAGTATTACAGAGGGGGCCGCACAAGTGTCGGTGGCCCCTTCTATAGTGCCAAAGTCCCCGGGTCCACACAAAGTGTGCACAAATGCCCATTGCGCTCAGAGGGCACTTGTATAATATAGCCCCTGATCTTTTAGCAGACACGTTCAAATGCGATGTGCGCAGTCTATTTTTGTTATTGATGTGCATTCATCTAACATCCATCAATCACTTAAAACTACTTGTGCTAATCAGTTATTCTCTTCATTCTTTGAGTAAGTAATGTCCTATTACTTACCGGTAATCTTCATTACTCCTGGTCCCGTTGACCTCGTCCCATTCCTTAAAATATGGAGATAACCATCTCCATGACAGAAAAAAAGAAAAGGAGCATGCTGGGATACCCTGCCTGCTCCCTCCCACTGGGAGTACATAAGCAGTACCATCCCAGCATGCAGCCTGAAAACACCAAGCCAACAACAGGAAGGCCGGCCGCAAGGGAGGGAGGGAGGGAAGTAAGGAATGGGACGAGGTCAACGGGACCAGGAGTAATGAAGATTACCGGTAAGTAATAGGACATTACCCCCAGGTCCCTCCTGACCTCGTCCCATTCCTTAAAATATGGAGAATACCAAAGCAGAGAAACCGGCCTTCCGGAACCCCACCAACAACAAGGGCACCAGACCAAAAAGACAGAACCCCACAGGCCCGAACCAAGACCCCAAAGGCCAGAAGGGGACTGTCCAGCAGAAGGGAGGCACAGAAGCAGAGCCAAGCCCCCAAGGGAGCAAGCAGAGGAGCCAAAACCAAGGCCTCCCCCACCACGACCAAAGGAAGCCCAGGAGAAGCGCACGCGCCCCCACAGAGAACTGAGCCAGGAAAGGGCAAACAACCAGCGATAAGCCCCCAAGGGCGAAGCCCCCGAACCCAGGCCGGCAAACAAACAGGAACCAACAGGCCAATCCAGCCCAAAGGACAAGGGCAGAAAAGAACAGCCCGCACATGGCGGACGAACCGAAGGAACAGGAAGGAACAAAGCAGAGGGACAACCCCAACACAGCAGGGGAAGCCCCCAGCAGAACCGAAAAAAGGGCAGCAACAGGGAACCACAGAGGAACCAGGCCACAGGGCAGGACCAACCAAAGGACAACCCCCGCAGAGCCGCCGCAGAGCAGCAGCACCCAAAAGGCCAACCAACCGGGAGAAGAACCCGGCGCCCCAAAAACGACCAAGACCGGGGCAAAAACGAGGGCGCGGCCAAGAAAGACAACAAAGGCCCACACGGAACCAGGGAAACCAAAACCCCAGAACCGGACAGGAGGAACCGACCCCCAGGGGAAAAAAGGGAGACACCACGGAACCACCAAAGGCGAAACCCCAAAGGCAGAAGGCCAACAACAAGGCCCACAGCCCAACCCCAAGAAACCAGCCGTAGAACAAGTCGGCCAGCCAGCCAGGAGGCGCACAACACCGCACCACCAGGACCCAGAAGGAGAGGCAAAAAGGAACTCCCAACCAGGAAGGGGCGCAGGAAAGGCACAACAGCCAACCACAGCCAAACCTCCCAGAGAATGGAGAACCAGAGGAAGGAAGCACAGAGCCCACACAAGGGATCCAGCGCCACAGCCAACCGAAGAGAGCGGACCCAGAAAGGACCGAAGACCAACCCAGGACCGCGACAAAGCCCAAGAGAAGGAGCAGCCAGGAAGGAACCCAGCAGGGACCAAAAAAAATAAGGACCCGAAGCAAAGAAGGGCCCCACAGCACAAAGCCCAACAGAAGCAAGCCAAGAGGCGCACCCGACACCCAAACGCAAAAGCGAACAGGATGCCAAAACAGGGACCGGAAAGGCAAAACCAACAGAGGCAGAGCCCCGGCCCCCAGAGCACACGGGAAAAAAACCCGGCACCGAAAGCAAAGGACAGGAGCCCAAAGAAGCCCAAGACGCACCACGCAACAAGGGAGCGGGAAGGGACACCCCAGCACCAACGAGAGAGCAAAGGGCACAGGCCGAAAACAGCCCGCCCGGGGGCACAGAGCCAACGCCAGGCCCCCCCAAAGCCCCAAAACTGAAGCAAAGCCAACCGCAACCCAAGGCAGAGCGAGAGAGGCAGGAAGCAGAAACCAGGCCACACACCAGGGGAGGCAGACACCCAAACCCCACAAGGAGCGAAAAGGCACGGCCAACAGGGCAGGGCACAAGAAGGGAAAACAGGCCAGCAGGCAAGAAGAAACCCGAGCCAACACCACCAAAAAAGGCCAAGGCCCACCAGCACAGAAGAAGGGCACAACAACCCCCCCTCCCCCGGAAACCAGGGGGAGACACCACCAGAAGGCAGACACCCCGAGCACGGGGCAAGCTAAAGCACCCGAAGGGAGCAAAAAGCGCCCAACAGGGGAAACCAAAGGCAGGCAGGCAGGTAGGCAGGCCGGCACCCAGACAGGCACCCACCCCTCACAACCAACAGAAGGGCAGGAAACCAAGGGGCGAAAGGAAGGCGCAGAGAGGCCACACACCCGGGGAGACCGACACCCAAAACCCACCAGCAGGGAAAGGGCACAGCACAGCCAGGACCGGTAGACAGGAAGAGGCACAGGAGCCAGGCACACGAAGAATAAGCGCCCACCAAAGGCAGAGCCAATGACCCAGCCACCACCGGTGGCAACAGAGGCAAGTGAAGCAAAGCCCCAAAACACAACCCACCATCCAGAGAAACAAGAGGGGAGAAGGAAACCACAACAGGAAACCAAACCCCAACAGGCAGAAGGCAAGAAGGAGGAGCACAACCAGCCCGGCCCGGAGCCAACAGCCGAACAAGGACAAGGCGCCCCCAGGACAGCGGAAGGGCCCAACAGCCACCCCAACAAGAAAAGAAGGGGAGGACACAGGAACCTGCCGAAAACCAGAAGTCCCGAGCACGGCCCAAGCAAAGCACCCGAAAGGATGCAAGATGCGACCAGCAGCGGACACCGCAGAAACCCGACAGGCACGCACCAGGACCGAACCCACAGGAAATCCCGGAACCAAAGGGCAGAAGGCCGCAGAAAGCGAGCCACGGCCCAGCAGGAAGACCCCCACCAGGGACGACCAGGCAGCAGGAGGACCAGAAGCCACAGCCACAGGGCAATACATCCGCAGAGCAAAGCACAAGCGGCAAACGACCCAATCCAAGTGGCAAGCACCAGAGGGAGAGGCCGGACGGAAACAGAAAAGAAAGCCAGCAAGAACCCCGGAACCAGAAAGCACAGGGAGCAGCAGCAGCCGGAGAAAGACAGAACAGGAGCCCGGCAAGGCCCAACCCGAACCCCCAAACAGGACACAGGCCAGGGGAACAGGAAGAAAAAGCCCAAACCAAGGCACAAGGGCAAGCCAACCAAAGAGGCACGCCCAAGGCACACAGGGGAAAACAGACGCGTCCCCAGAACACAAAAAGGAAACACAGGAAACCAGGGCTGAGGCAGGAAGCGAGAGGGAAAGTACACCCCTCCAAGGGCACAAGCGCACCCACCAGGGGCGCAAAAAGGGCAGAGCAGGAGGGCCCGAGCAACAGGGGACCCCCCGCAGCAAAAAAGGCGGGCACGAGAACGCCCGAGAGAGCCAAAAGGAGAGGGCCAACACACACGAAGCAGGAGGCCCCCACCACAGGAGAAACACCCCAGAACCCCGCCAAAGACGAAGTCCAAGAGGGGGAGAAAAGGACTCCAAGGGGGCAGGAAAAACGCACCACCAGCCCACCGCCCCCAGCAACAGAACACAAGCAGCCGAGGAGGCAAGGGGAAGGCAAACCAAGGCAGCAACAGAAGAGCCAAGGCAGCACAGGAGACCAAGCAACATGCGGACATGAGCGGAGGAAACAGTGCAGGAAAACAGCACACACCCCACACAACCGCCAGGGAGATGCCCAGAGGACGACACCCACCAGCAACCGCCACGGACAGCAGCAGGCAAAGACGGAAACATGTCCAGCAAGGCCAACCCGTCCACACACATCCCAACCGCCACACAGCGCACAAGGACAGTGAACAGGAAAGAAACAGGGATCGCCGATACACGGCACTTACCATGGAGGCAGGAAGAGGGCCACAGCAGCACCCCCCCCACCCCCACCCCCAACAGACTGTCCAGGCGCCCACCAGAACACCAGCACCGGGCAGAGAAGTCCGCCCCGCCGAGGCCACAGCAAGATCCACACTGGCCACAGGCAGGGAGCCAAGGACCCGGCCCAGGAGGAACCTGCAAAAGAAAGAAAGCAGGAAAGGCGGACATCAAAGAAAGAAACAGGGACCGCTACGCGGTACTCACCAGGAGGGCAGGAGGAGCGCCCCAACAGCTCATCGCCCCCCAAGAAACCAGCCCAGGCGCCCACCAGGACATCAGCACCGGGCAGAGAAGGCCACACCACACGCACAGCTGCGGAAGAAATCCATGGAAACAGCATCTGGAGGGCGCAGGCCAGACCACCAGGAGGTGCCCCAGCAGCCACTCAACACAGACACCAGCTGAAGCAACCAGTCTGCGTCCAGCCGGCAAGGGAAAGCGGGACCCCGGCCAGGAAAGGCACCGTCACAAACCCGGGTCCACAGCCCAAACAAGTATGACCAGGTCCGGTGCATGAGGACACATTCAGGTACGAGAAGGCACTGGGAAAAAGAATGACATGCCCCGAACCACAGGAAGGTGAGCGTCAAATCCGAGACACGAACTCGGACCCCCAGCTGCCACGAAGACAGCAAACGCCAGAATGCACATCAACCAGAAAAGAGGAAAACACCGCAAAGCGGGACTCACCCGCAGCGGGGGCCGCAGCACCAGGAAACGAGGCCCCCACTCACCGCCGGCACCAGAAACCAACCAGCGCCTCGCCTGCCAGCCGCAGGAGCAGCGCGTCTCCCACCCGGCCAAGCTCGGGGAGACGCGCCCAGGCGACCCGGAAGGACAGCGGGAAGGACGGCGCACCAGCCGCAAAGGGCCGGCAAACCGGAAGCAGCCAGGAAGAAGCCCCGCGACCCAGCAAGCCAGGCAGGCCGGGAGGCAGACACCAGGAAACAGCACCCCTGCCCGCGAAGCCAGGCAGCCAGGCAGGGGAAGCAGAGAAGGACCAGCACGCCGGTAGGAAAACACATCACAGCACACTCGAACATCCATTCTGTCGGAGACAGGAAAAAAGAACAGGCTGCTTGCTGGGATGGTACTGCTTATGTACTCCCAGTGGGAGGGAGCAGGCAGGGTATCCCAGCATGCTCCTTTTCTTTTTTTCTGTCATGGAGATGGTTATCTCCATATTTTAAGGAATGGGACGAGGTCAGGAGGGACCTGGGGGTAATTTCCGTCCCTCTGTTTCAATGCTGTATTCTGTCTCTCTGCATGTACTAAAAGAGTGTGTTCATGGCAGTGCATCGTGTGGCAAACGTAAAGAAAGGAACTTAGAATAAAAGCATTTTTTCAACAATATAAATCTTCAGATGTAAATATAAGCAGCTCTTTTGTGCACTTTTCTTATATTAACCACAAGGGAAAGGTTTGCAATTATTTTATTTACAAAGTTAAAAAAAGGTGAGTCTATTCTATTGTTATACTAATGAAGCACTTTTGAGAGATTATGACATTAGATTCACCATTTTCAGGAGGAAAGCAAGAAGAAGCTGCACTATTAATAACATATAGTCTTTCCTACATTTTCTACGAAATTGCAAACTTCATGGAAAACTGTTTAAAATATTCACCTTCATTTCCAAATCTTATTATGCTTTTACAAGCAAAGGTTACGCTGGTAACAACAATATTTGCTGAAAATGAAACAATTGCCCTTCATTTGCAATTATGTTCACTGTTCGTTCTCCACACACTGGTTGAGAAAAAGCAAGGTCAGGCTCAACCACAAAACAGGCAATAGAAGTTTACTGCCATCTATTGGTGTGATTCAGTAGTTTTTGGTTTAAGCTGAAATACAACGCTTCATGCCTGGTTGGTTCAAGAGAATGATAATCGTTTGAAACTGAAAACCGGATACACTAGACATAAGGAAAAAAACATATCTTGCACCTCACCCTCATTTGTCTGTTGTCACCCTCCTTGGACACATCTGCACCCTCCAAACATGTGAAGTGCCTCCCATAGACTTAAATGGGGTCACCTTCCCTGAAATCCTTCATCAATCAATCAATCAATCAATCAATCAATCAAAGCATTTGTATAGTGCACTACTCACCCCGGAGGGTCTCAAGGCGCTGGGGGCGAGGGGGTCCGCTACTGCTCGAACAGCCAGGTCTTGAGCTGCTTCCTGAAGGCGAGGTGGTCCTGGGTCAGGCGGAGGTGGATCGGAAGGGAGTTCCAAGTCTTGGCGGCCAGGTAGGAGAAGGACCTTCCTCCAGTGGTGGCTCTTCGGATGCGGGGGACGGCGGCGAGGGCGTGGCTGGTTGATCGAAGCTGGCGTTTGGGAGCGTAGAAGTTGAGGCGGCTGTTGAGGTATCCTGGTCCTTGGTTGTGTAGGGCTTTGTGTGCGTGGGTGAGGAGCCGGAAGGTGATTCTCTTGTTGACCGGGAGCCAGTGCAGGTCTCTCAGGTGTCCGGAGATGTGGCTGCGGCGGGGGATGTCCAGGATGAGTCGTGCTGAGGTGTTCTGGATCCACTGGAGTCTTTTCTGGAGTTTGGCGGTGGTTCCGGCGTAGAGGGAGTTGCCGTAGTCCAGACGGCTGGTGACGAGGGCCTGGGTGACCGTCTTCCTGGTCTCGGTGGGGATCCATCGGAAGATCTTGCGTAGCATGCGCAGGATGTTGAAGCACGACGAGGAGACGGCGTTGACTTGTCTGGTCATGGAGAGGGAGGAGTCCAGGATGAAGCCCAGGTTGCGTGCGTGGTTAGTTGGTTTGGGTGCGCTGCCCAGGGCGGGGGGCCACCAGGAGTCGTCCCAGGCGGAGGGTGAGGATCCCAGGATGAGGACTTCCGTCTTGTCTGAGTTCAGTTTCAGGCGGCTGTTCGACATCCATTTGGCTACGTCTGTCATCCCTTCGTGCAGGTTGGCTCTGGCGGTGGCGGGGTCGTTAGTGAGGGAGAGGATCAGCTGGGTGTCGTCGGCGTAGGAGATGATGTTCAGGTTGTGCTGGCGTGCGATGGCTGCGAGGGGGCTCATGTAGACGTTGAAGAGTGTTGGACTGAGCGAGGAGCCTTGAGGGACGCCGCAGATGACTTCGGTGGCTTCCGATCTGAACGGAGGGAGGCGGACTCTCTGTGTCCTTCCGGCGAGGAAGGAGGTGATCCACTCCAGTGCCTTCTCCTGGATTCCGACGTTGCTGAGGCGCTGTACTAGGGTACGGTGGCAGACAGTGTCGAAGGCCGCGGAGAGGTCCAGGAGGATGAGGGCCGCTGTTTCTCCGTTATCAAGCAGGGCTCGGATGTCATCTGTAGCTGCGATCAAGGCGGTCTCGGTGCTGTGGTTGGCCCGGAAGCCTGACTGCGAGAGGTCGAGGGAGCCGTTCGTCTCGAGAAAGGCGGCCAGTTGCTTGTTGACGGTCTTCTCGATGACTTTAGCCGGGAACGGGAGCAGCGAGATGGGGCGGTAGTTCTTGAGGTCGGTGGGGTCCGCTGATGGTTTCTTGAGTAGAGCGCTGAGTTCGGCATGCTTCCAGCTCTCCGGGAAGGTAGCGGTGTCGAAGGAGGTGTTGATTAAGCATGGGCGGATTTTGCGGATCCACGATTCACGAATTTGCGGATTCACGGATCGTGGATCCGCAAAATCCGCGGATTTTGCGGATCGGCGGATTTGGGGGCGGGGCTTCCTCGAGTGTGTGGGCGGGGCCAAACGGACGGGGCTTCCATGCGAGCGCACATGCCTCTTGTGTGTATAAAAGGTCAGAGACCGATCAGAGCAGCAGATTAAGAGACAGAAGCTCCTGGTCACAGGAACAGCACGGGGATAGCGCTCGTGAAAGTCAAAGATGCAAATGCCTCTGGCCTGCATCACAGCGGATTTTCGATGGTATATTATACTATATTTGGGAAGAAGGCACCCTAAAAGGTCAGAGACCGATCAGAGCAGCACGGGGATAGCGCTCGTGAAAGTCAAAGATGCAAATGCCTCTGGCCTGCATCACAGCGGATTTTCGATGGTATATTTGGGAAGAAGGCACCCTAAAAGGTCAGAGACCGATCAGAGCAGCACGGGGATAGCGCTCGTGAAAGTCAAAGATGCAAATGCCTCTGGCCTGCATCACAGTGGATTTTCGATGGTATATTTGGGAAGAAGGCACACCTGCCCAGCCTCCACAACGCTCACGATTGTTTTTGGGCTGATGAATGAGTCACTGAATTTAAGCTTCAACTAGGGCACATGCTTTATTGATATCTGCAAGTGTTTCCTGTTGAGGTTTATTTTTTGTGCCAGGACCGTCGTGCCAGAATGAACCCTGCCCTTCATATTTATTCAAGAAGACACCACCGTTTGACACCACCGTTTTTCCCCAACAAAAGTTCAAAGCCTAATTTACGATGGCGCCGGCAAGCTGCCAGCGCCATCCTGAAAAAGTTACTTAATTAGCTTCAACAGGAAGCTCCAACTGATAAAATAAAGCAGGCGCTCGAGCCCCTGCTTTATCTTATCTATTAGAGCTTCCTGTTGAAGCTAATTAAGTAACTATTTGAGGATGGCGCTGGCAGCTTGCCGGCGCCATCGTAAATTAGGCTTTGAACTTTTGACCGCGGAATCCGCCGCTCGCGGATTGCGGATTTTCGGTAAATTCGCGAGAGTTCGCGGACCGCGAATTTACCGAAAATCCGCAAAATCCGCGATCGGAGCGGATTTTGCGCTCATGCTTAGTGTTGATGATGTCCCGCAGGTGGGGTGCGATGACAGCGTCGGCCTTGTTGAAGACGTGGTGCGGGCAGGGGTCTGTTGGGGATCCTGAGTGGATGGAGTTCATCGTGCGGATGGTGTCTTCGGTGCTGATCGGGGTCCAGGCGCGGAGGGTGGTGGTGGGGGGCGGTGGGTCGGTTGAGTGCTGAAGCTGTTGTGTATGTCCGCGATCTTGTTGTGGAAGTAGGAGGCGAGGGAGTTGCAGAGGTCTTGCGAAGGGGTGATGTCGTGGTTTCCGGCGTTGGGGTTGGAGAGCTCTTTCACGATGTTGAAGAGTTCCTTGCTGTTGTGTGCGTTGTTGTCCAGTCGTTCCTTGAATGCGGTTTTCTTGGTGGCGTGGATCAGCTGGTGGTGTTTTCGGGTGGCGAGCTTGAGGGCAGTCATGTTGTCCGGTGTTGGGTCTCTGCGCCAGGTTTTCTCGAGTGCTCTGCAGTTCTTCTTGGAGCTCTTGAGTTCGTCGTTAAACCATGGGGCTTTCTTGCTTCCGGGTCTACTCGGCGGGGTCTTCAGCCATGTTGTCTTCACCATTTATTTCAATTGCTCACTCTCCAAACCCCCTCGATCACACCCTCCTTGGGGACTCAAAAAGTTAGGTATCATGTAAGAAGTCTGTGTCAATCTGGTTGCCGTAATCTGGTTAATCGTTTCATTGACAAATCACAGCACTGCTGAGCTGGCACATTGCTGGCATAGATAGTGTGCTGTGGAAGGATGCAGAGTGGGGCCAATGATGTGGGACACTGTTCAACCAGAGGGAGCTGACGTTGGTGCAACAAGTAATGGAGAGTACTACTTGAGGGAGCCACGGCAACAGGACACCTAGACTAACCACCTGCCTGATTTAAACGTGGTTGGACAACACAGAATGCCAGAGATAATTGACAGTTGATTGAAACAGAAAAGAGACATCTTTGTAATTTAATGTCCTTGTGCTGGTCACCATAATAGAACAGTCTCAATAGTTGCAGGTCTGTCTTGACAGTATAGCTGCCTTCAGACCCTATGAGGTTACTGGAAAAAAAATTCAGAAGAGCTACTGAGAGAGGGGCTTGGTCTCCACCCACATGTTCATTCTCTTGAGTGCAAAATCTGACTGGGCAGAAGTGCTGTGGCTCCCTGCTGAAAGAGTGATCTTATTGCACTTTTTTGCCTTGGGAGAATGCTAATGTTCAATACAGCAGGATTGGGTGTTATGGTGACAAGCCAATCATCACAGCTATATGTCTGAGAGTTTTAATATTTAAAGTTGTGACATGGCAGTAATCATGTTGTATGTTAAAACCAATGGCATTTGTGCCAAGGCTTGTAAATAGGTATTGTTTTACATGAGACATCCAATATTACCATAGTATGACCCCCTCTAACAAACCATTGGGGTTAGAAAATGTGCACTATGATGATCTTTGTTAACCTTTCTTTAGAAAGTGGCATATTGCTTTGCCAGCTGTAAGCTTGTCCATATTTATAATTGTAATAACGTACAACTAATGTTTTCCTTGTCGGAAAGCAACACTCTTGGCCTAAGTTGCTTATAGTGACTATAAAATGATAAACGCAATTGGCTTAATTGTTTTATTGAGAAAGTTGAGGCAGATGCCAAAAGTCTAAGACATTTATTATGAAACATTCCAACAAAAACAGTAGGCCTGACTTATTAATATGTTACAGCATATGTTAAAGCCAATTAGGTTGTACCTGATGCATGCGCCCTCGGTGATTTGTTGTCTCACTTTTTGTTTTGAATTATGTTTCTAACTGTTACAATGCGGTTCAACTGTTGTTATAAAAAGTATTGTGAAGCGCTCTGATATCCTTCGGGATCAAGTTTGCGCTATATAAAACTTTATAAATGAAATAAATAAATAAATAGGCCTTTAAAGTATAGGTCTTTTAAGATGAATCATTGTTACACTGTGATACAGCTTGTTTCCATTAAATCTCACTGCTTAATAAACTGAGCGGGAGTTTTGGTGTTGGTTACAGCCTCTGACAAACATTAAGGATAACAGATTGCACTTTGATAAACCCTATAAGGCCCTTTCAGGGGGGGGGGGTTTGAATTGATTTGCCAACATCACTCTAAGAACGTGAATTATTACTTGGGGTGGATGATAGTTGACCACAAATACCAAAGTTACTAAACTGTATGAGCCAGTCAAAGTTTTCAAAAATGTCAATCATTTAAACCTGAGCTCAACCCGTGGTAGCTATGGCACAGAGCAGACATGCTGAACTTAAAGAAAATGTGTAAAACATTTAGAATGACCTAAACAATTAAAAAGTCAAGACACAATTCAAAACAAAATCCAGTACAGTTTATGAAAATAGAGAAAAAAGTAATACGCAGGATTACACCAAATCAACCAAACTCCTATAAGGGGAACCGGACATATGCATTTTTAAATATTTAAGTGGAAAAATAAAGCACCCAATGTAAGTCATTGATAGCAGTAGAGTAGGACCTAGATTTAAGGCTGACTGTGATGTAGCCCGGTTGAATACACCAAGTGGATTGATCTTGTTGAAAGTCTGGAAGTCAAAAAGGTTGGTAATGATTTTAAGTCCCTCTTCAAAAAAATTATTTGTCACTTTCATGAAGAAAAACTCTGGAATTTCATTTATATTTAAATGCAGAATGGCACTTTGCAACTTTTTGGGAAGAAAACTCGTCCCTGCAAGGGTCGCTGATGAAACTGTACCCTCTGCTGTAGAATTGAAGGACGGATACCTAAAACAGGTTGGCCCTGCTGGCAGTTGTGAGCTTCGGAAATTTCTTGCTGAAACCTTTATAAATCCCAATACAGAATGGGACTAAGGGCCTAGTTACGACTTTATTGGTGTGGCCGCCACTGCCCAGTTACCACACCGCCAAACATAGGTGAACACTTCGTGTCTGGCAGGCAGTACTTTGGCAGTCCCACGGCAGTGCCTATTAAAAAGGCACCGTAATGGGAGCACCGAAAGCCGTTCTTGCACATCATGGACTCTGCAGTCCATGCCGTGCAGGAAAGGAAGTGCATGCACACAGAGGGACACTACATGCTTCCCCCTGCATGCATCCCGAGGCCCTGAGGACACAGAACCCTGTAGGGAAAGACAGCAGCTTTTTATTTTCAGATATTTAACCTTGATAGCCTGTTGTTAGTAATCTTATTTTATAATTGTATTTTATTATTGTTTACATGACAATAATTGTAAAGAATATTGTTGTTGTGTTATTTAATACATATATTCACTATATTAATAATTGTAGATGTTATAATTGTTAGTATAACTATTATAACATTTTTGTAACAGTTTGCAATTTATTATTATTTTTTTTTAAATTAAGTTAATCATTTATAATGTAGCAACAGGTTGTTGGGTTTGTGGGAGAATGGAGTGGGAAGAATAATTAATTGTATTTTATTGTCAATTAATTTTGCATTGTAATTTAATTGAGCATTCATTGGTTAAGATTTTAATATTTACTTTATGTACTTAAGTCTAACTTTTGCTTTTGTGAGAATAATCACATTTTATAATTTTGATTAAAAGATTTTACGGTAGTAGTGAGTTGTTGATTTTTGTAGGGGAACAGGGTGGGAAGTTTTTTAAATTATGAATAATTTCATATTAATCCTAATTAATATTTAATTTAGTTTTAATGCTAATTAATTTTTAATTGTTAACTATGTAATTGGTGATTAAGTTTGGAAATTGTTTTCTTTGTAATTATTTTATTACTTCATTTTTTTAATTTGACTGGATAATGAGATGTTTACATTTTTGTTAATAACTCATATTTTAGTAGCACATTTTTGGCTATGTAGGACAATAGAGTGAGAAGGTATTGAAATTATTATATGTGTTAAATAAATTGTTAGTAACATGTAAATAATTGATTAATTGATAATTATTTATGTTTTGAATATTAGAAATATAATGGACATTATTTAATAATTTAGGGTTAAGTGTTTTAATAGCAATATATGTCAAATGTATTTTTGATAAAATGGCTGTTTTTGTTAAAGTAATATTTAAAATAAATTGTTGCATTTATTATGTAAGTAATTATTTTTGGTGTTTCGTATTTTTTGTAGTAGGGAAGTACATTTTATTTACATTTATTTTAATTTTTAAAAGTGTTTATTATTTTTTTAGTACTCTATAATATGTTTGTTTTTATTTATAACAGGAGTTTCATTTTTGTCAATTTGAGACAGTTTCATATTTGTACAAAATGATTAGGAGGTAGAATGTTATGTACAATTTCCCCAAAGAACCTACATTTCAGTGCTGCTGTTTAAATTGTAGTGTGAATACCAAATCTAACCCATCTGGAGTCCAACATTTTCCCTACCGTAGTGTGAATTGGTATGGTATTAGTAAATCTAACCCCCTCCAGAGTCCAATACTTTCCTTAATGTTGCATGGATTGGAATGGGAACAGTAAATGTAACCCCTCCAAAGTCCAAAACATCCCAAGCTTAGACTGGAACGGGAATAGTAAATGTAATTCCTCTGGAGTGCCAAACATAACCTACTGTTGTCTAGACTTGAGTGAGTGAATACTAAATCTATCCCCTCCGGAGTCTCACTTTCCCTACTCTTGTGTAGATTGGGAATAGTATATCTCACTACTTAGGTATTCAACACTTTCCCTACTGGTGCGTAGACTGGAGTCAGAATAGTAACTGTAACATTTCTGGAATTCTACACTTTCCATACTGTTGCTTAGATTGGAGTGAGAATAGTAATATAACCCCTCCAAAGTCCAACTGTTTCCCAACTGTTGCATAGATTGGAGTTAGTATAATACTTCTAACCCCTCCAGAATCTAAAACTTTCCCTACAGTTGGCTGAATGGACTAGGAATATTAAATATACACCGTCTGGAGTCCAACACTTACCATATTGTTGCTTTGAATGAACTATTTTATATCATCTTTGGTAACTTGAATTTATAGGATTTTTTCTTTGCTATTTATTATTGTATGTTTAACTTGTATTTTATTTTTTAACCGCCCTGCCAAATCCATGTACAAACCGCCCACCACATCAGTAGTTTTTTCCTGTTGTGCCCCTGGTGCGAATCCACATGGCATGAGGCCTTTGGTTCTATTATTATATTGTGGCCTCAATACCGCCGCACCACTGCCAAGGATGTCTGATCCCTGGCGGTTGTGGTGGTCCCACGGTGGCCTGACTGCCCTGGTTGTAATGAGGTGGTCAGAAGACCGTCACCACTGCGCCCCAGTATGTCTGCTGGTCCGTGGACCGGCAGACATCGTAATAAAGCCCAAGGCAGTACCTCCATGGAGTCTTTGATATTTTGCAGGGAGAACTGGGCTATAATATCCTCATTTATCTCAGGCCAGAGTGTCATGGTCTCTACCTCACTTTTCACTCCGTACATCTCCTTTAAATATTCAACCCATGCTTCTTCAACCACTACACATCTCAAAGACCACTTCTCCTTCCCAGAACCTTGTTGCACATGCTACCAAAACTTTTTTGTATTTTTTGTTTCATTAGATTTTAGCATATTTTTCCAGCATCTCTCCTTGTAAGCTCTTTTCCTATCATTAATCATTTTTTTTTACATTCTCTCTTGATGTTCTGGAGATTTTTATACCTCTCATGATCCTATGTTATTTTAAGGTTATTCCTCTCTTTACTTATGAGGCTTTTTCAATGTCCGCAGTCTCTATCTAACCAAGCATTTCCCTTTCTTGTATCTCCCATGGCCTTTTTCTGCTTACTTATATTAGCCTTTAAGTCCACCTTTAAGCATTATACCACCTGGTAGATTGCTTTACCATACCATCCCATGCAATTCACTGGGGCTACTGTCATATCTTGGCTCTGTTGGAAGTTAGCCAATTCAAACAGATGTTTCATCGAGATTCTTGTAGTCAGTCATTTTGGATATTCTACCTCTACAGGGAGAATCAATTATCTTCCTCTACCATCCCCCATCATGATTTCCAGATGCAGGAGGTAATGATCACTTCCCTCTAAATGCTTTACCTTAAAGCTATCAATCTTATCAAAGAATCAATCATGCATAAAAAGATAATTGATCAGGCACAATTGATTTCCATTCTTAAAAGTTTGTCTTGCTGGGCGATCAAGGTTCATACGCCCATTTGAACTGAACCTCCTCTTTGAGCCCAGAAAATTCAAAAATGCTGTATGGCGTGTTACTGTCGTACATGCAGGAAATCTAGTAGTATTAATATTATATGCTGACAGTATTTCTTTAAACTAGGGTCCATGTTTTTCGGATCCAATCTATGGTTAAAGTCTCCCATCAACAGGATCATGTCCTGATAGTTTGTACAGATCCATTCTACATCTTCCTTAAATCTTCTTAGTTCCATTCCTTGCTCTTCAACATTCCCCACTTGGAGGTATACATTGATTATTGTCATACAGTCGTACCTAGGATCTACTATGTGCAGACGTACTTTACAGGTCACAATCCAGTTATAACTTACTTTTATCAATCATACCTTTTTTGCTCTCTCAATGGATATGTGTTAACAGCCCCCAGAAGGGTGTCCTTGACTCACTGTCTTGGCAATTCTATTAATCTGCAAAACCCCATCAATGGCTGGAGGTTCGTCACACAGACAGGTTTTCTGTGAGCATAGGATCTCATATATTTCCACCCTCTCTCTTTAAACCTTTCTACCCTTGTTTTTTTACAAACGAACAGATGTTCCAAGATAGGATCCCTAGGCTGTGCGAACCCTCTTTGTCCTAATCTAAATCGCTCAACCAGCCGGTCTCGTTTATAGCTGATGTAGTCTGTCCACACAATATTTGCCTTTACTACTGACTTCCCTGCATTTTTCTAGACTTTTGTGTGGGACCAGTACTTGTAATACACCCCCCTTCTATGTGTCTTTTATTAAAAAACCCTGATCGTCAAAAATGACTTTCTCTGAACCTAGTCCTGCATGGTGCCTCAGAAAGAATGTGTTAGTGTTTCTGATTTCTGGGACTTTGTTTTCAGATAAGAATGTAATACCTTCTCTTAGCACCTCTGCTTCCACTTTCTTAAGTACTGTCTTCATAATTTCTGAACACAGTAATACTTTTATTACCACGTTATCCTTTGTGTCATTAGTGAACCCTACTTGTCTTAGATCATTTGATGATATAGCCTTTAGGCTTGGACATTTCGAAAGAGAGAACAGTACCTGGAAAGGATTCAAGGGGGCAAATTTCCATAATTTTTTTACCTTTTTACTCCCTGTGTAAGGGCTCTAAATATACCTATGCTCCTTTTCGTCCCACCTGTTCTCTTTCAGTGCTCTATTAAACGCACATTCCTCACTTGGTTTACCTTCCGCTTTACTATTATCTCTGCTTTTGCTTGTCCACCCTGATTTGCCATTCCTTTCCATTTTTACATGTTCTTCTTTTTCAAACTAGCCAGTCCCATTCTTCCTTAGCTGTGGAAGATTCTTCAATTTTTTGGACCCCAGGCATCCCTTCATTCTTTCATTTTCCACTGGCAATTTATTGGGGACCCCTCGCAGCCGCGGCCCATGGAGGGTGTTTCGGTGGGGCAGAGAGGCAGGGTGGGGGAGGGCAGGGTGGGGAGTTCTAAAAACTGGAGAATGGATAATTGAAGGTAAGTAAATAATTTAATAAATAAAACGAATTTCGTAGCACGCCCTGCATCGCAAAATGTGATTTATTTATTAAATTGTTTACTTACCTTCAATTATTCATACTCTGGTTTATAGCACCCCCCACCCAGCCCCTCCCCGCCCCGCCTCTCCGCCCCACCGAAACTCCCTCCACGGGCCATGGCTGCCCCCTTGTATAAATCTTAGTGATATCTGTTTTTGGGGCATTTACGGTTTGCCTACCCTTCCCTGGTACTCTTGCACTCACTTTCTTCTTTTTCCCTTTCAATAACCCCCTCCTTTTACCTTTCTTTATTTCCTCTGTACGTGGTATATATTGCCATTACATTGTACCAGCATTGTGTGTCTGGAAACATTCACTGTTGTCACTCTATCCTCTTTAGGTATAACCACTCCAGCCTGCCCTTGTGCTTCTTTGGTCATGGGTTTCTTGCTTTCCTGTACTGGCCTTACTAAGGTTGGCATATGGTCATTTAATTGCTTTTTCTCAGACGCAATGGACTATAGCTGAGATTTCTGAGACTTAAAAATATCATTATTTAACACTGTCACCTCGAAAATGCTTTGCAAGGCTTATGCATAATTAACATTATGTCCAGCACTGAAGCTAAAGGCGAAACCGAGACCTCTAGATTTAAGGTAGAATGCTGTGCAAATCCTCCATCATCTGCCTTTGTCTACCTGAAACTCTGTCCCAGCATATCACCACCAGTAGCCTCCTTATTCTTATAACCCACCCCCTGCTCCCTTCTTCATCCCTCGTGCTGCCTGTCACACAGTCTTCGACATCCTATTGTCCATTAGGGAAAACTAACATGGGAAAGAGGACAGTCTTGGCTCAGACAAGGGTTGATTGCATACCATGAGGTCTGAGTTGCTAATCCATGGTAGACTCAGGTGAGAGACCACAAACTTTCATTTTCCGTGTCACCGCCGATCATATCTCCCTCTCTTGAATGTGACACGTTGACTTGTGCCTGTATTTTTTAAAAATGTTTGTCCACAAAGTCTTTAATTGATTTAGAAACTGATTGTCCCCCGCCTCACTCAACGGTGGGCTCTTTTGGAGGTTCTTCCTTTTTAGGTCGAGGGACCTATAAGCTGCTTGCGCAGCTTCCGGTCCGGAGATTTAATGTTACTTAGTAGGGCTTTAGAACCCGCCTCCCTGCCATGTCTCTCCTCCATTGGCTGGCTTCCTAAACGGAGGCCAGCCATTGGAGGAGAGAGACGTCCCTCCAAAGAAGCTCCGACTTTTTCGGATTCGGGGGCGTGATTTTTTGCGTTATTTAGCCCTGTGACGTCGTCAGTCACTCAAAGCGCAAAAAACACGCCCCCGAATCTGAAAATGGCGGCGCTTTTCTTTAGGCCATTTCACAACGACCGCCGCCCCAAGAAGTCGCAGCCTCCTCCACCTAGCAGTCTCTGTGTGCCCAAGAGTACACATCGCGCCGTCTCGTTTTCTGTGGGCAGACAGGCGTTTAGAAGCTTGACCGTAGCACACAGCGCTGGATGCTCGGTCCGATTCCGGATCTCCATGGACTCCGACCCTCGCTGCCCCGGACCTGCGCGTCCTTCAGCCTCAGGAGCACACATCGCGCTGCAGCAGTCTCGTTGGGCAGCGTATGGCACCCTGGCACCCAGCCTCCTCCACCTAGCAGTCTCTGTGTGCCCAGGAGCACACTTCGCGCCGTCCCGCTCTCTGTGGGCAGCGCAGGGCACCCAGCCACCTCCACCTGGCAGTCTCTATGAGCCCAGGAGCTCACATCGCGCTGCAGCAGTCTCGTTGGGCAGCGTAAGGCACCCTGGCACCCAGCCTCCTCCACCTAGCAGTCTCTGTGTGCCCAAGAGTACACATCGCGCCGTCTCGTTTTCTGTGGGCAGACAGGCGATTAGAAGCTTTACCGTAGCACACAGCGCTGGATGCTCAGTCCGATTCCGGATCTCCATGGACTCCGACCCTCGCTGCCCCAAACCTGCACGTCCTTCAGCCTCAGAGGGACCCCGCGGGCAGCTGTGCTGCGGGATGTGAGGAGGGGGGGAGCTGTGAGTATCAACAGTGTTAGGTCCTGAGATGTCCCACCGCATGTGTGCGTCTGTATTCACATGTACCTGTGCTACACGGGTATGCTGAATGTGTGCGCGTGGTTGTACCAGTCTCTGCATGTTTGCCAGTATCTGTGCCCATACGTGCGTGTAACAGTGCATCTGCGTGTGCACGTGTGTGTGCAGCGGCGCCAGTCCATCCATAAGTGTGCCTGTGTGCGCGTGCCTGCGGCGTGGTGTGCCAGTATCTGTGCCCATGCCTCCGTGCCTGTCTGCTGTGCGAACACTCCTGTAGCTGTGTGCCTGCGCGTGCACGTCTGAGTGTGCACGTCTGTTTGTGTGTGAATATTTGTGCCTTCATGTACGTCAGCATGCTGGAAGGTACGGAGGCGACGGGGGCGGCAGGGAGGGCGGAGGAATAATGAAGTGAGAGTGGACAGCGGATCCGTTTAGCGTTACGGTTTTCTAGAATGTTATTTAAACATAATGTACTGAGTTTGATCTGTCTTAAATGGGCAACCATAGTAAATCCATACGTCATTGTTTGTTCTTAAAATGAAATGCAAGCCGGGGCCAGTATGGGAAGCAAGTGTTAAAGGGGGTGGTCAGGACTTGTTTCATCCGGTGCTCAGCTTTGTTCTGATACGTTGCATGTCCTGAAACCTGGACCACATGCATTTAAATCATATTGTTTATGTTGCCTGTGCGCCAGTGAAATATTACAGACCAGGTGTAACACTACAGACACCAGCCAAGGGCTACTTTGAAAATATATATGGGCATGTTACATTTGCAATGCATCCCGTAAATTAAAAGAACATTCTCTAGTCATTGTTTTGAACGTGGTCATATGTATAACTATACATGTGGAACAATCAGATTTTGGAAGTTACCGATAATGTAAATTAAAAGAACATTCTCTAGTCATTGTTTTAAACGTGGTCATATGTATAACTATACATGTGGAACAATCAGATTTTGGAAGTTACCGATAATGTAATCTAGAATATGTTTCAACTGTTCCTAATTTCTTGTGTAGCAGTCTGCATCACATGGTAGCCATATTGTCCTTGCCAGAGGAGTCAGTTGAGCCCGCCTTGCCAAACTGGTTAACCAGATGAGCCAGCAGCCTGTGAGTGGAAACACAGATCCAGTCATGGAAAGGAGCTGGAAAATTGACATTTGTGTCAGATTGCTCGAAAGTGATGCTTACTTGGCGGATTCCACGCTGAGATAAATCGAGGCTGGCCTTGAGACCTGCAATTGGAGCTGCTTTGATCAAAGGTACTGACCGTGCTTTCACCTACTGATGAAGAAGCTCCAGAATTTCGGTAAAATGGCTCAAACACGTTTGCTGCATGGAAAACATTTTTACTGTAGAGAGTGGATGTTCCACAAACTTCAGCACTGCCTCCAGGAAAAAAACATCTGCTGTAGCAGCTCGGGTGTGGATCCATCTCCTGGGTCTCTTTCTGGGAACAATGCTACTACCCCCCCTTCTGGGGTGCTTTTGGTAAGGTGACCTGGGAGTGGTAAGACTGCGCTCATCACGGAGGTGTTGTGGCCTAGCTCACCAGCTGGCTTCCATTTCTGCAGGGCCCAAGACTCTGATACACTGTGCCTTGGAGGCTTCATTTGAGGACTGGTAGCTCAGAGCAGCAAAAGCGGGCTCATGTCTGGTTATGAGGAGAAGCTAAAAGACCCAGCCGGTCAAAGTCTCCTGCAACCTGGGGAATGTGAGAGGAATGCATCAGAGGCATTTAAAAGGTGCAGTAAGGCTTTCCTGTTATAATAGTGCAAGATTTGCCTTGCATGCAGCGTTCAACCTTTTAACCTGAAAGCTTTTTTGCCATTACCTACTAATATGAATGAATACAGGTGTTTCAGCGCTCTCAATCATTGGTCTGTTCAGGTGTCTTTCATATTTCACTTTGCCCGCCTCATCGTACCCATGTTGCAGTGGGTCAGTACATTTCACCCATTTGCTCTCTTGCACTGCGAGTGGCAGCATTTTGCTTGATCACATGGCAGAGCTCCCTTAAAGTAGTGCACTTCAGGTCACTCCTTTTTTTAATGTTATGCAATATGCAAAATAAAGTGCCAATGTTTGCTATACAGTTAAATGCATAAACAAAATAAAATGTTGCTTGCTTGCCAAGGCCAGACCATTAGACATCGCCAATGCAGGTTTTCTTATCCAGTTTCTACATAATTAAATAGGCTAAATTGGCTGCCAAGACATCTTAATGGCTTAAGTCGTATGTAATTGGTTTGGATGGTGATTTTATGAAACATTTCCCATGATGTATGTCGTAATGCATAGCCGTGGGTGAATATTACTATTTACACTATTAATATGTGTGTGGCTCTGTGTGTCTGTGTGGGGCTCGGTGTGGATAGCTTTTTTGAAGGTGGCTCTATGTGTGATTAACCTTTTTTGTAGGTGGCTCTATGTGTGGGTGGCTCTGTCTGTGTGAGGGTGGCTCTGTGTAGGTGGCTCTGTGTGAATGACTCTGTGTGAATGACTGTGTGAATGTCTCTGTGTGAATGACTTTGTGTGGGTGGCTCTGTGTGGGTGGCTCTGTGTGGGTGGCTCTGTGTGTGTGGCTCTGTGTGGGTGTAAATGCAATAGGTCATGCATTTGCGAGCAATTAAGCTATTGGCATTGTAAATGACAATGCCATTTATTTAACGATTAAGCTATTGGCAATGTAAATGACAATGCCATTTATTTATGATTTAAAAAAAATAAAAAAAATAATGAGCAATGCCAATAGCTCTACCTTTAATAATGCCAAGACCATTGCATTGTAAATGCTTGTTAAATCTCTTAGCGAGCTATCCCTTGCTTTTGCATTTTTCACAAGTCACCTACCCGCGGCTGAGTCTTAATGGGGCGGGGGGGGGCACAGTACAGCAGCAGGGGAGGAGGAGTGGTGGTCCCTGCTGCAGTGTGCATGAGGGTTTGGCCGGTTGTCTCAGGCACTGACAACTCTCCAACCCAACTGAATTGCTGGGTGGAGAAATCAGCAGGCATGGGCTCCAAGCTCCACATGGAGCGCAAAACTAGTGTGCTCCACCCAATCCCTCCGCTGCTCTCATGGTGAGAGCAGGGTCTGTATTGGCTGCAGGGGAAGCTAGGAACTTCAGCCTTTGGGCGGCGAGCAGATGACTAGCAGGTATATTTTAGCCCCCTCGTGCTCTCCCCCTGTGTGCCCAACTCCCCGCCGACCCCGCCACACAACATTTATTTTACATCAGCTGCTACCCCTGCTCAATGTCTCAGCGTTAAACAGTATTGGAATTAGGACCTTATAAGCACTCACATGATCACAAATCCTGCTTACACTTACCTCCTTCCCCACGACACGCTGTTTGTTAGTTCTGCTGCTGCCACCGCCACCCTTCCACTCACACAAGTCTATTAACTGCAGTCACTCCATATATTCAGGAATTCCAAGAATCCTTCAGGCATAGAAATTGTAAGGTTTGAAACCTTTTTCACCAGAAGTGCTCGTAATTATTTAAGTTCATGAGCAGTCGTCATACGTAGAATTGTGTCCTCCACAGGCCACGTGCAAGCCCTGCTGCACAACACAGGCAACCCGGCTCGGTCGCCTATCAGTCCAAAAAATAACAAAAACAGACGGTTCAGTGGTCGAGTTTCTCCGCCGCCGCTGGTAGGCTTTGATCTTGAGTGGTGAGTAATATATACATTATAGAGGCACAGCAGGTAATTATTTTGGTCTATTTCAACCTGCTCCACAGTGAGAAACATCAACATTTGAAAATGCAACCGTGAGGAGGTTGAGAATTGAATGGAGGTAATTACCAAGAATGAAGTCAATTAAAGCTGGCAAAGCCATAGTTGCAAGAAGGAAGATCTCTCTTGAAAGTGTTTTTTTCTTCATATTGCCAGGTCTGCCTATTTAAAGAAAAGGGAATCACAGATTAATGAGCTCTTTTAACAAGAGTTTTTCCAAGAATATTTTCAATCTACCCTAATTGTTGTGGGGAGTGGGTGAAACAAGCTCATTAGAATAATGGGTTCAGAGGACTTATTTTGATCCTAACGCTGACAAATCCATTTTACAACTTTATGCATAATAATTCAATTAAGTATGCAATACTGGCACACAATATTATAATTAACATTATAAGTACTGTACCACTTTCTGGTGTTTACAAAAATGGTTGCTAGTGATATTCTTCAGGACAAGGCACCATTTCAAGGTGGCTGTTTTATTTAAAAAAATGAAGGAGCCATTCATAGAGGGACTACTTCAATATGCAAACTAAGTATCAATGTGCCCTGTTTCTGTCCTCAGCACTTTGGAGGGCATGGTGAGGCACTCTATAACTGCAGGTGCAAAAGGTGAGGCAGCCCATATCCCAATACTAGAGGCAGAATTTACATAACATTTAGACCTCGCAGCACAGATGCATCATCATTCTTAGACGTGACAAACAAACTACTTGGAATTAAAATTCAATTTAAATTGAGCAACTTTTTAAAATGTTACCTGTGTGTGAAAAGAACGACTGTGCTGTAATATGCATAATAATGATGCCTTTTGATATCTGTCTAAACTGTCACAAGATTGGAGCCTATCAACACTTCACGAGAAAAAATACTATTAAGCATAGCACAAACCAACACTTCAGAGTTCATCCTGAAATTCAGTGTTTGTCTAAAGACGTGAGATAAATCCATAAGACTTTTTTTTAAAAACCTTTGTTTTTTTCGCTCCTTAATGTGTTTTTGTTCACACTGAAATATGATGAAATGCCTGGTTATCAATGGCCTTAGTACATTTAGAGCAATTTGGTGCTGACAAGTTCATCCTTCACTTCCTGATGAAAATGGGCTTCACATCAACAGAGAGGTCTGCAAGTCACTTGTGGATTTAAATATGGTGTGATCAGAGTGTAGTATTGAAATAATGATGATCATGAATATTCATGCCCTTCTTAGTTCTCCTCCATCAGCCGGGCATCAATGTTAGCAAGAGATGAGATCCTTTAATCCAGGCGTTACTCTTTCCGAATGAGTTTGCCAGGGCTCTGATCTAAGCCAGTCTCTCTTGTCATACTCTCTTTCATCCACTTCACACTCTGAAGCTGACTGGGTGCAGTGTACATTACTTGTCATCATTCACCATAAATATAGCTCCATCGGATAATTAAATCATGCACAGATGAGTGCACAGAGGACCTTTTTACTAAACTTTCACGCAACGCAGGGCAGCAAGCAAAGTTAGTGTGCCTCGTTTCGTGAAAGGAATGGAGCAGAAATTATCCTTAGGTGCAAAGATATGGAGCATTTTTGCTCTCTGCCTGCGCTGGGGCACAGCATAGTGCCTACCACCAATGCAGGCACCCTTGCACTATTGTGCAAGAGTGTCTGCATTACAGGCAGGGTTGTTTTTGTGCAAGAAAGGATACCTTACTGCACAAAAAACAATCCTTAGAGGCATACTCCTTTTTCTGTGTGTGCTGCAGAATGCATAAAATGTGGAAGGAGGAAATAACGAGGAGAAATATGGATACTGTTACACCTTACTGGTGAAGGTGTAGGATTTTGATGCATTCCTAGGTTTACTAGCTTTAGTAAATCTAGGAATGTGCCAAAATCCATGGTAAATGCATGGGAACATCTACGCTCCTCCCATGGAATGCCTCCCAGCTTGAAATGTAATGTAATGAAGTGCAAGCAGCTGCATCGCATTACATTTCTTCACCCCTTGCATGGCTTTGTAAGTATTATGGAAGCTTTTGTGCTGTCCTTGCACAAACAATGGACATGGACAAAGCAAAGCCTTGGTAGGGCCTGCACTTGAGCATCTAATTTAGCAAGAGAGGAGTCCTTTTAATCCAGTCATTACTCTTTCTGAATTGAACATGTTTTTAGGGGTCAAAACACGTGATTGGTACATTTAAGTTATCTGTAAGTTCCTAGTATTTGGTACCACATGTGCTCATAGGCATGTCAGTTAAACGGCACTAGTGGACTGCAGCATTTATTGTGCCACCACTAAGTGACCATATAAAGCATAAGTCTGGGTTAGCCATTCTGAGTAGATTTAGACCTGGCATTTTGACCTATCAAAATTACCCTTTTCCTTGGTCTAGACCATTCCTTTTAAATAATAGTCAGTCACCATTAAAAAAAAGGCCTTCCCAGTTCTAAGGCAGGGTACTTTGTCATGGATGTCATGTAGGGGTTGCCAGGGGTCACGACTGGGACCTATGACTTGCTCTTTGCGACCCCCGGCACTTTGGTTGTGATCCCTGTTCTCTGAGGTGGCAAAATCAGTGTCAGGAACGCAGTGGCAGCCGTCCTCATGTTTTATTATTCACTAATAGTGTAATAAAAATGGAGTCCAATTAGGTGGAACATGACTTTCCCTGGCAGCTGAGGTAGGCAAAAAAAATGCTTTTAAATGTATTTTCTGTATATGCATATGGGTGAGTGTGAATTTGCGTGAGACAGAGAGTGCGTGCAAATGTGTGTAATTATGTGTGTGTGTGAGTGAAATTGAAGGTTAAAGGGTGCCATCATGTCATTTCTGCATCCCCTAAAATTTTGGTGAATTGACATCATGTGCATGTACTTAAAAGTAGGACATATGTATTACATTTTATGTGTAACAAGCTTGATTGTGCAACATAAAACATAGGAGTTTGTTTCTTAAAAATAATAAAGCTAAATTTAGATTGACGCTGTACAAAAACATACTCAAACACTAAATTTCTTTTAAACAAAATCCATCTTAATGCTAAAGTTGAATATTGTCTAATTATTTCAGAAATAGTAACTTTAGAAAGTCACTATTTTTCTGGCTAAAGTCTCTAATAGCCTTTTCCAACTTACTTCCCAACTGTCTCCTGGCAGCCTGCAGGCTTCCTGCAAGAATCTGTCAATTGCTCCCAAGAAAGGAATCAAAGAGGACCTTGGTTGGGAGGAGATTTGACCTCCTCCTGTCAGGGTGGCCAGAGGTATGTGCCCACCTACTGCAAAAGCTTCAAAGGGGCATTCCCAGTCTTAGGCAGAGCTATCTACACCTAGGCCTGCCCCTTTCAATTTCCAGGAAGTCATGGTGGCACCAATCCCAGTGTGGGAAACCTGTTTCAGAACAGGTTTGCAAGGTGGATTTCTCCTTTTTCTAGACACACCTCAGGGTTTGCTCAGCTCTCTGCCCAGGGGAAGAAAGGGTCTGCCACATTGGATTTTGTCAGAACAGTATACCATGGGATAGTTAGGGCCATATCCCCAGGAAATTCTGTTAATGGGTAGGGTTGCACCTGTTAACTTTTTCCCTATTGATCAGGCTGTCTCCACTGACCCACAAGTCGGTGTCAGGCATACATGTGACACCCTGGATACTTTGTTCAGAAAACACCTGGACCTCTAGAAGACAGGAAAATGACTCTACCTGCTGTAGAACCTGTGGAAAGAGACCCCAAGGCCTGAATTTTCTCCCACTTGTACCCAAGAAAAAGAAGGGGACTCCAAGGGTCAGTTGGCTGACCTCCTATTGAACTATATGCCAAAAAGTTGCAGGAAACCTACTTTTTCTAAGAACCCAAATACCCAGTTTCAACCGGACTTGCCCCCCTGGCCCATGCTGTTGGCTCCTGGGAGAGTGAGTCTTAACACACAGTGGTGCTCTGAAGTTCCTGCACCCGTGGATGGCTTTATGTTGCACTCCACTGACCCTAGAACTTTCAAAACTGTACACTTTGAAACTTTTTCAGAACTTTGCCTCCAGAGAGCCAGTGAAGGTCGGAAGCAATGCCAAAGCCACAGCAACCAATGTCAAATCGCTGGTCAGATTCAACACGCCACCACATCTGCAAGAATTTCGACTTCCAGAAAGTCCAAACATAGAGGGACTTTACTGAGACTGATGATGAAAAGCATCCAGCTGTCAACGAGACCTGCCTGGGTATGGATTCCAGACTTCACCCACTCAGAACTTCCTGGCGCTAAGGAACATTGCACCAACTTTCCCTTTGGATCCAAGGTTCACAGCAAGGACCTGCGCTTCACCAGGCTGCCATCATCGAACCCTCCTTTGACCCCAGCCTGCAGCCTGACCAGCTTACAACCCACTGGCGAGGACTTTTCTCTAGAAGGTAAACTTTCCACCGGGACAAACCTGGGCTCTGCACCAGATCAACAGTAGCTTGTGGTTGGCCTCAACATTTGAATTGGACTCAATCTAGCATGACCAGATTGGTGCTTTGCTCTTTTAGTTGCTATTTTGAATTTGCATTTCTAAAAATCATATCTCATGTTCCTGCATCCGAATTTGTCAGTTTGGTGTCTATTTGTTCAATAAATGTTACTCTATTTTTATGAATTGGAGTGTAATTTTTATTGTGTTGAACTTTCTATTTTTAACTGTTTTAGTACTGATAAATGTGACACGTTTCTCCTAAGTCAAGCCTGTCTGCTTGGGCTACAGCTACCAAAGGTTGACAACAAGTTTAAAATATTGAGATCTAACTGGACCTGGTATAGAATAGTAACATTTTTACTAAGTGATGACTCAAATCCCCTGCAACTAATAACCCCCTTTCTCACACAATTATTGCCATATTGACCACTGTAATAGACTTTTAGAAGGAGCCGCAAGAAAAGTACATGGAAACTTCTGAGGAATTCAGAATCATGCTTCCGGTGTAGCAACAATCGAGGTGAGAACAGATGATAAATTCACCATTTTAAGAAGATTACATCTACTGTATGTGGCAGACACAAATAGTTTAAATGCAACTAGTAATGTGTAAGACATTACACATGATGAAAGCCATGCAACGGAAGGAGGTAATATCTTGGTACCAGCGAAATTGTCTATTGAGATTGATGTCCTTGAAGATGTTTGTGATCCTCCAATTTAAAAATAACATGTTTGGAGAATATATCCCTTTTCAGTAATGGGAGCTAGGATGTTGAAGATATTGCTGGAGAAGGATAGTTTGTCAAATATTTGGATAGTTTAAAAAAAGGATAAATCACACCACTTGCACTGTATCGTCTGATTGCCCCATCATCTTGATACATTTGAATGTGGGCACTATACTAACAAGTGAACTGGGACAAGATATATAGGTGGATTAAGGATTCTGACCTTGGTAAGAAATTCTGTGTATCAACTGACAGGTGCCATATGGTCAATGCTTCTCTATTGAAAAAACCTTTACACTGGCTTCAGAGTAAATGGTGCAGGGTGGAGTGGCAATTCTGTCATGTGTAGTCAAGAGGCTCTAACAGTTGGATGCGTTCTCCTGGACCTTGTTTGTTCATGGAAGCACTTGGAAAATTGGATGTGTAAGTGATTCTATGGCCTGGTCAGATTTAGTTTATCTGACTTACTACTTGAGTACTAAATGATTGAAGTATTCCTATCTCGCCAGATCAAACTATTACATGGATTCCTCACTTTTATGTGGTAATCTCTTTTCAGAAGTGCATTGAGCAACTCTCAACAGAACCTAAGTTGAATTTTGCAACTTCGTAATGAGTAACCCTAGGCAAAGCACTACGCTAAGTTCGCGTAGATTGCAAAGTTTCTGCTACTTCGCACTACGCGAATTGCACGTAGCACAGTGCAAACATGCGTACCATAGCGTAGTGTAGTGCAGCGGTAATTGTTTGCTTGCTCGCAGTCCTCAACGTCAAGTTGGCGACCACAAAATGACATCCCGGCGAGACTTTTTCCTCGTTCGCGATCAGCAACATCAAGTTGCCAATCGCGAGCGTGGAAAATTAACCTCCCAGGGAGATTCTCAACGCAGGGAGGTCAGGTTTCTCATTGCGAGTGGTTGCGTATGCTCGCGACCCCTCAAGATTAGAAACTGCCAGTCCGCTTTAAGAAAGCTGCAGCTCGAGTAAAAATCTACTCGAGCGGCAGAAAACTACAGCTCGCACTGTGCAAGATGCCGTTTTTCAATGAGTGCACAGTGCTGGATGCTTGTCCGCACTGTGCAATCATTGAAAATGGCATCTTTCACAGTTCAAACAGGCTACTACGCAGTTCGGGTAGTGTGAAGTGCACTTCGCGTAGCTACACGTAGCGCTACTTCGCAAACTACGCCCAGGGTTAGTAATGAGTTGAAGAATATTTACAAGAGTTTTGAGGATAGCACCTAGCAGTCACATACATGTGGCTGAAGTAATGATTCAGGGAGAGTCAGATCTCATGGTCTTGTGAACCCTATTAGGAATGAGAAGGATAGGAATCTGATCTTCTCGTCATTGGGCAAAGCAACATGTAATGCGATGGGGCGGCAGAGGTTAGGCAATTGATGTACTTGCTAAGGTTTCTGCGCGGTCACTATTCAGTTTCCACCATACTTTGCCTGTCCCCCACTTTTATTATTTTGCTCTTTTTCTTGATCCCTTGAGTATCAGGATTTTCTGCCAATGCACTTTTTCTGCATACTTCAGTTCACCTTTCTTTAGTGTTTGCTTAACAGTGAGGCAGGGGATGTCAATGTTTCTCTACTTGGTTAATTCCTAGTAAATCACACTTATTGTACAACTTCTTGTAAACCAGCATGCAGTATTCACACTTCCATACTTATCATATACTCTCTATTTCTATAGGAACATTTTAACCATATTCTATAAACTGAGAAAGAATTTTTCTGCATCCAAACCCCTAGCCTGAGAGTACAAATCCATGCCAAGATGTCCTCCTCTCTCCCTTTCTTTTTTCTCCCTTGAAATCTCTGGTGTTTACTGTGCTCCTCCTGCATCACTGAGACTCCAGAGGAAGGTTTGGGGTTGGCATTGGTGTAGATCCCAAAATCCTGATAGGACTACAGCTTGGTCAGCACTCCGGATCCTATCTCAAAACTCAGTTCTTGAAAATTGCTTTAAAGTAACATATCTGCAAAGAATTGCCACTTCATGGTTAGGCTAATTTAACGATCCACTACAAAGGTGCTGAAAGAACATCTTGGTTGTCCCGTTAAGTGCCAGTCCATGGACAAATGCAGCTTTGATGATAAGGATGCTAGAGGCTGTGTCTTTCAAGAATCAGGTTCATTTAAGCCAATTTAGAAAATCTGTCCGAGTATTTTGCTTGGGTAACAATCAGAGGAGTTCCTATTACTTAATCACACCCTCTGGAACCATCAAGAAGAGCATGTAAATTCTCCAAGGTGTATTGCAACAAAGATGTACATGAATTCTCGCAAATAAAACTTCCTACCATGACCTAGACAAAGTGGCCACTCATGAAAGACCATGAAGTGGGCATTCCTTAACAACTCAGAGCAAAACAAGACTTAAACAGCTTAAATTCTCACTGCCATCTTAATTCATCACAAGGACATGTACGTGACCACTTGCGCTTAAACAACCACACCAGCACCTACCATCATTCCCGTTTATGTGTACACACACACAAAGATGTATAGAGACACCTCCCTTTCCTGCTAGGAATATCATTTTCCAATCAATATTTAATTGAGAGCCATGGGTAACACCCAGAATAACAGTGTAAAGAGAAAGTGAAGAAGGTTGAGATCAAAGAGCAAGTCACTAAGCAAGAACTAGAGGTGCTGCAACCTGTTCTTAGCAGAGTTCAATGGATTTGTAACCAAAATGTTATGATAGAGGTTTCAAATTTATTTCTTAAAAACAGTGAAAGGCACAGGCAGATTGATTTCAAGAGAGGGTTTCAAGTGCAACTTTCTTTCCTTTAGCCTGACTCTACAAAACTGCCACTGGCTGTGTAGCAGTATCTGCAACTGATAAAATGAATATATAAGATGCTGGTAATGTGAGTCTTGCACCTACAATTTAGTTGATTGTCAACCTAATAGTACTTGCTGGTGGTGGTACTTAGTTTCGCAATGGCTGACAGAACTTATGCAGTGTGGTGCATATTTGTATCATCATATCACTATTGAGGTACACTTCTCTGACTATGTCAAGTTACTAGTACAGCCTCCACTAATCCCGTAGCAGGCTATTTTCACCTCAATGTTTTCCCTTTCATAACAGTAAATGTTTTTGTTTTAACTTGTCTCGAGCAACAGTATTTCTAAAGCTAGAGTGTAACACTATACATACACGCTTATAAGTAGCATACGTTTTTTTGGGGGAGTATTCAATGTAGCATCGCAACTTCATTCTATCTGAGATATTTACTCTGCCCAGAAACTGGGATTCATTTGTTCCTTTTCCCAGCATAATTTCAATGTGTTCCACTCGTGTCTCTTTCACTTTTAAATTCTCCACTAAATACAACTGCACATGCCAATCCAAGGCACCAGACTCAGTTTCTCACCCTCATTTAGGTTGTCTTTTATTACTGTTACACTGTTATATTATAGTATGTTTATTTGTATAGCGCACTATTCACCCAATAGAGTATCTAGCCACTTGGGCAGGTGTGTAGGTGAGTGGTCCCCAAGCTGCTTATACGGAGAGTCAGATCTTCAGCTTAATGCGGAACTCAAGAAGTAAGGAGGAGGATCTGATATGTTGAGGGAGGTCGTTCCATGTCTTGGGTGTGATGGAGGAGAATGAGCAACGTCAAGTTTTGCTTTTGCGGATGCTGGGAGTGTGTGCAGATAAGAGTAAGGCAGCGTATATGTGTCTGGTGGGTTGGTGAAAGTGTATGCAGCTGTTCAGGTATTCGGGTCCTGTGTTGTATAGGGCTTTGTATGTGTGCAAGAGGAGCTTGAAGTGGCTGTGCATGTCAATTGGGAGCCATTGAATCTTCATGAGGCATGGTGAGATGTGGGTATGGCATGGGAGGTCGAGCATGAGTATTGCTGCTGTGTTCTGGATAGTCTGGAGTCTGTAGGGAGTGCTACTGGACATGAGTGCTTGAGTGATGGTCCATCTGGTGTTCTGAGGCAACTATTTGAAGATATTATGCAGCATGCATATGATGCGGAATTAGGAGATACATACTGCATTAACTTGAGTCATAATGTTGAGCTTACCATCTAGGATGATCCCTTGATTTCTAGTTTGGTCTGTGGGTGTTGATCCTAGCTCTGACGGCTATAAGGTGGAGTCCCTAGAGGAGGTCCTGTTGATGACCAGTTCTTCCATCTTGTTAGAGTCGTGCTGCAGGCAGTTCATTTTCATCCAATCTGCTACCATGGTTATTCAGGTCATGAAGTTGGTTCTGGTGGTGGCTCTATTGTTTGATATGGAGATGATGAGTTGGGTGTCATTGGCATCGATAATATCTTATGATCGGGTTATGTTGGCGCACAGTGTCTATTAAGATATGTTATTCAGCGTCAAAATACCTTCTGGGTGAACATGCGCTTTACAAATACACATATTATGTTATGTTATAAATATGTTGAGAAGGGTGGGGCTGAGGAGCAATCCCTTTATGACTCTGCATGTCAGTGTCTTGGTCTCTGATATGAAGGGTGGCAGCCTGACCTTTGGATTCATCCCGTTAGGAAGGAACAGATCCGTTTGTGAGCAGATCCTTGTATGCCAATCTCGTGAAGTCCTCTGAGAAGGGTGTTGTGGGAGATAGTGTTGAAGGCTGCCAAGAGGTCGAGCAGGATGAGGGTCCCTGTTTCTCCTTGCTATAGGGTGATTTGAATGTCGTTGGTGGCCGAAAAAGGTGTTGTTTTGGTGCTGTGATTCTTTCTCATTCCTGATTGAGTGCCATTTAGAAGATGGTGACATTTGAGATGGGTTATGAGTTGCTTGTTGATGGCCTTCTCAATCACTTTGGCTGGATAGAGGAGTAGAGCGATGGGTTTGGAATTTGCCCAGTTGAATCGGGTCAGCTGTGGACTTCTTAAGGAGGGTGTTGATTTCTGCAAGTTTCCATTTATCCAGGAAAGTGGCACACATGATGGAGATTAGATGGTGATGATGTGGGTCACGATGGTGCTGATTAGTGATGTTCCCACGTTGTAGATGTGGTGGGGGCATGGGTCCATTTGGGCCCCTGAGTGGAATATTTATATGATTGCTGCTGTGCTGTTTCTGGAGAGGGTTGTCCATACAATGAGGTGACCGTTTCTGTTGGTGGTGGGTAGGTTAACTATGAGTTCTATGGGGTTGCGTTGGTGTGCGAAGTTGATGCAGATGTTTGCAATTTTGCTGTGGAAGAAGTTGGATAGGTTGTAGCAGAGTTATTGAGAGGGAGCGATGTTATTGCCAGTAGCGGTTGACGAGGTGATCCTTAATGATGAAGAAGATCTTGAAGCTGTTGAACTTCCTTTAATGGGGTCCACTAGTTCTTTTGTCTTGATGTCTCTTATTTGCTGCAGATAGTGTCTGTGCGCAGCCTTGTATGTAGTTCTGTAAGTGGTGTTGTGGCTGGTTCTCTATTTCCATTCTAGCTGTTTACTGTGTCGTTTGATCGAGGTCTTCTGTGTTCCAGCTCGACTGCCTGTTTGATCTACTATGCTTGTTGGGCTTGATGGGTGTGATGGAGTTTGCGCAGTTCTTGATCCAGTTGTTGAAGTTGTTGATGTCCTTCGTGAGGTTGTCTGTGGGCTTGGTTAATCAGTGCTGAGGGTGGTGACCCAGTCTTCTTCTGTGATTTTGCCCCAGCTGCGGATTGGAATTCTGAGCCTTGTAGGGATTTTGACATGAGGGGTGTTGATTTGCAAGTGGATGATGGAGTGGTAGGTCCGACATAGTGGTGTGGTGGAACTGTATTTGATACTGTCACTTGTGGCAAAGATGGTGTCTAGTATGTATCCTGTGGTGTGTGTTGGTTCTGAGACAAGCTGGGTGAGTCCAATGTTTTTTTTGTGCTTTTTTTGCAGTTTTTTATATTGTGAATTCGACTCAAGGGTATGTGAGTGCTTTCTTTGAGCACCAGTTACGTTACACAAAGACAAATTCATTTTTGTAATCACAGTGAGATTTAATGATTTACCCAGGTTCACAGAATGTTGAGCCGATGCAGAGACTCAAACCTGATTCCCCATTTCCATAGTCAGTAGCTCTGGTTGTTAAGCCACATTGCTCAATCTTTCAAGGATTGCTGTAGAGCAGGGGTCATTTTGTCTTCCAGGTGAAAGTTAAGGTCACCAAGGAAAATGTAGGCTCTGGAGACGATGGTGAGCAGAGTGATGAAGTTGGTGATGAGGTTGGTAAATGTTCCTTATGGTCCAGGTGGTCTGTAGGCGAGGCTTCTGTTCAGGGTGACGTTATCAGAGATTTTCAGCTTGAGGTGCAGGTTCTATATGATAGCAAGTCCTCCTCCTGTTGTGCGATCTTGTAGCCTGCTGGGATTTCCGTAGCGATGTCAGGAGCTTATGAGGGGTTGAGCCAGATCTCTGTGTTGAAGAGGGTAGTGGATGCATTGCTCCTCAGCAGATCCCATATTTCAGTTGTGTGTTTGATGGGTGATTGTGTGTTGAGCAGCAGGCATACAAGTGGGTGTTTACATGCTGGTTTGCTGTGGTGTGTGGTGAAGGATAGGGCTGCAGGTGCTGTTGGTGCTTGGGCTGTCTGTGTGGTGGAGGCGGTGTTGAGGGCATTGTTAGTATTTGCATGGGTGGGCGGGTGGTGGCTGCTGGAGAATCAGCAGCGGTGCAGGTGAAAGCTCCTACAGTGGTGTGAAGCGCGACATGGCAGCAGTTGGGGGACACATATGAATGGATTTTTGATGATCATCACATATAATCTGGACATTGATTGCATTGAAATGTTTCTATTTCTGTACACCTCCCACCTAATCTGGGCAGCAACAAATGGATAGGTGTGCAGTTGATGAAGTCAACAACATTTAGGAATTTGACAATTTCATCAAAATCTGAGTTAATGGCATGATTAAAAGATGGAAGAGCAATGTGAGGTCCCACTTGTCACAATAGGCCTGCACCAGTGTTTGGGAAAAGACTGTTTGATGATGATGATTATCATGAGAAAAGATTTAGGTGTAGATGTATCAAGGGCCAGATGTAGGAAGGCCATTACCGGTCGGTAACGGCCGATTTCGGCCGTTACCGACCGGTATTTGGGTTTTGTAATGTAGGGGGCCTTAGATTTACAGAATCTGTAAATGTACCGATTCGGTAAATTTACAGAGTCGGTAAAATACCGAATCGGTAAATTTACCGATTCTGTAAATCAATATGTAGGTGGCACTGTAATCAGTTATTTACCATGGCATACTATTCCATGGTAAATAACGAATTCCTGTGTACATGCACAGCTGTGCATGTACACCTGGGGCATGTGGCACACAGACATGCCCTAAGGGCATGTATGTGTGTCACATGGCACACAAGCCAGAAACAGGGGTGCAACAGGATGTCAAAGTGACACCCTGTCCCCCTTGGCAATTCGGTATTTTTACCGAATCGGTAATTACCGATTCTGTATTTGCCATTGAATCCTATGGGCTTCAAGGCCCATAGGATTCAATGACAAATACCGATTCTGTAATTACAGAATCGGTAAATACCGAATCCTACCGATTCGGTAAAAATTACCGAATTTTTACCTACATCTTATTTACCGATTCATGAATATCGAATCGGTAAAATTCGGTATTTATGAATCGTAAATATGATTTACCTACATCTAGCCCCAAGCCTTTTGCGAATTTCGGCCTTTGCGAATCGCAAATGACTTTTTTGCATTTTTTGAAATTTATCAAAAAATCGCAAAATAAGGAATCCCAAAAATTTGCGATTCCTTATAATGCTTAAGCATTTAAGGAATCGCACATTTTGCCATTCCTTAAGTTTAATGTATGTGGGTTTTAGAAATTGCGATTTTGAGTTAAGAAATCGCAAATTACCACCAACTTGTAGTTGGTGGTAATTTTCGATTTCATTTAAAAATGTCTTATTTGGCATTTGTGAAGGTGGCATGTGACGCACATACATGCCCATAGGGCATGTATGTGCGCCATATGCACACACATGTAAATTTTAGGGGTGCAGCAGGGTATCTTTGAGACACCCCTGCATCCTTGAAATTATTCTCAATTTGCGAATTCGCAAACTGCGATTTGCAAATTAAGAAATATTTCACAAGCATTCCTATGGGCTTCCTGGCCCATAGGAATGCATAGGGAATTATTCCTTAATTGCGAATGCGCGAATTGCGAATTCGCAAATAAGGAAGACTAAGAAATCGCTAAAAAATAGCGATTTTCTACATACAGTCCATTTTGCGATTTCTAAATAGCGATTCCTTAAAAATCGCTATTTAGAAATCGCAAAATGGAATCTTGATACATCTACCCCTTAAATAGTATTCTGATAACTCGAACTGGTAATCCTACTGCAGACTAACTAAGATAAAGTTGTCAATTGACTAGCGAAAAGCAAGGACTAGTGATATGTTTAGAAAAACAACAAATTAATATTTTGCCTAAGGGTGGTGGATTGTTGCAGAGCTGAGGCGCGAAATGATCAAAGGCACATTCACCAATCCAGTTGTGGCTGAAAACCTGTCCTAAGGAACAAGCAGAATGCCCCAGCACCTGGCTGAGTGATGCCATGAGCCGTGACAGAAAAATGAAGGAATGACTCAGACAAAAGTGCACTGTGACCTTGAAATTGATCCTGGTGGTGTGGAACAAGAATCGATCAGCAGACTAGACCCCGTAGTTAGTGCACAGAGGATGTAGAAGGCAAGTGAAATGATTGATGATGGTAAGGAAGGGGAGGGGGTGTATTATTCTTCAGCTTGGCAATAACATAATGAACGACTTTTTGCCAGGGAAAAACTCAGCTAACCCTTGAGATATTCAATAGGAGAGCAAAATAGGAAATAGGGTTCCTCGTCTTCTCATAATGGCAAAACTACTTGTGAAAATGGGGGCTGTAGAAAGAACTGCTTTAAGGCACAAGCACAAACTTTTTTTTTTAAGTCTTCTTGGTGCCAGGAAGCAATTTTAAACTGTTAAAGAGCCCCAAGATACGTTCCATGCGAGACATTTCACAGACCTGCCTACCTGTTCTGCACAAGCTGCAGCTTGGGCAGAATATATTTAGGAAGGAGGTGAGTAAATCACTCAACTCCTCCATGTAGCAAGGTTACACTGTATCAAATTTTGAAAGTGTGTTACACACTGTGTAAAGATATCTTGTTATGCATGACTAAAGTGCTCTCTCGTGAACAAACAATCGCTGGCGAAGCCATCAAATCTGGCTTTATTATGAACACTTATGCAAACACGGGCATACACAAAGGCCCACAGACTATTTGTTTATTGGCTCTGTGCACAAAAAGCTTGGATTCCTACTAAACAACCAGCTCAAGCTACACAATGTACATGCTGGCAATATTTTCCCAATGTAAACTATTGTTAGGGTGTTACCTTCTCTTATACTGAATGTGCACATGCCCATCTTGTGTCTGTATGTTCACTGATGGGCTGCTCATTATTTGTAGGAAGTCTTCTCCCTGCAAACCAGAAACCAAACAAATAATGTATTTCCCAAAACATGCACACGTCATTTAACAGGAGCTAATGAAACAAACCCCATGCATCAAATGTACACCAGCCAGCTGGTAGTTAACCTTTTGCACCGCCTCTGGAGCTTTGGGAGAGGGTGCATCAGGCCACGTGGGCCCTCAGGGAGCACCCTTTGTGGGGTTAGAGCTACTAAAAGACACTCCACCAGTCAAGCGTAAGCCCTGAAATACTTGAAAATCATGCTGATGATTCCCTGGTGCAGAGGCAGGCATCGTTGAGGACTGGTCTGTCCCTTTTTGCTAGATTCCTCTTTATAACCAATTCAGATTCATCCCCAAGCTCTCCCCTATCCCAACTTGATGTTTATCCCTTTTTCTGGTGCAAAATACAGTGCAATCCTGCTCCCTTGCTAGTTTAAGCTTTTGAACCTTTTGGTAAATATATACCAACACCAAGGAACCACAGCAACGTGAAATTGGGGACTGGAGGCTGGATGCAATAATAGACTTCACCCATCATCATAGGAACCTCACACCTCAAACCCTTCACATGCTGGGAATGCCACCCTCAGAGCTTCTGTGAGGTTACTCCTTTGTGAAGGTGTGAAGAGAGTTATCTTTCCAACTGTACATTGTGGTTATTTTCTGTAATTTTCATTGTGGACTTTCCAAGACCATCTGGTTGTTTCTGGTGAATATGACTATAGATTGTATGGTACAACAAGATGCTTGGGCTATGCTTCTCTTTCTTTGACTGAGAAAACCCAGGAGCCAATAAGAAATAGTGTATTACAAAAAGTATGTCTCCCAAAAACACATACCTGCATCACAATCTGATCCACCAACTACTATGCCTCTCTGCAGCCAATTAGAACAGACACCATTTTCCTGCCTCTTTGCTGTTTGGTAGTCAAGATAAGGGTCTCACATTTGGTTGTTTTGTACTTAATGGATATGTAATGGTTCATTGATTTTTTAAATATATATTTTTGTTCATCACAACACTGATACTTCATAGGCTGGATCCCACATGGAATTAAGGCGCCCTCAATTGCTCAGTCATCTCTCGCCCCTGGTGGCGCATGGGTAGACGTATTGTTTTAGAGTTACCAAATTTGGGTTGTGATATGAAGTGGTAGCTGGGGAGAGGACTACGCTCATAGGGCTTGAAGCGTCGAACGTAGCTCTTTTTCTATGCGCATGTTTGTGAATGTGCATGCACACAGACCCATGGTAATTGAACTCGTTAGGTCGGAACAACACCTCAATCATGGTTACAGAGCCCCACAAGGTTGGACACTTGTTAAATATAGCCTTAGAGCCCGATCTAGTGGGCTCTACCAGCCATTAAAGACCTGCTCCAGTGTTAAAGGCCCGAGGTGAAGCGGGCCTTTAATGGCCAGTAGAACCCACTAGAAGGGCTCTTAGGCTATTAGAACATAACACCCGTAGAGGCCAGAATGTTCTAATTAGTAAAAAACAAAAGCCTCTCAGAACCCAAGAGGGTTTAAATCCCCTCAGGCTCCGAGAGATCTTTGTTCACAGCAGCAGCTGTAAAAGGAAAACAGCATTGGAATGTTGCTCACCGGACTTCTACCAGCCAGTAGAAGCCCAGAGCCACTCCAATTTCTACAATGGAGTGCTCAACATAGCAATGTGCTAATATCAGATATCTCCCTTATACTCCCCGTTCATCAGGCAAATTAATGTTTCCATTTCAGAGCAAACCTTTATTGATTCAGAAATTCAGGAATTGTTGGTAGGTTCCCTGAACCTCATCCCAGTGGGTTTTGCAGCAATATATATCTGGTTTGGAAGAAAGCAGAGGTTATAGGTTGATATTAAACCTTTGAGACTTTACAAAGGCATTTCAAGATGGAGATCTACTCACAGAGCGAGATTGGATGGTCAGGTTAGACCTCAATGACTCCTATTAAGCCATTTGCACCACTGAGGCAATGCCTTCAATTTCAATGGAGAGATCAGTGGTACACATTTTCAGTTCTCAGGTTTGGCCTCTCGTTGGCTCCTTGGTGCTTCACCAAGGTGATGTAAACTGTGGTCAAGGCATTAATGGATTAGTCATCTATCGGGACAATTTGATTATCATGGTGCAGGTATCTATGCTTCATCTGTTCTGGGCCATTAGCCAACCATAGGAGTTAGGATTTGTAATAAATGTAATGAATCTGGCATTGATTCCAACCCAGTGAATATAGTTTCTAGATTAATCAGATAGATTCCATGAATGTTTAGTTGTAGTTTCAAATGCAGAAGATGACAGACAGGAAGCTGAGGTCAGATTTAATCAGGCAGACTTTGCCTTTAAGAGTGTTAGCTCTGATTGCAGATCTTTTGACAACATCAATATAGGTGCTTATTCTAGATCCTCTCCATAGTAGAGCCTTGCAGGGCTGAAGGTACAAATCTTCACATTGGCCTGTTGCATGCTGTGAGAAACTCCTTTTTGCTGTGTTCACCCCTATTTTTTGGACTGAAACTGATGGTAACTGACTCTGACTGTGCCCTGGTCTCGGCTGACCAGGCCTAGGGCCAGTGCTCTGATGAATTAGCTATAGCTATTATTACAATTGCCAATGAAAGACCCTGTAAGTCCCTAGAATATAATAGCTCAGGGGTATTCAAACTACCTATAAGTCACTAATATACAATAAGGCAGGAGGGATTAGACGTGTCGTCTGGTTTGTTCTTTCTGGATTGATCTGAATTGATATAAAAATCCCCATTAATAATACTCCTGATGTAGACCTTCATAATCTCTACAAGAAAAGTTATTTAAATTTTGGTTTTCACACTAAAACCATCACCCTTATGCGTGTGCACTGGACTTTTTTCTGTATTCACTGTGCCGGTCTTGACTTACATACTTTCAGGGGTTGTTTTGTTTGGGTTTGTTCCCCCTGACCTGTCAGCACCGTGCTTATTCATTTTGCATCCTAGACTCCTTGCGTACTTGCCAGAGCGCCATTTCTTCCTGTCCTCAATCTAAACCCTTCACCGATACAGTCATAGGACTGCATATGATGCCTTAATTGTAGGCAATCTAAAAGTGAAATGTGACTGCGGGCGAATGGTGTGTCAAGATCTTTCTCAGATGTTTAGTTCTTCATTCAAGTTGCATAAGGCCTCGAGGATTCACTAAGAAAGAGACAGCAAGATGGTGTCTCTCCTATTTGGCTGCATGGAGGCAGGGTGATCGATTGATCCGACTGTGATGTAGATATGTGGTTTATGTGAGAAGCCATGTTGATAATACACTGTTTTCACTGGCTGTTGTGTTTTCACAGTAAAAGATAGAGCTCAGTGTCTATACAGGCACTTGAACATGGCGTCCATTGAGAAAATATTATGCTGAGATCATTATTTCACCATTTATATTTAAAATCCCAAATTGGAATTGCTCCAATTTTGTGTGGGAACAGCGCCCAATAGAAGAAGAACATGAGTTGCACAAGCACCAGGCAGCACTGAAGCCAAGACAGAAGCCTCAGTCCTGTCCAGAACCTGACATCCAGGAGTTTTGGGTCAGCCTGCTCTCACCTCCACCTGCACACTGATCATGTTGCCACCTCATCCAGGATCCCAGCCAAAGGATGAATGGAGTGTCAAAATGAATGACCCCCTTGTTGGAATTAGTGGTATGTGTCAGTCTCTCTTTTGAAACAGATAAACATCCTCTTTAGGCAGCAATCTTAGATTAAACATAAAACAAGCACATATCTATGCTGTGATGATATAGAAGCAAACACAACATTCAATGAAACGTCGCCTGCTAGTTAAAGCCTTCTTGCATCTTAAACACGTTTCGTGATGGGCTTTGGTGGCTCAACAAAGTATCCTGAACCTCTTTGCACTGCATAAAGAGAACTAATTCAACCCAGTTTGTCTGTGCTTTATTTTTGGACAGTTCAGAAACAGTGAGAAGGATTTGACTTTCTGAGCTGAATACCGGGCTAAATGTATTAACTTTACACACTGCAAGCTTATAAAGAGGTTCTCGCCTCTGCGTTAAACCAGCACAATCCCTCACAATATGGTCCCTGGATAAAAATACATTTAGTTTTTTTTTAATACATTTAGGCCTCAGAGAAGTGCTCAACTACTTAGGAAATTTTGCAGTGGGATAACGTGTTGTAAAGGAATGGAGGAGTAAAATCACACAAAAGTTATGATGATTGTTGTGGCCTGTGTGCCACGTGCGCAGCGCCCCTGCCGCTGCGCGCTAATGAGGGGACACGGGACACGCTTCTCGGTCTCCGCGTGGTCCGGACTAGTTCCGTGACCACGCCTCCTTTATTTTATATCAAGCGCGGGCGTGACGTATCACGTCCGCGCTAGCGCACTGCTGCGTGCGCAACAACTAGACTGCATCTAAGCAGTCTTCAAACATTACAATGATGTTCACTCTGGTATTTCCCTCGGACTGTTTTAATCTACAGTACTGCTGTCATGATCCTGGATTGTCTGTTAGTTGCTTTCTGAATATGATTCACAGCGTAAGGCACTGACTTTCTTCAGGTGTTTTCTACTTTTCCCTATTTCACGTGTCTATAATATCTAGAACTCAAACTAGGGAAACTGTGTAGTTATTTTCAAATAAATCACATTTCTTTATTGATTTTCGTTTAAATTAATTTTTTATTACTTTGCTATGCTCTTTACCCCAAGAGAACATGTGGCACGAAGAGCAATGAAAAACATCTGGTGCACGAAAAAACACGCGAGGGAAAAATAATAAGGTTATGATAATTCATTTCTTCATTCGGAACTTTTGTCAAGCCGGATAATGAATGTAAAATCAAAAACTACGGCCTATTTTTATAGAGTAACACTGTGGAGTTATTGGTGGTGTCAAATGTTAATGTAGTCTTTAAATCACGTCCAAGGCCGAGCTCCAAACACGAATGATACTTTTATTGCAACTCGCACATTGTCAGCAAATGCTGCCACTCGGCAGCTCGAGTCAAAGTAATACTGCATTCACTGGCAACAACTAGAAGCAGTGATTAGATTTTCTTTCTTATTTTAGCCTCCACATCATTCATTGGATAGTCTTCAGTCCACCTCACAAAAGGTAACCATAAAGCATATCTATTAATATATTTAAAAAAAATAATTACACAAATTTGCAGACATTTAGGGCCAGATGTAGGTAATTCCTATTTACCGACTCCTAAATACCGACTCATACCGAATCGGTATGTAAGAGTCGGTAAATAGGAAGGAGGCAGATGTAGGTAAAAAATTACCGAATCTGTAAGAGTCGGTATTTACCGAATCTGTAAATACTGATTCGGTATTTTACATTGATTCCTATGGGCCTTGAAGCCCATAGGAATCAATGTGAAATACCGATTCGGTATTTACAGATTCGGTAAATACCGAATCCTGCAAGGGTGCAGGGGGTGTCACTTTGACACCCCCTAGCTCCCCAAGTACAGGCATGTGTGCCATGTGGCACACATACATGCCCTAAGGGCATGTCTGTCTGTCAAATGGCACAGGTGTGCATGCACAGATGTGCATGCACACCTGAATTCGGTATTTTACCACCCAATAAGATTGGGTGGTAAAATACCGACTCTTAAGGGCCTGTGGCACTCTTAGGAGTGTCACCTACATATGGATTTACAGAATCGGCATATTTCACCTTCCCTCCTGAGGCACAGCCGGGAGCCACGCTACTCTATTTGCTTTTAAAACTGATTACTTGTGTGATTTGTGTGATTTTAAAACACTGTTTACCTTGTGTGCAACGAAGGATTCATCTTGGCCACTCCCAGACCCCCCAAACAGCCGACTCAGCGCTGCAGCGGGCGGGCGAGACCAGCCTTGATTGCAATTGCCGCCTCTCTCGCGTGATTAGGCCACGCCCACTTATTTAGGCCACGCCCCCTTCGCCGAGCGCATTTAAGCACTGAGAACCAGCGCTCGCTTGAACCACCTTCCCTCCTGAGGCACAGCCGGGAGCCACGCTACTCTATTTGCTTTTAAAACTGATTACTTGTGTGATTTGTGTGATTTTAAAACACTGTTTACCTTGTGTGCAACGAAGGATTCATCTTGGCCACTCCCAGACCCCCCAAACAGCCGACTCAGCGCTGCAGCGGGCGGGCGAGACCAGCCTTGATTGCAATTGCCGCCTCTCTCGCGTGATTAGGCCACGCCCACTTATTTAGGCCACGCCCCCTTCGCCGAGCGCATTTAAGCACTGAGAACCAGCGCTCGCTTGAACCACCTTCCCTCCTGAGGCACAGCCGGGAGCCACGCTACTCTATTTGCTTTTAAAACTGATTACTTGTGTGATTTGTGTGATTTTAAAACACTGTTTACCTTGTGTGCAACGAAGGATTCATCTTGGCCACTCCCAGACCCCCCAAACAGCCGACTCAGCGCTGCAGCGGGCGGGCGAGACCAGCCTTGATTGCAATTGCCGCCTCTCTCGCGTGATTAGGCCACGCCCACTTATTTAGGCCACGCCCCCTTCCAACCCCCCATTCACTTGTATTTAGGATGTGTCCATACCGGAAGCGCAGCGGACGAGCGCAGCGGGCGCGCCGACTGCGCGCCGAAGGCGCGCCTAAGGCAAGCCCGTCTGCGCCCGTCCGCGGCCGGACGGGGCCCGGGACATGTCACTCTGCCCAAATTACTATTACCCTCACTCCCAGGGACCTGATTGCTCTACACTCTGTGAGGCCACTGGACACCACCAGCTCTATATGCCTGCAACAACTAGGTATCTATCAACCCCGGAGTACTTTTCCTGAGCTACAGTCCCTCCCGTCCCTTCTCACTTCCGAACCCTCAGCTCTTCCTGCTCCTCCTAAACCCCCACTCGCTCAGGTACCCGCTAATATGGAATTGGCGGTTATCTACCTTAATACTCGTTCACTTGTCAGACACCATCTTGACATCTTCCACCTCCTAGACTCGGACCGACCCGATATTCTTCTCCTAACCGAGACTTGGCTGACTGAGGACTCCTCCCCAGACATTCTAGCAGCCATCCCTCCAGGATATTATATACTCCATGCTAATAGGCCTACCGGCAAACTAGGAGGCGGCGTAGCCGCCATTATCAATCTCTCCCTCAGGTTCACTTCCCTCTCCCTCCTTAACATCCCTCAGGTGGACTGTCTGGGAATTAGACTCGTATCTTCTGTCTCCCCTCTTACCTGTGTTTTGGTTTACCGTCCCCCACAATCTATGCCCAATTTTTATTCGAACTTTGGTGACCTGCTCTCCCAGCTCACCATCAACAATTCTAAACTCCTAGTCCTGGGAGACTTCAATTACTGGCCATCAGACACCCATGAAAGCCCCCAATCCCTGGCTTTCACCGATCTTCTAACTGGGCTTAATGGTATCCAACACATTCATTTACCCACTCACTCCAAGGGCCACACCCTTGACCAGGTGTGGACATATAACCTTGAAATCAAGTCGCTCACGATCTCACCTTGCCTCTGGTCCGACCACCATTTAATCTCTTTTCTCCTCCTGGTTCCTCCCCCGCCCCCTCGCAGCCGAGGCCCTTGCCTCCAAGCTCGCAACTGGAACAAAGCAGACCATGACTTATTCCTCACCTCTTTATCATCCTCGGTTCCGGCCGCTCTTGGCCCCATTGACTCCCAAGAAGCTGCACTAGTCGACTGGCTAGAATATGCCAGCGACAAGGTTGCCCCTCTTAAACTAATAAGATCCAAGCGCCCCCACGACGCACATCGATGGTTTTCTGATAGCCTTAAAACCTTAAAACTAGGTCTCCGCCAGGCCGAGCGCCATTGGCGCAGAAACTACGACCCCGTAAAGAAATTACCCTTTCTAAAATTATTGGGAGAGTACAAACTAGCCATTTCTGCTGCAAAAACCGCCTACTTTTCCACCAAAATCCTTAACTCTGCGCAGAAATCTAAAGATATCTTTGCTATCGTAGACGAGCTCTCACACCCGGATAGGGTAACTCTCAAACCTCTTCCGTCTCAAGCACTCTGCGACTCCCTCAACTGTTTCTTTATAGAAAAAATTATTAAAATTAAAAATAGCATCTCCTCCACTCCCCCGGCTACACCACTAACTGAGGTTGCACCCCCTGTCAACCCTCATTCTTTGACTCAGTTCCCCCCGATATCAGAAGAAGTCTTCATCAGTCTGCTTAATAAAGTCTCCTCTGGCTCCCCCACAGACTGCTGCCCCCCCGCGATTCTCCGGGCTGCCTTTTCAGCCTGCCCCACCCCTCCACTGGCCCTCCTGAACAACTCCCTTCTGCTCGGTGAGGTTCCCAGTCAGTTTAAGAACGCGGAAGTAGTACCCATCCTGAAGAAACCCAGCGCCGACCCTACGATCATGGCCAACTTCCGTCCCATTTCCCTCCTTCCCTACCTTAGTAAGGTACTTGAGTCATATGTCACCAGCATCCTCAGTTCCTTTGTTGAGGACTCCAACTTCCTGGACCCCCAACAGGCTGGGTTTAGACCAGCCCATTCAACTGAGGCGGTCATTCTCTCTGTTATGGAGGAACTCCGCAGAGGTGCTGACTCTAACGCCAGCCAAGCCTTAATCCTCCTGGACTTGTCGGCAGCCTTTGACACGGTCGACCACTCCATCTTGGTCGACCGTGTCAAGGAGGCTGGTATTGGAGGGACGGCCCTTGATTGGGTTTGTTCCTTTTTGACGAACCGCCACCAATCTGTTCGAATTTCCCAATTCTCGGCGGACAGGATGAAACTCACCTGCGGAGTCCCGCAGGGCTCGTCTTTGTCTCCACTCCTTTTTAATTTATACCTTACCCCCCTGATCCGCTCCCTCCGGGGCAGGAATGTCACTGCATTTAATTATGCAGATGACATTCAGCTCATCTTCAAACTTGACTCGCAGGAAGCGGCCCAGGATTTCCAGTCCACCCTTTGCCATATCAGCGACTGGATGGGCGCTCACCACCTTAAGCTTAACCCCGACAAGACGGAGCTCGTTCTTGTCGGAGGGCCAGCCAATCCATGGAACTCCACCTTCTGGCCCCTCTCCCTTGGCCCCCCTCCTAGTCCCGCTGAAAAAGTAAAAAGCCTAGGGGTCTACATCTCACAAGATCTTTCTATGAATCATCAGATCAGCGCTACAGTATCCTCCTGCTTCCACCAGCTCAGAAAAATCCGGAAAATAGCTCACTTCCTGACCACTGAAGCTCTCACCTTGGCGCTGTTGGCGCTAGTCATCTCTCGGATCGACTACGCCAACGCCCTATACGCAGGCATTCCACAATATCAAATAAAGAGACTTCAGTTAATCCAGAATCAGGCCGCCCGTCTTATCCATCGTCAGCCAAAACATCACCACGTTCGTCCCCTCCTCAAAGCCCTTCATTGGCTTCCTGTGTCGGAGCGCTGTAAGTTCAAACTTGGCTGCCTAACCCATAAATCCCTGGCCGGTATCGGCCCCTCTTTCATCTCCTCTCTTCTTCATCCGTACGCCCCCCCCAGACACCTCCGTTCCTCCCATCACGCCCTCCTCCAGACACCTAGGTACAGGCGTAAAAAGCACGGAGGTCTTAGATTCTCCTTCTTGGCCCCCTCACTCTGGAACTCCCTACCTTTAGACCTCAGACTCTCCTCTTCCTATCCTCACTTTCGCTCTCTCCTAAAAACTCACCTTTTCCGCGGTGTCTATACATAAAGTTCTTCTCTCTTCCCTCTTTGCCTCCTCCTGGGTTGGTGATCAGCGCCAAGAAACCGTCCGGTGAACGCAGCGCTATACAAATCCTTTTTACATTACATTACATTACATTACCGATTCGGTAAAATACCGAAGTGGTAAATTTACCGAATCGGTAAATATACCGATTCTGTAAATTCAGACCCACCTACATCTCAAAAGCCAAATACCGGTCGGTAACGGCCGAAATCGGCCGTTACCGACCGGTATTTGGCGACCTACATCTGGCCCTTAGTCCTTAGCAAAAATGTTCACCAGTTTCAATTCACGATGTATTATGTGGGCAGGAAAAGGGACAGAGAATGGGCGCAAATGAGGTACTCACTCTTGTGACCCAGTCCTCCATGCATAACCAAAAGGGTATGTGCCAGCTACTCCATGATGCATTGGATCCAGTGAGGCATGAGGGCCAGGCAGTGTGGGCGCTGCCCTTTCCTTCCTCTAATTGGCAGGTGCATGCCAGTTTGGTCAGGCAGTGTGACAAGGAGCATCTTTACAAGAAGTGAAGTCATTTTGACATACAAGGGAGATCAATATCTCTAAACGAATTATTTATCAGTTTGTGGTGATTTCTAACAATATATCTCCAACAGATTTAAGACTATCTCATATACAACAGCATTCTGTGCTCGCATTAGTTTTAGAACTTTTTGGAGAAGAGGAATTCCTGCCTCTATGGTAGGCCTGGGTGAACCAACTCAGTACTCAACACGAATTCGAAACTACCACACTCCGGTCATAGTCTAAGCTTTTAGAACTTTCCAAACATCTCCATTAGAGAGCAGCGTTTCAAGACAGTTGCACCCTGATAGAGGTGAAAAATAAACAGCAGCACTTCCTGGTTCTAGATATTACTAGCACCAAAAGATTTCTTGCAATTCTAATAGATGTGAGCTGTTTGTTTCAGTGTATCTCGGACAGGAATTAAAATCGATTTAAGTTTTAGCAAAAGGTCCTTAAAAGAAAGTGTAGTTCTGGGAATGAAAACTTTTTGGTAAAATATAAAGTAGAGTCAGGAACCTTGGGCCCTGGGTTGAAGGTCAAGAAAGTAGCCACTAAACCATGTTACATCTTCAAAATGAGGTGAAGCATATCTAACAATTTGAGATGACGAAACACTTACGTTGGATGGGAATTACGGGAGGTATGTGACGCGTACAATTCTTAATATAAAGACACTAATATAAAGGATTTCAATAAGCCATAGGAAGCTACTCGAATAATTTGGTGGGTATGCCCCCAGGCTTTATTTTGTTTAGCTAACTTTTTTCACACTGCTATTGTTGCACATTTGAGTGTTTAGAGTTATCACCAGTAGTGTGTGGTAATTGGTCATGATTTTTCCATATTGTGGTGAGGTCTTAGGGCACTGATACCACACATCTCTGGGATTCCTGTAGTACTTTACAGAACGGCCTAAAAGTGTTAAATGTAGAAAGTTAGAGGATGTTCACTGATTGTAGACTCTTTGGGAGACATTTAGTAAGATTTAGCGCCGTGTTTCCATCACAAAAGTGACGCGAATCCAATACAAACAAATGAGAACCCTATAGTTTTTCATTGTACTGTTGCTATATGTCTGCTAGGCGGCTGATGCACAAAGCGTAGCACGCTCAAGAGGACATTGGAAAGGTGTGACCGCACACAGAGTACGTGATCACACACAAGTACACGATAGCAATGAATATTTTCATTAATCTCCACTGAATAACTTAAATCAAATTAGGTGTAAAATAATTTTCATAAACGTGGGCCAGGGGGGACCACGCATCTAAAGTTAAGCCGATATTTATTAACTGAGCAGAGTGAGTCTTGGCGATGTAGTACCGCGTTGTAAACAAATTACGATAAACTCACGTACCTTCTACCTCGACTTACTATACTCCGTCCTGTTCTTAGCACCAGCCCACGTCCTCTTACTCAATTGCTATGACTGCTGCAATGTATAACCTATTGCATACTGTTTTGGGGCATATTTCAATGTACACTCTTCTTCAGATAATGTAATATTGTGACTTATATAAGGTGACCAACATCTAGGGTGATGGAACCTTATGCCTTATCTAATTATCTATTTCGATTGTAAATCGAAATAGATAATTAGATGCTATAGGGATGCTATAGGGTAACCACGCGCTATACAAAACTGTTTTAATAATAATAATAATAATAATAAATAGCACCTTTGGGGAATGTTCTCGCTATATAAAAGTGCATAAATAAATAAACTGTGCATACCATTGTTTTGCTAGGACTTGCTCTGTAGTGCTGTCTGCAATCAATTGTCATAAAATGCGGGGAATAAGCAACAAAAAAAGGGAAATCAGAATAGCTTATTTTAGAATGACTACTACACAAAGAAGGTCCAAAAATGTCAAACATATTACAATATTATCTAGTGATCATGTCTGGCCATAGGCTACATCATTATTAGCTACACACTAAAGGATGCTTTGTCACGCGCTGACGACTCAATGACGAACGCCTTACCGTTCTGTTTCTTTAATGGGAATGTATGTATAATAAAATATTTGAAAAAGTAGCGACAACACGAGTCCCTTGTAGATAATGGAAGCAATTCACAAAGGTAAATCTATGAGTGGAGCGCTCCACGCCTGTAGATTTATGCCTAAACCCCGGACTAAATCTACACCTACATACAGTTAACAGAGTGTGTAAACTAACGTCTAGTATGGGTGAAGAAGTCGCAACGTCTTTGCATTAGGGGTTGGGTACACACGTTGCTCACAATACTACAAACAGCAACCATAAAACAACCACTGTGGAAAACTACAAACTGAAAAGAAATAGGGAAACAGTCACCACCTGAATGAAACTAAAAAATACCTAAGATAAATTACAAAAGAAACCATATAAATATGTGCCAGAGCCTGGCCTCTGCTCCCTTAACCTTGTACTGCAAGACGTCGTGACGCCAGACATCAGCGAGAGCCATCCTTCTACTGGGCACCACACTGAGGAGGTAGAAGAACTTTACTGAAGAGATGATGAGACTGTAGTGAATTCACTGTCATGTGGAGTGGCCTCTGCCACCAGACTAATGACAGAGCCTGTAAGACGAAATCTATGGCAATCACTAGTAGCCTTTGCATGTTTTCGACTGCGCGGGTTGGAGGGCAGTGACATTGTAAATTATTGACAAAGAAAGGAGCCCATGTTCAGCATCTGTCACCAACAGATGTAAAGGATGAATGTTCAGTTGTGAAGCCTATGTCTTGGGGAAAACATAGAACCTCTCTGTCATAAAATAATTGTTAAATATAGGGATGTATTTCCTATTATCTACACAATGTACATGCCCCTATTGCATGCAGTCATATAGTCATGTGTACCTAGTCCCCATACCTACCACTGCCTCACGTCACATGAATGTTTGCCTTCGTATGACCCCATTATCCCAGCAGCTGTCACCAAAGAGGGGACCGAATATTCAATGACTACCTAATACAGACATGTTCTGAAAACCAAATGCTGTTTGTGTTGTGATATTTCAATACACTGCATGTGTCACTGTCCACAGCCGGAGTGACACATGGTCCCCTGGTAACCACACTAGGGCCCACCCATCAGCCCACGTCAGGGAACATTCTTCAAACAGCAGCTTGATCTTCGGACATACGTTGCTAAAATATATGTGTCCCAAAGCCATTCCACTGTAATGTTCGTCAATCTGCTTCTCATTGACTCTGTCAACTCAAACAAAAATACATTCAGTTTTAAACTGTATTTGTGTAAAGAATACCCTATATCCCCCTTTGACATTTACCAGCAACACGCAGCAACACAATTTGCCACACCTGTTCAGGTTGTCCTCAGTCACAATATCATGGCTAAGCATGGGCGGATCTAGCGGATCTCGCGTACGCGAAATTGCGGATTTACGGATTCGCAATCCGCGAAGATACGCGAACTCTAGCGGATTTGCGGATTTTCCCGTTTTTTGTGTTGGCGCGCGTTCGCGCCGATTTTGGGACAAGTCCGCAATTGCGAACTTACTTTTCGGCTCGCAACGGCCGTGATTATGTTGTTTCTACGTCTGGTTTATCATCACAGGTTCACAGCACCCTCTGTTTCACCACTGCCACCCTCTGGGACACCCATGCCACCCTCTGGTACATCCTCACTGCCACCCATTAGGTTTATTTATCACTGTAGATTATGGTGGTTGAAAAAAGCAAGCACACCTGCCCTTCTTCAACTGCCATCAATTAATTTGTGGGTCATTAATGTGTCAGTAATTTTGAAACTTCCAGTCTGGCTGGCCTGGCACCTGCTTCCTTCCTTATCTGTAATTTGCTTTTTGTTGCAGTGAAATTTTTTTTCACAGAACCTTTATGGTCTACTTGTATCTATTCTATGAGCCTGCTGTTTGGGTCATAGCAGGGTCATAGAATAGTTGCAAACTCTGGAGGGGCCCCTCAGGAAGCACTACCTTGAATGTTACTAATGTTAAGTTTGAACTTTTGCACCTGCTCATTGCTTTCAGTTCAGCTAAAATCGTTTTTTCTGCAATTTCGCGCGTTTTTTGGGGCTCGAATCCGTGCGAGATCGATTTCGGAAGCCACGAATACGTGCGAATACAAAATTGTTTTTTGTGCGACGTGTATGTTCGCGTGATCTTGCGCGTGTTCGCGAGGCGCTTCTAGCTATACGTTTGCCAAGTTACCCTATCGGTCGTACACGGGCGCGGCCATCTTGTTTGCGTGACGTAATTCCGTTTCCGGCCGCTATGTGTAATCTCGCAAAGTGTGCTGCTCGCTAGTACAATTTCGCGCGTGCTCGCGAGGAAAATCTCGCGCGAACTTACCCACGCGGTCGTGAACGGGCGCGGCCATCTTGTTTCTCATTCATTGCTATGGTTCTGGGCATGCTTTCTCTATCCTCCATCAATCTCTGCCATCCTTTGCTTGTTTGAAGTTTATTTGATCTAATTTTACTTATTATCTATCCCTCTATTTTTCTAGCTCTATATTTTTGTGTTTTCTGCTGCTTTTAGTTACTTTTAAACTACTTTTTTAAACTCTTTTCTTTTCTTCTTCACTATTCTATTTCTTGTTTATCATTTAACTGTATTTCTGCCCAGACCATGGTAAAGGGAGCCGGGAAGCACCCTGAGAAGAGGAAGGGTCCCGCACCCCGTGCCCGGCTCCCGTGCGGGCGTTTGAGGGGGGAGCAAGTGGTCCCGCGGGAGATCTTCAGCGCGGAGGAAGTGGCGGCACTCATCTTCCACGTCCAGCGCCGCCTCCCCAAGACGATCCTGGGAGGCGGCAAGATCGCGACTGGCTATGGCATCCGGGAGCGCCGCCAGCGGTGGGAGAAGGTGTGCCGGGCCATGTATAAGCTCTCTGGGGTCCGGCGCACATATAACCAGGCCACCCACCGCTGGACCGATGTCATGGACCGGGAGCGGGACTTGCTGGACGCGCTCGGCGTAGAGGTCCCCGGGCTTGGTGAGTAGTAGTAGCTATTCATTTACTACTCTGTTTTATCCGGCTCTGTTATTTGCAAATCTTTGTTCTTTACCAAGAGCAATAATGCTGCCGATTACATTGAGGTAAATTATATTTCAAAATCTTCTATGCATTTCAGGTGCACTGCTCTCCTTCTCAGTAGCTTTGCTTGCTACTATGCTTCTTTGTTTTGTATGTTGTGTTCAGAAGCATTTCATTGGCCTGAGAAATTATGTATGAGTGTAGTGTAAAGATAAGAACTGCGTAATGCTAGACACTAAGGGTCATATTTTCAATTACCGGCGCATCCCTGCAAAGTAGCAGGGATGCGGCAGTAATTGTGTGCCATGCCACCACCACCCATTGGCCCAAAACGTCACAGAAGCCTTACGCATCTGTGCCGTAAAGGCAGCGCATTGCTGGAGTTGCGTGCCAACGATGGCGCAGCTCCAGCAATGCTCTGGGGTACCCTATCTCCCCAATGCTGCATCAAGCCGTACGTCGGCTTCAAGCGCGCAGGGTTTGAGTCATGCATCATTGTCCTAAAAGTGACTGATTGACATCTTGTAGATTTCCCTCAGCCACTTTTAGGATTCGTTCCTGCGCAGGTACGCCCTCCCTTGCGCCGGAACGCCCCCTGATGGCGCAGGGCTTTACAACGTGATGCATCGCCCATATGTCCATATGTGTTTTTTTTTTAATATATACGCCGCACCAACACCATGGCGAGTCTTTTGTTCTGCCGCTGCGTCACAAAAGGCACGCAACAATGGAGGAAAATGAGCCGCAAGGGACTTCTAAATCAGCCCCAACAGACTGAAGTCCAGTCCTTCCTTTAGACACATGGCTATAAGAAGAAATAGTGGCGGTGGTGGGTGGATTGATAGTTTGAGTATTCACTGATCTGCAAGCAGGATGGACTTTGTCTGTCATGTCACTTCGTGTGCTGCGGACTGCTGCCTGCAGTGCCAGGCCTAGGCAAACCTCTTTAGTAGTCTGTTTATTGAGTTACATAGGAACTTTCTAAGTCAACGTTCCGCAAATCAGGCAATACGAATAACGTAGTATACCACATGAGATAGATCCCGTGGAATAGTTGTCTATCTATTTGCTATTTCTCCAAAATATTTTGTTATTGTTCTTTTGAAATGTTTGATTTGGTTGAAAAATCTCATCCATGTTTTCTGGTTTTTCTTTCTTTCATGTTGTACATCAGCTCCCCCCAAGGGCAAGAGGACACAGGAGGAGGGTGCTGAGGATGCAGGCCAGGATCGGGCAGGCGAGGGCTCCTTTGCTGGCCCCAGTAAGTTTACATTTTAATAAAGAGTACCTATTTTTTCCTAGCGTTCCTCATTCGATTTTTTCTAAATCGTCTTTGATCTTCTTGTAGACTGGATATAAATTCTTATCCTGCCTCGAATATGACTCCCTGTGGTATTACTAGACTATTCTTATTAGTCTGTCTGTGTAGCTAACTAAGATTGGACATTTGGCAATTCCATTGGACTCCCATTCTATTCAGCAATAGCTCTATGCACTGTCTCCTTACTGACTAGATAGTGTGGCAGAGTCATTCAGCTCCCGAAGTCACCGATTATTGATCCCCAATGATCTCTAGATTATCGTACGCAGGACAAGAGAGTACGGAGTCACAGCACAGTCAAGAAGTGTCAGAGGCACTCATGCTTGCAAAAATTCCAAAACCTTTAGCTCATCCACTCTAGTCTGGAGGAACAAAAACCACAGAGTCTATTTAAGTTTAAAAGCTTTATTAAAACTAAACACATTTATTAAAATTTACTTTGTCATAAAACTATTTAACTGAAAACGGAAAAGTGGTTAGTGCTGACGATTAATTGGACACATTTCTTGTGGTCGAGCCGAGCTCTCACCTGGTTTGAACTTGATCCTGGTCATGTTCTTAGGAGTCAAGCTTCTGTCTGTTAGGAGAAAAAGTGGTGCATGTTAAAAATCAAAAGCAAGCATTCATCAGTTGTGCATAAAAGTGCAGCAAGACAACAGCCTTCCCTGGAAAATGGGACATTTTTACTTTGGAGTAGACAGTCACAAATTATTACATTGTATTCAGTTTTTTTAACATTTCTCCTAGACCAAATATTATATAGTAGTGAGTGGTGTATTCTAATATTCTTAAATGTACTTTGTAGGTGTAACATCTGGTGACGGGGCCAGCGCGGAGGTGGCTGTGTTGGGCGAGGACTCGGCGGACTCTGGGGAGAAGGCGGTGCAAGAGCCGGCGGACGGTCCTGTGGGGGTTCAAACGGTGGTGGCGGAAACAGGTAAGCTATATATTCCTTACTTATTGAGATTGAAGACTGCATAGTGTGCTTTCTGCACGGGTGTATTACAAATCAACCAGGTAGTAGCCTCCTCGAAATGTACATCAACTTAGCTGTGAAGTTTTTGGTGAGAAGAATCCCAATAAGTTCTTAGACGAACGTGATGGATGGGATGAACGAAAAGCGAAAGAAGGGTGTAAGTAAGAGGGACGCGAACTTGTATGATGGCTGGCAAAGAAGAACGATATGTGTTTGCTTGGCCCCCGAGGTGGCTGGGAAGGAAAGAATATGGTATGGTGCATGGCTGGGTCAATGATGAAGCAAGGATGGGTGGAAGGACAGCAGCCTGGGTGGGTGAAACAGAAACTGTATGTGTGCGTATACTTTGACTGAATGGATGCCTGGAGCATGGTATTCTCTGACTCTTAGATAGCACATGTGTATCTAGAGAGAGTAGATGGTCGCCAGATGACGTAAGTGTTACCTTGAAGAGCATGTACCACCGCACCCGCACGTCCGTTCCAGTGCAGGGAAGGCAAGGAAAAGAAATTGTAAATGTGTCCAATACTACCATGAATAGTAGCAGTACTTTGTATTGCGTCTGCAATCACAGCATATATCTGGTTATTACGGTGGACACTCCGTACCTCTCTTAATAACTTTAGTTTACTTGTAGTACGTCATTCATGTGTGGGTGTATCACTGTTCACTCAATATTAAGCAAAGCACCTAAAGTCATCCCATATGTCATCAAATACGTCCCATGTGAAGTGATAGATAATCAAATTAGTTAGCTTCTTCATTTTCCTTTTCTAGTACTCATTTGCACTGTAGGGTGAAAGGTAAATTAATTAAGCAGTAGCCCTTTTAACAGAGTATTCTCAGTGCCACCCGTAATAGAAAAGTAATAGCTTCACCACCTGCATGTACTGGACCGGTACAGTAACGCAAGTCTGTCTCACTCATCATGGTGTGCAACTTTTTTTCTCGGGTGCAAGTTCACTGTGCTGTCCATGTCATTCTGCCGGCTTGCATAAGATAACGTACCAATTTCCCTAAACAAGAGAGAAGAAGAAGAATAAGACTGGTGTACTGTCATAGTCGACTGTAATGGAAGTCCATAGTGGTCGTAGAATTTGTTCATTAAACTACCACTAATGTTAGAGCAAGGATGCAGAAGTGGGAGGTTACATAGATACTGTCCTCAATAGTTATGTACTGTGCTTTCAATTTGCTACTTGTACTGTGACCCAACTTTCGGCTCAATCACTTTGTGTTATTAATGCTAAGGAGCATTGGTTACAGACTATGTCTTTCTTTCTTCATATAGTTGCTCCTTCCAAATCAACAACACGGAGGGAGCAGGCTAGACTGGCCCGGCAACGGAGGCTGGAGGCCACTGTCGCCGAATATCGGCGGCTGGTGGCCCTGGAGGAGGAGGAGGACATGCAGTCGAGCGGGGCAACAACAACATCCTCGACTGTGACCACTGCATCCTCCTCCATGATTAAGCCAGCGGGACCGAGCCGGGCTAAGAAAGACAACCGCCGCCGCCAAGCAACAGAAATACCAGCTGCCCCCCACAGGAGCTGCAAGGAACGCCAACGCCGCCTACGAGTCCGAATGTCCAACCTGGAGCAGGAGGTCCTGAAGTATAAGAACTTGGTTAAGGGCCTCCGCTCCGAGCTTGCCACCCTCCGCAAGGAGTATGATGCCCATGCCGCAAAATGCACCAGCACCCTCCAGTAGTGGAGTGTCCCTTGCCCTTTTTTTATAGACTTTTGGGGGGTGGGATTTGGGAGTTGGGATCGTTTTGGGACGTTTCAAAGACAATCGTTGGGGTTAGGGTGGGTGAGGGAGATTATTTTGTTAGGGCTACATAAATATATTTTTAAACTTTATCTGACCATACCTGTTTTTTACTGCTTTTCAGTCTGGTGGGTGGGGGGCGGGGGTGTAACAGTAACTTTGTTTTCCTGAACAGTCGTAGGACTTTAGTAGTACAACCGTCAATCTCTTGTCTACTCCGAAATAATACTCCATTATACTACCTCCCACCAAACGCTTATCTTACCTGTAATTTGTGTTAGAAATTAGGGCTAGGCCCAGGGCTGGCTCCACGTGAAATGGGGATTAACGTTGTCAATCCTGGGCAGGTGACATTTCCTCATTGCGGTGGTACTAGTGGTGTGACACAGTGGCAGTTGCATGCCTATGGAAAAAAAGAAAACGAAACCTTGTTTGTATTTACTGTAGCATTACAACGGTTACGGTACGATCGAGAATATAGCAGGTGACAGACAGAACAGTGCCATAATGTAGCCTAACAAATGGTAAAGTATTTGCTTGCAAGTATAACTAGTACTTGCGTTGAATTTATTTGACATTGGCTACTACTACTAGAAGATATAGTACTGAAGCTGAGTAAGTCTAGAAGATATCCTCGTATTCCTTCACCAGCCTGTTGCTATGACCTAATCCTCCCCAGCAAGTGTGTGGAATTATTGATGTCATTTTAGTCAGACATCAAGCAAAACAACACAGCCCGGGGGAAGAGGGTTAGGGTTTGTAAAATGGATGGGAATGGGGGTTTCTTTTTGGGTAGGTTTTGTTGAGAGAAGAAAAAAAAAGCAGAGCATGGACAAACAATAATTGAAGATAAAGACAATCTTTGGTTACAAAGTAAAGCTAAGCACATGCAGTCACACTCATAGAATAATACAATGGATACTGTATCTGTATTGCGTATGTTTTTGGTGTTGTCCTTGAATTTGGTAAGTAAGTTGCATGCAGCAAACAATTCCTCTTATTGGCGGCACTCCTCCATTCCAGCTGACGCTTCGTCCATCAATGTTGGTGACCACTGACAGAAGACACCCTGTCCACTGCCTGCCTGGCGGATGTTGACTGAAACCCGGCCTGTAATTATTGAATGGAAAACAGGAAGTGCTATTACAATACCACTGATAAATAAATAAAAGGTATGTACGCTGTGTGGTTCAAAATGTGACACTTTGATTTCCCTAATAGACAGTACAATATTTTGGAAATTGCGTGCTCTGTCGGACTCACCTTTTTAAAGATAAATAAGTATGGCCAAAATATTATAGCGGATCTTTCCCCTCAATTAAGGTGTACTATAAACTGTGTTTTAGAACAAAATTTGACCTTCCCAGCAATGCTCCCACCAAGACCCTTACTAAAGCCAGTCGCAAAAATGTAGAAGAACCCCAATCAGATCTCCAAAAACGATGCCTAGCAGAAAAATGGTTACAAAACGTACTTTGAAAGTAACAGTAGGCCCAAATACAGACCGTGGATTGTATTCCAACCACTTGCAAGCAAGCAAAAGTATCCATAGCCAGCATCGCTCCAACAGTGCTCTACAACACCAGAACTGCGTTGCAATAGAACCCCCCGAAACACATGCAATCGTGCTGGTAGGGCTAACCCTAACGAACCCTAACTTACAAAAAGTGCCAAAACTGGTGTTTCCTTCAGGATTTTGTCCAAAACACTTCTATCCGGTATTGGACCTTCCCAGGAATGCCCCAGGCAAGACCCGCCAACCCACCCGGAAAAAAACACCCGACAACACCCCCAAACAGCGAAAAAGCTAAATCTCATACTTACAATATCTCTCGGCCTTCGGTCCAAACGCGGCGCTGTGCAGCTAGGTCATCATCATCATCAATCATCATAACTCCTGTTTTCCACCACGGATTTCCTGAAAAGCAAATGCAATCAAGATTAGATTGTCGCAGCAGTGCTTCGACAGAGACCCCGGCCGCAACCCACCCACGAACAGCAGGAAGCCCCCCAAAACGCTACATTGAGCAAGATGACAGAAGAAATAGCAAAAAAAAGGCTGTTCCTTCAGGATTTTGTCCAAAACACTTCTATCCGGTATTAGACCTTCCCAGGAATGCCCCAGGCAAGACCCGCGCCAACCCACCCGGAAAAAACCACCCGACAACACCCCCAAACAGCGAAAAAGCTAAATCTCATACTTACAATATCTCTCGGCCTTCGGTCCAAACGCGGCGCTGTGCAGCTAGGTCATCATCATCATCAATCATCATAACTCCTGTTTTCCACCACGGATTTCCTGAAAAGCAAATGCAATCAAGATTAGATTGTCGCAGCAGTGCTTCGACAGAGACCCCGGCCGCAACCCACCCACGAACAGCAGGAAGCCCCCCAAAACGCTACATTGAGCAAGATGACAGAAGAAATAGCAAAAAAAAGGCTGTTCCTTCAGGATTTTGTCCAAAACACTTCTATCCGGTATTAGACCTTCCCAGGAATGCCCCAGGCAAGACCCGCCAACCCACCCGGAAAAAACCACCCGACAACACCCCCAAACAGCGAAAAAGCTAAATCTCATACTTACAATATCTCTCGGCCTTCGGTCCAAACGCGGCGCTGTGCAGCTAGGTCATCATCATCATCAATCATCATAACTCCTGTTTTCCACCACGGATTTCCTGAAAAGCAAATGCAATCAAGATTAGATTGTCGCAGCAGTGCTTCGACAGAGACCCCGGCCGCAACCCACCCACGAACAGCAGGAAGCCCCCCAAAACGCTACATTGAGCAAGATGACAGAAGAAATAGCAAAAAAAAGGCTGTTCCTTCAGGATTTTGTCCAAAACACTTCTATCCGGTATTAGACCTTCCCAGGAATGCCCCAGGCAAGACCCGCCAACCCACCCGGAAAAAACCACCCGACAACACCCCCAAACAGCGAAAAAGCTAAATCTCATACTTACAATATCTCTCGGCCTTCGGTCCAAACGCGGCTCTGTGCAGCTAGGTCATCATCATCATCAATCATCATAACTCCTGTTTTCCACCACGGATTTCCTGAAAAGCAAATGCAATCAAGATTAGACTGTCGCAACAGTGCTCCCAGACACCAAAAATTACCCACAAACACCCGGAACCCCGCCAAAGAGCACCTCAAAGGCAAGCAAGTCAGCAAAAACGGCAAGAAATTTCCACCTCATATTTGGTCCAAAACACTTTTGTCCATTATTAGAGCTTCACAGCAATGGGCCAAATCCGTCAACTCACCCGCAAAGAAGTACAACACCCCCACAAGTGCTGAGTCTTTCTTCATTGGGCGTAATCCAGCACTCTGCTTTGAGGGAAATCGCAGTCTGGAGGAGGAGGATAGAGGAGCATGTTCTTCAGAACTTGTGAACCTGAGGAATGTAGACTGCGGCACCTTCAAATCAATAAGCAAACAAGTGAAGACAGTTCTGATGATGGTCTTGTTTTTGGGATTAGGTGATTAAAGTTTGAATTAAATTAACTGTGCAAAACAAAGAAAGAGAGACACAAAGCACACAGGAGTAAAAGTGAATAAGGACGAAAAATAAAGTTCTTGATTGATTGTCTCATTTTCAGGGCTCGGTGTCAGGGAATAAGAACAAGATTTCGTCATCATACTCTGCGAATTCAGGCTGGATGAGGTCAGTGCCACCGAACAGAGAACAAATCCCCTCATCTACGTTGCCGTCCTCCTCGTCTTCATGCGGCGTGCTTTCTCGTACTTTGTAATCTGGTGGTATGAGGTGCTGATTCATCTTGATCATTGTCAGCCGCTCCACATTTTTGGGCGAGAGGCGGCTCCGTTTGGGAGTTACAATGCCACCAGCAGCACTGAAAACACGTTCAGAAGACACACTTGCGAGTGGGCAAGACAAATAGTTTATAGCCAGGTTGAAGAGCTGTGGCCACAATTGTTTTTTGCCATGCCAATACTGCAATGGCTCATCATTAAGAAAGACCTCTGTTGAGTCATTCAGATAGTCCTGCACCATCGACTCAAGGTCATCAACGGTTCCTCCACTTTGCTTACTTTTTGCTGTGGCTGTGACATTTTTTCGAGAACCATACCCAAGCAAACTTAGCCAATCCTCTACAACAGCCACTGTTTTTGTTGTGTGTGGTGCAGATGATCCAGTTGCCGGTGTCTTTAACGGCTGAGAGGTCACTTGTGCCCGGGCCACAGGTGCAGAAGTGGATTCTTGTGACTGGGGATGGCCTGCTGATGCTGATGCTGATGTACTGTCTTCTCCTTCAATAACCTGCCGTTCTTTTTCAAACCTCTTGGCTGACCAGGCTAACCAATGTTTGTACTTTTGAACATCTCCATCAGCAAAAGGAAAGAATGCTTCGCCTGCCAGCGCCTTTTTGTAGCGTGGATCCAGAATAGTAGCACAAATGTAATGCTGATTTGACTTGATCTTTTGAAGACGTTCATCACCACGTAGGCGCTCTAATAATTTCTCAGACAAAATAAAATGGTCTTTTTTTTGTACATCTTTTTCAAACTCAGAAGACACCGCCATCAGTTGGTGCTCCAGCATGCACAACAATGGGATAGCTTTTCCCAAATTACAGTCCTCCTGGCTGACTGCACGCGTGAAGAACTCAAAAGGACGAAGCATGTCTGTCAGGCTTTTAACTATGTCCCATTGCGCCGCACTCATCCGCAGGTCCTCCTTCTGAGATGTACCCTCTGTGAAGAAATAGTGATCGAGTACCGTATACTGCTCATACAGACGCTCAAGCATGTAGAAGGTTGAGTTCCAACGTGTTGCCACCTCCTGGATGAGTGCTTTCACTGGCATTCCACGTTGAAGTAGCAGTCTCCGCAGATGCTTCCGGGCCTTAAAAGAATGGCTGAAATGGTTGCACATTTTGCGGCAGGTGGCCATTACCTCGAACGCTGGACTCTGTTTATCACTCAAGAATTTTTGAACTACCAGGTTGATACAGTGCGCCAAACACGGCACTCTAACATGGTCACCCTTCAACATGGCCTTAACTACATTGGCGCCATTATCCGTGGAAACATAACCAATCTTGCGTTTTAGGGGGGATAGCATTTTCAAGACCTTTTTGTTAAACTCTTCCAAAAGGTTTTCTGCTGTGTGACTTTTCTCCAAGCCAAACATGGCTAGTGTTGCATGTTTCCGAGCAGCTTTGAAAACTTTGTCCGGGTCAACACCTGCGTTTAGCTTTGCTTTAACACCTGAAAAAGAGACCCAGTGTGCAGTGATGCACATGTAATCAGCGCCTGCGCCACTGGTCCACATGTCTGTTGTCAGATGTATTGTGTGAACAGCACTCTTCTGCAAAGCTGCCCCAATCGCCTCCAGCACATCTTCATGTAGTGCTGGAACCGCAACTCTGGCAAAATAGAACCGGCTCGGAACCTTCCATTTAGGGCAGAGCGTTGCCACTAATTCAAGAAAACCTACCGCTTCTACAAAAGAAAAAGGTAGAAGGTCCACAGCTAGCATTTTAGCCAGCTTAGTGTTATACAGACGCGTCAGTGGGTGGTTGCGTTCATATGGCACGTCTGAAGTAAGCATTGTTCTAATGTTGCCCTGGACCAAGCATTTACGGGCTGATTGTGGTTCTGAAAAATGTGGATCCGCAATAGTACTGGACTCGAGAATAAAAACTTCGTCGAAATAGGACGAATTTGGTATCAAAAGACCGAGAATGACGAGTACATCAAGTACATTTATTTTCGGCATATTCGAGTGACGATTTCACCTCGAAATCGTCATTTACCTTCTAAACCCTTAGCTGCATGTTGCCCTCTACATAGGCCTTAATCCAGTCGAATTTGATTCCACAAGGACCCATACTCTTCCTGACCCCAGTACAAGTTAGAACCATTGCCCCAGGCCGAGCTCGTTAGGTCAGTTCCCTTCCAGTGGCCGAGCAAGATAGTATCTAGGCCCAACCGGCCATAAAGCCATTTCAGCACGCACACCTGCCATATCTCGCGCACATCTTTCTCCACTCCTTTTCCTCACTTGTTTTATGATGGGGAGGTGACCATTTTTATTAGGGGTCCAGCGATATCTGATGAAATGTTGGGCCTTGCCGGATGATTTGTTATGGGCAGCACGACGTGAAATATGTACATGTCATCATGACTCTGCTTTCTTTTGTAAAACAGTAACCATAAATGAAATACCACGCACCCAAGGAATGTTTTGCCAAAGGGTGAATATTGTGTATAAGAAGAGAAGCCTAACTTTGTGAAAGTGTGCAGTCTCCTGAATATACTTGTATCGTACTTCTAGGACCCTGTCACCTTGGTTGCAGCCAATAAACGAATCTTTGACTTCACCTGGAAGACTCTGAAGTTTCTGTAGGTCTGACTCAGGAGAACCCGAGGTCTCTGGTGTGTTGATCCCCTGGCACCGCTGGGTTACCGGTTCTGTACCGGTTCTTAAAAACCCAGTACCTCAGTTGGCGCCCAACGTGGGGCGATTCCAGTGGTACCAATCAGCCTGAAGATCGTGAGGAGCTTCGTGTGAAAATTCCGGAGGAGGGCCCACCACCTCATCGACCCCTGCATGTCGACGTGGTCCGAAGGTCTTTACTGCGAGGTTCCCCGCTTCTCGACGGCTACAAGGACTGCTGCCCTGGCTATCGCCCTGATGTTGGACCCTTGAAATTTTCGGTAGAGCGAAACGTTGAGACGAGTCTTCTGGTGAAGCCATCGATATTTTTCAGTTAAGTATAAGTGGAGCGTCTCCTAGTCCTTAGTTGGACTTACTTTGTGGTATCTTAGAGATACATAAAGGTTTTTATTGGTTCTTGCAAGCACCATAACCGAAGGACTCGTGTTTTCACGAGCAATATCGTAATCGATAACTCCTTTGAAGTTTTGGAACTAGACTAGAGAGAAAGGATGCCTAGTCTTAGACTCGGGAATTGGTTTTGTCTTGGTAGTAATAATAGGGATTCCCGATTGGAGGACTCATGTCCGGTTCCTCCAGTTGGAACTCCGACTTACGAGCTGTACGTTAAACATGGGGTAGGCCCCATCGTTTACAACGAGGTATGGATTAAATACACTAGGAAAGACGGTGTTTTAAAATGGCCCCAATATGGTAGCTTTGATTCTGAAATTTTAGACAACCTTGAAGTTAAACTCTTCAAAAAGAAAGCCCGGCCGGCGATGTTTGACTCTTTCCGCATATGGCGCAAAGAAGCCAAACAAAAAGAAATTAAATTAGCTAAGAAAAATAAGAGAGAACGGGGACTTTCAGTAATGCAAGCTGCCGTGCAGTTTAAAGATAATGAGGAAGAGCAGATAAATGAACAATTGCACAGGCAACGTAAAATGGCAATAGATAAGTGCTATCCAGTTTTGCCGTCTCTTCAGCAAGGGACAGAAAAAGAGCGTGAAAAAGACCAATTAATGTCGCAATTATTAACTTCACCACCGCCCTATGCGCAGAATGCTACAGCACCCCCGCAACCTTTAGTTGCGCAAGCTGCGCCTCTGGCTCTTCCACAGCACCCACCAGCTGTTCTTCAGCTGGCTCCTACTTCTTCGGTGCAGCCTCCTCCAGGCCCACCGACAACTTCTGTTTCTCCTGTGTTTTCTACGATTTTGCCTACAGTGCTTACTACATCTCCTAATGCCCCCTCTATGATTTTGCCTAGTACCACATCTATTATTCCTCATACCTCTTCTGCCGTCTCTGCACCCGCCTTATCTCACCCCGTTTTTCCATCTGTTTGTTCTTCCGTTTCACCTTCCCTTTGGCAGAAAATGGCCAGTACTGTTACTAATCTTCTTTTACCCCTTTTCGGGTCGCCTGCTACGACCCCTAACATAGGAAGAAGACAGTTGCGAAGTCAACTGCCCGATTATCAAGAGAGAGATTCCCTGAATAGTTTAGCTCGGAAATGGGTCATGGACACTGCAAAATATGATTTACAGTCTGTCATGGAAGTTTTCCATCAATGGGAAACAGCGACACAGAGATATGTGTTCGAACAGATGTGTGTTTTTCTTTGCGAAGATTTAGAAGACAATGATCAGGATTGCCTCCCACAAGAGATGTGTCGTATAAGGTTTAAGTTTAGTCTGGGTATGATTGTAGGTCCCGATGTAGAAGAAGCAGTTGAAATGCTATTATCATATCGAAGTAAGGGAAGTAGTTCTGGGTCACCATCGGAATCTAGTGCATCTAGTAGGAAAAAGGCACGACAATACCCTATGAGAGAAGTTCCCCCACAGTGGAGAGAGGGTGACGCGACAGCTGTCCCACCTGTCCTGCCCCACTTTCACCGAGTATGGGTACATGTTCCATGGAAGCGAGCCGAAGTTTTAGCACTCAAACAAACACTACCAGATCCGCGTAAAAATCCTGCAGGGTACTATAAAGAATTGTCGCAAACTGCTGGGTCATGTATTATGAATTTGGCCAATATCGATATGTTATTCGGGAACGTTGTTCCACAGCCTTTATGGGGAAAAATTTGCCATGTAGATCATGACCAGGAATTAGGTGACACGTGGGCTAATATTACTGTTGCAGATGCACGACAAGTTGGTGGTGCCAAGCCTGAACCCCTGATAGCGGAACTACCTGGTAGGATAGTAGATTACATGAAGACAATAATGCCTGCGATACGTGTAAATTGGGATAAGTTATCTGCATGCAAGCAAAAGAAAGAAGAAACTGTGTCAGATTTCTTCACCAGATTTGAAGAAACATTCATTGACCACAGCGGTCAAGATATGACCACAGAAGGTGGTCAGAGATTGTTTGTCGATAAATTTGTGCACAATCTACTTCCAGACTTGTGTAGGAAATTAAAACATTCAGAAAGCTCTTGGGCAGTATCATCTTCAGCCCAGATATTAGCTACCGCACAGTACTATGAGAATAGAGACAAGGATGAGAAAGATAAAGTAGAGAAGAAAACTAGAGAACTCAAAACGAAGGTTTTGCTACAGCAAGCCTATCCGCCACGTGGTGGTGGTAATAAAAATAATAATGGTCAGAATCACTACCGGAACACTTTTCAGCAGCCTCAGAGAAACTTGCAGAGATTCGATTACAATCAAAACCGCGTAGGTCCCAACCAGTGTTTATACTGCAAACAAGAGGGTCATTACAAATATGACTGTCCTGCCCTGCCACAACGAACAAACAAATTTTCTGGTGTAAGAGGTCGTGGTAGTCAGCAAGCGCCCAGAGGTAGAGGGCGTGGAAACACCCCTAAGGACGCACGTCCCCTTCCACCACAAAACTCTATGAACAGGGTTGACCAGCAAAATAACCTATCTGACAGGACAGCCCAATACTACGTCGATGAGTATTACACAGAAAATGAGCAGTGGGAGAATAACGATTGCTAGGACAGCCTTAGACAAGGAGAGGGAGTTGTTTCAGTTCCAGTAGATCAGAGTGGACCTTACGTTGAGGTGATTACATCGGGTGTGTCAGAACCTTTTCTGTTGGATACTGGTGCTACAAAGAGTTCTATTATGCACTCCAAACTCCCTGGCGCACCTTTGTCTGGCGAAATGAACGTTTCCGTAGGTTTTTCTGGCGCCCCAGTTAGAAATCCGATTTCTGACCCTTTATCTCTTTCTGTTGGTCCTTGTGAATTCGAAGCACCCCTTATTTTGACAACAGGTTGTGGTGAAAATTTGCTAGGATTAGATTTGCTAAAAAGATTGTATGCGACTTTGTACTGTTCTCCCTCAGGAGTACAACTGACTTTAGGTAAGAAAGTGATATCTCCCATGTATTTGTCGAGAAATACGCTTCCAGCAGAATTGGGACTCCTTCCGGATATTCTTTGGGCTACTGGTCCGAATGATGTAGGTCTTTTAGAAATCCCACCATATGTTGTAACATTGAAGTCGAATGTCAAAATGCCACGAATTCCCCAATACAGAATATCCAATGAGGGCGAAAAAGCTTTGCTAGCGATTGTTTACGAGTTAATTGAGAAAGACGTAATTGAGGAAACACGAGGCAATGTTTGCAATAGTCCTGTTCTGCCTGTTTTAAAACGAACTGACCCTTCTCAGCCACCTGTGTATAGATTTGTGATTGATCTTAGGGAAGTAAATAAGATAGTGGTGCCACAATTCCCAGTTGTCCCCGACATTACAACATTATTGACTATGATTCCAGCCTCTGCATCCTGGTTTTCGGTGATTGACCTGAAGAATGCTTTCTTCAGTATCCCGATTGCTGAGGAAAGCAGGGATATTTTTTCCTTTAGTTTAGGTGGTCGCAGTTTCCGCTTTAAACGCGCTCCTCAAGGCTACTGTGAAAGCCCCTCAATATACAGTCAAGCTCTGAAAAGCCAGCTCGACGCAATGGTTTTGCCCGAAGGTTCCACTCTCGTACAGTATGTGGATGATTTGCTCATAGCTGCGGATACTGAGAAAATATGTAAAATGGCCACGTTGGCACTACTGCGTCATCTATGTGATCTACATCACAAGGTGTCACTTTCCAAGCTCCAATATTGCCGACAAGAAGTGACCTACTTAGGTCATCTCTTATCGAAGGAGGGAAGGAAACTGACCCCAGAAAGAATTCAGGCAATAGCAAAATTAAATGTGCCAAGAACGCAGAGAGAAGTACGCGCTTTCTTGGGCATTACATCGTACTGTAGACAGTGGATTCCAAATTTTTCGTTATTAGCCAAACCCTTATTGGCACTAACGTGTACAAATACACCCAATCCCATTCCTTGGTCTGATGAGTGTCAGAAAAGTTTTCTCGAATTACGCACAGCATTATGTTCGGCCCCTGTGTTAGGTAACCCCAACTACAGTAAACCTTTCACATTATATGTCCACGAGAAGGAGGGTTGTGCATTGTCTGTGCTGACTCAGTTATACGGAGACAGACAACGGCCATGCGCCTATTTTTCGGCAACTTTGGATCCTGTAGCACGAGCATTGCCAAGTTGTCTAAGGGCCACAGCAGCAGCAGCTGTTTCTATTCGACAGTCTGCAGGTCTAGTAATGAATAATACACTAATCGTGATGGTCCCGCATGCAGTAGACACATTGTTAAATAGGACCAAGACACAGCACTTAACTAGTGCTCGACTGTCCAGTTATGAATTGACGCTACTAGCAAGCCATGTGCACATCAAAAGGTGCAGTACCCTGAACATAGCCACATTGTTACCAATTGCTGAGGAATCGGATGCTTCAGAACAGCACGATTGCTTCCTCAGAACGGAGGAAGAGACGAAAGGGAGAGTTGATCTATTCGATACTCCTCTCGCTGAATGTGATGGTACATTATGGGTGGATGGTTCATGCTTTAAACTCCCAAATGGTAACGTGACTACAGCGTATGCTGTCACAACTCTGCACACAATCGTTGAAACTGCGCGAATACCACATGGTTCAGCTCAAGCCGCCGAACTCGTGGCGTTAACGAGAGCATGTGTGTTATCAAAAGGAATGAAAGTGACTGTCTATACCGACAGTCAGTATGCTTTTGGAGTGGCTCACAGTTTTGGACGACTGTGGAGAGAACGTGGGTTCCTGACTTCGCATGGAGCTAAGATTCAGCATGGTCAGTTGGTGAATGAGCTTCTTGAATCACTGACGTTGCCCCTGAAAATAGCGATCGTAAAATGTAGTGCACACAAGAAAGTGATTGATGATGTTGGTCGTGGAAATGCATTTGCTGATGAAACTGCTAAGGAAACGGCAAAGAATGTGATGAGCCGAATGTATGTTGCGAGCCCAGAAAGATGGACTGGTGATGTTGGAATATGTGAAGACACGATAGAAAGTGTGAAGTCCATCCAAGCTGAGGCCACGGAGAAAGAGTTAAGCATGTGGAGAGAAAGTACAGGGAGAACGGATGCAAATGGTTGTTGGATTGAATCGACAGAGCAACAGAGATGGTTGTTACCCGATGCATATGTGCCTGCAGTGGTTACAATGGCTCATGGGATGGCCCATATCAGCGCAAAAGGGATTTGCGAGTTGTTGGCCCCAGTGTGGAAGAATTCAGGGATTCCCAAGTGTGCAGAGAATGTTGTCAAGAATTGCATGGTATGTCTGAAGCACAATCCTGGTAGGGGAACTCCAACTCCAGCTGGTCATTTTGCACCTCCTACGTATCCGTTCGAGGTTTTGCAGCTAGATTTCATACACATGGAGAGGTGCAACAACTTAAAATATGTGCTCGTGGTTGTTTGTGCCTTCTCAAGATGGGTAGAAGCCTATCCCCTAAGGGACAATACTGCCTTGTCCACAGCGAAAGCCCTTGTGAAAGAGTTCTTCCCCAGATTCGGAATGCCTAGAATGGTCTGGTCGGACAACGGAAGTGAATTTGTGGGTTGTGTGATGAAACGAGTGTGTGAAGGGCTAGGCATTAGGCAGAAGTTCCACGCTGCAAATCACCCCCAATCAGCTGGATTAGTGGAATGTTACAATGGCACGCTTAAACTTAAATTGGCCAAAATCCAAGCGAGCACGGGTCTTAAATGGCCCGACGCTCTACCCTTGGCACTCCTATCCACCAGAATGACTGTGCATTCGCGAATGAAACTCAGCCCCTATGAAATAGTCTTTGGTCGGCCAGCCAACATATGGGGAGTGCCTAGGCCCACGAAGTTTAGCGAGCTGCAACACCCCATTTTGCTTGACTATTTGTATGAATTGACGGCTAAATTGCGTGTTTTATATCAACAGGTCCACAACACCTTGCCTCCGGTTTCCGAGACACCGGGTCACTCCATTGACCCCGGCTCCTGGGTGTTGGTCAAGAATTTCCAGAGGACAAGAAACGACCAGCCCAGATGGACCGGACCTCACCTCGTCCTCCTGTCTACAAGGTCGACCGTTAAAGTGGAGGGGAAGGCCAATTGGGTCCACGGGATCCATTGTAAGAAAATACCTTTCCCTCTGCCACATGACCAATGGGTCCGGACAGGAGGCCCTGACTCAAAGCGCACAACTGATGAACGCGTAAAAGAAGCTAAACGTGATTGTGAAAGTGGGAACATTTTTCAAGAAACTACGCCGCCATCAGAACAATTGAACTCTGTGGAACCTGAGCTACTATTTCCGGACCAGACAGCACCCGGGAAAAGACGCTACCATTTACGACCGAGAAAAACAGACTAAAGTAAAAGTGATTTATTTTATGATCCGAGAGAAAAACCTGTGGACTAATAAAAAATAAGTTTTTTTTCCAAAATCCTATTTTTGAAAGTGCAGATTCTCCCATCTAGGTAACTTGCTTATTTTTGTTTTTCTTGAACCGCCATCCGGGTTCCGCTGCTAGGGTCGCGGTTGATTAAAGACTTTTGGGTGCAGCTGACAACAATAGGTTGCTGGTTCCAGTTGGTCGAAGGGAGCCACCCTAGACTGACGGAAGCATCCTTTAGCAGAAACAACCTACCGCCGCGGGCAGCACCTTAGAGAGGATGGAGTTTCCTGATGTGGAGAGAACTGCCAAACAAATGAACTTTAAGCAGAGAGTTTTGAAAGCAATGAGAAAGAAAATTTTTATAATGATGTGTATTTTTATGCTATTTAGCGTAATGGTCTTTTTGATAAGCTATGTTTTATTCTCTTTTCATGTGACATTCACGCCCACTACATCACCCATACCTCCCCCTACTGTTTCCTCTCATTCTTTCCACTCTTTGCCTGACCACGAATCAAATAGGAGATTAGAGTTCATTAATAACTCCTTCGTTCAGCTATTACACCAACACCAACTTGTAATGAACACAACCAACTGTTGGGTGTGTGGTCTCATGCCCCACACCACGGATAGAGGTATCCCCTATTTGGTCCTGCCATTTAGTCACAATGGGTCAGTATGGGCATATAGGACAATGTTCATATATGCACGAGAAATCCAACCCCTACGTTCTGTAAAAGACAACCTCAAGACTAGCGCCCTAGTCAAGGGTATAGTTGACATGATCAAGGTAGTGACTTCTTACGAAGATACCCCGGATGATGAGATACTTGCATATGTAGGTTGGAATGTGACCGGATATGGCACTACATTAAGTGAGAAACAGCAAGCCAAGAGATCGTCCCCTATCTGGATCGTACCCCATCAAGGTCACCTGTGTCTGCAAGGTATTGGTAGGAATCCCAGAGCTCAGCTAGGGAAGAGTGTCTGCACAGAAACGTACGTTTTTGGATCTCAGACTTCCCCTGCCTTTTTAGCCGCTAAGGGTACTTATTTCATCTGCCACGATAGAGCCTATACATGGTTGCCCCCTGACTTCTCGGGCTCATGTTTTGTTTCATTCCTGTTACCTCCCACCTACACAGCAGCGGCGGATTACCATCGGACAAGGGTAGTTAGAGGTGTTTTGAGTAAAGAAGACACTGCGGGTCAAGAATTTGGTGACTTTGCAATGGGTGTTCTGCCGTTCTGGGGAGCCATGGTTAACAGCAGAAACATAAGGCAATTGACAAGGGTAGTTGAATCCACCGTGATTGAAACTGCTGGTGCCCTTAGTAACCTGACTGCTGAGCTCCAGTCGGATCGACTGATGACCCTTCAGAACCGGGTCGCTTTGGATGTAATACTTGCGGACCGGGGTGGAGTATGCAAATTGATCCAGTCCAGTTGTTGCATTTTTATTCCAGATAATGCTCCAACAGTGTACGGGGCCATCTCCAAACTACATAAGATTTCCGAATCTATTCATGTGGATAAAGGAGATTGGTCATTAATGGGATGGTTTTGGGGACTGATATCTGCCTGGGGATGGAAAATTCTGATGGTCATTGGGATGGTCTTAGCCATTCTTTTCCTGTTCTGTCTATGCATACAGTGTGCTCCTGCAATATGTGGCCTCTGTGCTACATCATGTGTAAGGAAACCTGTGTCAAGACATGAGCTCAGCACTAGAATGATGTTGCAGCAACATCTCAATGACTTTAGGAATATAGATCTGGACTCAGATTAACATGAGGATAGATTAATTGCCTATGTAAGGGCAAAAGGAGGATCTGTGGTTCTGAAAAATGTGGATCCGCGATAGTACTGGACTCGAGAATAAAAACTTTGTTGAAATAGGACGAATTTGGTATCAAAAGACCGAGAATGACGAGTACATCAAGTACATTTATTTTCGGCATATTCGAGTTACGATTTCACCTCGAAATCGTCATTTACCTTCTAAACCCTTAGCTGCATGTTGCCCTCTACATAGGCCTTAATCCAGTCGAATTTGATTCCACAAGGACACATACTCCTTAATCGACTTCTTCCTGACCCCAGTACAAGTTAGAACCATTGCCCCAGGCCGAGCTCGTTAGGTCAGTTCCCTTCCAGTGGCCGAGCAAGATAGTATCTAGGCCCAACCGGCCATAAAGCCATTTCAGCACGCACACCTGCCATATCTCGCGCACATCTTTCTCCACTCCTTTTCCTCACTTGTTTTATGATGGGGAGGTGACCATTTTTATTAGGGGTCCAGCGATATCTGATGAAATGTTGGGCCTTGCCGGATGATTTGTTATGGGCAGCACGACGTGAAATATGTACATGTCATCATGACTCTGCTTTCTTTTGTAAAACAGTAACCATAAATGAAATACCACGCACCCAAGGAATGTTTTGCCAAAGGGTGAATATTGTGTATAAGAAGAGAAGCCTAACTTTGTGAAAGTGTGCAGTCTCCTGAATATACTTGTATCGTACTTCTAGGACCCTGTCACCTTGGTTGCAGCCAATAAACGAATCTTTGACTTCACCTGGAAGACTCTGAAGTTTCTGTAGGTCTGACTCAGGAGAACCCGAGGTCTCTGGTGTGTTGATCCCCTGGCACCGCTGGGTTACCGGTTCTGTACCGGTTCTTAAAAACCCAGTACCTCATGATAATGACTTTGTTGACCCAATTTTGCTCGCTGGTGAACTTTTGTGCGTTGGTGTCTCACTCGCTCCAACACTCTTAGTGTGCCTCACATTGGGTGTGCTGCTGACAGGGGTACTGGGTGTAAGGGAAGTGTTTGACACGTCTTCTTCCTGCTCGTCATCATCAGATGAAACATCAACGTTTCCTTGAATTTGGCCTTTCTTGATCACATCTAGGTGCGCAAACCATTTGACAGTGTGCTGTCTCCTAAGATGACCTCTCTGGCCTCCGGTACCATAGTTGGTACCTGGCTTACCACGACTAACTGCTTGCTTACAAATGGTACAAATGGCAAACTTTGGATTTTTTGGACAAACAGTAAAGAAGTCCCAAACTGGGGACTTGAAGTGTCTGTGGGACATGGAGGAGGCGGCGATACTGGTGGTGGTGGTCATGAAGCTAATGCCAGATGAAGTGGAGGATCTGGATTGCCCAACTTTTGTACGTTTTGCACTTTCACCGCCACTAATTAAGGTCGAGGTTGACGGAGGTCTCTTCTTGCCAGAAAGAAATATGGAAGCGGGACGAGTTGGTGTACTACTTAACTCCAATGATTGTGGTGTTTCCACTGCCTCCTCATCGACAACATCATCATCATCATCACACTCAGCAGCTCTTCGGGCTACGGTCAAAATGTCTGTTTGCTGCATGCCCGCTGGGGCTGCAGTGACCTTTATGATGACTGGGTCGTCGTTGGCAGAGTCTTCATCAGCAGCAGTATCCGCCACTTCTTGTTGAGACTCATCACACTCCATAACTCTGAGACTTTGGACGAGCTTCCTTTTACGCTTAACTACCTTTGTCGGATCATGGTGTGCCTCACTCTCAGACGGCTGTGGTGCTGGTTCCCAAGTTTGATCCGTATCATCAGAAGGAGGTGTGCTTGAAGAAGATGTAGACACCACCCTTGATCTCTTCCTTGCTAGGGGTGTGGAAGACAATGAAGGATCATCAGGAGGAGTGGCTTCCTCAAATGATACCTCACCTTGATTGTCGATTTCCTGATGTGCCCCTACTTCGGGAGGAACAACTATTGTGGGCACTTGTGACCCTCCATGCACCTCTGCTTGCGCATCTCCTTGCGCTGCCTCTCCTTCCACATGTACTTGGGCTTGTACTTGCACATGTGATTGTTGTTGCGGCTGTGGTTGTTCAACACTCGTCAGATGAGCTACAACAACCTGTGTTGATTGAGGGACATTGCTGCTGCTTTCTTGCGATGAGCCAACATCACTGGTCGATGGTGATTGAAGAACTATACTGGCTGCCTCTGCAGCACTCAAGGGCTTGGACTTAAGTTGGCGTGGTGGTGGTGGTGGCACTGAGCCCAATGGAGCGGGGGTGCTGCTGCCAGCTTGGTCCCCAGCAGATCCCGCTGCTGCTGCTGCAGGCATACTTTTTTTTTTTACTCCCAAAAAAAGGGGCGGGCAGCACACCAGTGTCCTTGGTAACTTGCTTCTTCTGCTCCTTACTGGCACCTTTCTTGCTAGAGGAGCTACGGGTTACTTTTTTTGGGGCCATCTTCTTCAGAGCAGGTCAGCACGGCAGCAGTTGCACGAGTTGCAGAGGGTTCTGTGTCCAGACGTGACGTCGCGTGACGTTATGCTGCACACACACACCGCTGCAGGACTTCTTCCTGGCACTGGTGGTTCTCTTGAGTCTTTTTGTGCACCTAAAAGCAATGGAAGACAGAGGAACATCAGTTCAGTTATACACCCCAAAAAATCGACAAAGCACAGAAAAATTAGCACAATCCCATGCCATCCATGATGTTTACATTGAAGACACCCCACAGAAAGACTAGGGAGTGGGACATGCAAGTATGCAACACTCAGTCACTACCCCTGGGCATAATGGATGAAAAGTAGGCAAAATAAGTGCAGGCCTCAGACACTGCCTCTCCTCAAAATGGCCCCTTACACCCCAAGCACATGTTGCCTGTACCAGCCAGCACTCAAGATGGCCACCACCACCACCCACATGGCCAGTCCACATCAACAGTACACCCCCAAAAAACAGAAAAACAGTCAGAAATCACCACAATCCAATGCCATCCATGATGTTTACATTAAAGAGAGTGAGACCACACCACAGGCACACTCAGTCCATGCACCACCACCCCTGGGCAAAAGGCCACACCAGCAGCCCCCCAAAAACGACAAAAAACAATAAAATCAGCACAATCCCAGCCCATCCATGGCCTCAATTATGTTTAAATTCAAGAAGACACCCCACAGAAAGACTAGGCCCATGCAACACTCACCACCCCTGGCCAAAGGGCCCCACCAGCAGGCCCAAAAAAACGACAAAAAACAATAAAATCAGCACAATCCCAGCCCATCCATGGCCTCAATGGTGTTTAAATTCAAGAAGACACCCCTCAGAAACACTAGGCCCATGCAACACTCACTACCCCTGGGCATAATGGATGAAAAGTAGGCAAAATAAGTGCAGGCCTCAGACACTGCCTCTCCTCAAAATGGCCCCTTACACCCCAAGCACATGTTGCCTGTACCAGCCAGCACTCAAGATGGCCACCACCACCACCCACATGGCCAGTCCACATCAACAGTACACCCCCAAAAAACAGAAAAACAGCCAGAAATCACCACAATCCAATGCCATCCATGATGTTTACATTAAAGAGAGTGAGACCACACCACAGGCACACTCAGTCCATGCACCACCACCCCTGGGCAAAAGGCCACACCAGCAGCCCCCCAAAACGACAAAAAACAATAAAATCAGCACAATCCCAGCCCATCCATGGCCTCAATGGTGTTTAAATTCAAGAAGACACCCCTCAGAAACACTAGGCCCATGCAACACTCACTACCCCTGGGCATAATGGATGAAAAGTAGGCAAAATAAGTGCAGGCCTCAGACACTGCCTCTCCTCAAAATGGCCCCTTACACCCCAAGCACATGTTGCCTGTACCAGCCAGCACTCAAGATGGCCACCACCACCACCCACATGGCCAGTCCACATCAACAGTACACCCCCAAAAAACAGAAAAACAGCCAGAAATCACCACAATCCAATGCCATCCATGATGTTTACATTAAAGAGAGTGAGACCACACCACAGGCACACTCAGTCCATGCACCACCACCCCTGGGCAAAAGGCCACACCAGCAGCCCCCCAAAAACGACAAAAAACAATAAAATCAGCACAATCCCAGCCCATCCATGGCCTCAATGGTGTTTAAATTCAAGAAGACACCCCTCAGAAACACTAGGCCCATGCAACACTCACTACCCCTGGGCATAATGGATGAAAAGTAGGTAGGCAACATAAGTGCAGGCCTCAGACACTGCCTCTCCTCAAAATGGCCCCTTACACCCCAAGCACATGTTGCCTGTACCAGCCAGCACTCAAGATGGCCACCACCACCACCCACATGGCCAGTCCACATCAACAGTACACCCCCAAAAAACAGAAAAACAGCCAGAAATCACCACAATCCAATGCCATCCATGATGTTTACATTAAAGAGAGTGAGACCACACCACAGGCACACTCATTCCATGCACCACCACCCATGGGCAAAAGGCCACACCAGCACCCCCCCAAAAACGACAAAAAACAATAAAATAAGCACAATCCCAGCCCATCCATGGCCTCAATTATGTTTAAATTCAAGAAGACACCCCACAGAAAGACTAGGCCCATGCAACACTCACCACCCCTGGGCAAAGGGCCACACCAGCAGGCCCAAAAAAAGGACAAAAATCAGCACAATCCCAGCCCATCCATGGCCTCAATGGTGTTTAAATTCAACAAAACAGTTGTATCATGCACCCCTAACCAACCCTGGTCCTACTGGATACTGTGGCTACCCACAATATAATTTATTTAATGTTCTGAAAAAGTTCCAAAATTTTACTTGCAGCAACTGTAATGCCCCAAACAAACTTACTTGTGAAAGTTGATTTCTAATCCAAAAGTGATCCAAAGACAGTCAAAAAGGCCTCAAATCCAAATATCCAGCAGCACCCACAAAAAGTAATCCTTCCAGCTCCAGATCCAAATGAAAGTGACCAGGAGATGGACAAAGCACTGGGAGGAACAGGAAGTTGGAGACTGTGGGGCACGTCCTTCCTCCCCCCCCCCCCCCAAAATGGACTCCTTGCAAAAAAAAAGGCCATGCAAATGTCAACCTGAGGAGTGATTCTGATAAAAATCATAATTTTCTGAAGGTTTATCCTGTTTGCTGGTGATTTTCTTGTGCGAAATTGCAAAATCTCTATTTCGCAAGTGCGAGATTGTTCCTTTCCGCCGCAACTACGTGTTCGCAATTGCGAACTCTCGCGAGGTGTGCTGTGCAAGGTGGCAAGCCGCGAGTACGTATTCGCGGGCGCCAAACTCCCGCGGGAACACGCAGCAAGATCTAAAATGGCGCGTCACTCGCAAAGAAAAACAACTCGGCAAACGCTAAATGACGGAAAGTGAACGCCGTGCACCACGCCGCGCGCCGCAACCAAGCAAAAAATCCGCCGCGAGCGGATTCACGGATTTTCGACAAATTCGCGAGCGTTCGCGGATTGCGAATTGGCCGAAAATCCGAAAAATCCGCGAGCGGAGCGGATTTTACGCCCATGCTTAATCATGGCCCTCTCTTTCTCGCAATATTAATTTCAAAAGCAATTGCTTCAATGGTCACATGTTCACAGCCACCCACATGCAAGGTCAAGGTTTCTAGCAGATGATGTCCCTGGGGATTGTACAACGGAACAATGCAGGGAAATATTTTGCATGCCTTAACCACACATTTTTTCCCCCACATTTTGTAAACAAGGTGTATGTTTTTACAACATTTGTCATTACCACGCATTGTTTGTTTGTATATAAAAACATTGTATTTATGGAGGGAAACTTCCCCAAGGCCTCCAACTTACCTTAAATGCGTGGTAATGGCATCCATTGTAGAAACATACACGTTGTACAAACATGCATGCTTAAAAATTGTGTGGCAAAGTCACAATTTGGTAAAAACCTCGTTGTAGAGGGTGTTTCCCGTCCCTGGGTCCGTCCAGACAGAAAGAATACATGTCGCTCCCGGTAAGACACAATCCTTTCTCATGTCCATGGGTCTACTCCAAATACTTATTTTATTTCCTATCTATGTTAAACTGTCATGTGAGCCTTAAAGTGTATTATATCTTATCTATGTTCAGCCACCCTCACAAAAGATTCAACAGATTGTTATCTTCCATAGCAGCACTTGGGGGCAATCTGTCTTGCAATCAATCACGGTTGGAAAAGCGCAGCTACTGACCTGTGAGGGTCTCAAGGCGCTGGGGGGGGGAGGGCTCCTTTGAGTGCTGGGGTCATCCGAAGAGCCTGGCCTTGAGGTCCTTCCTGAACTGGGGCAATGTGGGAGACTGTCGGAGGTGGTGAGTGTTCCAGGCTTTCGCTACGAGGTAGAAGGACTCTCCTCTGTATCTGGTCTTGTTGATATGTGGGACGGTGGCCAGAGAGAGCTGGTGGGATCAAAGGTATCTTTTGAGTGCGTGGAAGGAGATGCTGCTCTTTAGGTATACAGGTCTGGTGTTGTGAAGGGCCCTGTATGCTTGGGTGAGGAGTTTGAAGGTTATTCTTCTTTCAATTGAGAGCCTGTGGAGATAGCGGAGGTGTTGGGTGATGTGACTGCGACGGGCGTTCCGGACAGTCTGGAGTTTGTGAAGGAGTTTCTTGTTAATTCCAACATAGAGTGTTGCTGTAGTCCAGTCTGCCTCTGATGAGTGAATGCATGACAGTCTTTCTGGATTCGGCTGGGATCCATCTGAAAGTCTTGCGAAGCATGCGGAGGGTGTTGAAGCAGGTCGAGGATGCAGCGTTGATCTGGCGTTTCATTGTGAGCAACAAGTCTAGTGTGATGCCAAGGTTTCTTGCATGGTCCATCGAGGTGGGCGGATTTCCAAGGGCGAAGGGCCATCAGGAGTCGTCCCATGTAGAGGGGGTGGAGCCAAGGATGACAACTTCCGTATTTTCAGAGTTGAGTTTCAGGCAGCTGTTCTTCATCCAGGTGGTGACAGCTTTCATCCTTTTTGGAAGTTGAGTTTGGTGATGTTGGGTTCATTGATGAGGGAGAGGTTTAGCAATGATATCCTTCTAGCCACAATCAGCGAATGTTTTGCAAACCCAGAAGAAAGCCTCCTACTCATGCAAGCTGCCATTTCCGTGGCATACAACACTGCAGAGGATGAGTAGAGAGTTGGCGCCACACAAAATGACACTTCAAAGATCGACTCACTGTTGACCAGATGTTTCACTCTTTGGGCTATCTTCCAGATTGCAAGTCCACAAACACCAGAACTAAGCTCAAATATGCAAGTATTGACTCACGTCCATCCACCACTGACACAAATCGTCACCACGTTGAGTTCCCTGTTTGACTCTCCCCAAATGTTGTTCCCTCCATTTTCTAAAACCATAGGTGAGGTAAGGGTCTCTCCCATTGACAGACTCCACCCCATAACCTCCAGGTGTCTGACCTGAATGTGTAATACAACAAAGTAGCATGTGGGTGGTGGATTCGGCCTGGAAACAGCTGACCTCTGGGAGGATCAGTTTCTTGTGAAACAGACCTTTGCATTGGTGAGATATGTGAAATGGATGGTGTTGGAACTGACACTTTCTAGTCGGCTAAGGCGGTGCCCTTGCCAGGACGAACCTACTACTCCCATCAGGCGTAGATGATTATACTCCCTGTATAACCTGCGCTCTCCCTTCGGTAACTGCACTAAGCAGTCAGGCTTTTCACAGAGGCAATGTGTAAAGCACATGACTCCATGGCCCAAGCTCTCCTCAACCTTAGCTAATCCCGACTACCCTACTACATCCACGGGCTGGAGATGGAAAACCCTCCCCTGTATACTAGGCCAATTGCGCCCAAAATCACAATTAGTCAGGGTCCCAGTGAAGGAAATGGGGATAGGCAGCAGGGCTAATTAGGCGGCAGTCGACAAATGTGGGTTTGGCCACAACTCGGGAAGTTCACCCATGGTATGCAAAACAGAAGCAGGTGGGGGGCGATAGTCGTTCACTCAAAGGATTCCACAATTGGCCTTCCTGCACCAGTCCAGGTCTGAGAAGCACATGGGGGGGTCACCCAGTCTCTTGACCTGCTTCCGATAGCTCTTGGAAGCGTTCCTCAGCCCAGTCAATTACTCTCACCTCCCAGGTCAAATCCGAGCAATACTACCTGCATGTAGTGGCTCTTGGTCTTTTTGTTTTTAGAAGTTGGGTCATAGACTGCTCCAAACAGTGGTCAGTCACCATTGATTTCAACCACTGCTATATCAGCAGTGACTGTTCATTTACAAGGTAGTATTACATATTCATCTGGCTTATCGCCATCAGTGCGCAACTCATGGCATTAACAATACATGCCTGTTGAAAACAGCGGTATTTTGTGTGTACACTTTTGCATTAAATTTCACGAGTTTGTTGTACTATTCACATTCTCACTTCAAACACTAATGTTTGGCCTCCTGACAGGCAGCCCACAAGTAGATTACTCATAACAACCTTCCTAGTGCACTGTCACTTTCTACTATACCCTCACTTTGTTCCGTGTGCACTTTGTTCCGTGTCACCTGCTTTTCCTCGCAGACTTAGTTCTATGAAGCACAGGTGTAGAAACTAGGAATAGAAATCAGAGCAAATGAGACAGGATGTCTTACATTATTGGTAATACTCCAATGCTACCACACACCGCATTCCAGAGAAATCACACTGTTGGACTTGGCCCTCTCTGCAGGGTCACCCCTAAACTTCACCCCTCCTACTTTCTGAATTTGTTTTTGTTGGTCTTAGGACTCTGTGCACTTTACCATTGCTGAGATGCTTGTGCTCTCTCCCTTAAACATGGTAAACTTGTCTTAAACCCTATTGGCATATTTAATTTACTTATAAGTTGCTAGTAAAGTGGTACTACATGTACCCAGGGCCCGTAAATTAAAATGCTACTAGTGGGACTGCAGCACTGATTGTGCCCCCACTTAAGTAGCCTCTGAATATATGTCTCAGGACTGCCATTGCAGCCTGTTTGCAGTTTTAAACTGCTAATTAGATTTGGCAAAAAAAAACCTCTTGCCAAGCTGGAACTTCCCTCTTTAATGAGTAGCCCCTGGGTATGCCCTACACAGCCTATAGGGCAGGGTGAAGTGTATTTAAGTATTTGGACATGTACATTCACGTTTTACATGTCCGAGAAGTGAAAAACTCACAAATTAGTTTTTCACTATCTCTCCTGTAGGATTGCATTGGGTTACCTTATTACATTTAATAAGTGATAACGTATTGTTTGGGAGCAGGTAGAAATGTCAAGTTTGGTGTCTAAGTAATAGTAATTTAAAATCCTCTTTAATGGTAAAGTTGGGTTTTAAATGGAAATAGAAAAAGGGCCCCTGCTACTGGCAGGAAGTTCCTGAGGGACAAAAAAAATACAAGGATTATATACAAGTACAAAATTGACTTTTATTAAGACAAGACAATAAATATGAATGATGAAAGCAATAAAATAGTCCACAGGCACACCACAATTGTCCCTAAAAGCCCTCTTCGCTCGTAAAGTTGGATTATTAATCACAATGAAGAAAATGCCACTTTGGGGCTTTGATCTTTTAGACCCTATTTCACATGATAAACTTAAAACATTCACAACTTTGGTTTAACTGATTGGATTCTTGTTGTTTTGGTGTAATTTGTTTTATTTTTTATTTAGTCTATTTTTCTAAATTGGTGTTTAAAATTTCTCTGTGTTGTGTTTTCCCTTTATTACTGTTTAAGCACAAGTTAATATAGTGACTTTTTGTAGTTCACCCTGGCAAGGTTTGTGGCTGTTGCTAGATAAAGACCCTCACCCCTCACAACAAACAACTCAGTTTCTCACACACACTTTTAAAATATCTGCATAAAAAAGTGTAAACCTAATGTATGTAGGTGTAGATTTTTATGTGTCATGTATAAATGTCCACAAATAAGTGGTGTGTCAAGATTTAAGGGAAGAGAATACGTGTCAATGTCATAAGCAGGAGCAATATGAGAAATTCACATGGCTAAATGAGTTATATGTGTGTAGGTGCATTGTGCATGTACAGGGTCATGATTGGTTATTACAGGAAGGTCACGTAACAGTGGTGACTCAGGAAGGTTAGTGTGAACGGTGGCACAGTTCATATTTTATCACACTGACTCGACACTGTGCAACCACTGCGATGCAACACACATATTAGCAGCTCAAGTGAAAAGTGAGACCAGTTGGCTAAGCACATCTAGACTCTGGCATCTGTGCTATGGCTTACCACAGTGACCAGGGTGGAGCAGTAGTGTAGTTTATGTGCAGTACTGTTATAAGGTGAAGTTGTGCAATACGCAACAAACTATGATAAGCTTCAAGACAACTTCAGGTGAGTACATGAGCAACCATGTATGATCAATGCATCTGAAGTGCAACTTAAGGATGCCAAAAGTGCAGAGAAGGGGAGAAAGGGCATATCCAATATCATCTGCAATACAGGCACAGCATTAGGTTATAGTGTGTACTGTTATGTGACCTGGTTAGAACCATGTAGCAACACTGCTAATTTCTTACATTGTCCTATTTTTCGTAAATAACATTTCTGCACATATTTGCGTGCAGGAGAATGTTGGATTAGGTTCTCTGAAACTACTTTTTTTGCACATCTATCTTCCCACAACAATATCACGATGTATCAATTATCATGTGCAAGGCCCTTCTATGCATTATGTACAAATGTCGTTCTATCTTCTGCCACAGGGTGACAGGGCTATCTACATATCCATAACATCGCTAATCTATACGAACATCACAAGGCTGCTTTTTATTATAAATAAAAGGAATCCTGAAAGATTAGCAGAGGCGGCACTTCAGCTGGCAGTGAGGATCCCTATATGCTCAGATTTCCCCACTCCGCAGTCTGACATCTCCGAGAGGGGGTGTCCAGTTTGTGACTAAGACCAGCTCTTACACTCTCTCCCACCACGTAATAGGGCAGTGGTATCTCCTCAACTAGGGCGGGGGACCGTGGCTCCACAGCTTTGAGCAGTGTAAAGGAAAGGAAATATAAAATGATAATAACTTTTAGTTATTATCATTTTTTGTTTCCTTCCTTTGTAGGCCGGCAGGGCTGCTCTGCTCACGGAGCAGGGCAGGAGAGGATTGGTTTGCCCACTCCTAAGTGCACAGTGACAGTTTGGTCAGCCCTCTCGGGCTACCCAAACCAGTCGCGCACTTTTCCTGTTCTCCATGTAGGCTACATTACAGCCTGCATGGAGAAGAAGCCCAAGCCCCCATTCCCTGGTTGAGCATCGAACCAGGATGGTCAAAACCAATCACAATGTTGTGATTGGTCAGGGGAGCCTGGCTTCCTGTTCCATGAGGAGAGCAGGAGCAAGGAGCAGAGACGTTGCTACAAGACCGACGGCAAGATAAGTGTTGTAATTTTTTAATTTTATTTTTTATTTTCCATTGTCCTATTTCGCACCTGTGCCCCCCCAGCGCCGGCACCCTCCCGCCACCCGCGAGTCATGCCAGCCGCCACTATAATGGGGTTGCATCATACCTTGGGGGAAGTCTTGACTTCACACCCGCACACACTAGGTACACTTAGAGTGGGTTTTGCACAATAGGAGTATCCCTGATTACCGACTTGTTTGTATACCTGCATATATAGACTGTTTTAGCATCATGGTAGAACTGTATCTTCAAGTCAAGCTTTTGGTGCTTGTAAACACATTTATCTGCTTCTGTCTACGGATTATCGCAGCACATGTATTCTATACAATAACAACGTTGGTTCAATAAATACATTGAAAACATCCCACATCTCTGTATAGTTCTCTGAGAACAAGTAAGCACCAGTGACTGAGCACAAAGTTCTGATCTGCTTCCACGGTCACTGAGAGGTCAGGATTGTCATGTTAAGTGCTTGCCAGAAGCCATTCACTCCCTGGTAAGGTTAGGGAGGCTTATGGTGGCACTGTGAGCTAGCTGGTCTTTAGGCCGACATATCCTGCGGGGGTGCCCAGAATCGGTCTAGGACCTCGCCCAAAGTTTAGTTGTCCAACAAACGTGCAGGTCCTACGTATCAGTGGGAACTACACGGCAGTACCAATTCAATGCACTAGGCATTTCTTAAATGACTGCAATAAGTGTAATTTGTGGGTCTATTGTGAAGGGATAAAGGAATGTATGAATATCTTTGTGTTGCATGCCCCAAGTAGACATGCAGTCCCAGTATGAGGTAGGTATATTTACCTAGTAGCCGTAATTATGTAATTGTGGGCAGCAAGCTGATGTTCAATAGCCAACTAATGAAAGACGAAGCTGCCATGTGATCACTCCTGAACCCTAAAATCTCCCTTACCTCCCTTTATCTGTATCTACCGCTAAACCCTCACATACCCCTTACTTCTACACTCCACTGAATCCTATAAATGCCCTTTACTCCCTTTTCCTCTCCTTACCCCTAAACCCTAAAATCACCAATTACCTCCCTTTACCTCTACCCACCTTTAAAACTCTAAATCACCCTTACATCTCTTTGCGACTACCCACCCTTTAACCCTAAAATCATCTATTCCCCCTTACCACTACCTACCATTTTACCATAAATTCACCCACAACGTCTTCACTACTACCCACCCCTGAAAAACTAAAACCACTTTTACATACCTTAAGGACTACCCACCACTTAACCCTAAATCGATCTCTTCCCCTTTTACAACTACTCACCTCTTTACTCTAAATTCACCCACAACCCCTTTCCCTCTACCCACCCTTAAATCCTAAAATAACCCTTACCCTTAAATGACCCCTAAACCCCCTTTACTTCTACCCAAACATTTACCTACAGATTAAAGTACGGTAGTACCTCGTGGTAAAGATAAAATGTATAGGGACACCCTTACCAGTGTGATACTTAAATACTTTATAAAGACTGCGGGTAAGTGTCATATGAAGAGTAGAGTCCGTAGAGTAAAAATGTAATGGCTTTGAAGGCTGATGGAGGGACATTTACTCCTTTTTCCTGATGGCAGCGCTGCAAGCTTGTTTTACTCAATGGAGCAGAAGGGCGGAGGTCTAAAGTCATCATCAACTTGCATCTGTTCCTCATACATGCCAACTACTTGGAAAACTAGTATGTCCGAATGACTACATCGACCATCATGCTCCGGGGTCACACGCTGATGGGACGAGCGGTGTGCGACCTCATTCGGACATACTATTTATACAGGCTCCCTTGAGCCGGTGGAGGTGACGACCTCGAGATAACGCATCCGCGCGCCTTAAGAGGTATCTGGACCTATGAATATTTTCGGCAGCCCACGCAGCAACCCCGTGCACACGCCTAATCCCTGCTGATGAGCGTTAATGAACGTGAAACACCTGTCCAGGGATGGCAAGCACACCAAGTGAATACCTTGAAGACTCAAGACCCGGGTAGAAGCGCACCCGCTGATACCGACTACATCGACCATCATGCTCCGGGGTCACACGCTGATGGGACGAGCGGTGTGCGACCTCATTCGGACATACTATTTATACAGGCTCCCTTGAGCCGGTGGAGGTGACGACCTCGAGATAACGCATCCGCGTGCCTTAAGAGGTATCTGGACCTATGAATATTTTCGGCAGCCCACGCAGCAACCCCATGCACACGCCTAATCCCTGCTGATGAGCGTTAATGAACGCGAAACACGTGTCCAGGGATGGCAAGCACACCAAGTGAATACCTTGAAGACTCAAGACCTGGGTAGAAGCGCACCCGCTGATACCGACTACATCGACCATCATGTTCCGGGGTCACACGCTGGTGGGACGAGTGGTGTGCGACCTCATTCGGACATACTATTTATACAGGCTCCCTTGAGCCGGTGGAGGTGACGACCTCGAGATAACGCATCCGCGCGCCATAAGAGGTATCTGGACCTATGAAAATTTTCGGCAGCCCACGCAGCAACCCCGTGCACACGCCTAATCCCTGCTGATGAGCGTTAATGAACGCGAAACACGTGTCCAGGGATGGCAAGCACACCAAGTGAATTCCTTGAAGACTCAAGACCCGGGTAGAAGCGCACCCGCTGATACCGACTACATCGACCATCGTGCTCCGGGGTCATGCGCTGATGGGACGAGCGGTGTGCGACCTCATTCGGACATACTATTTATACAGGCTCCCTTGAGCCGGTGGAGGTGACGACCTCGAGATAACGCATCCGCGCGCCTTAAGAGGTATCTGGACCTATGAATATTTTCGGCAGCCCACGCAGCAACCCCGTGCACACTCCTAATCCCTGCTGATGAACGTTAATGAACGCGAAACACGTGTCCAGGGATGGCAAGCACACCAAGTGAATACCATGAAGACTCAAGACCCGGGTAGAAGCGCACCCGCTGATACCGATTACATTGACCACCATGCTCCGGGGTCACACGCTGATGGGACGAGCGGTGTTCGACCTCATTCGGACATACTATTTATACAGGCTCCCTTGAGCCGGTGGAGGTGACGACCTCGAGATAACGCATCCGTGCGCCTTAAGAGGTATCTGGACCTATGAATATTTTCGGCAGCCCACGCAGCAACCCCATGCACACGCCTAATCCCTGCTGATGAGCGTTAATGAACGCGAAACACATGTCCAGGGATGGCAAGCACACCAAGTGAATACCTTGAAGACTCACGACCCGGGTAGAAGCGCACCCGCTGATACCGACTACATCGACCATCATGCTCCGGGGTCACATGCTGATGGGACGAGCGGTGTGCGACCTCATTCGAACATACTATTTATACAGGCCCCCTTGAGCCGGTGGCGGTGACGGCCTCGAGATAACCCATCCGCGCGCCTTAAGAGGTATCTGGACCTATGAATATTTTCGGCAGCCCACGCAGCAACCCCGTGCACACGCCTAATCCCTGCTGATGAGCGTTAATGAACGCGAAACACGTGTCCAGGGATGGCAAGCACACCAAGTGAATACCTTGAAGACTCAAGACCCGGGTAGAAGCGCACCCGCTGATACCGACTACATCGACCATCTTGCTCCAGGGTCACACGCTGATGGGACGAGCGGTGTGCGACCTCATTCGGACATACTTGGAAAACTAGAGCAATGCTGGTGCGGTGCAGCAGCAGTGGAACTGTGGTGAACACTCAAGAGTACAGCACAACGAGTGTTAGCCACCTTGCAAGGCAGAAGGCAAGGGCCAAGACGCTGTGCCTGATTCGCCTCTCTTTGAGACCATAAATCTAGATATAATCTACACTTTGCCAAAGCGGCTACTGTAATGAAAACGACAGCAATGTCAACAGATAGTTTATTGTGGAAATGTGAAAGTTTTGTGAACGAAGTAGAGTCCTTGTAGGTAATCAGTCCACTAGACAGTAGTGTAGATTATGTAGGTTTATTCAGTTGAAGGTAAAATGGTACAACCCCACTGGGAACAGCATCCTGCTGCTCAGCCCCACTCATTCCAACTGCCCACTCATCCAAACCATGCACTTAAGAACATTCTATTGCATCACACTCACACAGGCTGAGCAGAAAGGAACTAGGAGATCACAAAATACAACATATAATCACTTCAATAGTGACGTCTTACACATCATCAACTTTATTAGTCACAGAAAAGTCCGTCCTGTCACTCAAGGAGGTTAATACTGAACATCCAGCGATTAAACAAAGATTGAAAATCACATTAAACAATATTTTGCCATTTTCCTAATCGAATGCTTTATCATAGCCCTACTACAGCATTTCAGCCATGTTAACTCTGGATCATTAAATCTGTCTAGCATCATCATGCCAGCATAAGTGACACGTCTCACCTGTGCTGGGGACAATCTACCATCAATGATGATGCTAGACAGACCTAATGATCCAGAAGTTCAATCAATTACGAGTAATCACTTGAGCAGCAATCATGAGACTTTAAAACTAGCAATGATTCACTTTCTACACAGGTCACCGCATTTAATGATCCACGCGCTCTTATAAAGTCCACTGACTCAATTAATTAAGATGTGTTGAAGATCCCCTTAGGCGCTGCAGAACAAGAACAAATGTTTGGCAGTCCAGTTGCTTTTCATGGTTACTCTGCTTTCCCTGCTGCAATGAGTTTAATACGTCTCATTTTTAGCGCTGTTTTTATTTTGTATATATTATTTAACAACTGAGCAACAACCAGTATTTGTATCCTTGTATTACTTATTCAAAACTGAATGTAGTCACGTGTGGTTCAGTATTTAGTTGTGCACTAACGCAGCAAAGGACCTGCAGTTCCCATGGTGTGAGGGGGATGGTGGGGGAAGGGGGTTTACCTCCCACACTTTCCCCTTCAGGTGCAGCTGCACCTTAGAAGTTGCTAAGTAACTGACTCAGAGCTCTGCTGCTGGGTGGCTGCAGAGGCTTCTAAGTCTGGCTATGCTCATTAGGTATTGCGTGGCACCCCATCCAGTGGTATGTGTTCTCCCAGTTAGCACGCTACAATATGTTGAGAATCTTATTTTTCACCATGTTGCTTTATATTACGTTGTAAAAGTGTATAGTGTTTTCCCCTGACAATAGCACAGGTTCCCACAGGGTTAGAGGGCAATTCCAATTACATAGTATAGTACCCTTGACGAGGCACTGAAGTGCTTTGAGGATGGGTAGCATGCTACTCTGTGGAGCCCACGGTAAATTTGCAGATAGTCTTATAACTCATTGGATTCTGCAATCCCTGTATAAAAAACGGTCTTTAATTTCTTTATAGTTTATCGACTTTTAACACACCCAGTCACGTATTGTATATGGGATAAAGTATTCCCCGTCTTACATTAGAAGAATATTGCAGGTCACTGAGGAGTTCCATGACCATATTGAGGAACGAGTTATTTATTAATGTTAAGGAGCACCAAGGTAACTTGCAATACCCTTATCATGTACGGCAGGTGCTACTATATTCCATGGTCACACCATCACCTTTCCCACAAACCACTTGAATCCTTGGTGCATAGCTCTTTCGTATAAAAGAGAAACCGTGTTTGCAAACATGAAGAATAAAAAAAGACTCTAAAATTAAACAGATTTCAATTAAACAGGTGAAATAAGCTGTAAGATATGTGTTGCAAAAAGATATTAGTATCAGTTTAATACAAGTCAGTATTTTAAAACAGGGTTCAGTAGCTCGGAATGTTTGGTAACATGCAGAAATGTTGTAACTTTACTATATTTACCTAAGGCGTGCAAAAATAAACATTCTGCCAGAAATATATTTTTTCTGCACAGCTACAATAAAAACATAAAAACAATGTTTGTTCTTTAAATATCTGTTTTAATTATGCTCCTGCTTTAATTATGTTTTGTGATCGGACCTACCTTTTCCCTGGCTGCTGGCTCTGACAGCAGACATCCTGATGTTTAGAACTCAACTGTTATAAGTTATTATATTTGAGTGGCTACGTCATTTCTTTGGAATAGCTGACTAGGTGCGCCACAATTGGCCTATTACAAAGAAATTAGATGCTCATTTTTAAAACATGTACTGCAGAACCCATGTATTATAAATAACTGCTGTACCTGCCCAACTGTAAGAATTTATTACAGTTCAGTTTTGATTTCACAATTCTTGCTGCCTGAGCCAACAGCCAAGAAGAAAGGCAGGTCAGGTGATGGAGCATAATTAAAGCAGCTGTTTAAAGAACAAAAACAAACCATGGCTTTTTCTTTCTTGTGCTCTTTTTTTTTTTTTAAATCATTGTACAGTGACAAGCAGAAAGAAGATATTTATAGCAACATGTTTATGTTTTGCCCTTCTTGGGTAATTACAGAAAACTTAGAATCTTTCTGCATGTTCCTACACATTTCAAGAACTGTGACTTTTTTTTTAAACTGACTCGTAATTAACTAACTAACGGGGCATATCAGCAAGCGGCAGCGATAATTATCGCTGGCCGCATATAGCGTGCAAAATCCGAACGCTGCCTAACGCCTGGTTCTATCCCGCTCAGTGATTTGCAATAATCCTATAATGTACAGCAGGGCGTACTTTATTCCATATATAAAATACAACATTAGTAGAGTTTGCATAACATGTTGCATGCAATCTGTGGTCTAGGGAAGGGTTTCCGATCTCAGTCCTGGAAGGACGGATCCATGTCAGATTTTTAGCACAGCCACATTTAGATACATTTAGTTATTTAAAAAATCTGGCACTCCAAGACCAACATTGGAGAACCCTGATCTAGGGGAAAGGTAGTTCTTAACTGTTGTTGCGTTCCTAATTCTGTGCTGCCCATTGTTGAGTTTTTTAATATCTATGTAATTATTATTGATCTCCCGTTTCGACGCCCTCTAGGTGTCATTCACCACTAATACGTCATACTATTAACAACTCACCCATTCCTTGTTTGACAAGGCAGTAAACTGTGGAAGATAATGGTAGGACGAACTACAGGCATGCACTGACAGGAATTCACCCCTCTGGGAACATCTGTTTACTGATGCAGGAATCAATGCGCACAGAAAGAGTTACCCCCATGAAAAAACTTTTTGTATCTAGCTGACAGGCCCAGCATCTGCTCCTTTTACCAAGCCCTGTCACAGTTTGACTCCTGTACTTTCTGTAATCATGTTGTTTAATATCTCAGGCACATCTCGTTTTGCTGCCGGGGTTGGCAGGGTTTTGATCGAACAGAATTGCAGCCTTGAAACAGTTTTTTTCTCGAAATGTTTGGTATGGCACTGACAGCATTTCTTCAATAAAATATGCCAGGCTAAAATTATTGTTTTAAGAAAAAAATGCATGTCATCATTTATAGAATTCTCTCATTAATTATTGATATGTTTCCGACATTATTCATTACAGTCGTGGAATAAAGCCTGTGTAGACCGCAGGTCATGGAGCAGATATCATTATGGAAGAAAGAACAGAGGAAAGAGTGTGACTAGAAAGATGATCACTTAAGAGCCGGTATGTCCTGAGCTGTATTATATGCGCATTTCTAATGGAGGTCAGGTTGGGTCAGAGGGCACGTGTACCGCCAGTGACTGACAGATGGCTGCCAGTTCCACTGCAGTACAAGTTCCACCTGAAAATATGCACAGCAAAAACATGTTTTCCACAAAAATACACTTCTAAACATAGACTACCAAATGTGGGCCATAGATAAATATCCTTTTACAATGGGTCGACCTGTATTTACTAATTTTATTTATTTAGTTCACATTTTTATAATGTATACTTCACCAAAGCAGGTTGTACATAGAACAACTCTAGGTGAAGATTGCTCACAGAAGAACGACGTATAGTAATAATACACAGCCTTAAATTACCATTTGATAACAGGACTGGGGTAGCCACAACAGCCTTAAATAACTTAGGGCCATATGTATCAAGCAAATTCGCATTCGCAAACGCCGAAATTCGCAGAAATTCGGTGTTTGCAAATGCGAATTTGCCAAATGGTATGTATGAAGGGAAATCTGGTGCAAAACAAAGAATCGCAAAATTTGTGATTCCTTATTTTGCAATTACATTTAAGGAATCGCAAATTTTGCGATTCCTTAAATGCAATGTATGAAGCAAAAAAAAATGCTACTTGTCCTTAAGGAATCGCAAATTACCACCAACTTCAAGTTGGTGGTAATTTGCGAATTCCTTGAAAAATGCAAATGTTTGCATTTTTCAAAGTGCCATGTGACGCCCATACATGCCCTTAGGGCATGTATGTTCGCCACATGTGCACCCATGCTTATTTCAGGGGTGCAACAGGGTGTCCTTTGGACACCTCTGCACCCTTGAAATTATTCTCAATTTGCGATTCTCAAATTGCGAATCGCAAATTGAGAATAACTTCCAATTCATTCTTATGGGCCTCCTGGCCCATAGAAATGAATGGGAAAGCATTCTTTAATTGCGATTCGCAATTTGCTAAGCGCAATTAAGGAATACTAAGAATTCGCAAAAAAATTGCGGATTTGTACATACAACCCAAATCACGATTCTGAAATAGTGATTTCTAAAGAAATCGCTATTTCAGAATCGCAAATCAGGTTGATGATACATATGGCCCTTAGTCTCTTTGATCCTGATTCACAAAGATAAACGTGAATTGTTGTGTAAGTTTACGAGTGTTTGCTATTCACAAAGGTATTTTACTAGTAGTATCTTTACGACTGAGGAGTCTCCGCACATAAAAAGATAGGACTGTCCTTTCTTTTTATGTACGTAAGCTCCACAGTCCTAAAGATACTATTAGTAAAATACCTTTGGGAGTAGCAAACAATTGCAAACTTACGCATCAGTGTATGTTTAGCTTTGTGAATCAGGATCTCTATGTGTGTGTTATTAACGAAGGGACTATGCACTTAGTACCCCCATGTATTTAGTACCTCACTGCATTCATCCCTGTGTCCACTATCCGCTCATCTGTACTACACTGCTCAGGACGTCTGAGGGTCTTCGCAAAAAATGTGTAGATTATTTTGTGCACTTAATGCTTGATTTGTAAAATAATGAGTGTCAGTGGCCAAACCACTAGTCAGAAGCACGCAGTCTGTGCTATTGCATCTCAGTGCGCCAAATACTAAGGCTGCGTAGTCCTGAATTCACCCCAGGCCTCTTTAATCCAGTGCCAGACACTGCCTGCCCATTTGTCTCGCTGTTGTGGGTTCCTGCTTTTCCCTTGGGAGCAGCTTTTCCATCTTTCTCTTTCTCCTTCTTTACTGTTTTTGTGTATTTCCCTCGATTACTGTCAGGAAATGTCAGATTATGAAAAAGAATTGCCAGTCCCCAAAAATTAGTGCCTGCAGCCCCAACCGACAACCACCAGCTCAAATTAAGCACTGATGGGAGTGAATTGAAAGAAGTGTAAGAGAGCAGGCAGAGGCAACAGCAGACAGTCTCTTTAAAAAGGGCAGTGCAGAGGAGAGAACACCTCAAAGGAGCTGACACCGCCAACAAAAATCTGAAAGACTAGTGACTAAATGACAGATGCAGTGGTGGCTCGCAGAGGGAGTGCTGCGGGGCGGTGGGGCAGGGCGGGAGAGGGGCAGGGTGGGGGGGGTAGTCAAATCAGACATACCACGGGCAGGAGTAAAGTAAGTAAATAAATAAATAAAACTATTTACCTTGCACTCGCTGCATCGCCAACTCAGGACCGAAGTTGCGAAAGGCTGTCCACTCTGTACCAGAAGTCGGCAACCTCTGTCTGGATTGTCATGAAGTTGTGGGCTATCGTCTGGTAGCACTAATATAATTCGGGCTATCGCCCCTGTTCATGGCCCTGTGTGCCAGGATGAGGCTACAGTGATGGTTGGGGCCATATGCAATGCAACCGGTGCTTTGGGCCGTCGCCTGAGTAACTAAGTTTGTGTGCCATCACTGATGCCTTTGACTTCAGTGTGCCAGGAGGGGGCCAATTAGACTTTTCAGACTGTCACACAGAGGATCTGGCCGTGATTGGGAGTGCCGCCATATCTGTGATCTCCATATGCCAGGAGAGTGTCACTTGGACCATTTGGGACTTCCCAGTATGCTGATCCTACAGACCACAGCAAAGGTGCAGTGCAAGTTGCTCAGTGTGGAATGTGAGGGAGAGAAGCACTAGGACTCCTGGGCTCTTCTGAAGGCTGCGGTTGAATAAAGTGGAAGCAGGGCTATAAGCCCATGTGAGACTTTGCTTTGAAAGTCTCACATGGGCTTTCAAGTCCAAATCCAAACTTTATGGACATCACTTTGTTGCTTGAACATGTAATACCTTAAAGAAACAAGAAACAAGATGCATTTGACAAAACAGGAACAGTTTGTTTAATTAAACAGTGGAGCCAGTCGAACAGTTATAGGCATAGGGTGTGAGGACTGTCTCAACTTACAATCGATCTGACATGGGATTTAATACAATTCATTGAATGGCATAAAATAGTTCTGGCAAAAATGTTTTGGTAAGGAATGTGAACCCAAGTCTATGGAGCTATAAAGTAATGTATTCAATGAGGGATCCAGGTGGACCTCAAAGTTATGTGGACAGAATGCGGCCAGTGGGTAACGTGTCCAGATGTCCGGCATGGGGATCACACAATCTGGTGCTGTGTCCTGATTGGCTATGTGTTCCTAACTTCATGTGACATCTGACTATATGGTGTTTTGTGCAAGAGCTTACCCCTCCGGCCAAGTGTGCTTTATTGAGGCGAATCTCCTCAGACCACTGTGTGTTGCTGCACCTTTCCTATTTGCCTGCCAGCTACATGCCACCTCACCTGTGACTTGTCAATTAGTGGCCTCTCGCCTGGTTCTCAGCGCATGCCTAGCTACATATTTCTGAGTCGGGGTTGACGTGGAGTTCATAACATGCAAATTTATACATAAATGCAGCGTTATTCATACTAACATCGATTTTCTCAATAGAAATAGTCAGTAGTCAGACTAGACTTGGGAGACTTCTTTTGTGGATGATTTTGTGTGCTGTGTTTACAGTGTGTAATAACCAGTGTTCCCTGAAAGCTCTGTGCCACGAAGCACGCACTGTCCAGTATGAAGCACGCACATCCTGAGAGAGCATTCGTGCCGCATGCTTTTAAATTGCGAGTGGAGCGAAAAACGGTAATTTGTTAATTGCGGGAAGCCTGTGCATGCAGGGGTTCCTGCACTTGCCGCATTTCTTTATTAATGGAGCGTGACTGGGGGCTGTTTGTGGGCCTTTGTGTAAATATTTGTTAATTGCAACACCGTCATGCACTGCAATTAACAAATAATTTCACAATGGCCCACAATCAGCCCCCAGTCATGCTCCATTAAGAGAAGAAATACAGCAAGTCCAAAAGGACGACGTATGCTATACATGTCGTGCTTTTGAACTTGATGCATGCCTTGTCTTAATGAAACATGACTGCGGGCTAATTGTAGGCCATTGTGAAGATATTTATGTTAATTGCACGGCATTGTGGTGCTGCAATTAACAGGAATACTTTCACAAATGCCCACAATCAGCCCGCAGCAGCGCTCTTTTAAGAGAAGAAATGCAGCAAGCCCAAAAGCACGACCTGTAAAGCACACAGTGTGCTTTTGGACTTGATGCATGTCTTTTTTCAATAGAGCGCGGATGCGGGCTGATTGTGCTGATTTTTTGTGTGGCCCTGTGTATTGTTAGATCACTCATGTGTCTCTATATTGAGTCATCAATTTCTATACACTTCTTGTCAACATGGAATACCTGCAGAATAAAACAGAGACTTGGGGGCAGATGTATCAACCGTTTTGCGACTCGCAAAGGCCAAAATTCGCAGAATTTTGGCCTTTGCGACTCGCAAACGGTCATTTTGCATTATTTTGAATGTATCAAAAATTCGCAATTTAAGAAATCGCAAAGATTTGCGATTCCTTAATTTGCCATAGCATTTAAGGAATCGCAAATTTTGCGATTCCTTAAATGCTATGTATGAAGCATTTTTCCTTAGCGAATTTTGGTTAAGGAATCGCAAATTACCACCAACTTGTAGTTGATGGTAATTTGCGAAGTCCTCAACAAATGCACAATTTTGCATTTTTTAAGGTGGCATGTGACGCGCACACATGCCCATGGGGCATGTATGTGCGCCATATGCACACATATGTACATTTCAGGGGTGCAGCAGGGTGTCTTTAAGACACCCCTGCACCCTTGAAATAATTCTCAAATTGCAATTAGCAAATTGCGAACTCGCAATTTGAGAATTAGTTCAAAATCATTCCTATGGGCCTCGTGGCCCATAGGAATGCATGGGAAATTATTCCTTATTTGCGAATTCGCAAAACGCGAATTCGCAAATAAGGAAGTGTAAGGAATCGCAAAAAAATAGCTATTTTATTCATACATTCCATTTTGCGATTTCTAAATAGCGATTCCTTAAAAATCGCTATTTAGGAATCGCAAAATTGAATCTTGATACATCTGCCCCTTGATTGCTTAATTCAATGTGTGGGCTTTATTCTGCACAGGCTGATCTTTGATTCTATTTGTTTCTTCCTATGAATGTATAGGTCTAATTATAAACACGCACATCTACTTAAAAAAATGTTTTATGTGTGTGTTTGATTATGCAATGCCCTCTAATCAACTTTATCTAATTGTATTATCTGTCAAGTGATATTTCCGAGTTTTATGGATTATGAATCCGAAAACATTTGTTTGACTGCCACCATAACTTTTCAGAATTCTCTCTAGCATCTTTACCAGCAAAGAGGGAAGTCAAAACGGTAGGACTACAAAGTGAAGGGGGTCCCTGGGAAATTGATATTCAAAATTCATGATCTCTTGGTAGTCCGGTACCTTATTCCAGCCTTGAAGTGAACAGTTCTCCATGGTGTCATTCTAAACAGCAAACCGTTCAATCTTGTGATCTCTACAAGACTTTAGAATATTAGGACTCTGTTTTTTCCTCATTGTGATGCTATTGTTCAGCACTACGTGAATTTGAGGTGTCCCTCCTATATCAGTTTGGTTCTCTCCTTCTCTTCTTCTGAGGTTTTACAGTTGGCAGCCAGTGTTCCATTCACCGCAGAAGAATTGGACATGCATTAACATGGATTATTGGTAAGTAAAAAGGATAGACCCTACATCAGTCTGGCCTCAAACAGTGAGCTGATAATCAGGGGCAGAAGAGACTGGAAACCAAATAAAGCATGGTAGCAATGGAAGAATTAGTCTGGAGATGGTATCACAAGACTAGCGCTGCTCTAAGCACCGCTGTTGTGTACCTGTCAGAAACCATGCATTTCTTTGTACTGTTTGGGTGTCACCTCTCTTCCTCCCATGTTCAACTTGGATTTGTGATAGTATTTACATAGCTGCCAAGGTTTCAGATTGATATATGTGACATTTTCATAACTTCAGTTTAATTATGAGTAACATTTCAACAACGATGAGCAGGCACGGCCCATGCCGGGCGTTATACTGGTACATGTAATGGGGTGACACTGTAACCCTCAGAACCTGGGTGGGTGATAGAACTAATAATAATGGTTCTGTAGGAACAAAATACACACTGATATAGTATTTCTTATAACGTTACTTAGAGAATCCATCCCTGCACGGGTACCAGGATAATGGTATCTATACCAATATAAACAAAGCACACTGACCACAACGGAAATAAAGTTTTAGTCATATATAATGGAAATATATGACTAAAACTTTATTTCCGTTGTGGTCAGTGTGCTTTGTTTATATTGGTATAAATACCATTAGCCTGGTACCCGTGCAGGGACGGATTCTCTAAGTAACGTTATAAGAAATACTATATCAGGGTTTTATACTGGGGCGGTGACGTCAGACAGGGGAGGGTCAGGGTGGGGGTTTGTAAAATGCGAGATATGGACCATTAGAGGTAAGTACCGAAAAAAGTAAATAAAACGAATTTCGTTGCCCACGCTGCATCACATTTGGCGATGCAGAGTGGACAACAAAATTCTTTTTTTTTCCCCAGTACTTACCTCTAATGGTTCATATCCCGCATTTTACAACCCCCCACCCTGACCCTCCCCTGCCTGATGTCACCGCCCCAGTATAACGCCCGGCACAGGCCGTGCCTGACGATGAGTTACACTTTCTCGCAAGAAACATCACGCAATAAAGACTAGAGAAACATATAAATTATATCAGAAATTACACCTATTTCAGCAATGAGAAACTAAGAAGTTACTGAACTAAAGTGCATCAGCGGCAGGCAGCTGAAAATTGAGCAGAGCAGAGTCATGCTGCGTGACTGCACTGTTCTCAGACTCTGAACACTAAAGGCAGGGGGGGGCAGGCAGCTCAGAATGGATGTACGTTGTTACAACGCATGCTTTGACAACGCATGCCTTTACGACGCAAGTTTTACAACGCAAGTCGTTACAACGATTTGCATTGGGGGGGCGCTGGATAGTGAATAGTTTAATTTACTATTCCAACTCCAGTCCCCGTGGATAGTAGGGAAGGTGTTGGATAGTAAATTAAAACTATTCCCTATCCTAGAGCGCCCCCCAGCGCAAGCCGTTGTAAAAGTTGCATTGTAATGGTTGCGTCGTAAAGGTACTTCGTTGTAAAAGTTGTGTTGTTAACGCTGTTCCCCTCAGAATGATTGGAGCATTTATGTTATTTATTAATAATAGCCATGGCAAGATAGCTGAACTACTAAAACACAGATGCCTTGGCCAGTTTTTGCCCACACTGAGCCCCCTGGATCCTCCCTTCTGCCGGCAATCAAAAAGTCAAGTCAGGATGCAGAGCAGTAGTGTGGCTCCCAAGGCCTCTCTGTCCCAAATGGGACCCAGTCTAAAACAGAAGGATGTGAGGCTCCGACATGAATAACATGGACCTCAGCTGCAATGCTGTCTAAGCTGCAACAGTGGTGAACTCATTTCTGTCACCTGTGCTCGAGTCTTGCCTGTTCGGTGCTGCATGCAGTGCAGGAGTCAGATTCACTGTGCAGGCGTCTTTCTAGCAGGTTGACCAGAGGGTGGTGCAGGCAGTTGTGCTCCTACAGTCAGGTCAGCCTGTGATTTCATGCTGGTCAGACGGCTTGTGCCTTTTGAAAAGAACCATGGCACAGTGCTACCAGGAGGACACCAGTTGAGTTGATAGTGATCAATGGCAAGCGTTAAAAAGCAAATTTGACACTTGGATGGCATTCTCTCTCTGCACTTACTTACGAAGAGAGCCACTACATTCCTGTTTCCAGGACGATTGCCCACCTCCTCAGAGTCTGGCTAAAGGGACATGCTCCTTTGGCATGTTAAACATGCGCTGTCCCCGGTATCAGACTCACTGAGGCGCAGCTCGTCTCAGAGTTGTACCGGGCAGTGGATTCCAGCGGCCGCCGTGGTCTCATCATTCGATTTTAATTTACTGTTGCGCTGATTAGCCACAGTCTAGCCTCCCAAACTTTTAAATGCAGCCGGCAGCAGGAGGATGTGACGTCTCGCGGTGTTTTGCAACACAGCGGTTTTAGCATCATTTCCGTCTAAGCATTGATCCATTAGCTAGCAACTACTAGCTCAGCCGGCCCCCAATCGTGCGCTGCCAATCCTGCTTTAGTTTAGTCATAGAAGCAATGTGAAGACTTGACAGAGGCTGCGCTGCGTTGGGCGGCTGGTCGGGATCAGAATGCCATATCTTCAGAGATAGGGCGCCCTACTCCCCTGTTACCTGTAAGGTGCAGGTGCACGCACCTCTGTCCTCCTGAGCGTGCAGTGCTGTGTATGAAGTGCGCACACATAGCACATCCGAGAGAGCGTTTGTGCGCCAAAAGGCAGAAAATGCTCCAGCACTTGCTGCCTTTCTTTTCTAACTAGAGTGTGGCTGTGGGGCTGATTATGTGCTTTTTGAAAGCATTTAGGTTAATCACAGCGCCCGTCAAGGGCTGCATTTAACATAAATACTTTCAAAAGGCAAACAATCAGCCCCACAGCCACGCTCTATTTAGAAAAGAAATACAGCATTTCTACAAACTCGAGGTGTGCTTTCAGAATCATCTGAAAGCACACGTTCGTAATTTTAAACTTGATGCCTTTCTTTTCTAAATAGAGCGGGACTGTGGGGCTGATTATTTGCCTTTTGAAAGTATTTATGTTAAATGCAACCCTTGATGGGCGCTGTGAATAACATAAATACTTTCAAAAGGCCCACAATCAGCCCCGCAGCAGTGCTGTAAGAAAATAGAGGCATCAAGTTTAAAAGCACAACGTGTGCTTTCAGATGATCCTGAAAGCAGACGTGTTTTGTAGACTTGCTGCATTTCTATTCTTAATGCAGCATGGCTATAGGGCTGATTGTTGGCCTTTTGAAAGAATTGATGTTAATCACAGCGACCATCATGGGCTGCATTTAACAAATTATTTCAAAAGGCAAAGCATCAGTACCGCATTTAGAAAAGAAGTGCAGCAAGTTTTATATTGTTTGACCTCAACCCAAAAATATTGGAGCAATTTACATGATTTATTATGAATATTTTTTTTTGGTATGCATGGGGAGTTTCATTGATTTGCCCAGATCACAGGACGTTAGGCTGACCAGAGACTCAAAACCCATCTACTAAGTCGGCATCTCGAGCATTAAGCAACAAGCTCTACCACAAGAACGCAAGCCTTTTCAATATTATATGCAACTTTATGCAACAATCAACCATTGACAAAGCTAAGAGTCCTGGCTTGTTGTAGGTGTAATGCTACTTGTATTATATATCTGGATGCAATGACAGAAGAAGCAAAATATCAGTCAGGTGACACACTATTCTAAGCACAGATTTTTCGCTTAATTGCTTTTAAGCCATGCCCTTAATTGCATCAGTCATGCCCCTTTGATAAACCCCCCAACTTAAAGCCCTGGTCTACACGCGCGGTCGGCACATAGCCTTGGCTGCAGTGCACAGAGACCTTACTCTGCCGCACATAGAGGAAAAATATTAGAGGGAACATTGGTAATAACTTCTGATTTTTACACTGATGATCGGTATTGGACTGAGCAATCATCTTATCAGGGTCACTGGGGTGTATTTTGAGTTATGAGCCCTCGCATATTATGCATCTACCTTCCAGTGAAGAGCCTTGGCGTGCTTGACCTGCTCTATCACTAAGAGTTAATTGCTGCAGATGTATTATTTGGTCCAGTTACTCAGAAGCAGCAGAAGGTCGGGCCCCAGGACATCAGGAGTAAAAGGCCACAATGTCCACGGTTGAGCCTAGTAACTCTTTCTTGCTCTGTGACTCTTTGAATGCACTTCGGACAAATGTTATCACCGGTTTTTCATGGTAATCAAGTAATTTATACAAAGTTGCCAGTCTGGTGTTTTCCCAAAAATCATATGAAATATATGTACATATATAGGGTAATGAGTCAACCATCTTTATCCATTAGGTTGCTCAATTATTACTCAAGTCTTCCCCTTTCCCACTATTGCAGGGATTCTGCTCAGGAACAGAACTATGCTTGGGACCATAAAACATCAGTAGATAGGGATTGAGTCACCATATCACCTCAGAACCATGAGTCAGGGTCTCACTAGCTATAATGTGTCACTTGTCCTCCTACTCATATCCAGAGAGACAAGTGAATTGACACCAGAGAACACAACACTCCCGACCCTCTCAGGGATCGCGGTGACAGGACACCCCCTTTTATTTAAACACTCGTACTTGTCCACAATAAGATATGACAGAGACAAGAAGGAAGTTTGCAATGTTTATATAAACTATTCTGCTTAGAATATAGTATACATGACACAATCAGAAAACAACTGCCTAGCAAAAATACCATCAGCATTGTCAATAGACAGTATACTATGACAAGCCCTGTCAAATTATGAGACAGAATAGTCTAACCTCCATCCCCTTCTACAGAAGTAAACTGATTATCCAGCAAAGATCTCTGGGTTTAGTAGCAGCCCCATACCTTAGCATACACAGATGGACATTCTACATCTCAGATACAGCTGTCATCTTCTCTCCAAAAAATATCAGTCTCTCTCTCTGTGTTACATTGCTGTCCATACCTATATGACAAGGTTTACATGTTCAAAAACAACAGCTGCATTTCTGTGTTGTGTCTAGGTGCTAGTGCCTGATTATAACACAATAACAATGGACATTGTTGTTTCACCTTGTCCCTGTTCAGACTAAATCCCAGGAAAGAACAGAATGAAAAAACAACTGCAGCCATTCAACATCCACCCAAAGACTTAGATATCCAAGGTTAGCTATTTGAAGGCACTTTTATTTACCAGTAAATGTGTGTGCAAATGTATTTGTTATAGTCACTACCCCTTAGCTTGGTGCAGGTGATTTAATGAACTTGCTTCTGACTGGAGAATGACCTCTAGTACCAACTTGAGGTACTGCAGGGCAGTGATGACTTTAGTTTGATCTGACTCAGGCGGGACATCTAGTAACAGCTTGAGGAATTGCAGCTTTGTGAAATAATTTTGAGGATTTTGCACCTGACTCAAGAGGCACCTCTAGTAACGACTTGTAGTACTTTAGATTTGTGAATAACTTGAAAGCTACAAGAAATATGGAACACTCCTTGTAAAACCTATGTATAAAAATATATATACATACGTAAATTTGAATAAAGGAACCTTTCATCAAATATCCTTACTAATTTTGTATTAACTATCATCCATGCTTTTTACTACTACAGCACAGTGTCCTGGACTTTAATATTAGCAAGAGAAGTGTAGTGACACTTAAAAACAGGTTAATAAGGTTTGAGGCACTCGATTTAACTAGTAACTGGTAATATCTATGTATACCAGGATGTCACCAAAAGTGTAAAAACCAAAGGAAATTATGGACGGAGCGTTGACAATACAAGCACTCACCCACAGTCAACTGATCTGGGTTTAATCCATCACCGTTCTTTAGCCCACTCTGCCACCCCTGTTCAGACATGGCCATATACAAATCAGTCTGACCCTGTGCCTCATGGGAACAGTTCAGCCCGAACTGCCAAGCCATGCCTTCCCTGGACCGGAAACAAGCTACCGAGGACTGGTTTCTGGCATTTCGCCGTCTTCAGCCCGGCTTGCTTGAATCCAGCAAAGTGAGCAAGGGACTCACTTCTGAGCATACCCTGCCAACTTATGGCGAACAAAGAAAAACCAAAGGAAATGATGGACGGAGCGTTGACAATACAAGCACTCACCCCCAGTCAACTGATCTGGGTTTAATCCATCACCGTTCTTTAGCCCACTCTGCCACCCCAGTTCAGACATGGCCATATGCAAATCAGTCCGGGAAAGACATTGCTTGGCAGTTCGGGCTGGACTGTTCCCATGAGGCACAGGGTCAAGGCTGATTTGCATATAGCCATGTCTGACCTGGGGTGGTGTGGAGTGCAAAAAAACTATGGATTTGGGCCCAGATCTCTGTACTGGGGTGAATGTATGACATTGTTCTGCATTCTGTCCATTAATTGTTGTTTTTGCCTTTGTCACCCCAAGTGGGATGGGTATGCTCAGACGTGAGTCCGATGCTCTCCACACCACTGGAGTCAAGCTATCCAGGCTGATGAAGGCTGATAGCCAGAAACCGGTCCTTGGATGCTTGATTCCAGTCCGGGAAAGACATGGCTTGGCAGTTCGGGCTGTTCTGTTCCCATGAGGCACAGGGTCAAGGCTGATTTGCATATAGCCATGTCTGACCTGGGGTGGTGTGGAGTGCAAAAAACGATGGATTTGGGCCCAGATCTCTGTACTGGGGTGAATGTATGACGTTGTTCTGCATTCTGTCCATCAATTGTTGTTTTTGCCTTTGTCACCAAATGTGTTCCATAGAAATGAAGACATTTATTTAACATTGCAATATTGATTCATCATCATATACCAGATTTGGCATATTAATTTATCCTACAGAAAATATGCACAATTCATTAGAGTACCAAAACTATATGAATATTTTTAATGTTGAAGCCACACACCCTCAGCTTTGAGAAGGGCATGTGAAGCAGTTGCATCTGACTCAGAAGAGACATATAATACCAACTTGAGTTATTGCATCTTTGTGATAGATTTGTTAAGCATGTGCTTCTTATTTGAGAGGGGCATCTAGTAAAGATATGAAGGACTGTCGCCTTATTAATGACTTCAAGCAGTTATTTCTGACATGTGAGAGACATCTAGTAAAGACTTGAGGCACTGTAAGAAGGTAAGAGGCCCGAGGTATTGGATTTATTAATTCTGTTTCATTTTATTATTGCAGATGTATGGAAATCAAGATGTGGAAGTTAAGGGTTTCAGAATGCTGCAGGCATTTTTACTTGCGTAGATATTTGTTGAAGATATCCCCAATTTTTCAGGATGGTTTACCCAGGTAATTATACCTGGGGGAAAGTTAAATTAGACAATGTAATTTGTGTATTTTTTGGAATTTCATGTTACACTTTGTAGTATCCTGGGTTACTATCATTTATGCTGTACCTGTGGAACCCTGCCTGGGCGATGTAAGATGGAATGTTGGGAGTGGAAACTCACAGTTGGGTGCTCCTGGTGGGGCTAATAACTACTATACTACTATGCTGTAATCAACCTGAATAAATCCTCATGATATACTACTTCCAGTGTGGACTTGATTACTACATTTTACTGGCGACGATTTTAAGAAAGAACCTGCGTCTACCTCGCAACTCTTAGTGGAAGTGTCTGGGAACATCAAGATATCTTCATTGCTGTCAACCAACTGTCAAGATCGCCCCACCAGTGACCTCTGCACCGGTCGTCCTCACCAAATTTCAAGTTTGTTCCCGAGCTGTGCCCTCACTTAGGGTAAGCAAGGCACTCTACAACCCCTGTCTTCGGTTGTGGTTTCTGTGAAGGTAAGCCACTCCTCAATAACGTTGCTCTTGTTCTGAATCTTCAACACAGGGTGAGCCTACCTACGTGTCTGTTTTGCTGTGCCCTCGAGCAACAGTATCCCATCTACATGTACATTGTCTTGTGCCTAAAGGTGCTGAAGTTTCTGCAAGTTTCTGTGTGTTTCCTGACAAGAAGTGAAACTGCTTTCTAACTTGCTCCTTCACATGTATTTGTTTATTGTTTTTCGGCCGTGCCGTTGGTTATGAGGTGCTGCATATATTTTTTTTCCATGTTGCGCAGCTGAAACCTGGTCACGAAATTGCCCCAAACTAACTGGTCTACAAACTACTGACTTGAGATGCCCAATAGTTGTTGAGCTAATGCTAGACTTAACGGCAAATACTAGAGGGTGTCAACATACTGAAGACAAGAGGATTGTGCCTGTTATGGATTTTTGTGGAGCCGGGACCTGTGTACTTTGCGGTTAGTGCTTCCCGCTGGGCCCCCCTCCAAATTTTGGCTATTAAACCGCCCTCTCAAATTTAAAATTAACTTCACGTGGCATGTTCAGCACACGCTCTCACCTCGAGCCTGCTGCCTCGCATAGTTCTCCTGTGCTTCTGATGACATCTTTAGCTTCTCTGATGTTGGATGCTGCGTACTGACGTTTTGGCAGCAGAAGCGCGCCGTGAGTCTCTCTGCATTACGTCTTCTTTGCGTCCTGCCATCTTGTGGTCGGCGGATCATTTCCCTTTGCATGACTATGCTTCCCTGTGTCTTCGTCTGCTTCAACTGTGGAGATATTTCTTCATTCAAGTCACTCAACAGTCGACACAGGTTTTGGACATTTTTTTTTCTCAATTTTGAACGTTTGGGACGGTAGTTCTTCTTGTCCAGTCGGACATATTTTTTTGTCTGCCTCGATTCATCGTTATCTCTGACGCGGTGATGGGTGCCTTAAAATATTATTCTCATATGTCAAATGCTTAGTTTTTTTGGGGGGGGTTATGTGTTTGTTGCAGGTTACCTTCAAGTATGCACCATTCAACTGTTGCTTGTCTTTCATCGCGGTGACAGGCACACCTTTGACAGGCACACCTTTGATCCTGGTTAAATAGTATTCATTTTTTTGGTTATGTGTCAAATGCCTCATTTATGTACAAGTTTTCGGAAAACTTTTTGTTTCACATACGTTCATTTGCGCATTAATCATACTATATTTTTTATTTAATGTTGTGCACAGTACACTTTCGCTTTCAGGGTGCAACTCATTTTTTTCGTTTACTCTGCATTTATGCTGTACCTGTGGAACCCTGCCTGGGTGATGTAAGATGGAATGTTGGGAGTGGGAACTCACAGTTGGAAAAGGGCTGAGCGCCTGTCTGGGTGCTCCTGGTGGGGCTAATAACTACTATACTACTATGATGTAATCAGCCTGAATAAATCCTCATGAAATACTACTTGCAGCGTGGACTTGATTACTACACACTTACTGTGTGAAATCCTGAACATAACAGTTATCTCACTTGCACAATTACATGCCATTCATTGGAAAAGTTACAGCTATTGCTCAGCAATCACATAAGGAGGCTGAACGTGTGGGTCTGTTGCTTGTGCCACTTGTGTTTTTCATACTATCGGGGCAATTCACAAGTGCTATTTACGCTTGTGAGACTCTCTTTAACCCAGATCTAGAACCTCTCTAGGGAACCACTTATTTGATGCACTCCATATGCACATAGCTCTTATCTCCAAATTGCCATGCTTATGTCTCTTTATTATAGATGACCAATCTGAGCCAAGAACCCCCTTTGGGAGCCCTTATTTAATACTAGCTCCCAAATATATTGAACATTAAGCCCAAGACCCACAGTTCCTAATTGATTTCCAATGTTTCACCACCAAGCACTTTATCTGATTATTGACTGCCTCTGCTCACTGAATGTACTTTATATGAACAATTTGTGCTTTATTTTACTGGTCTTGTATTTTGTGATTTTACAATCTGTATTTTTACCTGTTGCAAAGAATGTGTACTAAGCTTTTTTTCTGTACTTTCGGCTGAAATAAAGGGCCTGATTTAGATCTTGGCATATGGGTTACTCCATCACAATGGTGAAAGTTATATCCTGTCCGCGGACATATAAATCACATTATAGCCAATGGGATTTATTATTTTAGCAGACAGGATATCTGTCACCATTGTGACAGAGTAACCCATCTGCCTGATCTAAATCAGATCCAAAGTCTTTAACTTACTTACACATGTAACTTTACTCTAACACTTTTGAGTAACTTTGCTACTTTTAGCTATTCATCATTTATAAGTGTAATGTATACTCAAAAGTGTAGACTTACATGTCCCCATTCCATAAAACAAGGGGTGGTGCCAAATTTGTCTAAGTTTATACTGCCAAAAAGGAGCAGCAGTATGGCGAGCCCTATGCATGGCCCACTACTGTGTACCAGCAATAGAAGAAAGGTCTGCAAAATATGTGCCTGGAGACAGAGATATTGAGGCCTGTATTTGCAAAAAATAAATAATAATGATAACAAGTGCAGGGGTGCAAAGTTTTTCCATGGCTACTGAATATTGAGGTTAGTGACTAGTACAGGCTGTCTAGCTTTCATTCCCTTATTCCTCTTTCTTTCATCAACTGCAAGCAGATGCAGATATTAGGCACTGGCCTAGTTAAGAGATAAATCATTCGATATATTGTTTGTGGAGACTTATTTCGCAGGAAAATATAATTTTCTGGAAAAGTTACATTGACTCTGATTTCACTTCTACAAACGTGCACCTTTGAGCACAATTCTAAAAACTAGTTTGGAATGAAATAATAAAATAGAGGCCACTGATTTTGCACTATTTCTGCTACATATGTAGTAATGAAATGGCAGAACAATGTGGCTTTGACGCCCGAGTAGGCACATCTTTCACAGTTCAACAAAATAGAAATGTATTTTCTCAGTTTTCCATTTCCTACTAAGCAAATTATCTAAATGATATTTTGCCCTGATGCAATAACAGTTTGTACTGTTTCTTACTTCGTAAAGTGGTGTCCTATTTCTTGCATCAGTACAAAGGCTTGTAATATGCACCCCCATCTGTTAAAGGCAATAACCCGCTTCACAGACATCCCAAATCAAAACATTTATTTTGAATTTAACATCGAGCATTTCGTAATTTCATGGACGGTTTGGCTATTTCATCATTTTCAATGCATATATTGTGTAACCTTTCCAAAATGACACCAACAAAGATCTTATTCGCCTCCCCCTAACACCCGCTGCATATCTACCTTCAACCTTTCCCAGTGAGGTAGTGGTTTCAGCTACCAGGCATCTGATTTAGCCTTGTTAGGGAAGCAAGATATGAAGGGCTCTATCAGGCACATGCATCAAAGCTTTTTGCGATCGCAAACGGTGTAAATCGCAAAAAATCGGCCGTTTGCGATCACAAAATCAGCTTTTGGGATGCATCAAGGGTGAAGGAACTCGCAATTTGAGAATTTGCAAATATTTGCGAGTTCTAAAATTGCGATTGCATTTAAGGAATCGCATTTTGCGATTCCTTAAATGCAATGTATGAAAATTTAAAAAATAGCAATTTCGCAATTAGGGGGAGCAAATTACCATGAGGTTGAACCTCATGATAATTTGCGAAATTTTTGAAAAATGCACTTTTGTGCATTTTTCAAAGTTTCATGTTGTGCACACACATGCCCTCAGGGCATGTGTGTGCACAACATAAGTGCACAGATTAATTTCAGGGATGTAACAGGCTGTCCTTTGGACACCCCTGCACCCTTGAAATCACATTCTCAATTTGCGATTCGCTAATTACGAATCACAAATTGAGAATGTCTTCCCATTCATTCCTATGGGCCTCTAAGCCCATAGGAATGAATGGGGAGGTATTGCTTAATTGCGAGTCGCAATTTGCGAGTCGCAATTAAGGAATGTTTAGAAATCGCACATTTTTCAGCGATTTCTTCATGCATAGGCTTTCGTGATTTCTTAATTGCGATTCCTTAAAAACCGCAATTAAGAAATCGCAAAAGCAAACAATGATGCATGTGCCTGTAAGTGAGATGAAAAAAGTGGGGGATGGAGGATCTCTAAGAGGGGCATGGCCTACGTAATTAAGGACGTGGCTTAAACACGTAATTACATTTCTGAGACTTCCTTTTTTTTTTTTTTTTTTATTGAAAGTTCAGACAATTAGATACATATAAAACATGACCATATACAAAAAATTAAAGGGATACAGTTACAAAATATGGTAGCGAGGGCACTAAAATATCATAAATAGTGAGTGTTAAAAACAGGTATTTGAGAGAAAAGTAGTAATAATGACAGGGTCGAAAAAAATGATAATTATACCGGAAAGGGGGAGATTATAAAGGCCCGCATCTTGATACCCTCCATTTAGCCACTGGCGCCCAAATCCGTACCCCCATTTCCCTTGATTTAGATCCCTTTAAAGCGTAAAGTTCTGACTCTGTGTTATGGATCCCCAACATCCTGCACATCCACGTTTGAAAAGACGGGGCCTCGACATCCTCCAAGCAGCGGCGATTAAAATTCTAAGAACTGCGGTTGATATAAAAATAAGCGCCTCACATTCAATAGTTAAAACTAATTTAGTATCACGACCAATTATTAAAAGTGTAGGGGATAGGTCTATTTTGACAGCTAGCAGCCCCTCTAAAAAAGTTGCAATTTGCTTCTTGATGGGATCTAATTTACTACAGCCAGAAAACATGTGTACTATATCAGCTGGCCCATTCCCACATCTAGGGCAATTGTTATCCGCCCTCTTGCCCCAATCATATAGTTTCGCCGGTGTATAATATAAGTTGAAGAGGGTCATAAAGTGCTGTGCCCTTAAGTTTGAGGAGCGCAGGAACCTTTTATCCATTATAATAGCCTTGTTCAGGTCAATGTCAGAATCGCCTAATTTTGAGGCCTAGGCTGACTCTATCTTAATCATGTCATCAGGGATTGCATCAATCAATAATCTGTATATTTCCCTTATTTTACGTCCACCCGCCTTCATGTAATCTAATAGCGGACATTTTTGGGATATATTTATACAGGGTCTTTTTGATTTTATTGTATTAACCAGCTGTATATACTTAAACTCTTGGCATCCCTGAAGTAAATGACGTAATCTAAGATCTTCTAGTGGTCTACATACGTCCTTTATCATTACATGTCCTAGGGTGGTAATTCCCTGTGTTTCCCAATGTTTCCATGACCCGTCACTGCTTAAATGTGGAAACAATCCTGACTTCCAAAGTAAAGTATGTTTATTATACCTTGGGATACCCTGGTTTTTCTGTACAGAGCTCCATAACCCCCACGCGTCTTCCAATATTTTCAAGCCTGACACCTTAAAATGTCGTTTATCAAATTTTCTCAACAAAACCCCGTGCGCTTCCCTTCCAAGAGCCAGCTGAAAGATGGAGGGGATATTTCCCTGAGCATATCTAATATCATCGGGAAAGAAGAGTAGAGCCATATCTGTAAGCATACAAGACCAGTTGTATAGCCTGAGATTTGGTATTCCCAAACCACCCCTTTCCTGGGGAAGGGACATCAGCTTGCTTGATCTCCTTACTTTCCCGTATTGCCACACGAAATTCATAAAAATAACCTCCATTTCTTTGATCAGTGACTCATCTATCTTATATGGAATAGATCTGAATTTATATAAAATTTTCGGGAACATTGTCATTTTAATGACATTGGCCCGCCCTATTATTGACAGGCGGAGCGCATCTATCCTCTTTAGATCTAGTTTCATTTTTATCAATAACGGTGTAAAGTTATCTCTGATAAGATCCCTTGGCTGAGCGTTGATTATTATCCCCAGGTACGTTACTGAGTCAACGTATCTTTCATCGCGTTTAATTATGTTTCTAGAGCATAATACCTGCGTCTTAGCCTCATTTAGACAATATCCGGATACTTTCCCAAAGTTAGATGTGATATTTACTATTTCCCTCATGGAGCTGTCGGGGTCTGTGGTGGTTATGGCTAGATCGTCTGCATATGCCAGGACTTTAGTATGGAAACCGTTAATAGTGACTGGCTTGATTCTATTATTATTCATAATAAGGGTGATTAGAGGATCTATGTATAGCGCAAAAAGGATAGGTGAACACGGACACCCCTGTCTCGTCCCCCTTGTTATGTGAATCGGATCTGAGCTCTCACCCATGAGTTGAATGCTTGCAGTTGGGTTAGAATACATAGCCCTAATGGCCTGTGAGAATCTAGGGCCAAATCCTCTCTCTTCCATCACTTTCCACAGAAAGCTCCACCTGACGCGGTCGAATGCTTTTTCCGCGTCGAGGAGGACCATTGCGGCCCCTCCCTCCCTAGCAGCATAGATGTCAAACAATGTGATAGCCCTTTTTATGTGATCAGTTGTACCCCTGCCCAGGACGAAACCGTGCTGCCAGGGAGAGACCAGAGTCCCAATGATCCTTCCCATTCGTGTCGCCATAATTTGTGCGTATAGTTTATTGTCACTATTTATTAGTGAAATTGGTCTATAGGAGCCTGGGCTTTCCTCCGGTTTACCTTTCTTATGGAATACCACAATGTTAGTTTTCGTCCATGATTCCGGTATTACCCCTGTATTTACGATTCCGTTGAATAAATCTAATAGAAGAGGTGACGTTTCTTCTGTCAGATGTTTATAGATCTCCAAAGGTATAGCGTCGGGCCCTGCTGCCTTGCCTGCTGCTAGATCTTGTAATGCCTCTGACAGTTCGTCCATAGTGATATCTCGTTCTAGGGTGTCTCTTTCAATAGATGTGAGTTTCGTGCCACTTTGCGGCCAATTTACGCCTGGGACTTCAGTATGCAATACTTCCTCTTCCTTATAGAGATTTTGATAAAATCTTCTAAATGCATTGAGGATTTCAGCTGGTTTTTTAAAGATTTGGCCCCCCTCTTCAATCTTAGTGATGCTATTCTTAGATGTAGCCTGTCTTATACGTAAAGCAAATTCTCTGCCTGCCTTTTCACCGGTTTCATATACTCTTGACCTCTGGGTTTGGTATTCTGCAGCAGCTTTCTTAGCCAGTTGCTTTTGTATTTCAGCCTTTAAACTATTCAATCGCTCCATACTCTGGATATCACTATTCCCCTGGCACACATCCTTCCTATGTTGTTCCTCTGCCTCTGCCAGTTTACCCAATAGATGCGCTCTCTCTTCCTTCACTTCTTTCCACTTGCGGGCTGTATAGCTAATTGTCTCCCCCCTCAAACCTGCTTTGAAGCTATCCCAGACAGAAATGCGAGAGGCACTATATCTATTGGCATCAAAGAACGCCTGGGACCACTCCTTTACGCGCGCTATATGGCTTCTATCAGCTAATAGCTTTCTGTCAAAAGTCCAGGGTCTGGCTTTTTTTTGTTTATTGAAGGTGATCGATAAGACTAGGGGGTTGTGATCTGATATTAGCATTGGGAGCATTTCTATTTCCACATTGGGTAGATGAGTAGCCGATATCATAAAATAGTCCAGCTTTGTGTGCTTTTTAAATGGGTGTGAAAAGTACGTGTGCCCTGGCTCATCTTTTTTTAGGCTTCCCCACACATCCCTCAGTCCATGAGATTGCATTATGGAGGACACTGCTCTGAAAACCCGAGGTTTGCGACCTGTATACGGGGCATTGATATCAAAGTTTGCTGAAATATTAAAATCACCCGACAGCACTATAGGGGCTGGCCAGTTGGTTAACTCCCTCTCTAAATAATCCATCATTCCCGGATCATCCAGATTAGACCCATATACTGAACATACAGTTATGCCTAAGTTCAATTCGCATATTGCCCATCTTCCAAACACATCAGCCTTGCATCTTTTCACCCCCCCTAGGTCTACCCTGCCAATGATTGCTACCCCTTTGATCATTGATGTCTGTGACGAACAAGACAGAATCTCAAAACCCCTTAAATTTAGCCAATGCCTTTTTTTCCAGGGTAGATGGGTCTCCTGAAAACAGAGGATATCAGCCTCTATAATTTTAACATACTCTTCAAGCCTGCCCCTCTTTTTCCAATTATTCAATCCCCCTATATTCAGGCTGACTATCCGGAATCTAGACATCGCCCTGTACGGAGTATGACCACCATTTCAACCAATTTAGTGCCCTCCTGAATGCTTCACTGAATTTCTGATTTCCTTCCAACATTTCAAGTACATTTATATACATAATCTTTGTCTGAACTTTCTTTTCTGTTGCTTTTCCCCCCCCTGCCCTCCCCTCTCACCCCTGCCGAACCCCCCCCCTAACCCCCTCCAACACCCCCACCCCGGTGGAGCGCGCAGACTGAGTCTGTGCGTGATGATGGAAGCATACAAGCAGTGAATACAATATATACCTTTAGTAAACTCTACTTCTTACTCAATGCCTGACCAACAAATTGTTGCCCTTAAAAAAAAAAAAAAAAAAAAAAAAAGCCGAGCACATAATTTACCCCTAGTAACCTGTGTTCTGCTAGTATTACCCTTCTCCTGGATTTCATCATACTTATTTTCTCAAAATTTAAATTAAAGACTGATTGAGAGAGCAATAAAGGCTGTCATACTTAATCATACTTAAGTAACATTGTTTCTATACTGAGTCCAAAAAGTCCCGAGCTTTGATTTCTGAGGAGAAATATATTGTCTTACCAAGATGGAGTACCTTCAGCTGAGCTGGATTAATCAGATAAACCTGTATTCTTTTGTCCTGGAAAGGCTTGATTAGTTGTCTTAGCCTCCAGCGCCTTTCTACGGTGGTATGGCAGAAATCGGGCCTTACGAAGAAAGAGCCCCCGTCGAAATCTCTCTTGGCATCCGGTCTCGCTTTCTCCGCAATAGATTGCCTCAGCAGAAAGTTCCCTATGTAGATCAGGATTGCCCTAGGCTTGTCTTCCGCTCTAGCATTCTGCCTCTGTCTGAACGGCGTCCGGTGCGCTCTCTGTATTTCAGTAGTCCAATTCCACCCGGCGATATCTGGAAAGGCCTTCTCGAAGATTTTGACAATAAATGTCTTGACATCTTGCCCATCACAGCCTTCCGGAATCCCAAGGACTCTAAGGTTGTTCCTTCTAGACCTATTTTCTAAGTCTTCCAGCTTCCACTGGATATCTTGTGCTTGTTCTCCAAAAGACTCCACTCTGGAGGTGGCTGCTGCTGCCTCGGCTTCGGTGGCAACTATCCTCTCCTCCAGATTAGAAACCCTATCTCCTACATTGATACAGGCTTTTGAGAGTTTTCTGACCACTGCTTTCATTTTCCGCATTGCTGCTTGGGCCTTGAGGCTGTCTGATCTGGTCTCTTCCCGATGCGCTGTTACTCCTTGATGGATGGATTCCATCATTGTCATCATCTGGGCCAATGAGATTTGCGGGGCCTCCTGACTCTGCGCCTTGCTAGACCCCTGACTCGGTTCTCCTTGTGGTGATGTCGAAAGGGAATGTTCCCATGTTAATAGTGTTTGATTTTCCTTTTGAGTTGTAACTTTAACGGCAGTAGAGGGTAGGCCCGACTCAGGGTCACTGTCTGTTTCTGGGTTGCTAGCATCGATATCTGAGCTTTGCAGATCATCATCCTCCGACCAATCAGCCTCTTCTGCTACGGAATAGAAACATTCGCTAGGGGTCTTCTCCTTTTCCTTTTCCTTTTCCTTTTCCTTTTCTTTCTCGTTGGCACCCCCTTGATTACCGTTTGTTATCGGCTCCGCTTGCACGAGGGTTACCTTGTCTACCGCAGTTTCTCTAGTTGGGTCAGGTAGAGCAGAGCCACCTTTTGGACTTCCTATAGACTCCCCCCCTTGTCCAGCCTGATCCTGTTCATGGTCAACATTAACATTGACACCCGGGGGCGGTTGATCACTATGCTGCATTGCCTCGCCTTCGCCAATGACCTTTTCATTATTTGACGTTGGGTTTTGAGCTTCGATATTATTGCCAATATCACTCAGCCCAACCATCCCGTCTAGAGTTGGCAGCACACCCTGTGCATTTTCACTGGAGATCCCTCCGTCAGACTCAGGGTTCAGCTGCGGTTGTAGTTGTGGTTGCGCATCTGGGGCTCGTATTTGGATCTGTATCTTTGTCTGCTCCTCTCTCAACTCTGGCAGCAGCGCGGGCTCTTCGGCCTCCTCAGTGATTGAAAGCGAGATAGTAGCTGACTGAGCCGCAGTTGCCGCAGTTGCTTTGAGTTTCTTTTCCTTCTCCTTGCGGTTCAACATTTCAACAACGCTTATGGTGGCAGTAGTGGTTGTGGCTGTGGCGGTAGCTTGTCTCATCCTGACAGATGGTGGCCTCCTCTCTTTTGGGGTGCCCTGCCCCTGACTCTGACTCTGGCTCTGTATAGGTACCTTTACCTTGACCCCAGACTCAGCCTCAGAAAACACCCCCTCGACATTCAGAGTAGCATTTTCAGCGTTTGCAGAGTCTTTTGCTACACCGGAATTCTCAGCCACATTCCTTTTCCTTGCAGGTGGCTTGCCTCCGGTGTTAACTTTTGGTGCCATACGTGTGGATGGACGCCGCTTATCGCCGCTCTTGCTGCACTTCCCCTCTTGTCTGCAACCCTTGAGCAGTGCTCTCCCCTCTCCTCTGACTCCGCAGACTCGGCAGACTTGGCAAACTCCGCGATACGGCGCCGCCGCCCAGGGCTCCGTAGTGCCCCGCCCCCTCACTCCGCGAGCTCCGTGAACGCCAGCGGTCAGCCCGTCAGCCAAACCCGACCTTAGGAGAAGTGCGGCAACTGCTTTCAGGACCCCCCGAGGGAGTATCCTCCAGTAAGAGACGCTCACAGGCATTAAGCGATCGATCCGTGCTGTGTCATTTCTGAGACTTCCATATCTTGCTACCCGACCAGTATTTTGGTGGAGCTTTCTGTTATTGCATCCTGATATTTAACACAACAACTGACTTACAGCTAGAATCAGAAAGGACTGTGGCTTTGTCAATTATTGGTAACTGTTGAAGATTGATGAGTATTGAAATTTTTTTAATTCAGGAATGATAAAACTATGAATTAAAAATGACTGCGGCCTGTGGAAAGCCTAGTGGTCTTCAGAGTGTCTCAATCAGTTCTGTAATGTTCTCTGTATGTTAGACACCCTTATTCTCTCCACATTTCCACCATCTACATATCTTATACTGCATCTCTTTCCTCTTCAGCACCCTCTTTTCACTCTGCCCTGAATGCACTTCCTCGCACTATCTTCACATCACCACCCCCAAACCCACAACGCATGCACTCATTTGTAAGCACTGCAATTTCTTATGCTTTCGCTTTGTCAATATTTGGACAACTGTATACCTCCCTCATACACAGAATCTCACACAGACTCACAATTGCAAACGAAATACGCAACCATTGCTCTGTGTGTTCTGCAGAGAGGCAAATGATTGGTTGACCATGTGTTCTGAACACCTTTCTGACATACTGTCAGGCACTGTGAGAAACTTTCACTGCCTTTAGTCTTAACACCAGAGATCTAAATTGTGGCCTATTATAAGCATCTGAAGGCCACTCAATTCAAAGTATGCCCCATAAATGGGAAATCTGCTGCAAAAAATATAGAAACATAACATCAGGAAAATGCAAGATTAGGTACAACATGTAAAGCATAAAAAGGAACTGTTGAAATAGGTCCTATCTGCAAGGTCACCCTCAAACCTTTTGCTTTCCCGCCTCCTATTTTTGCTGAAATTGTTTCTGTTGGTCTTATCACTCTGTGCACTTTACCACTGTTAACCAGTGCTAAAAAGCCTGTGTTCACCCCCTAAAGCATGGCAAAATTGGCTTACACCTAATAGGCATATTTATTTAATGAATAAGTCCCTAGTAAAGTGGTATACACTATACCCAAGAATAAATGCTACTAGTGGGCCTGCTATTACCAAAAAGGGTAAACCCAAAATGTGTCACTGGGACCTGGGTATGAGACAGTACAATACAAGATCGGTCCCAGTAGAAAGTTATTCAACATCAACAAAGCATAAAGAAATGAAGAACATATTAAACAACCACGTTGTATATTTGGAGGTCCAATGTTATTTAATGACACTGAACACTACTTGTATATATGATTATATCAAACCAATATCAGAAATAAGTGCCCCAAACAGAGAAAAGAGGGGGTGGGGGCTGTTGAGGGTATGGTGATTATAGTGAGGATAAGAGGGTATCCAGAGAGGATATTGTGCACATCACATAATTCTTGACATGAAGAAGCCCCAGGTCAAACTTAAGCCACATGAATCAAATCAGTATCCATACAATGCGTAGCCTTGCTTGGAAATAGTATCACACTGCAGAATCGCTATTGATTAAGCTGGCGAACAGTAAAAATATCGACATTTCGACCACAAATAAAATGTAGGTTTCTTTTTTCCTTACAGGGGATCTTTCTCAGGACTCAAGTGAAAGGAAAAGGGGGGCACCATAAATCATCCCAGACCGGGGATTAGTTAACAATTTGTTGGGCGCGCAGGCTCCAGAGGATAGAGAACAAAAAAAACGGCTCTTCGGCAGGGTGAATATCTAGCTTGTCCCTCCCAAACTTGTCTGTGCAGAGCCACATTAATTGGCCGGACCTTGAAATTACATGAATGACGTAGAGTATCTTGAAGGTTCATGGGTTACATAGGCAGTCCGATCTGTCCATATTCGTTGCTCCGAAAAGGCATCTCCGTCCGATGGGAGGGAACCAGAGTAATGAGATACCTGCTTGTTAAATGTAGGGGCTCGTCTCACACGAGCACACGTGTGATGTGTGGTAACAGTCTGGGCCTGCAGCACTTATTGTGCTAGCCACTCAAGTAACCTCTTAATACATGTCCCACGTATGCCATTTCAGCCTGAATGCAGTTTTAAACTATCAATTCGACTTGTTAAAACCCCCCTTGCGAAGCCTTAAACCCCCCTTTTTTACATGTAAGTCAGCACTACGGTAGTTCTTAGGCAGCCCATAGGGCAGGGTGTATTGTAAATAAAAGGTTAAACATGTACTTTTAAGTTTTACATGTCCTGCTAGTGAAAAACTCCTACATTAGTTGTAACTTCTGTGAGGCCAATTCTTCCATAGGTACCATTGGGTTGCCTTATTACATTTAATACGTGCTAACTTTTGATTACGAGCAAGTAGGACTTTCAAGTTTACGATCCAAGCAATTGTAATTTAAAATCTTTTTTAATGGTAAAGTCGGATTTTAAGTTACGATTTTGAACATGACACTTGTAGAAAGTAGGCATTTTCCAGCCCTAACTATTTGATGCCTGAAGCCTATTCCTGACTAGGTGTAGCTGGCAGATGGACTTTGCTTATTTCTCCCAGACAGCCACACAATGAAAGACTTAGGGGTGCTTGGATGAGCCTTCTCAGGCAGGGTGGGGAGCGAAGCTGGGCACAGCCCCACTTGCAATTCAATAGGCTGTGCCCTGCCTTTGCACAAAGGACTTGGCACCAGTGCATTGTGCCTGAGCAAGGCTTGATCTGGGGGAGTGGGGGCAGAAAACTCCAAATACTTCAAAGGAAATTGTCTAGAAATTTCTCCTACTTGAAAGAAGGTACCAGGTATAAAAATAGGACCCTCAGACCCACTCTTTCGTTTACTTTCTGGACCTGTAGAAGAACTCTCAGAGGATGGCTTGCTGCTGTGGCCTGCTGTTTACTTCAGACGGCTGCTTTACTGGACCTGGAAGAACTGATTCGCTGCCTGAAGACTGCCATAAACCCTCAGAGGCCTGCCCTGCTGCTTGAGCCCTGTTGCACTTTTTGAACCCAGGACTAACAGAGTGACTCCAAAGGCTAGTTGGCTGGCCTTCTGATCAGAGCCTCAGGGACAGAAAAGGCTCCAACCATCTTGAGCCTGAACCTGGACTCAGCCTCAGTGAGTCCTAACCCCCCAGTGGTGCATCTCCAGTCCTGGACCCTCGATAGTTGTGTTAAAGGTGCCCAAATAGCCAAATTCCAAAATTAGGGACTTAAAACATTTTGGCTAAAAACTGCTCTGAGAACCTAAGAGTGACTAAGTACAAAAGTGGAAATCTTCAGAGCGACTTCATTCAGCGCTGATTTGGAAAAAGTTTTGTTTAACAGAAGCTCTGGTTGAGTTGGGGTTTGAAACTGCAGCATATTTGTCTACCAGCAGCTAGAGATCAACACTATCTGAGTGTTCGCATTTCATCCATAACTACAGTCACTGCTTGCAGCAAACATTGCATAGGCCAGCTGAGGCTGAGCAGTTATTGCAAACTGATGTACTGGATGTTTAGCCATCTATCACAATGTTGTACCTAGGTTGCCGATGCTTGCCTTATCAAAAAATGTGAATTTCATTTTGAGGATGCATGCATTTACTGAGGTGCAAGAGGCTGGTATAGTATATGATGCCCACTTATGTAAGTGTAGCACCTTGCACTAATCCAAACAACCCATATGGTGAATTTAGTGGTCTTAGACAACCTTAGAAAGCTCTCTAAGTGGTAGCTGTGGAGAGCAGCTTTCAGACTTGTCATAGCCCTGAAGAAATCACGGGGTATTCCCTTGTAAAATCAATTAAACATGTGTTGGCTTAGAAAACTGAATAGTGAAGTACAGAACCAACTTAAATAACGGGTCAACTTGAATTAAAGACTTCGGAATGTACAAGAAAAGCATTACTGTGATATATAGACACGAAATTGTGTGTGTTATTTCTTAAACGTGTGCATAGGACATGTTTTGCACAACCCAATCCTCTTGCAGTTACGATGGACCCTTTCTCGCTCCTCCATTCCCACATGGAGACTCAAACCTGTGTCAATGGATGACCAGATATTTCACGAGACGATCTGGGGGAAAATCATCAGATACTTTTACGACGATGCGGGCACGGCATCTTCCCCGCAGGTGGAGTGGGACACCTTTAAGGGGGTCTTGCAGGATCCCTGCCTAGCGAAGATGAAGGGTGCTTGGAGAGATCCAGATGGCGGAAGAGGCACTTCGGACCTCGACGTCCGACAACTGCGAAGACCAGATCTACAGGCAACACTTGCTGAGGTCAGGGAGGAGTTGGCGGTTCAGGTGGAGGGCCTACGGTGCTTTGACTACGAGGGTTATATGGACAGAACCCATGCTGAGAGGGAAGTTGCTCCTTGTTGGCCTTGCTGGCTAATCCGACCAAACGGGGATTGCTATAGTGGAAATAGAGGATGAGAAGGGCACCAGAGTGCACTCCAAGAGAGACATCAGCGATGTATTTGCTAGAATTACACAACACTCTACACTAGTATCACACCGATAAAGATGACAGCGACGTGGGCATTTCTGGATTCTACACCACTACCACGCCTGGGGACGACAACGACAAGGCGATATTTCAGCACAGGAATTATTGTGTGCTATTAAACATATGGCAAGGAAGATGACCCCGGGAGGGATGGGTTCCCAACAGAATTCTATGTGACCTACTCGGCAAAACTGACGCCCAGACTATTTGTGTTACATGATGCTGCCAAAACACTGGTACTCTACCGGACACTACCAGGGAAGCAGTTATTGTCCATGTCCTGAAGCTGGACAAGCCGGCGCACGACCGCTCGCATACAGGCCACTGTCAATGTTAACTATCGACTATAAGATCCCGAGCAAGATCTTGGTGACCCGGCTCTTGGCTTCCATGCTGGGGTTGATACACCGGGACCAAAAGGGGTTCATTCTGGGCCGCAATATGGCGACTAATGTACAACGGCTCCTATCCATTATGGAAGCCGATGACTATACCCGAGGTGACAAAGACATCTTTGCTGTCGATATCGAAAAAGCTTTTGACAGCCTTGAGTGGCATTACATTTATGAGGTGATGCTCCACACGGGACTGGGTGAGCGTTTTGTAGCTTGGACAGAGCTGTTATACACTAAGATGCCCGGTGAAGCAGGGGATCCGGCAGGGATGTCCCCTGTCTCTGCTGTTCTTTGCTATTGTTATACAGCCCCTGGCAGCCACAGGATAGCGCTATGCGCTGATTACCTTCTACTAATTCTGTGTGATACCAATGGCGATCTAGGGAGGACAGACACTTGTTGGAAGAGTTCAGCTGCCTGTCGGCCTGTGCTATAACTGGCAGACATCTAAGTTCTTCCCAGTAGTGCGAAGGGAGGACTGCCCAGGGCATCTTCCGACTGAGCAGTGGGAGCCTAGGTGTCTGATATACCTAGGAGTCGGGGGTCTATCATGCTGGAGCTGACCTACTAGAGTGCAATGTGGGCCACATGACTAGTTCCCTGTGGACCTCCATGGCCTTTTGGAAGACACTGCCACTATCAGTGCTTGGACGGATAGCCCTTCTGAAGATGGTGGCCTTGCCTGTCTCGTCTATGTTTTTACCACGCTTCCCTGTTGATCCCAGGGAAGCAGTGTAGAGAACTCAGAACCCAGGCTACAGAGTTTATTGGGGGGTCCGAGCGCTGGCGAGTAGCGTTGGCCACAATGCAGCGACCTACCGTGGAGGGAGGCCTTGCAGTCCCAGATTTTGAGCTGTATTATGTGGTGGCTCAGTTGCAATGGCTGCTCCAGGGAATAGCGAATAGCCGCAACTTGGACTGACCCCCGGCCCATTTGTACCCCCACTCACAGAGCTCCCTCAGGTTCTCCTTCGAGCGCGGTGCCCCGGCCACAATGACTCTAATGAGCTCAGCACTCTGGTGTAGGGTGGGAACAAAGGATGCGCATCAAGACCCCATACTCCTCGGGGATGCATTAGATTTCCTGTATGCCCTTCCACACGGGGCAACTGGAGAGGATTGGATTTATGGATGGAAGCTGGGGAAACAGCAGTGGGGGACTTATACAGTGACTCCGCGCTGCTCCCTTTTGGTGACTTCAGGGCAGGGTACGAATGCCCCAAGGGCATTTCCTGTACCATAGGGCGGTCACGTCAGCAATATGGAAATACTGGGAGGAGGTACCATAGAACCCACATCATCCCAGAGGTGCTTATACATAGTACTATCAGCAGGCACTATTAAAATGGTTTTGTGCCTCTACAGAGCACTGAGGGCGGACCAACAGTTCCCCGTAAATTAGCTGAGAAGTAGATGGGGGGAGGACTTGGGTGCCACTATTGAGTCGAAAGACAGAGAGGATAATGGAACAAGCACCTAAGGTCTCAAGAAATGCACGGTTTAAGCTGATAAATGATTATGTGCTACATAGATCATATTTGACACCCGAACAGATAGGCCAATATTTCCCAGTTCCTGATGCGGCCTGTACCACACATGTAGTAGTAGGGGCTCACATCCTCCACATTGTCTGGGAATGCCCTGCACTTTGTGCCTACTGAGGGGGAGTCATAGAAACGACAGAGGAGTGCATTGGAGGGAGGTTCCGCACACCCCTGGACACTGCCTCCTGGGCTGGTTGCTCCAAGACTAAGATCACAAGCAAATTCCAGGACCTAGCGTACATCCTTGCCAAACACAAGATAGTTCACAATTGGAAAGCAGCGGCAGGACCACGACTGGGTATGTGGAGAAGAGAACTGGTCAAGTGGGTGGGATATGAAGGGAGAATCCTTTTCAGAGGCACGCAGTGGGCCTGGGTAAAATAAAAGGCGCCAGAGCGTGGGGGGCACTGGTGGACTGTCTGACCAATCCACAGCCAGCTACGCTGGTGGGATCTCCTGGGAAGGTCCACTGAATGCCCTAGCAGCAGGAACTAGGGCCTCGTCCGCCCTGCTCTCTCATGAGACTAGACCAGGACTGACCGCGGGAGATACCCTCCCTTACTGGGACCCAAGACATACAGATGCAGTACACTTGGGATTAACATTGCTAATGTTATGTAGAAGGTGATGCACCAACTCACATGGGTGGAGGTGGGTAGTTGAGCTGCTGGAGCAGGCTGTGTTTCCCTGTTTATTAGAGGTTCTCTCTCCTTTGGCCGATCTTATCTCAAGCTGATTGCGTTTCTGTGCCAAAACATCTTTATTTGCATCTAGTTTATCTTCAAAACACATTGCCGACCCGCCTCCACACGCAAGGACGCTGCGCGCCTTCAGGACTGGACTGTTAATCATTTTATCTGTTTCCTGTTGAGTTCGGCCAGAACCACCGTGAAAGAAATAATTATCCACCGCGAGTAATTGCCTACATCGCGATATTTTGAAGCCAGAATATTCTTTTGGCACAGAACCCCAATCAAAGGAACGTCCGTGCTATTATTAGCACCATCCGGAACAAACTGAAATACAGATAATCTGGTCCATTCGTTAGGTGGAGGCGAGGTCCCTTTAGTTATTAATTCAGGACGATTTGCTGCCCTGACTGTTTCTACTGCATTTCCGTCTGAGTGTGACTTCCGTTCAACCGCTATCAAGGTTTACGGACACGTCTATCTCTATAAGGTACTTGAGTTTCTGTCTTTAAGAAGGCGCTGGTCGCCGAAACGCGCGTCGACTAAATACTCATTATATGGTTTTTATAGAGAATGTATATGTGTCTTTTATGAATTATTGCCATTTAATGTACCTCATTTTTGTGTAATTTGCTTTATAATTTTTTATTTCCAATTTGTCAATTGTTGTATTACACGTGCATGGCTCACATGCTTTTTAACTTTATTATTGTATAAATTTTGTTTTTGATTTATGTTTAATAAAAATTGCTTTTAACTGGAAGTGGGTTGTCCTTGTCCTACCACTATTACGTGGGCAAGCTCCTTATTACTGCCTAGGTTGATACCTTCACTGTGTTTTTCCCTGACCTAGGGGTTCTGTTGCCATCCATCCATTCAGGGGACCCTTGTTTTTTACAAGTTTATTGGGAGAGAGGACCTTTGGGCAAAACCGGAAGAAGCATGTGCAACTAATTCGAAAAAAACTTTATCCAAAATCCTGAAAGAGCACAATCTGTCATCCTTAAGCCAAGTTCACTCTAATACAAGCTCGACTTGGGTGTTCTTGAATTATAAAATGTCTTACTCCTTTGAACAAGCCCTGGATTTTATATATCCTGCGTTGACAAGGAGGCTCTATCTTCAATTTAGATATGGCACCCTCCCGCTATTTGCACTAACAAACAAGTGGTCAGATGATTCTTGCTATCTTTGTCCTGGGTGCCACACGGTAGAAGAAACAGAGGTCCATGTGGTTTTCTTTTGTATGGCCTATGAGAAGGCTAGGAATAAATGGATCATACAAGTATGTAGGAACCTAGGCATAAGGAACTATTCAGCCACATTAAGAATTTTAAAATCTGACACGAAACCCCTATTTGTTATTGCAATGTCTAAATTTTTGCAGGAAATGTGGAGAACAGAGGGCGACTATTAGAAATTGATGTATAGATATTATGATCACTTTGTATTTCCACCCGAAGTTGTGTTTGTTCTTATCGCCCCCATATAAACGTTTAATAGATTTTTTAATGTTTTTTATACTAACTTATTATTTTAAATAACGGGGCCTAAAAATGCTGTTTTGTACCAATGCTTTGAATCTTCCGGACTCTGTTGCTCCTGTAGTTTTTTCATGCCACAATTGTAAATCAAATACGGATGTCTAATTCAAATCGCTGTATTTTTAATCATGTACTTTTATGACTCAAAAAAGTAGAAATAAAGTTATTATGAATGAATTAGAGGTTCTTACAGTTTTTGACATACAAGAGACCTATCTATATACCCAGCTGATAATTGAAAACCCCAATAAAATCTGTTTACAAAAAAAATAAAAAATAATCCAAGAACATCTGACCTAGAAAACAAGAATTATCAAGACAGTTCTCCTTCACTGCAACCTAGCACTCAGGGTCAGGAGGATTTAAATATAACAGCCCTACATCAAGACAAGGGTACACAGAATATCTCCTCAATAGGGCATCACCAGGTTAATTTTCTACCACTGACCCAAGGTGATGCGATTATCAGACCATCCCGCCAGCCGATTAGTATCTATATTCAACTTCCCCCAGGATGCAATCTTTTTGTTGAAGTTTTAAAGGTTATGCCAATGTTGGGCCCCTTACAAAGGCAAGATTATTCTCCACTCAAGATTAGGAAAGCACAGAAATCCTCTTAGAAGATCAGCATTGTTGGAAAATCGGGCAAAGGAGTCGCAGGGTGATTGTGTGACTATCAATTTTAAAAGACCTTTTGTCACCTGTTCTCTCTTACAACTTCTTCAGCCCCAAAATGTTACCAGACGTTCTATTAAAGCTGTGCCGCTGGGCTATTTTTATAGGCCACAATCCCAGGCTAGTGTTCACTCTGATGTGATAGTAGCTGCCCATGGAGCAGTTGGACAGTAGACCTTTGCTGTTGAGACAAATAATAGATTTGAAAAGCTCCCACCCCTGGAGCAGATGAATTGGCTTTCTGCTGCAATTCACCTGCAGCTCTCTTATCATTTGAAGCCTAAGGGGTATACATTAGAATGACCTCTAGTACAGTCAGTCACAGTAGAAAACTCATTATATTCATTCCCTAATAAGGTTGTATCAGATAAAAGCATTAGACTACTTTCGTGGAATGTACCGGGGATACTCTCCAAATTGCAAAATCTGGAGTCGATCTCGCTGGTGAAGAATTATAATATTATATGCTGCCAGGAAACCTGGTATATTGATTGCTTTGGTGTAAATAGTTTAATTCTTGGTGTGACCCCTTGAAGGGCAGGCTGAGTAAAAATTGGCTTGGCTACAATATTTTCTGGGAAGTTGACCAAATTGTAAATTGGGGAAATCAACTGTACATCATAACATATGTAATCCTACTATCAGTTATGTAATTGAAGGTTTAAATCCACAGCTTATTAAAAAAATGGATGTGCATACAAATTTTAAATATTGGGGCGTGGCCAGCAGCCAACAAAGAAGGCCGCACACTAGAGGAGCTGCTCTAGCAGAATCATCAAATACACCCACCATCCGGCATCATCCAAGTTTTGAGAGACACTCACCGCATGTGGAGGCGGAGGAGAGACGATAGACGGCTGTGTGGTACTGCCAAGCTTTAATCCATGGAATGTAGAGGCAATTGATTCGGGGCCTGGGCGGTAAGTCAGGCGGGAAGAAAATGGCACCTGCCACGTCCAGCGATTACGGATTCTGACGCCATCGGAGTATTGGAGCGGGACATACCGCTTGCGAACATTACAGGGAGACTGTGAAGGACTTCCGGGCTGAACCGGGCAACAGACGGCGGTTCCCCCGAGCTGCAGATCCGGGGGCCTGGCCTGCGAGGGAGATTGTGACAAAATGACGCCCGCTGCCGGGAACGATCTATGACGCTCGCCGCCTGAAGGTGACCTGGCGGGGCTGATGGCGGGCGGCGGCTGACGTGCGCTGGTGACATCGGACAGACTGGGGCAGTCGAGCGCTCTGCCTGCCTGGAGGTGAGCCCCGGCCGTGGTGGTGGCGAACCCGAAAAAGCGAAGGTCAGCTGTGCAGCCCGTCCCGCTCCATGAGGCCTTGGTCCGAGTGGGCACGGAGGAGTGGTGGTAGGCGGGACTCAGCGGTAGCGTTCGGCGCTGCTGGGGGAGCAGACAGCGGTCCCCAGGCGGGAGCAGGTCAGTGCATGGCTTAACAGGCCTTGGGAAAGGCGTGTTGGAGGAGAGCAAGGGGAGTGCGAGGGACGGCCCAGGCGGAAGCTTTGGAGGTGTGGCCAGGCCACACCCCAAACTGGTGATGGCGGCGGTGCGGCCCATGGTGAACGTGGACCTGCGGGGGCCGGCTCGGGCTGAGCTGACTGGCGGGGGACCCAAAGAAGAGTGGCCTGGAATGTGAGGAGGGGCTGTCATTGCCTGATCCCCTGCGGGCGGCAGGGCGGCAGTGGCGGTTCAATGGGGATGGCGGGTGCGCCCACTGGACCCTGAGTGAGGCACCAGGTGAGACTGGGGCATCTTTGGACGGACACTGGCCAGCACTCCTGTGGGCATTTGGTGGCTGACCCTCGGGACGAGGGGGGGCCCCACTGCTGCATAAAAGAGCTCCCCTCTGACATTATTGGACCTGAACTGATCCGGAACCAGCCTGCAGGCCTGGGCCTGGGACAGACAGTGAGCTGCAGGGTGTGTGGCCCAGTGGAGTGGCTAGACAGACCGTGAGGGGACCAGTGGCCCTGAACATTGCAGAGGGGCGCAACATCTAGCAGGCACCGCATTGCATACTGTGGCTGCGGTCACACCCTGGTGAGGTCTGCCAGGTCTGCCAGAAGGAGTGGAACAGCGGGCGGCAGCTCTGACCTGGGTGGAGTTCAGGACCATGGGCGGCAATAGACCTCTGACGCAGGGGCAGGTCAATCCGATAGACAGGTTGACGGTCAGCATGGGGAGGGAGGACGACCCTCCAGGAGGGAGCCAGCAAAGGACAATATGGTGGCAATCATGGAGATGCGTGGTGCCATAAAAGAGATGAGGGACACCATGGAGCCCAAGTTCGATTTAGTGACTGAGGAGGTCAATCTGATTTGCGTGGACTTGGGTAAAATGTCGGACAAGGTTGCGGAGCCGGAGTGTGGTGTCGGCAGTTTGCAGTCAAAAACAAAGAGGCTTTAGGAGCAGGTAGACACTCTCACAAAGAACCAAGCTGACATGGCCGCCCACCTGGAGGATCAGGAAAGCCGGACGGGGCGCAATAATATCCGCATTTTGGGAGTTCCAGAGGACTGGTTTGTGGAGGATCTTATAATTAAGCACCTCAAGCCAAAGCGCCTGTCCAATTTTTTCTCCGTGGAAAGAGCGCACCGTCATCACCCGTATCCTGAACAATAGAGACTGGGATGCCAACCTGCAGGCCTCAAGGGTGTCGAGGGACCTACCTCTGGACAACGCCACGATTAGTTTTTTCCCGGATTTTACGCTCAACGTTCAGCGTCAGCGTCGATCCTTTGAAGGAGTCAAGAGAGCTCTCAGGGAGCAAGGCATAAAATACATGATGTTATATCCTGCACGTCTCAAGATCCTGGATGGGGAAAAGGCTTTCTCTTTGTCTCGCCAACGGAGGCAAGCAACTGGATGGAGGGCTGGCAGACCATGGGTCGCCAGAATGGGTTGCAGCGCTTCCCACACAGCCGTTCGGGTCAGGGGACCCAGATCAGCGACAGCCAAGCTCGAGAGCCTCAGCATACGGGGCAGACACCAATGAAGTGACAGTGGGGGTGAGGTGGACATGAGTCACTGTGGTGAAGGGAAGTAGGAGAGGCGATGTGCTTCTTGGGTTCTGGTTTTGTGCAGGGGGCGGACGGGAGGCTCCGGGACTGTTGACTCTTCCTCAGAGGGAACATCTGGGCCCTTATTGTGTTTCTGATTGTCTGTGTAAGGCCTTTGGCATTGTTGCAGGGTGTCGGGGGGAGGGCACGGGGGTAGCACTTTGGGGGGGTCTTGTTAAGAGATTTCTTCATGGGGTGTGAACTCCACCACCTGAGTATGACTTCTTCTGCGGATGCAGGCTTATGTTCCCTCATTTGGTTGGTATGGGGTTGACGGGGCGACAGAAACTCTGCATGTTTCAGTGGTGGGTGGTGTGGGGCCCACCTAGCAGGGAGGCAGGGAGGGGGGCGTGGATTGGAGGAAGGAATGGGTGCTGTGAGAAGGTTTATGTTTGGCTCATGGCGTCCTAATCTTGCAGGTATATGGCTTTGCATTCAGCAACAAGCAGTGGTATGAAGGGGATCCGGCACACTCTAGGATTCTGTACTTCAATGGGTGATCAGTCACGGTTGAGGATTTGGTTGTGGAATGTAAATGGGTTGGGCAATAAAATAAAGAGCACGTTGATCCTGCAGTATGTGAAGCACCAGGGCCCGGATGTAGTTCTCCTGCAGGAGACTCACTTGCAAGGCAATACTTGCAGGGCACTGGACCGGTGCGGCTACAAGCTGCTGGCCCACTCGGGGTTCACATCTGGCTCCAGTGGGGTGGGGATTCTAGTCCGCACTGCGCTTCCATTGATTGTTACGGGTAAGTGGGAGGATGACTCGGGTTGCTTAATGGCGGTTGCGGCCAAATGGGAGGGTCGCACCTTAGCGTTTAGCTCCTGCTATATTCCACCTGGGTTGCATGCCACGACATAAACGAAGGTTAGGTCCCATCTGGCGGGTCTTCTGTGGGGCACTCTGATATCCAGTGGAGACACTAATGCGGTTATGGACAGAGACCTGGACCACTCAGGGGAGAGCCTCTGTGACATATGGCGAGCACATCACCCCATACAAAGGCAATATACTTTTTACTCTGCTTGACATGGGTCCTTCTCCAGAATAGACCATATCTTAGCCAGGGTGTACCAATTAGGTGGCTTTGTAGACTCCTGCATTATGGACCGAGGAATATCTGATCACTCACTGGTGGGTGTCACTCTCAAGGGGGCGGTAACAGGAAGGGCAACCTTCCCGCGGATAGACCCATGGCGCCTCAAAGACGATTCCATAGTAGACAAGTTGAGGGAGGGCTCCCAATTGTAGTTCGATGAAAACTGGGGCTTGGTAGATTTCCCAGTTCATCATATGGGAAGCATTTAAGGCCGTGTTGAGGGGTCAGGTCCAGGCGCTAATTCGTGCGCAGAAGAAGGAAGAGGCACTCCAGGTTGCGCAGTTGGAGAGGGAGGTGGAGGCATTGGAACGGGGGTGGGGAGGGCCCAATCCGTGGAGCACAGTCACAAGCTTGCCCTCAAACAGCAGGAACTTTGTTCGATGGCGGAGCGTGAGGCACGGACCTACTCCCTAGCCGCGCAACACCGGATTTACGATGCCGGGGATAAAAGTAGGAAGTTGCTAGCCTGGTTAGAACGTAGGGATTGGGAGCGTTCCTGGGTCACGGAAGTGAGGAACGAGGCGGGAACCGTGGTATAGGCGGGAGTCGATATAGCGGAGTCCTTCACAACCTACTATGAGGCAGTGTACACTCCGGTATGCACCAGATCTGAATCTGACTGTGAGGAGTTCCTTCGCGACTTTGCGCTTCCCACGCTGTCTCAGGAGCTGACTGACAGCCTAGAGGCGGACCTCGCGGTCCTGGAATTGGGTGAAGCCTTTAACGCGCATCAAGCTTGTAAGGCGCAGGGCCCCAATGTGCTCCCAGTAGAAATATACAAATGGGAGGTCAATGTCGTGACAGATCCTATGAGACGCATGTTCCTTGAGGTGAGGCAAGTGGGGATACTCCCGCCGTACCAGCGGGAGGCCATGATTGTGGTCATCCATAAGGTTTGGAAACCGGCAGACCAATGTTCATCATACCGACCCATCTCACTCATCAACGTGGAGGCCAAGGTCTTGGCTAAAGTCTTGGCGACGCGTCTGATTGCAGTCATGCCTGATTTGATACATGTTGACCAGTCAGGATTCATGCCCCACAGGAGTACACGGCATAACCTGCGGCCGCTCTATGGGGTGTTGTATATTACTGAGGATGGGGGCGACACCCAAAAGGCATTGATGGCGCTGGATGCCTCAATGGCCTTCAACAGCATTGAATGGCCCTTTTTATTTATGGTCCTGCAACGCCTGGGCTTCGGGCCGGTTTTTTGTAGATGGGTGCGTCTGTTGTATGAGAAGCCGGTTGCAAGGGTGAGAGTGAACGGATTTAAGTCTTGTGTGTTCTCCCTGCGGTGTGGTACAAGGCAGGGGTGCCCTCTATCCCCTCTCCTATTCGCCCTGGCACTAGAGCCATTGGCCCATTGGATTAGAAGAGATTGGTCGTTCTGAAGCTTGGCGCTCACGGATGAGTGGGAGAAGTATATTTCTTTATATGCTGGCAATATAGTCCTTTACATGGCCAGACCCTACTATTCTATGGCGCACGCTCTCCACCTCTTCGACTTATTTGGAAGTTATTCCGGCTACAGGATTAATTGGACCAAATCCTTGGTATACCCTCTCTCGGGGGCCCCCCGAGGGGCCCGTCGCGATGCCCGGCCTTGGTACTCACCGAGGGATTTAAATACCTCGGGCGCATATCACTAGAGACAGGGCGGAGTTCTTTACCAAAAATCTGGAGCCGCACCTGGCACGGTTAGCATCGGATGTCCCTCACTGGCGGTCCTTGCCTCTCACGCTGATGGGGCACGACGCACTCTTCAAAATGTTGGCGTTGCCCCACCTCCTTTATATCCTACAGAACTCGCCATATCCAGGGCCAGACGGGGTGTTCCGGCGCATGTCCCCAGCTCTGCGGATACTGCTCTGCTGGAACGGGGTAACCCGAGAATCGCGCTGAGTAAACTCATGAGGGGGGTGTACGATGGAGGGCTGACCCTACCAGACGTTCGGTTGTACTATTGGGCGTCTCATCTCCAGGTCATCAATGACTGGGTCTACGTGGCGGCCTCAGAGCCAGCCTATAGGGTGGATAGGTACGCCATGCCGGAATGTAATTGTGAACCTCTTCTATACTCACGAAAGAATCAGCGGGACTTGCCTTCACACACAGGGGTGGTGTTGCAGTGCTGGAGAGAGGCCAATAAATTCCTGGGATGGGCATATATTATAACTGGTAGGACCTCGCTCTGGTTTGGGGACCAGTTGATGGAGGTGAAGAGGCTCACCGGCTTCAAGGGCTGGAAGTTGAGTGGAATCGAATACCTTGGAAATGTTTGGAAGGGGTGGGCCCTAGGCCCTTCGATCACTTAAAAAAAGAATACCAAATGCATGACTCACAACACTACCACTTCTTGCGTCTTACACATGCTCTACGCACCCATATCGCATTAGAGATTTAAATTCCGGAGTACTCGCCAATGGAGGACAGGCTCCTGCTTGACCCCATCTTAGAGAAGTCCACGGCAACTATCTACCGCAAACTAATAAATAAAATGCTTCACCCCCTGCTGTCTCTGGGCGAAATGGGAAGAGGATATTGGTAACCTAGAAGATGATGATTGGTAGGACGCCCTGCAGAGCCCACGCGAAATATCGTTGCGGGTCTGGTTCCGGCTGGTCCAATTTAAAATTTTGCACCGGGTGTACTACCCGCGCACACACCTGTTCTCGTGGGGCAGGAGCCAGTCTCCTCTGTGTGCAAGGGGTTGCCAAGAAGAGGGAACTTTCTTCCATATTCTTTGGGATTGTCCGAACGTGGTTCCTTTCTGGACCAGGGTGGCTCGCACTATGTAGATAGTCATGGGATCACCAGTCCAGGTGGAACCAAGATGGTTTTTATTAATGATCAAAGGCCCGACGGACTGGTCTAGGTACAATGAGATCTGGCTGGCCTTGGCGGCCGGGGTGGCCAAAAGATACACAGCCATTGGTTGGGGGGCGCAGGAGGCCCCACAATGGGACTAGTGGCGGCGGGATTTAGACTGGTGTCAGAGGGCGGAGGAGACGGTCTACAAGGCTGTGGGTGTATGAAGAAATGGAGGTAGATCTGGGGTCCCTGGCGGAAGAACCGAGGAACGGGGGGGAGCAAGTGAGGAGTGAGATGGGTGGTGATACTATGACACTGTATGATTTGCCCTTGAATGTACAATGAATTGCCAATTATTTCATGCTAATTGAACACTGCTATGTATTTTGCAAGTCTGTGAGCAAAGTTAATAAAAAGATTTTTAACAAAAATGTTAAATATTAATTTATGTAACATGGAAATTAACATGTCATGCGATGCTCTGGATGCAGAAGGGAATACGTTAACACTCTTTAAGCATGGGCCTTCTTCAGAAGCCCTAAACTACATCATTTTATCTAGGTACTTGGTGTTCACAAATGATTTTGGCCCAGATTGATGCAGAATATCTCCTGATCTTCAAAGGCAAGGGAGCCTGTACCACCATAGACTATGTTGTTTTGTCTTCTGAGCTAGTTCCCTTGTTATCAGTGTACAATACCTGTAGCAGGAATCATAATCCATTAACAATTACTCTTGGTCTAACTTAACCAAGTCAAGCACTCAGACAGAACCTCAGGAGTGAGTCTATATACAGAATAAAGGGGTGTAACATGAATAAGGCACAATTTGTACAATCTCTTGTTAAAGAGAACTGGGACCTCTTTAAAATCATTATAAGCGAGAAGGAACTACCAGGCATTATTTTATACGCCTTTACCTCATTATGTGCCTCAATCTCCTCTAAAATTCTTGTACATCAGAAGGTTTGGGACCAACCTGCTGTGGGTTGGTTTAATCATGCTTGTACTGTTGTTCATTGAAGAAGTATGCCCCAATTCACAGAGAGCTTCTCCAGTCATGGCAAAGTCTCCCTACCTGTGATGGAATCTCCACAATTAGAAACTGAAGTGCAGAGACTCCATCACAACTGCGGAGTCTCTTAAGTGGCCCTAAGCGCTCATCCACAAAATGAGGAGGGGATTGCATTTGCGAGGAGGGCTTAGAAGGGATTATTGGAATGACAAAGATTAGAGAGAAGGTTTCTGAAGACCTAGAGATGGCTGGGGCACTTAAAGACAGTCCAGCTTTCTGGATGGTGGTGACCCAACCTTTTTTAGGGATTACCAACAGCCTAAAGTAGAGTCCTTTATTCCTGAATATCACAAAAGACTTGCATCACCCCAGCCTCCTGAATCTTGGGACTGACGCATCCCCTTTGGAACCGCAGCTGTGCAATGCTTTTACAGCACACGCTTCTCACATCCTTAATTGACGGCAGCCTCGAGAATGACGCTGAAACTCTGCATCACAACTTCACCACTTATCGGAATCAATACATCACCTTTGCTGCACCTCGCATCCTCGATGTCGGACTTTGCATCGCAAGCCCCATCAACAGGATCCTCAATGTCAATGCAACAGGACCTCGCACCGCAGTCTCGCTTCATCTTAGAACTGAGGGATCACCTCTTCTGCTCCGCAACTAGTATTTAAGGTACTTGTTCAGCTGGCCTAACTGGGTCCCGGTAGCTGGCCCGTGCTCCATCGATGTTGGCCTGAACTTGTGACTCTGTCCCAGTCCGGCGCAAGCAGATATTTTCAATAGCACCTTGCACATTTTGGCGCTATTTTTTACTGCAAACTTTAAAAAATCTAGATCTGGGTCTCCTAATTGGATTCTTGTAATTTTTGGTCTTGTTTTATTTATTATAGTCAGATCTATCGTTCTAATTTTGTGTGGGGTTTTCACAGTTTTCCTGTTTGAAGTTGTTAGATTTGGGGGTCTCTAGTTGGCAGAGGTAGATACCTTTGACCAAATAGGGACCCTTTCATCTAGTCCGGGTAAGTGTATACACTGCTGAAATAAGCCCTGCACACCCCCTTGGCAGGTTGGCACAAGCAGGAAGGCTTATCTCAGAGGCAGTGTGTAAAGCATTTGTGAACACATACAGTAATACAGTGACAACACTACAGATGGACACCACACAGGTTGTACTATAAAAATAAGTATTTTTATATAGACTTAACACAAGGACCAAACGACATAAAACCACAATACTATACTCAAAAATAGACTTGCAAATAGTAGAAAATAGCTCAGTTCTCACAAGTTGTAAATGCAACACTTTACTCTTAAAGTACCTTGGATGTGTAACGCAAAGCAAACAAAAGGGTCACAGGGAAGTTGATGCGTCAGTTCCTTACACTCAGGGGAGTGGTTGCGTTGGTTCCTTACTGCTGCGCAGGGGAGCTGATGCGCGCTTCCTTACTGTGTGGGGAGGTGATGCGTTGGTTCCTTACTGCTCTCCGGTACGATGCGACAAGATGGCACCATGATGCGATAATTCTCTTCGGTGCAATGCAATAAAATGGCATCTTGGTTACGATGTGACAACGTAGATGCGATGCGTGCACGCGCGACGCCCGTGCAACGACTCAATGATCTTTGGAGCTGTGACAGGCCCTGCGATGCCCTTCTCTGGTGATGCCACGTCGACCTCCGGGGATGGGCCGTGCTTCGGCGATACGATGGCGACAGCGGCAGCTCGCTTCTTCGGTGATGTGACGGCAACTGCTGCGGCGGCGACACGCTTCTTGTAGTTGAGTCACGCTTCCAGCTACCAGCAACACGCTGTCTCTCAGAAGGCCCACCACAACAGTAGGCACTTCAATTCCCAGCAAGGGAATTCAGGGGGAGCTGGTTGGTGAAGTCTTGTATCCCTGAGACTTCAGGCAGGAGGCAAGCTCAAAGTTCAAGACCTTGTAGATTCTTCTTCAAGTTGATGAAAAGCACACTCAGTCCTCTTCTCCTTTTTTTTGGCAATGAAGCAACCACTGCAGGCCAACACCCAAACACACAGCACAGGGGTAGTCTCCTCCTTCAGCTTCCTGGTTCTTCTTCTCAGCAAAGGTTCGTCTTGATTCCCAGAAGTGATCTAAAGTTCTGGGTTCTGGGTCCCCCCTTCATACACCAAAATTCTTTCACTCTGAAGGCAGAGTGTCTGTAACGCGTCCAAACCAGTTCTATGCAGTCCTGGAGCACTTTCTTTCTAAGACTCCTTCTCTTCTTTTTCAGGGTGGGCCAGGGTTCTCAGACACACCACCGCAGGTTGAGCCAGCATTGTGGAAGGCCGGCACAGTCCTTTTCAAGCCCACCACTCTACATGCAGATAGGTCTTTTCAGCCCTGTGCTGACTCACCCTGTCTGCCGAAGCCACCCCAGCTCCTGTCACTCACAAGCCAGACATGGAATACACAACCTAGCAGAGGCAGGCTTGGATGGTTAGACAAGAAAATATCTACTTTCTAAAAGCGGTATTTTCAAACACAGAATGTTAAAACCAACTTTACTAAAAGATGTATTTTATCACTGAGTTCAGGCATACTAAATTCAAATTTCTACCTAGTTCCCTGAGGCAGTTAGGATTATAAGATGTTATAATAAAACTGCCCATTCTGGTCTAAGGGAACAGGTAGCTTTGCAATAGTAAAACACGAAATTGGCTGTAATTCACTATCAGGACATGCCACACACATCAGGGGAAGTCCTACCCTTTACATACAATGCACCCTGCCCATGGGGGTACCTTAGGGGTGATTAATATGTAGAAAAGGGAAGGTTTAGGGACTGGCAAGTGGGTGCACTTGCCAAGTCGACATGGCAGCCCCAGACTGCACACAGGCTCTGCAATGGCAGGCCTGAGCCTTAGGTTACAAGCTGCTCCGCTGGGTGGCACAATCAGTGCTGCAAGCCCACCAGCAGTATTTGATTTACAAGCTCTGGGCACACACGGTACTCTGTACTATGGTCTGACAAGTAAACCAAATAAGCCAATCATGGAGCCACTAATCCATTACATCAATTTACAATAGAGAGCATATGCACTTTAGCACTGATCAGCAGTGGTAAAGTGCCCAGAGTCATAAAACAGCCAACAACAGGTCAGAAAAAATACAGGGGGAAGGCAAATAAAAAGTGTAGGGATTACCCTGCAAAAAGGGCCAAGTCCAACAGAAGTGTTGCACAAATACTTTACACACAACCTCTGAATTAAGCCTGGCTACTCTGTGTCAAACTACGAGAGGGTGAGCACATGTTAATATAGGAATTGCCTGCCTCTAATCCTGACTAGAATTGCGGTTGCTGCTTGACCAGGGAACACACCCCAGTCAACTAACAACCCAATTTCTAACAGAAGCATAATACGAAAATGTCTAATCCTGTAATCCTGAATCATGCCAAACAAGCATTGATGTGGCTACTTTTAATCAGATGGCCCCAACCACTTTTTAGTCAGGCTGTCAATGTTCAAGATGGTTAGTTTGAAATTAGGAGAAGCCTTCTAGGAAAGGGCCCAGGCCCGGATGGGATGCCCTCAGATTTATTTATGGAGAATATCCATCTTTGGGCTACCTTGATCACTAAATTGCTGAGAGTGGCCATAGTTGGCCCTCTATCCCTCCTGGAAGGAGGCGATTATGGTCCCAATTTGTTAAAAAGGCGATAGAAACCATCTTAGTTGTTACCATCCCATATCACTACTGGATAGCACTTTTATGATTATAGGTAGAATTTCACTCTCTAAGATGGAGGAATAGGCGGCTGAGAACAGTCTCTGTCAGAGGTACAACTTGTTTTTGGCCAGGAGTAGGCACCTTTGAACAGTGGCTCAACCTTTATCTTATAGTTGGGAAGTATGTCAAGCCAGAAAAGGTTCCATTTATATGCTTTTATGGTCCTCTCCTGTGCATTTAACACAGTTTATCACCCCAGATTAAGGGATATTATGAAGGGGATGGGTGCTGACACATCACTGTTGGATTTTCTGCAATTACTGCATATGGATTCCTCGGCCCGGTACCGCTATAGCATTCAGGGGGAACTTTACTTGAGCATTAGATCCAGTAGAGGTGTCACTCAGGGATATCCATAGGCATGGAATGACGTGTCGGAGTCTTTGTTCTGAAAAAATGTAAAAACCTGGCTCTTCTGATACCCTTCTGGTGGAGGGAAGTAATATTCTTGCCTTCTAGTGTTCTGCCAGTCCTATGCGCAGGAAGGTCGCTATGTCAGAACTGTTGCTGGGTTTTTCATTGATGTTCCAGCGAGGGGATACTCCGTTGGAGTAAGCAGGTGCTTTACAAGTTAACTAATAATAATAATATGCGATGGCACCCTTTCTTTATTGTACATAAATGGCCTAGATATGTAGCCATGTGAAGTTTGCAAGGACTTGCTTTATCTAGGCACCCGTACAGTGCCAATGCTTTTATGCGCAGATGATGCGGTTTTAACAGCAAGGACGGCCAATGGACTCCAAATCTTACTAGATGCTTTTTAGCTATTTTATGGCCAATTTAGGCTTGAAAACAAACTTAGAAAAATCCTTTGTAATGAGTTGTGGTCCAAAGAGTTGAAAAACATTACCTTTTTTATTAAATGGGGTTATAGTAATAAAAGAGAGCAAGTTTACTTACCTAGGTATCCTATTCGATTCTGCAATAAATTGGGATTGATTGGTTAAAAGGTGCACTCTCTATATGCAGAGATCTCTTGAGTCTATGTTCCAATTTGAGGGTAGATTAGGCCATAAACCTATTGGAGACCTTTTTCACATTTATAATTCTAAATGTGTGGCAATTGGATGCTATGGTGCAGGGATTGGGATTACATTGTTGCTGAACAGTTGCACAGGGTGAAAAATAAATTTCTGTGCTTGATGCTTGCGGTCCCTCAATCCACCTCTAATATAATGTGCCATTTGGAGGTTGGCCGGGAAGACATCTTGAAGATAAAATTAAACTAGGCCTTCTCCTTTTCCGGCTAAAGATTTGGGGAACAGCAAAGCAAGGCTCTTGAGAATGTTTATTTCTAACTGATTAATGCTAAATAATAGGGCTGCTATACCATGGCTGGCATATGTAAAGACAGATTTTACCAGCTTGGGTTATTGAGAGCTCTTTATAACCCTGAAAGCATATGGAATGAATCCAAGGCCTTTATGGAGGAAGGTTTAATACATTACCAACAAGTGGCCCATTTGATTAAATACGGCAAGGCAAAGAATGGAAGCCATTTCAAACTATTTATAAGTACACCAGGTCCAGAACTATATCTCACTTATCTTTTTAATTGCCGGCATTGATTCTTTCTAACATGTCTTTGAACAAATATGACACTTTTTTTGTAGCGTTACCTTTACAGCACACTTGGTTCGTAGAATTACCAGAATGTCCTTGTGATAATGTTTCATAAAAGAGCACGGTCCATTTTATGCATTTTGTTTAATATAGGTCTGTGCAAAAAAGATTTTTAGTGCCTGTTGGTTTTTCAGGACGCAAAAATTTCGGGACACTATAAGACAGCATTAGTGTTCTTGCAGCATTCGAGTACACCTCGGTGATGTCAGGTGACAATGAACTTTAATGGATGTGGGGGGCGCTAGAGGGCGCACAAGCGGAATGGCTGCTTAGACAAGCGGCTCCCGCTCCTCGGACGATTATCCTTCATCTATCCTCTACCACAGGCTGCCCACATACAACATTTTTATATCATCTGCTGCGGGTACCTGGGAGGAACACTCGACCCAAGACTGGAGTAGCTGCGCCGTCCAGAACCGGAGTTATCATCATTTTTCTGCCCGCCGGAGATTGCTCTGGTCGCGGCGGACGAGGAAGACCGGCTGCGGTGGAGTACGTGACACCGTGGATCGCCACGAGGGGGTGGGCCGCAAACTTGGACGGCCGCCCGGAGATGAAGCGGCTGTTGCGCGACTGCTTGAGACGGAGGTGAGAGACCGCTGTGCCCTTCGGTAATTGGGTCCCCCCCCTGCTGCTGCTGACCCACTCGTCAGGCGAGCCGGCTCCAGGACCCGGAGGCGCGCTGGGTCACGGGTCGGCCTTCTGGGCGCCCAGAGAGACCCGCTGGTGAGAGACTGTGGTGAGAGGAGCCCGGGCCGGAGGGCGATTGCGGCGCTGTGAACCCCCCGCCGTGGGAGAGCTCGCTCTGCACGGCTGGCTCTGCCTCTGGGACACCTGGATCTTGTACCGGGTGCTGGGTAACATTCTACCTTTCCCATTACGGACATACTGAGGTCCATTGGAAACGCGGTGGTGTCCCTCAGACTGCCAGTTCTTGAGTTTCCCCTGCGGGTGTGCTGGGGGGCCGGCATCACCAAGAATGCCTAACTTGTGCTGAACTTTGCCTCCCTCTGGGGCGCGATACTCGAGATCCTCCGGCTCGCTGCTGGATTGCGGGGCTGCCCCTACGACCTACCATCCCCAGAGAGAGACGCTGGAGCGCCACTGCTGGCTGCGCATTGCCACCTTTCATCGCCGAAGCACCTGGGGGAGCATGAACGAGGCTGAGCGCCTGCACCTCTCCCACTAGACAACTGCAGACTCGCCGCGGGGCCCCCCTGCCTGAAGACGGCTACATTACGCCTCACCTGTGCTGCCATTACATACGCACCGCCTTTGCCCCCGCTCGCTGGACTACTGGACCTAGAGTGCTGACACGACACGCGGTAAGCTGGTGCTATGACCCGCTGCCACCATGGTGCGGCAAGAAAATCGCCAAACGAAGCTCAGTTTTGATGGCGCCAAAAAGGGCGCGAAATCACTCCCAACGGATCCTGGGCCCAGCGCCGCGGCCCCGAAGGCCATCGAGTCCCCTGCTAAGGACATTGACATGCACAGCCTGTTTCAAGAGATACGGCAGGGGTTTGCCACTGTTGTCGAGAAGGTCGACGGCGTCACTGCTCGATTGGACGCCCTGGTTCATAAGGTAGACCGCCATGAGGAGAGGCTGACGGCTGAGGAGCAACGCATTTCTGACAACTCGGATGCCGCCTCGACTCATACAACGCAACTGGCGAGGATGGACACCCTGCTCCGGGTAATAGCGGCTAAAAACGAGGACTTGGAAGCACGCAGCCGCCGGAACAACATACGCGTCGTCAATGTACCAGAGTCCACGGATACGGGTAGGATGGAGCTGTATATCGAGAAACTGCTCAAAGGCTCGATCGGAGAGAACGCCTTCTCTCCCCAATTCATCGTGGAAAGAGCACACCGTTCCTTAGCGCCGGTACCCAAGCCCGGATTGCCACCGAGGCCGATTATTGCCAAACTATTGAACTATCGAGACCGTGACACTGCGCTGAGGGCAGCTCGAACCCAACGGACTTTACAATATAATGGCGTCACTTTCTCCATTTACCCGGATTTCACGCCACTGGTGCAGGAGGAAAGGCGTAAATTTCTCCCGGTGAAGAAAAAGCTGCGGGACGCCCAAATCGATTATGCACTCCTCTACCCGGCAAAACTGCGGATAACACACCAAGGCACGCAACGTTTTTTCACCAATCCACAGAAAGCAGAGGATTTTTTGAAATCACTCCGAAGAGCGCGCAGGGAAGATCGCGACGCCGCAGAGGAACGAGAGGACGGACGCATTTCTCCTGCGCCGAGCGGTCACTGGCTGCTAATGTCAACTGCATTGACTGCATCTCCTGCAATGTCTGAATTCTCGCTGCCACTCAGAGTGCGGACGCTGGGCTGACTGCACGTCGTGGACCTACGCAGACTCAACGCTCCTGTGGTAACGTACCCGAGGACCACTCTCCTCGCCATAGTCTCCATCGAGGGCGGTACAGAACTGGAGCTATGGGCCGAGAAGTGGCTGTGCGAACTCTATGTTATACCCCTACAGGGCATTCCCCTTAAGACTGCTGATGTTTTTGTTGTTGTTACGGAAGTTGGGGGGGGGAGGGATACTGGGTGGGGTACAATGGCTTCTGGCATGATTGGGATGCTGGGGTGGGAGGGGGGGGTTGTTCTATGAAGAGGCAAAGACTACCAATATTGTTGCAATTATTGCTGGGGGTGTTGGCGGGTGGGCGAGAGGAGGGATGTTGGGAGAGGAACAATGGCTATTGGCGTAGTTGGGATGCCGGAATGGGAAGGGGGTTGGGATGCTGGATGAAGAGGCAGTTATCGCTCGGACTACATTTGCAGAATATACACTGGAGCGTGCGCCTATGCGTATGGGATGGGTCAGGCCTGGACTCGCTGCCCAAGTTGACATTGCTGCTAGTATTGTTGATTTGTCTATGGCTCCTCTAAATGCAAACGCAAAATTAACATGTCTATCATGGAATATCCGGGGCTTGAATAATGCTCGAAAATGTCGTAATGTCATTGCCTACCTGGATAGACATCATGTTCAGGTTGCCATGCTGCAGGAAACCCATCTGCCGCCACGAGATAGGACCACCTTTGCAAGCAGATGGGCTGGGGACCGCATTTTTTCCTCATACTCAAATTATGCGAGGGGAGTTGCTATCCTCATAGCACGTACTGTACCGTTTCAGAAATTTGGGGAGCTGGTTGATGGTGAGGGGCGCTATGCCTTACTGTGGGGTAGAATTGGCCGAGACACATACACGTTTGTGGTGGGGTACGCACCGAATGTGGACACACCTGCTTTTTTCACCACACTGTGGGGCAAGATACTAGCTGCAGGCTCGTGTCATATTATTTGGGGTGGTGATTTCAACCTGGCATTGTTTCCTCCATTGGACAGGGCAGACGGGGTTTGCACCTATAAACCCAGAGCGCGTGAGGCGGTGGAGGGTATGATCGAGGAGGGAGAGTTGATGGATGCCTGGAGACATTTACACCCATGTAGGAAGGAGGGCACACACTTTACCTCACACACGGGAACGTGGGCGCGACTGGACTATTTCCTGATCACCAAGGGGTTGGCCACTGAATTGGAAGGGGTGGAACATCTGCCGAGGACATACTCTGATCACAGTCCTATTTTGCTTAGATTTCACACCCCTGGGTGGAATGGCCAGAGGCCCCATTGGAGATTATGCCCTGACATATTGCTGGATACTCTGTTTCGCGCTGAGCTGGGGGAGGAGATAGCCGCCTTTTTTCCCAGAAATAGGGACTCGGTAGACTCGGTGGAACACATCTGGGAGGCCTTCAAAGTAACCGTCAGGGGTTATTGCATCTCCAAAAGCTATGGGGTTTTGCGCGACATCCTCCGTACCCTTACCAAACTTGAAAAGGAGCTGAAAGCTCTGGAGGTCCGCATGGTAGAAGACACTAGTCCCGACTTATATGCGGCTTTCAGGGAAACATTATCGAAGTATGAGGAGGAGGCTGCCAGGGAATCTAAGTTCCGTGGGAAACATTGGATAGCCCGTAGATATTGTGAGGGAGATCGTCCTGGGAGGGTCCTTGCCACACTTACACAAACTCCACGAAATCGCAATGCCATCTTCGAACTTGCGGACGCCAACGGCGATGTAATCAGAAATGCGGACGAGGTTCTCGGTGCATTCACAACACACTACCGCTCGCTTTACACTACCAGCGCAGGGTTGGACACTTCCTATTCTGACTATTTAGCAGACGTCGCGTTGTGTTGGCTCAGTGATGGGGATAGGGCATTCCTGGGGGCACCTTTCGAACTCGATGAGATCCGAGATGCCATCATGTCCCTCCAGAATGGTAAAGCACCGGGCCTCGATGGCATTCCCGCCGAGTTCTACAAGACTTACGTCGATATAATGGCGCCTGTCCTTCGCGAGGTTTATATAGAATCATTCAGCGATGGCGTCCTTCCGTGCTCCATGCGGGAGGTGGTAATCACGTCTCTCCTGAAGCCTGGCAAGGACCCAACATCCTGCAATTCTTACCGACCACTTTCTCTCCTCAACTGCGATGTTAAAATACTGGCTAAGGTTCTGGCTACTAGACTATCACTACTGATGACTCGCATTGTACTACCCGACCAATCGGGATTTGTCGCAGGCCGTTCCACTTCGCATAACCTCCGTACCCTTTTTTCTCTCCTCCGCACTGTTCATCCAGACATACCGATCGCGGCCGTCTTTCTAGATGCTACCAAAGCTTTCGATTCCGTCGAATGGCCATACTTATTTGCCGTTCTGACTGCTATGGGATTCCCGCCCCTGTATATATCATGGGTCCGTCTACTTTATACTCGACCTACGGCGCGAGTCTTGGTCAACTCTCGACTCTCACAACCAATTGATATTACTAGAGGCACGCGTCAGGGCTTTCCACTCTCACCCTTATTGTTTGCTATAGCTGTGGAGCCTCTCGCCTGTCGCATACGTCAGTTACACCGCGACGGGGCGATTCAGTGCCTACAGAGGCAAATAGACGTGTCCCTTTATGCGGACGATATCACATTATATGTTAAACACCCCGAAACACACCTTAATCCCTTACTCAGGGAGTTTCTAGTGTTTGGTGGACAATCGGGAGTGCATATTAATTGGTCTAAATCGCAAATTTTTCCCTTAACGGATGCGATGGAGGAATTCCCCCTTGACTATCCGTTGGAGGGGTGCCGGGCGGATCTCCGATACTTGGGGGTTCGCGTCTCCCGTGATAGGGAGGAGACTTTACGATCCAATTATGGGGTTGCAGTTACCAAACTGACTGCATCTGTGGACAGATGGCTCACCTTACCGCTTTCCATGGCTGGGAGAGCATCCCTCATCAAAATGGTTATCCTCCCCAAATTTCTTTATTTCTTTCTTAACATTCCTTACTTCCCAGGCGCTTTTTTCTTTCGGACCCTGAAAGGGGAACTACGCAGACTGTTTTGGGGCGGCAAGAACCCGCGGCTCAAGTGGTCTACGCTCAACCTCCCCTATGACAAAGGCGGTTTTGATATCCCCGACTTCGAGGAGTACTATTTATGCGCACAGGCGCAATTCGCCTACCACTGGATGGCTCCCACGCCATTCATGCCCCATATAGCGGTGGAAGACTGGATCGTACACCCCATACCGTTGAATGGTCTGCTCCACTGTCCAGAAGCGTCCATCACCACTCCAAATACCTCGGTATCATGCACTATGGATGCATGGCGCCGTATCGCTAAGAGATTGGCCTGCCTCCTGCCATATTCACCGAAGCTGCCACTTGCCTATCACCCTGACCTCACCTTACTGAGGGAACAGGGATTCCGCAACCTATGTGTGAAGGTACATGTCTCGAACTGGGGTGATTTGTTCTCAAATGGCCAGTTCAAATCAGCAGAACTTTTCTTTGCGGCGCACAACTATACCCCTCTAGAGCTTTTCTACTACATCCGTTTACGTGCGGGGATGAGAGACGTTCTTCCTAATTTCCCCGATGAACCGGAAACACTACCCCCCCTACATTTCCTGTTATGCTCTCAGGACGGGACTCACCTGGTCTCTGGCCTTTACCGTCAACTCAGGACCACGGCCTTGAGGCTGGAATCCAATGCTCGGGCACGCTGGGCCTCTGAACTTGCAATAGACATCACTGATGACCAATGGCTCTATTGCTGTGCGCTCACCTCCCGTCTATCTGCCAGTAGCAGATTGAAAATTATACATTACAAATACCTACAGCGACTGTACTATACGCCGGTGCGAAAACATAGATTTGGCTTAGCAGATAACGATCGATGTCTGCGATGCCGAGCAGAACACGCGGACTTTTTACACTTGGCGTGGGAGTGCCCCCAAGTAGCACAATATTGGCAACAGGTGACGGCTGCTCTTGCGGAAATGACGAACGCAGCTGTGCCCGTTGACCCCTTGGTGATGCTCCTTGGATATACTCAACTGATTCCTAGCTCTTCCCGGAGATTTGTAGACACTGCGCTCCTATTGGCTAAGAGACGCGTGGCTTGTCGATGGGGTCGGGGTAGGGCACCTAAATTCAAGAACTGGTTAGAGGACTTGACCTACTGTCAGGACCAACATACTACATTTGCTGAATTGCTACCCATCTCCAGTCGACCCAGGGACATGTGGGGCCCGCTAGTGTCCTATCTGCTAGCACACACTGATGATGCGGACACGTTGGAGGGCGGCCCGGATGTTCTCTAAGGATCTTCCTTGCGTACTTGACAGGAGCAATTAGTTCTGATCCTATCCCCACATACAGATGTGTCCTGCACCCATCACGACATATTGTTTCAGAGGCGCAGGGCTAGTGTCCTTACATCCTTCTTCCGCACGATGCCTGCTGTTGGGGTCCCCCCCATTCGGAGATTGCTATTTCCCTCACCTGGATGGACCTAACTACTGTCCTTCGCACCTGCCGCATACACATTCCTTATCCTTACCTCGCCACAATGCACAACATCACACATGCAGAGGTCAGTGAACATGCGGGCTCCCTAATGCTTAAACGGGGCTGCGAATGCGGCGACTTGCATGACCATCCCTACCTAAGCTGCCTTACCGACCAGACACCTCTTTTTTTTTCTGAAGAAGAATGAATTGCCTCTTGGTTTTTGAAGTTGGGGAGTTCTGTTTGATGTTATGATACTATATGTAAATCTCGAAAACACTGTTCTGCTGCTGCTCTTCCTTCAGGTGCTCCACAACACCAAAGGTGTACAATCTGCCACCGGGCCTCCGGGATGCCGGTTAAAGGGCTGTGTTATGATGGTTGCGCCATGCTGCCGGCCTCCGGGTTGTGGACACGCAAAGCTGTGTACTTCTTTTCAAATTATGCAATAAAGCAGTGTTGAACCCAAAAAAAAAAAAAAAAAAAACTTTAATGGATGTGTATTATCTGTTAGAAGAAAATATAGACTGCATTTAAATCTTTCTTTTAAAGATTGTGTTACATTTTAACACTTGTACATATAATGATGAACTGTACTCCTTTTAACTGTGAATCCTGTATTATGTATGATATTTTCAAACTCTGTGAGATGGGTTCCAGCACGAACAAATCCGATTTGAAGCCTATGTTTCCACCCGAATCGTCCCACGTTCCAAGCTACCAAGTACGCTGTGAAGCTCTCGTCCCTGTCAACCGAATCGTTTCCGAACCCGATCTGGTCAGTCCAACTCGTTCGAAGCCAAATTGTGCCAGGCAATGAAGCCGGATTCCTAGCGAGTATGATGCACGATTCGGACAGCCGCATGGACTCAGTCTCAGCGAGACAAAATGGCTGTGTGAATTGCACTTCAGGGGGCTGTAGCAAGCCCCCCTTCGCCTGCGGCTTTCTGAATCGGTCCCGTGTTGGTACCCAGGGGTCCACCCTTTCCATCCATGCACAGTGTGGTGGGCACCAAGGGGTGCCTGCCACAGGTTGAACGCTTTTCCCCACCCACCCCTTTTTGCTGTGGGAGCCTGTGTACGCATTCGGTATACAGGCTCCCTGAATTCCCGTTGCCGCAAAGGTCGCAGCTTCTGTTGCAGCTGCAAGAGCCGACGCATAATTCGCTTGCGGAGCGTAATGCCCCGGTGGTGGAAAACTCCTGTTGCTGCGAGTATCGTTGCAGAGCCTGTCGTCGCTGGGTGAGATCGTCACCCCGCTTGCTTGCGGACAGCATCACGTCACTGCGAACATCGTCGCAGAGCCATCGCATCGAGGGGCCGCGAGAGGAGAATATCAACCCTGCGCCACACATCACCGTCGCACCTGAGATCGTCGCCATCCCGAAGATCGTTGCATCGTGCCTGTGCGAGACGCTTCCTACTAAACCTGTGCACCGGAATCCATACAATGTATCGCATTCCTCCCCATACAGACCGGATTCGTCGCAACACGCCCGCTGCGTCCAGTGGGGCTGTCGCACCGCCTCCCCAGGGTCTCAGGAGTGATGCATCGCTTGTTTTTCAACGCTGCAGCTTCCATTTGGAACTTTTGTCGCATCTACAGGTACTTTGGGCTAAACGTGACGCAACTGTGGATTATTTTGACGCAACCCCTAGAACTCTTTTAAAATCATATTCTTGAACTGTATATGTTGGATTTTTGTCGTTTTGGTCTTGTGTAGTTTAGATAAAGATACTTTATTTTTCTAAACTGGTGTGGAGTCCATTTGTGGTGTTTTCACTGTGTTACTGTGAGTGTTGGTACAAATACTTTACACATTGCCTTTGATAAGCCTGTCTGCCCGTGCCAAGCTACCAAGGGGGTGAGCAGGGGTTATCTAATGAGTGTATCCCCCTTACCCTGACTAGAAGCAAGGGTCCCTATTTGGACTTTGGTACCTACCTCTGCCAACTAGAGACCCCAGATCTAACACACAAACAAAAAAGTAAGACCATTAGTATTCACAAACTGCACATTTAAAGTTACTGCAGACATAAATTGCCCCAAAACAGTAGTAAATGAACTCCTGCCCAGCCTTGGAGCAGGTCCAGCATCAGACATGGCCACTCAGGGGTATTAAAAAAAACTTCAATAGAAAATAATGGAGGCAGGGACTTAAAAGTACACCTACGATAATGCTAAATAAAATACATTATTTTTAATCTTAATTTACATGCACACACATATATTTCAATGTTAAAAGTTACATTAAATATATTAAATATATATATTTTTTTAAATATTCTATATAATATTTTAAATATAACAATGATAGTGAGGGCGAAATTTTGTATAATTATTATAAATACATTTATACATCTATACTAATATAATAAAGAGAGAGCCCAAACCTTTTAGGCGGGTAATCTCAGGAACCACAGCACCAATCACAACACCCAATACAGCGTTGGAAAGGGCAGTTGCAGCAGAAGGACATAGGCTATGCAGACGCCCACCATATACATTTAAAAGGTAAAAGAACTGTGCCAGCAAAGTAGTCCCTTGTGGGCGTGTCTGCGTTGTGCTGTGGGCATGTGCTGGGGGCATGACAAACGCTGGGGGCGTGTGGTACGTTCCGCCCTTCATGCCATGTCTCATATCGGGTGCTAATCCCACCCTGCTCCCTTTAAATACCCCCGCACCCCATAATCATAACCCACCCTTACTCCTTAAAATACCCCAACACCCTTAAACACTAACCCATCTTAACCCTATAAATATACCCTGTACCCCAAAACCCAAACCTATCCCTAAACCCTAAAAATACCCCTGTACACCAAAACCCAAACCTAGCCCTGAACCCTAAAAATACCACTGTACCCCAAAACCCAAAACTACCCCTGAACCCTAAAATACCCCTGTACCCCAAAACCCAAACCTACCCCTGAACCCTAAAAATACCCCTGTACCCCAAAACCCAAACCTAGCCCTGAACCCTAAAAATAGCCCTGTACCCCAAAACCCAAACCTAGCCCTGAACCCTAAAATACCCCTGTACTCCAAAACCCAAACCTAGCCCTGAACCCTAAAAATACCCCTGAACCCCAAAACCAAAACCTAGCCCTAAACCCTTAAAATACCCCTGTATCCTAAAACCCATACCGATCCCTAAACCCTAAAACTACCCCTGTATCCCATAACCTAAAACTATATCTGAACCTTTAAAATACCCAAACACCCCAAAACATATACCTCAGTACCCCAAAACATATACCCCTATACCCATACTTACCTTATGCAAACATTTTAAAAAAACATGCTTTTACTATTCATGCATTTACAACGAATTTTGTTGTAAATGTATGCGTGGTAAAAGCATATAAAATGTAATGCCATGCGTTATAATGGCATTGCGGATTCATGGTACTTTCGTAATGAAAGTATGCGGAGTGATGGTATGTGGAAAGAAAGTTGCGGAATAATGGGTGTTTACCCTCCCCCGGTAATTATATTGGTGGCACGGCGGCCCACATCTCCAGCAACATACTCATATTTTTTCACCACCCATTTGAAAAATGCACAGGTCTCTCTCATTGATGGCTAGCACTGACATACACTTTTAGACACACCTCCCGCCACAAGTTCTAGAATTGCGAACGTTAGAGCTGGGGCGCTACGTTCGAATGTCGGCATTAGCTCAACATGCTGTGATTCCAGGCAAATCGCTTTGTCTCCCCGTGCCTACCACAAATGAATGTGTTCTTCTGTAATGTAAATTGTGCTCATGCCATGTTGTTGAGTTCGCGCTATATAATATTGCAAGGAAAAATAAAGTAGGGAAACTCGAGTTCACACACTACTGAACGCGCACTCTTAAGTGCATCAGCAGTGCACTGTGAATTGGAGCGTTTCACAGGCCTGTCACAGATAAGAAATGCTATCAAAACGAAATCCTACAAAACAATATACTACTGGCCGGCAGCAATTCATACCCGGACAACGTCGGGACGGACTGCTAGTATTTTATAATATACTTTATGTTTAGTTGATGCATTTTATTAATATATTTCATTTATTAAATTTTTTAGACAATCATTCAATGAGCTTTTATTCAGTTAGTTCTGTGGTAAATAAATTATTTGAAGTTAATTTAAATTTTTATTTTCCATGACAGAGTTAAACTTTTTTTATTAATAATTATTAAACTTCTATATTTTCCCAATACTGTATCATAGGGAGATCTCTACTCCGGTAGAGGAGACCTCTACCTACATGTTAAAAGTTACTAGTGGTAACTTTGTTGTAATTTAGCAGCGATTAGGTTAAGCATTAGCAGAAGACATCTAGTATTTAGAGACTATCCTAGCCGTTGTGTGGAATCCATTTTGTATTTCTGGCAGCCATTTTGTTTGCCATGTGCTCACCATATGCTCTGTCCTACCTCCCTGTTAACTGCTCTTAAAATCTGCCTAGAGACGACATATATTTAGCCTCTTCTGTTTCGCACATGCTCAGTTGAGCTTACAGCTGTCCTCAACTTTTAACTGTCAGGATGTGTCCACCAGAATTAGCTAACAGTTAGCCCCTCCCACTTGTTACTTGTACACTCTCTGTATGACCTTATATGTACCTACAACCAGCATTCTGTACTTGTACCGCCTTCATTTGAGCCCCCGTGTGAGTATAAAAGGACCAACAGTCTGATTCATCAAGCTTAATTGCGCTCGCAAAGGGCCAGATTCTGAGAATCTGGCCCTTTGCGAGTGCAATTTTTGCATTTGGGATTCATCATCCCAAATGCAAAATTCGCTATTAAAGAATTCGCATATTTGCGAGGAATTGCATTTAAGGAATCTCTATTTGAGATTCCTTAAATGCAATTCATGAACCATTTTAAAATACCGAATTCGCTATTTTGGGCCGCTGTTTACCGCGAGGTCAAACCTCGTGGTAAATAGCGAAAACTTAGAAAACTGCATTTAAATGCATTTTTCTAAGTTGCATGTTACACACACACATGTCCTTTGGACATGTGTGTGCGCAACACCAATGTAGATTACATTTCAGGGGTGCTACAGGGTGTCCTTTGGACACCCCTGGCACCCTTGAAATCGCTATCTTATTTGCGATTAGCAAATTGCTATTCGCAAATAAGGAATAACTCCCCATTCATTCCTATGAGCCTTTAGGCCCATAGGAATGAATGGGGAGTTTTTCCTTATTTGCGATTAGCAATTTGCTAATCGCAAATAAGGAATGTGTAGGAATTGCATTTCTTAATGCAATTTCTACATGAATCCCGTTTTGCAAGTCCTTAATAGCGATTCCTTATGAATCGCTATTAGGGGCTCGCAAAACGGGAGAATGATGAATCAGGCTGCAAGCTCCTTCCATTCAGTGTGCTACTTCATACATTGCCGAAGGGTGTTGTGTGAATGTAGTTCCACCTCATGAGGTTTAATAAACTCTGTCTTCTGTGCCAACTTCTTTCTATTGGTCTGAGGACTCTGTGCAGAGAAGGGAGAGCCCCTAGCACTGGTAGGCCTTTCTGAGGCTCACCACCACAACTTTACACTCGTACCTTCTATTTTCGCAGGTTTCAGCCACAGTTTTGAGGTTGTGGAAACATGCAATTCCTTATCTAGCAGTAATTTTACACTTGGAAATGTTTATAGCAAAAAGTGTAAAATTACTATTATGTGAAGAAGTCAACTTAGACATGAGTTAATCTACACAGGCAAACTTACCTTTGTGAATAGGCTGCTATGAGCTTACTTGTTGCGAAATCTGTCCCGCACTGCATGAGCACACACAGGAGGCTAAGGCATACCTACCAACTTGAAGAACAATCTCACTGAGTGAGGAGAGGGCGGGTCCTTGAAGAAGGGGGGCCTCGTGACTAAAGTACTTACCAGGCACTTTTGAACCCAACCTCAATCCCAAGCACCCGCCTCCCCCAAAAAATTTAAAAAAGCTTTCTGAGGCTCGGTCACATGTCCTAGAGTGTTTTCACACCCCTTAATGTGCGTCAGCAGTTCAAAGCCCTCGAAAACGAACTGGAAAAACACTATTTACAGGGGTTTTCAGCTTGTTTTCCCTGCCACCATGTGATATTGACTCCTTGCGGGTGTGATGGGAACTGATATTGTGTGTCACACGGTGGCACTGTGTGAGTTGGCAGGTATGACTAAGGGTTGCAGAGAAGAGCTGCAGTTGTTACCCCTGAACTCACAGTGCTTTATATAAAATGTGGTTTTCCAGTTGGTTACTCATTTCCCACCATTAACTTCTCCCATTACATTTGCTGTCTTCGGTAAATGATATAAGTTATATTCTATGGACAACATGGATGCATTTCAGTTCAAGTTGCTGTGCTGACATGTTTCCTGATTAAATGAAATTGCAAGATAAACAGACGTTTCATTGTATTCATAAACAGCCATAAGTCTTTTAATATGTATATACCATGATTTCTTTAATGGGTTAAGTGCAGCTGCATACAGTCCCAATCCTGGACATTATCTCAAAATATCTGTGCATCCTCTTTCCACTCCCCCTACATTGGTTAACCCCTAACCCTATTTGTATTTCTTCTGCCTGTTCTTTCGTTGTCTTGTTTTGATGTGGAGATCAAACATTAGATTTTACCGTGCCTTTTGCAGGCAGAATTCCAAATAACACTTCAAAGTGTAATCACAAAGCCATCGCTGCACAGTTAAAGCAGATTGTAATGTTGTCAATTTATTGGGGACACAGGCTGGTATTTTCTTTTTCTCTGCCTTTGAATATTTAATGTTGGCTCATTCCAGTCACGTTTTATCTCGAATGACAGAGGTCCAAAGATTGTTCAATGCAGGAGAAATGTGTGCATGCAACAGTAAAATCCACGTCCACGCAGAATCCCCAGACTCCTGACAGGAGTTTTTTTTACATACATGACTGCGGCTTGCGAGGCAGCAGCTCAGAGAAATATAATTGTGCGTGCACTGTCTAATAATGTTCATAATCACAGTCATCTCCGCATTCGGCGGCATGAGGTCAACAGTTCAGGGCCTTGTTAGCGAGGTTTTTACGGAGGGGGTGAGGACGAGGGAGCGCCCTCTGATGAGAAGTAGTATTCATGCTGATCAGAGCTGGGCAGGTTTACAGATTGAAAAATCTCTTCGGGGTTGAGAAATTATGCAAGGAGGGCGGGATTGTGTGCTTGAAAAGGAAAACAAGTGCTGACAACGCCAATGGGTCTCGCTTGTATTTTGATATCCGAATAAAACTTTTAAAAAACTTGCAGTAGTACAAAAACACAAAGTTCCATCTATTAGATAAGTAACTTAATATGTAAGGATTCAGTGGAAAAGTGAGATGTATATTTATGAGCTGAGATGGGGTTTTTAATTGTTTCTCTCTTTCTGGCTTCCCTCATAACCTTTCTTTTAAATGGACTTCATTTAGACCGATCAAAAATATTGTTTATATGCAATAAACAGGATTACCACATATAAATTGTGTTCTACTTATTCAAAGAAATGCAGTATTTTTGCATTACTAATGATCATCGTGCAACATGGAATTTAAAAGCAGTAAGTTTACTACCTCTTCTACACATAAGCGGCCTCTTAATTTCAATTTGAATTCAAGGCGAATGTTTTCGATGTGGAAACATGGGGCAGGCGGCAAATTTTAAGGATTGTCCTGGGTGGAAAGTAGTTTGCAAGAGCTGCGGAAAGAAAGGTCATTTTGCGAAATGGTGTAGATCAGGAAATTATTTAAAAAACTGAATAAACTTGAGTTTGAGGAGAACGAGTCATAAGGGTGGGACTACTATTCTAGAGATAAAAGAAGAGGGTCCATTTGAAATTGTTCAGGCCAATGGTGAACCCGTCAAAATGTTATTTGATTCGGGGTGCCAAGATGATATTAATCCCAAGAATTGTATTTGAGCAAAATCTGACAGGCAAGGGGAAATTATAAAGCCAGACATAAAACCAAGGGGTTATGGTGGTGAACCAATTGAATTACTTTTGGGGAGAATTAAGCCCTAGAGCAAGATCATACCAAGGAATGGTGATTCTCTTTTAACTTGGATTCACTAGTGGGATGTATTTGTGTATCTGGATCCCAATACAAATCCCTCTGTCAGAGTTAAAGACTTTCCCCCTATTAGTCAAGTCGCTGAAGTAAGTGGTGATTATGTAAGAGAGTTTTGTGAAGTGTTTAAAAAAGAACTAGTATGTCTCAAAGACTACGTACATTTCATCAGGCTCAAGCCTAATGCTTAAACCAAAGTGGCAAACGTTCAAAATGTTCCTCTACTTGTAAGGGATAGCATGAGAAGAGAGTTTAAAAGTTAATTGAAGGTGGGACAATCCATGAAGTAGAAGCCACAGAATGGCTAGAGCCTGTGGTGATGGTTTGTAAAGACAATGGAGAGGCCATGCTATGTACTGACCTCAGAGAACTCAATAAATCAGCAGTAGTGGATCATTATCCCTTTCCAAATATCAATGAGCTGTTGTGTTCCCTTAACAGGCCAACCCCACAATTCCATGTGCCCAGGTTTGTGGAGAAAACTGTATGCATGACAAGTTTATTGAACAAGGGTATAGAGTTTGTGTGGTGCCAATAGTGTGAATGTGACTTTGAAAAAGTCATACTTAAACAATGCATCATTTCTAAGGAGTTTCGAACCTGGAGATTAAACCTTTGTGATGACGGATGGCAGCTCAAAAGTTCTGGGTGCAGTTCTCATGCAAAGGTCAAAGGAGTAAATGTGAATACTTTTGTTCAGTGTTCTCCTATTAACGTGACCTTTACTTTATTGTAAATAGTTTCTACCATTCCGCTAGCATTGATTTGTACTTTTTTCTTATGTTGTATTATTCTCTTAATGGTTGCGTTGAATGGGGGAAGTGATGTGGTGTTCTGGAACTACTGAGGGTTGTTCTGAAATTGTAGCGGGTTGCTTAGGGATAAGAATCTTGTGGTCAGTCTGACCGGAACAGTGATGACCGTTGGAGGCTGTGTGTAGGTGGGTCAATATTAGACCTGGAATCTTGTGTGCTGTTTCCCCTGTCTTTTTGCTTTCTGAGCTCCTGGTTTTGACCGTTTTTGTTGGTTTATTGTCCCTGCACACTTTCTCAATGCTGTTCAGTGTTAAAGTGCAAGTGCTCCTATTGTAATTTGCATTATGCATTGGTATTTCCATGATTGGCATATTTGCTTTACTGGTATGTCCCTAGTAAAGTGCACCGAGAGTGCCACAGCCTGTAAATCAAATGCTGCTAGTGGGCCTGCAGCACTGATTGTGCCACCCACGTGAGCAGCCTTTCAAAGGGTTCTCAGACCTGCCACTGCAGTGTCTGTGCACAGTTTTTACTGCCATGTCGGCTTTGCAAGTGCACCCACTTGCCAAACCCTAACCTCCCCTTTTATTACATGTGAGTCACCCCTAAGGTAGGCCCAAGGTACCCCTATGGCCAGGGTGCAGTATATGTGAAAGGTAGGACATGTCCTGATGTGTGTGACATGTCCTTATAGTGAACTAGAGGGGACTTTGGTTTTCACTATTTCAAGGCTATCTGTCCCATTGGATAGAATGGGGAATACTCTGTAACATTTTATAAGTATATCTTTCCATTTGGACAAGATAAAGAAATGGAGTTTAGTATGTCTGAACTTAGAATGTAGAAACGCCTCTTTTAGTAAAGATTATTGTTATGTTCTGTGTTTGAAAATACCACTTTTAGAAAGTAGGCATTTTCTTGCTTAGCCATCCTGTGTGCCTCTGCTGGGTTGTGGATTGACTGGCTTTGGAGTAACGGGGTTTGGGGATGTGCATTTTTTTCAGACATCCACTGGCGGGAATGAGGTGTGTCCTGCCTTCCCTGGATGAGTCAGGGCTGGGCTGAATAGACCTGGGCTGCATTTAGAGTAGTGGGAGGAGACGTCCGTGCACCTGAATGGACCTGGTCTGCCTTGGACAATGCTGTCTTAACCTCCTGCCAGGAAGCTGGGCCTGAGAGAACCAAACTGTTTTGGCTGGGCACAGACACTCTCTGCTCCAGAGAAATAATAGAAAAGCAGTATACATTTTGGGACTCAGACCACAGAACTTTAGAACTCGCTTGGATCAAGGAACCTGCCAAGAAGAGGAGCTAGAAGAACTGCCAGGTGGAGTACTGTTCCTTTGCTGTGTTGTTGCTTTGCTGAGTTGGCATGCAGTTGCTGCTTCTGCCTTGGGCAATTAAAGGACTGGAAGGAACTTTCTTTACTTGTCAATGAGTATCTCCAAGGGCTTGAAACAGAGCTTGCCTCCTGTTCATTAAGTCTCAGGGACAGTAGAGATGCCTCTGGAACTGTGGGTTTCAGTTGCCACAGAGGGGGAAATCAGCTAACACCGTCACCGACACCGCTGCGGGCTCCGTATCCTGAAGGCACTGCAGAGGACACTGCTGCACTTTGCACTGCAATCCTGATCTCACTGACAACGACAACCGCCGCCGCCACCGAGACGCTGCTTGCATCGCGACCTGTGGGCGCTGCACTCCACACCGCCTCGATCCTCTCCGCTGCCTTGCTCTCACTGATGACGTAACTGCCTACTGACCTTGACACTTGTGACCGCAATGTGGTTTGGGGGCACCGCTCGTAAGTCACATGATGCACTGTCCTTTAGAACTCACTTGGATCAAGGAACATGCCAAGAAGAGGAGCTGGAAGAACTGCCAGGTGGAGTACTGTTCCTTTGCTGTGTTGTTGCTTTGCTGGGTTGGCATGCAGTTGCTGCTTCTGCCTTGAGCAATGAAAGGACTGGAAGGAACTTTCTTTACTTGTCAATGAGTGTCTCCAAGGGCTTGAAATAGAGCTTGCCTCCTGTTCATTAAGTCTCAGGGACAGTAAAGATGCCTCTGGAACCGTGGGTTTCTGTTGCCACAGAGGGGGAAATCAGCTGACACCGTCACAGACACGGCTGCGGGCTCCGTATCCTGAAGGCACTGCAGAGGGCACTGATGCACTATGCACTGCAATCCTGATCTCACCGACAACGAAAACCGCCGCCGCCACCGAGACGCTGCTTGCATCGCGACCTGTGGGCGCTGCACTCCACACCGCCTCGATTCTCTCCGCTGCCTTGCTCTCACTGATGATGTCACTGCCTACTGACCTTGATACTGTGACCGCAACGTGGTTTGGGGGCACCGCTCGTAAGTCACATGATGCACCGTCCTGTCCCACACTGCAGTCTGGGCAGATCGACACCAGCTCCCATCAGCCGGCACTGTCGCTTGCACCGTGACATGTCAGCACTGCCACGAGTACCGCCTCACTCCACAACGCAGCCTTGATCTCACTGAAGCCGCTGGAGGACCGTCACTGACCCTTGCCTGCACTGCAGTTTGAGTGCACCGAAAGCCACACTGCTACGCTTCACATCACAATCACGACAGTTGCCTTGACCGTACCAACGCGGTCGGCCTGAACCAAAAGGCACTGTTTACGAGTCTGCTGACGTTAACGCTGGTCCGCACCACCACCGTCAGCCGGAACTGTTGGATTCTGTTGTTTTCAGCACCGCGGTAGCCCCGGAGAGAGGTCCCGGCCTAAGTCAAACTTGCAAAGTGCCTATTTTTGATTACTCTATGTTAGTCTTTTATCGTTTAGTCTTGTTTGCACAGATAAATATTGGTTATTTTTCTAGAACTGGAGTGGTAACCTTTTGTAGTATTTTCACTGTATTACTGTTGGTTATGTGCAAATGCTTTACACACTGCCTCTGAGATAAGCCTGACTGCTCATGCCAAGCTACCAAGGGGTTGAGAAGAGGTTATTTCAATAGTGTATCCCACTTATCCTGACTAGAAGGAAGGGTCCCTATTTGGACAAAGGTGCAAACCATTTCTAACAGTCAAAGTTATCCTGCACGAAATAAAGACGCTCCTTTCATCTACAAAGTGTTTGGACCTTTACTGCAACTTAACATATCCTAGAAATGAAGAATACCAGGCACTCCCCTTATTTACACCCTACAGGAATTAAGCCAACTCCTACAATCAATGCTAAACTTGTCCCTTGTGAATTACTCATTACTGACACAGTACCAGGTAAATAATGTTTCCTTCTAAAGTTGAATTACTTCCATAATGCTGAGTGGAGTCTCCAGTTGCTGTTTGTCATTTTCTCAGTGTTTGAGATTTTCCTTTTTTTTGTGTTCTCCTCTTTTTCTGTAGCTGCAGTGAGGAAACAACATGGGGTGCAGCGAGGGGCTGTGCTGTCTACCACTGATCGAAACAAGGCATGGTGCAGCAAGGACTTGCTCTGTCTATCATACTTTCTTGTTTTCAGCTGAGTGGACTGCTGCACATCCTTGTGACTGGGTGGTTGCTGAGCAACACTTGCATGGTGTGACGCACTGCGCGATCCTGTGATGTGTGCGTGCAGCTCTCAGCAATGATGTAGATGCTGATTGACGTACTGGCTGGCCATTTTGAAATATCTCAGAGTCATTTTGACCCTAGAGAGGCATCTTCCTCCATCTGCTGGTCCTTGCCCAAATGTTGCCCCCAACATGGCTAACAGACTTCGGGAGAAGACCCCCATTACACTGAGACAGAATTAAACATAATCAGTGAGGGGGTCTGTGAGAAATTGGGCTGTTGTGTGATGGGAGTGTGAGTCCTTCTCGAGCAACAGCAACAATCCCTGTCAGGGTGTACAATAAAAAGTCACTCAATCAACCTGTGCTTAACCCTCTGGTAGCTTGGCACAAACAGTAATAAAGTGAAAAACCAACATGAAAAATCCCAAACCAATTAAAAAAATGAAGTAAAATTGAATGAACTATCTGACACCAAAACTACAAAAATCCAATTATCTGGTTGCGCGAGTCCGAGTGAAGTCATAAGATCAGGTCAACTGCAATGCAGAGCATGCTTAATACTGGGTCCAGGTTAGTTCCGCTGAAAGAGTTACCTTTTAAAGTCTGGTGCATAGACTCCAGTTCACTTTGGAGGAGGGAGCGAGGAGCAGGGACAGTGTTGCGGATGGTCGTCGCTGCAGCAGGCCGGGCATTGTGGATGGTAGTTGCTGTAGCACGAAGATCCTGTTGGGGATCGCTGACAGTTGTAACTGAAGATTCTTGTTGGCAGTCAATGCTGTAGCGCAAAGTGCAGATGTCGTGTTGCTGATCAATGTAGATGGCCCTTGTAGAGTTAAGATTCAGGTTTATTGGAGCTTAGCTTTGGCAGTCAGCGGGAGGCAAGATCTTGGTGTAAACTGGTCCGTTCATGGTTGCAAGGAGCCCAGAACATCAGGACTTATTTCTTTCTTTAAGGATGAGCTCAACTGATGGCACACCAAGGGTCCAAGACCTGTTTGAGATTATTCAGCATTTCCGTCCATCAATAGTTCCTTTAGCATTGTTTCCAGTTCAAAGAGGAGCTGCCCTGTCAGTTCAGGTTGAATGTTCCCATGGAGAGCAGGGTCAAGACTGAATTGCATGTGGCTGAGTCCAAACTGAGGTGGCGTTCTGAGCAAAAAAAACATGGATTTAGGCCTAGATCTCTGTACTGGGGGGTCTGTGTTTGACATTGTTCAGCATTATGTCCAACAATTGTTCTTTTTGCATTTGTCACCCCAAGTGGGAAGGGGATGGCCAGACATTGGCCCTGTGCTCGCCATGCCATTGTATTCAGACTATCCTGGCCGATGAGGAGTGCTGCCCTGAAACTGGTTCTAGGATGCTTGATTCTGATCCATGGAGGACCTGGCCGGAGCAGTGCGGGCTGGACTGTTGCCATGGGGAGCAGGGTCAAAACTGATTTGCATATTCCTGGGTCCAATTTGGGGTGGCGTGGTAAGCAAACAACAATGGATTTACGTCCAGAGGCCTGTACTGCGGTGTTTGACATTGTTCAACATTCCGTCCATCCATTGTTCTTTTTGCATTTGTCTCCCCAAGGGAGAGGGGGATGGCCAGACGTTTGTCCAGTGCCAATGGATTCAAGCTAGCCTGGCTGATGAAGAGTCATACATCAAAACTGCTCCCAGGATGCTTGTTTCTGGTCCAGAGAGGACCTGGCCTGGCAGTTCGGGCTGAAATGTTCCCATGCAGGGTCAGGACTGTTTTGCATGCAGTTGGGTCTAAACATGAATGGCATGGTGAGCTGAAAAATGATGGATTTAATGCAGCTCTGTGACTGGGGGTGAATGTTTGATTTGTTCAGTATTCCATCCATCATTTGTTCTTTTTGCTGTAACTTACAGACAGGACATTTCCATTGAAATGGCAACAGGCATGCAGCTTTACTGATAAAACCATACAGTTCACAAACAAGAATGTGTGAAATAGAAGGGCAGTTTTATCATTGAGTTACATCACCCTTGCAAATGGGCGCAAGGGCGATGAAACTACTAAGTCAGATTTATCAAGCGATACAAGGCCATCTGCATCACACATAGAAAAAGAAAAATGCCTCAGAGAATTGTTTTTGTGCAGGAATGTCCTTCTTATGCACAAAAACAATCCCGTCTGCATTGCAGGCACTCATGCACCATAGCGCAAGAGTGCCTGCGTTGGCACTAGATAGCCCATTGTATGCCAGAGCAAGGAAATGATAGGAATGTGCTGTATCGTGTTAAATACAGTGCAGGGTAGCAAGGTGGCTTGCTGTGCTGCATGAAAAAAATGATAAATCTGCCCCAGGGGTTCAGCAACTAATTATCATTAGCATATCACTGAGAAAAGTGTCTTGACTTTTCTTATGCTAAAAAACTTCCTTGTTTCCATCACTCTTAAGAATTGGGAAACTGTGATTCATTGTTTTAAGTGAAGATATATTGTGCAATATGTGTACAGTGCATTTACAGGTATTTAAATGTTGTTGTGTTATAAAAAATATATCCTACATTATTTCCTTTCACACTCCTTGTTCATCAACAACAGTGCCTCATAGTTCACTTTACAATATTCTCTAACTGTGCAGTCAGCAAATGAAAAGTAAATACCAACCTCCATGTTAAACAAATAAACAGCAATTTGTCTAAGACATCACCTAACATTTGGCCTCTAGCTTTTAATGCACAGCAAAAGTGACAAGATAAAAAACACATTTTAAAGGTATCTGTATTGCTTTTTCACCTTCTGAATTCCGGCATGTAATTTCTGAGGATCTCCACCATCCCCTGCCCCCTACTTCCGGCGCGTTTGGATGGAGGAGACCCAACATAAAATGTCAAATGTGTTTGAAACGTGTCTGCCACATGTAACTCACCGATGATCATCATGAGTGGACATGATAGCTAAGACCAAGACTCTTTCTTGGTAAGTTGGTGTCCTTTCTTTCCGTCTATCAATAAAAACTGCCGTGCATGTTAATAATTCCCTCCCATGCAGTCCCTAAACATTTCTAATTATGCTTGAAAGCTTGCCTGGTTAGTGTGACTAATTTGCTGTTCTTGTTCTGGACAGCATGTCACTTCGGCTGGTGTTTAATCTTTAATTGAATGAGATAGGGTGTTGCTTGCAGGGAATTATAATGTCACAGGGGCGGAAAGGAGCTTTACATACTGGAAATAAAATTCGCAGTCAACCTTTCCGTCAAAAGGCGCTGTTTAATTTCTGAAGGAAACCTTACACCGTGATAAACGCTGCGGCGCCGCTGCACCAGGCTGCTCTGCTTCCCCCCGCTCTTGCGGTTTCGTAATTATTTTCACATGTTTGAACATCTAGGTCGCAGCAGCAGATTGAGAATGTTTTTATGGATACTGAGCGCTCTTGTTTAAATTCATAAAGTCCCCTTCTTTTTCCTGCGCAGAGAATATGTTAGCGACATTTTCGTTTTCAGTCATGCGCCTACTTTAGGCAGGAGTGACGTGCCCCCTCACTGACCAAGCACGCTGACAAGGGCAACACCTGCATCTCTCTCGTGTTCTGTGCAAACCTACCATCAATCAGCTAGCCAGGCAGCCACCAGCAGGTCTTGTCGAGGGTGTGTCAGTGTGCCCTTACTTGTCAGCCACAGATCCTTGCCTGCAAGTGTATGACAATAGTAACCGAGAGGATTTAACTACACGCCATCGAACAAAGTGCGGTGTTGGCATAAAAAGCCATGGTTGGCAAAAGTTGCCACACGGGACTTGAGGCCTCTTGACAGCTGTGCTTTACATCGGGTCAGATGTCTGGAGAGCCAGGTTGAGGTCTCTTAGAAATGAATCTGACTCGTTTTCTGGACTTTCGCAACTGCCAATAATTCTCTCTTGCAGAATAATCTGTGATAGACCTGAAAGCCTTAGGGTCGTCATTCTCTCAACTTTGTGCCTGCCTCCCTCTACTTTTATGTGCTCATTTTTGCTGGTTTAAGGACTTTGAGCACTTTACCACTGATAACCAGTGCTAAAGTGCAGGTACTCTCTTCCTTAAACATGCTATGATTGACTTGCAGCTGTTTGGTATAGTCAATATACCTGTAAGTCCCTTGTAAAGTGGTATACCTTATGTCAAGGACTGTAAATAAAATGTGATCAGTGGGCTGGCCGCATTGATTGTACCATCCACACAAGTACCCTTTCAGACCTGTCCCAGGTCTGCCACTGCAGGGCCTGTGTGTGTAGTATACTGCCATTCCAACTTGCAATTTAAAACTACTTGCCAAGCCTTAAACACCCCTTTTATTACATGCAAGTCAACCCTAAGGAAGGCCTTTGGTAACCCAAAGGGCAGGGTGCTAAGTAAGTAACAGGTAGGATATGTACATTTCTGTATGACTTGTCCAGGAAGTGACAAACAGCCTATTTCGTTTTTCAGTAGTGTGAGGCTTACACCTCTCATAGGCTAGCATTGGGAAATCCTTAATACACTTTTAAGCGGTAATTCCTGATCTGAGAGGAATCGTTTTTTCATGTGTCATTGTTTGAATTGGTCTTGTTAAATTGTCAGCACGGCTGAAGCAAAGAGGGTGCAAGGAGCCGCGACCTCATCAGCATGGCTGAAGCAAAAGATGGTTCAAGGAGCCGCGACCTCGTCAGCAGGGCTCCAGCAAAGATGGTTCAAGGAGCCGCGACTTCGTCAGCAGGGCTCAAGCACAGGTTACCAAGTTCGGGTAGTGTTCTTCTTCGAGCTGGTTGAGCAGCGACCAGGTCAGCAGGGCTCCCCTCATCCAGGATTCAACTCCCCGTTAGTCCCAGAGTGGGCCTGGTTATAGTCCTTTTTCCCTTTGAAGTCCGGGCCCTCGCAGGCGGGTATCTGATGCCTCGAGGCTGATTGTCGGTGTTTCCTGCCGGCCGGCCCTTTGATCCTTTGAAGATGAGTCCGGGGGTTTCCAGACACCCAGCAGGGCCTGGAGCCAGCGCTCGGGGAGGCCGGAGGTGCCATCGAAACCCGTCCTCAAGGGGAGGCCAGAGGTGTGATGGGAACCAGTCTCCAGGGGGAGGCCGGAGGTGTGATCGAAACTACTCTGCCCCAGCTCACTCAGAGGAAGCCCTCTACCCCCCAGCCAGGCATGGCGCGTCTGGAGCCTAGGTTTCACTGGGGCCGGGGTCATGCAGGGGCCATGGAGTCAGGGATCTGTAGGGAAGGGTGATGGCTACCGGGTGCCCTCTGGGGTGATGCGAGTTTGGGGCGTCGGGTACCGGGAGGATAGATGGCGGGATGCGTGGGTGGTCGTCCGTTGGGAATGGTTATGTAGGGAGCGGGGCGGACAGGGGACGGGACGACTGGGGGTAGTTGCTGCGCAGGGGTAACTGTCAGGGTGCAAGGGGTTGAGGGGAACCATGCCATGAGGCCAGGTCCAACACGCGTCCCCCCCAGCTGAAAGGCAGGGAGAACTACCCATCCCCTTGGGGGTTCTCTTCACTGAGGCGGAAAAACCTGGACAGGCCGTCCGCGTTGGCGTGGTCAGTACCAGGGCGGTGTTCTACGGAGAAGTCCATCCCCTGGAGGGAAATGGACCATCGTAGCAGCTTGGGGTTCTCTCCTCTCATCTGCATTAACCACCGGAGGGGGCGATGGTCGGTTTGGACCCGGAAGTGAGTCCCGAACAGGTAGGGCCTCAGCTTCTTCAGGGCCCAAACCACCGCGAAGGCCTCCTGCTCGATGGTGCTCCACCTTTGCTCTCGGGGTAGTAACCTCCGGCTGATGAATGCCACTGGCTGATCTAGGCCCTGCTCGTTTAGCTGGGATAGGACTGCCCCGATGCCATGCTCGGAGGCGTCCGTTTGGACCACAAACTCCCGAGAGTAGTCGGGGGCCTGGAGTACTGGGTCAGTGCACATGGCGGTCTTTAAGGCTTCGAACGCCTCCTGGCAGGAGGGGGTCCAGCGCACCTTCTTCGGCTGTTTCTTGGAGGTTAATTCTGTGAGTGGGACCACTATGCTGCCATATCCCTTGATGAATCTACGGTAGTAACCGGTGAGCCCTAGGAAGGCCCTCACTTACGTCTGGGTCATGGGGGCTTCCCAGGCCACGATCGTGTTGATCTTGGGTTGGAGGGGGGCTACTCGTCCGCTCCCGACCTGGTGTCCTAGGTAGACCACCGACCCTTGTCCAATTTGACATTTACTGGCCTTGATGGTAAGGCCCGCTCGCCGCAGGGCCATCAACACCTCCCAGAGGTGCTGCAGGTGTTCGGTCCAGTGGGAGCTGAACACCGTGATATCGTCCAGGTATGCGGCGCTGAATTCCTCTAGCCCGGCCAGTACCTGGTTAACCAGCCTCTGAAGGTGGTGGGGGCATTTTTCATCCCAAAGGGCATCACTCGGAAGTGATAGTGTCCATCGGGGGTGGAAAAGGCGGATCTCTCCTTTTCCCCCGCCGTGAGTGCAATTAGCCAGTAACCGCAGGACAGGTCGAAGGTGCTGAGGTAGTGGGCAGAACCCAGGCGGTCAATGAGCTCATCCACGCGGGGAATAGGGTGTGCGTCGGCTCGGGTGACTGCATTGAGCCCGCGGTAGTCTACACAGAACCTCAGCTCGGGGACGGTGCCGTGAGCGGCCGCCTTCAGAACCAGAACCACGAGGCTGGCCCATGGACTGTCAGAGTACTCGACCACTCCCAGGGCTTACATTTTAGAGACTTCTGCCTTAATGCAGGCCCGGACTCTGTCAGGGACGCGGTAGGCTCTGTGCTTTACCGGAGGGCTGTCTCCAGTGTCCACATCGTGGACGCACCAATTGGTGACGCTGGGGACGAGGGAGAAAAGGTCGGAGAATTGTCCCAATAGTCGGCGACAGTCCTCGCGTTGCTCTGGGGTTAGGGAGGAGGAGAGACTCACTCCTTCTACGGAGCCATCTTTTTCCTTAGCACACAGGAGATCGGGTAGAGGCTCCGTGTCCTCTTCCGCTCCATCGTCGGTGGCTAGGAGTAAACTCAACTCAGACCGCACGAAGTGGGGCTTGAGGCGGTTCACGCGGAGGAACCTCAAAGGGTTCCTTGGGGATTGCACATCTACTAGGTAGGTGACTTGGCTCTTCTGGGGGACTTCCCAGTAGGCGAACAAGAGCAGGGTAGGAGGATGTCCCACTTGCGCCTCAGGGGCTCTTCAAGGCCCATGATCATTCCCTTGAGGGTCCGGTTGAATCGCTCAACCAGGCCATTACCTTGGGGGTGGTACAGGGTGATGAATTTGTACGTCACCCCACATTGTTGCCACAAGGACATCTTATATTTAGAGATGAAGTTTGTTCCTCAGTCGCTCACTACTTCTCGCGGGATTCCCACCCGGGAGAATATCCCCATCAGGGCCCGCCCCACTACGGGGGCAGTCACCGTTCGGAGGGGAACGGCCTCGGGGTACCTGGTGGCATGGTCCACCAGGACGAGGATGAATCGATGGCCCAGGGCGGTCCGGGGATCCAGGGGTCCCACATTGTCAATTCCCACTCATTCAAAGGAGGTGCTGACTATGGGGAAGGGTTGGAGGGGAGCCTTGCGCTTCCCCCCACTCTTCCCGCTGGCCTGGCACGAATTTGATGGACAGATGCACTACAAATACCATCTCTCCTCACCATGCTCCAGGCACGTCTAACTAGGTGCGGGCCCTTTAAAAGATCGAATTATGCTTGCGGTGTCTACACGTCAGACGCCGAGCGAGAATGAGTGGAGAGGGCTGCCGAATTAGCAAGTACAGAGCGTGGAGTTTATACTATTTTATATGCGCGTAGAATTAGACACGATAGACGGGGTACACATCTAATTATCGGTATTTCCCGTTTGAGCAGAGAATGAACCAACCCGATTGAAAAGTACGCACGTAAAGAGGTCCCGGTGCCGAAGAACGGCCGGCGCCCCTCCCTACTCTTGAAGGGAGGCTTCAGTAACACGACGGCCGGCTGTGATCATTGTAGCATGTCGTTGTGAGAACCCTGGTGACAGATTCTTTCCTATGTTTGTATCTATCTGCAGAATCCTTATACTCCAGTGGCAACTTTCCACAGCAGTGGTATATGATGCAAAACACAGGTATTTACCAATACCAACAAGCGAGTCTGAGAGTCTAGTAACATTGTTAATAGTTCTGATAATACTGACACCAAATCCCATTATTATTCCTTACAGTTATGGCCACCTCCAGTCCGTGTCCTGAGGAGAACCCTTAAACTGCATTGTGGTTCGAAACGCGTTGACCCCGAGCCTGGGAAAGAAAAGAGGGGTGCATCTAGGGTTACTAAATAAAACTATACTCTCTATCCCTAGTAGTGCGACCCCAGGTATCAATCTAGTCTCTGGCTCAGTGAGAAAGGCAGGCAGTGCCAAAGAACTATTTTGTCCGCCTGTCTACTTGTATATAATATGAAGGACTGGTGCTTTTTAATGAAATTATTAGAGGCATTGTACTAGAGTGTATTTGGTGTATGTTGTAACTTACAGTATTGATTTTGTGTATAATTTATATTTATGTTTTAATGTCTGTATGTGTTCATTATTGTTTCATGACTGTTATTTTGGTGACATACGAAATTTAATGTACAAAAAGTTTTTCTAAAAAAAGATAAAAAGACTAAAATAAAATAGTCGCACCACCTAGAACTCTTTGGCTAGGTGTGATAACATTAAAAAAACTAAACCTGTCTGGCCATTTTTTCTGTTTAATATATTTGAGTGGTCTAGGCCAGTCAGAGATAGGACCCAAACCTTTCTGTTTCCCTGTTTGTAGAGCGGTCAGTGGCCCGCAAGGTTTCACACACGAAATTGATGTATTAAAAAATTCATTAATTGATCCCAGGGGCACCCTGCCTTGACTAATAGGTATGTCTGAAAAGGACACGCTGTCATTTAGTGAGGACCATATTCAGAAACTTCTCTCAGACTCTACGCTTTTTTCCTCAGTCACTCTGAGCAGTACGGCCAAGCAGCAGAATGTCACAGACAAATTAGTAAGACTGCAAAAGAAACATGTGAGAACTGAATTGCATGGGCACTTCTTGCTCGCCAATCTTAAGGCAGGAACAATACCTTGGGGACTCCAGATAAAAAACGTCCCCATTATCTTTACTGACGACCCTGTATATAGGAAAGGGTTTAGCTGCATCAGTACCAAGTGCAGCAGAGACCTAATGGTGCATACCATCGAGACAGCCCATAGAATCTGCAAAAAAGAGGCAGAAGAAATCGAAGAGCAATTACGAGATATCAAAAACAATCATACAGAGACGGATGCTAAATTACTTCTTGACAAGATTGAAAAGGAATTGGCTACATTTAAAGACCATACGATTAATTTCAAAACTTCGAAATTTGAAAAAGACCAGAAGAATTTTAGTCTTGAGACGGTATACCCATACCTAAAAGACGATTTTTATACACGCCCTGATTCCACTAGGCATCGGAATACCTATCAAGTTCGGTCTAGAAAGAAGTTCCTAACATTCTCGGAGACATCCTCTTCGGAATCTACTGGAGATTCTGACACCGGGGAAGGTCCATCGAATAGAAATCCCCAGAAAAGGCCTTTTTTAGGACAAGGCCAACAACAGAAGCGGAGCAGATTCAAACCCCAATGGGAAATGACAACACGCAAGCACCACTACAAGTCATAACTAAGTCTCCAATTATCAATCTTTCCAATAAAATACTATCGAAAGCAGAGGAAGAGGTTTTAGAATTAGGCCTTTCATTTGTTCCTGGAACATCCATGGACTTCACGAAGATCAAACTTGAAGTTATGGAGTTTTTCAGAAAGATACGTCTAAGATGGTTTTTTAAGAACTCTCCCAACCAACTTCAGACTGAAGCATCTGGCTTAAGGAATAAATCTGCCTTTTGTCCTCCTAATCACAATACCTCCAGAAATATCATCACATTCGAGCGTGCAGTGATGTCCTCATTAAATGTTTTGGAAAGAAAACGTCAGTTTGTACCTACCAACCTGTCAAAAAATCAGAAGGAAGCTATTCGTGAGCTCAAAAATCAGCAAGACGCCATTATTAGACCGGCAGACAAGGGAGGGGTGGTGGTCCTATGGTCTAAAGAACTTTACAGAGCGGAAGGCAGGAGCCATGTTTACAATCAGGAATGGTTCCGCCGGATAACACAGGATCCAACAATTCATCCCAAATTAAACCTTTTGCTTATGGCAGTGGTTCCCAAACTTTTTTGACCTGTGGCTCCCTTCACCTAATTGGCAGTTGGCCGTGGCTCCCCACCATTTTTTTACCCGCGCACCGGGGTGCCGCGGCGCACCCTTTGGGAACCACTGGTCTACATGAAGATCAAAGCCTAGACGTGATGAAGGATTCAGAGAATAGCCATCACTATCATAAAACTTTATTTGCAACCACTCTGCCTTGCACCCTTCTCCCCTCTGCCTTGCACCCTTCTTCCTTGCACCCTTCTTCCCTCTGCCTTGCACCCTTCTCCTCTCTGCCTTGCACCCTTCTCCCCTCTGCCTTGCACCCTTTTCCTCTCTGCCTTGCACCCTTCTCCTCTCTGTCTTGCACCCTTCTCCTCTCTGTCTTGCACCCTTCTCCCCTCTGCCTTGCACCCTTCTCGGCAACCCCCTTTCACCCTTCCCACCCAATGGAGGGGACTGCCACCTGGAACAATGGCACCATTTCAAAAGTATGATGGACTCCCGGTGCCTAAAAATGAATGTGTCCATCTGTAATGCAACTGGCGCAAATGTAAAGCGTTCTGATGCCTTCCGGTGGAGTTTGCGCTATATAAAACTGCAAAAAAATACTTGGTAGGGGGACTTGTGCTGCTTTTGGGGAGCACTAAATCAGATGACGTAGTAAAATTACAAAGAGCACGGCGCAAGAGGCTTTTCACATCAGCATAAATTCGTAAACAGCCTCTGACCCCACACCCACCCAACGCTCTCCACCAGGCCTCTGACCCTCTACCCACCCAACGCTCTCCACCAGGCCTCTAACCCTGCCTGCTTCTACGTGGGATAAAGGCGATCCTATGGACTCCCCAGACATCCCCTTGTGGAAAACCAACATTAAAGGCTAAATTTAAAAAAAAAATGAAAATGAAGTAACAATTTATTCTTAACAAAATGCTCTCTTGCAGACTCTGTGAACATGGGAAAATGTGTAGTCCCTTCTTGTAAGATGTCTTTTCACTACATGCTTTCCCCCACTGAGGCAGTAAAAATAAAATAAAAAGTATGAAATATCGAATAGGCAGAGTGGGGACACATGGGATACTGGAATCAGTCAACAAAACAACAAACCCTCAAACCCTCCTTAACCAGTTCCAAAGGAACGTAAATGCGCTTTTGAAAACCTGTGAAATTCGTATGTGTTACGACGCCAGAAACAGCAGCTCGAGCTGCAGCAGCCCGGGCTCAGACACAGGCCGGAGGACGGAGGAGAGATGGGAGAGGCAGGGGTGTTAAATTCCTTTTAGCCCCTACAAGCGTGTAGCCTGATCACAGGTATCAGGGGGCAGTTACAGGCTCATCATTATGCATAGCGCTTTCGCGCGCTAATGGCCCTGTTAATCACGGAGGAGACTTTCCTTTGTCCCTTTGTCCCCCCCACTCTTGTCCCCCCTCCCCCCGTGTGCACTCCAAACTCTGGGGGGATATATCCCACTCGTCCCCCACACTTCCTACGCCCATGTCTTGGGGTCTGTAATTACACCCCAGGCGTCCCGGTCGTTTCAGTGTAATTTAAGATTTCCTTCTGGAAGTCCCGGGCGCACAGCTCTGTAATTTACCCTGCAGCTCCAGAGTTGTATTTCCACTAGCCAGCCATCGGCCTCCGACCGCCACTAAACTCTGGTGCTTCCCAGGGCTGTCCAGCCACAGCCCCACTCACAGACCTTTCCGCCCTCCCAAGACTGCGGGGCAATGTCTGGCATGTGTGAGGCTTTCTCCGTCAATCACTCATTGAATCCACATCCTACGCCGCGGCGCCCCTGGCTTCTAATCACGGCGCACCGGGGTGCCGCGGCGCACACTTTGGGAACCACTGGCTTATGGCGAATGGGTTAAAAAAGTAGCCCTTTACACAGATGATATTATGATCTATTCATCAGACATCAATACAGCCTTTCCATCAGTTATAGACTCAGCCCTGGAATTTGGAAGAGTTTCAGGATATGAGGTGAATGCCTCTAAAACTGAGTCGATGTCATGGAATGTTGATCAAAATATTCAGAGAAACATCAAGTGTCAACCTGCGGTACTTGGGGATAAATATAGATAAAGATATAAAATTGATCGCCCCTTCAAATTTTGCTAATGTAGCAGCGCAGTGCCGAAAACTGATGAGAGCTTGGGCACACCTCCCTTTTACCATCTTGGGGAAGGTAAACCTTGTTAAAATGACTTTACTGCCAAAGGTTTCCTTTTTATTTAATTCAATTCCGTTGTTTTTTGACCCAAATATAATTTCAAAGCTGCAGAGGGAGATTTCCTCATTCATCTGGAATAACAAGAATCCAAGAATTGCTTGGAAAAAGATAAGGCGGCGTAGGGAGAAGGGCGGGTTGGCGGGCCCTGATCTCCAGGCTTACGCGTGGGCATTTCAGTTATCACACGCACGAATGCTTTTGAAAACACCTACTGAGACAGGCGTGGGCCTTATGTTTTCCACCTTGCTGAGCTGCGAGGGAGTTGGGCAGGGTAGTTTTTTGTTTAAATTTGGAGACCCTAAATTTTTAAAAAAAATAAAGCTGAAGGTACTACAGGGGATGGCTAAAACCTGGTATAGAGTGAGACACTCAATTAAACTAGGTTATCACTCTAGTAGAGCTCCAATATGGGATTTACCTGTGCCCCCAGCCTGGACGGGAGATGCATTAACATTACCACTTAAAGAGGCTGGAATAGCATCTTGGGGCGACCTGTTTATTGACGGATCTTTACTTCCATGGAATTACTTGGTCAACAAAATTGGGCCGAGTCTTTCAAGATTCAAATACTTACAAATCTCAAGTTGGGCTCAGGCATTTTAAACACAGTCTACGCGGAATAGCAGCTTGCCTATTGGGGGAGGAAGTGAATTAGAGGCGTGTTTGGTAGACCAACCCCCTGCAAAGAAGGAGATCTCGCTTTGGTACAACATGATCTTAGAGGAAGCAGATGTCAAATTTTGTCTTCCAACGCTATTGTGGGCGGAGTTGATGCCAGGAAAAGACGTGGAAGAACTCTGGTCAACTTCATGTAGGGTGTTGTGGGATTTGGTTAAACCTGCCTGGCTCCGAAGGAACCATTTATTCACAATGCATAGGGCCTACTATTCCCCGCAGAGGCTGACTAAATTTTCCCTGGCAGGTCCGGTCTCTTGTCCAAGATGTGGGCTGGAGGCGGCGTCAGATACACATATGTTCTTCGAATGCCCGCAAATCACCTCCTTTTGGGACTCCATAAGTAACAAATTGACCTCGATATTGGACTTTCCTATCTCTATAGATTTGAGCCTTGTCATCTTCGGGCTGAGTGGGAAATCCCGTAGTGCAGCCTCGAACTTGGTGTTCTATTCCATTCTGGCGGCCCGCAGGGAAATTTGCAGACATTGGAAGGATGCCTTGCCGCCTACTTTATATGAATGGCGTTCCTCTATCTTTCAAATCTCGAAACTTGATCTGGCAAGGGGAGGGAATCAGGAAAAAAGAGCCTTTTGGCATCAACTGGAGTGGTCTCGTTGAACCTGGGTTTTTTTTTTTTGTTTTTTTTTCCCCCAGGTCCAATGATTAACGCAGACATGGTTTATTTATTTTATTTATTTTATTTATAGAGTTTTGTATAGCGCGGACAAGACCCGTGGGTATCAGAGCGCTTCACATGTAAGGATAAGTTACAGACAATTATGGAGGCAATAGTAACAACAGATATACATGAGTATAAGGTCTAAGGCGATCAGCTATAAGGGGGATTATAAGTAAGAGTTATTCGGCCTATCCAATTAGTATTAGGGGGTGAGTGAGGTAGGGTTGTATAGCATAGCAGTGCAAATATCATGTGTAAATAGCATTAAGGAGTAAAAAGTATTGCCATGTATCCGGGATCCTAGGCAATAAAACAAAGTGAGGTAGAGGGTACATCGTATTGTCTGAGAGTTATGGATATCAGATCCCTGTGGTTTAAGTTAGTAGTAACGTGTGTGTCCAATGTATAACATGGAATCAATCTGATAGCAGATAGTTAATCTTCAGGAAGTTCCAGTCGAGGCTGTCTCTCTTTGGTGAAGATATTCACATCAGTAACCATTATTCTTCCCTAAGAGAGGTATTTGCTCATCAAGTAGTTCTTCAGTTCGCGTTTGAATGATATCAAGTTTTTAATCTTCCTGATGTTAGGAGGTAGTGAATTCCAGACTCTGGGGGCGGCTCCTGAGAACGCTCGGTTGTAGGTCTTTTTCTTACGGAAAAAGGCTGGCCTCAGTAGCAGTTCTTTAGCGCTTCTCGTTTGTCTGTTGCTTCCTGATAGCTTAATTTTCTTGGCAAGGTATCTCGGCATGTTGTAGTGAACTGCTCTGTGGGTAATACAAGCAATCTTCATTTGAATTCTGGCTTCATAGGGTAGCCAGTTTAGCGTCTTCAGGTGAGGGGATATGTGGTCGAATTTCCTCGATCCCGTGATCAGTCTTGCCGCTGCATTGAGACAGGCTTTTAGCGGTGCTATGGATGTTTTCGGTAGACCCGCTAACATAGTGCAACCGTATTCAATCCTCGAAATAACTAGGGATTGTACAGCTAGTTTTAGGTCCGTCTTTGAGATGTATGGTTTCAATTTTCTTAGATAGTTCAGATGGAAGCGGGCACCCTTGGCCATTGAGTTTATGTGGTCTTTCATGTCCAGGTTCTCATCCAAGGTAATTCCAAGTGATTTAGCTGACTTAACTAGGGTCGGGGTGCAGTTCAGTGCTGTCACCAGTTTCGTCAATTCCTGTACCTCGGGACGGTTCTTTGTCGGGGAGATTAACAGGAATTCAGTTTTATGGGCATTTAGTTTCAAATGGTTCGTAGTTAACCACTGTAGAGCTCTCTTTAGTGTTCACCTTCTGGTTCTGCTGCAATATGTAGCGGTTCTTTTGGGGGCCCTGGTGGGTCGGGCGCTATCGATCAACAAAACAGCCCACTTGTCAGAGTTTTCTGGCTTGCCAGTAGTTACTGTTGGGATTTGGTCGTCACCCTTCCTATGCTATCCCTGCCAGCTGACGCTGAGACAGTACAGAGGCACTGCCTGCTTTCCTGCTCTGTGGCAGTTTTGTTTTGATAGATTGGAGCCATGCATGCGAATGAGGATATAAAAAATAAAAATTAAAAAAAAAGGATCCAACAATTCAGATAATGCAGGAAGTCTCAGCATAGGTGAATGATGCAAAGGAATAAGGAATACTTGGCCCAAAAGCAGAATATTTGGTCAAAAAATATCCTCGAGTTCCTCACCTATACTTTCTTCCGAAAGTCCATAAGGATGCCACTACACCACCTGGACGGCCCATTGTTTCTGGGTGCGATTCAGTCCTCGAGCCAGTTTCCAAGTTTGTAGATGTCTTTTTGAAACCGCTGGTGGTGGAGGTACTGTCATATCTTCGTGACACGATGGACTTCATCAATAAAGTAGAAGGGTTCCAATTTGATTCAACGGTACAGCTGATGGTTACGATGGATGTTGCGTCGTTGTACACGCAAATCCCTCAACAAGATGGATTGGATGTACTTGAAATCTATCTGGAAAAAGGCCTCGCCCTCACCGAGTACCAACTGACTTGATTGTCTCATTTGCATCACTGGCGCTAAAAAGGAATTTCTTCACGTTTGAAGATGAGCTGCTCCTGCAGGTGAAATGCTCAGCGATGGGATGCCCGTTTGCGCCCGAAATGGCGATTTTATTTATGGCGCAATACGAAGAAAAATATGTATACAAAAACAATCTGTATCAAGGACATATCCAGCAGTGGCTAAGGTATATAGATGACGTGTGGTGCATTTGGAATGGCACACCACAGTCGTTAGAAGAATTTCATGTATGGCTAAACAATCGGAGCCCGGACATCAAGTTCAGTTTAACCTATGATGCTAAATCTTTATCATTTTTGGGTGTGGAAATCAAGGCGACACCTGATGGACTGATGTCTTCCCTCTTTCAGAAAAAAACAGATAAAAGCAATGCCTTATATTTTAAGAGCTATCATCCAAGGAGCCTCAAAAATAACCTCCCCTGTGGACAATTCCTTAGGGTGAGACGGACTTGTTCAAGACTTCAAGACTTTGAGACTCATGGACAAGCGTGGGTCAAAAAACTCCAGGAGAGAGGCTATCCACGTAAGCTCCTAAAACACTCTATGAAAAGAGCTAGATGGACGCCGAGGGCGCACCTACTGCAGAAGAGCCAGAAGACACCGACACAGCGGATGGTGTGTGTGTCAACGTTTGGACCTCACACGCATCCTTTGCAGAAAAACATTCAAATCTGTTGGCACTTAGTGGAAGAAGTTATGCCTGACGTAGGTTTCCCCCTTTTTGCACTCAAGAAAAATCAGAGTATAGGGCAGCAAATAACATCTACACGCCCCCGAGTAAAAGAGACACTCAGAGCACTCTCTTTGGATGTAGCCCTGTCAAAGAACACCATAAATGTGGTACTTGTTCCGTGTGCAATCTCACAATGGAAGGCTCATTGTTCACTGATGGAAAGAAATTCTGGCGTCATAAAGAACACACTAATTGCAAGACGAAGTACGCAGTATATGCGATTCAATGCCCATGCAAAAAAGTCTATATCGGTAAGACAACACAGGAAGTGCGACAAAGGATCATTCAACATCACTCACGAAACAACAATAAAGTACTGACAGCACCATTGGTGTCTCATTTTTTACATCATAGCCATTCGGTGAATGATTTAAAATGGACTGTGTTAGCTGTGATAAAAGCCTCCAGCAGTGGGGATCCAGAAACACGCTTGTCACAGAAAGAAGCGTATCTGATACTGAAATTCGATACAGCCATCTCTGGGCTGAATGAACTGTCCGAATTGAGTAATCTATGACTAGTACAGTCTTTATATAGTTCCATGCAAGAATATGTCTGTGACTGACAGCTGTGATGGCGGTGCTAGCTCGAGTCAAATTTGATGGACAGATGCACTACAAATACCATCTCTCCTCGCCATGCTCCAGGCACGTCTAACTAGGTACGGCCCCTTTAAAAAGATCCAATTATGCTTGCGGCGTCTACACGTCAGACACCGAGCGAGAATGAGTTGAGAGAGCTGCCGAATTAGCAAGTAAGCGGTGAGCTACGCTCGAACAGAGCGTGGAGTTTATACTATTTTATATGCGCGTAGAATTAGACACGATAGACGGGGTACACATCTAATTATCGGTATTTCTCGTTTGAGCAGAGAATGAACCAACCCGATTGAAAAGTACGCACGTAAAGAGATCCCGTGCCGAAGAACGGCCGGCGCCCCTCCCTACTCTTGAAGGTAGGCTTCAGTAACACGACGGCCGGCTGTGATCATTGTAGCATGTCGTTGTGAGAACCCTGGTGACAGATTCTTTCCTATGTTTGTATCTATCTGCAGAATCCTTACACTCGAGTGGCAACTTTCCACAGCAGTGGTCTATGATGCAAAACACAGGTATTTACCAATACCAACAAGCGAGTCTGAGAGTCTAGTAACATTGTTAATAGTTCCGACAATACTGACACCAAATCCCATTATTATTCCTTACGTTATGGCCACCTCCAGTCCGTGTCCTGAGGAGAACCCTTAAACTGCATTGTGGTTAGAAACGCGTTGACCCCGAGCCTGGGAATGAAAAGAGGGGTGCATCTAGGGTTACTAAATAATACTATACTCTCTATCCCTAGTAGTGCGACCCCAGGTATCAATCTAGTCTCTGGCTCAGTGAGAAAGGCAGGCAGTGCCAATGAACTATTTTGTCCGCCTGTCTACTTGTATATAATATGAAGGACTGGTGCTTTTGAATGAAATGATTGGAGGCATTGTACTAGTGTGTATTTGGTGTATATTGTAACTTACAGTATTGATTTTGTGTATAATTTATATTTATGTTTTAATGTCTGTATGTGTTCATTATTGTTTGATGACTGTTCTTTTGGTGACATACGAAATTTATTGTACAAAAAGTTTTTCTAAAAAAAGATAAAAAGACTAAAATAAAATAGTCGCATCACCTAGAACTCTTTGGCTAGGTGTGATAAAATTCAAAAAACTAAACCTGTCTGGCCATTTTTTCTGTTTAATATGGCCTGGCACGTGGGGCAGGACTTGCAGTGGTGCTCTTCGTCTGCGCGCATTCGGGGCCATTAGAAATGGGTGACCAGTCGGTGATAGGTTTTATCCTATCCCAGGTGTCCCGCCAGGGGCACATAATGGGCCAGGCTCAGGAGGAAGTCTTGGAATCGTAGGGGTACCACCAGCACCCGGGCTGACCCTAGTTCCACAGACTTTTGCTCGCTGTACAAAAGGCCATTCTCCCTGTAGACCCAATGGGATCCGGACTGGTTGCCAGCGGCCTGGGCAGTGGCCTGCTGCCGGGGGCCAACGAGGGATGGGCAGGTGGCTTGCTCCTGGCAGAACTCCTCCCAGGAAGGCCCACCCTCGTGGCGCCACTGTGCCAACTCAGGTAGATCACCTAACTCGGTGATTTGTTCGGCGGTCGGGCCTAGGGGACCTGAGTCGAGGTCGATTTCTTCTCCGGCGGGGAGACCGGGGGGTTCTGGTAACTCGCCCCCGTCCCCGTCGTCTGAGGTCTGGTTTATGTTCTCTGGCCCCACCCCCCCGGGGGTGGGTAGTTTGGCAGTCATGGATCGAGTGGTGGCGCATACCCATTCGGGTAGGCCCAGCATCTTTAGGTGAGCCTTTCGCTCTACCTGTGCCCACAGGGAGCTATCCAGATCGTTGCCCAGTAGACAATCCACTGGCATGGTGGGTCGGACGGCTACCCGCAGGGTACCGGAGACTCCCCCCCACTCGAAGGGAATTTGAGCCATCTTGCAGATGCTCTCCGAATTGTCTGCTGAAATAACAGGGCAAAAGAGGTGCGGTATGATTTGCTCTTCGGTGACCGGGTGACAGCGAACAGCCGTAAAACTCGCTCCGGTGTCACGAAGGGCCCTTATGTAGCGTCCATTGACCGTCACCCACTGCCGTTATTTCTTAGTGTTGCCGGCAGGGGGGCCCAAGGAATCATTTCCTTATCTCCTAGGGAGACCAGGGACATGACTGCAGGCTCCCACTCCTCTGTATCATCAACCTCCTCTCCTAGGGCAACAGTGGCTATCTGGCGGGTCTTTTGTTCATGGGACACTGGGGGTCACTGGCGTAGTGGCCTGGCTGTTGGCATTTGTAACATGCTATACTGGATCTTGGCCCTTGTCTACCCGGGGGAGGGGGAGGCCTGATCTGGACATGGAGGGAGATGGGACATTTTGTGGCTGTGTCCTTGGGGGGCTACGCGGGGGCCCTGACTGGGACTCTCGCTGTCTACCTTGGCCTCCTCCCCCTCTCTGACGGGGAGGTCCCTGACCATTTCGGGCATAGTCCCCCTTAGGGCCCTTGGGGACCCGGGTGTTCACCCAGCCATCTGCTTCGACGGCGAGCTTTCGAGGGTCTGTCAGCTTGCTGTCAAGGAGATGCTGCAAACACAACAATGATGGACAGAATGTGGATCAATGTCACACATTCACCCCAGTCAAAAGATCTGGGCCCAAATCCATAGTTTTTCCACTCCACACCACCCTGGGTTAGACAATGGCGATATGCAAAGCAGCGCTGACCCTGTTGCCCCATGGGAACAGTCCAGTCCGAACTACAAAAGCCATGTCCTTCCCAGAACGGAAACAAGCATCCGAGGACCGGCCCGGTTTCGAGGTAACACCTCTCATCAGCCCGGCTAGCTTGCTTCCAGTGGTGTGGAGTGCCTGGGACTCACGTCTGAGCATCCCCAGTACACTTAGAGCGGTTACTGCAAACACAACAATGATGGACAGAATGTGGATCAATGTCACACATTCACCCCAGTTAAAAGATCTGGGCCCAAATCCATCGTTTTTCCACTCCACACCACCCTGGGTTAGACAATGGCAATATGCAAATCAGCGCTGACCCTGTTGCCCCATGGGAACAGTCCAGTCCGAACTACAAAAGCCATGTCCTTCCCAGAACGGAAACAAGCATCCGAGGACCGGCCCGGTTTCGAGGTAACACCTCTCATCAGCCCGGCTAGCTTGCTTCCAGTGGTGTGGAGTGCCTGGGACTCACGTCTGAGCATCCCCAGTACACTTAGAGCGGTTACTGCAAACACAACAATGATGGACAGAATGTGGATCAATGTCACACATTCACCCCAGTCAAAAGATCTGGGCCCAAATCCATCGTTTTTCCACTCCACACCACCCTGGGTTAGACAATGGCGGTATGCAAATCAGCGCTGACCCTGTTGCCCCATGGGAACAGTCCAGTCCGAACTACAAAAGCCATGTCCTTCCCAGAACGGAAACAAGCATCCGAGGACCGGCCCGGTTTCGAGGTAACACCTCTCATCAGCCCGGCTAGCTTGCTTCCAGTGGTGTGGAGTGCCTGGGACTCACGTCTGAGCATCCCCAGTACACTTAGAGCGGTTACTGCAAACACAACAATGATGGACAGAATGTGGATCAATGTCACACATTCACCCCAGTCAAAAGATCTGGGCCCAAATCCATCGTTTTTCCACTCCACACCACCCTGGGTTAGACAATGGCGATATGCAAATCAGCGCTGACCCTGTTGCCCCATGGGAACAGTCCAGTCCGAACTACAAAAGCCATGTCCTTCCCAGAACGGAAACAAGCATCCGAGGACCGGCCTGGTTTCGAGGTAACACCTCTCATCAGCCCGGCTAGCTTGCTTCCAGTGGTGTGGAGTGCCTGGGACTCACGTCTGAGCATCCCCAGTACACTTAGAGCGGTTACTGCAAACACAACAATGATGGACAGAATGTGGATCAATGTCACACATTCACCCCAGTCAAAAGATCTGGGCCCAAATCCATCGTTTTTCCACTCCACACCACCCTGGGTTAGACAATGGCGATATGCAAATCAGCGCTGACCCTGTTGCCCCATGGGAACAGTCCAGTCCGAACTACAAAAGCCATGTCCTTCCCAGAACGGAAACAAGCATCCGAGGACCGGCCCGGTTTCGAGGTAACACCTCTCATCAGCCCGGCTAGCTTGCTTCCAGTGGTGTGGAGTGCCTGGGACTCACGTCTGAGCATCCCCAGTACACTTAGAGCGGTTACTGCAAACACAACAATGATGGACAGAATGTGGATCAATGTCACACATTCACCCCAGTCAAAAGATCTGGGCCCAAATCCATCGTTTTTCCACTCCACACCACCCTGGGTTAGACAATGGCGATATGCAAATCAGCGCGGACCCTGTTGCCCCATGGGAACAGTCCAGTCCGAACTACAAAAGCCATGTCCTTCCCAGAACGGAAACAAGCATCCGAGGACCGGCCCGGTTTCGAGGTAACACCTCTCATCAGCCCGGCTAGCTTGCTTCCAGTGGTGTGGAGTGCCTGGGACTCACGTCTGAGCATCCCCAGTACACTTAGAGCGGTTACTGCAAACACAACAATGATGGACAGAATGTGGATCAATGTCACACATTCACCCCAGTCAAAAGATCTGGGCCAAAATCCATCGTTTTTCCACTCCACACCACCCTGGGTTAGACAATGGCGATATGCAAATCAGCGCTGACCCTGTTGCCCCATGGGAACAGTCCAGTCCGAACTACAAAAGCCATGTCCTTCCCAGAACGGAAACAAGCATCCGAGGACCGGCCCGGTTTCGAGGTAACACCTCTCATCAGCCCGGCTAGCTTGCTTCCAGTGGTGTGGAGTGCCTGGGACTCACGTCTGAGCATCCCCAGTACACTTAGAGTGGTTACTGCAAACACAACAATGATGGACAGAATGTGGATCATTGTCACACATTCACCCCAGTCAAAAGATCTGGGCCCAAATTCATCGTTTTTCCACTCCACACCACCCTGGGTTAGACAATGGCGATATGCAAATCAGCGCTGACCCTGTTGCCCCATGGGAACAGTCCAGTCCGAACTACAAAAGCCATGTCCTTCCCAGAACGGAAACAAGCATCCGAGGACCGGCCCGGTTTCGAGGTAACACCTCTCATCAGCCCGGCTAGCTTGCTTCCAGTGGTGTGGAGTGCCTGGGACTCACGTCTGAGCATCCCCAGTACACTTAGAGCGGTTACTGCAAACACAACAATGATGGACAGAATGTGGATCAATGTCACACATTCACCCCAGTCAAAAGATCTGGGCCCAAATCCATCGTTTTTCCACTCCACACCACCCTGGGTTAGACAATGGCGATATGCAAATCAGCGCTGACCCTGTTGCCCCATGGGAACAGTCCAGTCCAAACTACAAAAGCCATGTCCTTCCCAGAACGGAAACAAGCATCCGAGGACCGGCCCGGTTTCGAGGTAACACCTCTCATCAGCCCGGCTAGCTTGCTTCCAGTGGTGTGGAGTGCCTGGGACTCACGTCTGAGCATCCCCAGTACACTTAGAGCGGTTACTGCAAACACAACAATGATGGACAGAATGTGGATCAATGTCACACATTCACCCCAGTCAAAAGATCTGGGCCCAAATCCATCGTTTTTCCACTCCACACCACCCTGGGTTAGACAATGGCGATATGCAAATCAGCGCTGACCCTGTTGCCCCATGGGAACAGTCCAGTCCGAACTACAAAAGCCATGTCCTTCCCAGAACGGAAACAAGCATCCGAGGACCGGCCCGGTTTCGAGGTAACACCTCTCATCAGCCCGGCTAGCTTGCTTCAAGTGGTGTGGAGTGCCTGGGACTCACGTCTGAGCATCCCCAGTACACTTAGAGCGGTTACTGCAAACACAACAATGATGGACAGAATGTGGATCAATGTCACACATTCACCCCAGTCAAAAGATCTGGGCCCAAATCCATCGTTTTTCCACTCCACACCACCCTGGGTTAGACAATGGCGATATGCAAATCAGCGCTGACCCTGTTGCCCCATGGGAACAGTCCAGTCCGAACTACAAAAGCCATGTCCTTCCCAGAACGGAAACAAGCATCCGAGGACCGGCCCGGTTTCGAGGTAACACCTCTCATCAGCCCGGCTAGCTTGCTTCCAGTGGTGTGGAGTGCCTGGGACTCACGTCTGAGCATCCCCAGTACACTTAGAGCGGTTACTGCAAACACAACAATGATGGACAGAATGTGGATCAATGTCACACCTTCACCCCAGTCAAAAGATCTGGGCCCAAATCCATCGTTTTTCCACTCCACACCACCCTGGGTTAGACAATGGCGATATGCAAATCAGCGCTGACCCTGTTGCCCCATGGGAACAGTCCAGTCCGAACTACAAAAGCCATGTCCTTCCCAGAACGGAAACAAGCATCCGAGGACCGGCCCGGTTTCGAGGTAACACCTCTCATCAGCCCGGCTAGCTTGCTTCCAGTGGTGTGGAGTGCCTGGGACTCACGTCTGAGCATCCCCAGTACACTTAGAGCGGTTACTGCAAACACAACAATGATGGACAGAATGTGGATCAATGTCACACATTCACCCCAGTCAAAAGATCTGGGCCCAAATCCATTGTTTTTCCACTCCACACCACCCTGGGTTAGACAATGGCGATATGCAAATCAGCGCTGACCCTGTTGCCCCATGGGAACAGTCCAGTCCGAACTACAAAAGCCATGTCCTTCCCAGAACGGAAACAAGCATCCGAGGACCGGCCCGGTTTCGAGGTAACACCTCTCATCAGCCCGGCTAGCTTGCTTCCAGTGGTGTGGAGTGCCTGGGACTCACGTCTGAGCATCCCCAGTACACTTAGAGCGGTTACTGCAAACACAACAATGATGGACAGAATGTGGATCAATGTCACACATTCACCCCAGTCAAAAGATCTGGGCCCAAATCCATCGTTTTTCCACTCCACACCACCCTGGGTTAGACAATGGCGATATGCAAATCAGCGCTGACCCTGTTGCCCCATGGGAACAGTCCAGTCCGAACTACAAAAGCCATGTCCTTCCCAGAACGGAAACAAGCATCCGAGGACCGGCCCGGTTTCGAGGTAACACCTCTCATCAGCCCGGCTAGCTTGCTTCCAGTGGTGTGGAGTGCCTGGGACTCACGTCTGAGCATCCCCAGTACACTTAGAGCGGTTACTGCAAACACAACAATGATGGACAGAATCCGGTCCTCGGATGCTTGTTTCCGTTCTGGGAAGGACATGGCTTTTGTAGTTCGGACTGGACTGTTCCCATGGGGCACAGGGTCAGCGCTGATTTGCATATCGCCATTGTCTAACCCAGGGTGGTGTGGAGTGGAAAAACGATGGATTTGGGCCCAGATCTTTGGACTGGGGTGAATGTGTGACATTGATCCACATTCTGTCCATCATTGTTGTGTTTGCAGTTACCGCTCTAAGTGTACTGGGGATGCTCAGACGTGAGTCCCAGGCACTCCACACCACTGGAATCAAGCTAGCCGGGCTGAAGAGAGGTGTTACCTCGAAACCGGGCCGGTCCTCGGATGCTTGTTTCCGTTCTGGGAAGGACATGGCTTTTGTAGTTCGGACTGGACTGTTCCCATGGGGCACAGGGTCAGCGCTGATTTGCATATCGCCATTGTCTAACCCAGGGTGGTGTGGAGTGGAAAAACGATGGATTTGGGCCCAGATCTTTGGACTGGGGTGAATGTGTGACATTGATCCACATTCTGTCCATCATTGTTGTGTTTGCAGTTACCGCTCTAAGTGTACTGGGGATGCTCAGACGTGAGTCCCAGGCACTCCACACCACTAGAATCAAGCTAGCCGGGCTGAAGAGAGGTGTTACCTCGAAACCGGGCCGGTCCTCGGATGCTTGTTTCCGTTCTGGGAAGGACATGGCTTTTGTAGTTCGGACTGGACTGTTCCCATGGGGCACAGGGTCAGCGCTGATTTGCATATCGCCATTGTCTAACCCAGGGTGGTGTGGAGTGGAAAAACGATGGATTTGGGCCCAGATCTTTGGACTGGGGTGAATGTGTGACATTGATCCACATTCTGTCCATCATTGTTGTGTTTGCAGGTACCGCTCTAAGTGTACTGGGGATGCTCAGACGTGAGTCCCAGGCACTCCACACCACTGGAATCAAGCTAGCCGGGCTGAAGAGAGGTGTTACCTCGAAACCGGGCCGGTCCGCGGATGCTTGTTTCCGTTCTGGGAAGGACATGGCTTTTGTAGTTCGGACTGGACTGTTCCCATGGGGCACAGGGTCAGCGCTGATTTGCATATCGCCATTGTCTAACCCAGGGTGGTGTGGAGTGGAAAAACGATGGATTTGGGCCCAGATCTTTGGACTGGGGTGAATGTGTGACATTGATCCACATTCTGTCCATCATTGTTGTGTTTGCAGTTACCGCTCTAAGTGTACTGGGGATGCTCAGACGTGAGTCCCAGGCACTCCACACCACTGGAATCAAGCTAGCCGGGCTGAAGAGAGGTGTTACCTCGAAACCGGGCCGGTCCTCGGATGCTTGTTTCCGTTCTGGGAAGGACATGGCTTTTGTAGTTCGGACTGGACTGTTCCCATGGGGCACAGGGTCAGCGCTGATTTGCATATCGCCATTGTCTAACCCAGGGTGGTGTGGAGTGGAAAAACGATGGATTTGGGCCCAGATCTTTGGACTGGGGTGAATGTGTGACATTGATCCACATTCTGTCCATCATTGTTGTGTTTGCAGTTACCGCTCTAAGTGTACTGGGGATGCTCAGACGTGAGTCCCAGGCACTCCACACCACTGGAATCAAGCTAGCCGGGCTGAAGAGAGGTGTTACCTCGAAACCGGGCCGGTCCTCGGATGCTTGTTTCCGTTCTGGGAAGGACATGGCTTTTGTAGTTCGGACTGGACTGTTCCCATGGGGCACAGGGTCAGCGCTGATTTGCATATCGCCATTGTCTAACCCAGGGTGGTGTGGAGTGGAAAAACGATGGATTTGGGCCCAGATCTTTGGACTGGGGTGAATGTGTGACATTGATCCACATTCTGTCCATCATTGTTGTGTTTGCAGTTACCGCTCTAAGTGTACTGGGGATGCTCAGACGTGAGTCCCAGGCACTCCACACCACTGGAATCAAGCTAGCCGGGCTGAAGAGAGGTGTTACCTCGAAACCGGGCCGGTCCTCGGATGCTTGTTTCCGTTCTGGGAAGGACATGGCTTTTGTAGTTCGGACTGGACTGTTCCCATGGGGCACAGGGTCAGCGCTGATTTGCATATCGCCATTGTCTAACCCAGGGTGGTGTGGAGTGGAAAAACGATGGATTTGGGCCCAGATCTTTGGACTGGGGTGAATGTGTGACATTGATCCACATTCTGTCCATCATTGTTGTGTTTGCAGTTACCGCTCTAAGTGTACTGGGGATGCTCAGACGTGAGTCCCAGGCACTCCACACCACTGGAATCAAGCTAGCCGGGCTGAAGAGAGGTGTTACCTCGAAACCGGGCCGGTCCTCGGATGCTTGTTTCCGTTCTGGGAAGGACATGGCTTTTGTAGTTCGGACTGGACTGTTCCCATGGGGCACAGGGTCAGCGCTGATTTGCATATCGCCATTGTCTAACCCAGGGTGGTGTGGAGTGGAAAAACGATGGATTTGGGCCCAGATCTTTGGACTGGGGTGAATGTGTGACATTGATCCACATTCTGTCCATCATTGTTGTGTTTGCAGTTACCGCTCTAAGTGTACTGGGGATGCTCAGACGTGAGTCCCAGGCACTCCACACCACTGGAATCAAGCTAGCCGGGCTGAAGAGAGGTGTTACCTCGAAACCGGGCCGGTCCTCGGATGCTTGTTTCCGTTCTGGGAAGGACATGGCTTTTGTAGTTCGGACTGGACTGTTCCCATGGGGCACAGGGTCAGCGCTGATTTGCATATCGCCATTGTCTAACCAGGGTGGTGTGGAGTGGAAAAACGATGGATTTGGGCCCAGATCTTTGGACTGGGGTGAATGTGTGACATTGATCCACATTCTGTCCATCATTGTTGTGTTTGCAGTTACCGGTCAAGGAGATGCTGGCGTAGTTCTACAAAACAGTTCGTGGACAAGTGCTCCCAGGCTATCAAGTCGAACAACTCTTCAAATGTGGTGACCTTGCTGCCCTTGATCCACCCTTCCAAGGCCTGGCTGTAGAAGTTGACATGCTCCACCCACGTGGTGCCAGGAATCTTTTTACAGTCTCGGAATCGCTGCCTGTACATCTCGGGGGTGAGCCCATATCTGGCTAGCAGGGCCTCCTTCATGTGGCTATACGAGTTCAGTACGGTGGAGGGCAGGTCCAGCAGGGTGTCTCTCCCCTCGCTTAGGAACCGTCCCCACAACCCAGCCACCCAATCCTTCTGTGGGACTTTATGGGAGGTCATAGCTACTTCATAGGCTTTAAACCATTGCTGAATGTCATCGTTTTTGTAGTATTCTTTCACCACATCCTTGGGGATGTGTACTTTAGCCTCCACCGGGGGAGGGGTCCCTCGGTTCCCCGGGGGCCCGGTTTCCTCGCTCCTTGCTTTCAGCTCGATCTCTTTCAGGCTACGTTCGTGTTCCAATTGAAGTTTCTTTCCTTCATGTTCTCTCTGTAGTTTCTTCTCCTCTAGTTCTCCTTGCAGTCGCAATTGTTCCACAGCCAATTTCTTTTCAGCTAATTTGAGCTCACCTTCGATTTTGAGCTTAGCTAGCTCCATCTCGTGGACCCTACTTCTCTCTTGGTCCGTCAGCTCCTCTGGGGACAGGCCCCCCTCGGATGCGCTCTGCCATGCGGGGGGGGGGTCGGTTCTCTCTCTCTCATCTTGGTGCTCAAACCAGTGGTAGCGATTTTAAAGTCTTTCCCGAACTGCTTTAGTTCCCTATGAGTGTACTCTTCCAAACGGTCCTCTTGGAATTTTGGATTTGCGTTGGTTCCAGTGGGACTCATGGTGGTTCTTCCTTCTGTCTGTTTTGGGTCTTTGTTGGGTAGTGCGTACGCTTCTCACTGTACGATCTCTAAATGTCGGCTCGGATCCCGTCGCTTGCCACCAATGTTGGAAGGGGCGATCTCAGGGGGGACAGAGGACGTTCTCCGGACCACTCCGGGAGCCACCTCTCCCAGGAGCGCTGCCGAGCACAGGCGTGAGACCCTCACAGGAGGGGACTTCTCATTTGAGATCGTACGCGCAGGGATGTCACTGCGTCATAAATGGACACCACACAGTTGGGTACTGAATAACAAGTTCTTTATCAATCAGCAGTTATTACGTTCATTGCAGGTTAAAAGGTCATATATTTACATTCAGTTCAAGGGTTCATAAGTTCTTGATCATAGGGGGGGGTGAAAAGCGGGAGAGTCACAGTACGGGGACCAGTACTAGCGTACTCGGCGCACAGCTCTCAATCCTCGATCCGGGGCCAGGTCAGCAGGGCTCGAGCCGTAGCAAGCGGAGTGTCCTTTAGTTCTTGGGGAGCCGCGACCTCGTAAGCAGGGCTCAAGCAAAGATGTTTCAAGGAGCCGCGACCTCGTCAGCAGGGCTCAAGCAAAAGATGGCTCAAGGAGCCGCGACCTCGTCAGCAGGGTTCCAGCAAAGATGGTTCAAGGAGCCGCGACCTCGTCAGCTGGGCTCAAGCAAAGATGGTTCAAGGAGCCGCGACCTCGTCAGCAGGGCTCAAGCAAAGATGGTTCAAGCAGCCGCGACTTCGTCAGCAGGGCTGAAGCAAAGAGGGTTCAAGGAGCCGCGACCTCGTCAGCAGGGCTCAAGCAAAAGATGGTTCAAGGAGCCGCGACCTCGTCAGCAGGGCTCCAGCAAAGATGGTTCAAGGAGCCGCGACCTCGTCAGCAGGGCTCAAGCACAGGTTACCAAGTTCGGGTAGCGTTCTTCTTCGAGCTGGTTGAGCCGCGACCAGGTCAGCAGGGCTCTCCTCATCCAGGATTCAACTCCCCGTTAGTCCCAGAGCGGGCCTTGTTATAGTCCTTTTTCCCTTTAAAGTACGGGCCCTCGCAGGCGGGTATCTGATGCCTCGGGGCTGATTGTCGGCGTTTCCTGCCGGCCGGCCCTTTGATCCTTTGAAGATGAGTCCGGGGGTTTCCAGACACCCAGCAGGGCCTGGAGCCAGCGCTCTGGGAGGCGGGAGGTGCCATCGAAACCCGTCCTCAAGGGGAGGCCAGAGGTGTGATGGGAACCAGTCTCCAGGGGGAGGCCGGAGGTGTGATCGAAACTACTCTGCCCTAGCTCACTCAGAGGAAGCCCTCTACCCCCCAGCCGGCCATGGCACGTCTGGAGCCAAGATTTCACTGGGGCAGGGGTCATGCAGGGGCCCATGGAGTCAGGGATCTGTAGGGAAGGGTGATGGCTACCGGGAACCCTCTGGGGTGATGCGGGTTTGGGGCATCCGGTCCCGGGAGGATAGATGGCGGGATGCGGGGGTGGTCGTCCGTTGGGTAGAGTGTAGGGAGCGGGGCGGACAGGGGACGGGACGACTGGGGGTGGTTGCTGCGCAGGGGTAACTGTCGGGGTGCTGGGGGTCGAGGGACACTACGCCACGAGGCCAGGTCCAACAAATACTCTTTACTAGTCAAGTTGCATAGAAATGCCACTGAAAGTGGACATTTCTCCGCTCTTAGCTTTTTTGTGCCTTACAGACTGTCTCCATTACACATCTCAGATTGGGTGACAGCTAGACTTTGTGCATTCCCTCTAGATAGCCACAAGCACAGGAAGGTGAGGGTCATCGGCATTCTGAGCACTAATCTGTATACTGATGTGTCTTCCTGGGCAGGGAGGAATGGGAGGGGCAGTGCTTTGTCCACACAGCACTGATTTATCTTCCAGGGCTAGCGTGGCAAACAGGACTGGACTGAAAGGATTTGGGTGCACTTTAGAGGCCAGCCTTTGATGTTACTCTCACATAAAAGGCACTTTTAATTATAAGAACTGGATCCCTGACCCACACATATCAGACACTTCTGGATCTTGAACTGAACCTCTGTCAAAAGGACTGCTGTGCTGCTTAAAGGACTCTACTGGACTGCTTTTCTGGAAGGACTCTTTTTCTGCTTGTTGCTCTTCTGCCTGCTGCACCCTGACTCTGCTGAAGGAGAGTTGTACTCAGCCTTACCTCCAAGTGATCTCTAAGGGCCTTGCTGGCTTGCCTCCTCTTTTGTGAAGTCTCAGGGACACAAAAAACTGGGACGCTGGTGCTGCTGAACTCTGCCTTCTGTGTGTCCTCCCCTTGCCTAAGGTGCCCCTTCTAAGTTCTGGGCCTCAGAAGTGTGTTCTGCAGCTCTTTTGTTACAAAATCAAAACATTGTCACCACTGTGACAATCAGAACTGATGCAGTGCCGTTCCGGAGATGGCCCTGCATGGCTCGATGATGATGCAGGATCTGACTGTGAGGTTCGATGACGATGCAGCGCCGATCAGAGGTCCCGCCTCTGAGGCTCGACTTCGGGGCATCAAGCCAAAGGAGAGGTTCGACAATGACAATGACACAGCTCTGATTTGAGGTCCAGACCACTAAGCTTGACTGTAAAGCATCAACCTGCCTGCGTGAATTGGAATTGCTGCATTGCATGGAGAAGATCGACGCATTTCATTGCTTGTAGCCAGGAAAGGTATTTTGTTCATTGAGGCCTGCATGGATTCTGAAGCTGGCCTGCACTTCCACAAGGTAGGTCCAAAGTCTGACTTTGTTCTAGTCCAGTGTGACCCAAAGTAAGCACTACTTGCTTCTTAGCTCTTTACTGCATTTATTTCTTAAAAATTCAATATCCCCACTTCTACACATTGGACTTTTGTCATTTCAGTCTTATTTTGTTCAGAGAAATAAACTGTACAGGAGTCTTTTCATTGTATTTTTATTGTGTTACTGCACGAGTTATTGCACAAATACTTTACACATTGCCTTCCAAGTTAAGCCTGTCCGCCCTGTGCCAAGCTATCAGAGGGTGAGCACAGGATAATATAGGATTGTGCTATGACTTACCCTGACTAGGATTGTGGTCCTTACTTGGACAGGGTGCATATCTGCCAAATAAAGATCCATTTTTTAGCATTGTAATTGATCATTTAGTTGGGCTGAAAGGTCTCCGTCAAGGTTCAACAGACCATCTGCCTTTCCCTGATTATTTCCTGGGCAATAAGTAATTACAAAAGTAATTACAAAATCATATTCACTGAAGAATAGGACCCACCTCATCTGCTGAGGGGTAAGTGCTCTGGTGGATCTCAAAAATGGCAAGTTTTTGTGATCTGAATAACTAGTGATGGTGTGATGCGACCCTAAAATATAATGCCTCCACTCCTGAAAGCCCAATTTGATGGCTTACAATTTGCTTTCAGCGATTGCGTAATTTTGCTCTACTGGTAACGATTTCTTGGAGACAAAGGCTATAGGGTGCATTCTGCCTGATGTAATATTTTGCTGGGACAACACTCCAACACGACAAACTGAGAAGCATCATCTTCAGCAAAATTTGATTGAGTGGGATCAGCATGTTCAGAATGGGGAAGGTAGCAAATGTTGCTTTTGTGAAGTCTCAGGGACACAAAAAACTGGGGCGCTGGTGCTGCTGAACTCTGCCTTCTGTGTGTCCTTCCCTTGCCTGAGGTGCCCCTTCTAAGTTCTGGGCCTCAGAAGTGTGTTCTGCAGCTTTTTTGTTACAAAATTAAAACATCGTCACCACTGTGACAATCAGAACTGACGCAGTGACGTTACGGAGATGGCCCTGCATGGCTCGATGATGATGCAGGATCTGACTGTGAGGTTCGTTGACGATGCAGCGCCGATCAGAGGTTCCGCCTGTGAGGCTCGACTTTGGGGCATCAAGCCAAAGGAGAGGTTCGACAATGCCAATGACACAGCTCTGATTCGAGGTCCAGACCACTAAGCTTGACTGCAAAGCATCAACCTGCTTGCGTGAATTGGATTGCTGCATTGCATGGAGAAGATCGACGCATTTCATTGCTTGTAGCCAGGAAAGGTATTTTGTTCATTGAGGCCTGCATGGGTTCTGAAGCTGGCCTGCACTTCCACAAGGTAGGTCCAAAGTCTGACTTTGTTCTAGTCCAGTGTGACCCAAAGTAAGCACTACTTGCTTCTTAGCTCTTTACTCATTTATTTCTTAAAAATTCAATATCCCCACTTCTACACATTGGACTTTTGTCATTTCAGTCTTATTTTGATCAGAGAAATAAACTGTACAGGAGTCTTTTCGTTGTATTTTCATTGTGTTACTGCATGAGTTATTGCACAAATACTTTACACATTGCCTTCCAAGTTAAGCCTGTCCGCTCTGTGCCAAGCTACCAGAGGGTGAGCACAGGATAATATAGGATTGTGCTATGACTTACCCTGACTAGGATCGTGGTCCTTACTTGGACAGGGTGCATATCTGCCACATAAAGATCCAATTTTTAGCATTGTAATTGATCATTTAGTTGGGCCGAAAGGTCTCCGTCAAGGTTCAACAGAACATCTGCCTTTCCCTGATTATTTCCTGGGCAATAAGTAATTACAAAAGTAATTACAAAATCATATTCACTGAAGAATAGGACCCACCTCATCTGCTGAGGGGTAAGTGCTCTGGTGGATCTCAAAAATGGCAAGTTTTTGTGATCTGAATAACTAGTGATGGTGTGATGCGACCCTAAAATATAATGCCTCCACTCCTGACAGCCCAATTTGATGGCTTACAATTTGCTTTCAGCGATTGTGTAATTTTGCTCCACTGGTAACGATTTCTTGGAGACAAAGGCTAAAGGGTGCATTCCGCCTGATGTATTATTTTGCTGGGTCAACACTCCAACACGGCAAACTGAGAAGCATCATCTTCAGCAAAATTTGATTGAGCGGGATCAGCATGTTCAGAATGGGGAATGTAGCAAATTTAGCTTTGACGAAGAGAAAGGTTCAGTCAACATCTTGAGTCCAACTGAAGGGAGATTCCCTTTTCCAAGTAATTTTGTGTTCGGAGTTTCATCCCAAGGAATGGCAGGACTTTTCATACCGAAGTTGGACTTCGCCAATGTAGGATTGTTTCAATTTTATTGGGGTCCATGTGAATACCCCTTAGGGAGAGAATAAACCCTAAAAAGTCAACAGTGGTTTTGTAAAAAAGACATTTGTGTATTTTAGATAACAAATGATGACTCAGCAGGCATTGTTTTATCATTCAGACATGTTCTTCGTCAGTTTATGTATATGATGACAAAAACATAAAAAAAATCTTGCAGGACTTGATGAAGAACTGTAATGCCGCTTGAGCATTGCACAATCTGAATGGCATTACAGTATTAGAACAGCCCAAATTTCATCCTTAAGGCAGTGTTCCAATCATTACCTTTGCAGAGCCTGATCAAATGGTAGGCCCTTCTGAAATCAAGGTCGATCTAGATGGTGGAACTTTTCAACTGGTCTAGTAGTAAAGAGTAACTATTTTTTATTATTGTCTTGTTAAGGACCCTGTAGTCAATGCAGACCAGCAATTCTCTATTCTTTTAAGAGACAAAGAACAGTGGGAATGAGAATAGCAGGAAGAATGGTGAATACATGTATAAGGCAAAGATTCATCTAACTATTACTTCAGATGCTTTGTTTCAGGTTGCGTTAATGTGTAAATTCAACTGCTGGGTAATTCCGTATCTGGAACTGAGTCTATTCAGCAATCAAAACTATGACGGGGAGGTAAAGTAGTAGCTTTGACTTTCTCACCCATGTCCTGAAATTCGGTGTACTGTATGGGTAAACCTATCTCAACCATGGTTGAGGTAGCAGTGCATAAAAGTGGAGTTTTCAATTCTGAATCATTTTAGTAACAGTGTAACAAACAGTACAGAGAGTCTAGGGATATTGTGTGAGAGGACCAGTCAATATGAGGATTGTGCAGTAGAAGCCAATGGATGCCCAGAATGGCTCCAACAATAGGTGTTTCAATTAGGTTGAGTTATATAGTCTCCGAATAACCATTATGACAGACCATCACTATGTCACTTGAACGGTAGGTGGAGAGACCTGAGGAATGTTCAGACCCATTACTTGCTCTGACAGTTTTGGGACATACAAATGAAACACCCAAAGCTTTAGCAAGGGTGATGTTAAAAAAATTACGTGTGGCCCCGAAATCTAATAAAATAGGCATGATCTTCCGTAACTGGATGGAAATTACTAAGGTGACCGCAATGGTAAAGTGTTTAGGAACGCGAGTCACGGTATTTGCCAAATACTGGGAGATTGCACAAGAGGCGACTCTCAAAGGGTCGATCTCCCCCTCCGAGCCTTTCGGTTTTCTGACTGAAAATCAGGGTCATCATTTAAACGAACAAAGGCCACTGTTTTTCTTGGAGTTTTAGGCTTTGCAGGGCATTCCCTAGCAAAATGCCCTCCCTTTCCACAATACAGGCAAAAGTCCAGTTTGAGTCTTTTTTTATTTTTTTCTGTGGAGAGGGATCCTCATTACCCGCACCCCCAAATTACATTGGCTCACTTCTGTAAGGGCCCTTTCTATCCTGATTTCCTTTTTCTCGCTTCCGTAAACTATAAGACAAGCCATTTCTCATTTGCCTTTCTCGCCTTTTCGCTCTTACAATCTGTAACCAAGCCTGAAAACTAAATAAATACAGTCAGAACACTCTTTGGACGTATCCACAATCTGAGAGAGGGTATGTTTGAGCTCATCTCGTAGCCTTCAGTAAAGAAAAAGAAGTCCTCTTCTCTTCCGGACAGTCTGTTTCAACCACTAATCTATTAAAATTAGCTACATAACACAGCAGATCTTAGGAGCCTTGCTTTAAATTCTAATAACTCATTATCTCTTGAGTGCATGAATGTATGTTTGGTGAGCAAGCTTCACATTTTCTCTTTGAACATATTGAAATTGTACAATATAAAATCCTCTCACTTATCCAGCGGAACGTCCCAGGGGGCTGTGACACTTTTGCGCCATCATCAGGGAAAGAGGCAGGCCTACAGAGAAACTAAAGATGCATTGCTTCATAAAAATGCTATTTTTAGTGCTATCCCCATTAAAGAGTTCAGGGGCCACCAAAGGCACTGGACTAGGAGTCATGACTGTCAATTTCACTGGTGGACTGACCTTATGGGAGATCGTTCTGTAACAGGCACCGAGGAAATGGCCTGGCTGAATTAGTGGAATGTGGATTTTGGGTATTGCCTCTGGAGACCTCCCCAGAGGTTTGCCTCTAGGCTTATACCTTACTAACTCTGATTTTAATTGCTGATTCTCGAGCCTCAATGTTTGCACTTCAGTTTGCATGGCATCTTAGGCCCTCGCTATGACTTCCACAGCAGGCATGGTAGGGTTTGAGCTAACTTCACAGAGTGAAAGTGGTCTCTTTGCTTCATCTTCTCTTAGGCAGATGTACATTTCATGGGTTTGGCTTCCTGTCAAGACTCAATTCACCTGAAGTGCAGGGATCTTTGGGAGTGAAGACAATCCACCCAAGCCCTTCGAGAACAACCCTCAACAAACAATATTCCGAGATTATTGTCCATTGTGCCAAAGGGTAAAGGGTGTTGGGGATGATAAGGAAGGTGAAAGGGGAGACAAAGATCTTCTGGTCCTTTTTCACAGCTTATCCACACTGGGGTCTCACGGACTCACTGGGGATGTTTCTAGAAGAGCACAGACGCACCGTTAACACCAATATACTTACTTTGTATACTCACCAGATCCCCAAAGGTGAAGACTTAATGGTTATTGGCAATGAGTTTGCTGGGCTAGTGCACTCAACCATTTTAACAATAGTCCCAGAAATCACGAGAGCAATTCTGCTTATCTCTGTGAAATCCTTGTTTAAGCTGACCTATGTGTAACAAGCTTTAAAACATATGTCTTTAGACTAAGGATTACTCGTAGGTCAGAACTTGCATGTTCAGTGCACTGACCTGGTCTTGGAAGTCACTGTTTAAGCTTGCGTCTTTCTCTTTATTTGTAGGAAAATGAGAGGTGTAGTCGGTGGCTGCCCTGAGAAATTGCTAGGAGGCACTGATGCAGGCAAGGAGAAGTGGGCCTGGAATGCTCCAAGGCAAGTTGTTTTTCTGGAAGGGATGTTGGGGCAATGTCTTCACAGGGCTAAGCATCAAAGCCAAGCAAGGTGTCCTGTAAGGGTGCCGTATTTATAGTACCATACACAAGATTGATGCCAAATCTTGCAGGAACGAGCAGATCTCATGAGGTTTTGGCATTGAGTGTGGGAATGGAGGGAAGAAGCAAAAGAGCTGGGAAGGGAGGCAGGGACCCTAGTAGATTTCAATAATTAAGATGAATACTTGATTGTTAAGAGTTCCTCCACTGGAAAACATGTATTGAAGAGGCGGAAAAGGCCTAGGGGGTCATTTAAATGTTACACACAGAACGAGGTAGTAGGTAAAGGCAGGAAAGGCCTACAGGGTCATGTTGTATGATGTGCACTATGGATACAAAGGGTAAAGTCCTGTGGCATGCCTTCTAATTGGGTCCCAGACACCTGCTGACCAGGAACCATACAGGGCATTGGTGGAGCAGGGCGTAACACCTTGCTATAGTGAAAATACCTGCTTCCAAAACACATTTTATTGATTTTAAAATGAAAAGTCTAAATATGATAAGTAAAAGACAATATGGCAATGTCAAAAAAAGTTCATTGCTCAAAATCCCTTTCCACCTTCCTTCCTCCTTCAAAGATCCCTAGACCCACCATTCACCCATTCAGCATGTTAACCGTGAAAATAGATGTTAGATGCTCATCACTGTGAGGACATGTTGACTCAATTCTTTTACATGTTCTACTTTTAAATACCATACACTCTGCCTGGTAGGCCACAAGGCCTAAATAAGGGTGACTTATTAAAATTTAAAAGATGTTCTCCTGTCAAAAAGGTTTGTTTTGAGAGGTTGGCTTTCAGTTTCAAACTGCAGGTGCTAGTCAGCAGTAGTGAATGGCATAGTAGTGCTCTAGTTCACAAGGGAAATGCAATTTACTGGCTGTTGGTACATTTTGTATAATATAACAGGCACATATAGGTAAGGGAAATATGCCAATAAGGAGCATAACCAATGTCAACATATTTCACGCGCACTCAGGCCTGGGTAGCAGAGACAGTACACAGAGTAAAAAAAACAGCATCATCAGTCCACAAAAAAGGGGGGTGACGATGTAAAAGAAACACTTTCTCAAGCAATATTTGTGTAAGACCATTTTATAATAAAAAGGACACTGAAACAGCACTATTTGAGGTGATTTCTGCCCTTTGATTTCCATTGTTAGAAAATGAGAAAAGGCTACTTTCTTCTTTTTATTTCATCTAATTTCTTTTGGGATTCCTGCAAAAATCGTTGGTCTTTTTATACTTGGCTCCTCTGACCTACATCCTCTGGGTTAAATATTGCTTTTTACTTAAGGATTTAATAAAGGGGGGATCTTCAAAAGACGGCCATGCCCTGTGGCTAAAGATCAGAGTCTGGTTCTGAAGGAGCAACAGTCAATTGAACCTCTGTCTCTCTAGTGGCACTGCACACATTGGAGTCTACTTGGCAAATAGTGGTCAGTAGAATTTAAGTTGTTAAAATTATGGGTGATGATCTTCAGACTGTCTTCTGTACACAATGGTTTAGTATTATTTTGAACTGTGCTACAAATACCACAATGTTTTTCAGCATTAATTGGCAAATATGCAATTGTTTCACGCAAAAACTGTTTGCTCTGGTATTATTAGATCGGAGCCAGGGCTGGCTGGAGGAGAACGACATCATAGCCCTTATCAAGCCGGATTCAGGAAAAACACCTCCACCGTGGACCAAGTATTCAGATTTCAACTGATTGCCTAGAAGACGGTATTAATAGAGGGTGGCAGCCTCTACTTGATATTCGTGGACCTAAAAACAGCCTTTGATTTGATGCCCAGATCCAACTTTTGGGGGGTCCTTAGGGACATGGAGATTCCATCCTATCTACTTGCCCTGCTTATCAAGATGCATGATGCCACCTATGCCCAGGTAAGATGTGGAAGAGGGGGAGGAATAACCAACAGGCTCTGATTTGACAGAGGGGTGAGGCAGGGCTGTGTTCTTGCACCGACCCTGTTCTGCCTCTTTGTCAACGAACTCATCCCACTACTTGCAGAGGTCGTAGATAATGATGCTCCTAAGTTAGCAAACACCAAGGTGCCGGCATTGATGTTTGCTGACGATACTCTCCTCCTGTCCAAGACGCCGATGGCTATACAGAGGCTCTTGGACAGGTTTGTTGTATCTGCAATAATAGGGGTTAGAGATAAACACAGCTAAACCTAAGTTCATGATTGTCAATCCGCCCAAGAAAACGCGCCCCAACCCACATTTAAATGGGATAGCACTGGAAAGGGTGCTTGTGTTTGACTATCTGGGTGTTACCCTCGCAGAAGATATGGAGTGGGCGGCCCAGATAGCTAAAGCCAAGCTCAAGCTAGCCCAGATTGCTGGGTTTATAGCCAAAATGGTACGGGACTCTACAACCAAACCCATTGGGCCAGCAATTGAGATGTATAGGGCGCAAGTGAGGGGAGCCACGTTGTACGGGCGGAACTCTGGGGGCACTGCCCCCCGCTACTTTAACAACGGTGGAGAATAGTTTCCTCAGGCAAATTGGGGGTCTCCCAGCTAGTACCCCGCTAATCCCCCTGCGGCTAGATCTTGACATTTCCCCGACTGAAGATGAGGTTGCCTTCAGATCCCTAACCTTCTGGAGGAGATTGTGGGCGACCCCTGAATGAGCAGCATTCCAGGCAGAAACTACTGAGCTATTATCTTACCCTGGCTTTTTTAAAAAGGTTCCTTGGTTTGCACATGTAAAGCACGAATGTAACAAACTAGGTATGCCAACCCTGTGGAGCAGTCCAGGGAGACCTGCCCCTTGGTACCCCGAGCTACAATACCAAGGAACTATCGCGCACATAAGTTGGAGGACATTCACACAAATCCAAAAATAGGTACTCTTACGATCCAGTTTCTCATTGTGACGGATAATTACAAACTTGAATCCTTCCTGGATGACAGTTTACCACAGCTAGCTAGGAAACTTTATGTGCAATTTAGACACAGCACTCTAACTTTACGTGCCTTTACTGCAAAATGGGCTGGTCAACTTGTACATGGGTGCCCTGCATGCAACTGCCAAGAGGGAACTGAACTGCATGTTTTATTTTTCTGTCCGGGATATCAGGGAGCACGGCGCTCTTGGCTAATACAACTTTGCCGGAACCTGGGGTTTGAGCATTGCAGGGAGGCTCTTCGAGTCCTAAAATACGACACCTCTAAACCCATCGTCTTTGCTGTTTCCCGGGTTTTAAATATAATGTGGCGAAAGAGAAGGGGCTTCATTATTATAGAAAAGTAACCAAAAACTGTTAAAGCGTATGGTTTACTAACACAAGTGCATAGCAAGTGGTTAGCGCTACAGGGTAACAGTTTTTAATTCTATCCTGCGTTTTCATTTCTCTTTGTATAATAGTTTATATACTAATGTGTTTTAATATAACTTGGAAGTTTTAACTATTTATTGAAATATGTTTTTTAATTCCCTCTTTCCCGAGTAGTTTGATACCAAATCAATTGATTGCTTTTGCACATACGTCCATACCAAAATTAAGAAATACGAGTCATAATGTGCCCTGTAAGTCTTCAAATGTACACATTTAAAGACAGTCTTTATGATCAGACCTACCAGTGGATTTTTGGTTGCTTCTAAGGATCAAACATGTGATGTGCAGGTTTAAAGAGTGGTTTCTCCAACAACAGTGCAGCCACTGTTGTCTTTTTCTAGTACAATGTCTGCTTATAATGATCACCAAAACACCAAGGTCTAGGACACTAATTAACATGTGAGCCAGGAGTGCACCACATCAGCACTGCTGCTTCCGAATCCTGCTTCCTGAAAGGATTTGGATTGCGCACATTTCCATATGCAGCACTGAGGGAAAAGTGCAGAAGGCGATTTACTTGTCCAGGTTTGCACAGCCATAGTAGGATAGACCCCAGGACATCATAGGCGTATCACCTCGACCCCCATGGTTGAAGCCCAGTATTCATTGCTTGTCCCTCGAATGAGGTCTGACAATAAGTTGGCATGATAGGGTTACTATGGTAGATTATCTATGGTATAGTATGTTAAGTATACGATGTAGACATCAGAGTAGGTATGTTAGGTTAGAAGGTATGCTACAGTAGTGAAGGAATTGTAGGAACAGTAGTTGTGGAAGGTAGTTTAGGTATAGTACAAAAGTAGTCATGGGAGGCAAGAAGGCATGGTAAATTAAAAGTTATGGTAGGTTATGTTAAAATACTTAAGGTAGTCATGGAAGGTATGGTTGCATAGAGTAAGTAACGTATGGTAGGTACGGTAGGTAGTTGTGATCGGTTAGGAATATTAGGTTGGTAAGGCAGGTAGTATGGGTATGTTAAGTTAGGGGTGGCAGGTAGCCATAATAGGTTAGAAACATTAGGCGCGGTAGTTTAAGCATGGAATTGTACATTGGGTAGGGTAGGCTGTAATAAAACTTTCTTATGATATTTGAAAGTGTGCACTAATAAAATATAATGTAGACTTTGGGCTTACAATTCACTGCATTGTAATGAAAGCACAAATACATAACAGTTTTATTGAAGTGATAGAGCAAGCTTCGCATTGCGACTTGCTCGAGTCATGAACCTCGCCCGTGTGTAATCAATTAATAAAATTTGTACGTCTTACTAATCTTTTATTTTTATATTCGAACGAAGTAGAGGAAGCTTGCGTATGTGTATTTCTAATACAACTAATCCGTGTTCCTAAACATGGCCGCCGCTTGGTAAATGGCTTCTGCGCATGCGTCAGTCACACTCACGTGACCTGACGTAGTTATAAGTTTGGTGGGAAAGGGTGCGCATGCGTAATACACAGCTCTCGTGAATAACGTGGTGATGCTCTTGTGAGTGTGGATATGTTGCTAACATTTAAACTGCATAGTATAATTTTATAATGATAGGTTTAAAGTACACAACCCATGATGTGTTTTTCATACCGTCACTTCTATGTTTTAATTTGTTTTCGCTTACTTTTCATGTATCCTCGACTCGGAGGGGTGCTGGGCTGGGGAGTCCATCTTGGAGGGTGTTTCTGCGCAGAATCTAGAAGTTGCCATGGCATTGAACTCAGGCCAAAGAAGGTTGATGCCAGAGCCACCCTGGGAAAGAGCACCTTCACCCAGCAGAAGCATCATGATTATGTTCTATTGTATCGAAATGTGTTCTTCTCATTGTATTCTGTGCGGCTTTCTCATGGGAACCCCAAACTCGCTAGGCGGTACCCAGAGATGCAAAGTAGGCCTCCAAATAGTCTATTCTGATTGGTGTGTTACCCAGACCCTACCTTAGGACCAATCCAAATTGAGGGATTCTGACACTTTGCAACATTGGGGGGTGGTACACCGTCCCAAAACAGTATATCTACCCTGTGTTCACCTAGGGAAATTGTCCGACTTGTCTGGTTTAGCTGACCTGTCACTGACCCAACGCACTCAATAGGTGACTTGATACAGAGGAGCTGCGGAGCTCTCTGTCCGAAATTTGACCATAGACTCTGAAGGTTTTACTGAACCTTAAGTGCTGGCGAAGCACTTTGCTGGGGAATTCGCTGACCCAATCAGGGTCGTGATCGATAGCTGCAGAGAGGGTGGAGCGCAGGCGTTGCTTCCGAACTGCGGGTGCCGGTCCTGTCCTGAGGGTCCTGTCCTGAAGGTCCTGTCCTGATCCTAATCTGGTCTTCCTGTCCTGTCCTGGGTGTCCATTCTGCACCTGCTGTCCATTGAGGGGTATCCTTCCTTGAGGGTTTCCTGTCCTTAACTGACCCGTGGCCACGGTTTGGTTTTCACACCAGTCTAGGTAAATATTGCTCTGAATCTCCTGAAACTGCACCTTTCTATTTTTCTGTCTTTTGCTTCAATAAAGACATATCTTTGCACGTGAATTAATTTTCCATGCTTTCTCCCGCAATCAGTGAATCATAAAGTCATTTGCATTTGTTTCATAACGTGTTCCTATGTTACCCTATCTGTTAGAAATTATATTTTGCATTGCAGTTTGTCATTTCCTGATATGGTCTAGAACCTCCCTACTTAAATTGTCTAAAGCACTTTTGCCTTAAAGCATAGCGTGTCTCTCGCTCTAAAGACTCTCCTATAGTTATATAAATGTCCCGAACTCCTGTCTCATATTTTTGAGATAATTCTAGAATACTAGTCCTAATCAAAGCCTATCCCATCTTAGTGATTCATCCTAAACGTTCTAATTCCTGATCCGTCATTTTAAACGTGTCCTGGTTCCATTAGTTTATAAATGGTTACACTGACTTATTTTCTATTCAGCTATGTACTTTCTGTTATTCTGATTATCGATTGCTTAATTACTGTGAATTTGATGATTTCTGAATTTTACTAAATTAGATAAAGACTTTAAAACTTCCAGTTGTCCGTGGTCATTTTACAAAGGGTATTGAATGTTATTTGCTGGGTTTGTATTTTGCTGCCTTTCCTTTTACAGCTAGCTCCCTGATCCATTGTGGTCATAGGTACCCGTGTCGGTGGATGGTAAGTCGGGTACTCTGAGGAATAACGAGAGGGACTCACAAATACCTGATAGCAGACCGTGAGGTCATCCGATCAATGTATATGGTGATTTGAAATATATGGGCCCGAAGCCGGAAGTGGCGAAATTATTGGTCGGGTGACCCGCGCGCTCTATCAGAAGCAAAGTGGTTTGCTTAGAGGTGGTTTATAATATTTGATGTGGTAAAGTGTTTATGATTGTTGCTATAATTCACAACAAGAAATATAAAAATTCCAGTCCTGTGGGAGATGAAAAAGAATGGTCTAATAATACAATTTCATGAAGGTGCTTAGAATTATTATACGTATCCTTAAGAATATTACTATGTTATTGTTATTATTATTAATGTTGTTATTAATAATGTTATTATTGTTTGGTTATTACTACTACTAGTAAAAATACTACTACTACTTCTACTAATAGTAATAATTTATTTGCAATAGAGGTAGTAGCATAGTATTATTAGTAATAATACTAATGACAATAATCGTAAATTTAAAAAGTGTCCCTTTGCTGAACAAAATGCATTAACAGAGAAGTATTGTATGAAAAGTAGTCAGAAGATGAATTTGCATTGTGAGGGCCTGATTATGGCTTTTGGTGGTGCAGGGGTGGGCGTCCCGCCACCATCGCACCCCACACCTCCAAGAGTGGCTGCCGCCCGCCTGCCAGATTACAAGTTATTTTATAGTCTGGTGGACAGGCAGCGTGGTCTCTTTCAAAGACGGCGATGCCTTTGAAAAATATACAGTAATGGGAATGCCTCACAAGGTTACTGCACGGCAAGGAACTGCTGTGCATACACAGGGTGCAGAGACACAAGGGGGCACTGTAGGCGCCCTTTGTTTCTTGAGGAGACTCGTAATATGCTTGACGGAACCACGGCCGTACCACCAAGCATATTGCGACCTCTGACCATTGCCCTACCACCGGGGAAAGGTGGTTCTCAGGCAGTCCCAGCGGACCCAGGGCGGTCAGACCACCCAAGTTGCAATGGGGCTGTCAGATTGACAGTGCGGCGGGGCTGGACTGCCACTGGTGCACCATCTTGAGTAAGGTAAACACAGCAACACAATTATTGTTGGTACTTTGGGCAAAGAGCAGTACTTTTATTTAATCTTTAAGAAAGCCTACCCACACAGTTTTACTTAGCTAAAAAAACATCTAAATACAGCAGCATGTTATCATGCCATCAGAGTATGGGTGAATAGTGAATAGCACTAGGCCTTGATTTTAAACTAGGCCAAGGAATCCAAATAGTGAGCAGTAGAGCTATGAAACATAAAATAAAATATTGTTAAATTAAATTCATGAACAAACACTCACTGGGAACGTTTCCTAAAGCATTTGTGAGTACGAGTAGTTCTGCAGTTGTACTCTTTTGCCGAGGACTATACAGATGAGAGGCTATGGCTGATTCAAAAGTCAAGGAGTCGACATAAAAGCCCTTATAGAAGAGACAATCCATCCCACATTTGGTGTGTGACAATCTATACTACCACCTCCTGAGCATCAATGTAGGAAAGCAGATAGTAGTACTACATTGGTCCAACTCGAGATCAGTTGGATAAAATTAGGATTTACGAAAGGTAAATACCATTGTATGTTAGAGTCCATTTTTCATTGGTTACCTGGATAAAGATTGTGGTCTAAGTAATTTTTGCGGTACTGAGAAATGCTCATTGATAGAAATGTACACGCCACAAAAAACAAAAAGTAACTTGATGAATAAATAAGCACAATTCTCAAAAGGATATGCCATACCTAGGTAACCATCTAATGAATATGATTGCTTGGTGCTACTACTGAATTTATGCCAATACCAGTCTGTATGTATAAAGTTATGCATATGAAATACAGATGCAGTTTTTGGAAACATATGTATGTACAGTATTATAGAGTTGCAGTGGTATTGATGCAGTATAAAGATGCCTGTGATACAGATAGGAAGATTTTGATATATATATATGTGAATGAGTGAATGTTTGCAAAAATGAGTGGGCATGTGATATGCTTGTTAGAGGATGAGTTAGTATGTTTTCTTATAATGGGATATTTCTGTTATCAATGAAACCTGTGTTTGATATATACATGTCTTATTGTTTTGCTATTGAGATGCAAATCATGATATCTCGAATCCATAATGGATCATGTGAAACCATATATTGAATGAATAAAGAATAATTGAAAAGACAGAGTCCTTCTGAGCTGTACATAATTTTTTAAGATGTATAGGCTTTATCGTATTGTAAGGGCAAAAAAAAAAAAGTAAGGGCAGATGGGGGTTGTTTGCTTTAGTGAATAATGTTTCCCTACCCCATAACCCCATCCCAGCAGGCCAACCCTTTTTTTGAAGATCACACTAGGTATGGTTCAATACCTATTTTAGTAGAGATCGGGAGGTATTTCATGGCAGTATCCATGGAGAGTGCGCGGGTCGACCGAAGAGCATGTCTGTGCCTAAACATTTTTTTTAATATAGGTCTTAGAATTATTAACAATTTTTTCAGGGGAGTAAAATAGATTTTAAATCCCCAGTTCAGAAAACACTTGTTTGACATAGGATTACCAAGGAATCCTTTCCATGTTATCCAAGGTGACACAACACTCGAGTATCAAGTTTGCCTCAGGGAGCTCCAGATTTTTAGCCAAAGAAGTAAAGAAGCTCTTCTAATGAATTCCTCAATTTAAGGTATATCTAATCCTGAGTGCACAATGTAGCTTGCAATGTTATTATGAACATACAACAGCCTACATAGAACTCTAGCTGAGTCATTTCTTTGATGAGCTAAAGGCAACGTTGTTATGCAAACTTAAATATTGCTTCTGAGGCCTTTGAGAAATCCTGGGCTCATTGATTTAATAGGTTTCCCCACTTCAGATTAGAGTAAGAATATTATCACATAATTTATGGATCTAGTTAGTATTTTTGGGGCTGGTAATCCAAACACAAGATCTCAGGTGATTAACTTTTAAATTAAGATCATTCATAAAACTAATAAAAGAGTCTAATAAAATTTGAGACCGTTTGCTGTTCGGACAATAAGGACAGCATCATCGGCACATAAAAGAACAGGGACGGGGTGATTCTCTACCTAAGGAATGTCCTTCCACCTTCCTACTAACTCCTCGTCCAGGCTGTTGAAATGAAAAAGGAACAAAAAAGGAGCTAAGATACATCCCTGCCTGACACCTCTACTAGACCTGATAGGAGCATTACCCATTTGGACCACAGCGTACTTTCACGACAGTACCCCAGTGCAAGCACTTGAGAAAATCCATCGAAGAATTATCAAAGCCCATTTTTCCATCAGGTCTGATAGCTTCCCCAGTTCACTATGTAAAAGGCACAGGAGGGGTCTATAAAGGCCATATGTAAAAAACCTCTACTGGATTTGGCCTATTTCCCAATTAATAGAGATACATTTAAAGATTGTTCCACTTTTCTAATACCAGGGCAGAAGCCATATTGGAATTCAGATAAGAAGTTGTTATGTTCTGTCCAATCCTCCAATTTCTGAAGGATAACACTACTAAATATTTTAGTGGTGGAATCCAGGAGTGATATGAGGTGATAGCAGATTGGTTGATTCCTATCTCCTTTTTTGAAGATTGGGACTACAGGGGCATAGCTTGGTCAATATGATTGGGGTTGTGTGAGTGTCAGATTTTCCAACAATCACATTATCATATCATATTAAGATACATTACATGACAAGCAGGGTGCATAAGGGGGAATTAAAGGGCAGTAGAAAGGGAGAGGAACACAAATTGGTAGGGATACTAAGTGAGAGAAAACACAATATTTTGTAAAATATCCAAAATCTTAGAAGACTTTCAAAACAGAGAGAAGAAGAGAGTGTGTGTATATTTTTGTCTGTGTATGTGTAAAGACTCCTGGTGAATTTCAACAGAAACCTCACCATAGCTGACTGAAAGCAGCTGCACCCAACTATTTACCACAAAATAAATTGATTGGGGGTTTTGGACGTGTCCCTAAACATTTTGCCTTGCTCCTAGCCTTTTCTCTGACATGGTGTTGGTGGTTTTAGGCCTCTGGGCTCTATAGCACTGCTGTCCAGTCTAAAGTGTGTGTGCTCTCTGTGTTACATTTGGTAAGATTGGCCTGCCCTCCCATAGGAATGTATTGGGGATTCCCTGATCGGTGTGTCAGTGGCAATTCCTTTTATGGGAGGAGCAGCGTGGTCAAGTTTAGTATATTTGGAATTGTAATAATAAATGCTGCACAATGGTGTGCGCAGATTTATTATGACAATGTTAGAAATGCCACTTTTAGAAGTTGGCATTTCTGTGTGCTATTTGTCTGCCTGCCTGATGTGAATTGCATGTCTGGCTTTTAAGTGACAGGGGCTTGGAGGTGTATGTGGCTCCAGGAGAGGCATGGTGAATCAGCACTAGGCTGAATGGGACATGGGCATTGGGAGTAGTGGGAGGAGTAACCCCTGCCCCTCAATAGATCTGTGCCTAGCCTGTACAATACTGGCTCCGCCCCTGTGATGTGTCTGAAACTGAGCTCCTACCTGACAAAGGGGAAAAGGAGCTTGGTAAACAAAGTGCTCCAATTCCCCCTTTAACCAGTTGCATCCGGTTCCCAAAGCCCTGCACTGCAGACAAAGAGAATCGGGGTAAAAATGTAGGGCCTGTGACCCCTGACCTTGCTGGGGCGTGCTGCTGCTGGTACCCAGGAGGAACCGACATGAAGGCTTGCCTCCCTGGGCCCAGCCTTACCCCCTTGATTCCTCAGGATTTCGGTTGTTGGAGCTGTGGCTCCTAGCGCCTTGTGAGCACTATATTCAGATTTCCCAAGGAGAGGAGAGCGTGGGCCTTGCAGCTCGGAGCTGCAGCCCTTATGGAGGGGATCCCCTGCATTTTGCGGATTGAGGTGGGAGCCCACCCCACTTTGTGCACTTCTGACAGCGGGTGCCCACCCCGCGTTTGGAGTAATTGACGGACGTCCACCCCGCTTATGTGCTGTGTTGGAAGCTGGTGCCCACCCCGCATTGCCCTGCCGAGAGAAGAATTTACCGCCGCAGCCAGATTGGCCCGACCGAAAGCCAGGCAGAGTCTGCCTGACTCGGGGCAGGCCCAAACCAGGAAAAGGATGCCGAGGCCGCCAATGGCAGTGCCGTCGGTCGGCAGAGCATAGCCGAGTGAAAGCCTGCGGCCAGGCGGAGCTCCCATGAGCTGAGGGAAGCCTCTCATGGAGGAGAAATGCTGGCGCTGGTCAGCGGGGCTCTCTTAGTAGCCCCGCGTATGGTAGAAGACCCGTCTGGAGCCTTACAGGCTCCATGGGGATGTCCCGGTCGCAGGAAGGGGGACAGGGCAAAGAGAGGAGGCGGAGCCTCCAAGCTGCTCCGGTAAGTGGGGGCTCCAAATGACCTTTGGGTGCCTTTCGAGGCAAGGTGTCGGTGCTTGGTCTGGGCGGTACGCAAGATAGCGGGCAGCCCCAACAATGGGCATATTTGCTTTTAGAGCCCATGGGGGTCCAGAGGGAACAGTTGTGCTGTGCCCCCCTTTATGAATATTGTCACATCTGTGCCGCTGTAGCGGGCAGCTGCAAGGTAGACATATTTGTTTCTAGGGCCCCAGTGGGGGTCCAGAGGGCGCTGAGGTGCCCGTACCTGCTCTTTATTTGCCCAGAGCTGCCCCGCCTGATAGAGGGCAGCTGTAACGTTTTGCGCAGATTTGTATAAAAGTCCTTGAGTGGGACAGGAGAGGGCACAGTGGTGCCAGGCCTTCTTTGCTTCACAGCTGTACAGCAAATAGCGGCAGCTGCAACGTTTAGGCCATCATTTATTTGGGGGCATTGTGGATGAGACAGGAGTGAGATACACTCCTATTCCCCAGCGCAATTGCTCGCTTATGGATTCTGCTGCCTTGGCAGCCAGCCCTGACATTATGGACATAGGGCATTTGAGCCCTCTGAGAAGGCCAGTTGGCCAGGGGAACAGTGTGAGGTTGCTAGGGTGCCAGGCCCTACTGTGATTTATGTGGTGCTAGGAAATTTGATATACGCACCGTGATTTATGCATCTAGGATTTTCTGCTTAGAAGGTTATTCCCTAATCTAAGAGTTCTGCTTATGAGGTTACTGCATAATGTATTTATGCTTGTGAAGTTATTGTCTAATGCGTTTAGACTTATGAGGTGATTGCATAATGTGTTTATGCTGGTGAGGTTATGGCATAATGTGTTTATGCTTATGAAGTTGACACAGAATGTATTTCACGCCTAATGTGATGCTGCTTGCATAATATGATTTATGTTGCAGGAGATGATGCAGAGTACAGTATTTTGCCAGTAGTTACTGGTTGTGTTCTATATTTATTATTGGTTCTACATTTACTATGTGTGCTTGTGATGGTTCTGACAGTGGCCCAATTGGCCCTGTCATGTGTATATAATCCCCTGTGAATATTGCCTAGTGCCAGTTGGCACAGTGTATATTGTGTGATTACTATTCTACGTGTTTATGATAATACAAAGGCTATTTTGGGATATAACCTTATGTGGCGCTTTACACATTGCCTATGGGATAAGCCTGGCTGCTCGTGCCAAGCTACCAAGGGGGTGAGCAGGGGTTAATTTCAGCGTGTAACTTCCTTGCCCTGACAAGAGTGGTGGTTTCTGCCTGGCTTAGGCGCAAGCCCTAGCCAACCAGATATCCCATTTCTAACAGGGGGTGTAACACCCCAAACTCCCGCCCGAAACCTACGTCCGTGGGACTAATATGCATTCCCTCCATGATTTTGGCAGATCATCTTTTAGAGCAGCTCGCAGGACATTAGTGATTAACGGTGCTCAGAAGAGGGTGTTCTGCCTAAAGATATCAATGGGAATGCCATCCGATCCAGGGTCTTGGTCAACAGTGCAACTTAGAATAGATTTTGACACATTGTTTATATCAATTGTATTGCTTAGACTGATTGCGCTATTGGGATTAAAAATTGTTGGACGCTTTGAGAGGTCGGACTGAGGTAGAGGAACACTCTCTTCGTCAATCACCTTAGAAAAATGAATTACTCACTGCTCACCAGAGATATGGCATTTAATCATAGGCTTTTTGTGCTTGATATAGTATGGCGGGTTTACAATTTTCCAAAAGGCCTTGTTGCCCCTGGATTGATTCACCTCTTGTCTATCTTCCCAGGCCACCGTTCTTATTTGTTACCTGTGATGCTCCGGGATTGTCTTGAAAGAGTGTGTGGCCATTCTAATGTCTTCTATGTTGTGAAGTGAGGCTTTGAGAATGGTTCTGAGGCATCTGTGGGCTGTTGAACATGCAGAGTTAAACCATCTATGCATAGGGGTATTCTTAGATGTTAGCATGGTGGAGACCGACTGACAGATCTCCATGAAGCTACTTGGTACTTCCCCTAAATGGGAACAACTATTAATCATGTCGCCATTTTCAGGTATAAGTGTGGTAAAAAATGTAATTGGATCAATTTTATCCCATTTAATACGTAGGCCTGTATTTGGGCGGTAACTTAAATTTGAGGTCACATTTGTCTCTTTAGTCGTGTGCGGGTAGTAGTCGAAACTACTTGACAGGGGATTATGCAGGTAGGAAGGACCTTAGAATCTAGGGTAAAGGATGCAGAAGATGAAGATAGTAAAATAAAGTTGATTGTGGGGACCCTCAAAATACCTGTGAATGTCAGGGTGTGGGGCAATTCCCTCCTGAAAAAATCTGAGGAAAATAATAGATTATATTCAATTATAAATTGATTCATGGCTTCATGGTATGATGTATGGATAAAATGTGAGGTATCCTTGCTTTGCCAATTTGTAACACCACATACAGGTTTCCCGCTGTAGTGACACCTCTTAATATTAAAGTCTCCAGCCTAAACCATGGCTGTGTGTCCTGAACTACTCCAAAGAGAGTCTGAAAGGGAGACTTCTTGATCCTCAATTACATAGACTGGCTGCTTTTATATTAGAAGTGGAATAACAGCATATCAAGAAGACCCGGCATGAACTAATATAAAATTTGGAACCAGGGAGTACTATGTATCATTTCAACTTTGATTTTTAACCTTTTAAGAGAACCAGCACTGGAAGACCCCTTTTTGGTCTGCCTGATGAAGATGGCATGGCTGGAGTACAAAATGATTGAAATTCATCTATATGAAAGTTCTTTATTGCCCAGGTCTTCTGGTAGAAAATTACATCAAAATCCTTTACCCGTGACAGAAAATCTTCATTTTGCAACTTAAGACTTATACCTGCTATATTCTATGACAACAAAACCTGAAAATCAATGCATTTCTAAAACCCCATCATCCCAGTGGCTGAATTAGACATGTCATCCTTGTCCTTGTTCAATTTGTTATTTCAGACTGACGGGGAATTGAAAGCTTCTCCTTACCTAGATTTGGTACACTCTAGGCCCGATAGCCAGGATAGGGGAGTGAAGCGATTCTGCAATGGTAGAACGTTATACAGCTGATACTCTGCTTTTGGACCAGTGCTGGAATGTGCTTTTGTAGCTCTTGGGAATATTGAAGAGGTGGCCAGTAAAAGTAACCCAAGGGGAGGGCCTGCACCCTAATCAGATATCAATCAATCAATCAGGGTTGGTAAAGCACAGCTATTCACCCGAATGGGTTTCAAGGCGCTGACAGGAGGGGGGGTGCGCTGCTCCTCGGTACTCAGGGGTGGAGTTGGAGGGGGGTGAGGGATTCCCTGCCTATTGGGCACGTGCAGGCCGGGCGCTCATGGTGATTAATCGAAGCCGGGTCTTGAGGTCCTTCAGGAATTTGGACTGAGTTGGAGTCTGGCGGAGGTGGAGAGAGAGGGAGTTCCTAGCCTTAGCCGCGAGGTAGGAGAAGGAGCGTCCTCCTGTTCTGGTCTTCTTGATGTCGGGTACTGTTGCGAGGGAGAGCTAGGCTGAGGGGAGGGATCTTTGGGGGGCCTGGAACGAGAGGCGATGGTTCATGTAGGCAGGGCTGGTGTTGTGGAGGGCTTTGTGGGTGTGGGTGAGAAGCTTGGAGGAGATTATCTTCTAGATGGGGAGCCAGTGTAGTGCCCGCAGGTGTTGGGTGATGTGGCAGTAGCGCGGTACGTTTAGGACTAGTCTGGTGGTGATGTTCTGGTTGATCTGGAGTCTGCGGGTGAGGTTCTTGTTGATCCCAGCGTAGAGTGTGTTGCCGTAGTCCAGTCTGCTGCTGATGAGGGTGTGGGTGACCGTTTTCCTGCGTTCAAGGGGGATCCAGCTGAGAGTTTTACATAGGAGGCGGAGGGTGTGGAAGCAGGAAGAGGGGATCTGGCGGTGTGTTTTGAGTTTGGAGTCCCGGATGATTCCGAGGTTGCATGCGTGGTCTTTGCGTGGGAGTGGTTTCCCGAGGGCTGGAGCCCACCAGGTGTCGCTCCAGGCATCTGGATGTGGGCCTATGATGAGGACTTCGGTTTTGTCTGTGTTCAGTTGTAGGCAGCTATTTTTCATCCATCTGGTGACTGCTTCCATTCCTTCTCGAAAGTTGCGTTGTGAGATGTTGGGTTCGTTGGATAGTGAGAGGATGAGTTGCATGTCGTCTGCGTAGGATACAATGTTTTATTTTTTGGGGTTTTTTTTTGTGTCCTCATTTGCCTTGGCTCTCTTTGGGAAGCGCCAGCCACCATGCGTATCTATCACAAGCAATTTCTGGGGTTTTTATCTGGATGTTAAGACCGGACCAAGATACGATGGAATAAGCGGCGGAAGGAACATCCACAGAGAGAGGATAGAAGGTTTTTCTCCATCAAGTGTTTTATGACCTGCGGACCATACTGTTTAAGCCAGGAGACCCACGGAACTGGCCCATGGAGCTAAAGAAAGGCATAATCATAGGACCCGGGGGAAAAAAACCAAAAACAAAACCCCGGAAATCCTACTACCAATGTATCAGGAGATCCCAGAAGGCACAATTTTTCCTACTACGAGATCTAGCTAAATCTAACCTAGACAACCTATACCTAGACGTATAGTGAAGTCAGCCAGCCTGAGTGAGACGGGGCAGCGCAGTCCACCCAGAATTTACATATTTCTTTTCTAGCCATAAGAATTGCATAAAAGAGGAGAGATCTAGCTTGGCCTGTGACATTATCGTCAACACCGAAGATAATTAAAGAAAGATTGAAAGTCAGTGAAGTCTTCAAGATGGAGTCCAGAGTTTTCTTCACCTCAGCCCAAAAGGAGTTGATTAGCGGACAATCCTTGAACATATGAACATCCGATGCTTCGGGAAGGCCACATTTATTACAAACTTTCCCAGACAAAAATGTTGACAGTTTTAGAGGGGAAAAATATGCCCTATGTGCAGTAAAGAGATGATTACGTTTCAGCCAAGCAGGTTTTACTATTTTATACAAGAGACTGAATGACTCCACCCAAGCATCCTTACACTGTAAGCTTATCTCATCTCCCCATAATTTGCCGGCCAATTTAAAGACCCCATCTACCTCCTCCTTGATTGCCCAGTACCAAAGTGCATCCTCCTTCATACCCTGGGGCCTGAACACAAGAAGTTCCTCAATGTTACTATCCTTACCCAGGAGATTATCTTTCCTAAATTGTGCCTGTGCCCAGCTCTTCATCTGTATATATTTGAATCTGGAAAGACCTGGGCCCACTAATCCCCGTAGATCTTCCCAGGGCAGAATAGATTGCCCGCACAGCACATCACCCCAGTTATAGATACCCGCGTCCCTCACTGGGACAATCAAGTTATCCCGGAAACAAAGGGGTGTAGCAGGGGAGTCCCATATTGGTACAAAATTTGAGTAATAGCTGAGCCCCAACTTCTTTCTCATAGATGCCCAGTTTTTAGCTAATGAATAAAGAATTTTTAACTTAATTTTTTAAAAATATTTATGATCTCCAAATTTAAACAGAAAACCTTCTTCCGGTAGGCCTTCTCCTTTCAACAAGGCCCGAAACAATTCCCCCGCTGATGAGTTGGTAGGTACCTTTAGGAGCATTCGCGAATGCGAAAGCTGGCAGGCCTAGGCATAATATTGTAGGTCCGGTAGAGCCAAGCCTCCTTTTTCCCTCCTCCGCCTAAGCTTCTTCCCCGCAAGTCTTGTTGTTTTGTATTTCCAGATGAAGGAATTTAATTCCCTTTGACATTTCTCTATTTGCTTGGTGTCAAAAGCCAGAGGATAGTAGTAAAGAGAAATGTTAACTTAGGCAAGATGGACATTTTTACTATATTAATCCTCCCCAGAATTGACAAAGGGAGGAGAGCCCAAGACTTCATCTGCTTTTGGCACTCCCTGAACACCCGATCTAAGTTCTGTTCAGGGATCTTGCCTACCTCTTGCGTGATTCTTATCCCCAAATATCTCAAAGAGGAACCTACATTAAGTTGTGTGCCAGGAATATTCCATGTCATAATTTCAGTCTTGTTGGGGTTTATTTCGTATCCTGAGAACTTTCCGAATTCAATCGCCCGATTATTCACTGTTGGAAAGGCTAAGTCGGGGTCAGCTGTCATGATGAGGATATCATCGGCATATAATGCCACCCGCTTTTCCCAACCTCCAAATTTAAAGGGAACGATGTTAAGCTCTTCCCTAAGGACCTGAGCAAAAGGCTCAATGTAAAGGTTAAAAAGAAGAGGGGAAAGCGGGCAACCCTGCCTTGTACCTCTCGTGATGTTAAATATATCAGACAGAGAGCTGTTCACCAATAATCTGGCGGTCGGGGCCTTATACAAGAGTTTGATGGCTCGACAGAATCTGTCTCCCAAATTAAATTTTGCCATGACACCAGACAGATAAGCCCTATTAACCCTGTCGAAAGCTTTTGTTGCATCGAGGGTAAACACAGCAAGCGGGAGTGAGAAGGTGGATGCCATATCTATAGCACCAACCAGATCGTACGTTAAATCCGATAATTGACGGCCCTTGATAAAGCCTTTTTGATCCGAGTGAATGATGTTCCCTACAACACCCCCCAGCCTGTTTGACAAAATAGAAGCAAAGATCTTATAGTCGCTATTGAGGAGGGAAATAGGACGATAGGATCCGCAGTCAGTTGGATCCTTCCCGGGCTTAAGAATCAACACTACTGTGGCCCTCACTCCACGAGCTAGGGGGATCCTCTCCTTTGATAAGGATATCATTGAAGATTGTCACCAAAATAGGAATAATGTCTTCCTTAAGTACGTGGTAGAGCTCACCTGGCAGCCCATCCGCACCTGCCGCCTTTCCTCGTTTAGACTGGGAGATGGCTTTGCTTACTTCCAACTCTGTGATCTCAAGCTCTAAGCCTAACATCTGGTCATTGGAAATTTTAGGAAGAGAGACCCCTTCTAACCAGACTTTCTTATTTGTGCTATCCTCAATAATATCTTCGTTATATATTTTTGGGAAGAAATCCCAAAATGCTTTACCAATATTTACATTAGAGAGACAGGGGGAGATCTCACCTTCTACCACGATTTTTTTAATATGGTTTCGAATCTGGTCAGAATTTATTTTCCAGGCAAGAAGTTTCCCAGCCTCCTCGCCATATTCAAAGTGGGAGATTTTGCTCACTTCCCATCTGCGCGCAATTCTTTCTTGCAGTATGGTTTCAAGTTGGGTCTTAAGAGAATCTAATCTCATTCGATCATCTCTGATTTCTCTTTCCGTGCCTATTTTTTGCTCAATACTGCTCATCTCATCTTCTAGCCCCCTGATGGCATCTCTGTATTTCTTTTTTCTATAAGAGGCTCTGTTAGTGATAGAGCCATGCAAGAAAGCTTTCAAAGAATCCCAAACTATAGACGGGCACAAATTACTTCCCGTATTGATCAGTATGAAGGCATATTTCTGGGCCCCTTGAATTTTTTCTTCCTTGAAATTATTAATGTTTTTATAGTATGTGTTTTTGGTTTCCCTTTATTTATTTTATATTTGTTTATTTATTCTTTTTTTAATATTGTTATTTATTATGTATTTTTTTTCCTTTTCCCCCTTCTTCCCCCCTTTATCGTCCAGCCCAATCTGTTTTCTTTTTTTTTATATATTTTTTTTATTTATAAGGTTCCCCTTAAAGTAAATAAAGTATGCGATCACCGCTCACTGAACTCAACACGAAAGATCATTATTTCATTGCATCATTACATCATTGCTATTTGCGTGAGATATCCCCTAAAGATGTCAACAGATCATCTGCCTTGCTTGGGGATTTAATATTGTACATCTTATTATTGTACATAATTTTCAAAATAGCGGGAAATCTCATCTGGACCGTAGCACCCAAAGACCTGAATTTCTCCATTCTTTGACCTAGCTCCCATTGGCGATCCAGAGTGACCTTGGATAAGTCAGAGCGCACCTCAAATGGGAAATCCGGCCCCCTTTCAGATTTTGTTTTCAGGGCAAAGTTTAATATCTTTTCTTTTAGGGAGTAGGTAAGAAAATTAATCAGAATTTTTCTGGGTTTAGTCCTGGCTGCATTCAATCTAAAAGGATCTTGATGCACCCTCTGAATATCCTGTTACAGGAGATCGACAGGTTCCTCCAAATTCAAAGATTCCTTCAAATAACGATGTAACGAAGGCTTTGATGTTGCTCCCTTCTGTGCCCTCCGGAACCTTCAGTAACCTTAGGTTATTCCTTCGTGAATTATTCTCAAGAGATTCCATTCTCTCTTTTATCGCATCTCCCTCCCTTCGAAGGACTTGAATTTTCATTTCAGCCGTCCCTAAGTTGGCCTTAAGCTCGTCTACTGAGCTCTCAAGAGATTCAGTTCTTTGATTGAGCAAGTCCACTTTCTTTTCCAGCATGCTGCTCTGATTTCTGTTTGATTGTCGGCAGAGACCTTGAAGCCCTGTTTTATATCCATTTACAGGGATGCGAGAAGTGCCCCAATTGAAGACTCAGCTGAAGACTCAGCTAACTCTCTTTCCCCTGTCTCAGAGAGAACAGTGGACTGAGAAGACCCAGGTGTAGCAACAAATATTTGTTTGGAGCTCTTGCTTGAGTTAGGATCATCAGGATTAGGGATAGTGGGAGTATTGCTGTTTAACCCAAGCGATTTTACAGTAGGTAGTTGTTCAGTCAGGGTAGAGTGGCCAGTACTAGGTTCTACAAGAGGAAAGTCAGACATGATGGGTAGAAACTCAGGAGGGGGGTTGTGTATCTCACTTGAAGCCTCACGATGGATATTCAAAACCTGGGGCTGGACCCTAAAAAAGGATCGCAGGGACGGAGTAATCCGAACAGTATTACTCTTAAGTGCTACTTCCTTCCCAGGCCCTCTCTCAGCCCTCTTCTTTCCAGAGTTCCCCCTTGGGGTAGTACCTTGTGCCAAATCAGAGTCCTGATCCGATTCCGATTGAAGGATCCCCCTGCGCCGGATGTTACACCTTAAATCAAAAGTATCTGTGTCTTCATTGCCATCACCAAGAGCAAGAGGGCGTGTATTACTTTGAGATAAAAGGGAGTTTTTAGTAGACTTAGAGCACTTCCCCTTCGTCCTAGCCCCTTTCCTGCTTTTATTCAATAACTCTGTGGTTTTTGGGGCATGTGATCCAGTTGCCTTCCTAGAGACAACAGAGTGAGGGTCCACCTGTTTTAATAAAGAGACGCTCTTACCTCTGACTGATTCAGGCACCTCCTTACCGCCTTCTGTAGAAGCTGTTGCTGTTGCCTCAGTGGTATCTTACCCCGAAGTGTGTAGCTCTGAAATTGCAGTGCCTGCCGATTTGAAAAAAGCGTCAATCCCAGGTTTACTGGTGCTGCAGGTGCTGGCACCGCTAGAACTCCCCCGAGAAAGCCCACGCAGAAGGCCACGAGCTGCCGCACTTCTGCCGCGTCTGAGCTCCAGGGTGGCACCAGCCCAGCGCGGCAAGAGTGGGAGCCGCTTGATGCTGCTATCCGTATCTCCGGAGCACATTCAAAGCCGCTGATTCAGCCGAGCAAAGGCAGGGAAGAGAAACAAAAAACAGCGCCTCAGACGGCCACCAGGGGTCGTCACAGCAAAGCAGGAGGCAGCTACCCAGCCGCGTCCGAGGCCGGCAGGCAGGATGAAAGCGGGTGCCGAAAATTGTCTGTGGCTCTGTGGTAGATGTGATGGGGCAGGGGTCTGTGGGGGCCCCTGAGTGGGTGGTTCTCATGGTCTTTAGATTTGTCTTCGATGCTCAGTGCGGTCCAGCTGTTCTTCGTCGGCTGCGTGGTGCTGAAGGCAGTGTGTGTGGGTTCCTCATGGAGGTTGTTGTTGTCGAAGTTGTCGTAGATGGTCTTGATTTTGTGATGGAAGAAGGTGCTGAGTTTGTCGCAGAGGTCCTGGGAGGGTGGGATGTCGGTGGATTTGCCGTTGGGCTTGGCGAACTCTTTGATGATGCCGAAAAGTTCCTTGCTGTTGGGTGCGTGGGCGGTGATTCTGTCCTGGAGTGCCTTCTTCCTTGAATATCTGATGAGTTTGTGGAGGGTAGTGGTGGCTGTTTTATAGTTGTCGAGATCCACCGGGTATTTGGAGTACCTCCACATTTATTCAAGATGTCTGCAGGTTCTTCTGGATTCCCGGAGTTCTGTGTAGAACCAGCTGGCCCTCTTGGCGCGAGGGTTTGAGGATTTCTTGAGGGGGTGACGGTGTTTGCGCCGTTGGTGATCTATTTGTGTAGGGTGCGGGCGGCGGTGGTGGGGTCGTTGTCTGAAGTGGTGGGAGCGGAGTCGCTGTGGGTGGCGGGCAGTTGCTCGTCAGAGATTTTGCTCCAGTTTCTGCGTTGGAGCTGGGGTGGGCTTAGTTTGCCAGATGGCATAAACGCTGCAGCAAGATATCTCACCAACAACAGGTTTTTAAAGTTAATGACAAACCAGTCTCTCTTTGAGGTTTTAAATGGATGGCATACCCAGTGAACTCTTCACACCATAAGTATATAATCCAGTAAATCAACAGGCCAACCAGAAGTTTTCCTACACCAATGAGCCACCTTAAATTTCAAGTCCGGCCAATCTTTTTGTACATCGCCCCGAATGTTGAACCCCCTTCCAAAACGATGACATATGGAGTACATTCATGTGGCAATTACAGATGTTTTATAGTACTCACTCTTATGAGTGCTCATCTGTAGGCTAAGAGATCGATAGGAACCAGCATGGTCCACTGTTGATTAGTAATTGCGATTTTCTGGGTACAATGTTGCTAACATGCTTGGGTTCAACTGGATTTCTGTGAATTTATAGATCATTGAATGGGAGTTCGAAGAATGGGGGCAATGTCAGTCTAAAGAAGGGATTGATGAACTTTGTTTTGGGCCTTAAGAAGGATGCAGACATTGTCATCCATGGATTTAATTTGCTCAAATACCTTGCAGCAATGTTCCTTCTACAAGTCCTCCATTCCACTAAAGAGCAGCTTGTAAAACTCCATTAGCTGGGCCTGGGGGAGTTAAATGCGTCTAGGTAAGGGAGGTTCTCTGGTTCACTAGTATATGTTGCAGTTCTGCAACCGTCAACCCCACTGGTAGGTTACTTCGACTTCGTTGCTCTTATTTCCATCTCCACGCTTTCTTTTTAGGGGAGGCGATTTGGATGAGTTTGTTTGTGAATCCTCTGCAAAAATATCAGCAAATGACCTGGGGATGATACAGGGGTTATTTATCTCAACAGTAAATCTAGAGACCGTTTGTTGGGTGGCTTTAGCCAAATAGTTTGAGGCAGTATTAGACTTGCCTTCAGTTGATTTTGCAGAGACAGGAGCATTTTGAACCATAGACTCAGCTGTAGGTCTTTAATCAGTCTCTGAACCGAATCAATGCAGTCCTCAACAAACCGCAATTCAGTGTTAAAAGCACTCATGGCTGATGAAAGGTACAAGTTGATTGAAGAATTGGAAAAACTACCCTTGTCCCATCCACTTTTAATCTGGGATCTGGGTCAGTTTCATCCTCCACATCGGTATAAACACAAAAGTACTCAGGAAAAGAAAGAAAGTCTAGCCTACCACGCATAGTCAGGGCTGTTACTGTGCATTCTACCATAGGATCACTGGTGGGTAGCCGAGTCCAGACTTGTCCTGCTGTGAACAGGCGGGGAACAGCAGCGATTTTTCTAGCACATACCAGCACTGTCTTCTGGGCCACGAAGTCCAAAGCCCTCTCTCTGCAGCAAAGTGCAACAAAGGAAATCAAACATTTAAACCAAAGTATAGTTGGACTGTATCAGAATATAAAGATAATTAACCCAGTGGCAGTAGCCTTACAGTTGCCTCCAACACATCACATATACTCAGTGTTCCATGTCTACCTGCTCAACCCCTGCCATCCAGATGTGTGTCTCAAAACACCTCCTCCTTCTCTGGAGGTTGAAGGGAAGATTGATTATGAAATAAAACAGATTTTAGATTCAAACGTAGTATGAGCAGGTGAATTATTTATTAGACTGAAAGGGGTACGGACCAGAAGATCGTTTTGGGATCCTGTTTGCCATCTCCAAGACTGTTACACAAGTTCCACTAGCGAAAACCAACACAAGTTCCACCAGCCACATTCAACTAAACTAAGACAACTGCTGAGACAGCAGTGCGTAAGGGGGTGTAGCTCTCATGCTCATCCAGAAAACAACATCCCAGCTATTCCTGAAAAATCCCAAAAGGAAATCACCTAGGGAGAACATAGGTGGGCTGACAAATCAGATCCACATATGAAGACACCAAACATGGTAATCCACAGCCCCAGGCACACCCAGCATATAGTGTGCAGTGACACAAGGATTATGTGTGGTATCACCACTGAATTGTACTCAGAAAATAGCAAGGGAGCTCAGGGAAAGCAACATGCTGAGCATGATGGCAATCTAGTATTGTTGCAAAAGCATCCAGGAAGAAGCACACTTACATGTGCACAAAAGAAACTATAAAGCTTAGAAGCACACTTACATGTGCACAAAAGAAACTATAAAGCTTTTGGAACCTGCTAGAAGCTTTCCAGAATCTACTAGAAGCTGCCAGAACCTGCTAGAAATGTCCAGAACTGCGAATCTTCCACAACCTGCTAGATCATTCCAGAACCTGATAGAAGCTTCCAGAACCTGCTAGAAACTTCCAGAACAGTCCACACCATAGTTTGAAATCTCGGTGGCCATCTTCCCACCATGTGAAGCACACCTCTGCTAGGCAATCAGTTTGTCTAGAGAGGAGAGACATCTGGCGGAAAACCGTACCTGTTGGCATTCTTCTGAAGCAGAGCCTGGTCCAGAAGAATGCCAACAGGTATGGTTTCTGCCAGATGTCTCTCCTCTCTAGGCACACTGATTGCGGTCATCAGCAGAGGTCAACATCTGTATGAGAGGAGAAAAAACAAACAAGTTGAGGTATTTACCAACTGTCCCGCTGTAGATCATGTGTGCTCATGAGTACAGGTATTCTAGAATTTGGTGAGTCATAGCATTTAAGAACTGTTGAAAAACTGCACCTATGGGAAAGCAAGAGACTTAGAAACATTCGGTTTAGGGGAAAGAAAAGGCTTTCAAGAGATGTGTTAGAACTGGGGTTTCTGGTTGGCTAGGGTATGCACTTAAGCCAGGCAGAATCCTCAACTCTAGTCAGGGCAAGAGAGTTACACACCAAAAATGGCAAAGCAGCCAGGTTTATCTCAGAGGCAATGTGTAAAGAGTTTGCGCAACACACTCAGTGAGACACTAGGCACACCACAAAAGTGACTCCACACAACATATCTTACTGTGCCAGTATGAACTTGTCATGACATCACACAGGTTCATGAATCATTTGGCCAATCGGGCCACTGTCATGGCAACACAAGTAGTGAAACCAAGTAAATGCTGGTCAGTTGCACACAGCATAAAAGCACCAAAACAATGTACATTAAGTCATTCAGGGACTGACATGCAGTAAAAACCTCCCTCAGTCAGCATCACAGTTGGCAATACAAGCATGAAACAATAGATCACCATAGCCTGTCAGATTAACCACCCTACTGGAATCTCTGCACTCCTCTTAGGTGAGCTATGGTAATCCTAGCATGGCTGGTAGAGAGATGAGCCCCTGTGGGTATAGGAATCACCAAGCCACTCCCCCTGCACACCTCCTCTTGCTCCTCTGGTCAGGAAACGCTCCACCGGTTTCCCTAGGAACAGGGAAATGGCAGGAATTACAGATGCACCCCACAGGGCAAGAAAGACAGCAAAAAGTCCCCCACCTGGAGATCCGTAGGTTGGTGCAAGCACACCGTCCCTGGGCACTCGCGCTAATCAGGGTAATGCGGCCGCCGGCCCGCACATTACTGATAATGCAACTGGGTGAAAATAGAGCCCAATGCCTCCAGTGCAGCCCAGTAGTGAGGCAGAGCAGAGCATAACCACAGTGGCTGGAGGGTTCTGAAGGAGCGGCCGCAAGGCTCTACTCAGCTCACTGCTGGCGGCTCACGGGGGGGTACACCACCACTGCATCATGAGGTCTCCAAAGGAATGGGTGCGAGGCTCTTCCTGTCTCGCTGAAGGCGGGCCGGTGCGGCTGGGCAGGCTCCTGCCTTCCTCAGCAATGCCCGCCTCCAGGCCCGTTCGGCAGCACTTTGAATGTGATTAGGCCGCAGCCGTTTGCTCAGGCAATGGAGGAAGTTTCCTGCCCCACAGGCTTTAGCCGTGTAGTGTCAGCAAGCTCCAAAGCAGAAAATCCCCGGTAGGCTTATTTTTACTCAAACAAAACGCTGGGCCACCACCCAAAATGAGCTACTCACAAGCAATCAACCAATGTAAGCACCAGGAATTCTCACTCCGAGGAGCTCCAGGGAGCTTTCCAGTGATGACGCATAGGGAGGCTTTTCCATGGAGGTGCATGCATTTCTCAGCCACAGAAGGGAGTTCAGATCAGCGCCAATGGTCTCCCAAATAATGAAAAACACCAGAAATCCCTGAATAAAGTGTCGTACACAGAATGCAGAACTCCCTGAGTCTTCCAAAACAGGAGGCCAGCACACACAGGGCAAAGTCAAAGTGGCGGTTTCTCCTGGTAGTCTAAAAGCTTCTCCTCTGATATACACTGTAAAGCCAGCAGCAGTTGCTGGCTACAAGTCCCATGCAGTGTGTTCTCTCCTCTTACATGGGGTCACAGCCCCTGTACTTATAGTGCAATGTCTTTGTTCTGGGGGCACTTTAAAACACTATTGAAGTGCATAAACCCCCCATTCAAATTTTCATCCCTGGCCCCAGACACCCTACAGGGGGTGGAGCCAGCATTGTGGAAGGCAGGCACAGCCCTGATCAGGTGCAGGCGCTACTCTTCCCACCACTCCAAATGCAGACCAGGCATATTCAGGTGCAAGGGAAAACTCCTCCCGCTACTCTAAATTCAGCCAAGGTCTATTCAGCCAGGCACTGAGTCACCCAGGCAGGGCAGGACAAACCTCAACACCCCCAGGGTACTGGCTGGAGTGAATTTACATCCCCTCTTCCTTTTCAGTCAGAACCAGACAGTCAATGTACATCCAGGCAAGGCATAAAGACATATAGCACACAGAAATGCCCACTTCTCAAGTTCACGTTCAAGTTCGGGCATTTATATAGCACACTACTCACCCAGAGGGTCTCAAGGCGCTTGGGGAAGGGGTTCATTATTTGTCGAATAACCAGGTTTTAAGTTCTTTTCTGAAGGAGATGTGGTTTTGAGTAAGGCGGAGGTGAGTGGGGAGTGAGTTCCAGGTCTTGGCAGCCAGGAAGGAGAAGGATCTGCCACCCATGGTGGATTTTCGGATGCGCTGGACTGCGGCGAGGGCTTGATTGGACGATCTTAGTTGGCGGGTGGGTTTGTAGAAGGACAGTCGAGTGTTGAGGCATTCGGGTCCTAGATGGTAGAGGGCCTTGTGTGCGTGGGTGAGAAGACGGAACGTAATTCTTTTGTTGACGGGAAGCCAGTGGAGGTCTTTTAGGGGTCCGGTGACGTGATCTTGGCGAGGGATGTCCAATATGAGTCTCGCTGATGCGTTTTGGATGCGTTGGAGTTTTTTCTGTAATTGTGCTGTGATTCCGGCGTATAGTGTGTTACCATAATCCAGTCGGCTCGTGACCAGTGCGTGGGTGACAGTCTTTCTTGTCTCGAGGGGGATCCCGCGGAAGATCTTTTTGAGAATGCGAAGTACGTTGAAGCAGGAGGATGAGACTGCGTTGACTTGTCTGGACATCGAGAGAGAGGAGTCTAGGATGAAGCCAAGGTTGCGTGCGTGATCTGTGGGTGTGGGTGCTGTGCCCAGAGCGGAAGGCCACCAAGAGTCGTCCCAGGCAGAGGGGAAAAGTGGTATTTCTAAAATAGTAATAATAAATCAGTTGTCACCTATAAGCAGGATGTATGCCTACTATTTCAAACATACAAAACATGGTCACGCTACCCCTCTCATGTCAGGAATACCACTCAATCACATATCAGGGAACCCCAAATGCAAACCTATGAGAGGGCAGCCTCACAGCAGTGAGAAACCAAATAGGCTGTTTGTCACTACCAGAACATGCCACACAGTGAAGCCACATGTCCTACCTTTTACCTACACCACACCATGCCCACAGGGCTAGATGGGGCCTATGTTAGGGTTGACTGATATGTAGAGAAGGGAAGTTGCAGACGCGGCAAGCACTTTATATGCCATGTCACAGCGGCAGAAAACCACACGTGCAGGCCCTGCAGTGTCAGAGGCCTGAGACAGGTGTGAAAAGGCTACTTCAGTGGTTAGTGCAAGCAGCGCTGCCAAACAAGCAGTAGCATTTAATTTACAGGCCCTGTGTATATGGGATACCACTGTACCAGGGACTCACAGGTAAAATAAATATGCCAATCAAGGGTAGACCAATTTTACCAAGTTTACAAGAGAGAGCACATGCACCTTAGCACTGATCATCAGTGAAAAAGTGCCCAGAGTCATAACACTACCAACAACAGGTCAGAAAAAATACAGGAGGAAGGCAAAAAGTCCTGGGATAACCCTGCAAAAAGGGCCAAGTCCAACAAGATGCATTTACGCACTTTGTTAAACCGTAACCACAACTCTGAAGAAATATTGAACTATTTTGATTTCATATGTTACAAACTGAAATTAGAACTCTTAAGAGACATTTTAAATGTTCTTTGGCAATCAGTGAAAGTTTGGTGATTTGCTGGGAAAATTCCAACCAGACCTCACTTTTCTAGAAATACTTCTGTCAGTAGGAGTCAATGCTTATCAACCAGGTATTAACATTACCAACAGTACGTGCGAAGGTATAATGTATAAGAACTTAACTAATATTTGCATGTGGGTCTGCATCCTTCAACAGAGATGCACAAGGAGTACGATTTTGAAAAGGAGATCCAGGTGTAGATAATGCTAGGACAGCAGGTGATTGGTTTGTTATGTTGTCCCATACTCCTTTCCCTTAGGTGATTTTTGCTTGTGATCCAAGTCTTGTTGGCCACTTCATTGACCATTGAGGGGCGTGGTAGGTTTCTCATCGTGCATCACTCTTGCCGGACCGGATACCTCAGGTTGGAGCGACAGTATGGGATTTCTTTGGTAAACAGATTGGATTGATAAAAAGTGCTGAGCCAGTTAAACTATAGGTAAGACCAGATGCAATTTCTCTAGAACTAAATAGTATGGGCTTTCTAAAGAAGCAGAGGAATGAAGCCAGTGACTGAAAAAACTACTGAGTAGGGAATCCTCTGAGAGGTACTTGATGGTCTTTGTGAATCTCCTGTGATGGAGATAACGAAACCATGTGGTAAATGGAGAATAATTCAAGACCTTCAAAAAATAAACAGAATTGGCATTCCATGTTGTACTGTAGTACCAAATACATCAGTGATATTGTTCCAAATTCCTTCAGAGAAAGAATTCTATACAGCCATCAACTTATGCCAAGCGTTCTTCTCAATTTCTTTGCATGAAGAGAGACAATTTCTCATTGCATTTCAAATCCAGTATTGTGTAGAGATTCACAAGGGTATATGGAAAGTCCATATAGAGACAATCTGTTAGTGGCATCTAAAAACAAAAGAGGACTGTAATGTGATACAATTTCTTTAATAAATCATCAATGTCATAGTTGCCATGAGGTCTTACCAACAAAATTGTAGTAGTGTAAAAGAGAAGTAATCTATCTCAGGAATCATATTGAACATGTGTGAGGAAAGTCTCTGTAGAACACATTTCTGCAATTCTGAAAATGAGTCTACTAACCACCAGAGGGAGGTTTGGCTGTTTCCTGGAATTGTTGGCTGCTGTTGTCAGTGGATTAGAACCTTGTCCTTATTTGCAAAGTCTTTAGTAAGGCTGACCTACTGGGGCATATAAGATCGAGTACCATTCGACAAAGAAATTACTGAAGCAAAAAAAAATTGAGAGAGTGTCTGTGCTATGCTATCCAGTTGCATATCTATCAGCCGTATTGAACCCAGAAGCTGTATGTCTTTCGGGGTATTTGAAATCGGTTCCAGCTGTCTGTGTTGCCATTGAACAAAGTAGTGATTAAGCCTCTTTTATTCATATGTGTGCCTCACTCAGTGGAAATTTTGTTGACACAAACAATAACACAGCACATAACAAACAGTGGGCTTACTCATTATGCCCAAGTCATCCTTCCAGCGGAGAACATTTCCATTTAAAGATTCAACTCAATGAACCCAACAATGCTGCTTCCTATTTCAGACAGAGTCTATGAAATAGAGGAATCTGATGATGAACCAGAGTACGGTTGTATCACAGTTACTGAGTTATGAACCAAACCAAGACCAGACATAAAAAACTCCCTTAGAAATTACATATTTGACATTATTTGGAGGTAGTTCTTGTTGTAGAGACCCATGTGAAGCATTGAGTGCAGCCTGTGCAGTTTGTTCCATTTCTGAGACCATGGAAGCATCTTTGCTGCCAAATGCAACGTTAACACAGTTGGAAGAATTAGTATCAATAACAAAGCTTTCTGCTTATCAGAAAAGTTCAATGTGACAATTTAGAAAGACAGCCAGTATGGTTGTGGAGTGATTCATGACTTATGCCAACTGTGGTCGTAGAGGGGCTTAAGGACATCTTCAGGGGCTTCTATTAAAATCAGCATTCATATCCTGGATTTGTTGTAAGCAATACAACAACCAAAAGAAATTGTGGTGGTCAAATTTGGTATTTAAAGGCTGGAAAAGACCTAACTGTATTTTCCAATAAAAGTGCAGATCAGATGGCAAATACTGTTCATTACAAAAGGAGACAGTGGTACAAAAAAATTAAGGTGATGAATCAAGCATAAGTACTATAAAAAATTCAGAAAATGTAAATTGTTTCCTCAATTCAGACTTCTTTGAGTAAGCTGAGAGGCCTGGTGGAAGAAACCTCCAATAAAGAGAAAAATACATTAGAGACACGAGATTATAAGAAAAAATATCAAAATCTGTATGTTAATGCTGAAAATAAATACATTCCTCAAAGACGTAATGCTGTATTCAATGGGTAAACATGTGTATAATCAAATGCATGCAGGCAGGGACAGCATGATGGGTATATTTAGAAAGCACTGGGAAAATACAGGATTCAGAAATGTAGCTGAGGACATATGTGTGAGGTGTTTGGTGTTTCAGATAAATAATCAAGGAAATATAACCTTAATCATATTGGCAAACCAGAAAATACATTTACAGGGCTTCAAGCAAACCTTGCAGAGATTCCACCGTACAACAGGTTAAATTACATATTTGTCACTGTCTGATTATTCTTGAACTCAGTGGAAGACTACCCCACCACAAGATCAGATAGTCTTACAGTTGTGAAACGTTTGTTGAGGGAATTGATACCCAGATGTGGCCTCCCAAATTCTTTTGAGACAGATAGTGGTACTCATTTCAAGAATGATATTTTGGAGATCATCCGCACAACATTCCAGATAAATCAGGGGTTCCGTTGTAGTTACTGACCTCAATATTTATGTGTGGCAGAAAGAGGTAATGGTACACTCAAAAACATATTGGCTAAGGTGTGTGCTTCAACTGGTTTAAAGTGGCCCGATGCATTTCCTCTTCTCCTGATGACTATGAGAAGCGCTCCTTACAAAAGACTGGTTTATAACCCAGGAGGAAGTTATTGGAATGGCAATTAGACGTTCATGCACTAATTTGTCTGCAACAGTTTCAAGAACTGTTAATATAGTATAAGTAGTTTAATGCAAAGGTATGACTGATGTGCTGAAATCTGTCTCTCATCAGGTGAATGTGGCAACAGAAACATCAAAGGGTATTGCTTGTCATAACCTCAAACCAGTGCATTGAATAGTGGTCCAGAAGCACATTAGGAAGACCTGCTTAGAGGAGCTGGGACATGGACCTTACCAACTGATATTGTTGACTAACATTGCAGTAAAATGTGCCGTAGTACTGCTGTGGATCTATTCTGAGCCCACAAAAAGAATGAAGAAGTGGTAGAAACAACCACTGAATCAGCTACAAAGCTTCAAAATCAAGAACGAGGTGACGTTCAAACTCAAGATCAAGTTTGCATTGTGTTTCTGGAGAGGGGTAAGAATTTTGAAAATGGTGAAGGATGGCATAGGCTAAAAAAGTTGTAGGTCATTGAAAGCTCTAATGGAGGACCTGCAAAGCCTAAAGTTTAGTTTCAAAGCAGGGATCAGCGTAAATACCTGTTACCTTGTAAAAGCCAAAAGCATGAGTTGCAAAAGACGAAGTAGTCTCTGATCCAAACAATAAAAAATTACAGTTGTCAATGTGAGTTACGTGAACACCCAGTGAAAGACATTTGTTTTCACTAAATCATGCTGGCAAAGCTGATCAAAGCTCAAGTGCAAGTTCAAGCTCAAGGTCAACCTCTTCAGAGAGTAAATCAACTCTGTCAAAGACTGATGGAGAAAAAATAAAAGCTGAAGAATTCATTTCAAGGAAACGAACTTCCAAAAGATAGCATTGTGAAAAATAAAAGTTTGAGAAACCTAGTGATTCTTTAACAAGTGGGAGTGAATAACCTGCTACAAAAAAGTTGACAAGCAGAAGAGTTCCAAATAGAAAATATTTTTCACCTTAATGGGTATATCTAGCTACAGTTTCAGAAGAAGAACCAGAGTTAGAAAATAACAATCCAGTGAATCAATGTCAGTACAAGTTTGAGAGTGAATAAGGGAGTGAAAAAGAGACAGAAGAAGAACCACCTTGGAATAGTGGAAAGAGACTGTTGAGATAGAAAGATCGAGAGAGATTTTTCATGATAAAAGACTAAAAAACAGAACTGAATTGAACGTTTTAGAAATTGAAACTATGAAAATTATCTTACATTTTGTTTTGATAATTGGTTTAAAGAAAAGTTTAGCTGTTGTCGAATTTGTGCAGCCACTAGATGTTTTTTTGTCGTAATTAGAAGATGGAGCACAGCAAATGATGTTAAATTGTAGGTTTGGTAATAATATTAATAGTCTTAGCAGGACTGTTGTTGTGCTTACTAGCTTCAGTGGGATTTGCTTTTCAGAATGGTAAATTAACTATGGTTAGAAATTAATTGAAACATGATATACTTGAGCAGTGGGATTCAAGAGTGGGTTTCAAAATGACATCAATTCTAAAATGATTAATGAGTACATACATATTATGAAGATTAAGGGCTGCTTTGTCTGTGCTTTCGTTTCTACTTCTGTTGGGGAGGGTGTATTTTAATGCAATTAGTTTCTGTGGGGAAAATGCAGATCTCATTTATAAAGATCTAGCATCAATTTTTTAACACATCAGCGGTGTATTCTCTGCTCTATATTGCCCCATCTTTACAAAATGACGCAACAGGCCCAATGTGTCGGTTTTGTGGGCCTGTGTCAAAAAATGACTGCACTGGAACCAGCTGTGCCAGGCAGTTTAGGATGCATGCAGGGTAGGTGTTCCCTTTTCAATGTGTGACACATCTTTGAGATGTTTTGCTCTAAGCCTGAAATGTGTCAACATTCCTACGCCTCTACAACCCAGGTGTACGAAATTACGCATTGGGTTTTCAATAGGAATCTGTCTAACTGAAGTCACTTTACAAACTGGAATAGGTAATTAAATCACCTCCCTTCAACTAGTAGCAGGTCCACACATGTGACAATCTTGTTGTAGGACACCTTGGCCAACCTGGGACCATGGCACCTATAATATCGTCATCCACGCAGCAAGGCATTGTGATGTGTACTCCATGTAAGGGACAGGCCAGGATTGTAACATCTCCAAGGAGGAATGGGCCCCCAAGTCCAGTGAAGCGTACTCCAAAGCACAAGGTGAGTACATCCAGGACCAATGTAATGGTGTACAATGTGACTATTCCACCATATTGCAGTCCATTACATTGATCTCCACACATTAGGCTACTTGTGTCAGTTAGAACTGATTCATAGCCTCTGTTTTTTTACGCTTTGCTGAAGTTGCGTCAGTTGTAAGGCCAACTTCAGCAATGTGCCACCTTTGGGGTTGATATGTTGAAGCGCCTTCCTGCAGATACCTCAGAATTTCTGATGCATCCTTGGGACCTTACGCCATGGTGCCTCGTATTGTAAATACTTAGTCCAAACAGCGGTTCAAGGTATTATGAAAATATCAATTTCACACGCAATCAATAACAATAGATTAAGCTTTTTTCGAAGAATGAAAAAATATACATACTTAAAAAGTGAATAGAGAAAAAAGGAGTAAAGCCCATATAAGAAATATTAGAAAAATATACAAAAAGTATTCAATATATAGATTAAAAACAAGATTATGGCCACATATGCTTGATTAACGAAGGACACATCGACTTGCCTGTTGTTGTTTCAGTGATGTTCTGAACTCCCCTTGCTACATAATCCCTTATGTTTGCCACCTGTCTGGTTTTGTATCGCACAACAAATATTATATTTACCAGTATATATTTCTGAGCGGGTTGTCTCAAACTTGTTTTTATCTATATATTGAATACATTTTGTATATTTTTCTAATATTTCCTATATGGGCTTTTCTCCTTTTTTCTCTATTCACTTTTTTAGTATGTATAGTTTTTCCTTCTTCCAAAAAAGCTTAATCTATTGTTATTGATTTTGTGTGAAATTGATATTTTCATAATACCGTGAACCGCTGTTTGCACCAAATATTGATTGCACCTGGTTCAGGTTTACAGGGATGCCCCTGTTGTTGTTAATGATTGTATTGTAAATACGACGCATCCATGGCATCGTAACCTGTCTTGATCGGGCTCAAGAAATGTTGATGCAGCGCTGCCGCAATGCCTCCTTGTAAGTGAGGCCCTGTATGAGGTAAAATTTCAGAGTTTTTAAATTTTGGGGTGTCCTACAGTTTTAGGATACTTTTTTTCTCCCACACCTATATATGAATCTGTATGAGGACCAAGTACATGCAACTGTGCACCACCCTTCATGTCTTATTATTGATCTTCTGTCTAATCGGTTTGGTAATCAGGTTCATAATTTAAGAAGAGACCAACGCAATGTTCAAGTAGTGTTTTCCTTGCTAAGGGGCAGATTTATGACGGCCTTGCGACGCCGGTGCGTCACTTTATTTGACGCAACGGCGGCGCAAACAATGCGCCCTATTTACAACGTGACGCATCTAGGAGATGCGTCACGTTGTAAAGCCCTGCGCCTTAAGGAGGCGTTCCGGCGCAGGGGGGGCGTTCCTGCGCAGGAACGCCTCCTAAAAGTGGCTGAGTGAAATCTATGAGATTTCACTCAGTCACATTCAGGACAATGCTGCGTCAAAACCCTGCGCCTGCTTGAAGCAGGCGTAGGTCTTGACGCAGCATTGTGGAGATGGGGCACCCCCGAGCCTTGCTGGAGCTGCGTCGCGCTTGCGACTCAGCTCCAGCAATGCGCCACCTTTACGGTGGCGGAGCAGCGGCGCAGGATGACTGGCGCATCCCAGGGATGCGCCAGTCATCATAAATCTGCCCCTAAGTCTTTTACCCATTCGCAAGTCATTTATGTGCGTTACCAAAGGGCTGCGTTCACAGGCCAATAGAGACTCTTGCAACGTTTGTCGCGAGATATCGATATTCACCATCTGTTCGATAACATAAATGGCATCAGGTAGCTTTTTTTTATGACTGTTCAGTGTCCAATCATTCAGCAGGCAAACATAAGTGAGGTTTACCCTCTCTGAACAAAAGGTTCACCGGATACTGATGAAAGTAGGTCTTTTCTGTAAGTTGTGCGGTGATCACATTGAACTGCAGCACACATCCGATTTCAGAGACTGCACCAAACATTTCTGCCAGAATAAGAGACTGCCATATGGTCGGCACGGGTGTAGAGAAATAAGAAGAAACTAATCCGGATGTATGCATGCATATATTTGCATAATATAATTACTTGCAGACCTACAGCATGTTGCAGGGCTTTCGATCCCAGGAAATGTACTTGGATATAGGCAGCTGTGAGGTCACTTTCATATAATCTCCCTTTAATACAATTACATTACATTTGAAAGGAGGGGGGCTTTGTCTTGGTCGCTGGCTGCTCGGAGCTTTTACAAATGATTTTTTAGTTCTTTAGGGAGAAAATGGTAGAAGAGAAAACATCTAGCTTAGTTGCGCAAAAGTGGATTTTTGAGTACTGCGGCGCATATTGTCAAGGGGGCCCGCTTTTTTGGCTTTAAAAGCCAAGAAAGCGGAGATAAAATTATCTCCCTATTACCTAGCTGTCGCTAACACCAGTTAGCGACAGCTAGTAGGAGATAGCGACCATCTTGGGCCCCACTTTGCATGTCAGAGAAATTTATCACTAATGACATGCAAAGTGGGCGTGCCAAGATGTTAGCGACTGGAAACAGTCGCTAACATCGCTATCTCCTATTACCAACTTTAGGAGATATTCGCGCTAAGCGCGAATATCTCCAAAAGCTAACACCTGCCCTGAGCAGTTCTTAGCCATGTTATCCAATGGGAGGTGGATAACATGGCTAAGAGCATTAGCTCGGTAATGCCTGAATATCGCTGCCTTTTCAGCGATATTCATGCATTGCAGCCGATTTTTATCGCATTTGCGATAAACCTTGGTAATACCAAGGTTTATCTGCGATAAAAATCGCCGCAGGTCGGCGATACATTTTTGTCTCTAACCAAGCAATAGCGATAATTATCGCTATTGCTTGGTAATATGCCCCTGCCTTTGGAAAGGAGCAGAGAGATAGGGGCAATTTACAAACTATTTTGGACTGGAGGTATGACTATCCTTGGTGGTAAGGTTATGATTAGTGGAAACACTGAATTATGAAAGCAGGTTTCGGAAGATCAGGTCCGGCTTTAACACTGGTGGCGCCCTGTGTGACAATGTTTGTTGGCGCCCTCTCTCCCCCCCAATGGCCACCTCTGCCAAGGATTCCCTCACTAGGGGCCAGATGTAGGAAAATCGTATTTACCGATTAATAAATACCGAATTTTACTGATTCGGTATTTATGAATCGGTAAATATGAAGGAGGGAGATTTAGGAAGATTCGGTATTTGAATTACCGAATCTGTAAAAATCGGTATTTACCAAATCGGTAAATACCGATTCGGTATTGCCCATTGATTCCTATGGGCCTTGAAGCCCATAGGAATCAATGGACATTACCGAATCGGTATTTACCGATTCGGTAAATACCGATTTCAGCAAGGGTGCAGGGGGTGTCACTTTGACACCCTCTAGCACCCCAAATACAGGTTTGTGTGCCATGTGGCACACAGACATGCCCTAAGGGCATGTCTGTCTGTCACATGGCATAGGTGTGCATGCACACATGTGCACGCACACCTGAATTCGGTATTTTACCACCCAATTGGATTGGGTGGTAAAATACCGAATCTGTAAGTCCCTTGGGACTCAGAAGAGTCCCACCTATATCGGGAAGTTACCGAATCGGTAAAAATACCGATTCAGTATTTTACCGATTCGGTAAATTTACCGATTCAGTAATTTTACCGAATCGGTAAAATAGGGCCCCTACATCACAAATACCCATTTACCGGTCGGTAACGGCCGAAATCGGCCGTTACCGGTCGGTAAATGGCCACCTACATCGGGCCCTAGTACCCTTTAACAGTGCCCCTCAAGCCTCCACAAGCACTGTCACTCAGATTTACTTACCAGTGTAAGGTGTCAGAGCACTCACACACAAAATGCACAGAGACATCATATGTTTGTAAATCAATGTATAGGAAATGTTACATCAGGCAGGAGTACAAGGTGTAGTGTAGGAGTGACATGTCATCCATACAAGTAGGCAATACAGTTTAAGAATTCTTATTCGGGAAAAGCACCAATTCAGAATTTAAAACAACACCATTGTTAGGGGTTCTCTTTAATAATAAGAAATGTTTTCTACCCAAATAAACCCTTTTGGAAAGATTAGGATAATTAAAGACAGTGCAAAAAAACATAGAGCGCTAACATACACGGTGCAGTTTGTATGTAGCTCTTGGTTGTCAGTTAATAGCTCAATGTTCTATATTAGGATTTTGAATTATAAACTACAAGTAACATAAAGAACTCTTTTACAGAAGCAGTAACCCACTGACCTATTTACATTATATGCACTTTGTGATCTGCATTGTACACGTTCTTAGCAGCAGGCTGTTTAACCCTGGGCATTACCTTAGGAAGTGTCAAAGCTTCCACTAGACAAACCTCCGGTCTCTTTCCAGGAAGACGATTAATCACTGGAGTTATCTTGATACTTTAATTGATGCCTAAAAATTGGGAACGCCGCAGCAGGTGCTTTTAAAATGATAATATTACTTGCGAAAATGATGCCCCCACCCCAAGTCAGCACCCGGTGCGGTGGCACCGGTCGCACCGCCCCAGAGCCAGACCTGCGGAAGGTGATAATGTATAACGAGATTGCTTGCGAATATGTTATGCGCTGTTTTGCTATGGGGTGATGCATTCTATTGTTGAGCTGCTGTGTTTTGTGCAGCATTATTGCAATGTGATGTTGTGGTGAATTGTGGTTGTAGTATTATGTTACAGTGACAAACAACAATGTGTCACTCTTAAAGGTGGTAAAATAGCACTGCTTCAGCTCTTCAACTATTTAAGGCAACAGTCAGCCCAAAACTATGGCAGAGACTATAGGGCTGCATCACATAACTGGGGGTGTTAAATTAGGGCACTTTCTATTGCGCAGTGACTGTTTGGGCCATGGCATGCCAGTTGCCTCCTGCAGCGATTACAGAAAATCTACATCCACGTGAGGTTGGATATATGGGCACACTCAGAAATATAAGAATAAGATGAACAGTTTGCACTAGCCCAATAGAAAGTTAAAGCCAGCGTTTAATGTGAGCCAATGGTTGGTGGTGGGAGCCACAGGCACTCATTTTTATAGACTGGCACTTACTTTTCCTCATCAGACATTTCCTGAGAGCAAGAGTGAGAAAACCACTCAAAGGGGAAAGAGGAAGGAATAGAAAGACGGGAAACACCATCACAAAGGGAAAATGCAGAAACCGGAAAGAGTGAGATAAAGGGGCAGTGAGAGTTAAAAAGGCTTGATGTGGGTTCAAGATTATGCAGTCTTGGTATTCAGTGAGGTGACATTTAACAGAACTTTTGAGCAGACTTTTGGGCATTGGCACTAATTCTCTTACAAATTAAGCACTGGTAAATGCAGACCCTGGCATAATACAAAGGAAAATCTTACTAGTGCTTAACACAGGAAAAACATCACTACAGAACTTTTTAATAGCCAGGGCTTTGAGTCGTGACTTCCATCTACTTTGTGGACTGAATTATTTAACGTTGTTCTGTAGGCAGCATACAGTCCTGGGGCCTGGAAGAGGCTGCTCGGCGGTACCAGAAGGGATTCTGATCTTTACAGACAACTCTGCTTGTCATGCCAGGCAACCTGCCTGAGAAATTCACAGCACGGGCAGATGTGTTTGAACCTCCATTTGATGAGCAAGTCCACAGTGGCTCGTTCCTGGCCTCTTGCCATGAAAGATGTATCAATAAACACAGCACACTGATGAACATCAATTGTGCAGAGAAATGCTGTAAAAAACACATTGTGCACGTAAGCAGGTCAGATCAGAAGTGTACATTTCCTGCATGGTTAGTAAAAATAAAGAGTGTGATGTTATGTTGCATTCTACTGGAGCATTTTGTTTAGTGAATCATAGCCGTGATGAGGCCGCAAAAAGCTCTCATTTTCACTGATTCCTATCTACTCTTTCAGGAGTGTGTCGGTGAAAATGTGGCAGATGTAAAATGTATCATAAAGGAGACATTTGTTGAGGTGCTTTGGGTTCAAATACATGCTGCAAACATGCTGTAGTGCGCATAGCTCATTCCTTTCTATGTGTGCTAATTGTATATGAATATTCCCAGAAAACCCATTTATTTTTCTCATTTTAGACATGTTGGGGCCAGTTCAGTAAGGCATACAAGTACACAATGAAAGAGTACTACAGGAGGACCATTTTATGTGCTCCAAAATACCTTTGTGAATAGACCTGGTGTCTTAATATACTGACAATAAATGCAGCCACAGATACCTACGTACTAGTTTGTGGTGTTCACAGTCCTCATTGTGAGTTCGGTGTGCAGACAAAATATTGGATACAAAATATTGTGTAGACAAAATATTGTGTCAAGAATATCAAGGACAAAAATATTGTGAAGGTAAGCAATGTTTTACTGTAAACAACGAGGTGTGCTGTTCCTAACTGTAGGAAAGAGAAGAAGGGGGGCCAATGGATTCCCCACACTCTACTCACCTTGTATATACACCACATTCCCACACACCCCGTCTTCATCTATGGCCAAGACCACAGAAAAAAAGATCTCAGGCAAAGACCCCCTTTGCAGGGCTCTTAGGGCATTGCAGAGCTGGCCCAACGAGGAGCTGCGTTATGATGATAAATGACACCTTTCGGAGTGTGTGAGGGCCTTTGCTCCTTATAGGAGCTATTCCCCCTTCTCTCCCTTCTGTCTTTACTACAGTTAGGAACAGCACACCTCGTTGTTTACAGTTCATATTTGGGGCTTGTGTGCTGAACCTTCATTGCTCTTGGTACCCCTTTGTTTATTTGTTAAGCAATGCTTTACTACGTACAACTCCACATATATGTACATTGGCTATATTTATATATATTTTCATGGTACGTAGATGTGGAATTATGTATGGTAAACCTATACTTACCTATTTGCACTTACCTATCAATATTTTGGTCCTCAATATTTTTGAATCAAACATAAGGAGATGATAGATGGAGTGCTGAAACCTTTCAGACACTCACTCCCTCACAGATCTGGGTTTCTCTTGCCCACTTTGCCACTAGATTCAAGCTAGCCTGGCTGATGAGAGATGTTTCCCCAAAACCGGTCCCAGGATGCTTGTTTCTGGTCCAGGGAAGACATGGCTTGCCAATTCAGGCTGGACTGTTACCATGAGGAACAGGGTCAAGACTGATTTGCATATGGCTCGGTCTGAACTGGGGTGGTGAAGTGACCTAAAGAACGATGATGGTTTCAACCCAGATCTGTGACTGGGGGTGAGTGCTTGAAAAGTTTCAGCACTCTGTCCATCATCTCCCTGTGTTCGCTTTGTTCACCCTAAGTTGGCAGGGTATGCCCAATCGTGGGTCACTTGCTCACTTTGCCACTGGATTCAAGCTAGCATGGATTCAGGCTGGACTGTTCCCACGAGGAACAGGGTCAAGACTGATTTTGCGTATGGCTGGGTCTGAATTGGGGTGGCGAAGTGAGCTAAAGAACAATGATGAATTGAACCCAGATCTGTGACTGGGGGTGAGCGTCTGAAAAATTTCAGCACTCCGTCCATCATCTCCTTGAGTTTGCTCTGTTTGCCCTAAGTTGGCAGGGTATGCCCAGAAGTTGGTCCCTTGCTCACTTTGCCACTGGATTCAAGCTAGACAGGATGATGAGGGGTGTTGTCCCAAAACCGCTCCCAGAATGATTGTTTCCACTCCAGGGAAGACCTGGCTTGGTAGTTCGATCTGGACTGTCCCCATGAGGAACAGGGTCAAGACTGATGTGCATAAGGCTGGGTCTGAACTGTGGTGGCGAAGTGAGCTAAAGATTGATGGAGGATTTAACCCAGATCTGTGACAGGGGGTGAGTGATTGAAACGTTTCAGCACTCCGTCCATTATCTCCTTCTGTTTGCTTTGTTCGCCCTATGTTAGCAGGGTATGCCCAGACATGGGTCCCTTGCTCACTTTGCCACTGGATTCAAGTCTTGCCTGGATGATGAGGGGTATTACCCTGAAACAGGTCCCAGGATGCTTGTTTCTGGTCCAGGGAAGACCAGGCTTGGTAGTTCGAGCTGAACTGTCCCCATGAGGAACAGTCTGAACTGTGGTGGCGAAATGAGCTAAAGAACGATGGTGGATTCACCCCAGATCTGTGACAGGGGATGAGTATTTGAAAAGTTTAAGCACTCCGTCCATCATCTCCTTGTGTTTCCTCAATATTTTTGACACAATATTCTGGCTACACGATATTTGCATTTCCGATAGTCTGTCAGTGATCCTGTGAGTTCGAGAGAGATGGGAAGATTGGTATATTGTTCATGGAACAGAATCATTTTAGAGAGACACACAGCAGTCTGAAATAGGAAATGCATAATAATGATGTGATGAGTGCGATTTTAAAATTGGTAAATTTATTACATGCAATTTGTAAGAGCATACCAACTTGAAGTTTAGAGATCATTCTTCCTGGGTAACACAAATATTGTATCTGTAGTTAGGCACAATAATTATTTTCTCATTTATTTTGAGGGCGATCTTTTAACAAAAAATCCAAAGAGTAATCTACTAACAAGAGATCAAAATTGTGACTAATTTTGATTACATTTCAGGTGCCATGAAATCTTGTCACTGTGGGGGAATTTACCTCTGCCTACAGCAAATGAAAATGAAAATGGAGCTTCATTTAAGAATTCATTTTGCCTATGTGCCCAAGGGAGTAGAATAAAAAATAAAGTACACCCCACCTTGAAACATACAATTGCTCTCCTGCCTTTTGACTAGATTTACGCCATAGAAATACCAGATACATCCATACATAATAATATGATACTGTGTGAGTGAGCATCCAAAATCCTAACCCTTTTTAGGAAATGTCACAGAAATAATTGTTTCCCAGAGGAAAATGGTGCTAACTGATGCATTTGACAGCATGATTTGGAAAAGGATACATGCTTACCAATGTTTACTTCTTTCTTTTTTCTATCATTCATTATTCCCTTTCTTCTTTCCATCTTCTTTCTTTCCTTTTATTCGCCCTTTCTTTGTTTCCTTCTACCCATCATTCATTCATTCCCACTTTATATTTTTCATTCATTTACATTCTTATGGCACTCCCTTTTTCCTTCTTTCTTCCCTTTGTTCATTATTTTATTACAGTGTCTCTTCTTTCTATCTTTCTGTTTTTTATATTCCTATTTCGTCTTATTTCCATCTTTCCATAATTATATAATTTTCTCTGCTTTATTTTGTCTATTTCTCATTCTTGCTTGCATTTTCCATCCCTCCTTTCATTCAGGTTACCTGCTTTCCTTTTTTCTCTTGTATTTTTTTTTCTTTCTTCCTTTCTGCTTTTCGGCTCGCCACTCTGCTTTATGTCATCCTTCTTGCTTTCTTTTTTCTTCCTTTTTTCTTTGTTTCTTTCTTTTGTTTGTTTGTTTGTTTCTTTCTTTCCTTTTAATTCTTATTTCTCTGTTTTTATGCAAATTCACCCCTTTGCATACTTAGTCATCTATTTCCTTCTATCATTTTCCTTCTTTGCACCGTTCTTTCCTTCCTTCTTTCATAATCTCACTCTATTTACCTCCCACTTATTTCTTTATTTTTTTCATCACTTTGTTCTTTCTGGCACTTTTTCTGCTCCTTTGCCACCCAAGGCCTCCATCCCACTTTTTCTACTTTCTTGCAGTATTTAGTAATATCAGCTCCTGTCTTATCAACTAGGAATCACAGATCAGGGTTAGCAAGCTAAATTTTTAATCTGACCAGTCACACAGCCACTGAAGCTGGTTTAATGGGTGCTTCACTACGCCCTTGTTTGTGCCACCAGTTAGGTATAAAAGTAGTACACCGCAGCTTTCACCCACAGTAAATATTTATTTTGATAAACAATACAAACTGCACTAAAACAGTTGTAGACACGTTATTAGAAGGGAAACACATTCTAACCAAATTTAATAGTATTCATCTCATTGTGTAAGCAGTTGAAATAGTGCTGTTAATTACCCACTATTTGGGCATTCACATTTTACTAATCATGCAGTTTGCAAATACAGTGTGACCTAATTATTTATTGTGACACAAAGCACAGCTGGCACCAAGGGTTCCTGAGCTGATCCAAACCAGAGTATGCAAGGAGGCCACCACACGTGCCCTTCAATGCAGTCTGGTGGCACTGGAATGCACCCACACACCAGCTTAATACACTATTTCCTGTCTGGGAGATGGTCACACTTACCTGTGACATAAAACCTATTGTTCTACTTTCCCTTGCCAGAGCTCAGCTCAGCAGCAGGAGGGCAGAATCGTGTCAGTGGTTGGCGGCAGCACTAGCTTGCTAGCAGACCCTGGAAGGTTATAACTGGGAGTAAAGGGAAGACCTCTGAGGAGCCCTCCAGCACATGAGATCATACCGCCAACGCCGGAATCAATGTTGGAGTATGATTCGAACATGTTTGATGCCAAACAACATGACCAAGTTCAGTGCAGCCATTGTATATTTAGACATCTCATAATGACTGATGTCCACTATATATTTCTTAAAATGGCTGACCTCACTTGCAAAGCCTGGAGATTCGACTCTGGGTTTTGTAGGGGTATCCTGCCCATTCAGGGGCACCCTCACACTTATAACAAAGCACCCTGCCCTAAGGACTGAAGGGCCTTCCATATGGGTGACTTATAGGTTTTAAGTGTTGTGACCTCAGATATAAGGAAACATATCTGTTGTGAGAGGTGCACAAACTATCTCACACAGGCTGCAATGTAAGGTCTATAGTAAGAGCTTAAGTCGACTCCCATGGGTGTCACAATACATGCTGCAGTCCATGGGAGACCCCTGGTGTACCTATGCCCTGGGTACCTTAGTATCATATACTAGGGAATTATAAGGGTACACCAGTAGCCAATTGTGCAGGTGCCAAAGTACTTACCAAAGCCATTTTGCGGGAGAGAGCACAGATGCTTGGGTCCTGATTATTAGGATCCTAGCAGACTATAATCAAAAACACACTGACACCAGGCACATAGTAAGGGTAACCATGCTTAAAACATACTACCTTCATACAACTATTTTTCATTTCAGTTTGCTTATGGTTGAAATAGTTAGTCTTTTAATTTTAACTCGTGTTTGACACATAGTCTATTTTAACGCTTACTATTTCTTTTTTCCTCTCCAAACTTTGCTCTCTTCACTCTCTAGGAACCGCTCTCTATTTTGTCAAAAATCATTTCACTTTCCACTATTCTCAATACAGAGAATTAAGAAGGTGGGGTAAGATTCCAGTGGCTAGGAATCAACTTTAGTCTGGATATGAACAATTCTACCTAGTGGGACAGACTGATCACATCTCAAAGACCTTTTCCGAAGCAAGTACGCAACTTCTCCCCAAACTCAAATACTTTCTCTACTTTATACAGTGCAAGTCAGGGATAAGAATTTACTAAGCAGAATGACTTATCTTGGCAAGTGTATGGTCTCCAACAGATATAACCCGATTGGGCATCTTCTTTGCTTTCTACATGATGCCAGAACTTCATGGACAATGACATATTGAAACTCTACATGGTCTGTGCCAATCCAAGACTGTGTGACATTCGGCTTGGTAGTGTAGACAGGGGTTTTCTCTGTGTGTTTTCAGTGTATTTTGTATTGTCAGTAGTCAAAGAGCCCATGAAGGATATATGTATATGGGGAATTCAAAACTTTCTTACATCATATTATAATTTCTTTTAATGCAAAATATTCTTAGGAATTCTTATGAATTCCAATTGCCATGTGCAAGCCCAAGTTATTTGTTTAACCATAGCCTCACACTTGAACCTCCACAAAGGCTTGTTTTTTTCCCTCTCCACTCTTGTGTTTCTTGTAGTTCAAGTGTATTGATTGTTTGAATGAAAAGTTAATTCAGTGATTGTTTTCTTGTGTTTTAGGAGTTGTATTCCTGAACGTAGACTGGTGCAAACATGAACACAAGTACCAGAATGAAGAGAAAAACTCTGACTGGGCGAGTTATTAACACACAAATTCATAAACAGAGAAGGTAAGGCAGCACGGCTTATGTTTGAGAGTCTGTGTCTGAGAGTCTGGGAATGAATCACGAATTTTCTTAAAACTGGCCTATATCATATCAATCAATTAATCAATTATTTGTAAAGCGCACTACATACCCGCGAGGGTCTCAAGGCGCTGGGGAGGGGGGGGGCTATTGATACAGGTCTTGAGTATCCTCCTGAAGGTCAGCAGGTCTTGGGTCTGTCGTAGGCTCATTGGGAGGGTGTTCCATGTCTTGGCGGCGAGGTGGGAGAAGGATCTCCCGCTGGTGGTTGTTCTTCGGATGTGTGGGACGGTGGCGAGTGAAAGGTTGGTGGAGTGCAGCTGGTGGTGCGGGATGTAGAAGGAGAGCCGTCTGTTGAGGTAGGCTGGGCCGGTCTGGTGGAGTGCTTTGTGTGCGTGGATGAGGAGCTTGAAGGATATCCTCTTGTTGACGGGGAGCCAGTGCAGGTTTCTCAAGTGGGGGGTGATGTGGCTGTGTCGAGGTACATCGGGGATCAGTCGTGTTGAGGCGTTTTGGATGCGTTGTAGTCGATTGAAGAGCTTGGTCGGGGCTCCCGCATAGAGGGTGTTTCCGTAGTCGAGTCTGCTGCTGACGAGGGCCTGGTTGACTGTCTTTCTTGTATCTGTCGGGATCCATCTGTAGATCTTGCTGAGCATGCAGAGGGTGTTGAAGCAGGAGGGAGGAGATGGTGTTGACTTGCTTGGTCATTGAGAGCGTTGAGTCAAGGATGATTCCCAGGTTGCGTGCATGGTCGGTGGGTGTCGGGGCTGCCCCCAGTGCCGTCGGCCACCAGGAGTCATCCCAGGCTGAAGGTTTGGAGCCGAGGATGAGGACCTCCGTCTTGTCTGAGTTCAGCTTCAGACGGCTGATCTTCATCTAGTCAGCGACGGCCTTCATTCCTTTGTAGAGGTTGGCTTTGGTAGTGATGGGGTCCTTGGTGAGGGAGAGGATCAGTTGAGTGTCGTCGGTGTAGGAGATTAAGTTGAGGTCGAGGTGTCAGGCGACGTTTGTGAGCGGGGCCATGTAAATGTTGAACAGTGTCGGGCTGAGGGAGGATCCCTGGGGTATGCCGCAGATGATCTCAGAGGCTTTGGAATGGAATGGGGGAGGCGGACGCTCTGGGTTTTGCCGGAGAGGAAGGAGGTGGTCCATTCTAGAGCCTTGTCTCGGATCCCTGCTGCGTGGAGGCGTGCGCGTAGAGTACGGTGGCAGATGGTGTTGAAGGTGGCAGAGAGGTCTAGGAGGATGAGTGCTGCGGTCTCACCATTGTCCAGCAGGGTCCTGATGTCGTACGTGGCGGCGATGAGGGCAGTCTCAGTGCTGTGGTTGCTGCGGAACCCTGACTGGGAAGGGTCCAGGATTCTGTTTTCTTTGAGGTATCGGGTTAGCTGTCTGTTGACGATTTTCTCGATGACCTTGGCTGGGAAGGGGAGCTGAGAGATGGGCCGGAAGTTCTTGAGGTCTCTTAGGTCGGCCTTAGGTTTTTTGAGTAGGGCATTGATCTCTGAGTTTTTCCAGCTTTATGGGAAGATCGCGGTCTCTAGGGAAAGATTGATGACGTTGTGCAGGTGGGGTGCGATGGAGCTGCTTGCTTTGTTGAAGACCTGGTGCGGGAATGGGTCTGACAGAGAGCCGGAGTGGATTATGCTCATGGTCTTGATGGTGTCATCGACATTCATGCTGGCCCAGGCTAGCAGGGGGTCATGGTCGATGTTGTGCAGACAGTCTGTTGTGTACTTGTCTGTTGGGGCTGACTGGGTGTTGAAGCTGTCGTGGATGTCTGCTATCTTGCGGTGGAAGAAGGTGGCAAGGAAGTCGCGCAGGGCTTGTGACGGCGGGATGTCGTTGGTGTTGAAGCTGGGGTTGGAGAGTTCCTTCACGATGTTGAAGAGCTCCTTGCTATTTTGTGCGTTGTTGTGGAGACGGTCTTTGAAGGAGGTCCTTTTGTCCGCCCTGATGAGGTGGTGGTGGGTGCGGATGATGTCCTTGTGTGCTGCATGGTTCTCCGGAGTTTGTTCACTGTGCCATTCCTTCTCTAGTCTCCGGCAGGCTTGCTTGGAGGCAAGGAGTTCTGGGGTGAACTAGCTGGCCCTCCTGCTGGTGTCTCTGTGGGGGGGTTTCTTCAGCGGGGCGAGGGTGTTGGCGCAGTCCTCGATCCAGCGTCTGAGGCTGTGGGCAGCATCAGCGGTGTTGGAGGGTTCGGTGGGTGGGCTGAGAGCGAGGTTTGCATGTAGTTGGTCTTCAGTGATTTTGCTCCATCAGCGGCTGGGGATCTGTTGGGCGCGGTGGTGTGTGGTGGGCTTCTGGAAGGCGAAGTGGATGCAGCGGTGGTCGGTCCAGAGGAGTTTGGTTGTGTAGTTGACGGAGACGTGCGGGCTTGAGGAGAAGACGGGGTCGAGCGTGTGACCGGCGGAGTGAGTGGGCGTTGTGACGAGTTGCTTCAGTCCGAGGTTGGCGAGGTTATCAATCAGGGTTGTGGAGTTGTTGTCGTTATTGTTTTCAAGGTGAAAGATCAAGTCTCCGAGGGGAATGTAGTCGGTGGAGGTCAGGGCGTGCGTGCTGATGAAGTCGGCGATGGAGTCGCTGAACTGGGGACGGGGTCCAGGGGTTCGGTAGACGAGGGTGCCTCTGAAGGGTGGAGTTAGGGTCTGTGTGGATCTGGAAGTGCATTTGTTCGGCGGTGCTGAGCACGTCGTCGGTGCTTGTCAAGACCCTGATGCTGTTCTTGTGGACGATGGCGATTCCTCCACCGACACCGTTGGTGCGGTCTCTGTGGGTGATCTTGTAGCAGTCTGGGATGGCTATGGCGATGTCGGGTGCAGAGGAGTTGTTCAACCAGGTCTCTGTCAGGAAGGCGACATCCTGGAATGTTGTGTTGAGCAGGCCACAGAGCTCGACGGCGTGTTTGCGTGTGGAGCGGGTGTTCAGTAGTATGCATCAGAGGTGGTTGAGGTCTTTCTTGGCGGGTGGTTTGTCGGCTCTGAGGCTGGTGTAGCTGCAGTTCCGGCAGGTGAAGGGACCGTGTGTGCGTTTAGGGGCGGCCTTGAAACAGGTGTGGGTCCGTCCGGAGGTGGGAGCGTGCAGAGTGCTGGCGTCATAGTGGCGGCAGTCGTTGTGGCGGGTGCGGGTGCCAGGGGTTCTGGAACTGGGCGCTGTACAGGCGCAGACGGGCTTGCCTTAGGTGCGCCTTCGGCGCGCCAGCGGCTGGCATTTATGGGGAGGTGGGAGGGAGGACGGGCTGGGAGGCGGGGGCAGCGAGTGGACAGTCAGGGCGGTGGGGATGCAGGGAATACAGCAGCGGGGGCAGTGAGGGTTGATGTAGGGAATAGAAGGCAAAAAGCTACAAAAAACGAGGGAAAACGAGTGTCACAGAAGGCAAGAGGGCACAGAAATACAGGGTGAAAATGAGTGGCACAGAAGGCAAAAAGGGCACAGAAATACAGAAAAAAACGAGTGGCACAGAAGGCAAGAGGGCACAGAAATACAGGGAAAAAACGAATGTCACAGAAGGCAAAAGGGGCACAAGAATACAGGGGCAGCTGAGAAACAGAAGTCAAAAACGGGCAGAGAGGCACGGAGGCAGCGAGGGGAACAGAAGGGAAAACCGGGCTGAGAGACACGGGAGCAGCGAGGGATACAGAAGGAAAAAACCGGGCAGAGACACGGGGACAGCGAGGGGAACAGAGGGAGGAAAACAGGCACAGACCACGAACAGGCATTAGGGGAAGACAGAACAACAGCAGTCACAGACACAACAATGAAATACAGGCAATACAATAAAACAATAAAGCGGAAGATGAACAAACCTACGGCCTACCACTGGCCACCAGGGATGAGGCGCAGGTGGTAGCCTGCGGGGGGTGGAGGGCCTCGAACTTCCTCAGCATCGGCAGCTGGGGCAGGGTCAGGATGCACAGGGGGTGCTGTGCCCAGGGGGAGCGGCCTACGTGGTGGGGTCAAGGGTCGCTCCCCCTCATATGAAATACAATTGAATGGATCATGAATTGTGGGAGAGTCACAACAACAACAACGAACCGAATGAGGGTCACTAGAGAGCTAATATATCGTACTTAGTGATTTGCTCTGTGCATTTTATGAACTGTGCAATTTGCCATTCCAGAGGCATTACATAGAAGCATAGGCTGTTATGGAGCCCAGTGTGCTGCTTTGTTTAAAATAACCGTTCAATGCAATGTCACAAGTATACAATATATAGTATGTCATTGACCATCATGGGCTTAGAGCATTGTATATTGCAATTTTTTAAATCAAGAGAATATGTCAAACACTTGGGTGTTGCATTGTATATTTTCATAACAAGGCACTGCACGTTGCTTTCTCTGTCATCTGAAGTGAGGGTCGCTCTGGAAATGAATTGATGGTCCAACTTCAAGTTACTATAAAACAGCGTTGTACTGGTTGATAATCATTTGAACGTGAGAGCAAAAAAAAACAGGAAACCCACTCTTTTATGACAAAAATGATGGTAGGGTGTTGCCAGAATCGTGGCCACACCTCACAAATAAGAGTAATTTTATAGCAAAAGTGAGCCGTGTACATATAGAGTTGTAATGTATCTTCTTTACAATCTGCTTTAAAATGCACCTGTACAAGAGACAGTGACGCCACACACTGACTGCAAGTCAAATGTCATGTAGTGTTGCACCAATGATTGCATGCAAAATAAAGCCAGACCTATTGCCTTTGCCAGGGCCTATTTACATATGCATTTCTTTTCCCAAATACATGGAAAGCATTTCACGTAACACTTTGCAGTTTCATATATTTTTTGACATTGTGCAACAGATATGCAGTTTTACCATTTCTGATCAGTGCCTAATGCAGGAACTACTATAGTCTGCATATAAACTACAGAGGGCTATACCAGCAATTAAAGGCCTGCTCCAGTATTGACAAAGGAGGTGGTCTCTAGTGGCTCGTATAGCCCACTACAGTGGACTATAAGGCTAAACGAACACTCCCCCTCATGAAGGAAACGTCCCAATTAAATGATATAAATCCCCCTCTATCACAACCCCCTTCTTGGCTCCAAAGCCTTTGTTTTACACCTCTTGTTGTGATTGTTCAACAGATGACAGTCGCCACTATTAGCTGTTGACCATTCACAGCAATAGCTTTGAAATAAGGCTGAAGTCAACCCCATGTTCTCCTTGGGTTCAGCTAAACTCTCTGGCTTGTTCAGCTGAGCCAGGGAGACCCTGGAGATAAGTTGAATACTCCTCCCTCCTTCCGAGGCTCCAGTGACACTGTGAGCTGGGGAGGGGATGGGAGGGAATGCTCCTTTGGCACAGGCCCTGTCCTTTACGTCCCCCTCCCCAATCCATTATTTTGGAGAGGCAGGAAAAGAGAGAGGCAGAGGCTGTGTATTAGGACATTGCAATGTTGAGAGCAGCTGGCCTATACCAGTTTATATTGATCGCTGCTGCTCTATTGTCTTCAGTGAAGCTCACAGCATTCCAATGTTGTTCTAATTCCTTGTGAAGTCAAAAGGTGACAGTATTTCACATTAAGTTTTCTGCTGTCAGTGCCATCTACATGTAAATTTGGCAGGAAAAGTGGTAAAGAATCGCATTGCTTGGACTGAGTCCTCCTACAATTAGAAACCACTACACCCTTTATGTATTATTCCAACAATGCTGGCCATTTAGATTACAGAACTGCATGAATTTGGCAGTTACCTTCCTACAGTGTGCATGTTTGGAGCCAGCGATAATCAGGCACTTTTTATTATGCAAACGCAGTCTCATGGTTATGAGTAGTTCATATAATTTTTCTTCTTGAGTGGTGATGTTTCTTCCCTTAATTCTCACCTTTTTGAGACTTGTTAAAGGCAAAAAATGTCCTGAAGATATTGTAATGCGGATGTGTGCCGACACCGGCCGATACATATTTTCTACTTGAACCTGCCTCCAACTGGTGTTATCACGTGTGACCCACTGTACTCTTTGTACAGTGTTGTATAAAATTAACACACACCTTCAACAAAATGCATTTCTCGCAGTACTCTAACTTTCATGAACATTAAGGTAAGTTGGTGAGAAAAATATTTTGCAATTTACCCATGAATGGTGATAAAGCAACATGAGTGCACAGGTCGGGTGTATTCTTGTGAGAACTAAGGGGCATATTATCAAGGACCGGTGTTAAAATTATCGCTGTTTTATCGGCAGGAAACTGCCGATAAAAGAGCGATAATGGGCTTGATAATACGCCCTTGTTAATTCCCGTAGAAGCCCATGTTAACTTCAGAACATGGTCTTCAATGCGAATTAACAAGGGCGTATTATCAAGCCCATTATCGCCGTTTTATCGGCAGTTTCCTGCCGATAAAATGGCAATAATTTTAACACCGGTCCTTGAGAATATGCCCTCTAAGTTTTAGTGTATTCAACAATTCAGTTATCTCAGTTTTATCAAGGCGCAATAACTATGATTTCTCGTGGGCGGTGCCTAGACGTGGCACGCTTTCTGAGCCACATGGCATGTACATTCGATTAACCTCACAGACAAGAGGAACTGTTAGTAATGGACAAGAACGAACATTGTAAGTCACATTGATTTACCACTCTGCTGCGAAGGAGTAAGTTAAGACAATTATATTTAGGGTGTTTAGATATGATATATAGGGTGCCTCTACATTCTGTCTTGATAATGTATGCTCTGCATCAGCTTCTGCCGCCCCCTAACCAGATTTTGTATTAATTTCAGCCTCGGATTTTCAGAAACCAATTAAGATGCGAGTTCGAAGAATTAAGAAACCGAATAAAGCAACACAATCTGAGAGTCCTCTGAAACGTCCCTGCATTTAATTAACTTATCATCAGGGTCTTATGAATAAAAACTGAGAGAATATTTCACACAGGTTCATCTGTAAAGCCTCAAAGTTTATTAAAAGTAAAATGCTGTAGCAGAAATATATATTCTTTGAAGTACAATTTTATAAAGTAGTCCCTGGGCTGTTCTTGGAACGGATCTCCTTCCGTAATTTTCGATTACAATGATTACAATTCTTTTTTATTTATATTTTTAGTGCAGCCTAAATGAGCAAGGATCTGCTTAAGGCTAACAAATATTGTTCAATAAGACAGAGTTTGCTAGATTTGCGCTTTTTTACAACTGTCTGAACATTTAAAACTTCTCTTTCTGAAAAAGTTTTAAGTTACACTTTGCAAGTTTCACAAAGCTGACACATTTTCAGTTCGAGTAATTAATCTGCACAACTGAGTTTACTGGATGCAAACATGTTTCCTCTTGTTTTTACCTGTGAATATTGCTTACTTCTAATTAACTAATTAACGTAGAATTTACGTAAACCATATTTCTCCTGATAATAAAATGTGGAAGATTCCATTAGCAGGAGTCTTTGGCATCCATAAATGAAATTACCTATACAGACGTTTAAGTACGAAATCCTTTACAGAAATGCCACAGACTCATCAGGACGCCCTTGTTGAACTGTGCATATGCAACATGCCAGAAACACATTGCAAACCTGTTGCAGACTGTTGGCTCTTATCTGATTTCCTATGTTTTTGTCACACAAGCCCTGAACCTCATTGTCCTGCTTCACCTCATCTGACCCGGAAGTCTGGTCTGAATGATTCCTGTCTACACTACCCAGAAGCGTTCACAATAGTCAAAGGTACTCATCAAAGATGCCTATTATTGTGGTGTGGATGAAAGTGGATAAACGCTTACCAAATCATCAAAAAAGGGGTTTTGGGAGAAGATGAAATGCAACATGGAGATCTGGATCATTGAGCAGTCTGCGTTCATACAATCAAGTTATCAGTGAAAGAACACAGTGCACTAACAACCAAATGTGCTTGAATGAATATTTTTATCTTTGTAGGCTAAATTATCATCTAAAAAAATAATAATTTGTGCTTCGTTTTTAGGTAGTACATTTCAAAATGACACATGATATCACCAGAGTGTTGATGTGATAGTTTTCCTTGCACTTATCTTTCTTATTCTTAATTATTCTTATTCTTAATATCTGCATATTTTGTATTATGTGATAGAGCAAACATAGCACTCTAAATTGTAGGGGTGCATTATACTTATAGGCTAACCTCAGTTATCTATATTTTAGCATAGTTTGCAGTGTTTTATGTTTATTGAATGCATATATTCAACTTCGTAAACACAGAATCATAATGTAGGATGTTAAGTAAGACTTGTATATATTAGAGACACCATCATTTCTGTATGCACACATGCAGAAAGATATTATATTTGTGTAATCATGTGCTAAAGTTGCCTGCAGTCTAGGCCCAGAGCTGCAGGTTGTTGATAGTTTCGATACCCTCAGTTACTGAAGAAATAATTAAAATGTATCTATGTTTGTGCTGGAATGGTATGCTCTCATCCCATTGCAGGTATAAAGAATTTACCATCATTATTTTAGTTTAAGGAGATAACTGGAATGTCTTTGAACAGTCTGAGAAGCAAGAGGGGAGGATATCGTCTGTGCCTGGCCTATCTACACTCCAAGATCCCCAGAAGCAAAGAAGATTTAACACCTTCGAGTCTCATGATGAGCTCAGCTCGTCATGAGCCATGGTGCTCTTGTGCTCATGACGAGCTGAGCTCGTCATGACCGTTAGAACGCTCGCTTGCTGGGCAAATTCCCCTGCTGTGCAAGCGTTCTAAAGGAACGGGTGTGGTCATGACGAGCTCAGCTCGTCATGAGCACACGACCACCGTGACTCATGACGAGTTGAGCTCGTCATGAGCGCGGGGACGCTGTGCGCGCCCCCCAGCACAGCAGGGGAATTTGCCCAGCTGCAAAGGGGTTTATTAAAAGAAGTTATGGAAAAACACTCCAGTACTGGAGAAGCACAATAATTTGTCATGTGATACATTTAGGAAGGGGCTGAGTTTATTCATGTTGTATTGTGCGCAGGGACAGGAAAATAAGACTTCTAGATTTTCGGAGAAGGAGCATCTTAAGAATGAGCTCCATAGCTTCAAGCTTTTTGACCCTTTTTGACGTGAGTATTTCTAAGGAAGTCTACACGTGCTGACACCTTTGAGAACTAAGATAGGGGAACCAGCCAGAACCCTCAATTTTGAGAGTAGTGTAGGGAAAGATATTTCATGCTTTCTTTCCTAATGAAAAGGGATTTGGTTTCCGCCTCCATCTTGGGTTGTGTACTAATCTTGGAGTTTATTATTCTGTGCCTTCTATGCCGAATCAATTATATGCGTACATTTGGCTCTGTATTACTTTTTCTGTCCCTATATTCGATAATAGTAAGGTGTGTTTATAATCAGTTATTTTTGGACTGATAATAAAATCCTTTACCTAGAATTCAGAGTCTGTGGTCTTTACAGCATGACTACATTGGGTGCACCTGGGACCTGAATAGAGCTGGGCCTTCCCTCAACAATGCTGGCTCCACCTCCTGTGGCTTGACTGATGTCTCTGCCCTGCACTGTGAAAGAAGAAGGGGAATCATGTCAACAGAGTGCTCCAGAGCTGTATCTTCCCTCCCCTGTGCTGGCTCCACCTACTGTGGGGCGTCTGATGTCTCTGCCCTGTACAGTGAAAGTAAGAAGAGAGTCATGTAAACAAAGTGCTCAGGAACTGGTTTGGGCTAGGCAGAGGCCTCTCTGCCTTCAGAGAACAAAGGATTTTGGGGTATAAATATTGGGACCCAGTCCCAAAGACTTGAGATCACTTCTGTAGCAAGAAACCTTTCTGCCAAGAAGAAGAACCAAGGAAGCTGCAGGAGTTGGACTGCCCCTCTGCCAATGTGCTGTTTGCAGGGTTGGCCTGCAGTGGTTGCTTCATTGCCAAGAGAGAGGAGAAGGAACTTTTAAGAACTTCCATTTATCTACAGAATATTCTCCAAGGGCTTGAACTGTGCTTGCCTCCTGCTGAAGTCTCAAGGACAAAAGACTTCACCTCCAGCTCCCTCCTGAATTTCCTTGCTGGGAATTCTGACTCCAGTCACTTGCGTGCCACTGGGAGCTGGAAGTGCAACGCATCGAGAAGAAGCGTGTCGCCGCCGCAGCTGAAATCGTCGCAACGCCGGAGAAACAAGCCTTCGCCGCATCTCCCTGGAAGTGTGTGTTCTTCGAAGCTGCCTGCTGTCGCAACACTGGAGAAGCGTGACGCCATCGAGAGAGTTGCCATCGCATCACCGGAGAAGCATGTCGCAGGGCCTGTCACGGCTCCAAAGTACAGAGTCGTCACAGGGCTGCCAGGGTGTCATCGCATCGTCATCGCATTGCCGCATCAAGGGCACCATCTTCTCACATCGCAACTGGATCATCGCATCGCATCAAGGCGCCATATTGCGCACAGCAACGGGCCCAAAAGCCGAGAATCTACGCATCACCTCCGCTGGTAAGGCTCACGATGAGTCCCCTACTCTGCGCAAGCATTGAGGCAGGACGCAACCTTTCCCCCGGATCACGGAACCGACACATCTCCCCTTTTGCGTGCCTTTTTTTTACTTTGCGTTATGCATCCAGGTACTTTGTTGAGAACCTTGTCGCATTTAACAGCAACTTGATCTAAGAGACTTTTAAGTAATACAATAAGTGTAGTATTGTGGATTTTTGTCGTTTATGGTCTTGTGTTTAAGTCTATATAAAGAATACTTATTTTTATAAAACCTGTTTTGTGTCCATCTGTAGTATTATCACTGTATTACTGTGCATATTCACAAATGCTTAACACACTGCCTCTGAGATAAGCCTGTCTGCTCGTGCCAAGCCACCAAGGGGGTGAGCAGGGGTTATTAAGGAGTGTAATCCCCTTATCCTGACTTAGAAGTAAGGGTCCCTATTTGGACAAAGGTGAATACCATTGCCAACTAGAGAACCCCAGATCTAACAAAGGGTAATAACTATGCTGATGAAGTAGCTCGTTTTTGTGCATTACATGTTTGTATTTTTTAATGGAGGATACGTAGGAGAAAGTGCAGAAGAGACTGAGCTCAGCATGATGTTGGCTGTAGCCGATACATGGGATGAAGTTAAAAGACTGCAAAAAGAGGTCTCAGAGGAGGAAGCAGCGTCATTGGTTAGAGCAGGCTGTCAAAAGAGAGATGTTGGCATTTGGGTATTAACATATGAAAGGGCAGTGTTACCAAACTGTTTACTGAGCCCAATGGCAAGGTAAATTCACTGAGCAGTTCATCTCAGAAGAGATGCCATGGTGCGAGTGTTTAGGCAAACATGGTTTAACCCCTGATTCCGTGTGCATGCTGAAGCAGTTTGTCATAGGTGTGTTACATGTCAGCAAATGAATGTGGGAAAGAGAACTGTGGTTGCAATTAGTCACATTGGAAGATCAGGAGGTCCCTTCAATAAGATACAGTTGGACTTCATTGAGATGCCAAGATGCAATAGGTTAAGATATGTCTTGGTGGTGGTCTGTATCTTTTCAGGCTCTTAAGGGAACTGATAACGCAGTTTGGAATTCCGACCTCGGTGGAAACAGATAGAGGACCACACTTCCATAACAAATTAATGAAATTGTTATGTGACGCTTTAAAAATTGATCAAAGGTTACATTGCAACTACAGGCCTGAGGCGGCTGGTCTAGTGGAACAAGTAAATGGCACAATCAAAATGAGGGTGTCCAAGGTGTGCTCGTCAACTTCATTGAAATGGCCTGATGCTCTCCCATTGGTACTCATGAGCATGCGTAGTACACCTGATAGGAGAACAGGGCTCTCTCCCCACGAGATATTGATGGGAAGAGCTATGCGACTGCCTGTGGTGCCAGCTACTAAATTGACAAACATCACAGATGATTTGGTTATGTATTATTGTAAAGGATTGGCTGATGTGGTTAATTCTGTGTCCCACCAGGTCAAGGCTGCAACTGCATCCACCTTGAGAAACCTGCTGCATGATTTAAGCCCGGTGACTGGTTGCTTGTCCGAAAGCACGTGAGGAAGAGCTGCCTTGACGTCCGTTGGCGAGGACCGTACCAGGTGCTTCTAGTCACAAGTATAGCAGTGAAGTGTGGAGGACTGCCAAATTGGATCCACGCTTCACATACTCGCAGAGTCCTAGAACCCGTGGAAGATACGACTCCTCTTGTTCCGAGAAGTGCAATCAAGGGTGCAACAGAAACTGAAAGAACAAACAAGCTCAATAGCGAGACCTCTCGATGAAGTGGAACAATCAGTCGAGCAGGAGGAAAGAAATGAGACGACTCCTGAAGTGAATACAGACTCAGAAATAGACAATATTGTGGAAGTGAACTTTGAACCAGAGCAGAGTGACCCGTCTGGTGCAGAAGGATCAGATCAAGAGGAAGAACGGAGGAGAACAGACGCTGCAACAGCAAAGTGGCCAACAAAGAAGGAAAGGCTGAATTTACGGCTTACATCTGAAAAAGATCTCGCTCCGATTCCTGAAACGTCTGAATCCAATCCAAGTGAAACAGAAGAAAGACCGGATTATCTAAGACGATCCAGAAGGGAAAGAGTCCCATCTCGAAAGTATGCATCTTATGAGTGGACGTACCTGACCGCAGATGCAGAGACCGGGAGGATCTGGGAGACTGGGGACAGGCACAGTGAGTCACGGAGAGAGAACTCTGACAATTGATCTTCAGTTAATAGTCCCTGGAATTGATGCATTTGGAATACTGACGTTGACAGTTCCTGATCCACCAAGGCTGAGTGGATTGCAGTTTTTTGATTCTCAACCAAGTTTGGTTCCCTACTTTTGGTCAATAGCCAACTGCACAGGAAATGGGAGAAATTTGTGCTGAAATACTACAACTTGTTCTTGCAATGCTTGGGTCAAACATCATAAAGGATGAAGAATGAAATGTAAAAATAACTTAATAGCCTTAGAAAGAAGATAACCTAGCCCCAAGAGGAGAAGATTTTAAATTAGGGTTTTTTCACCAGAGAGAAGAATTGAGGGTAGGACTGACTTCATCTCTTCAATAGGTTTAGTGTTGTTGAGCTAAACATTGACAAAGGAATCAAATAAAAAAGATAAAATAAATCAATTCAAGTAATAAAAGAAAATCAGAGACTTTATTGAAAGAAACTACATTTAATTAAGCCAAGATTCAAGATGGAGTCCAAGAAATCAGGACACAGATAGAAATACCTAATTGGTACCCGTATTGTTGTGGTGATTAATATTATAGCTGTGGTGATTGTTACATCACTGGTGGGGTCTGACAATGCTGAAAAGAATAAAATGACAACAACCCCATCAACAGCAGACATATAAGAGGGAGCATAAGCTAGAGATAGAGATATGATTAGGGAAACTATACATAGATTTATCAAAAGAAGATTGCACTCCGAATGCATATCCTCAGTTGTTATATGAGTGTGTGGATACAATGGAAGCGAAATATTGTTATCTAGGCATGCAATTACCCGCATCAGTAGAAGAGAGCATCCAATATCACCACTTACCTTTGACTTATGGCATCACATGTAATGTGTTACTAAGGATGTTTACAATAAGGTCCATTTTGAGTACTATTTCTCCAATTATGATGTGGTACTCTCAGAAGTCCCAGTTCTAAAGTACATGAATAAGTATGTCATTAAAAGGAGGTAGAGAGGATGTCTACATATTTTGTACCAACTATCACCTTAGATACTTCATATGCCCATAGACATAATTTGACTTGCATGCTGACTGATATTGAAAAGAAATTTGTTGATCAGACAGAAGATCGACATAGACAAACACTATTTAGACCAGATCCGAAGCATAAGGTTATCCCATGGACACAGGAAGAAGTAGATCATAAGGCAAAGGGAAGCTCTGGTCCCATAGCAATAGACTTTTAGCAAAAAGGGAAGTTATGCATTAGAAACCCGTCAACTTACTATGATAAGATCTTTGTGGGTGAGAGTGAGTGTGAACATATTTTCTTAATTGAGGAAGGAAGAAATAAGAAAAGCTTTACTGGATAAGTTGACCATAGTGCCAAATGTGTATTGTGTGTGTGGAAAAAGTGCTTATGTGAAATTGCCCAAAAATTGGTGCGGCACCTGCTATTTAGCAGTGGTATTTCCAAAAATCTTCCATGTAGAGGATTTAGGGCCCTTAGAAGGAAAAAGCGTTCACAGCGGAAAACGTGGTGTAAGTGCTGGAGAAGTTGTTGGTGATATATTTGCAGCCATGATACCGAGTGTGGGTGTCATTTTGAATGATGTGAAAATTAGAAAGCTGGCAACAATAGTAGATAAACTCTCTGTGAATACGGCCCAAATCTTACAACTTGTGGATGGGAAGATGGTCTCATTAAGGGCTATGGTTCTTCAAAATCGACTTGCTTTAGACGTTCTTCTAGCAAGAGCTGGAGGAATCTGTAAATTATTGAAAGTGCAGCAATGCTGCACGTATATTCCAGACAATAGTCGGGATATACGCAAATATATCTGTAACATCTCAGAAATCCATCAAGATTTGCGTGTCTTGGCTGCAGATGGCCTATGGGAACAAATTGGCAAAGGCTTTGGGAAGATTTGAAACTGGTTTGGTAGCCTGGGACAAGGGATAATGGAACACATCTTGAAACCCATCATAATCATAATAGCAGTCGTTTGCATCATTGTATTATTGGGAGACATAAAGGCTTACAAATGGCAAAAGGCATGTGATGCTGAAAACTCCTTGAAGAAACGAGAGCAGCAGTTAGAACGACTGTAGGACAGTCATTATCTGCATCTTAAGGGGTTAGAGAAATTCAGACAAGGACGGCAGGCTACAACTTCTGTTTAGATCGCTCTCTTCTGCAACGAAAAATGACAAGAATGCAAGATGTTGGTGTTATGACACTAGTCATAAGAGGGGGGAACTGATACAGCAAACATAGCACTCTAAATTGTAGGGGTGCATTATACTCATAGGTTAACCACATATATCTATATTTTAGCGTAGTGTGCAGTGTTTCATGTTTATTGATTGCATTTATTAAACTTCGTAAACACAGAAACATAATGTAGAATGTTAAGTAAGACTTGTATGTATTAGAGACACCAGCATTTCTGTATGCACTCATACAGAAATATATTATATTCATATTAATGTAATCGTGTGTTAAAGTTGCCTGCAGTCAAGGTCCAGAGCTGCAGGTTGTTGATAGTTTTGATACCCTCAGTTACTGTATGCTCTCATCCAATTGCAGGTATAAAGAATTTACCATCATTATTTTAGTTTAAGAAGATAGCTGGAATATCTTTGAACAGTCTGAGTAGTGAGAGGGGAGGATATTGTCTGTGCCTGGCCTATCTGCACTCCAAGGTCACCAGAAGCAAGGAAGATTCAAGTAAAGAAGTCATGGAAAAACACCACAGTACTGGAGAAGCGAAATAGTTTGTCATGTGATACATTTAGGAGGGGGCTGAGTTTATTCCTTTTGTATTGTGCGCAGGGACAGGAAAATCAGACTACTAGATTTTCCGAGGAGAAGGAGCATCTTAAGAGCGAATTCCAATGCTTCAAGCTATTTGACCCATTTTGACTTGAGTACTTCTAAGGAAGTCTACACGTGCTGACACCTTTGAGAACTAGGATAGGGGAACCTGCCTGAACCATCAAATCTGAGAGTAGTGTAGGGAAAGATGTTTCATGCTTTCTTTCCTAATGAAAAGAGATTTGGATTCCGCCTCCATCTTGGGTTGTGTACTAATCTTGGAGTTTATTATTCTGTGTCTTCTATGCTGAATCAATTATATGCATAGATTTGGCTCTGTATTAATTTTTCTGTACCTAAATTCAATGATACTAAGGTGTGTTTATATTCAGTTATTTATGGCCTTATAATAAAATCCTTAAACTAGAATTTGGAGTCTGTGGTCTTTACAACATGACTACATTGTAAGCATAATTTTGAAGTGTTTCTTCCCCTCGACAACTTTTAGCAGGCAAATAAAAGACCATCATAGCTGAACTTGGGTAGTAAGGCAAAGCCCAAATTTGGCTCAATCATATGTGAGTCTGGTCCCAATCATTTGCCCTTTTTTCGCACTAGCCCATGGCAACATGCCTTAAATAATCTCTTTGTCTCCCTGTTGGAGTGAGGCTCTGTATCATATTTAACTTCTCTTAACAATCCTTCCAAGTGTATATCTAACATACCATTTTGAATTGTACCTTCTTACCTTTACAATTTATGATAAACTTTTCATCTCAGCGCAGCCAGACCCTTTCGAAAGTGAGAGATCTCCCTTATTGGTGTCTTTTCTGTCTCTTGTCAATGTCTCAGTATGTGTTTCCCTTTGTCTGTGCCTCCCTGCCCCAAGTCTATGTCTTCTCTGTCCCATGGCTTTGTTCCACTCTGTTTCCAGTGTCTTCCTTTCACAGTGAGAATCGGAGTCATTTTTACCTTCTACCAAGCAGTGCAATTTAAAACTAAACCTTATAATAAAATTTCAAAGTTTACCTCTAATATATTTCAACTTCAAAATTACGTTTGAACTATTTACATGTCAAACTCTAACTCTAATTTAACCCCACTTTTACATCAAATATATTTCCCATAAACTTTTATTTTTTTGTGGTATTGTGAAAAATGAGCTGGTGTAGACTCTATCAGGTCCTGCTTAACGGTTGGATGCTCGAGAGTGCATGTCGCCTTTAAGACTGTGTCCATGACTCATGCTCCGTGATATTGTGCCTAGCTGTATATTATGTGTACGATTGTAGAAAACCTCACAATACAACAAAATCAGAATTTGCAAACCTACAAAAGTTGTTTGTTCTGTAAATTTCATTCTCTAAATCAGGAGTTTTGTGGGTATTAAAAACGTTTCTACTCTAAACGAGTGCATCCTTAACTGAGTAGACCCATTCTCATTGAGAATCTTTAACATCTCTTGGTTTTCTCAGCTGTTCTGAACTTTGTAGGATAATTCTTTAAAAAATGTAAAGTATCAGACCCTCAAATTTTCTCGAGAACATACAATCTATCAACTGCATAAACCAAATAATATTCTTGGAAGTGTAAACCTTCTAATGTGTAAAATGCCCCTAGATTTAAAATTGTGAGTTTTTTTTAACCTTTTCGACGTCTAGATGTGAAGTATCCTAACAATTTGGAACAGTTTGCCCTTAAGCATTGGTCAGACCCCCTTTGCAATGCTTAAGGTACAAGCTGGAGTTACTGGGTCCAGCCGTGCGATCTGAGGCCTTTGACTCCTAATATCCTGGGGCCCGGCCTACTATGGTTCCTGAGCAACTGAGCTAAGTACGCCTCCAGCGCGTAATTATCAGGAATAGGGTGGTCTGAGTAGTCCAAAGCTCCTTCAGGGGGAGGTAGATACAGGGGTTGAACATAGACTCACAACTCAAAATATGCGCAGTATCAGCAATAAATTATTGTCTAGCCAATATCACTTTTCTGAAAAAAGAGAAGTATTTTATTTTATGGCTAATAATGGGAAATATGGCATTCACAAACAACTTCCACAGTTCCCCAGAGGTCAGGGGTCTTGTATTATAACTTTAACATTTCAATTTCTAAGGTTTGTGTAATTTAAGTTGGTTTTGTAAAGAAATTATAAAGTTTTCCTAACTATAACTAATCTTGAATCTAAGTTTTTTTCCCAGTGAATCTCTATGTTTTTGGTAAAAAATAAAATGTTACTAAACCTAAAGTGTTTTTTATTACGGTATTAATTCTTTAGAAATTTGGACCCACAATACTTTTGTGAAAGGGCAAAATAAGTTATGAGCATCAGTGGCATCTGCGTGATCATTTTGCTTTTATTTGCTGTTCCTCGAAGGTACTGCGCCAACTCCGTAAATTGTTTAAATAATATTTACAACAAATAAATATATTTTAAAAAAAATATGGTTTCATGATTTAATAGACAGTTATGCATTAATATTGTTTTCTTCTTCTATTTCTTTATTGAGTATTTGTAAGTATGTCTGCAATTCTGACAATTCAATGCCATTTTTATAAACATAAAATGCATCTTCAAAGCACTGAGAGAGCCCTAAAAGATGTTCTTCTTTGCACCATGGTTTAAATTGTTGAAGAAGTACTAAATAGTACAATTATTTCTTTTCTTCTGCGTCACAACTTAGTTTATGATGATTACTAGGAGTAGGTATTAAACAGCCATTGATTCCTTATACTCTAAATTTACCAATATTGATATTTTTATCATATCTTCTGTCACATTGTTTTTATTTGTGCAGAACTGAGCAACTTTATTGAAGCATAGTTTTTCTAACAACGGACATCTCTTTGGGTAGTATGTGTCCAACATATTTCTAATTACCTAGGTGTTGGTAGTATTGTGCTTCATTAGTAGCCCAAATTGTATTTAAGCCAATAATTATCCTCCTTTCAAAAATAAGTTATTGCTATGATGTAGTTTCCCAAGGGCCAATTATCAACTCTTTATATATTTGGATGTCTACCTCGGTGTGCCTTATTCTTGTATGTCAGTGTATGTGCAAGATGGTTAGGATTTTCTTTGTTGGGCCCCGTTTAATTTTTTGGGGCAGACAGCATGTTAAGAAAGTAAGTGATGAAAATGATTTAGCTTGAAAGGAGTTGAACTAACATTGATTGGTGGAAGGGGTGAAAGAGGTTTGGCATGGAACCACTTATTCCCTCCCCTTTCCTCCGTTAGTACATGTGACCATCCATACTTTTTGGTTATCCACTGTGGTGGCAATGATATAGAACACTTACATGAAGTTAGATTGGACATTGAGATGATGGAGACATTTTCATTTGTGTTTTCAAATATTTGTCAAAGACAAAAGTGGAAGTGGTCTACTCTAAATGCTGCTAACTTTGAAAAGCCTTGAGGACATGTGAGCAGGTAGTCAGTATTCCTTCACAATCATAAAATGTCTTCCATTTTTCATCTAAATATAACATATATCAATGCAGCACTCTATCATTCTGATAGTGCACATTTTTCTACCTATGGAAACTATATTTTCATTTTAAACTTAAAAATGTGATTTGACTAGCAAATATAGATGTGCTTATTAAAAAGAAAATAAAGGTTCTTTTTAGAGCCACCGTATATTATGTCTAATTTTATTTTTTCAAATATACATTTTCTTTTATTTCAGTAAGTACCTGGGTACTTTCTAGATAATTTGGAGGAAGTACCACAGTATTTTGTAAACAGATTTTGCTACACTGCCTCATTTCTTCCTATAATTACTGAACAGAGTACTAAGCTATATTTCACCTTGACCACAGAAAAAACAAAAGGGTCCTTATTACGATGTCGGGTGAACTTGCATCTGCCCGACACCATCCGGCGTTGGAACCGACCGACCGTAGGTCAGCGGTTCCAACCAGCAGGGACGCTGTTAGCTGCGGTACGCTCAAGCTGTTTGTTCGGAGGGCCCCCTGTAGTATAGCACTACTTCCGGTGTGGTTAGCGCTCTAGCACTCGCGCGCCCACCCGTACTTAGGGACCCCCTGATGGGCACACGCAGCGGACGCGCCTGCGGTGGGCCAAAGGCAAGCCCTTCTGCGCCTGTCCGCACCTGGCCCGGGCCGAGTGCCAGAACCTCTGCCCTGCAAAGCCCGGTTCGGATCAGCTACTCTAGAGAGGAACTAACCAGCCGGAGCCTCAGGCCTGCTCCCTCCTGCTGTCCCAGACTTGACCCTCTACTTGAACTAAAAGAGTGCGAACACTACAAACTGCATCTGACTTTAACACAGTTAAACAGATATCGCCTCCAACTAAACCAAAACAGTTAGAGATCACCAGAGAGATAAAAGCTATGCTACTTAATTCACGCTCGCTAATTAAGCAGAACATAGAGATGATAGAAAGTCACAGCCTTCATTTAGTATTTGTAACCGAAACCTGGGCCACTGAAGCATCTGACCCAGACCTGTTACAAGCGCTTTCCACAGATTTCCAGATTATTAGAGCAGATAGAACTAATAAAAGAGGTGGTGGGCTAGCCATTATTGCTAAACATGGAGTATCTACAATAGCATCCTCATTAGGCACTTCACATGATTGTGAACTGCTATCCTTTCAGGTACAACTTAATCCGAATGACTCCTGGAATGGCTTTATTAATTTATCGCCCACCTAAAGCCCAGGGTCCCTTGGTGGATAAACTAACCCCATTTCTGGAAGCTAGTATCAATTACACGAACTACACCATTCCAAGTGATTTCAATCACCACCTAGGACACACTCTTGATTGCCTTGTTACCTCTAATCCCAAGATCAAAATACAGGAGGTTCTACCAGTGGTGTGGTCAGACCATAGAGCCATCATATTTAGGATCGAGGCCTCATCTCAATCCAAGACATGCACAAATTCACCTGTGACACACACCTACCGTGACTGGGCTAAAATTGATTCTGACCTCTTTCAAACCTCACTACTGAATAACAAGCCAAACTTGCAGGTCGAAACTAATATGGCAGTACAAAACCTAACCTCCTGGATTATTAAGGCTGCTAATATAGCAGCACCTTTAAAAACCACCTCCTCGAGGAGGAATAAACCTTCCGAACCATGGTTCTCAGATAAACTGAGGAAACAAAAACAGCTATGTAGGAAAACAGAAAAACAGTGGAGGCAAAACTATACCAAGGATCTGAAAAAGAAATATGCACAGACATTAGCTACCTATAAAAATTTAATTATGGAAGAAATAATAAATTATTACACTACTAAGATTTCTGCAGCAGAAAATTCAAGCAAAGTGCTTTTTGCCACTGCAAAAAATTAGCCAAACGTCCGACTAAAGCCAAATCAGACAATAACTCAAACTTCTGTAATGTGTTGGGCCAGGCCTTTGCCGATAAGGTGGAGATAGTCTACAAAACTTTCTTTAATTCTCCTAACGAACCACCATCTCGGAAGAGCGACCCTTTTCCGAGTGCACGCGGTTTTTCTTTTCCCCCTCCAACAAGGGATCGGATCTTAAAAACCAAAAAAGGCACACAATCTGGGGCTTCTTCTGATCCTTGCCCCCAGAAAACTGTTCATCTTTTTCCAGAGATTCTTAGCGAACTACTAAGTGAGCTGTTCGTTGGGGCCATACTCCACAGTAAGTTTCCTGAAGCATGGAAGATAGGATCTGTGCTACCCCTGCAAAAAAAAAATCCATCTAGACCCAGATGACCCTAACAACTATCGGCCAGTCTCCAGAATTCCTTTTTGTTCAAAGGTCCTGGTGAAACTGCTTAACACCCAGTTCACTGCCTTTATCTCCTCTAATAATCTGCTTGACCACTCACAATTCGGGCTCAGAGAGGGCCACTGAACTGAAACCGCATTAAGCACTGCGAGTGAGGAGCTCAGGAAGTCGTTGGACGAAGGCGGGAAGGCCGCCTTGATATTATTAGATCTGTCGGCGGCTTTCGACACCGTCAATCATAAAATCTTAATTGCCAGACTTTCCGATATGGGTGTTCAAGAATCTGCCACGACTCTACTAACTTTATATCTCACTGAGAGATCCTTTTGAGTCTAATTAGGCGAATCCAGCTCGCAAACTTTCAATCTGCAATGCGGAGTACCGCAGGGTTCGTCTTTGAGCCCCACGCTGATTAATATTTACGTGGCCCCTTTGGCCGCCTTGATTAGACAGTTCGGGTTCTCTGTAATTTCTTATGCAGACGACATGCAGGTAGTCGTATCTATAACCAAAAATGAGGAAGAGATTGCCGATTGCTTTAACAACTGTATGTCCCTTGTCAATTCTTGGATGCAATCTAATCGTCTTAAACTTAACGGCAGCAAGACCGAAGTATTACTACTGGAAGCCAATCCTCTGGCCTGGTCTTTGAAATGGTGGCCTCCAGAGCTGGGTGAATGCCCAAAACCTGTCTCAAAGGCAAAGAAACTAGGGATCACCTTTGTAGGTTGACCTTTGATAGCCAAATTAACTGTCTTACTGCCAGTTTCTGGGCCATCCTTAAAATGATTAGAAAGATTTGTTCCTTCGTTCCCCCTGAGGCTTTAAAAACAGTGGTGACTGCCCTTGCTATTTCCAGGTCAGATTATGGTAATGCACTTTACCTGGGGATCCAAACTCAATTCTTGAAAAAGCTTCAACGTCTGCAGAATGCAGCAGCAAGATTGATTTTGGATATTCCCAAACAAGAATCAGTCTCCCAGCAGCTAGAAGCACTGCACTGGCTACCAGTTAGGAAAATAATAATCTTTAAATCATTGTGCATCATGTTCAAAGCACTCCAAGGAAAGGGCCCTTCCTACCTGACGTCGCGCATAAAATACTATGTGCCGTCTAGGAACCTTAGATCTGCACAACAAAAACTGTTGCAAGTCCCTAGGTTCAAGCAGATATGATGGGAAGGAAGGAGCTTCTGGCTGAGATCTGCTAAATTGTGGAATCTTCTTCCACTAACAATTAAAAACAGCCCAAATCTTAAAGCATTTAGGAAAGCAGTAAAAACATGGTTATTTCAATCCGACCTCTAATTCTATTTGGCATACCAGCCTCACATGTTCTTTGAGTCCTCAGCGCTAAGACGCCTCCGAACATTCGTTTTGCTCTATACATTTAAAAATCAAATCAAATCAACCACCTAATTATAATGTGGCCACACATGATGCAGTCGCAAACTCCCATTTCTCTGTTGGAGGTTGTTGTGTGGGCGGTTTCCACCCACAGCACAAGCTCACACAGAGAAATGGGAGTTTGTGTAAATCCCTGCACCGTGTGGCAGGCACCGGAGGCCGTGGTGGCATGGCGGCCCTGCTTCGGACCCCCAATGTTACTAACAAACAGGCTTTTTATGGCAGAAAGCCTGACATGAAAAGCCTGTTGGAAACCGACATCGTAATTCCTACGGCGCAAAAGCGGTCCTTAAGGGATTACGTGCCAGTTCCAACTGGCCAATGGGCTGCTTGAGCCCTTCGGAAGCCACATGGAATGACCGACTGATTTGACTTGATTGACTTCAATGTGTTTGCCTTTTTATTTTATTTTGCAAGGGCTTTCATGAACCAACAATATTGTGTTATGACATCGCTATGTACCGCACAAAGCTGCGAAAGTGCCTCTGTATACTGTGGTCCAAGTTACATCCCTTATTACTTTAAAAAAAAACACAAAATCAGATCAAATAACAAAAAGTACCCTTTTCATATCATAGTCTATTTTCCTGCTAAAATTCATGTAAATCCGTTCAGCCATTTTGCCACTACATCACCCATTTTGCTGCTACATCTGTTTTAAAAGTCTATAGAAAATGCATTGGTGGAAAAATGTGTTTTGCGACCCTCCTTTTTTCATTGAATCCACTTTACTAATTGCCACAAAACATTGCATCATCAGCCAATGTGGAAAAAAAGAATAGGTCTGCATATATATTGTAGGAAAGTGCCCTTTTTGTATGGTCACCCCCTCACTTTTTTCCCCAATGCTGATTGTATTGACTCTGAAAGTGCACTGGAGTCTGCTAACCAGGTCCCAGTTCTCTCTCCGTGGAATATGATGAATGTGAATTGCTCAACCTAATTGATAAGTATATTAACCCCATTAGAAGTCCTTGGTAAGTAATACCAGTGGTACCCGGTGCATAGAAGCTAGAAGGGTCAACAGGGCCTACAGCACTAATATTGCCACCCCGAATAAAGAGATGACAGGAGGTCTGCCATTTCAGACTTCAGGAGCAGTGCAAACTGCTTGAACTCAACTTTGCCCTCACCATAAGTAGCAAGGTCACAGCACTATTTTTAATATATGTCAGTCACCCCTAAGGTAGGTCTCTTGATCCCTGGAGTCAGGGTGCATTATATTAAAGGTGTGGACATATACGTGTAAGCATTTATATGTCCCTATATTAGCCTCCTTCCGTTACGGGCTACTATAGGAGTTCAGTGAGCTGTAGGATACGATGGGCCGGCTATTTTATGGTCCCACTGAAAATTGTCATGTTTGGTACCGCACAAATTTCTCACAAAACCAACCCTTTCCTAAAGTCGGATTCAATATGACATGCACCCAGTTGGCTACCGTAGAGGTTGCTCACTTGGTTACCCCAAACTTCCCTGTGCCCTGGCTGACAGCTTGTAGCTGCTGCCACCATGACAGGAATCTGACCCCCCATCAAGAGGTGTGAACTCTCTTAGGAGACAAAAAAAAGGCCTGCCTGGGTGGGAAGTGGCACCTCCCTTCCTGGCGGGATGGCTAGTGAAGTGGCACATCAAAGATGTGAGCTTCAAAGCCTTCACCACCTCTGATATGAAACCAGGATTCCTTCAAGAAGAGGAAAAAGCCAACCCCTTACACCAGGCACATTTTCAACCCAGACAGGCAGGACAATTTGGTATTCAAGAGGCCTACAACCCCAGAAGGCTATCCACAGCTCTTAGGTAGACTAACTGGTCTGTACAGCAGAAGAAGGGTTCTGCCATTTTTAAAAGTGGCAGACTAGAGGTATCTGGGTGGAAAAGGGGAAACAGGGTTTACATCGCATGTGCTACAAAGCATGCCATTACAATGCAGTTGTTGCAATGACCCAGTTGTTACAACGCAAACCATTACATCGCAAGTCGTTTCTACGACTAGCTGTAGGGGGCGTGCTAAACTAAGGAATAGTATAATTTACTATTCCAACACCTTCCCTACTGTTGCACATGCTGGAGTTGGAATAGTAAATTATACTATTCCTAAGTCCAGCGTGCCCCCTACAGCAAGTCATAGAAACAGCTTGAGATGTAATGGTTTGCATTGTAACAACGTGGTCGTTGTAACAACGGCGTTGTAATTGCATGCTTTGTAGCGCATGCTATGTAACATCGCGTATTCATGGAAAAGATGCCACCCTCCTCAGGAAGTGGTCACCTCAGGGGCAGATTAACTGATGGGGCTAGTAGCCCATTGGCTACCAACACCTACTCCCCCAATGCCACCAAATCGAGGATTTAAGGGGCTCCCTGGCCCCAGGACCTCAGATATGCTTGAATTGCGACTAAGGAGAGAGAAGAGACCTGTGCTTGTGACTTTAGGACCTGCACACAGCCAATTCACTATATCCTGCACCTGGGGCAACCACCCTGCAACTGCAAAGCCATGACTAGTCCTGGACCAGAGTTCAGCTTTAAAGGAAAGAGGAATCTCTCTGCAAGCCATAGGCAACTCTAGAACTCCCTTGGACTAAAGGTACTAGTCCACTGCAGCATGCAGGCAAATCGCACTCCTGGAAACAAAGGGGGGGGGGGATATTTCAAAAGTACATTGTGGGAAATGTAGACCTGAACTCCAGCCAGGGTCAGGCGGCTACTGTTTCCCCCCAGATTCCAGCATGTTGAAGTTACCGAAAGATGTGCTTGCTACTACCAAGGCTTGTTGGTAGCTGCCCAGCTTCCACTACCTTTACTAAATGCTGTGCACCAGGGAACTCTGCAGCACCTTTAACCCCACACTCCTGTGGCCCTGTTGTTGAGGTTTTGCATCCTTTTCCTTACCAGCATTGTCTAAGCAGCAAAACCAGAACCAGCGACTCCCACGTTCAGCCCCATGGACAGTTAGTACCACTCTGCATCACCTTACCCCATAGTGGTTTTCACAAGACTCGACCTGCAAGTGACCGAGTGCCACTAGTGTGCTTTCCCACTGACCGGAACATTATCGTTTTTGCAAGAGTTAAATGCACTGATTTATTTTTCTTTTTGAAATCCATAGCCCTACTTGAACTCATCCGATTGTCTTCATTTTGGTGTCTAAATTCATATAAAATTCTCCATTATTCTTATAAATGGTTGTAAAAAATTTTTTAGCAGTGTAAATTACTTTCCATCCATGTTGGCACTCTGAAATGTTAACACATGTTCCTTTAGTAAAGCCTGACTGCTCTGTGCCATACTACCAGGTCTGATCTAGGGATCTATTGTGTGAATCCAAAGGACCAATTTGCATGGTCATGTGAAGGTATTGCACAGGGAAGCCTAACCAGCCTCTCCACATAATACCCTCCTTACCAGAATGCAATGGGGTGAATTGTGCCTGGATGAGAGGCAGTGTGCTCCCTTCCACCTTGTATTTAAAAGGCTCCCCATAGCTTACGATCTGACAAGCTCACCTGTGATGCACCTGTGTGCCTAGGAGTGGTACTGTGACCTTTGAAGACATGGGCAGCATTTCAGCAATTCCAGATGACTTTTCTCAGCTCTTTACTACTTCTGCTCTCTGCTGATGAAGAGCTAAACCCAAAATCATAACAGCACTACTTACACCCAACTTTTGCAATGGGGTGAACTGTGGTGGGATGAGAGGCAGTGTAATCCCTTCTCAATGTACAATTTTCGACATCTATGATGGTTTTGAAGTATCTAAAATCACAAAACCTTACTCACTGCAAATTCTGGTTAGAGAGCCACCTTGTCTGAGCGAGCACATGGCTGGTCCACCATTAAGACCAACATCAAAGTCACTCATCAAATGTACCTTTATATTGGCTTTTTGAAAACCACCAAGGAGAAGTTCCTAAAATTATGCCTAGGCATACTACCATCTGCTTACCACCTGCCGCCCTGGTTACGCCCCCAATGCAAGCAACTTGTCGTCTCTGCGGGAAAGGGAAGGAGGATATCCTGCACCTTCTATCTATCGGCAGGGAACTATTATGGGAGTGCCGTGTGTTACTCAAACCACTGTTTAACAGGATAAATATTCGTTCTTGCAGACTAGCAGTGCTAGCAAGCTTCTCTGGAAAGGGTTTCCAACTGAGCTGCCGTTTGGTAAAAGTGCTAACCATTGTAGACACAAGAACAAAAAGACAAACTAATCAATAATTGGCTGCATAACAGCACGACCGACCAACTGAACTTAAAGGCGAACCCGGGCAGTCGTGCCCGTCATCAACACCACAGCAGAAGGGCTGATCATGAAACAAACGAAACGCTGCTCCAATTGTTGTGTTTTTAGCTGCATGGGACGGCTTTCAGAAGCCCACCATTGCTGTATTTTTACTAGAAACACGTCCTCCTTGGTTTCTCCAAATTAAAACGAACTCAAAAGTGACCTTGGGCGGACAAGGTCTTCACTAAAACTGGAGCTGACGATCCGACTGAGCTATAAACTAAACGCTACCACAATCTTTGGCTTTTAGCTGTACTGGAAATCTTGCTTCCTGCTATCTTTGCACATAGAACTTTTTCTCCCTTGCTGGGGACTCGGAACCACAATACCCTCTTTTCGATTATATGCGAAAGCATGCTGTTGTAAAATTGACTAATCAGATTTCTTGCTTGTTCATTTGTATTTTAAGTAAATTATTGCAACCATTTTAATTAATCATGCAAATAAAGTATGTATGTATGTATGTATGTATGTATGTATGGTTAGAGAGCCAGAGCTGGACCACTACAAGTTGGCAGAGCCTAAGAACCAAGAGTTGAATTTGCTCTCCTTATTTCTGTACCTTTCCTCTGAGATGGTGGAGCAACATCTCATTAACACTAAAACCGTTTCATCCCTGGAATCCTGTTCGCCAACAATTCTTCATATGGTAGCTCGTACTGTGGCTCGACCTCACTCAAACTTGATGAAGAAAGCTATTCTTTCTGGTTGCTATCCCCGCCGTTGGAAGGAGGCAGTGATCAGACCCCTTCTAAAAAAGCTATTTGGATAGCAATGATTTTAACAACTACTGTTCAATTTTGCTGCTCCTATGTCCAATTAAAATCCTGGTGAAACATCTAAATGGCTATTTGATGGAATTTGCATAACAGCAGGAATGGCTGGACAACTCTAAGTTTGGTTTCAGGAAACTTCACAGAACCAATACTGTGTTAATTTCAGCCATAGATTGCAATAGGCACTTAGTGAACAAAGGGCAAAGAACAGCATTGGTACTTTTAGAACTATCCACCGTATTTGATACATCTTCCTCTCGCTGCTGTTTGATCACCTTCAAGATATGGGTATCACACAACAGGCCCTGGCCCTTCTGCCCTCCTTCCTAAGGGATCGTTCACATAGGGTGCTGCTACATCAGTTCTATTCAGAGGTCTTCTCCTAGTTGTGTGGAGTGCCGCAGGGCTCATCATTAAGCCCCACGCTTTTCAACTGCTATGTGTCTCCACTTGCTGCCATCATACAGGCCAATGGGATGCATGTGATATCCCATGCTGACAACACACAGATAATTTCTCCGTCTCCTAAGAACGCTGCCATCACTGTAGGTAATTTTTCTCAATGCATGTAAGCAGAATAAATGGGTTGGAATTTGTTTTAATTCAATGGTGATAAAACCAAGGTGCTTTTCTCTGGCCCACACTCCTCAAGTTGAAATATCAATTGGTGGCCAGACACTTTAGGTATATATCCTGTCCCAGTTACGAAGGCAAAACATCTCGGGGTAATCCTAGATACTGAACTTACATTCAATGACCAGGCTAATTGCACTGTGGCAACCTCCTTCTGGCTCATAAGGATGCATAGGAAATCTTTCCCTTTGTCATCCTGCCAGCACGAAAGCAAGCCACATTAGCCCTGGTTATGTCCAAATTGGACTATTGTAACTACCTCTATCTTGATTCCAATATCAGCACTGAGCACAAACTGCAGGTAGCACAGAATGCACTTGCCAGAATGATTCTTGATTTCCCCCAGTACCAATCAGCGGTGTGGGGCTGAGTGTCTTACACTGACTTCCCATCAGAAAGAGCATTATGTTTAAAGCCATCTGTTTGGTGCACAAAGCCCTTTTTATCCCCAGCCCAGAGGGGAATAAACATTTGTTTCACTGGCATTCTCCAGGTAGAAACCTTTGCTCATCACACTGTAATGTGCTCACCGTTCCTAGGATTAGAAAGAAGAGATGGGGAGATAGAGTCTGTTCGATTGCTGCAAGTAGACTAGGGAGCTCTCTTCCGCTAACACTGATGGATATCCCAGAGCTGTTGTCTTTCTTAAAGGTACTTAAAACCTGGCTCTATACTCTATAGGCAGCAGTCTTGTTCATGGTGGTCTTTTAGACATGATTTAGCTATTGACGGTCAGCTACAGCGCCTTAATGCCCTAGGTAAATGTTGCTCTCCATAAAAGTTAAAATCAATTCAAATCCCCCCTTGTGTTTAAAAGGCACCCTTGAGCCAACAAGCTGACAAGCTCACCTGGGATGCACTTCCGCCTTCCTCGAGACAAACGGATCCCTCGACCACTCGCAGTCCGGCTTCCGAGCCAACCACAGCACCAAGACCGCCCTCATCACAGCCACTGACGACTTCAGATCCCTGCTCGACAACGGGGAAACAGCGGCCCTGTCCTGCTGGACCTCTCTGCAGCGTTCGACACTGTCTGCCACCGCACCCTAGTGCAGCGCCTCAGCAACATCGGAATCCAAGAGAAGGCACTGGAGTGGATCATCTCGTTCCTCGCCGGAAGAACCCAGAGAGTCCGCCTGCCCCCGTTCAGATCCGAGGCCACCGAAGTCATCTGTGGCGTACCACAGGGATCATCGCTCAGCCCCACCCTCTTCAACGTCTACATGAGCCCCCTCACAGCCATCGCACGCCAACACAACCTCAACATCCTCTCCTACGCCGACGACACCCAGCTGATCCTCTCCCTCACCAACAACCCAGCCACCGCCAGAACCAGCCTACACTAAGGGATGAAAGACATCGCCGAGTGGATGAAGAACAGCCGTCTGAAACTGAACTCAGACAAGACGGAAGTCCTCATCCTGGGATCATCTCCCTCCGCCTGGGACAATTCCTGGTGGCCACCTGCCCTGGACACCACTCCCAAGCCAACAGACCACGCACGCAACCTGGGCTTCGTCCTGGACTCCTCCCTCTCGATGACCAGACAAGTCAACGCCGTCTCATCATCGTGCTTCAACACCCTGTGCATGCTCCGAAAGATCTTCCGATGGATCCCTACCAAAACCAGGAAGACTGTCACCCAGGCACTCGTCACCAGCCGACTGGACTACGGAAACACCCTCTACGCCGGAACCACAGCCAAACTACAGAAAAGACTTCAGCGCATCCAGAACGCCTCCGCACGACTCATCCTGGAAATCCCCCGTCACAGACACATCTCCGGCCACCTGAGAGACCAGCACTGGCTCCCCGTCAGCAGGAGGATCACGTTCAGACTCCTCACCCACGCACACAAGGCTCTCCACGACCTGTGCCCCAAGTACCTCAACAACCGCCTGACCTTCTACACGCCCACCCGCCAGCTACGGTCGACAAGCCTTGCTCTCGCCTCCGTCCCACGCATCCGCAGAGCCACCGCTGGTGGAAGATCCTTCTCCAACCTGGCAGCCAAGACATGGAACTCCCTCCCCATCCACCTCCGGCGAACCCAGGACCATCTCTCCTTCAGGAAGCAGCTCAAGACCTGGCTTTTCGAGCAGTAACGGACCCCCCTCCCCCCAGCGCCTTGAGACCCTTCCGGGTGAGTAGCGCGCTATACAAATGTCATGATTGATTGATTGATTGATAATTAGTTGCCAGCAGTAGACACATCACTATGCTAATGAGTTTGCCAGGGTTTTGAAAGCTACTGACGTTCACATAAAGCTGTGTTTGGAAAAACACATTCACAGTGTCTTATTTGGGAACAACTTTACTAGAATGTCCTTCCACAAAACCAAGGAGAAGAATTGGTTACATAGAAACCCTTGACTGAGGACCCAGGCTAGAAGAAGAAAGGTGGACCCCAAGTGTACTCGATGTTCCTGATGCAACTTCAATCAATCAAGCAATCAATCAATCAGGGAATTTCTAAGCGTGCTACTCACCCGTGAGGGTCTCAAGGCGCTGGGAGGTGGAGGGGCAGCTCCGGTCAGTTGAAGAACCAGGTTTTGAGGGTCTTCCTGAAGATGTGCAGGGTGGGGGCACGTCTGATATTTACCGACAGCTCGTTCCAGGACTTGGCCGCAATGTAGGAGAAGGTTCTTCCACCTGTTCTTGATCTGCGAAAGCGTGGGAGTTTGGCGAGGGTGTGGTCAGAGGATCGGAGGTTCTTTTTGGGAAGAAGATTCTGTCATTGAGATACTGAGCTCCGGTGTTGTGGAGGTATTTGTAGGCGTGGGCGAGTATCTTGAAAGTTACTCTCTTCTCAACGGGGAGCCAGTGGAGGTTACGCAGTTGTTTGATGATATGGTTGTGTCGAGGAATGCCGAGGACGAGTCTGGCTGCTGTATTCTGTATGATCTGGAGTTTGCAGAGCAGACACTTGTTGATCCTGGCGTAGAAGGTGTTTCTGTAGTCTAGTCTGCTGGTTATTATGAGTGCGTGGTTGATGGTCTTCCTTGACTCGGAGGGATACATTTGAAGGTCTTGCGGAGGATGCAGCGAGTGTTGAAGCAGGCCGAGACGACAGAGTTGACCTGTCCGGCCATGGAGAGGGAGGAGTCGAGTACGATGCCAAGGTTTTGGGTGTGGTCCGTAGGGGTGGGGTGCTGCTGAGGGCAGTGGGCCACCTGGTATTGTCTCAAGCAGAGGGGGAAGGTCTGAGGACGAGGACCTCTGTCTTCTCTGAGTTGAGCTTCAGGCAGCTGCTGCTCTTCCAGGATACAACGTCTTTCATTCCTTTTATAGAACAAAGATGTAATGCACTTTTCTAAGGTGACATATGTTTTCCAACTTTATTTCATGTATATTTGTAAATATATATAATTCAACTTAAAAATAAACATTTAGATATAGATAAATGCATGAAGCTTTTTAATACATTTGTATTATTACATGTAAAATGTAAACCGTATTTAAATAGTATTGTATGTTATACATTTTCTTCCTTTTTCTATCGTTTAATATTTTTTTTTATTTTTTACATTGTTTTATATACATATTCTCAACATCATTTTTACATGTTTTTTAGTATATATTAAAGAATGCTATATTTTTTATACTAGTTTTTAATGTTTACGATTTCTTGACATTTCTTACAAACTTTTTTCACATGCTTTGCATGTTTAGTATTTGTTAAAAAATTGAATAAATATATTCAGAATCTTAAAATGTTTTACCATTCATTTCTACGGGGAGATAGTCTTTTATTCTTTGTTTCATTTAGCAGCCATTTTTACTGCTACCATCAATTTTGTAGTCTATTTGTGTAATTTTTAGTCTCTTTTCTGGGATCCAGGTCATGGTATGGTGCTGCTGTTCGTCAGAAAGGTAACTCCTATTTTTCAGCGTTTTGAGGTTGGTGGGAGATCTAGAGATTAGTCGTTGAGTTGCTTATGAGATTCTTTTAATATTTAGGGCCTAATTTAGAACTCTGCGGATGGGTTACTCAGTCACACCAGTGACGGATATACCTCCTGCTTAAATATAAATCCCATGGGATGTAATGAGATTTATATTTTGGCAGACCGGACACCCGTCCCAGTTGTGATGGAGTAACCCATCCACCGAGTTCTAAATCAGGCCCTTTATTGTACTAATAGTAGTGATTTTCTCTCATGTGTAGTTTGAGGTTTTCATACACTGTTTTAGTAATGTATCATTATGTTATATTACATTGTGCTATTTTACTTATTTTATGATGATTAAGTGTAATGTATAGTTGTTTTTGGGATTGTACTGTGTTTTGAGGGAGGATTTTCTAGTTTACTTTATAGGTTTTTGTGAACAAATGTGTTCTTTAGGCATTGGGAGTTACCATGTTATGTTAAGGAAATCACCTTTGATTTATAATAAACCAATATTTTAAACTTTGATTCCCTTTTTTGGGAGGTACCATTTTATTTTAAGGAAATCACCTTTGATTTATAACACACCAATATTTTAAACTTTGATTCCTTTTTTTCCAGTTTCCAGGAGCATTTATTTTTTTAAACACTTTTTCTGTTTTTGTAGGCTTCCTAGATACGTTGGATTGCTTTGAGGTAGGTCTATTGGATTTGTTTCATTATATTTTTAGGCTTTCTGCAAAATCTTTCCAATTTTTGTTTATTACTATTTTTGACTACGTGGATATAGAGGACGTTCCACAGTGTCAGGGCTCACCAGGCGAGATAGCGTGGTACTGTGTCACGGAGCATGACGGGGGACGGTAAAAACTACATATCCTGTGCGCACTACTCGCGAACGCACTGACTCAACCATGCTCTGACGTACTGTCATCGGAGCAGTATAATTCAAGATAGCGCCCGGACGAGGAAGCGATAATTCCTGACAAACTCATTTCTTGAGTAAATCCGGACGGTAAGGGTGCGGTTGCACCACCCCTTGCTTTATTTGAAATACCTAACGTTAATCTCGGAGTCTTCTAAGATTTATTCCTGCTTCCATCCCGTTGGCGAGACGCATGCTTCTTTTGAGGTCTCTTGCGGGTGGAAGATCCAGGACTCTGGCTTTCTTCCGTTGGTGAGACGCACACTTTCCTGGTGGTCTCATGCGGAAGAAGGAACCTTTATTCATGTTTCAAAACTCCTTGAGTAGGGTATCTCTCATCGTGAGTGAACAGCGCGGAACCTGACCGTACTTGTGTGCTGAAACCCTTTATTCACTAAGAGTCTTCTCCTCCCTCTATGAAGTAATAGTGGGTACAACAGTATCTAAACCTTTGTTCCTGGTGAAATGGTGTTTGTAGATACTACAGTACTTATAGAGTTCATGACATAGAGCTTTTCCTTTCCGGATATTGTCCTACAGAGAATTATTAATAAGCATGGGCGAATTTTACGGATCTGTGATCCGCAAATTTGCCGAAATCGGGCCCAAAAATCAGCAAATTCGCAGAATCCGTGAATTTGCGTATTTTTAAATGTATAGTGCTGCTTTAGTGCTTTTCCGACACTACAGCAGCGTAAAGTGCCGTTATTGTCTCCAGTGACCGTGTGTGTTACTATGCCATCGCGCCGAAGGGCGCCGGGGTCCCTGGAGTGAGCTGTCTATCATAGTGGGTAAATGGTGGGAAGACGGTGCGCTAGTGTGTGGGCGGGGCCAAACGGGCGGGCTTCTTCTATGCACTTTGCATCCTTCACTTTCACAAGCGCAATCCCTGTGCAGTTCCGGTGTCTAGGAGCTTCTTTTTCCTCAACTGCTGCTCTGATCGGTCTTTTACCTTTTTAACACACAAGAGGCATGTGAACTCGCATACTTGTATGCGAGTTCACATGCCTCTTGTGTGTAAGGTCAGAGACTGATCAGAGCAGCAGATGAGCTCCTGGACACCGGAACTGTACAGGGATTGCGCTCATGAAAGTCAAGGATGCACGGGCCTCTATTCAGCATCACAGCTAATTTTCGACTGTAGATTTGGGGAGAAAGCACACCTGCCCAGCCTCGACAAAGCTCACAATTGTTTTTGGGCTGATGAATGCGAAACTGAATTTGACCTTCAACTCGGGGACGTGCTTTTGCAACTTGTAACTATTCTCTGACCTTGGCTGACCTGTTTAGGGTCAGTACAGGGTCAGAGAATAGTTGCAACTTGCAAGTAAGCTACTTCTAGCAGCTTGCCGGCGCCATCTCTCTGACCCTGCCTGACCTGTTTAGGGTCAGAGAAAAACTTGTTACAGCACCATCGTGCCAGAATGAACCCTGCCCTTCATATTTATCCAAGAAGACTCCATCGTTTTGATACCTCTACTCAACTGGAGTACTTTCTACTGGCTAATCAGTAGGTGCAACCTCGTTGGGTAAATGTATAGTGCCAGAAGAGTTGTCTTCCCCCCCCAAAAAAATCAGCCGCTCGCGAATATGCAAATTTTCGGCAATTTCGCGAGATTCGCGGATATTGAAATTGCCGAAAATCCGCAAATTTTGCAAGCGTAGCGGATTTTTGGCCCATACTTAATTATTAACACTTATTTGGATCTGTGACTGAAACTGGAACTTGTGTTATTTCTTCATTTCTAGGGGAGATACGTTGGGGGTATCCAGGGCTAAACTGTTTCAGTTTAGTAAGGGACAAGCATGAATCCTTGAAAGGTATACACATACATGTTTGAGTTAAGAGAATCTACATGAGAAGCCCCTTAATTCTTGGTTTGTCTACTGGAACTGACTTTGTATTTCTTTATAACAGATTCATGCAGGTACCTTGTGATTACCCCTCCGGTCTCACCCCCATTTACAGCCAACATTATTTTGTTTTGCAGGTAGTTATAACATATGACGAGATAGTTGGTTGCTGCACCATTGCTTGTTAGATAGGTATAAGTAAAAGTGGAATAACACTGTAATACTGTCTCTCTCTCTTTGTTTATTCCTAGGTCTCCCTCCCTGCTGTTCCTACCCTTACCTTCCCTCGCTTGACCATCCCATTAGTCCGAGAGGATTTATTCTATCCGGACTTGGGACTGTCGAGAGGTGGACCCCATTGAGCTTCGGCCTGATTCCGAGGAGAACCTGGTGCCGTGACACACAGCTACAGAACAGTAAGTTATATTTACTTTATTGCCTTTGGTTGGGACATTTTATATTTTATTATTTAAGCAAATATTATGTGATTGTTAATTGGAAATGTGTGGTTTACGTGTTGTATTTCTTTTTCCTGATGGATTTAGTTTGTTCTTTGAGCATTTCAGTTTGTTCAGGTTTACATTTTTTCATGTAAATAGTGTATATATTATTTCATTATCTCCTTCTCATTTAAGGTTGTAGTTTCAGTTAATTTTTAGACTGATGCAATAAATTACGATGCGGCACGTTATGTTTCCGACCGACTCGTTTGCGACTGGATTGCGATGTGACCGTACACTGTTCTGTCGAAGTCCCATTATTTTCTATGGGATTCCATGTTCTGCTCGACAACCGTCCGTAACACTGGCTCCTATGGGGAAATGGGGGTGTGGGGAAGACCATGCACCCTGTCACGGGCATCCCATTGTGCCAGCCACACAGTGCAGCATATTACAGGGGGGGTCCCTTAGGTACTCCCTCGGCCTATAACCAGAGGCTGCAGGATGATGGGGCCTGCAAGGGGCCCCCAAAGTCACTTTCCGACATCCTTTTCTTGTTCAACAGGCCACTCGGAAAAGCTGTTGGAAATCGGCATCATAATTGCAATGTCAGAATTTGCCTTTGAAATAAAAACCTGACAGCACTAGCTGGGTTTACTTTGAGGCGGTTATTAGCCACCCAAGATTGAATTCTATTCACAAAGTTGGATAGGTGGGTGTATTCTTCGGGGCATGGGACCTTCAAGTAGATTTGGGTGTAATCAGAATACAGGTAGACGTGGACTCTTGAGTTCCTTAGGATTGTGCAGACGTGTGAGGTAGAGGTCGAAATAGGTTGGGGAGAGAATTAGGCCATATGGGACTCATTGTGGCAGGCTGACTGGATCTGAGAAGTCATTCCTAATTGTTACTATTTGGGATTGTTTAGTTAGGTAAGAGGTGAACCGCTTAAGGATAACATCATGAATACCCATTCAATCCTAAAGGGTGCTTAACAAAGCCTGGTCATTGACTTTTCCAAACATTGCAGAGAGCTCGATCAGCACAAGTAGACAAGAATTGCTCATGTCTAGGATGTGGAGAGCATCATCCACAATCTTCAGAATTGCAGTTTCAGTTCTGTGGCCCTGATAGAATCCAGATTGACTGGAGTCCAGGAGGTTGTTGTCTTGGATATGTAATGACAGTTGGGAGGCAATGCATCTTTCATTCACCATGCCCAGGAGAGGCAGGGTGGATACTAGGTAGAAGTTGTTGATGTCATCATTGTCCAAAGATATTTTTTAGGGGAGGGGAAATTTGACCCCTTTTTAGACAGGATCCAAATGGCTAGTTATCCAGGGTTGTACACATGAGGAGAAGCAGTTTAGGTAGGGATTTTCTGATAGAAGCTGGAATGGCATTGTATAGATGATTGAAGGGTTTTACATTTGATAGAGTTCGTAGTAGATCTGCCTCAGAAATTGGGGTGAAAGAGGACCATGCAATGTTAGTACCTCCTTGATTATATTGCAGACTTTGGAAGGAAGGGAGATGTTAATGCCTTTTATTTTTTGTCAAAGAAATCTGCAAAGCTATTGCAAAGGATCTTCAATGCCTTAAATGGAGATGGAGGGAGGTTTGTTGGTTTGATTAATTACCTCAAATAGTTGCTTCTTTCATTTCTTCTCTGAATCAAGGAGGAATCTTATATATGATATCTTGGCTATGAAGCTGTGACCTTTGTACTTTTGTATTTCAGTATAAAGCTTTGTTAGACTTAATGGTGAGGGTGCTTTCTTCATACTTTGGAGTACAAGGGGCAGGAGGGTTTGGCTCTACTGTATTTGCTCTTGATGGATGCAAATTCTTCAATCAAGTAGTCCATGAAGGAGCTGTAATTGTTTGTGGCCTCATTGATGTCAAGTGGAGGAATTATCTATGTAATGATTCATAGTGCTGGGTTGGCTATGGGATCAGTATCAGGGTTACTGGTATCTCCGACCCAGATTTCTTTCTTTTTTCGGGATCACCAGGGTTTTCTTGTTTGAGAAAAACACCATGAAGGGACTTTGCAGGTGATCTGACCAATCTACCAGGATGGGGTCACTGGCTGAAAGGAAAAATTATCTGGAGATAATCAGGTCCAGAGTGGCACCTTTGCAGTGTATGGGTTTCTGGCAGTTTTTGTGTAGGTCATTGACTTCAAGGGAAGTTAAAAAGTGGTTCAGTGGTTTATTCCCTTTGGAAACCCAATGGAGGTTGAAGTCAACAAGAAAGATAATGTTGTAATTTCTGATTATTGTGCTGTGAAGGATTCCATGCAATCTTCGATGAAGGTATCACTTTGACCAGGGAGGTGGTAGATCACATTCAACCTGAAGTTAGAGGAAGCTTTGAGATGTATTCCAGTGATAAGCACTCAAATGATTGGGGAGTGGTCTGCAGCTCAGAGAGTTTCTGTATATGACTGCTAGGCCTGTGCTTTGTTTGTCTTCCAGTCGCATCTCAAAATGGATAAGAGGGGGGGCATCGTTCAGCCAGGTTTCGGTTAGGATCAGGATGTCGATGTTATAATCAGTGATTGTGTCTGCAGGCAGTGTTGGACGGCAGCAGGACAGTTGTACAGCTTGCAAGTAAATGAGGATATGTGTTTGATTTCCCCGAAAGGAAGGATGGTTATATAGATCAGGTTAGAGGATAAGTTGCGATTTTCAGTGGGGATGGGGAATGAGTCTTGCATATGGTTTGAGATAATGGTGGGGACAGTGAGGTCTTTTTGTATTTGGCTGGGAGAATGAGTGTTGGAGGCATAGGTGTTTTCAGTGCTTTTTGCAAAGTTTTGTATGCATACTCTTTGAGTGGTGAGCATGGTTGTTTGGGTTTGGGAGAATGATTATATTGATTGATTGTGATTGGAGAGGTGCTCTTTACCTGTGCCTGATGAGGTGGGTCACATTTGAAAGAGGTAATCAAGTTGCTGAACCAAAGGAAGACCTGGGTAAGAATGTCTATTAATTTGTGAGATAAGCTATAGAGGACAGGGGTGCAGATAAAGGGGACAAGTGTTTACAGGGAGGGCTGAAGCTTATAATGCTCTTTTGTGGCAGGTGATTGAGAGTCCGATGCATGTTGCATGGAGTGGGAAGAAGAGGAGAGTTAAGGTGGTACGGTTTCAGAAGGTGATAGTTTTTGTTTGAATCTGTTTTTATTAAGTTTTTGGTAACAATAGAGACATACACAGTATGCATTGCTTTTTGTTAATAGCCATTTGGTGGGTACATTGATAGTGAGCATATAGTGATGCAGATTCAATCAGAATAGATCCACATATCTGCCATAATTTTCTACTCTTCCTCCTAAATATTTGTGCCTGTCAAGGTGTTTCTATGCAGCCCATCTCTGGCATGGGGCATAGATGTCTGGGCAGCCCTGTACCTCTTGTGCACACTTTGTTGGGGCCTATGCCCGAACCAACCCCTGTGCCTGGTCGCAGGCCTCCACAGTGAATCTCAGGCTCTCTCCAGCCCTCACATCCCGCCCAGCGCTCAGGACTCTGTGATCAGGTTAGTAGGTGAGCTTCACCTCTGGTTGGAAGCCGTGATCCGCGGGTCTGTCTCTGCCTGGACCAGCACAGCCAGCGTCAGGTTGCACCAACAGGCCTACTAAGCCGCACCTCCACTCTCACGCCTTGATGCGGACTTCAATGCCGGGCTCAGCCATCGCCTCAGTACCTCACTGCATCTGCATTGGTCAGATGAACCTCTCTGCCACAAATCTGGATCATGGCGGCCTTTGCCTGCCCCTCACGCCTTAGAGCCTATATGGGTGGCTCAGTGCACTCAACTCCGCCCAACCAGCTCACAGATCAGGGACGATCGACGTGGCCATGGATGTACACCAGGGCTCCCACGTAGGCCTCAAACGCTGCCACCAGTCCCCTGCCACTGAGGCCAGTCCACCGGCTTCCGTGCCTCCTTCTTGCTGGAGGTTTATAGTTTGCCCTCCAGTCCAGCATGACGAGTATGACTACTCACTTTCCCTTGTCACTGCTCACCAACCACCAGCTCCCAAACCCGCCAGAAATGTGCATCCTGTACACAGGGGAGGATCTCGGCGTGATCGGTTGGCCGATCGGGTGGGATAACATACGCATGTCAGGATAATCAAGGATATAGGTGCAGTGCATTGGGAGCTTGTGTCCCCAATCTTTGCTGGTTGGCCACGCCCCCATTTCAGAAGGTGACAGTTACTGTTGGATGAGATTTGACGGGGTCGGTTAATGGCCCAGGGAGTTGTCAGTGAGCAAATTTTAGGAAGTGAGGAGAGAAAGTTGAAGGAAGGAGGGTGGTATTTATGCAAAAGGTAGGAGGGTGTACGCACTCTATAGCTTTCTGTGTCCCGCTGGAGTGTTTGGTGGGTGGTTGATTAAAGCCAGGAAGTAGGATGGTGAATGAGGGTAAGGGGAATAGTTGGGTGGTGTAGCAGCTGGGTGAAAGTATGTGAAGTGGGATGAGAATTAGCTGGGAGGGGTTTTAGAGCAGGATTGGTATTTTCAACCAAGGCTAGGATCTTATTGTTCGCTTAGGACATCATTTTCCCATTGTCAAAAATGGATATTGCATGGTTACCTGATAGGCCATGAGGTGGTAATTTTCATTTTTTGTCTAAAGAGGATGATTGACAGTGAGTAGTCACAAATGTATTTTGTAAAAAAATGTACCATGAATCAGAGTTGTGTGTGAGTAGGAGGTTCCTTTCCACATGCGCAGTTTCTAAATGAGCGGTGGTATTGGTATGCTAAAAGAGATTCTGGAAAGCCTCTCAAGATTTTGTTTTTCCAATTTTTCTTCTAGTATTTAGAGAGGTTAGCAGGTTATGTAATCTTGAAACGATTAACACATGATTTAGAAAAGCGGGTCAAGGGAGAGGCAGTAAGTCAGTTAGTGCAATTGCCATGATTATGAGGCGTGTGGATAAGGAGGGAAGAGGAGAGGGTAAAATCAAGGGAATACTTTATCATGGGATCTGCAATTGCTTTAATTATCTCTGAGTGGTAGTTGGAGTAAATAAAGATAGAAAGGTAATGGTAAAATGGTTATAGACAGTTTCAAATAAAAGTTCCGTTTGAGAATTCTGTTCGGGCCTTTGAAGAGTGTAAACTGAGAACAAGCTATAGGTTGGGCTTTTTTTGGAAGAAGATTTAGCTGGGCTTGATTTGGTAGGAAATTGGTTTGATTTGGGCAAACCTCAATCAGACTACTTAGTGCGAAAATGTATAGTACCAACATCATGTCCCAAATTCAGATGTTGATATCGCTTGTTTTAATAGTCAGTGTATGAGAAAAGAGATCGCAGATCTCTCCTAGTCATCCAGCAAGTCTAGTGGTTTCCTTCATCGCACCTTCCCTCAACCAAAGATGGCTGATAGGTTTAGTCCTCTTTCTTTGTCTGCTGCCTTTAGACCCTTGCTATCGCGTTGGGGAAATGGGAAAGAACAATAAAGAAAAAAGCAGCCTGACTGCCACTCGATTTCTTTGCAGTGTTAAAACATATTTGAAAGGAGAATGCTCACTTCAGTTAGTAAATCAGGTGTACTGATTGATATACAGGGCAAATCAGTTTCAGAGTGCAGCTGAAGGCTTTCTTGGATAGGGTGCTACCATTTTGGGACATTGCATCTTGTGAGGCCTGGTTCTCTCCAATAACATGGGCCCAGGCTGCTCTGGCAGAGCCAGCTCTCTCATGGTACGGTGCTCTGCAGAAGCTGCCTGGCTATTGTGGGTCTTGCTGGGCCGATGCTCGAGATGCACAAGATGGTTGGGAGCACGATCTTGGGATCCGTGCACATAGCCAGCTACTGCCATCCTCAAGAGGGAGGGAATCTGGAGCAATGGACACTGAGATTGCAGAGCTGCGGCATTCTAGGTGCTGCAACCAAGATGGCTCGCTGTAGGCTCATTTAGGAAGTGTAAAGGTATCTCGTTAGATGACGGAATTTAAAACTTTGTCTCATCCACAACTCAGGACCCACAGCTGCGGCTACGTCACTGCCTTGCCTCCTTTTCCGGATGGTCAGATGACGGAACTGGACTGCCTCCTCCTGCTGCTCATCTTTTGGCAGTAGAGGTAGTGTCCACTTCAACTGAGAACATGCTCCCCGCATATGACTTAGGCCCCAGTACCATATTCTCCTACTATTTGGCTAAGAAAACTATGGGCAGGAGAAGTGAATCACAAAATGATAGTGTGTGTGTAGTGTTAAACTATCATTTCGACCTGGCAAAAAAACCCTTTTTGCTAGGCATAAACCTTCCTTTTTATTACATATAAGTCACCCCTAGGGTAAGCCCTAAACATCAGGGTAGCAGTGGGTTACCTTATTATATTTAATAAGTGATAACTTTTTCTTGGGGGGCAGGTAGAAATGCAATGTTTGGTGTCTTAGGAACCTCTTTAATGTTAAAGTCGGATTTTAAGTCAAACGTCTGATAATGGCACTTTTAGAAAGCTGCCATTTTGGTTTCCTAACCATTTGTTGCCTGCAGCCTGATTCCTGGGTTGCATGACTAGTTGTAGTTGGCAGATGTCCTTTATGTATACCTCCCAGACAGCCACACAATAGAAGGCTTGGGTGTTGGCAGGATGGGCAATCCATGAGAGGATGGGGGTGAAGTTGTGCACAACCCTACTTGTACTTCATAGACACTGCCTCAGCTCACAATCAAAAAATATCACACAATCCTATTGTGACTGCAGACAGACAGAGAGGCAGGAAATTTCAAACACCTCTTTAGAGGAGAAACCCCAGAAGCTTCTACCATTTCAAGCAAGCACCATGTATAAATAAAGAATTTTTAAGCCCACTTTTTAGTACATTTCTGGACCTATGGATACTAAGGAAGAAGGTGTTTCCTGCTGCCAGAGGACTGCTCTGCTGCTTAAGGCCTTCCCTGCTCCCTAAAAAGGAAAACTGGACCTGCACCCTTCATCCCAGGCTAAAGTGACTTCAAGGGTCAGCTGATGGAACTTCTGCCTGTGAGCTAGAGAGATAAAACAAGCACCAACTGCACAGCTGACCTGCAACAAAGGACCCGCCTGGACCTGCCTGAACCCTGCTGGCCTCTGCTGGAGTAAGATCCCGATTCCAAGAGGTGTTTCCCAGGTAATGGACCATTGGTGTGACATCAATTGAGCTCCTGCCAGACGAAAAGGATGAATCCTGAAGTTTTGGGCCTGTTTGCACCAAGATCTTGATGCCCGTGCCAACCACCAACGGAAAGCTCCAATAAAACCGATCCTTCACACTAGAGTGACCACCAGCGTCAAACTGCAATGTGAGAGAGGTGGCTGTCAATGTGAAGCTCCAGCAACAACTGACCATGATGCCCAATAGAATCTTTGCGCTAAAGCAACAACCATCCACGATACCCAGCCTGTGTTCGCACTACAGAGATGACCATCTGTGATTTTCTCTGCTCTTGCAGCCTCCTGCACCATGAACTGTAGTCTTTGTGCTGGACTTTAAAAGGTAACTTTTCCAGCAGGACTAAACTTGTCCCTGTATTCGGCATGCGCTCCATCACTGCCGGGCCGAACTTGTGATTTTCACCCAGTCGTGCATAACCAGAAAAATACAAGTGGTGTTTTGTGTTTTTAGGTGCCATACTTACCTTAAATCTTTATAATCGCATATCTCTGATTCTTCGGATTGGATTTTTGTCATTTTGGTGTCCAATAATACATTAAATCTTCTCTGTTCTCAAAAATTGTTGTGGGGTTATTCTTGTGCTGGGTTTTCAATTTATTACTGTTTGTATGCTGCATACATACTTTATACATTGCCTCTAAGTTAAGCATTACTGCTTTTGTGCCAACCTACCAGATGGTTAAGGACAGGTAAATTTAATTACTTTTGTGGTTCACCATGACAAGAATTGTAACTGTTGCTTGAGATGGGCTCATATCCTCCTCAACCAACAACTGAATTTCTCACAAATGGCCATTAGGGCAAATCAGTTATTTACTCCATTGGTTCCTTTTCTCATTTATTATTTCTTTTTACACACCCTGAATTATTTGTTTATCATTTATCACTATGTGAACACTCACGAGCACTGAGCACTTTTTCTATAGCAGCAAAAAGTTTGGATACATGTTTATGCATCTCTCTGCTTCATTATTGTGTTTTGAAATGTTCTATATTCTCATCTATTGGTGTTTGTTGAATGTCTAGCATATGCCTCAGGTTCCACATATTGTAAATGACCAGCCCTGTTTCTTAATTACATATTAAGTAGTAGAGGCTGAGCAGATGCAACAGAAGCTAATGTCCACTTATATCTCTCCATAGGTCACTGACCAGCTTTCCTTCAAGGATACCACTCCACTGCAATGTCCTAAGAAAGTCAAAACACTGAAAGAAAGACTGTGAATAAAGTCCATATTATATCTTTTGGAGGAAAAACAGGATACTCGATCACCCCAGTTTGAAGTCCCAATAAGGACCTGTATATATTTCTGAATACTACTCTACTACAATGTCCTAAGAAAGTCAAAACACTGAAAAAAGACTGTGAATAAAGTCCATATTATATCTTTTGGAGGGAAAACAGGATACTCTATCACCCCAGTTTGTCCATGTGTCTGTGTCAGCAATGTATTACAATGTTAAAAGCCCCTGAAAGATCTACAGGATCAGGGCTATGACAACACCATCAATCAAGGGTAGACAAATGTCAACTGAAACTGTGACGAGGGATGCCTTTTCAAAGTGGACAAGGCGAAGTGTGATTGTTTGGTGTTTAGGAAGGAGAGATTGTCTCCAAGATTTTGGCCTCCATAAGAAGAAAAGAGATAGAGTGGTAGTACTATATGTCATTAGGATTGGCAAAAGGCTTCTTTATAAGTAGGATAATTATAGTTTGCTTAAGATCAATAGGCAAAGAAGCAGTAGTCAGAGAGAATTTAAGGTTGTGTCAGATAACGGGAACTAGAACATGTGTACAAAATAAAAATAAATATCCTTCATTGAGGATGAGGTTGTGCATTCTGGACTTAGTGGGAAGGCTATTTTAACTCATTAGAAAACTTGAACTGAATAATTAAAAATACATAGAAAGAGTGAAACCAGTTTTGCAACGGTTTTGGGTCATTAAACTGCTAACAACAGAAGTCCAAAGAAATAACATCACCCTCCAAGAATACATCTGGGTCTGAGTCAAGCCACTGTGTGTGCTGATGTGAATGTATGGTTTTGCACAGTAAGGAGTAGGCACACGTGAGCTCCGAAGGTGTCTTGGACTTTCAGTATGGTCAGAAACTTGCATCTTGTGCCTGTGTCTTAAACACTAATACCAGGCAGTGCCACTTGAAAAGTACAAATCATATGTTTTTATGGCATACCCCACATTCAATACGTATCTCTTAATGGGTATCTGTTGATTTACAAAATGCTGCTACATGTACCTAATAGCCACATATCTCTGTGTAGTCTAGGTGAGAACTAATCCAGACAATTCCTATTCCTGAAAATGAAGTTGTGATGGGTACATTGCCACTGTAATGTCGTGCCGGTTTGACGTCTCGGGCACACTACAGACGTACTGGTCCGGTGACCAGTGTTCAATAGAAATACTGGGGCGCGTAACTGTACGCCAGTTAGGCGACGGAGGCGAGTCCCACGAGTTTGCATACCACACTGGCTCCTGTAATTATTAGTGCCAATTGTACCTGCCGCCACATCCTTGTGTACCCCACTGGTGTCAGCGCTGTCCACATGCCCGACACAACAGCCACTATGCAAGTGACATTTTTTGCTTCCCATTACTTACAGTTCCAGAAATGATGCAGTTTTATATTCTTGTATATTTGTTTACTGTCTGAGACAGAGTCAATTGTTCATCGGTCCCACCCACCGCAATACCTACATTACAGTCATTTACAATGCTGTTGAAGTTCTCGTTTACCCTGCTTCAGTACGTGGGGGTGCAATGTAGTTACTGGCTTTGCTTAACATTACATTAAGGAATAACATATGTTCTCGGTATAGGATATGGTGATTTATTCCACCCCTACAAGGCTCCAGGTGGTTGGAAAGAGCCACATGCCAGGAGATATAACGGACACGGGTCCTTTCCATGGACTAGGTATTAATGGCTCCTTGGAATGTAAGATTTGGGAATGGTGTTCGCTCTTCATTTATGTCTAAGATTACTTCTTTGATAATTCAACATCTACTTCTTTTATTTATGAAATGGTCATCCTCATAAAAAAACTCTTTCTCATCATGCATTTTTGCTGGACTACTTACACCTTCATATTGAGGTATTGTGGAATTGAAATCAGGCATCTCTGATATATTTCAAATAGAGTGCACCTCTCCTTAGCAGATGCTAAAATGTGGTGTAAGATAGAACTTTGAAAATTTTCAAATCAATGTGTCCTTTTCATCAATATCATATAGTGATTTTCACTGATTTTTCTCAATGCTGGCACTTGAAGCAGGAAAACGAATATAGGGCTATATGTACGCAATTTCCAGTTTGCATTTCCTAAATAGCGGATCCTAAGAAATTGCTATTTAGGAAATGCAAAGTGGAATGTACAAAAATTGCGATTTCCTATTAGTGATTCCTACAGAGTTGGAATCACTATTGGGAAATCGCTATTTAGGGAATGCTAAACCGTTCTTTCCTATGAGCCATGAGTACAAATGGTTTTACATTTCCAAAATTGCGATTTCCTAATATGAAACCAGAACTTTTGGAAATGCAAAGCCAAGGGTGCCTCATCCCCCCTTGATGCACCCAAAAAAATGGGGTGCACATGTAAAGCACACAAATGCCCTAGGGGCATATTTACATACTGTGGAACTACCAAAAATGCAGTTTTAGGTGCCTTTTGCTAATTTGCACATGGTTACCATAGAATTGGAGTCAATGGTAATAGCATTTCCTAAATGCCCATTTCAAATTTCGAAAAGGCTTTGTACATGTGCTCAGGAAATCGTAAAAAGGAAATCCCTATTTGCGATTTCCTATTTAGGTAATCGCAAAATTCAATTTCTACTGGGTATAAATCACATTTTGCGACCGCGTTTAGGCCTTTTAGGTTGTTTAGTCCAATTTTAGGCAGTATTGCATTTCTTAACAGACCAAAATAAAGAAAAACTGGATGCATTTGAGAAAAAAAATGAAAAGTGTTCTTTTAATTTTTTAAGAGTAGGCAGTGGTCGGTGGTACCACTGCCTGCTCTTAAAACTCCGCTGAGGACCTCTTCCCGTTTGCGAATGGGTGGCCGCCTACTTGAAGTAGAGAGTAAAATGTTAATGTTTTGCGTCTGTATTTCGTTAGAAAAAAACATTCACACATACCACTGCGATTCTGTATTAGGAAGGGAAGTCCTTAACATCCCCTTCCTAATTCAGAATCTGTAACCTATTTTGCGATTCAGTAATAGGTTACCCAATGGCAAAAAAGGTTTGGTACATAGAAAAAGACATATTTTCGGTCCCAAATTGGGCCGTTTGTGACCTGGAAAAATCTATGTACATTTGGTCCTTATTGTCTAGTGCAGTGCAAATCGTCGAGAATATTCGCGATCATTTGCAAACACTGCATAGACCGTTTTTAAACGTGCCAAACTGCTGAAACGCTTTCTGTACATTTCAAAAGGTTACATGAACCTGCAGGTTATCTCTTTACTTTTCCTTGTATATTTTTTTTCTTTTTTTAACACTTTTATGTTAATTTCCTAATGGATTTTTCACACAAAGGCTGGATGACTGTATGCAAAATTGCAAAACTTAAAGCGAATTGTGCAACTACACATTTTTGCGACCATATTCTACTTGCAAAATTACCTATCTAACTTGGTGGCATACATTCTTTCTAATGTGTCGGCATTTTGTGGTAGTTTTGCTGAGAAACCATTTTAAAACCCCCAATCTGTCTTAAGATCTAAATAGGAAATGCTCATTCTATCACTGTTGTTATTCGGAAGAATCTGCAAACGTATCCAATTCCAGTTCTTTATTTTGATTGACTGGTTTTATTGCTGGCAAATAGAACTGTGAATGACCTTCAGGCTCTAGTCAACATTATAGTTGCAGGTGTTTTACAGAGACGAAGGTCACATCATAAAAAATCAGTTTCTATCTTGCACAAATAAACTGCAAGATGTATTTTTGACATCTGCCTGGAGGTAAAATTTGCCAATAAACCATCAGAATGGCCGCTGTCCCGGTTCCCGAACTGTTAAGTAACACATTTGCCATACGTACTGCCTTGTCTGCTTACTGTTTTGGACAGCGATGCTCATTAAAGCCACATGTTGACACAATTTTCTTGCAGGAATGAATTTCATTTTTACTTCCTTGGATATCCCACATTTGTGCCTCAACCTCTTCAAAATAATAATAAATGTACTTCGTTCTGGATGGGGTTGTGCATTCTAGACTGCACGGGAACCCTATTTTGAAAACCTGTCTTGAATAATTAAAGACACATCAAAAGAGTAAAACGTGATTCGAAAGGGTTTTGGGTCATTAAATTGTGACTTGTTGACGTGAATATACATAGCATGTCTGTAAACCTTAATCTGTGTGACATGCTGTTTTACACGCATCTGCATATAGTTAAGCAGCCTGAAATTATTCTAAGTGTACATCTAATCGTTTGTTGAATAAATAATTAGGGTGGTGGTGGGGGGGCAGGTTAACAAATAATGTTTTCTTTTAGAAACAACACTCACCGTGTAGTAAACATTGTACTTTTTGTGTTTATTGTTTCCCAACTTCATTACTTTATTATAGCCTTATAGTCCGCTGTAGTGGGCTATACCGCCCATTAAAGGCCCACTACAGTGTTAAAAGCCCTGCCGAAGGCAAGGGCCTTTAACAAGGGAGCTGGGCTTTAATGCAGGTATAGCCCATGTATGGAGGGATATAAGGCTATTAGAACATTCCAGCAAAAGAGGGCTAGTTGGACTTGTCCGTTTTTGCCTAAAGTTCCTTAAACTTTTTTCCTTCCTCCTAGACCTTTTTCTGACATAATGTTGCCGACTTAGATGCTTTGGGCACTTTGCAACTGCTGATCAGTGTCAAAGTGCAAGTGTTCCCTGTATAAAGTGTTATGGTAATTGGTTGTCCATAATTGGTATGTTTGTCTTACTAGTAAAGTGCACTATATGTGCCGGGGCTGGTAATGCAATTGCTACTAGAGGCCCTGCAGCACTAATTGTGCCACCCACACAAGTAGCCCTAAAAAGAGATCTCAGGTCTGGCCTGCTGTGCCTTGGTGCAGTTTGTTAACTGCCAGGTTGTCCTGACAAGTACATCTACTTGCTAGGCCTTCCCTTCCCGTTTTATACACATCAGACACCCCTATAGTAGGCCCAAGGTACCCCCTGGGCATCGTGCAGTGTATGTGAACGGTAGGACATGTACTGAGGTATGTACCATGTCCTGACAGTGAAATAATGCCAAATTAGTTTTCACTGTTGGAAGCCCATCTTGCCCATAGGACAGAATGGGGAATGCTGTGTCCCATGTTTCCAGCATGTCTTCCCATAGGCAGTTCTAACAGGGCTGAATGTTCTAACAAATAAAACAAATGACTCATGGGACCCGAGGGGACTAAAATCCTTTTGGGCTCTGTGAGTCCTTTGTAAACAGCAACTGTGAAGCCCAACATTGGAATGTTGGAGCTCCGGGCTCCTACCCGCCATTAGAAGTCCGGAGCACTCCATTGTCTTCAATGGAGCGCTCAACATTCCAATGTTCTAATTTATTTTAATATTTACTTATTTTAAGTTTGAAAAGCTTTATTTGACAGTCGATAAATATATATAAGACCAGCAATACATTTTAAAATATCAAAGCAGTATTATAACAGTAGAGATGGCTAGTACATTGAGGAAAAGAATAAAAGCTATTTTTAAAATGTTATATGGAATAAGGAAGGGAGAAGGGAAGGGAGGGTGAGAAGGGGAGGGGAAAGGGAAAATTCTGACACATTGGTATAAAAGAATATTGCATATTACATAGGAATGTGAAAAAACTGTTAATTAATATATATCAACAGTTATTAAGCCGTATATTAAGCCAACATGGTGAAAACATAGAGAACAGAGAGAACAAGCATTCAAGGGGGTTTATAATTTTCAGAATTTAGACGAGAATTATTTTCTATATCAGGTCATTAGGGTTTAACCTCTGTTGTAGTCAAAGTATTGTGGAAACCAATTAGAAGTGAATAAATGTGTTGGATTCGTGGCACATGGATTGATGGTAATAAGTGAGTGCTTAAACATGGATTGAAAAACACAGAGCTTTGTCAGATTTAATACTGTTTTAAAACACTTACTATAGAAATCTAGTTCTTTAGCTTTCAAGTAAAATCTTTTTTTGTACAATAAGGTATTATATGATGTTTTGATTGATATAACAGAGAACTGGCTTTGCATATTTTGAACATGGTACTTTATGATGGCATTAAGTGAATTAAATTTTCCTTGTTTCATATTTACCTAGGGAGGTGGCAATGTTTGGACAATAAATTTTACTGAGATTTGACTTTGTTGGTGAGGGTGCAAGTGTGTGGGTTTGTTACATTATCACTATATCAAGGATTTCAATCAATCAATGATTTGTGAAGCACGGCAAATCACAAGTGTGGGTATCTTACGCTGGAGTTGCTGCTTGCTTCGTGGTGAAGTGTGTGTTCGAACAGCCAGGTCTTGAGTCCTTTCTTAAATTGCTGGAGCAATTGGGTGGTCCTGAGGTGAAAGAGAAGGTCGTTCCAAGCTTTGGTTGCCAGATGTGAGAAGGAGCGTCCTCTGCTGTTTCTTTGGCCGATCCAGGGGGTGTCTGCCAGGAAGAGGGAGGCGGATCGCGAGTGTCTGATTGGTTGGTGGAAGGTCAGACGGTTGTTGATATAAGCTGGTACTTTGTTGTGCAGGACTTTGTATGCATCAGTCAACATCCTGAACTGGAATCTCTTCTGGTTCAGGAGCCACTGTAGGCTCTGATGTGTGATGTGGGATCATCTGGAAGGTTAAGCATGAGTCTGGCCATTGCGTTTTGTATTGTCTGTAGTCTCTTCAGGAGACATGCAGCGATTCCTACGTCAATTGTGTTCCAGTAGTCTAGAGTGCTGGTGAAGAGGGCCTGTGTGATGGTCTTTCTGGTGCTGACTGGGAGGCACTTCAACATCTTGAGGAGCATACATACTGTGTGGGAGCAAGAAGATGAGACAGCGTTTACTTGTGTCTTCATGGAAAGCTTGCTGTCCAGGATGATGCTGAGGTTGTGGGCCTGGTCTGTCAGGCAGAGGATGGGCCGACTTCAACAGGCCACCATGCGTCGTTCCTTGGAGAGGTGTTGTTCCCAAAGATAAGGACTTCTACATTGTCCGCTATGAACTTGAGACAGTTGTCCTTTGACCAGCCGGGGATGTTCATCATACATCTGTGAACGTTGGCTTTGGTGGTGGCGGTATCTTCAAAGAGCGAGATGGTGAGATGGGTGTTGTCGGCGTAGGAGAGAATGTGGAGTCTGTGTGATCTGACGGTGCTGGTCGGGGGGTCATGTACATGTCAAAGAGGGTGGGGCTTAGGGATGATCCTTGGGGGACACCGCAGGTGATCTTCTTGGATTCCAAGGTGACTGGTGGGAGATTGATTCTCTAGGTTCTTCCAGTGAAGTATGAGGCAATCCAATTGAGACTGTCTCCCTAGATACCGATGTGGTAGAGTCTGTTGATCAAGATGTGATGGGAGACCATGTGAAAGGCAGATGACAGGTCCAGGAAGAAGAGGGCTACCGATTAGCCACAGTCCAAGAGGGCCCTGATGTCATCAGTGGCTGTGATCAGGGCTGTCTCGGTGCTCTGGTTGTCTTGGAATCCGGATTGAGAGGGGTCCAAAAGGCTGTTGTGTTCCAGGTGTTTGGTGAATTGCTGGTTAATTGCCTTCTTGAGAAGCTTTGTTGGAAAGGGTAGCAGGTAGTACTTTGGTTTTGCTGGGTCAGTGGAAAGTTTCTTCAGGAGGGGCCTCATTTCAGAGTGTTTACGTCCTCTGGGAAGGAGGCTGAGATGATGGAGGTGTTTAGGACTTTCTGGAGCTCGGTGCGATCATCTTGCTACCAGGATTGAAGAAGTGTTGGGGACAGGGTTCCGTGGGTACACTCATGTACATTATTCCTGATAGCATAAAAAGTCCACTGTGTAGTATCACTAATTTTATGCAAATAGGAAAAAATGTTTCTAGAGTAGCAAGTGATAGATCGCTTATGTAGGCATGAACAAACAATGGTCAAAACTGTATTTAAAATAATGCTTTTTGAGCCTCTTTTTGTTGAATGAATACTTTCTCCTGGGGAGCTCCCTTTCTTACTTGACTCTTCTTCTCTAAAGATGTGCCCCTCATAATTATATTGACTTTCCTTTAAATAACCTTCTACCTAGTGGCAGCTTGTCATTAGAGGATCAAGGGTTCTGGCCCTTCTTCTTCAAAGCTTAATGAGTGTCTGTCAGGATGAGCAAAGGTCAGTCTGACAGACACTCATTATGTCAGGGTCAGACAGATGTAATGTAGAGGCATCTGCCAGCCTGAGCTAAGGTTTGCCAGACTGAAGATGTCACAGTCTCAAGGGCAGTGATATCACCAGCCTGGGCAAAGCCCTCGTATGATCTTCCCCCTTATGAGGAGGAGGAGCGTCACTGATGGAGTCAGTTAAGCTCTGAAGTGACCGGGATGGGCTGTATATCAGTAATGCCTTACAGAACCCTTCCATAAATCGTCACAGAGTGAGGTGGGATCAGCAATTCTTACTGACCCCATCCAACTCTGTGACAATTAAGAAAGGCCCTCCTCTGGCTTGCTAACCCATGGCCAGGTTAGCCAATGAGGGATGATAGTGTGATATCCTGCATCCCTTCTGAAGCCTTCATTGCCTTCCTAAACTGTCATGCTTTGCCATTCTGCTACCTGTTGGTACTGTCATGACTGCAGTGTTTTGGTAGCTGCTTTATTGAAATTTTACGTGTGTATCTATGAATGTATGTGTATTTGCACATGTGTGCTGCGAATGGCTGAGTGAAAGTGTGTGGGTTCTTGTGATTGTGTACTTAGTTGTGCTTGTGAATGGATTGGTGTAAACATGTCCATGCATGTCTGCTTGGATGAATGGATGAGGTTCAGTATGTGCGCAAGTGTGTACTTGTGAACGGATGGGTGTGAGTGTGTGCTAGCATGTTGTCATGCATGGATAGCAGTGAGTATGTGTGCAAGTGTGTGTTTATGAATTAATGAGTATGAGTATGTGTGCACATGTGTGCTTGTGAATGGATGGGTGTGAGTGTATGTGCTTGTGGGTGGGTGGAAGTGAGTGTGCGTGTTTGTATCCACTCCACTACACCTACACTTTGTAGCTGTTGCCCCTTAAACTGAGTCCACACTCCTTCCCCATCTATCCCCTTCTGCCCTTCCACAACTCTCTTCTTATCTGCCCCATCTCCTTTGCCTGCCCTTTTCTTCTGCCAAACAATCTCTTTCTGTTCTTCCAAGATTTACCAGTTTTGCATAACTGTGAAATATTTAGGACCCAATTCAGAAAGGTAAATATACAAAAGTGGATTTACTCATGTCTAAATCTATAATTTACTACACCTAGGTGCAAATCTACAATTTTTTGCTAGTTAATATTTCAGAGTGTCAATGTACACCAAAGTGTACACATACGTATCTCCACCCCCAGGTCGAGCCTTCTACAACAGGATTTACAAGTTTAAAGTTACCACTAGGAACTTTTCACACATTGGTTGAAATCTCCACCACCGTGGCAGAAATCTCCCTTTTGGGAAGTACCAGGGAAAATACTAAGGGTCTAATTACGAGTTTGGCAGTCAATAGGACTGTCAAACTCCTGGTAGAGGTGCATGGTGGTCAGGGACCGCCGTACCAGAGGTCCAACCACTGTATTACGATTACAGCTGTTGGACTGCATTAGGACCACTGCTACCAACATGGATCCGCGATCCCTGGTGGTGCCTCTGCAGCACTATCAAGCATATTAAGAGTTGGCTTTCAGCAACCCTTTTCATAGCTGTATGACTGCCATGAAAAGGGTGTTGGAGAGTCAACAAAGAGGGCCCTACAGGGCCCCTGTTGCCCCAGGGCCGTTGGAATACATGCAGGGGGACACATGGTGTGCCCCCCTGTCTGCATGCACCCCCTGTTCCAGCACGGCATGGACTTTATTGTCCATGCCGTGCTGGAACGCCCTGTGGCTGTGCCACGGTGTTGCCTTTCTAATTCTTTCCTTGAAAGGCAGTGCCGTGGCCCAGCTGCTGCAGGACCTTCTGCCCGGATTGCAATTTATAATCCGGTGGGCGGGCAGCGTGGAGGTTGGCGGTCTGGGAGTGGGGCGATAGTGTGCCTCCCCGCTCCCAAACCGCCAAAGTCATAATCAGGCCCTTAATACTATTATTTTTTAAACCAGTTAAAATATTTATTGTAAAACTAGAGCTAATATGTCATGGCACATTAAGTCATTGTAATAAATTGAAATATATTTATTTAATAAATATTTCTAAAATATGAATTCGAATTTGTTAAACATATGTGTAGAATTAACATAAATTACTTTTAATCTTTAACAAAGTTTAAATGCTTAACGTAAATTAAATATACAATGAAATGTATTATTATATTGTAAGTCCTGTCTCCGTTTTCTTCTATGGAAGTGTGTTGTAGTACCTGTAAGTGACCACATATACTGCTAAACTTTCTTAAAGCCTTTGTTAGATAACATCTGCTGCTGTTTTAGGTCTTTTTTGGCTGAATCAACTTTAGGAGTGTAATTTATGTTTAGTAACGGTTTTACTCTTTTGTGGTTCGGTGTTTCTATTAGCAGCTCCCTCACTAAACCCCTCTTTACTCCTCCCAAAATCATACACATTTAGGAGTCAGTATTCCTAATTTTTAACCACTCCCTCGTGTACTTCCCACTTTTACTACTAAAACGCAGGCTTATGCATGCTGAGATCTCCACACATGTGGGGATGATCTCTGCACATATCAAGACAGCAGAAGTAGAGTTATCCACATATTGGTTGGTGAGTTGCTTCTGCAAATCCATGTTATAACTCAAAATGGTATGATTTTGTTACTATATATTTTTGAAAAAGTAACCGCTAGGCCATCACAATTACATGATATTTCCACTTTATGGAAAAATGATAAGAGACTTTACCTTCAAGCTATCCCCCTATGATAGATATAGCTATAGGTAAGATCATTCTTAATTAAAACAATATTCAAGAAAATAGTTATTTATACATGTGAAACGCTGCAATCAATTGTTAAAATGTAAATGCCATTATGAAAGACTAGTGCTATTGAGGTGTAGATCCTCCGCTGAACATCTATTAACTAGTTTAACTTGTACTACTTAAAATATATGTCTCCTCCATAAAATCCTGAGTGAACTTTGCACTCCATCAATACATGTATCCTTTAAATTTTCAGCGCACATAAAAATACAGTCTGTGGTCACTCTTTGGGGGGGTCCTTCATTTCATCAAGGCCCATGGCACTCTTTCTATGCTATTTCCATAGACCTTTGGGTGCCCATGAGTATTCAAATCCCAAACAGAAAAAGAAATGGAAATAAAAATGAATGTTCTACCTTATTAACATAAAAGGTACCCTCTTTGTCCCAATAACTGTATTTCGCCCCTACTCAACTTCTTAGGTTAAACACAAAGACACATTCACACCACCTTTAACCATCAATACAGGGAGCTTTGACAGTCTTTTAAAGCCTCTTTTGCAGACAGACGTTTTGAGATTTTAGAACATATTGAAATATTTTTTTCAGTTGCCTCCACTGAGACGCTTACCTTAGCATATACATGTTTATTCCTCATATTAACATTGTCCCTTTTCCCAGTCTTTGGAGAGTAAATTCTAAATGGTGTAAAAAATAAAGGCAAAACAAAGTAACGTTTACATAAATGTATTCAATCACCTTCTATCAACAGGAATAGAGCATCTGAAAGTGTGTAATCCTAACTCCATATCACAGTAGCATTAGTAGAATTATCGCCAAAGTAGGGATGTTGCAGATATGAATTGTATGCTATTTATATGGCAGTTTTCCCTAAATATAAGCAACCATTAATTCAACCCATGATTCAATGCCCAGCCTGAATTAAATTTGATATTAATCAATATATATGATCTACACTTATATCAGCTACTTACTTGTCTTATATCATCCTAAAATGGACAGAAGTCCTTCGAATCTGAGCACATACCTTAGGCCTGATTTTATTTTTATTGGAAATTTACCATAAGAGGTTTTATAGCTCACCTGGGAGAAAACAAAGGCATTTGACAAACGCAATGATATTTCTCGGGTTACACTCAGGGCCATGAGTTTCCAGACGTTCTCCTGAAAAACCTTTTTGACTGGACACTTTTGACTTTACCGATGCACTTCCTAATGCACAGGTGCACATAGGACACTGCTGTGCATGGGGTAATGCTATCATATTTGTGCAATGGCACTTTTCTTTTTTTCTTCAAAGGGAAAGTATTTTCCCCTGTAAAAACCCACTCCCCTATAACGCCACTAATTATGGGGTTGTTCCAATCATATTCCCATCCCTGAAAGGGATTTACTCCTGCCCTTCATAAGAGTAAGTTTACCCTTGATAGGTGTAAGTATAATAACATTTCCAAGGTCCGAATGGGTAGGAAAGGATTACCAACATACTGACAAAGTACACTTGGAAATGTAATGACAATTACTTTATTTACTTTGTGTGAATAAATCCTTTTATGTGCGGTAAACCTACAAACGTGTTTTTACTCTTTTCAAAAATATTGTATATGCATGAAAGCGAAACTTTCATACACAAACAGTTTTCTGATTCACGCTGCATTGCTTTAAAAATAATAGCGCTACATTGCACAACTTTCTTTTCGCGAACAGCACCATATTTATGATGCATAGTTATGTAAACGCAATGTTTACAACATACCACAACGCTGCATGACACAAAACATAATTTGCCTCATTGCATTTTCAATTGCCTCATTGCATCATCTAAAGGGTAATTACTTTGTGCTGCATTTTGAAGTGGCGCAAATAGTGGTGCAAAATGTTTAGATTCGTTCAGGATAGGAAGATAGGATGAAAGGAGATTTGGAGAGCTAACACAGCAAGCAGGAGAGCATACTCAGGAGAGGAGAGAAGAAACATAGGTTTGCCCAGGAGGAGGTTAAGCTTTTGATTCATGAGGTGACAGTACAAGAAAAGGGTCTGTTTGCCACCTCAAAGTTCACACTTGACTACCATCCTAGGACTGAGGAAAGCTGACTCAGAATCTGAGGGCTACAATGGCAACTGGTGGAGGTCCACACATCCAGCAGGAGTTGACATTCATGAATGAGGAGGAGGTGGCAGCAGTCATTTGCCCTGAGATGGTTAGAGGAATTGATGGCACTGTCATAGCCTATCTTGAGGACACCATGACATCTCAAGATACAGCCGTGGCCCGTGAAGTTAGAGCTGTGGGGCCGGCTGGGAGAGATTTAGACAGACGATGACGAGAAAAAATTAAATAAACAATTAATTCCTCGTCATCGTCCGTCAAAATTCCCCCCCACGCGGCCCCACCGCCCTAACCGCTCTTACCTGCATGGGCCGTGGCTGTCAAGACATGGAAAACATATTTGCAATGTACTCATATCTTTACATGTTTTTTTAATTAAACGTTAGTGAAGGAGCACATTATTTCAAGTGCATGTTTATTTTGGCATTGTATATGCTGCTTACAAAAATATTTTTGGGATAAAATATCCTCTCCCACACATTCTAAGGATATTGCAAGTCACTGATTTCCATGACCATATCGAGGAACAATGCAGCAGACCAAGTGCCTTTATAAGGTCATGGAACTTTGACATGACTCGCAATAATATTATAATGTATGGCAGGGGGTATTTTATGCCTTATAATACATGGTCACATCATAACCCTTCTCACAAGTTATTGCCTATGCGTGTATGCGCTTGTGCACTCATGAATATTTATTAAAGCTGCCCGCATGTTTACAGAGTGATGAGAATTTCACAGGAGGCTGAGGGCGCAGATTTCAGTTGTAATCTATCAAACACATTTAAGGTGCTGAAGCAGTGTGTGCCCGTTTCGAGGCTTGGAGATCCTTGAATACACTGGCCGATGCATCTTAGGGGCATGCTTTACTGGCCATTAAAGGCTGGTATCAACTAATTGCAATGTGTTTGACAAAATAAAAAACTTGCAATGAAAGCCATTACACATGTAACATTCTAGGATGTTTTCAGTCATTTTCATTGACTAGCATTTCATTCATTTTATTAGCAAAAGAGTGCAAAAGTTTGAAATTACGTAGTGTTTGTCTTAAAATTCAAAGTACTATTAATCTACTAGCATCTTGTTGTCTCCGCATTGATGGAGCGGTAATTTCTTCTGGTAGTTTTTCAATGTAAAACCTTCATGCTACCTCTAATTTACCACTCAAAAGGTGATGGGCCCTTCACACCATGTATTACCTTCAGGAGATTTTAAATAAATCTGAACAGTAAAAATTGCAATTATTATTTAAGTCAATAAAGAGAGTTGTTGAGTATTTTAAAGGGTTTTATTTTCTAGTCCGAAGTTATTTTTTTTCTCTGACCCTTTATTCATTAGTAAAATATCAATCAGGTTACAGAATTTGGAAAACAGGAAAAATAGCATTAATAAAGAACACATTACAGTCTGCATATAAGCATAACATGTAGGAAAGAAAATGTGGCGCAAAATATCAGTCAAAATTCTTAAAGAGTTTCTAAGAAAAATAGTCTTGCAAAGCTAATCAATAATTAAATAGTTGGCAAAAATCTCCCATAAAGAGAAATAAATGCATAAGACAAATACATCTTTTCAGACCTAATTAATTAGTCAAAGCATAAACTTAAAGTTTAGCATCTAATTCTATCCTGATCCACTGCACTCTCTGTCTGTCTGTGTCTAAAGAGGAAAACAGCCCCTCCTTCACGAGACCTCAAAGGAATGTGGCCTGCAGTGCCAAAATATGACGTGGAAGCAAGAAACCTCCCCCTGACTCTCCTCGGATGGAACTCCGCCCTTCAGCAATCTCCCGGGACGTTTCTCGTACCTAACCCATAGAGTGTCTGTTCTAATCTGTTCCTTCTCTCAAGAGCTCACACACCCCCCTAAGAGCCTAGAAGCCAGCTGAGCTGAGAAAGCCAGCCCCTCCTCCGGAGAGGTCAATATTTATACTCTAATTATTGGCAGACTACACAAAGATGTAGCATCCTCAGGAAAACTTGTACGTGATTGGTCAGTCATGATGGCATGAGTTCTCACTACCCTGACTCATTCTAAAAACCTGACTTTACCAGTTTTAACAAAAGAAGCGCAAATGATTTAATACATTTATAAACATTTGCAACATTTACTAGGACAAATGTTTCATTCTAATTCTTCCTTCCTTCCTTTCACAGCGCAGTAGGACGGATACTTTAGTTAGCTGGTACATTGGCACGTTCACAAGAATGTACAGTTCAAGATGTCCTTGACTTCTTGTCATGAGGAAAGCTGGCTCAGTCTGCGCATGCACCCTTCTCTTTACAAGTCATAGCCTTGATGGATTCACAGGCAGGATGTTTTGTGTAGGCCCCAAAAATAAAACAGACACAAAAGAATATTAATTTCATGTAAATCAGCCCATTATGTTTCCCAACTCCATACTAATACCCCTTATAAATGTTTACCTAGCCAAGCTATTAGTATAAAGCTGATTTTTCTAATTTGTGTACAACATGCAAAAATGTGCAATGTGCAAAATAGCATTTTCGTGCTTTAGTGTAAATTTTAAAAGCACACACAGTTACTACAGCGCACACAACAGCATGCTTTAATGTTTTAGATAGCTTTTGATGCAAAAAAAGCAATTAGCCCCCTGTGTAGTGTTTGATGCATTATTAATTCACACACATTATAAAAAGAGGTGTTATTAACTGAAAATATTTATCAAAATATGCAACAAGTCAAAGTCTTTTAAGACAGAAATAGTGAATTTAGATTACAAGGGATGAGCTGGGAAGAGAGAAACACATTCTATTAATCTTCAAAGCTAAAAGGCCACTTTTCTCTACAATACAAAAAAGCACATGTTAATTCAGCAAAAGCATTTCAGACTGAATAGGCCTCACTTTCATGTTTTTCATGTGCCATGTTTTTAACGTGCACCAAAATGTGACAATTTAAATGCAGTCTGTCTGAAGCACAATAATGAAACAATGCCTGACTGCAGATGAACTCTGCTCCATCAGCATCCAGTGTGAAAGGAGAAGTTAAATCTGACCCTTTCTTCTTCTGCCCTTCCTGTACTTAAGTATGCTTTAACGCCTTCCTACTGCCATTCAAAATTCATCCTTATTTTAGCTTTGGAATGTTCGGTCAAACACCTTCATCGGTTTGTCTGTTCGCGTGCCAATCACAACTTGCTTCAGACCACTACTGTATACAGCATGGGACGGTAGGTCAACCCTCTTTATTCATTGGCTATCTACACTGTGAATAAAAGTACATTTTTGGGCACATGTATACATTCACCTAAAAATAGTCTACTTCAGAGGTAGAGCAGATGGACTGCTCTCGTCTTTCATTTCAAGATTTATGTATTTTTGTGATGGGTAATTATTTTATAAGCATATGTACACCACCATTAGAAACATTTTTACTTTTTTTTGTTTTAATGCCTATTGCATATGTATGCAAACATATTAAAATAATTAAAATGCTGGATTGCCAAGGCTATACCTATAGGATTACCCAATGCTTGTTCTAATGTCAAAACAGCGTAGTAATAAAAAAAAGCTGTGTTGGCTATGGAAAAATGTAATTTACTCAGAAAGTAAGAGAGTTATAGTTTCACTCTAAAGAGATAAGTGTCTTGGGGGAAATGTGCACTGGGGAGGTGGGGCGGAGACTGATGCAGCAGGAGAGACTGGACGGATGAGTCATACATCTGGAGATGCCATGAAGCATGGAGCCATGCACAGGGATAGGTGACAGCAGGTAACCATTGAAAAATCCGCTAGTTGGTAGAGAGATTTCAAGGCATGGGAAATGATGAGGAAATGAAAGGAGAAAGAGTCATAAACACATACTGGAAAAAGGAACATAGGGGCAAGATGGCGACCGCACCCGTGGCCGAGTGAGACGCTGTGTATGAGCGATCCCGTCTGAAATTCGACCTACCTGGTTCCTAGTGAAGAGTACTGTGCTGGCAATCAGGAGGAGTGTGTATCAAGAGCTGCTGAGTATCAGAGTGAAAGGAGACGTTATAGAAATATCTGAGCGGCATTTAGTTTGGATTGTTTGATCCAGCAAACGGCTACTGTGAGTGCCGAGGAAAAACCGCTGCTGGAGCAGTCAGAGGAGCAGAGCCCTGCCGCACTCCAAGGCGGTACCTGGTAGCCGCCCCCTGGATTCACCTGAAGCTGCCTGAGCTCCGTTAGTGTTTTGGCGCCGGTGCAGGGTTTGACGGCTTGAGCGGTGTATGCGAGCTGCGCCGCTTGGAAAAGACCTTGGAGCAGATTCTGGAGCTAGTAGCGGTGGTTAGAAGCAGTGACCGGGAAGCAGCTGCTTCATTTTGAGGTACTGTCGCTCAAATTCTTCAACTCAAAGGGGGATCAAAGAACTGTGAGTGATAAAGCACATTTTATTGGGGCTATTGAGGTGGTTTAATTTCCCCTCTGGGTCCTGGAGTCTTTTCATTGTGAAGAAATAATAATGGCTCCTAAAGGAAGGGGAGCAAAAGTAAAGGCTGCTGCTGCGGCTGCAGCAACGAACGGGAATTCGACGGCCTCCAGTGCTGTAACTGCCCTAAATAAAGCTCCAAATAGTTCAAATGCTTTAAGCACCCCTGATACAAGCAACAGGAACTCTCATAGAGCTCTCAATGGGCAGACGGGGGCCCAGATAGATATGGGGGCAAAAGAGCGCACAGTACCTGATATATTCAAGAAAAAGAATGTCCCCGATGCACAAACGGCAGCTATATCGACAGGTCTAGGTGCTGGCAGTAAGGCTGTTGCTGGGACAATCGATGAACAGAGTCTAGCCCAGAGTCTGCAACCATTACCAATGCTGACGTCAACTTCTGGGACACCGGGGGTATCTGCAGATGTGTAAGCAGACGATGACTTGGCTGAGCTATGTCAGGCAGTAGAAGAGGTCAGAGTCTCACATAAGGCAATTACAAATCCTACTGAAATCCTTATAGATACGGGACTGTGTCTGGCCTCCACGATGTCTGAGTCTTCTGCTGCAGTACATCAAATGAATCGGAAACATGATTCTAATAATCAAGATAAAGATAAAGATATGGGTTTGGTCCTTGTTAACGACAGAGAGTCCGCTGGTTTTGGGCGGCAATTTTATTCTATGTCAGATGTTTCTCTTATGTCAGAGAACGAGAATGAGAATGAGAATGAAACCGATAGATTGTCTCTCTCAGGTGACTGGGCGGATGATGGTAACTTGTCTCCTGAAGAGGACATTATAGGTCTAGACTCCACCATGAACCATGGAACAGTTTGTAAGGTGCCCGAACGAGCAAAATTGCTCCCTCTTGGTAGACCCAGCATGGTGGAACAACCTCAATGGGACGCTATACCTGGCCTCCAACTCAATCAAGGAGAAGCACCTGTTAATGCTGGTCTAGAAGGCGAGATCACACTCACATCTATCTATAATCTACAGTCTACAATCTATAAAGTCATTATGGCACACAGAGAGGAAACCAAAGCTAAAGGGCTCCGGACCCAGGGTGCGGTTCACAAGCTCCAGAACACGGTTAGCCGCATTGCTAAGTCATGCACTGAAGTTTCTACTAGAGTACAGGAAGCAGAAGGGCGGATTTCCTCTGTCGAGGAGGAATTATCTACGCAAAATCATCAATAATAACATTGCAGAAAGCCAGTGAGGATATCGACTGGAAACTTACTGACCTGGAGAATCGTGCACGAAGAAATAACTTGCGTGTTCTAGGGATACCGGAAGGTATAGAGGGAAAAGATACTCGACGGTTCATTTTGGAACTCTTTACAACTGCCTTCCCAGACTTGAAGGATTGGAATTGGGACAAGGAGATCATAAGAGCTCATAGGTTTCCGTTTATTCAGAGACGAAATGCAGGAGGTGGGGTTGAGAAACCAAGAGCTATTCTTATTTGTCTTCATGATTATCTCCTTCGGGAAGTTCTGTACGATGTGGCTAGACCAGCACGACCTAGGAAAGGCAACGACTGGGACTTTTTTGTACGCCCGGACTTTTGTCAAGTGCCTGTGCAGCAACGGTGGCGTTTAAGGCAGTTGATATTACCCATTCAAGTAAAAGGGGGACAGGTGTTTTTATTAAACCCTGCTAAACTCAAGGTTATTTATAAAGGGAAAACTATGTATTTTCTCTCTGAAATTAAGACACAGGAATTTCTGGACAAGATGTGATTTACATGCTGATGTATAATCTTCTCTGCAACCTAGCTAGCAATTTTTTTTATGCTTTGCAGACCTGTCCTCACTATTTTGTTCTGTATTTTCAGAAATTGATGATTTGGTTTAAAGAAATAAGTGCACGGTATAGGGTAATTATATATGGGGTGATGGGCTATATATAGGAACAAGGACACAGGTCTGGGTTGGATACAGGCGGGCTTCAATCACCACACAGCTACTCATCATCACCAAGGACTTAGTCCTTACACCTCTGTTGGGTCGGTTCACTGAGGGTGGGTGGTGGTGGGGGAGGGGACGAGAGGTGGGAGGGTGGGAAGGGGTCTGGTGCGGGGGGCAAGGAAAAACAGTAAAAGTATGTTTTGCGCAAATCTGGTTCAAGAGCGTGTCATTTCTGTATTTTTGCTTTGACACAGTTAATTTTGCAGTGAGCACTACCTATTTTCTGCCCTATGGTGAATTATTTTTTTTTTTTAGAGTAAAAAATGGGTAAAATTACAATTTGTTCATGGAACGTTTGCGGCCTTAATGACAAAAGAAAGAGGGGTATATTGGCCCAAATACTGAAAACCATGATAATTGATGTACTGTGTATTCAAGAAACCCACATACCTTGGAAGAATAGAAGCTGGTTTAAAGAATTAGGATTAGAATTAGTGGGCTGCTCTCGACAAGGCTCCACAATAAGAGGAGTAGCAATATTAAAGCGGTTTGGGCTGGACCAATGTAGACGACTCATAGAAGATCCTTTGGGTCGTTGGGTGATTATGAAATTACGACTGGACTCTACAGTTCTGACTATATGTTCTGTTTATGGGTCCAATGCTGACGATCCGGCTGTATTCAATCAATTGAGTATCAAGCTAGCGTTATGGCCCCCTATGTTAGTATTGTGTGAGGGTTTTAATCTAGCCTTGGATGGGGCAACTGATATATCTAGTAATAGTCCATATATAGGTAGGAAGAAAAATGTGTTTAAAGCTATTAAAGGAATTATTGATGATTTTGGATTAGTGGATGTAGGATTTTTAAAGGGCGGGGTCTCCCCTGGGAGCGCTTTCTTCTCTGCTCCACATCAGAAAAATTTTCGGCTTGATTCTTTTTTTGTGTCTGCTGGACTCATTAACATTGCTATAAATCTCGGATAAAAAATTATCCCCAAATTGATTTCTGATCATAATCCCATTATCCTTAGCTTAGATATTAATTTCATGCAATCTCCTAAGCCCTGGTCTTTCGAATGGAAGCTTCTCTATGACCCCCTTTATATTGAACATATGAGCAAATGGATCCCTGAGTTTTTTGAAAATAATAAAGGGTCAGCCTCAATTGGGATTATATGGGATGCGTTTAAACCAGGGGTCCGAGGTGAAACCTGAAGTTATTCAATAAATAAGCAGAGGGAAATTAGGAAGGCGGAAGAAGGAGAGTTGACCAAGCTGCGAGGTATTGAAATTGAATTAATGTTGGCGTGTAGTAGAGGCATTTGTATAGAGAAAATTTCAAGAGATTTAGCGATACAGAAAGGCAGGATCCATCATGGTTTTGCTACAAAATTGGCTCAACAAATAGCAGCTTACAGATCAGAGGTGTATGAGGTGGGGGAACATTCGGGTAAGTTTTTAGCTAAAAGATTAAGACAAAAGGCGGTATTTGCCAATGTAGACAAAATAATGGATGACTCAGGGAAGGTATATGACAACCCAGCAGAGATATTGTTTTTTTTTCGAGAGTTCTATTGTAATTTATATACCGACGATGCTGTTAGAGACATTGAGCGAAAGGTGACTGGCTTTATTGCCCCACTATCTAATTCCATTTTATCATTAGAAGTGGCAGGAAAACTGGACTTACCTATTACTTGGGAGGAAATAGAACTATCCTTATTGTTATTAGCTTCTGGTAAAGCTGTCGGACCAGACGCCATCCCTCTTGAGTTTTATAGGCTGTTCCGTCACAATTTAAAACAAGAGTTAATTATATTGTTTACAACGGCCCAAAATGGAATATCCCCACCGTCTTGGCAGGCCCGGATCATATTTTGATCGATAATTACTGTTTTCCTTAAAAAGGATAAATCTCCTCTGTCGCCGTCTTCATTCCGCCCTATCTCATTAATTAATGCTGATAGTAAAGTGTACTCTAAGATCTTAGCTATACGATTATCTAGCATCATTACCCCACTTGTTTAGAAATATCAGCACGGGTTTATCCCTGCGCGGGATACAGCGGATCATATCCGCCGAGTGATCACTTTTCTGGATTGGGCTCAGGCAACACGCTCGAACATCGGTGTAACCCTGTTGGATGCGCAGAAAGCATTCGACAGGGTTGCCTGGGCATATATGTGGGACATCTTATCCAGAAAGGGACTGCATCTATTCGTTTAAATGGCCAAACCTCTGTGCCATTCTCAATCACCCGTGGTACGCATCAAGGGTGGCCGTGGTCCCCATTACTTTTTGCGTTGTATATTGACCCTTTTGTTAATCGTTTAAATTTGGAGGAAAAAAAACAACAATTTATTTAGCTCACACAAACTATCGAGCATTAGCATATGTGGACGACATTGTGGTCGTTACAACTGATATTGAAGCCGCACTGCCAGCTATTAACGATCTAGCTTTACAGTTGGAGCTCTTTTCCGGGTATAAGCTGAACCTTTTAAAAACTCAGATTGTATACTCTGGGGATGACCCACCAGTCAGTATTCCACTGGTTTCGGAAGTTACCTATTTGGCAATCAAGATTTCACTTCCAATTTCTAATATTACCGAATTGAATATTAACCCAGCACTGGCTAAAACGAATTCTTTATTAGAAAGATTAGATCATTTTCATTTATCACTACATGGGAGAGTCAACGTGTTAAAAATGTTAATTTTACCCACATTTTTGTACATGTTTGTACATACCTATTGAATTTCCCTCTGTTTGTTTCAAAAAATTAGAAAGGGCAACCTTGAGATTCCTGTGGGGTTATAAACGACAGCGTAAAGCCTATAGAAAGATGATTCTTCTTAAGGAGCGTAGTGGGTGGAATGTCCCCTATTTTTTTTCTATTATATTGCGGCGACCCTTCAATTTATTAGCCCACTTATAATGGTAAACAGAGCTAGTATTCTTCTTTGCAACACTCCGTCAATCTATGAGTTAGCTCTGGGTGAAGAGATGAAAGCGTATTTTTTGAAGGTAATTGAGCCTAGTTACTATAAGAAGACGAAATTTAGGATTTTAAAAGCAGCATATCGGGTTTGGCAAACCGTTCGGCGACATCTGGGCCTTGCAAACTTGAATGCATATACACCTTTTTTGGCACCTGGCTTACTACCTCCAATTTTCCATGATTTAGTAGCTATTAGATGGGGGACTAAAGGAATATGCTATCTGGGGGACTTATTTATAGAAGGACATCGAGCTTCTTTTAACAAGCTGCAGATTAAGTTCTCCTTATCAAAAAATGATTTTTTTAAGTTCTTGCAAATTCGCAGTTTGTTACATAATGCAGGACAATCATTAGATCATTGAATGAGTAAAATTCCCCTTATCGAGCATCTGGTAAAAAAGACATCAATTGGTATACTGTACTCTATTTGATGCAGGAATTTCCTGATGATTTGGAAAACTGCCAATTAAAATTGATAAATAAGCTGGGGATACCGGAAATAGATTTATTGGGGTCAGTAATGCTAGCCAATCGAATTCTTATAACTGGGATGATGAAATCACAATATTTTATGTGCATACATGATTTATATTATACCCCTAGCAAGATTTTTAAATGGAGTACTACAACGGGGACTAAATGTAGCAGAAGTGGTGTTCATGCCGCTGATGCGGTACATATGTTTTTTCAGTGCCCCAAGCTTGCTGAATTTTTTCAGCACATTGAACTCTTTCTGGGAGTAATCCTCAAACGTACTGTTACTATAACTGCAGAGATGGTATTGATTGGCTGCAGTTCAGATACTGTGGGCTATCCTAGACCAAAAGCTATAACCTGCTTTTTGTTTATCTGTATGGCTGTATTACAAGCTTGTATCACAAGAGAATGGATTAACCCCGACCCTCCTTCTTTTTTCAGTTGGCGTGAAAGACTATTAACAATGTATAATATAGAACTTGCTATTTACAAAACTAAGGGGCTGAAAAGGAGGGATATTGGAGTAAAGATTTGGGCACCAATTACAGAATGGATTTAGGTTTGGACACTCCTGATAGGAGCATCTATTATTCATATCTATGATTTGTAATGTGTTAATCATGGTTGATGAGCTCAATAGCCTGATTGTATTTTCTGTAAAGGATTTTTTTTCTGTTCTTCCTTGCATAAAACAATAAACTTATAAAAAAAAGAAAAAAAAGGAAAAAGGAACATAAGTGCTAAACGTATAATTCAGCAGAAAGATAGAAAAGGAAAATGTGTTTTATGATGTCAGCAGGTTCAAACTGTGGATGAATGGGTGCAATTCCCCACCCCCAGTCCAGCTAGTTCATTTTTTCTTACCTCTTTCTGACTTTGGAAAATGAAAAGATCTACAAAAAAAAGTAAGCAAGGTCCATTCAAATAGCAGCATAGAATGAACTGTAGTTTTATAATGGTGGGTACCTGGTGTACTTCAATCTAAAGGAATAAGCAATAATACTGCTATCATTATTTTCAATGTGACTGTCATTCAGTAGATGCTTTCCCTGCAAACGTTATTATCAGCCTATTCAATATGACAAAAGTAGCTATTTTCTGTTCAAAATTAAATTAATGGAAAAGAGAGACTGATACTGCTGGCCCAAAGTAGACACATTTCATACAAGCTGGAAAACGGAAGGAGGCAAATCAACTGCTGTATTACTGGAAAGTTTGTGCAGTTTAACTCATTAAGCCCTCATTACTAGTGAGCCATTAGTTACTGATATGTACATAACGTAACTGTGAGATTTGCATTTTATTTTACTACTGGTACATAACACATACACATAATAAAAACTAAACCGACATTACATTTCAGCAGGTAAAACCTGACACAATTTAAAGGGAGAAAACTGCCTGTTAATGAATGAAACTTGCAGAGATTGCTGCTGCAACCATGAAATCATGTAATGCCTTATTTACGGGCAAAACATGTAATAGGCGAAATTCTTGAATACAATTGATACCGTATCTCGTCCACAACCAAGACAATTGTAATGAGGGCCTAATAACCTTTTTTTGCATAGGGTCCAAGAGACAATATTGTTCTTCCTGGGTAATGTAATAATGGGGACCTATCAACACTAAATCAAACCTGCCCTATAGCTGTCATTTAGCAGGTGAATTCATCTGGGTCTACTTTAGTTTATGAAAACACAGGCTGCTTAATGAAAAGACTAGATCTATAATGCAAAATTATCCACCTTTTCCTTTCATTTCCAATGGAATGTGTCTTTAAAAGAAGCAAAACAAACATATTTGGCCTAAAAAATACTTATGTAGGGAAAATCATAAATGCACACTGCATAATATTTTCAAATATGAGCACCTGTTATTTGTGTTGATCAAGAGTCTCCAACCATTTCTGTAATCAGAGCTACTTCTGATCAGTTAAAATCGTTGTGAGCTACTGAAGGCCATGTATCTCGCGCATTGTTACCAGACACCCCCTCGCCCAGCTTCATTCACTTTAAACATAATGTCCATGGAGCCTGAAACTATAGTTTTGAGCAAAACACTGTGACTATGGGTACCATGATAGGGCTGCCATGTGCGCCAGTTAGTTCATGCTCTGTGGGGATGTATGAACATGTGCATGGATAAATGGAATATATGTGCATGGGTGGCTGGGAGCCTGTGTCGTATTATGGAGTTGTTGCACAAGACATGTATTTTATATTTCCATATGTGGCACCGTTACATGCACAAAACACAAATATACAACATTTTTTTTAGATTGGAGAAATGTAAAGTGCACACAAAAGTTCTGCAGACATTTTCATAATAAGGAATGTTCTGCACTTGATGGAACATTTTGCAATTTAAAAAAATGGCTGTATTTTTTAGTTGTAAATATGGATGTGCGTATACCAGCCACTGGGAGCAAGTTGCCTGCTGTGTATAAATGCAACACTTTGAAATGGGAGAAAATTCAACTGAAGAGTTAACTTTATGTTTATATGCATTACATAAAACTCATCATATTATTGTTTGCCCATATCAAAGTGTCTTTATAAACAGCAGGTATATTACTTACAGTGGCCTGTAGACATGGTGCCATATTTATAACGGGAAAACAGTCATTTGTTTAAATGTGAGGAACTTAAAGTGAAGAAACATGCCTCATAAAACATTAGGACTTGATTGACTTAATTTAAAGTAGAGAAAAACATAAAGACAATGTTCCATATAAACATTTTGCTACACTTTATATTTCTCCCATTTAAAAGAAAATGACTTTACTTTTCAGATACAAATATGGCCCTGACTACCAGCCACTGGGAGCAAGATGTCTGCAGTTTGTAAATGTGACACTTTGAAAAGGGAGAGCATTAAAAAGAAGAGTTAAGTTAATCATTAAGTTAACTCTTCATTCGATCTCCTCTCTCATTTAGAAAGCATTCATAAATATCATTTTGTACTCATGCTCCAATATTGAGTTGAAAACCACTTTTATTGAAAAGGTAAATCCCTCAGTGCTTCAGTTCGGAACCTCTGTGACCTGCATGGGTCATAAATCTGACTGAGCACCAGTGGCGGCTCGCTGAGGGAGTGCTGCGGGGCAGGACAGGGGAGGGACAGGGTAAGGGGGTAGTGGAGTCCGACATACGACTGACAGGAGAAAGGTAAGTAATTGAATAAATAAAATGTTTTACCTTGCGTGCACTGCATCGCCAAGTTGCAAATGCTTGTTTAATTTGCAGACACAGTGTCTCTGTTAAATAGGTGGAAGTGGAAACCATCATAGCTCATACGTTGATTCTTGACTAAAATGATCTTTATTGAGGCCATAACATCTGAAGCAGAGGTGACAGGCAGGTTAAAGTATTGCTACTACCAGTCGTATAATTAAGTGCCTCTAGTATGGAAGCCTCTGTCAGGTTGGGTTACAAAAAGCAGTTATTCTGTTGGACATATCTTGAGAGATTTGAATCCTCTTATCAATATTTATTGTATAATCCATACTAATATAATAAAGAGAGAGAGCCCAAACCTTTGAGGCGGGTAATCTCAGGAACCACAGCACCAATCACAACACCCAATACAGCGTTGGAAAGGGCAGTTGCAGCAGAAGGACATAGGCTATGCAGACGCCCACCATATACATTTAAAAGGTAAAAGAACCGTGTCAGCAAAGTAGTCCCTTGTGGGCATGTCTGCGTAGTGCTGTGGAAGTGTGCTGGGGGGCGTGACAAACCCTGGGGTGTGTGGTACATTCCGCCCTTCATGCCATGTCTCATAGCGTGGGCATGTGCGGGGGGCGGGATTACAGAAAAAAAAGCGAGTGTTGTGGCCAATATTTCATTGTTTTTTCTTCCCAGGTTCTGTACATTCCAGCTCCGGGTGTCCACCCTGCTCACTTTAAATACCCCTGCACCACATAATCATAACCCACCCTTACTCCTTAAAATACCCCAACACCCTTAAACACTAACCCATCTTATCCCTATAAATATACCCTCTACCCCAAAACCCAAACCTATCCCTAAACCCTAAAAATACCCCTGTACCCCAAAACCCAAACCTAGCCCTGAACCCTATAAATACCCCTGTACCTCAAAACCCAAACTTACCCCTGAACCCTAAAAATACCCCTGTACCACAAAACCCAAACCAAGCCCTGAACCCTAAAAATACCCCTGTACCCCAAAACCCAAACCTACCCCTGAACCCTAAAATACCCCTGTACCCCAAAACCCAAACCTAGCCCTGAACCCTTAAAATACCCCTGTACCCCAAAACCCAAACCTAGCCCTGAACCCTAAAAATACCCCTGTACCCCAAAACCCAAACCTACCCCTGAACCCTAAAATACCCCTGTACCCCAAAACCCAAACCTAGCCCTGAACCCTAAAAATACCCCTGTACCCCATAACCCATTCCTATTCCTAAACCCTAAAACTACCCCTGTACCCCATAACCCAAAACTATATCTGAACCCTTAAAATACCGAAACACCCCAAAAATATACCTCAGTACCCCAAAACATATACCCCTATACCCATACTTACCTTATCCAAACATTAAAAAAAACATGCTTTTACCATTCATGCATTTACAACGAATTTCATTGTAAATGTATGTGTATTAAAAGCATATAAAATGTAATGCCGTGCGTTATAATGGCTTTGCGGAGTCATGGTACTTTTGTAATGAAAGTATGCGGAGTGATGGTATGAGGAAAGAAAGTTGCGGAATAATGGGTGTTTACCCTCCCCGGTAAGTACATTGGTGGCACGACGGCCCCCATCTCCAGCAACATACTCATATTTATTCATCACCGATTTGAAAAATGCACAGGTCTCTCTCATTGATGGCCAGCACCGACATACACTTTTAGACACACCTCCCGCCACAAGTTCTAGAATTGCGTACTTTAGAGCTGGGGAGCTACGTTTGAATCTCGGCATCTGCTCAACATCCTGTGATTCCAGGCAAATCGCTTTGTCTCCCTGTGCCTACCACAAATGAATGTGTTCTTCTGTAATGTAAATTGTGCTCATGCCATGCTGTCGAGTTCGCGCTATATAATATTGCAAGGAAAAATAAAGTAGGGAAACTCGAGTTCACACACTACTGAACGCACACTCTTAAGTGCATCAGCAGTGCACTGTGAATTGGAGCATTTCACAGGCCTGCCACAGATAAGAAATGCTATCAAAACGAAATCCTACAAAACAATATACAACTGGCCGGCAGCAATTCATGCCCAGACAACGTCGGGACGGGCTGCTAGTCTTTCATAACAGAGGTATTTCAGAAGCAAGTAGAGAAGATCTGTTTGTAAGCCACTTCATGCATCCTCTCAGACCGAGGAACATGCTTACAATATGCTGCAGTACAGAAGAAATAGCCTATTTGGGAAGTAGGACATTTTTGCCTGTTCCATGCAAGACTGCGGCAAAGTTGCCAGAGTGACTGAATGTACAGATGTTGTCATGTCCGGGTTGTTGGGAGCAATTCTGGAGCAACATAGGTTGCTGGGCATAAGACCTACGCAACCTTAGGTAACCTCCCGCTGACAACATTTTGATAGTTTCTCAGTTTTGGCCACTAACCTAATCTGCACCTAGCATTTCAAATCTTTTTGTTTTCCTCCTTACCCAGTCCCTTGCTTCTTCTGTATTCCGACACAATTGATGTCAGCAAGTTGTTTTGATAGTTACATCAAAAGTTGAAAGCGCACAATGGAGTAAGGGCTGACATTAGCATTTCCAGAGACATAACTGTAGGGCAGAGGTCTTCAATCTGTGGGGCGCGACCCCCAGGGGGATTGTGGAGTCTTGGGAAGGGGGTCGCATATCCTGTCAGAGCGTTTGCCTTAGTGGCGGCGGGCTGATTGAGGGTGCTCGGGCGGAGGCCTGATTCACACTGAGGTGTGAAAAACATCAAAGCCTCATTAACAAGTATAAGGTCATTTAAAGACCTGTGAAGTACTCGGGTGTGGCTTTGTGTGTGTCCCTGAAGCTGTTTCAGCTGGGCTCACATACATGAGGGGGGGTATCCGGGGGGCAGGGGAGGATGGCTGGGGGAGGAGGATGTAGCCCTTTGAGTTCAATGAGCATTGCGCGCCTGGAGCTGTGGGTTCTGCCAGTAAAGCACGTGAAAGGTCTTCTCCCCCCCTCCGACACGTCCCAAAAATCATTGGTTTAAGTCCCAGGAACTCTCCTACCTGACACCTGTGCGGGAGAAATGTGGCTGAGAGTCTGTTCTTCATGGTGAGATGTTGTTACAGCCTGTCTGCCCCCTCCTCTGCCCCCAGCAGGGAGGCACAGAGATGCCCTCCCATGAGAGAGGAAGAAGAAAGAAGACACAGAGAGATACTGAACCCCCCTCCTCATGAGAGAGGCACAGAAAAGGTGGATGGATGAATGATGGGTGGATGGATGGATGAAAGGGAGGATGGATGCAGGATGAATGTATGGATGGAAGGATGAAAGGCTGGATGGATGGATGGATGGAAGGATGAAAGGCTGGATGGATGTATGGATGGAAGGATGAAAGGTTGGACGGATGAAGGATGGATGGATGTGAGAATGAAAGGGTGGATGTGTGAAAAAGTGGGTGGATGAATGATGAGTAGATGGATGGCTTGATGAAAGGGTGGATGGATGAAGGATGGATGGATGAAAGGGTGGATGGATGAAGGATGGATGGATGGAAGGATAAAAGGGTGGATAGATAAGGATGGATGGATGGATGAAAGGGTGTATGGATGTATGGATGGAAGGATGAAAGGGTGGATGGATGAAGGATGGATGGATAAAAGGTTGAATGGATGAATGATGCATGGATGGATGTGTGAAAAGGTGGGGGGATGAATGGTGGGTGGATGTATGGATGGATGAAAGGGTGGGTGGATGAAGTATGGATGTATGGATGAAAGGGTGGATGGATGAAGGATGGATGTATGGATGGAAGGATGAAAGGATGAAAGGGTGGATGGATGAAGAATGGATGCATGGATGGATAAAAGGTTGCATGGATGAATGATGGATGTGTGAAAAGGTGGGTGGATGGATGATGGGTGGATGGGTAAAGGATGGATGTATGGATGGAAGAATGAAAGGGTGGATGGATGAAGGATGGATGGAAGGAAGAAAGGGTGGATGGATGAAGGATGGATGAATGTGTGAAAGTGTGGGTGGATGAATGATGGATGGATGAATGTGATGAGGTCTAACAGGCGCATTCATGGTTGTCGATAGTTGTTGATGATGTAGTGTACCAGTTTCTAGAAACCTTTGTCGGAAGGAGGTCCTTATGCCTAAAAAGGTTTTACAAGGGGGTCCCAGCATCAAAATGTTTGAAGACCTCTGCTGTAGGGCCTTGAGAGTTAGCGATAACAGGCCCTTTTCATTGCTGATGTACTCCGTAGAACCATGATGTATGTGGTGTTTAGAGTTTATGTTTAGAACGTTAAATTTGCAGTTACACTCACAGGAATAAAGACATGTAATACTAAGCTCCTTGTGTGGTGTATTCATTTACGAGAACCCAGGCTGGGGAGGATGCTACAACTGGTGACAAGATAGGGGATATGTAACACAAAGATTGACAGTGCTCTCTCAGGGAGTTTGCTGTGGTGCTGCAAACTTTGTGCATGCATCTGTGTCTCAGTCAAAGTGAAGATCAATATTTGGTGCATGTGGAGTCAAAGCACCACTCCAGCCAATGTGAAACATTTTACGATAATGAAACTCGCACTGAGAAGTTTACTCATGGTTGGCCAGAAATTTGCTACTAAGATTGTGAAAGAGGTATTGAGAACTAAATCATATGGTACGATAACGCTGAAGGCAGAAACAACCAGGTATAGACTAGCACCAGAAGCAGCAACAGATAATGGTGAGAAAGTGCTAGCAACAAAAATAGCCAAGTACAGAAAAGCAATAAAGCAATAAAGAAAGTCAAAACCAGGTTGAGAAATTATTGTGGTACTTACCCAAAAGCTGAGTAAAGAGAATCATAATACTCCTGCTGTGGACCCCTTGACCCAAGTAAATTACCCGAGGTTGTTAATGAGGAGCTGTTGATCCCTGAAGCAGACACCACTGAAAGTGGTGGGTGGGTTTCACACAACTCTAAAGTCCTCAAAAGAGTTGACAAGCTCTGATGGCCATGCAAAAAGCTCTACCCAATCAGATTGGCCTTAGCAACCCTGAAGCAAGCACATCACAAGGATATGCTGATGGCATGAATGGTGCAAGTCCAGGTAGAATATTGGTAAAAGATGGACTGCCTAGATAGAAACTTTTGATGATTTAATTGATGCACTAGATCAATGGATTCATTCAATGATGAAGAAGCTAAACATCTCCGAGTTATTGATGGATGTCTATCAGATTCATTCCAAAGACAAATGCTGAGAGAAAACCTGAGTCTGGAGTGAGTTCTCAAGCTGCTGATATGGAGGCCGGAGGTGCCCAGAACAAGTCAGTCATGAACTTAAAAAGTAAGCTGAAACACAAAGCTAAATGATACAAAGTGATGTCTCTAAAGAAAAAAAACCTGTGGATTTCAAATTCCACATGATGGTAAATGTCCCGCCATTGGACAAGTATGCAAAGGCTGTGGGAAGGAAAACCATTTTTAATGATTTGCAAGGCGTAGGAAAACAAAATAGACGCCAGAACGTTCCAGAAATGACGCTCTACGCACGCCCACAAGGCCTAGCGGCAACTTCTGCTGAAGCAAATGACACTAAATAAAGTTGATTGTCATTTAAATATTCGTCCAGGTCTTGTGCAGTTTTATTGTCAAGCAACAGTCCGGAAGAAGGATGTGTGACGTCGATGTTTACCTCAGAAAACACATAAGCATGTCGAAATGGCCGCATGCAGAGAAAAATATGAGTCAAAGAAAAGTCAACGAGTAAAATCTCAAAAGTCATTCAAACATTGTCAAAAAATTGTGCTGAAAGTAAACGGTTGCTCCCTACGTTTTATTATCAACAGTGGTGTGTTGATAAACATTATGCCTGAGGAGAAATACAATGAACTGTTTTCATCATTGCCCCATGTCACAATGTCAAAGACTAAAGTATATACTCCTTTGACATCATTAAAAAGCCAAGGTTCATTCGTAGCAACCATGAAACACAAAAGGCAAAAGTAAAATCACAAATTCATGTTCCTCAAGGTACTGCATCAAGTGCCTGTTACTCAGTCAGTCAACCCACTTTTATTCAATTATTTAAAATCACAAAAAGTGGAGTACACATTATAAAGTTAGCACAATCATGTCAAATATAGAACATTATGGGCGTTTATAAAAAAATAGAAACAACATCTTTAAGTAGAATTTACATTAAAGTTAAAATCAATCAGGTAGATAAAAAATTCATTCAATGTAAAAATAGATGATTTCAAACAGGATTTATCAAAGGAAATCTTTTTTTTTAAAGTCGTACAGCTGCAACCAGAAAGCTAGCGATATTAAAAATGTCCCAGGTATTGTTAAGCATTTGCAAATAGAGGAGAGCTGGCCTGACCAGTAAAAAACCCTTGCCCCTCAAACCAGGTACTAAAAACCTCTTTCGTATTTCTGTATAAAAATCGCAAAACATCATAAAGTGCAATGTATCCTGTGGTGAAAAATGATCACACTGACATGGACCTACATTCTCTGGTTTACTACAGCCCGGGATAATACCCAGGGAAAAACGAATTAAATTAAAACAGAATCTAGTCAGGAGCCACCGATGGAAGGGCTTGGTCACTAGTCTCAAGTAGGGCTCAATTGATGGAGAGGATATTAACAGATAATGGGCCCTAACAAAAGGTTTCTGTAGCTCCCGCTCCTCACGTTCCAACATCAATATATTCAAGAGTTGTACTTTAGTCCATTTCACAACTTCCTTTCTGATGCCTTCCGGGTGGTCAAAAAGATCAGGGCGTCCTTATTTAAAAAACATGTGCTTAACATAGACCAGCCACGGCATACTACTGGCTTTATCCAGGGAAACACAGTCCCGCAGGATACAATGGTTCAGGGCTAAGTCTGGATTAAGCCAGGTTTTGAGCCAACAAACCAACAAGGCAATTCTCATTAAATCAGATACATAGCCCATTCTAAGTTCCTGATGGATGACAAAAGTAGAGGTAGACTGAGGAACGTACAAGAGGGTTCTTAAAAATCTATTTTCCACCTTCTGTATCTCATCCTGCTGTTTATAACCCCAGATCATTGAGCCATACGTGGGAATAGCCAAACATTTGGATCTATAAATGTCAAGCATGGCTTCAAAAGATGTAGCACCCAAGCGTTGAGCAAACCCTAAGAGGGCTATTGTTGACCTGACTACAGCATTCTTTTTTGCCTTCTGTTGGCGGACCCAGGAACCTCTTTCATCGAATAGCACCCTCAAGTAAGTAAAATACCTCTGAGATACCTCTGCACCATTACAATAAAATAATTTATTTTTCCTATTTCTTTTACCTGTTATCATAATATGGGATTTCTTGATATTAACTATCAAATCCAAAGATTTCATAAAATCACCAAAGGCATTCAAAGGAGGTAATAGAGGCCTCTGATCCTTTGTACGAAATGAAGAAAGTAGTAAGGAGTTAATAGACGCCTCTGATCCTTTGTACGAAATGAAGAAAGTAGTCTTCTGTCCTCAGTATACCACAAGAGGCCCTTATGATATTTTGAAACGTGGAAATATCTTGACATTACTGAATGCAATTCTAGATCTGGAGGATGTAACATCAGATGATTTGGAATCAGTGGAGTTTAAGAAAGATTGTAATCATTTTTATATTGAAATAACTGTTACAACTTGGCAAAGTGATGAAATTGGCAGCAAAATAATTGCCAACACTAACCTATTTGAGAAATGGGGCATCAAAGTTTGGAGAATTTATGGGGCTCAATATCCAACTCTGTTGATTCCTAGTAAGTCACCTTGCAGCCCGGGCCCAATGATTTGTGAACAAAAAATAGGCCCGGTATCACATGTTAGAGTGCTGAAAGGTGCCTCAGGTCCAACAACAGAACTGAATTCGTCGTGTGGTATTCAGATTAGGAGTTGTCAATCAGGTTTACGAATATGTGAAGAGTTAAAGAAAGTACCCAACCCGGTCGAGGATTGGAGTTGGCTTCCGTCGATATTAACAAATGGAAACTCTGTGAAGAAAGACTGATGCCGGTCTTCCCTTGAAAAAGTACTAAAACCTTTTAAAATCTGTTCTTGGAACACAAATAGTTTTAAATCACTTTTAGAAGATTTGAAAGTAATAACTTTTCTAAAAACCTTTGACATATTAATGTTACAAGAAACTTGGAATATGGTTAATGAACCCCTTATTGGTTATTTTGAATATTTGAATGGGGCTTCCACTGGTTGTCCAAGTAGCGGCCTTTCTGTCTATGTTTCTTTGAATTTGGATGTTAATCATTTTGAGATTGACCTTCAGGCAAAATGGATACAGTGTGAAATTAATTTCCAAACAATCAATTGTTTTTTTTAAATGTTTATTTAAGTTCGAAAAAAAGGTCAGATCCACTCAACTTTCATGTCTATGGGAAATGGTGAAAGTGTTATATTATGACCATCTTAACTCAATGATAGTCATCTCTGGTGATTTTAACATGCATCTTTTTTCGTGTTTAAAGCCGAATACAGATTCAAATTTTTTATCCCAGTGGATCAATTGTGAGTTTATAAAATGTAACCTCAAGATTATGCATGAGGAAGATAATACACTGACGTTTAATAAAACGTGTAGCCCTTCTATAATTGATTACTCTATAATTTCTGAGAAACTTTTTAACCAATTACAAAGTTATCAGGTAGTACCAAGGATCGTGAGCAATCACAACCCGCAAGTTATTTTTTTTGCTTTTTCTTTTGATTGCCAGAAACTAGAATAATCAGAACTCTTTCTAATCCGTTCAGCTGTAAAAGGTTAATATGGAATGAGAGAACTGAAAAAGATATTTTAGAAGCTCTTTCCCGTTTAATTTTAAATGCCCAAGATGCTATTGCTAAAGGGAATTATATGGTTGCTCTTTGGCCTTCTTTATGTTCCGCTCTTCTGGCCAATTTTTCTAATTTGAACCCTTCTCAAGGTATAACTCTGACCCCAAAGAAATCAAGGTGGTTTTCCCATCGTTTACTATATCTTAAAAGAAGTCTCAATAAAACAATAAGAGCTTTGAATAGGAAAGCAAAAGGAACAGCTCATTTTGCGTTATTCCAACAAACTAGACAATTAAAAAGGGTTACAGGAGCAAAATATGGAAGGCTAAACAAGCATACTATGAAGAAACTTGTTCTAAATTACATTTTGCTTGTAAATCTAAAGATTCACGGTTATTCTGGAGTATTATTAACAATCTTGAACTTGGTAATCATAGAAGTAATAGTGCCAATATTGAAGAATTAAGCTGGGGGTCCACAGTACGATGATAGTAAAATTAATTCTATTCATCATGGGCAACTGGAAATAATAGAAGATGGTAAATGCCTATGAACCATTAAGTTCCCTTGATATAGAGCCATGGTCGGTCGATAAAGTAAAAAAAGTAATACATACGATTAGATTAAATAGAGCAACTGGTCCGAATGGCATTCCAAACGCTATTTTTAAAGCAAATGTAGAAGATTGGCCAGAGGTATTAATTCTCTTTTTTAATGATGTGCTTAAAACAGGCTTAGTTTCGGAATCATGGCAGGGAAGTATCATCCAACCAATCTATAAAAGTGGTCCTCAGGCAACCCTGCAAATTATCACTTAATTGCATTAACAGACGTAGAAGCGAAAATATTCCTAGTTGTCTGCTGGAAGAAGTGGAATCATGGGCCTTGAGAGTGGATTTGATTCCTAATTTACAAATCGGTTTTAGAAAGGGAGAATCGACTTATACTAATTTGATTTTATTAACATTATTAGGCAAGAGGGCCAAATATAGGAAGCAAAAGTTGTATATTTGTTTCATTGATTTAAAAGCCGCCTTTGATTCTGTGCCTTGAAATGTTTTATGGTCGAAGCTAATTAATTGGGGTATGTCTAACAGCCTTTTAAAGATGATCAGATTATTATACTCCGATACATGGGTACAGATCAAAGTAGGCGACGGAAAACACACAACTCGTCGCCTTGAGACCAATACTGGCTTGAAACAAGGTTGTGTCTTGGCTCCTTGCCTTTTTAACCTTTTCATGTCTGATCGACCAGCCCATTTTAATGACGTTAATGCCCACTTTCCTGCTATGTTGGGTAAATAGATTAAATATTTACAATATGACGATGATACCATTTTATTAAGCCAAACTGTTATTGGCCTAAGAAGATTAATAGACTCTTTTAACCTATATGTTACAAAAAATGGCCTAAAAATAAATACAAAAAAGACTAAAATAATGACAGTGGGAAGAGGTAAACTAGGGTTAAAAGAATGGAATATTAATCGTTTGTTTATTGAATGTGTAAAGTCGTATAAATATTTGGGAATCACATTTGATGATAGGTCATTTAGACAGCATTTTAATAACCTTGAAACCCTTCTTTTTGGATCCTGTTGTAGCCATCTCACCATAGCGCGGGGACACGCCGGGGCGCGTAACCAGGCGCTTTATAAGACTCCCTATTATTATTATTATTATGAAGCTAAGGGTACATCGCTAGCATTTGCTTTTAGAAAACTGAGAGATAAGCTATTATGTCCAAATTATGATCACTTGCTGAAAGTTATGAAAGCAAAGTTAATTCCATTTTTGGATTATGGCTCCATTATTTTCCGTGGCAAAGATGTGAAAATTATTGACGCTATTGAACTAAGGACATATAAGTCGTTTTTTAGAATTCCCAGATATATTAGCCGTGCCAATATAAGATTGGAATTTGGTTTAAAGAAACAGATTTTGGCCCGAAAATCTAAATTTTAAAGTCCCTATTGGCACTGTCTCGAGCTGAAGAGGGTTCTTTAGCAAATCAGTGTTGGCTTGAGATAATGAAAAGTGAATATTCGAGTAGTTGTCAAACCTATTTAAATGAGTGCTTACGTAACTTTGATTGTCCAAATCTAGTAGATGAAGCAAGGAGTAAAATGGTTTATAAAAAATCAATTAATCAATCAGCAGTTTTATTGTCTACTCTAATGGATAAAGATTAATTAAGAGAAAAAAAACATCTATGGTCAATAGCTATCTCCTTTGGCAAACTGGCTCCCCAACCTTATTTGTTGTTTAATTTAAAACCCTTAATTAAGAATACATTTATGTTATTAGGGTTTGGGAGATATCCAACCAAAGATGGAACTCCAAAATGGGAGAAGAAGTGGCCGTCCAATCTTTGTAGGTTATGTGGATTGTGTGAGGAAACCCTACTGCATATAGTAACCTTATGCCCAAAATTGTTAGAAGAGCGAAAGACCATCTTAAAGCCCATTTTTAACGAATTAGGAGTAAGATCTTGTAGGACTGCAATTATCGTATGTTTAAGTGGTGCTGCCATCCGTCTCATTTGCCAATTTGTTAAGTTTATTTTTATAGCTGAAAAGAAACTTTGTAATATAGACATTTGCAGTGAAGAAATTTCTGCTATGAAAATTATCTAAAAAGTGGTAATGATACATTGGTTTTAAATCTTTTTAGGGAGAGTGTGGGCTTTTTAAGCTTGGTTAAAATGCATTATTATAAATGTTTTCTGTACATTTTTTAATCTGAAAGTTTATTTGTCAATTTTAGTGGCTAGCACAATGCACTTTAATTGCTGCTGGTATTTGTGGATTTCATGTACACTGTTTTAATCTACAGGTTTACTTGACAATTCTAGCTGCTAGCACAAGGCATCTTAATTTTTGCTGCTTTTGGGTGTGTTGTATATTATGTACCCTTACCAAACTTAAAAAGCTCATTTGCAATTGAATTTTTGCTGCTACATGGTGTGTTGTATGTTATGTACTCTTACAAAAATAAAAAGCTTATTTGCAATTCTAGCTGACAGCACAAGGCACTTTAACTTCTGTCTCTAAGGCACTTTATTTTCCGATGCTAATCATTTATTAATAAACTGATTAATTGTAGTTAAACAAATCATGTTACGGCTTGTATTTGTTTATTTTTTATCTGATTTTGTTTTGGATGTGTATTTTGCTGATTGTAATGATTTTAAGTAATCAACCAAAGGCATTCAAGAGTCACTGAAGGCCTATAGCAGTACGAGCTAATAGTACTGCATCATCTGCGTATAGGAGGACCAGAATAATCAATTCTCATACACGCGGAATATTCAAACAAGCCTCCGCCAAAGATTTTTCTAAAGCATTAATATAAAGGGTGGGGCCAAAATACATCCCTGTCGGACGCCCCTCCCTGACTTACAATGCCTTGTACATTTACCATCCTGCGTAACCCTGACTGTTGCAGAAAGATCCCAATGCAGATCAGCCAGAAAATAAACTAGAGAAGGATCAATGCCCATATCTAGCAAAATAATCCACAGCTTCGACCTGTTAACCAGGTTGAACACTGAAGAGAGGTCCATAAAACCCATATATAAAGAACCTTCTTTAGCTATTGTATATTTGCTTATTATGAGATGTAGATTCGGACACTGATCCAAAGTACTTCTTCTCTGTCTAAATCCATATTGGAGCTTAGAGAGGACCTTGTTGTCAATCACTCAGTCCATGAGTTTCAACAAAACAACTTTGCCCAATATTTTAACGGCAGAATCAATTAAGGATATTGATCTATAACACCGAGGATCCCCTCTTTGGCCCTTTTTAAAAACTGGGATGATTGTTGATAGGGCCCATGATGCAGGAAACCCCTGAGTACCCGAGGCATTATAGACGTTAGTTAATATACTTGACCAGAATTTGGGATCACATTTATACAGATCTGCCGGGACACAATGAGGGCCAGGGGCTTTATTATTAGAAGTCTCTATGATTGCCTTTTCTATATCCGCCTCCTCAAATATCAGTGGGAGCGAGGCCCGGCGAGTTGCCAAACTCAGAGGGGGATCCCCATTTACATTGAGCCCATAAATTGCCTCAAAATGTGTGAGCCACTGCTCATCGGTGATATTGCTCTCCATGGGATCATTCTCTACACCGGAGAAAAAAGGAGTGTTAACAATGGCCCAGAATCTCGCACTATTCTTTAAAATCTCTACTGAAAAAAGTGCATTCCAAGCATCTTCTTTAATCTCCTGTTTACGTGAGTGAATGGCCAGCTTATACAATTTCCTCAGATTTACCATGCGTTCCCTATCTCTTGGAGTATTTTTCAAGGCTTGGAGTAGATTTCGATGGGCCCGTGAGCAGTTGCTGTCAAACCACCTTTCACCCACCTGACGTCTTGGTTTAGCTTTAACAGTCAAATCAGAAGCTATCTGTCCACAAATTCCTTCAAAGGGTCTCACAATCTCCGCCTTTGAGGAAGTATGGTCCACACATTTTGCAATATTATCTTTTGCCTTTTCACAGAGGTCAGCATGGAAAGAATCAGAAATAAATGTGGACCATTTTAGCCTCCTCTCCTGGTCACTTGGTGCCACAGAGCTAACTCCCACCATTCCTGTTGTTCCCAACAGGCCACAGACTTTATCAACCACTAAGATAACAGGATTATGATCGCGAAAGGGGGACAGACTAGCATTATAAGACACTACCTTAGCTAATAACAGAGTTGACAAAAAAATATAGTCAATAATGGTGTCCCTATCCTTAGCTTTAAAACGTAGAGACCCTGTCAGTTCGAGCATTAAATCCAGATTCAAAGAGGTCAGCTCCGGCCAGGAGATCCTTCAAAGCCTCCCCCTGTTGCGAGTGCTCAAAATGAGGCGTCACTGAGTGAGCTGGTCCCAGAAGGTCATTTATACAGCAATCCCTATCACACAAATGAATATTAAAATCGCCCATAAAAATGATATAGAACAGAGTGGCTTGCTTTGATCTATAATTTTCTAAAAAACTTTCCAAATGTAGTAAATGTTGGTTCACCACATCACATTCCTCAGAATTATGAAAATTTACAAATACAATTTTTGGGTAATTGGGGTGGATAATTTTGCTATCAGTCAATTATGAGATCCTGACTCCAACATCCTTGATGTCCCTTTTAATTTTAGTGAAAAAAGAAACACTAGGCCCCCCCTTGGCCCTACCAGCCATGGCTGGGGTTGCAGGTACACATTAACATTCAAAACCATCCAGCCAAAAATTATTCGCCCTATCCCACGTTTCCTGCAAGGCAATTAAGTCATATTGTTTTATAAATGACAACCACAGCATGTCGTCCCTTAAGTGCCTGTTACTCATTTACAATACTGCTGCTGATATGGGACTGATATCTGTGAACTACATCATGAATGCTCATCACAAAATAGTAAGTCAGTTCCTGACATTGTTTCATAGATTGGGAAACCTTAAGACCATGAAAGTGCAACAGCTTATCAATGAGTATGCTTGTCTGTTTGTTCAAAGACATAGATGAATTGCATTTCACCTACAAGAAGCTGATAGGAAAGAGCTTTAGACATTACTAAAGCATAATAAGATTGAGCGATCTACTGGTCCAACTCAGTTGGTTTGCCCATAGTGGTAGTGCCCAAAAGCGACAGTGAAGGAGCTGTGCGCATATGTGTTGATATGTGCCAAGCCAACAATGCCATTGAAAGAGAAAGACATCCCAGTCCACAAGTTGCCAACATTATTAAACAGTTGAATGGTGATAAAGTCTTCTCTCGCCTTGATCTGAACATGTGGACCTCGAAGAAACTTGCAGGAGCATTACCACCTTTTCTACCCATATTTGTCTGTTCTGATATATACAATTAGGTTTTGGTGTGTCATCCGCTGCAGAACCTTTCTAATATGTCATTTGATGTATCATACAATCTGTCATAAATGCTTTCAATTACAGTGATGATATATTAGTTTTCGGAGCAACACAAACGGAACATGATAAAACTCTTACATAAGTGTGTTGTTTACATGCTGATGCAGGTTTAACTTTGAATGCTGAGAAATGTGAGTTCCACAAAACAAAACTAAAATTCTTTGGCCATCTCTTTTCTGATGAGGGTATGACACTGTAGCCAGATAAAGTCCAAACTTTACTGTTCCTGATACATACATGACTTTGCCACAGTAAGTTCTCCTGTAAGTGCCTGAACAAAAATAAATGCTTCATTTTACTGGTCACATGAATGTGAGCAAAGTTTTAGGAAAATCAAGCATGAAATTGAGAGCACCACTGAAATATCCTACTTTGATGTGAAACATCATACAGAGGGTGTTGTTCACGCCAGCCAGGTTGTGTTGCAGTTTTTTAAATAGCGTGAACTTGATCCAAAGGTATAGGAGCGCTTCACATGAGCACCAGTTACTTTACACAAGGACAGATTGTTTTGGGGGGTTTTTTGGTAGGCGATTTGCCCAGAATCTCAGGATGTTGAGCTGACGCCGAGACTCGAACCTGTGTACCCAGTTCCAAAGTTGACAGATCTGGCTGTTATGCCACACCCTCTCCCCAAACATTGTTGAGAGGGTTGGGCATGATCCTTGCCCAACACAGTGAACACCTAACTGCTCAAAGTCATATTGTGACATATGCAAGCAGAAGTTTGTCACAAACTGAACACACCAATTCGCACCCAGAAAAAAAAGCTCAGCAGTGGTGTGGGTTTGTGAACATTTCCACATATTCCTATATGAAAAACTGTTCACTCTTGTAATGGATCATCAAGCACTGCTTACCATCTTTGGCAACCCAAAAGCTGCAATGCCTCCTAGAATTGAACGTTGGGGTTTGCGACGACCGAAATATGACTACACTATCGTGTACCGACCAAGGAAAGATTAAAACCCTGCTGACTACTTTCATGAGTGCCAGTACAGTGCTCTGATAACCCTTCCAAAGCTGTTAAAGCCCACATTCCCTTCCTATACGGTCCAATACACCTGCTGCTATTTCATTAGAACAAATCATTGCTGCAACAAGCAAACTTAGTGACACATTGATGCTAAAAGACATTATTGCACATCTATCTTGGAAACATCACATTCCACCTCTCACACGTAACAACGAATATCAGAAGTTCAAAAATGTGTAAGATGACCTGTCTGTTACCCAAGAAGATATTGTTTTATGAGGTTCAATAATTGTCATACCAGAGAGTCTGCGACAACAAGTAATTGAAGTGGCCCAGGAAGGACACTGTGGAATTGTTGCCACAAAACAAGCTTTCTGAGATTGAGTTGATGAGAGAGTTTAAAGAGAGATAATGTCCTGTCATTTGTGCAATTGATTATCTACCCAAACCACTCAACATGCCTTAAATATGTCTGATTTGCCAAAACCTGTATGGGAGAGAATCACTGTTGATTTCTTTGCTCCTCTTGACAATGGACATGACCTTATGGTGGTCATTGATGAATACCCCCATTTTCCATTGGTAGAAGATCTCTCATTGACCACTCAAGAAAAAGTAATTGAGAGGTTGGATGGCATTTTTGCAACATGGATGTTCCTTCAATTCTAAATTCTGACTATGACCCACCATTCAACAGTCGAAAATTTAGAGACTTTCTTAATCAGCTCAACGTGAAGCATCAGAAAAGTACACCTCTTTGGCCACAAGGAAATGCTGTTGTCGAACACTTTATGCAAGGGCAGCTCCTCTGGTATGGCGGAGGAGGATTGTCCCTCTGCTGAAAGACAGCAAATAAAAAATAAAATGATAATAAAACTATTTTATTATCATCCTATTTTTCACTTACTCTGCCAAGTCTGCCAAGTCTAGGGAGGGTGAGGACATGCTTTGCATCAGTAAGCCCAGGGAAGAGGAGTGGTAGGTGCCTCTAAGTGAGCATGTCAATTTGACCACCATTTTAGGATAGTCATTCCAACATGGGCACTTACTTTTTCTAACACAGCTGTCTTACACAGCCGGGTGGGAGAAAAGGCACAAGCTCCCCGTCACTAACTAAGCGGCATTTCAGCCTGCTCAGACCAATCACGGTGCTTCTCTCAAGCATGAGTGAGTGAGCTAAAGAATGATGATGGATTAAACCCAGATCAGTTGACTGGGGGTGAGTGTTTGCATTGCTCAAGCGCTCCGTCCATCATTCCCTTTCGTTTTGCTTTGTGCGCCCTTAGTTGGCAGGGTATTCCCAGACGTGGGTCCCTTGCTCCCTTTGCCACTGGATTCCAGCTAGCCTGGCTGATGATGACTGATTAGCCAGAAACCGGTCCCAGGATGCTTGTTTCTGGTCCAGGGAAGACATGGCTTGGCATGCCGGGCTGGACTGTTCCCGTAAGACACAGGGTCAAACTGATTTGCATATGGCCATGTCTTAACTGGGGTGGCACAGTGAGCTAAAGAATGATGATGGATTAAACCCAGATCAGTCGACTGAGGGTGAGTGTTTGCATTGCTCAAGCGCTCCATCCATCATCTCCTTTGGTTGTGCTTAGTTTGCCCTAAATTGGCTGGGTATGCCCAGATGTGGGTCCCTTGCTCACTTTGCCACTGGATTCAAGCTAGCCTGGCCGATGACAGCTTATTAGCCAGAAACCAGTCCCAGGATGCTTGTTTCGCGACTTCCCTGAACAAGAACCCACCCACCAGCGCAACGAACACCAGCCAGGCGGCCACCTACCTCACGAAGTGGATCAGCGACTGCGCAAACGACCTCGCCCCCCTGAGGACCCCGCCTGGTAGACCCAGCAGCAAGAAAGCCCCTTGGTTCACCGACGAACTCAAGTGCTCCAAGAAGAACTGCCGAGCCCTCGAGAGAACCTGGCGCAGAGACCCAACACCGGACAACATGACTGCCCTCAAGCTCGCCACCCGAAAACACCACCAACTGATCCACACCACCAAGAAAACTGCTTTCAAGGAACGACTGGACAACAACGCACACAACAGCAAGGAACTCTTCAACATCGTTAAAGAGCTCTCCAACCCCAACGCCGGAAACAACGACATCACCCCTTCGCAAGACCTCTGCAACTCCCTCGCCTCCTACTTCCACAACAAGATCGCGGACATACACAACAGCTTCAGCACTCAACCGATGCACGCCACGACTGAACCACCGCCCCCCACCACCACCCTCCGCGCCTGGACCCCGATCAGCACCGAAGACACCGTCCGCACGATGAACTCCATCCACTCCGGATCTCCGACAGACCCCTGCCCTCACCACGTCTTCAACAAGGCCGACGATGTCATCGCACCCCACCTGCGGGACATCATCAACACCTCCTTCAACACCGCCACCTTCCCGGAGAGCTGGAAGCACGCCAAACTCAGCGCTCTACTTAAGAAGCCATCAGCCGACCCCACCGACCTCAAGAACTACCGCCCTATCTCGCTGCTCCCGTTTCCGGCAAAAGTCATCGAGAAGACCGTCAACAAGCAACTGACCGCCTTCCTCGAGACGAACGGTTCCCTCGACCTCTCGCAGTCTGGCTTCTGGGCCAACCACAGCACCGAGACCGCCCTGATCGCAGCTACCGATGACATCCGAGCCCTGCTCGACAACGGAGAAACAGCGGCCCTCATCCTCCTAGACCTCTCCGTGGCCTTTGACACTGTCTGCCACCGCACCCTAGTGCAGCTTCTCAGCAACACCGGAATCCAGGAGAAGGCACTGGAGTGGATCATCTCCTTCCTCGCCGGAAGGACACAGAGAGTCCGCCTCCCCCCGCTCAGATCGGAGGCCACCGAAGTCATCTGCGGCGTTCCTCAAGGCTCCTCGCTCAGCCCAACATTCTTCAACGTCTACATGAGCCCCCTCGCAGCCATCGCACGCCAGCACAACCTCAACATCATCTCCTATGCCGACGACACCCAGCTGATCCTCTCCCTCACCAACGACCCCGCCACCGCCAGAGCCAACCTGCACGAAGGGATGACAGACGTAGCCAAGTGGATGACGAACAGCCGCCTGAAACTGAACTCGGACAAGACGGAAGTCCTCATCCTGGGATCCTCACCCTCCGCCTGGGACAACTCCTGGTGGCCCCCCGCCCTGGGCAGCGCACCCAAACCAACAGACCACGCAAGCAACCTGGGCTTCATCCTGGACTCCTCCCTCTCCATGACCAGACAAGTCAACGCCGTCTCCTCATCGTGCTTCAACATCCTGCGCATGCTACGTAAGATCTTCCGATGGATCCCCACCGAGACCAGGAAGACGGTCACCCAGGCCCTCGTCACCAGCCGTCTGGACTACGGCAACTCCCTCTACGCCGGAACCACCGCCAAACTCCAGAAGAGACTCCAGCGGATCCAGAACACCTCAGCACGACTCATCCTGAACATCCCCCGCCGCAGCCACATCTCCGGACACCTGAGAGACCTGCACTGGCTCCCGAACAACGAGAGAATCACCTTCCGGCTCCTCACCCACGCACACAAAGCCCTACACAACCAAGGCCCAGGATACCTCAACAGCCGCCTCAACTTCTACGCTCCCAAACGCCAGCTTCGATCGACCAGCCACGCCCTCGCTGCCGTCCCCCGCATCCGAAGAGCCACCACAGGAGGAAGGTCCTTCTCCTACCTGGCCGCCAAGACTTGGAACTCCCTTCCGACCCACCTCCGCCTGACCCAGGAACACCTCGCCTTCGGGAAGCAGCTCAAGACCTGGCTGTTCGAGCAGTAGCGGACCCCCTCCCCTAGCGCCTTGAGACCCTCTGGGTGAGTAGTGCGCTATATAAATGCTTGATTGATTGATTGATTGATTGATTTCCGGTCCAGGGAAGACATGGCTTGGCAGTTCGGGCTGTACTCTTCCCATGAGGCACCAGGTCAGACTGATTTGCATATGGCCATGGTGGCGGAGTGCGCTAAAGAATGTTGACTGGGGGTGAGTGTTTGCATTGCCCAAGCGCTCCGTCCATCCTCCCCTTTGGTTTTGCTTTGTTTGCCTTAAGTTGTCAGGGTATGCCCAGATGTGGGTCCCTTGCTCACTTTGCCACTGGATTCAAGCTAGCCTGGCTGATGATGGCTGATTAGCTAGAAACGGGTCCCAGGATGCTTGTTTCTGGTCCAGGGAAGACATGGCTTGGCAGTCCAGGCTGGACTGTTCCCATGAGGCACAGGGTCAGATTGATTTGCATATGGCCATGTCTGGGGTGGCGGAGTGAGCTAAAGAATGATGATGGAATAAACCAAGATCAGTTGACTGGGGGTGAGTAATTGCAATGCTCAAGCGCTCCGTCCATCATCCCCTTTGGTTTTGCTCTCTCATGCATGAGAGCAGTGTCTGGATTGGGTGAGGAGAGGAGCAGAGGTGCACCAAGGCGGCTTGAGCGGAGAAGCATCAAGGAAGCGTCTGGAAGTAGCAAGTAAGTTACTTTTTAATTTTTGTATTATTTCCCCCCTGTTCATCCTACACCCACCCCCGCTGCCACACAAAGGTTTAGTGGCAGCTGCCGCCACTGACTTTCAGTGCACACTTAAAAAGACCGTCTAGAGTGCTAGATTGGAGAAGCTTGATCTGGAGTCCGCTCTCCGTGCTGCTTTTCGAGCTTACCAGCTGCTCTTCGAGCTTACTGGTCAACTCCTCATTCAACCGCAGGTGAATGTTCAGACATCTTAATGTTCAGGAGCACCATGATGATCACGTTACCTCAATGTACCTGCAGAAGATCTACAAAAGATGGTGAACTTCCATCAAATAGACTTGTGCCATAAGCAAAAGATAAAAGTATATTCCGACAAGCGTCATTGTACCAAAAACATTACTTTCACTAAAGGTGATCAAGGATTGGGGGGCGGAGCTTGGCGAGTTGGAAGATGGCCGCTTCCTAGGCACGCTCCTCGGGCCGCTGAAATATTGTCTATAAATCCAACATGATTACAGTCCTGAGGCACCCCGGCCTACCCGAGGCTCTGCAACTTCGATGACGTCGTACGAGGCCTACAACAGAGGCACGCTGACTTGCACAGCGGCCTTGTGTGAATACTCTGCCGAGCCACAGGGCACGCACACCGGTAGAAACCACGTTGCAGCCCCGCCCGGAGGTAGTAGCACTGCAACACTCACCGTGATATTCACCAGCGGCACAGCTACAATACTTCTGCTGCAGCAACCCTGTACCTGACCTCATCAGACACCGTGGGTGAGTGAGGTCCCAAAATTGGGCTGCGACTGAGGAACTACTTGACACTCCACACAGCCAGGACAAACAGCACTAAACAGATGCCCTGACTGAGCTGGGCAGAATCAGGGAAATACCACGCTGCACATTAAAGGCACCGGAGCGGAGACGGCATGGAGCCCACAGTGATTGATGACCTGGATTTTACCCCCGAGGTGAGCCTGAGCTGCCAGCAGCCAACGCCTGGAGGTTGAGAGAGGGCACCACACGACCCACCCAGGTGAAAAGATGCCACAACAACACCGGGATGCCGCCACACAGACCGCAACCAACGGTGTTCCTGCGGTGAATCCTTGGGGCACCTGGCTCGGAGGAGGCTGCCTTTGCCCTGTGCTCTGCACTTAGCCACGCTACCATCCCATATCGCTACACATTTGGCTCATAATTTTAACACCTCGGACTTCCAACAAATTGAGGGGCATGCTTTCAGACAACTACGGAGGTCGGTGCTGGCGAAACCGGTGCGCCCTCAAAAACAGAGCTATGCCCCACCAGAGGTGCCAGCAGCACACTCTGAGACTGCGGACGAAGCCACCCAGCTCACGGAACCGCCACGGCGACATGGATCTATCATAGCCCAAAGTGTCGACCAACTGCATACCCTATTTATTCCAGTGCACTGGGCACATTCTACAACGAAGCCAGCAGTCAAAAGCACATATAGCTCAGCACCAACAGAAGGACCATGGGCAAACCCGACAGAAATCAGAACAAACTCAATTTTGACCAATCAAAAAAACCGTCGGAACACAGCTAGGAAAATCAACCGCACTCACAACAGTCGGTGGCATCTGCAGGTGGAGTCCCAACTGGTGATCTAAATGCCATGCCCACTACGATCCAGACAGCTCTCTCCAACACTGATGGTAAGATAGACTCGCTAACATACAGAGTGGATTGCTAGGCTGAGCGCCTGGACCGTCACACGGAGTGGCTTGACATGGCGGAATGCCGCATCTCTGAGGTGGAGGACTCCCACATGCCAACTGAAGACCAAGCAGGGGAAAACAGACAAGCAACTGGTGCTATTGGCACGGGCTGAGGACGTGGAGGCGCCTGGTGGGGGTGTCAGAAACAATCAACACAGGCAATATGTAACGGTATGTGGGAAACTTGCTTACAACCTTACTGGCCCGCAAAACGTTCTCGGAAGCCTTCCTTATCGAGAGGGCACACAGAAAGCTTGCTACGGCACCACCAACAGGTGCGTGGCCAAGACTGATAATAGCCAGGCTTCTAAATTACAGGGGCAGGGATGCAGCCCTCCCTGAGGCTAGAGAGCTTGGCAGTCTAAAACACAAGGGCATGGACATCTCGCTCTACCCCGACTTCATGCCACTTGTCCAAGAGGCGAGGAAGAAGTTTGTGCCTGTCAAACAGAAGCTCCGGGACATGAACATAGCCTGCGCAATGCTATACCCTGCCAGGCTATGAGTAACGGACAGAGGGAAATCAAAAATCCATAATGACCCAAAGGAAGTACAGAAATTCCTACAACAGAAAGGTGCCCAACTCACATGTAGAAGATCACTGAGAGGAGGGCCAGATTCACAGGCAACCACATTGGACGTGGAATAACGGTTAACTGCCTGCAAGACAGACACTAGTACTTCCACCCTGCTGGATACACCACAAAGCAGGCACCGCGGGCGGACCTACTGATACACCACACCTAAATACAGTGCATCCACGGATGCTAAGACTCATTGTGAACATGTTCTTTCTGCGCTGTACTCTGCTATACATGTGCCAGGGTGCCACCTTGATTTCCAGATGATGGATAACTACACATGCACACTGCGGAGGCAGATAAGTGGACTGTCCGGGTGGGGGGGGTTTGGGGCGGTGGCAATGCATAATAGTGTCAAATATTGCCTTGAAATACAGGCATGGGCTGCGATGCGCCCACTGAACTAGAGACCTACCAAGATGACAGGCGGATGTCCTTACGGGCCTGATTGTGACGAATATTTAACCGCTACGGTGGCCACCCCTTTGAGCTAAATCACAGGGAATCCAGGGCGGCAGCTTCAGCCCACGTGTGTACACCACAAATAGTTAAATTGTTTAGTTACTGTTCTTGAGGGAATATGTTGGGAATGTTTAAGGTTTTTGTGACTGTCTCTGCTGCAAAAAGTATGGGGAGTGGGTAGAGGGAGGGGTATTATCATAAAACACTGGTCAGAGTTCAAACAACAGGTAGAGTGCACGCTATGAAACACAGATCAGGTCTCGCGAGACGAGCTGACACACATGGCTAATGGCCCACAAAACACTAGGCCTCTGGTGTTCCTGACCTGGAATGTGAGAGGCCTTCATAACCCACAAAAGATTCAAAGGGTCCTGGTGTACCTAGACCACCAAAAGATAGATGTGGCCTGTCTACAAGAAACACATCTCACAAATACCACTGAGGGAAGGATAGGTGCCAAATGGGCAGTATACTGCATGGCATCCTCTTACTCCAGCTACTCTAGAGGGGTCATGCTCCTGGTTAGACGCGGCATCCCCTTTACGCTCATTACTGATATCAAGGACGACCAGGAGCGCTATATTATAGTACAGTACTATAAAAGAAAAAAAATGGTCCTAGACATTAATTCAACATAAACACTGTCTACATAGATTACTTGTTCATTTTACTTCAAACAACCATCCGAATGAATCTGTAATGGTAGATATCAATCAAACCAAAGAACACATATTAGCCCAAAATATTTGTTGATGCAAGAAAGCCAAACCGGAAACAAAAAAGGAAAAAGAACAACTGTGTCTCATCCAGTCCAAGAGACTGTGTTATTTAATATACAATTAGAAAAACAGCATACTAGGCTTTCTTTAAACTAAAAAATCACAGTTATTTACATAGGGGGTTCATTTGACAAAAGACGTGCATAGAAGAGAGTGATAGTAGGTGCTCATGTGTGAAAGCGACCCAAGAGGTCAGTGAAAGGATAAAAGTTAAAAATACAATGAGGTATTTTAAACAGGAGCTAAGGTTCAATCCTTAGTGTAGAACATGGGTGAGCCTGCCCTTCACATATGCAAAAAATGTAATTCTTTCTTGCAGGTACGTGATTGAAAAATCCTCCGTATTCTGATTGGCACAGGGGAGAGGGACGTAGGAAGAACACAGGTGCAGGCTCAGGGAAAAAAATATATGTCGACGTTTCGACCGAAGGGTAAACAGGGTAACTGGTTTCCTCAGGGGCGGGTCTTCATCAGGACGAAGGGAGTAGAGACTCAAGATGCACGTGAAATAAAGTGACCCCAAATTGAATGGGCACCCTTGAATGGTGTGCCACTAAAATGCGCAATCAGACAGCGCCCAACAGCGTTGGTATAACTCAGGCAGTTCCAACGTGACAAGGAGCACCACGGTCGAGTACACTTATGAATTTTCACAGGTAGATATTAAGGATGTAACTTAATTACAATCAAAGGAACAGGAGACGGCCACCTTGCTCCGTTCACACACGTGTACACGTCTTTTTCCTTTTTTGTTTCAGGTGTGGCTTTCTTGCATCAACAAATATTTTGGGCTAATATGTGTTCTTTGGTTTGATTGATATCTACCATTACAGATTCATTCGGATGGTTGTTTGAAGTAAAAGGAACAAGTAATCTATGTTGACATTGTTTATGTTGAATTAATGTCTAGGACCATTTTTTTTCTATAATACTTGATACCCAGGTCCTTTGACTCCAATTGGGTTACCCCCTGTTTCTAACACATATTATAGTACAGGGCAACTTTGGTGGCACGGCGTTGACAGTGGTCACTACATACGGCCCAAACACTGACGAGCCGGGTTTCTACGCACACATCTGGGCTAAAGTGCGCAAACTACCACCTACCACCATTATATGGGGAGGTGATTTTAACACATGTTTGACCCAGCACTAGACAGATCAACAGGCAATGACCAATATTGGAAACAGTAGGCTAAGGCCCTTAGAGATGGTATGTAAGAATGCGCAATGATCGACCTGTGGCGCCAACGACATCCCGGCCGCAAGGAAGGTACTTGTACATCATCAACACACAACACGTGGTCAAGAATAGACTTCTGGCTAGCCACACACAACATCAGTACATGGATCACGTGGATTGAGCACATGCCCAGGACATTGTCAGATCATGCACCCGTACGCCTCGTGCTTGACATCCCCACACACACTCCATGTCAGTTTGCTTGGTGACTGCAACAGAACACGCTCCTTGATTAAGTATTCCATGTCGAACTTCGGCAAGCCATCATGGAATTTTTTTTGTTTAACATAGGTTCTGTGAGCAGTGAAAAAACACTCTGGGAGGCTTTTAAAGTTACAATTAGAGGACATTGCATAGGCAAACACGCGGGCATTTTGAGAGATATTCAACAGCAGCTATCACTGGTAGAATGGGACATCCAATGGCTAGAGGCAGCTTTTGGAGACATGCGAAAGCCAGCACTGTTAGCAGAAATTAGGCAGAAGATTGATACATTTAGTGAACACGCAGCAGCTGAGATCAAATACATCTCGCGCAGATACACTGCGCGCACCTATGGGGAGGGGAGACGACCAGGCAGAGCGCTCTCTCACAGACTTGGCTCTACACATAAGGCAACCTACATCACACAGATCATAGATAAACACAGCCAATATGCCTACGATACACCGGCGATCTCAGACTGGTTCTTTGACTACTATACCCGCCTCTACTACGCAATCGATCACATCACCGCCTGAAATTAACCACTACTTGGATGACATTGCACTGGTGTGGTTATCAAACAGCCGTCGTGAATTCCTCAGCCACCACATCACACGGGACAAGATTATTGAAGCTATCAATTCTCTCCCAAATAACAAATCCCCCGGTATGGATGGACTCCCCGGGGAATTCTACAAATAATTGAGAGACATTTTAATCCCACACCTAGCTGAGATTTACGAAGAATTATATGAGGACGGCATACTACGGACCTCGCTCCGTGAGGTGCTATAATTGCTCTCCCTTAACCTGATAAAGATTTGACTTACTGTTTATCATTTTGCCCGCTGTCACTAATAAACATAGATGTGAAAATACTAGCTAAAATCATAGCGACAAGCATTCAGCTACTGATTCGAAATCTGGTGCTACCTGACCAGGCCAGCTTTATACTGACCAGGTCTACAACACAAAATCTACGCACCATTTTTACAATGTTCCACCACTTAAAACCTGAAATGCCGGCTGCTTCTTGGACGCGGCAAAGTCATTCAACTCAGTGGAATGGGTCTTAATTTTATTTTATTTATTTATTTCAAAAGTTTTATATAGCGCTGGCTAGACCCGGAGGTATCAGAGCGCTTTACATGAGCATCAGATAATAGTTACAGGTTACATCGTTACAAAGGTTACATAGTTCGTAGAGCATGGCCACATAGTTGCTTGTAAGGTCGAGATAAACAATAAGCACAAATACGTAAGGGGAAAAGCAGGCAAGGTGAGAGATTCAGGGGAGGGGGTGTTGGAGCAGGGGAAGTAGACAGATAATGAAGGCGGGAAAGAGGAGGGTAGGGTGAGAGACACAGCATGGGAAGAGGAGGGGAAGGGTGACGGCGACACAAACCGGTAGACGAGTCAAGGCAAACGTCCAAAGTCCAGGAAGCTGTGATCCCAGGGGAAGTGGTATCACTTCCCTATCTCTGTTGCGAGAGGCTCCCTTTGCTCAGTGGACTCTCTCAGAGTGGTCTCTGAGACTCCAAGGCCTACATACTGGATCCTTCCCCAGAAAGGGGAGAGGTAGTGCTTTGGCAAGGGGTGCCATACCAAAACTCAAGTGTGAGTGGCTCCCTTGGCGCAGTGGACTCACTCAGCGGGTTCGCTGAGACTCCAGAGTATAAATATTGGATCTTTCCCCAACAAGGGGAGAAAGAGTGCTTAGTCAAAGGGCACAAAGGACAGGGGGTAGGCAGAGTAGCAGGCAAGGGGAGATATTTGGGGAGAGGGGATAGGAGATAGGGACGAGACAATAAGGAGAGACGAAAAGAAGTCTGTCTAAAGACCGACTGGGTAGGTGATGACCAAGGAGGTAATCCACAGCCCGTCTCCCCTATAGCTAAACCAAGTAGCTCCATCGGGCAGCAGACAAAATAGTTCAGTCTCAATACATTGAGAGAGGAGGGAAGGAGAGACATAAATAGAGGGCAGATGCGGTAGGAGACTGCAAGAGAGACGAAAGGAAGTGCAAAATGTGGTTCAACAATATATCAGTAAAAGATCAAACAAGTAAACATTATATCAAACAATCAGCAATACATTAGGGGAGGAGAGAGAGGAGCGAGAAATTAGGGGGGTAGGGGAGGAGGGAAAGTGAGGATAAGGGAAGAGACAACCGTAGAGACGAAAGGAAGTCTGTCTAAAGACCGACTGGGTAGGTGACGACCAAGGAGGGAATCCACGGCCCATCTCCCCTACAGCTAAACCAAGTAGCTCCAACGGGCATCAGACAAAATAGTTCAGTCTCAATACATTGAGAGAGGAGGGAAGGAGAGACATAAATAGAGGGCGGATGTGTTTTACGTTCAGGGACCTCGCCCGCACTCCAGGGCCCCAGGTCCTACGCGGGATCATGCAAGACCAAGCTATTCTTGCCAAAGGAAAGGCTCGCCCCAACCATGCGAACTCCGTCAGCAGTGCTTCCTTGACAGCCAGCCGTCCCCTATCGACCATATCGTTCCCTCCCAAGTGGATGATGATCAAGTCGGGAGTCCTCTGCCTTTCCTGGTCTCTTATCTCCTCCACGAGCTGCCGTAGGTGCTGAATACGCAAGCCCCCAACGCCTCGCCACAGGAATTCCATCCCGCGTAAGCCCACCGCCTTCTCAACTTGCCGCTGCTGCAACCGCCAAAACAATTGTGGCATGCAGGCATTTTACTTCGTTTGCAAAATTTCTGCGCGAAAACCGGGCACAATTCCGCACAAAATCCTTGGGAAATGTGTCTCCGCTCGCCCATGCAGCTCCGTCGCGGTTCCCGTCTCTGTTCGTCTCAGCAGGCACTTGCCAGCAGCTGCTGCCTGTATCAAAGCCCCCCAGACAAAGCCAACGAGTCCTCGCTCCTGCCCAGCTAGGCAGCTCCCTCAATGTGGCTATTCACACGCCCGAGCAAAGGACCGGCGGCGCGAGCCTCTCTGCTGTCCCCCCTGTCCCCTCGCATGTCATGTTCACCGTCCTACGTCGGATGGGTTTCCCGGAACCTTTCCTGCGGTGGATAGACCTTCTCTACGCTGAGCACAGCGCGTGAATCAGAATCAACGGCAACACCTCCACCGCCATTAGCATTAGCCAGGAACGAGGCAAGTTTGCCCACTTTCACCACTCCTCTTTACATTGGTTCTCGATCAACTAGCCTGTAAGATTCGCCAAAAACAATCAGACTCCACACTACAGTTCCAACTCCGGCCCATTGGCATACCTCTGTATGCCGACGACATGGTCCTATACGCACGCCATCTGGACTTTAATCTCAATTCACTCATCAGGGAATATATACGGTTCGAACATTACTCAGGACTCAGCATTAACTAGGATAAATCAATGGTAATACCACTCACACCCGCCACGACCCAGCCAATCTTGGACTTTCCACTGCAATGGCATGCTGGTCCAGTAAAATACTTGGGTATATGTGTACACAGTAACCCTGAAATGGTGATTAGGGAAAACTACGGTAGGGCTATAGGGAAATTGGATGAACAGGTAGACCGCTGGATTAGAATACCGCTCTCCCTGGCAAATAGGATTGTCATACAAAAGATGGTGGTACTGCCCAGATTCTAACATCTATTTGTGAATATTTCGATCTGGCTCACACAGGCCTTTTTTTTCAAACTGAGATCAATCATGCAGAAGCTTACATGGGCTGGGAACCAGGCGAGAGGTGGCTGGAAGACCCTCACTAAACCTTACCACCAAGAAGGCTTTGGAGCACCTTCAACTATACTTTTAGTGTGCGCAAGCACAACATGCCCACTACTGGCTAAAACCACATGCATACATTCCCCACATAGGAACATGAAAGTGAACTGCCTTCCCCATTGATAACCTACATATCTGACCTTTGCACGTCGCGAGCATGGCACACACTAGCACACCGGGCGCAGAAACTTCCAATAAATGCTCCTGCACTCCCCATAGACCATCACCCAAAAATCACAGTTACTCAAGAGAAAAATATTCTTGCTCTTCAGAGGGACATGGGCCTAACTGAAATTAGTAAAATCGTCCCACAGAAACGATTCATCCCACAGGATGAGCCGTCTCTTAGCGCACACCGTGCGCCGCTGAAGTTAGTCGCATATTTGCGGCTGCGCATTGCTATCAAAGAAATTTTCCCAACTTTTCAAAGCAAGCCATCCCAGCTACATGCACTACAACTCCTATTAAAGGCACCCACACAACAGGGCCTGGTAACATGTTTACATAACATTTCACAGGGAGAACAACACCAGATGCAGAACACGTCAATTCAAAGATTGGAGCAATCAGTAAGAGATACGATAGATGAAGGAGACTGGAATTACAGCTGCTCCCAATTACATCTGCTGACCTCAAACTGTAACCTTTGCATTATTCATTTTCAATTCCTGCTCCAAATTTACTACACTCCTGCGCAACTACACAGATACAGTTTACAAGCAGATGATTAGTGCCATAGATGCGGCGCCCGCAATGCAGACTTCTTACACACGGCATGGTTCTGCCCCCCGATCCAAGCGTATTGGCAAGAAGTCACTAATGCCCTCATGATTATGCTAACAGAATTCATACCAAACGCCCCACTAACATGCTTACTGGGAACCCGCAAGCTAAGACTGGCCAAAAGACGAAAGCTACTGGCAGTTGCCCTGCTGTTAGCCAAACTTCGGATAGCATTGAGATGTAAAATTGGTACTTGTATAGCGCACTACTCACCCTCAAGGGTCTGAAGGCGCTTGTACGAATACCGCTGTGGAACCCATCCTGGCTTTCCCTGTGAGGTGTCCACTCCTGGGCACCCCCAAGGTGGAGGCCAGGCATCCTTAGCGCTGTGGGGGCCGTTGTGGAGATTAAGCAAGCTATTGCCCAGAGTTGCAAAGTGGGACTCCATGATCGGAATAGGCACCGAGGCGAAAATTATCAGGTCTGTGGAATTTTTGAGCCTAAGACCCGCCGAGGCGGGGAATTGAACCCTGGTACCGGGCTAGACCTCTGCATCAGGGTCTGCCACTCTAACCATTGACGGTACAAAAGGGGGTGGTGATAGACGGAGCATCTGAATCAATCAAACACTCACACCCAGTCAAAAGATCTGGGCTTAAACCATCACCGTTCTGTAGCCCACTCTGCCACCCCAGCTCAGACATGGCTATATGCAAATCAGTCTGACCCTGTGCCTCATGGGAACAGTCCAGCCCGAACTGCCAAGCCATGTCTTCCCTGGACCGGAAACAAGCTTCCGAGGACCGGTTTCTGGCATTCCAGCCGTCTTCAGCCCGGCTTGCTTGAATCCAGTGGCAAAGTGAGCAAGGGACTCACGTCTGAGCAAACCCTGCCACACTTATGGTGGCCAAAAGCGGTACAAAAGGGGGTGGTGATGGACGGAGCATCTGAATCAATCAAACACTCACACCCAGTCAAAAGATCTGGGTTTAAACCATCACCGTTCTTTAGCCCACTCTGCCACCCCAGTTCAGACATGGCTATATGCAAATCAGTCTGACCCTGTGCCTCATGGGAAGAGTCCAGCCCGAACTGCCAAGCCATGTCTTCCCTGGACCAGAAACAAGCTTCCGAGGACCGCTTTCTGGCATTCCAGCCGTCTTCAGCCCGGCTTGCTTGAATCCAGTGGCAAAGTGAGCAAGGGACTCACGTCTGAGCAAACCCTGCCACACTTATGGCGGCCAAAAGCGGTACAAAAGGGGGCTCTAACCATTGAGCCACACTTCTCCAGATGGGGCGGTATGCGCCCACCTAAATTTAAGGATTGGGTCGCTGACATACTGTAAAGAGACCCTGGAGGTATATGCAGAGGAACTACCGCAGGCCTCCAGACCTAGGGACTTCTGGGAACCCTTTGTCCAAAACCTCAGTTCTACACAGGAGGACAGGGTAGCATCCTCCAGTGCGCCACCTAACACCTGATTTCGAGAGACTTGAGGGAGACGCTGGCATGGGTTAGCTGCATGCGGTATATTACATAACATGTTGGATCACTGGTATTGTTATGGTGGGTTCAGTGTGCTACATCATGAAATGTTGGAGCTCTTCCTAAGCATGGGTGCTGGGTCTGGATGTTTTTCTTTATTATAGCTGCATGTATCACATGAGATATAAATATGTACCTCAGTATTTCTTTTTTTTGGACCACCTTTTATGCTGACCAGAAAAAACAAAATTTTAAAAGATGATCAAGGATTGGTGTGACAACAGAGAAAATGCAAATCTATTGCTTCGTTTGAGGCTGACCATTTTAAAACTGTGACTAGTTATGGACACATGGCGACTGCTCACCATCCTTGAAAGTCCATTATGAGATGTGCTTCACACTTCAGGCATATGCCCTATCATTCGCGAGCACTTGATGTCAGAGATGAAACTGGTTTGATTTAGACCATAGAGAGCCCCATGACTCCATCTGTCCCTATATCACCATGGCCAGTCATGGACACTTCTCCCTTCCCAGCTTCAGAGGACATGATCTGGGCATTTGGTCAGAGCTCCATGATGACTTATTGAGGAGATGTAATGTATATATCTTTAGGATTAGATCCCATTTCTCAACTCAGGCTTCACTTTTATTGCACCATGTTGTCGTGTATTTCTATAGGTTCTGAATCGATCCCCCTATTCCTGACCCTATTCTGGTTAAACTTACTAGCTAGTTAACTAACAGTCAGCCCATGAGGCAAGAAAACCCCCATGATGCAGATACCGTTATCTGACGCAGTCACACTACGGCACAGGAACGTGTTATCTGATTAGGTCATAACGCTTGAGATCTAATTAGACAAGCGACATTCCTCCAGCCCCTGATAAGGCATACGACGTTCTCATAACAAATCAAACCTATGACAACCTGGATAATCCGTGCGGCCATTGTTTTGATTTCACAGAGAACTTTAGTAAAGAATGTGCTAACGAGCAAGTCGTATGACATCTTTATTGACGTACCTATGTCCATCCTTACGTCAATCTCGGCACCTTTAAGGTATAAATATTGCCGACCTTGCCCTATGCAAACACACGCGTGGTGACAAGACGGAGCAGCCATACTTGCCGAAGCCGAGAGCAGAAGCAGACCCCGCAGGCAGCAGCCCCGCCTTCCTGACGCGCTGAGAGACGCGCTGCTATCTCAAGCCGAGAGACCCAGCACCGGCGCTTCTGGGCAGCCCTCGCAGGCCGCCTGGAATATCGAGAGCAGAGAAAGAGATACCATTCCTCATTCATCCTAAATTCCAGGTACAGAACTGAATAACCCCTCCTAGAGAATTCTTTAGCTATTCACTTGGCAAAAACAAACTTAAACTAAACTGTAACTTTCTATTCCCGCCCACGCATTAGACTTAGGTCAGGTACACGGGGTAGGCGTATTTAGAAACACCAGTTGAGTACGTTTAGTCAAATGTATATGTGTATGTAAATATATTTTAATCATTTTAAACATCATATGGCTCAGAAACCATATCAATGTTTTTACAGTATTATTTTATACTATTGCTTCTAATGTATGCACTTTACTTAACTATAAGTATTGCAATAATATCGATCCATTTCTCTTGTACGAGAAAAGAGACTGATCAATAAATAACATCTTTTATTGAACACGCCCGTCTCTTCCTTTTCTCTACATTCTGATGAGACTAAGAATGCACGTACTGACTGAGTAAAATAATTGCCTTGTGCTCACACGACTCTCGAGATTGACTCTTGATTAGGGGAGAGCAAAGTTGTCATGTTCTATGGTTGTCAGAAACTAAATCCCTTCTTGTCTAATCAGGGGAGTTCATCCTTCCTTGAACATTCGAGAAAGTTTCTAGCGAACTCTGAGCTTAGCTGGCAAACCCAAAAATTAAGTCTAGTTTCGACAGTAGTAGACCTAGTTAAAGTCTGGCCTAGGCCTTTACTACTGTAGGTACTATTCCAATGCGCAGAGCCTATTGGGAAAATAGGAGCTACACTACATGGCGCCCAACGCGTTTGGAAAGGGCGATAAAACTAACGTAAGACATTTAGAGTAACTCAGTCGTGCTTTCTCACTCAGACCCCTTTTCCCAAATACTCCAAAGACGTCTGGAGTGGGTGAAAGGTTATAATATCCTCCAAAACCTCGCAGGAGGGAACTCCTATGTATGGTTCTTGGTCTAGTCAACGTTGAAGGATAAAACAGTTCCAAAATATTGTGCACCTAATCTCTGTTTCCATAAAGAAACCTGATCTGCAAACAAAAATAATACCATCCTGTCAGTAAAATGGGAGACAGCGATGGAGAAAGAGAGAAAGAGAGGCAATTAGATTAGCTACTGAAATAGCAGATGCTGATGCTACCATGCAAGCAGCAGACGCGGATATAATACTTATTCCTGTCATTAAAAGGAGATCTATAACCTTAAAACTTTTAGAAAATGGACTGACACCTAGAGGTGGCACAGTCATATTCGTAATTGAGGCACACGAATATCGGCAGACAGAGGTATACTATACATGGATACATTTTCCAGCAGCAAATGCTGTAACAAAGTACTTCCACTATTACAAAGTAGAGGAACCTCCTGAAACGTACACTCCTTTCGAGGAGGTGGAAGTACCACTCAAATTCCAAGAGCATTTGCTCTTATTTGATGGCGCCCTAATACATAACAATCACATTACAAGGCTCGGTCCTTTAGGAAGACCAGGAGCAACGTGGCCGGTCCTAGCCGGATACACACCACATCCAGACATCGAAAGAATGCCTGCAGCAGAGCTATTAATACAGCTAAAACAACTACTAAAAATTCATAGACAATTAGTACAGTATGTAATGCGGACTTCAACAATTCAGCCAGCGATTAAAATTCCACAGCTGACCCCTCACCAGGGGAACACAAATAAAATCACACCACAGAACATCCAATCCTGCCTAGGTAAAGTTCCAGCTAAACGGGAACAAATACCATTCTGGTTGGCACAGAAAATTACCCAAATAGAGGCGGTGTTTCCTGACACCACCCCATTAGAAAAACACAGGATTCTGACTATATGTCTCCCAATGGGAATCGCACCACACATTGAGGACTGTGACACTTGGGGTACAGTCTTTGCTTCCATCTATACAAAAACGCACGGTGTTCCATCCATTTCGGTGATACCAGATGTGCTAAAACAAATTCAAGATGAATACGGTCCAGAACCTGCTTTAACTCTTGGTATGAAATTACTGAAAGACTTCAAGCAGGTCTCGGCTATATTACTAGCCAACATAAAGGGTGAAGCAGCAAACGTGGCGATCCGCCAGAGGTTAAAAGAGACAGATATAGCAGACCAACCAGCTGAAATTGCCAGAATCATAGAAAAATCCTATGAAGAACTAGGCAGAGATAGTCTAGGTGGAATACCAGTAAAACCGCAACTGACTACAAGTCCAGAAAAAATATTTTTTAATAATAATTCACCAAAAAAGAACTGGGATGGAAATAAACAATCCAATCCTAAAGAAAAGAAATTCCAGTCCAGAGGAAGGTCTCCTAGGCGAAGAGAGAAATGTCCGAACCCGAGACAAAGGTCACCTCAGAGTGAACCCTCTGGGAATAGATATAACCTTAGAAATAGGGATAATATTAAAAAACCTGATAGATATCAAGACATTGATACACGTCCGTCTCAATCTTTTCAGAATTCCTCGCAGAAATCGGAAAGAAGAGGACGATCAGAAGAGCACGCCAAGTCCAAAGACAAGGAACCTGCTCAACTGAAAAAGAAATCACAATTTCCAAAAAAGAAGGTAGCCAGTATCAAGGTAGTTAACAATGCCGAGAATACTGAGGACACAACTGAAAAACGGAGAATGGGCTCAGACAATGCTAGACAGCGCAGCAGAGGTGAGCATAGCTCGCAAAGTCCTTATGAATCATCTGGAGACAGTGGACACGAATGAATACCTTCAAGTGGAAACTGCAGATACCAGAGTTAGCAAGCCCCACAAAATATACGAGATAACATTACGTATAGAGGGAGATAAGACTAGGAAAATAAGGGGACTATTTTGGGATAACCTATCCAAGGGCTATGACATCCTTCTAGCTGAAAAAGACTGGCCACCAGAGTTTGTCAGGGAGTGCCCTCATGGCGAAGAAGTAATTATGCCTGCCTTCTCGAATCAAATACCGATTCATAAAAAATATACACTTGCTAGAAAGTGGGCAGTGGCCTTAGCACCTGCTTTATATAAAAATCATGTAGGATGGGATGAGGATTCTCCTCCTCACAAAGTCCAGTTAAAATCACAACCTACTGCACAAAGGCAGTACCCAATTAAGCAAGAAGCTAAAAAACAAGTAAATGAAATACTAGATCAGCTAGAATACCAAGGGGTGATTGAAACTTGCACCTCACAAATGAACAATCCTTTGTTTCCGGTCTCCAAACCAGACAATTCGTACCGTCTAGTTTTGGATTACCGACACCTTAACACATGTTGCAAAACTTTTGCAGTGCAAAACTCACACAGTGCTGCACTAATGAATAACATAGTGCGCAAAAAATACAAAACAACCTTGGACATCTCCAACGGATTCTTTTGTCAAAACATAGCACCAGAGAGCAGATATTTAACTGCATTTTCAGTAAATGGCACTCAAAAACAATTCTGTCGGTTAGCCCAGGGGTACAAGAACAGCCCGGGGGTATTCTCAGCGAGAGTAACAGAATTACTACAACTATATGATGATGAAGCATTATCTTATGTCGATGACATTTACTTAACAGATGATGACTTGGAGACTCACTTGAAAAGAGTGAACACCATAATACTTGGTTTCGCTGCAGAGGGTTACAAATTCAACTTCAAAAAGTCCAGAATTGCCCATCTGACGGTCCTATTCTTAGGATATGAGTTATCAAGTGAAGGCAAAAGCCTGGCAGACAATTTCCTAGAGAAATGTGCCGTAATCCAAGCTCCTAAAACACTAAAAAACCTACAGTCAATTCTAGGCTTCCTAAATTTCGGAAGAACTTACATTGCAAATTACGCAGAAAGGGTCAAACCCCTTTACGATCTAATTAAACCAGATTTTAAAAGATCCAGTTGGACTCAAGCACACACAGAAATTTTGAGATCCTTACAAACAGACATGCTAATTAAAACAAAATTAGAAACCCGTGATAATACACGCAACCTTGTGATCCGAGTCATCCCAGGGAGATACGGATTCACATACCTAACCTCTAATGAGGGAGATAAGGTACCAATTGCATTCAAATCACATTTGTACACAAAAGCTGAACAGAGATTCAACAACAAAGGAAAAATTGTTCAAGCAGTTCAAACCGCAATAGCTAGAGAAAAAGACATAGCTGACGGTAGACATATCACAGTCAGAACAGCAGAATCAGCTTTTGAGGCATTAACAACACCGTGTAATTTACCAACAACAACATTGGATCCAGAATGGTTACAATGGGTAAATTCAATCACAACGGACAAAGTATATTACTTCTTTGATCCAGAACTAGAAGAATTAAAAAATCTAAAATATGAAAAAACGTATCCTCTGCCAATCGACATTCTGCCTCTACGACATTACGCCTGTGTAATCTATACAGACGGACATGCTCAACCCTCCGTTTGGGGAGAACATGCATACAATCCCACATGTGAGATTACAAAAGAAGTGTGGCACGGAGGTAAACTAAGACCTCTATTAACAAAATCACACTCAGTAGAAACTAATTCAGAACTACAAACTGAAATATTAGCTTTGAAAATGGCGCTAGATAATGCGGATCGCGAATTCCCGACACTTATAGTGTCAGATTCATATTTCTGCGTCAAAGCATATAACAAGGATTTGCAGACCTGGATTCAGAACGATTACAAAGATGACACGGATGCACCAATAAAGCAGAGACTGCTCTGGGAACAGGTAGCTCTTTTGAAAAAAGAACTACCAAAGACTCACGTGACACACTCACTGAGTCACCAGCGTGATGGCGTTCACGTTGTAGGGAATTCATTGGCTGAAACAGCCGCAGCGGCAGCCAGTAAACCGGCTCCCGTAGATCGGAAAAAGCGTACATTAAAATACATTGACGGCGAAACATTGCTGGCAGTAAAAACGTCATCAAAAGGCGACTGCTCGGCGTTACCGATCAACTATCCACTCAATTACACATACATCATAGATGCAAACTCCATTCCTTTTGCTCGAATCCCTGGAGTGGGGGATAGAGTGATTCCAAACATGGACAGGAGAAACTTGTTAATCGCAGACGCACACATGGGCGAGGGTCTCAGACACCTTAAATTAAAGGATTCTCTGGAAGAATTACAATCACGGTACTGGTGGCCAGGCATGAGCCTGCACTACACCATGTTTGTAAAAAACTGCCCAAACTGCAACAGAGATCGCAGTGGGGAGAGAAGCAGTTTAATACCTCGTCGTATCAAGGCAGATAACATCACCACTAAAAAGAATGGCTTGCGATTAACATATACAGGCTAGTTCCCACTTATAATGTAGATCCACAACACTCGGCTGACGTCCGGACTGTTATACAAGATTTGCGAGTCTAAATGGCATATACGCTAAGAGCATGCTACGTTCGACCATTTTTTTTTCCTTTTCTCAGGCAATCCAGCCTGGGGGGGGAAAGAATGGCCAAATGAGCACAGCCCAGCGGGAATCTTCTCACTTCCTTCCTGAGGGTATGGGATGGTGTAAAGAAAAAACCAAGACAGAAAGCAATCTATAATAGAAAGGATATTAGGTTCGGGAGCTGGGTGGGTCAAACATCTAATAAGTGTCCAACGTAGTCTTAATAACTTGCCAAGAAATTCTCTGAAGGGATTCAGTCCGTACGAATTATTATTCGGAACTAGGATGTTGATCTCTGACCTTGATAGTCAGACTTCAGTGGTAACAGAAAAAAGCTTTGATGTCAAAGACCGTTTGGCTATTTTGCAGGACTTAAACAAAACAAGAAAAGACCTGAGCAACATACAGTTGAAAGAACAGCCAACGACCACTGAAGAATCACCACCTGTCCCAGCAAGACCTGTCTGGATTCCAAAAGTCGGGGATCTAGTCAGGGAGAAGATCGCGGTAAAGAAGGAATTTGGGCCTTCTTACAGAAAAGCAGTTCCTGTATTGTCTGTCAACGGGACAAGATCAGTTGTACTACCGCCACTTGCTGGAAAAAAGGAGAACCGAGTTGTATCCATCGACCTGGTAAAACCACAACATGTGGCCGATAACCAACAGTAGGCCAAGTGGACTCCCAATAAGTAGCAGAACACCAAGGTTTGCTACCAGTACAGAGGTCCTATCAAAGAGGCTCATCACATTCGAAACGCCTACGGAAGAACAACAAGGACTATGCAACAATGCAATAGAACTAAGACCTCTGAAAACCCAAATAAAGACATTTAGCAGAGACACACCAATCTATACTGAAGTACCAAGTGAAAATGCAAGGAACAAAAATCCTGAACCAATTGGAACAATTGACAGAACTGCATCCGGTTACTTCATCAACTTCGATGATTCCTCTGACGGCTTCAGCGAACAAAAGACACAGCCATCATCAAAATCCTTTAAAGACAAAGCTAAGGAACTTTTGAAACAACTGAAAGAAACATATCTAGTTTCTCCATGGATTGAATTTTGGGTGGGTTTTGGTGCATTTATCCTCATACTTTGGCTCATCATGGTATTTACCTTGGGACGCTTCATTGAGGGAAAATATGCTAAAATGGACACAGCAAGTCAGAACATCAACTTGGTCCTCAAACCACACACATCTTCACACGTCGAGAAAAGAGAACTTTCTTCAGAACTTTCTTCAGCCAACTTCACAGCAATTCCAATACCTGGTGGGGTAGCCTGGGACAACACTGACTATGAAATTTATGGTCCGGTCGAGATCCTGAAATATCCACACCAAATCAAGATCTCCTTGAGTGACTTTGCAAAACCAAACTCATTTGCTGATGATTGGGACTTTGAAAGTATAAACAATATGATGTCTGACTTAGTAATGTCTGCTAAATTTACAAAACATGATTATTTGCAGGGTTCTACAAATTATGACAGCATGTACTGCTATAACCATTATGGGAACCATTACTTGCATAAATCTGCACAACCTAGAAATGTTTTAAATTTTAATCAATGGGAACATTGTGCTACACCTCCAAAAGGGAGCTCTAGAACCGTGTATGGCAAATATTCATATTTTTCAGGTTTTAACATAACTAATGCTGAAACATTTTATTACAAATTGTCAAACAAGACAGGGATGAAAACCATGATAACCAACACAAAATTGATATATTCAGATTCTTTCTTTGAAAAAATGAATACTTTTGGATTTGATTATTGGGACAAACATGTTGATTTGAAAAGTGTTTGGGGTACAAAAGAATGGCAAGTACAGGGTATAGAAGCTTTGTTTAGAGCCTGCATGATCCCAGAACAAATGATATTTTTAAATGACACCGTTCAACAAACCACCTGTCTTGGCTTAGCCAAAATCAAAGATTTAAATAACCTGTCTATTCCAAAGCCAACAATGTTTAGCAATAACTCTGAAACAGATGAAGAAATAGACATAAACCATATACTTAACCAAAACAGAACACATCCTGATTGGAAACAATGGTTGATCTGGCCCACAGATACAAATAACTGTCAAGATAGATTCCTGAATAAAACACAGGGTTTCAAAATGAACAGGCCAGACCCTAGATATCCCCAAAGACATCACCCAGGGATAATAACAACCTACAGTGTGGGCAAATTATGCCTTCAATGGCTACAAACTTCCACACTGCCTGAAATTAAGCAACACCTAACTTTACTTACTGATGGTGCTGACTTGCGTGATTTCATAATGGGACCACGCAAACAGCGTCAAAAGCGTTTCATAGCAGCCTCTGTATATGCAGCATACAATGAGGCCTGGAAGGTTACTCAAATTGAAACAGCAGAAAGAATACGGGAAATTGACCGTATTAATTTGGAAAAATCACTTTCTGTAGTGGACAATGGGTTAATGACTCTGTCCTCCAGAATTTTTTCATTGGACAGCATTGTGTCTTCAGCAATCGATATATTATCGCAAGACTTACTGTTATTACAACATGGTCAGTCACAATTGCGTTCTATTGTACAGCTTGGCTGGACGTTACAAAATCTGCGTTCAGGCTATGTGCCTTGGCGTTTAATCAACACAACGTCACTATTCCAAATCTTTAACCTTACTGATAGACAAATCGGTATGGCTCAGAAGGGTGCTGATTATACAATCTTGAGCATTGAAAAACTAGAAAGATTACCGTTGACAATGTCAGAACGACCTGTCAGTGAATGGATAATCCACGGAATCATAAATATTCCAATCTCAACCTTCAGGTTTCAATACTGCCAAAAATATATACAGGCTGGCATGTACGAGAAATTGGGAAAGGGGTACCTTAAAACAACTTGGAACCTGCCCTATTCACATGCATGTGTCAGTAACAAAGGACAGAAAGTGTTTCTTAGTGGCAACAATTGTGCTATGTCACTAAGCGGCACGCTTCTGTGTAACGGTATTAGTTTGCACGGAGCCTGTGAAGGGAATTCATACAACCTTTCATGTCACCAGCAAGGCGCACCTGCAACTGAAATAGAACCATTCTTTCAAAGACTCTATAATGGGAGTTACATTCTTATTGTAGACCGCAGATGCTGTAGTCTTATGCCCGGGACTCCTTATCTCGTCACTACGACGGCGAAGGTCAAGTGCTGTGGACGTTCTTTGTTTCCCAGCTCCTTTCCAGACAGGGAGGCAAGGGCATGGCCCGGTTTGAAAATTACTTCTATTCGAATAGACACTTTAAGCAGAATGAAAACAGTGCTTCTTCAGACGCCTACAAGGCTCACGTCATCTAAAGAAACGTATGATCTACAAGTCGCAAGGACGACTGCAGAGATACATACATTATTATCAACTAATTCCCCCGTACATTTCGCGGAAATCCTGAGCGAAATCTTAAATATTTCTGATACCACAGGGGTCTCAAAGGTATTTAAGACAGTATTTTCGATGGCATTAACACCATTCAAAGCCATACTGGGTATTTTTCCAGACTTCGTCCATTCGATTTTTGGCGGACTTCCCCTGATCCTAGGACTAATTGCAGGAATCCTATTCCTAGTCCTTATTTTTCGTTATGGCAACCCATGTCACAGATCAAACTCTCGCGACAATGGAAGATACGATCCTAGCCATTGGATACCGGGACCGGATATCAAAAATCCTGGGACTATCCCGGCTTAGAGACCTAAACATGACTTGGTTTCTATCATTTCGACCAATGTGGCAAAGGTGTGTTTTACCTGTACTAAGGTGTCTGCTATGCGGAGAAGAATGCGTGTTAGACACCTGTCTGACGCTACAATCGGATGCGCCGGTGGATGCAGATACACTGTTGGTTCCTACCAAGGTTCACGCACTGTGCTGCCCTCAAAGGCTGCAATTCTGATGACGGCATTCCTGGAATCTTCACCACTGCGATTGAAGAGTAGTGAAGTTCAAGATGAAAGCAGCATCGAACAGGTACGACCTTCTGTCAGCAATGCAAATCAGAATGTCAATGGAGACAATCATGCGCATGAATGCATGGTTACCCCTATTTCCGACTTAGAGGAACTTTCCCATGAAGCTGTTGACAGTTTTTTCGAAAGCCTGAATGATATGATGTTCTCTCCGGAACAGAAATAGAGACTTTTGAGTAAACTCGCACACGGCGTTCCCTGAATTCGGCCTTCAACTTTAAAAATAAAGTCACATGAACAATTACAATCCAGTTCACGGACAGCAACTTTTTTCAGCAAGCCCCTAAAATATTTTTCTATATATTTTTTCCCGGGACACTGATTTTCTGCTTAAAGTAAGAGACTATTCCTAGAGAACTAAGATTTCTATTTTAGATACTTTATAGACTTTATAGACTTTAGCTGCCCGCTGGTATGTTCGCAATAGATTTTATGTGATGAAATGGTTTCGACCTTTTTTCTGTATAGCCATATTAAGAGCCATTTCATGTGTATTTCTCATATACCAACAAGCAATAATGCATAACAATGCGTGTTTACTTTTGCATTTAATTCATAGCTTAAGTGCATACAATATATATGACTGCAATTTTTCAGTATATTTGAAAATTTCGAAATGCATTTATGTATTTTGGGGTGGTAAGGTATACACTATACTCTATAGTATGTTGTACTATGTTATACTATGCATAGATTAGTAGATATGACCATAGTTAGCGTGGAGTGGGTGTCGTGTATTTCTATAGGTTCTGAATCGATCCCCCTATTCCTGACCCTATTCTGGTTAAACTTACTAGCTAGTTAACTAACAGTCAGCCCATGAGGCAAGAAAACCCCCATGATGCAGATACCGTTATCTGACGCAGTCACACTACGGCACAGGAACGTGTTATCTGATTAGGTCATAACGCTTGAGATCTAATTAGACAAGCGACATTCCTCCAGCCCCTGATAAGGCATACGACGTTCTCATAACAAATCAAACCTATGACAACCTGGATAATCCGTGCGGCCATTGTTTTGATTTCACAGAGAACTTTAGTAAAGAATGTGCTAACGAGCAAGTCGTATGACATCTTTATTGACGTACCTATGTCCATCCTTACGTCAATCTCGGCACCTTTAAGGTATAAATATTGCCGACCTTGCCCTATGCAAACACACGCGTGGTGACAAGACGGAGCAGCCATACTTGCCGAAGCCGAGAGCAGAAGCAGACCCCGCAGGCAGCAGCCCCGCCTTCCTGACGCGCTGAGAGACGCGCTGCTATCTCAAGCCGAGAGACCCAGCACCGGCGCTTCTGGGCAGCCCTCGCAGGCAGCCTGGAATATCGAGAGCAGAGAAAGAGATACCATTCCTCATTCATCCTAAATTCCAGGTACAGAACTGAATAACCCCTCCTAGAGAATTCTTTAGCTATTCACTTGGCAAAAACAAACTTAAACTAAACTGTAACTTTCTATTCCCGCCCACGCATTAGACTTAGGTCAGGTACACGGGGTAGGCGTATTTAGAAACACCAGTTGAGTACGTTTAGTCAAATGTATATGTGTATGTAAATATATTTTAATCATTTTAAACATCATATGGCTCAGAAACCATATCAATGTTTTTACAGTATTATTTTATACTATTGCTTCTAATGTATGCACTTTACTTAACTATAAGTATTGCAATAATATCGATCCATTTCTCTTGTACGAGAAAAGAGACTGATCAATAAATAACATCTTTTATTGAACACGCCCGTCTCTTCCTTTTCTCTACATTCTGATGAGACTAAGAATGCACGTACTGACTGAGTAAAATAATTGCCTTGTGCTCACACGACTCTCGAGATTGACTCTTGATTAGGGGAGAGCAAAGTTGTCATGTTCTATGGTTGTCAGAAACTAAATCCCTTCTTGTCTAATCAGGGGAGTTCATCCTTCCTTGAACATTCGAGAAAGTTTCTAGCGAACTCTGAGCTTAGCTGGCAAACCCAAAAATTAAGTCTAGTTTCGACAGTAGTAGACCTAGTTAACGTCTGGCCTAGGCCTTTACTACTGTAGGTACTATTCCAATGCGCAGAGCCTATTGGGAAAATAGGAGCTACACTACAATGTATAGCCTGATTTCATTGTCATATATGCTTGGAGCAGGCATGCATGTTATTTCAACTTAACTTTATTAAGCCACCTCAGAGATACTCATGCCGGATGCGTACCATATCTCGGGGCAGTCGCGTCTCTGCTTCCGTGGATCATGTGATCTGTTTTCCGGGCTCATTATCGTTTTGTTGCCGGGTCCATCACTCTTGATACACTTGCATTTGCGTGTTTACTGTGTGCTTTTCTATATTAGAATCATTTGTAGAACATTGTGGCAATTTGGTATAAGTGGCCATTGGATTTTCAATGTGTATTTATTTTTCCTATTTGATTATTCTAATATACGTATTTAAATCTGTATTGTACCTGATAACCCAAGAGTGGTGACAAGAGTTTGTATCCACTATGTACTTACGCTGTAACCTTTTGTTCGCCACAAGGAGATGAGTCCCATTTCTATGTTTAATTATCCGTGCCGTATTTACGTGGTCGTTGGTGTGTGCCACTTTCACATGATCAAGCCAATCCTTTGGCGAAACGCGTTGTGAATTAAACAACACAGACACTTATGGAGTTGCTATTTCTACTTTCCTGAGAGCGCGCTACTTCAAGTAATTGTGGGACATTTATTTGCCGGTTGACTCCGCCGGCGTGCGCGCCACTCTTCGAGGGTCCAGTTAGGTCCAGAAGGAGTGTTGCTGTGTGTGGATATGTGTGTGTTTGTATGTAGAAAACATTTTTAACAAAGGAGGAGATGTAGTATCTTGTGAGTTAGCGATGAAGGTGCCCTTTGGTTCCTGATGGACTCCGTAGAGCTATGCGGTAAATGTTTTGGTGTGGTGCATAGAGTTTATGTTTGGAATTTTGACTTTGCAGTTACACTCACAGGAAATAATGACATGTAATACTAAGCTCCGTGTGTGGCGTATTCATTTACGACCCAGGCTGGGGAGGATGCTATAAGAATGTCTCTATGGATGCCAGTAGTCATGACAGCTCCTGTAGCTCCGTCTGACAAGTTCTTGGATGATGCCAACAATTTCAGCCTATTTTGGACCTCAGTCATTTGCATTGTTTTGTTGTAAGCTCAGCACTCTCCTACCAGAATGGCAAAACTCACATTAATCCTTTCTTATTTGACAAAGTAGTAATGTCCTAGGCTACCCCACTCATATTAATTCAAATTCATTATTTTCTTTTCACAGTTTAATGAATTAATTTCCCAAATGTGAAGTATTATTTGAAATATGCTGAATTACTCAAGAAGGCCAAATGGTCCTCTTAATCTTGAAACAATAGGATGAGGACTTAATTCCATATATCAGCCAATTTCAACAATTAAATTCTGAATCCAAACAGACTGACCAACACCACTACATTAACAAATATGACTCTTCAATTTGACGCTTAACTGAAAGAAATGAGTCGATTCTCCCTTTACATCTGGCTCTCCATCCCTTATAGCTGATATTAAGACTGCCCTGACGTACGACAAAAAGGAATGATACTGCAAGCAGGATTTATTTATAACATGGAAATACTTGTAACTATATCTGTGTGTGTACTAAGTGACAAGCAAGGGTCAAGTTCAGCGTCTCTTTAAAATCCTGTGTCTGACCACTCTTATTCACTTCTAGCAGAGATGTTTTAAGGCATGGGCAAAATAGACAATTGCCCAGGGCTCCACCTTCCATGGGGCCCCTGCATAGTGAACATTTTCTGTAGCTCACTTCTCTGTATTTTCGCATCATGGCCTTTAATGTATAGTTCAATATTGTAAGCCAACACATGGCTCGAATTAGCAAAAATGGGTAATAAAATTCAAAGATTTTCCAAATAGGAGCCCCCAAAATATTTTTATATATAATGCAGACTGTTTCGTGAATTATTTTTTTCCTGGAAGTGCTTAATATTCAAAGCAAAAGAAAGAGGTCACAAGGGCTATCAAAGGAACTGTCAGAAGATCGGTGCTAATATGTTACTTCATTTTCCATTGCAATAATTACAGGACGTTGTAGTAATTCACTCCAACACAATGTAATTGAAGTCGTTTATTTGTAGAGACTACACAGCTGCAGGTCCTCACATTGCCAGGTACAGCAGCAACGGAAAACTACAATTCTGACACTTGTACTTAAACATTCTAAGCATGCACATAACTCTTATGATATCATAGACTGAGCAGAAGCAGTATGTACAACATACCTTCCCTTCTCCTACAGAAACCAATCCAAAAAAAATGAAAAGAAAAACAAGAATTAAAAAAAATTACAATGAGGAAAACCTAAGGATCACTCAAGAAATCCTTTAGGAGTGAGTATGACCCTTGGACTCCTACGTTTGCCAACATTGGGCAGATCAGTCACCCGACTACCTGCCCTGTCATTGAGCACGCAAGAAGGTCTAACGTTAACAATTTTGGAAAGATTCCACCAATGGCCACCCTCCACCTGAACTGCATTGTTCCCAATCTTTAAAACTTCGGTAATTTCACCATATTTACCTTTTCCTTTTATTACATGCACAGAAGACTTGATCAGAACAACATCGCCCACAACTTGAGGAACCATTTTGATACCTTTTTTTTAATCAAACCAAGTATTTTGTTTACTTTGGGTAATTTCAGAAGTCTTCTTAACCATCTCGATGAGTGTCTCCACATTAGATTCTGATTTGAGCCATTTGCTCATCCAGCCGGGCCAGAAACAAGTATTATCCCTCTTACCCCTTAAACGTTCGAAGGGTGAAACCTTTGTGGAAGAATGAGGCGTGGTCCTGGAAAACCACAGCATGCTTTCAAAGGATTTGACAACGTCATGGTTCCCGGCATCAGCCCATCTGATGCACTCACTCACCACATGGTTCATTCTTTCCACCAGACTGTTTGTCTGTGGGTGATATAAGGAACTTTTTAAGTGCTTCACCCCACTTGAAGCTTAAGAATGCCTCAAACTGCTTGCTCACAAATTGTGTTCCATTATCAGAACAAGGAACTCGGGGAAACCTTCTCTCAGACAAACTTCTCTAAAAAATGTAACAATAAAAGCAGTATTGGCTTCTCTGACCGTCTTTGTCTCTGGCCATTTCGATGCGTAGACCATAAGCACCAAAATATACCAGCACCCAATAGGTAGAACCTGACCTGGACCAATGGTATCAATATCCAACTTGACCCAGGGACCAGAAGGACATTCAACAGGCAATAATGGTGGTGTTATTCCTTCAAATGTTTTCTCAGCAGTACAACACACGAAACAATTATGCACCAAATCACTTATCTCAGTATCCATACTTGGCCACCAGAAGTCCTCATGGATATGACGTTTAGTGAGAGTTGCACCCAAATGTCCCTCATAAGCCTTCTTGATAATAATAAGTCTGACAGAGTGCGGTGGAATGAGTTTATCACATCTCAAAAGTACACCTTTTCTCTGTGGCACCCCCCTCTGACACACTTATTGGAGAAGATCATCTTCTCCTAAAGCTGCTCTCCAATCCTCCTCTGAACCCACAAAAAAGGCCATGAGTATCCCTAGCCAGGCACCAAACAACCCTCAGCATCTTCCTCACACAACTCTTGAAAATTCATCTCTTCACTCTCATTTTTAATTTGAGGAAAGCGAGACAGAAAATCTGCCCTACCATTCCTTCCACCAGAGATATGTGAGACGTCAATTTGGTATTGCAACAACTTACTAACCATCCTAGTTATTCGGAAAGGCGTTCGTCGGTATTGAAATGTCCCAAGGAGACACAAAAGCAGTGAGGGAGCACGAGTTGGGATGTAGTTCACTCTGGTGGAAGGCGTGAGCCAGATCCAATTTTGAAAAAACGTATGCACCTTTAACACACATGAACAAATCATTGATTTTAGGCACAGGGTGAGAATCAACCCAGATCTCCTTGTTTAGTGACCTGAGATCCACTTACCCACGCAGCTGTCTATCTCTCTTGCGGGCAACAACCAAAGGGGACAACCACAAAGATGATTCTGTCGGTTCAATGTTGCCCTTGTCACACTGACTCTTGAGTTCTTTGTTGACATCGTCCCTTACACTAAATGGGACACCTCTGAGTTTGTGTTTGACTGGAATGGCTCCATTTCTAACAATAATTTTGTGCCTGCACCCACATATTTTCCCATGAGTGTCGCCGAAGACAAAGAGGAATTCTGTTTTCCACTTAGTACCCTCTTCTTCACAAGTGAATAACATTACTTGTTCTTTGGTGCCTGCTTGAGTATCATCCAGAACAATCCCTGATGGAACCAACCAATAATGTTATGTCCCTTAACAGCAACATAAAGTTTGCCTCTGATCCTTCCCTCTTTGAACATCAAGACATCGTCGATGAAACCCAAAAGTTCTATTTTGCGTCCCTCATATGAGACTGGTGAGCAATCCGGTGGAAAGAATTCCCTGTCGCCTCATGTCTCAATAACCAATTTCTGGGTTATCATGGTGATCCTGGGACCAGAATCTACCAACAAAGTGAGTTTTTTGGCCCCAACATACAATTCTACGATAGGATCAACACATGAAGAAGGATCCCCTGCAACAGGTTCACTCAACACACTGTTTGAAGAATTGTCATCATCAGCGATCACACAGAAGATTTCTGAGTCAGAGTCGTCTTCAGACTCCGCAACACATGCTATAGTTTTCTTTTGCAGTTTCCTCTTCAGACAAATCTTTGCAAAATGGCTCATATTTTTGCAAAAATTGCTCATTACATCAGCAGCAGGACATTTACCACCTTTATGGTGTGGAAAATTCCCACACCGGAGACAAATATTGCTTAGGATACTAATGTCTGCTTTATGTTTGGTTATATTGGTGCCACTGCTCTTGACAAACCTTTGTTTCAGTTTATTGTTACCGACAACTACATTCACACTTTTAGAAGGTTTTTCATGAAGTTCTTTCAATGAGACCTGTGAGATCACAATACTGTTAGCCACTTTAATGGTTTCATCAAGAGATGGATAACCCATAACAAGACATTTTTGTCTAATGTGCTTATCTTTGCATTGACAAACGTACTGATCTCTGATGAGCTGATCAGTGAAATTTCAAATATACAAACCGATGCCAACCTTCCTAAAACAGACACTTAAGCATCAACATCTTAACCTTCGCATTGTTTTCTCTTGAAAAACCTATGTCTCAAAACCATTAAACTTGGCTGTTTGTCAAACCTTGTTTTAAGTTTGAATACAGTTTCTTGATATTCGTCAATGTTTTCTCCAGCCACTTGAGGTATATCAGGTAAATGTTTAAAAATTGACCTGCCCTCAAAACATAGCGAATGGAGCAATAAACGCTTCTTTCTTTCAGCACTTAATCTAGTAGCGCCATTGGCTCATAAATACGTTTCAAATGCGTCAAACCAGACCTCCCATTTAACAGATGGTTCATCAGGTATGCCTAGAAAAGCTGAGGGGTGGAGTGACGGCTTGCATTGGGCACATGACAGGAAAATTCAGCAATAATATAAGGAAGAGCTGTCCTGGCATCATTGTCGCCAACATTTTGTAGTAATTCATTCCAACACAGTTTAATTGAAGTAGTTTATTTGTAGAGACTACACAGCTGCAGGTCCCCACATTGCCAGGTACAGCAGCAATGGCAAACTGCAATTCTAACACTTGAACTTAAACATTCTAAGCATGCACATAACTCTTATGACATCATAGCATCTGACTGTACAGAAGCAGTAAGTACAACAGACGTGTAAAAGATTTACTTTGATGTCATGGCCATACAAAACTTTACAATATTTTTGGACTCCACCTAGATAAGAAAATGTAATCTCTATATTCTTTGGAGAAAACAATTTTCACACTCTGCTCACACTACTTTCAAAAGATGTCATTTAGAACTGGGCCTAGCTAACCTGGTGGTGGACTGTCTAGGACATTTTGAGATTCCCACCTGTCTGATAGGCATCCTATTGAACCAAATACAGTATTGTGCCATGAGGGTTGACATTTTTGGGACCTTAGTTGGTAACTTCTTTTGTTTTTCTAAAACAAACTTCCAAACTGGGAGTTTATTTGGGGGAAAAAAACATGGCCCAATAGTGCGGCAGGATTTCTCTTTGTGAATTAGAGCCACTGACCGTATTCCTTGCATGCATGGGACTACCATGCCTCTAATGGTGGTGCTGGGCAAGAAAATCAATTGACGGTGCCCTGCCATTTGTGTCAGATGTCCAGCAACCCCCTCATACTCAAAGTGATGCCCCTACTTTTTATTACCTGCCCGCAAACAGGCAGTTCTAATCAAATCAAGAGTACACAAAATAAATAAACACTATATACATAACACATACAAGTAACTAAAATAACACGTTAAATGAAGCTTTCAAGGGGGGCCAGTACACCAGAGTTACATGGAATAAAATTGGATAATTTTAAATAATTTAAAAGAAATATAGTCAAGAGCCACATATAGCATGACACTCAGCAGAAGATAAATTATTACAAGGAAAATAAGAAATTGTTGTGAGAAAGTAACAAAATAATCAAGGCTTATGAAAATAACACAAATAAAAATGTAAATGAAATATGGGAGCAGCAAGCCTGCACACTTCCATCATAGAAATGTCTGTGGTGCCACAGTTATTTAAATAGCAAATAGAGTATGAGCCTCACCAATTCGGGAGAAGCGGGAAATGTGGAATAAACCTTAAGGAAGATCAAGTTAGAGGAAGAGGACAAGAAAGCAGAAATAATACAATTCTGTCAAAATAAATTAAAACAAAAACTTAAAAAGAACCAAAAAGAGACAAAGAATTCTTCAAGAATAAGGAACAGAAATATTTCCAGAGCAAAAACTGGATAAATAGAAATCAAATCAAGTTCCGAACATACATCAGCATTTCAAGGGAAATAATACTACCAGGAACATAATTGTTGTGATGGGGGAAAGGTAAATTTTGGAAAACCAAATCTTATTTTCATAATTTCACATTTAGTTGCATCAAATACCCAGGTTTACTTATACTCTATACTGTTTCTCCATCATCTTTAACCTTTACTTGGAGCCCCTTGGAATTCAACTCACCAATAACAGCGTCAAAATTCACCAATAAACTGGTGATACAAAACTCTACTGGAAAGTTTTTTCCACTTCAGATATCCAATGCCTCAAACACTGCATGCACTTCATCCAGACTTGGATGTCCAGTAACATCCTAAAGCTCAATCCATCTAGACAGAATTCCTTTTACTTGCCAAGAAGAAGTAAGAAATAGTACAAACCTTGCTAAATACCATGAACCTTGAAGGCTTCAAACCCCATCTTTCACCCAAAACCAAGTCTCTTGGTATCACCCTGCGCACTAACCTCCCTCTAAATGGGTGCACTTCCAAGAAACAATGTCTGTATGGTACCAGCTCTCTCTACTAAAGAAAGTGTTGTAATGATGTCACGTGGTCTTATCCAAGGACCATTGTGAGTAACCCCTTTCTACCTCTCCTGTTGGCATGCCTCATCACCCCATTCCCCCACATTCCAATGTGTCAGTTGATTGGATGCTCCACATCCGCACTGATCAGCTCCACTGGCTACCAATCAGGGAAAGGGTTCTTTTCAAATCACTCTGCCAGGTATTTAGGGCCTCAGATGAGATGGGCCCAATCCCATTACAGGAAAGATTTTCCTGGTATCTTCCTCAGAGACAGCTCCAGTCCTCTGGTACGGGTTTGCTGGCAGTCAGAAAATGTAAACGCTCCCGGATGGGGGGGGCTTTTAGTGTGGTAGGGGCACAGTCATGGAACAAGGTACCACAAATGATTAGACAGAGTGCTTCGTTAATCGAATTTAGGAAAGGCCTGAAGACCTGGCTTTTCCCAAAACTCTGATCTATGTTCCACTCTCTCTCTTCATCAACCAGCTGACCAAGTATCTGAACATCTAAAAAGTACCAGGATACCCGTAGGGTGGCAGTAGCGCTATATAAGTATAGATACAATACAATACAATACAATTTAATGTTGGACCTGTCAGTTGCATCCCTGCGAGGTTAGCTGCTGGTTGTGTTGGGGTTTTACTACTAATAAACTTACCTCTTCAAATCCGACATGTGATTCTTCTACAAGTGGCGACTGGATCAACCCCACACAACGTCTTGTGACTTTGTTTTGAAAGTTTCTGGGAGAATCTACCTCCAGCTGAAAATTGCAGATTTCACGGAAAAATGCTTTGTGATGAGGATTTCAGAGTAATATCTCTCTGGATGCTACCGTGGAGTACTGTCATTTGTTCAGTCCTACGTGGGATGTCTGAATATTGATTAAATTTTTCCGGTGATGTGTTCACCTTGTAGCGTTTATGCGGCTGAGTGAGCAGGAGCATCTTAGGGCCATATGTAGGTAAATGGCATTTACCGAATTATAAATACCAAATTTTACCGATTCGGTATTTACAAATCGGTAAATGCCATGTAGGTAATTATTCGGTAACAATTACCGAATCGTTAAGATTCGGTAATTACCGAATCGGTATTTACCAATTCGGTAATTGCCATTGATTCCTATGGGCCTTGAGGCCCATAGGAATCAATGGCAATTACCGAATCGGTAAATACCGATTCGGTAAAATTACCGATTTGTCAAGGGGGACAGGGTGTCACTTTGACACCCTGTTGCACCCCTGAGTCTGGCTTGTGTGCCATGTGGCACACATACATGCCCTAAGGGCATGGGCACAGGTGTACATGCACAGATGTGCATGTACACATGAATTCGTTATTTACCATGCAATAGTATTTCATGGTAAATAACGAATTCCTAAGGGCCTGTGGCACTGTTTCCAGTGCCACCTACATCCCATATGACCGATTCTGTACATTTACTGATTCGGTAATTTATAGATTCGGTAAATTTACAGAATCGGTAATTATCTGGCCCCCTACATCTGAAACTACAAATACCAGTCGGTAACGGCCGAAATCGCCCGTTACCGACCGGTATTTGGCCACCTACATATGTCCTTTAGTGGTCACAGTGAATTTGAATTTGAATTTAAAAACATTTGTAAAGCGCTCATGTACTAAATAGTTTCTTGGCGCTGGGAGCTACAGTGGTAAAAACAGGCAAACAGAGGAACGCGGCTAACCAGTAAACGCTTGCTGGAACAAAAGGGTTTTGAAGGCCCTGCGGTATTCCATATAAGACGATAGGAGTCTTATTGAAGGGGGAAGGGCATTCCAAAAGGTGGGGGCCAGAACTGAAAATTTCTGACCACCAACTCTTTTCTTCTTAAAGCGTGGTACTGCTAGCAAGCCCAAAGAAGAGGAACGAAGAGCTCTCGGCGGGCAGTAATTTGTAACGGCAGAGTTGATAAATGCCGGGGCAGTGCCCGCTCGGGCTTGAAATGTGAGGCATCCCAATTTAAACAGTGCCCGCTGCTTAATAGGGAGCCAGTGGAGGGCTTTTAAAAGGGGGGTGGAGTGATGTGACTTGGCCAGGCCATAAACCAGGCGGGCTGCCTGGTTCTGGACCAGCTGGAGACGATGAAGGGCATATGCGGGAGCACCATTGAGCACGATGTTCCCGTAGTCGATTTTTGACAATACCATGGCCATTACGATCAATTTGAGGGCGGAAACAGAAAAAAAACGGGAGATTTTCCTGATAGTCCGTAGGGAAAAAAAGCAAGAGGAAACAACTGAACTGATATGTGAGTGGAGAGTGAGTTGATGATTAAGAATAATGCCCAGTGTTTTAACTGAAGGGGAGGGAGTGGGGGGGTGCCTAAAGATGAGGGCCAAAAAAGAGGTGACCATGGATTTGCGACCCCGCCCGTCAGAACCAGCTCCGTTTTGTCCGGATTTAATTTAAGATGGTTTGTATTCATCCAATCATGGATAAATAACATCACGGACTGGAAGCTGGTTTGACCTGGCGAGGCCGGGGACAGGTCAAAAATAAGTTGGAGGTCGTCGGCATAATTGTACACCGCGACCTCCATGTGCTGCAAAGCAAAAATGAGAGGGAAAATGTATAAATTAAAAAGTAAAGGGGAGAGGGAAGAGCCCTGAGGGACCCCGCAGGTGGTTTCACGAGAAGGAGCAGCAAATTCTGCCAGATGGACAGCCTGGGAGCGATCAGACAGGAAGGACTCCAACCAGGCCAAGAGGGGGCCCTCGATGCCCGCCAGCCTGACACGGCGGAAGAGAATGGAATGGTCCACCGTGTCAAAGGCGGCGGACAGGTCTAATAATACGAGGGCCTGGGGTACGTTGGAGTCCAATCCCTCCCTGAGTCGGTCCAGAACTGAAATGACCACCTTCTCTGTGGAATGGCGGGGGCGGAAGCCCGCTTGGCAGGGGGAAAGATAATTACTATCCTCGATGAAGGAGCTTAAGACCTGCGTAAGATGGGACTCGGCAATCTTCCCCAGGAAAGGGAGGAGGGAGATTGGTCGGTAATTAGCCGGGACACCGGGGTCTGCCCCGGGTTTTTTCAATATAGGGATGATAGTAGCGGCCTTAAAAGAAAGCGGAACAGTGCCCTGTTCAAATGATTTGTTCAACAGGGTAAGGGCGGGGGAAGGACAGTCTAAAAAGATCTGGCTTAATATGTGAGCTGGACAAACATCAGCAGGGGAACCAGATTTCACCCGTCTAAGAAGAGGGGGAAGTGAGTCCAAAGTCAGAGGGGGAATGTGGGCTAAGGACTGACTATTGATGGGAATAGAGCCCTCGCAAAAAGAAGGTGAAGGAGAGGGAATATTTGCCTTAATGATAGCCACTTTTTCTACAAAGGACTCATTAAGAGAGTTACATAAGATCTGTGAGGGAGGGATTTTTGACTGAGTCCTGTCGGAAGCCGCCAGCTCATGGACCATCGCGAAAATCGCTCAAGGCTGGTTCTCAGCTGCCAGAATGCGTCCAGTGTAATATTCTTTTTTTGCGGCTACAATATCTCGTTTGTATTCAGACAGGACTAGGACATAGCGCTGCCTGGCTAGTGGACAGTAGGCATGACGCCAGGCGCGTTCGGCTTGTCGCACTGTGAGTTTCTTGGTTTTTAGAGCTGGACCAAACCACTTATTAGCGTTGTGAACACGGTTAATGGTTACCCGTTTGAGGGGGGCTATATGATCACAAGTTGTAACAGTGAAGTTGTTGTTGTGTTCGTGCCAGAGCCTGTATGTGGCAGAGAGAGCAGAAGCATTGTAGTGCTCATCGTGAAGTCGCTACAGTGTCAGCGCCGGAGATCTGTGCGGCTGAAGGGGCTGGAGTATTGTAGTGCTCACTAAGGAGTCTATGCTGTGGCAGTACCACAGTGTCTGTGCGGCTGAAGGAACATGAGCATCGAAGTGCTCTTGGCTGTGTCACTGGATGAATGATAATGCAGTAAGATGCGTGTCATCTTTCAATGGGCAGAGTTTGGAATTCCTAATCTGGAATTTGTGCCCAACCTCCCTAAGACATCAGACGTAAAGCATGCACTTGACGCAGATCCTAAATAGTACTTCACAAACTCAGCGTACATGTTCCTGTAGATTTTGTTGTTGCTCTCAGAAAGTGTGAAATCTTGCAAAAGTTAAAATACCCTTGTGTGAGATACACACGGGTGGTCTCTACTCAATCTTATTGCTGATTCTGGGTCACCATTTACCATAGTCAGTGAGGATATCTGGAAACAGAATTTAATAGGGAAAATTGGTACCCCTAGATGGGGGAATGTAATGTGATTGCAAAGAGTTACACTGGTGACACTATTGATTTCATTGGTTCTGGGAACCTGGAATTCAAATATAAAGACCGAATGGCTGTATGTAAGTTATATGTATCTAAGAAGGGACGCTCTGTCTTTGGATGGAGCGACCAAGGTGAACTAGGCATCATCCTTAATCCTAATGGTGTTGAACCTGTCCTTTTCATAAATTAAATAGACAAAAGAAATGCCATCTTAAGTCATTGCTTCTACATCGGTTTTTACGTATCTAAAAAAAAACATACAAGTTTCTGGTTTCAATTTACTTTCGGTTCAAACTTCATGGCTCAGACGCACAGCAGTACAATCATTTCACACTTTCTGAGAGCAACAACAAAATCTACAGGAACATGTACGCTGAGTTTGTGAAGTACTATTTAGGATCTGCCTCAAGTTTCCTTGAAACTTTAGGACATAATCTTCACATATCTTTCAGTCATAGTTTGGAAGTCATCTGCCTTAAAATACACTTGCATAACTTATATTAATAATTACTTTCAAGTGTTTTTCATCTTACTGTGTACTACATTTACCTGATTCCTTGGTGCTTGGTAACAATATTTAGTTTGCAGTTTCAGTACCTTATTTAACCTGTGTGTTTCAACCATGTGCATGCTGGATTTAATTAATGTATCTAATCCCCAACCCTCCTTTCCTGTGACGGGTGAACCTTGTATGCCATGGAAGGAATGGAAAGAATACTTCTGTAACTATATAGATACTTTTGATGATGAAGATTTTACACCCGAAAAGAAAAAGAAGGTATTATTACATTGTTTAGGTTCTGATGGTCTTAAAACATATAATCAAATTGAAAAAAATAACACGTGAAGGTGATAATGTCTTCATGCATGCATTAGAATATCTTGATGCACATTTCTCACCAATAGTTTGTGTAGCTGTAGACAGATTTAGGTTTTTCCAATGCAAACAGGAAAAGAATGAAAATGTTGACGAATATGTATCTGCATTAGGAACGTTAGCACTAACGTGCAGGTTTGGTAACCTACAAGAGGAATTCATACGGGTTCATATTATAATGCACAGAAGCAATCCAAATTTCCATGATAAGCTCTGGATGAATGGTGAATCTCCCCTGAAAGAAGTAGTCGCACTAGTTAAAAAAGCGGAACTCACAGGGACATGTGCCAAAGCTGTATTGGATGAGTCTAATTAAATTAAACTCATCTGTAAATCTAATGTGAGTAAGTTTAAAAAGAATAGTAACACGAATCAGAATACAAATGAAGTTTCACAGAGGAAGCATGAAAATGAAGAGAAGAATAATTTTGGGAAGTCTAGTATTGATTTTCAAAACACAAGAATATTTTATCATTACGGTTCTACTGAGCATGTTGCAAACTTTACTCCTACACAATATAAGAAAAGTGCATTGTGTGGTTTGATGGGTGCCTTCTCAAATGTTTGTAGAAAGAAAAAGTCCAGGCAAGATAATACAGTACAACAGGTTTCCGAGGGCACTGAAGTAAACTCAGAGACTTCTGAGGATTCAGATTCCTCTATTGTTAATTATGTATTCTGTATTGACTATGACATTCTCGATGTGAATTTTGCAAAAGTTAAAATACCCTTGTGTGAGATACACATGGGTGGCCTCTACTCAATCTTATTGCTGATTCTGGGTCACCATTTACCATAGTCAGTGAGGATATCTGGAAACAGAATTTTATAGAGAAAATTGGTACCCCTAGATGGGGGAATCTAATGTGATTGCAAAGAGTTACACTGGTGACACTATTGATTTCATTGGTTCTAGGAACCTGGAATTCAAGTATCAAGACCGAATGGCTGTATGTAAGTTATATGTATCTAAGAAGGGACGCTCTGTCTTTGGATGGAGCGACCAAGGTGAACTAGGCATCATCCTTAATCCTAATGGTGTTGAACCTGTCCTTTTCATAAATTAAATAGACAAAAGAAATGCAGAAATACTTAAAGAACTTCCTGACATATTTTCTGGCAAGGTGGGTTTACTAAATGACTTTGAACATAAAATGGAACATAAAAACAATGCTAAACTCTGTATACAATAATCCAGACATTTACCCATCTCAGTTAGGGGTTACGTACATACAGAAATACAAAGATTGGTATCTGATGGCATTATTGTGCAAGTGGAATCTGCTGAATGGGTTTCCCCATTAGTAGTGATCAAACATCCCAATAGTAAGGTCAGACTTTGTATTGACCTGAGAGAACTTAATACATACATACTAATAGATCAATATATGTTACCTTGCATAAATCAAATGTTCAGTTAATGAAGGCATGTGGTGGTTCTCCACTATTGATTTATAATCAGCTTACCACAAGATGCCGTTACATGCTGACACAAAAACATATACCACTTTCATAACACCTTTCGGTTGCTATCGCTTAACTAGAGTACCATTTGGGTTGGCATCTGCAACAGCTCTTTTCCAGAGGTTAATGTCTAACATGTTTGATGGATTTGCAGGCTTCAAATTTTTCCAAGAAGATATCTTGGTCAAGGGCAATAATAAGTTAGAACACAACACCCAACTTAAGCAGGTTTTAGATATTCTAAAGAAGAAAGGTCTGACTTTAGAACTTAACAAATGTTAATTTGCTCAAAACAAAGTTGTTTACTTGGGCTAAAGCATCAGTAAAGACGGTGTTAAACCCAAACAGGGTTTACTAGATGCCATAGTAAAAGCCACATGTCCTACTTGCAAAGATGAAGTCAGGGCCTTTTTGGGATTAACTGAATATTACTCGGAATTCATTTGCAATTTTTCTGAAAAAACAAACTACAAATTCACCAACACCTTAAAAACAAGGTCAAATTTGAATGGTCAGTGTCATGCCAGCAATCTTTTGAGAATATAAAACAAGAGATTAGCAATGCACCCTTTCTGAAAGGCTTTGACCCTCTGCCAAAATCATTGTAACAATTGATGCAAGCAACAAGGGTCTAGGGGCAGTCCGGTTGCAAAGTGACAATGAGAATAATAAATGGATTCTTGCTTTCGCATCTCCCTCTTTCACTCCATGTGAAGAAAAACATTCATTGATCCAAATCATTTCCAATTATTCATCTAGGGGTTCAAAATACGGCTACGCTCTGATCATAAACCCCTCACAAAGATTTTATCCACTACTGGTTTGCAAAATGCTTCCCCTAGAATTAGTAAAATGTCAGGAAAACGTCTTGATTACACTTACGATGTTGAATACTTGCCAGGAGTTAAGAATCGTATTTCTGATTTTCTGAGCATATTGCCTTTACCTTGTATAAAGGATAGTGAACTACTTTTAGATAAGGATCACAAAGTGGCTTTACTATTCAATGAAAGACTGGAAGGTATTACTCTTTCTGAGTGGAATGATCACATGATCAAGGACAAGTGTGTACAACAAGTACATGAATTCATTTGTAAAAAATGGCCCAACAAACGTGATCTCAAAAAGGAAGAAAGAATTTTCTGGAAGGTCAGTAATGAACTATATGTGGAAAATGAGTTACTCTTTAGATCTGGAAAAATAATACCTCACACCAGTTTAAGGAAATTGTTATTCAATTTATGCCATGAAGGACATCTGGGAATTTCAAAAACCAAATAAAGGGTCAAAAACAATTACAGGTGGTCAGGTCTAGACAAACAAATTGAAATTTTAGTTAGAGAGTGTGTCATCTGCAATGACTCTGATAAAAGCTTGAAAACATTTAAAGCACCCTTGTGTCCCATCAAATGCCCCACTATGTCTTGGGAGAGAGTTGGTCTAGACATAGTTGGACCTGTAGAAGGTTATGATGGCACCCATAAATACATCTTAGGGGCATATTAACAACGGCCAGCGATAATCATCGCTTGCAGCTCTGAGCGATAGTTTTTATCACCCTGGTAGCGCATACTTAACAACGCGTTACTGCAGGGTGATTATAATTCCAGAGATAGGAAGGTCATCGCCTTTTTGCAGGGAACAGTGCTGGTTTTCCAGCGATGTTCCCTGCAAAAGGGCTATAACCTTGCTGATACGACCCACAGGGTCGTATCAGCATAATCCCCCCTCTATGTAAGGGATGGCTAAGTTAGGATTTTAGCAGAAGTTAGATTTTGGCAAAAACGGCAGTTTTCGCCATAATCTAATGTGTGCTAAAATCATGTCGGCTGCCTTGTCAATATCGCGATGTAAACATCCGCGATATTTATAAGGTAGTCCATCTGGGGTACTCCCACTAACGCCCACTTTGCATCTCATTGGAGATGCAAAGGAAGGCATTGGGAAAAGGGGTGCTAACATGCGATTATGCATGTTAGCACCCTCTTGTAAATAGGGCGCTGGTTTTATCTCCGCTTTTTTGGCTTTGTAAGCCAAAAAAGCGGAGATAAAGCCCTTGTAAATATGCCCCTAAATTCTTGTGGACTATTTCTCCAAATGGCCTGAAATTAAAATAGTACAGAATGCTGATTGTGACAGTCTGATTTCCTTTCTTGACAAAATGTTTATTAGTGAAGGAATACCCAAGTGTATCCTAACCGACAATGGCACATCATTTACTTCAGCTTCTTTCAAGTAATTTTTAAGCAGAAATTGTATCCCGCACAATACTACTTCACTTTATTACCCTGAAGGCAATTGACTTTTCGAGCACTTTAATAGAGTGCTCAAAGGCTGTATTCAACTTTAAAGAAACAGTAAATTGAACTGGGAAGGTGACATTTTTAAATTGATCTGGGCTTACAGAATCACTCCCAGTTTGGTCACAAGTAAAAGTCCTTTCATTTTGATGCGTGGTAGACAGGCCATAAGTAAAGATATGAGTTGGATGCCTGTGTCCAAAGAAATTGAGTGGTCACCTGACTGTGTGAGGAAAAAATTCAAATTAGCTCAGGATTATTACAAAGATTGGTTTGACAATAACCATGGCATGAAAAGTATGCATTTAAAGGTGGAGATTTTGTTAAAGTTAGCTTAGAAAAAAAGTCAGAAAGGGCGAGAGCAGATTTTCACCTCCCCCTAGAATTTGCAAACTTTACTGCAATGCTTCAGAATTAAGTGATGGGAAAATATGGCACATGAGTAGACTAGCCAAATGAGCAAGTGAGAAAACCCAGAATGGTAATACTGAATGTAAAATGCGTAACAAAAGTGATTCATGTTTAGAATTTGATGATACTGGAAATATGTTTCATGAGGCACATAATAACTCTAGAAATGTAGAGAACATCAGTAGCACTGTTGTTGATAGACCATCATCCTTTTCTGGAGAGTGTTCAAGACTCAGGCCTCATTGCAGTGATGAAAATTCACCTCATCTGATACTGAACGATTATCGGCTAACCAGATTGCCACTGGTAGATTTGGAAGACCCTTCAAAAAACCTAAGAAATTCAATGATTTTATCAGTTTTGATCAGCTGGTAGCATATGTTTATGTTCTCTCTACATGTAAATGCATTCAGCTTTATGTTTTATTTTATTTTCTCTATTATATAAAAGGAAGATGTGTTGTAAGGATGTAATGTCCAAGGACCATTGTGAAGCAACCTCTTTCTACCTCATCACCCCATTCCCCAACATTAAAATGTGTCAGTTGATTAACGTTAGACCTGGCAGTTTCATCCCTGCGAGGTCATTTGCTGGTCGTTTTGGGGTTTTACTACTAATAAACTTACCTCTTCAATTCTACGTGTGATTCTTCTGCATGTGGCGATGAGCAGATCAACCCCACACAACGTCTGGTGACTTTTTCTTGAAAGTTCCTGGGAGAATCTACCTCCAGCTGGAAACTGCAGATTGCCCGGCAAAATGCATTGTGGTGAGGATTTCAGAGTAATATCTCTCTTGGATGCTTCTGTGGAGTACTGTCATTTGTTTAGTCCTACGTGTGATGTCTGAGAATTGGTTAAATTGTTCCAGTGATGTGTTCACCTTGGAGCGTCTATGCAGCTGAGTGAGCAGGTGCATCGTAGTAGTCACAGTGGAGTCGTTGTCGTGTTCGGGCCTGAGCGTTTATGTGGCTGAGAGACCAGGAGCCTTGTAGTGCTCATCATGTAGTTGCTACTGTGTCAGGGCCGGAGATCTGAGCGGCTGAAGGGGCTGGAGCATTGTAGTGCTTACTAAGGAGTCTCTGCTGTGGTCCATTGTGACGCAACCTCTTTCTACCTCTCCTATTGGCATTCATCATCACCCCATTCCCTTACATTCCAATGTGTCAGTTGATTAATGTTAGACCTGCCAGTTTCATCCCTGCGAGGTCAGCTGCTGGTCGTTGTAGGGTTTTACTACTAATAAACTTACCTCTTCAAATATTTCTTGTGATTCTTCTTTAGAAAGTGAAATAATATCTCCCATAAAGCAGATTTACAACCGCTACACAATTTTTCGTACATTTAGGAAAATGTCATGCTTCATGATCTCCCAGACTCCTCACTGCTCCCCACACTCTCTCAGAAGGGCATCCTGCACATTACATCACATCTCATCCAGGGTCTGAAGACATATGACCACTTCACCCCTATCCAGATGAAACTCCACTGGTTCCCCTTGTCGCCCCACAATATCTTCAAAACAAGATGTATCATTTACAGAGCTAGCATGACCTGCACCTCTGAATATTTGGGTGTCAAGAACATCCTCTCTAGTGGAACATCCACAACCAGCACACCATCAGATTAGAGACAAAGGGCCTGATTTGAAGTTTACCAGATGGGTTACTCTGTTAAAAACATGATGGATATCTTGTCAGCCCTAATACAAGTGCCATAAGGTTTAATGGCTTTGTATTCAGGCTGACAGAATATACTCCATGTTTGTGACGGAGTGACCCATCTGACAAACTGTTGCTAAATGAGATGATGACACTGGAATTATAAGAGGAATCTTTAATCCATCTCTTCACCACCACAGTTGCCAGTCAGCTGTAGTCAGCTATGGAACTTTCAGCACCAAGAGTCCAAGTACATACCAACTGAAAAAGGACGGGGGACCAAAAGAATGTACCAATGCATAATTATAACACAAACTCTAACTCCGGCCTAAAGAACTGTAAAAAAGTAATGTCATGTATGATACAGTATCAAATTGGTTTGTCTGCTTTTTGACAAACTGATCATAAAGTCAAGCAACACTTTATAATCTCTACATTAAATCTGTGGCACCCCTCAGCAGTACACCTATTCCATGTCATCTATATGCTGATGGCACTCAGCAATACCCACCAAGAGCTGAAGAAGGTTCTTTTAATAAAGGGAACTTCTTCTGATTTTCCCCAGATAGTAACCCTTCAATCATTAAATGCAGAAAATCTTTGGCATTTATCCTCGACAGGAGACACTGGGGCTGATTAACAATTTGATGGGTTGTGGATACTCTATTGAGATAGCGAAGGACATTGCCTATGCCATCTTGAAGGATCTCGCCCAGCAAACCTGTAGTTGTCTGCCAGCACCGCAGACAACTCTACGTTGGCAGGAACTGCTGTGACTGGAACGTGCTTTGCCACCTTGAGAATGCTCCGGAAATTTTTTCCACTACTACCTAGAGAGGCGAGGGAGACTGTTGCCCGAGCACTCATTCTGGCAAGGTTGGACTACACGAATTCCTTGTTCAGCGGCATTCCAGGCTATCTGACCAAACGTCTGGTGGTCATTCAGAATGCCGCTGTTCGTCTCCTCTGTAACGTTCCCAGATGGAAGAGTGCCCGGTCCCATATGTCAGGCCTCCACTGGCTCCCAGTACCCCAACGTATTCTCTTTAAAATCTTGGTACTGGCGTTCAGAGCGACTCATGACCAAGGTCCGGCTTACTTAAAGAAAAGATTTACACTCTATGCCCCTACAAGAGCTCTCCGATCATCTTCCCTATTTAAACTGACCCTGCCCCGATTCAGGTGAACCAGATTGGGGAGACAGTCTATTGCTGTGGTTGCTGCTCGTGCCTGGAATGCTCTCCCTTTGCATCTGCGCTCTAGTCAATCTGTAGCCCAGTTTAAAAAAGATTTAAAAACCCACCTATTCAGTAGCAGCTCATAAGCTGATTCCTGCTCATCTGTCTTTGCCTTTCCTACCGCGCCAAGATACTCCCCAGTAACAGTGCGCGTTACAAAATCATTTATACATACATACATACATACATACAGTAATTCCTGTTGTAAAAGTTTGACAGATGGTTATGTGAAACAGGACAGAAAGTTTTTCAATTTTTTTTTAACACAAACTTCCAAAGTGGGAGTTTGTTTTTGGAAAATGAAAAACTAATGCTCCCCGCAACATGGATAGGAGTTTTCTCCCATGATGTTAGTAGAAGGGAGTTTCCTTTTTTTGCTTGCCCTCACAGCCAGGATTTACGTGACAGTAAAGGACTGAAGAAAAGTCATCCACGTGCCCACTCTAAATTGGGTGGGCAGTCGGATGGCTAATCTCTGTTGGCCCTTACTCTGTAAGGCTGTTGCAGGAGTATGTCAGCAACAGAGACAGAGTAAGGTCTTTCGTTGACATACTTCAGCCTGCTCATCTCCAAATCGGGCATGCAAAATGTGAGTTTAGTGGAGAAGGCCATGGAATACCCTATTTACCAAACTCTAAATAGGCCCCTAAATATCCCTGCTCATCTTTTGTTCAGATTGGCCAGGTGGTCTATCGCTCGTTTTCATCTCGCAGCCTCCATTGGCTTCCGGTGGCCCACCGGATCATGTTTAAAACACTGGTTCTCTCCTTCCGAGCTATCCATCAGCTCGGACCTGTGTACCTGTGTGGAGAAGTGTGGCTCAATGGTTAGAGCGGCAGACCCTGATGCAGAGGTCTGGCCCGGGACCAGGGTTCAATTACTGCCTTGGCTGGTCTCGGCGGATCTTGGGCTCATAATTCCTCGGACCTGATTTCTAGCCTCGGTGCCAACTCTAAGCATGGGTCACACGCTGCAACTCTGGGCAATAGCTTGCTTAGTCTCCACAACGGCCCCCTACAGCGCTAGGGATGCCTGGTTGCACCCTGGGGATGCCCAGGATTGGACAGTTCATGGGGAAAAACCAGGAAGGGTTCCCTAGCGGTATGAGTACAGCGCCAGGACACTCAGGAGTATCAGTGCGCTTTACAAGTACGGCTACAGTTACAGTTACCTGAGGAAACGGTTTGCTTTCTATGTTCCGAATCATTGCCTTCGATCGGCCAATCAATGTAAAATGATTATGCCTAGATTTAAGTACTCTAGACTAGGAGGCCAGTCTAGCTCTGTCAGGGCTGCTAGGGCATGGAATGCTCTTCCTTTGTCTCTTAGAGCAGCCCAGCCCATCACCGCTTTCAAGAAGGGACTGAAAACCCATCTGTTTAATAAAATCATGTAACTCTTCTCTATCTTGACAAACCTGCCATGTATGCCACTTTTTTTCTCCGCGCCAGGATACTTGTTAGTAATAGAGCGCGTTATAAAAGTCTTTATAACATAACATAACATTGATAATCTATGCATTCTGTTTTTCATGCATACATTCATCATACTCGAGTATTTCTTTTAGTTATGCTTGTTTGAGAAAGAACTCTCAAATTCAAATTGTAAAGACATCCATTTCCGCTGTGAGGCCTTAATGACAGAATGCATGGGGTACATATGACTCTAGCGTACATATTACAAACCATAACAGAACACAACATAGTATAACATAATGTAGTACATGAGGATTTTGTGGCTGTATATCAAGAGACTAGAAACTATCCATATTCCTGGTGCCAAAGTAGCTCCTTTGTTTGAAGTGCTGGATTGTATTCCTTTGAGTAAAACCCAAATTTATAATGAATAGTATATAGGGATTGATCAGCACTGTGTTAATTAAGGGAATCACTAAGCAGAAGATAATGTTAAAATGTTTGAATGTATAGTGTTTGTTAATCAATCCACTCTGCAGCCTGAAGCCTTAAATATATTGTGAGTACCAGCCGACATGTGTTTTGCTCAGGCTACTTAGCCTCTCCGGTTTCTGATGTGTTCAACATTAATTATCGTCTATAAAACAGGTTTACAAAGTACACAAATAGCTTCAGGGGCACAAGTTCTCTAAGAGATTCAAGGATGTGTATCACATTGGTATATCGGTTATCTCCACGTCAGGACCGGTTCTCATCTACATAACATAACATAGCATACCATAGCATAACTTAAAATAACATAACATTTTGTACTGGCCTTCATAATGCATGGATAAGTGATTAAACAGGGTGTAGCCAAGCCTTTCATACATATGCACCTCAGCACTTTTCAAGGATATAAATGGAAAAAGGTCATCCATGGACGAAACACATTACCTGTGAAACTGTTGTTGCAGCAATAACCTAATGTATTGTGATACCTAGTGTGCCAGAGCCTTTTCTTATCTGTAGGAGAGACAGTCGTAAAAAAAACACTGATAAAAACAAAGGTGACAGTTAAGAAATAGAATTTAAAAAGTCTTAGAAATTCACTGAAAAAACTAAGGTTACAGGGACGTTATAGTTAGGCTCAGATTTCACTTGTAGAAAACCAGTGAAATTTAGCAGTTATAGTTACCTGAGCTAACTATAACTCATGCCTCAGCAATGCACTGCTTATGACCTCACATATTACATCACTCATGACATGGTCAGTGACATCACTGATGACATCACAAACAACATCACTGATGGCGTCACTGACTCAGTCATCATTAATTGCAGGAGAGATTGAACTTTATTTTATCCCCCAACTCAGACTACCGTCATTTGCAGCACCCAACAATTAGGGTGTCCCCATATCCCGCCCTGTATGTGGCAATGGACAAGCATTTGGCCTTATAAATCTTTACCGTTTTGTTTGGAGCATTCGTACCTAGTTTCCAGGCAAAATTCTACAAGGATATAGTTGTTTTCCCGAACTGCAGCTTCCTAGCATTGGTAGAAAGAGTCCACTTTCTTTGCATCATTGATTTATATCACAACACTTCACTTACCTTTTCCCTCATTTCATAGTGAATGTTTTGGATTGGTTGGCTAAATGTCCTAAATCCTGCATATAGGTAATGAAATTGTTAAGAAGGCTCTGAAGACACAGAAGGAAAGTGTTGTGCCCATAGAGGAGAGCCGGCATGGGATGGTGTCCCATTGGTGGGAGATCCTTACATTTACTGACTAAGAGGCTCCCTAGGCTATTTATATATAATGAAAAAAGGGTGCTAATACACAGCCCTGCCTTACCCCTTTCTCTATGCGAAAGGACTGGGTGCACTCTTCCTCAGCGCCATAGCGGACCCTGGCACTACTTCCGGAATGTAACTCCCTTAGACATTGGAAAATAGGTGTCTCTACCCCAAGGTCTGGCGACATATTCCAAAATATGTCATGACTGATGCAGTCAAACGCAGATGACAGGTCTACAAAAGTCAGATGAATATTCCCCCCTTTTTGCACATTAAATACGTTTTATGTCTAACACCGCAACCAGCAATTACCCCCAGGTCTCACCTTCCGAAATTTACTAGGGCAAAAATGCCCAGCAATAACAACAACATGTGGATTTTGTTTTGGTAGGCACCAAAAATTGCATGTTATTTCCCAAAACGTGTAATAGGTTCGATTTATCACACTTGAAGTAATCCTTGTCCGACTCCATTAGAGTTACATTTTATCGGGTGTAATAAGCAACACTTCAAAAAAACACTGAGCCACTCGTGAAAAGGTACCAGGCTCAATGTCCACGGACTCGACAATTCTCGCATTGGCGCCTACTCCAATCATGGGTCCCACTCTGCAACTCTGGGCAATAGCTTGCTTAATCTCCACAACGGCCCCAGTGGAGCTGGGATGCCTGGTTCCACCTTGGGGGTGCCCTGGAGGGGGCATCTCACAGGGAAAGCCAGGATGGGTTCCACAGCGGTATAGAGCTCAAGGATACCCTGGGTAGGGTGGCAGTGTGCTTTACAAGTAAATTTACATTTACATTTACTGGACGGTGAGTATACATATGCAGCAATATGTAGTAACGTGCACCTTAATGTCATAAAAGAGCAGTCATCTGTAATTCCGTCTCTACCCTGTTTATCTTTGCAGGTTCCAAGGGAGAAGGTAGCCAAGATCAGAAGCCTGTCCAAAAGCCAGCAACACTTGCAGCAGAAAATGAGAGTATGTTGAAGATTCACCACAGCGACCACTAGGAAGAAACATAAATGAGGCCATCAGGGACAAAATCAGATGAGGTTTGATCTTAAGCACAATAATTGCAGGTATAGTGTGACTCCCAGGAAGAGCTTTTATGCTGCCCCACCCAAAGAGTCCACCCACGACTAACGGAGACTTCCGGGAGGGTCATCGAAGCAGGGGAGCAGAGAAATACTAGACTGCATCCCCCGCCTCGAGCCCCTTCTAAATTTCTGGGTTATCAGCCCGTGCAGGGACACACACCCATGACATACACAGTCTACAATTTCTGATGCTAGATTATGAACTGTACTTCACCTAATGCTTGGTGTGTTGCTGACAAATCTCCTTCATGATATGAGTAATAGTTCTACTGAGGCTCTTGATTCACATTTATAGTAGCAAAGTGCAGTCTGATTTAGCACTCTCTCTTCCATTGCTGTTGTTTACTGTGATCATATTGTAAATTCTGACAATCCTATATGAGATGATGTGTGGTTGATATTCTACACTGCGACCATTATAAAGTTGTCAATGAGGTGGCAGCACTTCAGTCTCTCTATGGTCAAAGACAATCCTGTACCTTGATATTATTTGTGGATGGTTCATCCCTTAGTGTTGCTACAACTTGTTTCGAGGCTAAGAGTACCTATGTGTAAGCGCTTTATTTAGCATTCATTTTGCTCATTTTGCACTAATGTAATTGCTGCTATTCTGCTGCTATTTCTATTCACACCGTTAAAGGAGAGGGACATTTTTCAAATGCAATCATTTTCAGCTTTTTAAAATTGAAGGGCACATTGTTTGAGAGCATGGTTCTGTTTTGATTTTACTGTGGACATCTGTTGTGGTAGTGGTGGGTATAAACCCCACCAAACACGTTATATTATTCTGCCGACCACTATTTTGACAGTCCTCATGAAAAGGGGCTATAAAGATGAGGATGCTGCACAGCCACACAACCGGCGCCAAAGGCATGCCTATTTGTGCCTGTCCACAACCGACAGGGACTAGGTATCCTGTAGGCTCTAGTACACATCGTAGGTTATCACTTATTCCCATGAAACCCTTATGACATTTAACAATCCCTGTTGTTATAATGATTCATTATATTATAAAGGTTCTCCAGCCTTGACAGAAGGACCTTTCTCCTGTCTCAAATGCAAATAAGACGCATGACCAGTTGAGGAGCCTTTTGTGTATGGGACATTGCCCACTACAGAGAATACCTTAAATTGCTTGGGGTTCATTCACTTTTGCACCACTGGCGCGTCACTTTTTGTGACGCACCAGCAGTGTAAAAAAAGCGCCTTGTTGCGCCACATTTACAAAGTGACGCATCTAGGTAGATGCGTCACTTTGTAAACCCCTGCGCTACATTATACCTGCGCCAGGTATAATGTATGCAGGGGGGGGTGTTCCCACGCAAGAAAGGGTCATAGAAGTGAATCTACGAGATTTCACTGCGCCACTTCTAGGACTCAAATGCGTCAAAATCTTACGCCTCACAGCAGGGGTAACGACTGACGCAAGCCCTTTCACATGGGGCTTGCCCCATGTGAAAGGACACATTGCTGGGGTTGCATCACTTTTGTGACACACTCCAGCAATGCGTAACTTTTGCGCCATACAGATACGTCAGAAATACTGACGTATCTGTAACTCCTTGCGACATGATGCGTCATACAGTAAATATGACGCATCAGGTATGTCACAAGGAGTGCGCACTGAGAAGTGACGCATCGCTGCTTTCATGCAGCGATGAGTCATTTCTCATAAATGAGGCCCCTTGTTTTTTAATGGCAGGTCCCTGCCAAAACATTGTATTGAGATCTGGGATTTGATCTCAGATTCAGACCCTGATTTGGTACTCATAACCGAAACTTGGCTGAAGGCATCTACTCTACCAGAAAGTTTGACGGCTATACCTGCAGGTCATAAGATGTTAAGTTGTGACAAGAATGACCACTGAGGAGGTTGTATAGCCATTCATTTGAGAGAATCCCTCACTTGCTCAGTAAAACTTAAGTCCATGTCTAAGGGCTGGGAGATTTTAGCCTTCCACCTCAGATATAAAAGAAAAATAGTTGTTTGGAGGCATGGCTCTCCATAGACATCCCGGTTATGACCCCAACTTGACCAATAATCTTGTTGCCCAATTAACTTCACTAAGTTTAAAATATGATCACTTTTTAGCCTATTAGATTTTAACTTGCATTTTGAAAAGAAAAATTACGATTTGGTCTGCATGCAATCGGACAATGATATGAGAATACTTGAGCTGAAACACCGGATCAATTACACTAAGCACAAAGTAGGTCATAACTTAGATCTTTTATTCTCCAATATTAAGACTATAAAAATTTTGGACACCGTTCCATCAACGTGGATGGACCATTTTTTAATTACATTTTCTGTCACATTTCCTAATGGAAAAAAAACATTTGGCAGATTCCTCTTCAATCCAGAAGAGACCTTGGAGTTGAATAACTGAAGATATTTTCTCCAACCATTTTATTCTTCCTGAAATAGTAAGAAGAAACCTCTCTGCAAATGTATTGAATCTTTAAACATGGCGATTTTAAACTCATTGGATAAATGCATTACATTGAAAATCAATAAATCTGTCAGAAGACAGTCTTCTGAAAAATTATAAATTTCAGAACTCAAAATAATAACAAGGAAATGTAAAAACTTGGAACAAAAGTGGAGGGATTCAAGAATTAAAATAGATTTCCTAAAATGTAAAAAAGAACTGAACAAATATCATAAAATGATTAGGAGTGCCTAAAAGGACTATTTTATAAATAAATTGAGAAAAAAAGCAGTTCTCCGAAAGAACTATTTAAAATTGTGCAGGAACTCACCCAGCCGGCTTGTTTGTCCCAATCGACTCCCTCTACGGAAGTTCATTGTGAAGTAATAGGAACTTACTTCACTGGCAACATTGGGAATATATACTCATCTTTTGGGACCCATCTTTTGGGGCCCATCTTTAGACAAATTTCCTTGGTTCCTTTTGGGCCCCAACACAGATGTTACTGTTCATCTGGGAGTCGTTGAACAGGTCAGGGAAGAACAAGGTTTAAAGCTGATTTTGGTGGTCAAATCCAGCTCTACCCTGGATCCCTGCCCACATTTTATCTATTCAGTTAGCCACTACTCAATGCCCTCATTTTACTCATATTTGTAACCAATGCCTTGTAGAGGCAACATATATGGAAGTTTGGAAAGAAGCAACACTTTTACTTCTAGCAAAAAAAACTGGAATTGATACTTCCATTCTCTTTAACTTTTGGATGATCTCTCTTTTTCCATTTATGCCAAAACAAATGTAAAATCTGGTGAATAGGCGACTAACTAACTTTTTGGAATGCAGCCACTTATTGGATCCTTCACAGACTGGTTTTCGGGCTGACAATAGCACCGAGTCAAAACTGTTAACTGCATTGGATATTAGATTAGTAGTTCATCTACACAAGGACACAGCCCTGTTCCTACTAGATCTTTCAGCAGAATTTGATGCTGTTTCACACACAATGCTGATTAACAAACTTTTTTATATTGGTATTAATTCCAAAGTCCTTCAATGGTTTGTCTCCTTTCAGAGATTGGAGATGAACAGATCATACACAGTTTAGCTGCATACTCTGAGATCACACTCTCAGAAATCTGAATGTGGAGTGACTGTGAAGGCTCCTCTTTGAGTTCTAGCCTTTTTAATGTGTATGTGGCCCCACTAGCCAAAATGATGTTGAAATGGGGCATTAAGGTCTACTCTTAAGCTAAAAATACCCCGATGATCAATTCTTTCGGTAAGAAACCTGATACAATTCCAGGGAATCTACTTGGGTCCCTCACAAACATGGCAGGGTGGATGACCTATCTTCGTCTAAAACTTTATGCTGACAAAACGGAGATCCTGCTATTCAGTGGTACCTACTTGATTTGGGATGCCTCTTGGTGACCAGACCTTTTGGGGAAATGCCTACCCCAAAGAAATCAGCGAAGATTTTTGGGATCATAATTGATGACTCCCTTTCCATGCAGGAACACATTAAAGTTATCTGCAGGGAATGTTTTGGAATACTCAAATTTCTGAGGAGGGTGTTTAAGTGTTTGCCAATAGCTTGACGGAAAACCATTATCCAGGCTTTTATCACTAGCCAACTGTAGTATTTTGTAGCGCGCCTTGCATCACAAAATACAATGCAGTGCGCGCTAAGAAATTCGTTTTATTAATTAAATTGTTTACTTACCTGCAATTATCCATATGCCGGTTTTTAGAACCCTCCCCGCCTCCCTGCCCCACCGTAACTCCCTTCACGGGCCGCGGCTCATTGTGGTCCTTGTTAGGCTGCAGCTTGAAGCCTTCCCCTGCTGGAGGAAGATGAGCTCCAAAACGGTGACTAGGTCTGCAGGTAGAAATCTTCACTGAGTGAAGGCACCAAAAGCATCCGGACGCAAGGGACCTTCCTTGGCGACAAATGTTGAATTTCTCTTGTTTCAAGCTTTGCCTCCAAAAGTCAACAGCTTCACTTGGACATTGTTTCATGGCTATTCAGACTCATGGAATCCTTCTCGGCACAGTCTACTGCCTTGCACTGCTGAGGATATTTGACTTCCATTTTAGAGCCTAAGTCAGAAGGTAAAACTTTAGACAGGGTTGAACCTGGTTTCTGTTTACAAGCTGTGCTCCATTGTGGTCGCCTTTAAATCGCTAGGTGCTGGTCAATGGCAAACTGATGACAGTGGTTGGAGTTTACTGCTTTTTAGTGATTTTTTTAATTAAAACTTTAAATAATAATTAGTTTCTATTTGTATTAAGTGGAGAAAGATTTTTATTGTGTTGTATTTTTGACTATTGAACTGTTTTGGTAGTTCTAAATGCGTTACACATGTCCTTAAGGTGATACTGTCTGCTTTGTGCCTGCAGCTACCAGGGATTGAGCTCAAGTTTAAATCAGTGAAATCCTTACCAGACCTAGCAAGAATCGTGACATTGTTACTAGTAGTGGAGTACCATCTACCTCAACTAATAATCCACTTTGATGAACAAAGAAACCTAATCGACAAAAGTACAGAGAGGCGCTGGGAGTTCAGTGTTTATTTGCATATAATTAGATTCATACTTAGAGCACACAATGTATTGATTTCATTATCAGTCAGAATTGTTTTTGCACAGCCATCTAGGAGCCATGCTAATGTGATTTTCTGTAACAGTGGGGTTAGGAAAACCCAAAATACTGAAAAACAAAGGATAGCCAGTAAACATATGAGTATTGTTATAAGGGAATCCAACTGACCACAGTTCCCTTCTTAGTCTGCCAAACCAATTGCAAATCCTAGTCCAGGTATGGGTTGATTCTCTTTGTTTATCAATCATTCTGCAGATGGTAATGAAGGCACATCAACCCTCTTTAAAATTTAAAAAGGATGCTAGATCATACACCCACACCATAATAGGGAATAAGTAGCACTAGCATAGAGACAGAAGGCAGTTCTTAGTTGTGGCACCTTGCTATAGGTACACACTACGACCTATATGCACTGGAAGGCCATGACCATAAGGCAAAACTACCATGAAAATAAATGAAATTGGTTGTCAGTGCATTGAAGGTGTTTGAAATGGCTGCAGAAACCTTACCGATACCTCTATGACAGCTTTAGCTTAAGAACAAGTTTCACAAGGTTGTGAAATGTCTGATGCCACGGAAAGCCATCAGATGAATATTTGCAACAATTTCAAGGTCTAGGTGGACCCTTAAGTACCAGCTAGATCTCTTTGAGCGATAGGAAAGCATTCAACCACAACTTGCTTTTCTCATTCGCAGATATTTATACATCACACATAGTCAGGAACTGAGTAACTCTGCTGTGGTGGTGTGAGGAAGTGAGAATAATAGGCTAATAGATGGTTTTATAGACAGCTGGTCCATAAGGTGATAACCTGCTATGATGCATGATTTGGATTTGGTATATCAAGGTATCATCATTGTACTACAACTCAAAAGCATCTAGGTATTCCCTTTGCACCTGTTTTACAAACTGATGGAAAACAGAAAAAGCATTATAAAGACTTACAGGCATGACCATGTCTTAATGCAGACTTTATTTGGTCCAAAATGACCTCATCCATTTGTGCCTGGCCTGCACTTGGAAACATTTATAGGCATGATGCATTTCTAGCTTAATTTAGTACAACCTATATTTTACCCATTGATGTCATGTACATATAAAGGCAATTAGAAACAATTCTTAACTTGGAGCAGTGTTCAGTAGTCAATGCATGTGATAAATGTTTGCCCTTTCTCGAAGGTGTACATTTGTGGTTCTAACAGGGGACACCACTTGTGACCTTGAATGCTGTATTGTGTCCTTTGCTAGGCTTTGGATTCGGTAGATCGGAGATGCTTGTTATCAGCTTCACTTTTTGAGTAAAACAGACTACAAGAAAGAACGGCACTGAGCATATGGTCTCTCCTACAATAATATCATCAGTGAGATGGTAGCCAGAATTATGAGGAGCACACTAGGCATTTGAAGATATATACTGTAACGTTCGGTCACAACCATAGCTGAAATGGCTGTGCAATCTTGTGGGAGTGAGATGTGATTGCCAGAAGCTGAAACCCTATGCCACCAGAATCCTGTAAACACCTGAAAAGTAAAGTAACTTCAAGTGAGAACAGTATCCTGGGCCAAGGGGATGTGGAGAAAACAAAGATGGAATCCTTGTGATCCCTCAAGGGAACTGCATTAGTCCTCCTTGCTTCAGATATCTTCAGTGTTCACGGTGTAGCTAACAAATATTCCATAAGGTTTTTCATTTCTTGTCCTACTAAAGTATAGATCGATATATGCATAGACTGGAACGATAAGTATACATTCTTCCCTACTACATGTTGCATAAATCAAATAAATAATGCTTTTTACTTTTTCATGGTAATAGAAGGATCATGTTATAACAGACTTTTCTTTCTTTGGCAGATAAAATAATCACCAGTCGTGAGGTTTGCAATGTCAAAGCACTGGACGGTGAGTATACATATCCAGCAATATGTAGTAACGTGCACCTTACTGTCATAGAAGAGCAGTCATCTGTAATTCCTTCTGTACCCTGTTTATCTTTGCAGGTTCCAAGGGAGAAGGTAGCCAAGATCAGATGCATGCCCAAAAGCCAGCAACACTTGCAGCAGAAAATGAGAGGATGTTGAAGATTCACCACAGCGACCACCAGGAAGAAACATAAATGAGGCCATCAGTGACACAATCAGATGAGGTTTGATCTTAAGCACAATAATTGCAGGTGAAGTGTGACTCCCAGGTAGAGCTTTTATGCTGCCGCACCCAACAAGTCCACCCACGACTAACGCAGACTTCCGGGAGGGTCATTGACGCAGGGGAGCAGGGAAATACTAGACTGCATCCCCCGCCTCAAGCCCCTCCTTAATTTCTGGGTTACCAGCCCGTGCAGGGACACACACCCGTGACATACACAGTCTACAATTTCTGATGCTTCATGATATGAGTAATAGTTCTACTGAGACTCTTGATGCACATTTATAGTAGCAAAGTGCAGTCTGATGTAGCACTCTCTCTTCTATTGCTGTTCTTTACTGTGATCATATTGTAAATTCTGACACTCCTATTTGAGATGATGTGTGGTTGATATTCTACACTGCGACCATTATAAAGTTGACAATGAGGTGGCAGCCCTTCAATCTCTCTATGGTCAAAGACAATCCTGTACCTTGATATTATTTGTGGATGGTTCATCCCTTAGTGTTGCTGCAGCTTGTTTTGAGGCTAAGAGTACCTCTGTATAAGCGCTTTATTTAGCATTAATTTTGCTCATTTTGCACTAATGTAATTACTGCTATTCTGCTGCTATTTTCATTCACCCTGTTAAAGGAGAGGGACATTTTTAAAATGCAATCATTTTTAGCTGTTTGAGGGCATGGTTCTGTTGTGATTTTACTGCGGACATCTTTTGTGGTAGTGGTGGGTATAAACCCCACCAAACACATTAGATTATTCTGCCGACCACTATTTTGACAGTCCTCATGAGAAGGGGCTATAAAGAAGAGGATGCTGCACAGTCACACCACCGGCGCCAAAGGCAAGCCCGTTTGTGCCTGTCCACACCCGACCGGGACCAGGTATTCTGTAGGCTCTAGTACACATTGAGAGGTTATCACTTATTCCATTTGAAACCCTTATGACATTTAACAATCCCTGTTGTTATAATGATTCATTATGTTAGAAAGGTTCTCCAGCCTTGACAGAAGGACCTTTCTCCTGTCTCAAATGAATATTTAGGACGGATGGCCAGTTGAGGAGCCTTTTTTGTATGGGCCATTGCCCACTACAGAGAATACCTTAGATTGCTTGTATTTTAATGGCAGGTCCCTGCCAAAACATTGTATTGAGTTCTGGGATTTGATCTCAGATTCAGACCCTGATTTGGTACTCATAACCGAAACTTGGCTGAAGGCATCTACTCTACCAGAAAGTTTGACGGCTATACCTGCTGGTCATAAGATGTTAATTTGAGACAGGAATGACCACTGAGGAGGGTGTATAGCCATTAAATTTGAGAGAATCCCTAACTTGCTCAGTAGAACTTAAGTCCATGTCTAGGGGCTGGGAGATTTTAGCCTTCAAGCTCAGACATAAAAGAACAGTAGTAGTATTGAGGCATGGCTCTCCATCGACCTCCCGGTTATGACCCCAACTTGACCAATAATCTTCTTGCCCAATTAACCTCACTTGGGGCCAGATGTAGGTAGGCAAATACCGGTCGGTAACGGCCGAAATTCGGTAATTTCGTCCGTTACCGACCGGTATTTGGAAGATCAGATGTAGGGCCACCTAAAATACTGATTCGGTAATTACCGAATCTTACAGATTCGGTAATTTAAAAAGAGAAATTACCTACATCCCATTTACCTACTCTTAAATACCGAATCGGTATGATTCGGTATTTAAGAGTAGGTAAATCGAGATTACCTACATCTGGCCCTAAGTGTAAAGTATGATCACTATTTAGCCTATTAGATTTTAACTTGCATTTTGAAACAAAAATTGAGGATTTGGTCTGCATGCAATTGGACAATGATATGAGTATACTTGAGCTGAAACAATGGATCAATGACCCTACGCACAAAGTAGGCCATAACTTAGATCTTTTATTCTCCAATATTAACACTATCAACATTTTGGACACCGTTCCATCAACGTGGATGGACCATTTTTTAATTACATTTTCTGTCACATTTCCTAATGGAAAAAAACATTTTTCCATTCTCCAACCCTTTTATTCTTCCTGAAATAGTAAGAAGAAACCTTTCTGCAAATGGATTGAATCTTTAAACGTGGCAATTTTAAACTCATTGGCTAAATGCGTTCCATTGAAAATCAATTAATCTGTCAGAAGCCAGCCTTCTGCAAAATTATACATTTCAGAACTCAAAATAATAAAAAGGAAATGTAAAAACTTGGAACAAAAGTGGGATTCAAGAATTAAAATAGATTTCCTAAAATGTAAAAAAGAACTGAACAAATATCATAAAATGATTAGGAGTGCCAAAAAGGACTATTTTATAAAACAATTGAGGAAAATAGCAGTTCCTTGAAAGAACTATTTAAAATTGTGCAGGAACTCACTCAGCCGGCTTGTTTGTCCCAATCGACTCCCCCTACGGAAGTTCATTGTGAAGCAATAGGAACTTACTTCACAGGCAACATTGGGAATATATGCTCATTTTTCGGGGCCCATCTTTAGACAAATTTCCTTGGTTCCTTATGGGCCCCACCACAGATGTTACTGTTCATCTGGGAGTCGTTGAACAGGTCAGGGAAGAACAAGGTTTAAAGCTGATTTCGGTGGTCAAATCCAGCTCTTCCCTGGATCCCTGTCCGCGTTTTATCTATTCAATTAGCCACTACTTTATGCCCTCATTTTACTCATATTTGTAACCAATGCCTTGTAGAGGCAACATATCTGGAAGTTTGGAAAGAAGCAACACTTTTACCTCTAGCAAAAAAAACTGGAATTGATACTTCCATTCTCTTTAACTTTTGGATGATCTCTCTTTTTCCATTTATGCCAAAACAAATGGAAAATCTGGTGAATAGGCAACTAACTAACTTTTTGGAATGTAACCACTTATTGGATTCTTCACAGACTGGTTTTCGTTCGGGCTAACAATAGCACAGAGTCACAAATTTTAGCTGCATTGGATATTAGATTAGTAGTTCACCTACGCAAGGACACAGCCGTGATTCTACTAGATCTTTCAGCAGAATTTGATGCTGTTTCACACAGCATGCTGATTAACAAACTTTTTTATATTGGTATTCATTCCAAAGTCCTTCAATGGTTTGGCTCTTTTCAGAGATTGGAGATGAACAGATAATACACAGTTCGGCTGCATACTCTGAGATCCCACTCTCAGAAATCTGAATGTAGATTCCCGCAAGGCTCCTCTTTGAGTCCTAGCCTTTTTATTGTGTATGTGGCCCCACTAGCCAAAATTGTGTTGAAATGGGGCTTTAAGGTCTACTCTTAAGCTAATAATACCCAGATGATCAATTCTTTTGGTAAGAAACTTGATACAATTAGAGGGAATCTACTTGGGTACCTCATAAAAATGGCAGGATGGATGACCTATCTTTGATGAAAACTTAATGCTGACAAAACGGAGATCCTGCTATTCAGTGGTACCTACTTGATTTGGGATGCCTCTTGGTGGCCAGACCTTTTGGGGACAAGCCTACCCCAAAGAAATCAGCGAAGAATTTTGGAATCATCATTGATGAGTCCCTTTCCATGCAGGAACACATTAAAGTTACCTGCAGGGAATGTTTTGGAATACTCAAATTTCTGAGAAGGGTGTTTAAGTGTTTGCCAATAGCTTGGCGGAAAACCATTATCCAGGCTTTGATCACTAATCAACTGTACTATGGCAATGCCATCTTTGTGGGCATGGCAGATTGCCTGTTTAGGAGATTTCAGGTGATTTAAAATGCTGCCGCCAAGCTAATCTGCAATATGGACAGATTTGGATCTGCTTCGGCATGTTTGTCATCTTTAAATTGGCTACTTATATGGAAAAGAGCTTGTCTCAAACCCATATGCTACACGCATAAGTCTTTCTATAAGACCGGTCCCGAAATTCTACAGGCCAGAATGGAACTTCACCAACCATCTCCTGAATTGTATTGCGTAATCTAGCTTTAGCGAAAGCAATCCGAATAAAGAAAGCTAGAACAGGAGGTCACTTTTTTTTGCATCAGGCCACAGCCCAGTAAAAGTTGCTACCCCTGGAGCTTCACCTTATGAAGAACAATTTATGGTTTGGAAAGAAACTGAAAACCTGGTTATTCTTTAAATGAATGCTTTTCTGCATATGATACTTCTTATGAGGTTCTCTTGGCTGAACATTAGGGAGCTATACATCTCCCTGATATACCCTAGGGGATGAGTGTTGCGCTTTATAAATATTTTAGATAAATAAAATAAATGAATAGAACAAGTAGAATTGCGGTCAAGGAGACGCACAGGTTACACAGTGCTCAAATTTCATTTCATATCTTGCAAGTCTGGGACTGAAAAACCTGGATACTTTGAAATATGTAGAGGAGAGATCGATTCATTTTGTTCTAATCTATGTCAGGATTGCACTCCATCAACAAACAGTATGTCAATTATGCATCAAATGATAAGTGCAGATGTGACTGAACGTCATTTATGTTTTGCACATGCAAACTAAAAGGCAGAAGGAAATTGACACAATGCACATTCACAATTGTACTTATTATCTCTTCTGCATCTGGAAATCGTTATATGATGAATTCCTGTGTCTGAGCCTACCTGTTGACTGGCTTCTTCAAACCACCTTAGCACACTAAGGAGGCTAAGAAGGGCTGTAGTGGGAGTTCCATAGAAGGGTGTATGCTGAGAATAGGAGTGGGTAGTGTGATCAGCAGTGACCAGAAAAAGTCTGGGTAGTGTCCAGGTCCCAGTCAGCACCAAGAATGTGCCCTGGGGTGAGTGTCATGGTAGCGAGTAGCAGCAGCAGCACTCTGCCTTGCATTGTTTTCACATTGGTAACTTATACTTATCGTGACAAAAAGCTGATAATGCTTCTCTTTGTTTAAAAACTTTGCAGGGTTTATGAACTTTCCAAACTTTCAAAAATGCCCAGAGAAAGCTGAGAGTCTAAGCACTTCACATCTTCTTGCGCCCCGGTTTGGCAAACTGTTCATCTGTATTGTTAACTCCCATAATGATGAACCTTCCATTAAAGGTAAGGTAGTTTTATTCAGAAAATCCCTAGCACTTCAGGACCATCAATAACTGCTGGCCTTGTCTCATCAGAGCTGCTCTAACTGTCACTATCAAATTCCCACAACCGAGCAAAGCAAGCATTCTATGCAGAAAAAGCTTGGAAGAGGAAGTGGAAAAAGAGAAAAGGGATGATAAGGTAGGGGTGAAGGAAGAGGGGCAAAGTAATAAATCATAATGTAATGCATATTATCACGTTGGGCACGAAATTACAAGTTCAAAAAGGAAGTAGAAGCAAAATATATTCTTGATGCCAGTTCGGAATACACAGTTTCATTCAAGAATGACAAAGACATGAAGTGTTCATGACTTTGCAAACTTTGGTTATTTCAAAATGTGACCATATTCTGATTTTACAACATTCTTTCTGACCTCTTAAATTCTTTAAGGCTAGGTCAATAGATATTTCTCCCAGTTTATTAATATGAATCCCTCACATGCCACACTGTAATTTTTTACACAAATTCTGACTGTGACATGGAGCCTTATCTGGTACCTTCTTATCCTCTCTCAAATATGTTTCCTATCTAATATCATCTGTCTGCTGCTGGTTAACCAACAGTTAGTTGGTTCCAGCTTGTTTTCCATTTAAAAAAGTAAAAGTTGACAGGAGGATGAAAAGGTTGGGTGATATATATGGTGAGACGCTATCATTTGTTGGAGGGCCTTCTTCCCAGGAATTCATTCAAGTGAATCAACTGCAAGCTTTCCTCATTCATCCTAATCATCCTTTCTTTGAGGTCGAGGTTTTACTCATCTAGTTTTAACAGACATATGGCCATGCAGGAGATGTTTTATGATCACCTTTTGTGGTGAAAGCAAGCACCAAGGGTCTACGGTCTGTATGCACCAAAAACGGCCGAACCTTCAAATAGACTTTAAATGGCAGATGGCCCAAAATCATGCTGAGTATTCAAGCCCTATTACTGAGTACTTTCTTTCAACTCACTTTTAAGCCCTGAATGTTAAAGTGATGATTCTGAACTTGAAATAGGGTCACCTTTAAACCCTTCTGCTTAGATCAGTGGTTAAAATAATGTGTTTGGAAGTATAACTTCTGACAAGGGTGGAAGAAGAACATATAACCTATTTCACTGCAGTGAAAGCTTTTTGGCAGGCATCTGGTTACTTAAAATGGGTGACTTTTTTTAGTTAGGTGCAGAAACGTCAACAAATTGGCCAAGCCCTTCACAAACTTTGTGTACTACTCAGATGAGACTAGAAATTATTTAAACATATCCATAATGACTAGGGCAGGGACTTTCTGACAGCCTATACCAGGTTGACTTCAGTCTCATACCATCTTTGGGTAAAGTGTGGACTACATAAGTCACATACACTTGTCCATCCTCGGATGCTTGTTTCCGTTCTGGGAAGGACATGGCTTTTGTAGTTCGGACTGGACTGTTCCCATGGGGCACAGGGTCAGCGCTGATTTGCATATCGCCATTGTCTAACCCAGGGTGGTGTGGAGTGGAAAAACGATGGATTTGGGCCCAGATCTTTGGACTGGGGTGAATGTGTGACATTGATCCACATTCTGTCCATCATTGTTGTGTTTGCAGGTACCGCTCTAAGTGTACTGGGGATGCTCAGACGTGAGTCCCAGGCACTCCACACCACTGGAATCAAGCTAGCCGGGCTGATGAGAGGTGTTACCTCGAAACCGGGCCGGTCCTCGGATGCTTGTTTCTGTTCTGGGAAGGACATGGCTTTTGTAGTTCGGACTGGACTGTTCCCATGGGGCACAGGGTCAGCGCTGATTTGCATATCGCCATTGTCTAACCCAGGGTGGTGTGGAGTGGAAAAACGATGGATTTGGGCCCAGATCTTTGGACTGGGGTGAATGTGTGACATTGATCCACATTCTGTCCATCCTTGTTGTGTTTGCAGGTACCGCTCTAAGTGTACTGGGGATGCTCAGACGTGAGTCCCAGGCACTCCACACCACTGGAATCAAGCTAGCCGGACTGATGAGAGGTGTTACCTCGAAACCGGGCCGGTCCTCGGATGCTTGTTTCCGTTCTGGGAAGGACATGGCTTTTGTAGTTCGGACTGGACTGTTCCCATGGGGCACAGGGTCAGCGCTGATTTGCATATCGCCATTGTCTAACCCAGTGTGGTGTGGAGTGGAAAAACAATGGATTTGGGCCCAGATCTTTGGACTGGGGTGAATGTGTGACATTGATCCACATTCTGTCCATCATTGTTGTGTTTGCAGGTACCGCTCTAAGTGTACTGGGGATGCTCAGACGTGAGTCCCAGGCACTCCACACCACTGGAATCAAGCTAGCCGGGCTGATGAGAGGTGTTACCTCGAAACCGGGATGTGATCTAGGAAACTCAGTGCGTTTGTAAGGCGTACTTGGTGCGTTGATACACCGCGGCAGGAGAAGCAAGTCCAAATTCTATTCTGAAACCTAAATGCTCTGAAGGGGTATTGGGGGAGGTGAGAAGGTTGAATCTAAGTGCAATTGAATTTGAGGGCAGACAGAAAACAAATCTGTAACGCTGAAACAACCAGCATTACCAGATCTTACTCATCCTTTTTGGATTGGTGGGCAGGGGCTGGCGATTAACCCAAATGTAAGATTGTAGGTCTCTTTAATTGACACTTATATAAAAACCATGTCCACCAGTGCTCTTTGCCAAAATCATTAGGGGCCAGCCACTCTGAGCGTTTAGTACTCTCAATCACACCATGGTTTAATATTTTTTTCAATACTACTTCTAAACGTTCTCAGAGTAGGTGAGGTATGGGATGAACTTTATGGACACCTAAAATAGCTTGTCCATTTTCGGAAATCCCTTAAAACTAGGCTGGTTTCAAATACATAGTTCAGGGGATATTCCCGTTAGCTCCACTAGATGTTTTGTTTACAGTAGCCTAATGCCCTCTCCATTTCACCTGCGCCAAGAAACCTACGAGCATATGCGCGCTCTATACGTTTTAATTCCTAAACATTTACATTAACAGGAGGTTGTGTGACAGAGAGGACAATCATATACATCAGGAATAGTGGAGTGGGTGACTGTGTGTTTCTGTGTGTGAGTGTGCTTGTGGAGAGAGAGCTAGAGAAAAATAAGAGGTATTTAAAATGAATATGGTGTTGGAGGATAGAGTGAAATGGGGTGTCAATGAAAAGCACGAAAGAGAAAGTTGACAAGGAATCATTTGTGAGGCAGAGTGAAAAGAGAAAGTGTTTGGGAGCATCTGTATAGGAAGAGGATGAAGTGTGGAAAAGAGTCCACGAGCACCGGTCTGAGAAGGAGCGGACAGAGGGAAAGAGGACAGTGTAAGATACAGGAGACACCATTTGCCTCGTACCCGACACTCGGAGAAGCAAGGATTTTCTGCTAAAACACAGAGCTGCAAGACGGAGGCAAATTACAAAGCCGAGCAGAGAAACGTGGCATATATCAGAAGCCCATTCACATTTGAGCGCTTGGGATACAGTTCAAGCCCACGGACGGAAAACTATTATCCATTTTAGCGGTTGGGAGACTCGAAAGGCCACACCCCTCGGAATTTTACATACGTGGGAGGCGAGCGGAAACTTTGACAAAGACACTTTTTGGAGGAAGAAAAAACGACCCTGCGTTAACAAGATGACTTGAACGCAAAGAACTGTGTGGTATGAATTCATACTGAGGAAAAGGAAAAAAACTGTGAAAAACAAGAATAGAGACAGAAAATTTGTGTCTTGACAAAGATGGTATTATAATTTGGAAACCATCGAAACGCGTCGACGCTGTTGAGAACATAATTCAAGGACTGACACAATTGGGTTTAATATCGATTGGATGAACATATCAACTGTGGGGTCCCTGAGTCCAATTTATTGTGTAGTGGTATTTGACAAGAGTTGTGTCATACATTTGTGTGTCTCTATTATGCTGGTCATAATTGGAAACTGTTTAAACTTAATTTTTTGACTTCAATGTACTGTATGTTCTTTTAAGAAGGGAGAATTGATTTTTATTGTGTTATTAGTGTATAATTGTATGTGTTTTTAGTCTTTTGCACAATGAAACCAGAACAAAATGTAATGATTATACATTGAATGTAAGATTCAATATTTTAATGGGTTGTTGATTATTGCACTTGCACAGAATCTGGATCAAGGGAATCATTTCTTGCCTTTGGTAGTAGTACGTCATTTCCCTTGATAGTATTAAGGGGTCCCTCTCTTTTATCTTATTGTTAAGACACAGGAGTGGACAGGACAAATTTTGGGAGCACAGCTTTACATAACAATTTTGTTTTTGTGACATTATTTTAGAAATACACTGTACATGTTGTTTTGTTATTCAGTGATTCTTCTTGGATTTCTGTCTGTGAATTTCGTACAAGGTCATCTAGAATACATAACACCATGTTGTATTGTTTTCTGATTGGTCAGCAACATCTCCAAAAGTTCTTGACATAACACAGTAGCACAGGTGCGGCTCTCCAACACAGTAAATATTTTCATATAAACTCCATCTGGTCCCCTTTGGGGCAGAGTGGAGAATTCCGTCAGAGAGACCTGTCCTGGAACAAACGCACAGTAGGTATGGGGTCTGTTACTAAGCCCAGGGATCACTGATATATCCCTTTGCTTACACAATAAGTATAGGCACCGACGGATAGATAATTTGCCTTGGTGGAGCTGTTTATTGTATACAGCCTGCTAGTAATGATGATTACGTTGCTTAGTTGTATTTGCCTACTTATCGGTACACATATGCTTCATAAGGCGTATGATAGTTTCAATAAAAGAATTGTAAACTTTCATTGTGTCTTTCTTTTGTTTACTAAGGGCAAGCATGAATGAGAAACAAAAGGTGATCAGCAGTTTCCATGGTTCCCTTGGGGTCTAGTGGGTCATGTTCTAGGTTTGCAAAAATTACCTGCTACTCTGAGACGGTTAGAAGTTCAGGTGAGGCACTGTGATCTAGCCGGGATTTGGGCCAACAGGTACTGACGTGGTAGAGAGACTCAGGGCCATATTCACAAGGACTTACCTCCAATTTATCTCCACCTTAACGCATCAAAAGTGGAGATAGAACTAACACCCATTCACAAGCTGGTGCAAACAGCAGACATCGTCAGAATACCCGAGATAACAGCCACAAAACCTAACACCACGGCGGACACCACCAACTAACCCTAATGAGATGCAGAGTAGGCGTTCCTGTGCAGAAACACACAAAAAAACAACACTACTTTCACAACATCCGTGAAGCGAACCAAAAACAGGCAATAAGCCGCTGTGTCCGCAGGTATTTAACACCTACCTTAAGCAGGTGGAAAGACGGACGACTACCTGCAGTAGGCAACGGAGCCCCGCACACAACCATACCAGAAGAGCAAACAACACCATGGACCTACTCATCATGCAGCTCGGAGCTCCAACAGGGCCACAACACCCACCGCCACCACCCCAGGACCGCCACCCCCCATGACCCGGACCCGCCACACCCCCGGAACCACCACAGAGGCAGAGCAGAGTAAGACAGCGGACCTACCGAAAACGCACCACTCTCACAGACCAAATGCCCGAGGAAGTCATTGCCCACTACAGGCTCAAAAGGACAACCATCATCCGCATCATGACCCACATCACCCACAAGATGACGGTGCCAACTGTAGCGATCACGTGGCCAATAAAACTACTACCATACCATTCACGTAGGTACTATAGTTTCCCTGGGCGAGCAACTAAAATAGGTGTTACTCCTAAAGACTGCAAATACCAGCATGCTTAGGGGCAGGAACTGTAAGGCTTAGGGCGGATTTTACTTAAGCACCTCCTTCCCGTGGTGAAGGTGCTTGTCAATCAACTTGGATCTGTGAGGAATGGCGGATGGTGTTCCCCGCCGGATTTCAGCTGGAAGATTGTAGCCCCTGGAGTTCGGGACTTTAACCAGGAGATTCGAGTGCAGTTTGAACCCTGCATCAGGTACTTTCGCGGTAGGAGCGCGGGCTCGCCTCCTCCATGCTTTGTTTCATGTGTAGAGTGCCGTTTTAAAGAAAAGCCGCGGTGCATAGTTAAACGCGAGGCTTCGCGTTTGTTCTGCAGTCAGCGGGGAATTCTCGGTGTGGCTCTGCACGCGTCTGAAACTAAAGACGCGTCTAGAGTGACATCGCTGGTTGTGCTAAAGGGAAATAGTCGTGACTTCTCTTTTAGTAATTCAACGGCGCGGAAGCGATAATTCCTGTCCATTGACATCGAGGTCAAGCCGGCTCACGAACAATTTGCTTATAAGCGTTGTGCCTTTAACAACGCCTGTCGTCTGGAGGAAGTCTTTTGCCTGAATACTGCAATCGAGAGCGGCTGGGAATCCTTCTTGCTTTTGTGGATAACAAAATTCACGAACTGTGTAGCTGTGAAAACCCCAGCTGAGGACACTTTGAATTGGACAATATTTTTATGTTTCACGTTTATTTTTTGTTTTGGTGAAGGAAAAGGGAAAGAATAGCCTTGAGCAGTTGTAGTACCTCTGGTAAGGCGAGGCACAGTTTCCTGCATTTAGTTGTTGAGATTAAGGGCGTGACTAGCATTACATGTTTGTATTTCTGTTCCCTTCTGCAGTGTGGGAATCCTTCCTGGTGCCTAGCAGTGCCTCTAGACCAGACCTTGAGGGAACCATTGGAACTACAGCTCTTTTATTATTTTGTCCACTTCCCATTTCCCCGGGGCACGAGTCCACGCAGAGGGTGTTAAGATACCTTTGTTGGGAATCGTGCTGGGGTGGAACTGGGAGGCCTTTCGTCTGACATCGTCTCCGCTGGTCACAAGGTTGAGGTTAGTGGCATTTCTTATCCTTGAGCTACTGCCAATCCTGACAGATTGACAAGCCCAAGAATAGACGCCCGGCCTAGACGATGAATATGGAGGTCATGATGGCTTCTTTGGCGGAAAGCATGACCGCCTTACAACGAGAGGTGCAGACATCTAGATCTGAGTCCCAGGTACTATACAAAGAGGTGGGCAGCTTAAGGAGAGACGTGGCAGGGTTAACACGTAGGGGTCCTGGAGGGGTTCCTTATATCAAACCAGCAACACTCCCACCACCTGTATCCACCACTCATATGCCCTCTGTAGGAGCTGAAGGGGGTGGTTTTACTATACCCCCTCCTGTTACTGTTCCCCCTACCGACCCTACCCACACAGTGCATATCGTACAAAATCTGGGAATCCCATTAGCACCCCCTGAACGATTCTTTGGGGATCCCCATAAGTTTGAGACCTTTCTGAACCAATGTAGATTACACTTTTTATGCAAACCTGGGGTATTTCAGGACGACTCAGCAAAAACGGCATTTATGATGTCATACATGAGTGGAAATGCTGCGAGCTGGACTATTCCCTTGTTGGAACGGAATGACCCTGTCCTGCATAATTTCCCTTATTTTTGTTTGGAACTTCGGAAGCTTTTTGATAGGAAATCCCATAAGATGACCCTAGACCGGGAGTTGTTAACCTTACGTCAGGGTTCCCAGGATCTGTTGACTTATATTACCTCCTTCAACAGACTGGTGGTTGAAACAGACTGGCCTTCTAGCAAACGTATAACATTATTCTATCAAGGGTTGAGAGGGGAGCTTAAAGATGTCCTGGCACAAGTAGTACAGCTTCCTAATACTTGTGAAGAACTAATAGACTTGACCGTCCAGCTGGATCATCGACTCTTAGACCGAAAGGGGGATAAGAACAGGGGTGATGGTCGGTATATGCCTCCTCGTTTCAGAAATCCCCTTGAAGACCGTCCTAATGCGGCGGAAGGAATAGAACCTATGCAAATCGGTGGCATCCGCGGCCCCCTTTCACAAGAAGAAAAAGAGAAGAGGAGAAGACTGAAACAATGTCTGTACTGCGGAAAAGGGGGGCACTTCATTAAGCATTGTCGCGCAAGAAATGCATTACCAGGACGTCCTTTTGTGCCTCGTGTGCAAGCAATAGTGCCCGCAGGAGAGTCGGCGGAAAACTAAGAAACCCAAATCAGGAAGAGGTCTCTGCCTTGGGTTGTCAAAAGTCCATGATCTCACCAGTACTTGCCAATACACTGCATCCAGCGGTAGCCTATATGAATCTCAAGGTCACGCTATGGGTCACTTCCAAAGACGCAATGGAATTAGATGCCTTAGTGGATTCCGGTGCCACGGGCAATTATATCGATCAAGAATATGCCATGAGGATCGGAATCATTTGTGAAAAGAAGGAGAAACCTGAGTTGGTGAAGGCAGTTGACGGAACTGTTCTTTCCTCCGGTCCTGTGTCATACCATATGTGTTCCTTATTGATGCAGACTATCCAAAAACATCAGGAGTACATTCAATTTGATCCCATCGACGCACCTCAATTTAGGCTTATCTTGGGAATGCCATGGTTAACCCTTCATGATCCTAAGGTTAGTTGGGCAGCACGTACCATCACCTTTTCGTCCGACTACTGCCAGGAACACTGTAAACAGACCATTACTAGTCGTGACTCCCCTCCTGAATCACCGTCAGTGTGTTTGGCAACGGAAAGCCCCCCTGAACTTTTCTGTTGTGCCACCGTTCTCCCTGAGGAGTATAAGACATATCTGCCGGTTTTAAACCACCAAAAGGCTACCACCCTGCCGCCGCATAGGGTATATGACTGCCGCATCGAACTAGTGCCAGGAGCTGACATTCCGTGCAGTCGAGTTTATGCCCTGACTGAGAAGGAGACGCAGTACCTCAAGACCTACATCGAGGAGAATCTGGCATCTGGGTTTATCAGGCATTCAACATCTCCAGCCTCATCCCCAATGTTCTTTATTCCAAAGAAGGATTGCGCTGAATTAAGACCTTGTATCGATTACAGAGCGATCAATTGTATTACCATCAAGAATCGATACCCTCTCCCCTTAATACCAGTACTGATGGACCAACTCAAGGGAGCCCGCTTCTTTACTAAACTCGATCTCCGCGGAGCATATCATCTGGTCAGAGTACAAAAAGGGGATGAGTGGAAGACGGCATTTCGCACTAAATTTGGTTTATTTGAATACAGGGTGATGCCCTTCGGGCTGTGTAACGCCCCTGCTGCGTTCCAGTTTTTTATGGACGAAGTGCTGAGAGGATGCCTGGAGACCTTTTGCGTCGTTTATATAGACGACATACTGGTTTATTCATCTACCATTTCGGAGCACGTCACTCATGTGAAAAGAGTTCTTGACAAACTACAACAATATTCGCTTTATGCGAAACTTGAGAAATGCTTGTTCCATGTACAGGAAGTAACTTTTCTTGGATATGTCATTAATGAAAACGGCTTTCAAATGGATATGTCCAAAGTAGACGCCATCACTAATTGGAGCCCTCCACGAAATGTCAAATCGGTACAAAGCTTTCTCGATTTCTCGAATTATTACGGACGATTTATCAAAGACTTCTCTAAAATCATACATCCTATTTCGAGCCTTTCGAGAAAGAACACACCCTTTGTTTGGAGCAAGGAGGCCGACTGTTCATTTCGTTATTTGAAGAAACAGTTCACTCAGGCTCCAGTCCTTCGTCATCCTGATCCACAAAGGCCTTTTATACTTGAAACAGATGCGTCTCAAAATGCTGTGGGGGGTGTGTTATCCCAAAGACATCCTGTGACCGTCCAAGTACATCCTGTTGCCTTCTTCTCGAAGAAACTTACACCTTGCGAAAGCAATTACACCGTCACAGACAAAGAGCTTCTTGCGATCAAACGAGCATGTGAAGAATGGCGTCATTATTTACTGGGTGCAGCTCACACCGTGGAAATATATACGGATCACAGGAATTTATTGTTTTTGAAAACAGCCAAGGCACTCACTCCTCGGCAACTGAGATGGTCATTGTTCTTTTCGGACTTTGATTTCATTATCAAGTACAAACCGGGGTCCCAAAACGGGAAAGCAGATGCCCTTTCCCGCATAGGAGAGACAGAGGAACAGATGAGATCCGTTAATCCCGATCCTCCGTTCATTTTAAAGAATACGAGTGAACTGACCCCATCGGTAGCGTTGTCATCCTCACAGGATTTCCTGGAAAATGTGAAGGTGGCTCTAGCACAGGAGAATCTACAGGAATGGGTCTTAGAAGATCCGGAACATCGTGTCGAAAAGGATGATCTTGCCTATCATGAAGCGGCTCTTTTTGTCCCAACAAAGGAGCTACGTCTGCAAGTACTTGCATGGGTCCACGATTCTACACTGGGTGGGCATGTGGGAATGTATAAAACCATCGCCCTTGTGGAACGCTCCTTTTGGTGGCCCCGAATGCGTGAGGATGTGCGACAATATATCAAGGACTGTGCGATCTGTGCACAAGGAAAGGCGATCCATACAAAACCCGCAGGATTGTTAAGACCTTTACCTATACCTCCGCAACCGTGGCATACACTGTCAATGGATTTTATAGTCGAGATGCCACCTTGTGACAATAAGACTGTGATCTTGGTTGTGGTAGATCACCTGACAAAAATGGGTCATTTTATACCGTTGTCTGGATTACCAACAGCTGCGGAGCTAGCAGGGGTGTTTCTCCAACACATTGTACGAGCTCACGGTATCCCTTGTGTTCTAATAACGGACAGGGGGTCTCAGTTCACTTCCATGTTCTGGAAGGCTCTTTGTAAAACTCTGAACATTGATGCACGACTCTCCTCCAGTTACCATCCCCAGACGGATGGTAAAACCGAACGTCTGAACCAGACCCTTGAACAGTACCTCCGATGCTTCACATTGCAAAACAATCTGGAATGGACTACCTTGTTGTGGATGGCTGAATTCGCCTACAATAACGCTGTGCACGACACTCTGGGTTGTTCACCTTTTTTCTGCCTCCAGGGTTTTCACCCCAATGCTCTTCCCTTTGATTGGCCTGTTCGATCTCCTGTACCTAGTATACATGAACACCATGCACACCTTAGAGCAGTACTCATAGCAGCGAAACACCATCTAGCTGAGGCCCAGTCCACGCAGAAATCATTTGCCGATAGGAGGAGAACCCTCGAACCTGACTATAAGGTGGGGGATAAGGTTTGGCTGTCCACGAAACACCTACATATTAAGGGGGTCTCTAGATTGAAACCGAAGTATGTGGGTCCTTATAGTGTAGAGGAGGTGATTAACCCGGTGGCTATCAAACTCTCCCTTCCTGTTTCATGGCAGATCCATCCTGTTTTTCATGTTTCCTTGCTCCGGCCTTGTCCCATCAGTATGAGACTTCCTGATCGCCCCCTTCCTGTTGAGGTAGATGGTCAAGAGGAATATGAGGTTCAGGCGATCCTTGACTCTAGGATGGTGCGGGGAAGGGTTCAGTATCTGGTGGAGTGGAAAGGTTATGGGCCCGAAGAGAGGACCTGGGAGCCTGTGGCCAACTTGCATTGTCCTGAGTTGGTGTCTCTCTTCCATGCTGCGCACCCTGGTCGTCCTGGGCGACCGCCGGGACGGCTGTCCTCGGGAGGGGGTTCTGTAGCGATCACGTGGCCAATAAGACTACTACCATACCATTCACGTAGGTACTATAGTTTCCCTGGGCGAGCAACTAAAATAGGTGTTACTCCTAAAGACTGCAAATACTAGCATGCTTAGGGGCAGGAACTGTAAGGCTTAGGGCGGATTTTACTTAAGCACCTCCTTCCCGTGGTGAAGGTGCTTGTCAATCAACTTGGATCTGTGAGGAATGGCGGATGGTGTTCCCCGCCGGATTTCAGCTGGAAGATTGTAGCCCCTGGAGTTCGGGACTTTAACCAGGAGATTCGAGTGCAGTTTGAACCCTGCATCCGGTACTTTCGCGGTAGGAGCGCGGGCTCGCCTCCTCCGTGCTTTGTTTCATGTGTAGAGTGCCGTTTTAAAGAAAAGCCGCGGTGCATAGTTAAACGCGAGGCTTCGCGTTTGTTCTGCAGTCAGCGGGGAAATCTCGGTGTGGCTCTGCACGCGTCTGAAACTAAAGACGCGTCTAGAGTGACATCGCTGGTTGTGCTAAAGGGAAATAGTCGTGACTTCTCTTTTAGTAATTCAACGGCGCGGAAGCGATAATTCCTGTCCATTGACATCGAGGTCAAGCCGGCTCACGAACAATTTGCTTATAAGCGTTGTGCCTTTAACAACGCCTGTCGTCTGGAGGAAGTCTTTTGCCTGAATACTGCAATCGAGAGCGGCTGGGAATCCTTCTTGCTTTTGTGGATAACAAAATTCACGAACTGTGTAGCTGTGAAAACCCCAGCTGAGGACACTTTGAATTGGACAATATTTTTATGTTTCACGTTTATTTTTTGTTTTGGTGAAGGAAAAGGGAAAGAATAGCCTTGAGCAGTTGTAGTACCTCTGGTAAGGCGAGGCACAGTTTCCTGCATTTAGTTGTTGAGATTAAGGGCGTGACTAGCATTACATGTTTGTATTTCTGTTCCCTTCTGCAGTGTGGGAATCCTTCCTGGTGCCTAGCAGTGCCTCTAGACCAGACCTTGAGGGAACCATTGGAACTACAGCTCTTTTATTATTTTGTCCACTTCCCTTTTCCCCAGGGCACGAGTCCACGCAGAGGGTGTTAAGATACCTTTATTGGGAATCGTGCTGGGGTGGAACTGGGAGGCCTTTCGTCTGACATCGTCTCCGCTGGTCACAAGGTTGAGGTTAGTGGCATTTCTTATCCTTGAGCTACTGCCAATCCTGACACCAACACAGCGGAGAACCAACATCCCTCTGCAGACAAAGCTGCTGGCTATGCTGCACCTGTTGGCCTCTGGTACCTTCTAACCAACAACTGCCTGAGTCGGAGGGGTCTCACAGCCAGCCCTCTCAAAGTTCATCACACCTGGAGAAGGTGGAGAAGTGTGGCTCAGTTGTTAGAGGCGGCAGACCCGGAAGCTAAGATCGGCCGTGGACCAGGGTTCGATTCCCCGCCTCGGCGGGTCTCGGGCTCTAAGAATTCCACGGATTCGATAATTCTCGCTCCGGTGCTTACTCGACTCACGGGGTCACACTCTGTGACTCTGGGCAATAGCTTGCTTAATCTCCACTACGGCCCCTCGCAGCGGGATGCCTGGCTTTCACCTTGTGGATACCCTGCCGGGATATCTCACAGGGGAATACCAGGACGGGTTCCCTAAGCAAGCGCTTAGATACCGTGTCAGTGATTTGCGCTATATAAATACATGTACCTGTCCTGGATGCCATCCTCAGCTTCATACCCCAGTACCTTCACTTCCCCAACACTGCACAGGAACAGCTGGAGACAAAGCAAGGCTTCTACGCCATAGCTGGATTTCCGGCCATGTTGGGGGTAATCGATTGCACACATGTCCCACTTGTGCTCCCTGCGGATACTGCACACCACTACCGCAACAGAAAGCCCACCATTCCTTCAATAGTACCCAGGCAGTGTGCATGATTCCTTCATCTTCCAGTAGTCCGTCTTCAACCTGCGCTTCCAGGATGGCACATATGGAACGGACTGCTTGTTGGTGAGTACCAAATCAACACACCACACATCTCAAAGCCTTTAAAGCACAATCCACAATGGTGGGGATGCATACGTGACCAAACCACATCCAACACGTAAAACTACATGACCACCTACCAGACACGACCACACCACTCCATGGTCATCCTGGGCTACCCCTCCACCCAATACAGACATTTCATGGCACCACAGCCACACACCAGCTGAATGTGTGGAGTTGCAGAATGCAGTCATGCCACATTTGAGGCACTGCTCTGCCCACATGACCCTACCCCAGTCTCCCGCAGGTCAGCGTCCTTTGGTGGTGCGCCTGTGTCGCCCTCTGTGCATCCGGGGCCACTAGCCCTGTGCGACTCGTGCCATCCCCCCTTGTAGTTTTGACATTGCATTTCTGAGTGCCTGATGACTGTTGGTGTAGTTGCCAGCATCAGCTCCTCCCTGGGGCCTGGATTACACTCACCCAATACACAGCCAGCACAGGCAACACTGTATTGGTGGACCTGCCATCACATCCTGCCAAACCAAGTATTGAGTCTTTTCTCCCTGCACTATCACAGGTGATCAAGGATATGCACTCTGCCCTTGGATGATAACACCCCTCCGAAACCAGGCCACACCCGCCCAGAGGCAGTACAATGTGGCCCACATACGCACCAGGGGCATCGTTGAATGCACATTTGGCATGTGGAAGTCACGTTTCAGGTGCCTGAACGGCACAGGTGGGAAGCTACTGTTCAGTTGGCCAGGGTGCATCCGTGGAACTCCGCTGTTGATGAATGCTGTTCTGTGGCATTTTCTGTATGCTGTTCTTGTGCTTGTCCCCGCATTGCGCGTGAGTTTTGCTGCCCACGCGATGGTTGTCACTGTTCTGTTATCGCGCTTTTGCCCATTGCAGGTTTTGTTGTGTTGGGGTTTGTCTTTTTATCTCTGTCGAGGTGGTTGTGTCGCAGGCTTTAGCCACGGTTTCGACAAACTAATGCATGCATGTTGTGAATTCCACGTTGTCACGGAGTTGTTTTCCCGCGATAGGCTGCGATGGTGAAAGTTACGTTACGCTACTCTTGCGGTAGTTATCACACGTTCTTGTGAATATACCCCTCAGTCCCTACATACAGACATCCTGTCATCCCAAGGCATAGTTCTGCTTTACCAGCAGAATCCCTGTGACATGGTGCTACCAACAATATGTAAGGTACCTATTTATTAGGTCTCCTGAGTAGTACTTATATGTGCCCTTAGTACACTTACACCTTCTCCGGAAATGTCAATAGTGTTGGAGATTAATTCTCCACAGTATTTTAGGAAGTACCTAATTTTTTCAGTTGGTTTTTCAAGCTTGAGCCTTTAAAAGAATTACCCATATTAGTGTTTGCACTTTGTTCCATTACTGTTTTATTAATGGCACAGCCACAACCTATACCAATAACTGACAATGGCAGACTTGCTCTCCATGCATATTTAATGTTACATGGCCTTGGCAGTGCAGGTGGTGACATAATCTTTGTGGTTGAAGCCCACGATGTCTATCGTTTAGAAGTCTTTTAATATTTTGAGTCAATTTTCCAGCTGTGAATGCTAATACAGGAACATTTCATGAATACACTAACATTGCACCACAACAAGCATACAGACCATATCAGCTTTAAGAAATTCCACTTTCACATTGAGAACATCAAAATTGGTTCTGATGCGCCCAAATACATGTATTTGCTCCTGTGTGTATGTGTCCCCTTAGTAATGAAAGTGGGCACCTGGCTAGTTTTAGCTGATTATAAACCATTTACTAACTTACAGGGTCTCGATGCTAATGAGATACAACAATTATATAGTGGTCCAGTGAGACAATATAGACGCTTATGTTTTGTGCCAAGAGCAGCAACATATTCCCTTTGTTACAATTCCAGGGGTTGGTGATCGTTTGATTCCCAACCAAGAACACAGGCTAGGCTTAGTGATAGCTGAGCATAAAGGTGTTGCTTCTGCACATGCAGATGTGGTGATGTGGCAGGGCACCTCTAAAGCTTACAGGGATACTAGGGCTTGCCTGGATGTAGAGGTGCATTACTCTTTCACAATCATTCTGAGGGAAATTCAGTAGTGGAGAGGATGAACCATGACTTATAGCAGTCCTTAAGAACTAGAGTAATTCCGGAATCAAAGAGAAGTCAGCTCCTTGTAGCTGGATTCCATAAATTGAGGATCTCATATGTGAAAAGGTTGCAGTGAAAAAGGAATTTGGCCCATCATACCGTGCGCCAGTGCTAGTCCTTGGCATACAAGGTAGAAGAACTGTAAAAGTGCCACCGCTTGCTGGTTCCAAAGGCAATTGTTTTGGCACCAAAGATCACATCAAGTTACAACATGTGGTCAATTCTAAATAGTAGGCCATGAGGAGTCCTTGGTAGTTCCCTAGCTCCTCATGCTATCATACAGGAAAATCCTCTACAGCTTGTGACCAACATCAAAGCTGTTTCTCTCCAGCTGGGGGGTGGCAGAAAATGACCTTCAGTTACTTCCTAATACTGCTATGAATGCCAGTCATATGACAGAAGTGAGTACTGTACTTACTACTGCTCCTCCTGCAGATGATGTCATTTATACTGATCCACCCATTGTGGTATCTACCAATTCTCTTACTACATCTGTGGCTCATGTTTTTCAACAAACGTTTTCTGGTTATTATGGGGGAACAAATAATTTTTCATCTGACTCTTTTGACAGTTCCACCTACACAAGTGCTACACAGGCCTGGGTTGTTTTCTATGACTGAAATACACTTATCTGAACCTCCTTGAATATATGTTTGGATTACACTTTCCTTGTTTTTCAATTTCTTTGGATTGGATTTGTGACTGTTTTCTTCTTGCTAATAAATGTCAATTTCTTTCCAGGATGCTCTGTCGTAGAACTGGTTGATGAGGTGTTGATGTCTCACTCATCTTCACATAAACTGAAAAAAGACTTGTCCCTTGTGAACATTTCATCTGTCACAATAACTGATGGAATTATTTGGGATAAGGTCCCCTATGATATTTTTGGCCTACAGAAATACTCAAGATTCCTTAAGTTTTCAATGTCTCAATGGGTGATGTGTTTATACCTGGATTACATTCTGATGGTTGAGTTGTTGACACTGTATACCTCATGTTCTGGGAGCTGGAATATTACACTGTTTTAGAAAGTGAAGACCTGCATCTACATTTAGCAAATTATGGTGAAATATTTTGTTATCATTATTAAGGACATCATTATTTACATCAAGCTAGTGTTCAATGCACACATTTTAATTGCACACCATTGTCCAACTCACCCACAAGGGAGCTAAAAAATATAGAGATACATTCACTAATTTTTCTAGACATAATATATTAGACCTGGAATCTTTTCATTTTAAACTTGTCCCTACACCTGCAAAGAAATATATGCGCACACAAACCAAGCTAATATATACAGATATGTGTATTTAACAATTATCCTTAAAAGGCTATGAGTATTGGAAGGCTATCATTGACATTAAATCAATTTGGGGTGCTAAACATTGGCAGGTTCAGGGAACAGACACCTTATTTAGAGCCTGCATAATTCCAACAGACATATATTTTCTAAATGACACAATTCAACAGATCTCTTGTCTAGGATTTCCTCAAATTAAAGACATGAATTCTCCTAATATTCTTTCTATTGCCAAGTTTGATATTTGGCAACATTTAACAAATTATACTGAGTAACAGCTCATTAGTATGGTGCAGAATGGAACATTTAACTCTACACTTTCAGGACCAAACAGGTGGTTATTGTGGCCAGTGGACACAAATGGTTGTTATGTTAATTTTTTTAATTCCACACTGGGGTTTAAGGCCAGCAGAGCAGACCCTACCCTCACCTATTCGGTAAGGAAATTGTGTCAAAAACTGTTGGAATATTCCACTCTGTCTGAAGTAAAACAAAATCTTTCCCTCCTGTCCAAAGACATGGACCTATCTGATTTTTTGTTAGTTCCTAAGTCCCCGTCCTTTATTTATGTAACTTACAATGACATTTGGAAATTGTCACAAATGGAAGCAGCTGCACATTTAAGGCAAATTGATCAAGATAATTAGTATTAATACACTATCTTCTCGCATTTACAGCTTGAATAATATTGTGTCATCTGTTATCGATAATGATAAAATTACGTCTTTATTATATCATGGACAAAGTCAAGTTAGATCTAACATGCAGTTTAGCTGGAAACTTTAGGTCCTTAAAAATGGCAGTGTGCAATGGCGTTACCTAAATTCTAGGCAACTAGTCTTGCCTTTCAACCTGACACATACACAGAGACTCATGGCAACATACGCAATCTTACATATTGGGAAGTTAAAACAAATCCCATTCACAATAGCTGAGACTCTTTCAATGGTGTTAGAAATGGGGTTTCTGGTTGGCTAAGGCTTGCGCCAAAGCCAGGCAGAGACCACCACTCTAGTCAGGGCAAGGGAGTTACACGCCAAAGATAACCCCTGCTCACCCCCTTGGTAGCTTGGCACGAGCAGTCCAGCTAATCCCGGAGGCAATGTGTAAAGCATTTGCGCAACACACACTCACAGCTGCAACACACTAGGCACACCACAAAAGGAACTCCACACAAGGTTATGTTAAAATAGCCTTTGTATTATCATAAACACATTAATCACACATTTACATTGCGCCAACTGGCACGGGTAATATTCACAGGGGATTATATACAGGACCGGGCCAATCGGGCCACGGTCAGAACCATCAGAATGCAGGTAAGTAAATATAAAACACAACCAGTAACTGCTGACACAATATTGACCTCAGCATTATCACATTAGGCAATAGGCAACACAGTAGGCATTACAAGCATAAATATATTATGCAATAACTGTAAGCATGAGCGCCATCACATAAACACATTGCGCATCACATTAGGGCCTTGCGCCCTACCACCATAAACTGACCCCAGGCCGACTGGCCTTTTCTCTGGGTTCAAAAGCCCTATGTCTCGCAATGTCAGGGCTTTGTGCTGCCAATGCAGCAATCTCCCAAAAGCTGTGCACAGGATCAGGCCTAAACGTTGCAGCTGCCCACTACTTGCTGGGCAGCTGTGCAGGCAGGCAAAAATGTGGGCACTGGTACCCTCTGTCCCCCACTGGGACTCTAACAAAATAAATGTGCCCAAACGATTCGGCTGCCAGCGCTGGTGCGGCACAGTTGTGAATAGGGAACTGTGCCCGCGGGGCCTTCACTGACGCTCCATACCCAAAATGCCCCTCACGTTGCAGCTGCCCACTCACATGTGGGGCAGCTGTAGACCAATGGCCAAAGGCAGGGGCATGGGCCCATCGGGCCCTCTTAAAATAAATATTGCCCCCACGTTGGAGCAACCCCTTATCAGGCGGGGGGCCACTCAGAACTGGCTCTGTGCCTCACTCTGCACCCATACGGTAGAGGCCCTGTTGGAACAGTCCACTGTCAAGAGGGGCAGCTAAGCAGATTGGCACTGGCACTTGTGCCTCGATCTCGCCCCACCCCCAGGCAGCTCCACTCGCCAGGCGGCTCTCTGGAGGCTGGCACTCGGCTCTTCGCCAGGTCCCTCTCCTGGGACCGGGAATTCTCTCGTTAGAGGAGCGGGACTCTCTTAGCTCACGGGAGCCCCGCCTGGTCGCAGACTATCACTCAGCCATCTCTTCACCCGGGCCCCCTCCTGGAACCCGGGACTTGGTGTGGAGCCCGCAAGGCTCCTGATTAGCCCCGGTGCACGTCCCAGCATGGGGTGGACTCCTGCCTTGGTCTTGGGATGCGGCACCTCTCCTGGTTCACCCGGGCCCGCTCCTGGGACCCGGGACTTTGATTCTCAGCTTGAGGAGGCGGGGTAGGCTCCCGTCCTCCTTCCGGACTCCTAGCATCCTGACACTCCCAGATCGCCCGCCCACAAACAGCCAGCTCTGCTTGGCTTCCGGGTCGCCGCGGGCAGCGCAACGACCCCTTTGTGGATCCTTGTGTTCTCCGCAGCGTCCTTGCGCAGGGGGCAGGAGCCAGCGGGGTGGGCTCCCGCTTCGGTTTTTCAAAGGTGGGCACGAGCCGGCGGGGTGGGCTCCCGCTTCGGTTTTTCAAAGGTATAAGAGCGGGGTAGGCAGCCGCTCAGAAGCCAGCAATACGAGGGAATCCCCACGTCGGGATTCCCTAAATCTTCACACAGAACAGCGCTGCAGATCACACAAGCGTCTTCCTTTTCTGGCAGGATTGGAGTCCCATTCCCTGGTGGTCCAGTAATAAAAATATAGTGCTTTTCAAAACAAAAGCAAAGCGCTCCCAGGCGCTGAAGTCCAAGAATCTAGGGGGTAAAGGCTGGGCTCAGGCAGGCCAGCACACAGGACCCTCCAGCAGGGAGGCAGTCCCTAGTGGCGGTTCCTCCTGGAGCCCAACAGCAGCAGACCCCCCCTCAAATCAGGAACAGCACAAGCACAGGAATAACATTTTCAAGGGATCACAGCCCCTACATTTATACCACTTTTCCTCTTTGTTTTGCAGAGCGCAGGGCTTGATGAACCAGCAAAAACTGGTTCGGGGGAATTTGATCACTTTGTTTACAAGGTTCCTCTTCCCCATTGTCAGGTGGGGGCTCGTCATCCGACACACCACAGGGGGGCGGAGCCAGCATTCACTAGGGCAGGCCCACTCCTATTCAGGGACCAGGAACTTCTCCTCCCACTGCTCAAAATGTAGATGTCCCATTCAGCCTAGCGCTGACTCACCCCGTCCCTGTCACTAAAAGCCAGACATGCAATTCACATCAGGCAGGCAGACACATAGCACACAGAAATGCCAACTTCTAAAAGTGGCATTTCTCCACCAGTCACCATAAATCTGCGCACACCATTGCACAGCATTTATTTTCAAGAGTTAATAGATACTAAACTCGCCCCTGCACTCCTCTCATACCAGGAATTACCATGGACACACATATCCCCCATGCATTCCTATGGAAGGGCAGGCCAACCTCACCACATTCACTCAGAGAGCGCATGCACTTTACTCTGGGCCACAGTGCTAAAGTGCGCAGAGGCCACAAACCACTACCACCATGTCAGAGCTTAAGGCAAAAAGTTCAGGGGTGAACCTGCCAAAAAGGGCCAAGTCCAACAAGTGGTATGATTAAGACATGGCATAATATCTTTGCTGATTTCCACATTCCAATTTTACATCCTGTATGAAACATTTCCCGGTAGGTATATTTGAAGCCCTGGGAGGAAGTTTTATTCACACGTTGTAGTCACTTCTATTTTCTTGTCTATGTGAATGGGAGAACAGAGAGTTATTTCTTACTGGAAATTAAAGGGACTCCTCTGTTAGCCACTCACTTGTTTATAAACATGTTTCCAATCAAGGAGCATGTAATACTTGTATAGCGAATTTGGCCTGCTTGTTAAAAACATTATCGTCCTTTCCAATGGCAGCTATTTAATGTTAAGCGACCAAGGGTGGGGTGAAGGCCGGAATCCCATATTTCCTGTTGGCCGTTTTCCAGATAGTGGCTTGCTGCCATAATGTGCTTATCCCACCTATGCATGTGGTTTCTGATAGTTTGTTGTGGCCTTCAATTCCAACTTTGGTGGTAAATCCGCGACCGCTGGGCCAGCGGTGAGGACCGCCGACACGGTGGTCGCAGAGTTAAAGATATCATCCCTAAAATTCCCACCGCCAAATTAGGATGGTGGTGGGAAGTGGAAAGGAACCTCGGCGGACGGAAAGACCGTCCGCTGTGGGTACAATGGGGCAATGGAGGCGGTGCCGTGCAAGCAGCGCAGTGGGTATTAGGATGCCTGTCTTTTGTAGCAGAGTTTCTGCCCAAGATGACAGGCGGAAAATGCCTTCGGGGCCTATTGTGGGCCCCCAGGGGGCTGGGGGGTTGGGTGCTGCACGTGGGGGGTACCTATGGTACCCCCTACATTTGCATGTACAAGGTGTCAGGCACTGCACGGTGCCTGCCACATTGTACATGCAAATGTGAAACATGTATTTTTACATTGTGGCGGGTGCTGCCACCCGCCACAATATAAACATACATGATGCGCCCATCAGTGAGGCGGGCGCATCCTAATTCGTTTTTGCGGGACCGCCGCACCTATGGAGGGCGGTCCCTTTATCAGCAGTGTCCGCCCGCCATCGTAATCGGCCCCCAAGTGTCTGCAGTAGACTGTGGTGAATTTGTTCTGCAGGGAAGGAGAGCCTGCCTTGTGGCTGCATTCTTTGTATGAGGAAAGCTTGATTTGCTGCTGCCATGCTGTACTTGTTTGGGCAAAGTTTTCCAATTTATACCAGTCGTGGCTGGCATGACTCGTGGCTGGGGGATGGCGGGGTTTTGCGTGGGGCAGGTGGGTCGTGAGGGGAGGATTAATTTAAACTAAAATAAAGAAAAAACAAGTTAATTTACCTTTGCCGGCCCGGTCTCACATAATGTCTGCTCCTCTCCTGGAAGCAGGAAGCAAGAAGCCTCCTTCCCCTCCCCTAAGCCAATCACAACACTGCAATGGCAGCGTTGTGATTGGTCGGGACGCCAACCAGCCAGGTGTATATGGGGAGGCCATTTTCTCCATGTAGGCGGCATGCAGCCTACATGGAGAAAAGCCAGAGTGTGCATGACTGGTTTGGTCGGCCCCAGAGGGCTGAGCAAACAGTCAGCACCCACAGCAGTGGGCAAGCCACTCCTCCCTTGCCCTGGAGCAAGACTGACCACCCACCCACCCGCCCGTCCCCAACCAAACCTTTCTGCTTTCTCACAGTGCGAGAAGCAGAAACATAAAATATTTATAGTACCATTTTATGGGGGCGTGGCTACACTGTGCAGCGAAATGGCCGCACTCTAAGTCAGCTCCGCCGGCGGAGCTCAACAAATCTGCTAAAATCCAGCAAAAACAGAGAAAAAGCAGACGGGACACTGCAACCCTGACCCTACGAAACAAGGAAGGCATTTAATCTGGCATCGGAGGTGACATGCAACTACATGGCGCCAGCGGAGACTACACAAGAGACCAGGGCCCGCTGAGGCCTTACCGCTTGACCGGAAAGAGAGCCGGGAGCTTGAGTGAAAGGGCGCACTGGCACAGGGCAGACTATCGCCTGGCGTGGAGTACTTCGGGGGGAAAAGCGTCGAAAGAGAAAGCAGTCGCCTCTACATTTACAGATACTACAAGGTGAGAGGCACAGCGGGCAAGCGGCTAGGGCCCCACACCCACCGGAGGGAAAACAGACACAAAGACAACCAGGCAGCAGATTAAATGAAAACATAAACGCACTGCCTCCGGGGGGGGTGAAAACAGATCAGACATCGACCACTATACCGTGGAGACCAGCATAAACTCACGCCACAGGGCAAAACTGCTAAGAGGCGACAGAAAGTGCTGTGAAGTGAACATAAAGTCACACTAGGGGAAACAAGAACTGAAAATAATTCTGTATACAGAGATCAAAAGACGCGACGAAGGTGCATGCACGCCGACAGCAATATAGCGGCAATAGTGTGACACCGCCCTAATTGAACTGAGAGATAGGGAACTATACCTCACGCATGCCTGACTGCCACAGTAGAAGTAAGGGTAGCGGAACACAACCTGTTGGTGTAGCATACCACTAGCACAGTCTAACTGACGCTGGACAGGCATACAGGAAAATTGCAAGGGGTGCAAGTAGCTAAACGGGGATGAAGAGAATAGACATTGTGGACTCCGCAGGCAGCACCCGGGACAGAGGAAGGAGATGTACGGGGGGGATTGGCGAGATTCCCCAACTATACACCTCAACAACAATAGGGAAAACAGACACCAGACAACCTCGGCTGACGTTCATAAGAAGGCAAGTAAACAAGCAGAGGGAGACCACAGGGGAACAGGGTACAGGGGAAGCAGCAATGAGTGCAGTGACAGACGAGGACATTCTCGAAATGTTCAAAGACTTGGAAACCAGTCTTCAAGTGATCAATTCCAAAATGGACACCCTGGCGGCACGTATGGACAGGATAACGCAACTTGTCGAGAAACATGTAAAACGTTTAGACACACTCGTAACATGGATATCAGATGCAGAGGACATACAGTCAAAAGCGCGTGAAAAATTATTGCAAATGGACTCCGTGCTAAACCTCATAAAGGGCAAAAATGAAAGCTTGGAGGCAAGGTCGAGATGGAACAATGTACGCATTACTGTCATTCCAGAGTCAAGAGACATCCAAAATATGGAAAAATAGATTGAAGTCATGATGATAGAATTTTTGGGAGAAGAACTTTCCACTATATTCCTTATTGAACAAGCGCAGCGCTCCCTTGGCCCAAGGACCCCACCGGGAGCACCACCACACCCTATCCTCACCAGGTTCTTCAACTATCGAGATCAGGACACAATACTATGGCTGGCTATAGAACGAGAGTCCCTACACTACCAAGGAAACGCCATATCCCTATACCCCGATTTCACGCTACAAGTTCAGACAGCACGCAGATAGTTTTTCCCAGCCTAGAAACCTCTACAACAGGCAGGCACCAAGTATGCATGGATTTACCCTGCTAAGCTGAAAATACATGGAAATGGCAAACCCAAGATCTTCACAGATGCAAAAGCTGCACTAAACTATGCAAAGCAAATGGCCAAAACTGCATAGAATGGAGAAATCACCTGAAAAGGCACCATCAGAAGGCAACCTGAGCGATAATGACTGAGTCCTGTACCTATACACTGAGTAATCGTGAAAAAGCAGATTAGTGTGCCACTCCATTATTGACATTAACTTACCACCAGACGTTAACTGCTCCCTAGAGAGGGTAAACTGAGCTTCAAACTATAGTTGCGGAACACTTTCACAATACAGGGGGAGGGAGGCAGGTGTCGCTTATCGAGCTATATACCAAGTTACTTAAGATAATAAGCTTTGTGTTGTTTTTCTGAGGGCAAGGCCACCTTGCAGTACATGGCCGGGGTGTCCGCCAGTGGATGATTCCTAAATACCCTAGGAGACTAGGTACATCACTGTTTTTGGGGGGGTTCATTGAGATATGTACACAAGCTGATTGGGGGTTGGTGTGGGTGGAGGGAGGGGGGAAGGTGTTAATTGTTATTTTTTACTGCTGCCAAATGTAAAAATGTTGTTGCTGTCACATTACAGACCACTCATAGGTCCACTCTTTTATCAACTGACGGACATTGCCTACACAGGGCTTGTGCACCAAGACCCAGCACATCACACAGACACAAAACCATGCACCGTGGTACACAGCCTAGCCTCATTGCCATGTCCCAGCCTTGCTATCGAACAATGACCTCATTAACATGCATAACCTGGAATGTGCGTGGATTAAATGACCACAGAAAGACGAGATAGGTACACTCATATTCATCCAGACATGGGGCAGATATATGCCTTCTGCAAGAAACACACCTGACGAACACATCGAGACTCAACTTGAAATCTAAAAGATGGGGAGAGGTAATTACATCGAGCTATTCAAACTACTCCCGTGGGGTGGTGCTTCTCATATGTAAGGGCCTCCCATGGACGACGCACCACAAAATAATAGATATAGAGGGGCGTTATATATTGTTGCGAGGCGAAATATAACACAAGGCAATCATAATCGTAAACACAAATGGCCCAAACACTGACAGTCCTAAATTCTGTAATCAGGTGTGGCAGGGAATTCAGTCTCTGGGTAATGCAGCAGTGTTGTGGGGCGGTGATTTTAATGTAGTATTATCAACTACAGTAGACAGAGTAGGAGTGCTCCGCACACATCACCCACAGGCGGCAGCTGAACTTAGAACTATCATGGACGACTATCAGCTCATAGACTCGTGGCGAATGCTACGCCCAAACACCAGGGAGGGAACTTGCATAACCCAACAGCACGGAGCGTGGTCCAGACTGGACTTCTGGCTAACCTCCAAAGATTTACATTCATGGGTCACCAACGCATCACATCACCCAAGGATACTCGGATCACGCACCCGTGCTCTAGCAGTTCCGAGATCCCAAAACCATATATACAGCCTGTTGGACTTGGGCCTTAGGGCAGGTTCACCCCTAACCTTTTTGCTTTTATTTGTGACCCTGTGTTAGTGATTTTTGGGTCTCTGCGCACTTTTTCCCTGTGTCCCAGAGTAAAGTGCGTGCGTGTAGTATGGCTGGCCTGCCCTCCCATAGGAATGCGAGTTTAGTATGTGTGAACTCGTGAGAGTGAATGCTGCGCGATGGTATGTGCGGCTTGTATGTGTCTAGAAAGGAAGTGCTACTTCTGGACATTGATGTATGTGTGCAGTGAGGGTGCTGGAGCGTGATTGGCTGGAGCTGGCTGGCATGCCAGGCTCCAGGAAGTCTGGATGGGTCTGCCCGGTGGTGAGTGTGAGATCAGCATGAGTGATGTGTGGGAGGAGTGCACCTGGGTCCTGGATGGGCTGGGTTTTTCCCCACACAATGCTGGCTCCGCCCCCCTGTGGTTTGTCTAATGACCCTAGCCTCCCCAGTGAATGAAAGGGGTGGTTGGGCCATCAAGGGTACTCCCAAGCCAGCTGCAACTGGTTTCCCCCTACCCTGCACCCTGAAACAAAGGATTTCACAGTATAAGAAGGGGCTGTGTCCCCTTACAATTTGTTCTACTTTTGGATCCTTGCCAGAGGGGGCTGTTGCTGCTGCTGGGGCCAGGAGGACCGCCACTTGGCTTGTCTCCCTGCCTGGAGACCCAGTGTGCTGGCTCTGGCCCTGCCTTGCCCCCCTGCCTGCCTCCAGACCCTGCTGGAGCCTTTGCTTTTGCTCTTAGCGCTTGGGAGCGCTTTATCTTTACTGCCTAGCGCTTGGGAGCGCTTATTTGCCTGCTAGCGCTGTGGAGCGTTTTTCCTTTTGCCCTTAGCGCTAAGGAGTGCTTTATTTTGAGCCCTTGGCGCTTGATAGCGCTTTATTTCCCTTCTAGCGCTTCGAGCGCTCTATTTTGTGCAGCCGGTGCCCACCCGGCGTTTGCCCGCTTTATTGCCGATTTTCGGCATAGCGAGTGCCCACCTCGCTTTATCTTTTATTTTTGAAAGCCGGAGCCCACCCGGCATTGCCTCCGTGGTTTCACCGCCGCAGCCCCCGGGTCGAGGAGAAGCCCAGAGAAGCTGCCGGGAGAGCCGCGCTGGGATTGGCCCAGCCGGCCGAGCCCCCGCCGCGTCATCAGAGGAGGAAGCAGGAAGCGGCCAGCGCGTGTCCCCGAGGCTCCCGTGAGAAGAGGAGCCCTGCGCTGCTGAAGAGGTGAGCCGGCAGTGCTTCCCGCCCCCCGCAGCACCAGTGAAGTCCCGGTGAGAGCGGGGGTGGGTTCTCCTAATCCTTCGAGCGGCCCCGCTTGGCAGAGGGCCGCTCCAACGCCGCCGCATTTCTTTGCAGAGCCCCGAGAGGCTCACAGCCCCGCATTTGTTGTCGAGCCGCCTGAGGCTCTGGGGGCAGTATCTGTTTCTGAGTCCCCCGGGAGGGACTCCATCGTTGTGAAGGGCACAAAGGGTGGTAGAGCGGCCCCACTTGGCAGCGGGTCGCTCCCCCTGGTGTCGGCCCATTTGATTTACGAGCCCCGAGGCTCGAGGGGGGCATTTTGTTGATTAAGAGCGCTGAAGCTCTCTATCCCAGCCCACATTTGTTTTGCGAGCCAGAGAGGCTCAGGGGCTCATCTGTTCTTTGAGCCCACGTGGCTCCAACGTTTGCCTACCTGTGATTTACAACTGTCCAGCACTTAGTGGACAGTTGCTACGTTTAGGCTTTTGTTCTGTGCTGCCTGCGCAGCCTCCCCTGACATTGAGACTCAGGACATTCCAGCCCTTGCGAGGCCAGTTGGCCTGGGGGACAATTCTAGTGTTGTGCCATGTGCACCCTGCGCAATTTATGATTCCTGCTTATTTGATTTCTGCGCAAATATTCTACCTGCACCTCTGAATGTGTTTTAATATTTCATGTGCAATTGTCTATGTTTTTATTCCCCTTTGCTAAAAGTGACCTGCTTAGAGGAATGTTTGTTTTACCTTTGCTAAAAGTGACCTGCTTAGGTAATTGTTTATGGTTTATTTCCCTTTGCTAAAAGTGACCTGCTTAGAGGAATGTTGATGTTTTATTGCCTTTGCTAAATGTTACTTGCCTAGGTGATTATTTTAGGTTTCCTTCCCTTTGCTAAATGTGGCTTGCTTAGGTGATAGGTTTTCCTTCCATAGGTCCTGATGTTAAGGTCCTAGTTCCCTGCGTGATTTCCCTACAGTGTTTAGGGTGGCGTAGGAGGTATTTACCCTTTACCAGTAGTTACTGGTTGTATGCTACATGTAACCATTTTATGTGCTAAGTGTTATACCTACAAGTATTATTTCCAAAAAGTGCATACCCCTGACAGTGGTCCAGGTGACCCTGTCCTGTACATAATCCCTTGTAAATCTTGCCTGTGCCTGTTGGCACATTGTAAAGTGTGTGTGTGTTATCTAATGTGTTTTTATTATTATAATACAAAGGCTATTTTTGATATAACCTTGTGTGGAGTTTCCTTTGTGGTGGGACTAGGGTGTTGTCGCTGGGGTGCGCGCGCAACGCTTTACACATCGCCTCCGAGATTAGCCTTGCTGCTCGCGTCACGTTACCTAGAGGGTGAGCAGGGGTTATCTTGGTGTGTGACTCCCTTGCCCTGACCTTAGAAATGGTGATCCCTGACTGACCTTGGCGTGAGCCTTGGCCGCCCGGGGGTCCCGTTTCTAACACAGCCATTCACCTGGCGGGTTCCACCCAACGTATTGCTTGACTTGGTGTTTCGGACTGAACTACACAACAAAATAACTGAATACTTGAACTAAACGAGGGCACAGTAGACTCCATGGGAACCCTCTGGGAGGCCTTCAAGGTGGTCACACAAGGGGCCTGCATAGCCCTGCAATCGGGGGTGTACTTAAAGATATACGATCCACTCTAGTCAAAATCGAAGGCAAATTCCGTGAGCTGGAAAGAAAATATTTCACGTCCCAATCCCCTAAAACACTGGCCAAAATCTGAGTAAAACTGACGGAATTCCAAGAAGAGGCAGACAAGGAGACCAAATAGCTGCATAAATATGCACAGGCACGCAAATACGGAGAGGGTGACAGGCCCGAGAAGACATTAGCCGGCCTCCTAAAGCCACCTAGAGGTTTGGCAAACATTTCGGAACTTCACAACCCAGATGTGCCACCATCCCGTTCACCACCAGAAATACTGCAGTCTATGACGACATTCTACCAGACTTTATACACCACCCAGACAGACCCATCTGCATCTGACATAACAAATTACCAAGACACACTGTTCTCTTGTGGCTTGGCAGGGCACACCGACAATATCTAGATGTCCCATTTACAGCAGATGACATACGACAGGTAATAAACAGCCCACTGGCAGACAAGGCCCCAGGTGCAGATGGGCTAACTGCCAAAATTTACAAAGAATATGTAGACCATCTGGCGCCACGCCTATTGCAGGTATATCAGGAGGCACACGAAACCAGCATATTACCGCAATCCATGCGAGAAGCGACATTGATAACACTTTTAAAGACGGATAAAGATCCTACGAAATGTGACTCATACTGCCTACTCTCGCTAATAAACCTGGACGCAAAAATTCATGCCAAGTTCCTTGCAAATAGACTGCAACCCCTGCTCCCATTGACTCCTAGGGTGCTCATGACGAGGTCAGCTCGTCATGAGCCACGGCGCCCCGGGGCCCATTACGAGCTGAGCTCGTCATGACCACGCCCGTTCCGTGGAACGCTCGCACGCTGAGTTGATTCCCCTGCTGTGCTGAGCATTTCATGTGAATGGGTGTGGCCATGATGGGCTCAGCTCATCATGAGCACCGGAGCGCCGTGGGTCATGACGAGCTGACCTCGTCATGAGCACCGGGGTGCTGTATGTGCCCCCCACCACCCCAGCACAGCGGGGGAAACAGCCCCGCAGGGGTTAATAGCACGACCAGACCAGTCAGCGTTTATCCCGGGCCACTCCACGGCCCACAACCTGCGCACACTCTTTGCGCTTTTACACTACCGAGCGCCTCACGTGTCAGCCATAGCCACCCTGTTAGACGCCACTAAAGTGTTTGATTCCTTAGAATGGAACTACCTTTTCACACTGTTAACCCAGCTGGGGTTAAGTCCCATCTACATTCAGCAAATCAAACTATTGTATACCATGCCAATCGCTAGGGTCAAAGTAAATGGGATCATCGCCGAACCAATACAAATCACACGCGGTACGCGTCAGAGCTGCCCACTCTTGCCCCTACTTTTTGCGATTGCCACAGACCCATTAGCAGCTTGCCTTAGACAACACCACACTCATCGTAGTATAGGGTTTACCTCTAGGGGTTTGCTAGAGTAAATGTACGATGACGACATGACTATATATTTAATAGACCCGGAGGTAAACTTTGCACCTGTGACAAAGGAACTGGTGCGATATGGGGGCCTGACTGGGATTCAGATCAACTGGGCTAACTCCACAATAGTTCAGTTAACAGACAGCACTTCCCCCTTCGACTCGGAAAGGACAGATGTACCGACTACATACTTGGGGGTTTGGATCAGTAGGGATGTGCAGGAGATATGGACGGCAAATTATTGAAGGGTTATGGACTGGATAGACGAAAGAATACGCAGATGGAAGCATCTACCACTTTCACTGGCAGGCCGTATCGCCATAACTAAAATGATAATCCTTCCCAAACTATTGTATTTGTTTGTAAACATACCAATGCCACTAACGGCGCATTTTTTTAAATGCCTTAGATCCAGCGTAATCGAATTGGTCTGGGCATGGAAACATCCCAGGATATCTTGGGATGTCCTCACACTGCCGTTCGCACAAGGAGGCTTCGGGCCCCAGACTTTGAATTATATGCATACTGCAATCAGGCGCAATTCCTACGCTTCTGGCAACACCCAACACCGTTTTACCTGCACGTCGCAATTGAACAGGATAAAGCAGCCCCATTCTGACGGCACGTTCATCACACTACAGCAAATATGCAGTTCATCACAATGCTCGGCACTAGACATGCTTCTATACTATCAGATAAGAGCGTCATGTAAGGCCAGATATACTACATTTCCTAAGGCCCCCGGCACAGCCGGCATAGAAACACATTATTACGGACACTTCCTCTTGCAAACTAATCAAACGTTTATACACCACTACACGAAGAGAGTCCCCAATTACCGTTCCACAGTCCCGTACAGCATGGGAGACAGACATGGGCACAGATATCACTGACCAGCAGTGGTTGTTTTGCAGCAATCAATTGGAGAAATTATCCCCAAACCACCGCCTAAGGCTTTTACATTTCAAGTATCTGCATCGCCTATATCGCACACCAGCGCAGCTACACCGTATGGGACTACACCCCGATACAAGATGCTGGCGATGCGGTTCCCCCCAGGTTACCTTCACGCACCTTGCCTGGGAATGCTGACCACTGCATTCTGGCATGTAACACTATCTCACATAGCGAAAATGTCTGACCAAGTATTACCAAAGACTCTATTGGTGGCCCTCTTAGGCTATGTACACAATTCCCCGAAGACAGTAAGAAAACTCACAGTGTCACTTCTACGCCTGGCAAAAAGACAAATGGCAATACATTGGAAAAAGCCCACACCTCCCACATTCAAAGAATGGGTGCGGGGTATCCTATACTCTAAAGACCAACTATCACACTATTGGGAACTAATGCCAAGCCAATCACGTCCCAAGGATCTATAGGAACCCTTCACTAGTTGGCTCAGAGTGGTAGGAGAAGAGGAATGTTAAACCTGAGGTAAAGTTGAGTCTCACTCACTATGTCAAGAAAGTAAACTACATATACACAAGAGGCGGATGCGGAGCACGAGAACAGAAAGAGCAACACTAGAGAGACGCATTGCAAGTGTGGACACTTCTTAACTGTTAAAGATAACATGCAGGGTATTGTGATTGCAACGTTGTAAACTGTAAATGATGATTTACTATTGATGTAAAGCAAAAAGGCGGTTTCCTTTTTTTCACCCAATTCCATCCCTTTGCTTTTTCCTTTTACTGTCATATTGATTTATTTGGTTACGGCAAAAACTTCAATAAAAAGAAATAAAAAAATATAATAATACCAATTTTTGTTTTTGCTTCTCGCACTGCGAGAAAGCAGCGGGGTGAAGCTCCTCCGCCCACATAGAGGAGCCGCCCCTGATTTATACTTGTCCTGTGAAAAGTGAGTCTTTCGGTGCTGCTGCCTAAGCTGTGTCTTCCGTGTGTGGGAGGGTATCCTGCACTGCTTTTTCCTAAGCTCCATTAGTTGTGTGAGTGAGGGATGCTTGCACTGATGCTGTGCTGCTGTCCTGGTATTATGAAGAAGGGGATTTTAATTGCTGTAGCCCCATCCAGACATATTCTATTAAGGATAGACACTTGCACTGTTGTTACTCCTTTCACACCTATTCTATGAGGATGGGAAGGCTTACTGTTGCTACCCGTGTTATACCTGATCTTTGTCTAACAGAACCGTGTGGCGCTTCTCCTGCTGATGCCGCCTGTCCGTTTTCTAACCTTTGTGTTGCTGTGTTTCTTCCCATGTTGTGAGCTAGTGAAGCTGAGAATAAAATGTTTCACCATTCAAAAGCCAAAACGAGTGACATTGTCAATGCTCGTTTTAATGCATGTTATGATTGAAAGTGTGACCCTTCACATAATATCCAAACGAACCCAACCTTTGGTTTTGAACTTGAAACACGTACAGTTTTTGAAATGGACTAGAACAGATTTTAAAATGTAAAAGATATCTATCTACCTTTTGGCTTTATATCATGTGTTAAATCATCATCCAGTTATGGCTTTTAACCAACATCATTTTGTATTTTGAGCCCATAAAGTAGAATAAAAGGAAAACCTGCAACCTCCAGAATCCAAAATGCTTGTGCCTGACAAACTAGATACAGCTGATGGCTTCACATGTCATGGAGCCACTCAGACACCATGTGCTAAGCAAATTACAATTAATTTTTGATTGTGTGCCCATTATTCTTGTAGATAATTAAGGGTTCTACAATACAGTGGGAATGAGATTGAGCTAACCTTTTAAGTACAAATGCAAGCATTACTCTGCTAACGGACAATCGTTAATATTTTTCTAACAGAGCATGCTAAAAAGGCGTTTCATTTTTTCCAGGACACTGAGTCTACCACCCGCTTCTTGTATCCCTCTACTGAATAAGTTGTGCCAGCTGAAGTGGACATGTTTGAAGAGACACAAGTAAAGAAAAATTATGTATGCTGGCGCCACTCTACCTGCATACGAGATTCAACTGCTGTGCCTGTAATGGTTCTGTGATGCACCCTGCATTGTGAACAGGTGCAACCCTGTTGCAAATACTGCCTTGTAAGAGCCGCCAGCAGATATTAGCGTCCATCTGTGGTGCTTTAATTTTTGAGGCTGAATAAACTGATCTACTTGGTGTAAACTGAGGAAAGAAGACTTTACACAGGTTCGAAAGCTGAGATCAGAGAAGTTCTTAATTAGTCTTGCTCTCCCCAAAGAAGCACCCAGTAAAGGGCCTGAAGAAAATGCATGCTTAGCGAAGATAAGGTTTACAGCGTGGATGTTGGAAGTTCCTTATGCCCCTCGAAATCCACATCTTGTGCCTGCGAGACATAATCGCTCTGACTCTAGCAAATGCTGTACACAATCATAAGATGCACATCTCCCCAAAAACTGTGTTCACCTCAAAAACTGTCTGCATTTCTAATATGCATGAATTGAGTTCCCATACATCTCTTGAAGTTCGTATTGTTTGAAGATTTTAAGGTTGCAAGATTTTTTATTTGATACATGTTTGTGCCTTTGTTTATTTATAATTCTTAGAGCATGTTTGAATAAAACCACGATATTAAAAACAAACAAATGTATTTAATTGTCTCTTGACACATACCAATGGGATTTTCTGTACACAGGTGCCTCCTGTCACAAGGTCTCATTGCTAGATGCAGGTGTTATTTCCACAACCCCCGCGTTAATAGTTCTGGGGTCTTGCTAACTGCGGAAGTTTAGAAAGAATGGGGAATTCAAATGTATCTTCTAAAGTCTATTGAGAAGTGAAAAAACGACTGGAGGTATCTGTAATGAGGGGTCGGATTTTCCAGGCTCCATGGAGATTGAGTATCTATGCCAGTAACATAATGGTCCGCCTGCCAAATTTAAATGCAGTTAAACCTTAGATTTGAGACTCCACCCTAATTAAACCCCTCCATAGGCCCTATGGAATAGGGGCCTTCGGAGGTAGGCCTCTAGTTCCACCCACCTAATTTTGATGTGTGGAACTAGAGGTCAGTTTTCACAGCTGGTCACCGCCAGGAAAACCCTGGTTGTAAGGGCAGTGAAAACTGCTAAATGCTACTCTCGCCATGGGGTGGCAATTCAGACCCATGATGAAGACACTGACTTTACACTAAAATCTTTAGCGACATAAATCAATTTATTGCCGTTCTGAAAAAAGAAGACTGATTTAAAGTGTACATTGATGGTGGAAGTTTTGGATTTTATAGGTCAGGAGATTGTGTCAATAAAAGGTGTAGAACCTGTTATAATCAAAGTGGTACCAAATGCTTTTTATACCTGAGTGGGCAGAATGGCACCTGTCATAGTAAAATGCTAGAACAGGGTATTTGAAAAGAAGTGCTAGGGTGTCATTGTAACTCTCAATGTTGGGAAATGGATTATTAGAAGTGATATGTAGTGACTTACCACTAGTAATAAGGCCACAAACACAATAAAAGGTTTATATAGGGTCTCAATAAATTAATCTCTTGCTCAACCCTTGGTAGCTGGCAACGAGCAGGCAGGCGTAACTTAGAAGAAAGGTGTGTAAAACATTTTAAACACCTATACAGTAAATACATAGGACACAACAGACAATAAATATCCAACTCTCATTTATGAAAACAGATTATATTTTTATGAACAAATAGACACCAAAACAACAAAAACCCAATGCAGGGAACCAGAAATATGATTTTTTAAAGAATACACCCTTTCTAGTGCTTGAAAACATATAGCCCTGCTTTGGAACATCTGATCACGCTTGTCCGGCACAAAGTCAAAGTTTGAGGATGACCGCGAAGGAGTGCTGGTCGGATACACTAAGTGGGAGGCCTCAGTCAAATTTTACCTTCACACTGAGACGTTTTTCTGGAGCTTTTAGTTTTTCCCTCGATGGTGAGTAAGGCCCTTTGTCAGAGCCGATTCCGTGCGGGTATGCCAGCTTGACTTTCTGCGAGGCCCCGGTAAAATCCTGGTAGGCTGGAGCTCCGGAGCTTTCAGCCGGATGGACCTGAAATCCAGGCCGGGTCATGGTTGAATGTAGCCGGCTTGACTCTCGACGCCGGGTCGGTGACCTTATACAGCTTTTTCCAAACGTTGCTCCAAACATCTCCAAACTTTTGGAACTTCTTCCTGAAGTTCCTCTTGAGGGTTCAAAGTGTCCAAAACAAGAATCTAAGGGTCTGGAATCTCCTAGATGGTCCTTGGGATGTCTGGACTACAATTCCCACAATGCATCTGGCCAAATCCTTAAAAGTGCCAGGATGCACTCCAGGATGGGGACTCTTGGTGGAGATTATACAGGTGGGCTCTGTCAACCTGTAACTTGCAAGGAGTCCACTCCTTAGACTTCTGAGTCACGCAAAGTTCTTCAGGTGCTTAGTCCCTCAGTGTGCAGCAAATACAGTCCTGGTGACTGCAGTCCCCTTGGTTCAGGCCAGGGTGTCAACAGGGTTGTCCTTCTTCTTGTCTTGTCAGGCAGCAGATCTGAGGATCTAGGCAGCTCTACCGTATTCATTCATGATTTCCGGGCATCAAGCAGGGGGACACCCCTGACCAATGAGATGCATAGTGCCACCCAGGTGTATGACCACTTCCTCCAAAGTATGGTATATTCCTATCCCAGAAAGCATCATTCTTGCAAAATCCAGCATGGAGGAATTCTCTCCAGAGGAGCAGGATCAGGCTAACCTAACCTATTGGTGTGGCTAATTTTCCTAAACACTCCACATCCACAACTGTCCCTAATCTAATTACAGAGGCTCCTGTGTGGCTGAAAAAGCAGGATGTGGGTTGGGCCTGTGCTGTCCTAAAGTAACATTCTCCCTTGGAAGACCAGTCTGGCTACCCCTCACCCCTTCCTGCCATCTGCTCTGCAGCTTTTCCTTCAACACCCACAGAAAACCCAGAGTTTACTCTGACAGGACACTTCACACCTCATCAATCAGCACTGGCACAACCTGGGAGCAGGCTGGCCAATCGGAGTCAGAAACACAGCATCTAGTGGTCCTAAATGGGGCAAAAAGTGAGGGGACACGGCAAACAGGTCCTGGTTTCTCACATTCAACATAAAAGGTATGTAGGATAGTAAGATCCTTTTCCTTGGGTCTTTTGAATATTATCTTCTGATATCCTTATATACTGGAAAGGGACACATGACCCACTTTTTCTGGCATGGTCCATCATAGATCTCTTCCTCAAAGTAAGTGAATACCACCTTGACAGACTCAACAGCATGTGGAAGTTCTAGATACATTTTTTTTCTGAACAGGAGTATCAGTAGATACATAGTGATGGAGCCCCCCGGCTACAGGGGCAGGATCAGGAGGCTTATTATGAGTCTGGTGGTTTACGGACCGCCAGACTCACGGGGGCACTGCGGTTGTGGTCTTCTGATGGTCCTATTAGGACCAGGGCGGCCGGACCGCCCTGGGGCCACCACAACTCCCAGAGATCCCTGGTGTTGGTGCTGTGGTCTTAAGGCTACAATATGTTTGGCGGGCCGCTGCGGCCCCGCCAAGTTCATTACATGTTCCCTCACTGTCACACTTTTCATGGCAGTGTGACTGTCATGAAGAGTGTGAAGGTGGGGAAGCAAAGGGGGCTCTACATGGCCCCAGGTTCCCCACACCTTATGAATGCACACTTGTGCTCTCCTGTGTGCATTCACTCCAGTACCTGCATGGCATGGACTGCAGCAGTCCTCTCCATGCAGGTACTGCCTTTGACGTTCCCATTGTGGAGCCTATTTCACAGGCATCACCCTGGGAACACCAACGAACCGCCGGCCTGCCAAGAGAACACACCCGATCTGGTGGGTTATTCCTACACCGATTTGGCAGTCAGGGAGAGGGCGGGTTGGCTCCCACACTGCCAAACTCATAATAAGGCCCCAAAACAACTTAAGAGTCTCACATCCAGAGAAAGAAACAGAAATCAAGGATTAAGCTTCATTTTGCCCTAACCCCTGGTGAATCTTGGATTGCTGTAAGGGATGAGGATGATCAAGGTAAAAACAGTTCCCAACCTGTGACAAATGATGAAATGATGTGAGGACTCCAATAGTGGTTGAAAACAGATCTGAAGGGGAAAGTAAGCACTGTGAATCAAAACCATTAGTAATCACTTCAAGTGGAAGAGTGCATTGCAAAGAATGTTGGCCAATGGGGGCAGGGAGAAGAACAAATACTGAAAAGAGTGCAAAGAGTGGAGGAAATTGAAGAAGAATCACAACACAAGGTAATAGTGATGATAAACAACCAAAAGTCAAAAGGCCAAAGGGACTAAAGTTGCCTAACAAAAAGTATAAAGGGGATGCAGCCCCTGAATTGTTATTTCCAGTTAGTGTCCCGTAAGCTGAGCAATGCGATATAGAAGTCACTGATTTGTACAACTGTCAATTTATCTTTGAAGATCCTCTATTAACTGATTTAAAGTGAGAGATGTTCCTGAAAACGGTCTTGATGAAATATTGAACTAATATTCAAACCCATATCTTGAAGTTTAAGTCAATTTTATATTGGACCTTAGGTTATCCAGTCAAAGATATCATATTTCCTTAGGTATCCAGTCAAAGAGAGTAGGATTCCTTTCTTGATCTATAAATTGGCTATAAGAATTGAAACTGTCATTTGAATCTTGATATTTCCTTGATTTTTAATGTTTTACTGTAAACTCAGTGATTAGATTTTTGATTTTTCTTAGTATTTCTGTACAAGAAACATGGCAAGCGACAAGGAAATTTGCTGCAATATTTTGCAAATAATCTTAGCGATTACCACTTCAGTCAAATTTGCCTCGCCCAAAATAAAGAATAACCGGGAGCTTAGAAGATGAAAGAATTAAATACGATAACAAGCTGTTGCATAGAGATAACTCTGTAGGAAATGTTGGTGATGACGTACATTTTAGATTCTTTGATGAATTCAAAGCCCAGGGAATTATGTGATTGTTAAAGCTGTATCTGTGTGCCTGCCTCTACTGCTGAGGGGTGACATATCACTACCACCCTCTAACCTATACTATGTCCTCTAGCGTGTTTATACATTTGTTTTATCAACAGAATTTTCTTTAAATGTATCTTTCAAATTTGGAATTTCCTATTGAGGTTTGTATACTTATTATGGAAGCAAATTCCTGAGAACTGCCTCTAAATACACTGTATACCTTAAGTAAATTAACTGAACTAACAATGGTGTTAATACATTTATGTGTCAATCAAATAAGGGTGAGAAGGGTTTCACAGAAGAGCTAAACAAGAAAAAGGTGAGATTCAGTAAAAAAGAGTGAGTAGGAGGAAAAGGTTGAGTTGGAAAGGGAAGAAGAAAAAGTTGTAAATGAAAAGCTGCATCCAAGATTTAAGGTCTGATTTATATGTTGGTGGGACGGAAATTCAGTCGCCGCGGTGATGGAGTTCCCTCCCTGCCAACATAATGATCCACCCACCCAATGGAATTCCGGGCAGACCATCAATTTGGCAATGATGAAGACTACTCCGTCTGTGCAATGTCCAAACTTCTCCAACAGCCCTGGGAAGTAAGGTCCATTTGAGAAATGGCTATATGCCTGCAAGACCGATATTTAGACATCAGCAAACATGTACACATGTTTTACGGTTTCTCACTGCCAGGCAAAACCTCGCAGCGAGAGACCGTAAAATTATAATAATGCCCCCCCCCCCCTCCAAAGTATAGAAGACACCCATGGCCGGGGCAACAAAATGTATTTTCTTTACAGAAAGAAAATCCGATTTTGGGATATTCTTTTTGTAGAGAAATACTCTGTGCTACAGCGCTATGTCCTGCTGAAGCAGAACTCTGGCACAGAGTAAAAGGCATTGGCAGGAACCGCTGTGACGGCAGTTTCTGGCAATAGCTTTATAAATGACCACCTACTGGGCAATAATTTATCAATTAGGCGGGCAGTCCCTCCACCATGCAAGATGGAGTCATTCTGTCCACCCCAATGGCAGAACGGCGGACCGTCCTCCCAGATATAAATCTGGGCCTTAAACTTGAAAAAGCCAAGAGGGAGAAACTGTGCCTGGTATGTTAAAAGAGACAGAATGAAATGTCAGAAGTAGTGAATAGGTGTGAGCGTGAAGAAACATATGTGGCAAATAATATGATTTTGAATACACAAGAGATAGTTATTAAGGGGATCTACTATGTGTGTGCAATGACAGCCTATTTCAAACTCTTCAATAACTGAGTGGGCAATTGTTGCTTAGATTTTGTGTTTCCTCATGTTTTGTACATGAATGAACTGAGTGAGAAGAAGAATACTATTGTGAGGAGAGTAAAACAAAGCTTTATTCAAGGGGAAACATCCTTTACAACGCAACTTTTACCACGCAGTGCTATTACAACGCGGGTTTTACAACGAAAACCATTACAACGCATTGGCTGGTGGGCGCTCTAGTATAGGGAATAGATTTAATTTACGTTCCAACACCTTCCCTAGTGTCCACGGGGACTGGAGTTGGAATAGTAAATTAAACTATTCACTATCCAGCACCCCAAAGCACTATGCGTTGTAATGGTATGCGTTGTAAAAACTGCGTTGTAACAGCATGCGTGGTAAAAGCATGCGTTGTAACGTCATACATCCTTATTCAAGTGACTGCGAATACTGTTGGGCAGCTTAGCTACTAATAGAGCAGGGATCCTGTCAAGCATAGTATGCAAGTTATGTTCATGCAAACTGGCTACCTTTAGATATAGTTTTAATGAAAGGGTCTACCACATGTTGAGGGTACAGCAATGCTGCCTGTATGTGCCTGGTAACAGTGATCAGATTAACAGGCCTTCTACTACCCTTACTAGTATCATACCTGTGGTAAAATGTTTGAAACAGTTGCCTGGGAAATAGTTAGTTCATTAGTTGAGATTGGAAAATGATTTTCAAGGTTTTTTGAATGGTTTGGGAACCTAGGAAAGGGTATTTTTACATACGTAATAATCATTTTAATTTGTTTAGTGGGTGTTAGATGTCTTATGTTGAAGGGAAGGTTAAAGTGTGGGAATTCTGAAAAGTTGTTTGCAATGAGGAGAAGAAAAACAAACTGTGAGGATCTTCAGTTAGACAATTTCTGACTTAAGATATTTGACAAGATGAAGAATATGAAGGAAGCCATATACAAGAAGCTGAAACTAGAGTAAGCTCTATAGTAAACGCATCTAAATGATGAAGTGATGTTGTGATATTTTTAAAACGTATCAGAGCGGGAGTTGAAAGAGGATTTATAATATAATGCATAATTCTCCTAAATTGGTGTAACTAACACATAATGAATTTGAGAAAATATTTTGAGAAGCGTTGTGTTTTTTTAACGTTGGATAATGTAGATTCCACTTTCAAGGCTGTTGCTGTCTGCAGTACACCATGCAGTCAGCAAACAATAGCTATGTTGAAAACAATGCTTTGAAACACAATGTCATTCTCTTATGTTTAAGATGATGCTTCCTTCTCAAGCTTCGTTTTCAATCTGTGCCATCATAGTGAATATTTTCCCAAGGTCTCACCAATTGAGGCCAAAATGTGATTCTCATGAGAGCTTATCCTTGATTTGTAGTGATATTTGTACTAACCATTGAGGTGTTGTGGGAGCACCATTGATGGGAACTGTATTATGTGAATCAGTGGGACAGCGGTGAATGATGTCACTTTAGAAACTGTATTGTTCATTCACCTATGAGGCTCTAATGAAATTGTTTTAATGTGTAGTTTCCTTTTATGGTTAACTTTTACAGCAACCGAATAAAGAGCTTTTGAATTTAATTTGAATTTAGTTTCCTTTGTATTTTTCATTATAAAAGGCACCTTTTCCTGAAGGTATTGGTCTCACTTTCTCTGATCTTTGGAAGGTGACACTCTGTAGATATGACCTCTGATTTATAACTTACTTGAGCTAAATTATACCTTGCTCTGTTGTTTCATATTTTTTAATTTTTATTCTGAGCTTCATACTTTTATATGACGAATGACTAACTGACTGACTCTTTGCCACCTATTTTGCTTTCTGTAATGCCTTTATCTTTCAATAAACCTTCATAGTTTTCACTGTAATACTCGTCAGTCTTTATTATGAAGAGTAATGTGCTTTACAATTAATTCTGAAATGTTACTTGATATTGAATTAACTTGAATGACCAGATCCAGAGAGAGCAACAAATCTTAATGCATGGTTCTCCTATGTCGGTCCCGGAGGACGGATCCATGTCAGATGTTTAGCATATTCACATAGATAAATGTAGTTATCTTAAAAATCTGGCATGGATCCGGCCCTCCAGGACCGACATTGGAGAACCCTGTCCTAAGGGGATTAACACAGCTCCAGTTCCATCACAAGCGCTTTAGTTTGACGTTTGAGAAACAGCTCTACATCACTTCTAGTTTTTGGGACCATTTTTCCATTAGCACTCCCTAGGAGTGCATGTCTTGTTCCTTCCTGTGAATCTGTGTATACAGGTTCCCCTTGTGCTCTACTTCCCTTCAGGCTCAACAGCCCCAACCTGTCTCTCTACCCTCATCCTCACTCCAAGCATCCAACATAAAGCATTTTTGCTGCTCTGTGGTACACTCACTCTCTGGGCTCCACTGCCTCTCCCTCCATGTCTGTGGCTCTAACTTCTTCCGTACTTCTGGCTCTTTCCCTCTTCCATCACCCTCTCCCAAACCCCTACTTCTGCTCCATTTTATCTGCTTTGCTATGTCCAATAGCAGAGACATGTCACCATGAAAATCTAGTTTTTATACTTTTGAGATTTCCACTACGTTGCATGGCGCAGTGCGGCATGATGCAAAACGCCAGCTATCATGTAAGTATGGAAAATAATGTTTTCATACTCTCAGGATTGCCACCACACTGAATTATATGATGCGACGTAATGTGACTGCCATCTTGAAATTATTGAAAGTGTAGAAAATAATGTTTTCATGTTATAAAATGGCTGCAGCGTTGTGTGATGTGATTCAACAAAACACACCCTAACAAACATCAGGTAAGTACAGTAAAATATGCTTTTTATACATTCAAGATGGTCACCACACTGTCAACTCATTCTGCATCACTCAATGTGTTGTCCATCTTGAAAGTATACAACATTATGTTCTGTACTTTCAAACTAGCCTCACTGTTGTGTCACGCCTCATTGTATCATGACATGTGACATACAACATGGCAGCCTTCTTGAAACTATGAAAACTTTATTTTCTATACTTCCAAGAAGTATGAAAAAATAGATTGAAAGAGGCCCGATACCAGTATCAGCTTTGCCACTGATGGTGCACTTTGATAGCAACCAGCATTGGCAAAGCCAATAGTAGTTGCTACAAAGTATCTGCAAAGCAAAATAATTGGTTTTGCAATGCTCGTTTTTCCTTTGCAACTTTTTATAGTATAGAGACGTTATTTTAAACAGGCGTTATAGCTATTATTTTTACTTTCAAATGGTGGTGTTGTGGAACTCGCTCTGGTAAAAGTTGAGCTTTTTTATTAGTGACCATAAGATCTCTTAAAAGGAAGGCTACTGGAAATAATTCTGAAAGAATTGTCGAAAGATAGCGATGGCGCTGTTGTATTATAATCCATACAACCATTTGAAACATAAGAGTTTGAACAATGTCTAGTGAGAATTCAATTAATTTCACAGAACAAATAAGGACAAATGAAACTAATGTCATCCAGATCTGTATTTCAGCTAATTAAGAGTTATTAAAAGAACATAGTTAAGATCCAAGTTAGGAGCCTTCCTTCCTCCTACTTTGCACGGTAATCATTTCCTGCTTTTACAATTAACCATCTTGTTTGCCTATTTGATTTTAACTAACTCCCTTGCAGTATAACAAAACATTAATGTTAAAAATAATGTTCTGATTAAACCTAATTGACTAAATATCTGTTCTCTCTCGCTAATATTTCGTATGTCTTCCTGTCACCTTAGTATTTATTTATTAAAGAGTTTTATGAAACGTGACATGTCTCCTTTTGGTTACTTCAGAGCGCTTGGCGGGGGTGATGAATGCAGCCTTATGGTAGGGAGGTAGAGTCTGGACAATGCTTTTCATCAATACATCTTAGTGCTGCTCACTATAGGTCGGGCGATTTATGCCCTAACCTATATGAGTAAAGTGAATAACAACTATGGGGCACTAGAACGTGCACACAGGAACATGCATTTGGTATTCTGTATGCTTCTAATTTCTCCATTTGTTTCCTCCTCACCTAATGTGGCACTGTGGGCCCCTTTTCTGGTAGAGGTGGTCAATGCTGGGCTGACTTGCAGGAATCCTGGGAAACCCGGAAAACCCTGTTGGTTAGTTATTTTGGGTGGAAGGCCTGGCTGTGCACCCAGCCCATATATAAGTACTGCTTTCCTGTCCAAAAGAGCATGCCAACCTTCTACTTTATTATCTGTCTTTACATCTCACTTTCATTCTTTCCTTCCCTCTAATATTCATTACATTAGCTCCTTCTCTTCCTGTGTCTTGCCCTCCCTTCACTATTATTTTCATTATTTTGCTTTACTTGTTATAATTCCTTAGTTTACCTTCAACTCCTGCCCTTCAGCTGTGTCCAGCCAGTCTCTTCTCTTGTATTTACAAAGTGGAGGAGGCTACTGAATTCCTTTTATCATTTGAAAAATGTATGCAATAAAAGTTAGGTCCTTGTTTGGAAGTACATAATCACCATTATAAATATGTTGGGTCTTCCATTCTATTTGGAGCTCTCAGAATGGACAGATTTATACTAGTTCAAGACTATACTAACTAGGGGTAGAGTGCTTATGCTCTCTCTTAAACATAATGAGATTGGCATTCACTTGATTGGCACACTTAACTAACCTATAAGTTCCTAGTATATGGCACTAAGTGTATCCAGGGGATGTACGTTAAATACTACCAGGGGGCTGCTGCAACCATTGTATCACCCACTGCAGTCACAGCAAATCCAACACCAGGCCTACCATTGTAGCCTGGCAGTGTAGTTTTAAAACTGCCAATTCAACCTGTCAAAATAACCCCTTTTGATAGGCCTAACCCTTCATTTCAAATACTAACGTCAACCCTAAGGTAGGGCTTAGTACCCATAAGAGTGACTTCATGGTATTTAAATGGAGAAAATGTAAAAGTGTAATGTTAAACATGTCCTGCAGTTGATTTGGTCCTTAAAGCTACTTTCACTGTAGCTAGGCTGGGTGCCTCCATAGGAAAACCCTGGATTACATTATGCTACAATATCATTCTATTATGAATTGTAAAAAGATAGAGAACTATTCCAAGGACTGTTTAATAGTTAGAAAATATCCAATTTAGTGGTAAAGTAGAATTGTATCTAACTATTAAAAAAAGGATATCTAGAAAAAACTACTTTTTACTGGTTAGAGCTGCTAAGGCCTTTCTGTAAGTATTCCAGTTGCCCTTGGCAGCTGTTGCCTCCTCTGCTTCGAGGTGTGAATTGCTCCCAGGACAGGGACATAGGGCCTTAGGTATGGGGAAGTGTTGGCCTTCCCTTGACAGGATATTCTGGGTGATGTGTCCAGGCACTTGATTAACTCCAAAAGGGGGGCTACCATCACAGGGAGTTGTAACTTGCACCTGGGTCTGCCGCCTGTATAGTCCTAGTAAGACTGGCATCAAGGTCTATTGAAAGTGAAGCAAGAACTAGTTTAGAATGATCATAGGGGAGGGACTGCTTATTTGTATAACCACACCTCACAGTGGATGCAGGGCCGCGGAAGTGCTTACACGTAGGTACTCGGCGGGGAGTCGTCGCCCTAGAAGGCGCGACGTGAAGAATACCCCTGCCTCGCTAGCCCATGTAGCCCGGAAATTTCACAGCTACGAATTTGGGCCCTGGTGATTTTCCAGTGCAGCCCCCATGGTAATTCCGTGAGTTATAACATTTTTAACACAAATCCTCAAGGTAGGGTGCATCTTAGCGCACGCATACCACCGGAGGAACCACACGCTTTGGTCCTGAAGAATGCTGAGTGAAATTCATTCCTAAGAGCAGAAACATGTTGACCTTTTACACTGGACAAGGAGTTTTTTTAATTATTTAGACTCCAATTTTTGTTTTGTCCACTAATTTTAACGAAGCAGTTTGGCCCTTTATTAAAGTTTATAGCGGGCATACGCTGTTTCTTTTAATTCACATACACTTTCACTAGAACCACTGTTGTTTTTCATATAAAAAACACAAAAAAAACAGCTCCGCTGTAACACAGGCGTTGTAGCACACTCGGGGGACATTCGGTCTCCCCAGTGGGGACCTGATGATGAAGCATGTCACCACTAGGTGGTGAGTGAGGGTCCTTCTTTCAACAGAAAAACTTTTCCCTGTCTTTTTGTTCTCCCTTTTCCTCAGAATTCTTGAATTTGAGTTTTCTAATTAGTTTCTCCATTTCTTCACACACAGTATGTGCTTCACATTAATTGTCACTCTTTAGTTGTTGCAACTATTTTTTTACCGAGGTATACCAGGGGGCTGGGATTAAAAGTACATGTCCAACTTTTTAAATAGCCTGCAATAGCCCAGTGGGATGTTTAAGGCCTACCCTAGGATTGGCTTCTAAGTATTAAAAAGGAAGGTTTAGGCCTGCCAAAGGGTTTATTTTGCCATGTTAAAATGGCAGTATAAAACTGCCCACACAGGCTGCAAAGGCAGGTCTGAGACATCTTTAAAAGGTCTACTTAAGTGGATGGCACAATCAGTGCTGCAGCCCCACTAGTAGCTTTTAATTTACAGGCCCTGAATACGTGTAGTACTGATTAATAGGAATTTACACGTAACTGAAAAGTACCAATTGGGCGTAACCCAATTTTACCATGAATTAGGGAGTGAGTACGTGCACTTTAGCACTGTTTAGAACCAGTAAAGTGCACAGCATCCTAAGGCCAACAAAATACAATAACAGGAAAATTAGAGGAGTAAGGCAAAAAAGTTTGAGAAAAAAACATGCCAAGGATGTCAGATCCTACAATTGTATAATTGGCATCCACCAGAAATGTACATTTAATGTACTTGTAAGTCCCTAGTAAATGGCACTACACGTGCCCAGGTCCTGCAAATGAAATACTACTAGTGGGACTGCAGCACTCATTGTGCCACCCACTGAAATAGCCTTTTAAGACATTCTACAGGCCTTAAATTGCTGTAGTGCAGTTTTAAACTGACATTTTGACCTGGCAGCAGACACCTGTTGCCTAGCCTAAAGAGTACTTTTTAATATTTATATTTTACCCATAAGGTAGGCCCTAGAGGCTAATAGGGCAGCGTGCATGGTATTCAAAAAGTAGGACACATGTACTTACGTTTTACAGATCCTAAGGCCGTTTCTTCACTGTTGTAAGGCCTATCTCTCCCATTCACTAACATGGGTTACTTCTTCACATTTTATAAGGGATAACTTTGGATCAGGAGCAGATAGAGATATTCTGTTTAGGATCAAATGAAACCTTTTTTTATTGGTAAAGCCAAATTATAATTCTGAAAATACTACTTTTACAAAATTGCCATTTTCTTGTCCTAACCATTTGTACCTTCTGCCAGGTTCCTGGGTCATATGTCTGTGAATGTCTCTGCTGTTGGGGTTTGGGTATTCCTCCCAGACAGTTAAACAAAAGGGACTAGGTGTGAGCAGGATGCCCCTATATCAGGTTCACACTTCATCAGGGTTGGCCTGAACTAGTTACTTTCCCTCGGTCTAGCATGACAAGAGGCCCGTAAGTGGCACAAATTTCTGCTTTTAGTTGCTGTATCTACCTAGAACTTTGAAATTACATATCTCTTGGTCTACTGACGTTTTTGTTGTTATTTTGGTACCATGTTATTTATTAAAATTTACTCTATGGTTCTAAAGTGGTTTGGGATTTTTCTTGTGTTATGTTTTCATTGTATTTCTGTTTGTATGCGTGCTAAAACTACACATTTCCTCTAAATTAACCCAGACTGCATTGTGCCAAGCTACCAGAGAGTTAAGCATACGTTAATTTAGTGACTTTTATGGTTCACCCTGACAAGGACTGTGGTTGTTGCCTGAATGGTACACCCCTCCCAACCAATAACTCAATTTCTTACAGTTTCTAAAATGAACTTTTCAAATAATGAAACAAAGCATTTCCTTTTTAAACTGTCTGCTCATTTATAAGTTATAAATGAGCAGACAGTTTAAAAAGGAAATGCTTTGTTTCATTATTTGAAAAGTTCATTTTAGAAACTGTAAGAAATTGAGTTAATGAAGTAGAGTTGAAATGAAATGCATTCTGAATTGCCATTATTTTCAACTCACTCCTTTGGATTATGCAAAATGTGAATTTATGGAGGGCAATGAAGCAACACTGAAACAACTGTTTAATTATCCCTCGAGCTATAATTTATGTTAGCAAAACAGTAACAAGAATGGCTAAGGTAGAAGAACAATTAAACCAGGGGACTTTTAGGTGATCACTGCTCTTTGACCGATAGTGATTAACCAATGTTATAGTTCATGAGTTAAAGTTTGCAATTAGGTGAAAGGCATCATCCATTGAGCTTTAGATTTTATCACTGCCTTCACTGAAGCACCTAGAGTGAGACAACATTAATTTTAAAAGAGAATGTGGGGCATGAATGTGAGACATATGAATATGTACTCTTTTTTCTCACTTAATTAGGTTGAACATTGTATTATTTTCTCAGAGATATGTTATTTTTATTTAGCAGAAATTAAGCTGAGAGTGTAATGCCTTAGAAAGCACATTTCACTGCTGTTATGTTAAATAATTGCATGAACACAAAACATAGTAAATGAGATATGTGATGTAAATTATATGAATGAATAAAGGGCTCCTATAATATGGAGGATGTTAAGGAGAACGATTTCAAATTGTTATATCAAATGAGATTTTTAATGCAACACTGAATTAACATGAGCTCCACATATCATGGACTGTGTAGAAGGCTTGCACGTTGACCTGAGTTCATGGGCCCTATACGGATGGGATTTTCTGGTGCAGAACATAGATGAGGGCCCAGATTTGCTAATATTTACCGTTGTGTTTGAACCTCTTTTTTGCCACGATGCAAAATGTTAATTGAGATTTATAAAGCCATGCACATCTGAATTGCATGGCTTTGCATGGGATATTTCCCAGAAAGTTAGGCAGAGCATAGGGCTGCCTTGCGTTATTCTGTGTCCTTAGGCAGTTCATGGGTGGAGCATTGATGTACCCATGCCTGCATCTACGGATTTTGGCCCATTTCCAGATCTAATAAAGATAGTTAACCTGCGACTTCATCAAAATACTATTCTTTCTCCAGTGAGGCATAACAAGAAGAAATGTGTTTATTTCTTCTTGTTATTCCCTCTTTCCACATGTGCTGCATTCTGAAGCATGCACTGAAAAAGGAAAATTGCTCTAAGAATTGTTTTTGCGCATGACGGTGCATCTTCCCACAACTATCTATAAATGGAATACAAGCCTCTTCTTCTTTGGTTACTTAAAGATTTGTCATTTAAATACTTCTTCAGTTCCATTAGTGCTTCAAGAAAACACTAAAACCTATTAATAATTATTCTTTCAGCATTCAATGAAGAAAAAGATTGTAACTCATTTATTGAGATAATTTAAATTTGGCTAATGCTGGTCTAAAAACCTTCAACTGACCCGGGGTGTTCTTAAAATCTGTAAGAGTCATTAGTGTTATAACAATGTTCCAGGAATGTCTGCTCCTTCCGTAGCATAAACCCCTGTGATAAAATCCACCAAATAAGTTCACTTTACCGCATATGTAAAGGTGTTGGCTCGTAAAAAGGATTTTCATTTTGCAATAATGAATCCAACTTTTGTCACTTTAAATGACACTTGGGAATGTAAAGCGCTTCGTGGATCGGGCCATTGATAACGAAAACAATTCCAAATTAAATATAAAAAGTTGTCTATTTAATATCCTTCTTGCCAGCTAATAGACTTCTCTGGAAAATGCAAGTATTGCTTTGTGAGCAGGTATAATGTCAGGTTAATGAACAGGGAAGCTGCCTTGTAAAATCCTCAAAGCTTTGAACAATGTGATTTGTTTTCTACCCTTATATTTCCAGTAAAATATGATCTCTGAACGGTGACACCGCATATAGCAGTGAATTAGGGTAAACAGTTCATGAAATATCGCATTCCCTGCTTTGCGCGATTCTGCTTAACGCTGCGTATCGCCGGATTTAATCGCTGAGATGTCGCATTATTATTAAGGCATATCTCCACGGCGATTAAATCCAGCGATAGAGGCTTGAAACAGAATCGTGCAAAGTGGAAAATGCAATATTTATCGTGTTTCCTTGATAATATGCCCCGTTGCCTCAGCCCTACAATCCACCGAACATTAAAAATATGCCAAGGTCTGTTTCTGAACAGGCGTTACAAACCTGCGATAACCGCGGTTGGCGTGGTTTATTTTATTGCATCGCGGGTTTGCTCGAGGCTTGATAATCTTGGGCTGCCATGTCAGTGCAGATTTCAAGGGAGAAATGTAAGGGAACGCCTACTTTGCATGTCATTAGCGATATTTATCACTGACATGCAAAGTGGCGTTTAAAGGGCTGCTCAAACAAGGAAACACACCTTAGTGTGCCCTTGTTAATACTGCAGTAGAATTATGGCCACTGTTCGGCCGAAAACAGCCGCTAAAGCGGCGATAATTCTCTTGATAATATGCCCCGTAGTCAGCCATTTTTATTAGGCTGAAAACATTATTTTATGCATTTAAAATTACAAATGGTACAAACACATGGAGTAATAAGTGAAATATATCTTTCTATATAGTTATCCAATAAAGCAAATAGTGTGTACTATATTTGATAACAAAGAACACATTTGATATTTGTGCCTAATTTCTGATGCTTTTAAATATGACCCAGAGACAGTCAAATTGATTATCCGCACTTTAAATAAAGTCACAGGACTGAGTGCGCATATGCATTCAATATGTTATCAAAGGGGTTATCCGATCACGCTGCCCGCATCGTAGACATTAGATGGGGTGCTCCACATCCCCTGGTTCCCTTCATGACGCCTTTCAAATGATACATTAGATGATGCAGCCTTTTGTGAAGCCCAACATACCCATATTACATGTTATTTCGCAGCTAACCATGCGGCCACAACCACCCATTGCATAGAAAGGGACTCTTTTAAGATGGTAACCAGGGGCTTCTGCATGTAGACTATAGCTGGGGTATGCAGAGAGTTGAGCCAGGACTTGAAGACCACTGAGGATGAGGTAAACAACATGGACAATTGGCTACCCCCAGAAGAGACAATCCGTGATACCCTGACTGACTCTAAGGAATGTTACACAACACTGATAGAACTTGTTCGCTGCTATAAATATACAGAATACAACACTCAAATTCATGCAATGGGTGATAAACCTGGGTTCCTGATCGGATAACTAGTTTCCCAGGAAGTGCGAGCTCTGCCAATTATGGTGATCGTGCATGATGGGGATCCGGCCCTGCGAACACAAGTAGGCAAGCGTTCAGGTTTCATTGCAACATGTTGTAGCGGGCACAAGCAGCACCGCCTTTAGAAACCATTCAACAATTTTTCAACGCCATGGCTTTACCATCCTTTACGGCAAATGTGTGTGAGGAATTTGACGGCTTGATCACCGTGGAGAAAGGGAAGGGTGCAAAAAAACATGATATGGCCAGAAATAAGACCCTTGGTTTGAACGTACTGCCGTTAGAATATTATGATTGTTTCATCTTTCTTGCTCCAAAATTGGTTGAAATTCATAATAAGGCACTTACCACAGGCTTGCTTCCTAATTTCCTTCAACAGTCCCTTTTATTTCCTGTTAGGATATGCATTCTTGGCGTAGTTTCCACCGACTTTTTTGCCTCTATCCCCCATCACTTTTGACTGAGTGATGGATTTCGTATTTGCTGACTTAGATGCTTTGGGCACTTTGCCACTGCTGATCAGTGTCAACAGGCAAGTTCTCCTTGTGCAAATTGTAATTATGATTGTTTATCCATGATTGGCATATTTGATTTATTGGTAAGTCCCCAGTGCACTAGTAGTCTTGCAACACTGGTTGTCCTACCCATATGAGTAGCCCTGGAAATGTGTCTCAGACCCGCCCTGCAGTGTCTTCACATGCAGGTGTGAACTGCCATGTTGGCCTGGCCAGTGCACCCACTCAGAAGTCTTAGGGCTACAAAGACTTACCTGCACCCACTGACCTCTGTGGACTCTTGTATTCAAAAGGGTGCCCATTTCAGTTCCTGGGCCCTGAGAAGTGCGTGTTTGGTGCTGCACACAAGAAAAACATCTCTGATGCTGTAGGCGATGCTGCCAATGATGCCGCGACCTGCACTGAGGCCGAGGACACAACTCATGAAGTGCACAATGCACCACCTGACCTGCACCGCTGACCTGCACCGCTGCTCGATGCCTGCTGACACCTGCAGTTATTGGCATTCCGGATGCTAGCATTTGCACCAACGCTACCAGCATCATATTATCGCAGAGCCGATAATCAACGAGGGTGACTTCATGAATATTTCAACAACACTTCACCTCACCGGAATCAAAGCCTTATCGCGATGCCACTTAGCTTCCTCTGTCCTGAATTCAACACCCTGCCTCCTCATGGACTCAAAGCCTCGCCTACCCCATGGCAGAAAGGAAACAGCTTCACCTTGTCACGATGCTTCACCTCCAAGATGCTGTGCATTGTCAGTTGGCTTAGTTTCCAAGGTACTGTTATTTGAGTAGTCCCTGTGACTCCAAGCCCAACTCGTGCTCCTCACAGGTGGGCACCATACTTTAGATTTATGCCTGTCACGACATCCCCAGGTGGAGCTATTTTGCTTCTACAAGTTCTAGTTTTGAAGCAACCATACTAAAAGTATATGTATGTTGGATTTTTGTCGTTTTGGTCTTGTTTGGTTTATATAAAGATACTCTATTTTTCGAAACTGGTGTGGTGTCCGTTTGTGGTGTTTTCACTGTGTTACTGTGTGTTTTGGTACAAATACTTTACACATTGCCTTTGGGAGAAGCCTTCCTGCTTGTGGCAAGCAACAAAGGGGGCGAGCCAGGGATTATCTAGAGTATGTAATCCCCCTAGCCTGACTAGAAGAAAGGGTCCCTTCTTGGACAAAGGTGCACACCTCTGCCAATTAGAGACAGCCATTTCTAACATTTTCCCTGTTAAACTGGAGAAAGACCCAGACAAACGTTCTTCATGCAGACCTGTAGTGATCTTGGGTGCAGATTATAAATCCTCAGAAAAGACCTGACAGAGTGATATTTGCAAACACTACTTACGGTGATCCATCCAGATGGAATGGACTTGTACCGGGTCACAATACATCCAATAACATAACACGATTTTCTCATGGTATGGATCAGGCAGCACTCTGTTATCCCGTTGGAGAATGACTTATGCTAGACATAGAAAAGGCCTCTGACTCCTGATCATGGGACTACCTGTTTAGTGTTCTGAGGGCAATAGGATTACATGTTTCATATGAACCCTACATCGCAAGTGCACATAGGAAGGTTGATCTCGGACTCCTTCTCTATAAGGTGTGGCAGGCAGCAGAGGTGTCCATTCTCACCCATCCTATTTACTCTTTCTATGGAACCCTTAGCAAAGTGAATAGAGGTTGAACGGTCAACACTATGCCATCCCGTTGAATGCACATAGTGTCCCTCTACAAGAATAATGTGCTGTTATATCTTTGGGACGCGATGTAGCCCCCATCTCGGAAGCTCGCCATGACTTTGAGCGGGTAGAGGGGTTACGGGTGAACTTGGAGAAATCTTGTGTCTTTTTCTCTTATTTTCGATGCTTCACCACAGGTAATACAACTGTCTAGCGAAGCATTGGCTTGGTCGGCAGAAGTGGTTCGGTGTCTTGGTTTTTGTCTTTATGACTCTCAACAAGATCTATTTGAAGGCAATCTACAGCAGGCATTAATGGCACTCAAATCTCAAATGATGTTTTCGCAATGTTAGCATTAGCTCTGATGGATAGAGTAGCTCTTTTCAAGATGATTATCCTTTCCCCCGGCTACTATATTACTTTGCTAATGTCCTAATATTTCCCAAACAGTGATTCTTTGTTAATTTAGTCTGGGCACTAGGGGATCCGCTCTGGGATAGTGGTAAACATAGGGTGGCCTTAAACAAGTTAATTACCTGTGAGGGGTAGGAGGCTGTGGGTGCCAAATTTGAAGGCCTACTATCTAGCTGCACAAATTTAATGGGTGGTTAGATGGCTAGTGGGTATCGTCCTCTACCATTGTCTGTAATCCAACAATTTGTTCAACCCAACGTTAGGCTACACCACTTATGGACGCTTCATGTGGGTATACCTCGGACATGGTTGGCAAGAATGTTCCAGCTCACAAAGTGCACACTTCCCTATTCCCTGGCTATGCCACTCCAGGGTCTGCCTGGCTGCTTGGGGTACTTTACTCCTGATTAGTTTGTAACCTGGCATGAGAACTCCATTGATACTGTAGGGAATTTGTCCCAGGACGCCAATTTACTACAGTTTGACCAACAGTGTCAGGATAACAACATTCTACCGAATCAGTTTCTTTTACATGGATAGCTATTGGGAGTCCTTAGGTTACTGAGGGGTGTGACTGATGTGGAGCTGCCCACACACGAAGTAATGCATATAAGGCATGCCATGGGAGAAGTACGGCACCTTAACACATGGATTTATAGAGTGATTAGAGAACATTCTGGGTTGTCACTAATTGAACTCCAGCAGGATATTAAGGAAGATCTGGTGTGCAGCTTACACAGTGCAGAATGGGTTTGGGCACTTGAATCTCCTCATGTCGGCTCCAGAAATGCACAATTTAAACATATTCAGGTTATGTTGCTCTCCTTCATAAAGATTGACGGCTCTTTTCTGAGTCTGATAGCCAATTAAGAAAAAGCACAGAGTCCAGTTTTGGATTTGCCAATTTCAGGAATAATCACAAGGTTCTCAGTAGAAAAGTGCAGCATGCAAGCAGGAAAGTATGTCAGAGTTTGAATTGAAAATGAGATGGACAATAGCCATAAAAAGGAAGATGGCAAAAATAAAATCATTTAAAAGTGATGAAACGTCGAATTGAGGCATTACATAAGAGGTGGCAAAGCAGGACTCCAAGGAGGGGATTTGAAATGTAGTCCTACTACGGTGTTTCATTTCTTTATATGTTTCTCTATAAATTTTGCAAGCAAAGGTCAGAGAGAGATTGAACTGTAGTTGGAGACCATGGAGTCATCTACTGAATATTATACGTATAGAAATAGATAGGATCATATACTTCAAAGGTCTTTACACTGAGCTACAGATTGAGTCACACACGTTCACTCCTATTCAAATCCTCAATTTAAGGCAGAAAGATAAATAGTCAATTTAGCCTGTTTTTTAATGTTGCAGGCATTCGAGAATGCAACTTGTCTGAAATATATATGTCCCAAACATCTCACTGCTAGAATCTGGGACACAGTTTAGAAAGGTACCAAATCTGTTTTTTGGCACCCATGGTGGAACTGAGAATTATACCAGTTACACTTATCAGTTAAGAAGGAGAATTGCAAACATTGCTTTCAAGTTCAAGCCTCAGAAGGATGAATGCCTTGTTTGATCATGTAATATGAGGGAGAGAAGAAAGACAAGTCTTTAATCTATGTTCCTTTTAACTGTTTCTTTGGAATCTTTCATTTCTCCTGTTGAGTATTGTAATTTGCAACGCCCTTGGTTGAATACTTTATTCTGAAAACATGGTATTCTTTGGATTCCAGACATCCGATCCTTCATGCTTTCTGCTGGACATTTTAATTGACTGCATAATTTTCCTCCTTGGACAATGGCTACTCTGAGATTCAGAAAGAGAGGGGCTAGCCACTTTCCTTGGGGGACCCACAACCAGAGAAAGTTCAGAAAATGTGCTACCTGGCTCAGGAGTCCTTTCTTAGGGAGGAGTCAGAGAGTCTATCGGATGGTGTGCCAAAGAATTAATTATGATATGTCTTATAATGTACTGCAATGTTTTCTCATCGCATATAAACACATGGGATTATTTTTAGAATAGTAGGGGGCATGGAGTAAATAGTTACATTCTCCAGTGAGTTCACCATTATAGGATCTGCTAACTTAATGGCTGCAGGAAACGCGGTGCTAATCTCTGATGTCATTATCATGACATCGTCCGCGTAGAGGGCCACCCTTTTTTCCCACTCCCTATAGATAAAGGGCTTGATGGTATCGTCCTCTCTTAATTTTCCGCGCAAAGGGCTCGATATAGAGGTCAAATAGCAGAGGGGAAAGAGGGCAGCCCTGTTGAGTTCCTCTTGTAACTGCAAAGGGTTCAGACACGGCCCCATTTACCAATACAGAAGCAGTTGGACTATGGTACATCAATTCCACAGCTCTGTGAAAGCCTTCACCCACGTTGAATTTGGTCAAGGCCCCCGACAGGAATCTCCAGTTGACCCTGTCGAAGGCCTTGGTGGCGTCCAACGTGCGGATAGCCAACGGAATGGAGTCCTTGGTCGCAATATCTATGGCGCCTATTAGGTCGTAAGTAAGTTCGTAAAGTTGGCGACCCCTAACAAAACATTTCTGGTTGGGATGTAAAATATCAGGGGCAACCTGGCCCAGCCTGCTTGCCAAAAGGGATGCAAAGATTTTATAATCTGCATTCAAGATTGATATAGGGCGGTAGCATGTTTACCAGGTTTCAAAATAAGCGTAATAGATGCGCTATTCCAAGATGTTGGTGGGAGCGCCCCCTTCTGCAGTATTTGATTAAACAGGACAGCAAGGAAGGGAGATATTTCTACAACCAGATTTTTATAGATCTCAGCTGGCAAGCCATTTGGGCCTGCAGCCTTACCTCCCTTGCTGCCCTGGACAGCCAACGCAACTTCTTTTTCAGTAATCTCACTATCCAAGAAAGCACTTTGTTCAGAAGATAATGAGGGTAAAGAGACACCTTCTAGCCATCTGTCTATACTATCAGAGGTGATGTTCCTATCCTCCTGATATATGTTTTGGAAGAAATCCGTAAAGGCTGTTCTAATATCTGAATCTGAAGAACGGGTGCCTTGACTTGTTATTACCGAGTCTATGATGTTACGTGCCTCTCCGGTTTTGGACTTCCAGGCCAATAGTTTGCCAGCACACTCCCCATATTCGAAATGGGATAACTTGCTCGCCTCCCATTTCTGTAGGATACGTTGGTTCAGGACGGAGGCCAATTTCTCTTTTAAGGCAAACAAATTCCTATGTAGTAGTGGTAGATCGCAATTAGGAACATTGTTGCTGGTATCTAATTCAGCTTGTGCTGCAAGTAGGTCAGTTTCAATAGATACTATTTCTTGAGTGTGTTGCCTCCTTCGGAACACTACCTTATTCTTAATTACACCTCGAAGAAAACACTTGAAGGCATGCCATACTGTGCCAGGTTCCGCAGAGCCAATATTTACTTGCACAAACTCCCGAGTTTCAGATTTAATGAATGAAACATCATCTGGAGACGAGAGGAGGGATCGGTCAAAAGACCAAGATCTAGAAAAAGGTGTAATTACTCCTACGAGGTCCAAGAATACTGAAGAGTCATCGGACAAATGCGAAGGCAAATAACTAACGTTCTTTACAGAGTCAACCAAGTTACGACTAATTAGAATGAAGTCGATTCTGGATTGGTGCCGGTATTTATAATTACGGAATGAAAATCCAGATTCCAGCCCTGCTCTTGCCCTCCAGATATCTATGTATCCATATTGACTCATACAGTTAAGAAGGAAAGCTCTAGATTTTGACAATGCTTGCTGCCTACTGCTTGGCATCTTGTCAAGCATGGGGTCGAGCACGATGTTAAAATCCCCTGCTATAATAATGGGCTCTGGGAAGTGCAAAAGGTGAGAAAATAGTAGTTCGAGAGCTGTGGGATCATCCCGATTCGGCCCATAATAACCTACTAGAGTCAAACAAGCTCCACCTATATCTACAGTAGTAATTACCCATCTGCCTCCGGAGTCCACCTTTTGCGAAATAACTCTTGTATTTATGGGTTTTTTCAAAAGAATAGTCACACCCCTTATGTTCAGTGTTTGGGAAGTAGATACTGAAACGTCTATCCACCTGTTTTTCTTGACCAATTCGAGCATCTCAGCCTCGATTAAGTGTGTCGGAGGGGCGCTAGAGGGCGCACTGCGGGATGGCTGGCTGAATTGGCAGCTCCGCCGGATGGGCTGGAAATCGTGACATATACCCAGTTCATGGCAACCGATTTCGCGTTAAAGATCTTCATTTAACTGATAAAGATGTGTAGCACCTGACGGCTGTGGTTGCTGACCGGAGAGACCAACGCCAGCGAAGAAATCTGACCTGACAGTCTGGAGCGCGCTTCGGCAGATACCGGGTAAGATGAGGGCCGCCACTGCTCACTGCCTCGCGCGACCAGCACCGCAGCGCCGAAGGATCCCCGTCTGAGACGCTGCCACAGACGTTGTAACATGCGCTCCGTATGCGCTCAATAGATAAAGTCTCTCCGCATCTATCTGCAAGTTCGGCAGATTGCTACGCGAGGTCCCAGCAAGAATACAAGCTAATATGGCGACCCCCTGCAAAGACAAAATGCTGCGCTTTGATAAACCCGGCGCCTGATAGGAAAGGATCGGCTACATTCGGGACCGGGCTGATTATTGCTACACATGCGAGCATTACGGAGAGGCTGAAGTGTGTGATGCAATAGGTTGAAATTGGCATTCCAGTGCACTCATATTAACCATTCGAAAACAGCGCGAAAACGACAAACAAGATGGCGGCGCCCATTAGCACAACTCGTAATTGCCGATATTCCAAGTATTTACAAACCTCACGCATCGGCAGTGCTTGAGGTAATAACGGAATGAAAAGGAGACTGTACACATCTAACAACCCCTCGCTGGAGTAACAATTCTGTACAAATCCTGGAGGTCATAGCAGCAGAGACACTGGGGACAAGCTGACCGAGGTTACAACCATTATTCGAACTTCCACAGATACTTTCCTCCTGAGTGCAGCAGCACTCCATGGGTCCCATCATGCATCTGCCCCACATTATAGCCTTCTAGGGCACGAAATAACACGGCGAAAACACTCTCTTGGCCCCTCTTCACATATAAATGATTGTGTGTGGCTGTACGTATTCTGTAAAGAAACGGTTGAAGATCAGAATTGCGTTACGACTTTACACATCCCCAATACGGATTCGGAGAATCCCCCTATGCTGACTGTGGAGGTGATGTAGCGACTGCTGGAAGTTGTCAGCTCATAACGATTATTGGGGAAGGGATCACTTGCTCTGCCACCGAATCCATTCTGCTCTCAGCGCCAAGTCCCAATACACGCTACCTGCCTAAGAACCTAGGAAGCGAACCCATTGAACATTTGGGACGTGACCTACTATTTCAAGACAGCAAACCTGCCACTAGTCTGTTTCCTAATACACCTGTCGTGCCATACCATTATCCCTCTACCCGCTGCATTCCAACACAATCTCTCATACCAGCATGGGGAAACCGGACAGACAACAGCCAAAGCTCAACTTTGAGCAGCGCAGAATGACATGTGCGCCTACTTCCCCTTCAGAAGCAGAGACGGACACAGCAGCGGAGGCAACGAGTGGGATGGAATCCATTCTGAAGGCCATTCAATCAAGCCTCCAAGACATAAACGGAAAATTGGACCATCTTACTTGTCGAGTGGACAACATGGCGTCAAAACTAGACAGGCATGGTGAAAGATTAGACGAGGCGGAAACCAGAATATCAGCGGTGGAGGACGAAGTGCATACGAGCACATCTAAATGTACAGGTTTCGAGAAGATACTAGAAGTCATACGTTCCAAGGCGGAGGATTTGGAAGCTAGATCACGGCGCAATAATGTGCGCATCGCAGGTGTGCCCGAATCCACGAATACAGGCAAGATGGAGTCCTATGTTGAGGACCTCTGTTTGGCACTCTTTAGCAAGGAAGCGTTGTCACCAGTTTTCATTGTGGAGAGAGCCCATCGCACCCTGGCGCTGCGGCCTCCACCAGGAACACCACCAAGGCCAATTGTTGCACGTATCTTGAATTACAGGGACCGTGATGTGATATTACGACTAGCACGCGAGCGCAAATAACTCATCCTCCAAAATAACCGACTAGAGTTCTACCCTGATTACACCATGGCTGTACAGCAAGCGCGTAGAGAATTCAATACAGCCAAAGCCAAACTACGTGACCTGAAGGTGGAATACGCTATGCTGTACCCTGCACGTCTAAAGGTGACCTGGAAAGGCAAAGCAACGGTGCTATCCACACCCAAGGCGGCAAACGACTACATCAGAACCATTGTGGCCTCTCGTCGTACCGAAGACAGACAGGAACAAGACCATGACAAGGAGTGAGGTGATTCTGCATTTTAAGCACTGGTGAAGATGCAACGACTCGTGACTATCAAGGACAGATATGGTTAGGCCCTCCCCGGAAAGGTGAGCTCTGCTCTATGCCATGAAGAACTACCCATGATCGGTAAGTCCATACTGTCAGCTTCCATGTACCAATACACTTCACCATTACGCATACTTTTAGCTACACGTTAGGATAAGATCTGTCCGGATGTGTTGCTATACTGCCAGATTCGACAGAGGGAAAGATTAATTGCACAATGGTACTGAAATATATGGCAGTGAATCCCCTAATACTAGACATTGCGGCAGAACTACGCAGGGATTAACCTGACCACGAGGGGAAATGGGAGAGGAGGCTTTGATTAGTCACTGCCACAATTGCTAACAAGGGCTATGGGGACCTAAAGTGTGACGATTTTCGATGAACATTATCTGACTTATTTACATACTTGTCCCCACTGGATGCACACCGCAGAGACTCCCTTAGATACTGAAGTACCCTACACTACTGTTCATCAAGTTCAGCTTAATACTAATTGTGTAATATGTTGATGTTGTTATATTTCGTGTGCAATTTTGTCCCACTGGTGCTGCTACCTACTAATAACGATGTGATCTTAAGGTCTCACACCACTATGGGCTGTTGCGACTTGTTAGGAATCTATGCAAGGTTGTCACTGACTAGCGCAGTCCGTCCACATCCGTTATGTCGGATGGAGACGTGTAGCCTAGGCGGACCCCCTATGGGAAATCCCCACGAAATGTTCTTGATTTTAGACTGTTTGTTCGGGGTATGGCATCAGCAGGATTGGGCTGCTTTTGTGGGTGGGAGGGGAAACATTGTGAGTATTGTTTTAATTTATGGATCTGACTGCTTGAGATGCACTGCCTATACCCTTCTATTACATGATTGTTGCTATTCCGAAGGTGCCTGCATATGCTCTTTTTGGTGCGGCAGAGAGAGCACGGTTCTCGAACACTATGATAACGTTTGTACTTCAAGACACATGTTACAATGGCTGAAACTCTGTTAACTACACAACCCCTGAACATCCTAAACTGGAACATTAGAGGCTACACGAATCCCCAAAAAATGCGCCAGATATTCACGTGTCTAGACAGGTGGCATATTGATATTGTCATGTTTCAGGAGACACATGAAGCTCCGCACTCGACTGCTCAGGTGGGTAGGAGGTGGGCGGAATCCACTTACTGCTCAAGATACTCATCATACTCTAGAGGGGTTTCCATCTTAGTGAAGAAGGGCACGAACTTTAAGATTAACACAAAGGTCTTAGACACATATGGCAGATATATTATACTACAGGGTCGACTACGAGGACATCCACTAACACTGGTGAACACATACGGCCCAAACACTGATGCACCAGACTTCTATCATGAAATTTGGCAGCAGCTACACTCAGCTGACGAACAAACGATACTATGGGGAGGAGACCTTAACCTAGCCCTGGATGATAGGCTGGATAGATGAGGTGACACAACAGAACACCACACACAGGCTCGAACCAAACTGCTAGACATGATGCTAGACCTACGTGTCACAGACATCTGGAGAGCCCGTCACCCTGGAGTCCAAGAAGCGACACACACTTCAGCAGCATATGGCAGTTGGTCGCGCATAGATTACTGGTTGGGCTCAGATGCACTACTGTTGTGGACTACTGCGATCAACCACATGCCCAAAACCCTCTCGGACCACAACCCCATTAAACTTTCTCTAAATTTCCCTAATTATATACCGCCACCGTATAGCTGGAGGTTCAATGCCACAGCGTTGACCGACCCGATATACGCAGACACTATAGAAAAGGCGATTAGGTAATACTTCCAAATGAATGATAAATCCACAGAGGATGCGGGCCTGCTATGGGAGGCTTTCAAAGCTACAATTTGCGGTGTCTGTATAAGCACAACAGCCGGGATACTAAAAGATATACGAACGCAATTGTCCAGGTGCGAATCTAAGCTTAGTATGTTAGAACACCAATACGAGATAACACCTCTTCCGACAACGCTTGCTGCAATACGCACAGCGTTAACCGAACATCAATCCATAGCTGAGGACGAGGTTAAATACCTGAGTAAGCGACATATTGCCCGAGTGTATGGAGAAGGTGGACGGCCCGGGCGAGTACTAGCGTCCAAAATCTGTGCTGGCCGCGTACCCAATACGGTAACACAGATAAGAGGAGGCGATAACCAATTACACACAGATCCCGCATCCATTTTAAAATGCTTTGTTAAGAATTATGGGGACTTGTATCAATCAAGAACGGTAGCAACACAACAAGAAATGCTCCACTATCTGGACGATATCGCCATTGCCTGGCTGTCTGATGCCCAGAGACAATACCTCTCACTGCCGATCACTGTAGAGGAGGTAACAGAAGTGATCCAATCTCTGCCCAACGGCAAGAGTCCTGGCCCGGATGGATTCACTTGTGAGTTTTATAAAACGTATAAGGACCTCCTGGCACCTCGATTGGTGGCCATGTATGGGGCCGCACATGATGCTCAGATACTACCATCCACACTTCGAGAGGCATTAATAGTGGCACTCCTTAAACCGGATAAAGACCCAGATAGCTGTAACTCATATCGCCCGCTCTCCTTACTTAATGTGGACTCAAAAATACTCGCTAAAATACTTGCGGTGCGACTGCAACCACTCATGCCGCATTTGGTCCTCCCAGACCAGTCAGGTTTCATACCCTCCCGTAACACAACACACAACACAAGAACGCTCTTCGCGGTATCACACTATCTAGACCCGACGTTGAAAGCTGTGGCTGTGATGCTGGATGCCGCCAAGGCATTTGATTCTATTGAATGGTCTTATTTGGTCACTATACTACATAGAATGGGCTTTCCACTGTTATACATTCAATGGATCCAACTGTTGTACACGAGACCCACTGCCAGGGTCAGGATCAATGGTTATATCTCTGAAGCTTTCACCATAGGAAGAGGGACTAGACAGGGCTATCCATTGTCCCCCTTACTATTTGCTCTGGCCCTAGAACCCCTGGCCTGCATAGTTAGGCAGAAGAGCCCTGCAGTTTCCGAGCAGACCCCTGCATATCTCCCTATATGCGGATGATATGTTATTATATGTTCGTGACCCACCACGTAACCTAGATCCCCTCTTGCGTACATACATCAAATTTGGTGGTTTCTCGGGACTGCAGATAAATTGGGAAAAGTCCTCGATCATCCCTCTCACAGATACTACCACACCGCACACTGTAGAATACCCACTTGCATGGCAAACAGACCCAATAAGATACCTAGGCATATGGTTTCATAGGGACCCGGAAATAGTCATTAGGACAAACTACGGTAGAGCAATTGATGCCCTAGAAGACAAAATTAAGAGGTGGATTCAACTCCCATTATCCCTAGCCGATCGAATCGCGATAGTCAAGATGGTAGTGCTCCCCAAGCTCCTTTACCTCTTTAACAATATCCCAATTCAGCCACCGAGAGAAGTATTTAAGCGCATAACCACTATGATCTAGAGGCTGATCTGGGCAGGTAGACAAGCGCGCATTGACCTAACTACCTTGACGCTGCCAACTTCCAGAGGGGGATGGGGTGTACCGGACTTTTTCTTATAATACTTATGCGCTCAGGCACAGTATGCAGCATGCTGGTATCATAGAACCCCATACATGACACATGTAGCTGTTGAGGAGGGAGATGCTGACCCCATCCCGCTAGAGGCCATCATCACACACGACAGACCGCCACTGCATGACAAGGACATTAACACCGTGGATGTTACTAACGCGGCATGGAAGAGATTAGGCCAGCTAGCTCATAAATTACCACTTTACGCTCCTGCTCTTCCACTTCATAACCATCCGGCGCTGTCGGTAACAGCTGAACCAGTGGGTATGGGCCTATTAACACAAGTCGGACTAACCTCCATGGGAGATTTATATAAAAATGGCACTTTCCTCACAGAACCTGATTTAGCCTACATACAAAATCCATCCTTGCTATTTCAATTTACATTCCATAGGCTGAAACTGGCGATTCGAAACCTCTATCGCACCTTTCCGGAGGAACCACCCACTCTGAATACATTGCAATTGATCCTAACGACCCCTAACACGTCTCACTTGGTATCTAGACTCTATGCATCAGCTCAGACAGAGATAGGACATACTACCGCAAAGGCTCGGGAACGATGGACTCCGCTATTGGAGGACCCCCTCACCGACAAAGACTGGGAAACTGCATGCACTCTGACCACACTCCTAACGCCGAATGGAAATTTACGCATCATTCATTTCAAATACCTACACCAGGCATACTACACCCCAGTCTCTCTGCATAAGTATGGTCTGAGAGAAGATGCGCGATGCAAACGCTGTCACTTTAATCAAGGTGACTTCATACATTTAGCATGGCATTGTGTGAAGATCCAGGCCTATTGGCTGGAAGTTATAAATAAACTCTCTGAAATGGTGGGGATACCTCTGGAGTGCACCATTCGTTGTTGTCTCCTGGGATTATTGGGTAAGATGAAACCAACGCCACGTAGGTTTTGTGCAGTGGCCCTACTGTTAGCTAAGCGCAGAGTTTCAATGGGCTGGGGGAGTAAAACGGTGCCAACAGCTCAGCAGTGGCTCAGGGATATGACTTACTGCCATGATACGTTAAGAACATATGAAGAAACGTTACCAGCTAGGTCCCGGCCAAAAGACTATTGGATGTATCTGACGACATACCTGAATGCGCAAGGGGATGAGTGAAAGTTGTCTAGCCTCGAAAATGATGCAGCTGCTGTAAATGTTGTGATATTATCGCTATAAAGGCACTGTTCAACCACATTTTGCTATAATGTTGGAGGGGGATGGAGTGCGGTAGCGGACTGATCCAAGTTGGTTTATGTTTGGGTTCCACAGTAAAATAAACCCCAAGACTCACAATTACTATTAACGCGGCCGGCCCAAGGTGGTTGTAGGCGACTTGCTGTGTAAATTGTATTATTATCACACATTCCTTAAGTGTTATGCAAGTACCTGGTTATAACGCTGCCGGCCTTCTTTAAGGTTGTAGGCACTGTGCTGTGTTATCGATCAAATGCGTTTTCAATAAAGGTCTTGGAAATAAAAAAATAAATAAAAAAAATAAAAAAAAAGTGTGTCTCCTGGAGTATAATGACCTGCGCATCCGAATCCCGCAGGTATTGTATGATCTTGTTTGCTCTTGGCTTGGTGCGCAGGCCATTTACATTCCAGGAGAGGATCCTAAGGTTGCTCATAAGTCAAAAGTCGTGCCTTGCCCAGGAGTCCGCTAAGTCTAGCTAAGAAAAGAGAATCATCACAAACTCCTGCCAAAGTTGAGTTAACTACCAATGTTTTATCGAAAAATTGACCAGAAACCGATCCGTAAATGAGGAACATTTTGTGTTTTTTTACCCAACCCCTATCACCCCAGTGCCCCAACCTACCCCCCCTCCCGTTTAGAAACCCTTGTACTATCTAACCGGATCAGGTCCGGATGATGGTATCCCCTACTCTATCCAAGCCCCTACAGAGTGAGTGCTAAAACTATTTCTTTTTTCTTCTGATTAATATTCTTTTTTTTTTTCATTTTTCAATCATTTTTACCTTTAGTTAGCTTTAGTTGGATAACCCTAACTTGTGGAGATCCTTATTGCTTTTTATTACATCAGTTGCCCCTTTTTCTTTAGACCCCCGTATTAACCTGACCTAATCATTCTCAGGATTCTGCTTGAGACCGGAACTTCTGGTGGCGCTGTTGAGCCGGACCGAGCTAGCGAGCTAGCTGTGTTGCGAGCCGTGAAGCCAGGCGCCGCGAACCGGGCGCTCTGTGCCTAATCTGCGGAGCCCGCCGAACCGCACCTCCCGCGCTGACAAACGGGAGCCGCAGGGAGCAGGGAGCCAGGGCGCAAATAGCCGGGAGAATCAGGAAACGGCAGGCTTCTCTACCCCTCCTTCCCACGCCACCAGCACCGAAGTAGAGCTGGAGCCGAGCAGCCGGGTGAGTCCGAGCGGGGGGGGGAGGCGGGGCTAAGCTATATTTCCACCGAGCCGCCCAAGACCTACCCCGGCAGAGGTCATCGCTCTGCTGACCCCCGGATCCGTGTGGCCCCGCGGGAGCAAGGCTCCTCTGCTCCCCTGCTTCCTGCCTGCACGCTGCGGAGACGTTTTTACGGCCCCCACAGAGGGGTAGCTCCTTTCCACCTCTGAGGGGCAGTTGGCACACCAGTAAGCGAAGCGCCCACAGCATCAAGAGGCAGCCCAAGCCAGAACAGCAGAGGCTAGGAGCCCACAGTGCCTGTATTGCAAGCCCACAGTGCCTGTATTGTGAGCCACGTTTGCCCTCACCACCACCAGGCAGATTCGCCATCTTACTGACCCAGGTGAGGGCGAGGGACGGGGAGCACCCGCCCATCTCCGCTATCCTCACCAAGCACCTCCCCAAAAGGAGAATTGACAGACCCCTCTGCCCCCACAAAGCAAGAGGGGAGAGAGCGGCCAGGACAGAGCGGAGAGCCCGATAAGAAATTAACAGTCTACGGAGGACATCAGCGGCTGGGTCCTTGACTCAGTGCAGCTGTCAGTCAGAGAGAAGTGAGACCCCAGAAGGACCCCTGCTACATGGGCCTCAAAAAGAAGGGGCGATTGTCTAAGACCCCAGAAAAAAAGCCCCAAGATGCTTCCGCCGACCAACCCGCCATCAACCAGAGTCACGAGGAGCAAATCACTCTCAGATAGCCTAAATGAAAAACCGCAAGAGGTCAATCAAAGGGGTTCAATCAGAAAATTTCTCAAGAAAATAGACCCCCCAAGCAGCAACCAAGATACTAACATGGGTGCTTCCCCCGATGTTCTACACCTAGCCTGAGAAAACAGCACTAACCACCACAGCAGACTCTTGTCTCCCTCTACCAGTAAATCTAAGGAAGAGACCATCACACGTGAAACACAAAGGACCAACCAGGAAACGCTCAGCCAAGCCCAAGAGCAACTCCACCCAACGCAATCCACAGGTCAACCCATGGGTGGAACTCTATCCCCGCCCACAGACAACGGGCTGGACATTACAACCAGCAAAACCTTTGAAACAGTAACACCCACAGATGGCCTTCCAGGAAGGACAACAGCTCAAATCCATCAGACCAATGACTTCGGCCCATATCTCCAGACCATGGGGAAAAGCGACCCCCAAGATGAACCTACGCATTCCAAATCAACGGCCCTCCAGCCTGTCGGCCCGGCCCTAGCGGCAGCGGATTCTACAATTTCACTTCTCCACAGTTTGGAACAAAAGATCGACCATACCCTCGACCTAACTCCAAACTTGTCATGGCCTTTGACGTCCCCATGGGCCCCCAACACAAAATCGGCCTATATCGCTTGTCATGACTCCAGAGAAATCATTCTTGACGGAGACCAATAGTGCCACCAACAAGGCCCTTCAACGAAGATGGAAGTGCAAATAGATCTCCTACAAGCAATTGCAGGCCGCCTAGCAGATATAAGCTCCCAGGTGGAGGCCCTTGATGATAAGATCTCCAAACTTGCGGCCTTCCAACGGGGCGATTGTTCCTGTCTCTGCTCCACTCTCATCGAGAAATGGGCCTGCCTTCCCGAGGTCATAGCAGACATAGTGGAACTAGCGAAAGGGAGCATGGAGGTTCGGACTCCAACCAACCAAGAAGAATGGGAGAAGCACAGTAGTCCCATCTCCAGGGAGACACAGCACCCTGCGGTTCCACTAGGACAGCAGAACTCAGCCGACAACGGCAAAAGCGAAGAGCTTACGAACCACACACTAGACAGCAGCCCAAAAGCATCTAAAAATCTACAAAGCCCAAATCCCGTGGACAGCGATGTTTCCGGAACAACCCTGCAGGAGCATAGCTCACGTGCAACAGATATGCAAGAACTGTCATTATCAAGGAGAGCAAAAAAGAAGTTAAAGAAACAACAGAAAAAAATAAAGATAAAAGTGAGACAATCCCAGCTATTGAAAATCAACCAACCGCCCCTAAAATGGGGCACAAAAGATACCCAGCTGTATCCAATATTTACAGACAAAAACTGGGGCAACAGGGCCTCCCCGGTCTCTTCGACAACGGAAGTAACATCACCAAGGAGCTACAAGGTGTAGGGCCAAAAGTCACCAGAGAGGCAACATCATTTAACTAATATCCATCCGATGGTCGGAAACCACTCACCTCCTATAGAGCCGCCATCTCAGACAACTTTGGCAACAAAGAAGCAGCAAGGGTTCACCACAAACCAATTAAACCCAAGCACGCAGATCCAGCCAGCTACATGGATGAACAACGGCCATAATGTAAGGCCTCAAGGAAGTTCTCCCTCAAGCCATCAAGGAAGTCCAAACAAAGAGCCAACTTCAGCAGTGAATGGTATAGATAAGGAAGAAAGAGCACAAATGCCGGCTCCACTGGAAGTTGTCCACGAGGTGGTTTTCACACCGAGATTTTCAAGCACGGAAAACCACGACATCCTGAACCGGAGTAACATCCTACGCCTGTTCAAACACCTGGACACCCTAGACAAGACAGGCACAGGCTGACAAGAAACGCTATCGCTGCTAGCGCTTGGCGCTTATTTACAAGCTTCGTTTTTTAACTGACCCGTTTTGTATTTTATTTCATTTTTAGTTTTGTTGTTCCCCTGTTCTTAGAAGCCCCCTCACCTGCACTATAATAGTGAATCCACCGCTGCTTGAGCGGGTCCGGTTCCCGGGGTAGGCTCCCTGTCCAGTCGCCATCTTGGAGTGGGGTAGTCGCTGAGTTCCAGCTCCAGCGCGCGCCTGAGTGCGCAGAATCCGGGGTGAGACGCCTATTTAAAGCTCCCTGCTAAGCGCAGCGGTACCGCGCAGCCGGAACGCCTTCGCTTAGCCTGAGTCGTGCCAGAGTCCTGCCCGTCTGCGCCCGTCCGCGCTCGGTCGCGCTGGTCCGGTGGTGACTCTGTTCCCCTACATCTATGCACGATGCTCAGCTATACCAGGGAAGTTCTTTTGGCTGTCAACCACCACCTGCCATCTTGCGACGTATCCCGCGTTTACCCCTTGTGTGGCCCTTATCGATGCGCGTGCGGCAGGTTGCTGCTTGAAACACCCTCTTCACTGGGGGCTATTGGAGCAAAGTCTGCTATCTGCAGCAACAGCCCCTTGGACCATATTACCATCTTGAACCTGAACGTAAGGTCGCTAGTCAAACACCATCACGACATAGCTGACCTTATGAGCAAGGAACCTCCTGACATATTTTGTATGACAGAGACCTGGCTTCAGGACTCCGACACAGCGGTCCTTAACTTGGCGTTTCCCCCTGATTATTCCACCTATACGCTCAATCGCTCTTCCAGGGGCGGAGGAGTAGCGCTTGCTGTAAAATCTTGCTACCCCTGCACCTGGAGAGTTCAAAACATCGCGGGCTGTGAAAGCGCCTTGTTTAAGGTGTCTGTTACGCCTCATTTTACTTTCACAGGGTTGCTTATCTATCGCCCGCCGGGCAGCGATGTGGCATTTCGAGAGGCTCTTCCTGAGGCAGTCAGTTCACTGGCAGTAGGGTGCGCCAACTTTTCCATCATCGGAGATTTGAACCTCCATTTTGACGCCTTGGCCCTACCCTCAGTGAGCAGGATGGGGGCTGATCTTGAGGCCTTTCACTTGGCCCAACTGGTCGCGGATTCCACCCATGTCGGGGGACATACTTTGGACCCCTTCTTTTCAAACTTAGTGGGGGTAAAGGTGGCCCCTTCCCTTCCCTTGCCCTGGACAGATCACTCGCTGGTGACGATTCACTGCCCACTGTCAGAGGCTCCTTTTAAGTCCTTGTCGCGAGCTTTGCCCAGGCGACGTTGGAGCAAATTAAAGTTGGAAGACTTTTACCGCCTCCTTACGGAAGATCCTTTGGGCTTAGTGGAGGATGTGGAATCTGGTTATGACCATTTCTGCGAATGGGTAACCAGGGCCCTTGACTCCCTTATCCCGATGATAACGAGTAAGTGCGGTCCTCGTGATCCCAGCCCCTGGTATAATGGTACTCTGCGCGCACTGAAAAGCTCCTGCAGACGTGCAGAGAGAGACTGGCGAAGAGCGTACGATCAGAGCAAAAAAACTTTCTATATGGCCACTGTCAAGGTTTATCATTGAGCTGTCTGCAGAGCCCGGGCCGCTTTTTATGCTCTAGAATTTCGCAACAGCTCGAATCCGGTCAAAACCATCTTTAAGGCTCTTAAGGACCTTGTGGCCATCAGCTCTAATGCCCATTGTGAAATGCTGGCGGCCTTTTTTCTGGAGAAGGTTCATTCCATCTACAGAGCCTTCCCTGCCGCGGTGCAGGTCGGTGTCGGGCCGCATACTGTGCCTGGACAGGTGGTTCTAGATTCTTTCCCCTGTCTTACTCCGGAGACTTTCAAGATTTTGGCTCTTCGAGTCAAATCTGGGTCGCCGGCAGACCCACTCAAGCCAGTAATGTTTAGAGACTCAACACTCTCTCACCCGGTCCGCGATTTGATCAATATCTCGCTTACATCTGGCCGGGTGCCTTCGAAGTGGAAGCAGGCAGTAGTAATGCCCATTTTAAAGAAGCCATCTCTCGACCCCAGTAAATCGGAGAACTATCGTCCCATCTCACTTCTCCCGTGGCCAGCCAAACTCGCGGAGAGGCATGTTAACATCGCCCTCACTGACCATCTGTCGCGCACCAACGTTCTGGATGATACGCAGAACGGTTTCCGAGCTGGCCACAGTACGGAGACAGCTCTCCTGTTTATGGTCGAGCATTTGAGGGCAGTGCTTGATGCAGGTCAAACGGCGGCGCTTGTTTTGTTAGATCTGAGCGCCGCCTTTGACACTGTCTCGCATGACATCCTCCTGCAGCGCCTTGAGGAGGCAGGTGTGACTGGTACTGCACTTCAGTGGTTCCGTTCGTTCCTAGCGGATCGGTCCTTCTGTGTGGCTGCCCCGCCCTACCAGTCCAAATTCCATCCCCTGTCGTTTGGGGTCCCGCAGGGTTCCTCGCTGAGTCCGACGTTGTTCAATCTCTACGTGAGGCCACTGGCTGAGGTTATGAAGCTCTGCGGTTTGACTATGGTGTCATACGCAGATGACACCCAGCTAGCGGTCACGATCAGCGGGGACCCCGAGGTGGAGGCCCCCCGATTCAGGGACCGACTTCGGGCGGTGGCCAGTTGGATGACGTCCAACTGTCTCCAACTGAACGCCAATAAAACAGAGGTGATGGTCTTCGGCAATCGGACGGATCTCTGGGGAGATACCTGGTGGCCTTCTGAGTTGGGTCCCACCCCCACTCCGATTTCGGAGATCATAAATCTGGGGGTGTGGTTGGACCCCTCACTCAGCTTTGTTGGTCATACCAAAAGGACGGCAGCCTCCTGCTTTGGCATTCTGCGTAATCTGAGACCTGCACTCAAATATTTTGATGCCGCAACCCGCCAACTTGTGGTTCAGGCGACGATACTGGCTCGGCTAGACTATGCCAGCTCCCTCTTTATAGGGCTAAATCAGGCCGAGCTGACTCGTCTCCAGCGAGTGCAAAACGCAGCAGACAGAGCAGTTGTAGGCCTCCCTAGGTTCTGCTCGGTCTCTCGCACCCTGCGTGCTCTCCACTGGCTGCCGATCAGGCAGCGGATTCATTTTAAGGTGCTTGGTTTGGCTTTTAAAATCCTATAAGGCCCGTCTGCTCCCATATTGCAGAATTTTCTGCGCCCATATATCCCAGGCCGTTCCCTTCGCTCCTCGGATCACGAATTGGCAGCAGCTCCACGCTTCAATCGTAGTCGAGCTGGGGGACGTTCCTTCAAGGTGCGGGCAGTAGCTTTGTGGAACGCATTGCCTCGCGAAATTCGGACCCTTGCCGACCTGCTTTCTTTTTGCAAGGCCGTTAAGACTCTCCTGTTTCCTTAGCCCTGTTAAAAACTCGAATTTTTAAATAAATCTGCTCCTTGGTTATGTTGTGTGGCTACCTTGTCGGGCGCCAGGACGCTCCTTCGCTGGAGCAGCTGAGCGCATTACAAATACCATTAACATAACATAACATAACATAACATAACATAACATAACAGGGGACATAGAATGGGTGAAATTCGAGTGCAGGAAGGGGAACACACATGGCGACTCTTCAGTGGTGGGACTGAAGAACAAAGCAATACAACAAGCTGTCGTGAACAACACCACCCAATTTGCTGAATGGGGCATTGAAGTCCGGATCTTGCCGAATCCAAAATATCCACATGTCCTGGCCCCTGAAAGAGGGAGAACGACCACTTGGTCGGTATTGCATGGGATAAACAGCCCGGGCCCCAAAGAAAGAAACCAGATGGGTAAAAGGGATCAATTGGGCATTAGAATCTCCTGTCAAAATAACCAACGGGTCATCTGTACCACATCCCCCCTCCCTGACCAAAAGGGACTCGCAAGAAGGAGCACACAGCATTCCTAACCAGGTTAAAAGTCAGCCTGCCAGAGGAGACGCCGAGCTCGGATCAACGTCAAAGCAGCAATTAACCATAATATCATGGAACATAGCAGGGATTAGTAAAATCAATAAACACAAAAACCTGAAGCAGTTCCTGGAAAGCGGAGACATAATCTGTTTCCAAGAAACGTGGGCTTTGTCCACCACCCCTCTGGCAGGGTACTACGAACATAAAATATCAGCCGTAAAAAGGAATATCTTCGGTCGTCCATCCGGCGGTCTATCTGTCTTCATATAACACGAGTGCGCACTCACAGTCACCTCTATCAACTTGAACTTCCTCGATTTGCAAGCAGTACAGATAAGAGGCTTGAGTCTCAATAAACAGCCAACGAGTCTACTGGTAATAAACTGCTATATCAACCCTGCACAGACCTTAATGAAAGACCAGCTGGAGGCACTGGTACAGAAACTAGAAGATCTGCTAAACAAGCACAAAACATTCCAGGTCATCCTTGCCGGGGACTTCAATCTGAAAAATCTGGATAAAATCGAAGCATCTCCCAGGGGCCCAGGCAGGGCAGCCTCCCTGCACGATCTTCTCAACAATCACAAGTTGATATCTACCAACGAACTGAAGAGATCCTGCTCGGTCGGCTGGCAGCCCAAGCCCACATTTCGGGATGTTTCAAGAATAGACTACATCATGATCAGCGAAGAGCTGGCGGCCAGAATGGATGATTTCGAAGTGGAAGACAGGAAGGAAAGTGACCATAGGCCCCTAGGAGCAGCATTTCAGCTGGACGTACCGCCTGCCATCGTCTACCAATCCATCGGGAAGTCAAGTGGGGAGGAGAAGCACATTGCCCTGCGGAGGATTAAGTGGTCAGAAAAGACCAACAGCACACTCCAAATATGGCTGGACCAGGCACAGGAAGGCAGCTTATTGAACGAGCCCTCACTCATAAAAGGATGGGTCAATATAACAGAGGATCTACAATCCAAGCTTGGGAACCCCAAACTCCAAAATTCCAGAACAAACGGGCCATATAGACCAGGAAGTACCCTCCCACAGGATATACGTGACCACAAAAGACTGTTGCGCATAGCACTTGCAGACCAGAAAAGAGGACGCCCCCAAACAGAAGGAGCATCGATTGCCTCACTGAGGGCTTCCCTCAGGAAGAAGGTCTGGGAACACAAAAAAGCGGACACGGAAAGCAAGTGGCTCAAAGTCTTCTCCCTGCTTAAACAAAATAACTCAGCACGACTCTGGAGATACATAAATCAGCTGAGCAACCGAGGTCCATTACGAGAAAATGGGGTTGCGGAAATGGACTGGATACAACACGTGAAGCAGCTATATGCAACGGCCTCCAATGAGGAACCCCCACCAAGCAATAAGGTGGAGCTTGCAGAGTCGGCGCAACAAAGTGGCACAAACCCAGGAGTCCCATTTCCGTGCCCAGGCATGGCCCCGATGGGAAACAGATGCCCGGACTTCGTAGATGATACCTTACCAACTTGGGCAACTACCCAACAGGTCATCAAAACTATGAAGAGCATGAGGAATGACGGGGCCCCTGGGCCCAACGGGATTCCAGCACCGGTTTTCAAACAGGCACCAGAGTTCTGGGTTAAACTTCTGACTCCACTCTTCAACTATACCTTCTCGACAGCAACAACCCCTGAGTCTTGGAGGGGCTCCATACTTGTCCCAATCTTCAAAAAAGGAGATCGCCTAAAGCCGTCAAACTACAGGCTCATCGCCCTGTTAGATCCGGAAGCAAAGGCCTATGCTCGTCTACTATTGAATGATCTAGAAAAATGGGTAGAAGAGAGAAACATAATACCCATGTACCAGACAGGCTTTAGGTCCCAGGCATCAACTTTGGACAACGTCTTGACGCTCGCACACATCTCAGCCCAGGCAACACTGAAGAACCACCCCCCACTCTTCTGCTGCTTCGTGGACTATAGCACCGCCTTTGATAAAGTAGTCAGAAAACGATTGTGGTGGAAATTAGAAAAGTGGGGCATCCCTCCAAATCTTTTGAAGGCAATAAGGTCATTACACGAGGACACCTGGGTGCGGGTCAAAACAAGTGCCCGCACAGTCTCCCCCAAAATAAGCACAGAGAACGGGTTGAAGCAAGGGTGCGTGCTGGCCCCCACCCTCTTCAACTTATATACCGCAGACCTGGGTGAGGCACTAAAAGGTGCCAGTCTAATAGCCCCAAGATTAGGAAACGTGAGGCTTCCCGTTCTACAGAACGCCGATGATACACTTATACTGGACCATACGAAGGTGGGACTGCAAAGAGCATTAAACGCCCTCAATAGCTTTAACATCGCAAACAACTTGACAGTTAACCAAGGGAAAACCAAGGTTATCATTTTTGGGTCCTACCAACGGAAAGAGAAAGCACAGTGGCAACTGGGAAGCGATCAAAACAACTCGGTGGCTTCATACAATTACTTAGGGGTCTGGTTCACGGAACGGGCCAAGGCGAACATACATATAAATCAGCAGAGCTCTAAAGCCAACAAGGTCACCCACGCACTAAGACAACTTAGCCAGAACCTGACTAGCCGTTCCGCCAGCCCCATCATGATAGCCCTTAGAGCAAAACTCCTTCCGGCAATCAGCTATGGCCACTTAGCCTTCCCCGGGAAACTGGATACTCTTCTCACTCTAGCCCAGGCTAAGGCATATAAATCGGTGCTATTAATACCAAAATTGGCAAGAAATACCAGGCTAAGATTAGAGCTCGACCTCGCAAGACCAGATCTGATATGTCAGGGGGAGATTATAAAGCTAAATTTAAGAATACTTAGGGCTCCGGCCAACTCTTTAAAAAACCATTTGAGATTCATCTTTGAGTGGCCAGGTTCGGAATGGCATATAAGGCTGGGAAAGGCAATACAAGTCTTGAAGATCGAGGATGAATGCATGCTGCGGCAGGACATCCCCTTGAGCGCATGGAAGAAAGCCATTAATAGACAAGTGCGTGAAATTTCGTTCGACCTGGATTACAAATCTCGTCGTCGAAGCCCGCACCTGGTCTCACTAAATGATTCATACAGGGCAGGAACAGCACAACCCTATGTAAGAGAGTCCCTCACAACTCAGACCCGAAGCAAAATTTTATATATGAGGCTGACCATGCTGGGGATATCTGATTTCAATCCCGTTTGGGCTCGAAAAGGGGAATCCATAACTTGTAGATTGTGCACCTACAAGAAGGAATCTTGGCTGCACCTTCTCTGTTGCTGCCCAAACCTCAACAATGATCGACGGCGACTGCTGCGCCCAATTTGCCTCAGTATTATGTCTGTCCAATACCACCACAATGATCTTGGCAAGACTGGCGAAATTCATCCACCAAATCAGGCTGGCCTTAAAAGCTGTGGACCACAGTGGACAGGATCCATCCACGTAGCATCTTTGACAGTGTCCCATTTGCACGCACCCTACCAAGAAATCAACGCACCTAGTAGGACACTTAATGCACCGTGGAGAGCAGCATTAGCGCTCAACTGTAACAGACTAACTCCAAGGCACATAAGTTGGGGAATGGACAACCATGCAGAACTCAGTCACGCAATCAAATGATGTAACCAATCACAGTCCCGATTCTAGCATTAGCTTTAACTTTAGCTTTTTAAGTATTTATCCTTTTTTTACATACAAGAATTTGTTTTTATTGTTGATTTTACTGTAATGATTTTAATTAATTATACAGTCAATAAAAATTGAAATTGAAATTAATCATTCTCACTGCAGAATTAGACAACTAGATGGCTAGAAGAGCCAAAGAACTAAGAGAGCCGTAGAGCTAGAGCCGAAAGGCTAAATAAGGGGAAGGGGAATCAGAGCAGAGAGCTAACAAGCGATACGGGACCTTTGAATTGAAGTCACTACCCTTTTCTAACCAGAGGCCCCCTTTTTCCCCCCTAAAGACAACAACAGCTCATCTGCCGCCTGAACCGAGCGAACATTAAACATCTTGTTGTTAAACATGATTTTTAATGCAGCGGGAAAGCCCATTTGGACTGTTGCGCCCAAGCTCCGAAATGCTTCCATCCTCCTCCCCAGTTCCCACTGCTTTTCCAGGGTAGTCCTAGATGGGTCAGATCATATCTGGAAAGTAAACCCTTTACCTGTTAAGGATTTTTGCCTTAGAGCTAGGTTAAGGATTTGCTCTTTAAGAGCGTAAGTATGGAAATTCACTAGGATCTTTCTTGGCTTAGTCCTTTGGGGGTTACGCCTAATAGGGTCTTTATGTATCCTTTGGATATCTTTAGCTAACTCCTCTTCAGTTAGATCAAGGTTGAGGGTCTGCTTTAAAAGCGGAATGATGAAGCCTTTAACATACGATCCTTCGCTGCCCTCTGGTACGTTCAGGATTCTGATGTTACAACGCCTTGCATTGTTTTCCAATGTTTCCATTCTTTCCGCTATTGCCAAGTCCTCCTTCTTGAGTTTCGATATGTCCTCTTTAGCATTATCTAGATGCAGGGATAGCCCACCAACAGTCTCTTCCAAAGCTTCCGTTCTTGCAGTGAGACCATCTATTTTGCTATCAAGGGACTCACAGTAGCTTCTGATCTCTCTCTGATTCGACGCGGACTCTTCGAACCCCCTTTTAATGTCAGCCGATAAGGCGGAAAACATAAGCTGCAGGGAATCCATTGAAATACTAGTAATGGAGTCAGACATGGGGAGAATATCACCACTACCTTCTGTCGTGTCTTCTATCGTGGGTGGGGTATCCGAGATTGCTTGTAGTGAGCTATCAAGGTTTAACTGCGTTTCCAGACTTTCCCCCCCTTGACCTGCTTGGTCTTGGTCTTGTTCTATACCACCCCTGGAGCATGAATCAGTAGTGAGAGCAGCACCTGGTGGGTCGGGGGGACCCTGGTTACTACTAGAGGCTGCGCCACCACCCTCTTTAACCACATTAATTAGGGGACCCAGTGTGACCTCTGCCTTAGAGACACTTAGCCCAGTCAAATATGTTTTTTTTTTTTGCAGAGTTTTATATAGCGCGAACTAGAATCGAACCGAATCAGTTATGCTTTACATAGCACCAGTTACGTTACATGAGGACACACTTTCATTTTAGGCACGGGGAGATTAAGTGATTTGCCCAGAATCACAGGGGGTTTTTGGCGTCGTTACCGAGACTCGAACCCAGATCCCCAGGTCCGAGGTCGAGCGCCTTAGCCGTTAGGCCAACCCCTCTCCCCTCTCCTCTCCTCTCCGTGTTATGTTGGTAACATAACACGGTTATCTTGCTCATTACAGCTAGAGGTTACGCTCACCACCTCGCCCGGGCCCCCCTCCATGTTTGGAGCTGAAAGAATAGCCGGTACAGAGACTGGTATGTTGTCTAAGACGGCTACTGCTGATGATAAATATGCTTCAGGAATTGACATAAAACCGGGTGAAGGTGAGGCACAGAAAACTTCTGGGAGGCTTAACTGTATAGGGGTACTGAATGGACCGGGGGTGACCGAGATAGCGGAAAAGTCGCACACACAGGGGGGATGATCTTGACCCAAATCCAATACCTGCGGAACAACTTTAAAGAATGAGCGTAGTGAAGGCGTGATCCTAGAGCTAGAAGTGAGCACGGGTTTAACAACCTTATTACCCTTTTGTGAACGTTTGGCCTTCACCTCAGTTGAAATAAATGAGGAAGTCTTGCTCGATGTGCGGCCACCTGGTAGTGTTGTGGTGCCTTGGGGTGAAATCCCTAGCTCCTGCTCAGAAAGTGTTTGAGAGACCTGGACAACCGACAGACCCCTTCCCCCCCTTCTTCTTTCGGATGTATTTTGCTCTGCTGGTACCTTGGAATTCGGGTAAGTCTCAGGGTATGGGGTAAATACCTCAAAGACCGAGATTATGGTGTGGAACGATGATGAGAGCGGACTCAATGAACAACTAAGTGCAAGTCTGAGTTATTTAGGGCTAAACATTGTTAAAGATATTAGTCAGATTGCCCCTTTGAACTTTGCAGTAGCTGCAAAAGGATGTCGAAAGCTAATGAGATCCTGGCAGCACCTCCCCCTGTCTTTGTTGGGTAGAGTGAATCTGGTGAAAATGTCTATCCTACCGAAGGTTTCTTTTTTGTTTAACACAATCCCACTTTTTTTTATCCCTCTTTGTTGGCTAAGTTACAGGGTGAAATTTCTTCATTTTTCTGGAAAAACAAAAGTCCAAGGATAGCCTGGAAAAAGATCAGGCGCCGCAGGGAGAAGGGGGGGCTGGCGGGCCCAGATTTACAGTTCTATACGTGGGCGTTTCAATTATCACACGCACGTATGCTTCTTAAAATGCCAACAGATGAGGGTATTGGTAGTATGTTTCTGGCTCTATTGAGGTGTGAAGGAGTTGGGCAATCTGGCTACCTGTTTAAGTTTGGTGACCCCAAATTCTTTAAAAAGGTAAAATTGAAGGTGCTGCATGGCCTGGCAAGAACCTGGGCAAAGATGAGATCTGCAATTAACTTGGGGTACTATTCTAGCAGATCTCGAATATGGGAGTTGCCCTTGGCTCCAGGCTGGGCGGGCGACACATTAGAACTCCCGTTAAGAGAGGCTGGAATAACAGTCTGGGGAGACTTGTTTTTTGAAGGGACCCTGCTTCCTTGGGATTATCTACTAAACAAGGTGGGGCCCAACTTATCTAGATTTAAATACTTGCAAATATCGAGTTGGGCTCAAGCTGTTACCATCCAAACTACACGCCGGAGCAACTTGCTATTAGGGGGAGGTTGTGAACTCAAATCTCTTCTGTTAGATAAACCGCCAGCAAAAAAAGAGACCTCTTTGTGGTACAATTTAATATTGGAAGAGATTGATGGCAACTTTCACCTTCCTGAGCTATTGTGGGGAGAATCGATGCCAGGCCTGAATGTGAAAGATCTGTTGTTAATGTCCTGCAAAGTATTGTGGGACCCAGTTAAACCAGCCTGGCTTCTTATAAACCATCTTTTCACCCTACGTAGGGCATATTATTCCCCACAGAGATTGTCCAAGTTCTCCCTGGGGGGTCCTGTGGCTTGTGCAAGGTGTGGATTAAAAGAGGCACCGGACACGCATATGTTCTTTGATTGCCCTCACCTGGCGCCTTTTTGGGACTCAATCAGCAGTAAACTTTCATCTTCTCTGGGTTTTACAGTAGTGATTGACCTTCGCATTGTCATCTTTGGAGTTGGGGACCAGACTCGTAGTCCAGCCAAGGACCTTCTGTTCTATTCTATCCTGGCGGCTCATAGAGAAATCTGTAAGCATTGGAAGGATGCTTCCATCCCCTCATTTCATGACTGGTGCAATTCAATCCTTCAAATCTCGAAGTTCGACCTCGCCAGGGTTGGGAAACAACATAAAAGAGCTTTTTGGCACTTGTTAGATTGGTCCCATTAAATCTTTTTTTTTCCCCCCAGGTCTGATGATTACGTAGGCATGGTTTATTCTCCCTGCAATGCCCGGTACTTTGACAGGCATTAGTAATGGTGGTAACTGGCTCAATGGGTGTCATCTGCCATTCAGGTAACAAGGCGTTTTGATTGGTGTGAGCCAGTCGTTGCTGTTGGGAACCTGCTGCCATCTCCTGCCCACCATCCCTGCCAGTCTTGACTGAGGCAGCACGACTTTACTCTTTTATACCTCTCTACCCCGTTTGGTTGCCTGGCAGCTAGAAACCATATACCTGAATGAGGCCAAAAAAAAAAAAAAACAAAAAAAAAAAATACCATTATAGGATCTGTATCAAATACACAGAATCCATTAATAAATTACATAATTAGAGCAATTAGAATGGCCTCAAATTAGTTCATCTTAGAGCCACCGCCTAGGGGGAATTCCTCAGTGAAATTCCAAGTTGAAATTCCTGATCTACCTCGGATTTCAGAAAAAAAAATATTCAAAAAATTTGATAAAGTCTACTAATAGTAACATTTACACTTGCAACTAGTAGCTCCAAAAATGCATATATGCAGCTAAATTAATTACACCCTAAAATACAGGAAGTGCTCTCTATAACTCTTGTAAGTGAAGACTGGAGGCCAAGAGAACATGCATTAACTTACCAGCCAGGGAAGAGTTTATTTTAGGTAGTTTTTATTCTCTCCTGAATGTAGCTCTAAAACGAATAATTTTTCAAATATACCAATTGGTAAAAAACGTCCTGAAACAAATAAAAATGATTTCACGTATTGTAGATTTTTCAGTTTGCATGATGATTGTAGATTTATGGTAATGCAGCAACTTTTACCTGGAACATGTATGATTTGATTTAATGTTTCTGTTTTCTCTTTTCATCTGCTGGTGTACTTTAAGGCCAACACAGACCCTTGCACTCATAAACATTATAAAAACACTCACAGTAACTGGATGATGTCATCAGTGATGTCACTGACCATGTCATGAGTGATGTAATATGTGAGATCATAAGCAGTGTAATGTTGGGGTGCGGGTTATAGTTAGTTCAGCTAACTATACCTGCTAAATTTCTCTGGGTGTGTGCATGTGAAATCTGATCCTAACTATAATGCCGCTGTAACCTTTGTTTTTTCAGTAAATATCTAAGTAAAAACAAAATTATATTTCCTAACTATAACAGCCCTATAACCTTTGGTTTTATCATGGAATTTCTATGTTTTTGAGTAGCAATGGTGTTTGCAGAATGGTGTGGGAAAGAGGCGGGCCTTTGACCAGGTCTCAAGAATCCGACTGTGTAGGACTTACAGAAAGTAAACACAAGGAGATGATGGATGGAGTGCCCTAAGTTAGCAGGGTATGCACATACGTGGATCCCTTGCTCACTTTGCCACTGGATACAAGCTAGCCTGGCTGATGAGGGGTGTTACCCCGAAACCAGTCCCAGGATGCTTGTTTCTGGTTCAGGGAAGACCTGGCTTAGCAGTTTGGGTTGGAATGTTCCCATGAGGCACAGGATCAAGACTGATTTGCATGTAGCTGGGTCTGAACTGAGGTGACGAAGTGAGCTAAAGAACGATGATGGATTCAACCCAGATCCATGACTGGGGGTGAGTGTCTCAAAGGTTTCAGTGCTCCGTCCATCATCTCCTTGTGTTTGCTTTGTTCGCCCTAAGTTGGCAGGGTATGCCCAGATGTGGGTCCCTTGCTCACTTTGCCACTGGATTCAAGCTAGCCTGGATGATGAGGGGTGTTACACTGAAACCGGTCCCAGGATGCTTGTTCCCGGTTCAGGGAAGACCTGGCTTGGCAGTTCAGGCTGGACTATTTCCATGAGACAAAGGGTCAAGACTGATTTGCATATATCTGAGTCTGAACTGAGGTAGCAAAGTGAGCTAAAGAACGAAGATGGATTTAACCCAGGTCTGTGACTGGGGGTGAGTATCTGAAATGTTTCAGCACTACGTCCATCATCTCTTTGTGTTGGCAGGACTTACAGAAAATATCAGAAGGCCCCAAGGTCCCCAAGCATGCAAGAGATCTTCCTTCCCCAACCAGTAGTGTCTTAGGAGACACATTTGCAGAGTGGTTCAGAAAGGGGGCGTGGCCTCTGAAGACCTCGAGCAAACTGACTGTGTGGTACTTGCAGCGGCAACAGGATACTTTGCCCCCAACAACCCTCAATAGCCAAGGGGACTTTATCCCCCAACTAGTACTGTGCCAGGAGGTGCATTTGCAGAGTGGTGGAGAACGGATGTCCTTAATGATTACATAGGTAGTGCCTGTATGATTCTATGAGTGCCATTGCCAAGGGCGCAAAGGACGCATTGCCAATACCGGACATTTTTAGCAAAGAGTAAAACATATTTAAAGACATCTTACATAACATTTCACTGTAGCTATTTTGGAGTATAATAATTTAACTTTCCCCTGTTGTGTATTTCTTAAAAATACATAGGATCGCTGCGTTTGGACAAATAACCTAAGGTATTGTTGTCTAGATGATCCCGGACACCCTCACAGGATATGTCAGCCTATAGACCAGCTAGTTCACAGTGCCATTATAAGCCCCTAACCTTACCAAGGAGCGAATAGTTTCTTGCAACCATCAAACATGACAACCCTTGATCCTTCAGGGATCGTGGGAACAGGCCAGTACTTTTTGCTCAGTCAATCGTACTCGCTTAGTCTCACAGAGACACAGAATAAACGTTGGGGATGTTTTTCAATATGCATAAACATGTATAAAACATGTTTGCTGTAACAATCAATAAACAGAAGCTAATTTAAGAGATTACAAGCACCAACAGAGTAAATAGAAGGTAAAATTCTACCATGGTGCTGAAACATTGAATAGATTCAAGCATCAATAAATAACAGTAATCTAGCGTACTCCTACTATGCGGATCCTAGCTCAGTGTACCTAGCATGTATGTGGGTGTAAAGCCATGAATTGCCTAGGAAAGAGCCAAACCCATTACCTGATGGGAGAGAATGAAGGAAATTTCTTATTCACAAGTTGGACACCCCGCAAGAGATGTCAGAGTGCTGTCAGCATGGAAGTGTCTTCTTTAGTTATCTAGTGAAGGTGCAGTTCTTTTATACCACAAAGATAGCTTCGGGGTTCCAACCATAATTGATATGTTATGTGTATGATTATGAAAATGAGCCTAAATCAATAATTGCAAGTATGTAAAGTAGTGATGTCGCCCTAAGATGAAGATAGTAATGACTTTCGTATGGAGTATGTTAATCCTTTTATGTAACATGTGCAGGGAATTTTACTGAGACTAATCATGCATAATAAATTGGTCTAGTTTCAAGGAAATCAAGCAACGTTTATTCAGCACATAACTGCGTAAAAGGTCAGTGCTAGGTAGAACAAATGTAGGTAAAAGGTCGCTTTGCTACTTAGGCCTAGGTTGGGGAACATAACTGGCTTGTGTACATTCAACATTTGTTGAAATAACCACATCACAAATGCATTTTTTTTCTTCAAAGCAATACCCAAGGTCACAATTACATCAGTAGTTAAAATATCAAATGGCAAAATGTAAAACAGATATTTAAACATATTTCACACATTTGAGTCTAGCTGTTTACTAACATAATTGTTTAGCTTTATTTTAACAACACATTTAAAAAAACATTAAAATAAATTACTTTCAACATCTGAACTCACGAATAGAACATAACTACAAAACACCCATGAAACTACCCATTCTTACCCAAACTCAACACAAATTAAAAACTGCTCCAAAACTAGTACAATGCAGACTCTGTAAAAAGATCCACTCTAGAGAGGTGAATACAAATATTTAAGTTAGGATGATGTCCATGGTGTATCATCTTAATACCTAGAAAACATCTCTAACATGCAATCAAGTAGAGGGAAGCTGGAGGAGCACCTACGTCAGTGGCACCAGGAACAACAATTCCCAGCAAGAAAGTCCCTTCAGGGGTGCAGGCTACTACAACTGATATGGCTCCAGAGTTTTCAAGAATGGTCACGGACTGCATGGACTTTACAGGTTTTTTAACTGCTGGTGAGCAGAGTGTTGCAGCTTCTCACAATGCTGCAAAAACATCATAGATGCTAATTGTTTTCCCCGTTTATATTTTTTTCACATTTCTCAGTGCACATTTTTTGAGTTCTTCCTATCCTAGTTGACATGTTGTTACCATAAAAAAGAACAAAACATTTTTACAACATTACAAAACCACTAAAAAAGAAATTTAAAAACAAAACAGTAAATTATTGTCTCGGGAAATAAAGAAATGTCATTGGATAGTACACTTTTCAACTAAAACAATAAGGAGAAAATGCTTATTTATGTATCCTGAATATTCTTTAAGAGAAGTTTATAGTGAGTAGATTTGTGCAAAGCATAATATGTCATAAGACATTGTCAAGGTGTACAAGTAAAAAACTATTCTTGCAGGACTATGTCCATGCTTTACCATCTAAAAACATGCAAAGGTAATAGTGTGAAAGCACAAATAGGTTTTCCCAGATTGCATCATACTGAATGGATTGTGAAGTTGTAGTGAGTGCTGCAAAGAATCATAAATATTGATGTTTTCCTAAAAATGTGGCCCTTCATAGTTTTTATACATTAGCAGGCATTTCTACACAATGGGTGTCTAATATCTGTGTTGTTCATGTTATTATCTTCTAATTTATTGTAACACTACTTACATATAACTTGCCGATTAGACAAGTCAAAGTGTTCCTCTACAAATAAGTACAGCTAACTTTTGCCAGTTATCAATATTTACTTTTTCACTTTTTAAATATAAGTCAAAAGTCTGTGTTTAAGACTTCTAGTAAGTGTATCAACAACATATGCAGCAAAACCAAGTCCAGTCTAGGAAGGACCTGGCTTAGCAATTCGGGCTGGACTGTTCCCATGAGGCACAGGGTTAAGACTGATTTGCATATGGCTGGGTTCAAACTGGAACGGCATGGTGAGCAAAAAACGATGAATTTAGGCCCAGATCTCTGTACTGGGGTCAATGTATGACATTGTTCTGCATTCTGTTCATCAACTGTTGTTTTTGCAATGTCACCCTGAGTGGAAAGGGTATGCCCAGACGAGGGTCCCGTGCTCTCCATGCCACTGGAATCAAGCTTTCCTGGCTGAAGAGGGGTGAAACCCCAAAATCGGTCCTAGGATGCTTGTTTCCTATTTAGGGAGGACCTGGCTTGGCAGTTCGGGCTGGACTGGTCCCATGAGGCACAGGGTCAAGAGTGATTTTCATATGGCTGGGTTCAAACTGGAACGGCAAGGTGAGCAACAAAACAATGGATTTAGGCCCAGATCTCTGTACTGGGGTGAATGTATGACATTGTTCTGCATTCTGACCATCAACTATTGTGTTTGCAATGTCACCCCGAGTGGAAAGGGTATGCCCAGACGAGGGTCCCGTGCTCTCTATGCCACTGGAATCAAGCTTTCCTGGCTGAAGAGGGGTGAAACCCCGAAATCAGTCCTAGGATGCTTGTTTCCAGTCTAGGGAGGACCTGTCTTGGCAATTCGGGCTGGACTGTTCCCATGAGGCACAGGGTCAAGACTGATTTGCAAATGGCTGGGTTCAAACTGGAACGGCATGGTGAGCAAAAAAACGATGGATTTAGGCCCAGATCTCTGTACTGGGGTGAGTGTATGACATTGTTCTGCATTCTGTCCATCAGCTGTTGTTTTTGCAATCAACAACATATGCAAACATACTCCGGTGTTTTTAGTCCACACAGCGTTACATTTTATAATCTCTTCTTTAAAACCATTGATTGTAATATATTTGTCCTGTTCTGCAATTCCTCCTCTTAACAAGTCTTCATTTTCCCTAGATTCCTGCTCAGGACCAAATAAACAAAACTGCACACCACCACAAACCCTTTCTATGTCTGCCACAGTACCATGCAAAAGTTCTCTATTAATTTTTCCTAAACATAAAGCGGAGGTTATCACATAGTACAGCCTTCTAACTGAAGTTCACATTGTTGAGTGGTGTACAGCTAATATCCTGAAATGATAAAAGGTGTCTTGGCACACTTGGTTTGATAAACAAGCTAGTGTGTGTCTCTGCAAATTTGTATGCTTTCTAATCTTGTAAGGATCTAATTCTTGTAAAGTACTTATTTTCTGTTTTAAACTTTGCCTTGGGAAGATTTGTAGAAATGTACATAATATATCAATGGTTTGCTGTGGAATACTACACACACTACTACAATTCCATTTCTATACAGATGCCTGACTCCCCCTTCCTTGGACCTGTTCTCCAATAATTTGTTCTGCATTTGTAGGTATCATTACCTCTTTCGCTACAGGAGTGCCATTTTTCATTTCATAATTTAATCCACTGTAATCAATAGCATGAACTACTCTATTATCCTGGACATAGCTTTCTTCATTAAAGAAAGACTAAAAGTAAGTATGCATTCTACACTAACAAATGTACAAAAGTTACTCATATTCATCAACAACTTTTTTCTAGTTTTGTCTCCTCATGCACAATAGCATTTTGTTAAGAGTCTTCATTCTATTTATAATCAAAATGAAAAGCTTCACCTTCAAAGCAAATGGCCCTATCAACTTCTCTCTACATTTCTTCTTTCAGTTTCAATGCCATTCTCCTTTTTCATAGTTTTCAGAAGATTTATAACTAATCTACTATTGGCATCGCCCGCCACAATTGTCTCTGATTTCCTTCATCTTCTCTGTCTCCTGTTAAAGGTGTGCCCATCTTTGTTACAATTTTTCCTGTTCTTGCTATAAAGCTTTTGTCCAATGTTATTCTTTTCTCATAGTCTGAATTTATATTTTCCTTATTTTCTGAATCTTTGGAAAAGTCCACATATATTTTTGAGAAATGACTTTGTCCTCTTACCAGTACTTCTTTTTTCTTTCACCACTTTTTCTTCTTTATGCCCCTTGTGTCTGGGTTCTTCATAGATACTATAGTTGCTTCTGTTCCTTTTTCATCCAAGCTTTTGTAGGCAATCTGTCTGTAGTTATGCAGATATATTCTGTGAAAAAAAAGATTTTAGAATTTGTGTTCTAGCCAACGCAACAACTATTTACAACTGGCTTACAGGCTTACAAATATTAGAAAAACAGTTTTTATGTTATGTTGCAGTTTCAAATCTACACCTGAACCAAGCTATATAACTACAAGTACTTACTTCAATCTACCAAACCCAAACCAAAACACAAAACTTAATTTATTAGTTACATTTTATTATTATAGAATCGTATCCTACAACACAGCTGCACCATATCTCAGTTCTCACTTATACACGGTAAAAGACCACTTCATGCATCTTGTAGTACATTTTAAAATAAGCATCAACCAAGGTGTAAAATTATATACAATCTCGCTATACTCTAAATCTGAAAACAACATAAGAGCTATTTCTGTGCCTCTCTACCACTGTGTTACTGGTAGATTTAGTGTTTCAGTGCCTTTCTACTTAGATCTGTCAGATTTATAGTTTTAGAAACACTGCATATAAAAATCTGCACATTAATCTGTATCACAGCACATAGATCTCTAATTCTTCCAAGTGCATGTAAACAGTGTGTGACACGTTACATATATAATTCACCAGATGGTTCTCAAAGAGTACATATTCCTCACTAAAACTTTTAAATACATGTGTTTGTGGTTGAATACAACAATACTCTTTGGATGACTAGATAAATGCATAGATAGTGCCGACCTAATTCCCTCACAATATAGATAGTGCTGGCATGGTTTCATGAGTATGTTCAAATTACATAAGTGGTCCCATATCTGCATAATTAGTGCATGTGTATTCACATAACTCTATTGCTACTATCTGGGTGATTGGAAAAATGCATGGTTGCTGCCTGTGTAGTTCAATGAGTACATAATTAATGCCTGCGTGATGGGAAGAGTGCATGTGTAGTGCCTGGGTGATTGAATACGTCTAGATATTAACCTTGATATATAATTGCATACATGCTTCTCTAAGAGTATATATTGCTCAGTTACTCAGTGTCAACATGCATCAATAAGTTTCTAAAACTGAAAACAACAATTCTCACCTTTTGAAGCACAAAACCTATTCATAATGGCATGCCTACATTATTTCACAAATATTTTTTCTGTCTTTCAAACATATTTTCAGAATTCTCAAACAAAAGTTACATGCTAAGTGAAGCTAGCACACAAACTCTTAAATGACATTCCTTACTATTACCCCTCCCCAATTATTAACAGAGCATGTTGAAAGAAATGCACCACCCTCACTATATAGCAAATCTGTTTATTTTGGGCACATCCCATAAAGCATTTCATATTAATACAATAGAGTAATCTTACAAAAAAACAGTAACACATTACACAATTAAAAACATCATTGTACAAATGCCCAGTTGTAAAACACAGTAAACTCCATAATAGTTGTTAATAAATATAGGGGGCCTTACACCTAGAGAAATACATGTAATCAAAAGACAAAAACGGGTCAAGTTTAACCCCTTCGACGCTGATGACGGAGCGGTTCCGTCATCCGCGTCGGTTGGGCTGTGCTGATGACGGAACCGCTCCGTCATCGGCACAGCCCTGGGGGGGAGTGCTGGCGCTCCCCCCCTGGGGCATCGATCTTCATGCCTCAAGCGTGGGTGGCAGCGGAAGACTTTCCGCTGACACCCCCGGGCCCCCGCGTTTCCTGGTGATGTCAGCGCGCTGTTGCGCGCGGCGACATCATCAGGAAGCGCTGGATGCGTTGGAATCCATTTCTTTCCAGCGCGTCCAAAGGAGAGAGGTAGGTGTTTGCTTTCCAGTGGGGCGGGGGAGGGGCGTTTCTCGGTGCCTTGAGGCATCGGGGGGAGGAAACCGTGTTTCCTCTCCCCTGATGTCCCAATGCAGGGCATTCCTGGTGCAGGATCGTGCACAGCACACCAGGGATCCTTTGCTGCTATGTTTAGGAAGGGACCCCTTGGGCATGGGTCGCTTCCTTGGGGGCAATATATTTTTCAGACTTTTCTCCCCCCCTTGGGGCAGATCGGGTCTATTTTTCCCGAGTCTCGACCCGGGGGGGGGGGGCAGAAAAGCCCACTAGATACCAGGGATTATTTTTTCATTGCAAAGGAAGCGACCCCTTGGGCAAGGGTCGCTTCCAAGGGGCCAATTTTTTTTTTAGTCTTTTCTGCCCCCCTGGGGGCAGATCACTGTTTTTTGGGCCAACTCTGGACCCAGGGGGGGGGTAGAAAAGCCCACTAGACACCAGGGATTATTTTTTTTATTATAATGGAAGTGACCCCTTGGGCAAGGGTCGCTTCCAGGGGATAAATATTTATTTTAGACTTTTCTGCTCCCCCTTGGGGCAGATCGGCCATTTTTTTCTGATTCTGGACCCGGGGGGGGGGGGGTAGAAAAGCCCACTAGACACCAGGGATTGTTTTTTTTGTATAGGAAGCGACCCCTTGGCCAAGGGTCACTTCCTTGGGCCCATATGTTTTTAAAAAATATTCTGCCCCCTCCGGGGGCAGATTAGTGTCTTAATTTGCCCTTTATAGATCTTTGTGATAAAGGCTTACTTTTTTTACTTACTTTGCATAGTGTTGGTTGTTGAGCTGTTTGTGCAGACTCCTTTCTTAGTAAGGATAATGGCTTGCCGGCGGATTACTGCTCAGCAAGTTGTTGGAATGCTTTTTGATTCTTCTTCAGGTATCATTTTACTCAGGAGAACAAGGGGAACGCTGGGTTGTATGACATTTGTGCCGGCACGGAGATCCCACGCACAATTGTATGGAAAAGTGTTTTTTTACCTAATTTTAAGGTTTGCAGGGAATTCTGGGTAGGAAAACGTTGGGGGACCCATGCATGCCATACCTCCCTGGACTCCCCCGGGTGTCTAGTTTTCAGAACTGTTTGGGTTTGGTAGTTTCCCAAGTTTACCGCCAAGCCCCGGGCCAAAAGCTCAGGTGCCCCACTCCCAAAAATAAGGTAGTTTTGCATTAGGTTATTTTTAAGTCTCCACCGTACAATTTGGGCCTTTTCCTGTTGCAGCCACTATACCTACCCACGCAAGTGATGTACCATTTTTATCGAGAGACCTGGGGGAACGCTGGGTGGGTGGAAATTTGTTGATCCACGCAGATTCCAGAACTTTCCACCACAGAAATGTGAGGAAAATGCATTTTTTTGTCAATTAGTTAGATTTGCAAGGGATTCTGGGTAACATAACCTGGTGGGAGGCAATTGAGTCACCCCATCCTGAATTTCCCTGGGTGTCTAGATTTTAAAAATGTATAGGTTTGCTAGGTTTCCCTAGGTGCCGGCAGAGCTAGGGTTCAAAAACGAAAGGTAGGCACTTTGCCAAAAAAAGGGCCAGTTTTCACTGCGAAATTGAGGTGCGACCACGTTGCGTTTTGCACTGTTTCCTGTCGCAGGCACTATACCTACCCACGCAAGTGAGGTACCAATTTTATCGGGAGACCTGGGGGAACGCTGGGTGAGTGGAAATTTGTTGATCCACGCAGATTCCAGAACTTTCCACCACAGAAATTTGAGGAAAATGCGTTTTGTCAATTTTTTTGCTTTGCAAGGGATTCTGTGTAACAGAACCTGGTGGGAGGCAGTTGCGTCACCCCATCCTGAATTCCCCTGGCTGTCTAGTTTTAAAAAATGTATATGTTTGCTAGGTTTCCCTAGGTGCCGGCAGAGCTAGGGTTCAAAAACTAAAGGTAGGCACTTTGCCAAAAAAGGGCCAGTTTTCACTGCGAAATTGAGGTGCGACCACGTTGCGTTTTGCGCTGTTTCCTGTCGCAGGCACTAGGCAGACCCAGGCAAGTGAGGTACCATTTTTTTCGGGAGACCTGGGGAAATGCTGGGTGGGTGGAAATCTGTTGATCCACGCAGATTCCAGAACTTTCCAGCACAGAAATGTGAGGAAAATGCGTTTCTTTGTCAATTGTTTAGCTTTGCAGGGGATTCTGGGTAACAGAACCTGGTGGGAGGCAATTGAGTCACCCCATCCTGAATTCCCCTGGGTGTCTAGATTTAAAAAATGAATAGGTTTGCTAGGTTTCCCTAGGTGCCGGCAGAGCTAGGGTTCAAAAACAAAAGGTAGGCACTGTGCCAAAAAAGGGCCAGTTTTCACAGCGAAATTGAGGTGCGACCACGTTGCATTTTGCGCTGTTTCCTGATGCAGGCACTAGGCAGACCCAGGCAAGTGAGGTACCATTTTTTTCAGGAGACCTGGGGGAATGCTGGGTGGGTGGAAATCCGTTGATCCATGCAGATTCCAGAACTTTTCACCACGGAATTGTAAGGAAAATGCATTTTTTTGTCAATTTTTTAGCTTTGCAAGGGATTCTGGGTAACAGAACCTGGTGGGAGGCAGTTGCGTCACCCCATCCTGAATTCCCCTGGGTGTCTAGTTTTCAAAAATGAATAGGTTTGCTAGGTTTCCCTAGGTGCCGGCAGAGCTAGGGTTCAAAAACAAAAGGTAGGCACTGTGCCAAAAAAGGGCCAGTTTTCACTGCGAAATTGAGGTGCGACCACGTTGCATTTTGCACTGTTTCCTGATGCAGGCACTAGGCAGACCCAGGCAAGTGAGGTACCATTTTTTTCAGGAGACCTGGGGGAACGCTGGGTGGGTGGAAATTCGTTGATCCATGCAGATTCCAGAACTTTCTACCACAAAATTGTAAGGAAAATGCATTTCATTTTTTTGTCAATTATTTAGCTTTGCAAGGGATTCTGGGTAACAGAACCTGGTGGGAGGCAGTTGTGTCACCCCATCCTGAATTCCCCTGTGAGTCTAGTTTTCCAAAATGTATAGGTTTGCTAGGTTTTCCTAGGTGCCGGCAGAGCCAGGGTTCAAAACGAAAGGTAGGCACTTTGCCAAAAAAGGGCCAGTTTTCACTGCGAAATTGAGGTGCGACCACGTTGCGTTTTGTGCTGTTTCCTGTCGCAGGCACTAGGCAGACCCAGGCAAGTGAGGTACCATTTTCTTCGGGAGACCTGGGAGAACGCTGGGTGGGTGGAAATTTGTTGATCCATGCAGATTCCAGAACTTTCCACCACAGAAATGTGAGGAAAATGCATTTTTTTGTCAATTTGTTAGCTTTGCAAGGGATTCTGGGTAACAGAACCTGGTGGGAGGCAGTTGAGTCAACACATCCTGAATTCCCCTGGGTGTCTAGTTTTCGAAAATGTATAGGTTTGCTAGGTTTCCCTAGGTGCCGGCAGAGCTAGGGTGCAAAAACCAAAAGGTAGGCACTTTGCCAAAAAAGGGCCAGTTTTCACTGCAAAATTGAAGTGCGACCACGTTGCGTTTTGCGCTGTTTCCTGTGCCAGGCACTAGGCAGACCCAGGCAAGTGAGGAATAATTTTTTGGGGGAGTCCTGGGAGAACTCTGGATGGGTGGAAATTTGTTGATCCACGCAGATTCCAGAACTTTCCACCACAGACATGTGAGGAAAATGCATTTTTTGTTGTCAATTGTTTAGCTTTGCAAGGGATTCTGGGTAACAGAACCTGGTAGGAGGCAGTTGAGTCACCCCATCCTGAATTCCCCTGGGTGTCTAGTTTTTAAAAATGTGTAGGTTTGCTATGTTTCCCTAGGTGCCGGCAATTCTAGGGTTCAAAAACGAAAGGTAGGCACTTTGCCAAAAAAGGGCCAGTTTACACTGCGAAATTGAGGTGCGACCACGTTGCATTTTGTGCTGTTTCCTGTCGCAGGCACTAGGCAGACCCAGGCAAGTGAGGTACCATTTTTTTGGGGAGACCTGAGGGAACGCTGGGTGGGTGGAAATTTGTTGATCCACGCAGATTCCAGAACTTTCCATGACAGAAATGTGAGGAAAATGCATTTTTTGTCAATTCTTTAGCTTTGTAAGGGATTCTGGGTAACAGAACCTGGTGGGAGGCAGTTGAGTCACCCCATCCTAAATTCCCCTGGGTGTCTAGTTTTCAAAAATGTATAGGTTTGCTAGGTTTCCCTAGGTGCCGGCAGAGCTAGGGTTCAACAACTAAAGGTAGGCACTTTGCCAACAAAAGGGCCAGTTTTCACTGCGAAATTGAGGTGCGACCACGTTGCGTTTTGCGCTGTTTCCTGTCTCAGGCACTAGGCAGACCCAGGTAAGTGAGGTACCATTTTTTTCGGGAGACCAGGGGGAACTCTGGGTGGGTGGAAATTTGTTAATCCATGCAGATTCCAGAACTTTCCACCACAGAAATGTGAGGAAAATGCATTTTTTTTGTCAATTGTTTAGCTTTGCAAGGGATTCTGGGTAACAGAACCTGGTGGGAGACAGTTGAGGCACCCCATCCTGAATTCCCCTGGATGTCTAGTTTTCGATAATGTATAGGTTTGCTAGGTTTCCAAAGGTGCCTGCAGAGCTTGGGTTGAAAATGAAAGGTAGGCACTTTGCCAAAAAAGGGCCAGTTTTCACTGCGAAATTGAGGTGCGACCACATTGCGTTTTGCGCTGTTTCCTGTCGCAGGCACTAGGCAGACCCAGGCAAATGAGGTACCAGTTTTTTTCGGGAAACCTGGGGGAACTCTGGGTGGGTGGAAATTTGTTGATCCACGCAGATTCCAGAACTTTCCACCACAGAAATGTGTGGAAAATGCGTTTTTTTTTTTGTCAATTGTTTAGCTTTGCAAGGGATTCTGGGTAACAGAACCTGGTGGGAGGCAGTTGAGTCACCCCATCCTGAATTCCCCTGGATGTCTAGTTTTTGAAAATTTATAGGTTTGCTAGGTTTCCCTAGGTGCCGGCAGAGCTAGGGTGCAAAAACTGCAGCTAGGCACTTTGCCATAAAAGGGTCAATTTTTAACTGCAAAATTGAGGTGCGACCACGTTGCGTTTTGCGCTGTTTCCTGTCGCAGGCACAAGGCCAACACACACAAGTGAGGTACCGTTTTTATCGTGAGACTTAGGGTAATTCAGATTTGTAAATCAACTGTTATTACCTATTGAGTTTTCATGCATTTCTTCCTTCCCAATGAAAGACATTGTGTAAAAGAAAAATCATTTTGAAAAATGACCAATAATTCTCATGCTAGTATGAGTATTCCCAACTTTGAAAATGTGCAAATATATAGTGTTTCTAAACTCTATAATTTGTACCCAATTCAGAAATACATAGGTGTCTTTCATACCGATTTTTCCAATGTAAATTTTCCAAGAATAAGTGCTCCATACCCGGTAAATAATAAAATACCATTGCAAGTTGCTGCTCAGTTTTTGGCTCTGCGTTCGTGGGGTTCTTGGTGAAACTACAAGTACTATATATCCCCACAACCAGGAAGGTCAAACAGATGTAACGGTATATTGCTTTCAAAGAGATGTGAAAATTACAACAAGTTACAGGTGAAAACGTTGAGACAAAAGGCTGTTTTTTTCAACTAATTTTCAATTATTCCAATATTTAACTGTTAGTTTCTATAAAGAAACCTTCATGGATTTAGACAAATGACCCCTTTCTGAATTTAGAATGTTGTCTACTTTTCGAAAATGCATAGCTCTCCAGGATCCATTATTGCTTTCAAACTCATTACTACCATTAACTGGAAGGAGGTTGAAAGCTCTAAAAATAGCAAAAATAGGCTATGTCCCAGAAAAATGCCAAAACTGTGTGAAAAATGTTGGTTCTCTGACAAAAGACTGTCATTTCCTAAAAGCTGAGAAAATGGTGATTTCAGCCCCACAAACCATTTTTTGATAACATTTGCAGGGAAAACCCCAGAGGCTTTAATTTTGAGCCAGTTTTTCCAATTTTTCCGAAAAAAACAAAAATGTTACTATATTTTGCTTAATTTCTGGGACCCCTCCAAGGGAATCCACAAACCCTGGGCACCCTGAGAATCCACATGATGTTGGAAGAAAGGACGCAAATTTGGCGTGGATACCTTATGTGGTCAAAAAGTTACAGGGGCCTAAGCGCGCACTACCCCAAATCGCAAAAAAAAGGCTTAGCACAGGAGGGGAAAAGGCCTAGCAGCGAAGGGGTTAAGGTAGAAAATTCATATATTTACACTGGGAGGGAATATATGTAAAACAATAGCAATATTAATATTTGTCAGACTCTTTCATACTGTAGTGTTAAGAATACCCTTCCTTCTTAAAGCCCAGGCGATATACAAATAGTGGGAAACCGCAAAAGCTAAAAGTTCCCTTGTATCGCTCTTAAAAAGTCTCTTGGCTTCCCAATAATGCCTAATGCCCATACTCTGACACACTGCCAACATCCATTTTAATAAGGGCAAAATAGCATAAAATGTGATTGTTTCCACTATGTCTGGGCAGTTTGGGCACAAATTAGACTTAGAAGAAAGATTTGTCCATTTAGTAGTGTGTGATCTTAAGGGCAGAATCCCACATCTGTACTGGACATACACATGTGTTTATTGTTGAAGGTGCATCCTGTTCGTATAGGGTTCTAAGAGTAGTAGGCTTTTATGATTAAAACACTTTCCAGTAGTGGTGTTTGGTTTGTATGCTTTCCACATTTGGAGTATGACTACGTCCCAATAACACTGTTTGACTCTTACACTGTCCCCTTTTACTATAGAGTCTGGTTCCGTCCATACATTACTCATACTGATTCTGTATAAAATTCTTGTATATGTTTAAGCCAGGGTGTTTTTACTTTACTGTCAAGGGCTAGAAGGTCTTTCACACTATCTTGTGTAGACCATAACAGCAAGGGTTTTAGGAGGCTGGGCCAAATCTAAGCATATAGGTGTTACAGGGGTACTTTGGGGAAGTTTGAAAAGTGTTTTTAAGAACCTATTTTCAGTTTTGGTTAGCCTACCTGCATCTGCATACCCCCAGATCTCAGCTCCATATAAAGCTGACGCACCTGCTGTGGCATTGTATACAACTATAACAGAAGCAACAAGGCCTCCAGAAGTGGCTTTATAGCGTCTGGCTATAGCGAAAGGTTTCTGGTGTGGTGTGATTTTACTTTTCTCCATCTGAGGGGCCCAAGCTTGGGTGTTACTTAATCTGACCCCAAGATAGTCAAATTGTTCGACTACCTCTAGGGGGAGTTCCTCTTCCGTCACTATACCTTTACACTTCTTGTGGGGATTAATTAACATCACTATGGATTTTGAGGGGTTCAGTTATAGCCCTCTTTCCCCACAAAAAGAGACAAAAGCATTCAATTGAGATTTAAGGCCCATAGGAGTGCGGGAGATCAGCAGAGTCTGGTCTGCGAACAATAGCATAGGAGTTGGTATACCCGTCACTCTCGGGCATCATGTTTACTTTGCTTCAGCCTCTCTACAGCGCCACATATAAATAAGCTAAACAAGTTACTGATAGCTATCTTCTCAGTCAAGTCCCCACATATATTCCACCTCACCCTTGCATATGTGTTCTCATGAAGGAGCCTGAGTATCCTGAGTAAGTCCGGGGGAATACCATAACCTTCCAATACCACCTACAATGTGTTCCTGGGGACCAGGTCAAAAGCCGCTCTTAGGTCGATAAAGGCGACATATAGATGGTCACACAACAAGGTGATATATTTTCAGGTTATCACCTTGAAATGGAGGGGATGTATGACGTTACAACGCATACTTTTACAACGCCTACCTTTACATCGCAAGTTTTACAACGCATACCATTACAACGCATAATGCTTTTGGGCGCTGGATAGTGAATAGTCCCCGTGGATAGTAGGGAAGGTTATTGGATAGTAAATTAACCTATTCCCTATCCTAAAGCGCCCCCCAGCGCTATGCGTTGTAATAGTTTGAGTTGTAAAAGTTGCGTTGTAATGGTAGTTCGTTGTAAAAGTTTCGTTGTAAAGGCTGTATACCAATGGAGGACCTGGTCCAGGGTGCTAATTTAATCTAAAGCTAGCTTGGCAGTCATCCAGGATATTATTATGCTGCATCCACTCACTCAATCTGAAAAGGACCTGTCTACAAAATATTTTTGGGGAGTTATCTATAAGGCTAATCAGCCCGTAATTTGATGGAATAGATCTCTCCCCTTTCGTGTAGATTGGTATAATTACTCCGCCCTGCCATGACGGAGGAATCCTATTGCTATCTATTATACTATTAGATAGGGTGTTCAGGTAAGGGGCCCAGATATCAGGTTCTGGAAGATAAAGATCTCCTGGAATGCCATCCATTCCGGAGCTTTACCTTTGTCTGTTAGCATTAAAGCTTTATGTGTTTCACATAAAGTGAATGTGGGGCTCAATAGCTTGACTGAAGTGTGAGATAGAGTAATCACTTGACATGATTGGGGACCGCTGGCCTCTTTTGTGGGGATACACTCTTGGATGTTACTATGGGGCTGGCTATCATAAACGGGTACCGAAGTGAGTGAACCAAGTATCGGGCATGATGGCAGAATGTTATTAATGGTGTTCCCCGTTACTAGTTTCCAAAAGTTTTTTTGATCACCCTGCTATAGGGCCTCAGAAAGCGTTAGCCATTGAGCCTCATCCCATTCCCTTTTGGTTTTGGCTAGGAGTTTTTTATATTCATGCCTAGCCTTTATTATTTCTGGTCTTATGCCCTTCTTAATGGCACACAAAAGAGTTGGAGCTTTCCTAAGCCACAGTTCTTATTGTACTAAGAAGGCATTTTCCTTTTGAATACTCCTCTTTTCTGTTCCCTCGTGAAACATGATTTTAGGGTGTCCATTAGTTCACAGTGTAGGGTTATAAAATCACCATTAGAGATGTTATTTAGGTCAATTTGGGTCATTTTAGTAAGAAAAAGGTTATAAATAAGTACCATAGCTTTTTCATCGCCCATCATTTCTGACCACTTAATGTTTCTCAGGTTATTTGATGTTGTGATTGCTACACTAGGGTCGACTTCCTTCAAATGACAGTCTTTGAACCCGGCCATATAAAAAGATGCACTTAAGCCTGTAGGTCACTATCTGGCCTGAAAATAACTTGCATATCATGCCATTCTGGCCAGAGATCATTGTCTAATAGTATGTGGTCAATCCATGATCTACTGAAGCATCTACCAAAGGTGAATGAAGGGGGGCAGTCGGACCTGGTGTTACCTTTTGCTAATTTCAATCCATGGTCAATGAAAAATCGGTAATCTGAGTGACCACCTTTGGAGTTCCACGAGTTTTCTTGTACTGGGGGTTAGATGATATACCCTGGGGTCTAGACTCTACAGATAATAGAATACAGGTATTGGCATCACCCGCCATAATTTTCAAGGTTTTTGAGTCATCTGCCCCAAAAAGTCATCTAGCCTGCTCACGATTGAGGAATGCAAGTTTGAGGGTATAGATCTAATACAAATATGCACTAGAGTTATTTATCTGGGTCACAACCTGGTTTGAATCTTAATTTGCAGGGTCAGAAGGTCTTTAGAATTAATTGGGAGCATGTTCACAGTTAGAAAGAGATCAATTCTCAGCCATATTAAGAGTCCAGGTGAAGGGCGTCCCGCCTGCGATGGAGTTGCTCCTTCACTAAAAGCAATAAAGCCCGTGCGAAGCACAGATTCTGTTGCCCAGGTTTCCTGCAGTAGAACAATATTGTGAAGATCAATAAATGAGTCCCACTCTGGGTCAGAGAGTTTAGACTTAATACCCGCCACGTTCCATGACAGTAGTCTTAAAAGATTATCATGCACTACTCCCGTGGAGGGCATGGCAGGAGCTGTGGCCACCACCTGAGAAGTCACTATGTCCTCTTTAATGTTTTCGACAGGTGTTGTCCCAGCAGTATCTAAGTCTGCATGAGCTGAGGCCCCTTCAGTCACACATGATTGTGTTATAGGGCACAGTTTGGGGGTATAAGTATTGAGTCAATCGATAACTGAGGTGTTGTAAATACTTATAGTTTCTTTGCGGTTAGATTTCATTACAGTTGATGGGCAGTATTGGTGGGTTTTGGGAGGTAAATCCAGTCCGTATGAGGGGGGTCTTATTTTTAAAGATATTTGTGGATCTGATTCAGGCTTGAATCGTAGTTCTGATGCAATTAGGCCCTCAGCTAGTGCTGTGTCCCAAAGAGACGCACCTATGTAATCCCTCTCTCGGTTTGCTACTGTAAATCTTTTAACATTTGATATGTCCTCCTTATGATTGATCTACACCCTCTTGTGTGACGGATCCAGTGTGTTACTTTATTCACCAGGGCCTTGTTTGTTTCGGTTTGATGTCTCTCCAGCTTTGGGACATTAGTCATATATGTCAAAACTTTGAAAACTATTGATACCCCTGATGATACTATTTCTAAGGATATTCCTTAAAGAGGGGGTGTTAGGCATATTATCAGGGGGTACATTGAGCGGTGTCATGGAGGTTTTAGCTCTAGGGGGAACATAAATACATTTAGATGCATTATCAGCATTCAAGATAGAGTTTCTATTTTGTCTTTGGTTATGGATCGTTGGGTTTTTATAAGACTCAAGATGCCGTTTGTCCACCCTCTTTATAGGAGTCTTTTGTGGCCTCAGCTGCTCAGATCTTCCAGCCTCAGTGTTCCGTTTGGGAGATGTAAAAGTACATGGATCCCTTGTCAAGATAATATCAATAAAAGGATCCAATTTGTCAGTTATTAGATTAACCAGTCTTTCAATGGTAAACTTTAGAGATTTAACTTCTTCCCTAACACTGTTCAATTGATCCACCAAATCCGACTTTGATGGGGAAGGACAGGCTATTTGGGCGATCCCTTCGCAATTCCTACAACCGTATTGTCCAGTGGCAAATATTTATCCGTGCAATCCACATTAATAACAAAATGCTCTTCTGTGTCAGTAGGAGCGTCAGCTGTAGGTACAGTAGGTTGGTCAACAGAAGATATTGTGTTGGAATCAATGTTATCCGTGTGTGTCACATTTTGGGCCCCAAAGTAGGTGGCAATGCTTTTTTTTTTACATGATTCCCATTAGGGACCTCATCCTTCCTCTTACTTTTTGGTATTTGTGGTCTTGTTTGGGGGGCTAAGAGCCCCTCTACCTCCTCTATTAATTCATCAATCTCATTTAGAGTACAATTGTCAGCTGCATGGCGCGAGATTTTCCTTAGACTACCAGCACCCAGATTTTTGTCACACGCTTTCCTTTTGCCCATTATAGCAGCCAGTTATAGAAGCAGTTATATAAAGAGATCAAGGAAGAATATGCATAAAGGACAACACTCACAGTACTCTGGTTGCTGTTATGATGCGGTAGAGCCAACAGACGTGCCCTGCCCTGCCTCTGTCTGTCGCTGACGGGCGCAGATGGACCTGCCCTTTGCCCAGGCATGTCCGGGTGCGTCCTGTGCTGCAGGAGCCACGCTGCGGTCTTAAGCGCCTCCGGGCGCTGGCAAGGAGCGTCGGCGCCTCCTGGCACAAAGTGGCCTGGGACCTGGAGTCCCTTGCTGCCGTGTGTGGTGTGAGGCTGCAGCGGCATCCCGCACTGCGGTCTTAAGCACCTCTGGGTGCTGGAAAGGAGACTCGGTGCCTCCTGGTGCAAAGTGGTCTGGGACCTGGAGTCCCTTGCTGCGGGGTGTGGCTGAAGCGGCATCCCACACTATATACAAGACGTTTTTAACAGCCTTGAAGCACATAGATCACCATGAAAACATATATGTGTTTTCATAAAAGATATACACCTTCAGGCCAGCTTTCCAAAACTATATAGTTCTCTGCATCTTTAAGTAAATTTAACAGTCTCATCGTACATATAACTATCTGTAACCAGAAAAACATCTCTCTCCATCTAAACATGCAAACCGATCATATAATTTGAAAACCTCATTGACAAACACTTCCTAATACATACCTAACAAGTATTACTACCTTATAAATTATATACAGGCACAGCACATTTTCTTATGTTTTATTCATAACTACAGTACTCCTGTTTAATAATGTGACTAAAACTATCACAACTCCCAGAATGCAAATAATATTGATCTATCTATTCTTCACATGATGCTTAGACATTTAAAACATTGTCATTGTTGCTCATGGTAATTTTCAAAAGTACTAACGTCTTAAACACATGCCTCTGCCAGATACAGTTTATCAGCTTTTTTTTCACATCACTGTAATGCTTTTTTAAATCAAGCTCTCATATATGTCTTCATTTCGAATGTCAATTTCTTATATAATTAAAAAGTTATATACATACCAGTGAATTGAGTTTGAAGAATATATTGTTGTTTTAGCTCTTTCTGGATAGTGATGACACTGTTAAGATTTGTAAAAACTAAGTCAAAAATGGTACACCACTCTCAGAGAAAGCACCTCTAAAATAGCAACCTCTCCAACCTTCCACTCAATAATCATGAGAAAGGCAGCAAATTAACTCATGTCTTTTATTTTAAACTACTGCATCTCCACTTGTGAAGGGTTAGCATCTGTTTCCTTCTCTTTCAAAACGAGGTTTCTCTTGGCACGTTTTTGTGATATTTTTGTGATTATCGCAGAGACATCGCAGAAAAAAACGGGAGTTCAAACCTATAGCTAGCTTCATTTTTTTTTTATATACTGAACAACAGTTTACTACACAGTCCTGAGCTGTAAATTAAAGCTTGCCATTACTTAAATTGTGTCATCACTCCTCAACTTTAAAAAAAAACTTCTCTTTAACACCCTTCCCCCACAATACACTCAGCTCAATGTACCTAGCAACCCAGTGAAACCAGTAGGTCACAAGTTCACAGCACATTTCAGAAGGAACATGCTACTTTCAAAAAAGATACAGCAGGTATGCTTTACTCCACAGATTCAAAAGCATTTCCATGTCCATATCCATGTCTGTAAGAAGCCAATAAGAAGACTTCTTCCTAAGGCATCCAACACACTACCTAATTTATTCACTTTCATGCTGGAAGCATCCAATGAAATATATATATATATTTTAAGCTTCTATTTTAACTGATTATCCTTTGGAAAACGACCTCATTGAGCTCCAGCCCTCTACTGACTACTATTGCTCCTTTACTTCAAATTGCTTAGAGATGGCTTGTGGGCCACAGCTATATCTATTGGGCTAAAAAAAGCTGCAAAAAAGACTGGAATTGAAAGGGACTTGGGTTTGTAAAATGTGCAGATTACTTGGTTTGGCCAGAGAGGGTTAAAGTTTCTTCAGTTTCTAACTTTGGTTAAATCCATTGTGGATTTCCAAGCGCCTCACCTTATGATTGTGCACTGTAGTGGAATTGACATAGGCACATTGACTGGGGTAGGGCTGGAAATCCTAATAAAGAAACCTTTGCAAAAATGATGTTGCTTTTCCCTCACACTGTCTTGGTGTACTCTAATATATACCAAAGACAGAAATGGAAGTGGTCAAATCAATCCTGTCCACAGAGTGACAAAGCCAGCAAATATGTTAATAAAACTGTTTCTGCATTCCTCAGAGACCATCGCATGGGCTGTATCCATAACAACAATCTGCATTTTGACATGCATGGAACATATAGAAATGATGGAGTTCACATTACAGATGAAGGCAACAGGGTGTTTCTAAGTACCCTGAAACTCTGCATCTGGGTTTATGTGTAGCAGCCATGTACACACAACCAACACAATGGCTCTTGTCAGAGCCACCCTAGTCTTTGAAATATTGTGGAGTTCTTTTCTAAAGGTTTTTTAAAAACATTTTGACAATCTTTGCAACAACATCATGATACCTGTGGATACGTTGCAAAAATGGAAAACATAAGCAGACATTCAATGATCACCAACGCATCCAAAAATAATATGTAAAAAAATCTACTCTGGACATTGCATTACTATATACATACTTCTTTCAAAGCATTTTTAAACTCATATTTTTGTATTAAGTTTCTTTAAAAAGCACCTTTCAGACCTATTTTCCGTTTTCACGGTTATTTTGGATGTCGCGACAACGTCGTTAACGGCGACAATCACGCCTTTTCCAAAAAGTTTAAAACACATACATCCACACATGTTGCAGTATTTTACACACTAGGGGTTCTTACAGTAATCTCTAAAGTCATGTTTTTCTAGAGAGTTTCTATAAAAACCACCTCTAAAGCCTATTTTCTGTATTCGTGGTGACACTGGAGATCGCAATGACATTGATAATTCAGATCCCCGTGGATAAGTCTAGAAAATACAAAGCAAAAGCAGGAATTCAATACCCACCACCACATAAAAAAATTATAACTGTATAATGCATTTTAACCAACACAGTAGATAACTCACTATATAAATAACTCCACAAAAACATTTATTAGAATCTCAATATCTCTATAGCAAAGTTTATTAATGATTCACTGATATAATTTTTATTATTTCGACCAATGTTCACAATGACATCGCGATACTCACGACATCTCCACAACAGTGCATGGGGGCCACACTGTGGGTCACGGAGGCGCTGCTAATATTGTGCGTGATTTAAAAAAATCTACTTTGGACACCTAACTTGTGTCACTAACACCCCCATTTCTCAAACATGGGGTCAGAGTACCTCTACTCTGACCCCTTATATTAGTTTTTTCAGAAATTTGCAGCACAGGGAACCGTTCCTGATCAAAAAAATGGCAGCTGCAATTTTCTGTGCAGATTCCATCCAGCCAATCAGAGCATTCCCGTTGGTGCGTGCATTCACGATTACTCCCGAAACTGTTGTGAAATATCGGCGACCAGAAATATCATCATAATTTTAGGCATAAAGTTCGCAAAAAATACTGAATGGATTTACACCAATTAGGAAAAGGCACTACCTTGAATCAACATTTACCTCCCTGCCAAATTTGGTGTAAGTCCGTTCAGCAGTTCGAGCTGTAGCTGTGGCTAAAGGTTCCTATGGGAATTAACATTTCAAATGCACCCTTATTTTGCACCCCAAATTCTTGGTCTTTACTACACGGATCACCCCCAAACCTTTCACGACAACCAGAACCTACCTTGACACTTTTTTGGGAAGATTTTATGAAGTTTGGTCAAACAACGCTAAAGTTAAAGGCAAGTCAAATAATGCTTTTCCTATGGAAACTAGACCCTAACTATAGCTACCTACTGGTGATACTTGTGTATTGTACTTATAACATGAACACACTTCTGCATACATACATTCTCCAGGAGGTGTAAATCACGGTTTTATCCATGATAGGGTTTTAATATGGTCCCATATGGGTGGAGGGATTAGGTCTTCCCTGTAGGTAGGAATCTATTAAAACCCTACCAGGGATAAACCCTTATTTACTCCAAGCTGAGAAAATATGTATGCATGAGTGTTTACATGCTATAAGTGTTTGTCCACAATTGTGGCATACATAACTTATGTTGGGATGTACATTAGGCAGGGAACATAAATAGGTGCTTAAAGGATTTGGTCCTGGTGCATTATCTTTCTAGGACTCTATGATGATGAATGAGTCATTGTAAACCATCCAGTGGATGATGTAGGAGGTTCAGGTTTCTGGATTCATCTCTCTGTTTTTTCTATTTCTTGTTGTTGCCTATATTTTTGTGGTTTTACATAGTATTAAAGATCTGAAGTTCACCTTTTTCAGGTATACTGAAATTTGATTGATCCTGATTATGACCTTTAAGTAACTTAAGAAGGTTGAAATGTCATAAACACAACAGCAGCCGTACATTAAATGCTAGATTGAGCTGTGGAAATGTAATCTTGTTTTCCCCGCTCCACCACAGTTTTCTTTATTGCACATTATTCTGTGGTCACTGGGGACAATGAGCACTTGCTTTTCTTGTGTCATTACTGTACATTGTGCTAAGATTGATTAACTAATTTCTAAAGCAATTTCCTGGCTGCAGAGCCTAATTCTTGCTTCCAGAGTATATTTCACTATATTAAAGCAATTTGTTCTGCTTCAAAAATGATATCGCAGTTGATATTGCTGTTGAGTCCATACTGAAACACTTTTCTTCAAATTTGTGGCCGGTTGATTCCCGTGTGCAGAAGCAAATGACTTTAAATTATTTACTCCAAAGAGAGCGAAAAAATGTCCACTACAAGTTGGGATCAGTAAGCTCCCCATATTTCCTGCTCACACAGCAATTGTTCATTTTGTCGCCGTGAAATGAAGGCTGAGCTCACTTAACCTCAAATGAACACTAATATTTCTAGGTGAACTATTCACTACTGACATGCAATGTCAGGGGGATGGATAATCAATCTAAATGGCACAAGATTTATAACTATGCAAATAGTGGCTGCAGTTTGCCATCCTTAAAGGGACTCATCTGCTAGGAGGAGTGAGCATTAACTTACGAAGGCGCATGAGCTTAAATTGTTTTACACATCCTACTTCCTATGTACTATGGGTATTCTTATGTGGATATGAGCCGGGCCTCCTTTATGAAACCAGAGAATTAGCAAACCTCAAAGGTAAATTGATAGTGGTGGATGGCAGATTAGATGTGGATCTCTTTAACAGACTGAGAGTTCAAACATTGAGCCTAATCTATATGCCAATATTATGTGGCAATACTACAACTGTGTATTACACACAGCAATAGACAAATGGTTTCCACCACTCAAATGATTAAAGGGCACAGTCTGTCTAACATGTCAATAGACTCACAACCACTGAAAGGGAGGACTCACCATGTCCTACTCTCCAGACTAGACATGTTCTTCACAACCAGCAACTACAGAGTCAAAAGTTCAGGGCGGAATATCTGAGCAAGACAATATCAGACCATAGCCCATTACTGTCAAAGATAGAATGAGGGAACCTTTGAACAGGTTGTTGGAAAGTGGATTATTAGTTATAAAAAGTAGTAACATACTACTAGTAATAAGGCAACAAACACAATGAAAGGATCAGTCACGGTCTCAATAGTGGTTGAAGTTTATCTTGGAAAATGAATTCCATAAACCTTTCATTCAATAAAAACAATCCATTATGCATAACTTTCACATGTTAAATCAAACATATTATGTTTATGTGGATATTCCATTTTTAAAATAGTCATAAAACCATTGTAAAAAGATAAGAGCAGGTACACAAACAAAATAAACTATTATCTGTTGCACCTCTAGTTCCTCCTTCACTCAGAGTACTCTTATAAACAAAGTGCTAGAGCAAGAATTGCAGATGAAGTAATCAATGTGTACCCATATTCCTCAAAAAGATGCTAGGGCATACAATATTAGACCATTTGGTGCTAATTCCTGCATTGCACCAACTCAGGAAGGATAGTTACTAATGACGGATTTTGGGTTTACTCATCTCTAAAATGGCTCTAAAAATATAAAATAAAACAATTTAAAAAAAGAAAGAATAAAAGAATAAAATGATCCAAGTTCCGTCTCCTCTATCACCCTGTGATCAAAATGTTGTCTTGGCAATGAATCAATATCATGTAAGCAACCTTGAATCCATCAAATGGACTACGTCCATGCAGGACTAAACATTAACTGGACAAACAAGGGTTTTCATTATGGTAGAGCTAGGAGGGTGTTTCTAGTGAGGCCAAATGGCTTTATCTAGAGTTCAAGGCCATTCACACTCTTTATTTACCCTACTGACAATAGAAATGTGCTTATAATAAAAACAGTGTAAATAGATGTATCACACTTCAGTAGCCTTAATGCTTCAAAGTGCCTTTGAGTACCAAAGCGGTTACACAATGCATGTATCGATTTACCTCTGGGCATTTTGCATGCTGAGCAAAAAAGCAAAACGTGAGGTAAGGTTTCATTAGCTGAAAATGGGCACATAGTGCAGATATCCGTAGTAACAGCACTCCTGTCAGTGTTCCACAATGCTGTAAACGACCCTCCTTCCATTGTATCATAACAGAATATTAGGATAAAAGCATTTTGCCATTTGCTGCAGTGGGAGGTCAAGGAATGCTCTATTAGAAAGCTTGTAGTTAATGAGCAGAAATTGGTTTGTCAATCTATCATAGGTAGGATTTCGGTGGAGACTAGCTTAAATATACTCCCAATCGTGTGATTTTAAATGTAACTTGGAGGCAGCCACCAGCGATCCTGGATCTGTCCAGAAGGAGCCACGGCCAAGTCTTTCAAGCCATAGCGGACATGGTTAAACCACAGGAAGAAAAGGTCTCTGTCGAGCACTAACAATTCCTCTATTGCCCTCTGGTATGGCTTAAGCTCCTCTCTGGTCCAAGCCCTCGCCTAATATAGAAGGGGTCTAAATCTAGCACACTCCCTCAATCTTTTTAAGGCATCAATAGGGTGCTCTTGGGAAGATGGAGAAGTGAGTAAGCAAACTTATTTTTACTTAACCTCTACCGCGCTAGCGGGTTTTCCCGCTGTGTGCTGAAATTTGAAAATCGCGCGTAACGTGACAAAGCCAGCTCGTCATGCGCGTAGCGCAGGTAACGCCCATGACGAGCTGGCTTTGTCATCAGCGCTGAAGGGGTTAAGGTTAGTGCATCTATAGTCGCATGGCCCCAGATTTCTTCCCCATATAAAGCAGCTGATTGGGCTTTTAATTTATATAATTCTAAGGCTGTGTAGATAGGATAAAGGTTTATTCCCCTGTAGGGTCAGGAGCCTATCCCTCCCAGCTATTGGATTCAATTCCCATAGGAGTGAACTCCGGTACTTAGAGTGGACCCTTCTCATCTCAAGGGAAGTTTCAAATGCAGTCAGCCATTTTTCACTGTTGTCCCACCCTTTACATGCATGGGAACTATTCCCTTGGGAAGCCTGGGAGCAAACTCACCACACTGGGACATCCCAACATTGTCCTCTTTATTGTTGCTGGCACCATTTCTTTCTGCTTTCGCTTTCTCCCACTTCTCCTTTTCTAGTTTCAGTTCCCTCCCTTCCAGAACAATGGAAGCCAACTGAGCCTCAATCTTTTTCTCTCTAAGGGTCATCTCTGGCTTCTCTGTGGAGGAGCCTCGAACCACCTGGAATCCTGAACCTATTACTAGAAGTGACAGAGGATTTGTCCTCATCCTGTACCTGGAGGTTGTTGAAGGGGCCATCATCCCCCCATCCCCTTCATTCTCTGGAGCTTTCTCTGCCCAGATCTAAGATATCTAATCAGCTCTGCCTTTCTAATCCTATTAGCAGCAGATAGCCGCCTAGCCTTACACTGTACCCTAAGCTCAGCCATACTGAGTTTGGTTAGGTTAGCCAGATCTAGCTCCATGCTATTCCTAGTTTTGGGTCACACAACTTTACAAATGAGAAATTGAACACATTTATTAACACTTGACTAAAAATCAGGTTAGTACAAATTTCAAAAGTTTTTTTCTAAGTCAATTTAGAGGTCTTTTAAAGATCTTATCTTAATTTACTGTATGGTGTAATTTTAAACACAAGTAGGTATCCTCGCCGCTTAACACCAAATGTTGGAAAGTGGACTATTAGTAGAGATTCATAGCGGCTTAGCACTTGTTAGAAGGCCACAAACACAATAAAAGGGTCAGTCAAAGTATCAATAAATGATTCCCTTGCTCAACCCTTGCTGGCTGGCAATAAGCAGGCAGGTGTAACTTAGGAGACAGGTGTGTAAAGCATTTAAAAATATCAACATATCAACTATATACGACAGAACACACAATAAAAAAAAATCCAATTTATAAAAATAGAATATATTTTTATGAACAAATAGACATGAAACAACACAAATCCAATGAAGGGAATCGGAGCTATGAATTTTTAAAGAATAAAGACTTTCTAGTGCTTAAAAATCTATAGAGCCACTTTGGATTATCTGGTCACTCTTGACCGGGACAAAGTCAAAGTTTGAGGCCAACCAGGATGGAGCCCTGATTGGATACTGTAGTAAGGAAGGACACCGTGGTTAAGTGTTAGGTTCTTTATTAAATAAGTAAACACTCAGAATGCCGTCAGCTGTCAACCTAGGAGCCGCGCCGCTGTGTCAACATTCCCTTGCGAGCGCCGGCTGTCAAGTGGACTGTACCATGCACAGTCAAAAGGGGAGGGGGAAACAGGGGATGGGAAGCATGCATAACAAAGTAAGATACAACACATCATCCTCCCTATGGAAACAGAAAACAAATGGGGTTAGGCTGCAGGTGGGTGGTGCATGCTCCTCCACCGGGTTAGGGAGTGGGGCTGCCACTTGCCGGTCCTGACTCTGAGACAACCACTGGGGAACCTGCTTTGCTATAGGGGCTGTCCTACCGGAAGCTATCTCATTAGGAAGTGTTTGTGCCACTGGGGGGCGTTCCTAGGTCTGTCACTCCTCCTGTCTAGTCTGGTATCTCCACTGATGTCCCCACCCTCAGACCTTGTCGTGTGTGTCCTGGATTCTCCCCCCCCAGCCGGAACAACCCTGTCATGACTCCACAATCTTCCATCCTCCATGACCACCGAATTCTTGTTTAGTGTTTTGATTGTATTGGGGGCATAAAACTTGTCACCCCCTTTTCTCAATCTATCCGGTTTCTTCACGTAGACACTTTGTCCTTGCTGGAATTCTCTCTCCCTGACTCCCCACTTGTTATCGTACCATTCCTTGTATTTTCGCTGATTGGCTTCAATCCTCCTCTTGATCTCTTGGGGGTTGGCCTCCTCTATTTGTTTTCTCCCCATCCAACTGGGTGTGAGTTTGGTGCCAGCTTCCCTCCCCCTCAGTAACTCGAAAGGCGTGCAACCGGTGGTAGACTTTGGGGTGGTATGGTATGCCCACAACATGTCTCTTATAGCTTCCTCGAAATTCTGTCCCGCTCGGTTGGCCAACTGTATGCACTCTTTCAGCATTCGGTTTACTCTCTCCACCCTGCCGTTTGCTTTGGGGCAATACAGGGGTGTGCGGACATGAACTATGGAGCAATCTTTGAGAAACTCCTTCATTTCTTCTGAGATCAGCTGCACGCCATTATCTGTCACCAGTGTCGCAGGCACTCCCTCTCTTGAGAACACCTCTTTCATGAACTCTATGATTGTTCTAGTGTTCACGTTGTGGACAATCTTGCAGGTTATCCTGCTTGAGAAGTAGTCCACCATGACCAGTATGTACCAGTCTTGGGACCCTTTGCCATGTATCGGTCCGGCTATGTCGAAGCCTAACTTGTTCCACGGAGCCTCGGGTACTTCTACCGGTGACAAGGGTGCCCTTCTCGTGGTCTTGGACTTGTCGCTTAATCCACACGCGTAGCAATCGCGCACCTTGTCTTCCATTTCGCTGTCCATCGTTGGAAACCAGTAGTCTGTACGAAGTCTAGCTTTGCTCAGACTTCGGCCCAAGTGTCCTTCGTGTGCCAGTTCAACTATTTGGTTTCTTAAAGCTTCTGGAGGGACTAGTTTCCCAGATTTCAGTATAAAGTCTCCCTCTACCTATAGATCCTCCCTCTCATTCCAATACAGTTGGATCTCCGTTTCCGTGTCCTTGCATTTCTCTGGCCATCCCATGAGAATGTGTCTCTTCACTCTTTTCAGTATTTCATCTTGTTCCATCTGGGTTTTCCATGCATTCTTTTCAACCGCTGCTAAACGCAGCTCCAGAATTGAGTCACTTCTCGACTCTTCTACCACTTCTCCCTCTGCCGGTGCTCTCGACAGGAAATCCGCAACCCTATTTTGTTGTCCGGGAATGTAGGATACTTTGAAGTTGTAGGCTTGCAGACCCACAGCCCACTTGGCTATGCGAGGCGTCATGCTCTCCATGTCCTTCTTCGTAAATAGTGAGACCAAAGGCTTATGGTCGGTTTGTACTTCAAAAGGAATTCCCCAGATGAAAAACTTAAAGTGACAAATAGCCCAATAGACCGCTAGAGCTTCTTTCTCAATTGTTGAGTAATTATTCTCTGATGACGTGAGGGTTCTTGTGCAAAAGCCACTACGTTGATTTTGTTCCCGTTTCTTTGCGCCAGTGTGGCCCCGATACCTCTGTTGCTGGCGTCCGTCGAGATGATGGTTGCACCATTTGGGTCAAATTTCCCAATAAACGGGGCCTCGATGATAGCCTTCTTTATGTCCTTCATTGACATTTCTTGCTCTTTTCCCCAATTGAAGACACTGTTTTTTTAATCAAGTCTCTTAACGGCTGTGATACCATTGCAAAATCCTTAATGAACTTGGCCATGTATTCAGCAAGCCCTAGGAACGATAGTATGTCCTCTTTGCTCTTCGGAGTGGGAGCGTCTCTCACTGCTCTGACCAAGTCGTGCTTTGGCTTGATGCCCTCTTCCGACAAAGTGTGACCAAGGTAGTCCACTGAACATACACCTAGTTTGCATTTGGATGGTTTGGTGGTGAACCCTACCTCTCTCAATTTTTCCAACACCTCCTTTGCCATTTCGTTGTGTTCACCTTCGCAACCTCCGTGGATCAGTATATCATCCTGGAAACATATGGTGTTCCTACAGTCCTTTAACACATGTTGCATTACCCTTTGGAAGGCCGCAGCCGCTGACGCCAAACCAAAAGGCATTCGCAGGAACTTAAAATTACCAAACGGGGTTGTGAATGCCGTAAGTATCTGAGAATCCGGGTGAAGTTTGATTTGGTAATAGGCAGAGGACAAGTCCAGCACGCTGAAATACCTTGCCCCCCTGATCGTGCTCAACATTTCACCAATCCTGGGAAGTGGGAACCTGTCCACCAGGATGTTCGCGTTGAGGTCCCTCAGGTCCACACAGAGTCTTATACTGTTCCCTCCATCTTTTGCTGTGATCACAATCGGGGCCAACCAGGCTGAACTCTCAATCTCCGTGATGACTCCCTGACTGACCAATCTCTGCAGTTCCTGCTGGAGGGGCTCTCTCATGCGCAATGGTATAGATCTTGTCTTGTGCACTACGGGTTCAGCCCCCTCCTTTAGTATGATCTTGTGCATATAATTCTTAAGAACTCCCAATTTGTCACTGAAAACCTCTTTAAACTCTTCCATGAGATTTCCCGCTATACCTACTGGGTCAATTAATAGCACCTGTTCTTTATTATTCGGGTCTAGAGTGATACCCAACTGCTTCTGGTGTTTCCAGCCCAAAAGGGTCGAGCCACTAGAGGATACATACACCTTTCCCACCGTGTGTCTATCCTTAAAGGAGATTCTCATTGTCAGCATGCCCTCTAGGGGGATTTTTCCTTTGTTATACCCCTTGGGACTGATGTCTGGTTGCATCAATTTAACAGGATGGTTAGCAAATTTTTTATCAAAAACATTTTTATCTACCAGAGTGTAAGGGGAGCATGAATCAGCGTACATACTAAACTTCACCCCATCCAATAAAACATCACACTTGGGATACATGTCCTCCTTATCTTCCTCCTCCTCACCCACTTGAAAAATGTATGATCTCTCCCCTTCCTCCCCTTGTGGAGACTCTTCAATAACATGCACTGCTTTGCCAGGAGCTTTGCACACCTTGGAATAGTGTCCCCACCTGTTGCACTTTCTACACTGCACATTCCTTGCGGGGCACTTCCAGTTACTGGCCAAATGATTGGGACTTCCACATTTAAAACACACCAGAGGGCTAGACTTGCTGCGATTAACCTCTTTGCTCTTGTCCCCTACTTTACAGACTGTATCTCCCTCTGTGCTAGACTTGTTCTCTTTGTTTGTCCCCTCCTGCGATTTCATCTCTCTGATACACCTCGCAGTGTGTTCTAGGCCCTTAGCTATGTTTATGGCTTCCTCTAAGTTGGGATTCTTGGTGAGTAATTCCTCTTGAGTCTTGGTGTCATTGGTGCACCTCACCAATTGGTCTCTAATCAACGAGTCTGTGAGTTGCCCAAATTCACAGGTGGCTGACAAGCCTCTCAATACTGCTATGTAATTGCTCACTTTCTCCTCCCTCTTCTGCACCCTCCTAAAAAACTTATGCCTCTCCATCACCACATTTATTTTTTCCTTGAAGTGAGACCCTAATTCCCTCAGTGTGCTTTCATAGACATTGACACCTTCCTCAACCTCCTCTTGGTCATCCTCAACCAACCTCCCAGTTATATCTTCATAGACCTTTCTCCCCTGCGTGCCTAAATTGTGGAGCAGTATATGCTGTTTCCGTACATTGGTGTAATTGCTACCTCCTATGGCTATTAAATAAGATTTGAAAATGCCTTCCCACCTTCTCCAGGGAATCTCAGGTTCTCCTAAATCATTAAGAAAAGGTGGGGGCTGACTCATACCAGCACCTGCCATTGCCATACAATTACTTTACTTTCAGGTTACTCTTTCCTCTTCCTAATAAAGAGGGACATACAAAAATTGCAGGAAAGTTTCCTTTGCCCAGTTGCCTCAGTTTTATCCAAACGATTTAACCCCCCTATAGCCACCAGTTATAAAATGTCTATTTCACGAAAGGAATAAGAAAAACTTGTTGTTAGCAAGTCCCCTTTCTACTTCCCCGGGTCGTGGTCTCAGATCCAATGGAGCCGTTAGCCTCCTCCCTCTGGCGGGACCTTCCTGTGGAGAGACTTCCCCTCACAAAACAAGTTCCAGTCAGAGCGGAAAAGCCTGAAAAAAGAATGCGGGGAGTCCAGATTTCCAGTTGTGCTTCTAAACACTGTTCAAATGCAGTATTTCCGCCTTACTACCAAAACGAGCGAACACCACGTTCAATCTTCCTGTGTGAGACCTGACGGTAAGCGCGCTGCTTCGCGCCAAAGTTCACTCAGCCTGCTGCTAATCGCTTTATTCACACGCACACAAAATTCCGTGCTCTTTTGGATATTCGGTGCGCTGCGCGTCTACTAAATCCGTCGACAGCTCCGGGATACTGGTCACATACCAAACTGAATTCTTTATTCCTCTCTTATCTCCTCTCGACTTCGCGCTCCTACTGCTGTGCCCCCTGTGCCCGGCCTGACACACGATAGAGACAGTCTGCGCGCAGATCGCTGAGAAGACAGCTCCACTCTTTACTCACTGCCAAACGAGCAATAGGATGGTGTGGTGCCCGACCTGACACCCGAACGCCCAACTACCACAGTTTCCCTATTGCCACAGAACCACACAACTAGTGCTGAGTTAGAGACCGATGCACACCAATGTTCACTGAACTCTTACTTAAGTTCCTTCAGTATTTCCTCGTGACCATTAAATGCTTTCACTCGCTGCTTCGCCACTCCTCTGGCTCCGTTACTTTTCTATTCGCGTTGACCAGCCAAGAATTCACACCAGGGAGACGACATCCACTGTCCCTGGCACAGTTTCCTTGTCCTCGTCGCCAAGAATTGTAGTAAGGAAGGACACCGTGGTTAAGTGTTAGGTTCTTTATTAAATAAGTAAACACTCAGAATGCCGTCAGCTGTCAACCTAGGAGCCGCGCCGCTGTGTCAACATTCCCTTGCGAGCGCCGGCTGTCAAGTGGACTGTACCATGCACAGTCAAAAGGGGAGGGGGAAACAGGGGATGGGAAGCGTGCATAACAAAGTAAGATACAACAGATACACTAAGCAGGAGGCTTCAGTCAAGATTTTCCTTAGGTATTGGAAACCGTTCTGGAGGATTTTTCTCTAAACAGTGAGCTGTCCTTTCCAGGAGGCCAATTTTGATGCAATGTAATCGAATTGCTTATCCGCAAGGCCTTGCTCATATCCTTAAAATCTAGAGCTACAGAGCTTTCCACAGGACGAATCGAACCTCCATGCAGGGGTGTGGTTAAAGGATGCTTGCTTGACTCTTGACGGTAAGTCTGTCACCTTATGGAGCTTTTTGACAAAAAGTTCCCACATTTTTCTAGCTTCTTCCTGAAGGTCCTCCTAAGGGTTCAAATTGTCCAAAACACATATTCAAGGGCCTGGAACCTTTTAAATGGTCCTTGGGACGTCTGGACTCCAATTCTTATAATGCACCTGGCCAAATCCTTAAAAGTCCACTGGACGCACTCCAGAATGGGGACTCCTGGTGGAGATGATGCAAGTTGGCTCTGTTAACCTGTAGCTTGCAGGAAGTCCACTTCCTAATCCTTCTTCAAGCAAGGCAAAGGTGGCTGGGGAATCAGCAGAGCAGCCCTTCTTCTTGTCTCTTTAGGTAGCAGATCTGAGGAGCTAGGCAGCTCTCCCATATTTATTCATGGTTTCTTGCCATCAACTAAGGGGGCACCCATGACCAATGGGATGCAGGGTACGAGCCAGGTGTATGACCACTTCTCCAAAATGTGCCATATTCCTGTCCCAGAAACCACAATTTTCTCAAAATCCAACATGGAGAGTCTCTCCTTTGTGATTAGATCTATCTAAGCCCACCCGCTGGTGTGGCTAATTTTCACTAACACACCCCTTACAACCTGCTGACTAATTTAATTACTGAAGCTCATATATGGCTCTTGCCCCTGCTTATAGTTACAAGGCATCTTACCTCTAGGGAACCTAGGGGAGACCTTAGGGGTGACATGTATGTAAACATAAGGTAGATTACTACTTGAAGTACTTTTAATTCCAAAGTCGAATTAACGTATAATTACAAATCAAAAGCAGCCGGCAAAGCAAGGATGGCCTTTAAAATGACAGAAGGCAACACAGCAGTGCACACTCTAGTGCAGGAAATCTATGGACCTCTAAACCTCCCTCCCCTAATATATTCTCGGGACTTATAGGTAGTTTGAATCCCCCTTGCCTTATTATACACTAAGGACGTACAGGGGTCTGTCATTGCCATTTATAATTATACCTAACCATGTACTTTTAATCAGAGGGCTGGCCCTGGGTCTGATTAGCATAGACAGGGTGCAATCAGGGTCAGAAAAATAGCACCTAGTAGTCAAATGGGGCCAGAAAGTGGGGGGACTCTGCAAACGTGCCCTGCGTTCTCACACAGTTTCATTCCTACGCTGTGGACTGCGGGCAGAGCCATTCACACAAGGTCATCGATCATCCTTGACAGATGCCTTCCATGTCACTTACCATTTGAAACCTATATATCTTACAGTCCATCCAATACTCAAGATCTCGAGTGCCCCTTTCTAATACAGCCTCATTATCCTTTCTATATGGCTTTTTAATTTTTTTTAAACTGGACAGACTTAGCCTTCTACCCTTGGCGTATGGTCTTGACTTCTGTTCGTACCATCATACACATTCAGTAATGAGAGTAGCTTCTTGCGTCGTAATTTATCCTCGATACCGTATACTCCACACAATAAATAGCTGGTTGTATACTGTTACATGTGATGTCCAGGTTCCCCAACTGCTTCAAACTACCTACATTTTTTGAAATTCAAGTGGTTCTCCTGAAGAAGGCATACGTCAGGCCGAAACGCACGTAGAGAACGTCATCTCATCTACACATCCCTTGAAACCCTTCTATTATTTGATTAATTGATGTGGTTATTTTTGACTTATTGTAATTATTTTTTATGCATTGTTACTTTATGATGTGTATGTAATATTGACATTGTTTTACAATTTTTATCCGTGATAATAAAAATCAAGTATTGTTTTAATATATATTCTTTCGGTTGTCAGTACACTGAGCTGTTGTTTATCAAAGTTTGTTGTGTTATACCTGATTTCAGACAGATCCTCTGTTGCCCAGGAATTGTTACTATTTAAGTATTGTTGCCCTGTCCTAGGAACACACACTAGATTCAGGGGGTCCCATATATCTGATTTGTTCTCACACAGTTCTATCATTGTGGCAACTACAGGCTATTTAACTTCAGTAGAGGTCACTCTGGCGCACCACCAAAGACTCAATACAGGATTACATCCTAAACAAGGAGTGCTCAACAAGTAGTGTATTAATGAAACTTGACATATTTCAAGCATTTATAAGTGGTAGCTGCATTAATGCATTCTTGGATCCGAGAAGGTCCTTGCTACGGATGCCACTCAATTGGTGGATAAAAAAAAAAAATTTGGAACTATAGGAGTGAAGTACAGATGCCGATAGACAGTTACTACAGGAGAAATCGAAATATGGAGAAATACTGGAATGCTTTAAGATATTTAACTAAGTCTACTCACTAAGGGCACTATAGAAAGAAGATGACATAGGGTTATATCATCAAAAAGACATAAATCTCCATACACTCAAATTTACCAATTAATCCATCTATGTGCTGAGTCATCCACTGATGCACAAATCCATTCATTGTCCATAAATGAACTCATTCATCACTTATTCATTCTTCATGTAGAAATTAACTTATTTTGCCAGCCATTCATGAATCCATTTAACTAGCTGCACCCCTGCAGTCACTAACCTGTGTATCCATCTGTGGATTAAATCGCTCACTCAATCATAACTCAATCCATTTACTTAGCCAATCATCAAGCAGGCCTCCTAGTCCCTCACCCATTTATCCTTACACACACTCAGTTATCCACCCATCCATTTAATCATTCTCCCTCAGTCACCCTTCCAGAGAACCACGCAATCATGAGTCCTTCAACCTTTACAGATTAAAAACCCTGGCCTATTGCCTTTGACAGTGATTGTAATACTTGGAGGTTCATGCAGATATTAAACACGTAGAAACTGCCATTTTGCCTGGATATAAATCCATTTGTAGACATAAATATGGTAATATAACTCTTTTATATGATTTTTATTACTTTGAAAAATAAAGATTCTAAGAAGTGGAATCAAAGTGACCATATGGTGAATGTTATCACACTAGGGGCCCGATGTAGGTAAAAGTCATTTACCGATTTTAAAATACCGATTCATACCAAATCGGTATTCTGAAATCGGTAAATGATATGTAGAGAAAAAAAATCGTAAGAATACTGATTCGGTAACAATCGGTATCGTGTTTCTACACTTACCGATTCGGTTACACTCGAATCGGTATTTCCCGATTCGGTATGACCCGAATCGGTATTTCCCGAATCGGTAGATACCCAATCGGTAGATACCGAATCGGTAATGGCAATACAACCGTATGGGCCAAAGGCCCATAGGAAAGCATTGTCAAAACCGATTCGGTATTTCCCGAATCGGTATTTCCCGAATCGGTATTTCCCGAATCGGTAAATACCGAATCGGTAAATACCGAATCGGTAAACACGTGATCGGCAAACAAGGAAGTGAAACTAATGAAAGCAGCCAATGAGGTGGAAGCACCCTCCCCCACCCTAGCAGGGAGTGGCTACCCATGCAGGTGCAACTCAGCAGAACTTTCTGGAAAGGAAGCCAGAGCTGAACAGGGAGAGTGAGCAGCAGAGAGAGTTTTGGGAGTACTGTGTACACAGTCAAAATGGCAAGCAGCTCTGAGAGCCAGAAGGCTGACAGGAAGAGAAAGGTCAAGTTCAGCAGCTTGGAGCTGAAAGTATTGGTGGAGGAGGTGGTGATGGTACACAGGCAGCTGTATGGGAGGCTGTCCCTCTCAGTCCCAGAGTCAACGAAGAGGAACCTGTGGAGTGCCATCAGCGAGAGGGTGAATGCAGTTGGTGTGACCCCCAGGTCCATGGATGACCTCAAGAAGAGGTTCTATGACATCAGGAGCCTCACCAAGAGGAAACTGGCGGAGATCAGCAAGCAGGCAGGAGTCCCCAGGACTGACCGGTGGCGGCAGGAACCCCGCGCCCCCCCCCTCACTCAACTGGAGGAACTGGTATCGACAACTATCGAGAGGGAGAGTGTGGTCGGAGTTGGGGACCTGGACAGCTCAGCCAGAGCCAAAGCTAAAGGTAATAAGCATGCACAGCATGACACACCCTACCAGACACCTCCCCATTGGCCCCCATGTACAGCCAAACCCCAGTCTAGTACTGCTAGCAATATAAATGTGCAATGCATGATGGGAAATGTAGCCAGCTAATGTAGGAACATTTTACAGTGCACATGACACTGCAATGCACCTTAAGAAATAATCTGAGTAATGAACTTGACATGTGCAATGCATTTATTGTAGTGACAGGAAGACATTTCCACTCAGTTGACAAATGCTACTTTATTCCTAGGGCCACCATCAGGTAGTGGAGCAGCAGCTGCACAAGCCTCAGCACCAGCAACAGCAGACAGTGCGGTGGCAGGGCCAAGCAGCATGGCTGAGTCGCTGGAGGTGGAGGACAGCAGCGAGACTGCAATTGAGGATGACTCAGGACATTCCCTCTTGTTTCCCCACTCCCCCCAATTGTCGCAATCCCCAACACTCCAGTTCTCCCCAGAGGACACACCCACACAGTACCAGCCAGCACCTGCCACAGCTACAGCCAGGAGGATTAATGTGGCCCCATTGTTCATCATGGAGGGAGATGCGGGTCAGGCACCAGATCCCACACCTGTCACACCTGTGGCACAGCAGCCCATACAGCAGACCAGCACCGAACGCCGCCGTCCACGCACTTCCAGCAGTGGCAGTGCTATTCCATCACGGGAGGGCAGCGTCTTCCAAGGGCTAGAGGGGAGCATGGTCCGGATACAGTGGATGCAGGCCAAATCCATCCTTGATTGTCACCGCCAATTGCGACAGCACAACCTGCAGATGGGGGAGTTGACAAAGGGGATTGTTGACTTAGTTGCAACCAACCGGGAAATAGCCACAGGTATGGGCAGAATGACAACTGCCATGACACAGCTGTGTGCAAAGTTGGACCAACATGAGCACATACGGCGCAGGGATGCCCGAGTACAGAACCGGGCAATAAACCGGCTTGCCACATCAACAGCCCTGCTATGCCGCCGAGGGGCAAATATGGAGGACTGCCTCACTAATCAATCAATCAATCATGCCATTTGTATAGCGCACTACTCACCCGGGAGGGTCTCAAGGCGCTTGGGGGGAGGGGTATGCTACTGCTCGAACAGCCAGGTCTTGAGTTGTTTCCTGAAGGAGAGATGGTCCTGGGTCAGCCGAAGGTGGATGGAGAGGGAGTTCCAAGTCTTGGCAGCCAGGTAAGAGAAGGATCTTCCTCCGGCGGTGGCTCTTCGGATGCGTGGTACGGCTGCGAGGGCGAGGCTGGTGGACCGTAGCTGGCGGGTGGGCGTGTAGAAGGTCAGGCGGTCGTTGAGGTACTTGGGGCCCAGGTCGTGGAGAGACTTGTGTGCGTGGGTGAGGAGCCGGAACGTGATCCTCTTGTCGACGGGGAGCCAGTGCAGGTTCCTCAGGTGGCTGGAGATGTGGCTGCGTCGGGGGACATCCAGGATGAGTCGGGCGGAGGCGTTCTGGATGCGCTGGAGTCGAGTGCCTGGGTGACAGTCTTCCTGGTCTCGGTCGGGATCCAGCGGAAGATCTTGCGAAGCATACGCAGGGTGTTGAAGCACGATGAGGAGACGGCGTTGACTTGTCTGGTCATCGAGAGGGAGGGGTCCAGGATGAAGCCCAGGTTGCGTGCGTGGTCGGTTGGCTTGGGTGCGGTGCCCAGGGCTGGGGGCCACCAGGAGTCGTCCCAGGCGGAGGGCGAAGATCCCAGGATGAGGACTTCCGTCTTGTCCGAGTTCAATTTCAGGCGGCTGTCCTTCATCCACTCGGCGACGTCTTTCATCCCTTCGTGTAGGCAGGTTCTGGCGGTGTCGGGGTCTCTGGTGAGGGAGAGGATCAGCTGGGTGTCGTCGGCGTAAGAGATGATGTTGAGGTTGTGCTGGCGTGCGATGGCTGGGAGAGGTTTCATGTAGATGTTGAAGAGGGTGGGGCTGAGTGAAGATCTTTGCGGGACGCCGCAGATGACTTCGGTGGCCTCGGAGCGAAACGGGGGGAGGCGGACTCTTTGTGTTCTTCCGGCGAGGAACGAGATGATCCACTCCAGTGCCTTCTCTTGGATACCGATGTTGCTGAGGCGCTGGACTAGGGTGCGGTGGCAGACCGTGTCGAACGCAGCGGAGAGGTCCAGGAGGATGAGGGCCACTGTTTCCCCCTTGTCGAGCAGGGTCCGGATGTCGTCGGTGGCTGCGATGAGGGCGGTCTCGGTGCTGTGGTTGGCTCTGAAGCCGGACTGCGAGGGGTCGAGGGATCCGTTCGTCTCGAGGAAGGCGGTCAGCTGTCTGTTGACGATCTTCTCGATGACTTTAGCAGGAAAAGGGAGGAGCGAGATGGGGCGGAAGTTTTTGAGATCGGTGGGGTCCGCTGTAGGTTTCTTCAGGAGGGCGCTGATCTCGGCGTGCTTCCAGCTCTCCGGGAAGGTGGCGGTGTTGAAGGAGGCGTTGATGATGTTCCGGAGTTGGGGTGTGATGGTGGAGTTGGCCTTGTTGAAGACGTGGTGTGGGCAGGGGTCGGTCGGTGATCCAGAGTGGATGGTGTTCATCGTGCGGGCTGTGTCTTCGGTGGTCACCGTGGTCCAGGTGCGAAGGGTGGCGGTGGGGGGCGTTGGTTCGACGGTTGGGTGCGTGGGTGGGGCACCGAAGCTGTTGTGGATGTCGGCGATCTTGCGGTGGAAGAACGAGGCGAGGGAGTCGCAGAGGTCTTGTGATGTCGTTGGTGCCGGTCCTGGGGTTGGAGAACTCCTTGACGATAGTGAAGATCTCTTTGCTGTCGTGGGCGTTCTTGTCCAGTCGTTCCTTCAGGGATTTCTTCTTGGTGGTGCGGATGAGCTGGTGGTGCTTGCGGGTAGCGTGTTTGAGGGCGGTCATGTTGTCGGTGGTCCGGTCGAGGAGCCAGGCTTTCTCGAGGGTGCGGCAGGTCTTCTTGGAGTCCTTGAGGTCGTCGGTGAACCAGGATGCCTTCTTGCTTCTAATAACACTGCGGAGCTGACCAGGGGCATGGCCCGCATCACCACTGCCATGGAGACACTGATTATTTCTAACACTGTCGTGAATCCTGCCCTGGACGTGGCCGAGGCTGGGGACAGCAGCAGCCGCAGCAGTCCTGCCAGCACAGTGTCCGAGCCGCGCCGGAGCACCAGGCGCTCCGCAGAGGCAGCCGGACATGCAGAAGGGGGGGAGCCGCATCCCAGTGGGTCCGCAAAGCGCAGCAAGAAATGAGACTGCCAGTGTGGGTGAGGCAACCCGGCCCATTTCCTGACCACATATTGTTTTTTTTTTTCATTTGTTGCACATCAGTGCTGTGACGTTATACCGAAAATTAAAAATGGCATTTCTTCACATTCACGTGTCTGTGCATCTGTACTCACTCAGAAATAGTTGTCTGTTATCTCCTCCCGTCTGTACCTCCCATCACTTGGTGTAGACACTCCAGCAGGTTGTGTTAGTGGCACAGCTATGTCATCGTCAGGGTCCTCGTAGTCAGACAACTCTACCTCTGTGCCCTTCTTGACCGCAAGGTTGTGCAACATTGCACATACAGCAATCATCTTGCAGCAGGTGATGGGGGTATATTGTCTTGCACCTCCGCTCTTGTGCAGGCATCTGAACTTGCTTTTCCAGATGCCGAAGGTCCGTTCTACTACATTCCTTGTGCTTTTGTGCACACGGTTATACCTCCTTTGGCTGGGTGTTGAGGGGTTGAGGTAGGGGTGAGAATGAGTGAGCGGAGGGCATATGCACTGTCGCCTAGAAGAAAAAGGGGTAACATTACTCACATGCATACATGTACTTCACACTGCTATTTAGGTTATGGGGGTCTGACACTGTGTCTTACCTAGGAGGTATCCTTCACCGAATTCCCCTGCCGTCAGCCGTGCATAAATTCCGCTATTTTGAAAGATGTAGGAGTCATGGGTACTCCCTGGAAATTTTGCTACCACGTCAGTGATTACACACTTGGCATTACAAATCACCTGCACATTTATGGTGTGCGTTGACTTCCGATTACGGTATATGTATTCCGTGTCAGCAGGGGGACAAATCGGAATGTGTGTGCCATCTATGCAGCCAATGATGTGGGGGAATCTTGCCATCTGGTAGAAGTCTGCTTTTGTCTGTACCAGTTCTGCATGGGTTGCAGGGAAGGAAATGTATTGGTCCATCCTTTGTATCATGGCGTCTAGGAACTTGTGGAAGAACCGGGACAGGCAGCTCTGGCTCACCCCTCCTACCGCAGCTACTGCACTTTGATAGCTGCCAGACGCAAGCAGGTGTAGGCTGCATAGCACCTGCACGTGCACTGGGATTGTGTGTGCCCTTGGGGTGGGGTGCTGCAACAGGGGTTTGAGGTCCCTAATGAGCTCTAAGATGGTCTCTGGGTCCAGCCTGTACCTCTGTAGGATCTCTGCTTCTGTCTGCATGAACAGGGTGATACGCTCTCCATTCACCTGCTCCTCTCTCTGCCATTCCCTCTCTCCATCCTGCTCTAGCCGTAGCCGTCTTGCTATGACATAAAAAGCTGCCATGGTGCAAGCAGAAATGCATTTTGGGTCCTTTTTTATAGGTTGCACCTGGTTACCACCTGATTCCAATCTATGGTAAATACCGAATCTTAAATACCGAATTTGACGCTAAATCGGTATTTCAGAGCTTTCCTACATCTCAATCTTCAGTTTTGCACACAGAATCGGTTTTATACCGATTCGGTAATTTTACCGAATCGATAAATTTACCGATTCGGTATTTTTTTTCCGAATCTGTGTTTTTCCGATTCGGTATTCTACCGAATTGATAAATTTACCGATTCGGTATTTTTTTCCGATTCTGTGTTTTTCCGATTCGGTATTCTACCGAATCGGTGAATTTTCCGATTCCATATTTTTTACCGATTCGGTTTGTTACCGAATCGGTATATTTGCCGATTCGGGGTAATTTCCGATTCGGTATTCTAACGAATCGGTAACTTTTCCGATTCGGTATATTCAACGATTCGGCCGGTTTTGGGACTGCTACATCCCGAGGGCTCGATACCGGTCGGTAATGGCCGAAAATACCGATTTTCGGCCGTTACCGACCGACCTACATCGGGCCCTAGATCTCCAAACCCCAGCTGACATCATCAGAAAAGGGACTTCTTTGAATGCATAGCATAGTTTATTTTTGTCAGAGATGAAGGACTGAACAGAGAGAACTATGGGCATCATTTTTGAGGCCTCTAATGCCACCAAAATGTTACTTTGTGTGATGTTCCATGGTGCAGAAGCCTGCTCCATATTTACGAGGCAACACCAAGCCATTTCTTTGGCTTAATGCTTCCTCTGAAATAGGGTGCTGACCCAGCAATAAAATATGGCAGGAATGCGCTGTATCTATCAGCTATGGCACATCCCTTTCCTTTTTCCCTGCGTGGCGCACAATGGGCTGCTGTGCGCCAACTCTGGCAACTTCGCACCATGGTGCACGGGTACCTGTGTTGCGGAAATTATTTTTGTGCATGAAGGGAAACCTTCCTGCACAAAAACAATCACAAGAGGTATTTTCCTCTTTCTATGTGTGCTGGGAGAAATAAATGATATTTCTCCTGGTTGTGCTTTCCTTGCGCCTCCCTTCGTAAATCTGGGACAGTGTCAAAAAGCCATGGATGTTGCTGGGAATGCCCTCAGCAACACCAATTGCATGCCTTTTTAACACAGAAAACTGTGCTAAATGAAACGATATTTACGAGGCAGCGTTAAGCAAAAGAAAAAGTGACATAGATTAGATAAAGGCCGGAAAGCGCAACGTATTACAAGGTATGATTCTCTACTTTTACAAATGTGTAAATGTCCTATCGCTTGATTTGTGTTAACAATTGCAGTACATGAAAGTGCTTCTGCATATTGATGGAACAGCACACAGGTTTAATACACGCACTTTACAAAAGCCTGTTTATGAATGGATTAAAGGTTTTCACTTAAAGTACACACACCTCTTACTTATACAGTTCGTGGATCACTGCTAAGTGGATTCTCATAGATTTTGTAAATAGGTACTTAAAGGATTTCCCTTTTACAAGACCACACTCACATAAGAAGATAAACAAAGGGTTTGCAGATGTGCCTCCTTCAACAGCTGGATCTGAAGTAGGTAGGTGTTTATGTTCGATGTTTTATATTCTGTAATAATAAACACATTGCAAGTTTTATGAAATGTCAACTGAAAGTCTTAGAAGCTCTAACATAATTTACGCCAGCCACCCTACTACAGCAAAGCTGATCCTCCTGAAAAGATGCTCAGTAGAATGGTGTGAGTTTACTTAGCAGTACTATATTAGTGTTATTTTGCATAATTCAAGAGTTGCATTTGTAGAAAACTGTTAACTTTTCGTTTAAGATGATATAGGCAATCTTTTCAATCACAGCACGAAGAGAAACCAGGCAATTATACAGGTGCCCAACCTGTTTAAAGAGACAAATCCACCAATCACACAAATAGCCATCGTCAGGCTCCATAGTCACAACATTGTCCTAATGAATGACCTTGTGATATAAAAGTATGCACCCAGCCTGGGCCGCACAGGTGCGTCGTTGGAACTCCTTGCAATCATAAACTTGGCCTAATTGAAGTGTTTCGCAATTGTGCTGATGACGTACATACCTTGTTTCATCTGCTTGGTACCTAAGAGACAGACTCAGCTCAGTTGTTAGGGACGGTGACTGACGTCCAGACTTGGATCCAGGAAACAAACCTTGCGCTAATTACAAGTAAAACGGAGCTCCTTCTGTATGGCGCTTGAGGCAGTAATACATGGAGGTTTCCGATAACATTAAGAACTTGTTGATTGTGTTCGATAGTTTACATTCCATGTAGGATCAGGCAGTGCTTAAATTGTAAAAAAAAAAGGAAGTGCCAGGGCCCTTGTCAGGAGGCCACTTCAGCTGGCAGGACCCATTGCCCCTGGCAGAGCCGCTAATGACAGAACCAACACAACTCCTAAACTTCACATCCTACAAGCGTAACAATTCAGACTAATCGAGGCCCCCAAGGCCTTAAGAATAGCTGGGACCGCAAGTAAGAGTCAATTTCAATGTATATTGAATTTGATAATGAACTGTTGTGTTCATCTCTAATTCAGACAAAAAGTGCCACCATGTGGCTGACTGTCATTCCTCCTGATGTTGATAATTAGGTGCAGGTGGCAAGCACCGGAAACCACCAGCTCAAATTAAGCAGGTAAATGCCCTTTCATAAAACTTGTGGCTCATATATTCATGTTTAGGTTATGATAATACTGTTATTTTTGTTTTAATCTACTTATTGAGGTTTTTCATTTATACGATACAATGATAATGCAAGTGACGGATAGTACAGCATGCATTAAAAGACATAGGGGCATTTGTATCAAACGAATTTTGATTTGCAAACGCTGCGAATCGCAAAAAATCAGCATTTGCGACTCAAAATTCGCAAAACTGTATGTATGAGGATAATCGCATCGCAATATTAATGAATCGCAAAATTTGCGATTCTTTAATTTTGCGTCAGCATTTAAGGAATCGCAAATTGTGATTCCTTAAATGCTATGTATGAAGCACCTTGAAGTTGGTGATAATTTGCGATTTCTTTCACAAATGCACTTTCTTGCATTTGTGAAGGTGCCATGTGGCGCACATACATGCCCCTAGGGCATGTATGTGCGCCATATGCGCACACATGTGAATTTCAGGGGTGCATCAGGGTGTCCTTATGACACCCTTGCACCCTTGAAATTATTCTCAATTTGCGAATCGCTAATTGAGAATAACTTCCCATTCATTCCTATGCGCCTGGCCCATAGAAATGAATGGGAAATTATTCCTTAATTGCTATTCGCAATTTGCTAATCGCAATTAAGAAATTTAAAGAAATCGCAAAAAAAATGTGATTTTCTACTTACATCCCTATTTGCAAATCTCAAATAGCGATTTCAAAAAAATCGCTATTTTAGATTCGCGAATCAGGATGTTGATACATCTGCCCCATAATGACATAATTTGTGCAAGATAACCCGTACAAGAGGATAAACACCAGAGCTTATCTCTGAAATGGGACACATGCCCAAAAGGTACATTTCTGTGTGTATATTGAGACCTCGATATGGAAACCCCTGCAATAAAAAGCAGGAAGGATGGAACGCCAGGTGAACCATCAGTGACGGTGGGAACAGATTCATACTTTTTGATAGAAATATAACAATAATAACCTTAATGGGACAACTTGGAAGACCACACAACTTGGCGACCCACCCCTGCTTCTCTTACCCTCCATCTCTAACAGATGCTGTGTTAGTTACTTTCTGCTAAAAATCACTCAAAGTGTGTGGGGGGGCATCATGATTGTCAAAATGATTAGTATCTTCCAGCAACCCAAGTCTATGTGCCCGGGGCCCCTACCACGGTATCAGCATCATCGTCTGACTTGAGTGGGTAGTTAGACTATAAGTCACATAAGACAGTATCCCAGTAAGTGACAATGGGCTACTTCTTCAGCCCAAGCATGTCTTCTCTATGCAGGGCTACACTTTCAGCTTATGCCTCATTAAGCATTCATTGCGCCCAACTGGGAACAGTGGGGGTTCAGCAGATTTCCATCTGCGGATAATAGGGCGCTTGGCCATTAGGAAACCCAAGTCTAGAAAGCAGGAAGACATTATGTGTTTCTTGTGCCTGCGAAACAATCCCAGTAGAGCATATGTACCATTTGTGCAGGTCCAGGCGCTCAGTGCATGTGGATGAACTTGATTTGATTGTGTGTATCAAATCCTAGGCAACAACATAACAGTAGAAGGGACAAGGTTTCAAAAATAGAAAAACATGCAAAAAAAATCATCAAAGGAGATCTTATTTATTAAACGTACAAATAACCATATTAATTGCCCCTCTTTTTTAATTAATATGGTTGTTATTTGTTTATAATCCATTGTATGTTTTTAACTAAATAGTGTATCCATTGATGAGTATTATGTGATATATGATCTGTTGATTTTATTATTTACGTTTAATAAATAAGATCTCCTTTGATGATAGATTGTTTTTTTGCATGTTTTTCTATTTTTGAAACCTTGTCCCTTCTACTGTTATGTTGTTGCCTAGGATTTGATACACACAATTTGTTTTCCCTGTCCTAGGAATAAGATTATTTCTTACCCAGGGGGTCCTTGTTGTTCACATTTGATGAACTTGATTTGAGACTGATCCAGTAGATATGTAAGTTGGGGCAGGCCTAAATCATGTGCAGCAAGTCAGCATCTATTTGGGCACAATGCAGGCAAGCCGTGTCTTCTCTGTGACAATACTGATTCACATTGGAAGGTGTGACGTAGCCCTGTGTACTATAAAAAGCTGAAGAAGCTTAAACCAGGCATTTTGCATCACCTGTCTTGGGCACTCCAGCAAAGTTGCCCATTCCTTATCAGTGCAAGGGCATGTTAAGTCCACTTCCCAGCATTGTTGTAGGGTGAGAAGCTGTGGAGTAGTGTGAGAGTGGAAAGAATCAGCAAACCATTGAACGAGGTGTCTACCCCTTCCCATCACAATTAAAAACTGGATCATGAGCTGGATAGGCATTTCAGTGGTGAGGTCTCCTCAGTGGTTCCAAAGTGTGCCAATCAGGGAGTTGTGATGTAAAAATTGGCCGGGGGTAGGCAATCCTCCTCTATCAACATCTCGTAAGTTGCCAAGGTACCTTCCCTGTATAGGTCCCCAGCGTGTGGAGGCCGACAGCGTGCCATGTTGTCAGCTCAGATGTTGACGTGGTTCCGCCATTCCTAGGTGTACCAAGAAGAGCCCAACCTGGCGCATAGAGGTTCATGTGTTTAGAGATGCAGAGGCTTCTACGACGGCAGCAATACGCAACCCCCAGCAATAGTGCCCTTTGACAGGATTGGAAAAAGTGGCAAAAGTGGAAAAACAAGAGGCGCAGCAGGAAAGCACCAAAAAGTGGAAGATCCAGAGGTGAGCCCAATGCTGCCCCCTCGCTCGCTCGACCGGCCTGATCTGCCCATGGGACTGCTGTATGCTTCTTTTTTGAGACTGCAATGTGTTCTGGGAGTGGCTTGCTCGACTGACCCCGTGCGCCACCCAGGTATTGCAGATCTGCGGAGCGCCCCGTTATCTGTCGACCAAGTGACCGCCACCCCTCTCCTCCCTCAAGCACCTGCCTTGCCTGAAGCAGGGGCGGTGAGGAGGACCCCTCTGGCACCCCCATCACCCACGGCCTGCTCTGCCTCACCACCCCCGCTGCTGTGCTATTGCTGTGCTAAGCAACGTGGCTGATGCCCGGTGAAGCTGCTAGACAGCTATAGAGGAGAACAGTCCCTGGCTCACCCCCTCGGCCGTCACCTACCCAGCCAGACATTGGACACCGTTCTTCCCATCTCCCCGCTGTGTCTCCTTACTCCCCCTCCCTCCGTCAAAATAACGTAACATTGTTTTTTTCCCTGTGTTTCACTATGCTCTTGTAACTAATGTAATTTGTAACTTGTAACCTAATGATCCTCATGTAAAGCGCTCTGATACCTCCGGGTCTAGCCAGCGCTATATAAAACTCTTCAAATAAATAAATAAATGGGACGTGGATTGCCATCTACGTGTGTGCCAGGAGCTACAGTTGGCCGCCCCATCACATCGTGCTTGGAGCTGCATCGCTCGCACTCCCAACCCCTCGAGCTTGTCCCGCACAGCGGCTGAATGGCATGGTGACTTGTCCTTCATGGAGGTTCCCGTCGCTCCATCCACCAAAGTCACGATCTGCCTGCATCAGCCACAGCTGCAGCTGGAGCCCATCGAGCTCTGCACTCTGCCCACCACCCCCGGAGCCCCCGATACAGAACCTGCCACTGTAAGACCATTCTATTATCCTGTGAGTACCTGTTGTAGTTATGTCTTCACTGAGAGTCTACCCTGTTATACTAGGCCTATATAATCTTTTGCTTGTTCACTGGACTACATTGTTGTTATATGCCTATGTGTTATTTTGTGCTTATATGCTACCTTGATCATCTCACATCATCACTGTTATCTTGTGCACACACTGTTAGCTAAGTCGACACACCTTGCCTTAACTACCACATAACTAAATCGCCCATATATATCCCACTGTCCTTTGTATGCACTGTTGATATGTATCTGTGATTACTCCATGTAACTGCTTTTACTCCACATGTAACTCGTATAACTACTGCTGTTTATAGTATACCTCTGTGTGTACTGTTGATGTGTCTTTGTGCCTATTCTATGTAATTGCATTTACTCATATGCACCTCAGGTAACTGTTTCTTTGACAACTATGTAAAGGGCTCTTATACCTTCTGGTCACGTTCGCACTATACAAAACTCTATAAATAGAAAAATGTTTTAAAAAACAGTGAGTCAAGCTGCCCCACACGTGTGCAAGGGAGGAACAGTTGCAAAATGGTTGGCAAGTTCCAGCTAGGTGAGGACGTGGCTTTGTCCAATATTTGCAAACCCGCCAGTCATTTAGCAATCCATTGGATTTGAGAAGCGAGGTAGTACTGCTGAAAATGCAGTGCAGCTAGACCTCACATAACTTGTCCCAAATGAAATTCTCAAATCTGCCAATCAAGCACTCAGAAGAATGCAACAGGAATGTGAAGAGGTAGGCTAGCAAAGAAATATAGAAGGCGGGCTAAAATTACCATTTTTAATAATGCCACGCTCCCTGCCACCTCCAATAGATGTGCACCAGTAGGCTATCTGGGCGTGCAATGATGTCACTGCACGAGTGACATTGCCATCCAAAACATCAGCTGTGGAATGGTAAACCCACACCTCCGGGTATCTAAATGTGTGCTGATGCCAGTCTAATTGTGCCTGCTGAGCACAACGATAGATTGGGGACATGGGGCGAAAGTGGAATAGTCAAGATTTTGTCCAATTTACTCTCAGCCCAGAGATGGTTGCAAAATGGGCCGAAGTTAAAGCAACCATGGCATGGATGTTGTGCCTGTTCCTGATGTAGGTGGCGAAGTGAACTAAAGAACAATGATGGATTCAACCCACATCTGTGACTGGGGGTGAGTGTCTGAAAAGTTTCAGCGATCCATCCATCATCTCTTTATGTTTGCTATGTTCGCCCTAAGTTGGCAGGGTATGCCCAGACGTGGGTTCCTTGCTCACTTTGCCACTGGATTCAAGCTAGCCTGGCTGATGAAGGGTATTACCCCGAAACCGGTCCCAGGATGCATGTTTCCAGTTTAGGAAAGACCTGGCTTAGCAGTTTGGGCTGGACTGTTCCCAGGAGGCACATGGTCAAGACTGATTTAAATATAGCTGGGTCAGCACTGGGGCGGCGAAGTGAGTTAAATAACGATGATGGATTCAACCGAGATCTGTCACTAGGGGTGGAAAATATAACAGCTAACTGCAGATTCAAAGTCATACATTATAAGTTCCTGCAACGTATATATTATACTCCTGCCAAGAAATACCTCTTTCACTTAGCAGACAATGACAGGTGTGCAAGGTGCCAGAGGCCTGTGGCGGGATTTATGCATCTGGCATGGGAATGTCCGGCTGTGAACGAGTATTGGTCACAAGTTCATATGGCACTAGAGAGTATGATGGGCACTAATCTTGAGATGGACCCTTTAGTGCTGCTGCTAGGATGCCCTATGCATATTCCAAAAAGACAAGGAAATTCTTTGATATTGCTCTGTTGATGGCAAAGCATAGAATCCCTTGTAGGTGGGGGAGAGGAAGAGCTCCGAAATTCAAGGATTGGCTGCATGATCTTGTATACTGCCAGGAGCAATGTGCGGTATATGCGGAACTGTTACCAGTGTCCTCTAGGCCGAGAGATGTATGGGGCCCTTTACAGACGTATTTGCTGAGTGCTGAGGAGAGAACGGATGTGAGGGTCACGGAGCGTGGTGCCCCGGAGCCGGATGACCTCCCCATGTGAAGCGCTGCGGGGGATGGGAGGGATGCCTACTTAGATGTTCCCGCTGTTGCAGAAATGTGCAAATATGTAATTGGTGCTGACCCTGATGTACCGCTAACTACTAATATATTGCTGTTGCGAGAGATGATATTACACTTTCTTGTGATCCACTATTGCTACTGGCGCTGAAAAATAGCGATCCCCCTTACAGGATAGACTGCCTTTTGACGAAAACTGCTAGTTGGATGGACTTGGTCCTGCCCCACTGCCTTATTATTACATATATTATGCCTGGATTTATGATGTTTAATGACTATGGGCACGACACAATGTTATGGATAAATCTGATATACTGATGGTGTGTGTTTAACAGCATACAATTTCAAAAATTAAGTTTAAAAGGAAAAAGAAAAAGATCTGTGACTAGGGGTGAGTTTCAGAAAAGCTTCAGTGCTCCATCCATCAACTCCTTGTATTTGCTTTGTCCCTGATGTAAAGCAGCATATTGTCTGCATATAGAGATATCACATGTCCCATCTCCTGGACAGAAGCCCCAGGACATATCTAGGTTTCGCTTTGCCAGTGCTAATGGTTCAATCGCCATGGAAAACGCCAGAGGCAAGAGCGGGCAGCCCAGTCCCGTTCCCCTGTGTATGGCAATGGATCCTTAGATAAAGGGCCCCGTCTTGACTCAGATAAGGGGAGTTAGTGTATAATAATTTTACCAATTGTAGAAAGCGATGCACGATGCCATAGCTGGAGCGGCGCATTTAAAAAAGGCTATCCTGCTCCAAGGAGTAAAAGGCCTTTTTAAGGTCTAAGACCAAGCATCCAGCACAAGGCCAGATTTGATGGGCGTAAGTCTTAACTCGAAAGAAGCGGTGTAAGTTCAGGAAAGAATTGCAGGCGGGGACAAACCCATTTTGATCTGGGTGTACCAAGAGCAGGACCAGGGGTACTTGTCAGTCCACAAGTTTTTAGCTTGGATATTATAATCAGTTTTGATCAGAGCTAATGGTCTGTAGGAGCTTAAGAGCAAGGTTATTTGCTTGGCTTGGGCAAAGAGATGACTGTTGTCTCTCTCTGGGAGGCAGAGATGCTGTCAAAGGAGAGTGCCTCTTCACACATTGTCAGCATGTGTGGGGCTAATTGAGGTGTATAATCCTTGTAGAATTCCACTGGCAGACTATCAGGCTCCGGGGACCTGCCTATGGCCCACGACGTGATTGCATCTTTCATTTTGGCTAGTGGAATAGGCCCACCCAGCTCCATGGCTGATCTATGGTAATGCGGGGCAGTGTCAGATTAGCAAAGAAGGAGATACAGTCATCTGGGCTTGTCCCTGTAACTGACGTATACATGTGTGTATAGTGTTGAGTCAGCTGATCGTGCATAGCTTGCTGTGTACAGAGGATGGAGCCTACAACAAAGCGTAGCGCCATTATGGGCCATGTTGCTGGTCCTGATGGATAAGCCACCCCAAGAGACATCCAGAAATGTCAGCTGTGACTTGTGTGCGAGCCGAATGTGCAGCATAATTAATGCAACACAGTCTTTCTAATAGTTGAACATGTTCGCAACACGCTTCCAGTTATTCACTCGGGCTACTGGATCACCTGCCACTTGAGCTTCCAGGTCCAGAGGTGTGTGTTCTAAATTAGAAATGTCCTTAGTAAGCAGTTGCCTCATGTTTCCTTGTATACTCAGGCAGTGTCCTGTGTTGTCATCTTGAAGGCCCCACATACTACTAATTTGGTGGAGGCCGTATTACCCTTGTTGTCAAAGCAGCCTGTAATTGCTGACCCAAGGGAGGGTCTGAATGGGGGGGGTCTTCCAACAGTGCAGGGTGTAAGCTCCGGGTAGGAATGGGGGGGGGGGGGCAGAGCACTTCCCACTGTAATTGCAAAATGTGGGGATTGTGACATTGTGGTGAGTGTGTATATGCCTTATACATTCCATGCATGTGATAGAGGGGAGTAGCAATGGCGCACCTACTAGTCCATCGATGCAGATGTGCAATTTGTGTGGTGCAGAATAAAAGAAGTATAGCTTCGTACCTGGATTACGGAAACAGCATATGCCAACCAGCTGCTATTGCTGCTGCCAATCTTCCACCATCTTTGCACTGCAGGTAGCAGAGGTGAGGGGCAGTTGCGGGAAGGAGCGATCAAGGGTGGTGCCTAAAAAACTGTTAAAATAACCCCAGATAAACCACCGCATAGCGTTTCATTGCAATAATGGGTTCGAGAGCACATGTAAAAATGTGGTCTGATCAGAGTTTGGGGCATAAATAGAACCCAGAAGAATTGAGCGGCCATAGACGCCTGCGGGCATTTGTTCGCGCTTAAGAAATGTTAAAAATAAATAAATAAATAAATAAATAAAGCCTGCACTTCACTATGATGTACCGGCCTTCTGGGTCTAGGATTGTGTTCTCTGCTTCAAATGGGGTCCCAGGCCTTGACCCATAATAGCACCTCCCAGGCATAAGTGGAATAATTGGTGCCAAATACCTGCCCATGCCAGCGTTTCGGCAGCTTAGTATTTCATGCATGTGTCAGATGAGTTTTCTATAACAATGCAGTGGGTGTGGAGCGGCGCTTGAGGTAGGAGTATAGTGAGTAGCGGCAGAAGGTGTATGCATGCCCCTCACATTCCATGTGAGTGTGTTAAAATGGATGATGTATAGTGGGAAGTGTCTCCCAAGCTTTGGGCTTTTCGCAGTTGTCAGCAAGGGTATATCGGTGTACGCTGTGTATAAAACCAGCCTGTAGTAGAAAACTGGGCCAGGAGGAGTCATGGATCATAACAGAAAAAATGCAAACCATTGGCATAAGAACCTGAATAACAATAGAGCAGAGGTACAACATATTTCCACCCAAACAACTGAATATCTAAGCCTGACAAAAGTTAACCAGTCATGTAACAGGTGGAGGAAAGCTGGCCAGCCCATGAGGGCCACCCCTTATAATTGAGTAGGAACTCACAAGAGCCCGTACATATGTCAGATCATGAAATAGCTAGTAGCTGAGGCAAACATAGGTAAAATGGAGATTTCGTAAAATTGGGCCAGGAGGTGGTCACCTAACGATGATCCCTCACCCTTGCAGAAGATAGACAAAATGATTACATATCATCAGGGGAAGCCATGTCAATTTGTGCCCCATGGTTACAGTGTGAATGTCAGGCAGCAGGAATCAGGCTTTCTAGGAATAAGATAATGTCCTCAGACATTTGTGGTACGATTTCAGGCCGGGCTGTTCAATACACTCTAGAGGGCCAGGTAGTTGAGGAGCCATCATCGCTGATCCATGTGTCCGATTCCTCATCCAGTTTCGAGCCCTGGACATGTTCACGTATCGTTGCGGCATTCTGCAAAGCCTGGCACTTTTCTCATATAACTTGTTCTACGTCGGGTGCATTTTTAAATTGAGAAGCGTTGCGATCGAGTACATCGACCGCGCTGTCCCAAAGCTGTCCTGCCATGGGTCACAGTGTCAGCCCAAGCAGGCCGATCAGCAGTCAAGAGCCCCACTGCTTCCAGCCGATCCCATGCGTCCTCAGGGGACGTAAAAACATTTTCCCCCCTGCCACCACCATTAGGTGTGCCAGATAGAAGAGAGCATACCGAAGGTTAAGGCACGGAAGCTACCCTTAACTGCAAGAAAGAAGCTTAGTTGCTTCTGCACCATTACAGTGTAGTCTGGAAAAAATATTATCTGTGCGTTAACCACTGTGATCTATCACAGCTTTGGTATCTCATGCAAGATAGTATCTCTGTAGTGAAGTAGTCAATACCAAAATAGTCTGGGGATTGAGTTAGGCAGTGGATGGCCCGCCGGAACATGATGAACGTGCTCCACCAAGAAAAACTTCGAAAAAGTTTCCTGAGGTAACAGATGTCACTACCAGTGCTCCACATAACCAATGTCATCTGAAACCTCCACTCCCTGTGGTGAGCCCACCACTCGTACATTGATGTGGCATGAGCAGCCTTCCACATCCTCAACCTAGTGTTCAAAGACCTCCTGAAGGAAGAGGCCCTCTAGGGCCATTCAGGTTTTCTTACAACCACCTGCTATGCCTTTCCAAGACTGAAGAGTCGGTCAGACAGTAGAGAATACAAACTTACATATTTATTAGAAATACTCTGCAGAGGAGTCCATCATGACCTGCACCCTAAGATGTCTGCCAAGGGACTGACCCCCCAACCGTCTACAGTGAATAGCAATTCCTCCCGAGAAGCCTCTAACCACGCCCACAATGGAAAACTACCGGCCTGTGTCGAACATGAACAAAGAGTCATATTAGAATGAGGTAACACCTGCCAGACGGCAGGACATTTTATCAGGAATCCAAGGCCACAGTGCTGGGTCCCAGCTTCTCCTAACTTGGGAGCAGAAACTACACATTCAGGTAGGTATGCAAAGGCAAAATGGCCTATTCATTAGTAAGTCGAGAAACAGCCTTGGACAGAAGAAACAAATAATAACGGAATACAGTGTTCTGCTGAGGCAAGCAATATGAGTAATTAGGCCTAACTCGGGCACAGTCTAAACAGCCTAATAAAAATTACAAAATGCAAAATGGAGTCACATTTGCTAACTGAAGCCTGCGCATTACGGGGATAACTCAGTGGGTTGCATAATATGAATACAAAAGGCATCTATTTAACCACACATTGCTAACCTAATATAGCATAAAACGGGTGCGTTGCAGGGATGGGATTTGAAACCTAACGCTCCTCTCGTTCCGCAGTCATATGCATCGAAGAGTCCATTTCACAAGTCCTTGGCTGAAGCTTTGCGATGTTCAACTCATGAGTATGAACCTTGTTCGCAAGTTTGCAGTGATGCGCACAGAGCAGCACCAGATCTGTCATCACCACATCGAATTTGCTTTCCAGAAATGTTTGTGTGTCTTAAAAGTGGTATCATTCCTATCCACCACTCCAAGAACAGAGGCCAGTTTGTCCATAATAGAGAGCGGAGCAGCGCCTCTATCTGAGGAACCAGCACCGCTCAGTATCAAATTAAGATCCGCAGAGGTGATTGGGAGACCCATGTCACTTTGTTTAGATAGTCTAGTCCAGAGCAACACTGTACCACTGCCTAGAGCCACTTGCCAGTACCCAGCAAAGTGAGGGATGATGTGGCAGCACAAGCAGCCCCAAAGATCTGGGAGCATAACAACAGCTATGCACACATAAAATAGCTCTAGGCCAATGAAGCATCTGATGGACCTGGTTTTGTGTTGTCGATTACTGAGTGAGCCCCAAGTGGATATCACTGTCACAATGCAGTAGTTGATGGCCCAGTGATTAGGCATGAGGCCTGCTTACCTGCGCTGACCAAGTCCCTTAGGCGCGGTAGTACGATTAGCACCCTCAGTGGACAGGATGGCAAAGAAATTGAAATGTCTCCGGGGTAATATCAGAGTGCAGTTGCAGCGGTAATGACAGCCACACCTAGCTTCTTGCACTGCTGCAGTCTATGAAAGACCACACGCTATGGGCTACTTGCAGACTCGTACCTTCCAAATGCAAGAATGGCGGCCAATGTGCAATTGGATATAAAGTAAAGCTATGTATTCTGGTGGTGCTGTAGGCTGAGAAAAATGTAGCATCCCGCATTACAGACACTAGTGCCTCTCTTCAGAAGGGTCATGCCTGCCGCTTCTCCTGGTACACTGCGCCCCACCTCCAGCACTAGAAGTCCTCACCGAGGTCCTCAACAATTGCAGGGGTACTCAGGCGGGCTCTCTGCCCCATGTAGCAGGTGAAGCAATGTGTGGGCAATGTCGGTGCACTGCAGCAAGGGCCAGAGTGCCCTACGCTGACCCATTCAGCAGTGGGCCGCCCAGGCAAGTTGGGGGCAGCGCATCCATCCTCCACAGCCTGGGGCCAAGTGCAGTGGGTCCCCTCTCCAAATGGCCTACTCCGGTCGATTACCGATCTGCTGCTGTGCAGGCACCTCAGAGCTCTGCAGTCCATCACGTCCTGGCTTGCCCAGGAAGCCTGCAGCAGGGGCATGTACTCCTGTCCGCCTCTGTACCTTCACCCGGGGGATGATGAAGAGGGATTTGTAGAGGACCCGCATACTCCAAAGAGTGTCTTGGCACTAAATAGAAGGCACCCTATCGCAGCATTGATGGTCCACTAAGCCTGTTGAAAGCCAGGTTTTTTGTTTTTTCCTGAAAATGGATAGCTCAAAAATGGAACAGGGTTCCAGGGAAAGATTGTTTCAGGCCACTGACCTAAGATAATTAGAAGGATCTGCCTCCGGTCCTGGTAATGTGGATTTTGGGAATTCTGACTAAATAGCCATGAGCTGACTGTAGATTCATGGGAGGGGCATAAGCACATATACTCTTCCTAGGGTACACCGCTCCTTCATCACGTAGAGCTTTATGGGCCAAGACTAGAGTTTTAAAAATAATCCTCTTTCTGATTGAAAGCCTGTGAAGTGCTTCGAAATGCAGGGTCATATGAGTTCCTGGAGCAATGCTGATGAGAGTTCTAGCCACCGCATTCAGCACCACTTGAAGTCCTAAGTCAATGTTTTTTGTGTAAAGAACATATCTGCAAAATGTATTTTATTAATTTACTTATTGCCTAGGTTACGCAAGAAATTTAAGCACAGTGTAAAATGATCATGTAAATGCATAGGATGTTCTAAAACAATACTTTTTGGCCATATGATCTTCTGCAAATTCGGAGTATGGCCAAGGTAACTAAGCAAATCTTTTTATTTTTCCCTACATTGTTATCCATAGTGGTACCCAAAAGACATCTGTATATATACTGAATTGGAAATTATAGCAATCTTATTCATATATTGACCCCAAGGGCAACTTCAAATGCCTTAAAATTGTCTCCAGTTGGATCCATGTTCATACAAAGGAAACTGAATAAAAATAGTGTTGCCTAATTCACAAAAGCATCTGCTCACCTAATCCCGACCTAATCGTGCCAATATAGTCATTTGTTCAGCTAAAGTTCAAATCTGATTTATAAAATAAAGATTGTCTCACTTCACACCCACAAATTAGATTTGCTGCTACTGAAATTCCTCAAGCATGATGGAATTCGATAAGCATGAGTGTAATGATAAATGCTAGAGTGTGGACGTGTTTGAGAATGTCCCCGAGACGAGATAGCACCACCTGATGCAGAGTTAAATCAAAACCATAAATCAGTCAGACAACAGGGAAACAAGCCCCAAGCAAGATGAGACACCACTGAATAGACTACTAAGATCGCCTACTCTGTTAACTAGCCGGGCCTCTCTACTCTCTACCTTCTCTACTCTCTTTCTCTATACCTCTCTGTCTACGCCACCGGGGGAACGGAAAGACAATTGGACAATTCAGCAAGGGGGAAGGGGTAATGCCAAGAGGAACTGAAGAAGAAGTGAGAAGAAAGTGGACAAACGGCTGCAAATCACTACCTAAACCACCCCCCCCCCCCCCCCGGGGTCCCTCTCCCTTGTCCTCAGTCATCTCCCATGTATATCCTGTATATCATCTGCACCATGTAAATATAATTTTCAATAAAAATCTACTGAAAAAAAAAAAAAAAAAAAAAAAAATAATGGGACCCACTTAAAAAACCGATTTCTCGTCCGGGGTTTAATTTAAAGATTAAGTACAATAATTGAAAAGGCAAGTTACAAAGTATCAAATCATATGCCATGAAGGAAATTCCGCATTGCAGAAAAATACAGAATCAGGAAAATTTCTAAGTCCCAGATGAGCAGCAAAAAGGACAGAGTCCCTAGTAGCATCTAAAGTCACTCACAGGAAGAGTCTCTCCCACTTCAAATTTATGAGTTCTTATATGCAAACTCTGCATATCAAATTAGTACAGCAGTATGTTTTTAGTAGCATGATCAAATGTGTTATTTCCTCAGCAAATCAGAACACCGCATTATTACATATCACTTTGACATAACACCTAAGCTCTATCCCATAACATGAATAACAATTCCTAACATGAATAACAATGACCTAATGCCATCCTGTACCAGCAGGAAGAATTTGATACTTTAAACAATAAGGTGTTATAATCAATGTATAGGCATGCAAACACTGACAGAAAGGATCTTCAAACAGTTACATAAAAAAACAAAAAGTGACTTGGTGATAGTGTTCGGCGAGCAGCTCTGGGAGAAGGAGACAGAGAGAACAGTAAAGGGAGAGCTGAAGAGCAATCAGAGAGAAACTATAGAGTCGGAAACTGACATAGGGCACACTTTAAAATCATAAAAGAACATATTTTAAGACAACATAACACAATCTTCAAATACATCCGCTAGGAAATCGCTTGTAAATGTAAAACAATATATAAACAACAAAATCTCTATGAACTATATATGTCATACAACATTCAAGAAAATAATCAAAATTATAAACTTCAACAAATTGTATGGATCTAAAAAAAATCTAAACATTTTACTGAAACTTTAACAATGTTACCAATAGGCATTCAATTTCACTATAGCATATCCTCGAATATAAGGTAGCAGAGCATTATATAGTTCAGGCTATTATTATCACCAACATTAGGGAGTATTATAAACCCCAAGTATACCTCTGAGCTTACTGCGTTTCTGTCCATTTTGTCCCTAGGTTTGGTTCATATATGAGGTTTATCTCTATTATAAAGACAACCTGTAACATCCTCAAGCAAGCTTCCTTCTCTCTGTGGAGAAACAAAGATATATTATCTGCATAAGCTGTCATTTTCCTATATTTGCCAATAAATGTAATAATAGGCTTACCAGTGATGGCTCTAAAATAGGACAAAGAGCATTGGTGATAATGGGCATCCTGTCTTGTGTATTCTTTTGTATCCTGTATTTATGTAGCGCAAACTAATCACCCCTAGGGGGTCTCACTCTCAAGGCGCTGGGGGCCATCGGGGAGATTAAGTGAGCTATTGCCCAGAGTCACAGGGTGCTGAGCAGAGCTGTCGCCGGCGATCGAACCGTGGTTTCCCGTGCTCCGGAGTCAGCCACTCTGGCTGCTGCACCACACCTCACCTTGTGCCACAGGTTACATGAAACTCAGCTCAGACTAGACCCATACAAACTAAACTTGGGTGGGCTTTTGAATATAGTGCACACATGCAACTTAATATAGTGCCAAATCCAATTTGAACATTATGTTCCAGAGGAAACCACTAGACACCCCGTTAATTGTAATTTCATCATCCAACAGGATTATTCTGGCCCACTTCCTCCTTTGGATACAACCTCAAAGATGGATGCTTCTGTAATCATATGAGCCGTTGTATCCAAACCTGGAAGAGACCAGCGTAGTTACGGCATTGGCTAAAAACAATGCAATCAGTTTGGATGAACTCTAGCAGCAGCGTTATTAGCATTATGGATCAATATGAGCAACACAATTGCAGATCCCTACATTTTTGGGGAAATACTGAGATGAGCGTCTCATTCAAGGATTCAGGAGCAGGGTGTCCTTCCATTAAATTAGAAAATAACTTTAACAAAAGCTAAGACATGTCTACAAATATAGCTTTTAGAATTCCAGACGGATAGAACCGACAACGGCTGCCTTAGTATAGGGTAATCTTTTAATTTACAGCTGGATCTTCTCTATGTGAACCGGCTGAATCTTTGACCTTAATTCCATTCTTGTTATTTATATTGTGCTATCGTGAAAGTATTAAATGTTCAATGAATTTCTAATGTGCTGTGTAACTTCTTGTTCTATTGCATTACATTTATAGGAGCGCAGGCAGCTTCAACCTTCACTGTTCCCTCCCAGCACCTATCTGCCCGACCCTCCCTTTCCGGTTCCCTGTATACTTCCTCTTTCTATGGATTCCCTTCACATGGAGGGTCCTAGCGCACTTCTGCTCTCGTACCATTACAGATTTTCCTAAGACATTTGTGAGATTCCCATTCTATTGAATGTGGGAGTTGAAACTCTAGCCATCTCTCTACTACATTTATAGATGAATCCTATGCTTATTACAGTCTACTGCATACATATTCTTAATTAATTTAAGGAAGCGGATGTGTACTATGACCAGAGTCTTTTATGCTTGTATCTCTTCCGAAGGTGAGGCCCCTCATAGAAGAAGGTGGGCATGTTGCATCCCTAATGTCGTCATGAGAGTGAAGAACTGCTATCTCGAGACACTGTAGGAAGGGAAGATGAATGTATTTTCATGAACATCTGTATTAAATGCACCCCTTACATGGCTACACCAACATTGCGCCTAAAATGTTCCTTTATTTATGTAGTATTCTCATGTCATGGTATTTCTTATGTGTTACTCTTTCCCTAGCTGCTCAGCCTGTGTGTATGTGTTCTGGGTAGATGTTGGTGTGTGGGCTATGTGTAGAATGCCTGGGTGACTGGATGAGAGTGACAGTTGGTGAGAGGGGCTGAGCAGCTAGCAGGCTGCTCCTGGTGGGGCTGTGATTTACCACCTACAGGACTTATATACCTGTTATGATTACTTGATGAAGACTTTTACTATCTGTTACCCAACCTGTGAATAAACCTACTTGGTTTACATCATACCAGCGTGGCATGTTTACTACATAAATTTTGGCGACGAGGATGGGATCTGCCCACGCACTAAAAGTGGTAGAAGAAGCATGAAGAAACCTGAAGATGTCTTCCACAACAGGTTGTGAAAAGACTACAACAGAGAGAAAACAGCTGGCGCAGATAACAGCAACAAGACAAAACATGCGTAAGCCACATGATTCAGAACAGAAACAGAAGGAGCCACAAACTAAGGAGCCACAAAAGGAACATAAACAGCACGCCAAGAAGCCCCACCAGTGTCCATCAGACCGGACAGCCCCTGCCCAAGCGTGCTGTGTTGTGTTCACTTGGCACTTAAGAATGAAAAGAAACCAGTAACCTTAAGAAATCGGTCCAATGAATTTTCCTCTTCTGCCAGTAATGTTACAAATAGAGCGTTAGACCTGAGAAACGGCACAGATTAAAGCGTAGTACTTTTAATGTTCGAGCCACAGCTGTTACCATAAATCAAACCAGCGTGGCGTGTTTACTACAATTTATTATTATCACAAGGAGAGAGAGAGAGAGAAAGAGCAGACCTAATTGCATTCACCCACTGAAATATTTATACACAAAAGAATAACTAGGCGAAAAAGAGTTTGGCGGCAGTCTGAGCTGCATGCACAAGTGACAGTAGTGGAACAGAATCCTTGATGCATGTTTGACATCCTCATCAGCTTTTCCTTCCTCCTGCAGCGGACCACACCCCTGCGCTCGCATCCATTATCCACATGCGGCACTACAACTGTGTCTACTATCCACCAGGGTGGCTCTGCAACCTATTTCAACATTCGCCATCCAGACCACCACCTACTCCTGGCCGGGTTGGAATTATCACCGGCTCTGTGGTGAGCATCCTTATGACAGGCTTCTGCCACCTCATATTTAGACCCCCCTAACCTGTGCCTAAACTCTGGGCTGACTCTCGCTTTTACTCTTGTTTTTCCTCTCCGTAGGGACTTTACTATCACAAACGCCACACAGGTAATGACTTCACCATCCCCAGGTTAGGATCCTGGTACATAGAGTCTCTCGACAAAAAACAACTGGGTAGGTGGGGGCCGTAGGGAAAAGTGTAAGGACCTAGCTTAGATACATTCCCTATATACTCAATGATAAACACACGAGTATCTATGGGTTACCAAAAAGAGAGACCAATTAATGCTGTAAAGACCTATCAAAAACAATAAACAGGAGGAAAGTGTATTCAAACAATCCTAGGTTACCCTTAACTAATGAGGATGCCCATCAGTCACCACTCAGTACCGCCCTTCATCATTTGGGACTCCTCATAGACCGACTAACATACAGGATACAGGTAAAATATGAGGCAAAGTTGGAAAATCCTTCATAACCCAAATAGCCCGTAGTTCGGTCAACGTACGGTGGTAAGGTAGTGATCTAATAGTAGGTGATGGGATTGCAGTGCATGTAAATAGTGAAAACAGTGAAATAAAATTGGGTGATGGAGCAACAAAAACTTTATTCCTGTGAATGCCCAATCCTCCAATGTTAAAAAAAAGTATAGCAATGGCAGTTTGAAACAAATAACTGCCTGGAAAAAATTGGTCGGCATGTTTCAGGAGAGATGGAACAATAAGTTCCTGCCTTCTTCAGGACCTTATCTATAATGCTACTGCAATATGTGGTGGTGAAAAAATCAATACATAATGTGCAAATAAAGAATATAAAGGAACATGATCACCTGTGATCCTAGGTGTCTGTATTCACCCTGCACAGGGTCTATTTATACCACTAGAGGGAAAAAGAGAGAATTTGATAAGTCAAAATATGCACGATATGGTTACTCTTTAGGAAATATATGTAAATAAGACAGTAGTATATGATTGCTATGAGGTCAAATCCACCTAGCACGCACTCTGTGCCAAAAGTTAAAGAATAGTAACATCTAGAGATGACTACTACATGTAGATTTACTAAAAAACCTGCTTACCTTTAGTGCAGGAGAAATGCACCTCACCACACCTGGCAGCAGCTCAGCATCCTTATTGCCTAGAACCCAAAGAATATTCCTCCAGGGGTGATCTTCTAACTCCTAAAGTTTACCCATGATATCAAATCAATTCTCCTATATTTTGACGAACCAGGGAGTACAGTCCAGCCCAAAGACTGGACTTCATAGATAGCATATGTTCCTTCGCAAAGGGAGAAGATGGCTGCTGAATAAGTCTTTTAATTGCTTCTTCCACCTTCTTTTCAACTGCGTCCACCAACGCAAGCAACTTCCACCAAGATGATAATTCTCTAAATTGGCAATCTTGCCATTAGGGAATCAACCTTGACCACTTGAGGCAACTCCTCCTGGAAGTGAGCAATTGGGGAGTGATGAGCAAAATATCTAGCAAAGTTTGATTGTTCAATGTCCTTCCTTTCACTAAATACACATTTCTGACAGCCTCATGTAAAGGAGAAGACGCTGGCTCCTACCTCTAACATTGAAGGAAGAAATATTTCTCATCTTCCAGCACAGATTGTGGAGGAAACAACAGCCTTACATGCAAGAGCTAGATAACTCCTGTCAGATCAGCACACTGCACCTATCTACCTCTCTGCCCTAGTTCTTCCTCATACAAATCATTGTCTGTCTGAGAAGCAATGTATAGTTTTAATCATTTTGCATAAGGAGCAGCCCTCCAGGAATGAAAAGCAGATTGTACTGCATGGGCAATGTAATCTTGGAAAAAGTCCAAGGAGGGCATCTGCTCCTCCCCTCCTGATTTGAAGGGGAGCCTCCTCCTCAGATGAGGCAGCCTACTAATGTTGAACCTTCTTCTGCACTTACAGAACTCACTCCTGTGCAAGTTAACTTTCAGGTTTGCTTTGAAACAGTGACGTGCTCTCTGCTACTCCTGTTTCATAGCAGACAAGTATCGGAGCCTAAAAGTGTCTTGTGAGACCACCGCCATGATTGGAATAGGTGTAGTGTAGTAGTCTTGTGCAGTCTATTCCCGCCTCTAGCAGTCGATTAGAGGAGGAGGCAGAGGATGTTATCCCCAGAATGCAGCAAGCCCAGTGGAGTAATGGAATAACTGCAATCCAGCCCAGCCATTGACAGCGCTCAGGGATCTGATCTGCTATTGAAATGCAAAAGAATAATGTAGGCATAGACAGTCTGGAAATAAACAAGGCACAACTTACTCTATGGTTTTAAAGGTGAAATGCCATACTCACATGGATGACAGAAAGAAAACAAGAAGAAGAATAGGTTAATTCATTATTCCTGCCTACAAGAAGGGGAGGAGTCAGATGCAGTTTCTTGCTCTGTAGATTTCATGGCAGACAGCCTCTTTTTAGTACTATAAGTGATATGCTGTGGATGTATAAGGAAAAGACATATGAATTAAGGACTAGGACAAACATGTGATGTACACTTGCTTCAGTCCACAGACGCTTGATCTGTTTGCTGTGACTTCTGGCTCCAACAATGAAGCCACTCTCAGAAAAACTCCACCGGATAATAAATTGTTAAGCCCTCCAGGCAGGCCATGGCACTGTAGCTGCAGTAGGGCTCAGATGCCCTCTCCTCTGGCCTTTCCACTCTTCACTGCTTCTCAATTTCATGCTTCAGTTAGCCAACTCCAAGGCAATTTAAATGTCCAGCGTTGTGAAAGAGCTAACTGCAGAAGCTACCTTGGATCCTCACCATCAAAGCTCAAGTAACTAAATAAGTCATTTGAGATATCACTCAATATTTCCAGGAACCCTCAAACATCATAGCTTCTGACATCAAAGCAGGAGGGAAAATGGGTGCCCGACAAAGGTAGACAGTGCTTAGAAGTGCAAGTGGAACATGTTGGCGAGTGTGGGTCACCTCACCCTGTGACTGCCAGCAGGATCAGCCTAGCACCATTTTCTTTCAAGATCTTGTAGTTTTTTGTACCCAAAAAACATTTTGGCCATTTTCATATTAGTGGAGAAAAATAATGTCCCAGGGGCACAAGAAGATAGCTCAGATTCACACAAATGCAGATTCACTCAAACTATTAGGTCAAACTATTAGATCCTTAAAATGGGGAGGATACACACAACTGATTGTATTACTAAGATTCCACCAGGCCCAAGAGTGTAGTATCAAAAGGCTTTATTTAAATATGTAAAAAAAATCTGCGGTCATTATTTAAACATTACAGATCACAATGAAAAAGCCATCAATGTCATATGATCCTTAGAATGCATATGATAACAATGTATTTTCAAAAAACAATTCATACATAATGCAAAAAATCAAGTAAACAGTGATCCCTAATTAGTTATTCTTTCATTATAACGAATGAATAATCATGAAAACCAATATATCAACTTTCAATAAAATCACATTGTACACGAAAAACATACTTTAAGAAGAAGTTCACAACTACTAGCAGGGGGCCCTGTTTGCACAGTTCACAGTACTGTTTCACAACCTGATCCATTCATACGTAGAGTTCCAATTATTCTTATCGCTCCTTATTGATTTTTTTGTGGTAGTTTCTCTTGTGATTGGATTCAGTACGTATACAGCGTCAACGCGTTTTGGTGGTTGTAAAATTATAACCCCCACCTTCTTCAGGGCAACAAAATGTATCCGGGATTGACAACCTTCCTGTCATATAAAATTACGTACAAATCACATCTAAAAGAAGAAAATGGGGAGAAAAATATACACCAATACTTTTTTAGTATTCTTCCCAAATTCAATGAGGAGATTTTTATACAGAAACAAACTATCTTATACATATTTTATGAACATCAATCCCAAACAGGGGCAAGCACAAGTCAGACACCTAGGGTATCTGTATAATACAATCATCAGGTATGGTGGATCGTAGTTAATAAATCCATGATTAAATCATTCATACAGTACTTTCATACACGGTTACTCTAATTTCATTCACTCCAAGCGATGTTCTAAAAGTTGACTTGATTCAATCTCCACTCACCAGAAATACGTGATGTGCTACTTAATTACGTAAAATAGTATGTTTTGGTAAAGACAGCGCGTATTATTCCTTTCTTGTATCTTGTCAGGAAGGTCCTGTCCTCAATTCTAAAAGAAAGAATATGATATCTATATAAACACTGTGTAGTTTAAAAATAAACCTAATTTCTTTTCATTTGTTCCTTCTAGGTAACATGCTATTACCTGAGAAAGCAAAAGACACACAATTGATGGACGGAATGCAGAACAAATCAAAGCATTCACCCCAGTCAAAATATCTGGGTTAAATCCATCATTCTTTTGCTCACCATGCCTCCCCAGTTTAGACCTGGCCATATGCAATCAGTCTTGACCCTGTGCCACATGGGAACAGTCCGGCCCGAACTGCAAAGCCAAGTCCTTACTTGAGAGACAGATATTTATTTCGTGGACGATGGGTTAAAAATTATTAAAATCCCAATCAGCCCATCCAGAAAATGTACTCTCAATACCGGTGTTTTTTACAACCTGGAGTTTTCATATTAGAACAGTCACACTAAAGGACTGCTAGTCTTCATGGAGTTACAGGTCAAAGCTATAAAAACTACAATCTGTTTAGAACCTCTCCAGGATGTAACAATCTATATGTCATTTCCCATAGCTAGCCAGACATAGCACTACTGACCACCTCTCTAACGCCTCCCAATAGATGATCTACCCAGCTACCCTGCTTCCCACTCCCTCAAAACTCCCCTCGACTTCGGTCCAGTTTGTGTTTGAGTATCACCTTATGACCATCACCTCATCGTTCCCAAGCAGCTATCACCTGGTGAGCCTGCCCCGATTCCGCAGCCATTAATCCTTGCAGGGAAGAGGCACTGTATGAGGTACGGTCGCCTGCTTTAAGCTCTTCCATCAGACCCTCCCATGCTCTGTTGGACCCCTTGCCTTTCTTAGCTTTGCTGAGGAGGTTCATGCTTTTGCATTCCGCCCATCTAACCCCCTTCTACTCATCGACAGTAGGGATTATCACTGATTTTCATTTGAGTGTGATCTGTCTTTTAGACTGAATACGGGCTATCAATAACTTCATTCATAATCTTGTATTTGGCAGGATGCAGTTAGAGACCCAGCAGACACACCAATGGAGTCCTGGAAAAATTGTAGTCTGTGACATCATTGACTAATGCAATATCATCTATCCAGTATGTGGTTAGCTGCAGGTAGTCTCAGACCAATATAAAGCATTTCTGCTCCAAGAGAACCACGCCTGCGGCTTGTGACCTGGGCATGTGAGAAGAATTTCTTGATTTTGCCAGGCATGAGGTATGCCCTGCGCAAGAAATAAAAGGTTATCAACTTAGATTGCGCATTTCTGGAGACCTTCTGCATTCTTTCTATTATTTTCTCCCAGTCTCCATCTATAATGGGTACCCCAACATCCACCTCCCACTTGTCCTTTAGTGTGTCCAAAGAAGCACATATTTCAGTTCTGGGGGCTTGATAGAGGCTATGAGAGCGTCCCAAGTTTTATCCCCACCTATGTGTGAGTGTATGGGATGTTGCACCAAGGGATCAATACCCCGACGAAGGCCATTGTGACCCGGATGGGCACGTAGCACTGGGTGAAACATGTTGGTTTTTGCAGTAGGGATATAGGGGCTTTTACCTCCCCTGAATATCCCATCTTTTATGTTTTAATCATCCTATCAAGGGGACACATGAATAAAGGCATATTGTGGTAGTTTTAACTATTTATGTCTGCACTTTGTCTTCCCTTCTTGAGAGAACACTTTTTTCTCTGTTTTCATTTCTTTTTTCCTTTTTCATTTACTTCCCTCACCACTCTTCTTCATACACAAAAAATCCCTCTCTGTCCAGTGTGTTGGTCTGCACCTGGACGTTTGAGGCAGCCCTATGATAAAGCATGACACTGTAAAGTGTGTGAGGGCAGTATTAAGAAAAGCAATGTCCTTTCCTTTCTCCTTTTGCCTCCCATGTTAAATTGTTTAGCCATCTCGGTGGCGGGTATTACGATGGATATTTTCTCCTCCATCCTCCTAGGTGGATACTGTTTTGTTGTTTCTAGTCCTTCTCTCTTGAGTGAGTTATTGGCTTGAGAGAGGCCTGAAACAGCCCTTATGTCTCAGGAGGAGGTACTGAACATATGGCAACCATGATGTAATTTAGGTTCTCCAAGGTCCCCTGGCCACCTTTGCCTCCACTATCACCCCGTACAGTAAGAAGTGGCCCACTGGTATTTCCAAATCAGCCCAAAACTCGTCAAATGACAGCAATTCTCCCACTCTATATAAAACTCCCAGTTTTTCAATGTCGCGCTCAACCTGTCAGGGATTGCAGAAGACATCACCTTCCTGGTCCCAAAGAGTGCTGTAAACTACATTTCCCAGGGAGCCATGGTGTGCAGTGGCCCACGGGATAAAAGAAATTGTTGCACGTCTGTCTACATGCGTAATTCTCGTTCAGTTTCTTGAAGTCAGGCGATCCACATTGAAGGATCGCATCCAGAAGAATTCTCTTGAGGGAAGGAGAGTTCATCATTGGAGGCAGCGTCAGCCTCAGGAAATACTTCGTTTTTTCTGCTTTCTCGCTATCTGTGAACACGCTGCTCCTGAGGCGAATAGCCGGGAGAGAGCTACTTTTTAAAATTGTATCTGTGTAATTTACTTTGCTTTTAAAATTGACTGCACTCACCTGAAGCCGCTGATTTCGACAAGCGGAGCCCTTGCTAAGTTCTAAACGGCGTGTAAAACGCCAGCGCCTCGAACCACCGGCAGGCCACGCCCCCCTGGGAGGACACGCCCACCGCCCACAGTACAAGAGGGACGCTGATCACAAGCGCTCCTATCTGTGAACACGCTGCTCCTGAGGCGAATAGCCGGGAGAGAGCTACTTTTTAAAATTGTATCTGTGTAATTTACTTTGCTTTTAAAATTGACTGCACTCACCTGAAGCCGCTGATTTCGACAAGCGGAGCCCTTGCTAAGTTCTAAACGGCGTGTAAAACGCCAGCGCCTCGAACCACCGGCAGGCCACGCCCCCCTGGGAGGACACGCCCACCGCCCACAGTACAAGAGGGACGCTGATCACAAGCGCTCCTATCTGTGAACACGCTGCTCCTGAGGCGAATAGCCGGGAGAGAGCTACTTTTTAAAATTGTATCTGTGTAATTTACTTTGCTTTTAAAATTGACTGCACTCACCTGAAGCCGCTGATTTCGACAAGCGGAGCCCTTGCTAAGTTCTAAACGGCGTGTAAAACGCCAGCGCCTCGAACCACCGGCAGGCCACGCCCCCCTGGGAGGACACGCCCACCGCCCACAGTACAAGAGGGACGCTGATCACAAGCGCTCCTATCTGTGAACACGCTGCTCCTGAGGCGAATAGCCGGGAGAGAGCTACTTTTTAAAATTGTATCTGTGTAATTTACTTTGCTTTTAAAATTGACTGCACTCACCTGAAGCCGCTGATTTCGACAAGCGGAGCCCTTGCTAAGTTCTAAACGGCGTGTAAAACGCCAGCGCCTCGAACCACCGGCAGGCCACGCCCCCCTGGGAGGACACGCCCACCGCCCACAGTACAAGAGGGACGCTGATCACAAGCGCTCCTATCTGTGAACACGCTGCTCCTGAGGCGAATAGCCGGGAGAGAGCTACTTTTTAAAATTGTATCTGTGTAATTTACTTTGCTTTTAAAATTGACTGCACTCACCTGAAGCCGCTGATTTCGACAAGCGGAGCCCTTGCTAAGTTCGAAACGGCGTGTAAAACGCCAGCGCCTCGAACCACCGGCAGGCCACGCCCCCCTGGGAGGACACGCCCACCGCCCACAGTACAAGAGGGACGCTGATCACAAGCGCTCCTATCTGTGAACACGCTGCTCCTGAGGCGAATAGCCGGGAGAGAGCTACTTTTTAAAATTGTATCTGTGTAATTTACTTTGCTTTTAAAATTGACTGCACTCACCTGAAGCCGCTGATTTCGACAAGCGGAGCCCTTGCTAAGTTCGAAACGGCGTGTAAAACGCCAGCGCCTCGAACCACCGGCAGGCCACGCCCCCCTGGGAGGACACGCCCACCGCCCTCCGACTCACCTTTCTACAAGTATGTGCCTCCCCAGGAAGCGCAGCGGACGAGCGCAGCGGGCGCGACGATTGCGCGCCGAAGGCGCGCCTAAGGAAAGCCCGTCTGCGCCCGTCCACGACCGACCGAGACCAGAGGCCATGCACCTTGTTGGTCCCATCCAATACTCTCATGCGCAACTCACTACCCTTCAAGGCAAGTGGACATTACCGGCCGATACATTAGCTCGCATCTCCACTCTTGGACTACTAACTACGCAGAACCAAGTCTATACCAACACCCATCCCGAGGCCCCTTCCCCCACAGCAATTACTGTTATATATCTAAATACAAGATCGGCAGTAAAACACCAGCTCGATCTTTTCACTCTGCTTGACTCCCATAAACCGGATTTATTGTTTCTTACCGAGACCTGGCTCTCGGACAGCTCCCTCCCCGCCCTGTTAGCGATACTCCCCCCGGCCTATTATGCTATTCGAGCAGACCGCTCCTCTAGCAGGCCCGGTGGAGGGGTCGCTCTGATCGCCCGCAAGGAACTCACTTTCCAGCCTCTGGTCTCCCCCTCCATGGGAATCTCAGACTGCCTAGTGGTTCGCTCCCTTTCCTTCACCCCCCGCTAACTTGTGTCCTTGTGTACAGACCCCCGTCTTCCCCCCTAACTTTCCTCCCCAGCTTTCAAGACCTAATGGCGACCCTGGTTGTTAACCATGCCTCCATCATGGTCCTGGGAGATTTTAATTTCTGGCCCTCCGACCCCGCGGAATGCGCCACGTCCAAGGAGTTCTCAGACTCTCTTCTGTCGCTCAACTTCACATCGGTTGTCAATACCCCCACACATAGGTTGGGACATATCCTGGACCAAATCTGGCAACGCGACTGCCCGGTCAATTCCCTTTTGATCTCTCCATGTTCATGGTCAGATCACTCACTAATCACCTTTTCCCTATCCCCTGCTCCACCACTCAAGCCCACTTCTGCTAGAAATGTCTGGGCGCGGTCATGGAATCGGGTCGACATCGAAGCTCTATCGAACCTCCTCTCTTCCTCTAGCCCTGATCTGACCGCATTGCCTTCCTCTGGGCAGGCAGAAGCTATTACCAACTGACTCCGGGTCGGGTGCGATGCCATTGCTCCTCTAAAATGCATCACAACCAAACGACCCAAAGATGCAAACCGCTGGTTCTCAGACGACCTAAAGAACAAAAAACTCACTCTCCGCCAAGCAGAACGACAATGGAGACGGAACTACTGCCCTACTGCTAAAAACCATTATACTGAACTCCTCACTCAATATAAAAAAGCCATACTTGACACAAAGAAAAACTACTTCTCCTCTAAAATCCAACTCGCGGAGAATCGGCCAAGAGAAATTTTTTCTATCATCCAGGATCTTGCCTTCTCTGATAGAGCGTCACTCAAACCATCACCCTCTCAAACATTATGCGACTCGCTCAACCATTTTTTTCTGGACAAAATCAATAAGATCAAAAGTAAAATTTCTTCTCCATCCCAGACCTTCACTGACCCCCGCCGTCCTCCAGCCATTGCTCATTTGGACTCAATCCCCCCCTCTCGACCGACTCATTTCTCTCCATTCTCCCGCTGGTCAAGTCTGGCTCCCCACGGGACCCTTGCCCCGCCTACATCCTAAAGCAGATTTTCACTTACTGCCCCTCTCCGCCTTTAGTGTTCCTAAACAGCTCGCTGGCTCAGGGCATTGTTACCCCGGTACTTAAATCGGCAGTGATCGTTCCGATCCTAAAAAAACCCGGTGCGGATCCCTCCGATCCAGTTAACATCCGCCCGATCTCCCTTTTGCCTTACCTGGCTAAGGTATTGGAACGGCATATGGCAAAAACCCTGAGCGAGTTCGTGGAAAGTCATGGTGTGTTGGCCCCAAGACAGGCCGGATTCCGCCCGGCCCACTCAACTGAGTCTGTGATAACATCGGTTTTGGACAATCTCCGACAAGGAATGGATACCAATCAACACCAGGCTTTGATCCTTTTAGACCTCTCCGCCGCATTCGACACGGTGGATCATACCATCTTACTTTCACGTGTCGAAGCGGCGGGAATCAGAGGAACAGCCCTATTATGGTTATCCTCCTTTTTGAGCGGCCGGACTCAAGCGGTTCATCTGGGAGAGTTCTCTGCGGAACTCAAACCCATCCAGTGTGGTGTCCCCCAGGGTTCTTCTCTATCTCCCCTTTTATTTAACCTCTACATTGCCCCCCTTATTTTTGCTTTACAGCAACTGGAGGTCTCTGTGTATAACTACGCAGACGATCTCCAGCTCATTTTTTCCCTCTCCTCTACCCCGGAGTCTATGTCTAATGTTCAGTCTACTATGACCTTCATCCAGGACTGGATGAACTTCAACCACCTGAAGCTCAACCCCGATAAAACGGAGTTGGTGTTGACAGGTGGTTGTTCCAGTCCCTGGACCCCCTCCTTCTGGCCCCCCTCACTAGGTTCCCCCCCCACCCCTGTATCCTCTGCCAAAACCCTTGGATTCAAAATCAACAACTAACTTTCTCTGCACTCTCAAGTTTCTGCTGTGGTTTCCTCAGCTTTTCTCTCACTCAGGACTATCCGCAGAGTCTCTCGATTTTTCGCCCCAGACGCGCTCAAACTAATTCTTCTAGCCATGATAACATCTCGCCTAGACTATGGCAATATCCTTTTCCATGGCATGCCCGACTACCTCATGAGACGTCTTCAGCTTGTTCAAAACCAGGCCGCTAGGCTGGTTTTTAACCTTTCTAAGTCACACCATGTAACCCCTCTTCTTTTTTCCCTGCACTGGCTCCCGGTCCGGCAACGCGTCTTATTCAAGCTCGGCTGCACCATTTTTAAAGCCCGGACAGGCTCTGCCCCTTCCTTCATTAACTTGGCCATTCAATCCTACACCCCCTCACGAGACCTTCGATCCTCTTCTCACCACCTCCTCCTGGTTCCCCGCTTCAAACGGAAGAAGTGGGGTGGTTCAAAATTTGCTACCACAGGTCCAGCCTTCTGGAACTCACTCCCTTTGGCCCTCAGAACCTGTACCCAGTACCCCCAATTCCGTAGAGACCTCAAGACTCTCCTCTTCACCCAAGCCTTCCCATCCTGAATGTTCTCCTCTCTCCCCGGCCCGCGTCGCTGAGTAGCTGTTGCCAGTAAGCGCCAAGAAACCGCTAGGTGCACGAGCGCTATACAAATCCCTTCAAATTCAATTCAATTCTCAGGAGTGAGGGGGACTTACCGGATTGGACAGCTTTCAAGAAGCTGAGACTTCTGCATTGCAGGAACCTGAGAGTCGGTAGACTCCTGCCAAGGAGGGGGCTGCCTCGGTCAGCATTTTCTACCCTAAGAAAAATATCACCGCACCGAAAGTCTTAAAGTTAGGATTTTTGTCAGTTTAGGAGTAGTAAAGTTAGGAGTCCTAACTTTAGGACTCCTAAATGTCTTCTGTGAATACCGAAAGTCTTAAAGTTGGGATTTTTGTCAGTTTAGGAGTGGTAAAGTTAGGAGTCCTAACTTTAGGACTCCTAAATGCCTTCTGTGAATACCGAAATGTGTAAGTGCCTTCTGTGAATACCAAAATGAGTAAGTGCCTTCTGTGAATACCAAAATGGTAGTAAGTTTAGGATTTTGTCTTAAGTTAGTTTTGTGAATCGGGCCCCATATGTTTAGCGTGGTTTTCCGGCAAGCTATAAACCCCCTTTGATCTGCGTGTGTAAGCAGCAGCATACATGGCAACACGTGAGTCACTGATACTCTACTCAACATCTTAAAATCTGACAATCAACATTTAGAATCAACAGTGGCATGTATGCCTTAAGAGCATACTGGTCTCAAACAGGTTTAATTAAGGGAATTATCAGCACCTCTCCAGTCAATGCAGGTAAGGGGCAGTTTTGTCTTGCCGCTCTATAAACCTCCTGCAGCCACGTAGCTAGGTACTCAGTGTATTTAGCATAAAACACCACCGGGAGCCCGTCGCTTCCTGGTACATTCTGCTTAGCCATGCCCTGTCACTGCCAATATGACTTTTTGTGGTCTTATGTCACTACCCAGTTCCTCTCTTTCCTCAAAAGTAAGTGTCAGCAAGGGCATTGGGCGTAAAAATGTTTGGATATGAGACAGATTATCCCAACATTTTCTGGCATACAAACCTGCCAGTCTCTAAAGTTCTTTGCTAGTAATTCATTTAGGGAGCCAGTAGGGGAGGGTGTGAGTGATCCAATTGGGCATCCTCAACTCCATTGAAGTCTCCCACAAGGAGAACCATGTGGGTCATATGTGGTGCAATCACCTATGAAAGTCCATCCAGAAACCTGGCCTGGCCGCTGTTGGGTGTTAATTAATGTAATGTCCCTACCCCGACAAACTTCAGTAAGAACATAGCACCCTGCAGTGCCTATTGCCTGGTGTATGGCTTGGGAGGGAACCACAGGGCAAACCCAAGTAAGCACTCCTATTGCAAATGCTGAGTATGCTGCATAAAAATTTTCACCCAGCTGCTGAAGGGTTGGCCCCTGAGAAGGGACAACCCTTCAGCAGAGGTCAAATGTGTCTCCTGAATCAGTGCTATATGGACCCCTCGCTGCTTTAAATAAGCCTGCACCTTATATTTTATTGCCATATTGTTTAGACCTCGGACATTCCAGGGTTCATTCTTATAACGTGTCCCCCTGTCATTGTGGTGCTGTGACAGTTCTGTTCCCCACAGCATTGGAAAAATCTCTATCCGATTGCACCACTCCCAGCTCATTCTTGGTTGCTTGTAGCAGTTGAACACCATACCAAGCTCCCAACAGAATTGAACACAAACTTCCCCTCGACTGTAAGTCAACATCCCTCCAGCCAAACTAATAACAAGAAACATCATTATATGTCCATGCCAGTGGTGCATAGGTCAACGTTAGAAGGGTGACGTGCTCTTCAGGAAGCGGTCTTTCCAGCTCTGTAATCCACCATCCAGCTGAAGTAATAGATTCAGTAAAGCAAATTCATTCTCCTTACCACACTGCATCCATCTAGCAGTACAAGAGGGGCCTCTACGGCCCAGGGCTGGCAGTATCCTCTTTTGAACTCAAGGTAGGGCAATCTGAATCAGCTTGTATCTGCTTGTGTCACATAATGTCATCGTCAGATCTTGGGATGACATGAGGAAGGTCTTGTTCCAACCCCAAGTCTGCTGTTGAGTGTGTCTTGGAGTCTGTGGCAGTGTTGTGCTCCATGTCACGATCTATGTCCCTGTGCTGATTGTTCTTAGAAAAGGTTATGGTTGCTGCAGCAGCTACTGCTCATTGTCTGTCCTGTTGCCGCTGGAATTTGCCACGCAGCCGACCTCTATGTTTTAGGCTGCCACAGAAGTTGAATTTGCTGTTGGGTTCTTGCGGATCCAGTGCTCTGGGCAGCGTATTGATCCAGTCCCACACTCCCTCTGGGCCTGTGAATAATTTGGAGCTAGCATTCGGTGCAAGTCTGAGTGTTGCCAGGAAGAACATTGCATATTTAACATTGACCTGGCAGAGTTGCTTTATAACCTCCAGGTATAATGTCTGCAGTTTCTGCAGTTTGCATCCCCAGCTATTTTCAATGATCAGTTCTCCCTTCTAGCCTTCCTGCCTTAGGATTGACTGCCACTAGGCTGGGCGGTGCCCCATTGGCTGCGGCTGAGCCGGGACCCTATGTGCGTTCTCCAGGGCAAAGATGAGGGACAGTCCCTTAGGTGCAACAGTGTCTATTATCAAACTTTCAAAAAATGCAATCATATCCATCCCCTTTATTTGCTCCAGTAGGCCAATTATTTGTTTGTTAATCCTGCAAACCCTACCTTCGACATCTTCAGTCCTGTATTCTAATGTTCTGAGTCTCTCCTCTATCTCCAGTATTTGGCCTTTTAATGCCCCAGTGGTTGGTCCCAGGTCTGCAATTGATTTTTCTTTGGTGAAGATTTTTTGGGCCAATTTGCGTTAAGCATCGCATAGAATACCCATGTAGCCACCACAGCATTCATTTTGAATTCAAGGGCTTCTCTGGTGTTCTTGATAGCCAATTAGGACAGAGTCTAGTGTGGCCACACAAGTTTCTCTCATGGTCTGGGACGAAACAGCAGCGTTATACCATGGGACCAGTCGTAGTAGTAGTAGTAGACTAATGATTGCTAATAGGTCTCTTCATTTGGAATGCCTGCCCAAGGGTCTCTGGGCTCCCTCAGGATAACCCCCATGGCTGAGTAGTAAAACACCCCCGGTGCGCTGCTCACAGAGGTAAGGCAGAAGTGCTTCAGGCTCTGCACAAAGCATGCCTGACTATCAAGGTCAGTAAGTGCCAGATAGGGCAGGACTTCGTGGTCTACTTGGGTCACCAAATTGGATGGGGCAAACAGGTTGCAAGTATGCACGTTTTGTTTGTGACAGGCTCTCACTGACATATGCCACAATATGTCTTTGGGCATTTGGCTGTCTGCAGTGCTTTTGCAAGGATTGCGTCCAACCCGGGAAGGTTAGCATCAATTACACTCTCTGTATGTAATTTGGGATAAAAGTAGGCTATTTCAGAGGCACTCTCAATGGCTTGCTTGATGTGTTGGAAGCGCTTCTCACACTCTCTTGACCAATGAAGTTATTCTTCGTTAGTTCACGTAACTGTGCAGTGACTGTAGCAAAGGCTCGTATGTATCTCGAACAGTAACTGGCCAGTCCAAAAATGATCGTAACATAGAAATGTCTTTTAGGAGATTTTCAGTACACAATGTGTGTACGTTTACTGGATCAGGTTTCATACCACCATCAGAATAAATGTGGCCAAAGAATTTCAAGCTTTTGTGAGATTTACATTTGTCGGCAATCAGAGTTAAACCTGTATTGGTCAACAACATGCATGGGAGAAAAGTCATGTTCTTTTTAAGTGGCTCTGAAAACTGATATATCATCGTTATAGTGATGTTGAGTCATAAGTCATTTCAATAAGTAGATGAGCCTTCTATTCTCTGAGTACATGAAAGCAGATAACATGATTTTGGGTTGGCTTTGTGCTTAAATGGTTCTTCACAACTACCTGGATAATCTCTGCCTCGTAGCACATGAATTTCAATTTGATTTGAATTGAAGTATCGTTGTGCACTGCTTTTGTAACCTGGTTGCATCTGCCTTAGAGCCTTTTACTCCGTTTAGGATATGGCAAACAGCATTATTTTGTGTAATGTTGCAGCACCTTTCATTTGCAAACCTTTTTATGCAGTTCCTGCCCACCGACATGTATACTTTCAATGTTGCTTTCTTTATCTTCACACATTTTATACACTGAGACTCCAACTCTTTCTATTTATTTGATGAGGGCACCTATCCTTAATCGTCGGAAACTCACTCCACCTTTGGATATTACCAAATTTCCTCGGGGGTAAAATAAGTCCAGGCATTCACATGTTCTTCATAACTTTCTCACTTATGAATATTAGGCCTGGGGGTGAAATTTCACTCTGCTCGCAGAGTTTTTCCCACTCTGTGCTAAGCATAGCACATGTAGTTCTGTAAAACTCCGCTTGCAGAGAAGAGTTTTTTCCTCGCTCGCCAAAGTTAAGTTGGCGAGCTTGAGCGAGGAAAATCTCATGGATGGCCGCTACCGCTCGCATTGAGAAACCTTCCATTTCCGTTGAGGAAGCTGCTGCTTGAGTAGAACACCTAGTCAAGCAGCAGAAAGAAGCAGCTCACTTTTGTGCTGCACATGGTGCTGCTCACACTGATTTTCCAGTGCAGGGCAAACAGTAGTAAAAATCAGCATGAACAATGCACCCTAACGCACTTTCGCCGCTTGTGGAACTCCACATAGTGCAGCAAGGTTTTCTGGTCACTTCGCGGAGTTCCGCATAACAGAACTCCAAAAACTCTGCCCAGGCCTTAGATTCTGACTTTTGGACAAATCAATCACAAACTTGGTTGCTACTCCCTCCAAAATTACATGAGTCTCAATATCACGCCTAGCAACTTCCTTGCATAGGAACACAGGTTCCTCTTCGTTCTAAGCATCCCAAGATTTCCTTCATACATTTCTTCAAACTCTGCTTTAAAACGTCCAGTACTTTCAAAGGGGTATCCCTTCACAGAGTTCGTGGCTTAATGCTTACTTCAGCTTCTACAACAGGCACACTCACAATGGGAGCTGCTTCTGTTTGGTGTAAAGCTCTTGAATCTAAGGTAGCACTAGCACTTGGTGTAGCAGGGACTGTTGTAACTCTGGATGTTCCTGGGCCTGTGACAATAACAGTCGTACTTGGGACTCTTAATGGCAGACCAGGTGTTCTGAAACATAAACCTGCAGAGAGGAGACTCTGTTTGACAGGTGCCGGCTCACCTGAGTCTACAGGTGGTGGGTTCCTTCCAGGCTGTTGAATCCTCCAGCCTGATGAACAGTGTTATACAGAGGAGGCCGGGAACTCAATAGATCTTCCATCACTGGAGTCACTATAACTAGTCTGATCTTTCTTTTATTGAATCCAACCCCTCAAATAATTTCTTTCACTCTGCTCTGTCTCTTGGTAATGCAGGTTACATACCTATGCCCACAATTACATTCTCCTTCCATTCTTGCTGTTCTGTATCTAATATCACTTCTATCCAACTACAGACCATATTCTTTGCTTGGGTCTGGTATTTCTTCTTCTCTTTTGCATGTGTGGCATGCTTCCATTCCTTTTAAGCCTAATATTTAGCAGGTCTGTGTGGGGGACTCATCTCATAGAGCACTCGATTATTTTCAGATTATAGGTACCATCTGGGGGATACAGCAAGGACCCCTCTTTCACAGTGATCTTATTCCATTGGTTTGATCCAAATACAGATGTGTAAGCTGACCTTAGACAGCCTCCTTATGCTCATGGAGTGGTGCTCCCAGGCTCTCAAATTCTTGAACAATTTCATATTTACTCTGTATACGGTGCAAAGAAACCCAATAGACTTCAATTGAAATGACCAGCAGTTCTCAGTAAACCACAACAACACTATCACTCAATCGCAGCATGACACCAATGAACCAACCATTCACAGCATGTCTTTGTCTGATGTAATGACCAATTCCAGTGCGGTACACACACTGGCAGACTAATACCAGCGTAGCACCTTATGACTTAAATCGCAGCACCTCACAGCAGCTCACTCTGCAGTGGTCAGCTTCGCAGTAGCAAATTTTTGAAAAATAAAAACAAAACAGTGACTCTTGTCTCTTCCACTAAAGAAAATAAACATGCTTGGCTAATCTAAAGGTAGAGTGAGGAGTTATGTTATTCTGATGCTATCGCACACACAAAATGAATTCTTGACCAGCGGGAAATCACCCTGTCTAGTGTGGTCTTCTCTTGTGCACAAAGGATTCAATTGAACTCCAACTCAGTTAGTACACTATCACAATAGAAGTTAAACAAATCACTGTCTTTTGGTGCAGCCTGTAGCTCTTTACAGTCTGACACCACAAACCTTAACAGACAAGTCAAAATTAATATAACTCAGCATCTATCCCTGGATCCTAGACTACAACAAATCTGATAACCAAATTTCAACTCTTTGCAGCAAGTATGTTTTTCTATATAAGCAACAAGCAATATGCACAAAACAGCATATCAAATTCCGTCTTCTGAGCCTGAGGGACAAGTTATAATAAATTAGCAGGTCTAGGCCATTGTAGAATTTTAAAACGTGAACAGATAGCCAGTATTTTTCTCTGGAAAGGTGGCAACCCGAAGTACAGTGAAGAAACCTGAAATAAATTAGCCCAGCAGGAGTTGTTCCTACTTTGATTGACCTGATCTCGATGTGGAAAGGTGAAGAGCAGGCCCTGGCTGCAGCTCCATCCACAGCGAGAATGGTCAAGGCATAGCCCAGACACCCATCCAGTAGCTTTTCAGTTTGGAGTGGGGGCTGAATGAGCAGGGGATGTAGGTGAAGGTAAATTAATGATTCAAGATGGGGCTGTGTTGGTTAACCACACTGATCCTAGGAAGGCTGCACCCACTCCTGGAAGGAACATTCAAGGCCTCCTGTCTCATAGAGTAGATGCATTTCTGCTCCTAAGTAGAGGTGGGTGATACATTTCACTTTGACAGTGGAGCTGGTGGAGTTTTCGCCACTCCACATTATCCATGTAACATGCAGTTCTGGCTAATTTCTGCCATGTGGCAGAGTTTTTTCTCACGTGCAGCTCACCAACAGTAAGTTGGCGAGCAAGATTTGGAATCCCCTAGCATGCTTTCTGATCACCAGGCAGGAACCCGGCGAGATTTCTCAAACACAGGCGGTCATGACAGTTCGCGGTCAGAATGCTGCAGTTCAAATAGAAAATCTACTTGAGCGGCAGCAAAATCATCTCAAGAAGCTGCACCCTCTGGCTCATTGCGCGGTGTCGTTCGTGCTGATTTTTCAGCTTGAACTGAGCTCCTGTCGCTAAAAATCAGCATGAGCATCCTGACATGCCGAATTCCGTCCACTTGCAGAACTCCATGGAATCTCGTTGAGTTTTTATGTAACTCCACGGAATTCCGCGGAGTAAAACTCTGTCGGTTACGTCCACTCCTAAGATGAAATCCCAGCATGCTCCAGCATGGCAACAGGGTCTTCTACTAAGTGTTTTTCCAATAACTTCATGTTAATGTAATGTAAATTGATATTTGTATAGCGCACTACTCACCCGCAAGGGTCTCAAGGCGCTTGTATGAATACCGCTGTGGAACCCATCCTGGCTTTCCCTGTGAGGTGTCCACTCCTGGGCACCCCCAAGGTGGAGGCCAGGCATCCTTAGCGTTGTGGGGGCCGTTGTGGAGATTAAGCAAGCTATTGCCCAGAGTTGCAGAGTGGGACTCCATGATTGGAATAGGCACCGAGGCGAGAATTATCAGGTCCGTGGAATTTTTGAGCCCAAGACCCGCTGAGGCAGGGAATTGAACCCTGGTCCCGGGCTAGACCTCTGCATCAGGGTCTGCCACTCTAACCATTGAGCCACACTTCTCCACTAGTACACAATCCAGGCTCAAAGGGCTCCTTCGGGTCTGGGTGACGTGGGGGCCCCCTGGACTGTGAGTGCTGGGGAACCTTATGTTGTGCCCCTGCAGTGAGCAATGTACAGTGCAGTGGGATTTTAGCTTTCATCTCCAGAAATGTTGAAGGGTCTTTTGCCTTCTTTCAAGCGTGCCGTCTTTATCCACAGACCAAAGGGGAAATGGTGTCCATCTCTTTACTTTTTCAAATTAACAGTCGTCATGGTCCATCGACCTTTCATCCTCCGGAGGGTGCTTTACAAATGCACGCTATATTATAAAATAAGTCCTGTGAAGTGTAATTATGCATGTGGCAAATATCCCTCATAAAAGTCTTTGGGATGCACGCTATAAAAATTGGATCACAATGTAAGTTAATGTTTGTGTCAATTAAATGCAATTAATGAGCTTCCATTAGCTACAATGCAAATTCTTTAGAACCTGTGTGTTTACAAAGCCTGAAAATCCAGTATCGATTTTCTTTTTTAGAACAGACCAATTGTTTGAATATAAACTAGAGATAATTTTGTTAGCCACTAGGGCAAACTCGTAGCAATATGTACTCCACATTGAACTATAAAATGGGTCAATAACATTAAATTAAAAGGAGGAAAACAAAATCAATGAACAGCAATGCTCACATTTTTCACTTTGTTGAATAATTACAGCTCCGCAGGATGCTGACTCCAAATTTTCAGCTGAACAGAATTTGTCAATATGACTTTGCATGAAGTACTAAACGAAGGAGAGCTAGTTATCTCAACGCCCTATCAAGCAGTGATTAATGAAATGTTCTACTCTTATAGGCCGCAAACATTAAAAGTGATAAACACGAAATAAAGAAGCAAAAAAACATAGGGAAACTGTATTTCAGTCGAGTTCCTAGTACAGTGTGGGTAGGGAAAAAACATCAATTTTCACATTCCCTAAAAATAATTCTGTATTATGTACGTGTTGTACAAATCTTCAGATGTTTACAGTAGTACTCGTGTAAGTTAGCAACACTAAGCTATTCAGGAGTACTTTTTTGAATGCTCGTTCCTTTTCAGGGACAACGGTGCATACTGTACAACTGTCATGCTAAAACGGATTCACATTAGTGAATTTCCATTTTAAATTGTGTTATTTTTTCGTAGTGTAGGAACCCTTTCAATTATACCGTAATCATATGTATGAGTATCCCATATTTATTCACACCTTGTTAAGTGATTTACATCTGCCATTAACAGGTTTAATTCTCCGATAATTTCTAGAGTGGAAAGGGGCAACAAAAAGTTTGTGAAATCCCCAGGGATACGCTTGTGTGTCTGCTGAAACTATGCAGGGCATTCTCTCCCTTGCATGCCTACTTCCACCAAAAAAGATTTACTACCATGTAATATTACACCACACTGGACTATAATTATGTATTAGCATATCTTTTCAGGAGTGCAAAGCGTAGCGAAAGTGGTTTAACACTCATGTATATGGTTATTGTAAGTGCAAACCTAATTTACAAGCACATATCTTTGTCAGCCAGGCCCTATGACTTTTACCTGGCATTTGTCTGTTTTCAAAAAGCAAATGATTTGTGAATTTACGCCTAAAAATGGCAAACTGTGGAATATACAATACTCAGAAGTTGTTCATGGAGCCACAGGGTTATCATTTTTACCCTGGTATGGTTCTAATCAGTGCTTAGTTTATGCTGGTGTTTGCCAGTGGGGACGCACTATCACTCATTCTTTGTATTGCATAGCATATATACTAATTTGCACCACATATTCAAATATATAAAGTGTGATTTTCATATTCAGTTAGCCATGGTTACTGTAGGCCCTACTTTAAATGATTCACACAAATGTAAATGTTATTTTGGCATTTGCACATGTTTCTCTTTCTCTCATTTGAGGTGTCAAGTTGCAGTAGTCTGAGTTAATTAGAATGGTCCAAATATTTTGGTTTCTGTGAAAATTACTTATCTGTATGTGTTCCACTTTAAACCGAATAATGAATCCCTTCATTTGTGCTGTGAACAAGCTGACTGTGATGTGTCATCCTGCTACGAGATATATCTTGAAGACCAAGCAACAGAAACCTTCCATTGGTTACTGCTGGGAAGAGGGCCGACCCGGCAATATCTGGAAATGTTCGACACTGATTTGTCTTTTCTCCTTGGAACTGTGGGGAGTGTTGCACATTGTTGAGAAATGTTTTAAATTTGCATTGCTAAGTTAGCTAGTTTCAGATGCTCCTTCGGTCTTTTTTAGCCGCTTGCATGCGTGGGACGAGCGGTGGGCGTGTACGTCGGACGCCCTGGAGCCGTCCGAACTGCACATGCGTGGAATGCAAGGCGCCACCCCACTTAGGGGGCGTGGCGCCGTTAGTGGCAGCCAAAGGGCCACCTAAGTAAGGAATCACTTCCGGGTCCCGTGACCCGGAAGGGATAGCTAAGGGAGGCAGGCAGGAAATGCGTCACGAGCAGAGGGGGTGCCCCGGATGCAGTTGGGGAGGGCGCGAGCCTTGAAAAGCCAGCGACCCACTTTATGACCCCCTCTTTGTCTGCTGACCGCCCAGGAGTCGGACGTCGCAGAAGGAAGTCAAACAGAACCATCGTGGTAGCTGTTTTTTCGTGAAAGTCAGTCCGACTTTTGGCGCAGGTGAGTGGGCCTCGCAGTGTGTCTGTGTGTGTGAAGTGGTGTGGACGATCCAGGCGCGTGTGTTGGCATGGAGCGCAAGACTTTGATGGCGAGCGAGGGTGTGGGGCAGTGAATTCCCATCGCGTGAGTGAGCCCTCCTGTTGCAGATCGGGTATGACTGGGAGCCGGTGCGAGAGTGGGCCGGAGGAATCGTTATGCGGGTGCGGGGATAGCGAGCGAAGAAATGAACGGCGTTTTGTAGCGTTAAAGCCTGTGACGCCGTGAAGCCGTGCGGTTGAATTACATTTTGCAACCGGAGCGCAACAAGGCATTTAATTGAAAGAGCGAGTCCTTCAAAGCGGGCCACTCTACATTGGGCGGTCCGTATTATTTTGCACCAACGGCCATTTGTAATACTGGAATACTGCTCCTCCGCTGGTAACAAGGCATTTTAATTGAAGGGGCGCTCCTTTTAAAAGCAGGCTACTCTGCAGCGGTCGGTCCATATTATTTTCACCCGCAGCCACTAGTTATACGGTTTGGGAGCGAGGATTTTCACGCCGCATTATGCTAAGCAGAACGGGGCATCGTGCACTGTTATTATCATTTATGGCTGGATAAGGTCGTCATATACGTCATGCAGGGCAGCGGGCAGAAGATTTAGCACTTTCTGGGGCGGATAGCGGTCTGAACCAATGGCTATGAAAGGAGCGATTTTGGGTTAAATTGCAGCCGCATATTTGCCAAGGTTAGGGAAGCTAAGGGGTGGGGAAATGAAAGAGTTTGGTACCAGTTACAATTGGTGGCTAATCCGGATGCACGTCATGTCATTTAAAGTGGTGATAACACATTCTATCTTTTAAGTGCAGAATGCCGCCTAAATGGCCAACCAAGGGGAAAGGGGCTTCGGCCAAAGGAGATGATTACCTCGCATTAACGGAGCTGTTGGAGTTTACAAAAGAGAAAGGCGTGGACTGGGCGTTAAAGACAATGAGAGAAGGGGCAAGAGGGGACGCACACGAGGAAAGAGGGCGATGCAAGCGAACTCGACGCACACCGGAAAGGTTTAAAGAGGCGTCGAAAGAAAAGCGGCAGCGCCGCAGAGGCCCAACCAGCATCCTCAGGTGAGAAGGAGGTGCTAGAGACAATAGACTTGATCGCTAACGCAAACAAAGACAAGGGCGCGCTTGAAGGAAATATCGCTCAGCCTAATGCTGCACAGCCGGGGGCGGCGCCCGTCGCTAATGAATCCCTTCATTTGTGCTGTGAACAAGCTGACTGTGATGTGTCATCCTGCTACGAGATATCTCTTGAAGACCAAGCAACAGAAACCTTCCATTGGTTACTGCTGGGAAGAGGGCCGACCGGCAATATCTGGAAATGTTCGACACTGATTTGTCTTTTCTCCTTGGAACTGTGGGGAGTGTTGCACATTGTTGAGAAATGTTTTAAATTTGCATTGCTAAGTTAGCTAGTTTCAGATGCTCCTTCGGTCTTTTTTAGCCCCTTGCATGCGTGGGACGAGCGGTGGGCGTGTACGTCGGACGCCCTGGAGCCGTCCGAACTGCGCACGCGTGGAATTTTGACGCACCGCTGTAAAATTCCAGCCGCATCCAAGGGGTTAAAGCATGGGTACTCATAGTACGGCCCGGCAAGCCTTCCCTGGCGGCCCGCGGACCTTGCAGACATCCTACCAATGTATTTTTGTTTTCTTTTAAAGATTGTCTGCTGCAGCGCGACTCTGAGAGTCTCTGCTGCTCTGTGGGGGCCAGGGGCGGGCGATTCTCACTTAGCCAGAGTGGAGCTGAAGGGGCCTAAGAAGAGGTGGAATACAACAAAGCCTCATTAGCATGCAAATGGCCTTTAACGACCTGTGAAGTGCTTGGGTGCGGCTGTGTGTGTCAGGAAGCTGTCTCACCCAGGGCTGACACACAGGCAGGGTGAGATGACAGAGGGTGACAGAGGGAGGTGGAGGGACAGAGACAGAGGGAGGGATGGAAAGAGAGGGAGACAGAGGGAGAGAGGGAAAGGAAGGGAGAGAGAGAGAGAGGGGAGAGGGAAAGGGAGGGAGAAGGAGACAGAGAAAGGGAGACAGAGGAAGGGCGGCGACAGAGGAGGACAATGGAGGGAGTGAGGGTGACGGAGGGAGTGAGGGTGACGGAGGGAGTGAGAGTAACAGAGGGAGTGAGGGTAACAGAGGGAGTGAGGGTAACAGAGGGAGAGAGGGCTACGGAGGGAGTGAGGGCGACGGAGGGAGTAAGGGCGAGGGAGTGAGGGCAAGGGAATGAGGACAGGGAGTGAGGGCGGGAGTGAGAGGGGGAGGGAGTGGGAGGGAGTGAGAGAGAGAGAGAGAGAGACAGACAGAGGGAGGGAGACAGAGGGAGGGAGAGAGGGAGGGAGGGAGGGAGGGAGAGAGAGGGACTGAGGGAGTGAGGGAGTGAGGGAGTGAGGGAGACAGACAGACAGGGAGGGAGCGAGGGAGGGAGGGAGAGAGAGAGGGATCAAGGGAGGGATCAAGGGAGGGAGAGAGGGAGCGAGAGAGGGAGGGAGAGAGGGCGGGAGAGAGGGATGGAGGGAGAGAGCGAGAGAGGGAGGGAGGGAGAGAGAGCGTGAGAGGGAGTGAGGGAGCGAGGGAGGGAGCGAGGGATGGAGAGAGCGAGGTAGCGAGGGATGGAGAGAAAGAGGCAACGAGGGAGGGAGAGCGAGGGAGGGAGAGAGACGGAGCGAGAAAGGGATGGAGGGAGATAGAGCGAGAGAGAGAGGGAGGGAGGGAGGGAGAGAGGGAGAGAGGGAGGGAGAGAGAGGAGCGAGAGAGGGAGTGAGGGAGTGAGGGAGTGAGGGAGTGAGGGAGAGAGGGAGAGAGGGAGTGAGGGAGAGAGGGAGTGAGAGAGAGAGGGAGGGAGTGAGAGAGAGGGAGTGAGAGAGAGAGGGAGTGAGAGAGACAGACAGACAGACAGGGAGGGAGGGAGCGAGGGAGGGAGAGAGAGAGGGATCAAGGGAGCGAGAGAGGCAGCGAGACAGGGAGCGAGAGAGGGAGCAAGAGAGGGAGGGAGAGAGGGAGGGAGAGAGCGAGAGAGGGAGGGAGGGAGAGAGCGAGAGAGGGAGGGAGGAATAGAGGGAGGGAGCGAGGGAGGGAGCGAGGGATGGAGAGAGCGAGGTAGCGAGGGATGGAGAGAGCGAGGTAGGGAGGGATGGAGAGAAAGAGGGAGCGAGGGAGGGAGAGCGAGGGAGGGAGAGCGAGGGAAGGAGAGAGAGGGAGCGAGAGAGGGATGGAGGGAGACAGAGCGAGAGAGGAAGGGAGGGAGAGAGGGAGCGAGGGAGGGAGATAGATGTGTGTATGCCGGGTGTGGTGGCGCAGTCTAAGAAGGCATCCGCTGCAGGGACCTGTGATCAACCTCATGGTCATAGGTTTTTTTGTTGATCTAGCCCCACCCTCTCCCCCACTGACCCCGCCCCCAAAACAAACCACACTGTAAATTTGGCCCCCGAGAGAAAGTTTGTGAGTACCCATGGGTTAAAGGAAGTACTTCTCATTGCTTGCCTGAACAAGTTAGACTACAGCGCAAATCCTTTCCTGCTCATTTGACTGAGGGTCTAATTTAGCAGCTGGCGGGCAGCCTGTTTCTCCATCAGGGAGATGGAGTAATTTACTCTGTCACCTTGATGGAGGTGCCACTGCCAAATTGAGAAATGATTGCCAAGCTGGCCACTATTTCCAAAGCATTGGCAGGAACTGCCATCATAGTGGCTCCGGTCAAAGCTTTTTGCAGTGTTCTTCAGGGCTCCAGCCTTGAACCAAAATATTTTCCTTTCTAATTTTAAAAAGAAATTCCCGAACTGGGAAGAAAATGCTTCCCTCGCCATGGGAGTCTTCTCACATGACAAGAGAATTTAGCAGTTTTCACTGCACCTTAATGCTGGGGTTTTCCTGTCGGTGACGAGCAGTGAAAACTGACCTCTAATATCACCCATCAAAATCAGTTGGGTAGAACTAGAGGTTTGCCTCCGAAGACCTTACTTCGAAGGCCTTTCGGATGTGTTTAATCACGATGGAGACAACTTTAAGTTACTTACCTTTGTATTTGCTATTTCGCATTGCCTAAATAATAGAGATTGTGTGCATTAATTAACGAATTACTGGCACATGACTAAATTGAGTAATTTTAAATGTAACTTCACTAAACTACTAATAAAACTTTTTGGTTTGCAAATCTTTCACTCGCAATCATTCTTGTGGGGCCTAATGTTTTTTATTATCATTGATGAAAGGTTGTTTCATTTATTTTAAGCCTCAAAGATACATCCACTCGAGCATAGCTTGTACTTCTGTTTGCACAGATATATGCATGGTGCAAATTCTGCTGCACAATCAGGCATCAGAGAATGGGTCTTGCTGAGGTTTATATAATTAGTATTTGCACCAGAGACAGTTAGAACTGCCCCAGCTTAGTTCACGTGCCTGAGGTTCCATGGTCCAGATCAGAGCATTGGCCATGTTCTGGGTTCCTGAAGTGGTTGTGGTGTCCTAGGAGTGCGAGTATAAGTAGGATTATTTGTCCTTGATTGAATGTTGTTGAGCTTTTGCAGTTTTGATGAGGTAGTGTGTTTCGTTGTGTGGTGTCCATCCAACGAGTGTGACCCTTTTAAGTTTGTCTAGGAACAGAAATTTGTACAGGAAAGGTATGCATCTAGTAAAAAAGTTATGCCAAACAGTGTACACTCACCTCTTCACCACAGTGCAGTGGATGGCATGCTAATCTTCGTACATACGTCTCAGTACTGGTTATTTTCCACTTGAGCAACGCAGAAAAGCAATTTTGGTTGTAGTGGTATGCTGCATGAAAAATTTGTAAATCAAGCCCCATTTCTTTCAAGTTACACAGAACCTACTGACCAAGTTCCTTGAAAGCAGAGCTATTTCTCAGCAAACATCGTACAATGTTAAGCTTTAAACATCACACTACCTCCTAGGCTACAGATATGGGGCAATTCAGCTAATCACTGGGGCACTGCACTTATTGCATGAGTGTGAAACCTGACAAAAAAGATATGAATGATCTATGATCACAAAGGAAATCAGTGAGGAGCTGAGAATATACAATTGGAAGTGTGCTTCAGAATTGTATCTTTATAGGGAGAGGTGTGACGCAGCAGCCAGAGCGGCTGACTCCGGAGTGATGGGATCATGGTTCGATTGCCAGTGGCAGCTCAGCATCATGTGACAATAGCCCACTTAATCTCCCCAATGGCGCCCTTAAGGAGGTGGTGATATGTTCACGCATCTAAGCTAAAGTCAGAACATCCCATACCTCTTTAGGTGCAACTCTTTTGGGACTTGAGAGGCCTGAGTCTGCAACTTTTCAGTTGTCTGGGGAGTATCTCAGTTGACTAAAGCCAAATCCTAAGTCTGTGAAACTTTTGTGCATGCTGTGAAACTTATTCACAAGTTGTGCAATTAGGCGAGGTACTAGTGCATGGGTGATATGAAAGGGTCTCCAATAGCATACCTTGCAGGGAGAGAGAGCTAAGGTATTGGTACGTCACTGGCTCACTGCTCCTTCCATCTTTGATCTCCTGTGTCCCTTTAACCAATTTCTGCACTGCTTTCTGTAACCAAAATCACACCAGCCCCAATCTGGTCAGCAATATTGCTATGAAATAAATATCAGCCATCCAGGTGGCAATTTTCTCTGAATGCCCTATGATAATCAACTTAAGGTACCATATCACCTGACGTTCAAATAATTGGTTAATCTTCCTGAATACAAATTTCCAATTGCTTTTAATCACCGGACAAGTAGCAAAAATATGAATGGCATCAACTCCCTCCAAAGCACAACTAAAACAGAGGGAGTTCTTTCTGACACCCCACTTATATAATCGAAGAGGCGTATGATAAAGATAGCTAAAGGTCTTAAGCTGATGCACCTTAATACACAAAACATTAAGAATCATCTGAGTCAGCATGTTACATTTAGCTATGTCATAAGGTGTCACATGATGGCCTAAATATATACTCAATTTCAGAGCCTGCCTATTAAAATGAGCAGGCCCTCCCTGAATTAGGATGCAATGTGCTGCCCTTATGAATCCACTCCTAAGTATACTCATAATAAAATCCAGGAACTCAATACTCTTGATATATATCTTCTCTGGCAATTGATGCTGGAAATTGCAAAATTGTAAATATTGCAATAAAGCTTAGTTGGGTATCCTCTTATCTCAACACAAATGTTCAAATGGAAGAATACACCCCCCTTACCATTAAATGCCCCAAATTTGTAATATTGCATAATATATAAAACCATGGTATAATGAAACTGGGATATTAAGGTTGTACCTAATCAAGATATATCAATGGTATTTAGTACTTTGTACAATTTTCTTAATTTGTGTCCAGACTAAGTGATATACCTGCAAATTTCCAGGCGTCTGGGTTTGGGCCCATGATGAGTACTTCCATTTTGTTTGTGTTTAGTTGTAGGCAGCTGTTTTTCATCTATTTGGCGACGGCTTCCATGCCTTCTCGAAAGTTGTGTCTGGCGGTGTTGGGTTCGTTGGATAGGGAGAGGATGAGTTGGGTGTCGTCTGCATATGACACAATGTTGAGTCCGTAGGTTCTGACGATGGGGGCGAGCGGAGCCATGTAGATGTTGAAGAGCGTAGGGCTGAGGGAGGACCCCAGGGGGACTCTGCAGGTGGTAGGTGTAGGGTCTGAGAGGAAAGGGGGGAGTCTGACCCGTTGCGTTCTGCCAGAGAGGAAGGAGCGGATCCAGTCGAGGGCATTGCCTTGGATCCCTGCATCATGGAGTCTGCGTATTAGGGTGCGGTGAGAGACTGTGTCAAACACTGGTGAGAGGTCGAGGAGGATGAGGGCTGCTATTTCTCCTTTGTCCAGTAAGGTACGGATGTCGTCTGTTGTGGCAAGGAGGGTGGTTTCCGTACTGTGGTTTTTTCTGAAGCCGAATTGGGAGGAGTCGAGGTATTGTGCTATTCGATGAATGTGGCGAGTTGGCTGTTGATGGCTTTCTCGATGTCTTTCGCTGGGAACTGTAGCAGGGAGATGGGTCTGTAGTTTTTGAGGTCGTTGGGGTCCGCCGAGGGTTTCTTCAGGAGGGGGTTGATCTCAGAGTGTTTCCAGTCATCAAGGAACGAGGCGGTTGCCAGGGAGTGGTTGATGGTGTGGCAGAGCATGGGTGCGATGGTGTCGGTGGCTCTTTTGAAAATGTGGTGAGGGCAGGGGTCCATGAGGGCCCCGGAGTGGATTGACTTCATCGTCTTCAGTGTGTCTTCGGTGGTAGGGGCTGTCCAGTTGTCGATCTCTGGCTCAGGGGGTCGGGGTGGTTGGTGTGGGATCAGTGTGTTGGTTGTCTTCGTCGAAGTTGTCGTAGATGCTCTTGATTTTGTGGTGGAAAAAGGTGTTTCTCCCCAAGAGACTGGCTCCTTTTTCAAATAAATAAATGATTTGAATAATTTAGTCATAACTGGAATCAGTATTTTTGAAAAGGTTCTATAAAATTCAAGAGGTAGCTGATCTTGACCCGTTGCTTTCCACAAAGCTAACTCAAAACTAGCATTCTCTGTCTGTGCAGCTGTAATTTTACCTTCCAGAGCTTCCAGTTGTTAAGGCGTAAGTACCCATGGAAGAGAATCCTTCAGGAAAGGTGTAAATCTGCTAAATGAATAAGTTACGTATCTCTAAATACAGGTTAGCATAATATTCCAGAAAGGATTCTCTGATCTCTTTGGGTGCTTTAACAAAACTCTCAACCTTGGTTTCTATTTCAGCAATCAGATTTTTTATTTTATTTGCCTAAAATGTGAAGTGTTTGTGTCTGTCCAATTCCTTCACTATTCTCAGACTGATCCAGCCGTAGATGCCCTTACCTTTTTTTTGCCTATCCCAAATTCCTTTCTTAATTGAGGTAAGTATGGCAATCATTTGTTCATTAGCCATTGATGCTCTGTTCTTGAATATTGCCCAATACAAATCGCTAGCTCAATTTACAGCAAGAATAGGTGCCTACACATCTCTATCTCCATTTGTTTCTCTTTTCGTCTCTTGCCTATCACATAATTCATCGTCTGTACCCGAACATGTGACTTCAATGCATCCTAAAAAATCAGAATAGCTTTTAGATCTACAAAGTCCCTAAGATTGACCTTCATACTTTTGATAAACTGTTTATCTAATAGCAGTTTCCTATCCCACCCTTTAAAAATAAAGATATTACGTTATGATCTGTTAACACCCATGAATTGAGATGGATAGTTATGCTACAGGCCAAAGAGTTATCTATCAAGAACATATTGATTTGTGAGACCGTTTTGTGTGAGGCTGAATAATATGTGAAGCTATGTTCCCTTGGATAGCAATATCTCCACGGATCCACTAAGGTATAAATCTTCATTAGCTGAGTAACTGCCCCTCTTGTTTTAAACTTTTGGCTACCGAGATTCTGCTGGGAAAGCATCAATTCCGGGCTTCATAATCATGTTAAAATCCCACACATTATAAGCGGTTCGGGACATCGATGAAGTGTCATAAGCAACAGTTTGTATAAACAAGTCTGTATTAGGGCCATAGATAATATATATAGTGAAATGCACTCTGCTTTTTCAAATACAGGCAATCAGCCATCACCCCCCTTGATTCATCCTGGCATCCTCCACTTTCTACTCTGTACTAGTGTTATGTTTCATTTAGGTACCCCAATATAGGCTCAGGTAGCAACTTCACCTTTGACCTATATTCTTCCCTATCATTACTCTACATAACGTTTCCTGCGACTGACCTTTTACATAGTTATGGTGGTGCTGCATACAGGACATGGGGTTTTCCCTGAAAACTAGACTCATCCATTATGCATGAGGAATCTTGGAAACTCAGCAGGACCACCATCTCCTGCATTATAACTATGTACAAAGGTCATCCTTCCGTCATCTTAGGTCCAACGTGACACAGCAAGGTAGAACCCTTGAGGGTACCCCTTTGGGTATATATACACCATATCTTTCTGGCTGAGGTAGTTAGACGGGAAAAGGACTTCCATACACACTGGTGCAAGACGCTTAGGTTCCTGCACGCAGACACTCCAGCTCGCAGTGGTCTGACATCCCTTGCAGGGTGTCCATCTCGAGACCAACGCTGGGTCCCACAGTCTCTCACTTCAGGTAATGGGGTTGACTGTATCCTAGAGGAATTCTTGGCTTTTACACCTACATAAATGCTAGGTACATTTAGGCACAACTAGTTAGGGTTGCATCGTAGGAGTATGCATTTTACTTTCATGTATTTTATATACTTGCCTGCATTGACTGTTTTATTACGATGGTAGAAATCAACCATCCTTTTACTTTGTTAGTGCTTATTATCATTTATATCTGTTACTGTCTAGTGGTTGTTTCAGCACACCTATTTTACACTAGAATGAAGCTGGTTCAATAAATGATCATTAAAAAATGTCCCCACCGTTTGTTCTGTGTATCTCTCTGAGACGAAGGGAGCACGAGTGACTGAGCGAAAAGTAATACACTGTTTCCACGATCCTGAGGGATCAGGGTTGTCATGTTTGATACTTGCCAAGAACTATTCTCTCCTTGGTAAGAGGGGTTTCTAGTGGCACTGTGAGCTAGCTGGTATACAGGCGAACATACCCGGTGGGGGTGTCCAGAATCAGTCTTGACACCAAGCCCACAGTCTATGTTGTACAAACATCTAAACCCTATATAGGTTTATGGAAACAACACAAAACCAGATGGAAAAAGAACCATCCCACGCTATGTGGTTTCATTCCCCACAATCACTAATGGGTCACACCTTAGATTGTGCACTTAACATTTATCATTTGGTGCCAAAGGCATCTCCTGGAGACATATGATATAGGGATTAATTGTTAGAAGTTATTCCCTAATCAGAGTAATTTTCCTATTAGATTGTAAGCCATTGACGTTTCAGCTCACTGTATGACTATCTTGGGTACTAGCCTTTATCATATTATTCGCCATTTACATATTGCACATAAACAAAAATGTTGATGCCAAAAAGCCTTGCACTACCACATTATATTCTCTTGCTGAGATGTAAGCCTTCTTTTGTTTTCCTGCAACCAATCTCCCACACCCACTCTTCAGGTGTCTTACTGTTACAGTAAAACATCGTTATCCTCCTTTTCCCGGACTGAACCCACAAACCACTAGCACATGCTAAATCCACCCCATCAGGCCCCCCAAAATACTGTCCTCACTGATGACAGTATGAATCAGGTCCTACCATACAATCATCTAGTCGCATCAGCTGCCTACCTGATGGGAATCCCCACCAGTATACACCAAAAGCAGAAAAAAGTCAACTGGAGCTGGTGCATGGAAGCACAGAATAGTGCAAAAGTGAAAAGAACATAGAGTGCCAAGAGAAAAAGGCACCAGAAATGTCCCCATTGAGGGTAAGGAAAGGTGGAGCACTTCAGATGCAGTATATTTTAATTCCTTTATACAGCTTCTTTGCCCACCTTTGTAGGGGTCAGCTTTGTCCATTGATTTATCAGATCCTCAACTAGAACCACATCATTGCAGAAATCGTTTTTGCCCTTAGAACTAATTATCAGTGTAGCTGGTTGAAGTAGAAACATGTCCTGCTACCCTCTGAATGTCAAGAATTAATTATTGTAGCCACGGGGAGGGGGATTAACAGCCTTATCAGGATTTGACTTTTTTTCTAATCAGGTGGGATTCTAATGCTCACGAGCACTCCTTAAGACAGTTTTTGAGGCGATCCCCTGTAGTCTCTTACCATAATCTTGCAAAATTTGGGGCAGTGCGTATTTCAAACTGGTCCTAGCTTTCCTACTTGAGGGTGCCAATTGTAGAGCGACCTGCAGCCCGTCTGCTGCACAGCGACATCCTCTTTTTGGCCCAGCAGCTACCACCAAAACACTTACCTCCTCCAACCAGTGAGCAAGCCGACAGCAGAGCCAAAGCTGCCCAAGCTATCTTGGTAACCCAAACTGCACAATCCCAGTCACACAGCGGGCTAATCTTGAATCTTCCCCAGATCAGTCCTGCTGGTCAGAGTTTGTCACTGTGTGGGGTTTGGAAATTTTGAACTTACAAAGTGATAATCATAGATCAAAGTTTCTTCGTATTTAGAATCCATATTATATTGCTCAATAATATTTAGGTCACTATTTCTATATGGTTCATATTTGTACTCTTGTATGCCAGTCGAGGGAATCTATGCATACTTTGTCCAGGGGCAGTTAGTTGTTTTATGAGATTCTCTTGTTCTGACACATGATGTATTTTCGAATATGCATTTAGTACTTTGTTGCTTTTATTTTTTGACTATTCGTCTGTTTTGATTTCATTTGCCAATAATGAAAACATTTTAAAATAACCAATTCTTGCACTTCTAAGTGATTTCCCTAATTTCCCGGAACCGCTGGACCTCTGCTAATTCCAATTTCCCATTTCCTTTAGTTTACTTGACTTACCACTCGCTTGATGGACCTGCCAAGCAATTTCTTGCCACTGGGTATTCAGATCTGTCATATTTCTATTATATTAGCAAAAACCCATAAGAAATTTAACTTCATATCACATAGTTTAAACTTTATATCACTTATCCTGACTATTGAAGTGGTGCCTGAAAAAACCCTCTCAGATATTGTAATTTCCGTCCACCGGCAAACACATGTCTTCATTATCAACTTGTTCCCAACCACCATTGTTTACATCAAAATACATATTTGGTTTTAGGTAATGAAGACGTACCATGATGTTTCTGAACCGTGAAAAATATTTTGTCACTATATCCTCATGTGGAACCCACCTAACACCATTCAAACGACGAACACTCTTGACACTTCACTGTTAGGTACCTTGTACACCCTGCTAAGTCTGGGAAAAATCTGTACTCCATTGGTGCACAGCATGGCAATGCCTCTGTCTAAATTATTTATGCATTTGGCCATCTATTACAACTACTTTTTGATTTGCTAAATCAGTCGTCACCCGTTAGTTGGACTAAAGAATTTTCCCATAAGTCTATCTATATGCGTATTAACTCTGGTCATCTCTGTCTCATTTTTCTAAATGTAAGTGTAAGGCAGGAAAATTCCACAATCCCATGACCTGGCCAATGAAAATCCACCTTCTCACATTTGCATCACATACAATTCTCATATCTTACCTGATCTGAATGAACACCCTACCATTTAATACCAAAATACCCCCAATATTGGCTTTGGATTATGTTCACAAAACAACTGATGCCCAAGAATGGTGACCGAAATATTTGTGTCACCTATATCCCATTCTCCTCACACCTGGTCTACTATGCCTCTGACATCTACCTGACCATTATTTTGCTAATCTATCAACTTCCCTACTAACCATGCCTATCTTTTGCCCTTTTGTGGCTGCACCTGCCACATTGAGGCATTTAGTCTTGTGGAATGTGTTGGAGTCAAGGGCTAGTGTGAGACTCAGAAGTGAGGGCGGTCTGTGTAAGCAGGGTAAGTTGCAACAAGGTTAGGAATAGTTTGCTATCAGTGTTGACTGGTGATTTTGAAGCTTTGGGTATTGTGTTATAGATGCACACACCAAGTAAGTGAAGATAGTCAGACTGAATTGAATTGAATTGAAAGGGGTCTTGTACTGCGCGAACTTAGCCCAATGGGCGTCAAGGTGCCTCACTGATTTACTTCAGAGGATTTCCAGATGGGTCTTCCTCCAAATATAAGTTTAAAAAAGAGGAGACAAAATAGTGCATTTTACAGCACATTTTGCCCACAAATGTGCTAAACATCTATAAGTTCTGAGGTGATCTAATGAAGAATTTAGATTAATTTATGTGTAGGACAGTCTACCCTTTCCTTTTGTAATGTTAAGTTCTCAACCACCCCTACAAATATGGTGCATTTTTCAACAGACTTACTGAAAGGAAAATTTAAAAACTATATGAGGTATCGGCAGTTCAAAATTAACATTTTAGGTGACCTATAAATTTGTGTAGCATCATTATTGACTTTCACATTACACTTCCTTTTATGTTTCCATCATGCTTCTTCCAAGTTGATTCTCATACTATGGCTGAGAATACCTTATTAGCAGCGGGACCAAAACACAAAAGAAATGTCTTTATCTAAGAAACTCATTGTATATAAATCAGGGTTAGATTGATTTTTCAGGCTCACAAATTAGTGCTATGGGTCCGGTGGAAGATCTTCCATCTCAAAAGTCTGACCCAGTGCCTCTTTTCATGTGCTCGCCCTCATGTTTCTGCTGACTGGCGCAGTTATTCCTTGAACTCTGGACACTGAGACACTGCTATCTACACCCCCGTCTGTGTTCTATGACCCCTAAAATATGGAAAAATTGTCTAAACCTAATTTACATATTTGAATTTACATTAGGGCTATAGTATATGGTGCAGGAAAATACAGCAATGCCATGGAAAATCAAATGTAACCTGTGAACTGCAGCACTCATTGTGCCATCCACTAGAGTGACAACGAAAACATTGCTTCAGGCCTACCAGTGTAACCTGACACTGAAGCTGAACCTGTCAATATACCCACTTTTTATAATATACTTCGTTATTGATTTTGTATCTGTATAAACACAATACATGAATAAGAAACTCAACCAATATACCCCTTTTAGGCAGGAAAAACCTAATTTTACATATGCACTAGGTCACTCATATGTAAACCTTGCAGCCCACAAGATCGAGCGCCTAGTATTTAAAAGGGGTATATGCAAGAATTTAATGTCAACATGTACCTAGAGTAACTAGAACCAAAGCCCTTTTCACCAAAAAGAGCTCTAGCTCTCCTTTGAGAAAAAAGAAGAAAAAAAAAGTTCAGAATAAAATCAGAAGTCTGCTAACTTCGGATTTAGATACTAGGCAGCGGTGATTAATCCATGCCTTTTACTATTGATTAAAAGTCCTTTTCATCAGTGAAGTAGGATTTATAGTACATATTTACCAAAAGTGACTTTTAAAAAGTGTTCTTTGCCTGTCTGCCTGAGCCTCCAGTCGGCTAATTAGCATTAGCCTGCTGGCAGATGACCCTGCCTGTGTGAAAACTGCTCACAAAACAGAAAAATTGCTTAGGATTTGTTGACAGGAAGATCTTGGTGTTAGGTTTGTGGCATATATAATCTCAGGAAGTTTCAGCTGGGGAGTTTTCAGGAACTTCATTAACTGGAAAGGCGCCGGTGCAAATGGAGACCTTGGGAAGAGAAGCATTTTGTCCCTGGGCTCCCTGTAGCTAGTTTGGCAGAAGCTCAGTGGATGGGGAACGGGTCCCAGAACCAGTTTGGTGTAGCTGATAAGGAGAGGATTTCTGATTTCGTTAATCACACCCCCTTCAGGGGCTGAAACATTCTATCATGTTGGGCTTTCCTCAGTATAGTGCACTATGGGAAGGGGTGCCCCTTAGAACGTTTCTCTCATTGGTTAGGGAGTGTCCAGGTGTCACTCCCATCTACTTGCTCGTAAAACCTACCAAGCTGGAACTTCATTCTTAGCTCCGCAGAACACACTCTGACCTATGGAAGAGAAGAGGAAAACTGGACTTGCTATTTGAAACCTGTGCAGAGACCTGAAAGACTGGACCTGCTCCCACTTGTTCCCAGTACTAAGAAGTGGAGTTTAAGAGTCAGTCGGCTGACCTCTTGTGGGGTTACAGTAACACAACAAGCTGGAAGATGCCTCTTCCTAAGGTGTCCAGTTGAGCAATACCAAATGGAACTGTACTGGACCCTGCTGGTGGCCTCTGCTGGAGTGAGTCCTGGGCCCTAAGTGCTTTCTGTCAGGGCTGGACTGCCTTATAAATGACCAAGGCGAGTGTCTCCAAATATTCTTAAAAGATGGGATGTGGAAACGTTGTGGTTTTCCAAGACCTCAGGAGCATAAGTGGGACCTGAAGTCAAAGGTGTCCGATTGAACAGAGACATTGTCAGATACAGACTCAGTCTTGCACCGCTGGAAGATTTTGAGCTCCATTAAAAACACTGAGGCTCAAATTTTCCAAGCCTTTGAATTGTCCTTGCTTCATGTACGGCAATGCAAGGACAACTCAATGGCTTTAGTAATGTTTTCAAAGCCATGCAAGGGACAATGGTTGCCACCTTGCGGGGCTTTGTAAAGAATATGAATCTACACCTTTACATTTCGATGTGGTGGGCATCCATAGGTAGAGCCTAGACATTCCCATGCATTCACCCAAGAATGTGACACATTTCCAGATTTACAAAGATTTGAAAACCTTGGACTGCCTCAATTCTGTGCATCTCCCAGGTGATGGGGTAATAAGGAGAAAAATCTTCTCCTCGTTATTTCCTCTTTTTTATGTGTGATTAATTCTGCATCACTCAAAGAAAGAAGAAAATATCTTTTTGGTTATTTTTGTGCTGGAAGGTATCCTTTTATGCACAACAACAATCCATCCCGCAATACAGGCATCCTTGCATTATGGTGCAATTGGGCCTGTGTTGGTGCTAAGTATCACACAGTTTGTCAGAGCAAGAAAAGAGCAGAAATTCTCCATATTCCTGTAAATATTGAGAGTATCTGTTCTCTCCCTTTCATGCAATGCAAGGCAGCAAGGGACAGGTTTAGTGCATGTATGCGTTAGAGGGAACAGGGCAATTAGGCTTGCCTACATGTAAAGTGAAATGAGAAATGTTTGCAAGCTATGAGTTACCCCCCAAACACCAGTTTTCCGTATATGAAAATACATATGTTGTGCTATTAAATGTCAGTTTCTAATTTCCATAAAAACACTAGTTTTGTCTTGAAAAAACAGCTTTTATTTGTTTTAGTAAATGCATGTTTTGATACCAAAAATCAGTTTCTTATTTTCAATCAAGTACTTGCATATATTACTGATCTGCATTAGTGCAGTCTGCCTTGCAAGAGCATGTCTTACCATCTCATGGCAGTGATACCTATAGGATTCCAATAACTGCTTTCATTATTCTATAGTTCACATTATACTCAGGCCATAAGGATGTTTGCAAATATATGCAATGAATTGCTGCCATTAAATATAGGAGGCATCCTCATGTGATGTATAATATACTACAATGAATACACAAAGAACAGTCAAGAAGCAAAGGGGGGGGGGGTTAATAGAGTCAAGCTCATAAGTAACTAGCAGCACTGGCTGTGATGTTTTATTATAACAAGTTTGTACTAGCTCTTCTAACGGAATTAGAGAAACTCTTGCTAGTAATTTACCTTAATGTGAGCATTCCTAAATTTAGCAGTAGAGAGCCTGTCACAAGCCTTCACCAGAGCCTATTTTAACATGCCTACAAACAAAGTTGGTTGAATGTTGCCTCACTGAAAGGATTAACCCCTCCGGCTCAAGTTTAACTGCACTGGCTGCTGAGTAGCACACTTAAGCATCAGAGCAGTAAGTGGGGTTTAGGGTCAGATTATAAATGTGGGGTATTGAGATATAACACATGGCATAGGTACACTTTGCAATGCTGGTTGTGGCCCCTAGAACACAAGCACGCAGAAAAAGTCACAACTCCCAATGTTTGCAGTGGACCGAATCTTAAACTGAACACTGGTGACAATATCAGGTAGATGGCACTCCCGACTACAAAGTGTTTTTTCTAACTGAATTGATTTAGAGAGATTGCCATTAAAAACAAGTCTAGCAGTGGGCATTTTACAGATGTTTTTAATGGCACTAAGAAAATGATTGCCCAACCCAAACTGTCGAATCATATAAGTTAAAAAAAGCCAGTTCACTCGGTCAAAAGCCTTTGCTGCATCGAAAGCTGGCAGTGGCTATATCAATTGCCCTGATTAACTCATTTGTTAGTTTGTGAAGCTGACGACCCCTGAGGAATCCCTTCTGGTCCAAATGGACCAAGGAACTCATTACCAAATTCAGCCTCCCTGCTAAAATTTGTGCAAAGATTTTATGATCGCAATTTAGCAGGGAGATAGATCTATATGACTCACTGTTCTTAGGGTTTTTATTTGGTTTAAGAATCAAAGAAACCGCAGCTTCATCCCATGACTTGGGGATTGGGTTGTTTTCAGAAAAAATCATATCGAACTGAGTCACAAGAACCGAGGCAATCTCTTCAGCCAACGCCATATAAAGTTAATTCGGGATGGCGTCTGTTCCTGCTGCACTACCCTTCTTTAAATGTTTCAGCACGATCTTCAATTCTGTTAAATCAATAGTTCGATTCAACAGACTAGTTTGACTTTCTATGAGGTGAGGGAGCAGTATATCCTCAATATAGTTCTTTATTTGCGGCTCTAAGACCACTAGATTTTCTGTATATAAGTCCTGAAAAAAACCCTCAAATGCCTGTTCTATTTTCAGATTATCTGAGGAGGTCTCTCCTTGAGTATAGAGTTATTTCTTTAATTAGATTCCTAGATTGATTTAGTTAACTCTCTACCTTCCTCCCCATCCAATTGCCCTTTCTGGCGAGATTCACATTCAGACTCGCTCTAAAAATATCTTCCTCCAACTTCCGTACGATCTTCTTAGACTCCTTATGTTTCTTGGTGGCCAAACTTATCACCCCGCCCCTCTAATAAATGCTATATAAGCATCCCAAATAATTTCTAATGAAGCAGAGTTTAAGTTAATGTCGAAGAAAGTTTGTGTTTCTTCCTTCAACTGTGTAATTATCAGGGGAACTCGGAGGAGTGTTCTATCATAGGTCCACCTCCAGGCAGATTCACATTTGGGCGTTTGGAGAACTAACACAACAGCAGAATGGTCTGAGAGGTGTTCCGGGACGTGCCTGATTGATGATGTACACTTCAGCAATCCTAAGTCAATCTTGAAGAAATTAATACGGGAGAGATGTCTGTACATTTTATTGTGGAATGTAAAGTCTGAATGTGCACCCAAAACCCTTGTATTTTTCCCTCCAAATATCTATCAGACCTAGGTCCTCATAATACTTTTATAAACGAACCCATTTTTGATGAGACTCCTTTCCCCCGCTAGACCTATCTAGAACTGGGTACAAAAGATGATAACATCTTCCCCCATTATGGTAGGATAGTTAGATTGAATCAAGTGACAATGGATTATGTTTAAGGGGGTTTCATCGTATATATTGGATCCATAGTAACCAACTATAGTATACCACTCCTTTTGAATTTTAACATCACAGATGACCCAATGCCCAGAGTCCACCTTAACCTCGCCTTAAGTAGCTCTAGCTGCAAGTTTAATAATAACAGCTACTCCTTCGGTATAAAAAGATTGTGTTGTGAGACAGGAGGAATTAATCCATCTCTGCTTATCACAAATGCATTTCCATTCCTCACAAGTTAGATGAGTCTCTTGAAGGATGAAAATTTCAGACTCAGATTGGGCCAGGTATTGGAAGATTCTCCTCTGTCTACTTAAGCCCCTTAAACGTTAACATTCCACATTAACACATTTAATTCCAGTTGAAGAAAGAGTGGCAGTAGGATAAGTTGTTAGAGATCCCCCCACCTTTATGTGTGTTGTCTTGTCTATTTGACAAATGAGGACTTTGTTTTCTTTTTTCCCTCTTTTTCTCCCCACTTAGTGAAAAAAAGAAAAAAAGAATTAGGTTCCTCGAGCTGTGCCCTCCCCTCCCTCCCATGGTAACCCTCCCTAATATTGATCTGGGCTTGATAATAACCCGCCCAGTCGAATTCCCTCCACTCCCCTCTGGAAAAAAGGTATATATTACACTATATTACACTGCAAGAATCAGCTTCAACCCTGAGCCTTTATTTGCTCTATGAAAGTTCCCACTTCCTTCAGGTCTCTAAAGTTGATGAATATATTGTCCCACATTACTTTTAAAGTCGGTATAAACGTCCCCAGTTCCCATTGTCTGTCTTGGGTAGTTCTAGACAATTCAGACCTGATTCGGAAAGACCAGGCACCCCTGGTATAGGAGCCAGCTTTGAGTGCTTCAGATAAAATCTGCTCCTTCAGGAGGAATGTTTTAAAGTTAACCGACATTCTTCTAGGGGTTGTCCTATTAGTATTTGTTGTGCATGGATCCCTATGGATTCTCTGAATATCAGCCTCCAGGTCTAGGGGAGTCAATAGTCTGGATAAACTCTTTTAACAGTCCTATAAATAAACTTTTGATATTATCACCCTCCAGACCTTCTGGGACATTAAGCACTTTGATGTTGTTACGCCTGCTATTGTTTTCCAAGGCTTCCATTTTGTCCATCATACATTTTTGACCACTTTTTAGGGATTGGAGTTCAGTTTGATTTACTTCTACTTCCTTATTTAGAGCCTCAACTGATGCTTCTATCAGATAGAGCCTCTCCATAATAGCGGAGACTTTCACCTCCAACGCTTTACAAGTGTCTTGGATTTTTACCTGATTCCTTTCCGAAATAGCAAATTTACTCTTAATCTCCGAGGTAAGATTCCCTTGCATCTTCATCAATTCCGATTGGTTTGAACTATTCAAATCAAGAGGATTACCTAGACTAAAATCAGGAGATAACTGCTTGGAGTCCTGAGGAACTTCCTTGGGACAAATAGCCTGATTTTCTGACCCGACACTTTAGACTTGATATCTGTTTTTAGGTTGGAAAATTCAAATCAGTTTCCTGTGCAGTCACAGTAGCTTCTCCCTCTCCTATATTGGCCATTTTAGGATCTGCAAGTATCCCGGCGCGAGGCGTGGGTTGAGATGACAGCTGCCTTTCTTACCGAGGTATATTTGCTTGACGGGCTTGCTGATGTGACGGGGAGCACCTTAAAGAAAGATCTAAGGGAAGGGGTCATTCTCAATTGAATAGAGTTTTTCAGCAGCCGAATCAGTGGGGATATAGAAGAGGATTGAGATAAGTCAGAAATAAGAGTAGTCTTACACCCTTCCTTCTTATTGAGTATATCGGCTAGGGGCCTCACCTCCCTTCCCCTCTGTTGAGGCAGCAAATCCCATAGTCTGCACCGGTGGGGCCGTGAACTCAGTTGTAGTATCATGATTATCAAGATTAGCTACTGCCATGGGGGGTACTATGGCTGGCCTGTGTGTAACCTCCAAACCCACTTCTTTACTTTTGCCTCTGCCTGCTCCCCTCTTCCGAGGGGTATGTTGTGCCAAGGGCAGATTGCTGATAGGCATTCCTTTAAGACATCTAGGGCTCATGTGAGAGACCGAGGATGAGACAGTGGTGACAACAAGACAAAGGAAAATTGATAGAGCAAGAAATTGTAGTAAAGTATCTTCTCTGCCCAGCTTCAAGGAGGGTTAAAGGTTTCAGCTCTATGTCATCCCGACCCCCCTTCTCTGCTCTTTCCATTGAAGCGTTAGTCAGTATTTTTCAGGGCAGTCGGTTACAGAAAATTCTTCCCACAGTTCCCCAAAAGGAAATCCTAGCAGCTGCACGCCTCTTCACAGTGACACTGTATGCAGCTTGAGACTGTTGACCCCCAGAGCCAAAAGGGGTCAATCCAGAACCCCCCAAGCCAGGCTGCCTCCCAATTGTTGTCACTTATCCACGATTGCCCCAGCGCCCTCAATCCTGGTTCCTTTCGATTCATGCTGATAGGACCAGGGATAAACAAGGGCTAAACCGAAATTAAAGCAAAACAGTAAAGGTAAAGCAAAACAGGTAAAAGCTTCAACCCACTGACTGCTAAACACGAAATCCGCCGAGTTTCACCACGAAGAGGTTTAGGACACAGGAGAGAAGGGCGGCCGAGACCAGAAATACCCGCCAGCCAAAAGCTAGCAATGCGCAGCCCACAACATTTAACGTCTGTGTTTCCTCTTAGCCCTGCTTAATCCTAGAAGCAGCTGTGTATTGCTCCGTCCGGGGGGAGATGTCTGGAGCACGGAGCGTGTTGAGGTCAGTCTAGAGAGCCTGCACTTGCGTCTCCTCCTAGCCTCGCCAAAGCCATGAGCCGCTGTCCTGCGCCGTCTGTCCGTGGTGGTATGTCAAAGGAAGCGGCACGGAGTGCACCGAAGTCGGGAGCCGCGATTAGAGAGGTATGCAGTAGGGAGGGGGTTGCAGAGGAGAAGCCCTTACGGTAGACGGGTCAGGGCATTTCCCTGTTCTTCCAACGTGGTCCGAAGGATTGCAGGGAGTGCTCACGGAAGGTTTAGCCAGCCGCTATGTTCCAATTTATATTTAGAACCCCTGGATTGTTGCATTAGGGCTAGCAATATTTTTACGCCTTTTAGATGAGAGGGTTGGGAGAAAAAAGTTGCCTTGTATGCAGACGACTTGATGATTTTCTCTAGTAATTCTCCTGCTATCTTGCCCTGTCTGGAGAAACTATTGAGGAATTTTGGAAGATTTTCAGGGTTCTTAATCAATCCTCAAAAGACAGAGATTATGACCTGGAATACTCCTGTAACCACAGTTACAACAAAACAACAAATCCGCTATCTCGACATTCAAATCACCCATGATATCACTAAGACGGCCTTGGTAAATTTAGACCTTAAACAGAAAGAAATGTTTTTGTTATTAAATTCTTGGAATAGTCTTGCATTATCTATTTTAGGGAGGTCCAATCTGATTAAGATGTCAATCTTGCCAAAGTTTACTTTTATTTTTAATACCATCCCTTTATCCTTCGATCAGTCCGGTTTGAAAAAAGTACAAGGGTTAATAAATAGTTTTCTTTGGGCTAACAAGGGGGTGAGCATTGCATGACGGAAGCTGGGATGTTCAAATGATGAGGGGGTTATCGCTAGTCCGGATCTCTGCTTTTATTGTCTTGCCTTTCAACTGAAGAATGTAAGACGGCGCCTATTCAATTCTTCCTGTTTTCCTCTTCTGTTGCTAGCCATGTCTAAAAACTACCCACAAGGGGGCGATGGATGTCTTTTTAAGTTTGGACACCCAAAATTCTTAAAAAAAAATAAACTCCAAGTTCTAAGTTCGGCCTGTGAAGTTTGATTTTAATACAGGAAGATCCTGAAGTTTTCCTATTATAATGCAGGGGCCCCCACTTGGAACTCCCCAGGTACACCAGTCTGCTTAAAAGATAGTCTTTCCTCCGTATTACATGAGGAAAGTATCTTGAGTTGGGGACAATTGCTTCATGGGAACAAACTCCTCCCGTGGGGCGTGCTGTACAATACTACTCACCAAAGACTTGCAAGATTTAAGTTTTATCAGTTATCTAGTTCTTAAGGTAGGCTGCTTTGACCACATTCCATAAAGTGCGCATCAATACTTGCCATAGGTATGTTAAGTTGGTCAAAGGCAGGTCTCTTCTCCAGGACTCCTCCATTGGTGTTAAGGGGGGTTCACTATTGATCATATGAAAAGCCAGTCCTATCTGGAGTGGAGTATACCATCAGATGGCCATGTATTTAGTACACACATTGCACATTCCCTACGATGGACGAAAAGGGTGCTTGGCTTCAGATTGAGAAGAAGGATCAGCTTGGCAACTGCGCAGGATATTGTCATGGGTTGCAGGGCTTTGCATAAGGAAAGAGACAATCTAATTGATTACTGACTTAGGATGTGTAGAAGCTTTTAACTGGCAGGTTATTGATGGTGATTTAGTTACATTTAAAAAAAAGAAATATTGTATACCAATGTGATTATGTTTTAAAGCCCTTTTCTTTTGTTAGAAAATGTCCGGGGTTGGGTATGAGTACTCTGGGGCTCATTACGATGTAGGGATGACAGTAGCGATCTGGAGCCGCCCAATGTTAGGTCGGCGGTTCCGACCTCAGTATCAGGATGTGACCACCTATAGGCTGGTCGAAAACTTTTATTTTACTAAGGCAGCTTGTGCGGCAGGTTGGAAAGGCCCGCAGCACAAGCTTCCATAGTAAAATGGAAGTTTGGGAACATCCCTGCACCGTGTGGCAGGCACCTCATTGTACCTCACCTCACGGTGCCTCCACATGGTGCAGAGATGTTTAGGAGGGCATCATAGGTGCCCTCCAGGCCCCAAAGTGAAGAGTCAGGGGGCCCCTGCTATGGGCCCCCAAAGTCACTTTCCGACAGCCTTTGCATGTCAGAAAGGCTGACGGAAACCAATATTGTAACCTCGATGCCGGAACCGAAGTAGGCTCCACCGTCATTCATGAGATTACAATTCTGCTCCTCTTCCAATGGGCTCTGTGAGCCCATCAAAAAAGGAACAGAATCCCCCAGGCGGGTTTCCCTCCGACCGTCATAATCATAATACGGCGGTCGGAGGGAAACCCTCGATGTCGGGCGGAAAGCCTCCGAGAGACTGTTGGAGGCTTTCCTCCCCACATTGAAATCAGGCCCTATGTTCTTATTGAGTGTACATTTTTTCTGTTTGCTGTTATTTAGAGATTTACATAATACTAGAGTGTCTTGCATATCTTTCTATGAGTGTTGCAATCTATAAGCAAACAAAAAGGATTTAAGGTTGGTTTTAAGGGCTGGGTTGGATGTATCGGCATCCTAATTTTTTCAGAGGTGTGAAATCTCTCCCAGGAAAATCCCTTCACAAGAATAGGTGAGTTGATCAATGCTATAAACCAGGAAGTGATCATTATATCTTTGTTTGCTGCTAGTCCAGCAAAAGAAGATGTTTTGCCCTTGTGGTTTAGGTATTGCACTTGTAATCTCCACAGTAAGAAACTGGAATGAAGAGAAGTTTACTGAGTTAAACTGCTTGCATTTAAAGAACTCAGGGGCATATTATCAAGAACAGCATTAAAAATGATCGGCGGTTTAGCGGCAGAAAACAGCTGCTAAAGCGGCGATAATGGGCTTGATAATATGCCCTGGAAGATTGCAATAGAAGCCCATGTTCACACCCGATTTGGTGTGAACATGGGCTTCTATTGGAATTCTCCAGGGCATATTATCAAGCCCATTATCGCCGCTATAGCGGCAGTTTTCTGCTGCTAAAACGGTGATAATTTTAACGCCATTCTTGATAATATGCCCCTGAGTATGGTCATATGCACAATCTCACAAGTTTTATTCTGCTCTATAGAGGTGGAGGATGCTGTATCTAAGTGAAAAGACAGAGCTATGTTACAGAACCCGGTACCTAGGAGTGCAAAAAAAGTCAAGGCCGAAGTCTTGGACGAGGGTAGATATGGAAATCGCACTAGAGAATACAGACCTGCAGTTCAGATGGCAGCTTTGAGGTGATGTGTGGTGGATGTATAACATGTCGATTGGGGGATACTCTTCCAATATTGCGTGTACAGAAACTATAGTCTCAAATTAAGCACTGATGGAGGCTTGTAAGTGTGTTGAGCACTTTGCTGGGGGTGGGAGCTCTCTATGTTAAAGTATAGGAAAACTTTAAAAAGTTTATTAACATTAAAGAAATACAGTAAAACATTTTTGGGTTAAATAATTTTATATATTTCTTTTAAATGTAGAACAAAATAAAAGATGCAACAGAACGAATAACTCAATTTTGTATTTAAATATGTAAATAAATATGTTCACTTAAAATAAGGGGCCATATTATCAAGAAAGGGCGATACATTATCGCCGCTTTTATCGGCAGGAAACTGCCGATAAAGCGGCGATAATGGGCTTGATAATAGGCCCTTGTGAATTCCCATAGAAGCCCAGGTTAACACCAGAACCTGGGCTTCTATGGGAATTCACAAGGGCATATTATCAAGCCCATTATCGCCGCTTTATCGGAAGTTACCTGCCGATAAAAGCGGCGATAATGAATCGCCCTTTCTTGATAATATGGCCCAAGATTTGTCGCACCGAAGGTAAAATATTACATCTATATATGCATTCAGAATTTCAAAAAGTTGTGTTCAGAATTAATTTAAATGAATTTCAATTTTTACAGTTTAAAGCTACATTTATTTTTAAATTAAAAACGGTTATTAAAATATATTATCCTGAAATAATATTCATTTTCTAATAACATTTACATTTTTTAACATTAAGTTAATTTTAAATATATGAATACAAAAAGTCAAAATAAAATAATGTATTTAAATATTATTTCCAATGGGATTCTATTTTTAATCTCTCGATTATCCATGTTTGGTGCTGTGCTTCCTACTCCTTTTTGGCTGCAGTAACCTTACACTCGTAAAATTATCTTCACCCCTATGTCAGATGATAAAGTCAACTAAGTCGACACATTTGAGTAACTATACACTCAAAACAATTGTCTAACCAAAAGTAGTAAAGTTATTCAAATGTAGATTTATTTACATGTACGTGTGCCTTTGTGAATAAGCCTACTAGTGTGAAAAATAACATTTCGGTTCAAAGCTGGCCTTGGTGTCAAATCATGTAGAATATAAAAACATGTGTAGATGTAACATTCTAAGTTATGTTCAAAAACACATTAAGCTGTGAAATTATGCTTGTTGCATTATCAAGAGGAATGTGGGGATAGAGTTCGTTGAAAACAGATTTAGGAACAATAAATCATGTTTAGACATATGAACACATTTAGGTGTAAGATCACAATTTGTTTAACCCATTTTATTATTTTTTGTTAATGTAAAATTAACACAAAATGAGAAACAAGTGACGAGATTTATCACAGTTTTATACACTTCAACAGCATCTAGTGTACAGTGAGGGTCTACAGTAAATATGTGCCAGATAATAACACTGTGTCCGTTTTTTCCATGTATTCCGACAATTATTTGCGTTGGTGACCAGACTGCACATACCTAATTTGCTACACTGAGTTCTTGGTCGAGTTCGCATAGTTCTGATTCCAATGCTGCCTTTCCTGATGTAGGTGCAGCTGTAGGTGACTCCTGTGGTGTCATGTAGATCATAAGCACTGGATTTTTGTGCACTAATGTAAGGGGATTAATTCAGACTTCTCATGGCATCTCTTTTATGTTCGTTCTTTGGGGATGGTGGGCCAGGGACATGGGGACTGAACTCTCTGGGAGATAAGAGGAAGAATCGCAGGTCTTCATGTCTGAGAAAGTGGATTTTTAATTGGGGTTGATTGTAGTCCACCACAAGTAATAATGTCACTATTCTGGGTAGGTCCAGTAAAGGTTTAAGTATTTTAAACATGAGCGCTAATATTGGTGGCTATGGCACAGAGCAGACGGGCCCAGCTAAAGAAAATGAATAAAGAATTTGGAAGAACCAAAACAGTTAAAAATTCAAAAACACAACACAATAAAAATCTCACTCCAATTTATAAAAATAGAGATTATTCTATTGGACAAAATTACAACAAAATAATACAAATCAAATAGAGTAACCAGGGATATGCTTTTTAATGTTTTAAATGAAAATAGCTCCAAAAAACACAAAGCGTCAACCGTGGGTGATTGATCGCCTTGGACTGGGACAATGGTCAAATTTAAGGTGGTTGAGCGTGGGTCAGATAAATAGGTCAGCCTGGTCCTGGTCAAAAAGTTACCTTCACACTTTTTCAAGAAGATAGAGACCTCAGCTGGTCAAGGCTGTAGGCAGGATGTGAAGGTCAAGGTCCCTGTGAAGCTCTTGACGAAGGCTGGAAATAGTCCAGAGTTTGCACCAAGGAAACCATCAATGGAATGCTGCTCAGCATCGAGCCGGTGATGACTTCTGCCTTTGTACTTAGATTCCTTTCTGGCAGTTGGAAAAAGAACTTAGCAGGAGCTATGGAGAAGTGGGGTCAGTCGTCCAACACTCTCACCTGATCAGCTTGGCAAGTTCTTCCTGGTCTTCTAACGGTTCTCCAAGCAACACATCTTGAAAACATTTCTAAGTCCCAGCTTACAAGTTTAGAAAGGAGGAGTACAATCTGACACCAGCCAACAGTTCCAGAACCTCAGGAACAGCAGTTGGGGGGTCAGAACTCACTCCAACAGAAGCCAACAACAGGGTCCATGGTAGGTCCAGTTGGAGCTGTCAGCTGGACTCTTTCAGGAAAGAGGACTTCTTCAGCTTTTGTATCCCTGTAGTTTAACAAGAGGGCAGCCACCTGCATTTGGAGCCCAGTTCTTTGTCCTGAGTACAAGTGGGAGCAGGTACCGCCTTTAGGGTTTTCCTCATTTCCTCACAGGTCTCAACAAGAGGTGCAGTCCATGTTCTGTCTTCCACAAGCTCAGTAGTGTTCTGAAGAGGGTGTCCAGGGGTGCCACACCTATGTCTGGCACCAGTCTGTAGTTGGGATGACTCTAGGCCCCACTCCAATCAAGAGGAGAAAAGTTCCCAAGGGCAACCCTACCCATTTATGTAGCAGAATCTGTTTGTTATACTTCAAACAATCCCACAGTCCCCTTCCTAACTAAAAGGAAGATAGTGACATCTTTCCTCCCTTGGGCAGAGTTTCTGTGCCCACTATAGAGATATGGCCAGGGAAATGAACAACCCCTCCCTGTGTCACTCAAAACTAGTTCTGAGGTAAGTTCCTCTCCCACTAGGATTGGTGCCTGGGTGGCAAGAAGGACAGCAGAAGTCCCAGATGCTAGCTACATCTGCACGTGACAGATTGGGCCTGTTTGAAGATAATTAACTTCTTAACCACTTACCGGAGGGTAATCTTTCCAGAGGATCAGATCACTTCCCCACACCGAAGTCCTTTATCTTAGCTCTGGAACAAAGGTCACACTTCATCTATAATCTATTCCATTTCTGGGTGACAGTTGGAAGCTCATGCAAATGGGTGTCAAGAGGCTTTAGGCAACCAAGAGGTGACTTTACCAAATGAATTGAGTTTGTAATAAATATTTTTTTAAAAACAGTAATGTACTTTTTACCTGGTTACTAGGCATATATAACCTTATTTAATGGTAATATTAACCCCAGTGCTATCTACTGGAACAGCTAATCCTGTTTTGGTGAAAATAGTGTTTGGGGCCTGGACACTGTAAGGACATGTTGTAAATTAAACATTTACATGTCCTATTTTTAGATACCATGCACCCTCCCTTCAGAGGCTTTAAGGCTCACTGAGGAGTGATTTATTTATGTTTAAAGGAGACTTTAGGCTTGTCAAAAAGGGTTAGTTTGACAGTTCAAATTTGTATTTTAAACCTGCTCAACTAGGTTACTGGTGGGATGCCTGCAATTATATTTTGCACTGTCACTCTAGTGGTGGCGCAAGTTGTGCTGCAGTCCATTAGAGACATTTCACTTACAGGTCCTGGGCACACTTAGTACCATATACTAGGGACTTCTAGATAAGTTATATATGCCAGTTAGAAGTACAGCCAATGTTGTTTGTTTGTTTTTAGGGGTCAGAGCACATGCACTGGAGCCTGGTTAGCAAAGTCTAAGTGACCAGAGTCAAACACCCAGCAGCATCAGTCAAAGTATTGGGGGTCATCATGAAAAAGAGGCAATTTAATACACAACGCATGGGTACTCTAATTAACAAGGCCCCAATTCAAGATGAGGTTGCCCTCATAGCAATGTTGGCTAGTGTACCAATCCGAGAAGGCAGATTAGGTGTCAGTTTCTTTCTTTTCACTTCCTATTTTCTTTTTACTACCCAAAGGTGTTGAAACCTGTGAATAATGCGTCTCAACGTATCTGGTTAATTTTTGCCAGCTTGATTATCACCTTTGACTCACTAATAGTAGTCCCTTTGATTTTTTCCACTCTTAACGTTCTTACTGGAATTATCAAATATATTTTGCACTGCTTATTTATTGTCTGGCAGTTCCATTGAGTGATCTTTTACCTGTGCCTTCTCTCTCTTCATTCAAACGTCTCTTCTGGAACTTTGTATTATGGCTATGCATATTTTTTTCTGTAGAAATCATTTCATTTACTATTGCTAAACAGGTAAAATGGTTACTGTAAAGGATCACACTTACCTTGGCTTAAAGAAGACCAAAATTAAGTAGCAATCATTGTGTCCAGACTCACAAAGACCTGACTGACACACAGCATGTATTTCTATCACTTGCCACTCTTTGTCATTTATAGACCACAAATCATTTACTCAGCAATACCATGGATGGTCCAAAGTTTCTGTGTTACCTTGACCAGTGTTTTATAAGGCTGCTGTTTTGGTCGATAGATGTGATAATACTCTAATTTGCAAAGGTTTCCTTGAATACACCATTGAGGTCAATATGTGTTTTCAAAGCACGCCTCAATTGTGAGTAACAGAAAGCTTCAATTTCCCTTGATGTCAATGGTGTTTTACTAAAATATTGTTTTTTTCATATCAATGTGTACTTGAGTTGTCTCCACAATATTAACTACCAACATATCATCAGTGTGGAAGAGAAACTCAGGAGAGAATAACAAATCCCCTATCATTATGCATTCCCACACTTATCCCAATTAAAACAATAACCCACAATCAGGGAGCAGAGACCCGCCTATCCACTACCACCTGCTAGATGTCACTGTGCACTCACCCACCTAATCATCAACCTGTGCCCAAGTTTAGAGTGTGCAAGTCATCTAGAAAATGGCCTAACAATCCTCACTGGGTCTGTTACCCAGACAGTTGCATTGCACCCACACCACTCACCTATTTGTCCTCCACTGCCTTTACATCTTCAGGGCCAATGAAGCAGTCTCATTTGACTCTGTAATCTGAAGGACTCACCCACCTTCATCAGGCTCATATTCTGCATCACAAGCGTGTCTCCTCTTCTGTCTTAGTGCTCTTTCAAGGTACCACTTGCAAGGTTCCGTAGTGATGGCTATTGCACACCTGAGAGGTGTACTTTTACTCATCCCAAGCAATACTTATGGAGTGAATCAAATCTTGAGACAGAAACAAATTCCTGTAAAATGCTTTGGATAGAAGCCTTGCCAATTCCTAGTTGAGAGCTGCAAAAAGAGTTTTCGTTTCCAGCCACCCCTCCGACACAGCAAGTATGACTGAGGAAAACCACCATTACACCGTCGCATTCTTGAACAATGTTCCACAATTTACGCTATAACACAATGGCCCCTATTTATGGTCTGTTCATTGCTAAAATGTTGCCCAAATGCTCAGGAACAACACAAACAACCATAACTCGAGTGGCTGTTGTTTGAAATGTGTGTATTTTTTGCGCATTTTTTTGTTCCAAATATGTCCTTGCATCCAAAATGGACGCGAGGATGCATTTCCTGCTAAAATATATTGCTATGCTAAATGCCGGTTTTGCATTTTGTTTAACTACGTCCAATTTGACAGATTTTTCTGCAATCTCATATAAGTAGACAACAGTAAAATGCATACATTTTGCACACACAGAATACAAGGCCTCTGTCAAAGGCCGGAACGTCAAGGTAGGGAGATGAGTTTAGATGACTTTGGGACCAAATCAATAAAGACTGTAATCCGCACATTACTTCTGTGTCTCTCATCCCTGTCAGAAGCCATGGTTACTTATGAGCATTACCAAAGCTAATCTGACCTTGATGTCATAAATAAGACACGTACACATCCTGCAACAAAGTTCTTGCTTTCTGTTCCAAACTTTGAATTTGACAATGTTCAACAAACATACTGGAAGATGCTCTTGGGAATGCTCTCAACATTCCAGTTATGGGAACCTCCTGGATATCTGCCCAGGAAGCTGCAAGATACATTGTATTACAATCCATGAATCCCATCCCAACGAGGAACCTTGGCCAAAGAGTGTATTAATGATGAAGTGGACTGCACCCACCTTCTTATGATTAGAACCTTTTCAACCTTGACCTGCTACCCCATGAGTTTGACATGTCTAAGAAAAATATTAAGAAATGGGTTTTCTGAAAGGAAGAATTAGGCCTGTGGAAAAGGCTGACATTTTTCATTATTGGGAGTACAAGTTCATTATCTCACGAATTTGAGTTAAATCAGTTTCTAATGCAAGATCCTAAATATTTCACATTATAAACATTGGAAATACAATATAGTTGAAGAATACATTTAAACATACAGTACTAGCAAACAAGTCACATGTATTATACATTATATGTATTAAATGAATTGAATGCATATCTTAAATTAGTGGGTATCAACTTATATCAGTTGCTCATCATCCTCCCTGAGGCAGTGCATTGAATGGATGCAGCAGCAGTACGATGGAAGCCTCGTCGTGTTTAGTCACCCCCTGTCATTCTCCTATATGGTCGGGTACTCCCTATGACCCCTCAACAGCTCAACAACCCCCTGGTGCCTAACCGCTCCCGTCCCGCTCTCCCCCTGCCTCAGGGATTTGGACAACCAGACTGGGTGTTTGGTAAGATATTTGGATTAGGGGCGAGTGACCCCCCGGCCGTATTTATTAATATTACAAACAAAATTCAACATTTCAAATTACAGAAAACTTTAAACGCAGAAAGTACAGTTTACATTAATATACACATGTTGTTGCGAGGGCTAACCTTAACGCATTCTAATACAGAAGGCACTCCTACCGTAAATCTAACAATGCACGATATGACTTTCTGCGTGTCCCTTTTTGAGCCTGACGGCAAAGTCAACGTCTGGCAGGCTTCTCTCCCCTCCCTCTTCTAGTCCCAGGGTACTGCCACTATTACTCCTGGAGCAAGATTGCGCAGGGGGTCCAGCTTATCGGATGGATCTTTTTCCCCCGGCCCCCCCTACGCCCAGGTCTTGATCTCCATAACAGGGGGCCGCAGACTGCTGCGCACGCGCCTACAGGGGTGGCCCCAGGCCAACTGGGAAGGATGGCTCCCCGGCCCCCATACCCCGACAGCCTACTTACCGGCTGTCACTACCCCCGGAGTTACATGGTGCTGACCGCTAAGACGGCAGACTATGCTTACCAGTGTTGACCTTACTGCCACAGGCCAGCATAGTCGACCGACTATCTGGCCCCCCCCTCCTGCCCTAGAAAAGGTCATGAACTCTGTTTCAAATCCCTGAGCCAGGCTATGATATCATCCATAAAAGCATGATTACCTTTATATGAAAGGTGCACCCCATCCTGAAGAAAAAACTGTTCTCCTTTGATGTACCTGTGTGTTATCGTCCTTAACCTAGGGGTCCTAAACAATTTGTCGAATTTGTTGTTGAGCCGCTTTACCGCGTGATTCAACGCCCTGACTGATTCGCCCCCCCTCCACGGAAACCTCGGTATCATATGGGACCATGCTATTATGGACTGTGGACACTGCTTCGCCAGCCAACCTACCTCTTTGAGTAATCCTACCCAGTTTTGCCAAATCATTACCCCCCAAGTGCAGGATCCAGATTGCGGGTGGTCCTGAGCTTGTGCATAAAGCGTGGTTCACCAGCTCTCTGAATTGTCCAACGCACAGTCCCCCCTTCGAAAAAATAAAATTTTTGACCCTAAGCTTGTCACCCTGTCTTTGATGGCTCCTGAAAAGAAAGCGTTCAAACGGCGAACATATGAGTGTCCTACCACCCAAATTTCTTGGTTCTTCTGGTGCGAAGAGTAAACTTGCGTCACCTCTTTAATTGTTTCGCTGCGAACAGCCGCCCGTTGATCCGACGCATGTTTCTCCCCTGAGTCACAGGATGAAGAAACTGCAAGTAACATAGAAAAGAGAAAAGGGGGTCAGTGCACTGCCACACCGGCATGTCATCCAAATATACAACAAAACATCTCGTTCAAAACCAACCTCCCTACTTCTTGAGTCACAAGAATAGAGTATGGGGCAACCGTGTTTAAACGAAAATTGGCACTATAGTAAGTGCAGCCGCACATATCGTTTATAGCAATTGGAAGACCACCTGCCAATCTTTTTAACACGTTCCTGCCCTAGGTCTTTTGCCGCCGCCTCAGAGGCTGCGCCTATCCTAAAAGAGTGGGTCCCAAAATTGGCTGGATCCAAACCAGCCTCCTCGAGCGCCTTGATCATCACCCTCCTAAACTGAAACACTGTGAGGGGTGTTCCATCTGTATGTATAAACAGAGGATCTCCTAATATCAGAGCCCTCTGAGCTATGAAAGCCTTTAACCTGGCGACCGGGCAGCATGCCGCATTCCCTGCCCTGTTCAAGACAACTGACTCCCCCTTACCCTCCTGATCAGTCTTAGATTGAGGAATGGTAATCATCACCGAGCCTGCGCCCAGTTTTACGTGCCCTGCCTGGATCCCTCCCAGCCTCCCAGCCAATCGTGCTTATTCCTTGCGACCAGCTCACCTACCCTGAAAGCACCGTAAAACGCTAAGCAGAATGCAGCTTGAAACAGGACGGTCTCGCTAAGAGAGGTACAGACCCGTGGTAAGACCACCACCAACTTCCCAGTATCTATAGGCTAACACGCCTCCGCGCATCGGGTTCCGCCTTTCGCAAGGGTTGCCACCCCTTCAAAACCTGTTGTACCACAAAGAGTTTCATGGGATCACCTTTCCCTTGTAACTTCGCAAAATAAGAAATTGCTGCGATGTGTCTCCTTGCGGCTGCCACTGTGCGACCCTGTTCCCACATGAACGCAAGGTAGGCTACCACTGACTCATGCTCTAGCCATCTGCCGCCCCACTGGTCCCCTAGGAAAAAACAAAATTCACTAAACGCCCCTTCATAAGCGCTCCTTGTCCTAGGCGCTAGGCCTGCAGCCACGAGGTGCGGTACTCTGGGGCACCAAGTTGCCGTAAACGTTCTGGGAAAGGTGTCGGGTGGGGCGCTGCCTCTTGGATGTGTGTCCTGAACTCCTGCATTTTAAAATGAGACAATGCGTCAGCTGCGTGGTTCAACACTCCTGGAACATGCTTTGCTCGGAAAAGAACATTTAACCTCATGCACTGTAACACTATTTCTTTTAACAGGCGTAGCAACATCCCACATTTGGCCGACTGATTGTTTATGCATTCCACCCCTCCCATGTTGTCAGGCCAAAATATGACCGACTGGTCTCTTAATGCATCTGCCCAAACAACCAAAGCTACCAGAATCGGGAAGAGCTCTAGGAAAGGGATGTTGCTGGTGAGCCCTGAACGCTTCCACCATACCGGCCAATGTTCTGCCACCCAAACGTGCCCCAGAATTGCTCCAAACCCCTCGCTGCCTGCCGCGTCGGTCATTAAACCTAGTTCGGGGCTGGACATGGGCGGGCTGGGCCACACCACCTTGCCATTAAAATCCTGCAGGAAAGTCTTCCATATCTGCATGTCCTGCCTAACTTCTTTGGTCAATCTGGTGTGGTGGTGCTTCTCCTTGAGACCAGACATGGCGTGAGCAATAGTGCGAGAGAAAGGACGCGCCATAGGAATGATGCGCAATGCAAAATTGAGCTGGCCCACCACCTGCTGTAGTTGGTGTAGCGTAACCTTCTCTCTGCTAATGCAGCATTCCACACGCGCCTGAACTCCCTAACCTTGTCACGTGGCAATCTGGACACCCCCTGGACAGAATCTAACTCAATCCCTAGAAGTTCAATGAGGGTTGTTGGGCCCACTGTTTTATCGGGTGCCAGTGACACATCAAACTCCTGCATGAGGTCGCAAAATTGCTGCAAGGCTGTCCTGCATTCCCCCGAGCCTGGGGCCCCTAGAAAAAGAAAATCATCCAAGTAATGGAGGACCCCCTGATGCCCGGATTTTTTCCTGAATGACCATTCTAAGAAGGAGCTGAATTTCTCAAAATAAGCGCAGGAGACTGAGCATCCCATTGGCATGCACTTGTCCACATAGTACTTGCCTTCAGACTGAAATCCTAGAAGGTGACAATCAGCGGGGTGAACAGGTAGCAAGCGGAAAGCAGATTCAATGTCGGATTTCGCTAGCAGGGCCCCCTGACCTAAGGTTCTCAACATGGCCACCGCCTGATCAAAAGATGTTTACTTGACACTACATAGCGCATCCGCAATGGCGTCATTCACTGAGCTGCCCCTAGGTGTGGATAAGTTGTGGATTAATCTGAATTCGCCCGGTACCTTCTTCGGTAGCACCCCTAGGGGTGAGCACATAGAATCCGCCATCGGGACGCCCTCAAATGGTCCAGCCAGCCTCCCTAGGTTCAGCTCCTTGCAAATGTTTGCCCTTGCTATGCTCATGTTGGATCGTACCGACACCTAGTTCTTACAGTATGTCACCCCACTGGGGCCCTGCGCAGGTATCCTGAAACCTTCCCTGATGACCCTCGCTGAGTCAGTGCAAGAGTACCGTTCCAACCAAGGTATCATAGCGCCAATGTTCACTGGAGATCTGGCCTTCCCTAACAAGATATCATTTTTCTTGCTTTTTGCCTCCTTTTTCTCTAGCTTTTTGTTGCACTTGGACTCGGGGTGGGAGGTGTTACCACGGTATCCGCAGGCGTGCCTGAATTTACACGTGCCTGCGTCCCTGGAACAGGTACGCTTGTTAAAGTCAAAGCAAATCCCCTTTTTTGCTATTGCCCCCTGATCTAGCCGCACTACCCCCCGTGCTCCCAGCGGGGCTTGTCCTAAAGGGCGGGAAACGGCCCGCGCCTGGGACTGGGGTCCGTGCGGCATCCTGTGACGCCACCACCAAGTATTTCAGGTGGAGGAACATATCGGTCTGATCCCACCTCAGGGAGGAGTCCTCGGCCTTCGCCCGCCTAAAGGCCTTGTCATAATCTTTCCACCCGTCACCACCCTTTTCTGCATGAGCGAGGGTGATCCTATTCTGGTAGATTGCCATTTCTGACCCCACCTCTGGGAAGCGTTCAAGCATTACAGACATGTATGTGGAGAAACCCTGTATCCAGTCTGCCAAATTCTCCTCCACCCTGTACTTTAGTAAGATGTTAGACCATTCTCTAGGATGAGTCCATTCTTTATTTTTCCTAGCCTCTTCCCTCTCCGCTTCATCAATTAAAAGGAAAAACATATTCACGTATTCTCCCCTCCAGATCCTTTCTTTCATGTCTTTGGACAAATGCCGACCCAAACGCTCCCTCTCAGAAAGCATTTCCCCCACTCCCAGAGGTGTGAAATGCTTTATACCTGCTGATGCTGCTACATCAGCCTTCTTTGCTGGCTCTGCCGCCTTCCTGCCTGTTCCCGGCAGACTGCTGCTACTGGTGCCTGACACCTGTTCCTGTGACCCCACGGTCGCCTCATTAGGGATTGGGCCAGCAGGTACCTGCTGTGGGCTCCCTGCCGGTAATGCCGGCCCCTCCTTTGCTTTGCCAATTCCGAGTTCCGAGACCAACTTTTTTGCATGCTCCATCGCGTCACCCCCGCCAGTTTACGCCCCTGCGGCATGTGACCAGTTGCCCATGGAATCCAGCCATAGCAGAACCGCCGCTAAACTGGCCGTCATGTCGGGCTGGCCAGGTACTTCTAAGACTGCCCCTAAAGTATTCTGAGGTCCCAGCGTGGCCAACTGTACTTCGGGCTGCCCTGTACCCCCACCAACCACAGGGAGCTCGGGCTCTGTGACTGCCACTGGACTCACGGGATCAAATGAGCCCTCCCCTCTCCTTTTCCCACTTTGTTTGCCTTATTCCGCTTTGGTGGAGGGGGGGGAGTAATTTCTTGGGGGCACAATAGGCCGTCTAGGCCTTCCCCCCACTACTGTTTCCGGCCTTCCACCTTGTCCTGCAGCCTATTGAGGGTCTGACCCATGGCCTGTACCTGCTGTACCAACGCTTCTAGCATGACCTCCGTGTGAGAACGCTTCTCGGGCCGCCGTGCCTTAGGGGCCATAGCGATCGGGCGCCCTTCCTACTTATGACCGCCTGGGGGAATCTCTACCACGTGACAGGTCCCCACCTGGAGACAATGTCCCCTCTCACCAGTTTGTTGTAGCGACACCGACCAACCTGCGCAGTCACGCAACCAGAGCCAAGACTTACTGGCTAACCCAGTAAGCTCAGGCGAGCCGCCCGCTAAAACCCTCTATGGTTCCCAGAAGCGATATACTGCTGGTTAGCCGATGCCGCCTCCGCTGCTTCCAGTGCTCGCCAACCGACTGCTGCCCCGCAGGTGGGTGCTTGTCCACTCCGCGATGATAGCCGGTGCTTCTGAGAAAATCGACAAATTGCGTTTTACGCTGCGCTGCGCATGCGAACGGCTGTCCCAATGAGCACCCCTAGCTGCAGCTGTGCGATGAGCCCTCTAACCTACGCCTCTATAATGTAGCGTGAGGAAAAAACAGGACAACCTCGCAAAATGCGCCTCACATTGGTTCCAGTTTTGCCGCTGCTGACAAAACTACCCCTGAACCCAGTCCTGTTCCTGAGCTAAGGGACCAAAACACAACTCTCGCCCTAGGACATAAGAGACACCGTACAAAAAATCAGCCCTGGTATCTGAGCGCTCTACACCTCAGCCCCAGCTCAATTGGCTATGAAATGCCCCGCATCACAGAATGTGTGAGTCCTTATGCTTGCGGCACCCGCTAAAACGCCCCCCAGTACCGCAGTACAAGACACTGGTGCTTGTGCCGGTTGTCCGTTTACGATCCCCGCTCAGATGATGAGCGCTGTGCCGGCCAGATTGCCCCCAAAGCCTAGTCGCTCCCAGAACGTGCGCAGGTACCGGTACCCCCACCGGGCTCTCCGACTAACTAACGGAGTTGCCCCGAAAATACCATGCAATCGCCGCTGATCCTGCGATGCTCTCGGCCGCACAGACGCCTCCGATGCCGCTCTCCGAACGCCGTCGCCGATCTCCCGATGCCGCTCCTACACAACCACGACGAACCTGAAAAACAAAACAAAAGATTAAAGGGACCGGTGGAGGGGCCAGCCGGCCCGTGTGTGGGTACGATATGGAGGCAGCCGCGGGAACCAAGAGGCTGCTTCACCTGCGGGCTCCCCCTTTTAAGGGTTGCCGAGCCCAGGCGAGATTTCCGGATGTTTCTGAACCGGGAGCGCTGAAGCACTTCCGGTTCACTGCTCTAAAATGCGGCGCCCATTGGCTGCCGCTCACAAAGGGGGGGTCCGCGTCACTGGTGACCCGTCCCCCCCCTCCTCCCCTCTTAGATTTCCGGGGCTAGGGAGACCGCCATAATGGCGGCCTGTCCCATGCTGGTTCCTGGCTCTGACAAAACTTAAATTAACTATTCGATGTTGCGAAATTCTTTAAGAAAAAGTTGATGCATTTCGGCCAAATGAATCAAGGCCTCCTCAGGACATAAAAAGGTTGTGTGTCACCTTTCTTAGAAATCAAACATAAACACTCCTAAAAACATAGATGGATTATATCTGTATCCATTTACCCAATGGACGTAATCCCAGTGCAGTTGCTGAGTACACCACCAGCACTGTAGTAAAAAGTGCATTGATAGTTAATACAAGCTAGGTGATGCCAATTGCTCTGCTGAAATGTAGATCATACATCAGAGGATTAAACGCATAGAAGAGGTCACCAAGGGCTAAACGATATGTGGGATCACTACAACCCTGGGGGTGTCACAAACAGAGAAGGCAGGAAATAAAAGTAGAAGGTGTGCTTTATGGAAATGAAAAGCAGGTGGAAATCCAACTACTGCAAGGCCCAATGAAAGCAATATACCACTCATGTGGTGAACCTAACCGCATGAGGAGAAGTGTCGCTCAATGGTTAGAGCGGTAGACCCTGATGCAGAGGTCTGGCCCGGGACCAGGGTTTAATTCCCACCTCGGCGGGTCTTGGGCTCAATTTCCTCGGACCTGATAATTCTCGCCTTGCTGCCTATTCTAATCATGGGTCCCACTCTGCAACTCTGACCAATAGCTTGCTTAATCTCCACAACGGCCCCAAAAGCGCTAGGATGCCTGGCTGCACCTTGGGGGTGCCCAGGAGTGGGCGCTTCACAGAGAAAAGCCAGGAAGGGTTCCACAGCCGTATTCGTACAAGCGCTGGAGAGACCCCATGTGGGGTGATTCGGGCGCTATACAAGTACTACAACATTTACATTTACATTTACATTTACCCGACCGAATCGCTTACCAGAAGTATCGGTAGATAGGACATCTGGCCATATTGTGTGGAACAAGAGGATCAGCCCCAGACACTGCATTCTTAGATGAGGATTTCAGAGATAAAAGAAAGGCTCCACAGCAGTTGACACCTAGGGCCCTCTTAGTATGGCGGGTGGACTTTATCCGCCTGCCATACCCTCGGGAAACGGGACCTCCTGCTGAGGGTGCGGCCCGCCGCAATGCCACAGAGGCAGGTTGTGCGTTTCAATGCACAACGTGACAGGCACCACTCAGTGCCTCCCACGTTGTTCATTGAAAGGCAGGTGGGTACCAAAGGTACCCCTCATGTGCACCGCCCCACCCTGGGGGCCCGCAACAGGCCCCCGGAAGCAGACTCCACATGCCTTTTCCTGGTGCCAATGCTGCCACGGAAAGGCATGTTCCCGCCCACATTCTAATATGGCTGGCAGTGTCTAACAGACACCACCACCATATTGAAAATTTTTCCGCCCGGTCGACTGGTCGACCGGGCCGAAAAGTGGCAGACGGGCTTTCCATCCACCGTGGACCCCCCAGCCATTGTAATATGGCGGGGGATTTGTGCTGCAAGAATGGCGGTTGGATCGCACCGACTACCGCCGGCCCGGCGAGGCAATCCGCCCACCATTCTAATAGGACCCCTAGTGTTTAGATGAAGGAAACTGTCATTGGCAGAGACCACAAGCTGTAAAAGAGAAAGAATTGCAGTTAAGTGCAGGTTATTGTTTAGGACATACATGTTCATTTTACTGTCTGTGAGGTGAAGGTAGCCTTACCAAAGGCGCCTGGGCTGCAGATGCTGATAGGTGTGGGGCTCTGATGCAAGGACACTGAGTCCAACACCAGGTCTGCAACTTTGTTGAGAGGGTGCCAAGTATGCCTCGTGTGATCTACTGCTGTCATAGTCTAGATAGTTATGGGGTCACAGGCACAATGGTCGGCTATATTAGCCCTGCACATACAATGTGACCTGGTTTCATGTCAGACAATCCACCATCTTAAGAAGTGCTCAGAGGTACAGTACAGAACAAAATTAAGGGCCATTATTATGTAGCTTGTAATACAGAAAAACAAATTAACGAATTTGGTAAAACCATAACAATGCACCTGATAAACAATAGTAAATGGTGACTTGGATCAAGTTGTGGTGGTATACCGAGTAGTTGTTACTAGCTTAGGACCTGATTCACAAAGGTAACTTACACTTTTGTGTAAGTTTATTACTTTTTTCTTATTCACAAAATCCTAGAGTATGTTACTACTAAAAAGGTTCAAGTTCAAGTTCAAGCATTTATATAGCGCACTACTCACCCAGAGGGTCTCAAGGAGCTTGGGGATGGGGTTCATTATTTGTCGAATAGCCATGGGGTTCATTATTTGTTGAATAGCCAGGTTTTAAGATCTTTTCTGAAGGAAGTGTGGTTATGTGTAAGGCGGAGGTGGGTGGGGAGTGAGTTCCGGGTCTTGGCCGCCAAGTAGGAGAAGGATCTGCCTCCCATGGTGGATCTTTGGATAGGCGGTATTGTGGCGAGGCCTTGATTGAAGGATCTTAATTGGCGGGTGGGTGTGTAGAAGGATAGTCGAGTGTTGAGGCATTCTGGCCCTAGTTTGTAGAGGGCCTTGTGTGCGTGGGTGAGGAGACGGAAGGTTATTCTTTTGTTGACGGGGAGCCAGTGAAGGTCTTTCAGGTGGCCGGTAATGTGATTTTGGCGAGGGATATCCAAAATGAGTCTCGCTGATGCGTTTTGGATACGTTGGAGTTTTTTCAGTAATTTGGCTGTAATTCCGGCGTAGAGGGTGTTTCCGTAGTCCAGTCGACTCGTGACTAGTGCGTGGGTGACAGTTTTTCTTGTCTCGGAGGGGATCCAACGGAATATTTTTTTGAGCATACGAAGTACGTTGAAGCAGGAGGATGAGACGGCGTTGACTTGTCTGGTCATCGAGAGTGAGGAGTCTAGGATGAAGCCTAGGTTGCGTGCGTGATCTGTGGGTGTGGGTGCTGTCCCCAGAGCCGAAGGCCACCATGAGTTGTCCCAGGCAGAGGGGGATGATCCTAGGATGAGCACCTCCGTTTTGTCTGAGTTAAGTTTTAGGCGGCTGTTTTTCATCCATTCTGCTACTTCTTTCATACCTTCGTGAAGATTGGTTTTGGCGGAGTTAGGGTCTTTGGTGAGGGAAAGGATCAGCTGGGTGTCGTCAGCGTAGGAGATGATGTTAAGGTTGTGTTGACGCGCGATGGATGCGAGTGGACTCATGTAAACGTTGAAGAGGGTGGGACTGAGTGATGATCCTTGAGGTACACCGCAAATGACTTCGGTAGCCTCTGATTTGAATGGGGGAAGTTGTACTCTCTGTGTTCTTCCGGCGAGGAATGAGATGATCCAGTCCAACGCTTTTCCTTGTATTCCGATGTTGTTGAGGCGTTGTATGAGGGTGCTATGACAGACTGTGTCGAAGGCGGCGGAGAGGTCGAGTAGAATGAGGGCTACTGTTTCTCCGTTGTCCAGTAGTGTTCGGATGTCGTCTGTGGCTGCGATGAGGGCGGTTTCGGTGCTGTGTTTGGCTCGAAAGCCGTTCTGTGAGGGATCGAGGGAGTTGTTGGCTTCGAGGAAGGCGGCAAGTTGGCTATTGACGGCTTTCTCGATGACTTTGGCCGGGAAAGGGAGGAGGGATATTGGGCGGTAGTTTTTGAGTTCAGAGGGGTCTGCTGTGGGTTTCTTCAGGAGGGCGCTGACTTCGGCATGTTTCCAGCTTTCTGGGAAGGTAGCAGAATTGAAGGAGTAGTTGATAACATCACGTAGGTGGGGTGCGATGATGGAGTCTGCTTTGTTGAAGATGTGGTGGGGACATGGGTCGGTTGGCGATCCAGAGTGGATGGAATTCATTAGGCGGATGGTGTCTTCGGTGGTGATTGGGTTCCAGGCGTTGAGATTGTTGGAGGGCGGTATAGGTTCCGAGGGGGGTGGGGAGGATTGTTCGTTGGTACTGTTTTCGAAGCTGTTATGTATGTCGGCAATTTTGTTGTAGAAGAAGGAGGATAGCGAATCGCAGAGGTCTTGGGAGGGAGTAATGTCGTTTGAGGCTGCGGTGGGGTTGGTAAATTCTTTGACGATATTGAATAGTTCCTTGCTGTTATGGACATAGTTGTCAAGTCAATTCTTGAATGCTGATTTCTTGGTGGATCGAATCAGCTGGTGGTGTTTGCGGGCGGCTGCCTTGAAAGTGGTCATGTTGTCGGTGGTTGGGTTTTTTCTCCATGTTTTCTCGAGTGTACGGCAAATTTTCTTGGATTTTTTAAGGTCATCGTTGAACCAGGGGGCTTTTTTGCTGTCTTGCTTGGTGTGATGGTTTTTCAAGGGTGCTAATTCGTCAGCGCTGTGAGTGATCCATTGTTTGAATTTGATGGCAGCTTGGTTAGGGTCCGATGAGAGAGTGGGTGGGTTTTGGTTGAGTGATGTGAGGAGTTGGTCGGTGGTGATTTTGTTCCATTTTCTTCGGGGAATAGGTTGTGGGGGGTTGTGGGTCGAGGTGGTTTTGTAGCTGAAGTGAACACAGCTGTGGTCCGTCCAATGGAGAGCTGTGGTGCGATCGAAGGAGATGTGTTTGCTGGAAGTGAAGATTGGATCTAGCGTATGTCCAGCTACATGGGTGGGGATGTCAACAAGTTGTTTGAGTCCGAGATTGGCCAGGTTGTCCAGAAGGGTGGTGGTGTTGCTGTCGTTTTTCTTTTCCAGGTGGAAGTTGAGGTCTCCTAGTAGGATGTAGTTCTCGGAGGCGAGGGCATGTGGACTGATGAAGTCAGTGATGTCCTCGCTGAATTGTTTACGTGTTCCAAGTAACCAAGTAAGGTTGCAAGTAACTTCTGCATAACACATGGCCAGTGGTACTGCAACACCCTCCCATAGAAAATAATGCATATTTGGAATTAAAAGTAAACCCCTTAGTAAATAATGTTCAATTGAATTTAATTATTTAACATAGTAAACATCTAAATATTATATAATTTAAATGTTAAAAAATGTATACAAATAGTACATATTTATTATCTATTTATAATATAATATAAAATAGTTTAGTGCTCTATTTTGAATTTAAACATTACTGTAATATTATTTCTAAATACAATATAACTAAATTCTTTTTAATTAATTTCCAGTCATCATAATCACCATTATTATTCTGGATCATTAAAAGACATAATGGGAATGGGCCCTCTACTCTGGAAAGGTTTGAGAATGAGGCAATACTGAGTCAGACAAGGATGTAAATCAGTAAAAGCATGATAAAAATGATTAACATGCTTTTCAATCCTGGCCAGATCTGATACTGTCATCAATAGTGTATCTATCTGTTCATGTACAGCCACAGAAATATTCAAAAAAATGGTTCAGCATTCATCGCAGATTATATAACACAAATACCCTGTTGGCAGCCAGTACAGCATCAAGAGCCATTCTATTTTGCAAAATTAGAGTTTGCCAAATAGCTAATTGGGTAGAAATTAACGGTAGGTTATTTACACTGGAAAACCTCATTCAGTAACATACCATGAGTACTTGTAAAGCCCACTTTCAACTCTAGGGAAATCTGGGTGCTGAATTAAATCTGTTTATTGTTACCCAAATCAATGGTGCTCATTTTATCAAACTGAGAAGGAAGAATGGCTGAGTGGACCCGCCTGTTTTTAAAGCTATGACCAGGAGGTCAAACACTGGTTTCAGTCAGGCTACATTGGGGAGTGGCATTCTAAGGTCAAAACGTTTAATTTTTATCTCACCATAATTGATCGAGTATTTCTGATACTCGTCGTTAACACAGACGTTGGGGTAAAGCTCCATAGTACCCGAAACAGTGAGGATTCAATCTCGGAGTAAATAAATAATTTAGAATCTACAACTGGAGAAGAGACTTATCACTGTGAAACTCATTTTGGCTATGGTGGTTGTAGTTTTTTAAAGATACAAATAGCATCGGTGATCAACGCACAAGGATTAGATTCGGAATGATGTAATTCTGGTAAAAAGATGAGAAGGCTGCATTCTTGCATTCTGTGAAGAGAAAACTCAAAGGCATTGATATCTAGAGGACCAACTACATACCCCAAAAATATGGCACAAATCTTTGATATTTTATGGATAATATTTTGCGATGTATGTTTGAAATTAGGTCTTTTTTTACATTTTCAAATGTTAAAAAGAATATAAATGGATTTTTGTGATATACTTTTGATAATTGTCTGAAGGTCTGAAGTATTTCTACCCTCACACTTTATATATCACTAGCATTTTGAGGCCCACAATGAGGAGGGATTTGAATAAGTATATCAGGCACAATTTGGGGTGCGGCCTTCAAAACGTCTATGGTTTATGAAGAGTCCTTATTTTCTCACTGCGCCGCCAAATAATCGTTTTCTTTTTCACTCATTACCTTTACAAAAGAACCATCACTAGTACAGTACATAGGACAATTCAGTTTACATAATAGATTCATACTCAACAGGTTTGTCGGAGAGGTGGAGCTCAAAAGGAAGTGCTTTTTTCAGTAATCAGATCTAAGAAAATAGAGACAGTATCATGTATATGCTGAGGCGTTTTAATTTAAAATTGGGAGTTGCTGTTGAGTGATTATTCTTTATTCAGAATGGATTTTTTCAGAGTTTTCTGCTGTTCTGGATGCTAGCCTTAGGACTTGAGCATGTTTGGCACTGCCCTGTAGTTTCAAAGCACTGTGTTTGTCATAGACATACTGTGGATTGGTGTATATATGATTGGCTGATTCGAGTTAGCTGTAAGTCCCTTGTCATGCGGTAAGACCTATACCAGCGACATGTATCTCATCTATAGTGCCACAGTTTTGCCCTTGTGGGGCCTGTGTGCGTGGGTTACTGTTTCTCGGTTTGGCACTTAAAAAGCTATTTCCCAAGGTTCTTCATGTCTCCTGGTATATCGGAGTTCTCTCTGGTGACAGGGTGTGGTGTTGGGAAGAGGTTGGGCAGGTCTGTGCATGTGTTACCTGCGAGATTCGTGAATGACATCTTTAAAAAAAAATGTATTACGTTTTTCTAGAGAATAATACAACCAGAAAGTGGTTAACATAGTAGCTGTTATCTCATACGCAGATGGGGGTCACAGTTTGTCATACAATGCATCCGAATATTCAAAATTATACTACAGTTAAAAGAAAGCAAAAATAAAAATAATCACAATAAAACAAAAACAATGAAGCAATCATGCAGATTACATTATGGAAAGCATGCATCATGTAACTGCCTGTGCGTGCATCCAATTGAACAGTTCCACCAAAACAGACTATGAATAATAGCTAATGTGAAAAGTCCATCAGGTCCTGGTACAGCTTTTTATACAACCAATATGCCGTCAAAGCTTTGCAATGGATAATAGCGGCACCATTAAGAGTCTGTGGGATGTGATTGTAAATAGTTATTGAGGGGCTGCCAAATATCACAGGGGCCTGAGGTATCTGGTAACAATGTAGCGAAGATGTCACTCATAGTGTCACAATAGGTGAGTTCTCGCAACCACGCTGGTACTGATGGTGCTTGTGCCCTGCTCCAGTGTAATGAAACCTCTCTTTTAGCTATTAGTAAAGCAATAGCACTAAAGCATCTGATGCTTCTTTTGAAGGGCTTAACATATCCCAATAGAGCTGTCAATGGTTATGGGGTCATAGAATGTTCTATCATGATGGAGAGTCGTCTAAACACCTCCACCCAATAGGTATTTACCGGGGTACAGATCCAAGCGAGATGGAAAAAATCCACTTTAAGGGATCTCATACAGTCACCAGACATAGCGGGGTTCATTCTAGCTATCAACAACAAATATCAATTAGTCCAGCACTCTTTACAGTAATTGCAATCTATGTAACAATAAACATTTCTGTTATAACCATATCGTATTCAGTACAAATTATGGATCTTCAGTGGAGTTGTTGTTTGCGATGTATTCTTTATTTATTTCATCAAGATTTTCTTCAATAAAAACAGACCATAGCCGTAGCCAACGCGTTTCGTCCTACAAGGACTTCTTCAGGGCGAAGGGTATATAGTTCCTTAGGGGCAGATGTATCAAGCCTTTTGCGAATCGCAAAGGCCAAAATTTGCAGAATTTCGTGCTTTGCGAGTCGCAAACGGTCTTTTTGCATGTTTTGGCATGCTTCAAATTTTCGCAAATTAAGGAATCGCAAAAATTTGCGATTCCTTATTTTGCCAGAGCATTTAAGGAATCGCAATTTTTGCGATTTCTTAAATGCTATGTATGTAGCATTTTTGTATTGCGAATTTTGGATAAGAAATCGCAAATTAACACCAACTTGAAGTTGATGTTAATTTGCGAATTCTTTTAAAAATGCACAATTTGGCATTCTTGAAGGTGGCATGTGACGCACACAGATGCCCATAGGGCATGTATGTGCGCCATATGCACACACATGTACATTTCAGGGGTGCAGCAGGGTGTCTTTGAGACACCCCTGCACCCTTGAAATAATTCTCAATTTGCGATTAGCAAATTGCGAATTCGCAATTTGAGAATTATTTCACAATCATTCCTATGGGCCTCCTGGCCCATAGGAATGCATGGGAAATTATTCCTTAATTGCGAATTGGCAAAATGCGAATTGGCAAATAAGGAAGATTAAGGAATCGCTAAAAATTAGCGATTTTTTACGTACATTCCATTTTGCGAATTCTAAATAGCGATTCCCTAAAAATCGCTATTTAGAAATCAAAAAATTGAATCTTGATACATGTTCCTTATAGGTAGAGAGAGTATTTCTTCTTAAATGTATCCAAATTAGTACTAAATTAAGCCTCTTTTGTTATTAAGACAGTTGTTCTTCTATATCATGAGGCTGGGTGAATGAATCATTCATAGGTCAGGCCAGGTAAACTGGTCTTATCTCCAATTGCCGGCTCCGTGGCATGGCATCCATCGCAAACTGCGATGGATGCCATGCCATGGAGCCGGCTGAGACCTTGAAAATACAAATTGGAGATAAGACCAGTTTACCTGGACTGACCTATGAATGATTCATTCACCCAGCCTCATGATATAGAAGAACAACTGTCTTAATAAAAAAGAGGCTTAATTTGGTGCTAATTTGGATACATTTAAGAAAAAATACTCTCTACCTATAAGGAACTCAATCAATCAATCAGTCAATCAGGCAAATTTATATAGCGCGCTACTCACCCGGAAGGTCTCAAGGCGCTGGGGGGGGGGTCTGCTACTGCTTGAAAAGCCAGGTCTTGAGTTGCTTCCTGAAGGAGAGGTGGTCCTGGGTCAGCCGTAGGTGGATAGGGAGGGAGTTCCATGTCTTGGCCGCCAGGAAGGAGAAGGATCTTCCTCCGGCAGTGGCTCTGCGAATACGTGGTACGGTGGTGAGGGCGAGGCTGGACGATCGCAGCTGGCGGGTGGGCGTGTAGAAGGTGAGGCGGTTGTTGAGGTACCTGGGGCCCAGGTCGTGGAGAGCCTTGTGTGCGTGGGTGAGGAGTCTGAACGTGATCCTCTTGCTGACAGGGAGCCAGTGCAGGTCTCTCAGGTGGTCGGAGATGTGGTTGTGGCAGGGGATGTCCAGGATGAGTCGTGCGGAGGCGTTCTGTATGCGCTGGAGTCTTTTCTGCAGTTTGCAGTGGTTCCCGCGTAGAGGGTGTTCCCGTAGTCCAGTCGGCTGGTGACGAGTGCCTGGGTGACCGTCTTCCTGGTTTCGGTGGGGATTCATCGTAAGATCTTACGGAGCATGTGCAGGGTGTTGAAACAGGATGACGAGACGGCGTTGACTTGTCTGGTCATCGAGAGGGAGGAGTCCAGGATGAAGCCCAGGTTTCGTGCGTGGTCCGTTGGCTTGGGGGTGGAGCCCAGGGTGGGGGGCCACCAGGAGTCGTCCCAGGCGGAGGGGGATGATCCCAGGATGAGGACTTCCGTCTTGTCTGAGTTCAGTTTCAGGCGGCTGGTCTTCATCCACTCTGCGATGTCTTTCATTCCTTCCTGGAGGTTGGCTCTGGCAGTGGCGGGTTCTTTGGTGAGGGAGAGGATCAGCTGGGTGTCGTTGGCGTAGGAGATGATGTTCAGGTTGTGTTGGCGTGCGATGGCTGCGAGGGGGCTCATGTAGACGTTGAAGAGGGTGGGGCTGAGAGAGGATCCTTGTGGTACGCCGTAGATGACTTCGGTGTCCGCGGATTTGAACGGGGGAGGCAGACTCTCTGGGTTTTTCCGGTGAGGAACGAGATGATCCACTCCAGTGCCTTCTCTTGGATTCCGATGTTGCTGAGGGTGCGATGGCAGACCGTGTCGAACGCCGCAGAGAGGTCCAGGAGGATGAGAGCAGCTGTTTCCCCGTTGTCGATCAGGGATCTGATGTCGTCGGTGGCTGCGATGAGGGTGGTCTCGGTGCTGTGGTTGGTTCGGAAACCAGACTGTGAGGGGTCGAGGGATCCGTTCGTCTCGAGGAAGGCGGCGAGCGGTTTGTTGACTATAAAGGAACTATATACTCTTCGCCCTGAAGAAGTCCTTGTAGGACGAAACGCGTTGGCTACGGCTATGGTCTTTTTTATTGAAGAAAATCTTGATGAAATAAATAAAGAATACAGCGCAAAGAACAACTCCACTGAAGATCCATCATTTGTACTGAATACGATATGTTTATTACAGAAAGGTTTATTGTTACATAGATTGCAAATACTGTAAAGAATGCTGGACTAATTGATATTTGTTTTTGAGAATAAGACACGTTTGTCTTAGGAGGTTTAGGGGTTCTGAATATCCAGTCCGCTGCACCTAAAGTCCGAAATAAAGAAATCACTAAAGGATAGGTGCAACTGCGTAGAGCCCCAAACCCCATGTTCTTGTGTGCTTCAATTTCATTCTAGCTATCAGTTTGGGAGTGACATAGATTCGGTGTAAATATTTGAAATGTAACAGCTTGTGTTTGTAATTGCTCGACTATCTGCGAGCAGCAATATCGCCATATGTCATCAGTTATAGTCAATTCCAAGTTTTGTTCCCAAGATGTACGCGCTTTGATGCCCACTATTGGGCGAAGGGATAGTGACAAATGATACATACGGGAAACTAGGTGAATACTGTCTGGAGATGTTATGACAAGTGTGAGTGGTGGGAATTGGTCCAGTTCGGACGATTGATCGGGTAGTATTTTTAATAAGGAGTTGTGGGTTCTATAAAGTAGAAATGTGTTCATGTATGTATTGGCGCTTCGTGCGGCTAGTTCTGCAGTAGAGCCAGGCTTGGAGTCATGGAACAGATCGCCTAGGTTTGAGAGCCTGTTTTTTTTTGTGTTTTCTTCGTGATTGTTTCCATGGCAGGTGGTAAAGCCGGGTTGTCGGTTAGCGGTATGTATGTGCAGGGAGTAGAGAGATGCGTGGTTCAAGTACTTTCGTAGTTTAGTCCATGCCCAGCATGTAGTTGAAACCGTCTGGATTTCCGTAGGGTTGTGGGGAAGACCCTGTGGTAGCAGTGTTGATAAAGCCCCCTCGTTCAAAAGGCATGGTTAATGTGATCCAGTTCACTCTTGGCTGTTTACCTGCCCATATCAGTCAGGTTAAGAGTGATCAAAGTGTATTAAAGAAGGCAATCGTTAACGGTAGGGGAATGTTTAAAAAAAAATACAGGAATCGCTGGAGCACTACCATCTTAATGACAGCAATTCTACCCGCTATTGAGAGTGGATGTTTAGTCTACTTATGGATTAGTGAGTTGAGCCTGTCAATTGCTGGTCCGTAATTTAACCGTATCACTTCAGTGACCTCACAATGCAGATATATCCCCAGATATTTGGGAAGCTCAGTGCACCAACGCAGTGGAAATTCAAGGTCGCAGGGGTGGGTGCCAGGGGTCAGGGAAAATATTTCAGATTTGGTCCAGTTAATGACCAGACCTGAATGGACGCCGAAGCGGACTACTTCTCGTAAAAGGGGAGGCACATTTTCTTTGTGTGTTGTACGAATAACATAACTTTGTGTGCGTGCAAAGATGCTGTGTGGGGGGTCGTATGGAGGTGTAATTCTCGGTGTAGATGGCGTTCTTGAATATGATGGGCGAGTGGGTCCATAGCAATTATGAATTAATAATGTTGAGAGCGGGTATTCCTGCCTGGTTGATGGGATATAAATTCGATAAATTCATGTTATTGGCCTAATATATACAATATAACCTTATACCACACATTAGCGTTGCGTTATTCAGATTATTATTATAGTAATGAATGATTCACTTTCTGTCCACTTTAACCTATTGGTGTGACTAGGCCCCTCATGTTTCGTTTCTCTATTCCATGCATCGTTTCCCTGAAATCACGTGATTAGGCTGTCTGTACGAAACCACAATGGAGGCTTAGTTGTCTGTTAGACTTGCTAGTTTGTAGCTCAGGGAAACCCAAGGTCACACCTGCCCCTCGTGTGGGATGCGCACATTCTAGCGGATCCCGTTCTTGCACTCCTCGAGCTACAGATAGAAAGGGAGGCACCTTACTGACCTGCCCCCTAGCACTCAATTGTGCCTTATATGGGTCTTTTCTACTGGCTCACTGACAAGCTGTATCTTTCCTAATAAGGTGTCATCGTGCTATGTGTGAAACGTATATATGCTTTGTATCTGTTGCTTGTAGTCAGTCTCCTCTGCGCACCTCTGAGGGTCGTGTAGACTTGGCTCCCCTGTCAGGGTTTGTACTTTGCAGAATAAACGACTGAACCTTCTCCATTGCCAACTGATTTATTAGTGTAAGTAAGGTATATGGGCTATTGCTGAGTATAGTCCATTAGTGTTATTTTTGGTTCCTTCAGTTGGCGACTCCGCCGGGACTCCGCGATAGGGTCGTCCCCTCCTGTAAACAGGAGTAGAAGGGACAGGGAGGAGTTCTGGCCAAGTGGGTGGACAGAAAGTAGATCCTGATTTGAAACACCCGCTTGTGGTACGAAAAACAAAAAAATCAACTCCCGAGCCCAGTATCCCTCCCAGCTGCTGAAGACCCTACGCCGGAGTCCTACGGGCTTAACCCGAGAGAAAAAACAGACTGTGTCGGTCTGTCTAGGAGTCGGCAGTGGAGAATTCGCAATCGACCTGAGTGCACCAGGTGAGTGAATTTTGATTGTATTGGAAGAGGAGCACTTGGAGGAAGTGTCTCTTTGGGAGCGGTTAACTGCTTTTTGTTGGTGGCCGGGGAAGCCGGACCACGAGGAAATCTGGGCGTTTGACGTTGTGGTGAAGTGGCTGCACGGGTATACGGACTTTTTTGGTGAAAAGTTGAGACAACACCTGGTGCCTTAGCGGTGTACGGAGTTACTCGCTCGGCCGAATCCTCTTCGGTAAAGCCCTGGGAGCAACTGGGTAAGCTAGGGTTCTGGAGCCGTGAGCCCAGACGCCCGGCCCAACCAGAACAGGACCATGGGATGGCCTGTAAGAGGGTTTGTGGTTCGCCTATCAGGTGATCTCAGAACAGTCTGATGACTGTTTCCTTTTGTTGTTGAATTTTGTTAGTCCGGTATTCTTTGGAATAGATTTCCCGAACAGGAGTCGACGGGCTCCGTTCGTTTTGAAGACATGTCTCTTGCATAGTACGAATACAGCAGAAGCTATTGCCTTACAAATGCTTTACAGCACTTTATGGTGAGAAAAAAGGAAAGAATGAGAGTGTGAGTGGTGAGAAGGACGCGTCCAAATGTGAATGGTTTTGACATATTTGAATAAAATTGTGTGATTATTATTAAAAATGCCCTGTTTTAGTAAAATGTGATTTGGGTGCTGCTCTAGGCAACATGGACGGCTGGAAGAAAGACAGCCTGCCCCTCCCGAGGGCAGCCCCTCGGGAAGTACTAACACGGTCTTACACCGATTTTGTTTAATACCATTTGGCATAAGTATACAAAAGACAATTCCGATTTGCAATGGCCTCTAACTGGGTCCTTTGATGAGAAAAAGATTAATTATATTCAAAACAAATTATTTATGAAGAAAAGCCGCCAGTCAATGTTTGATTCCTTGAACCTATGGTTGAAGGAGGCAAAACGACGACGGATAAGAGAAGAGAAATTGGGAAAGCTTAAATCAGGACAGACAGTCACCCAGAAAGGTATAGCCTATGATAAGGGGAAGGTCGAAGACAATATTGTACAAATGGATAGGCAGTTCCATTCGGAGACGGACAAAGGTTATGTGGCCCGACCCGATACTGGAGATGAAATAGAGGACTTATTAGAAGCCCGACCACCCCCTCCTTATGCTCCACAGGGATTATACCCAGCTGTGCCCCTGATACGAGCAGATCGACTTGGAGCAGCATCGGCCACTGGTGTACCGACAGGAACGGTCGCCACGGCCCCTGCTGACGGATCAGTGTGGAGTGCGTTGCTTCCCCCTTCCACTCTCCGACCAACTACCTCACCCTTGATATACCTTCAGCCGGACGCGGCTGTTCCCTCCCCTTTGCATCCAGTATTTCTTTCCCCTCCGATTCAGACTGCCATAGATCCCCAATTTACGGCTTGTCTGGATACTACGCCCAAGCGCCTTAGACCTGACTTGAGTGATCAACGAGTCTATACTAGGTCATTGTTGGGCACAGAAGAAAGAAAGGCCATAGTGATCCAAGCATCCCAGTGGATGCGGAACGCCATTTATACCTTGGAGGACATTTGGAGCACTATGAAAGATTTTGAACCGGTTGCACAGCAACTGGCTTTAGAAAATATGGCAATCAGATTAGTAGCATTATGGGAGCAGTGTTTTGAAGAAGGATTGCCTCCTCAAATACTGTGCGATATAAGAGACCGAGCTTTTAAATTTCAACTACAAGCTGATGAAGTATTTCAGAATGTAGCTACTCTTGTACATTACCGTGAACGAATGCATCGCAAATGCGCTGATTGGGGAACACAGCACCCCATGAGAGAGGTACACCCCCTCTTCTATCCAGAACTTCCTGAATTAAAAGATGCCAATAATGTGGTAACTAGGGCTCGAGTGGATGCTAGGCTTCAGGAACAATGGGTTTACACCCCTTGGAAACAAAGCGAGGTCCTCACTTTAAAAGCTCAGCTCCCCGACCCTCGTAAAAATCCCACTGCTTATTATAAGGAGTTAGCGGAGGCTGCCAATTCATGACGATACCTGATATTGAACTGTTCTTCGGTCTCCTGATTCCGGTAGATATTTGGAGACAAATACATGACACGGATCATGTCCCCGAGTTGGGAGGAACGTGGAACCAGCTAATAACTTGGGACAAGGAACGAAAGCCTGGAGAGAAACCTAGAGACGAAGTACTAGCAGTACCAGACAAAATTATCGCTTATATGCAGACTCTCCTAGAAAAGTCGATTGGGACAAGTTAACAGCCTGTAAGCAGAAGAAGGATGAGAGCATGTCAGATTTCTTTACCAGATTTGAGAAAGTCTTTATAGATTTCAGTGGACAAGACTTATCCACGGAAGGTGGGGTACGGTTGTTTGTGAATAGGTTTGTTACAAGTTTTCTCCCCGAAGTTATGTCCCGTCTCCAAGCAGCTGAGAGCACGTGGACTACGGCCACTCTTTCAGTGATTCTTAGCATGGCTCAATATTATGAACATCGAGAGAATGAAAGTAAAGAGAAGACAGAAAAGAAGACTAAGGATTTAAAAACTAGAGTTCTGTTGCAGCAAGTTAGCAGAGGACAGAATACAGGACGGGGAGGGCGTGGCTTTTTCCAAAGGGGTGCAATGATGGGAAGAGGTAGAGGAGGTCCCCCGAACATTGGAATAAATCAATGTTCTTATTGCAAACAGGAAGGGCATTGGAGGGCAGATTTCCCTCTGTTGCAGGCAAGGAACCGTCCTAGTAGAGGACGAGGAAGGGGTAGAGGAAATATAGACCGAAATAGCATGAGACGAGATGAGGCGCAGCATGAGGATTCCCGAAAGAATTACTTTGACAATCCTAAAACCAGACAGTACTACAACGAGAATTATGGGGATGATGGGTATGACGGACGAGACTATGCATGAGACAGCCAAGGACAGAGCGGCGGCCACTTCACAGTACCAATTGACCAAGAGGGACCTTATGTAAAAGGGGAACTGTTGGGAACGACAGGAAAATTTCTAGTGGATACTGGGGCAATGAATAGTTCAGTCGCCCATACACTGGTCCCAGGGGCTGCTCTGTCTGGCCAAAATAACGCATCAGTGGGATTCTCTGGGATACCTGTGGTTAGCCCCATTTGTAAACCTCTGCCTCTCACCATAGGTCCCATTTCCATACATTCGCCTTTTCTTTTAACATCAAATTGTGGAGAAAATCTTTTGGGTTTGGACATTTTGAAAAAGTTACATGCACGAATATTTTGTTCCCCTGATGGTGTCTATTTAACAATGCAGAAACCATCCTCGAATGCAGCCCAGTATCTTTCTAAAAATGAAAGCCTTCCCCCCGAATTTTCTACGATCCCTAGGACACTGTGGGCCACAGGAGACACCGATGTAGGTCTGTTCAAAATAGCCTCTGTGTCAATAACTTTGAAACCTAATGCGCAGCTGCCCCCCATTCCTCAGTACAAGATTTCACCAGAAGGTGAACAGGCCTTCTTGCACATTATCCGTGACCTCATTCAGAGAGGAGTAGTAGAGGAGACAGTTGCTAATGTTTGCAACAGTCCAATCTTACCGATTTTGAAGAAGATCCCAATTGATGGTGCCCCAGATTATAAAAATACATGTCGTTTTGTGATTGACCTCCGAGAGGTCAACAAAATTGTGGTCCCACAGTACCCAGTGGTACCCGATATTACTGCAATTCTGACAATGATTCCCCCAACGGCACAGTATTTTTCAGTCATAGATCTGAAAAATGCTTTCTTTAGTATCCCTATTCATCCTGATAGCAGACATATCTTCGGATTCTCATTAGCTGGCCGAAGCTTTAGATTTACGCGTGCACCACAGGGCTATACAGAGAGTCCCAGCATTTATAGCCAAGCTTTGAAAGCAGTCCTCGATTAATTAATTTTGCCTGCAGGGAATACGATCATCCAGTATGTGGATGACATCTTGGTGGCCTCCAATACTGAGGAAGGCTGTATGGAGGCCACGGTTAAATTGTTGAAACATTTGGCTACCAAGGGTAATAAAGTGTCCCTTTCTAAATTTCAATATTGTCGACAGGAAGTGACCTACCTTGGCCACTTACTGTCGAAAGTGGGGAGACGATTGACTCCAGAACGAATATCTGTGATAACTAACATGTCTGTACCTCATACTCAACGTGATGTTCGTGCCTTTCTCGGCATAACCTCTTACTGTCGCCAGTGGATTCCTAACTATTCACTCCTCTGTAACCCCTTGTCGTATCTGACAACCAAAGATGTGCATGAACCCCTACCCTGGACGGATGAATGTCAAGAAGCCTTTGATTCTTTAAAGTCTGCTCTTTGTTCTGCTCCTGTCTTGGGTACGCCAGATTACCGGAAGCCTTTTTCACTTTATGTGCACGAGGTGAACGGTTGCTCACTTTCAGTGTTAACGCAGGGTTTTGGCGGAAAGCAAAGACCCTGTGCATTCTTTTCATCAGTCCTGGATATTGTTGCACGAGCCCTCCCGAGTTGCCTGAGGGCCACTGCTGCAGTAGCGGTGGCCATCCGGCAATCGGAAGGAATAGTACTGAATACAGATCTCACAGTCATGGTACCGCATGCTGTGGATATCCTTTTGAATAGAACTAAGACCCAGCACCTTACGAGTGCTCGATTGACAGGATATGAGCTAACTTTGTTTGCACCCCATATTACAATTAAAAGATGTGCCACTTTGAATCCAGCCACATTACTACCCCTCCCTTCGAATGATGAAAAGGACGATGTCCATGATTGCATATTTAGGACAGAAGAGGAAACAAAGGGACATGTAGATCTTACTGACACCCCTTTATCTGAACCCCAAGGGGAGTTGTATGTAGATGGCTCGTGTTTTAAGTTACCAGATGGCACTGCAACAGCTGCATATGCTGTTACCACATTAAAGACGGTGGTGGAGACCGCAAGGATTTCTCATCACTCAGCCCAGGCAGCTGAACTAATAGCTTTGTTAAGAGCATGCGAATTGAGTGAAGGGCTTAGGGTGAACATTTTCATGGACAGCCAATACGCCTTTGGCGTGGCTCATAGCTTTGGGAGGCTGTGGCGGGAGAGGGGTTTCTTTACCACACATGGCCAGAAAATTCAACATGGCCCTTTAATTGACCGATTGTTATTTGCTTTGACATTACCAGAGAAAGTGGCCATCATTAAGTGTAGCGCCCACAAGAAAGTCATTGACTCCACTGGAAAAGGAAATGCCTTTGCTGATTCAGTAGCGAAGGAGACAGCCCAGACTAGAATGAGCCCCATGTTCCCTAGCACATCGGCCCGGTGGGTAACAGAACCATCCCTGTTCGACAACACCATTGAAAGTGTGAGAGAATTGCAGAAGGAGGCAACAATAGATGAAGTACAGAAATGGGAACAGGAAGTAGGGAAACTAGATAAGAATGATTGTTGGATAGATTTATCCGAGAAGCAGCGATGGTTACTACCTAATGCATTGGTGTATGCTGTAGTGACCATGGCTCATGGTCCGGCCCATATAGGTGCGAAAGGTATTTGTGCAGTGTTAGACCCAGTATGGAACAACCCAAATATTCCCAAAACTGCAGCACACATAGTGAAATATTGCCCTGTGTGTTTACGTCATAATCCTGGAGGTAGAGAATCTGTGTTGAGTGGAAATTTTGCCCCACCGGCTTTGCCTTTTGAGGTAATACAAATTGATTACATTCAGATGGAGAGATTAAACAATCTAAAGTATGTACTGGTAGTGGTATGCGCGTTCAGTAATTGGGTTGAAGCCTACCCTACTAAAGAAGCCACTGCAGTTGCAACTGCTAAAGCCCTGGTTAAGGAGTACTTGCCCCGCTATTGTTTGCCCCAGGTCATCTGGTCCGATAACGGGCCTCATTTTAATGCCCAGTTAGTACAGAGTGTTTGTGAAGGACTGCAGATAAAACAAAAGTTCCATGCCGCCAGACATCCCCAGTCAGCTGGTTTGGTTAAAAAGTATAATGGCACTTTGAAATTAAAGATGGCTAAAATTTGTGAAAGTACTGGACTAAAATTGCCCGATGCGCTTCCATTGGCATTACTGTCCCTAAGAACAACCCCTCACACTAGAAATGGATTGTCACCCTACGAGGTGATTTTTGGCCGCCCCGCTAATATGTCGGGAGTCCCTAGACCCCGATCCTTCAGGGATATTGATTACCGTCTAATGACAGACTACCTGTACGCATTAACTAAAGATTTGCGTTCTATTCGTCAACAGGTATCGGACACATTGCAGCCACTACCAGAGGGTCCTGGACATCAGCTACAACCTGGCCAGTGGGTGTTGGTGAAGAATTTCCAGCGGAAATCAAGTTTGGAGCCGAGGTGGACCGATCCCTACCACATCCTCTTGGTGACGAGGACGGCGGTGAAAGTGCATGGAACAAAGCACTGGATCCACATCACCCATCTGAAGCGGCTGCCACTGCCTTCGACCTGCGGAACCAAGAAGGAGTTCCAAGCCAAGAGGGAGAGCTGAATCAAAGTTTTGTTCCCTTTTCTGATGCCCAAGAAATAGGGCAACTGAGTGATGTGTTGTCCGCAGTTGAAAGTACGACAGCTCAATCAACAGAAGCTGTTATTCCTAGGGCACCACAGGTTTTGGATGCATCAGATGCCCTTGCAGTGGAATTGTTTTCTGACCAGGAGCAACCTGGCCGTTGTAAATACGACCTGCGGCCCCGAAAACAGCACGGTACCCCAGCTTCCACTGGTAGGAGCTAGACAGAGACTTGAGCTAAGGAACATCGGTTACGTTTTTACTGGGGTACTGAGCGAGACACTGAACTGAACCCGTTGAGAGCTTCGAACATTGTGATAAATAGCTCTGTTCAGAAAGAAAGACTGAGTTGAGGGCTGCGGTCGTACTACTGGAATATAAAGTATGTTCTTTTTGATGAACAATAGGAGTCTACCTGTGAGACTCTAACGGACACAGGGAGAAGAAACCCTCTGGTGGTGTGTGTGCTTTGTGGATACAAAGATTAGATTTGGACTTTTAGAGAGGAACCGAGTTAGACTTTGGGCTTATAGAGAGTATGTTTCCTTTTGCCCGATTTGCCATGGAGGATGAACGACCACTTGCCCCTCGACGAAATATTGATAACATGCATTTATTCTCCGGATGGCCCACCAGAGTGAAGGTGGCATTCGTTGCTTTTATTGTTATAATCACAGTAATTTTGATGTGTGTATTTGCATACTTAGAATTTCAACACCCTGTACAGAAACTGTTAGGGACTACCCCTGCTCCGGAGAAACACCTCTTTTATTCCTTCCCTCCACATAAGGCTAGACATAGAGAAACTCATTCGAAAAATGTTTTTATTGAAATGTTACATCAGGCCCATAGTACAACCAACAAAACAAATTGTTGGGTTTGTGGGCTACTCCCTTCAGTAATGCATCAGCATGAATTATTCATTTCTCTACCCTTGTCCCATTTAGCTAGCTGTGGAGCCTGGTTTCAAATATTGTCATTAATGTATTCTCATTATGTAGCTGAACCCAAGATATATACCGATAGGGATTATGAGGCCATACTGAAGTATATAGAGCAGCATCAAGGATTAGATGCTGAAGGCAATGGAGGAGAAGGATCCTTGGACCCGAATGCTTGCATGAATGTTTATACTGAACACGAAAATGTTATTGGTTGCAGGAGGAAATGCAGGATTTTGAACTTTTTAACTCCACCATGTATTTTCAACACTTTAAAGAACGAAATGTTACTAATGATAAAGCTTTGCCTATTCCCATTATAAATGGTACTTCCCCCTTTTGCATACAGGGACGAGGTCACATTAAGGTAGGAAACAGTAGATGCAATTACACTTACACATTGCAGACGTACAGCACCCCTCCATTGATTACTCCCCCAAATGTATATTTTGTGTGCGGTGAAAACGCATACACATGGCTCCCCCGGGGATGGGCAGGGCGGTGTTATCTTTCATTCCTTTACCCCCCAGTTTATATTGCCCCATCGGACTATCATCAGACACATCAACTGGTTAGAAGAGAGATAGAATCTAATCGGAGTATCAGGAGTTTTGATACTGATAGTACTGATCAGACTGATACCTCCTTGCAACAATTTGAAGATTTTGCCAAGGGTCTTACCCCTTTTTGGGGACCAATTTTTAATAGCCGTAGTATACGACGCCTGTCAAGAATAGTGGAAAACGTGGTTCAGACCACAACTGGGATTCTGGCCAATATTACTGTTGAGCTTCAGGCTACGAGGCTTGTTTTGCTTCAGAACCGAATGGTTCTTGACGTCATCCTCGCAGATAGGGGAGGAGCCTGCCGCGTGATCGGCAGCTCTTGTTGCATTTTCATTCCTGATTCGGCCCCAACTATACATCTTGCAATTCAGAAATTACACCGGTTAGCTAGTGAAGCACATGTCGACAATGGTACTTGGTCCCTCAGTGGATAGTTCTGGGGTCTTTTAGCTACTTGGGGTTGGAAAATATTTATGATACTTGCTGGAGCCTTTGGGGTCATATTTACTTGTTGCCTATGCCTCTATTGTGGCCCAGCTTGTTGCTCTTTTTGCGCAGCTAGAATTACTTCGGCCCTAACAATTTCTCGTCAGACCAAAGTCGAAAAACAAATGATTCAGAAGGAGGTTTCGGACCTTATGCAGATTGATGAGGGAGTGTTTGTAGAATAGATCTAGTTATATTGGCTATAGTAGGCCAAAAGGACCGTCTGATGGGATATAAATTCGATAAATACATGTTATTGGCCTAATATATACAATATAACCTTATAACCACACATTAGCGTTGCGTTATTCAGATTATTATTATAGTAATGAATGATTCACTTTCTGTCCGCTTTAACCTATTGGTGTGACTAGGCCCCCCATGTTTCGTTTCTCTATTCCATGCATCGTTTCCCTGAAATCACGTGATTAGGCTGTCTGTACGAAACCACAATGGAGGCTTAGTTGTCTGTTAGACTTGCTAGTTTGTAGCTCAGGGAAACCGGTCACACCTGCCCCTCGTGTGGGATGCGCACAATCTAGCGGATCCCGTTCTTGCACTCCTCGAGCTACAGTTAGAAAGGGAGGCACCTTACTGACCTGCCCCCGGAATAGCTTGGGCCTAGCTACTAGCAATCAATTGTGCCTTGTATGGGTCTTCCTGCTGGCTCACTGACAAGCTGTATCTTTCCTAGTAAGGTGTCATCGTGCTATGTGTGAAACGTATATATGCTTTGTATCTCTTGCATGTAGTCAGTCTCCTCTGCGCACCTCTGAGGCTCGTGTAGACTGAGGCTCCCCTGTCAGGGTTTGTACTTTGCAGAATAAACAATTGAACCTTCTCCATTGCCGACTGATTTATTAGTGTAAGTAAGGTATATGGGCTATTGGTGAGTATAGTCCATTAGTGTTATTTTTGGTTCCTGCATGGTGCCTCGGGTCAAACCAAACTGCTGTGTGATCAGGCCATTTATTTTGAGACGAGCAACTGGGGAGGAATACAACAACCCAAATAAGTTTAAAAAACCTCTGGGAATCCCCAGTTTCTGCATAACTGCAATTAAAAAAGGCCATTCTGGGGGGGCGTGGCTTGCTAAGCCGACATGGCGGACATGTGCTGAAGAGCTCCGTCCAGCCCAACGAAGATCCTGTAATAATCCTGGCTCCCTCGGACGACAATTGAGTCCTGGAGGGAGCGTATTGCCTGCGGACCCCAGGGACACTGATCAGTCCCCGCTCTTGGCACCCAGCGCAGCTGTGGGGCAACGCGGAAGCCCTGGGGCTTGCGGCCTGGTCGCCGCGTGTGAAGCCGGGAGGTGCCGTGATCCGCGACCCGGCCAGGGGCAGCTGGTGGCGGCTAGAGGGTGGTGGCGGCGGCCGGACAGATGCCGCGACGAGTCATCATCGGGTCCACGCCGGAGGTGGCGCGACCCCCGCCCACCAGTGCGTTGCCCCCCGCATGGGGCTGTAGAGGAGAGGTGCCCGGCCGGTGTGGCGAGGTCGGACCTGGCCCTGAGAGGGTGTAGGCTACGGCAGATGTCCGGAGGTCCGCGACTCTGGGTGCAGGCCTCATTCCAGGAGCAGAGGCCACGCAGTGAGGAGCAGACAGCGGCCCGTGACCGGGGCAGGTGTGGGACAGGCCGGTGCTCGGTGGCTGGGTCGGGCCACTCCGGCGTGCTGTGGGCGGCGGGCGCCGCCAGGATCATCAGGTCCTATTCCTTGGGGAGCTGCTCAAGGGGACGCTGGCTGGCTGCGGTGGGCAGGCGGTCCCCCCCCTCTTTCCGTGCCTGCGGGCTTGGCGACCAGTGGAGGCATTGGACCCTGCCTCCACTGGTATGGCGGCCAGGTGGATGCGATAGCAGAGGTGGCGGTCCCCCCATTCTACTCGCTCACACAACCACGCCTGCTGGTTGCTGGTGGCCCGGATGGCGCTCTACTTAGCTCTGGCGTGGTGGCTGGTCGCGGCCCTTGGTGTAAGAGAGTACTGCGCCTAGTGAAGGACCTGGTTGGTGGCAGTCGGGCGGGGAAGTTGCAGGACAGACTCCTGTGGGCCCGGGAAGAGCGCCTGACATGATGAGGGGCAAAGGCGGTGGTTGCCCGACCACGCACGGACCTATAGATAAATTTACCGAGCCCGGTATGGCGAGCGGATCAGCTGGCTCCCGAACCCCGCCGGACAATGCAGCTCTACTGGTGGCGATTACCCAATCGCGGGACATGCTGGACGCTAAGATTGGTGCGGTTGGGTCCAACGTGTTGCGGCAGGACTTGCGCAACGCAGTGTCCCGCATAATAAAGGCGGAGGCGCGAGTGTCGGGGGTAGAGGACGATGTCACCATCCTCAAACAGAAAGTGGTGAAGCTGGAGAGTACCCAGAAGGGCCTGGCACTACGGGTTGAGGACGCGGAAGGGAGGGCCAGGCGCAACAACCTATGTTTTGAGGGCTTTCCGGAGGGCTGTGAGTCTGGCAATATGGAACGATTCATCACATAGTGGCTGGAGGGTTGGCTCCCTCCGGGCGCCATGTCCTGCTGCTTTGTGATCGAGCGGGCGCACAGGGCGCTCACTCAGAAACCACCGGTGGGGGCCCGACCTCGCCCAGTCATTGTGAAGCTCCTGAACTATCTTGACCGAGACACGATCCTGAAGCAGGCCTGGGCCAAGGAACCCTTGCTATACGACAACCGCTGCATCATGGTATTCCCCGACTACACACGCCTGGTGCAGCAGTAGCGCCAATCCTTCCAGGCGGCCAAGGCCCGACTACGGGAGCTTAAATTGTAGTATGCCCTATTCTTCCCAGCGCGCCTTCGGGTGGTGTTCCAGTCCCGAACCATGTTCTTTGATACTCCGGAAGACGTCTTGAAGTGGACGGACGAAACTGTGCGGGTGCGGCCTCACACTCCACCGGGCATTCACTCGGACTCCTCCTTGAGTGAAGGGCTGCGGAGGGGCTCACAGAGGCCGCGTAGGCACGGCACCAGACGATCTTGTTCCAAGCGGCAGTCCAGCGTTGGTGGGAGACGAGGGATCACAGCAGCAAGACCCGGCGCCTCAGACCCGGCGGACAGTCTTCGGACGGATGGGGCCTACTGACTCTACACCCGTAGACAGCAAGTGGGACTGTTATGGGTGGTAAGTTAGGGATCCATTGGTGGGGAAGGCCCGGGTCCTCCTGTTGGGGGCTTGGTCCCTGTCTCGCCGCGACAGATACTTCAAAGTTCTTTGAGGTATGGGGTGGGGGGGTTGTTGGGGATTGGGGTGGTTTTGTTAAGGGGTTGAGGCATGCATTCACACTGGGTTCTGGTTGGAGGGTCTCCTCTTGTATGGGTCTGCGGGATGGGGTGGAGGGAGTGTGTGTATCTGAATGGCTAGTGGACGACTGATGGCTTCTGGTCCCCTGGGTACACTATGTGTTGTCAGCTGGAATGTTCAGGGGCTCCTCGATAAGATTAAATGGGGAGCGGTGCTGCGACAGTCCAAGAGGGTCGGTGCGGATGTCCTGCTACTGCAGGAGACCCACTTGCTGGGCTCAAAGGTTTTGTGTTTGCAGCGCTATGGCTATCAATACATTTTCCATGCTGGTTTTACTCAGGGGTCCAGGGGGTTGCTATTTTGATACACCGCAGGATCCCTTATGTACATGTACAGCAGTGGGCGGATGGGCAGGGGCGCTATGACTTTGTTCGGGGTACCATTGGACAGGCCCCGTGGTCTTTGGCAGTGTTTACGCCCCCCCTCCTCTGCAGTGGCACCTGGTTGAAAAATTGTTGGCAGTGTGGGCTGATATCCCAGAGGGGATCTCCGCCATAGGGGGGGACTGGAACGATGTTATGGACCTTTCCCGAGACAGGCGCCGGACGGGTGGGTATTGGGGCGGCCCCCAGCCCACGAGGTTGCGTTCCCTGGCCTCCAGCCTTGATTGGGTGGATACGTGGCGCCTTCACCATGGCAATGAGAGCGGGTACACCTATGTTTCGTCAGTGCATGCGTCCTTTTTCAGATTGGATTTCCTCTTTGTCCCTAGAGGGGTGGCCCATAGGGTGGTGTCTGCGGGTATTCATCCACGAGGGCTCTCTGATCATTCGGCCATATATGTGGTGCTGCAGTTGGATGGGAGGCGGTCGCCGTTTCGTTGGCGCTTATCGGTCTGGCATCTACTCAATGCCAAATACGACAATCAAATGAGGAAGGTGATTGCGGACTTCCTGGTCACGAATGTAGGCTCAGTTTCGGGAGTGACCATGGTTTGGGAGGAGATGAAGCCTACCCTTCGAGGGGTGGATATAGCCTGGTGCACGGAGGCTCGGCGGCAGCGTCGGGAGGAACTAGTCAAGGCAGAAGCGGAGATAGTGCGTCTGGAACGCCAGAGTGGGGAGGCGGATGGGGGTAGGGGGGTGAGATGCCTGATGCATGCGCAGCAGTCTTACGCCTCCCTCCTGCAGGACGAGGCGAGGCAAGTATGGCTGGCGACGCGAAGTCGGATCTGCCAGTGGGGAGACAAGTCCAGCAAAATGTTGCATAGGCTCTGCCAGGGCACTTTTAGTCCACAGGTCATTCCGGGGGTCCTTGATGTTAGCGGGGCACCACTAGCGGGCCCCCAGGCTATCGCCAATAGTTTCGCTACTTACTAAGGGGCCCTCTACACCCCCCGGGAGTACCTGGCGGAGGAGTGGGTGGATACGTTCATAGCGGACCTTCCGCCCAAGGCGGTCTCGGATGAGACACGGCAGTTACTAGATCTCCCCCTCTCGGATGAAGAGCTGGGTAGGGCGTTGGGGGAGCTGAACACCGAGAAGGCTCCAGGCCCAAACGGGTTCCCCAGCGAATTCTTCAAGCCGTATTTTCTCCAGCTGGCTCCACATTATCGAGCCGTGGTCGAGGAATCTAGAGAGGCGGGCAGGCTTCCCCCTGACTGGAGACATGCGGAGGTAGTTGTCTTCCAAAAGCCGGGCAGACCGCCAGAACAACATGCCTCATACCGCCCAATCTCCTTACTGAACGTCGAGGCCAAGGTCCTGGCTAAGGCCCTGGCGAACCGCCTCCTACCCCACATAAAGACCTTAGTGCACCCGACCAGGCCGGATTTATGCTCCAGCGGGCAACCCGACACAATATTCGGAGGGCTCATGTGGCGCTGGCGACGGCGAGGCGGCTGGGGGTTCCTGCGGCCCTCTTGCTTGCTGACATGGATCGGGATTTTGATTCCCTTAGCTGGGTTTACCTGTTCGCCCTCTTGCGCAGACTAAACTTGGGCCCCCGGTTTCTGTCCTATATACACGTGTTGTATACCGACTTGATAGCATCGGTCCAGGTGGCTGGGGCCACATCGCCGAGCTTTTCTGTGCGGCGCGGAACCCGTCAGGGCTGCCCTCTGTCTCCCTACCTTTTCCTCTGGCGATGGAGCCACTCGCGGCTTGGGTGCGTGTGGATGCGCAGCTGAAGGGACTGGAGTGGACACCCGGGATTTCGGATAGGATCGCGCTGTACGCCGATGATGTCCCACCGTCTGATACTAAACGACTGGTGGTACGGGGACGGGGGACCCGGCTTACGCGCTAGAACGCGGCCTAATGGACCTGCACTCCCTACATACCATTCTGTACTCGACGCCCTTGTTAAAGGAGCTACCACCGGGCACTAGACTAATATTCCGCATATGGAGACAATCATTGAAGCGCATGGGGTGGTGGGGTACCCTCACCGGGGAAACCCTGTTGTGGCACAATGGGCGCCTACCAGAGCTGGCTGCCCTCCGGGGCTTTGGTGGATGGGACACCATTGGGGTCTGACTCTGGGGGACGTGCTCAGACAGGGGACTTTCCGGTCCTTTGCGGAGCTTCAGAGGGAGTTCAGTATGCCAAAGACACAATTCTTTCTTTACCTACAGCTCTGACACGCGCTGTCCCCTCACCTGGAGGGAGTGGCCATGTTTCCGGAGTTTAGCCCCTTGGAGGCTAAGGTTTTCATGGGCGACCTGGAGACCAAGAAAATAACTAAGATATACCAATCGCTGGTCACTCACAGTGCACCGGCCCTAGATGATCTGAGAAGGACATGGGAGGTGGACGTAGGCGCCCTGGAGGAGGCAGACTGGAGGGAGGTATTGGCTGCTCCGCGAGGGGCGGCAATAGCTATGTGTCTCCGGCTAATACAGTTTAAGTACCTGCATCGGGTCTACTTCACGAGGGCGGGACTGGTGGCCTCCCCGGACTGCCTTCGGTGTGGTCAGGAGGAGGGCACGATCCTACCTACTGTGTGGTCTTGCCCCGGGTTGGATCAGTTCTGGAGGGGGGTGTTCTCCTGCCTGGCGGAGGTCCTGGGGTGGGAGCTCGCACGGACGCCCCAGCTTGCCCTTTTGCATGTCATGGAGGGAGTGGGGGCAATGTCTATAAGCGCCACCTGTTACTCCTGGGGCTCACCTTGGCGAAGCGGGACATCGCAAGGCAGTGGAAGGATGTTCAGGTTCCACCATTGTCACTTTGGAAAAATGGCCTTGATTTCAATATGGGGCTGGAGCAACCCATCTTTCAGGCACGTGGATGTCCGCGCAAACATTATAAAATATGGAAGTGGTGGGCCGATTATAGTGGATTGTGGTTGGATGCCCCAGCTGAGCCTGCGGATCTCCCTGGGGAGTGACCAGGGGGACTTACTGGGTGGGGTTGGGGGTGTCCGGGAGGGGAAGATCGGGGGTAGGCGGAATCCGGGGGAGACTGTAGCTCAGTGGATCTGTGTATGCGCTTCCTCTGTATGCACGTCTTATGAGCCTATACTGTGCAGTGATGTGAACCCAATGGAATGTTGCGCAAGTTAGCGGGAGGGAGGGGGGGATGTTGTTGCTATAGTTTTTGTAAGTTTCCTTTTTTGTTTTGTTTTTCTTTGCACCGCTCTAGTGATCCCGATCCATGGAGCCCCTGAATGTATCCCCATGGGCGATGCGCCCTCCGGTACTCGTTAAGGGCTGCAGCAGTGGTTTCTGGCTTACAGAGCCCTGCATCTATAGTGCGCTATCGTTTAGGAGCCCTATGCAATGGATGTGCATGTTTAAGATTACCATATCTGATGGGCGATGCTCAATGGCAATAGAATGGACCCGGGGGGGGGGGGATACCTAAATATGACGTAGATGATGTCAGGGAGCAATGGACTACCTTAATGCAAGATATGGTATATTATATTGGTGCTGGGGCTGTGGGGGTGGGGTGGGGGGGTAGAGGTTGAGATTAGTTTGTATGTTGTAAAGAAGATGATGATATTATGCACCAATGACGCGGCTTTCGAGAGACGAATAATATGCATATGTAGCTGGAGTGTCCCACAGGCGATATTGGAGGGTCATATCCTAGTTTGGTGATATATATGAGTGGGGACATGTGCCGCCAGGCTATGTAAGGTATGGTGTAACGCATTATTTTGTAATGTGTCTTTTCTCTTTCCTCAATAAAAAAGTGTTTTTCTTTTTTTTTAAACAATTTGTATTAGTTTGCAGTGTAACAACATACACGTTAACATTCCGTACGATAATATTATTGCAAAATTTTGACATACAGTTGCATCTATTCGAGATCTCAAAATATATTCCCCCAAATGGTAAAAAGGTGTTTTAAAAAAAAAAATAGTCCCCAAATGAGAAAAGGTGAAGCCTAAAGTGGTCTTTAGAATAAGGATATATTGATATGTGCATCTATCTATATATATATTCCAATACCCACTCATAAATGTGAATGTGTCCGACACAGAAAGGTTTAGTTCTCAAGTGGATTGATTCTCTACCAATTCTGTTGCGCGTAGCCCCTGGAGATGTGAAACGTCTTGGCAGACGCTTGTCAGATTTCTTCAGTGCCGGTTTCATGGCAAGTCATCACACCGTGGGGTACTACTAAATCGACTTCGCTGGGGTAATGACTCGACCCCACCTCGATCTTAAAGGTAAACTACCTCTTTTTGACTACTCCATTAAGTGCAATGTTTCAACAAGCTGCAGCACGGAATGCCATATCCGATGTGAAGGCCCATTAATTAATCGGTAATTCAGAGACACAGTGGTGTCTCAACAATATTGGTTCACGGGCAGCACACTCGCAAATACAGCCAGTTCTAGTTCTTACATTTTCATGGTGAGTCCACTTAAGTTTCCCTCAACAGTGAATACTGCTTCCTCTCTCCCCTTGCAGATTAGTGATGACTCTGTCAGTTTACATCGACATTTACCTTTCTTTTTCTGACTGCAAAGTTCGGGGATTTTGTAAAGTGAACTGTCTGACAAACACGCCGTACAAAAAGCGTGAAATAAAAGGCTGTAGCATGCAATGTTTTATTCCAACCCATTTAGATGTCTTGAAAGTGAACTGTACAAATATTTCAAAATACATTTCAGTAGTTGTGTAAGCCCTTGTTCTGTAATTCTGTGTCATAAAAAAATATTTTAATAGGATGAAAACATATCAGAATACTTTACTTGGCGATGTGCAAATGATAAATATGTTTGCTGAAACCTAATTTCCACAGATTATTGTATATCCACTATATAGTTTTATAGGTAAAACTGCATGTTAGTGGGAAAGTGTTTGCCCATTGCAATGGAAAATGTGCTGTCTGTAAATGAAAGTGCACTAACACCTCATGCTTAAATAAAACATTTATTAAAAGTTCGTTTTTTAATGAAATCGCAAGGGTGTCCAAAGAAATGGGACAGAAAATGGGACAAATGGAATGTATATCGAGGTGACCTGTGTGTTTCCCCATCGGTAGTAATGGAAATGCAAAGCACGGGAGAGCGGCTTTTAGAAATACCTTGACTGCACTTGGTTTATTGTTCCGAATGATTTTAATATACTGTTTAACCTGGCGAAATGTTGACCGAACAATGCATGTGACCTTTAATTCTGTGAAATTAATAAAAATACATTAAAAAAGGCCATTCTAAAGAGTCGAAGGCCTTTCGGCGTCGAGCATCACTGCGACTGCCTGCAGGGTGTGTTCCATCTGATTGACTACTGAAAAAATTGTACGTAGGTTAAGTGTCGTAGATCAGCCCGGTATGAAACCAGCCTGGTAGGGGCATAGTGTGGTTTCAACAATTAGCGCTAATCTAGTCGCTACTACTTTAGCGAGGATTTTGTAGTCGTGGTTTAAAAACGAGAGTGGTCTGTAGGATTTTCATTTTTGGGGGGACTTACCAGATTTAAGCGGTATTGTAATAATTGCTTCTTGCATAGTCAGTGAGAGGGCACCAGTTTGTAATGATTCGTCCTATACTTCCAGGAAGTTGGGAGCTAGCTCATCTTGATATGCTTTGTAAAAATCCCCGGAAAGCCCATCGGACCCCGGAGTGCGGCTGCTGGCTTGATATTTAATTGCTTGCTTAATTTTGTCTTCATCTATGGGGGAAACCAAGAATTCTCGCTGTCCACCATGGCTATTTCTTGAAGATACTCATCTAGGGCCTGTGCACTGGGTGGGCATCTCGTCTGATACAATGTGGTACAGTAGTCAAGGAAAGTTTGCGTGATAGCCATCCCTGTCGTCACTGGTCGGTCAGTGCCTATGTCTAATTGTGTGATAAATGTAGATTGGCATTGGGGTCGAAGGAGCTATGCAAGTGTTCTGACGGGTCTCTTTCCCTCCCCGAACATCCACGCTCTCATATACTTACCTAAAAATTTGACCTCACGGACTGCAGCGTACGTGAACTCAGCCATCAAACCTGAACGGTCACGCAAAAGCACCATGGGTGGGGTAGGTTGCATGAGGGTGTCAATATCCTTCAGTTTTTGTTCAATATTCGATAATTCAGACCGAATGGAACATAAGACTCCAGCGTGCTTGGAGATACATACCCTGAGAATAAATGCCTTAAAGGCGTCCCAGGTGCAAAAAGAACAATTGATAGACAGAATGCTGAACAATGTCATACATTCACCCCAGTACATAGATCTTGGCCTACATCCATCGTTTTTTTACACACCAAGCCATTCCAGTTTGGACCCAGCCATATGCAAATCAGTCTTGACCCTGTGCCCAATGGGAACAGTCCAGCCCGAACTGCCAGGCAAGGTGGTCCCTGGGCTAAAAACAAGCATCCTAGGACAGGTTTCAGGCTTTCAGCCCTCATCAGCCAGGATAGCTTGACTCAGTGGCATGGAGAGCATGGACACACGTCTGGGCATACCTGTCCCACTCGGGTGACCAATGCAAAAAGAACAATTGATGGACAGAATGCAGAACAATGTCGTACATTCACCCCAGTACAGAGATCTGGGCCTACATCCATAGTTTTTTTGCTCACCATGCCATTCCAGTTTGGACCCAGAGCGTGAGTTGGGACTCGACAGGGCCCACATTAAGCTCAAAGAATTCAGTAATGGCATTTCCAATTTCACTATGGAACACAGAATCTAATAGTGCATGTGCAGGAAATCTCCATAGAGGGCGTTGCCTGGGAATGGATGGAAAGGGAACTTCTAATAATACCGGGAATGATCTGGTATGGTACGAGGGAAATACTCCACTCTGTGTACCTCTGTCAATAGCTGCGGTGTTAAGTACAAGTGGTCTATATGCGACCAGGTGCGGTGCTGGGCTGAATAGAAAGAGTAATTATGAACTCCCGGGTGGTTGAGACACCAAGGGTCTGCCAGCAGTGATGATTTCAGGAGTGCAAGGAGGCCCTTAGTGGCTAAAGGTTTAGTGACTCGGCCCAGGCCAGTAGTGTCAGTGGTAGGATCAAATGTGAGGTTAAAATCTCCTCCCATCAGGATTGTGTCTGACCCAAATCGATCAATATGCGATGAAATTGTGGTGAAAAAGTCGGGTGAGTCGACGTTGGGGGCATAAACATTGATCAGCAATATGGGCTGCCACCCAATAAACCCTTGGGTTAGCAAAAATTTCCCAAGTAACCGACACCATGCGGAAGGGAAGGGAGTGATGCACAAGTATACACACTCCACAGGAATACGTACTATAGCAGGAAAAAAAAGGAGGTTGGCCCCGGGGCGCTGCAAAACCGTGTGAACGAGGAGGTGCATAATGTGTCTCTTGAAGTAGCACTATCTTAACGGAGTGGCGTGTCAGATATGCCAATACTTGCCCACTTTTTTGGGGCAGGAAAGCCCTCTAACGTTCCAGGACAGACATTTAACGTGTAGATCAGCAATGGTGGTCCCTTCCATAGTCTCATTAGGGGCAATAGTGGACTATGAATAAGAGTAACAATAGACTGAAATGTGGCATGCTGCACTTAGTAATGGGCTCCAAATAAACCAAAGACGACTACTAAAACATAACCAAAAATAAACATCCCACAACAATGCCTCTCCCACCCCCATCGGATACTCCAATATATGGCACCCGGTGAATCCCAAGAAAGAAATGAGAAGCAAGGGAAAAAGAAGAAGAGAGGGAGAAGGGAGAAGCAAAAGAATAAAGGCATGAGGAAATCTCCTGAGTTATGGGGCAACACTCCTTTGGAGCGCCACTTATAAAGCAGTCATTGCTCGGTTTGTGTCCAATCAGCCAGCGGAAGGTTATGCCATCATATAGAAACTGGATTTTAGCAGAGATGCTATACACACGGTCCATGTATCCCAAGAGCTGTAGCACATCGCAGTTCAAACCCTTGGCACCTCTGTGACAAAAGAGAAGGAGCATGGGTGATGAGACCTACCCATCGTATTTTATCCATGAGTGTCAGACCCCCCCAAATAAAAAAAATTCAAAAAGGGAGGGGAGGAAAAGAAAGGAAATATAACGGTAAACATCAGAAATGGTGTCAGTCGTCCTTATCCTGTTGTTGTGTTAACTGATGGTGGTTCTTCAAGAACTTGGTCACAGAGTCCGGTGTGTCGAAAATCTGTGATTTATTTCCAACCTGCACCCTGAGCCTAGCAGGATACAGCATCGCTTAGCATATGTTTGCTTGTTATAATGCGCACTTCATGTCTACATATTTTCGGTGGGCATCTTGGACCATGGGCGGAAAGTTGGGGAATAAAGAGATGTTTGATCCTTGATAAGTAAGAGCACCACGTTCTCTAAATAGGTGTAGGGCAGTGTCCTGATCATTGTAATTGAGCAGTTTGGCAATGAGAATCCGGGGGGGGGTAGCTCCTGGAGGTGGCGGTGGACCCAATGACATATGTGCTTGTTCAACAGCGAACGTGCTCAAGGAGGCTTCCTGGCCAAAAAGATCGGGTAGAACGGTTTCAATGAACTTGGTCATGGGGCCTGTGTTGGTGGATTCTGCAAAACCGGCGACTCACAAGTTGTTTCTCTCCGATCGCGCCTCCAAATCTTCTGCCTTTATTGCCAGTTGTTTAAGGAGGCCTTCGGATCTGTCCAGTTGTTTCTGAATAGAGGGATGCCCATCCTCAAAGTCAGATACGCCCTGCTCAACTTTGTCCAGGCGAGTGTCGTGCCCCTCTAAGCGCCCATTGATATCATCCAGGTGGTAGTTAGTGTGTCGAGCTGTGAATCTATGGATTGGAATCCCACCCTGAGTTCCGCTAAAATGGCTGTTGCTCCGTCTAAGGAGGTCTGGTCCTGGCCCGAGGGTCCGTCCACCTCGTGCCGCCGAGGGGTCTTGCCCACATCAAAGCTCAGTTGCTTTTGTTTCGGGTCGGTACGGCCCATTGTGACAAATAATGGAGACTTAGACACAGTTTTGTCCCTTTTATAACCAGTGGTGTGGCAGGGCTGCGGATAAAGTACAGTCAGTCCCCATCCACCCTCCAAGAACCGGATTCGATATTTTCCTTTGAATAAAACTAATAAAGTCAGGGCGATTATGTAGGGTATGTCGCAGCTCCCAGGTGGCGTGTGACGCATCTCAAATCATGAGGGGAAGAACTCTTAGTGTAATGGCGTTGCTCATAAGCGGTTCTCAGGCCGGGATAAATTAAAAAAGATTAGCCTTGCACCTCAACACCATGTACCAATGTGGGGGAGAGGCTTCGCGCACACAAGAGCAACGCGTGTTAGCCGGCCCATGCGGGCCCCTACCAGTCTCACAAAGTGTGGATTAGGATGTTGCCAGAGTCGCCACGCCTCGCTTCAGCTTCAAGTCCCATCAAGTTAGCGGACTCGGGTAGGTGTATTCAGGTCCACTTCCATATGCTTCATTTTCCCAGCACTGCGGAGAAGAGCCGGAGGCACTAGGTAGGAGCGCGCGATCCAAGCCCCGCCCTCAGGCTCACCCAAGTCCCCTGTCGACTGGGGGCCTCCGAGGGCCGCGTCAGGCTCAGGATCACTGCGGACAGATCTGCAGTTTTCCAGCACCCTGGGCATCATGAAAGATACCGGAACACTCTCCGACTAGTCAGCCGTTGTTTGGCGGTGTCGGCGGTCTGTTTTATCAGCAGCTGTAGCCAGCAGATGGCATTATTGGCGTGGCGGCTCCGGAGCTTTCGAGTTAGGCGGCCATGTTGGTCGCTGGCTCGGCCATGCTCCCCATTCGTGAATGACATTTGATGGTACGTTTGGTACAATGGAGCCTGCTTTCTCGCATTGGAATAGCATGAGGGGGTGTAGGGAAAGGCTGTGTAGAATTATTTCCTATGTGCAACTACATTACCGATAAAGACTTTGACCTCTCCTTCACTAAATATGCAAGGTGGATGTCTTATATTGGTGAAATATTATGGCATATGAACTAATGGAAGATGAAAACCTTCGAAACAAGTAAGGAATACGTTGCATATCAAGAATAGTATCTCTATACTTGTTTCGTGAAAAAAAAATTGTTGGCCTCTTTGTTTTGGAATCAGGAGCCACACAAAGAGAGAAGTCTCTAAAGTAAAGCAATAGAAAAGAGCCTTAGAGTATTTGAAAAGACTAAAACAGCCAGATAGAGCCACCGTAAAACGGTGCATTCCCTTCCTTTCTGCCTGCGCTGGCATCATTGTGGCAGCCTAGCACCAACACAGGCTTCCTTGCTCCCTTGCTCCATGATGCAAGGGTGCCTCAGTTGCAGGGAGGATTGTTTTCATGCAGGAAGGAGAGCCATCTTGCACAAAAACAATTCTACAAGGTGTTTTCCTCTTACCATGTGTGCTGCAAATTGCGCACACATGGAAAGAGGAAAAAACAAGGAGTAATAAACATAGTTCTCCTTGTTACGCCTCACATCAGGAGGCATATGGATTTGAAGATTTCCCAGGCTTCCATCATTTTGTAAATCTGGGGCAACGTCAAATTCCATGAGGGTTGCATGGGAAAACCCACAGCAACGCCCATGGAATGCCTCCGGGTGCAGAGTAAGGTGACACAGCAATTTGAGGCCACTCAAAGCCACACAGGGTGGTTCTACGTGGCTTCATACATCTTTATGAGAGCCCAGGTTCACACCAGAACATGGGCTTCTATGGGAATTCACAAGGGCATATTATCAAGCCCTTTATCGCCGCTTTAGCAGTAGTTTCCTGCCGCTAAAGCGGAGATCATTTTAACTCCATTCTTGATAATATGCCCCGTAGTTCTTTCATATGAAACAAAGAGTCTGTTTGCAAATTTGAAGAATACAAACAGAATCTCTAGTGCAAAATGAAACACATTGAAAAGCTGTTACATATTGTTGTAAAACAATATTAGAAACAGTTTATTGCGAGTTCGTTTTCTTTAAAAAAAAGGCGCCGTAGCTCGTCTTTTCTTTATAATAGGTGACTGGGTGTGTCACAAGTTATCTGTTATACAGAAATTGGAGGTTTTTCAATAAAGATTAGCCTGGTGGTGACACCATTAATCATTTTAATAGGGAAAGCACAGGGGGCCAGATGTAGGTAATTCATATTTACCGACTCTTAAATACCGAATTTTACTGATTCGGTATTTAAGAGTCGGTAAATATGAAGGGGGGAGATGTAGGTATAACAGATTCTGTAAATACCGAATCTTTAAGATTCTGTATTTACTGATTCTGTAAATACCGAATCGGTATTGCCCATTGATTCCTATGGGCTTTGAAGCCCATAGGAATCAATGGGCAATACCGATTCTGTAATTACAGAATCGGTAAATACCGATTTTGGCAAGGGTGCAGGGGGTGTCACTTTGACACCCTCTGGCACCCCAAAAATAGGAGTGTGCGCCATGTGGCACACAGACATGCCCTAAGGGCATGTCTGTTTGTCACATGGCTAGGTGTGCATGCACACATGTGCATGAACACCTGAATTCGGTATTTTAACACCCAATTGGATTGTGTGTTAAAATACCGAATTTGTAGGGCCTTTGGGACTCAGAAGAGTCCCACCTACATTTGGATTTTCCGAATCTGTAAAATTACCAATTCGGTATTTTACAGAATTGTATCGGTAAATTTACCGATTCTGTAAAATAAAGACCCCCGACATACCGAATAGCCATTTACCGGTCGGTAACGGCCGAAATCGGCCGTTACCGGTCGGTAAATGGCCACCTACATCTGGCCCTAGTTTACTTTAATAAGTTATTACTGAGTTGTGATGTCACAGTGCCTGGAGCCTGAGACTGTGAACTGAGGTCATGGACCAGAAACACAACTGGTGATTAAACATTGAAAGAGATAGCTGGAGTTTCATCTTTCTTTTTTCAAAGTTATTCTGCAAGGAAAATTATTACCACGTGTTTATGTTTTTTTTTTTACTGCTAGACTTCAGTAAATAAATAACGAAACCTTTTTGTATGTTAGAAGCATTCCAATCCACAGCCATTTTCGAAAGTGAATTTAAAATGCATGCAATAAGCTTTTCAATAAATTATAAAGTTGCATACTAGTTTATTTTCACTTTACAGATCACATTTTTATTCAGCATTTTTGGACCATAGTATCTTTTTCATATGCAAAAGAAAGAGGTGAGGGTGCACATTTATTATTATTTCCTGCAACGAGATGCAGCCCGGGAACTTGCTGCGTTGCATGAAAGGGAGAGAACAGAAATGTGCCATTTTTACAAAGATATGGAGCATTTCTGCTTTCTCCCTGCTGGGGCACAATGTGTGCTGCGAGGCACCAATGCACATACCCTTGCACTTTAGTGTAAGAGTGCCTACCTCATGGGCAGGACTTTTTGTGAAGGGTCACCTTTCAGTACAAAAACAACCTGGGCACATTTTCCTCTTTCTGTGCATGATGCATAATGCATCAATCATAGAAAGCGGAAATTCTGTGAAGAAAATAAATACGATTTTTCTCCTTGTTCGCCATCCTCTGAGAGACATATCGATTTGACACAATCCCAGGTTTACAAACTACTTGTAAATCTGGAATTGCTTCAAATTCACAGGTGGATGAACGGGTACACAAATGTCCTAGCCATGGAACGCCTCCCACCTTGAAATGTAATGTAACACAGCACCAGCAGCTGTGTTGTGTTACATTTCTTTACAAAGCCAAAGAAGGCAACACTAATGTCCCCTTGTGTGGCTTTGTAAATCCTACTCAAGTATTTGCATTGCTCTTGCATGCGACACAAGGACATGCAAAGATTCAGTAAATCTGGACCGAAGAATGTGAGCGCCTACACGGAAGGGTGATGTTGTGACCATCTATGAATACCATCTATCACACTTAAAAAAGATATTGCAAGTGACCTCACAGTTTTGTGATCTCAAAAAAGGATATCCGTCTTCACCACCAATACTCTACATGGCCAAGGAATTCCTCGTAGATATGTAACTTTCTTGTAACATATATGGTGGGGGTAGTTCATATTGTATATCATTTACAATTCCTCATCATAATAAAAATTTGTTATGCAGATGCAAAAGGCCCCTAACCGTGTATGCACGTTCAGGGTTTAAAAAAGTTATATTTTGTGAGATAGGGTGTATTGCATTTAATAATGTCATTAATCCATCTCTAATTTGCTATTTGGGGATGGGGCTCTTTCTCCCTTTACCAGAGAGAGGGTATTTTATCTCATGGTTAGTGTTTGTTAACTTTTGAAAGTGCAAATTGATGTAGGACAAAATCACTAGTAGAACAAGCCACAGATGGCTGCCCATTTACATGGAGAATAGGTAAATTCTCTTTCATTTAACATGCTGTTGGGCACTGTTAACATGGAACAATGTGTAAAACAAATGTAATGAACAAGCGTTGATTTAGAAGACAGATAGGTAAACAAGCACATTACCGCTCGGGCATTATGCGTTCACACTCAAAGTAACAGCCATTACGCAACTAAGCAGATGCAAAGAAAACGAATCACTTAAACATTAATTTGAAACTGATCAGATCATTACAGAGCTTAAGCAGCTAACTCAGGCCATAATAACATGCACCTGAACACAATATAATAAAATAGCAGTGCCACTCCGAGTCAGAGGAAGCGCAGCAGTGGACTCGTGAAGGAAATGTAACTAGAAAACCATGCAGCTGTCAGAGACGTTTTAAGGCATGGGCAAAGTGGGCTCTGCCCCAGGGCTCCAGCCTTTCAGGGGGCCCCTGATAGAGCCAGCTCTGTTCTGCAGAGAATCTTACCCTGATGACCTTGAATAATTCTTAACCCTTTTGGTTCTTGCAGGGGAAGCTCTCGGCTCATGGCGACCCTGGCAGGGAGCGTAGGTAGGGGGCCCCGGAAGATGGGGTCCGGGCAAGGCGGAGCGAGGAGGCCAATGAAGGGGGGTGGGGAGCGGGGGGGGTTCAGGGTGTTTGGAAGTGGAACAGAGCCGGAGGCCGCCAAATCCCTGCCAGGGGCCACCACGCAAATATGTATCCATCCTCAGAGGATTATTATGTTAAGGATATATAATGGCGTGGTGGCCCCTGGGGTTTGGCGGCCCTGTGCAGGTGTACAGCTTGCACATGCCTAAGGCCGCCCCTGGTTCTTGCTTCGGCCAATGACCTATGCAAGTGCTACCTCCCTGGTGCGGCACATGTCCATTGCCCAACACCAGGAAAGGCCCCCTTTAATCATCTGGTGCAAAGCACCGGAGTGTTTTTTTTCCCGGGGGGAGACGTGGGAGGCTTTCCGTCCACCTCCCTGCCCCCCTCCTGCCCAACTGTGACGTCAGCGTGCCGCGAGGTGCTCTGATGTCACAGTTTTCCACACAGGAGGACAACCGCAGGTAAGGCCGTGCTTGAGTCCGACAGGGAAAACAGGGAGAAAACGGCCTCCCCAGCTTTCAGGGAGCCTTGTTTGAAAGGGTAGAGTCTCCTCTTTCAAATGAGGCTTTAATGAAAGGGTTTCTTGCCCGTGGACCGTGGCATTGTTACAATCCATGGTCAGGAAACCCCACTAGACACCAGGGATGTATATCTATATATATTTTTTTAAGTTGGTTTTTCCTGGGGGGAGGGAGGGTGGTCACCATCGCCCCCAAATGAAGTTAAAAAAGAAAAGAAAATGTAAATGTAAAAATTGCGACAAGATTGACAGGGGGTCGGCCCTCCTGCTCACTGGCCGAACTCCTGTGGGGGCTAACTTAACTTTTGCTTTATAGATGTATATATATATGAATAAGAGAGTGAGATAGAGAGTCTCTCTTTCTCTGTGTGTAGATCCTATATATCATCATATATAACTTTATTCGGTCATTTGTACAAAACACCATCAATGTATACAAAGATAAAAACATGAATAAATATACGATTAAAATAGTATTAAACCATTACACGCATAGGTACAAATGACATCCCAAATCAAATTAAAAACAAACGTATGAAGTTACATAAATTCATTCAAACTAGTCAAGCTAAAAGGGACGCTATGCAACCACCAGACATTTAGGGTACTATACCATATGTACCAACTTGATATTTTGAAATACATAAACAGCATATAGTGGGAAAAAGTAAAAAAAAATGTTCATTGGTCTGCTAGAATTTTTTTGCGAATCAGCCACAAGGAAAATAAAAAGCGACTAAGGGCAAAAACTATTGGCCACTGAGGTATCTGCTTTTAAAATCCTAAATGCAGTCCGGTGCTGCTAGCACCCAGATTTAGGCATAACGGTCGAATCCATCTCCTGTGTAGCTGCCGGTACTTAATACAAAAACATAGGATGTGTTCTTACTTCACAGCAAGCCAGGCAAAGTTCTGGAGCTAGGCCAGTCGCCTCTTTCCCCAGGAATTTCAATAGCAGATTGCTATGTCCGAACCTAATATACAAACTCAAACAGAGGACTAGATTTAATATTTTAAAATGTTGATGTTAACTGTCCACTTCTTTGGTCATTGGTATAATTTTCCCCTACTACACTCAAGTATGTGGCCTTGAGGGTCAAAATATCACGTTTGGTGGCCCTTTCTGGGTGCTCCCACAAAACCGTCCGGTTCTATAATTTGCACCACTTGGCGATGTGACTGAACCAGGGTTTTTGTTTTGCCCCGATGTGCTCTAGGACCTCCTGCAATGAATTACGATAATCTGTTTGAGTGGTCCATAAGCGCAGCCAATAAATTAGTGGTCTCAGGGATGCTAGGTCACCTATTCTTTTTATCCCAAGATCATAAAAAAGTGGGGTGAGCGATGTAGTAACAGGTAGAGAGATGAGAGCCCTTGCAAAATTGTTTTCGCAAAACGTTAGTTTATTTACAGAGGTAAATCCCGAATTCTCTGCTCCATAGAGGGCGCCACTTTGGGCTTTTGCACGATAAATTTCAAGGGACGGTGAGAGGGGTTGGGTATATGATTGTTTTAAAAATCTTAGTACTGATTTAATCTTTGGCTTAGTATTAGAGAGCTCTTCCTCAACTGATAATCCCAAGTAAGCATCTCATTTAAACCTATGCCTAAATAATCAAAACTTTTTACCCGCTCCAATGGTTCGTGTAGAATCTTAACCTCTCGTATACCACCTCGTACTTTTCTGAACACCATCAATTTAGTTTTGGAGGTGTTCAGTTCCAGTTTCCTCTCTTGGCAAAAGCACAGAAATTTCTCCAGTAGTGTCTGTATACCCATGGGAGTTGTAAATATCAATAAAGAGTCGTCAGCAAGGAGCAAGATGTGGACTTTTGTGTCGTTCATCAAAGGGGCATCATTCTTACAACCCATTAAATAACTAACCACATCATTAATGTACCGGGAACACACAGTGTGGGGGGAGAACACACCCTTGATGCACCCCTTGTTGAATCAGAGTCCTTTCTGTCATTTCCCCATTTTCCCCCCACCTGATCTGGGAATAATTATCCCTGTGCAATCTAGCAATCATAGACACCAAGTTTACCGGGGCTCCTTGATCGAGCATGGTCTTCGACAGCAGATTGCGCGGAATCAAATCAAATGTGGCCCGCAAGTCCACAAATGCTACAGAGCGCTGCTGTTTCCTGAGTAGCACGTACTTCCAAGTCAGCAGGGAAAACCTGAAGGCTTGGTCGCACGTGCTAATTTTTGCACGGAAGCCCGCTGGAGCAGGGGACAATACCATGTTAACATCCATCCAATCTTGGAGTTTGTCTAAAACTTGCCTGGCAAATATCTTCTGGAGATTATCGATTAGACTAATAGGTCTATAATTGGAGGGGATAGCAGGATCGCCCCTTTTAAAGATAGTTGTTACCTCTGCCCCCTCCCAGTTTCAAGAATGTCCCCACCAGCCAGTATACAGTTAGACAAATGATTTATATATGGTCCCCATATAATTGATTCTGAAATATACAAATCCCCCGGTATCAGATCGGGTCCTAGGGCTTTGTCTGCTTTAAATTTACTGATTGCGGACATAGTATCCTCACGGCTAAAAACTATCGGAGGAGTATTATTATTTATGAACTTGTTAAAACAGAGTTAACTATGATTGGGACAGCCTGATCAATATGTGAGTCCATAGTAGCCAAATCGTTAGAATATAAAAGCGAAAAATGTTCCACCCAGACTTCCTGTTAAATATAGTGATTATTAGGGGTTTACCGCATTGTCCTGAGATACAATAAGCCAAAATATGCGACTATCTCTGGCATGGGCTGCTAAGACCAGATTGTTCCAATTTGTATCAGCATATTCACGCTTTGCTTTGCTGAGTGCTGCTCTATAGGTGTTACGGGCAGAAGTTACATCCAATCTAGAACACTCCCTAACTGCCTTTTTGGCTTTCTTACAGTCGTTGTTAAACCAGTTGCAATCCCTTGCGCTGGCAGGTCTTCCAGATAACATACGGGGCATTAATGACATCAATACTATCCTTTTGGCTACACAAATTAGTTAGAGAGACCACTGAGAGCTCGTAGATTCTACCTTTGAGGTCCTGGTCAGCTTGAAACTTTGGCCATGTGACTCTTGTACGATTCTTGGTTGGGCTTGGCTCTATTTTCAACCAAAATTATTAGACCGCCACTAACCCTGCCTGACGTCTTGGGTGGAAGGGCATCCACACAATATGAGGTATGGCCATTAATATGCACCTTGTCTACAGCCCATGTTTCTTGGAAAGTACAAATATCAATATTTCCTAAAACGATAAACCAATCAGGGTCTTGGAGTTTCACGCGTATCCATGCTAGGTTCCAGGATAATAGAGTTAAACTATCATTTGACCTGTTTCCACCAACAGGAAAACCCTCAGAAACATCCACTACACCGTCGGTTGTATGAACAATTCTATCCTCCATGGACATATTTAGGAAGTTTACAGCTGCTTGTCCAGTGTAAGAATTATCATCTTGTGACTCTTGGATTATAACACTGTCAGTACTCTGATAATCTACGGCTAACGCTACGGTGTGTGTATCAAGAATATGTGCAGGCTCCATGCACGGGCTACCAGTAATAGATTTAGCTAATCGAGCTCCCTATTATCTCCCTAGAGTTACCAATCCTTGAATCATCCCCACTGATATTAGGGTAGACTTCTGGCAGATTACCCCATGTCATAACTACATTCTCCAATCTTCCACTATCCCATGGGATCAGAGAAGTCAGTCAATCACTTTCATCTAGAGAGTTGAAAATGTCAAATTGGTTATTGACTGGGATTGTGTATCTAGCTTGCCTCTGCCCCCGATAGAGAATTCCCCAAATGGTGCCTGTGTCATACAGTGATGTTTATAAAAATAGCCAAGGGGTAAAACACTGATCCCTGAATGTGCCATTGACAAGTTGCCTGCCCTTTCCACGATCGCAATGACTAAGTCAGGTGAACCGAAGGAGACAACAATGCAGTCGCCTTCTCTAGACTTGTTTGAATACCCCACCCAACCATCTTGTCTCACCATTTTAAAGTTGGAATAGAGTGGATTTCCCGATCTTGTCCTGCTGTTTAACTCTTCAAGCTAAACCAAGGTTCGTGTGCTCCCGGGGACAGTTTGGGAACGTTGGCTAGTACTATCATGTAGGGTGTGGCTTTCAGGGGCAAATCAAGTACATTGTTTCCTATACGTTCTCTTCCTATTTTTTTTTGGGCACCTAAATTCCTTTAGAGCTGTATTTCCTCAGTGCGAGCATGTTTCTGCATGTTAAGGAGAGATATTTTATGTGTGTTTTGGCACTGGTCCTGTGTACTTGTAGTGATGGTTAAGTTCGTCTCCTTCAGTTGTATTGCCCCAGCGGTAGCAGTATCTTTACTCCTAAGAGAGACCACTGGGAGAACAGTACCTGGACCTGGCCCAACGTTAATAGATTCGCTATTGGAACTACTGTTAGACCCAGTCTTCTGAACGGGCTTAGAGCATGTAGAACTAGCCTGGGTTAACTGAGAGGAGTAGGTGTTCTTAATATTTGACTGCTTCTGTAGGTCTAGGGAAACAGCACTTGTTAGCCTATCGATTTCCTTTTCCATTTTAAACAGCTTTTGTATCAAGGGATTCAACAAAGCTGATATAATGTCGCCCAGTTTAGACCAGAACCCTTCACTATCATCGGGGGACAACGGGGGTTCAAGTAGTGGAGAAGAGGTAGTGTTAACCGCAATAGTTGCAGCTTTATCCTCTGTTTCCTCAGCAACCTCTCTTGCCGCACCGCTACACCCTCTTTTAGATAATGGATATCATTGTTTATTAGGACCTGGCCCTTTCCGTTTCCTAGACTGAGATAAACTACTGCCCCCTTGTATGGACTTAGGTATTTGACTTGTGATATGGACTTTCGGTCTAACAACCATTTCATTTGTAAGCGGGGCGGCACTTAATGCAGGAACCTTGGAGGGCGAAATAATGGTTGTTAGGTGTGAGGGCGACTTGGCAAAAGAACCTGTGGGTATACAACCAGAGGTGTCATGTTGTAAAAAAGGGGGTTGCGGTTGGGGTTCAAGAGAAAGTCTGCACTCTGTGAGGGCAATTTCATGAATAAGGGACTGATTCAGCCCTCGTGCATCCCGCGCTGCAGGAGGCCTGAGTGGGTTTTGTCGCGCCTCCAGGCGCGGGACGCAGCGTCGGGGCAGGCGTCTGCGCGGGAAGTGTAGTTCTTCCCCTGTCCATCACCCTTAAAGTCGGTTGCTGCAGTGCTGGCCGTTCCTCTCACGGCGGAAAGATGTGGAAAACTGCCAGTCCTCTCAGGGCTGGTCAGTAGAAGAAGGAGGTTTGGCCGATCCCCTCACGGCTATGGTCTCTTTCTGTTTAGAGTCCCCAGTCATTTGCATTGGAGTTTGGAAGATTCCTGCCGTGTCCATTAGACAAGTTTCAGTAAAAATCCACTCTCATTGCAGCTTTCAATATTTGTCATCCGGTGCTGCCCCCAATATAGTATATTATAAGTTTAAAGGGTTTGACCCATATAGTCAGTGGGACCTGGGTAATTGCTCGGTATGTAAGAAGGGGGGTCCCAGACAAAACACAACAAATTTCTAAATTCACACCAATTAGAATAAATTAATTCAAAAAAAGGGGCGATCGAATCGCCCCTTTTTTGAATTAATTTATTCTAATTGGTGTGAATTTAGAAATTTGTTGTGTTTTGTCTGGGGCCCCCAATATAGGTCAGGACTCTGTTCAGTTTCAATGTCTATTTCGCCTCCTGCTGGGACATCTGTCTCCGGACAGTGACACTGGATCTCTCCCGGGGTCACACCGGGGCTGAGGATCCGGCCAGAGGAAGGTCACTGCCAGGGATCCACCTGGAGGCCTCACGACCTCAGGGGTAAAGCCATGTCACGCTGCTTAATAAACGTACTGCCTATCCTATATATATATATATATATATATATATATATATATATATATATATATATATATATATATATATATATATATATATATATATATATATATATATATATATATATATATATATATATATACACATATACATAGATGTAGAGAGAGAGTCTATCTCATATATATATATATATATTCACTGAAAAAACCATAGGTTATAGACCATATATAGTTAGGAATTAGCATTTACAAAACCTTGAAAATTCACTGAAAAAACCATAGGTTATAGACCATATATAGTTAGGAATTAGCATTTAAAAAACCTTATTTTACTCACACAAAACCATTGAAATTCCATATATAGTTAGTTGCACTAACTATATATCGCGCACCCGCAATCCACTGCTGATCATGTCACATATTACATCATTCATGACATGGTCAGTGACATCACTGATGACATCACTGATGACATCTCAAATGACATCACTGATGACATCACTGATGACATCTCAAATGACATCACTGATGAGATCACTGATGACATCATCCAGTGACTGTGTGTTTCTGTAAAGTTTAAATATGTTTTACATATTGAAGAATGAGTAGATGTATAAGTGTCTGGACGAAGGATTTAGTAGGTGCATGACTGAATGTATGAGTGAGTGATTAAATGTGTCTCACTGAGTGCATGGGTTAGTGACTAAACTGTCTTAATTTGTGCATCATTATGTCTGTTGTTCTGTAAACTGCTGCATGTGTTGATCAGTAGCTATATGATTAACTATATGGGTTATTGATTGATTGTCCAAGTATTTGTATAGGAGACTGAGTGTGTGTGTGGCTGGCTGGGAGGTGTGTGACTCTGTGCCGATCAATGTGTACTTGTATCAATGATTGTATAAGAAAGTAAGTATGTGTTAGTGTATGTTTGAAAATGTAAGGTGCTCTATGTTTAACTGTATAGACAAGAAAATGGAAGTGTGATTGATTCTTTACAGGACTGACTAGGTGTGTGAGTAACTCCATGGATGAGTGGCAGAGTGTAAGTGTCTGTATAGGTGTATGAGTGCATATGATAGTGTTGTAAAGATGAGTGATTGTATGTATGAATGATTGTATGGGTGAATGTGTGTGTAGACGTAGGAATCAGTGAGTACGTATGTAGTAACTAGTATTGGTGTGTCAATGGTTTCAAAAATTATACTCTGTATTTAACACTGGGTGAAACAGAGGTTATATTAAAACGTGAGGAGATGCATTGTATTGTCACATGAATGATATCATCAGTGATGTGGTCATTGATGTCATTTGAGATGTCATCAGTGATGTCATCAGTGATGTCACTGACCATGTCATGAATGATGTAATATGTGACATGATCAGCAGTGGATTGCGGGTGCGCGATATATAGTTAGTGCAACTAACTATATATGGAATTTCAATGGTTTTGTGTGAGTAAAATAAGGTTTTTTAAATGCTAATTCCTAACTATATATGGTCTATAACCTATGGTTTTTTCAGTGAATTTTCAAGGTTTTGTAAATGCTAATTCCTAACTATATATGGTCTATAACCTATGGTTTTTTCAGTGAATTTCAATGGTTTTTTAATAGCAAATATCATAAGCTGTCGAATGTCAAGTACGTGGTAAGTAAAAACATTTTCGTGTTTATGCACACTGATCTGCTTTGAATACTGCCCCCCACCCCTCATTTCTATTAGGAGTACTCTCTCTTTGCAGATAGTGAAGGGTAGTTAACGCAGCCCTTTGCCCCCTTTGTAATACGTCGTGCCTGCTTCTCTCTCCATTTGATTGATTGTTCTCTTTGGTTCATTCTCTATTTACAAACAAGCACAGAGTCGCAATACTCTGTTTAGTCTTTGCAGATAGCGAAAAATCGTGTAAAAAAACAAAAGGAATCGAGCAAAATCAGTAGGCCACTAATGGGATCTCTTTTTGACCTCGCTAAAATAGAAACATTAGGAACAACCTGTTGAAAATAGCAATGCGTATGTACATAAGCGGCGTTCATTTGTGTTCACAGTACCCCTTGTTGATTGTTTCAATCGAGCATTGAATTGTTCGAAGTTAATTCTCTTAAGGATCTTCTCTACCTGCAAACGAGGAAGAATAGGAATATTCTCTCTCCCTTTGCAGATAGTGAAGGGTAGGTAACGCAAGCCTTTAACACGTCGTACCTATTTCATTCCTCATTGATTGATTGATTGTCCGAACATTGACTGTTTGGGAATTAGTTCTTTTTGGAGGTATTCCCTGTTTGCAAATAAACGTAGGAAAATCTTTGCAAGTAGTGAAAGGGTACGTAATGCGGACCTTTCTCCCCCGTTGTAATCTGTCATGCCTATCTACTCCCCACTGATTGATGCACCTTTTTCACCCGGACCATTTACTAGAGATACGTCATCTGGCCCGACCAGAGAGCACCCCTAGTGAAAAGGACATATGCAATAATAACGAAGTGATCACTGTATCCTGTTAACAGAAACTTTACCATGAAACAACCTGGAAAGAAAAAAATAGGAAAACGAAAATCAGTAGGCCACTGATGAACATGAACTTTTATTAAACAACAAACAAAGAAACGATAACATAACGTAATGATAAAACCTATTAATGTCCTAGAAACAAGAAAACGTTAAAGTATGCCAGTGGTGAGAGACCAGAAAAACAGTCCGAGAAACCAAATCACCCCTCGCTGTCCCAACTCATGCACTCTGAAAGTTCAAAGTTTTGAGGAGTGCTTGTAACATTGTCTGAAGCCTATTTGCAATTGCTTCATCTTCACTATTCTTAAAGTAAGCGGCTCCCGGGGTCAAGCGGAACTTTTTTCCTTTTGGTGACTCTTCCATTCTTCACCTTGTCCCACAATCCGTTTCACCTAAAGACACGCTGTAGTGGGGCACCCCTTTTCCGTTTCATTTGCCATTCAGCCCGCTTTTGCTACACTGTGCCTCTTCCGCTATTCAGCTGTTTACCGCCCGCTCTTTCGACTACAGCGTCTCGCTCACCATGTACTTGAGTTGCTCCCGCTCTTGCGGTGCAGCGATAGGCGGCTGCCACAGGACTCTCAAAATGGCGGCCATCTCTTCAGATTTGGGCGTGGTCCACTAAAATGGGCCTGCGACACCTTGGAACTCGGACGCTTGTCTGCTAGAGCTTGGGCTCCATTCTCGAAAGCGTCCCCTCATCCTTGAAGATTCTACAAAAGTCTTGGGGGCCCCCGACTCCCGCAGGCTTCTGGTGGGGAGCGCCTAGCATGATTGCTCGTGGAATGGCCACGACGGAGCTACGAAATGGTGGTGCTCTCATGCTAACGCCAGCTTCAGTCTGAAACATCCAGAAACACTGTAGACTACCAATTCGATCAGTTCCGGTAGCGCTCCAACGTGACCCGGTAGAGAAGAACTTGCCCTCCCCTCTTTGACTGATGGTTCTTGTTGCCTGTCCCTTCTGTTGTCATTTAACAGAACTATTTAGCCTGCTGAAAGGGGTTGTGTGCCGTCCGCTGGTTGGTGGAGACATTTTGACTATATTCTGGACCTGCGTTGTCGCGTAATGCGTCATATGACGTGCCGCGTTAGAAAGTTTAATAAATTATTAAACACAATAAACAATCCTTAAAAAATAAAAAAAAATAAAAAATAATCAACAAAACCAACAATCAATTAACAACAGTATTTGAAAAGTCTATCATTCATTTTTCATTGCAGTACGCTGCCCAGAAAGCTTCCCGGTTCCCGGACCGGGCGCTACCCACGCAAAAAAACAAAAAAAAAATTTTTTTTTTTTTTGCCCCGCGGGGCCGTTTTAAAGCCTCCACATTAAACCTAGGGGGTCAGGGAGGATCTACTATGCCCCCTTATGGTTATTTGCCCCTTTGTTTTGGCCTCCTCTTGTCTCTCGATCCTACCGAGAGACAAGATGGCGGCCGCTACGGACTTTTTGGAATGTTGACAGACGCCAGAGAACCAATCAGCTTCGCTTCACAAAGCTCCGTTGCGCGAAAAGTACGCGTCCTGGAGCGCTGCCCAGAGCGCGCTTACAGATATATATCTTTTTTTAAACGTTAATTTCTCAAAATCCACTGGAGCACATATATTGAGACCTACAAAAGGCACATCGGGCTACCAGTCCCTACAATTTTGCCAAGTTTCGTGCAAATCCATTCAGCCGTTCGGGCTAAAAGTGAGGCCAACCGCCCTATGGAAATTAACATGGGAAAAACGCGTTTTGGGACCCCCCTTTTTTCTCGGCCCCCCCTTGACGAACCCCCCCAAAATTTTCAGGGGCTGCTCAGAAACAAAATGTGCCATTTTCCTGAAAATTTCAGCCAATTCCGTCCACAAACGCCAAAGTTATTAGACATAGAATTTTCAAAAATCCCATAGAGAAAAAATCCTAACTATATATACCTACTGGCGACCGCCAGTAGGTAATATATGTATTCACTGAAAAAACCATAGGTTATAGACCATATATAGTTAGGAATTAGCATTTAAAAAACCTTATTTTACTCACACAAAACCACTGAAATTCCATATATAGTTAGTTGCACTAACTATATATCGCGCACCCGCAATCCACTGCTGATGATGTCACATATTACATCATTCATGACATGGTCAGTGACAGGGCCAGGTCCTAATAAACAATGATATCCATTATCTAAAAGAGGGTGTAGCGGTGCGGCAAGAGAGGTTGCTGAGGAAACAGAGGATAAAGCTGCAACTATTGCGGTTAACACTACCTCTTCTCCACTACTTGAACCCCCGTTGTCCCCCGATGATAGTGAAGGGTTCTGGTCTAAACTGGGCGACATTATATCAGCTTTGTTGAATCCCTTGATACAAAAGCTGTTTAAAATGGAAAAGGAAATCGATAGGCTAACAAGTGCAATGCCCCCATTGTAATCCGTCGTGCCTGCTTCTCTCTCCATTTGATTGATTGTTATCCAAGTATTTACTGTTTTAGAATTAGTTCTCTTTGGTTCATTCTCTATTTACAAACAAACACAGAGTCGCAATACTCTGTTTAGTCTTTGCAGATAACGAAAAATCGTGTAAAAAAAAAAGAAAAGGAATCGAGCAAAATCAGTAGGCCACTAATGGGATCTCTTTTTGACCTCGCTAAAATAGAAACATTAGGAACAACCCCTCATGACAAATACAAAACTAGTGAGATGAACTGAACTCCACACAATGATGGCTGCAAAACAGCTCGGCTCCGCCACCCACCCCGCCCAAAATAACGATAAAGAACGGCTGCCATGATTGGTTGCGGAATGACCACGACGGAGCTACGAAATGGTGCTGCTCTCATGCTAACCCCAGCTTCAGTCTGAAACATCCAGAAACACTGTAGACTACCAATTCGATCAGTTCCGGTAGCGCCCCAATGTAACCCGGTAGAGAAGAACTAGCTCTCCCCTCTTTGACTGATGGTTCTTGTTGCCTGTCCCTTCTGTTGTCATTTAACAGAACTATTTAGCCTGCTGAAAGGGGTTGTGTTCCGACCGCTGGTTGGTGGAGACATTTTGACTATATTCTGTACCTGCGTTGTCGCGTAATGCGTCATATGACGCGCCGCGTTAGCGCATCCGGAAGTCATCCGGGGCGCGCAGCGCGTAACGTAAGCATAACAAGTCATGTGACTTGTTAATAAAACTTTTCATTGGTTCATTTTACTTTTCTTATTGTAATGATGAAAGGCTTGGTCATATGACCTAAAAATTACGCTTTTCATTACTTCCGAACATTATTTTTTCTTAAATATATGTTATAATGTTCCAGGCTAATGTACTTTCCCGGAAATTTTACAACTGTCCTGCAAGTAAAATATATTCTTTTTTCGAGAAAAAGAGCGTTTCTTCGTCCCATGACGGAGCCGTTGAGCAAAAGAGGGTCGACCTGCTGTCTTAGTCGCCGATACGCCTGAATATGAGATTCTTATCGATCACTTTATGTTGCAGGAATAGAAAACACAACAGCCCTTGACCATTTATCTTTTCTGCGTTCCTTCGTATTATACCTTTTACCCTTCATGTAATTGGTCTGCTTTATTTCACTTGCCTTTTAATGATTCTAAAACAGTCACTATTATTAAAAACTTTACCAATGTATATACTACTACCATGTTTTCTTTTAAAAACCTTTATTGTGAAAATTTCATTATACAAATACGAGCCTATAACCACGTGGGCCTGCCACAGAGCAAACTGTAATCGTATATGATGAATAGACATTTACACTGTAGAGGAACGTAACGGGCGGGCCATTAGGTTGCAAGAACTAAGGTGTCTAACAGTTACGGAATCGGTGGACGTACATTTTATAATTAAAATACGACAGGGCCAGTTACAATAAAATTATCTAGATATACATTTGCGGGCAAGTACCATGGGTGACGTTAATTCGAACTTTCAACAGTACAGTAATCAATAACACATCAGAACTTAATATCAATAGGGATGTCGAAATATTCAATCAATTCTCGTCCCCGCCCGCCATGTGCTTCAAAACTGCATACGTATCTCGTGATTTCAAGGTTCTGCAACCAGTACACAACAAGGAGTTACGAGTCCCATTTATTCCGGCGCCATTTTGGGCGAGGACGGGCAGGTCCAGGATATAGTCAAAATGTCTCTACCAACCATCGACTATGATGATGTTCATATGCTGTATTTATTAGAGTAACACTCATCTGTCCACATGAAATTAATTTGCCACAATCTAAACATGTCATTTTAATCTTTCCAAAGTTCTTCTAAATATTTGGGACCGTTTCCCTTGCCTCTGAAGCTCTCAGTGCCACTTCTTTGATGAATGTACTAGCAGGTCAGGGGTTCTCCTCCAAATCTCTCTTTTATGCAGCACTATAATTAATTGGTGCCACCTCTCCATATGACGATGCATGGTATAGTTACCACAACTATATTTTTTTTCGGTTCCTCTGGAGAGTTCATCGTGGCAGATGAAGCGTGTAACGTACCGGGCATTTACCTTTTTTTGCATGTACAGGAAAGGAAAAAAAAATCGAGCGTCCGAGTTCTAAGGTCTCCCAGGGCCATTTTGGTGGACCAGGCCCAAATCCAAAGAACAGCCATCTCACAGGCTAATGGGGCGACCCACGCCGAGTTTCAGCATTGTAGGATGACCACACAAGTACAGCAACTTGCTAGACATCACCTCGGTGCCATCCGGATCTCGGCGCCCCACTGCAGATGAAGTGCCTCTCAACTATGAAACCACCACGGTGACATCCGGATCTTGGCGCGTTGTGCTGCCTTCGGCCTATTCGCACATCGGTCCGCTACTGACGCCATCTCACAGGCTAATGGGGCGACCCACGCCGAGTTTCAGCATTGTAGGATGACCACACCAGTACAGCAACTTGCTAGACATCACCTCGGTGCCATCCGGATCTCGGCGCCCCACTGCAGATGAAGTGCCTCTCAACTATGAAACCACCACGGTGACATCCGGATCTTGGCGCGTTGTGCTGCCTTCGGCCTATACGCACATCGGTCCGCTACTGACGCCATCTCACAGGCTAATGGGGCGACCCACGCCGAGTTTCAGCATTGTAGGATGACCACACCAACTTGCTAGACATCACCTCAGTGCCATCCGAATCTTGGCATCTCAACGCCTAGTGGTATCTTCCATACAAAAAATATTGTTACGCTGCCTTTGGCCCCATTCGCACATCAGTCCGCAACTTAGACATCACCTCGGTGCCATCCGGATCTTGGCATCTCAGCGCCTTGTGGTGTCAGTCAGAAAATATTGTTGCGCTGCCTTTGGCCCCATTCGCACATCGGTCCGCTACTGACGCCATCTCACAGGCCAACGGGGCGCCCCACGCCGACTTTCAACATTGTAGGATGGCCACAGAAGTGCGACAACTTACTAGACACCACCTCGGTGCCATCCGGATCTTGGCGCGTTGTGCTGCCTTCGGCCTATTCGCACATCGGTCCGCTACTGACGCAAACTCACAGGCCAACGGGGCGCCCCACGCCGACTTTCAGCATTGTAGGATGGCCACACCAGTGCTGCAACTTGCTGGACACCACCTCGGTGCCATCCGGATCTTGGCGCGTTGTATTGCCTTCGGCCTATTCGCACATCGGTCCGCTACTGACGCCGCCTCACGTGCCAACGTATTTTCTCCGCATTTTATACCCTATGCCGCATAACAGGTCATGTGACTTGTTTATAAAACTTTTCATTGGTTCATTTTACTTTTGGTTTCCGAATGATGGAAGGCTTGATCATATGACCTAAAAACAACACTTTTCATTGGATGAAAACTTTTTTTTTCCCCCAAACGATGAAAGCCCCACCTTGTTTCTGGATGTTTCAGACTAAACTGGCGTCAGCATGAGAGCACCACCATCTCGTAGCTCCGTCGTGGTCATTCCGCGAGCAATTATGGCAGCCGCTCCCCACCAGAAGCCTGCAGGAGTCGGGGCCCCCAAAACTTTTGATGAATTCTCAAGGCGGAGGGGACGCTTTCGAGAATGGGGTCCAAGACCTAGCAGACAAGCGTCCGATTTCCAAGGTGTCCCAGGGCCATTTCAGTGGACCACGCCCAAAAAGGAAAGAGCCTGCCGCCATTTTGAGAGTCCTGTGGCAGCCGCCTATCGCTGCACCGCAAGAGTGGGCGCAACTCAGCTGAATGGCGGATTTTGACACAGTGGACCAAAAGCGGACGGAATGGCAACTGAAACGGTAAAGGGGCGCCCCACTAAAACAGATGAGACTCCACCTGGAGAGGCCCGTTCACGCCGCCTCCCCCGGGGCGCTCCACGCCGTTATTCGGAGCAGCATTGTAGGATACCAAAACCAGTGCGGCAACTTACTGGACATCACCTTGGTGCCATCGTTCTGCTGCCTTGGAACTATTCGCACAACAGTTTGCTACTGATGACCCACCCCCCGCGACGCCCCACGCCGTTATTTGCTGGGTGGCAACTTACTAGACATCACTTTCGTGTCATCTAGATTTCGGCGCGTTCTGCTGCCTTGGAACTATTCGCACAACAGTTTGCTACTGATGACCCACCCCCCGCGACGCCCCACGCCGGAAATCTGGACGTTGTGCTGCGTTGGGACTATTCGCACAGCCGACCGCTACTTCGTTGTTTTTCCCTAAAAATGTTTATATGTTATTACTATTTTTGTTTTCTTGTATATATTTATAAATTATTAAAGTTTTATAATCTTACTACTTTGTCGGAGTGCTATATATTTTTAATGTGACACATAATTGTAAAAACTTTGATGTACAAAGAGTCATCCCTGGAATCTTCCGCTTCACGCTCGGTCCCCTCCCCAATCACAATACAGGATGGTTTTCAGATAATAGCAACGCTTCTGCTGTGATGGATCTCATCGAGTGTGGGCCTTGATCTACTATAACTCCTTTGAAGAGGGGTGATTCTTTACAGCTGTGGCCATAAACTACATCTGCAGGGCTAGCTGATAGCCTAGGACCGGCCTGGACAATCGGACACAGAGGAAAAGGAGTGTCAGAGGGTGCGGTAGTGAATAGGGCGAAAGGGAGGTGTCGGGCGGGCACAGGGTGTGATTCTCAGGGAAGAGCAGCGCAGATGGGGGGAGGTTTATTACCCATGCATAAGACAGAGAGCGGGGGTGACCACTGCCTGGGTGAGATGCTTGCGAGGGTGGGGAGCCATGCTAAGGATCGACAGCGTGCACAGAGTGGGTCTGGTCAAGGCATCTAAAATGGCTGCCGTGCACGACAAAAGTGTGGCATTTGAAAAAAGACAAGATGGCGCACACAATGTTTTTCAACAATTCCTGATTTCCTTCGAATCGAACGTTAACAGACGTTGGGGCATATTACCAAAGTTAAGCGATATTTATCCCTAACGATGCATTGCAAAGATTTTTTTACCGTCAGAAATTATCGCAGATAAACCTTGCTATTATCAAGGTTTATCGCAAATACGATAAAAAACGAGCGCAATGCATTAATATCGCTGAAAACTCCGCGATATTCATGCATTACCGAGCTAATGCTCTTAGCCATGTTATCCACCTCCCATTGGATAACATGGCTAAGAACTGCTCAGGGCAGCTGTTACTTTTTGGAGATATTCGCGCTTATCTCGAATATTTCCAAAAGTTGATAATAGGAGATAGCGATGTGAGCGACTGTTTCCAGTCGCTAACATCTTGGCATGCCCACTTTGCATGTCATTAGTGATAAATATCACTCACATGCAAAGTGGGACCCAAGATGGTCGCTATCTCCTACTAGCCGTCGCTAACTGGTGTTAGCAACAGCTAGGTAATACAGATATAATTTTATCTCCGCGAAGCGGAGCGCTGTTACAGATATATATCTTGTTTTTGAACGTTAATTTCTCAAAATGCACTGAAGCACATATATTGAGACATAGCAAAGGCACATCGGGCTACCAGTCCCTAATATTTTACCAAGTTTCGTGCAAATCCATTCAGCCGTTCGATTATTATTATTATTTTTTTTTTTTGCCCCGCGGGGCCCTTTTAAAACCTCCACATCAAACCTAGGGGGTCAGCGAGGATCTACTATGCCCCCTTATGGTCATTTGCCCCTTCGCTTTGGCCTCCTCTTGTCTCTCGATCCTACCGAGAGACAAGATGGCGGCCGCTACGTACTGTTTGGAATGTTTACAGACACCGGAGAGCCAATCAGCTTCGCTTCGCAAAGCTCCGTAACGCGAAAAGTACGCGAAGCGGTGCGCTGTTACAGATATATATCTTTTTTTGAACGTTAATTTCTCAAAATCCACTGAAGCACATATATTGAGACCTAGCAAAGGCACATCGGGCTACCAGTCCCTACAATTTTGCCAAGTTTCGTGCAAATCCATTCAGCCGTTCGATTATTATTATTATTATTTTTTTTTGCCCCGCGGGGCCCTTTTAAAACCTCCACATCAAACCTAGGGGGTCAGCGAGGATCTACTATGCCCCCTTATAGTTATTTCCCCCTTTGTTTTGACCTCCTCTTGTCTCTCGATCCTACCGAGAGACAAGATGGCGGCCGCTACGGACTGTTTGGAATGTTGACAGACGCCGGAGAACCAATCAGCTTCGCTTCACAAAGCTCCGTTGCGCGAAAAGTCCGCGAACCAGAGCGCTGCCCGGTCCGCTGTTACAGATATATATCTTTTTTTAAACGTTAATTTCTCAAAATCCACTGGAGCACATATATTGAGACCTACAAAAGGCACATCGGGCTACCAGTCCCTACAATTTTGCCAAGTTTCGTGCAAATCCATTCAGCCGTTCGGGCTAAAAGTGAGGCCAACCGCCCTATGGAAAACTCAATGTTAAAAACACGTTTTGGGACCCCCCTTTTTTCTCGGCCCCCACTGGACGAACCCCCCCAAATTTTCAAGGGCTGCTCAGAAACAAAATGTGCCATTTTCCTGAACATTTCAGCCAATTCCGTCCACAAACGCCAAAGTTATTAGACATAGAATTTTCAAAAAACCCATAGAGAAAAAATCCTAACTATATATACCTACTGGCGACCGCCAGTAGGTAATATATACACACACACACACACAGATATATATTTGTGCTCACAAATAAAGAACCTCGAACCAGTCCCTGTTTGTGGCTCCTTCCTTCAACAAATCTGGAGGGTGTTTTGGATTGTTATTTCGCGTCGACCAGAGACGCGATAAGGAGCTCACGTTTCCTAAGCTGGCTGCCTGCTATCTGGTGTCTGCGCAAGCAGTTTGTTTTTTGGTCAAGTTGTTGGCATCAGGCAGTCCACCGGCAGCAAAACGGGCAAGCATGGGACGTTGCTACATGGCAATCTGTGACTGCACGGATGGTGGTGGTACACTGTTGCTAGCCCACGACCTGGCGGACCCGTGTGCTGAAGGTTGAAGCGTTATGCGGGGACTCGAGAGGCTCTCATGTTTTAATTGACTGAAACCAGTTCGCCCAGCTCTGCTTATGCCACAAACACAAGGATTTTTCCTCGGTTTCTCCACGTTACTCAAACCCAGTTCTGGAGCATGCTGGCATTTGCAGTGTCAGTAGTTCTACGCTGCAACTAACGACCACATGGTTTTGGAGGGGGCGTGCACTCATGAATTAAGAGTGCTGCAGAGACTCACATCAGCTGGACGCTCAGATTTTCAGTCGGGCAGAGGCGTCTGAGGAAGGCTCACGCCGAAATGCATCACGCTGTATCTGCTCACAAATAAAGAACCTCGAACCAGTCCCTGTTTGTGTCTCCTTCCTTCAACAAATCTGGAGGGTGTTTTGGATATATATATATATATATCTATCTATATATATCTATCTATCTATATATATATATATATATATATATATATATATATATATATATATATATATATATATATATATATATATATATATATATATATAATATCTGCTTTAAAAGACATAAGCTGAAACTTTCTGCTTAGCTTAGTGTGCTGCCCAGCTGGTATTTTGCTACTACTGTCATGGCATCCAGGTATAGTCCAACAAGCAACATTTGACCTACAAACCAGTACTATTGGATTTGGCAGTGCTTGTTAGTTGCATAAACTAAATATATGGACTCGTTGGTTGAGAGGCAATATAAAACACAAACAATTGGTACAGAAAAGCACATGAATAAAAACGTCAGCAGAGAGTTGATTCTGCTTCATATGCGATTGATAGACGTCAGTAGAGCTCTCGTTCCTTTCTCCTTTTTCATTTCAAGAATACCTTTCTTTTTCCCTCAAATTTCCCTCAAATTTATTGAGCTCTATATTTCCTTTACTCAATGATACTCCTGAATCCTTTTTGAACTCACCCATGTGGAATAATAAAACGTTATTAATACGTAATAGACCTTTTTACTGGAAATCTTGGAGACAACGTGGTATAATCAGTTGTTATCAAATAAAGAATTTATTTCGTTCTCCTCGCTCAAACTGTTATACGCCCTACCTACCTCCGTCCTTTCCAAATTTCAGATTCTTCCTAAAGCTGTCCTTGATGTATATATACCATTATCAAATAACACTACTGCCAATCCCACCACTCATATACATAAGGATCTATTACACACTCAACCCAAGGCATCAAAATTATACCTTTTCTCACATTCTGCCAACACACTGAGACAGAAAACTAGTACTGAAGAGACGTGGGAAAAAGATTTCAACACGGAATGGTCTCTTACTTTGTGGAACAACCTGTGGAATAAAATACGTAAATCCTCCAGATCAGCTAGTTTAACGCAAACATTGTTTTATGTGTATAATAGACTTTTGTTATCTCCACAACTGTTACATAAAAGATTCCCTTATGTTCCTGATACATGCTGGACTTGTACCCCTCCAAATGCAGATCTATTTCATCTGCTGTTCTCATGTACAACAGTATCTAATTTTTGGAAACAGGTTTGGCTTCAAATTCATTTAATTTTTGGCACACATCTCCCATTCTCTACGACACACATCTTTTTAGGCAGCCTCTCTTCAGTTTGGGATAATAATGCAACTAATTTTAAAATAATTGATCTATTAATAGCAGTCGCTTTCCAACAAATAACAAGAAATAGGAAGGACTTTACGAAAATCTCTTTCAAAGCTTGATGGTATGATGTATGCCACAACCACAGACTGAATACTTTTTCCAATTTACCTTCACCCATTGCTTTCAAAAGACTTCAGTTATGGTTACCAGTTATGACATTTTTCAACATCTGTGCCAAAAACATTCCTTACTGCTGCCCTCTCAACAAGAAGTACTTAAACCCCCATAGTTTCTCTAACTTCCTTCTCTTTCTTCTGTAACTCATTTATTATATTTTTCTTGATTACTTAGGATGGATACTATTATTTCTCGTTTTTATTCAAGTACTTATGCTGGAATACAATTGTAACTGCAATATTTGTTGCTCATTGTTTGTTGCTTAATCACATTTATTGTATAATGACAAACCTTTATTCTTAAATAAAATCCTTTCTTTTAAACTAAAGAGACCCTAGGGCTCATGTATGCATCACATGTGCAGGCTGTCCAAGGAGTGAGGGGGCATGGAAGGCACCAAAAATGGAGGATTGGTTTCAAAAGGTGTCAGAGCTAAGTAACAGAAAAGAGGCAGAGAGTCGATGGCATAGAACAGATGGTAGTGCAACAGAAAGTAGTTGTGAGGTACTGTCAGAAGCGAGCTGAAAAGGGAGGCAACAGGACTACGTTTTTTATGAGGCAAGGAGTGGGTGACACTAAATCCCACAATGGGATCGATGACAGATGGCAGTGGTGGATCTAGGCTCATGGCGGCCCTGGGCAGGGAGCGCAGGTAGGGGGCCCCAGCAGAGGGGGTCCGGGCGGGGCGGAGCACGGAGGCCAGTGAAGAGGGGGGGGGGGTTAGGGGGTTTGGAAGTGGAACAGAGCCGGAGACCGCCAAATCCCTGCCAGGAGCCGCCACGTAAATATATATCCATCCTCAGAGGATTATTATATTAAGGATATATAGTGGCGTGGTGGCCCCTGGGGTTTGGTGGCCCTGTGCAGGTGAGAGAGCGCCATTTATAGTGAAAATTGTAGGGGTGCACCATATGTACAAGTAGCCAGCACCCGTATATATAAAGGACATTAATAATGTTTTACGCAATGAAGAATAGAGAACTAGTTGGATTGCAAGTACACATTTATTGCTTGAATAGCGACACTGTTGAAATGAAACCTATTTTCTTATGCAACGTGTGTTTAACAAACGTAATTGAACTTTTAGAGTTGCTTTACTTGAGAATGTAACCGACCTTATATACTCCCGATAATTAGCTTAAAGTAGAAAATGTATTTGCTGTTTAAGGTTGGAGACCTAGTGAACTAAGAAGAAGTGCTAATGTAAAGCGTTGGGCCTATAATTCAAGCAGAGGCCTAGTTCATAGAATTGGTGCAGGCCTGGTTGAAAATGTCTTGCTTAACATTTTAACTATAGAAATGTTTTATAAAAGAGCTTTTCAGAATATGTTGCAACATTTGTAGACGGTGAGCTATTTGCGTGTATTCCTTTGCAGGCGCCTCATCAAGCAGATAGTAGAGTAGAAGGGACCATTGTGTATGAGCGTTAGTATGCTAGACTCAGACATGGAGGAGTAGACCAGGAATTCAAGGAAGCAACTTGAAAGGATGAAGAGCCTGGGACCCAAGGACGTTTGAACGGACAAGGATGGACCAGCGCCATGCTGGAAATTTCCAGAACCCAACACCTCTTGGAGGGGCGTACCTGAAGGCGTGCCATTCACATTGTGGGGTTTGGTATTAGGGACAGTACCCCGAGGGTGGAGGCAGAGCAGACGAGCTGAGGAGCTAGAGAGAGCGGTCGTTTGGGCAAAGAGTGTATTTGCAAGTCGAGAACTATAGTCTTCAAGAGAATGTGGGCAACTTCTTTTGGAAGTCACCACGGCTGACACCTTTTGGTTAGGTTGGGTTATTGTTGAGTAGGGATGTCACCTAGCATAGTGTAGGGTCAGACTGATCTGAATTTATGTCTATTATCCTGATGAGTACCAGAACTCAAGTAATAGCTATCCTGTTTAGTCTGATGATCCAGGAATTGATTCTAGTCCTATTCATTAGCCGCTTGAGACTTTTCCGTAGGATTATGTTTATATTAGTACCGGTTTATCTTCTGAACCTCTTGCTGAGGTGCCTGTATCTCCAGTTATTTTTGGTTATGTAATAAACCTTTTAAATTCAGTCTTTAGTCAGTGGTTCTTTGGGGAAAGCAATTGGATAATTGAATTGTTTAGTTGTGACTAGGTTGCCTAATACACTCTATGGCAGGTAAAAAGGTCCAGTCGACCTGTGACGGGATTCTGGAGAATGGTAAGCAGACTCTAGAGGTAAAATCCCGCCTTTCCAGTTGGTAGCAGAGAAAGATGGTTTATCTTCTGGAGTAAGGGTAATCTAGAAGTAGGTAGAGATTTCCCCGAGGCCCATAGAGATTAAAATAAAGAGTGTCCAGAAAGTCGCGGACGGAGGATGGCGTTCCATGGAAACTGACGGAGAGTAACAGTGCGGCAGAAAGCAGCAGGTCGGAGGAGAGGGAGTATGAAAAGGGTCATGCGTTGTTAGATTGCGGTGTTATGTTGTGTCGTTGTGTTGTAATGTCTTGCGGAGTTGAATGCCTGTAGTGTGAAAGGATCAGGTTGTGAGCGCGCGCAACCGGTGAAAATCTTAAGCTCAAGGGGAGTTTAAGTGGTTCGGGTGTATCGAACACCCAAAGTAATTGTCGACCATTGTGAAAGGGGGTCATGAGGTACCATTGATCGCCCGAAGGACCGAGATAGGGGGAACGTATGTGTGAGTGCGTGGGTAACGGACGCTGGCCTGAAGTTACCGTGAGCTTGTAACCTATCAGTGTGGCGATTGTCCAGTCGTTCGCGGACAAACATTTGCCAGTTCGCAACAATTACAGTTAGACTGTGGCCGTACAGTCAGGGAAGTGGTTGCTTGGTCGGAAGTAATCAATTTCAGTGTATGATTGGGACGCATGCGAGACCGCGAGAAGAACGGAGAGAGGAGGGGAACTGCTGCGAAACGGAGGCGAGTGACGTCAGAAGGAGCCGCGCTGGGATAGGGCGGTTAGCGTGAAGCCGCGCTGAGATTGGTGGATTGTCATCAGGAAGTGAACGAGCATTGTAAACAAGGAAACGTTGTGGGTTTCATCATGAAATGTTTTAAAGTGTTGCGGAATTGTTTCAAAGGCGAAAAGAGGATAGAACCTCGGGGTGGGGAGGAGGCTCCGCCCGAGGATACCCCAGCCTATTATATGGCAACGAATGTTGGGTTGCATACCATATGGTGGCTTGATAACTGGTGTAAAATGACAGACGGAAACGAGGAATTGACATTTCCTAAATATGGAACGTTTAGATTAGAAGTGTTATACCAGTTGAAGGCGATTATGGCTGCATTGCGACCTTTGCCCAGACCAACACAGTTTGAAGCGCTAAATGCATGGATCAGGGCAGCCCATGACAGGAACAGAGATAGGAGACAAGAAAGAGTGAAACGATCAGTAAGGGCGGTCCAAGATGCGAGAAGGGATGCCATGTCCAAGAGATGGAGGGTACAGACCATTGAAGGAGATAGGTTGTATCCGTTGCTGGAAAGTGCAGGGGATGGGCAGAAAAAGAGCATAGAGGACGAGGACAGCGAGACAGACGACAGCCTGATAGAGAGGCTGTTGTCAGAAAGGCCACCCCCATACAATCCAGAGTCAGGGGGCACACAAACATCGGCAAAGCACTGGGAAGCCCCAGTAGGGGAAGGCGGGGTTCCAATGGGGAACGGATGGGACACCCCAGGGGACAAGTTTACCCCATAAAAAGGAGGAAAGGCACCCCCACCCTCCCCAGTGATGAGAGTAGTGGGAAGGTTTACAGTACAGAAAGTTCGGGTAGAAGAGGGTGTCCATTCTCAGAAACTGCCAGATGCCCTTACAGTACCTGTTACCATAGGTCCCATAGTATCAGTGTATAACCCAGAACAGGCACAAGCTGAGAGTCCACCATGGAAGTGGAGCGAGAGGAGTGCCAGCGAGGACAGAACTAATGTGGCGGATGGGTGGAAGACATTACCCAGACCGGTAGAATGGAGCACCCCTTTGGTGGCATCGGCAGACTCCTCGGAGGAAAGAGGGAGTTGGAGGGGATCAATGGACTTGAGAGGACCGAGGCCGAGGTCGATGAGGGAATTAAGGCCAGATTTGAGAACTTGGGAGACGATAGTAGACACTCAAAGTGACAGATCGAAAAATGTGTTTGGGTCTGGGAACGAAGAGAATAGGATGGGTTCTCATTGTGCAGCTAGCGAAAGCAGGCAGGAATGGGAACACGGAGGTGTGGGAAGCAGGGGGGCGTCCCACCACTCCTCCCGAGACAGTCGACAGGAGTGGGACTGCGAGGGTTGCGAAGGTAGAAGGGTTCCTCCTAACACACCTGAAGAGAACAGAAGAGAGAGTCAGGACGGTGGCGGGAGGGACTCTAAGGAAACTTCTAACCAAGGCACCTTGAGAGCGGCAATAAAGGCAAGAAGGTTAGATGTGCTGAGACTAAAATCAGAAGTAGAGGAGATAGTGGAAGGTACACTGCCACTAGAAAGGATTGAATTGTACGAACCAGATGAGCTGTTGTTTGTGGCAAAGGATGTCACTCGGAAGGCTAGGATGGCTCATGAGAAACTCTCTGAATTGGCAAACAAGTACATGGTAGATTTGTCAAAAACTAAAGTCCTACAGGGGGGCCACAGGTTGCAGTACTCAGATCAAGACTTAGAAGAAAAGAGGGTGATCGGATTAAAAACCCACATTAGGGAACTGATTACGGGAATCCGAACATGGTCCCAGTTGGAGAAATGGGAGGAAAGGTGGTCAAAGAAAAAGACTGTTAGGCGGAGTGTTATCGAGATATCCCCGGGAGGAGGGTTGATGCATGCAGAAGCGTACCCCTTGTGGGAGGTGGCTCATGGGGGATATGTACATGTACCCTGGAGCAGGGGAGATCTGGCTGCCTTTACAAACAGTTTCCCAAAGTTGCGAGAGAGCCCAGTGGAATGGTATAAGCAGGTAGAGAGGTTCGTTAAAATCTCAAAGGTACTGTGGATTGATTTGAACACTCTGTTCGATATTTTGGTTCCAAGTGATTTGTGGATAGCATGCAAGGTTAGTGTTGAATGGCCCACGGCAGAGCCGGAACGTGATTCTGCCACGAATGGACCGTCACCTAGGGTGATGGCGAAGTACGAGCAGGCGATCACGTGGCTGAAAACTAAAGTACCACCACAGGACATTGATTGGGTAAAGATAGATCGTACCAGGCAAGAACCAAAGGAGACGGTGCATGAGTACTATGAGAGGCTATTGCTGATTTTCAAGCAGTACAGCGGATTAGATGTGATGGATCCGAAGGATATGGGACAGTTCGTATCCAAGTTTGTGCTGGGATTGAGGCCTGATATTTGCCTTATGATACAGCAACATTTGATCTGTTGGCAAAACAAGCCCCTAGATGAGATTCTGAGGTATGCGAGGTACTGCAGTGATGAGATAGACTCGAAGACAAAGAAGCTTAAGGATAAACTGATGTTAGTCCAGATGCAAGCGGGAGGACTGGGTCAGTCAGGCAATGGCACCGTGGGGAGGAAGTCAGGGGGACAGAAAAGGGACAACGAAGAAGGTCCGAGACCTAGGATAGACATAGCAACCCTGAAAAAGACGACCAAGTGCCATCAGTGTCATGAGGTCGGGCATTGGAGACGCGAGTTCCCCCATAATCCTGACAATCAGGTACAGGAGGAGGAAGAGGAGGAAGTTGAGGCCCCTCCGGTACGGAAGGTGACGGTGACTAAGCCCCAGATGACAAAAGGGGGGACGTCAGCCCCTAGGGCTCCGGTTCCCCAGCCACCGAAGATTTCAACAGGGAACAAGGTTTACCAGCAGATGCCCTTCATAGTTGAGGGGGACGAGCACTATTACTTTGATCCAGTGTCAGGACGGTGCCTGAATGGGGAGGAGGACTGTACCCTTGGAGCAGTACTGGAGATAGATCAGAGGGGACCCTTTGTAGAGGCTGATGTAGACGGACACCCCACCACCTTCTTGGTTGATACTGGTGCTTCCAGGTCTACTGTGCGGTCCGCAGTAGTCCCCAATTTGCCTCTTTCAGGACAGACTATTCAAGTGGTAGGAGTAGCGAACAGAAGAATGACGAATCCCCTGACTGAGCCAGTCCCGGTAAAGATCGGAAGTTTCAGAGATAGACACCAGTTTGTAGTGTGCGATTCCAGCCCCGTATGCTTGCTAGGAAGAGATCTTTTGTGTAAACTCAATTGCACCATCTATTGTACCCCCAAGGGAGTAGAATTGCAGACTAATGATGACGATGCTGATTTTAAGGTTGCAAACAAGCATGAGTGCATCGAATTGTACCCTGCTATAACTGTGGATGAGCTCCCATGGGATTTGAGAGATTCAGTCTCACCGGAGGTGTGGGACTTTACGGGGGAAGAGATCGGACTGATCAAAGGAGTAGAGCCGGTCAGAATTCAAGTGAGACCAAATGCTGAATTCCCGAGAACACCCCAGTACAAGTTGACCCCAGAAACAATTGCAGGTATAAAACCCGTGATTGAGTCCATGATCAGACAGGGAATTCTGAAGGAGGTTATGGGCAGTCCCTGTAACTCTCCGATAATGGGGCTACAGAAACCAAGTGGCAAGTTCAGGATAGTGCAGGATCTGCGAAAGATTAACAACATAGTTGTTCCATGTTGTCCAGTGGTACCGAATCCGTCAGTAATACTGTTTCAGATACCGTTCCAAGCCGAATGGTTTTCTGTGATTGATTTGTGTCAAGCTTTCTTTTCTATCCCACTGCACGAGGAAAGCCAATATCTTTTTGCGTTCAAAATAGAGAGTCGCGTTTTAACATGGTGCCGTATCCCCCAGGGGTATTCAGAGAGCCCATCGATCTTTAATCAGTTGCTGAAAAGGAATCTCGAGAGTCTGGTACTGCCGCAGAACTCAGTTGTCGTACAGTACATAGACGACCTCCTTGTTGCGTCAGACACCGAAGATGCTTGTAGGATTGACACCATTGCCTTGCTGAACCATTTGGGAGAGAACGGACACAAGGTGTCCCCCAGCAAGTTACAGTACTGCCTGCAAGAAGTGCAGTATCTGGGTCACAGAATAGAGCAGGGAAGGAGGAAAGTGTCGCCTGACAGGATTGAAACGATCATGAGAATGACCGTGCCCTCGACCCAAAGAGAGGTTAGGATGTTCCTGGGCATGGTTGGCTACTGCCGACAATGGATTGCTAACTTTTCCCTGAAAGCGAAAGCACTGCAGAAACTGACGCACAAGGACGTGAGTGATCCGGTACCATGGGACACAGACTGTATGATGGCTTTTCTTGAGTTGAGAGAGGACTTGTGTCGTGCTCCGGCTCTGGGAATGCCCGATTACAACAAATCATTTGCATTATTCTGCTGTGAGAGAGAGGGATGTGCTTTGGCAGTTTTAGTGCAGGATCACGGAGGAGTCCGTAGACCAGTTGCTTACTTTTCGGCTACCTTAGACCCAGTAGCCGCAGCGTTGCCCGGATGTCTCAAATCCGTTGCTGCAACAGGTGTCAGCATTGAAAGATGTGAAAGCATAGTGATGGGATATCCACTGACAGTGCATGTACCTCATTCTGTGGAATTGTTGATGACCAGGACCAAGACGCAGCACTTGACCAACAATAGACTCACACGCTACGAGCAGGTTATACTTGCTGCAGAGAATGTGACTCTCAGGAGGTGCTCTGTCTTGAATCCTGCTACCTTGTTGCCATTACCAAATGATATAGAAGATGATTGGGAAGACCATGATTGTCTTGATGTAACTGAACTATGCACCAAACCTAGGCCCGATATTGTTGATGTGCCATTGACAGACCCCGATGAAATTTTCTTTGTGGATGGCTCATGCATTAGAGACAATACTGGTCAGTTGAGAGCAGGATTTGCTGTCTGTACTATTTCTGGAATAATTGAAGCAGCCTGCCTGGAAGGAATACACTCCGCGCAGGTGGCTGAGATAATTGCGTTGACGCATGCCTGTTTGGCAGCCAACGGGATTCGGATCACCATCTTCACTGACAGCCAATATGGATTTGGGGTGGTTCATGACTTCGGCCAGTTGTGGTCTCAGAGGGGTTACATGACATCATCGGGTTCCCCAATCAGGAATGGCGAGTTCGTCAGGTTATTGCTGGAGGCTTTGCAAGGTCCCGCAGCAATAGCAGTGGTAAAATGTACAGCTCATACCAGAGGCACCGATTTCGTGTCAATGGGGAATCATTATGCTGATGAAGTTGCACGCTATTGTGCGGAGCAGGGATAGTCCTTTACGGAACAAAACATTGAGGGACCAAGGGAAAGAACTGAACTAAGCATGATGCTTGAGGTGGCAGATACATGGGAAGAGTTGAGAGACATGCAAGGACAGACGTCAGATTATGAGAAAAAGGTGTGGGAATCGGCTGGCTGTGTCAAGGGAGACTTGGACATGTGGGTTTCGGCTGATGGAAGAGCTGTGTTGCCGAATGAGCTGGTGAGTGCGATGGCACGACAGATACATGGTCCTGTGCATCTGGGAAGGGATGCGATGTTGCGTGTGTTCAGGCAAACATGGTACAATCCCAAGTTTAGACAGGATGCTGAAGCAGTATGTCAGAGATGTGTAACCTGTCAACAGATAAATGTTGGGAAAAGAACACCAGTTACACTAAGTCACATTGGAAGGTCCGGCGGACCTTTTTACAGGATGCAGATAGATTTCATTGAAATGCCGAGGTGTAATAGCCTCAGGTATGTCTTGGTGATTGTGTGTGTGTTCTCTAGATGGGTTGAGGCATATCCCACTCGTAGATGCGATACACTCACGGTAGCCAAACTATTGTTGAGGGAATTGGTGCCACGATTCTGGGTTCCGACCTCTTTGGAATCGGACAGAGGAAAACACTTTAATAGCGAAGTTGTGAAGATGCTCTGCTCTGCCCTGAACATTGATCAAAGACTGCATTGTAGCTACCGTCCAGAGGCTTCTGGCATAGTAGAGCAGATAAACGGGACTCTAAAAGCCCGAATGGCAAAGGTGTGCTCATCCACGTCCCTGAAATGGCCCGATGCACTGCCGTTGGTACTAATGAGTATGCGTAGTACCCCAGATAGGAGGACAGGGCTCTCGTCACATGAAATACTGATGGGGAGGGCTATGAGACTGCCATCTATTCCTACAACTGCTTTGCTGAATATCACAGATGACCTGATTCTTGATTACTGCAGGGGACTATCTGATGTCATCCGTTCTGTGTCCCTTCAGGTGCAGGCTGCTGAAGTTCCGGCTGCTAGCGACCTATGTCACGACCTGTGCCCGGGTGACTGGGTCCTGGTGAGGAAACACGTGAGGAAGAGCTGCCTGGATGTACGTTGGAGAGGACCTTTCCAAGTGATTCTAATCACCACTACTGCTGTGAAGTGTGGCGGATTGCCAAATTGGGTCCATGCTTCTCACACCCGACGAGTTCCAGCACCCGCAGAAGGAACAGCTCCTCTCGTAGACGAGAACAATAACGAAGAAGAGGATCCAAGAGAGGGGACAAGCCAAGCTGTGGGGGTGCCAGTGGGAGTTGGGGACTCCCCTGATCAGGCTGTATATGACCACGACGACAGCGACACTGAATCCGCCCCAGAAGAGGGAAGTGGCGGAGAAGGCGATCTGAGTGCAGAAGAGGCTGACAGTAGGGACGAACAGGGTGTGCAAACAAGAGGCCGACGAGCAAGAGGTGCAGAGGCTCATTGGCCCGAGAGACGGAGGCGAATGAATGTGAGATTGGCTTCCGAAAGAGAATTTGCCCCTGTGTCCGAAGAATCTGATCTGGAAGGGGGAGAACAAGGAGCTGAGCAGAGGGGTCCGAGAAGGTCAAGGAGGGTGCGAGTACCTTGCCAAAGATACACCACTCCGGAGTGGACCTACCCTTTAACAAATGCCAGGGGTACTGAGGTCCGGGAGGGTGAGGTCAGTGGTGGTGACCAGCACAATCCCCAATGTTAAGCTGGAAGTGATGCTGTTGGTACCTGGACTTGAAATCGAAGGCGTACTGACACTCACAATTCCAAATCCCCCTCTCCTAAGCAAGATACGTGATTTACTCCTGGATAGACTGATATTTCCTACCTTTGTTCCGGACATGCCAGCCTATGATGAAGTTGTGCTCCGCATGGAACTTTTAGATTATGTGTTGCAGGCAATCGGATCAAGTATCATCATCGATTATTAGAGACTTGTAAAAGACTTTGAAAAGACTATTGTAAATAGCTGTTGAACTAACCTAGGGCCGAGTGGAAGAAGAAGAAATTTAGGGACTTTCCACAGAGGACGGAGAAGGGTTAGGGCTGTCTATTGTTGAAGTAAAAGAAGAACTGAAACGGGGATTTCTGCTGCCAGATGTGGTTCAAGAGACTCAAATAGACAAAGAAGAGACTTTGGGTGCTTTCCGACAACGAACTGCTTTGTGCTGAGACCATGGCGCCTGGAAACCCGAATCGTAGGGCCTAGTGCATAGTAGGCACCCTTTTAGCAGGAGTGATTCTTCTTATAGTTATAGTAGTTTCAGTTTCCTATTTTGCACCACACGAACAGGTAGAGAAGGCGGAGGGGACACAGACACCTGATACCCCTAGTCAGAAGGAAGAAAGAGAAAGGAGAGAAAAGGCCTTGCTGGCTGCAGAAAGTCGTAGGTTGCATACCGATCTGTCTAAAGGAAATTTTGGGCAGAACGCATATGCAAAGCTGCTGTATGAATACATTGATGCGATGGATGCGAAGGACTGTTACGTGTGTATGCAATTGCCAGCTTCAGTGGATGAGGGTATTAGATACCATCACCTTCCATTGACCTATACAATTTCATGTAGTTTGCTGATTAGCATATTATATGGACGGAATCATTTTGAATATTATTTTTCCAATTATGATGCTGTGTTACCAGAAGTCCCTAATTACAAGCGCTTGAATAAGTGGGACTATTATAAATCAGAAGACAGACTGGGATATTTTTTCATTCCCACACAAGAGCTAGACACCCCGTATGCACACCGACACAATTTGACTTGTTCATTGTCAGATGTAGAAAAGAAGTTCATTGAACAGGTGGAAGATAGGTACACGAAGCAAAAACAGTTGCGAGATTCAGGACAAGGAAAGGTAGATTGGACGGAAGAAGAGAAGAAGCACAAGTCAAGGGGGAGTTATGGTCCAATAGCTCTAGATGAGGTACAGAAGGGGAAGCTGTGCCTGCACAGACCACAGACATATTATGAGAACGTCTATGTAGGTCATACTACATGTGAACACACTTTCACATTGGAGTATTATACTAAGGACTTCTTGAAGAGCGTAGTGCAGGTGATCCCTACTGTATATTTTGTCTGTGGAAGGAATGCGTATGTGAGATTGCCAGAGAAGTGGTATGGAACGTGTTACCTAGCAATTATCTTTCCCAAGATTTACCATACTGAGGATTTTGCTCTTTTAGAGGGAGGGTCCCAGAGAAGGGTAAAGCGAGGAGAGAGTGCTGGAGCAATCATTGGAGATGTGTTTGGAGCAGCGATACCTATGTTGGGAGTCATTTTGAATGTTATCAAGATAAGACGGTTAGCAACTGTGGTGGATGAACTGTCAATGAATACAGCCAAGTCATTAGTGTTGGTTGAGGGTGAGATGTTGTTGATAAGGACAATGGTTTTACAGAACCGTCTTGCCCTAGACGTCATCCTAGCAAAGGAGGGCGGAGTCTGTAAACGTTTGAAGATTCAGGAATGTTGCACGTATATACCAGACAACTCTAAGGATCTGGAGTCATATATATGCAACATTACCGCAATCCATTATGAGATTGAGGACTTGATCCAAGAGAATGCCTGGGAGACAGTGGGCAAGGGATTTGGAAAGGTTGGAAACTGGATTGCCAACCTAGGGAAGGGTTTCCTTGGATTTGTACTGAAACCCCTTATCATAGCAGTGGCATGTGTGATTGCCTTATGGGGTTTAGTGAGGATGTACAAGTGGTATAAGTCGAATAGGTTGGCGAGATCAATGAGAGCGCAAGAGATGCGAATGGAAAGGCTGCAAGACAATCAATACCGCAGCTTGAGAGCATTGGAGATGCTCAAGAGAGGGAAAATGGCCACAAGCTCTGTTTAGCTTAGTTCTTACCCTGAGGATGATGTGAGGGTGGTGATGACACGGGTCATCAAAGGGGGGAACTGAGAGAGCGCCATTTATAGTGAAAATTGTAGGGGTGCACCATATGTACAAGTAGCCAGCACCCGTATATATAAAGGACATTAATCATGTTTTACGCAATGAAGAATAGAGAACTAGTTGGATTGCAAGTACACATTTATTGCTTGAATAGCGACACTGTTGAAATGAAACCTATTTTCTTATGCAACGTGTGTTTAACAAACGTAATTGGACTTTTAGAGTTGCTTTACTTGAGAATGTAACCGACCTTATATACTCCCGATAATTAGCTTAAAGTAGAAAATGTATTTGCTGTTTAAGGTTGGAGGCCTAGTGAACTAAGAAGAAGTGCTAATGTAAAGCGTTGGGCCTATAATTCAAGCAGAGGCCCTGTTCATAGTATTGGTGCAGGCCTGGTTGAAAATGTCTTGCTTAACATTTTAACTATAGAAATGTTTTATAAAAGAGCTTTTCAGAATATGTTGCAACATTTGTAGACAGTGAGCTATTTGTGTGTATTCCTTTGCAGGCACCTCATCAAGCAGATAGTAGAGTAGAAGGGCCCATTGTGTATGAGCGTTAGTATGCTAGACTCAGACATGGAGGAGTAGACCAGGAATTCAAGGAAGCAACTTGAAAGGATGAAGAGCCTGGGACCCAAGGACGTTTGAACGGACAAGGATGGACCAGCGCCATGCTGGAAATTTCCAGAACCCAACACCTCTTGGAGGGGCGTACCTGAAGGCGTGCCATTCACATTGTGGGGTTTGGTATTAGGGACAGTACCCCGAGGGTGGAGGCAGAGCAGATGAGCTGAGGAGCTAGAGAGAGCGGTCGTTTGGGCAAAGAGCGTATTTGCAAGTCGAGAACTATAGTCTTCAAGAGAATGTGGGCAACTTCTTTTGGAAGTCACCACGGCTGACACCTTTTGGTTAGGTTGGGTTATTGTTGAGTAGGGATGTCACCTAGCATAGTGTAGGGTCAGACTGATCTGAATTTATGTCTATTATCCTGATGAGTACCAGAACTCAAGTAATAGCTATCCTGTTTAGTCTGATGATCCTGGAATTGATTCTAGTCCTATTCATTAGCCGCTTGAGACTTTTCCGTAGGATTATGTTTGTATTAGTACCGGTTTATCTTCTGAACCTCTTGCTGAGGTGCCTGTATCTCCAGTTATTTTTGGTTATGTAATAAACCTTTTAAATTCAGTCTTTAGTCAGTGGTTCTTTGGGGAAAGCAATTGGATAATTGAATTGTTTAGTTGTGACTAGGTTGCCTAATACACTCTATGACAGGTAAAAAGGTCCAGTCGACCTGTGACGGTATTCTGGAGAATGGTAAGCAGACTCTAGAGGTAAAATCCCGCCTTTCCACAGGTGCACAGCTTGCACATGCCTAAGGCCGCCCCTGCAGATGGGGGGAATAATGGGAGACGCTATGTCCAGGTAACAAGAAAAGGGCATCAGATGCATGATGGGGAAGATTAGGAAAAGGAGCAACTGAGAGGAGGAGACAGACAACAGAAGGAAGCCTGGACGGGACACAATAAAGCTTGGTATGAGGTAGGGATGGCTGGCAGGAAGAAGCAGGGATGATTAACGCAAGGGGAGGGTGTTGTTTGATGGCAGGAATGTGTAGTGAAGACGCTGGAGGTCGACATAAATGAAAGGTCGATTTTTTCCAGATGGTACCCGCTTGTAGACTTTGAGACTGAAGCAACCGCCTCATTTCAAAACAATACACGCGCGGAACACAATAAACATTCTCAGAACATAAAATATATTGTCAAAGAATACATGAACAGAATGCTCACCTTCCCATCCCACAAGCATTGCATAACAGCTAATGTCCCCACCGCAATGCATGTATAAACAGAGCGCTACAAGTACTGCAGAATGGAGCAAGGGACGCTGACAGGAGAGGACCGCATCACAAGACTACTGAGGCACAGTGCTTCTGCCTCCCTTGCTTCGGTGAAGACGCACATGCATAATTCAGAAGTCACAGCTCTTAGCTAAAGAACACAGGGTGAATGGGAGAGAGTTGGCGTTATTACATTCTTTATTTTGATGTTTACTTTTGTTGCATTTCCATGTAACTGCTACATTGACATTTCTTCTGATGGTCCGAACATTTGGCACATCATAAAAATGGTAGCTGATAAACTAAAATGTGGAATATTGTGGGAAAGGTATATTTGCAACGTTATCAAAGCAGAAAACACAATTTGTATTTGTTGCTCACATGTGCATCTGTACGTGTAAGCAACATTGCACAGTAGTGTGCACAGCCCATGTAATATTTATTCTTCGGGGAATTAACTATGCAGTTTTCTCTTTGTACCTTTTGTGAAGTTTTCTCATTTGTGACTTTTGTGCAGTATTCTGTCTCTGATTGATCTATTTACTCTTTGTGCCATTTTCTCCTTCCTACCTTTTCCCCAGTTATAGGGCCCCAGAGCACATTTCCCCCTCCTGCGCATTTTTCCCACCTCTCACCTCACCCGCTCCTTACCTGCTTCTATCGTGTTGCCTTCCCTCTTCTTCTTCCTCCTCCAAGAACCCCACCCACTGCCCCTGCATTCCCCCTCCCAGGAACTACTCAATAACAGTCGCTGTGCGACCCAATTGAGGTGGGGCCTACACACATGCCCCCACCCACTTAGCTGGGACTGGTCCTCCGACCAGTCTAGGCCCTTACAGACTCGGGTTTCTTCTTGAGGCTCTCATCTTGCCCTCTCTGCTCTCTCTACTCCTTCTTGCTTTTCACCCATCCACCACTCTCCTCTATCATTCACTCTCTCTCTCTCTGCCATAATCACTCTCGTGCCTGCTTTCTGCTCTCTTTCCCTACTTTTGTGCCTCTTCCACTTTTGTGCCCTTCTCTCTTTGGTGCCTTTTTCTCTTTCACACTTCTTTTCCTATTGTCTGTAGTTTTCTCTTTTGTACTTTTCCTATTTTGTGCAGTTTTCTCTTTGTGGCATGTCTGCAGTATTCTCTTTAGTTCCTTTTTGTGCCTTTTCTGCAGTTTTCTCTTTTGTGTCCTCCATGCTGAAGGTATGCCAAAGGAAAGCCTGTCTATGCATTCTGGTCTGATCACCCCCCAGCGATACTCCACAGCTTTCCTTTGGTCACTCGACCCGGGACACTGCTCGCCCTACTGCTGCCAAACAGCACCACACAAAACAGTAGGAGCCTTCCCCTGCTCCCACTGATGCTTCTCCTGCAGCCTCCTGCACACACACACACACGCACACACACGCACACACACGCCATGCACAAGCCAACCATGCCACCTACACCTCCACCTCCACCCAACATTACACACCGCTGCAAACACACACAGCACTCACTTGCATGCATGCTACTCAACACATGATCACTCAACAAACAGGAGACTGGAATCTGGGACATCCTAAGCAGCAACAAACCATATTCCTCTTTATCACAGGAACCTGTCATAACTCAACACCAGCACCCAACATCGCCAGAGAAATACCTACAGTCTACAAGATCACATGGCGGGATTGCAACCACAAGCCCGGGGGGACTCACAATTATCTTAAAGGAATCCATCAAATGTTCTACCTTAGCAGAAATCATCTCTTCATTCATGGAACACTTGCATTCCAAACTGCAAATCTCTAATAAGTTCACCCTGCACCGCAAACCACCTTCACTAACCTCATCACCGACTTTGTCCCTTTCTCACCATTAACTGGAGAGCGTACTTACTGCTCTGTGTCCTTAATTTCCATCTGGAAGACAGAAACAACCGCTGCCCCACAGCATTCCTTGAAAGAGTTGGCAATATCGGCCTCACCCAGCTTGTCCCAGGTCCCATATACAGTGCAGGACATTCACTGGACCCTATCTTAATCACCAGTGGCCCAATCAAATTCATTGAGACCACTCACATGGAAGAAACACACCATTATCCACTTTGAGACACCGCAATTCAATGCACCCACTAGCACCAGCCTACCAAGCCATAGCTGATGCAAAATCCCCAAAATGGACTGGCTCAGTGCCCTCACCACAAATCAAGCCAACCCAATGAACAACCTTGACAAAGATATCAAAAACTTCAACAACTGGATCAGGAACTGCACAGTTACCTCACATCCATCAAACCCAGCAAAGAAAGAAGACCCACTTAACAAGCTAGCTGGTACATAATGGACCTATGACAATCAAAACAACACTGTAAACACCTATACAGGAAATGGAGTGCCAGCCATGAAACTACTGACAGAGACACAAACAAGTCTGCTCTCAGATGCTACTATCAGCACCTATGAGACACAAAGAAACATGCACTCGCTGAACTCATCAAAGGAAGCTCCAACAGCAGCAGGAGATCTTCTCAATCATGAAGGACTTCACCACACCTTCTGCAACATTCACCAGCATCTCCCCCTCTCTAGAACTATGCAACTACCTATCAAACTTCTTCCACAGCAAAATCACGAATATCTACAGCAACTTCCCACACCAACTGGACCTTGCTGACCTCATCGCCATACTACCCACCCCCAACCAGGACAACTGCCTAACCAAATGGATACTACTCACCAGCGAAGACACAGCATCAACAATGTGGGCCATCTACTCAGGGGCCCCTAAGGACCAACAACCCATCCACATCTACAACCTGGTAGCAGCACCAATCAGCACCACCCTCCGCATCATCATCACTGCCTCCATTGCCAATTACCTCACCAAAGATACAACCTGGTAGCATCACCAATCAGCACCACCCACTGCAACATCATCACCACCTCCATTGCATCTGCCACATTCCAGGACAACTAGAAACCCACAGAAGTTAACACCTTCCTAAAAAAAAACATCAGCCAACCCAATCCAACATTGCAACTTTCATTCAATATCCCTGCTCGCGTACCCTGCCAAAGTGATGGAAAAGGCCATCAACAAGCAATTCTCAACCTAATTCGAGCTTCACCACCTACTGGGGAACCCCCAATCAGGTTTCAGAAAGAACCACAGTACCAAAATAGCACTAATTGTAGCCACCAATAACATTAGCACCATCTAGGATTTTATAGAAACAGCTGCCCTCTTCCTACTTGACCTCTTTACTGCCTTCCAAATTGTCTCCCACTACACTCTGATGAGAAGATGATACATCATAAGCATCGTAGAACCCACACTCAACCCAATCTGCTCGTTCTTCACAGGAAGAACCCACATAGTTCTAATTCCATCATTCACATCAACGACCAAGAAATTGATCTGTGGAGTCCCCCAGAAATCTTCCCTGAGCTCCATCCTGTTCAACATCTACATGACCTCGCTAGCCAACATCTTCCAATCAAAACTCAAGGCATCTCCCTCATCTCATATGCCGATAACACGCAAGTGATCCACTCCCTGGTGGACAAGACTACCACCTTCAGAACCAACTCATGGATGAGACAAACTGCCTGAAGGTCAATTCTGAGATGACCGAAGGTTTGATCTTCAGAAACAAGACCACCCTATGGGACTCTACCTGGTGGCCATCAGAGCTAGGACCAACACCCACCGACCACACAAGAAACCTGGGGAGATGACAAACTCTCCATGACAGCACAAGCCAATGCAGTGAGTACCTACTGCTCCCAATGCCACACATTCTACATGAGATCTTCAAGTGGTTGCCACAGAACACTAGACAGACCATCATGAAGCACTCATAACAAGCAGTCTCATCTACAGCAACCCACTAAATGGAACCTCCAAGCAACTCCAAAAAAGACTTCAGACCAACCAGAATGCCACCACTCAGGGCCAGACTGACTACCGGGCAGTTTGGAATGCTGCTGAGCTGGGGGCTGATTTCACTGTGGTGTTGGCTGATTTTGTTTATGGAGACCTGCATGTGCTTCAAAATAATTAAAGCAAAACGAATTTCGTTTAGCACACGCAGGTCTCCATGAATGAAATCAGCCCCCAGCTCAGCAGCATTCCAAATGGCCAGGTAGCCAGTACTGCCACCACTTGACCCATACTGGATATCCCACACCTCACTGTAACCGCACAGTACCTCAAGGAACTCTATTAGCTCCCCATTCCCAAACATAGCCAATTCAAATGACTCAATCACACATACACGTACAGAACGTTGGACCATTATACCTTAACAAACTCATATGCTTTCACCAGCTGACCAGACATCTACACTCTAACACACTCTAACTTACATACACCCCCCTCCTTCACAGAAACAAAGCAGGCAGTTGCTTGTTTTCCTATATTGCACCCAAAACATGTAATCACCGCCGTCAGCACATCTGGGCCTCCTGTCCAGTTCTTGAATTCCACAAGAATCTGGAGACCTATCTGTTTCAATAACTCATCAGGGATCATACTCCCGCTCACCTGCTCAAGCATCTGGATACCCTAATGGGTTATTAGTGCGTGCTACAAATCAACATAACGTAACATTATTCACAACAACTGAAAGCGATAGGAGCTGGGGAATGTCTTGACCCAGGGGAGGAGGTGAGACAGCAACAGGCTGACCTGCATCTAGAGTGTAGGGGACGGAGTAGCCCCTAGAGGTGAAGAGTCCTGGGTTGCTGCTATAAAACAATTGTCCCATCTCCTGATGAGTGATTGAGAATCCAGACCCCCACTAATCAAAAGAAGAAGGTGTCACTGGCAAGGAGGCACCCAGAACTGGTTTGAACAGGGGTCAGTGCCCCCTGAAACACAAAGACTTCAAAGCCATTGAGGGGTATAAATATGAGAGCTGAAGCCCCTGATGTTGGAGAATGGCTTGATCAGGATTGAACAAGACTGGAGCTACTTCGTGGTCAAGAGGAACCTTTCCTAAGGAAGAAACAACTGAAGAGACTGAAGGAAAGGACTGACCCTTGCTGTGTTTTCTGGGGCTGGCCCGCTTTTTGCTGTTTTAACCAAGGAAAGGCTAAAGGGACTTTGCTGTGTGCTGTGTCCCCCTACTTGAAAGGACTTTGCTGTGCCCAGTCCTGAAGTAACTTATCCCCAAGGGCCCGAGGTGAGCTGGCTCCTTGTTGCGGAAACACAGGAACATAAAAGTTTCCAGGAGAGTCTCAGCGGTCCTGTGTGCATGTGCTTGTTGCTGCCTGAGACCCACGTAAGGTGTCCTGTGATTCTGGCACCTGAAGTCCAAGCAAGGATCAGCGACACTGTGTGCGTGTGCTTTTTGGCAGCCTGAAACCGTTGTGAGGGTTGTCCAGTCCTTGAAGGCATTTGTTGTGAGCTTGAAACATAATCACGAGGACGTTAAACGGAACCCTGATAAGTCCGAGGAAGAAGTCACATTCACTTGACTCCCAATGCGTCCTGAATGTGACTTCTCAATTAGTTGCCTTGTGTGCTTCTGAGCTCAAAAATATAATCAACAGGAATTTTGAAGGTAAGAGTATAGTTTGTAAGGCTTTTTTGAAATATCGTTTTAAAAAATATCATGATTTCTAATTTTGTATTTATGGGTTTTTCATTATGCTACTCTTGTGGCGGGATCGTCGCAATTAAGTTGCATAGATCCTGTCACAGCTGCGGAGATCCCGCCTGGACTGCAGAGCCTCTGCCACAAGTGCGTAGGCTCTTTGTCAATCGGGCCTATATGTGTAGTGTCCAACATCTTTCCCTAAATTGCTTAGATTGGAGTAGGAATAGTAAATTTATGAGTTTTAGTGTCAACCACCTTCCACTAAATGGCTTGGATCGGAGTGGGGAATGTAAATGCCACCCTTTAATTGCCCATAGCACTTCCCTAAATGTTTTACATTGGAGTGGGAAATGTAAATCTTAACTTTGTAGTGTCCAACACCTTCCCTTAAAAGTTTTATATGGAGTGGGAATGGTATTACTCCTTTAGTGTCCAAAGCCTTCCCTAAATGGCTTAGATTGGAGTGGGAATAGTATTTTTCATCCCTTTAGTGTACAACAGCATTAGTTAAATGGGTCACGTTGGATTGAAAATAGTAATTTCGGTCTCTTTAGTATAGAAACCTGCGCCCAAAATGGTTTCAATAGAAGCAGGCATCGCTAATGTAATTATGTCACTGTATAAGATGTTTATTGTAACATTTGTTTTTAAAGGGTAAGCATTAGCTGTAACACTTTAAATGTTGTTTTTTATCATACATTATTATCAACATTTTTTGTATTATTAAAGGTATAACAAATTTTGTGAATTGTAGATTTACTTTTTTCAAAAGTTATTCCATGGCTAAGTTTACATGATTTAAAACAAATCTATTTTTCAACATACAAATAGTTTAATATTTTAAAACATTTGTATCTATTTTTTAAATATAATACAAGGTATATATTTTGAAAACATTTTCACATTTCTCCTTTTCACATTATTTTTTTAATGTGGTACATTTATTTTTTTCAACTATTTACATTAGTAAAACATATTTGTTTCCAGTAGCTTGTATATAACTTTTTAGTGTATTATAAATACCACGATATTACTTTATTTTTTGTTTTTATAGTATTATGTTTTGTATACTTGACATAACTGTTTCATATTTTCATATAACATTTATTGACATTTAAATATTTTGCTGATATTTTTACACATTTTAAGCCAGATTCACAGAACTAACTTAAGACAAAATCCTAAACTTACTACCATTTTGGTGTTCACAGAAGGCACTTACTCATTTTGGTATTCACAGAAGGCACTTACTCATTGATGAGTAAGTGGCTTCTGTGAATACCAAAATGAAGAACTTACTCATTTTGAGTAACTTACTAATTTTGGTATTCACAGAAGGCACTTACTCATTCATGAGTAAGTGCTTTCTGTGAATACCAAAAGAAGTAAGTACCTTCTGTGAATACCAAAATGAGTAACGGCCTTCTGTGAATACCAAAATGGTAGTAAGTTTAGGATTTTGTCTTAAGTTAGTTCTGTGAATCGGGCCCACAGTAAACATTTAAAAAAAAAAAAATGTAATGCCACTTTGTTTTCTGTATGGAGATAGTTTTTTTTTCATTTAGTGGGCAATTATTTTTACCGGTAACTTTCGTAGTCCATTCCCTCCATTTGTCAACATTTTTGCTTGGAGTGAGTCATGGTAAGGTGCTCCTATTCCTCAGATAAGGTAGGGTCTTTTTTAAGGGTTTTTATAGGGTTTTTGGGATGTGTAAGATGCAGGTAGAACTAGTTAATAGTAGTTATAGTGTTGGTTTTTAGTTTTTGGGTGTTTTGATCATACTTTGCATTGTTTTCTTTACTAGTGTTTGTGTTAGATCTAGTTAGAGTTTAGAAATAGTGTGTAGGTATTTTACATAATGTTATGTCATATAATGTGTTTGGTCAGGTTGGAACTGAAATGTGTTACATGGAATGTGCGGGGGCTCAACTCCATGAGTAAGAGGTATAAGGTGCATGCATATCTAGTGCGCAGGGGGGTTCAGATAGCCTTTCTGCAGGAAACGCATTTGACTCTGGCGGAGGGGCGAGCGCTGCAGCGGCGTTGGAGGGGGCAACTTTACTACACTACCTACTCCGCTCATGCTAAGGGGGCATTGATTTGGGTTCGGGCGGGCGTCCCCTTCCAGCCCATAACGACGGAGATTGACTCGGAGGGGAGGTTTGCAGCGGTGCTGGGGAGATTGGATGGCCGGGACGTCACGCTTTGCAGTGTTTATGTCCCTAATTTTGACCAAGCCGCGTTCTTCTCGGCGTTGTCGAAAAGATTGGCGCCTCTGCTGATCGGTACGGTGTACATGGGGGGGGACTTTAATTCGGTGGTGGATGTGGATTTAGATCGCTCTCATCCTCCCCTGGCTCAGTCGGCGGTGCGCAGGGTGGCCAAAGCCCAGAGGGCCTGGCAAGAGCATTGGGGCTTCCTGGACGCCTGGCGCACGCTCCATTCCAACGATAGGGACTACTCGTTCTACTCCGCACCCCATGATCTCCATGTCCGTCTCGACTCCTTTCTCTGTACTGCTGGGGCCCAAGAACGAGTGCGCAGCAGCGAGTACTTGGCGAAGACTATCTCAGACCACAACCCTTGTTTACTCACGGTCCTCTGGTCTAGACAGCGGCAACCGATTTCCACGTGGCGGCTGAACCCGCTGATGCTGGAAGACCCGATGTTCCGCACGGAATTGCAGGAATGCCTTGAGCACTATTTCCGGGAGAACGCGAGCACCGCAACTACCAGAGCGATTGAATGGGATGCCTTCAAGGTGGTGGTGCGAGGCGCGTGCCTCTCCTCATCGGCCGGGGTACGTAAGACGCTGCTGGCAGACGTGGAGCGGGAGGAGGACTCGCTTCGGCGGGTGGAGAAGGCTAGCCATGCGGCGGGGAGCAATAGGGAGGATGTACTGGCGGCGAGGTAACGAGTAGCCGTCCAGGTGGAAAGGCTTCGCTGCCATGACTACCGGGAATACATGGTTCGGGCCCACGCTGAGAGGGACCGAGCCGGATCACTGCTGGCGTGGCTGGCGAATCCTCACTTTGGGGGCGCGCCGATTCTGTCTCTAGCCACACCTGCCGGGGCGCTGGTTCACTCCCAACAGGAAATTAATGACCAGTTCCTAGCTTATTACTCGGAGCTGTATCGATGCAGGCTGCCCTTGCTCCCGACGGGTTTGGATGCCTTCTTGGAGGAGGCCCAGCTGCCGCAGTTGGACCCAGAACAAGTGAACGCCCTGGGTTCTGCTGTGACGCAGGGGGAGATTAGAGCAGCGATTAAACACATGGCTCGGAAGAAGACGCCAGGGGGTGATGGTCTCCCGGTGGAGTTCTATGCTGCATACTGGACCTTCTGGCGCCGCAGCTGTTACAGGTCTATGGTGAGGCGTGGGAGCTGGGCAGGCTGCAGGAGTCAGTGAGGGAGGCGATTATTGTGCCGTTGTTGAAGAAGGGCGGCCAACCCACGGCGAGAACGGCGTACCGTCCACTCTCGATGCTCACTGTGGACTATAAAATACTGAGCAGGATCCTAGCTACGCGATTGTCGACTCATATGTGTTCCCTCGTCCACCCGGACCAGGCGGGCTTCATTCCCACGCGGAATACCTCTGCGTGTATACGGCGCCTGCTACGGGTCATGGATGTTGAGGGGGAGGGTCCTCCGACTGCGGCTGTCCTCTCAGTAGATATCGAAAAGGCGTTCGATAGCGTGGAATGGCCGTATCTGTTCGGTGTGTTGCGTCGGTTCGGGTTGGGAGACGGCTTCGTCCGCTGGACGCAGTTGTTATATGCTTCCGCTACTGCCAGGGTTCGCACGGGCCGTACAATATCTGCGGCATGTGAGGTGACGAGGGGTACTAGGCAGGGCTGCTCCCTGTCCCCGCTTCTCTTCGCATTGGCGATTGAACCACTGGCGGCGCGGGCGCGCCAGGGGCGGCACTATGAGGGAGTACTGTTGCGTGGTGTTCGACACCACATCTCTCTATATGCCGATGACCTCCTGTTGTACTTGGCAGACGTGACGACCTTGGTGCGGGGAGCGCGGGCCTTGCTCCGAGAGTTTGGCGGACTATCAGGTCTCCGTGTTAATTGGTCCAAGACCTGCGTATTCCCCCTGACTCCCCGGTGTGCACAACCCGCAGAACTTGAAGAGCTGCGCTGGGAGCCGGAGTGTATGCCGTACCTCGGGGTCCACATTTATCATACCCATTCGTTCCTGTATGAGGGAAATGTGGGCAGAGCGCTGAGGGGCATCAGGGGCAGTATTGGATTCTGGGGTACCCTCCCCCTGTCTGTGGCCGGACGAATAGCCTTACTAAAGATGGTGGTCCTCCCGCGCTTGCTCTATTTTTTCTGTACACTACCGGTGCGGATCCCGCTCTCCTTCTTCCGGACTTTAAGGTCACTGGTGATAGGATTCATATGAGGCTCTGGCAGGAGGCGAGTGGCTCTCTCCACTCTACTTCGATCGCGGGAGGAGGGTGGGCTAGCTGTGCCGGATTTTGAATGGTACTACCTGGCGGCACAGCTGCAGTGGCTCACCCAGGCTGTGGCGCGGGAGTTTAGGGGTCCGGACGGCCCGCATGACAGAATTGTACAGCGCCATGTCCTGTCCTTCATATTGCTCCAGCAGGGACTTCGCTTGGACCAGTTGTCTCTGGAGGAGCGCACCTTCCGCCACTGCTGGCTTCGTAGTCAGAAACGGGCAGGTATCCACGTTCCATATGCGCCGGAGATCCCCTTAGGCATGTGCACAGCCTTGCCGCACGGCGGGGACTGGTCCGGGCTAGCCACTTGGGAAGACTGTGGGCTCCACATGGTAGGAGACCTGTACAGGGATGGTGTCCTGCTGTCGTTTTCCGACCTGCAAGAGGCATTTGATTTACCAAGAGGCGACTTCTTACTCCATGCGGCTTTGGTCTCAGCGGTCCAGAGACGCTGGAAGAATGGTCGGGTGGAACCGCCTACGTCTTTGGGCTGCCAGTACGTTGTGATGGCAGCTGGCACCTTTAAGGCTATTACTTGTTTATATAGGAGAATGGCGCTAGATGCCCCCCCCCCCCCTGGATAAGCTGCGGGAACGCTGGGAGACGGACCTAGGCCGACAAATACCGGAGACTACTTGGCCCCAGCTTGTGCGCCGGGCCTGGAAAAGCACGCGCAACGTCAGGTTCCAATTGGTCCAATACTTCACACTCCATAGAGCGTACTGGACACCGGCTAAGATCCAGCGGGTCTTCGGTGGGGCGCAGTCGGTGTGTCCCCGTTGTAATTCGGAGGGTGCTGACTTCGGACACATGTTTTGGGCCTGCGCGGGGCATGGTTCATATTGGGCTGATGTTGTGGCCTGCCTGAATGAGATCACGGGACGTCAAGTTGAAACTGACATGGGAGTTAGCCTTCTACTCTGGTTCCCGCACACCCCAACCACGAAGGTTACCAGTAAAATCCTCGACCTGGGGCTGATCCTGGCCAAGAGGGAGCTCACCCTACACTGGAAATCTAGTGGGGGTCCCAGCTTCCTGAGATGGCGGGGATGTTTTCAGCAATGGGCATCTAGTGAAGGGACTCTCCGCTTACAATTGGCCAACCGAGCAGCTAATGATAAAGCACTAGAAACAGCCAGGGCGTGGTGCGCGCTAGTGGCAGAATTACAGTCAATGTCAGAGGTCGCGGAGGATAGTGAGGAGGAGGCACAAGCGAACCAAGGGGAGGAGATGGCAGCGGGGAGGGCGGGGACACCTGCGGGGGACAATGCATGCTAGGATTGCACACCTGCTGGCAGTCAAGGAACTGGATAATCACACCAAGGGTTGTGGAGATGGGTTGGGGCTGCAGGCACGGTCCTGCTTGGCGTTTGGACCTCACCTGGGCGTGGGAATTGCTACTTGAGTATTAAGAGGGGGCTCCTAACGTTTCATGATGAGTTATGATGCACTGTAGGACTGATGTAGGAGGCACACTGACATGGGGGGGTGGGGGTAGAGAGGGTGGGGGTGGTGGGAAAGATAGGGTACTGATAAGTGTGGCATAATGTTTGACATATTGATCTGTAACATGCAAATGGGGAGCCTGCTATCATTTGTTTGTTTGTTGATGTGAAAAATCAATAAAATTTTGTTTTAAAAAAAAATATATATATATAATGTGTTTGGTCTACTTTTAATTAGGGGTGGGTTGAATTGGAGTAATTTAGTAATTCTGTGTTACTCATGTAACGTGGAATTACTAATTAATTACACTGACAAAATTAAATTAGCCATGTAATGGTACTTTATCAGGACTGAAAGGGAACAATCCCTCTATTTTCAAAATCTACTGAAAATTAAACTTTATTCTGCAGGGATTTTTAAACATCGAGGTACTGTTCTTCTAGCCCTGTTTAGGTGCCACTGCAGTGTACATATCCCTCGGTGCCCTCAGAAAACTAAGGGGCTCATTATGATAACGGACAGACTTCAGTCTGTCCGCCATCGTCCCGGGGATTGGGACCGTCCGCCTAAAAGGCGGCGGTCCCGCAAATGATATTATGATGCGACCTCCACCACGGCGGGCGCAAATGGCCCGTTTAACATATCGGTGGGTGTTGCTGGCTGCAGCACCCACTGCAGTGTTAAAAATGCACTGTTTGCATTTCCCTGCACTATGTGGCAGGCACCATGCGGTGCCTGCCACATGGTGCACGGAAATGTAGGGGGGCACCCCAAGTGTACAAACAACCACCCCCTGCACAAGGGGGGCCCGTAACTGGCCCCCAAAGTACATCCCCACCAGTGTTTCCATGGTGGCTGAACTGCCATGGAAAGGCTGGTGGGGATGCAGCATCCTAATGTGGCAGACGGTGCCTGCTAGGCACCGCCACCATTCCATGGATGCGGGGCAGTCGGTGAGGCAATCCTAACGATTGCTGCTATTGACCCATGGCGGACAGGCTTTCCATCCGCAACGCACACCGCCTGCCATCACAATGTGGCGGGTGGAAATTGGCCTTACAATGGCGATGAACCCACCACCCGCAGCCTGCGGTGGCGGGTTCACCGCCATCGTAATCAGGCCCTAAGTAAGGGCACCAGGAATCATGCACTGCACTGCACTGCATTGTAGTGCACTGCATACTCCTCAGTGCACTTACATTAGTATATAAGAGCACCGAGGGGGTTGTACTGGACTGGAATGCACTGCATACCACTCGGTGCCCTTACATTTTATGTAAGGGTGCAGAGGGGTGTACACTGCACATTGCGGTGCCTACTCGAACCCATGGCAGGATTCTGCACAATTTTAATATAACCCCATGGAATTCCATAAAATGAAATGCTGCCAACTTCAATTACCCCTCCTACTGTAATGTTTATATTATATTAGAAAATAGAATTTTCTCTGAGTGAGTATTGTGTTTTTTTGCCATGTTTATGGATCCGACGTTTTTGTATTGATGTATGCATTTTCAATTGTTTATCTAAAAGGAAATAATTTTTTTAACAACATAATATTTCGAGGGAAATTATTTTAAATGATTTAATTTCTTTGATTTGTTGGGTTCCTTTGAGCATTTGTTTTTTTTTAACATTTTTTTTAATTTTTAGTGGTTCTTTATGATGGTGGATTGCTTTGTTTGATTTCATTTGGGATTTGTTTCCCCTGGTTTTCAGTGGATTAAATTTTTACATCAAGGATATGGACCAAGTAATTCAGCTACAGAATAGTAAGGTTTATTTAATTAGTTATTTTTAGGTGTAAAATGTTACATTTTATTATGTATGTGTATTTGCTTAAGTTATGTGTTACTTTATATTTTGATATGTTGCATTTACTTGGGTCCTTTTGATTTATTTTTTTGTTATATTGTGTTTTGTGGTTGGTGATTTGTTCACATTTAATTAATTATTCAACAGATTATTTGTATTCATTAGTCTGTTTTTCTGTTTTACTTGTATTTTGTTTTGATTGATGAATACAAATTATTTGTTTAGTGTTTAGTTAAAATATTAAGGTTTAATGATATATGTTTGTGTAGTGTGGTATTTTAAAATAGGTATTTTACTATTAATTCCAAGTGGTGACCGCCTTTGATGTTAACAAAGATTCTAACTTTACATTGCAGCATGTCTTATATTCTATTGGTTTGTTTCCTAATTTTAGTTTTAGTTTGGGTCCATTCTTAGTTGTTGGTATTTTGCAATCTTCTGTTGAGTTGTTGGTTTTGGCTTCTTAAGCCATAGTGCTGTCATAGACATTCCACCATGGTAATTGGAATTTGGGTTGGTGTTTCAGTCTGCCAACCCAAGTGTATTCAAAGTTGTCTATTAGAGGACTGTGGACCTAATTACGAGTATGGCAGTCCCAACGCTTCCAAGGGTATTGCCAGTGTGCAGATTGGTGTGGAAGTTGGCCCTGGGGATTGAGGAGTTACACTGAAGCCACATTAGTTTCACCGAATGGTGAAAAACTAACCCTTGGCACACTGGCCTGCCAGTATGGCAAAATACATACAGTGACCAAGAATCAATGGGATTGGAGTCAAGGCCTTCAGGGATACAGGTGCCGATTTAACCATTGTTATGGCCAAGCGGGTTTCCCCAAGCCAGGTCCTTCCTGCAGTGCATGAAATAGTTAACTCTGACAATGTTACAAAGTTGCATCCCGTAGTTGTTGTAGACCTTGAGTGGGAAGAGGTATCTGTCCATAAGAAGAAAGATGTGTACCCTTACATTTCAGTGGAGTGTCTATTGGTCAATGACTTTCAAGCCTCTGCATGGGCTGAGGTGAAGAGAAGAACTCATGTAGCAATGCTGGTTCTCCCTAAGTGGGTTTGTTTCTCCACAAGAACACAGAAGGTCTTAAGCGAAAGTCAATGGACTGTGGATGCTAAAGAGCGGGCCAATACTAGTACCAATTACCGTACTGAAAGATGTATCTATGACCCTGGAAGTATATAAACACACTAGGCTCAACGTAACTAAAGAAGAAAAGGAAGTCCTGACGACACTCAAGAATAACAAACATATTGTTATTAAACCCGCAGATAAGGGGGGAGCAATTGGGGTGCAAGATGCTGAAAAGTATAAATTGGAGATCTTCAACCAACTCGTTGATGGGGTAAGCTATCGAAAATTACGCACCGATCCTTCTAAAGATCTGGCGCTCGAGATCCTCACCCCGACTAAGGAAGGCAAAGAGCAGGGTTTCTTTAGTTAACATGAATTTCGCTACTTGAACCAGAATGACCCTCGGTATGCTAACAATATATATACTCTGCCCAAGATTCATAAGAGTATGCATGAACCACCCGGGCGATCAATCGTGTCCGGATGTGGTTCAATTTTGGAACCACTGTGTAAATACATTGATGTGTTTTTAAAACCTATTGCCGAAACAACAGACACATACTTACGAGACACACTCCAGACCATCAACTTGGTTGATGGTCACCCCTTTGACAATGAGAATCAACTACTAGTTACATGCGATATCGTGTCACTGTACACTAGCATCCTGCAGATGAAGTCCCTTGATGTTATTCGACAGGTGCTGGACAGACGCCATGCACCCATGGCAGTACCTACAAAGATCATCATTGCTTTACTGACAATCGCCATGATGAAAAACGTTTTCATTTTTCAAGGTTGTTTCTATCTACAGACCAAGGGCGTCGCGATGGGGGCAGCCATCGCGCCAGACCTAGCCATCATCTGCATGGATGATTTTGAGCAGAAGCATGTTCTGAATGGGAGTAACCCCTACTACAACTATGTCACATGGTGTCAACGCTACATTGACGATATGCTGATGCTCTGGACAGGCACCAAAGAGGAATTGGATTCCTTTCATATCTGGCTTAACCAGCAAAGCCAAGACATCCAGTTCATGCTACAGTCTGACAGCAACCAAATGGATTTCCTTGATATCACCATTTTTCAGGAAGATAACAAATTATCTATGACTCTGTATCAGAAACCAGCAGAGCGCAATTCATTGCTATGCTATAACAGCCACCACCCCTGTGGTCTAAGGGATAACTTGCCAGTAGGTCCATTTCTGCGGGTACGCAGGAATTGTACCAAGAAAGATGATTACTTTAAAGAATCTGAAGATCTGAGTGCAAGACTTCTGGAAAGGGGCTATCCAAGAAACCTTATCAAAAAAGCTCAGAAGAGGGCATGGTACAGTCCCCGTGAAGCACTTCTCATGGTGCAGGATAAGAAGGATGAAAGTCTTCAGAGAATGATTTGCGTAACTACATATATAGCACACAGAGTAATGCCATCCGCAAGATTGTGAATAAACATTGGGGCTTGGATGCAGATGATATTCACCAACAGTCTCCCCCCATGCACTCCTTCAAAAAGGCAAAAAGTATTAAGGACAATGTGGTCAGTTCCTTCTTGTCAGTCCCGAATCACCCACATTACAAACTTTGTGGAACTTACCAGTGACAATAGGACATTTTAGATGCGGACAATGCAAGGCCTGCAAAATGACTGTATAAACCAAGCAATTCACATACAAACAACACAGTGTAGATCTCAAATCATTAACCAATTGCAATACCAATAATGTAATTTGTTGCTACACGTGCCCCTGTGGGCTCATTTATGTAGGACAAACACAACAAAAGATCAAGGCACGAATCCTGCAACATTGCAGTAGAATAAGGTGTGAGGTCCAGGGAGCACCACTAGTCGACCACTTTAGAACCGCCAATCATGAACCAGAGGACTTACAATGGGTCATCCTTGAGAAAGTGTCCTTGGGCCCAAGGGGAGGTAATGTAGGATCCATTCTGAATCTCAGGGAAAGCAAATGGATGACCCGTTTTGGCTCAATCCATAATGGGCTTAATGAACACGATGCCCGTTATGCCCAGCTAGCATGTCTCAGTTAAAATAATGGTTTTAAGGCAGGTGCAACACTGTATATGTAGTGAAGGTCATATTGCTGTGTGTTTGTACTGTCGTCCCATTACAGGTGAGCAACTGATGAAACGATGAACATCTACAATATTATGACTACTTCCAATCTGTACATGTTTAAACTGTCATTATTGTGCGAAGTCACGTATATAGAGGCATCTTTTGCTCTCCAATGCTGATTGTATCATGTTTTCTATTGACTGCCTTCCACAGGATCACAACTAGATTGCCCTATGGGACAGTTACTATGTACCCACTCTGCACAATAGGATATGTCTCTCTATTACCCTTTATGAGTGTTGATTACTGTGCTTGATTCCGCTGTCAGCAACATTAGCAAATTAATCCGAATAACATGTGTAGCATTTCTTTACAAAATGTTTTTGTCATGGACCAAATTCAATGTTGCCAACTAGTACTGTTGTACCTCCTTAAGACAAGTCTCTGCTCGCCACCCTCATTGATGTATTTCATTTCATTTTGGTATTCGAGAACGGGGTTGAACCCTTCCAACTTTTGTTACACGATCTCGTAGTGCTTAACATGAATAGAGGACACTGTTTAATTTAATTTAATACTTCAATTGTAAGGCAATGCATCCATACCCCCGGTATAGTCTGTTTTTACTGTCTTTTGCAAAACGGGACGCGGTGATGCCGTGCCCTGTCAGCATCTACAGGTTGCAGGGACACGCGCTGAACGCGCACGCTTATATGAGCGTCGGCACTCTCCGCGATCGACTCTGGAGTGCTGACAGATGTTTACCGCGGTAACTGTTTGACTGATTGTATGGATCCTTTGAAGTACGATGTTAGTCCCTTAGCTGAGTTAATCGAAGTGGTGAATGTGCTTTCTTTTTTTTTTTTTTTTTTTTTTGGTTAAAAACTTTTATTGAGCAATCACATAAAATTACATAGATGGGCCCACAACCACACGGGCTGGCCGCTAAGTCGCATAGTACGACACATGAAATAAACAATCATTTCCTAGGTCAGGCCAAATCGTAGAACGAAATTGCTACAGACATAGAACAGGATACAACAATTTTCTATATAAAACATGAAAATACCCAACACAAACATAAGGCGAGTGCAATAATCAAGTCAGCCCAAATAGCAGAGGGGGAGGTCACGAAACAGGAGAACAAAAATACATCAATGAGAGTCGGGAAGGCCGTGAGGGGGGGGGGGAGCAGGGAGGACAGGAAAATCCTAGAACAGAGCGAAAAATTTCGGGAACGTCAGCCTAAGGAGACAGGGTAACATCGGAGGTGGCAACCAAGGGAGGGGTACAAATTTCTCCACGGTACGCATTCCATTGACCCCAAATTTTCGTCCACGCCCCCGGCCCGCCCCTAGCCATGTAGACTGTCTTCTCACGGAACATGGACCAGTCCATGTTGTCCTCCCACACTGAAACATCAGGAGGTCGGGATGCGCCCCAGAGTTGCGCAATGTCACGCTTCGCGACCATGTAACCCAGGGTCGCCCATCTAGTCTGGGCCACAGAGTAATCGGAGGGTTCCCACACATTCAGCAGACATCGACCGGCCTCAGGCCGCAGGTCAACACCAGTCACCTCAGTCATCAACGCAAGCACATCCACCCAATAAGCTGCCACCACAGGACGCTCCCAAAGTATGTGCATAAAGGTAGCGCTCATCCCACAGCCACGCTTACACAAGCCATCCGGGGAAAAACCCATGACGACCAGACGCGGACCAGTCACATACACCCGGTGGAGGATCTTAAGTTGCACCAAACGAAGACGGGCGGGAATGGCGACCTCCTTCGGGGAGGAGAGTGCCGACTGCCAGTCCTCGTCATCTAGTTCCAAGCCTTCACCTACCCACATTTCTCGGAGTCGGACCAACAAATCAGCGCGATTATGAATCAGCTTCTTGTAGATGAGAGAGATGGTGCTGTCGGGCAAGTGTCCATCTAGTATACGATCTTCAAGGGGGGAAGACTCGGGCAGGGCCACATCAGGAGTCAGAACCGAGGCCAAGGCATGTCGGACTTGCAGATACCGGAAAAACTCTCTATCACTCAAGTCGTATTCCGCCTTAAGGGCCTGGAATGATTTCACGCGACCATTCACACAAACGTCACCCACTTTACAAATCCCGATCACATCCCAGCGGTCAAAGCCCTTAGAAGACCAGAGACATCCCAAACGTTCAGAAGCATAAAGCGGAGTCGCCAGCGTCAGCCGATTCTCCCATCCCAAACTCACATTCGCTGCGCGCCACACGTTGACCGCTGCCCTGGTCGGGCCCACAAGATGGCGCCCGGCCGATCTGGAGTATAGCGCTCTATTAAAGTCCCCTCCCGGCAACTGGAGCTTATCCATCTCAAACGCCGGATCGCGACCCGGCGAGTACATCGCATGGTTAATGGCCGATAGCTGGGCTGCCCAATAGTACCTCTTGATATCGGGGAGTGCCATGCCCCCGTCGTACCAAGGGATAGTAAGTTTCGCAAGGGCTATACGTGGACGCCCATCCCAAATCAATTGTCTTTGCAGACTCTCGATTTCTCTGAAATAAGTAGCAGGAACATCGTCGAAAGAATTCTGAAGGGCGTAGAGGAACCGCGGCAAAGACATCATTTTAAAGAGAGCAGCCCTACCCAGAGGAGACAGGGGCAGCTTACGCCAACGGGCCACATCCAGTCGCAATCTAAGAAGCGGGGGGAGGAGATTACGCTCAAACCGGAGGGAGGAATCCCGGGTAATAAAAATCCCTAAATACTTGAAGCCAGACTGGACCACCTGGATAGGGAATCTGGCCGGCAAAGAGGGCAAAACATAGAAAACATACGAGAAAACAACGAGAAAACATACACACAGGACTTAGCCCAATTAATAACAAGGCCCGAGTTAGCACCGAACGAAGTAAGAACATCAAATAAGACGTTCAAGGATTTACGCGGGGATGTCAAATAAAGAAGAATGTCGTCCGCGTAAAGAGAGACGCGGTCTTCAAAGTCCGGTGACCAACGGATCCCTTTGAGGGAGGGTTCCCATCGAAGCCACGCAGCTAACGGTTCCAAGGCCAGCGCGAAAAGCAATGGAGACAGGGGGCAAACCTGACGGGTCCCTCTACCAAGGCTAAAGGGGACAGAAACTCTACCATTCACCACCACTTGCGCTAAGGGTTCCACATACAACAACTTCACCCATCCAATAAATTCAGGTCCAAAACCAAATTTTTCGAGAGCTGCCCAAAGATAGGGCCACTCAACCGTGTCAAAAGCCATCGAGGCGTCTAACGAGGCCAAAATGGCCGGCTCCGTCAGAAGCCCCGCCCTCGCAACAGCGCCGTGAAGACGACGTAGGTTAAGAGCCGTGTTGCGATGCGGGATAAATCCGGACTGATCCGGATGAACCAAGTCGCTAATGACCGTCAGCAGGCGGGTTGCCAGGAGCTTAGCCAGGACCTTAGGCTCAACATTTAACAGGGAAATGGGCCTATAAGACGAACAGAGGTCCCGCGGTTTCCCGTCCTTGGGAATAACGACTATCGTGGCAAGACGCTGGTCATACGGGAGAATACCCCGTTCCCGGGACTCCAAAAACATGGCACGAAGATAGGGCGCTACCTTGTCAGGGCGTAACTTGTACAGCTCAATTGGCAACCCATTCGGGCCCAATGCCTTGCCCGAACGGAGCGAACGAACGGCAGTCGCTATTTCATCCGTAGTAAAAGGGGACTCCAACGAGACACGGTCCGGATCGGAAACACTGGGCAAAGCTATATCGCGCAACAAAAGGCGAGAGTCAGCCACATCTCGTCCAGACACAGGGGTATACACCACACGAAAATACTCAGCAAAACATTCAACTATTCCAACCGGGTCTGTCACTCCGACACCATTCGACGACTGAATCACAGGCACCACACGATTCGCTCTCTCTTTCTTATCCAACCATGCCAACAATTTACTCGCTTTGTCCCCCACATCATACAGACGACCCTGCTGTTCCTGGAACATCAGTCTAGCCGCATCCGTGACCAAGGATTTATAAGCAAATTGTTTCAGACCCAGGGCGTGGAGTTTATCAGAGGTGATCTCAGACTCTAAGTCGGCCTCCCTCTCAGCAATCTCTATCTCAAGGTCCACCACCTCCCGATTCCTAGCCTTCTTGGATTCAGCAATTAGAGAAAGGGCCTGCCCACGAATCACTGTTTTAAAGGCCTCCCACAGGGATACCGCCGAGGAAACCGACCCCTCGTTGTCCAAAAAGTAGGCATCTAAAGACTTAGTCAAAAGGTTCCGGGTCTCAGGGGAGGCAATATACCAGGGGTTAATTGGAGCCACTCGGCCCACCGCCTCCACCCCCAACTCAAAACAAAGCCAGAGCGGAGAATGATCGGAGATGCCCCGGGGGAGGTGTCTGATCTCACGCACCGCCGGCGTCTGCGCCGCGGGCATCAGGAAATAATCCAGTCTAGACAGACTCCCGTGGGCCCCCGAATGGAAAGTGTATTGAAGCTGGGTAGGATGCAGGAGCCTCCAGCAATCCACCAAACCAAACGTATCCAAAAACCCACCTAACCACTGTTGGGCTAAAGGAGTATCCCTAGGGGGGTAGCGATCTTGCAGACCGGAGATCACAGAATTAAAATCGCCTGCAAGAAAAAGAGTACTATCAGGAAGGTCCAACAACACACGGCCCAAATCGGCAAAGGTAGAAGTCTGTAGGCCGGGGGGCACATAAACAGTAAACAAGGAGAGGGTACGACCTTCATAGCGACCCACGAGGACAGCATAACGCCCCCGATCATCAAGGATCACATCATCAATAGCTAGGGGGAGGGAAGCCCGAACAAGGATACCCACCCCCCTGGAACCCGTGGTAAACCCCGAATGTGCAGCAAGGCGATACCCCCACCTATTCATCGCACGACAAGTATTGCCCACCAAATGAGTTTCCTGCAAGAAAACAATATCGGGAGATAAACGGCGTAGACATTTTAACACCACACTCAGCTTAATGCGATCTCCCAGACCATTAACATTCCACGAAACAAGCCTCAACCCGCTACCCCCCATCCCACACAGCAACCCCGAAACCCCCCCGCAATGAGCATGACATAAAAAGGAACAGAAGCCAGATTGATTCGCCTTGAAAACATTACACAAAAACATCGAACATCCCAACCACCCACCCCCCAACAATCAAGAAAACACCCCCCACCCTGCACCCCTGCAAAATGCTAAATAGCCACCCCAACATGCAGTGTGCCTGTCGCCCAAGAACCCCCATTCTACAAAAAAACCCCGGAGGAGGAAAGGCTCCGGCCCACCCGCCACCCGAGTAAGACAGATAATGAGGAGAATACACAAACAGCAGAGGCACTGAGGCATCAAATCACTGAAGAGTTGACTCTATTCGAGGGCCCAGGCGTAGGCGGATTGTTCAGCTCTCCACACCACCCTCAGCACCACCCGGGTGGGCGGCAGACTCAGTCTCAGGAGATCGATCAGGCAGAGAGTCCATCCAGTCATTTACAGAATCAGGCCGATCAAAGAAGAAGGTTCGGTCGTTGTACTCAACGCGCAGCCTGGTCGGAAAAAGCATGGCGTAGCGAAGCCCCATGTCTCGGAGACGTTTCTTAACATCACGGAAGCCCATACGCTGTCTCTGGACCTGTTGAGAAAAGTCCGGATAGAAGTTCACCGCGGCGTTCTCAAAGGCCACCGGGCCCTTCACACGCGATGCTTGCAGGATAGCGTCCCGATCCCTATAATGGAAGAGTTTCGCAACAATAGGCCTCGGCGGGGCACCTGGTTTACCCTTGCCCCCCGGAACACGATGGGCACGTTCCACAGCGAAAAACTTCGTCAGACCAGACGGAGAGAGGTGGTTCTGGATCAAATCCTCAACAAGGAGATCAACAGAGTGAGGTTCTGGATTCTCCGGAACTCCGACCACTCGTACATTACAGCGACGTGCCCTGTTCTCAAAGTCCTCCAAGCGCCGGGTCATGAAGTCGTTCACCCTGCGAAGGTTGCCGACCTCCGTCTGTATCTCCGAAACGTCCTCCGTGAGACTGGATGACTTAAGATCCAGTGACTTCACCTTCTCATTGGTTTTCGACAGGTCAGCACGAATCAAGTTGACCTCGATGGCCACGGTGTCGATTTTGTGGGCCAAAGCTTCATATTGTTGGCCTATCGACTCCTTCATAGCAGAAATGGCGCCCATGATGTCCTGCAAAGAAGGCTCCGTTGACGCGTCCACAGTGAGATCAGAATTACTGGCTCCGGGCAGGGCGGCTCCGGGGGACCCTTTGGAATGGGTGTAGTGGTCCATCACGTTAGACTGGACCGGGCCCCCACGCAGGGGCGTCTTGGTCTTCCGGGACTCTCGGTCCCCTCTGCCCGCCATATCAGAACTGCGTCACCAGGTAATTAACCAGGCTGGATGGAGTGGCCACAGGAAAGTAGGGCCTCGGGACAAAAGAACCGCAGCTAGGGCACCACTAGTAGAAGGGCCAACAGATAGGAGAATAAGCTAGCCAAAGGCCCGACAGCCGATCCGTACCCCGACTGCAGCCCAGGCCAGGCTCCTCTGCCAGATGTCTCAGTCTGAGGCAGAAACGAAACCGAAACTTAAGAGGGGGACCCACAGGTCGAATCCCCCTGCCGTTGTTGTTCAACTTCAAGACGGCCACTGAGCCTCACCCAGTCCCGGGCGTACCTCGAGAGTGGAGCCCGAAAGTTCGAACAGACGTAACTCCGGAACCCCGGGTCCAAATCGACTTCCAAAAAGTCCAGGGCAATCAGCCCAGTGTCCTCTATACAAATCCTCGTAAAAAGTCAGGATAAGTTCAGGATATCATGCCGGGAGTGGCGGGGGTCCGGGGAGCGCTGTGCTCACGCGGCCATCTCGGATGCCCGCCAAGCTCCTCCTCCAAATGTGCTTTCTTATTGACCCTTACAGATTGAGGCACGGGCTGTCCTTTCTTGAATCTATTGTACCACCGAGGAGCGGTGAGTTTTGGCCACGGTTTATTGTACTTAAAGTGCAGTTTGGTAATTGAAAGGGATGGTAGTTTTACTCTCCCCATGTTTTCCTTATTTCTAGATTCCATGCCCTGTTGTGTGTCTAGCGCTGTGCGCTTTGGATATTTTAGTGCGTCCACTGATTAATGTACTCTTGGTTACTTTTGATGTTTTTGACTAGTTATCTATAATCGGCTTAAGTGGAGTAAACCCCATGTTCCTTATTATGGAAGTAATTTGTTGAGTTTGTAACATGATTATATAACATGCCTTCAAGTCGGCATTAGTCCTGAGCTTTTATGTATGTGGCATTCCTTTTAACTAAAGGCCACTCATGTATATACCTTATTTTTTCAGGTGATAGCGCGCTCTGTGATACTAGGAGCCTACGGGTCCCCCACCCCTCTTTTCTTGACTCAGCTCCATATTTATGGCGGCATTCTGGGAATTATTTAAAACTTTTATGCCATTTACTGAGTAGATGTATTTTCATTTAGTTTACTTTTATTTTTTCATTAATCCTAGGTGCCCCTTCCCACTCCCGCCACACGTCCTAGTCCTGAGGAAGACCCCATAGTAAGGTGGAACTCAACCTACGCTCTTCGGGGGTCGAAACATCGACTTTTGTATCTTCATCTACCCATGAACAACAGACTATTGTTACTGTGTTTTAGTATATGGGCTAGGTTTACGATTGCTGTTTATGTGGCTTAATAATATGCCTCTGTGATGTCAACTACTTATTTTGTGACCACACTGAACCTTTGAAACTATCCACACAACCCTAATCCTCACAAAACAACTTACCTACCCCACTTCTTTCCCCTTTTTCTTCAGGCACATTGTTTATACCCAATGAAGAGTTTTTGCATATATGTGCTTTGTTGAGGATGTGAATAAATAACATCTCTCACTAACTAAATATGGAATTGTTTTCATTTAGAATAGCACAAAGAATTATTTGCGTTCTCTGTAATGTACATACTGGGACCCTTTTCCCTGTAACAATACTAGTACCAAGGCTAGTACCAAGAGTAGAGGGAGAAAGCCTGGGAAGGACTCTTCCAAAGGTCCAAAGAACCAGAAGTAGCCATCTGAAGATGAGGGTCCTGCCGTGAAAGACTGGACTGACCTGGCAGAACTTCAAGGAGGGTGTGGTCCCTCCAGAGAGGACTTAAGCCATGGTCAAAAGACTTGTCACACTCTTGAAGGCTTGAGACAGTTGACTGTCAGAAATGAGGAAGGAGATGTCAGTGCTGCCCATAAAGTATACTGGGATGAGGGAATATAGTACAGTGAGGCAAGGGACCCCAAACCAGGGGCATCCAGGAGAGTTGTGATCACTCAACAATATAGAGAATTCCTCCTTAACCTGGCACATGACATCTCCCTAATTGGATACCTGGGGAAGACCAAACCCTGGGAAAGGTTTGTCAATTTCTTTTATTGGCCTAGGATGTCAGAAAAGGTGAAGGAGTTCTGTCACTCCTGTGTTATCTGCCAAGCCTGTGGCAAGGCAGGTAGCAAATCAAAGCCTCCCCTTATACCACTTCCTGCCATGGGGACTCCACTTGAGAGGGTGTGGATTAAAATAGTTGGTCCTGTAGACCCACCTAATACCTCTGGGCATAGTTTTATCCCGGTGATACTGAACCGTGCCACTAAACATCCAGAAGCCATGCAACCAGGACAGGCTTTGCATGTGCAATCGCTAGAGCCCTACTTGGCATTTTTACATGTGTGGTTTTCCCCAAGGAGTTCATTTCAGATAGAGGCACAAGACTTAAAGATTATCTTTACACATCATCACAGTAGGAGTAATATTGTCTTCAAGCACTGTCTCGCTGAGGACTTGAACATCCCAAAAGCCAGATACTGTATCTGTGGCATATTCATTAACCCAGTAACCACACACTATCTCTGTGGGGACTTGAAGATCCAATAATCAGATACCATATCTATGGGAACTTGGACTTCGCAGTAACCACACATTAGCTCTGTTGGAACATGAACAGCCCCAAAACCAAACGCTATCTCTGTGGGGGCTTAAACATCCTAAAAACCATGCACTATCTCTGTGGGGCGTGGACATACCATTAATCACACACTATCACTGTGGGGACTTGAATATCACTATAATCACACACTATCTTTGCGGGGATATCAATACGTTTACTTTCACACTTTATTTCAGTGTGCCCCTGAACATTGCTATAATCATACACTAAGGGGGTCATTATGATGGCGGATTTCCCGCATACTCCGGGCCGGCGGAAGCCACCGCCGGCCCGGAGTATGCTGGAAATCCGCCGAGGAGGCCTGAAAGACCCACCGCCAAATCAGGATGGCTGGTGGGTCTCACAATCTGTCCGCCGCTCTTCCGCCGCGGTCGGAAGGTGACCACGGCGGAAAAGCACTAACATGGCTGGCGGTGTCCATCAGACACCGCCAGCCATATTAGGATGCAGGGAAAGTAATGCTTTTCCGCGGCGGGTTTTCCGCCGTGGAAAAGCATACGGACAATCACTTTGGGGGCCCGTTGCGGGCCCCCTGGGTGAAGGTTGCGTGGGGGGTGCACATGGGGGGTACCTATGGTACCCCCCTGCCTTTGCGTGCACGAAGCAGCAGGCACCGCGCGGTGCCTGCCGCTTTGTGCATGCAAATGCACAGCTTTCGTTTTTTACATTGCGGCGGGTGCTGCTTCAAGCAGCAGCCGCCGCAATGTAAAACATACAGGATGTGACCGCCAGGGTGGCGGTCACATCCTAATTGCCATGGAGGGACCGCCGCTGCCCCTGCGGACGGTCCCTCCTACTCAGGGGTGGCGGACGGACGCAAGTCCGTCCGCCATCCTAATCGGCCCCAAACTCTGTTGGGCCTTTGGCATCGCTATCTTCACATGCAATCTTTGTAAGCCTTGAACATCCCTATAATCACACACTATCTATGTGCAGGCTTGTACATGCCTTTAATCACACAATAATTATGTATGAACTAGAACATCACTACATACACACACTGTCTGTGTGGGGAATTGAAGATGATCTTTGCACACTATCACAGCAGTGGCACATTATTACAGTAAGATCTCAAACTCAATTATATTCACACACTATCTGTGTGGAGACTTTAACATCCAAGCAACCAGACACTATCTCTGTGAGGACTTAAATATCCCAATAACCACACACTATCTCTGTGGGTACTTGAACATGACTATAATCGCACACTTTCTTTTCAGGGACTTCAGCAGGGTTACTTTCATATGACATTTCAGTGTAAGTTTTAACATTCCTATAGGCATACTCTATCTCAGTGGAGACTTGGACATCATTATCTTCAAGTGTACCTCTCTAGGGGACTTTCATCTTGATTGTAGATAGCTTCTCTGAAGATACTATGATGCTACTATAATGAAATATCACCTGTGTGGTAATCATCACACATCATCCTTAGGCAGACATTAACAAGACATACCATTACTTGGGAACGTGGTCTAGTAGCTATATGGACATAAATGAAAGTAGCGACTAAGTTTCATGTAGCCACATTGTTTGATTCTATCATTTAATTACTCCATGTGTTAGGTCCTTATCTCCTAAAACTGACCATAAAGCAAAGATGACATACAGTTTAAATTTCCCTTCTGTTATCTTGGCATATATAGTGATTCCATTTTATTATAGGTCAGGTATTCAATTATGAACAGACTATGTGTTTTATACATAAGATTTAGACATGAGCTAGGGTGACCGGATGTTGCGAAGCCAAAACTGGGACAGTCCAGAAATAGAAGTAGGACTAAAGGCTGTCCCAGTTGTTGTGTAATCTTGTGTGTATATATTTTCCTTTGAGGTGAGATGTAAACGTATCTTTGTAAATCTGTTAGTATACAAATAGGCACACATTAACAAGGCTAAGTTTACATAACATTAGGTATGGCAGGACCTCCACCATGTACCCACCAGCACTCCCTCAGTCTGTCTCCCCTCTGCTGTATGCATGCAGCTGACCCCCTTCTATGCTGCCTGAAACAAAAAGATAAATTACGTGAAGTATTTCACACTTTCGTGGGGCCAAGCATGAAAATCAATTCTGCTTTGAAGGATGAGTTGAAATTTGAACTAAAAACCAGAACATGTATTTACATTTTTCAAAAGTGTTGGGGCATCAGGACAGTCCTCTGAAATCTGGGACTGCACAGGGAAATATGGGACATCTGGTCATCCGAACATGCGCAGATGACTGTATTCAATCACAACGGATAATTATCACCTTCGCTGTGGCTGCTATTCCACCTCAGCGCTAAGGGGGCGGGGGGCCGTGTGGCGCTCACACGCTGGTGACGGAACCGCTCCGTCACCAGCCTCGGGTGAGCTGTGCTGATGACGGAGCGGTTCCGTCATGGCCCCGCCCGCTCAATAGAACGCGCCAAGCAGGCGTGAAATCAACGCCGCGCAGGCGCCTCGGGCGTGCCATGACGGAACCGCTCCGTCATCATCACAGCGCCACGGCGGCTGATGACGGAGCGGTTCCTTCATCAGCATCGAAGAGGTTAAGGAGTAAGTCCCCACAAGGATGATAACACATGTTTTAGTCCCCACAAGGGTGGTTTTATGCACGCAATTTAACAAGAACATGTTTGCAAATTTGAATCAGAATCCTGTATTATGAATTTTTTAAAACATTTTTCTGTTATTGGTATCTTTTTTAAACATTAGGAAAGGTTAGTCGCCATAAGGCAAATGTTCACAATAGTCCGCACAAGGATGGCAACACATGTGTGTGCTTGTCTGCCTCTTCTGTTCTTGTCAACCTATAATTTCTACCCATGCAGGCCATCCCCATTGCAAAGCTATGTTTCAATTCATAACCACAAAACCTCCAAAAACATACGTAGGCATATATTACCATACTTTTTGCAAGCTTTGTTTTTGAGCCACCTTATGTAGACAGTTGGGTGTGCACCTAACTCACTCTTGTTCCTCTCTTTATCGGTCATTTTCTCTGTAGTCATTCTCTCTTCCCATTCAGTTTATTGTGTCTCTGAACCTGAATGTCAGCCTGCCTTTGCAATTTCTATATGCTACTTCTTCTGGGATAGTGCCTTTTTTAAGATGCATTGCAAAAAACACAGTTGATGGACAGAATGTAGAACAATGTCATACATTCACCCCAGTACAAAGATCTGGGCCTAAATCCATCGTTTTTTTGCACTCCACACCACCCTGGGTTAGACACTGGCTATATGCAAATCAGCTCTGACCCTGTGCCTCATGGGAACAGTCCAGTCCGAACTACCAAGCCATGTCTTTCCCAGAACGGAATCAAGCATCCAAGGACCGGTTTCTGGCTATCAGCCTTCATCAGCCTGGATAGCTTGACTCCAGTGGTGTGGAGAGCCTGGGACTCACGTCTGAGCATACCCAGCCCACTCGGGGTGAAAATTGCAAAAAACACAGTTGATGGACAGAATGTAGAACAATGTCATACATTCACCCCAGTACAAAGATCTGGGCCTAAATCCATCGTTTTTTTGCACTCCACACCACCCTGGGTTAGACACTGGCTATATGCAATTTTTTAAGATGCAAGCAGAAGAAAAGGGGTGCGCACGGCGGCGGCGACAAGATGGCCGCACCATAGGGATGCTCCGCGGAATCGACGGCGGTTTCGCTTTGAAGGGGCCGTTACCCGCTCGTATCTTTGCCTGAAACTCGCGCTGCAAGGGTCGGAGGCCACCGGGAGTGTTATGGTGAGTTTCCGACCTGCTGCAATGCACTGAGTGAGGCGTTTTTGACTTCTGGATTTTCCCTCAGCCCTGCCGGCTGCAACGACCGCCAATTTGCGAGCCCCTGCTATGCTGCGCAATGCCGTTTTTTCCCCACACTGTGGCAGCAACAGACTTCTAATTTGCTTTTTCTTCACTCCTCATTATATTTGGAGCAAACAGTAATGAGATTCCATTATTTTTTCTGGATATATTTTTCTTTATATCCCTTATAATAGCTGGTTTGCATTTTTAGTGGCTATATTGTAATGGTGGTCTCTTTTCCTTCTATTCACTAAGGACTATTCGGTGGCTCTAACAGTTCTATTTACTGCCTGGACATCCGCCATTTTTTTAGAATATGCACCACTATTATTTTGCACCAGTTTGCCTTATCGCTCTCCTAGTTCTATGCACCAGACCTTCCTCAACTGTTTTTCTCTTTGTATTTTTGGATATTTGACCTCTGTTGTTGTGCTCACTGCCTTCTAACTTTTTTCCAGTGCTCCAGAATTTTGGTTTTATTTGAATATTCAGTCACTGCTCTCAGTCTTGGCCGTCCAATTTTACTTCTAGACTGTCTTTTATATTTTTGAACATGGATCCTTTGCAATCAACCAGGTCCCATGGTGCTCCAGGGTCTGCTTCTGGGGGACGTAAAGATTCTACTGTTAACACTGGTAAACGTCTGAACAAAGATCCCTCTTCCCCAACTAAGTCTCCTCTACCAATCACGCTGGAGGACATTATGGATGAACTTCGTCCATTTATGACAGATACAACTACTACTTTACAGAGAATTGAGGAAAAATGGTCTGGTTTGGATTAAAGATTTTCAGATGTTGAGCAGAAGCTGAGCGATGCACAAGATGTTATTGCTAAGGTTGAGTCTCTCACTAAGGAAGTACATCAACTTAAAAAAACCACAGAGGATTTGGAAAATAGAAATAGACGTAATAATCTTCGAATTTATGGAATTCCTGAAGGGTCTGAAGGAGCAGATATGATTTCTTTCTTAAAAACCTAAGTCCTACAACTTGTTGGTCTTCCTAAAACAGCTGATTTTAATATTCAAAGAGCACACAGATTGGCACCTCACAGTTCATCCCCTAATGCCAAACCATGGGGTATCATTGACTATTTCTTACTCTACTCTGACGTAATGTCTATCCTCGCTGCAGCTAAACAGCACAAACAATTGGTATGGTCTGGTCATAAACATTTTTTTAGTCAGGATGTGTCCAAACCCACTGCTAACAGACGCAAGGAGTTTTTGGATCTTCGTCCGGCCTTAAGATCTATGAATGCACGCTAAGGTCTCATACATCCATGTTTCTTCAAAGTGACTTATAAAGACAGAACATTTTCTTTCGAGGATCCTGCTGATCTGCGGAAGTTTGTTCATACTCATCGAGAAGAACAGATGGACTTAGGCAAATGTTAACTGTCTTGTTTTTATATTCTAACATATTTTTTCTTCCCTTGTCTTTGTTTTTTCTCAAGGACAATATTGCTCTGAATTAATGTTAATTGTTAATGGTTGAATTGCTTATTGCATTTCTTTTTTTCAGGTTTCCCATGTGCGTTAGTTGATTATCCCATCCTCTACCATCCGTTTGTCTGTTTTTGTTTGATGTTGCCCATAGATGTATCTCCCTAGATTCTGGTAAGCTTTTGTTTTACCTTGCCCATTGATCATTTTGTCTCTTATTGCTCTGTTCAATTTAACTCGTCCCTTCCCTTTTTATTTTTTTATGCATATCGTCGTTTTCTGTCCGGCTGTCCTCCTGAAGGTGTGGCCGTTTTTCCTTTTCTCGGTCCCACCTCCCATGACAATGTTATTTGTTCTCTCTTTGTTGTTTTTTATGACTGAAGCCTCTCGGCTTTTTGTCATCTCCTCCTTTCTACTTTTTTGGGGAGCTTAGGCTCCCCTTCTTTTTTTCTCTATCACTTCTATTCCTCTTTATTTCTCTTTACTCGGCAACAGTTTTTCCATTCACCATCTCTCCTTCTCTTCTCTTTCCTTGACACTCTATTTTGCTGATTTTTACAATTTTCTTGTTCAAATTTCGATCTGACTGTCGTGGTGGTAACTACTGTCTCCTCTTTATCCCTTGGATATTCTGAATATCTTTCCCCCTTTAACCGCCTACTCTGACTTTTTCCTTTTTCTCTTCTCCTTTCCTCACTGGTCTATGCTTTTTTTCATATTTTATTTTAATCTTTCACTATGAAATGTCTTAGAATCATTTCATGGAATGTTAAGGGTCTTTGCAACCCTATAAAAAACAACGTATTTTGTCTCATTTGGCTCGTTTGAAATGTCAAGTGGCTTTGTTACAAGAAACGCATCTTTCCTCACAGGATATTTCCTCACTGTGTAAAGAATGGGTGGGAGAAGCCTTTTGCTAATAAAAATGGTGTTGTTATTTTTATTTCATAAATCGTTGTCTGTTCAAATACACAATGAAATTTCTGATTCCAATGGTAGATGGCTATTTCTAGATAGTACTGTAAATAATGTTCATTTATCTTTTTGTAATGTTTATGGCCCTAATGGTGTTGATTTGCCTTTTTGGAATGACTTCTCTTTACTCCTCTCCTCTCAAGCATCTGATGATTTGATTGTGGGTGGTGACTGTAATCAACGTATGGATCCTTTTTTGGACCGTAAGTCACAAGCACGTTATGTCCCTAATAAAATGCAAAAATAATTTCACAAATCTATTTCCTTCAGGGGTTTGATAGACTCATGGAGAATCTCTCACCCTGATTCCCTAGAATTTTCTTTTTTTTCTCCTGTGCATTCATCAGACTTCCGTATTGACTACATTTGTCTCTCACACCATGCCTCTCAATTTATGACCAACTCTGAAATAGGTTCCATTCGCATTTCAGATCATGCCCCCGTTATCCTAGACATGGACTATCCTTCGCATATTTCTGCTTCTCGTCGTTGTGCGCTTCAATAACTCACTGCTCCTTGACCCCCAGTTTACTGATCATTTTACACTCTTTATGGATGAATTTTTTGACTACAACTTGAACACAGTCTCAGACTTTCACTGCCTTTGGGATGCCTTTAAGGCTACTGCTCGAGGTTGTGTTATCGATTGTGTCTCCCGGAAAAAGAAACAAGCCCTTAAACATGCATCACACATTCTCCAAAACATTAAAGACCTTGAGCACCTTTATTTTACTTTTAACTCCCCTGGCACACTATCCTCCCTCATCCAAGCTAAAATGCAATATAATAAACACTCCTGGGACTCTGCCTCCAATCAACGCCTTAAATTCAATGCCAAAATGTATGGTGGTTGCAATAAAGCTGGCACATCACTTGCGAATTATCTCAAAATTAAAAAACATAAATCCAAAATTATTGTCATTAAAGATTCTCAGGGGGTTCCGCAATCCTCGGATGCTAAGATTCTTGATTGCTTTGTTCACTATTACTCTTCCCTCTACACTCCCGAATCCATTCCTTCTCCTGAGCAAATTGACTCTTTTTTTCACTCTCTTCCTCACCCACCCAATGCTTCTGTAGATTTCTCTTCCCTTGATGCCCCTATCTCGGAGAAGGAGATTGTTCATGCAATCTCTCTTCTTCCCAAGGACAAAACCCCTGGTCCAGATGGTTTTACAGTGCGTTTCTTTCTTCATTTCAAAACAACTCTTGTACCATACTTACTTACTTTAATTAATCACTTCCTTACCACGGGCGAATCCAAAGGTTCTTTTACACAGGCAATGCTCTGCCTACTCCCTAAAAAAGATAAGGATCCTTCCCTCTGCAAGAATTATAGGCCCATTTCTTTGGTAAATAACGACTGTAAAATCTATGCAAAAATCGTAGCTATTCGCATTAATAACGTCATCCCTCATCTAGTGAACATCTATCAATCTGGCTTTGTTAAAGGCAGGTCTATTACTGATAATTCGCGAACCCTACTAAATATTATACATCTTGCTGCCAAGATGGATTCTCCCATTGCTGCTATCACCCTAGATGCTGAGAAAGCTTTTGACCGTGTTAACTGGGATTTTATGTTCGGGCGCTCAGGTGGCATGGTTTCAGCCCCCATTTTATCAAATACATTCAATTGTTGTATTCGGATCCTAAGACCTCTATTTGGGTCAATGGCGCTCAATCAGATTATTTTTCCCTTCATAGAGGCACTAGGCAAAGTTGTCCTCTTTCCCCTCTTCTCTTTATCCTTGCCTTAGAACCCTTCTTGGAAAAAATAAGAACTTCTTCCTCCTACTCCGCATTCATTTATAGGGATGTTGAAATTAAATTCACAGCATACGTGGATGACATCTTACTTTATATCTCCAACCCGTCTGTCTCATTATCTGCACTTTTCACTTTGCTCCACGATTATTCTTGTTTCTGGTTATAAACTGAATATTGATAAATCCGAAGTCCTTCCTCTGAATAAGTTTTGCCTCTCTCATATGTTTGAGGGATCTGGCTTCGGATGGGACCCGAGATTTGTTAAATGTTTGGGTATCTTGTATACTAACACCATTAAAGAAACCATAAAAATCAATCATTCATATTTACTCAAAAAAGTCTCTTCACTTATTGAAGGCTGGCCTCCCCTGTTTCTTTCTTGGTCGGGTCGAATGGCAACGATTAAAATGATGTTACTCCATATTATTAATTTTTACCTTTCTATGCTTCCCATCACCCTTCCTCATTACTTTTTCACGACTATTAATCGTCTCTTAGTGAAATTCTTATGGAACAATCGTAAAGCTAGGGTCTCCCTTTTTCGCCTCCAGCAACCCAAAAGCTTAGGCGGTGTCAATTTTCCTAATATTTTTCGTTTTCACTCTGCTTTTACACTTAAACAGATTTGGCCATTCCTCACTGACTCTTCTTCTTCTCCCTTAACAGCCTGGAGCACCTTAGAACTTGCACAACTTACTCCCTTTTCATTCCTTACAGCTACTCGCTTATCTCAACCTCCAATTAGATTTCTTACTCCTGTTTTTAAGCACTCTAAGGCACTAGCTCTTTTGCATGTTCGCTCTTTCCTCTCTTCTTCTCATCTTCATGCTTTGACTCCAATTTGGTACAATAAATTCATTAAATTCAAGAATAGAGCTCTTTTTTGCAAGGAATGGATTGATAAAGGTATCATTACATATGACCACTTACTCAAATATTACTCTTTAAGAACTCTTTAAGATTTACGAGACTCCTTTAACATTTCCGACACACATTCTGCTCACTTCACCTCGATTACACATACCCTATCTTCCCTTATTTTTCGGAATATTCCCTCATCCCCAGTCACGCTCTCCCTCATCTCCCCTCCCGAGCTTCTGCCATTTACAAGCTACTATCACAATCCCCTGCTGATAGAACCAAATTTAAAAATTGAACTTCTCTTGGAATCAGACTTAGATCAGGAATTTTCCCTACAAACTTGGGATTCTATCTGGTCTAAAGTACACTAAGTTTCTCGCTCGGCCAGCACTACCCAAACTTTTTATTTCTTTTATAACAGGCTCTTTTTTACACCCTCTGACTTATATAAATTTAAAATACTTGAATCAAAAAAGTGTTGGTCATGCTCATGCGATGACAGAGATCTTCTTCATATGTTTTTTCACTGCCCATTGGTTAAATCGCTTTGGTCTCGCATTTGGTCCACACTTAATAATATTTTATCTACTAATGTTCCCTTTGACATTGTTCATGTTTTTTTGGGTGGGTCTTCCCCCATATGGAATAATCAATGCAATGTTCGTAAGTTTATTGATATGTTTATAGCAATTACTTTTCAGATCATTACTACCAACTGGAAAGACACTTCCAAGATTGCCTTTATTGCTTGGTGGAATTTTTTATGCCACCATCACAGACTTGATCTTGCCTATGCTACAACTGTACCCCTGTTAATCAAAAGAGACTTATTATGGTTACCTTTCACCGAATACCTCTCCTCACATGCTCCTTGATTATTTTTTAATCAATATTTATTATTGTTTATGGCACTTTGGTAACCATATGTACTGAGTTTGTATCTCTTGTTGCCCCTCTTTCCCTCTTCCCCCTCTCCTTCTCTCTCCTCCTCTTCTCCTCCTTCTCTCTTTCTCTCTTCCTTTTCACTTTTCCCATATGTTAAAATACCCACAAAAGCTCTTGTTATTGGTACAGTTCTTCTGTAGTTTAAGGTGTTATCTTTATTTTTTAAATGCTCTATTTTGATTTGTATCTTTTACATTTGTAATGATGTTTTACGTTGTATACTTCTTTTCAATAAAGCTTTTTAAACACAAAAGATGCAAGCATAAAGAACTTAGAATGAGTGCAGTCTTTGTCTTATTGAGGTATTCTGAGGATTTATCCTTTTCAATTTCATTTTCAATGTTCTCATTCTCTGGACTGCCTCTTAATTCTCTATGGTGCTCCCTACCACCTTTCATGCATGGATGAAGCACAACGCTCTTGATTTGGGCCCAAGAGGGAGACTCCTCCCCCCCTTTCATAACTACTTGGGAGTTGGAAACTCTAACCCAGGTACATGGAGGTGCGACAATCACCACTTTAATGACAAAACAATGTTTCATCCCTTGCTTGAGGGTTGCTCCTTACCACTAAGGGCCTGATTACGAATTTGACAGTGCGGCAGCGGGACTGCATGAGAACTGCCCACCCTATTATGACATTCCTAGTCATTGGCGGGCGGTTGCTTTTGCATTTCCACGGTGAAAGGCACTGCAATGTTAATGTCAAAGGAAGTTCCAGCACAGCAGGACTGTGAAGTCCACAATGTGCTGGAACTGGGGTGCATGCACACAGCAGGGCACATTTTGTGCCCCCCTGTATATACCCACATGGGGTGAGGCACAAGGGGAACCTGTAGGTCCCCCTTTGTTTCCTCACCACCACTGTTACAATCAGTGGTGGTGAGGAAAGTTGTGATATGCACTGCTGTCCTGCCAAGCATATTACTGCCTCAAGACTACTGCAGCACCGCCAGGAAACAGTGGTTCCCTGGTGGAGTCAGTGGTCCCAGGATGGAAGGACTGCCAAGGTCGTAATGTGGTGGTCAGAAGACCGTCACCACCGTCCCACCACGAGTCTGGTGGTCTGAGGACCGCCAGACTCGTAATTAGGCCCTTTGAGTAGATTCATGGATGCATGTGAGTACACAGCTTTGCAATGTGCTACGATTATAGGTTCTGTTTTGCAAACGTGTCTTACTCTGGTAAAAATAATAAAATGGCCAAGACAAAGTAGCCCCACCCTGCCAGGCTGAAATCTGTATTTCAAAAGTGCACTGCAAATTGCTATACCCTGTGTCCAGAGCTACATCTTGTATTTTGTCTGCAATAATGACCTAAAACAGTGTTCTGCATTCTGTCCATCAATTGTTCTTTTTGCGTTTGTCACACCGAGTGGGACAGGTATGCCCAGACGTGGGTCCTGTGCTCACGATGCCACTGGAGTCAAGCTATCCTGGCTGATGAGGGCTGAAAGCCTGAAACCGGTCCTAGGATGCTTGTTTGCAGTCCAGGGAGGACCTGGCCTGGCAGTTCAGGCTGGACTCTTCCCATTGGGCGCAGGGTCAAGACTGATTTGCATATAGCTGGGTCCAAACTGGAATGGCAAGGTGAGCAAAAAACCAATGGATTTAGGCCCAGATCGCTGTACTGGGGTGAATGTATGACATCGTTCTGCATTCTGTTCATCAATTGTTCTTTTTGCATTTGTCACCCCGAGTGGGACGGGTATGCCCAGACGTGGGTCCCGTGCTCTCCATGCCACTGGAGTCAAGCAATCCAGGCTGATGAGGGCTGAAAGCCCGAAACCGGTCCTAGGATGCTTGTTTCCAGTCCAGGGAGGACCTGGTCTGGCAGTTCAGGCTGGACTGTTCCCATTGGGCGCAGGGTCAAGACTGATTTGCATATAGCTGGGTCCAAACTGGAATGGCATGGTGAACAAAAAAAAATGGATTTAGGCCCAGATCTCTGTACTGGGGTGAGAGTATGACATTGTTCTGCATTCTGTCCATCAATTGTTCTTTTTGCACTAAAACAGTGTGGGGCATATTTGCAAGCTTCTATCGTCACCGGAGTGTCACTTTTTTGACGCTCCTCTGGCGTAGCACCATTTCCGATATTTACCTTAACGTGGCTTAACACCACCTTGTAAATATGACCCTTTCCACTGCAGTCCTCTGTGGTAAAGGGGCGTGCAATGGGTGTTGCTTTGGCATTCCACCGCAGCACCCATTGCTTTTTGACGCTGCCCCAGATTTATGAAGTTCTCCTCATTTTTTTCTCTTTCCATTTGTGTTGCATTCTGCAGCAAACAAAGAAAGAGCTAATCGCCATTAGGAATTATTTATTTGCAGGAATGTTTCCCTTCCTGCACATAAACAATCACCCCTCAGTGCAGGCACCCTTGAAACATGGCGGCAGGGTGGCTGCGCTGGTGCCAGGCAGCTTTTTTTGCGCTAGTGCTAGGGGAAACACAGGGGTGCACTGTATTTTTGTGAATACAGAGCATCCCTGCGTTTTCAAAATGTTATAGCGTGGCACTGCTGAATTTGGCGCAGCTCTGCGCTCCCACATTTTTTATAAATATGCCCCTGTATTTTTTTGCAAAACAGAGAAAACTGTTGAAGGAATCCCTAAAGCATCATTTGTATTGTTATTGTATTAAGAAATGCACCATTGTTGGGCTTTAATAAAAAAATGATTCACCCGCACACCTGGTTATCCATATTAATGGGAATTTTCTAGAAAAAACCCTCCTTCTTATCTCACAGGAAATGTTCCAAAATCAGCCATTTGTTCTTACAGTAGGAAATTAATTATTCCCTCCTGAGGCAGATGAAGCCAGGCTTTCTGTGTGAAGCATGAAATGGCAGGCTTTTGTAGCAGAGCACGATATTTTTCATCCTTGAAGTGACAGATCTAACAAATAGGCTGCCAGGTAAAACAGAGCACCAGGCAGCGATGAAGCATGGAATTGTGAGAACCGGTATCGGAGTCAGAAAGTGTGCATGACTCCAAATATCACCTTCCTGGAGAGGTCCTGATGCTCATCCTTCCACAAACGGTGGGAGTCCCTGGCAATTAATTATAGGTCAGTTGAGGGACAAGATATCCTAACCATTACAGTCAAACCCTCCATACATAACAAAATGCTGGAGCTGGAAAATGTGGAAACATGTGAGGTAGAATACCTTCACAGGTAAATGTTCACTTTTGGCCTTCTTGTTCCACGTCATCTATTCCTTATTCGGCATCTGTCTTTTCAGTTGGTTCCAGGCTGCATCCACTTGCAGATTTTGTGTAATTATCACTGGCGTGTGGCAATGCTAACTCCAAACAAGAGCCAACTGTGCCTCAGGGAGCCTTTGACTCAAATGTGCTTATAAAAAGCTTGATTGAAACAGTTATGAAGGTCAGATAAAGTGTATTGCGCCTCTTGGCTTCTCTTTGTGGGCCAGATGTACGACTCACCAATTTGCGAGTCACAAATTGCATCGCATTTGCGACTCGCAGTTTGCAACTCTCAAATTGGGATGCACGACAGTGTCTGAGACACTGTTTCCAATTTCCAATGGGGTCGCAAATTGCATACCTCATGCATGGTAACTAGTCACAATATCGGGAAAAAAATATCGACTGGATAGAATATCGAGTTTTAGACATCGAATGGACAGAATATCGAATTGCAAAAATATAGTGGTGCAGAATATCGAAATGCAGGTAAGAAATATCGAGTTTTTTTGTGTTTTAAGTGTTATTATATGTGTTAAAAGTATGTATTATTTTTGTAATGTATGTTTGAATTTTGTAAAAGTAATCAATTTTATGTTAATTCATTTTTGTGTAATTTAATTCCGTAGCAGGTTGTGTTTTTATAGGGGAATAGGATGAGAATTAATTTAATTATAATATATCTTTTTATATTTATTTAGAATAAATTAATTATATTTTTTGCGTAATTTGATTCTGTAGCAGGTTGTGGGTTTATAGGGGAATAGAGTGGGAAGTAATTTAATTGAAATACATTAATTTATTTTTTTATTACTTAATAATTTAATATGTAATACTTTATAATATTAATTAAGTTAATTAATGTATTATTCATTAATCATAAATTGATTAATAATAATGAATTGGTGAATATGTTAAATGTGTAATCTTTTTATCAATTTGTAATTAATTAGAGAATAATTATCAACAATTAATTTGTAAATATGTTAAATAATTATATTGTTAATTGTAATTCGTTAATTTATTCATTGTTAACAATTCAGTTACTTTATTAATATGTTACAATATTGTAGGTGATGTTTGTAGGGAAATCGGTGGGAGGTAAATTGATTTTTACAAAATAATTAATTGTTAATTAATATTATTAATATTAATTATATTTCAGGAGTGGGTATATTGAATTATTCCCCTACGCTATCCAACACGTTCCTTACTGTTGCACTCACTGGAGTGGGAATAGTAATTTTTAACCTCTCGCTATCCAACGCTTCCCCTACTGTTGCACTCCCTGGAGTGGGAATATTAATTTTTACCCTTCCGCTATCCAACGCTTTCCGTACTGTTGCACTACCTGGAGTGGGAATAGTAAATTTTACCCTCCCACTGTCCAACCCTTTTCCTACTGTTGCACTCACTTTCCCTACTGTTGCACTCACTGGAGTGGGAATAGTAATTGTTACCCTCCTGCTATCCAACGCTTTCCCTACTGTAATTTTTAGTATTGTTATATTCAATGTAGTGTAAAATATTATTAATTTTTAAATTAATTTTAATGCTTTAACTTAATATATATAATTTATTTTTATATAATATAGGTTTATTTATATACTCTGGGAATGCTCATGTCGTGTTGCAGTCGGGAAGGGCGGCACTGGTCATTTTTGACTATTGGATTTTTGACACTCCATCTCCCAGAGCCCCTCACAGGAGGTTTCCCGCAATGACATCGGAGGGGAATGTGATTGGTACAGATTAGACCTATCCCTTCAATCCTTTTACCTGCTGCGTCCAATGGGAATCCATCTATCAGTTTTAAAGCATGAACATGCAGAAGCTGTTTAATGTTTGATCATAAGCGAGCAGAACGCCGAAACACGTCCTCGCTAATTAAAGAGTGGAACTTACCCTGTGAGTGCTGTGTTTTCTTTTGAAGACAGGAGCTTGAATTTGAATTAATGGACCCACCTCCATTTGAACTGCACCCGTCACAAGTGTGCTATGAGCGCTTAGGTGGACTTTGGAGCTGAGTATTGTATGCGCCTTGCACCGCCGCTGAAGTTATTGTGGTGTGAGCGTCGATGCCGTCGCCAGCTATACAGGCTGGGGGGACACGGATATTTACCAACCCCTGCGCTGCATACCACGCTACTATGCGGCTGACGAGGGGCTCCCAGACACCATCATCTTGGCAGCAGCAGGACGTACTATGAACTGATTGGGCGGCAGTTTACAGAGAAATGGACTGTTTGCTCTGGGAATGCTCATGTCGTGGTGCAGTCGGGAAGGGCGGCACTGGTCATTTTTGACTATTGGATTTTTGACACTCCATCTCCCAGAGCCCCTCACAGGAGGTTTCCCGCAATGACATCGGAGGGGAATGTGATTGGTACAGATTAGACCTATCCCTTCAATCCTTTTACCTGCTGCGTCCAATGGGAATCCATCTATCAGTTTTAAAGCACGAACATGCAGAAGCTGTTTAATGTTTGATCATAAGCGAGCAGAAGAAGGCAGAACGCCGAAACGCGTCCTCGCTAATTAAAGAGTGGAACTTACCCCGTGAGTGCTGTGTTTTCTTTTGAAGACAGGAGCTTGAATTTGAATTAATGGACCCACCTCCATTTGAACTGCACCCGTCACAAGTGTGCTATGAGCGCTTAGGTGGACTTTGGAGCTGAATATATATATATATATATATATATATATATATATGTAATTATATTTAACATTATGGTTTTAACATTTAAATATCAAAAATATGTATTACTTTTTAATATTATGAAGGTAATATATATGTAATAAAAAATAAAAATGCATTTTTTATTACATTTATTATTTATTAATTTTAAGGTCATTTAAGTATTTTTAAGTATGTTTTACTTAATTATAGTTATTATTTCATTAATTTTACATTACTTTTAAGAGATTTAAAAAGTCAATATTTTAGCAAACTATATTATTTACAGCGATATTTAGGATTCAATATTTTTGTACTTACCTGTATGTAGATAGGATATCGATATTCTGGTAGTCGATATTTTGTCCGCAATATTCTGGCAGCTCGATATTTTGATCGGCGATATTCTGTCAGTTATCCCTCAAGCATATTAATGAGTCTGTCATAGCAGATACTAAATCTCTACAGATCAATATGTAGTGCCAAGGTTACCTATGGTGCAGAAGTCTGGGGCTTCATTGATAAAAAACTGCAACCAATACAGGTGGAAGAAAATTAATTTCTGAGAAGAATTCTTAAAGTGCCCCAAAGTGTGCCGGCCCTCATTATTCATGAGGAAGTGGGAGAGTTGTACATTGAAGATCGGATCAGAAGTAAACCACTTTTAGCCTGGGTCAAAATCTGGACTAATCCGGACGCATCCTTCACAAAACAAATTATAAAAGACTGCCTCAAACGGGAAAAATGGCCCCACATACCGTGGTTGAAGTATATTAAGGACTCGATGGATGACATTAACTGCACACATTTTTTTGCAGATCCAGAATCCCTTAACACTGAGAACAAAACAATGGTCAAAAAACTTTTTTTAGAACATTTAAGCGCGATTAGGGCAGAGAGGGAAAAACGAAAGCCCACTGTTTCTGCTTATTATCACCTAACAGTGAAACAAGGACTAGAACCATATTTGAGGGTTATGTTTAACGCACAGGATCGTTATTATATGACCCGTTTTAGACTGAATATGCTCCATCACTTATTTTCGGTCCCCTCTGGTTTTAGTCTTACAGTGGAGGAGAAGGGTACCTGCGCCTGCGACTCTAGGTCTCCGCAGGATACCCTTCACTTTGTTTTACTATGCCCATTTTATTCTACCCCAAGGCGCAAGTTTCTAGTAGGGATTCTGAAAGAAACAAAACTTAGACAAGCTAAAAAGGCCTTGAGATTTTTGCAGGAAGCCCCAGATGCCCACACACTGTTCTGTACTGTGAACTTTATTCGAGTTGCACTACGGTTAAGGAATACAAGAGAAGAACGTTGATTTTAATAATATTTTAAACTTTTTGGGTAATCCCTTTTTCTTAAACTAATGAAATGTGTGTTTTATGTGGAAAAATCAATTATTTTTAAGTGTATATTGTGTATGTGCTTTTATGGTTTCTTTTTAAGTACCGAATATTGATTATTGATGATGATGATGATGAGTCTGTCATAATTTGTCACCCCATTAGGAATCGCTGACACTCCCAAGGATGGTGTCCTGCTGTGGTCAGCAGACCACCATGTCTGGGACTTCTTTTAAATAAAGCATTTTTTTTTAAATGCATCCTGTTTTCCTTAAAGGAAAATCAGATGCATTTAAAAAATAAAAATGAAACTTTTCAGTTTCATTTTATAAGGGCAGGCAGTGGTACCTGGGAATATTTTGAGAGCCACTCACAAATTACCCTGGGGACCCCTTCCCGTTTGCGAATGGTTTACCGCCCTTCTGTGAAGGGTGGCAAACTGCAACTGTTTTGCAACCGCAATTGCGGTCACAAAACAGTCACACATAGCTTCAGGAGTAGATATTAGGAAGGGACGCCCTTGAAACGATCCTTCCTAATAGCGAGTCGCTAATCCTATTTTGTGAGTCGCAAATTGATTTGCAAAAATGATATATTCACTCTCTCGCCTTATCCTTCTGGCCAAGTCACTTAGGGCCAGATGTACAAAATCTCGTATTTGCAGTTTCCTAATAATGAATTTTTGCGATTTGCTATTAGGGAATTGCAAATTGTGATGTACAACAGTGTGTTTGACACTATTAGGGATTCGTTGTGGATCACAAATGGACCTGCCTCATCAATATTCATGAGTCAGGTCACAATTTTCGACCCATTGTGAATGGCTTCAATAGCAAGGATGGTTGCCTGCTGGGGTCAGCAGACCACCATGTCTGTGATTGCTTTTGAAATAAAGCAATGTTTTTGTAAAGCAGACCATTTTCCTTAAAGGAAAATGGGATGCATTTTAAAACTAAAAATGATAAGCTATCTTTTCAGTTTTTTAGGAGCAGGCAGTGGTCCGTGGAACATATATATGCAAATAAATCCTAGGCAGACTCAATGTTAGACAACAGGATATGAGACCCAATTATGACTAGGAACAGGCGTGTAAAAAAAATATATAGGTAATCATATGTGCAAGACAAACATATTTTTAATATACATATTAAAAATCATACATAAAACTAACGTAATTCAGCTTATATGACATTACACAATTAAAATTATTAAATGCAATAAGTACATATAATAGCACAATATACACAGTAACAAGCAATGGTTAAAAAGACACCATAGATGATTATTGCAGGGTGTCCAGAACTTAATGAAGAAGAAATTACTCGACGCGCGTTTCGGCGAAAACGCCTTCTTCAGGAGCCACAATTAAAAATCTGTAATTACATATAAAAAAGAAAAATTTATAAACTTTTCTTTTTTATATGTAATTACAGATTTTTAATTGTGGCTATTATATGTACTTATTGCATTTAATAATTTTAATTGTGTAATGTCATATAAGCTGAATTACGTTAGTTTTATGTATGATTTTTATTATGTATATTAAAAATATGTTTGTCTTGCACATATGATTACCTATATATTTTTTTTACACGCCTGTTCCTAGTCATAATTGGGTCTCATATCCTGTTGTCTAACATTGAGTCTGCCTATGATTTTTTTGCATATATTTGGTTTACCCTGCCCTAGGAGTTCTCTATAAACACTACCCAGGGGGTCCTTGTTTTTCACACATTAGTGGTCCGTGGAACCACTGCCTTCTCTTAATAAATGTTGGTGCCCACATTCACAATGGAGACGGGGTCCCTTGGGGACCTCTTCCCATTGGCGAATGGGTTACCACCAACTTGACGCTGGTGGTAACTGCGAATGTTTTGTGACCATACTTCTGGTCGCAAAACATTCCTACATACCAGTGTGGCTTGCTCTTTGGAAGGGATGCCCTTAACATGCCCCTTCCAAATAGCGACTTGCAAACCCTATTTTTCGAGTCGGTAATAGCTTACCGTCTTACAAAATAGGGTTGAGACATACCAAAAAGCATTTTTACTGGCCGTAAATGGCCTGGTCAGCCGTTTGCGAGCGGTAAAATGCTTCATACACCTGGCCATTAGGGGCTAATTTAGGAGAGACCGGCGTCACTATTGCATTATGTAACATGGTACATGCATGATGCAGGGCTCTCATAAAGATTTACGAAGCCACGCAAACCCACTCCACGTGGCATTGAGTCGCCTCTTAATTCATGAGTAAGGCAATGCAGCGCTTATTGCTGTGTCGCCTTACTCTGCGCCCGTGAGGCATACCATGGGCATTGCAGTGGGTTTTCTCACGCAACACCCATGGAATTTGCTGCTGCCCCAGAGTTACAAAGTGATGTAAGTAAGGTAAGTAACTGGGTAAGTGCCAAATCCGTCCTCCTCCCGAGGTGAGGCGAAAAAAGGAGAAATATCTTCATTTATCCTTGTTTTTTCATCTTCTCCTCTGTTCTGCAGAGCACATAGAAAGAGGAAAACGCCTCTTTAGAGTGTTTTGTGCAGTAAGGTTCCCCTTCCTCCGCAAAAACAATCCTTCCTGCAATGGAGGCACCTTCCCACTATGGTGCAATGGTGCCTGCGTTAGCACTAGGCTGCCGAAACTGTGCTAGCATAGGCAGCAAGGACAGGAATGCACAGTATTGCCTAAATGTGGTGCATTTCTGCCCTTTGACTTTGGCATTGGGCAGTGCAGCAAGTGCCTTACTGCGCTGCCCTACGCCAAAATGCCATAATGATAGCTCTAGCTTTAGTCTGTAGACCAGTTACTTGTTCATTATAAGAGGGACGTATTGTGGTTGCATCATATGTAGACGACGTTGCACTGTGCCTTTCCCATTCTGCACAGGCACAGATAAGTAGAGTTATATTTCCCCCTCTAAAAAATATGCAGAATTAAAATCGTTGCTGGAAATATATTTTCTGGCAATAAAGGACTCTGAACCAAAGTAACAGTGCAGAAATCAATGACCGGATTTTACTAAACCTGTGCTCATATTTGATTACTTTAACAGATCATTGGTTTACCGTGTACAGTATGTCTTAATTCTGTGATTATAAAGTTTAGCAATAAATAACAAACACGAGCTCTTGCGTAAACTATCTTTATATCCGAGAAAGGATGAATGGGTTCAATTTATGAAGAAAGACAGCAATTGAAATGCATTGTTTCTCATTGTAACTGAACTTTAAAAATCATATTAGCTCAGAGGAAGGATGCCTTAATCTCTTCAGCACTATAACCACAATGAGATTAGATTCATAATCAGAATTGCTTTAGTTCATGTCATTAAGAAGTATGTGAGCGTTATGGAACCTCACTTATAGGACATTGTAGAAAGATCAGTTGCACGAAAAAGTAGTTAACTGAAAAGGCACAGTTCAGCGGATTCACAAAAAAATTCATAAATCTGCGTCCACGGGTGCACATTTACTAATTTTAATGAACTCGGAAGCAGTACTTGCACAAACCTGTAAAAGCTGTAAATTCCTATTCACACCTATGTAAAGGCAAGGCTTTGTGTAAGTATGATTAGAATTTGCTTTTAATTGTGCTTGTGAAAAAGCCCTTCCATTGGTTGCACTTTCTGTTTTTTCAGTGAATATATGTTTCGTGGTAGAGAAACTGCATCTCCGCCGATCTGGGGATGTTCCCACTGACACCTTAGAAACTGATTTACTTCTTGCCTTTACATGTGTAAATATATAAATGTTCCCAGGGTAGGAATTGATCGTGGGGGAGGCGGAGTGTGTCATGAGTTTGTGGATGTTTCCAAACATTCAAGGGCATCCATCTCTTGGAAAGCACGCACTGCTGTGCACAATATTACCCTGTAGTACAGCATTATTATGCATGCGTAAATCTACTTACAAGTGCATAATCACCATTTATGATCGAGTCCTGTAACTTAGGGCCTGATTACGAGTTTGGTGGTCCGACAGCCCGACCGCCACGGCCTCCAGGACACCGCGGCGCCGGCGGTCTTTGACTTGCTGTATTACGAGTTGACCGGTGGGTTGGCAGTGTGCCGGTGACAATCTTTGGCGGCAGCATGCTTCGGCTCACAGAGTGAGACTGAAGCCAGTGCCACCACGGTGCAGCGCCTACACTGTAGTGCTCGCACTGTTACCATGCACCATATTGTGTATGGCACACAGTGCACACACAACACTACAGGCAATGGGGGGTACCATATGCACCCAGTCACAATGCCCAATGGGCAAAAAGGCATGGGTGCCCTGTTTGGGCCCTCCTCTTTGCCTTTCTGTTAGCATTCGCATGGTGGGATACTGGCCATGAAAAGGTTGTCGTACAGGCAAATCATAGCATGCACAACGGTCCCGGCATTGGAACCACCTCCATTCATTGCCTCTTTACACACCACCGCAGGATCCAGGATCCTGGCGGTGGCAGCAATCTTGCATTGGGCTGGTTACAGTCCAACTGTTGCACACCAAGGGGCACATTATGATGGAGGATTTTCTGCATCCTCCGGGCCGGCGGAAGCCATCGCCGGCCCGGCGGATGCGGAAAATCCTCTGCGGACCCACCAAAGACCCACCGCCACATTAGAATGGCTGGTGGGTCCTGGTTTCAGTCTGCTGCTTTCCCGCAGCGGTTGGCTTACAACCACGGCGGAAAAGCTCTAATATGGTGGCGGTGTCTCTCAGACACCGCCAGACATATTAGGATGGCGTAGAAGAGATGCTTTTCCGCAGCGGGTTCACCGCGGTGGAAAAGCATACGGATCTTCACTCTGGGGGCCCGTTGCGGGCCCCCTGGGTGAAGGGAGGTGGGGGGGTGCACATGGGGGGTACCTATGGTACCCCCTGCATTTACATGCAGAAAGCAGCAGGCACCGCACGGTGCATGCCGCTTTGTGCATGTAAATGCACTGCATGTGTTTTTAACATTGCGGCGTGTGCAGCTTGAAGCCGCATCCGCCGCAATGTTAAATATAGAGGATGTGACCGCCAGGGTGGCGGTCACATCCTAATTGCACAGGAGGGAACGCCGCAGCACATGCGGATGTTCCCTCCTACACAGGGATCGCGGACGGACGCAAGTCCGTCCGCGATCGTAATGGGCCCCCTAATACGGCAGACGGACAGCAGTGGTTGCAGCAGTTGGACCACCACCTGGTGTTTGATGGTCTCAGGACCATCTAAAAGTAATAAGGCCCTTAGTTGCGGATCAGAAGAGAGGATGTGGCCTAACGGCTAGAGCAGTTGACTTCAAAGTGGGGGCACTGGGTTCAAGACTCGGCAGGGACACTCAACATCCTGTGAATCTGGGCAAATCACTTAATCTTCCAGGGCCCAACAAAAGGAAGGTGTCTGACTGTAATGTGTCTGGTGCTCATGTAAAGTGCTCTGATATCTTCTGGGCGAGTTTGTGCTGTATAAAACTCCCCCCACCCCCCAAAAAAGAAATTTGCCAAAAGCGGTAATGCATTAATTTTCTTTTATGGAAGCTGCGCTACCTCCATCGGTGAGGAATTTTCAGTTGAGGAAAACACGAGACTTGCACCATATTTCCTTCTATTATCTTTTATGAAACTACTGGAGTGCAAAGAAAAATATCAGGCATCTGCAATCCAAAACCCGCAGAAAGAACAACAGCACATCAAGAAAAGCAGCACGTCAATGCCACCTAGGTTGAACCTCCATGAGCAACCAAGGAATGTACCCTGAGATCCCTTCATCAGCACAGTTTCTTTCACCAAGCAAAGAGGCATGTATTTAAAACGTACATTTCTGTTGCAGTTTTCAGGTTAATATTAATACTGTATTCCTATAATTATAGAACACTTTACATCTGTAGGAGAGCAGATTTACATTCAAAGCATTTAATCTTTGTGACTCATGACTCAATAACCAGTTAATTGTATAAGTGAAGATTTTACATCTGCTCCTTTCTGTTTCTTTAACGTTAAATTGAGATTGAGAGATGTGTGTATGTGTATATGCAATCAAGTACTATTTTATCTATTTTACATTTTTTGTTGAACATGAATCGTAAATTAGTGATAATGTACCGTAGATCTATAGTGGTATGGATTCCAAACCTCAAGCACCGCAGGTATCTAGATTGAAAAGTGTCTAAGTGATAAATGGTCAGTGTGAAGAGCAAGGAGAAGGTCCCCCATAGACCAGGTGAGAAAATGATGGAATTACCAGGACAGAGAGCAGAAGATAAACGAGGCGAAAAGATAATGAAAGTAAAAGACTGACTTTCTCCTCCACCACAACAACGCCAAACAACCACATATCCAAGCTGGTGCAATCTTCAAGATCAGCTCCATCAACAACATAGCCATCAGAATGGACACTCTATTTTATTTATCTAGAAAGGTAACCACCTCAGAAAGAAGAGGCAGGGTATTAAACCAGGCTGCAACAAAATTGTGAAAGAAACAGAAAACCAGAAGGCAGACACTCTCAGTATCTGTTCATAGGATATGGAACATTATCCCTATCAGTATTACACTGCTCATAAACTCTTCCTGTTCTGTGAGAATTTGATGACTCTTCTTCAAGGAATACCACCCCACTTGCAACAAAAACTTACTAACTTGCCTCTCTATAATGACTTTGAATTGAACGCCTGGGTTCTCACCCATGGCATGGGACTGTCTGTAGATCTGCTAATTGTTAATTAAAAAGGTGATGCATTGAGACTGATGGGCTTGTCACAAACCAGTTGCTTCATTGGTGATAGGACAATGCACTGTGCCTTTACCATTGTACATAGGCGTAGTCAAGTAGAGTTATATTTCTTCGGCTAAAAACACTTTCAGAATTAAAATCGTGTCAAGGAAGATATCTTCTGGCAGTAGAAGACACTTGCCTATAATCACAGTGCACAGAACAATAACCAGATATTAATAAACCTGTGCTCATATTTTAATACATTAAGAGATTATTCATTTACTGTGTACAGTATGGACCTGACTATGAGTATGGCGGTCCACAGGACCGTCATACTCGTGAAGGCGGTCTGGCCACCGCCACATTAAGGATTCTCCTGCAGTATTTTGGGTGTGGTGGTCAGACCACCACGAGACTGCCGTGTTGTGTTTCTATCTAGGACTCTAATTCGATATTCCCGATTTATGCCCTTGCATGGCTATAATAAATAATATCCTTATAAAGGCATAAGAATCATATCCATATTTAGTAATAGCCCTTGCAGTCCAAATACGGCATGGCTACTCCTCTAGACTCCTAGAAAGTACAACGCGTTCTTTAAACAAACCAAGCCGCCAGCAGCCCGGGAAATCCCCCAGCTCTTGTTTTGATTTGCACAAGAACTCCTAGAGTCAGAAAGAACTGTTAGTTCTTGGTGACGTCTTATGTCCAACCTTACGTCAAACCCAGCACCTTTCAGGGATAAATATACCAACGTTGCCTTAAGCAAACACACGGTGGTTTGGAGCAGAGCGGCTATCTACTTGCCCGGAAGCCCAGCTGATGCGAGGAGCCGAAGGAAGCCGCCCCTCCCCTTTGACGCACTGAGGAAGACGCTGTCTTTTTCGCCAGCCGAGAAAATCCAGCTCCGGTGTTTCCAGCCACCCTTGCACTTTGCTGGGATATCGAGTCCTGAGAGAGAGATACAAGACCTCCTTCATTCTAAGAACCAAGGTACGGAGCTGACTAAACCCTTAAGAGAATTCTTGATTCAGATCCTTGGCAAAAACCCAACTTAACTTAAACTGCAACTTACTTGCTCCTTCCCACGTATTAGGCTTAGGTCAGATACACCGGGGTAGGCGTAGATTAGAAGCACCAGTTGAGTACGTTAGTCAATGTATTTATGTATGTATATTTTATACATTTTAAAGTATCATATGGCTAAGAAACCATATCCATGCTTTTACAGTATTATTTCATAATACTCCTTTTACTGTACGCACTTTACTTCATGATAAGTATAGCAATTGTGGCAATTCATTTCTCGTGCATGAGAAAGAAGACTGCTCAATAAATAACACCTTTTATTGAAAACGCCCGTCTCTCTATTTCTCTGCACTCTGGTGAAACTAAGTACGCACGATTGACTGAGTGAAATAGTGGTCTATTGTTTTCACACGACTCTAGAGATACACTCTTTATTCTGAGGGAGCAAAGTTGTCATGTTATATGGTTGTCAGAAGCAAATCCCTTCTTGTCTATCCAGGGAAGTTAAAGTCCTCCTTGTTTACTCGAGAAAGTTTGTAGTAACCTCTGAGCTAGCTGGCAAAACTAATTAAGTCTAATGTAGTCAGTAGAGACCTAGATGACCTCAGTCCTACGTCTACACTGCTGCTTATATTATTCCAATGCGCAGAGCCTATTGGGAATATAGGAACTACACTACATGGCGCCCAACGTTTGGTACGGTGATAATCTAACGCAAGACATTAGAGTAACTCAGTCGTGCTTTTTCACACAGGCCCCTTTTTCCCGTAAAAACTCCAAAAAGACGTCTGGAGTGGGTAAAAGGTTAATATCCGCTGGAACTTAGTAGGAAGAGATTCCTATGTATAGTTTTTGGCTTAGTCAACGTTGAAGGATAAAGTGTTCCAAAATATTGTGCACCTAATCTTTGTTTCCTTGAAACTAGCTCTGCAACAAAACTTTCTGTCAGCAAATGGCGGAAAGTGAAGACAAAACGGAGAGAGCTAGATTAGCAGCTCAACTCCTAGCGGATGACACAAGTCTCCGAGATGAAGACCCGAATGCTATAATCATTCCGGTAAATGTAAGAGGAACTATAACTAAAAAACTTATAGAAAATGGAGTATCATCACGAGGTGGTACAGTAATATTCGTGGTAGAGGCCCATGAATATCGGCAGACAGAGGTATTCTATTCATGGATAAATTTTCCAGCAACACACGCTGTGACACACGAATTCCACTATTACAAAATAGGGGAACCTCCGGATGGATACGCTCCTTTCGAGGACGTTGAAATCCCACTAACTTACCAAGAGAACCTGCTCTGGTTTAATGGCGCCCTAAAACATCAAAATCACATCAGCAGGCTCGGTCCACTAGGTAGACCAGGAGCCACGTGGCTGGTTCTAGCCAGCTACACACCAGATCCAGACATTGAAACAATGTCAGACCAGGAACTTTTAGCTCAGCTAAAATTGCTAATTAAAATACATGGACAATTAGTCCAATATGTAATGCGGACTTCAACAGTCGAACCAGCAATAAAAATTCCACAGACCACCCCTCACCAGGGGAACACAAATAAAATCACACCACAAAATATACAATCAGCCATTGGCAAAATACCCGCAAAACGGGAACAAATTCCATTCTGGTTAGCACAAAAAATCACTCAAATAGAGGCAGTATTTCCTGATACTACGTCTACTGAGAAACACAGAATTCTGACTATCTGTCTTCCAATGGGGATCGCACGACATGTGGAGGACTGTGACACTTGGGGCACAGTATTTGCTTCGATATACACAAAAACACATGGTGTTCCATCCATGGCGGTAATGCCAGATGTGCTAAGACAGATTCAAAATGAATACGGTCCAGAACCTGCTTTAACTCTGGGTATGAAATTACTGAAAGACTTCAAGCAGGTCTCGGCTATATTAATAGCCAACATAAAAGGAGAAGCAGCATCTGTGGCGATCCGCCAGAAATTGAAAGAAACAGATATAGCAGAACAACCGTTTGAACTTGCGAGAATCATAGAAAAATCCTATGAAGAACTAGGTAGAGATAGTTTGGGTGGGAAACCAGTAAAACCCAAACTACTTGAAAATCCTGAAAAAACATTTATTAAAAATAATCTGAACACTCCTAAAAAGAGTTGGGGTGGAAATAAACAATCCACTCCCAGAGAAAAACGTTTCCAATCCAGAGGAAGGTCTCCTCAACGGAGAGATAGATCTCCAGAACGAGGTGGCAAGTCTCCCCAGAGGGAGCCCTCTGAGAAAAGATACAACCTTAGAGATAGGGATAAATTAAGAAAACCTGACAGATATCAAGATATTGATACACGTCCCTCTCGATCTTTTCAGACTTCCTCACAGAAATCGGAAAGAAGAGGACGGTCAGAGTACAAGGAAGAGCACGTCAAGTCCAAAGACAAGGAACCTGCTCATCAAAGTAAACATTTACAATTTCCAAGAAAGAAGGTAACTAGTATTAAAATAATAAAACATGCCGAGGATACTGAGGACACAACTGAAAAACGGAGAGTGGGCATTGACAATGCTAGACAGCGCAGCAGAAGTGACCATAGCTCGCAAGAACTTGATGAATCTTCTGGAGACAGTGGACACGAATGAATACATTCAAGTGGAAACTGCAGACACCAGAGTTAGCAAACCCCATAAGTTATACGAAATAACATTAAGTATAGAGGGGGACAAGACTAGGAAAGTAAGGGGTCTCTTTTGGGATAACCTTTCGAAAGGCTATGACATCCTGTTAGCTGAGAAAGACTGGCCACCAGAGTTTGTCAGGGAGTGCCCTCATGGCGAAGAAATGATTATGCCTGCCTTCTCAAATCATATTCCAATTCATAAAAAATATACATTAGCAAGAAAATGGGCAGTGGCCCAAGCTCCTGCATTATATAAAAATCATGTAGGATGGGATGAGGATTCTCCTCACCATAAAATCCAGTTAAAAAATCAACCCACTGCACAAAGGCAGTACCCAGTTAAGCAAGAAGCTAAAAAGCAAGTCAGGGAGATCTTAGATGAACATGAATATCAGGGGGTGATTGAAACATGCACCTCACAAATGAACAATCCGTTGTTTCCTGTCTCCAAGCTAGACGATTCATATCGTCTAGTTTTGGACTACAGACCCCTAAACTCCTGCTGCAAAACATTTGAAGTACAAAACTCACACAGTGCAGCACTAATGAATAACATTGTGCGCAAAAAATATTAAACGACATTAGATATCTCTAATTGATTCTTTTGTCAAAACATTGCACCTGAAAGCAGGTATTTGACCGCTTTCTCAATAATGGGGTCGCAAATACACTTCTGTCGACTCCCACAGGGATTCAAGAATAGCCCAGGATTATTCTCAGCAAGAGTAACAGAGTTACTACAAATATAAGATGATGAGGCATTATCTTATGTCGATGACATCTATATTACAGATGATGACCTGGAGACACACTTGAAAAGAGTGAACACCATAATACTTGGGTTTGCAGCTGAGGGTTACAGATTCAACTTTAAAAAGTCACGAATTGCCCATCTAACTGTCCTATTTTTAGGATATGAATTATCAAGTGAAGGCAAAAGCCTAGCAGACAACTTCTTAGAGAAATGTGCTGTACTCCAAGCACCTAAAACGCTGAAGAACTTACAATCAGTATTAGGTTTCCTGAATTTCGGAAGAACATACATTTTAAATTATGCAGAGAGAGTTAAACCTCTTTATGAATTAATAAAACCTGATTTCAAACCAATAAATTGGACTCAGAAACAGACAGAAATTTTAAGATCATTGCAGACAGACATGTTAACTAAAACAAAATTGCAAACACGCGAAAACGTACGCAACCTTGTAATCCGAGTCATCCCAGAAAGATGCGGATTCACGTACCTAACCTCTAATGAGGGAGAAACGGTACCAATAGCTTACAAATCACATTTGTACACACAAGCTGAAATGAAATTCAGTTCTACTGAAAAGATTCTAATAGCGGTTCAAACTACTGTAGCAAAAGAAAGAGCCCAAGCCCAAGACAGAAGAATAACTGTTTTAACAGCAGAATCAGCCCTTGAGGCATTAACAAGTCCACGCAATCTAACTGCAGTGGCTTTAGATCCAAAATGGATACGATGGGAAAATTCTCTTGCTGCAGAAGACGTGAAGTACTATTTTGACCCGAAAATGAAAAAACTAGAAGATCTAGAATATGAAGAAGAATATCCTCTGCCAATCGAAATTCTGCCTCTCGAACAGTACACATGTGTAATCTACATGGACAGATTTACACAACACTACGATGTAGAGAAAAAATCCTACAACGCAGCGTGCGCGATTGTTAAAGGTCGCTGGCACTTTGGTAAATTCAGACCAATAGTCACCAAAACTGAATCACTCAGAAACTGTTCAACTCAGCGAGCTGAAATAAGATCTTTAAAGATGGCGCTTGAAAATGCCGATCGCGAATTTCCCACACTAATAGTGAGCGATTCGCATTTCTGCGTAAAATCTTACAATAATGACATGCAGACCTGGATTCAAAACGGTTACAAAGATGACACAGGTGCCACAATAAAGCATAAAAAGCTCTGGGAACAAGTAGTTCTTTTGCAGAAAGAACTACAAAAGACTCACGTGATACATACACTGAGTCATCAATGTGATGGCGTTCACGTTGCAGGGAATTCATTGGCTAACAAAGCCACAGCGGAAGCGGTCCTACCGGCTTCCGTAGCCACAAAAAAGCGTTCTAAAAAACACATAGACGGAGAAACTATCTTAGCGATGAAAGCCTCATTAAAAGGCGACTATGTAGCATTACCTCTCGGCTATCCACTCAATTATACATACATAATAGATGCAAACTCTGTTCCTTTTGCTCAAGTCCCTGGAGTGGGGGATAGAGTAATTCCAAACACGAACCGGAGAGTCTTTTTAATAGCAGACGCACATATGGGAATGGGTCTAAGGCACCAAGAGATAGTGAAATCTCTAAAAGAATTACAATCAGAATACTGGTGGCCGGGGATGAACTTGCAACATTACACATTTGCACAGGATTGTCCAAACTGCAACCGAGATCGCAGTCGTGAACCGGACCAGACTAGTGCCAGGATACCTCTGTTGGAAAGCATAAGGCTATCTATACGCAAAAATCAGGCAGGAGAAATGCGATCCCATAAATATTAACACTAGATTCACTTAAAATGCAGACACCAGCGCTCGGCTGACGCCAGAACTGTTATAAAAGTTTCGCGAGTCTCTATCGGCATATACGCAATTGGCATGCTACATTCTGACCAGGGTCCTGCGTTTAGCTCTAGGGCTTACAAAGAGGCCATGACCAGCATGGGCATTGCATTGCGGTACTCTTCTCGCTTCCATCCTGAGGGAAATGCGGTAGTGGAAAGAAAAAACCGTGACATAAAGCAATCTATAACGGCGAGGGTATTAGGTTCGGGTGATGGGTGGGTCAAACATTTAACAAGTGTCCAACGTAGTCTTAACAATCTGCCAAGAAATTCTCTAAAAGGTCTCACTCCCTACAAACTATTGTTCGGTACTAGAATGCATATCCAGCACTTAGATAGTCACACTTCAGTGGTAGAAGAAAAAGCCTTTGATATCAAAGACCGTTTGGCTGTTTTACAGGACTTAAATGAAATAAGAAAAAGTCTGAATAATCTAAAGCTAAAGACAACGACCACTGAAGAAAAACCACCTGTCCCAGCAAGAACTGTCTGGATTCCGAAGATTGGGGATCTGGTCAGAGAAAAGATCGCGGTGAAGAAGGAATTTGGGCCTTCTTACAGAAAAGCAGTACCTGTCTTAGCTGTCAGCGGAACAAGATCAATAGTACTACCGCCCCTTGCTGGTAAAAAGGAGAAACGAGTTGTATCCATCGACCAGGTAAAACCACAATCATCTGGCCAATAATAAGTATTGGGCCCAGTGTACTCCCAAGAAATAGCAGAAGACCAAATCTTGCTACAATCCAAGAGGTTCAAACTGAAAGACTAATCACTTTTGATAAACCTGCAGTGAATAAAAAAGGACTATGCAACAAAGCCATGGAACTTGTGCCTCTCGAAACCCAAATTGCAACAGTTCGTCAAGAAACACCAGTCTACAATGATGTAGCCTCGGACTATGCTAGTGAAACAAAGAAAAATCCAAAAGCAAATGAAAATCCGGAAGCAATTCCAACAATTGACAGAACTGCATCTCGCTACTTCATCAAGTTCGATGACTTTTCTGACGATCCAAGTGAACATGAAGAAACGCCAGCAACAATAACTTTCAAAGACAAAGTAACTGAACTCTTTCATCAACTCAAAGAAACATATCTGATTTCTCCATGGATTGAATTTTGGATTGTGTTAGGTGTACTTTTCCTCCTGCTCTGGCTCATCATGGTTTTATGTTTGGGTAGATTCATTGCTGGAACATATAGTACAATGGACACAGCAAGTCAGAAACCCAACTTGGTCCTAAAGCCTCACATATCCTCTCACATCACAAAAAGAGAACTGTCATCAGTGAACATCACAACCAATCCAATACCCGGTGGGGTAGCATGGGACAAAACGGATTATGAAATCTATGGCCCGATTGAACTCTTGAAATATCCACATCAATTTAAGGTTTCCTTAAGTAACTTTGTAAAACCAAGTACTTTCTCTGATGATTGGGACTTTGATAATATTAATAATATGATGTCAGATTTAGTAATGTCAGCTAAATTTACAGAACATGATTACTTGCAGGGTTCATCAAATTATGAAGAGTTATATTGTTATAATCATTTTGGTCATCACTATTTGCATAAATCTGCTCAACCTAGAAATGTTTTAAATTATAACCAATGGGAACATTGTCCAACTCCGCCAAAAGCCAGCTCAAAAACATATTATGAGAAATTCCCATACTTCTCAGGTTTTAACACAAGTGATGCAGAAATGTTTTATTTTAAAATGTTAAATAAGACAGGAATGAAAACAATGTTGACAAATACTAAATTGATTTATTCTGAAAAATTTTATGACAAAATGTCTACATTTGGTTTTGAATTTTGGAAAAACAACATTGAAACAAAAACCATCTGGGGGACAAAAGACTGGCAGGTACAAGGTCTAGAAGCATTATTTAGAGCCTGCATGATCCCAGAACAATTAATATTCCTGAATGACACCATTCAGCAAACAACCTGTCTTGGTTTAGCCAAGATAAAATACTTAAATAAACCGTCTATTCCAAAGCCCATACCTGATAGTAATAGCGCTACAGATGTGGAGATAGACGTATCCCATATTTTACACCAAAACAGAACAAATCCTGATTGGAAAAAATGGTTGATCAGGCCCACAGACACAAATAACTGTCAAGATAGATTCCTGAACAAAACACAGGGGTTTAAACAGACCAGGCCAGACCCTAGATACTCCCAGAGACAACATCCAGGGATAGTTAAAACATACAGTGTAGGGAAACTCTGCCTCGAATGGCTACAGAAATCCACACTGGCTGAAATTAAGCAACACTTGACTTTACTTAAAGACGGTGCTGACTTGCGTGATTTCATACTGGGACCACACAAACAGCGTCAAAAATGTTTCATATACGCCGGTATATACGCTGCTTACAACGAGGCTTGGAAAGTAACACAAATTGAAACAGTTGAAAAAATAAGAGGAATTGATCGTATTCATTTGGAAAAATCACTTTCTGCAGTGGACAATGGGTTAACGACTCTGTCCTCCAGAATATATTCACTGGACAGCATTGTATCATCTGCTATTGATATAATAGAGTAGGACTTACTAATGTTACAACATGGTCAGTCCCAATTACGTTCTATTGTACAGCTTGGCTGGACGTTGCAAAATCTGCGTTCAGGCTACATGCCATGGCGTTTAATCAACGTAACGTCATTATTTTCTATCTTTAACCTTACTGATAAACAAATCAGTTTGGCACAAAAAGGAGCAGACTATACGATTCTGAGCATTGAAAAACTTGAGAGATTACCATTGACAATATCAGAGAGACCTGTCATTGAATGAATAATACATGGAACGATTACAATTCCAATAACAACTTTCCAGTTTAAGTATTGCCAAAAATATATACCAGCAGGCCTGTATGAAAGGTTGGGTAAAGGATATATCAAGTCAACATGGAAACTACCTTATACACACAAATGTTATAGTGAAGGGAAAAAGGAGGTATTTCTTAGTGGTAATAATTGTAAAAAATCACTAAGTGGTACACTTCTGTGTCAAGGTATTAACTTGCATGGAGCCTGCGAAGGGTCTTCAAATAACCTTTCATGTCACCTGCACGGCACTCCTGCAACTCAGATAGAGCCATTTCTTAGACAACTTTCCAACGGCAGCTACGTTCTAATAAGTGACCACAGCTGTTGTGGCATGGTGGCAGGAAAAGCCTATCTCGTGAGCGTTAGTTCCATGGTCACTTGCTGTATGCAAGTATTGTATCCAAACAGCATTCCAGACATGGAGGCGGCAATATGGCCTTCTTTGAATATCTCTTCTATTCAAATTGATACTTTAAGCAGAATGAAATCCATTCTTTTACAGACAACTGTGCCTTTAACCTCGTCCAAAGAGACGTATAATCTGCAAGTTGCAAGGACAGCAGCAGAGATACATTCCCTATTATCAACAAATTGCCCCATACATTTCGTAGAAATGTTAAGCCAAATTTTAAACATGTCTGATACCAGTGGCACGCACATGTATTTAAGACAATTTTTTCGGGACTGTTAACACCCGTTGAAACAGTTCTGGGCATCTTTCCGAATGTTGTCCATTCGGTATTCAGCGGTCTGCCTCTTCTTTTGGGACTCGTAGCAGGAATTTTATTTTTGATCCTTCTGCTCCGATATGGCAAACCAAGCCACAGACAAGACTCCAGCAACATTGGGAGAAACGATCCTAGCTATACGCTACCGGGACCGCATCACTAAAGTCCTCGGATTTGCCCGGCTAAGAGATCTAAGTACAACTTGGTTTCTTTCATTCAGACCAATCTGGCAAGATTGCATCTTACCTGTGCTTCAATGTATGCTATGTGGAGAAGAATGCGTGTTGGACGTCTGTCTTACACTACCATCAGCAGTACCAATGGATACAGATACCTTGCTAGGTCCGGTAACGACTCATGCATCGTGTTGTCCCTAGCGGTTACCTATTCTGATGACGGCATTCGTTGAGACTTCACCACTACAAGTAGGTGACGGTGAAGTACGAGAGGAAAGCAGCACCAAACAGGTACAACCTTCAGTGAGCATTGCTGATCCTGACATCGATGATAGCATTCATTCTCACAGATGCACAATTTCAGCCTTTTCGAACTTGGTCGAACTTTCACCTGATGTTGTAGACCAATTTTTGTTATCCCGATGTTATCCCGGAACAAAAAGAATAACTTTTTTTTAAAAACAACGAGCACACAGCGTTCCCTGAACTCTGATTTCGGCCTTCAGTTTTTGATAAACACAGCTACTGAAAACAATTGGAACTATTTTTTCCCTTGAGAGCGAAATTATTTTTTTTCTACTTCCAAAATATTTACCCTTTTTTCTGGCACAAAGTACTCTGCTTAAAGTAGAACTATTCTTAGAGAACAGAACTTCTATTTTAGGAACTCTAGAGACAATATTTTACCTCAGCCTCTAGCACATGTACAGCATTTGTATAAATATGTGATGGAATGGTCTCGACCTTCTTTTCTGTGTTTAGAGCGATTTCATGTGTAATTTTCGCAATTCATTCAGCTGATATATATATGCATTTAACTGAATGATAACACTGCTTGAAAAGCGTACAGTACCAATACTCATTTTCGTGTATTTGCCATATACCATTTCAAATGCAATTTATGTATTTTGGGGTGGGTTGGAAAACACACATGCATCGTTATGTTTAATATTGCTTAGTTTTTAGTAATGATGGACATTAATTCATGGAGTGGGTGTTGTGTTTCTATCTAGGACCCTAATTCGATATTCCCGATTTATGCCTTTGTATGGCTATAATAAATAATATCCTTATAAAGGCATAAGAATCATATCCATATTTAGTAATAGTCCTTGCAGTCCAAATACGGCATGGCTACTCCTCTAGACTCCTAGAAAGTACAACGCGTTCTTTAAACAAACCAAGCCTCCAGCAGCCCGGGAAATCCCCCTGCTCTTGTTTTGATTTGCACAAGAACTCCTAGAGTCAGAAAGAACTGTTAGTTCTTGGTGACGTCTTATGTCCAACCTTATGTCAAACCCGGCACCTTTCAGGTATAAATATACCAGCGTTGCCTTAAGCAAACACACAGTGGTTTGGAGCAGAGCGGCTATCTACTTGCCCGGAAGCCCACCTGATGCGAGGAGCCGAAGGAAGCCGCCCCTCCCCTCCACAAATAGACTCCGAGGGGTCCCTACCCAGTCAATACTTTTCATCCCTGAATATAAATCTAAAGGTCGGGGCGACACCCTCAATAGAGGGAACATTCTTCGAATACTAACCGCCATTAGTAATCTGGCAGGGATTCGATCGCAAGACCTAGTATCTGTTCAATTTGAAACCTTCAAAAACCTCTCGGACCAGGAAGTAACAAAAACTATCTTGGTCAACCAGGAAATAACAGCAAAAATTCTCAAGGAGGAGCCCCAAATGCAAGCTTGGGGGATTCGATTATATGCTCATCACGAAGCGGGATATCCAGAACCCCTTCTTGGACAGGTTCAAGAATCTAATGTCGACAAGACAAAAAACAAAGCCAATTTCGGTCCCTGTAACTCCGTGCTCAAAGGAGCACGAAGTTCCTCCGTTGAGGTCACACCCCACAGCGGAGCAACTGTTCCGAAGGGTCAGGACGAAAGAGGAAGGGAACCTTCAATCGACTGGTCTTGGATCTCAAGAACAATAAACAGCAGACCTGAGGCTCATTGACAGAGGGAAAATAATACAATAAGCTCCTTGAAGCTAACATTTTGCTCCTGGAACATAAACGGCCTTGGTGTAAAAACCTCTGATAAAGGATTATTACTGTATCTTCAGCAATTTGATATAATCCTATTACAGGAAACATGGCTGGAAGAGCCTTTTCACTTACAAGGCTTCAAAACATACCATCTCTCAGGGACTAGAAACTCAAAATGTGGGCATTTGAAAGGCGGGCTCACAACCTACGCTTCAATCAAATCGATAAATTCGGTGAAGGAGCTATCAAGCATAAATACCGCAACAAATGGAATAAAAACAATACAGTTTCAAATATTAAGCTGCAGAAATACAGACGTTTTAACAATTATCAATTCCTATATTCATCCCCTCAATAAAAGAACCGGCGTAACCACTTTAGTAACTGAACTGACAAATCTCATCACTGCGGAACCTTCTTCAAATTATATCGTCTCGGGGGACTTTAATATGTTCCTCACTGGGGGGACTGACCTGGACAGTCCGGCAGCAGAACGCCATGCAGCTTAGGGTATCCCTAACCAGGACGCCTGTAGATGGGGCAAGTCATCCAAAATTTCGAGGGGCCTTCTAACCGAGCTGACAAATTTGTCTTTGGTTGCATTAAATGGGCGTTTTGCAGGAGACTGCCCACAGGCTGCCACCTTCCACACTGCCCAATGTAATACCGCAATCGACAACACTTTCACATCTTTATCAATTTTCGGCCTAATAAAAGGGTTTAGGATCAGAAACCAGGATTACACCGACCACCAGCCCCAAGAGTTTACACTCGACGTTCACGGGACAGCAACTACTTACCCAACAGAGGATACAAACTTAATGATAACAGCAAACCCCCGGAGAATCAAATGCAACACCCGTGATCCAGAACAACTTCAGGCCCTCGCGAAAAAAAGATGGGAGGAAAGTAAGCAGTTAAGCACCAGCCATTTAATAGCATAGGAGAACTTCATGGATAGCTTTAACCCAACTAAGTCAAAAAACAAGTCAACAGAAGGATTAGTAAGATCAAAAAATGCCGGGGCCGCCTCATGCAAGAAGGCATGAAGCGAAAGATTCCACCTCTCACGACATCAGGATGCCGAACTAAGGGAGTTAAAAACTAACATCAACAGGGCACTGCGCAGCCTTCGTATACATGGCCCAGTTGATAACATCCAGTCCGAATTAAGGAGTCTTACGGCACACAGGAAAATAATAATCTGGCACACTAAAAAAGAAAGGGACAAATCAATATGGGCTAAACTGATATACGATGCAAAAAACAACAACAGCGCCAGGTTTTGGCAGACCATCCGAATCCTAGAGAATCCATCTGCTCTAGGAATCAACTCATATATAACTGAGGACATCTGGGCAAAGTTCCTACTGAATCACTTCAACACAGAAGCTGGCGAATCCGTGGAAGCCTTACCGGAGCACCAAAGTGACCAACAACAATCCAGATCTGAAGGACCGGTCCTTCCCATCGTCTTCACAATTAAGCAGCTTGTGGGCAGAATCAAGAAAGGTCGCAAAGACGGAGCTCCAGGCCCCAACAGTCTTCCGCCAATCATACTTAAACAGGATTCGAACTACTGGGTTGAAGCACTCTTTCCCCTTTATAATTACATCCTGGAAAGCGAGAGAAACCCTGACTCCTGGAAAGGATCAATTATTTCACCGATCCACAAAAAGGGAGCCATGTCAGACCCAAAAAACTATAGGCTCATTGCTTTAATTGACATGGAAGCCAAATTCTATGCAGGGCTCTTATTAAATGAACTTACAGTTTGGGCTCAGGAAAAAAACTTAATTCCCATCAATCAAACTGGCTTCCAGGAAGGTCTGGGGACTTCAGCAAATATTCTCGCCCTTTCTCTTCTGTCTGACGCCTCAAAAAAATCAACAAACCGCTATTTGTCTGCTTTATCGACTATAAGGCAGCTTTTGACAGCGTCAATAGGGGGGATACTTTGGGCCAAACTAGCGAGGTGGGGAATTCCCACAATCTTTCTAAACCAGCTAATCCTGTTTCACTCCGAAACTTGGGTCCAGATTAAACTTGGAGCAGGAGATACCCTGTCTAGGAAAATTCCAACTACCAAAGGGTTGAAGCAGGGCTGTATCTTGGCCCCAACCTTGTTCAACCTTTTTCTCTCTGATCTTTCGACCGAGCTGGACAAGTGCAACCATCACGCCCTGAACTTGGGGGGCTTAACTCTATCAAACCTCTTGTACGCAAACGATCTGCTACTAATCAGCCGTACTCCAATCGGCCTCCAGCATCTGATAAACACCACAAGTACCTTCGCTGAAAAAAATTGGGCTGACCATAAATCTGGAAAAATCTAAAGTAATGGTATTAAACCAAGGTCCCAACAAACCCTACCCGCGATGGTCAATGAACTGGTGCCAATAGAGGAGTACAAGTATTTGGGAATCATATTTGAAAGAAATGGTTCATTTTCCAAACAGAAAGCATCATTCAAAGGCAGAGGGACCGTACTGGCAGTTGCTTTAAAAAATATCAAGCAAAAAATAACCGGCCCTAGTCTTCTCCCTTTGCTAGAAGTGCTTCGAGTGCAGCTGCTACCCTCTATCACTTATGGAAGTGAAGCAATGAGAGGAAGAGACAAGGCTACTTTGGACACAGTGGTTGCCAAGGCCCTAAGAATAATATTCAATCTTCCGCAATTTACCTCACCAGCTCAAATAAGATTAGAGTTCGGATTTCAAAAGCAGCAAATCTCACGGAAAGGGGCCTATGCCAAAAGCTGGTTTAAAAGAAAGGGGGCCGAGCCGGGCACATTGAATTCACACCTGTGGTTGGAAATCTCAAGGAGAAATGATAGCCCAGCGATGAGTTACCTTCATTCAACAATCAAGCTGCTAGCTTTACAGGACCTATGGGATTCCTGCTCATCCCAGAAAAGCTTCAAGGTCCTGGTAAACAAATCAGTAAAGATTGCATCTCTCGCAGAAGATAAAGCTACCCTTAGCAGGAGGGCCCACGTCTGGTTCGTAATCCAGAGCTACAAGTCATCAAAGCCCCAATTATACTTAGGAACAGGTTTTTCAAGAATAACAAAAGAACGGTTCCTTCATCTGAGGCTGGGAATCTTACCAGCAAAGCCCTACCTTCCTCCATGGAAACAAACAATCTCCTCTAATTACTGCAGACTGTGTGGACATAATACATATACTATGCATCTGCAATGGCTTGAGAGCGGAAAGGAGACAGTTTCTAAAACAGCTCCTGATTGCAAGTCAGGTTCGATCTTGCAGGGAGGCGGTAAAGGCCTGTTTTGAGGGCAGTAATATCCGCCTGTCTTGCAGCCTTGTTCGGTTTATGAGGGAAGCAAACGTAAAGTTAAGTCTGGAAGATCCACAAGTTACAGGTCTTTCTGCTACGCCAGCCGGTTCATGAGACAAGTACAATAGCCCCGACCACTAGGGCTTTGATCAGATCTACGAATATTACCTTGGCTGCTAAGCTGTCAGCAGTCTTCATGGGCCGGCTTCAAGTTCATTGAACTTTGTACTCTCCATAAACATCACTTCACGGGGTGCTTCCATCCACGAGAACAAGCCTTATGACGAACTATTTTACTAACTATGAAGAACTATCTTACCTACCAGTTTTTATTCCTCTGCAATTTTATAGAATTACAACATATTTTGAAATCTTTTAGCATTATTTAATGGTGAAGCTACATTATGTGAATTAATGTTTTACTTCTTTGCGAAGGTTTTAATTAATCCTGCAATAAAGGCATTATCTTATCTGCAATTACCGAATCGGTAAATACAGATTCGGTAAAATGGGGAAAACATGGAAGGGTGGCAGGGTGTCACTTTGACACCCTGTTGCACTCCTCAATTGTGTGTGGGTGCACATGTTGCAGACACACATGCCCTAGAGGCATGTATGTCTGCAACATGGCACTGAATCAATTTGCATAAAATTGTTTTTAGTTTTTTTTCATTATTTACCACCAACTTGTAGTAAATAACGAATCCTATCATGGGATCAGCACTCATTTAAGTTCTCCCTACATTAGGAATTTGGTAATTTACCGAATCGGTATTTAAGTAATCGGTAATTTACCGAATCCTTAAATTACCGATTCGGTAAATTACCGAATCCTTAATTTCGGCCCCTACATCAGAAAAGCCTATTACCGGTCGGTAACGGCCGAAATTAGTTAATTTCGGCCCTTATCGACCGGTAATAGCCTTCCTACATCCGGCCCTATGTCTTTTGGAAAATATCTTTATATCTGAGAAAAGATGAATGGATTCAATGTATGAAGAGAGACAGCAATAGAAAGGAACTTTCGGGACTGGTGCAATTTTCAAGATCAGCTCCATCAACAACATAGCCATCAGAACCGACACCCTATTTTAACTCTCTAGAAAGCGAACCACCTCAGAATGATAAGGCCCAACCAGAAACCAAGGTAATAGCAGGTTGGCACAAAATTGTGAAAGAAAGAGAAAATTTGAAGGGAGACTCTCTCAGAATCTCCTAGGATATGGAAAATTACCCCTATCAATATTAGAACAGCTTATAACCTCTTCATGTTCTGTGAAAATTTGTTGACTCTTCTTCAAGGAATACTACCCACGTTGCAATAAAAATACACTAACTTGCCTCATTGTAATGATTTTGAATTGAATACCTGGGTTCTCCGATGCAACATACTGTGTTCAAAATATCATGACTGGAAAAATATCATTGGGGATCAAATTGAAGGTATATCATTTTTTTCTAGTTATAATAATGTTGATATTAAACATATAATATACTGAAATATTGTGTCGTTTAAAATAACATATAAAGTTAATAAATGTGAAATCAGACTCCAAATGTAGTTTGTATTATTTCATTTTGTTAAATGAAAATAATGATATATTTGATACCAATTAAAAATTGGGGATAATTTTTTTCAATAATGTAATTATTGTGGATTTTTGCAGTATTAGGTGGGTAGTGCAATATATTTTGGATGATTTATTGAAATACATTTCTTGGAATTTGAAACTATTAGTAACTCATTTCTAAAGTTTTATATCTGAATATTTGTATGAAATGAAGTGAGATTTAAAATATTTTGGTCAGTTTATATATTGATATTAGAAAGTAAAAGCTTGGCTGCTTTTCTTTTATTTGGAATTGTGGGTTTATATACACACACACACACTTGGTCACGTGACCAAGATGCCTGCGGCATCGAAACGCGTTGATCAAATGCTTTCCATTGCCCAAATCTAATCTTGAATAAACGAAAATTGTGGCAAATCTAAGGGAGTGCGCCCATTTATCCCTCTTGCTGGAGGGAGAGTGTGATGTTATAAAACGGCATGGTTCCGCCGTAGGTGTCAGCACCCGTGATGAGCGCTCAAGGGTCGGGGACCTGTGAACCAGCGTGTGGATATATATATATATATATATATATATATATATATATATATATATATATATATATATATATATATATATATATATATATATATATATAAATATATATGTATATATATATGTAGTGTAGTCAATAATTTTAAATCTTATTTAAACTCCAATATTATTAGAAAGCAATAAACTGTTTCTTAATAATATAAATTGAATTAAACGACTTTTAAACATTTGTTGGACTTTGGCCTCTCCACCTGGTTATTCCCAAACATTTTGCCTTAACCCTTCCTTTTTCCGAAACCATTTTTGTTGGCTTTCAGGACTCTGCACACTGTACCACAGCTAACCAGTGTCAAAGTGAGTGCTTATGCTCTCTCCTTTGAAAGGTAAGATTGCCTTACACTTAGTTAGCACATTGAATGTACTTATAAGTCACTAATCAAGTGGAGCTAGAGCTACCCCAGGCCTGTAAGTTACATTTCTACTAGAGGGCCTGCACTGATTATGCCACCCACATAGGTAGGCTTCCAATCCTGTGCCGGGCCTACCATTGCAGCCTGTGTGTGCAGTTTTAAACTGCCTTTTTAACCTGGAAAAATACACCTTTTTTCATGCATAAACCTTCCTTCTTAGTACATATAAGTCATCACTAGCGTAGGCCCTAAACAGCCCATAGGGCAGTGTGTATTGTATTTAAAAAGTTGGACATACACTTTTAAGTTTTACATGTGCTGGTGGTAAAAAACTATCAAATACTTTTTTGACTATTGCAAGGCTTACCTCTCCCATAGGATAACATTGGGTTCCTTATTTTATTCATCATGTGATAACTTTTGATTCGGAGACAGTAGGAATGTCGCGTTTTGTCTCTAAAGGAATTTTGATGTAAAACTCTCTTCAATGGTTAAAGTTGGATTGTAAGTCACAATTCTGAAAATGGACTAGTCTAGTGTAATTTGTTCAGTTTTTGTTCAGATTAATTGCTTTAGAACCTTTATAAGATTTCCTTTTTCTGCTTTGAGATTCATTTCAGAACAGTCTTGAGCCAAGCGTACTGTGTATACTATCATTGTGATGATGAAAATTCAACCCGCATTTGACTAGCTATAACTGTTAGCATGTTTATTGTTTTGATCTGATGATGAAAATTCAACCCGCAATTGACTAGCTATAACTGTTACCATGTTTATTGCTTTGATCTGCCAATGATTGTTTGTAATATCTGTAGATATTGTGCACTTAATCTTTCACGTTACCCCTTCACCCTTGATTCACCACTCCAATATGGCGGCCAAATTCCACTCGCGTTAAGGACCTCCACCAGTCCTCTTTTTATTTCAACGCTCCAGGCGATTTATGCCTCGTTCTATTGTAGCTCGACACACTAGCTATCACGCTCTCCAGACGGGACCCATCCGTCGTCCGACAGCGTTCATATTACAGTAAGCCAGATTCCTTTCTCGCGACCCCGAGGCCCCGTCGAAGATTATATTCACCCCTTTCTCCCCTCCTCTTTCCTGTAGGAACGCACGGAACAGGCTCGCTTCATCTGGCGTGACCCACCATCACGAACACGAAGCATTAATTGCATCCTTGCGCAGGTAAATCCTGTAAGAAATCGCAACCGTTACGTGCCACTGATTGTTTTATTAGCTATGCTAATATATTCGATTTTTCAATTTGAGGTCACACAGTGATCTCCGGATTGGACCCACCCGTCATTTTTCGGGTACACTGGGAGGCTGCCCCACGCATCCTGCTTGGCGCCCCAGGTAAACTTAACTCCGATTCATTTTCACTCCACCAAGGGTGCCCACCCATCATGGCCACATGCCTACATTAAAAACTTTTTATCTATTTTAGATTTCCTGAAGCCTCCCCCGCTTGAACCCTCCACGTTGTGACCGTACTCTAACCGAGTGCCAGGGTCAGTATATGAGTCGCTTTTGTACTCAGCAATTCTCCTTGACGCACTGTAGTCCGGTCTCGGGCACTGTCCATGCGCCACTCGTTAATGCTTGCTTTCCGGCTCACTACGTTGCCTCTTATTAAAATATGCATGAACCACCGGTAAGAGTACGCTCTTAAATGTTCATTTATCACTTGCATGCTTCTCCCTTTTTCCGCCTCCAAAATGGGCACCCCAATCATTGTCTCTTTGTAAATATACAGGATCACACTGTACATAGCCCTTGCACTTTTTAGACCATACTGAATCTGCACTAGAGAGAATTGCAAATGACATGCTGTAAATACTTTTCTGCGCTAATTTGTCCCCTTTTATCCTTTCCTCCCCCTGTTTAATTTCTACAGGCTGATATAACCATAAACAGGCAAAATCATATATTGTAGTCCTGAAGATGATCCCAATTTAATTTTGGAGATAGCGATCGAAACGTTACGTCGACTGTTTGCACAGAACTGCTTCCTCTTATGTTTGTAATATGTGTGGCAGCTACTGTTGGTTAGAGCTTACATAATATTTGAATGCATTGTAAGCCACCTTTTTCTCCAAACTGTTTGCCTGTTATTCTTCCTTTGTACTGTTCTTTCCCCTCGGTCTCGGTACAGGCTTGTGCCCAGTCACCTGTGGCTTGTTCCACTTTTTAATCCTGTATACAATTATAAAAATCTTTTGAAATAAACATCTCCTTGTCCGGCTGGACACTGGAGGTAAAGACGCAGTTCTTATTCGAAGCCTGTGCTTATTATTCTGCATGATATTTAAAATGAGCCTTGGACCTTTGTTAGCCTTATAATTACAATTCTGAAAAAGGCACTTTTAGAAAGTTGCCATTTTTATGTTCTTTGTATTTTACACCTGCAGCCTGTTTCCTGGGTCACATAACTGGCAGTAGTTGGCAGGTGGCCTTTGTGTATTCCCCCCAGACAGTATCACAATAACGAGTGTTGGCAGAACGGGCTATCTCTGACTCGATGGGAGGGGTGGTGCTGTCGCTACCACATTTGCACTTCAAAGGCACTGGCTCAGCTCACATACAAATATCTTCATACTAACCTATTGCGCCCACATACAGATAGTGACCAGGAAAGGGAGGCATGAAATTCCAGGAACATCTGTAGGTGAAAAACTCCAAAAGCTTCTTCTTTTTCACAGTGGGCACCAGGTATAAAAATGGGACCCTCAGACCCACTCTTCAGTACACGACTGGACTTGTAGATACTACAGAAGATGCACACCCTGCTGCCCTGCTGCTTGAGGTCTGCCCTGCTTGTTAGCTCCTTCGCCGCGGGGCCAATTCCCCCATGGTGCGGGGGAGGGGAGCCGCGCGCGGTGCCGCGGTGCTCATGACGAGCTCAGCTCGTCACGCTGCACGGTGGCGCTGTGCTCATGACGAGCTGCGCTCGTCATTACCACACCTGTTTCCTCAGAACACTCAACACAGCAGGGGAATTATCCCCGCGTGTGAGTGCCGCGGGAGTCATGACAAACTCAGCTTGTCATGAGCACAGCGCCACTGTGCCTCATGATGAGCTGAGCTCGTCATGAGCACGCAAAGTGTTAAGAAGGAAGAATGGGCCCATTCCCTTCATCCCATGATGAGTAACTTCTTGGGTCAACTGACTGACCTCCTATTATGAGCTACAAACAGGACACAACAAGGTCCTGAGGACTCCCTGACATTGCCCAGCTGACTTCCTGCACGGGACTTGCCTAGACCTGCAAATAGACCTGTCTGAGCCCTGCTGCCCTTCACTGGAGTGAGGTCCTGGTCCCCAAGATGTGCCCCTCAGGTCCTGGACCCTTGGTGTGGCATCAGTTGAACTCCTCCTTGAAGAAAAGGTGAAATCCTGAAGTTTGGGACAACAATATCATGCCACCCCTGCCGACCACCAATGTAAAGCACTAGAGAACCCGACTCTTCACGCTACGGTGACTGGCAGCGAGGACTGGCAATGCGAGATCAACACTTTTGCACTACAAGATCAATAGCCCGCGGTGACCACAAATGGGAATCTCCAGGAACGACCATCACCAATGCCTAGCCTGCTCTTCACGCTCCTGTGACGACCATCTGTGATGCTCTTCCTGCTCCTAGCGGCCTTTGCCAATGCAAAAGGAGCTATCTGTGCTGGACTTTTTAAGGTAATTTAGTCAGTGGGACTAACCTGGTTTCTGTATCTGGCCCCCGTTCCATCGTGGTTGGCCTGAATTTGTGAATTTCACCTGGTCTCACATGACTTGATAAGCGCCAGTGGTGCTTTCTGCTCTAAGGCACTAGACCTACATTACATCTTTAAATTTGCATGTCGCTGGTTCGAGTGATTGTTGTTTTGTTGTGTTGTCAAATAATTTATTCAATTTTATGACATTCCTTTTAAATTGGTGTGGGATTTTTCTTATGTTGTGTTTTCAGTTTATTGCTGTTTGTGCACTGAAAATATACTTTACACATTGCCTCTAATTAAAGCCTGTCTGCTTTTGTGACAAGTCACCAAAGGGTTAATCACAGGTTAATTTAGTGAGCTTTTGCGGTTCACCTTGACAGGGATTGTGGCTGTTACTTGAGAAGGGCACACACACCCATCAACCAACTGGCCAATTTTTCACACAATTACTAATACAAGTATTTACATTTTGTTAATTAATGCTATTTAAAAGAAAACAAGGTTGGATTGTGGTTTGAATACTAAACATGGTCCTACCACCGATGTATGACTTTAAAAAAAAGTTTTTGGGGTGTGAGGTAGAATAATAAATGTGTGCCCTGCTCCCTTGCCCCCAATGTATGTACTTTCCACAGTGATTGTGGGATTTGGGTTTAAATAGTAAGGGGGCCATTATGATGACGGGCAGACTTTGTCCGCCCGTCACCATAGTGGGGAATGGGACCGCCCGCCATAAGGGCGGGGGTCCCGGAGGTGAGATTAGGATGTGCCCGCCACAGTGGCGGGCACATCCTGTATTTACAGCATTGTGGCGGGCGGTGCTCTCTGCACCGCCCGCCACAATGCTGAAAATGCTTTTCACCATTTTCATAATGAAAGCGGCAGGCACCGCGCAGTGCCTGCCGCTTTCATTATGCAAATGCAGGTGGGTACCACAGGAACCCCCCGTGTGCACCCCCCTACTGTCCTTCACTCTGGGGGCCCGCAGGAGTTCCCCAGAGTGAAGACCGCCTGCCTTTCCGTGGCGGGAAAGGCTTGCCTCACAGCCCATTGTAATATGGCGGGCGGTGTCTTACAGACACCGCCACCATGTTACAGGTTTTCCGCCCCGGCCGCAAGGCGACCGGGGCGGAAAACAGGTGGGCGGTGTTTTTCGCCACCCTTCCCCTCCGCCATCCTAATCTGGCGGAGGGGATTTGGACTTGCGATGTCGGGCGGTTTCCCTCCTCCTGGCCGGCGGTGGCCACCGCCAGCCTGGCGGAGGCAAACCGCCCGACATCGTAATGGACCCCTAAGTGAGACCCCTTTTCCTCCTGCTCAGGCATATGTATTTCCCCCAATGTTTACGGGATTAAAACTGGAATAGTGAATCTGACAACTCCAGGTACATGCTTTGTTCCCAACTACCCACAATAAATGTACTCACCCCTATGTTTGGGGGATTAAGATCATAACTGTAAATTTGATGTCACAATATATCCACTTTTTTAAATAAAGATTTTGACACCTTCAAGTTGATGTGGTCAACTAAATGTAAATAGACTATTCAACATATTGAGATAGACTAGTACATTTGACCCCTCTGCTCCATATAAGCACCTTCCCTAATGCATATGGGAATGGAGTTGGACAACATGATCACTTTCTCCCAACATATGCGCTACCCCTATTGTGTTGGAAGTGGAGTTAGAATAGTAAATATGGCACTTCCCAGTATAAATTGGGTTATTGAGTATTTAGTAGATTTTGGGATTTGAGTTAGACCCCATATAAACACCTTCCCAGGTGCCTGTGGGATTGAAATTACAATCGTAAATCTGACACCAGCAAGCATATGTACTTTTTCCAATGTATGTGGGATTAAATAAGAACAGTAAGCACACCCTGCAGTATATAGCATTTCCCCAGTGATGGTGGAATTGGAGTTGAATAGTAAACCAAATATCCCCATTACATGCACTTCCTGCAATGTTTGTTGGATTGAAATTAGAATAATACATATAACAGCTCCCAGTATATGCTGTTTCCTCAATGTTTGTGGAATTGGAGTTAGAATGGTGGTTCTAATATTTGCTATGAAAGTATGATTCTAACATTTTACAATTCACTGCTATGCATTTGTAATCATTTTAAATTTTTATTTCAACTTATTTTTTTAAATATTTTTATTTTACAGTCTTTTAATTACTACTCCAAGCGTACGCTGAGGACAGTGGCAGCAGTATCCAGGTTCTCCAGTCCAGGTATGTCAACAAATATTTTATAAATATTTCCAAACTAAAGGTGGAAGGGTATATTTTAAGGATTTATAAGTGTAGTAATTTAATGTTTAATTTAGCTGTTTTTTATTTCTTTATGAATTGTAATGCGTGTTTGATTCTTCAGTGTATTGCCAGTATAGTGGTGAGTTCTAAGCACATTTTTTCTATATTGTGCTAAGTTAGTAGGTTTTTCTGGTATATGCTGTGTACTTTTTATTGTATTTTTAGGTTTCAAATGCTTTGGGGTGTATTAAATTTGTTAACTTTTTACACAAGTTAATAGTATCCCTGAAGAATGTCTTTGATTCGAATTTGTGTCCATTTGCCTTTTTTTTAGATTTTGTTTAAAGAAAATGTGTTGGAGGTTTAACTTCCGACCATATTTTATTCTTCCCTTCTATTTTTTAGTTTGTTTACTTTTAAATGTATTTTGGCCAAGATGTGGAACCTCACCATATACATTTGTTGTGGATAATATATTTGAGTTTTTTTGGCCTGTTATTAACTTGGGATTTTCTGATGAGGGAGACCACTTCTCAGTTTACAAATTCTTCCGTTTCGGAACTGCGAGTAATTATTTTTATTGTTTATATTTGTAGATGTATATGATGTTTTCATTTTTTTATATTTGTAATTGTGTGAATAAGGTACTGTTTTTGTTTCTTTAATGTATGTTATTAATAATGAATAATTATTTTAAGCTATTGTGATGAGTTATGTTGGTGTTCAAGAATATTTTTGGGGCTGGGGTTTGTAAATATGCGGATTTTAGATTTTTACATTAAGGCATGTATTATATGTAGGATACATTTAAAGAAAAACATAAATTATATTTGTGGGGTTTCGCGTTTATGCAGTTTATCTTTTTTTGTTAACATTTTTACAAATGAATAGAAGAACATAGCTTGATATAGTCAAGTCACAAATCGATATATCACGGTACAGTTTAGAGCAATAAGGACATGTTTTTTTGAGGTGTACAATACTGAAAGTCTGGGAAGAATAATCCTTTCAGGAGAGGCTGGGACAGGGAAACATATAAAGAGTACAAATGAAGGTGTCCTACAGCAGCACCCACACCAACGCCATCAGCCGCAGAGGTCTAAGTGGGAGATAAGGGACCATGTCCTCCTCCCTGTTATGTATTTTAGAATGGTGAGCTGATTCTCCAGAATGAGCCAGATAAGTCATCTAGGGTCCCCAGATGTCTCTTGGCCAAGGAGCTTGGGGCTGTAGCTGTGCATAAAGTTCACAATGAGCATTGCAGTATAGCAAGTCTCCATGCCAGTCCTGTTTGAGTGGCACCATTTGATTCCCCTGGCACATCGCTAGGCGTCTCGTCATCAACAGCGGGGGGGAATCGCTATGAATGGATACGCCCCGTCTGTAGACTGTTTCACAAAGCCCAAACTGGACAACCATGGATGTGAGCTCCAAGCGGACCCCAGTAATATCTGCAAACAAGTCCACCACCTCTCTCCAGAAGGTGTGTATAATAGGACAATACCATGCCAAATAGAAAAAGACTTCATAGTTACTGGAGCATCTGAGACATTGATGTGAGCAAGAGGGGTCAATTGTGGCCCTTTGGGCAGGTGTGGAATATAAGCAATGCAAATATTTAAAATGTATGAGTTTTTGCTTGTGGTTCATTGAAATCAGTTTGGTTTGTGCACAGCTGTATGTCCATTGGGGAATGACGATGTCAGTTCTTAAATCTCTACTCCATCCAACCCACGATCTGTCAGGATGTTGGTTCATGTCGCAGAGTAGCTTTTTAGAGGCAAGATACACATTTGGAGGTTTTGGTAGTGTGTATAATTGAGGTCAACTAGGGGATGTCTGGAGTTTCGTTGGGAAGTCAGGTACATGCGCCTGGACAGGTAGAGTAATCAGTCTAAAGGAGGGGGGCGTTTTCCCCAGTAAAGTGCTTCACTGTTGCAAAGGTATGTTGGGGTAAAGATCACCTAGTTCTCTCACCTCCCATTTCATCAATGCACACTGTAGTAATCTGTTGGTTGTGGGTGGTAGTAATGGGTTATTTAAAATGGGAATAGCCGGTGAATATATGCTAGGACTGCCCAGTCATCCACCCAGCCTTTTCTAGGTCCAGCAGGTGGTCACAGTGGTCTTCAGTGTGCATATGTCCGTAGGGAGGACCTTTGGGATGAGTGTGCAAAGTGGTGTGGTGCCAGCCTGGACTCTCTCTGGTCTCAAGTTCAGGAGTCTGGAGTCAGGATGATACCAATGTCTTACATAGTGGCAGTGTGCCACTAAATAATAGAGCCCCAGGTTGCCCTTCTCATAAGGCAATATGAGAAAGTGCAAGCCAATGCGGAGTTGCTTACCAGCCCATATCAGTCTCATCAAGGTGCTATGCAGCATTTTGAAAAAGATACATGAGATCAAAAGGGGATATTGACAAAGAGATGGAAAACATGGGGGAGGGCAACCATCTTCATAATGCCAATTCTGCTGGCCATGGACAAGGGTAACTTTATCCGGAGCTCCACTAGCGCTTCCAGTCATTCGAGCGCAGGCCATTAGTTTTGTTGGATAATAGCTGGTTTGTCCGTGTGCAGTATTACACCCAAATATTTAACTGTGGCAGTGACCCATCGAATGGGATATTCAAAGGGAGCTTGAAATGTGCAGTCTGTGAGGGGAAAAACGTCAGATTTTGTCCATTTGATGGTTAGCCCAGAATGACGGCCAAATTGTATGATCTCACGGATTATGGCAACGAAATGGGACACCGTATTGCCACGAGCACTAAGATATCATCTGTGTACATGGACAAGAGAGGGGCAGTGTGTGAAAGATCAGGCCTGTGTGAGTGTTATTCCTGCAATCAGCTTGCCAACGGGTCCACAGCCAACATAAACATCAGAAGACAGGGGAGACCCCTGTCTCATGCCTCTAGATATTGGTATAGAGACATTCTGGGAGGCATTAATCATAATACAGTCAGGTTTGTATAAAGTAACTTATAAGTGCTATGAAGTCTGTTGGGATGCCCACATTTCTCAGTACCTGAAATAGGAAAGGCCACTCCAAGGAATCAAACACCTTTTCCGCGTCTAAAAAAAACGCTGCTGCAGGTACCTGTGAGACAATCTGATCTAGCACTACACAAAGTGCCCAGGTTGATGAACATGGACCTAGAGGGTACAAAGCTGGACTGAACGAATAAGATCAAATGTACGCTGTGTTCCCATTTTTTCGCTTCTACTGCTGCTATACTTGATTTGCCTCGCTTTTAATGGTTTTAGTTTGCATGTATTTGAACTTGTGTAATCCTTTTAGAACACTCAAGCACGACTGCTGTTCCCGCCTGTAAGAGCGGGTCCGCCCACTTTGGTCAGCGCTCTAGTTTCCTTCCTGCCCTATAAAAGATCGCGATGACTCAGCCGTGCAGTGGGCAAGCGCAGCAGGCGCGCCAAAGGCAAGCCCGTCTGTGCCCTTCAGCATACCGCAGGCGGTCGGCATCTGCCACTCTGAAGGTAAGTCAATTTCTACACACCGCATACACTACAATAAACATACGCTGTTAGAAATGGGAATGAATATGAGTGGGTGCTCCCCTCTTTCTTCATCCTTAATTACGCAACCAATGTTAAAGGACTGCCCATTATGTGGCTGGGACGCTTTTATCAAAGCAATAGGTCAGCTGTCAAAGGAGCCGGCCAGATGTAACTTAGGTAATCAGGATACTAACCAATCTCAGATTTACACGCAACTTCGATCAATGCTTCTTAATACACGGTCGATGGCTAAACATGCCCTCAATATTCATGACCTATTAGTGGAGAACTCCCCGGATTTCCTATTCCTAATGGAAACCTGGTTAAGGGAGGCCTCTAACCCTACAATAGCCTCCGCCATACCGGCTGGCTCTCAGATAACCAGGAGGGATCAACAGGTGAGCACAGGGGGTGGTATCGCTATCATTTCCCCAAAAAATGTTTCCTGAACAACAGTCCCTTCGGTGGAAGTAGAGGGCACTGAATGTCTCGGCTTCCACTTGGGGGTGTCTCTACACCAATACTTGGCTGGCATTCTATTATATAGACCCCCTGGCCCTGAAGAAAGGTTTATAGCCTCTATCAGCGACGCTGTTTCACCTTTTGTCATGAAACATAAACACTGTTTGGTATAAACCGTATGATTCAGACTCTATCAGATTACAAGAGTCCTTGGAGGTGCTAGAATTGGCCCCTTATGTACACCTTCCCACTCATGAAAAGGGCCACACTTTAGATCAGATTTTCTCCACTGTTAAAATAGGAATGTCCCAACCACTTCTACTTGTGGGGTCCGATTATTTCCTTTTGGATTTCACATTTAAAAAGGAATCAAACCTTCCTAAGGCCCCAGGGAAGTCGTAGCTTAGAAATTTCAGACCTTTCCATTTAAACACACCCGATGCACAGAGTATTGCTATTAATAAGCATCCAATATCTTTCAGTGGAGATCTAGAGGCAAATGTGGAGGGCCTGGGCAACTGGCTTCAGCTCTGAGCAGAGGAACTTGCACCCCTTGTTGTACGTCCTGTGAAAACTGTAAGGTCCTCTGCTCTTTGGTTTACTATTGCCCTTAAAGAAAGCAAGAGGATCTGCAAACATTTAGAAAGCACCTGAAGGAAACACTTCAACCCGAATGATAAAATGATTTATAAACAGGCGCTGAAGACCCACTATAAACAAGTCCTTGAGGAGAAAAAACTGTTTTCCCAGCTAAAATTGAACTAGCAAAGAACATAAATAAGGACATTTTCAGATTACTCAGTGAATTCTCCTCTCCTATAGCGGTGGCCAAGTCATTCATCCCTATGGGGGCTTGGCCTCTTATTTCCATGACAAGATAAAAAATATTCAGGAGACCTTCCCGATAACGTTGCCGGTGTTGAGCGATAGTGGTGAGGCAGACTTATCCTTAACTCATGTGAGAGAACCATCCTAGAACCAGTTTCCATTGGTTCCCTTGGAGAAATCATTAGAAATCATGAAAGGCCTTAAATCCAGCTCTCCTTCCGACCCATGTCCAGCCAGCATTATAGTATCAATAGCGGAGATTATCAACCCTGCAGTTAATCGGATCATTAACCTGTTGTTGCAGACGGGCCTGCTCCCCAATAGGTGGAAAAGGGCGATAATTCTCCCCCTAATAAAAAAAAAAACTTTGGACCCAGAATTGGCCTCCAATGACAGGTCAATGTCTCTGCTTCCTTTTTTTTCTAAAACCTTGGAAAAAGTCACTACCACATTTGTCGAAACTAATTCAATACTCCACCAGAGCCTGTTGGGTTTTAGGGCGAAAGTCAGCACGGAGTCAGTACTGCTGGAAGTGTCAGAAGCCATTAAAGACGTTTTAAATAAAGGCGGCACGGCCACATTGATATTATTAGACTTATCTGCGGCCTTTGATACTGTCCCCCATGACTGACTCCTGGCAAGACTTCAGGAATGCGGCTGTGGGGGCACGGTATTCAACTGGTTTGCCTCCTTTCTAAAGGACCACCAGCAAATAGTTTGGCTCCCGCTTTTTGCGGCCCCCTTTGTTGGTGGGAGTCCCACAGTGCTCAATTTTGAGCCCCACCCCTTTTAATATATATATGGCACGAGCAAAAATGGTGTTGTATGTGGACAACACTCAGCTTCTTTTCACCTGTAATAAAGACTCTGATTTTAAAGGAGACAAGACTAATTCATTTCTGACTGAAGTGTTCTCCTGGCTACAGCCTAATCAGCTTAAATGTAATCCCGAAAAGTCGGAGATTATTTTTCTCGGCCACTCTCCCAGCAGTGTATGGCGTAATTGGTGGCCAGCTGATATGTCTCCCCCTTCCACTTCTGTTAAAACAGTGAAAAACTTCGGAGTGAAGTTGGACAAGAATCTGTCTATGCAGTCTCAGATTCAGGCAGTGGTTGGCTCTTGCTTTGGCATGCTGAAGATGCTAAAGCAATTTCTGTCTCTTCTGCCTATCACTCATAGAAAAACGGTAGTTCAAGCTATGATAGTCTCTAGTTTGGACTACATGAATATAATGTACCTAGGGTTGCCGGAGTATCTACTGTCAAGTCTGCAGGGGGCCCAGAATGCGGCAGCCAGAGCATTACTCATGCTGGGCCCAAGAGCTTCGACGTCCACATGTTTGGAATCCCTGCATTGGCTCCCAATCCGCAAGAGGATCCATTTTAAGGCCATGGTTCTGGCTTTCAAGGCTCTTCACGGCATAGGTGCTGGGTACATCAGGAAGAGAGTCCAGATCCACTGCCCTCGTCGTACAGTAAGGTCCTCAACACTTCAGTTGGAATGTGCCCCCAAATACCACCGAGCATGGATAGGTGGGCTCTCTTCCCAGGTTCAGGCGGCGCAACTGTGGAATAATCTTCCGGGGGAATTAAGACTGACGCAAGAACTTCTAGTGTTTGGGAAATCACTGAAAACCTGGCTATTCCAGCATTAATACCTAACTGGGTAATCACACTGCATAGTAAACTGTCCATCCTCACGCCTCAGTGCCGGGACACTCTATGGAGTAGCTGTGCACTTATAAATATCCATTGAACATAACATACCATACAAAGATATGCAGCAATTACTTTAGCAAAGATTTTGTTATCAAGGTTTATTAAAGATAATGGCCGGTATGAAGCACATGATGCAGAATATTTAACAGGCTTAGGCAGTAGTGTAATCACAGCCTTGCGGAGAGAGAGAGGAAGAGTCCTGGTCTGCACCGCTTTGGAAGGAAGTGCTAAAATGTGGGGGCCAGAAGGTCTTATATGCCTTATAAAATTCTCAACTCAACCCATGCAGGACACGCACTTTAAAACCTGGCAAGGATTTAATAGCTGCCGCTATTTCTTCCAAATGATGGGGGCACTTAAAAATTGTTGGTGTGCTCACTCCAACCAAACCATTGCCACATCATTGAGGTATGTTTGAAAAATGATAGAGAATTCAACTAATTGTGTTCTGTATGGGTGCCGTTGTAGCAGGCAAATTCATTTGCTGTTTCTTCCGTGGAGAATATTGTTTCTCCTGCCTCGTTATGTAGGTGGGTTATATGTGACCTGCATGAATACAACCACAAAAAATGAGCCAGTGTCCTACCAGGCCTATCACCTTCTCTATCCTTTCGGGGAGGAGTGTGTTTGCCCAGGAGTGCTAACTCACTATCAGTGAATTCCCTATACAGTCGGAGCAGATGGTGTTTTTCATGTAGATGCTCAGTGGCATGTGGAGTTGATGTGGTCATATCCAACTTCAACAGGTCTTGTTTTAGTTTAGTAAGCTGTGTACATATGTCCTTCTAGGCTCCTGTGTTTAGAGATTATGATTCTGGTGAAATAAGTCTTAAAGGCTTCCCAAAGTGTGGAATGGGTGGACACAATCTCCTCATAGAGTCTAAAATATTCTTATATTGCCTCATGTAACTCTTCCTAGATGAGTACATCCAGGAGGGCACCACTTGGGAATCATCATGGCAGGTGGTGAACCCCACAACCAGGTATCTGGAGGACCAGTTTCACTGGGAAATGGTCAGACAGTGTACGCAGCAGATGAGTGATGTCTTTGACACACACGTTAATAGATACAGTGACTAGCTAGTAGTCGATATGAGACTGATTCATGCGAGGGATGAATATATTGTGCATTTGCAAACAGAAGACTGTCTAATTCTCCAGACATTAGTGAGGGCCAAAGTCTCCATGAGTTCAATCAATGCTCTAGTGGAGTGGGGTTTCCCGGTATATCTGGGTCCCATACAGTCATTATCGGAATCAAGTACTAAATTGAGATTCCCCCACTCCATATTATGGGGGTGCTGCCAACATGTTGCACGGTCTGTGAGAGAGACTGAAAAAAATCAGTTGTTTATGTGTCCAGGAACACTACCTTCTGGTTTTCAAACATGCCTTCTCCCTAAATGTATTTCCCTTTGGGATCTGTGTACACTCTGCGCATGACACAATTGATGCGCTTATGTGTAAGGATGCAGACACCACACGCGTAGGTGCTACATGAGGTGTAGAATCTATGGGACCCCCTACTTGGCAACGAACATAGATGTCCTGGATAGTCAATGCAGGTCCACTCAGCAGCCCTCCCCGGAATCGTGCTCTTTTTCTGTGTATGTTTTTTTAGAATAGGTTTACATCCACGGGGTTGCTAAAGATGCGTGCTTTGCCAATCATGTGGATCCACAGCTGTACCGGGTACAACATGCCATCTCAGAAACCCCTTGTTGTGCAACAGTTTCCTCATCTCAGTGAATTCCCTGTGACATCCTGCACTGTCTGGCCCTGATTTCGAGTATGGCAGTCCGAGGACCACCCAACTAGTGCGGTTGTGGCGGTGACGATCAAGCCACCACCGCATTGGTGGTCCTACAGCCCTATTAGGACTTTGGAGGTTGGATCACCATTGCACCACTTCAACAGCCAGGGTAAATGTAAATGTAAATGTAGTATACTTGTAAAGCGCACAGCTGCCCCAGCAACGGGGCGTCCCGGCGCTGTATAACTCTGGGGAACCCGTCCTGGCTTTCCCTGTGGGATGGTCCCTTGCTGGGAGTCCCCAAGGTGGAGCCAGGCATCCCCGGAATTGGTGGGGCCGTTGTGGAGATTAGGCAAGCTAATGCCCAGAGTTGCCGAGTGGAACCCCTGATTAGAGTAAGCACCGAAGCGAGAATTATCGAGTCCGCTGACCAAGGTCCACGACCCTGCCGCGTCGGGAATTGAACCCTGGTCCCAGGCTGACTTCTGCTCTCAGGCCTGCCGCCTCTAACCAGTGAGCCACACTACTCCATAGTGAGTCTGGGTGGTCTGGGGCTTGCAATACACTTGGTGGAGCCCTGAGGCACCACCAAGCATATTCCAACTTTCTTCTCCGCCAACGGCCTCATTGAGGCTTTTCCTCCATGTAACTGCTGGCAGTGAGGTAATAAAGGGGGAACTACAGGGCCCGCTTTTGCCCCTGTGCTTGGCCTGCACGCAGGGGGTCACATTTTGTGCCCCCCTGTAGATATGCACCCCCAGTTTCTGCATGGGATGGAATGCACAACATGGTGCACTCCTTCCCTTGCTGGAACGTGCACTGGCAGTGCTGTTTAAGGTTCAAAATGAGCCTTTAAACAGCACCCCCTGAGGACCGCCATGCCACCCACCTGCCAGACCACAAAATTACTTGTAATCTGGGGGGTGGGCAATGGTGAGTTTTGCCGGTCGCAGAGTGGTGGCATGCCATCCGCTCCAGGACCGCTGAAACTCGTAATCAGGCCCTCAGTGTGAAGTCTGGGAAGATGGATATTGTAGAACCCTGGAACTGAAGCTGTCTCCTCTCCCTTCCCTGGTGAAGCATTGTGTCACGATCATGGTCCCAGAGATCTATGAGCATCTGCCACCAGACATGCCAATGAGAATTCCGAGGCACCAAACAGTACCACCAACAGCTGCTCAACAACCTAATATGGGCAATTCATAGCAGTGGATTCAACTATACCCAAAATTTGTATATTGTTTTAGCGGGATTGAGCTTTAGCATTTACCTAGGAGGGTAGTTTATCAATTTTTGTCAAACGGGTGGCATGAGCAGTATTGTCGTCTTCCAGATAAGTGATCCAGCGTGCCATCATTGTCTATCCAGCCTCTCTGCAAATGTATCACTCCGAGTAGCAAAGGTTTAGATTTTACTTCCAATGAACCACAAGGTTCTAGTGAGAGAGTCATAATTATAGAATCATAAACATTTATGAAAAACGATTTTTATTAAAAATATTAAACATAGAATTTGAATATCAAATTATAATTGTTGAAACAAAATGAATTTACATTTTTGTGCGATTTAAAAAACACTCTGAAGAAATACATTTTTTAACATTTATATAAAGATAATTTTGATTTATTGTACTTTATAGAAATTAATTTTTACATTTTTTATATTTAGATTATTTCATTATGATTTTAATGTAATACCATTAATATATATGTTATTTAATATTGAATGTAAATGTATTACAAATATTTAAATAACAAATTACATGTAAAATATTTTTATTCATAAAAAATATTTCCCAGAAAATGCATAACATTTTAAACTTTATATAGAAAATATTTCTAATTATTTAACTTTATTAAAATAAATGTTTAAACATTTTTAACTAGTTTAATATTTGTAATGCTTATTAATATATAAAACAATTGCTTCAAATGTGATACTATTATCATATATTTAGTTAATATTCAATTAACATTTATTTAAAACATAAATGTCACTAAATAAATAAAAAAACTGTGAAATAGTATTTTGTATATCATTAAAATTATTGCCTTAAAATATACTTTAAAATATACACTTTTTAAAAATCTCCCCAACCTTTTCCCCTAAAAGCCCAATATCCCACTATAAAAAAAAGTATAAAACCATTATTTATATTCAGTAATGAAACTAAAACCTCTGCAATTTTATAACTGATAAATCATCTTACTAAAAACACAAATAAAAAAACGTATACAAGCAAACAGTACAATAAATGAAATGCTAATTCACACTTTCAAATGGTATTAGAAGTGTTGGCTGAAATATTCAGCTCTGCCAGGGGAATTGTCAGAATTTTGGCAACTCTACATTACTTTAGTGGAGTTCTTGCCAAATTTGGCTAATTGCTGAGTGGACGAATTTTTGGAAGCGCACACACCAAATTGCAAGTTGCCAATCGCGAGCAAGTTTGGCGTCCCCTAGTGTTTTGTGGTTGCTAGGAGGACATCCAGCGAGATTTTTCTAATGCGGGCAGCCATGATCATTTGCGGTCAGAAGCCAGCTGCTGGAGCAGAAAATCTACTTGAGCGGCAGCAAAATCATCTTGAGTAGCTGCACTCTCTGGCACCCAGCACTGCATAATTTGTACTGATTAGTGAATATGAAACGCACTCTTGACTCTAAATCCCAGCATTAGTAGCAGAACTTGACTATTTATGCTTGTTGGCGGAACTCCACAGAATCTCACACAGAGTGTTTTTTGTAACTCTGTGGAATTCCACAACTTCCACCCACACCTAGATAATACATACAACAATATTTTCTACATTGATCATTTTTACAACAATTTTAAAAACAACAATAAAACAATATTTTTACCTTCAATATTCCCATCGGCGATATTTCATGTCACAATTTTTTCGTATCCAATCTTTTCGCCCAACTTTTTTCAATCCTCAGGGCACTTGTGTATTGTTGGGAGCGCAAAATCCATTACTGCATGGGATGTTATACTATGTTATGTTATGCTATGGTATGTCATGTTATGTTAATTTGCATAGCACACTAATCACCCAAGACGGTATCCAGGTGCTTGGGTAAGGTGTGTGGTCCCAATGTGCTTGTATGAAGAGCCAGGTTTTTAGCTACATGTGGAACTCAAAAAGTGAGAAGGAGGCTCTGAGGTGTTGAGGGAGGTCGTTCCATGTCTTGGGTGTGATGTAGGAGACTGAGCGACATCCAGTTTTGCTTTTGTGGTTGCAGGGATTGTGGGCAAGTAAAAATAAAACATGGCATAGGTGTCTGGTGAGTTAGAGAAAGTGAATGTGGCGGTTAAGGTATACAGGTCTTGTGTTGGGTAGGGCTTTGTATTGTGCGTGAGAAGTTTGAATTGGATGTGTTTGAGAATGGGGAATTAATGAAGCTTCCTGAGGTGCGGAGTGATGTGGGTGCGGTGTGGGAGGTCGAGTATGAGGCTGTATTCTGGGTGGTCTGGAGTCTGTGTAGGAGTTGTTTGGAGATTCCAACTTAGAGTGTTGCCGTAGTCCAACTGCTGATGATGAGTGCTTGCGTGGGAATCTGTCTGGTATTCTGAGGCAAACATCTGAAGATTTTTGCAGCATGTGTAGGATGTCGAAGCAGGAGGTGCACACTGCGTTGACTTGAGCTGTTATATTACGCTTGTCATCCAGGATGATCCGTAGGTTTCTTGAGTGGTCTGTGAATGTGGATTTTGGTCCTACCAGCAATGGCCACCAGGTGGAATCCTATGAGGCGGTCTTGTTGCCGATGACCAGTACTTCCGTCTTGTCGGAGTTGAGTTCCAGGCAGTCGGTTCGCATCCAGTCTCCTACCATGGTCATGAAGTTGGTGAAATTGGTTCTGGTGGAGTTTGTCTTGCCCATCAGAGAGCTGATGAGTTGGGTGTCATCAGAATAGGAGATGACCGTGATGTCTTGTGATTGGATGATGTTGTAGAGTGGTGTCATGTATAAGTTAAAAAGAGCGGGGCTGAGAGACAATCCCTGTGGGATACCGCAAATCAGTCACTTGGTCTCTGATGTGAAGGGTGGCAGTCTGACCCTTTCGGTTCTTCAGATGAGGAAAGAACAGATACATTTGTGAGTGGATCCTTGTATGCCATTCTCATGGTGTTTTCTGATGAGGGTGTTGTAGGAGACAGTATTGTAGGCTGCGGAGAGGGCAAGCAGAATGGGAGCCACTTCTACTTGGTCCAGGATGTTTCAAATTACATGGTTGCTGCAATGAGTGCTGATTTGGTGCTGTGGTTCTTTCTGAATCTTTATTGTGTGTTGTCTAGGAGATGGTGAAGTTCATAGTTGGGTTGTGAGTTGCATTCTTATGGCCTTCTCAATTACTTTGGTGGGAGTTGATTTCTGCAAGTTTCCATTCATCTGGGAAAGTGGCTATTGCGATGGAGGAATTGAGGATGTGGTTTAGGGTGGTGCTGATTTTTCCAGGTTGTAGTTGTGGTGGGGTATGGGTTTGTTGGGGTGACTGAGTGGATGATCGACATGATTGCAGCTATGTAATTTCTGGTGAGGGCTGTCCATATGTTCAGATGTATACTAATCAAATGGAAGGGGGAGAAGGAAATGTCTGATCCCTCAGTTTCCTTAAGTTAATGCAAAAAATCAAATGGGGAAGGATCACTTGTCCTGCATGAACCAGGGTATGCAGGAGATCGTACAACGGTGTCTCCAATAAAAAACCCTCATGCACGTGTTGGGTAGTGTGGTAAGCGGTATATCTTGGTTCTCCGCTCTTCAAACACGTGTGTGCATAATCATAGGGTTAGTCTCGGTATGCAGCCTCCACCAGGAGGATCTTACCCTTGGTAAAAACAGTAGTGACCCAGTGATTTGGACAATGTGCAAAAAAGTTAAAAATCCCCCGGATAACCAGAATAGGAATTTTATTAGGTCTGGGTTCGGGTGGATCCCTTGAGGGAATGCTCAATTGACGTGCGCTCTGTTGAAAAGATCAGGTTTTCAGGACGCACTGGCATTCATAAAGATTTAAAATGGCCGACATATTTCAGCCCTCTATGCCGGGATTCGGACTTAAGGGCTTTCTTCAGGACCAGTAGTGATAGGTGAAAGTGATACTGGTTTACTAAATTTTAGCAAGCAAGTGTTAGAAAAGGGAAATTATCAACCTGTTTCTTTTCTTCAAGGTCGCGATGTACCTATAGATCAAACATAATAGAGACATACACACAGGGAAAAAAGGGTAAGGGAGACACCTAACATAGTGAATTCACTACTTGACAAAACAAGTTGAAGCAACTTAAAATGGCAATACTTCGTAACCCCCAGTAAATGGCAGTGTCAACTCTCTCTTTATCCAACAAGCATGTGTCATGCAAAAAGAGAAATTCAAATATCTGGTTTCGTGGTGCTGTGTCATACAGTCATGCAGGGCGAGAATAAGGAGTTTCCTTTCACTCAGATAACTGTTTTGGTAGGTCAAAGACATGATTTTCGGCATTAAATTGCAATGTGATGATATGTCATGCAGTAACGTTATCATTCGTGTGCAGTATCTACAGGTCTATTTCATTCATAATTAAAGGTCACCCAAATTTATCGTGCTGTTTTGAGAATCTAAACATCCATGCCAGTGTTCTCTACGCGCCAAAGATCGTACCTGAAGTGTACATCAGTTACACCTCCTTCGGGTGTGACAAGGGCTTCGAGGGGGCTAGGTAAAAGGAACATTCGGACATTAACGGGGTAGGGTGTGTGGTACTTGCGATTTGTAGCTGAAGTCTGTTGCGGACGGATACCTCACGCTCCGCTCCTTGCGCCTCGCGTTACGCTGCAGCTGCCTCTTGTGACCCGGAAGTAGCGGGGCTCCGCTTCCGGGTTGTTTATGAAATTCTCAGTTCAAGGCAATGGAAAAGAGACTCATTGCCTCTTGTTGTTAAATGTATCGCGAAGTAAAAATAAGCGATTATGAATCAAAAGTAGGTTATTGTCAAAACGGAGTGATTCTGAGACTTCACTTGGAAAATTAAGATTTGTTAAAAATGAAGGTTTGTTAAAAATGAAAAAAATAAAAATAAAAATAAAAGTAGGACTGAGGATTGTTTTAGAATTCACATGAGGTGTTACAAATTCTAGCGCACACAAAATATATATAAAAATATATATGAAAGACCGTATTGCTTACTACTGCGTAAATAATTATCTCTGCTATTGCAACTCTTGGAATTGATGTTCTATACTGCGTCTTGTGGAGGAAAATTGCGATCAAGGATGGAACCTTCAGGGAATGTGTAATTTCATCGTTGTCATTACAATGAGGTGGAAGTGGTCACGAAGAATGTACAACTCGATATTCACGTGACTACCTTAACCACTCTTCTGTAAATAAGGAACATTTTTTGCGCTAGACTTGTAGAAGAAGAGGTAGTAAGTCATTTTGATTTCCACATCTATCTCTCTGTGTATATGGATGAGGGCTGGGTGGGTATGGTTACATTGGCTAGTTTACGCTTTTTATCTCAGCACACTCAGCCAAGGAATATTATCATTCAGGCCTCTTATGTCTGTCCCCAATCGATGTACCCAGCGTTGTTCCTTTTCAAAAAGGATTCTTTCTGCGTTACTGTCCTTTATTTCCAAAGTTTCGAGGATGACCCAGTTGAGGTCATCCACTGTGTGGTTTTTTTCCAGAAAGTGACTAGCCATCTTGGTTGTACTCTTTTTACATTTTACGTTGCTCCGATGTTCTACAATCCTTTGTTTAGCTTTCCTACATGTCATGCCGATGTAATTGAGGTGGCAGGGGCAAGTGATCATGTACACTACATGACTAGTATTACAGTTAGTGTGTTTCAGCATTCTCCATTTGAAATTGGGAAGTAATTGTAATTCTTTAGTTGGTTGAGTCAGATTACAGACTGAGCATGAGCCGCACGGGTAATGACCAACAATAGGGGAATTCCCCCATAGATTTGTTTTTTCTCGTTGTTTTGCGACAGGTGGTCTCGTGTGTACCAAGATATCTTTCAAGTTTCGACTACGTCTATTGGCAAATCTCGGTTTAGGCCAAGACAGTGTACCAGACGTGAGAATCCTCCAGTTTTTATTAATGATCTTCTTAACTTTGTCAGTGACTGGACTGTAGGTGGTGACACATGTGGTTAGATCCTCTGGTTCTGTTTTTGTAATGATCTCCAATAGACCTTCTCTGTTTTGGTTTTGTGCTCTTTTCTTGCATTTATTTATCACTCGCCTTGGATAATCTCGATCTTGTAGTTTTTTGCAAAGGTCTTCTGCTTGGACCCGATATTCAGTGTTCTTGCTGCAGTTACGCCGCAGCCTTAGGAACTGACTGTAGGGGAGATTTTCCCTCAATGGGCGGGGGGTGAAAACTCTTGAAAGATAGGAGACTGTTCTTTGCTGTTTCTTTAAAATAGGTACGTGTTTGTAGATGCCCATCTTTTGCATAGATTGTAATGTCAAGGAAATCCAGACTCCTGTTGTCTGCACTGTACGTGAACTTGAGGCAGTTGTCTTTTGTGTTTAACCAAGTGTGAAAATCCTTGAGATCTTCTTCATTCCCTTCCCAGATTAGTAGGATATCGTCTATATACCGCTTCCAAAGCAGTATATGACGAATGTAAGGGTTGGTTTCTGTGTGTACATGTGTCCCTTCAAAAGTGCTCACATACAACCCAGCCACACTCGGGGCAAAGGTACTGCCCATCGAGGTGCCATGGCATTGTAAGTACAGTGTCTCTTTGTATTGAAAATGATTTTCCGTCAGGGCGAGGCGGCAACATTCCAAAACGAAGTGTCTAGGAGTTTTGTGTGGCCAGTCTGTGTCAAAAACAATTTGCTCTAGCATGTCCAGGGTCTCTTGTTGAGGTAGGCTTGTGTAGAGACTTTCTACGTCGAGTCCTACTAGCATCATGGTGTTAGGTGAGTATTCGACATCCTTAAGTAGGTTCAAGAGATCTCGTGTGTCTTTTAAGTAGGTTGGAGTTTTTTGTACCAATGGTTTTAAGTAATGGTCTGCAAACTGAGAGAGAGGCTCTAATACCGACCCAATGCCTGACACTATTGGTCTCCCAGGAGGTGGTATTCGGGCTTTGTGTATTTTCGGCAATGAGTAAAAATATGGAGTTTTAGGGTTCCTTGTTACCAGAAAATCCGCCTCTTTCTTAGATAGCCAGTTGTGAGCTTCCGCTTCTTCAATCATCATCTTTATTTCAATCTGTAACCTTTTAGTGGGATCTGTGGCTAGTTTTTTGTAGAACTTCTCGTCTGACAGAAGATCAAGGCACTGTTTGTCATAGCCGGCTGCAGACAGTATGACTACTCCCCCTCCTTTATCAGCTGGCTTGATTATGATTTGTCCATCGTTCTTCAATTCATCCAGCGCTGTCTGTTCTGCTCTTGTTACATTGTGGAACGGTCTTTGTTGATTCAATGCTAGTTCGTCTACCTCTTTCATGATAGCTTGCTCAAAAGTTGCGATTTCAATCGGAACTTGAGAGTTCAGTGGGCAGAAAGTGGACTTATTCCTCAATGATGTGTCACCCTCCGGGATGTGTTTTGGTTGATCTTTGAAGAAGGCTTTCAATTTGAGCGTACGGCAGAATTCGGCCAGTTCACATTTCGTTTTGAAGATATCGGTTTTAGGGGTCGGGACAAATCCCAGGCCTTTGTTAAGGACATCTTCTTGTTCTTTTGTTAGGACCTTGTCAGTCAAGTTCACGATGAGGGAACATTGTTGGCTTTTGTCACGCTCCTCGTTTGGACCTGACGTGTCTGATCGGACCAGGTTACTCCTCGATTCTTTCCTCGTTGTTGAGGTTGGCCCCTCCCTAAAAAAGGAACCCTGGGTTGGAAATTTTGTCCTTGTTGATGGGGTCCTTGATGATTCATGGGAGGGGGTCCTGGGAAGAAAGGATTCATCCAGCCTTGGAATTGAGAGTTGAAGGGTTGGAATGGTATTCCTTGATGATCCACCTGAAAGAAAGGAGGGCGCCATATGTTCCTGCCTCTTCGATTGTTTCTTCTGTTTTGTGGTCTTCCTCTGTTGTAGTTGGGGAATTCATCACCACTTTGGTCCGATCCTTCAACCGAGGATCCACTAGTTGACCCATAGTTTGATGCATTATCATTACATTTATGGTCCTTATTACTATAAGGGTGTACACGTTCTAGGGAAAACCTCTTTAGTTCTTTTGCCAGTTTTTGTAGCTTTGTCTGGGTGAGATACTCTTGAGTGTCTTCCATCTCTTTGTTAATTTCTTCAAGTCTTTTTTTGTAAATGGTTACATTCACCGTGTTATTCAGCTTGGTTTCTAGGATTTGGATTTTGACAGTGAGTTCATCTGTTATTCTTGTTGCAGTTTTTATAATTAGGACTAAATAGTCCCTTGTGCACTTCCAGGATATGGCCGACCAATCTTTTCTAAAGGCCAGGTCTTTCAGAAAAATACGTGGGGCATTAGTGACCCAGAGGCCTCTGGGAGCTGCGTTGACCCTCAAGTATTCTGTCATGATGATCCCATGAACGGCGGTTCTGACTTGTTCTTTTTTTATCTCAGTCAATTCATCCCAATCTGTAGTGCTCGCTAGAGTCTGAGTGTAGTCACTATCCAAAAAACGAGGGGGTCTTGCTAGTATTGCATCGATTTCTTCGGTTGTGTAACTTAGTCCGAAGTTTTCAGCCATGGTTGGTTCGTACCAAGGCAGGGGGCTCAATCCGGGGAAAATACCCAGAGAGTCTTGGTGTAAAAAGTCTCCCACAGCTGTGCGCTGCTTAGGATATACTAATCAAATGGAAGGGGGAGAAGGAAATGTCTGATCCCTCAGTTTCCTTAAGTTAATGCAAAAAATCAAATGGGGAAGGATCACTTGTCCTGCATGAACCAGGGTATGCAGGAGATCGTACAACGGTGTCTCCAATAAAAAACCCTCATGCACGTGTTGGGTAGTGTGGTAAGCGGTATATCTTGGTTCTCCGCTCTTCAAACACGTGTGTGCATAATCATAGGGTTAGTCTCGGTATGCAGCCTCCACCAGGAGGATCTTACCCTTGGTAAAAACAGTAGTGACCCAGTGATGTGGACAATGTGCAAAAAAGTAAAAGATCCCCCGGATAACCAGAATAGGAATTTTATTAGGTCTGGGTTCGGGTGGATCCCTTGAGGGAATGCTCAATTGACGTGCGCTCTGTTGAAAAGATCAGGTTTTCAGGACGCACTGGCATTCATAAAGATTTAAAATGGCCGACATGTTTCAGCCCTCTATGCCGGGATTCGGACTTAAGGGCTTTCTTCAGGACCAGTAGTGATAGGTGAAAGTGATACTGGTTTACTAAATTTTAGCAAGCAAGTGTTAGAAAAGGGAAATTATCAACCTGTTTCTTTTCTTCAAGGTCTCGATGTACCTATAGATCAAACATAATAGAGACATACACACAGGGAAAAAAGGGTAAGGGAGACACATAACGTAGTGAATTCACTACTTGACAAAACAAGTTGAAGCAACTTAAAATGGCAATACTTCGTAACCCCCAGTAAATGGCAGTGTCAACTCTCTCTTTATCCAACAAGCATGTGTCATGCAAAAAGAGAAATTCAAATATCTGGTTTCGTGGTGCTGTGTCATACAGTCATGCAGGGCGAGAATAAGGAGTTTCCTTTCACTCAGATAACTGTTTTGGTAGGTCAAAGACATGATTTTCGGCATTAAATTGCAATGTGATGATATGTCATGCAGTAACGTTATCATTCGTGTGCAGTATCTACAGGTCTATTTCATTCATAATTAAAGGTCACCCAAATTTATCGTGCTGTTTTGAGAATCTAAACATCCATGCCAGTGTTCTCTACGCGCCAAAGATCGTACCTGAAGTGTACATCAGTTACACCTCCTTCGGGTGTGACAAGGGCTTCGAGGGGGCTAGGTAAAAGGAACATTCGGACATTAACGGGGTAGGGTGTGTGGTACTTGTGATTTGTAGCTGAAGTCTGTTGCGGATGGATACCTCACGCTCCGCTCCTCGCGCCTCACGTTACGCTGCAGCTGCCTCTTGTGACCCGGAAGTAGCGGGGCTCCGCTTCCGGGTTGTTTATGAAATTCTCAGTTCAAGGCAATGGAAAAGAGACTCATTGCCTCTTGTTGTTAAATGTATCGCGAAGTAAAAATAAGCGATTATGAATCAAAAGTAGGTTATTGTCAAAACGGAGTGATTCTGAGACTTCACTTGGAAAATTAAGATTTGTTAAAAATGAAGGTTTGTTAAAAATGAAAAAAATAAAAATAAAAATAAAAGTAGGACTGAGGATTGTTTTAGAATTCACACGAGGTGTTAAAAATTCTAGTGCACACAAAATATATATAAAAATATATATGAAAGACCGTATTGCTTACTACTGCGTAAATAATTATCTCTGCTATTGCAACTCTTGGAATTGATGTTCTATACTGCGTCTTGTGGAGGAAAATTGCGATCAAGGATGGAACCTTCAGGGAATGTGTAATTTCATCGTTGTCATTACAATGAGGTGGAAGTGGTCACGAAGAATGTACAACTCGATATTCACGTGACTACCTTAACCACTCTTCTGTAAATAAGGAAACATTTTTGCGCTAGACTTGTAGAAGAAGAGGTAGTAAGTCATTTTGATTTCCACATCTATCTCTCTGTGTATATGGATGAGGGCTGGGTGGGTATGGTTGCATTGGCTAGTTTACGCTTTTTATCTCAGCACACTCAGCCAAGGAATATTATCATTCAGGCCTCTTATGTCTGTCCCCAATCGATGTACCCAGCGTTGTTCCTTTTCAAAAAGGATTCTTTCTGCGTTACTGTCCTTTATTTCCAAAGTTTCGAGGATGACCCAGTTGAGGTCATCCACTGTGTGGTTTTTTTCCAGAAAGTGACTAGCCATCTTGGTTGTACTCTTTTTACATTTTACGTTGCTCCGATGTTCTACAATCCTTTGTTTAGCTTTCCTACATGTCATGCCGATGTAATTGAGGTGGCAGGGGCAAGTGATCATGTACACTACATGACTAGTATTACAGTTAGTGTGTTTCAGCATTCTCCATTTGAAATTGGGAAGTAATTGTAATTCTTTAGTTGGTTGAGTCAGATTACAGACTGAGCATTAGCCGCACGGGTAATGACCAACAATAGGGGAATTCCCCCATAGATTTGTTTTTTCTCGTTGTTTTGCGACAGGTGGTCTCGTGTGTACCAAGATATCTTTCAAGTTTCGACTACGTCTATTGGCAAATCTCGGTTTAGGCCAAGACAGTGTACCAGACGTGAGAATCCTCCAGTTTTTATTAATGATCTTCTTAACTTTGTCAGTGACTGGACTGTAGGTGGTGACACATGTGGTTAGATCCTCTGGTTCTGTTTTTGTAATGATCTCCAATAGACCTTCTCTGTTTTGTTTTTGTGCTCTTTTCTTGCATTTATTTATCACTCGCCTTGGATAATCTCGATCTTGTAGTTTTTTGCAAAGGTCTTCTGCTTGGACCCGATATTCAGTGTTCTTGCTGCAGTTACGCCGCAGCCTTAGGAACTGACTGTAGGGGAGATTTTCCCTCAATGGGCGGGGGTGAAAACTCTTGAAAGATAGGAGACTGTTCTTTGCTGTTTCTTTAAAATAGGTACGTTTTTGTAGATGCCCAGAAGAGTGGTTAAGGTAGTCACGTGAATATCGAGTTGTACATTCATCGTGACCACTTCCACCTCATTGTAATGACAACGATGAAATTACACATTCCCTGAAGGTTCCATCCTTGATCGCAATTTTCCTCCACAAGACGCAGTATAGAACATCAATTCCAAGAGTTGCAATAGCAGAGATAATTATTTACGCAGTAGTAAGCAATACGGTCTTTCATATATATTTTTATATATATTTTGTGTGCACTAGAATTTGTAACACCTCGTGTGAATTCTAAAACAATCCTCAGTCCTACTTTTATTTTTCATTTTTTTCATTTTTAACAAACCTTCATTTTTAACAAATCTTAATTTTCCAAGTGAAGTCTCAGAATCACTCCGTTTTGACAATAACCTACTTTTGATTCATAATCGCTTATTTTTACTTCGCGATACATTTAACAACAAGAGGCAATGAGTCTCTTTTCCATTGACTTAAACTGAGAATTTCATAAACAACCCGGTAGCGGAGCCCAGCTACTTCCGGGTCACAAGAGGCAGCTGCAGCGTAACGCGAGGCGCGAGGAGCGGAGCGTGAGGTATCCGTCCGCAACAGACTTCAGCTACAAATCGCAAGTACCACACACCCTACCCCGTTAATGTCCGAATGTTCCTTTTACCTAGCCCCCTCGAAGCCCTTGTCACACCCGAAGGAGGTGTAACTGATGTACACTTCAGGTACGATCTTTGGCGCGTAGAGAACACTGGCATGGATGTTTAGATTCTCAAAACAGCACGATAAATTTGGGTGACCTTTAATTATGAATGAAATAGACCTGTAGATACTGCACACGAATGATAACGTTACTGCATGACATATCATCACATTGCAATTTAATGCCGAAAATCATGTCTTTGACCTACCAAAACAGTTATCTGAGTGAAAGGAAACTCCTTATTCTCGCCCTGCATGACTGTATGACACAGCACCACGAAACCAGATATTTGAATTTCTCTTTTTGCATGACACATGCTTGTTGGATAAAGAGAGAGTTGACACTGCCATTTACTGGGGGTTACGAAGTATTGCCATTTTAAGTTGCTTCAACTTGTTTTGTCAAGTAGTGAATTCACTACGTTATGTGTCTCCCTTACCCTTTTTTCCCTGTGTGTATGTCTCTATTATGTTTGATCTATAGGTACATCGCGACCTTGAAGAAAAGAAACAGGTTGATAATTTCCCTTTTCTAACACTTGCTTGCTAAAATTTAGTAAACCAGTATCACTTTCACCTATCACTACTGGTCCTGAAGAAAGCCCTTAAGTCCGAATCCCGGCATAGAGGGCTGAAACATGTCGGCCATTTTAAATCTTTATGAATGCCAGTGCGTCCTGAAAACCTGATCTTTTCAACAGAGCGCACGTCAATTGAGCATTCCCTCAAGGGATCCACCCGAACCCAGACCTAATAAAATTCCTATTCTGGTTATCCGGGGGATTTTTAACTTTTTTGCACATTGTCCACATCACTGGGTCACTACTGTTTTTACCAAGGGTAAGATCCTCCTGGTGGAGGCTGCATACCGAGACTAACCCTATGATTATGCACACACGTGTTTGAAGAGCGGAGAACCAAGATATACCGCTTACCACACTACCTAACACGTGCATGAGGGTTTTTTATTGGAGACACCGTTGTACGATCTCCTGCATACCCTGGTTCATGCAGGACAAGTGATCCTTCCCCATTTGATTTTTTGCATATGTTCAGATGACCAGCCTGAATGGTGGTGGGTAGGTTAGCGATCAGTTCTCTGGGGCTGAGTTGGTGTGTGAAGTAGCTGCAGATGTTTGTGTGGAAGAAATTGGATAGGTTGCTGCAGAGTTGTTGGGAGGCAGCAATGTTGTTGACAGGGGCTGAGGGCAAGGTGAAACCCTTGCTGATTGAGAAGTTCTCCATGCAGCTATTGGAGTTTACTTTGATGCAATCCACTGGTGCATTTTTCTTGGTGTCTCTTATTTGCTAGTGATAGCGTCTGAGTACAGCCTTGTAGGTAGTTCAGCCAGTGGTGTCATGGCTTGCTCTCCATTTCCACAGCTATTTACAGTGTCATTTGATGTCTCAGAGGGCGTCTGTGTACCAGCTGGCCTGCATGTTTGATCTACTATGGTTTTTGAGTTATAGGTGTGATGGAGTCTGCAGAGTTCTTGATCTAATTGTTAAAGTTGGAGATGTTCTTGTTGAGATTGTCTGTGGGGCTAGGCTGATCATTGTTGAGGGTGCTGAGCCAGTCTACATCTGTGATTTTACCCAGTTGTGGCTTGGAGTGCTGAACCTGGTAGGGGTGTTGACTTAAGGTGTGTTGATTTTAAAGTGGATGATAGAGTGGTTGGTCCATGTGAGCTGTGTGGTGGAATTATATTTAATATTGTTGCATTTGGTGAAAGCAGGGTCCAGTGTGTGTTCTGCGGTGTGGGCTCATTCTCTGACAATCTGGGTTAGTCCAATGCTGCTGAAGCTTTCAAGGAGTGCAGTGGAGCAGGGGTCATTTGGGTCTTGCAGGTCTTGCAGGTGAAAGTTGAGGTCACTGAGGAGAATGTAGGATGTGGAGTCGGTGAGCAGAGTGACAAAGTTGGTGATGAGGTTGGTAAAGGAGGCTCCTTGTCTGGGTGCTCGGGAGGCAAGGGTTCCGTTCAGGGTGAATATTTTAGGGATGTGCAGCCTGAAGTGCAGGTGTTCCATGAACGGGTTAGCGTTCTCTGTGGATGTTGTGCATTTGATGGATTCCTTGTAGATTATAGCAAGTCCTCCTCCTGGCTTGTGAAGATGGTCCTGTTGAGTGATTTTTAGCCTGCTGGCATTTCCGGAGCGATGTCGGGAGCTGATGAGGGGTTGAGCCAGGTCTTTGTGATGAAGAGGATCCCGGGTGCATTGCTCCTCAGAAGGGTCCCACATTTTGATTGCGTGTTTGCTGAGAGATCTTGTGTTGAGAAGCATGCATTTGAGTGGGTGTTGATGTGTGGGTTTGCTGTGGCATGTGGGGTAGGGTGGTAATGTTGGCATTGTTGGTGCTTGTGTGGTGTGGGTGTTGGGAGGAGGTGTTAAGGGCATTGTTAGTATTTGCGTGGGGGTGGGTGGCTGCTGGAGAACTGGCAGTGGGTGCAGGTGAAAACTCCTACCATAGTTTGAGGCACAGCACAGCAGGAGTTAGAGCAACGGCATCCAGGGTCTAGTGATCTAAGGAGTGCTGCAGAATATCTCTGGTGTGATCAAGCAAGGGTTGGGTCCATAACTCCCCAGACTGGACCACCTCAGTATTGAAATTAGCAAACAGGATGTCTGGGGGGTTTATTTTGATTAGAGTTGTTATAAACCTTAGACCATTAATTCCAAAGTTTTTTAAGCTTTATTTCACTTATGTTTGATATTTCAACAAAGACCTTCAGAAATCAATAGAGCATGTCTTTTCAAAGAAACACCACATTAGTAAATCGCACAATCCAAAAACGTTTGAAAAAGAGCTATATACAACATTTACATAGTGCAAAAAAACAAGACACAAGACAAACATCAATAACTCATGTGTGCCAGCTGAAATTAAACCAGTCTTACATTCATATTAACACCAGACGGACAGTTACTCATTTTTGAAACACATGTTTCCTGTCCTGCCTGTGAGAGGATGGGGATACCTAACCTACTGGTGGGTGTTGTCTAAAGCTGCTGAGAGAAATATTATGTAACATTCCTCATGACACACCCCATCAACAAACAGTCCATGGGACTGAATAGACCTATCTGTATTTGGTGTGGTGGGAGGAGTAGCACCTGGGCCTGAATAGGGCTGTGCCTACCTTCTACAATGCTGGCTCAACCTCATATGGTGCATCTGATGACCCTGGCCCACACTGACAAAGGAAGGAAGAAATTGTGTACTGGCAGCGTGCACCCAGAACTGGTTTGGACTGGGTCCATGACCCCTAACACATAGAGAGAGAACAAAGACTTTTGGGATAGAAATATGAGAGCGGAAACCCCTGTACTTTAGACTACTTTGCGATCAAGAGGTATCCCTGCCAAAGAAGATCCGCTGAAGAGACTGAGGAGGAGTACTGCCCTTGCTGTGTGTCTGGGGTTGACCTGCAGTTTGCTGTTTCTACTAAGGAGAAGACCAAAGGACTTTGCTGTTTGCTGTGTCCCCTGCTTGAAGAAGGACTTTGCTGTGTGCTGTGTCCATCTGAAGAAAAGTCTCCAAGGGCCTGAGAAGAGCAGGCCTTCTGTTTCTGAAGTCCCAGGCACAAAAGAACTTCACCCCCAGCTTCTCTGAACTTCCTTGCTGGGAGTTCCAGTCTGCCAGGAGGGCCTGTAACTGTGTTTGAGGCCTTTTAGCTGTGGAGAGCTGCAAGCTTGATGCAACGGGAGAAAAGTGTGACGCCGCCGCAGCAACCACTGTTGCATCATCGAAGAAGCGTGTGTCCGCTGCTACTGTTTGCCGTCACATCACCGGAGAAGCATGTCACAGGGCCATCACACCGCTGATTTCCCCTCCAACACCTGAGAAGCAAATCGCCGTCACCGAGGGTGTCATCGCATCACCGGAGAAGCGTGTTGCAGGGCCTGTCGCAGCTCAGAAAAACCACTGAGTTCATTGCACGCCGTCGGGCGTGCACGCATGGCCTCCACGTTGTCGCATCACAACAGAGACACCATTTTGTCGCATGGCACCGGATCGTTGCAACGCATTGAGGCGCCATCTTGTCGCATTGGAACCAGTGCTCAGGAAGAATCAATGCATTGCCTTCTCTGCGTCCCTTTTTTGTTTTGCGTTACGCATCCCAGGTACTTTGAGACTAAAGTGTTGCATTTATCATCTACAAGTTTATGTTTGCAACAACCTTTTTAAAGATATTCTACTAAGTAACTGTATGTTGGATTTTTGTCGTTTTGGTCTTGTTTAGTATAGATAAAGATATTTTATGTTTCTAAAGTGGTGTGGTGTTTTCACTGTGTTACTATGAGTGTTAGTACAAATACTTTACACATTGCCTTTGGGACAAGCCTGTCTGCTCATGCCAAGCTACCAAGGGGGTGAGCAGAGGTTATCTAAAGTGTGTATCCCCCTTACCCTGACTAGAAGCAAGGGTCCCTATTTGTACAAAGGTACCTACCTCTGCCAACTAGAGACCCCTATTTCTAACAATAGCATATAGAGTGAGTCACCCCCCCAAAGTCGCCCCATCCTCTGCCAAGGGTCACCAGTGTTGATGGATTTATATTGAGTATATTTATGAAGCACAGCATATACCTGAAGGCATCATGGCGCTAACTGTGATCCGGTTGAAAGTTGTCAAAAAGCCAGGTTTTTAACATCTTCCTGTAATTAAGAAGATCTGATGTGGTCTTTAAAGAAAGAGGGAGACCATTCCACTTGGTGGTGGTATTTCTGACTAAGCCCCTATCACCCCATGACATCCGCTTATGGGGGGGAATTACCAGGTACTTTTTAGAGCTGGATTATAAGAATCTCGTTGGAGCATACCAGGTCAGTATCCTTTTTAAATACTCTGGCCCGGTTCCAAATAGGGATTTGTGCGCAAAGCAGAGTGCTTTAAATGTAATACGCTTTTCTATATGAAGCCAGTACAGTTATTTTAAAGCAAGAGACGTGGATATAAGCCTATGGATGTTAAAAAGCATTCTTGCTGCCATGTTCTACACTGTTTGAAGTCTTTTCAAGAAGTGTTTTTGGAGGCCTTAGTGGAGTCCATTACAGTAGTCCAAATGGGCCAGTACTAGCGCAGACAATCGTTTTAACAAGTCAAAGGAAAGCAGATGGGCAAGCTTCTTAATTGTTTTTAAAGTATAAAAAGAGGAAGAGACCAAATGATTGATTTGATCTTTAAAAAGTAACTTATCATCTATCATTAACCCTAGGTTTTCACCTTACTTTTTGGTATAGGTAGATCCACTGGCTTTTTTGGCCACTATAAACATGACCAGAAAGACGTATTGGTCCCAAAGAGCATAAACTATGTTTTGGTAGAATTCAACTTAAGGCAGTTCCTGCTCATCCAGTCACTGGCCTCCCTCATGCAGTTGCTAAATTTAGCAGCCGTGGGTTGGATGTCGTTGGTAACTGACACAATGATCTGGGTGTCATCTGCGCAGGTTACCAGCGAGAAACCATAGGATTAAACTGGGTCAGACTCAGGGATGAGCCCTAAGGGACACCGAATGGCAGCGTAAATGGCTGAAATGTAAATCCTTTTAAATTTACCAATTGGGATCTGTCCCTCAGGAAGGACTGAATGAGGGCAAAAGCCCCACCATTTACCCCCGCAACCTTCAACCGGCCCATCAGACACCTGTGATTGACCGTGTCAAAGGCCGCCGACAGGTCCAACAAAATCAGAGCTGCTCTGCCCCCTCCATCAAGAGATGATCTAATCTCTTCCATAGCCACAATAAGCACCGACTCGGTGCTAAAACCGCTCCTTAAGCCAAACTGTATTTTATTGAGATGATGATTAGTCTCTATATAAGGAGACAGTTGGATATTCATTGCCTTCTCGGCCACCTTAGCCGGAAATGTTAGTATGGATGTTGGTCGGTAATTAAATGGCACAGTGCCACCCACAGGCCCCTCCCCAGGGCCCCACGGTCTAAACAGTATCAAGGTTGATATAGGTTAGTCATTGTCGCTAGGGTGGCTACCAGTCGCTCCCTCCAGGAGAGGGTGCCATCTTCGCAAGTGAAGAAGCCAGGTTGAGAGCAAACTTTGTTGTGGCCTTAGGGTTTGTGAATTGGATTTTCGCTTTGAAACTGATGCAGAGCTCAGCTGGGTAAAGCAAGGGGTAAGTGGCACCAGCTTTCTGGAGGATTCATTAGGCAGGCAAGAAATCCAAAGTGCAGCCTGGGTTGCCAATGTGAAGTCCAGATACAAGGAGAGTGACAGACTGGTGTTACCAGGCCAAATGTAAGAAATTATCCCTATCTCTGTAGTTCAATAGCCGGGCCACTTTTTGGAGTGGGTGATAAATTCCGCTCCACTGGCGGGGTCTTGGCCACTCTGCGTTACGCTTCTAGCACAATGTTCTCGCCAAAATCCACCAATTGCTGCATATTTGATATTTGTTTCTCAAAATAAATTGATGAGCAAGAATTAATATCCCTTGGTGCCACTTGAGGCAGTAGGAGGTCACCCGTGAGATTTTCACAACATGGGCTGGCGCGATTGTTCACTGTGAGAAAGCAGCAGCTCCAGTAGAAAATATACTTGAGTGGCAATGTTAGAAATGGGGTTTATGATTGGCTAGGGTATGCACCTAAGCTAAGCAGAATCACCACTCTACTTAGGGCAAGTAAGCTCCACACCAAAGATAACCTTGGCTAACTCCCTGGTAGATTGGCTCAGAGCTGTAAGGCTTATGTGTAAAGCATGTGCGCAACACACTCACACCAGTAACGCAATAGAAACACCACAAAAGAGACCCCACACAGAATTACATGAAAATATAGATTGTATGCCTTACACAAGAATGTAGATCAAAATGACATAATCATAAATACTGTGCTTACTATCCTGAGATGATAATTATTTTTCTGACCAGGCAATTAAAGGCAGAACAACATATGTGATAACATCGGGGCATAACAACACATGAATCATCAATGCAGTGCATATCTGACAATACCAGAATCAAAACTACATCTATTAGAACATCAGGTATGAAATGCAGCTGTTTGGTTATAGCTAGAAAACACATGCATAACCACACTTCACTGCAACACCTAAATCACCAAATATCGCCAAGAAGGTGGTAATCAGGTATTACTACTAGAAAATCCACAATCATAATCTCTTGTAAATTAATGTTATTTACATTTATTATTATAATTAATTTCCTTCACACCCTTTACCCCTACAAAAACCAGAAACCATCACCAAAATAAAAAATACATTATTACACAATTTACATAAATAATTAGCAATTAAATAATTAATAATAAGTAAATATTAACTATTAAATAATAATGATTAAACTACTTCCCATCCTATACCCCTAAAAATCCCACAACCTGCACCTAAAATGCAATAAAAAATTAATTACATAATTAACATGATTAATTATCAATTAAATAATTAATATTAATTAATAATTTGTTGTTATTTATAATTAATTCACTTCCCACCCTGTACCCCTATAAACCCCACAACCCGCTAAAGCACTAAAAATACAAAGATTACTCGGTCTGTACCCAACAATGGTGGAGATTTACGATGCAGGCAGGGCTGGACGTGAACACCGATCAGGGCCTTTACTACTTTCCCTCTGTTTGGCACACCAGACTGTACGCTGTGCTCTGGCAATGACTTGCTTGGCAGGCAAGATACTCCCCGGGCATGCCTCATGAGGCAAGAGCACGGGACAGTTAATTGCTCCCAAATCTGGACATGCTGCTCTGGAAAACAGAGCACAAAGTGCTTACTGCACACTAGTTCATAGTGTTTCTTTCTTGAAAGGGGAAGCGCTCAACACATGCTGGCATCAAGGAGCATAAAGCGCTTACTACGCTGAAAGTGGCAACAAAGAAGAGAAACCAAAGAGCAGGAAACAGTGCTCCCAATGCACTAGACTCCTTGGGAAGCACTTGAGGGCCATGAAAAAGCAGGCAGGCCCATACAAGAAGCAGGAGGCTTTATAGCAATTCCTCCCGGCAACCCAGCTGGGCTGAATGTACCATAAAGTCAGGGATCAGCTAACAGCAGGGCACCAAGCAGAAAAGCAATTCAGTGAGTCCTTTCGGCCACCCAGCAAGTAGTTGGCAGCAGGGAAACAGCAGAAGGGCAGTCTTGATGAGTCCTTTGTGCAGAGCTGCAATCCCTCTGATGGAGGTTTAGTCCCAGTTCCAAAAGTTCTCTGAAATAATGGGGTCAGACCCCTGTACTTATACTCAGAGGGGCAGATTTACAATAACTGGCGCTATCACCAGGGATGTGCCAGTTATTTTGCGTCACGGAAGACACCTCTTGTGCCACCATGGATGCACCGCATTTACAATGCGACGCACCATGGGGCAAGAATAAACAGATGCGTGACGCACTGCTGCCGTAAAGGTGACAAATTGCTGGAGTCGCGTCGCAAGCGCGATGCAGCTCCAGCAAGGCTCGGGGTGCCCCTATGCCTAACATGCTGCATCAATCCTTATGCCTGCTTCAAGCAGGCGCAGGGTTTTGACGCAGCATGGCCGTAAAAGTGACTGAGTGAAATCTTGTAGATTTCACTCAGCCACTTTTAGGAGGCTTTCCTGCACCGGAACGCCCCCCCCCCCCCGCACGCCGGAACGGCCACATGTGGCGCAGGGCTTTACAATGTGACGCATCTCCCTAGATGCGTCACGTTGTAAATACCCCGCAGCAGAGAGCAGCGGCGGCGCAAATGTGTCGTACGGGGCTTGTAAATCTGCCCTAGAATGTCTTTCATGTAGAGGTGACTTCAAAGAACCCTTACACATGCCCCATACTTCTTTCAACTCAGCCCTTGCTCCAGATGTACTCTAGGGGTAAGCCTTTGTTCGAGGGCAGAACACAGCCTATACAAATGTAAGCACGTCAGCCTACCTCTCTCCCAGCCCAGGAAGACTATCAGTATGCAGATGCCTCTCCTGAAACACCCTTCCCTTCCTGTGTTGTGGCTGTCTGGAAAGTGTGTTCTAAGTGTAGCTGTCAACCAGGTCCAGACGTGGACTGAAGTCAGGCTGCAATGTGCACAGAGTTATAAGCACAGAATATGCTTCACTTTCTAAAAGTGGCATTCCTAAAATAGTAATAAAAATCCATCTATACCAGTAAGCATGATTTATCACAACCATTCTAAACATACCAAACTTGGCAAGGCTACTCCGTTCAGATCAGGAATTACCCCTGAAATACGTACAAGGGAATTACCAATGCCAGCCTATGAGAGGAGCAGGCTACATAGTAGTGAGAAACAAAATAGGCTGTTTGTCAGTACCAGGACATGCCACACAATAAAGGCACATGTCCTACCTTTTGCCTAACCTCTAGGTAGAAAAAGGGGAGTTTAATGCATGGCAAGACATATTGAATGGCAAGTCAATATGACAGTAAACTATTCATAGAGGCCCTGCAGTAGCAGGTCTGAGGCAGGTTTGAAAGACCACTTCTGTGGGTGGTACAAGCTGCGCTGGAGGCCCACTAGTAGCATTTAATTTAGAGGCCCTGGGTAAATGGGATATCACTATACAAGGGACTTACAGATAAATTAAATATGCCAAACAGGTGTAAACCAATCATACCATGTTTAAAGGAGTGAACATATGCACTTTAGCACTGATTAGCAGAGCCCAGAGTCCTAAAGCCAACAAATAGAGGGTCAGAAAAATAAGAGGAAGAAGGCAGAAAGTTTGTGGATAACCCTGAAAAAGGGCCAGGTCCAACAAGAAGCAAAGAAGCAGTGCCCTCTTGCGCACCATGTAGTGCTGTTTGTGCTGATTTCTCGCAGAGTTTTCATGTAACTCCGCAGAATTCTGCGGCGTGAAACTCTGCAAGTTCCTCCCACCCCTAGTCACTATGGGCAGGGTCAGACCCAGGGGACAGTCTGCACTCTCAACTATAAACACTGGGGAGAGGTAATACCCACATTGCTCTCTCAGCATGGTTTCCATCTTGTCCATGGTAGTAGATTTCAGAATTTCAACAATGCAAAGGTTATTTCATCAGGAACATGCCACAGGATCTTCATTTTTGCTTTTGATAATTGCCAGTGCCTTTTCCATGGGCAGCAGCTGTTCTCCAGAAGTCATGTGAGTATCTTCAAAGTCAATGTTCAGCCCTCCAGTTGGTCAATAAGCTAATCATTTTTGTCAATCTATATTTGAGGTAGTCAAATCTATTCGCGAGGATGTCAATTTTTGAGTCTATGAAGGTCAGGCTGCATTCAAGATCCATAAACATGGACTTGATGTCCTGGGCACTGGTGGTGTTATCAGTTTCTAATGTTTCCTGCATGCAACTCTCCAGTTCCGGGTCCGCAGTGCGCATAAGGCGCTGAGTTTTAAACAGCAATTTGGTTTGTTTGTTGTCTCTTTTGCCCATGGTGAATGTCAGTGCACCACAAAGGATGTCCATAGCTAGAGGACAAGTGGTGTAGCTGGCTGTCAAATCCAGAAGTGCTAATATCCTCAGTTGTCGGGGTTCCCCTTTTCCCCGGGGCTCAAGTCACAACAAGGATGGACGTGTACGTGCCTCGATCGCCAAAGAAGGGGTGCCTTTGTGCCACAAAGTCAGGGTCCCACCACTCTCCAACAGAAGTCTGACAGGGGCACAAGCATAGCCATGGGCAATAAGCAAGCAAGAATAGCCCCAGGTCTGGCATCTCAGGTGCTATGGGCTCAATGCCCCCTGGACTGCACCCATCGCCAGGAACACTGGATCTCCCGTCACCCACAGCTATAGAGCACCACACTCATAGCCCAGGACTCCAGACTCCATAACAACAACTGCTGCCAAACCTCCCCACGCTCAATGATAGGACCCTGCATATGCCACTACTGTCTCTTCTCCTGCAATAAAGGAGCACGTGCACACACAACTGCCCCCACCATACCAAACACGACTGCACCTGGACAACTTAACTGCCTCCTGCTCAAGGCCCGATTGCTCTGCAAACACACCACCAACATCTTGGACACCATCCCCTCCCTCACCTCCGACTTCATCTTCATCACTGAGACCTGGCTCAACCCTGTATCGACACCCAAAATCACCACAGCCATGCCCAGCAGCTACAAAATAACACACCGGGACTGCAAAAACTGAGGTGGAATCCCCATCATCCACAAGGAAACCATCCACTGCACCATCGCCGTATATGAAACTATCCTGTTCATGGAAAACTTCAATTTCCAACTCAAAACAAATGGCAAAATCACTATCAGAGGCACTCTCACCTACAGACCACCAGAACCACGCATGGCGTCTGAGACACCATACTTGATTTCATAGCACTGCAAGCCATCTACACCAAACACTACATTTTCCTCAGAGACCTCAATTTCACCTTGATGACCACAACACCGACATAGCCAACCTCCTCAAACACACGAAGAATGTCTGCCTCACCCAACTAGTCACTGACCTCACACACAATGCAGGACACATGCTCAACCCTATTTTTACAGCCAGCAACAGAGTCAAGTACATGAATGTCACTGGGCTCACCTGGATAGACCACTCAAGCACCAGCATACATTAACCACCACTTGTGCATCCACCAACCCTCCAGACATCTGTGCTCCCCCTCCCTCTCCCACTCTTTCTCCCTCGCTCACACCCCCAGCATCCACCGAAGCAACCATGGAGGGCGCTCTTGCTCCTCCCTCACCCCAAAGTCTTGGAACAGCATCCCTCTCCACCTTCGGGCCTCACCTTTTCTTCAGGAATTCAGAGGAAAGCTTAAGGCCTAGTTGTTCACATGAATCCACCCAAGCAAGTTGGCTCTCAGTGTCTGGATACCCCGTGGGTGAATAGCAGTGCTCTATAAATTCTGTTTGATTGATTGATCAGGGAAAGCCCGCCGGGCATCACCAAGATGAAGTCCCAATAGTTCCCTGTAATAAGATGATCTGTAGCCGAGTAGTATTGATTGAAGATAGTTTATTGGTAGATTTCATAAGGATCATATAAGTATATTCAAGTCTCTCCTAAGCCCCACCAGGAGCAGCTCTCTTGCTACTCAGCCCTCTCTCCTAACTGTCATCCATCCACACACCACACATTCTATATTACCTCACACACTCAACATTCTACCATTCACCCAGATAGGGCTGAGCAGCAAGACAGGATAATAAGAAAAGCACGTGGCATCCAAACCAGGATACCACATTCCCTCAGTGGCTGGGGGAGCTTGCATGCAGCACGTGCCTCTCACAAGGACTGCTGCGCACAAGGCAGGACTGTGATTCAACTTCCCCCCAAGCGCTCTGTTCACTTGATACTCCGAAGCTGAGTATCTTGAATCTGCATGACCGCTATTTTCCTGGGTGGCTGCCAGCAAGGGAAGCACGCTCCACACAGCTGGCCCTGTTTTTTACTCACATGTGGTTAGGCAAATTTCCCACTCCCAGGCCTGCCAGCATGTGCAGTCCATTACCCAGACCGCCGACCAGTGGGCAGAGTCTCACAGCCAGGAGACTGTGCCCCCAAGCCCTGAGACCCGCAACCCAGGCACAGAAAGGCCAGGGCTGGGAGCACTGCAGTCAACCTCAACCACACCACACACAGGGTGGTACAGAGCATGTCCTCAGCGCCTGACCTCAACAGCTCACAGTCATGTGGGCGAAGAGGCATGGGTGGGCCCGCAAGTGAAGCGGACCATCCCAATGTCTCACAATGACGCAGTTCTCAGGGCCCAGTTTGGCCCAGGAGGTCAGTGCAGAAGATGGCTTCTGCCACTGTTCAGGTCCCAGAATGAAAGGGCTCACCATGATCAGGAGACACCAGGATGAGCAGCGGCAGCAAGGAGGGATTGGTGTCCCCTCTGGTAATGGAGATGATGGTGAATTGACCTCCACGGCCATCGGAGCCTAGTTAAGCGACGGCCATCATGCTGCCGGGCTCTCTGGTGCCCCCAAAATCTTTCCTATTTGTTGACTGTTTTCATTTTAAATGTTATTGTTTGAGAAGTTATTTTAAAATATTTTTCGACTTATAACTTATTATATTAGTGCTAGTTCACAATTCAAATATCTTTTTGCATATTTTATATACAATTGTAGGGAATATATGTTATATATGTTAGTGATATATTTTAATATGTTTATCTGTTTATGGTTAAAATATTTTTGTGTTGTCCTATTGCGTTGTTTGGAAATCAATACTTTTGTTATCTATATTTTTCAGTCAATAATATGATGTTCACAATATTTTAATGACAATATTTTTGCTGATATTGTATTTTACAAAGTTCATAATTTTTTAGTCGATACTTGGACACATTTGCAGTCAACATTTAAAAAAAGAGTTTTGTATCACAATATTTCTGCTGTCAGTATTATGACATACTACCTTTAACCACTGTTTAGCTCTTGCTTACATCATAGCAGTTGTTACTAGGCTTGTTCTATGTGAATGCCTTCACATATAAAAATAGATGGACAGCAGTGATGCTCCATCACTCTCTGAGCTCACAGTGTCGAAGACGGTGGCACTGAACAGCATATCTAAGAAAATATAATATTTAAGGAATGTAAATTATGGATAACCAGATGTATCACCATCTAACACTGGCTTATTTTTTGGTACCCTAGGTGCTTTTCTTGCCATCCGTTAGCAGAGGTGTCATTACTGCAGTGAAAGAACTGAAGTAAACAGATCTTTGTAAGCCCTGTTTACCTTCAGTAGTTGCCACGTCTTGTTCTTCCTCTCACCATTCACAGCAAATAGGAGGCTGTTATATTGATGCTATGATTGTGATGTATGACAACCATTTGCTCAATAAAAGTTAAAAAAAAAAGAAAATAGGAGGCTGTTGAGGGGCTAGGGAAGGGAGAAAGTATCAATCTTGTGGTGTCACTGTGGGTCAAGGGACCCACAATGCTATGCAAAACGTTTATGCTATACATCGCATTTTGGTGAATCAACATCCATGTTATAGGTTAGTGGGATATGGATAAACAGATACTTCAAGGATAAGCAGAGCCAACAGTTTAGGACTCACATTTGCTGCAACAGTTTAGAGCAAAACAATAAAATGCACCTCACATGAACAACATGTGGCATATTAGATTGTCACATAACAGCAAATACAGCAAACAGAGACTCCTGCCCAATCACCAGTTCCTTTAGCATTTCAAATAGCACACCTGGCACGTTATTCAATTAATCATTGTCTGCAGTACAAGAAGAGGATGCGATTTCACATTCATGGTATCCAGAGCAGCCAAACGTTTTTTTCTAAATCCAGACCCACGTTGTACCAAGCGAGAAAAGCAAGTAAAAAAGCAGAAAAAGAAGACATTATGAATAGTAGTTTGAGCATTGACATGGGAGCTTTGCTCCCATATAAAATTGGAAAATAGATGATGCATTTTAAAGAGACACAACACACAATAAAAATCCAACAGCAATTTATAAAAATAGAAAAACATGACACCAAAAAGACAAAAATCCAATGTAGGGACCCAGAAATATAAATTTTTAGAGTTTAAATGCTTTCTACTGTCTAAAAGCCAAAAACGCAAATTGACCGAGACAAGGATAGTTTCAGGTTTACCACGATGGAGCACAGTTGAGATATGATGAGTAATAGGGCCTGGTGACATTTTTACCTTCTTAGTAATTTTTTGGATCTTTTTCTCTAGACGTTGATTGAGGCTCCTTGTTGGGCTGGATTGCGAGTCGACGATGGCGGATTGATTCAGCGTGAAGTTTCGTTGAACTCCTGGAGGTCTCATCAATGGAGAAAAGCTCCGGAGGTTTAGAAAGGCATACCTGGACCTTAGGCCGAGTCGTGGTTTGCCGTTGCCGGCTTGACTCTTGACAACAGGTCGGTAAATTTTTTGGAGATTTTTGATGAAAATTCTCCAAATGGTCTCAATCATCTGGATCTTCTTCCAGAAGGTCCTATTGGGTTTTGAACTGTCCACAACACCAATCCAAGGTTCCAAAAGCTCTGAGTTGGAACTACAAGAACCACAATAGACCTTGTAAAATTCTTCAAAATTCAGGTTAAGCTGGCCATCTGGGTTCTTCTTGGTAGAGATGATGCAGGTGAAGCTCATTTAACCGATTGCTTTCAAGGAGTCTACTCCTTAAACTTTCAGAGCAAGGCAAAGTCCTTCTTTTGGTGAAGCCCAAAGTGTGCAGTGGGTACAGTCCTTGAGATTGCAGTCCTCTTGGAGCAGGCAGGGGTTCAGAAAGGCAGTCATTCATCTTCTTGTTTCTTTCAGGCAGGGGTCTTTGTAGCTGGGCAGGTCTCACGTATTTATCCAGGTTTCTAGGCTTGCAAGAAAGGGAGCAACCCTGACCAATGAGGTGCAGGGTGCCACCCTCTGTAATGACCACTCCCCCTGAAGTGTGACATTTTCTTGTCCCAGAAAGCACTATTCACAAATCTCCAAAATGGAGAACATCTCTCCTACAGGTGTGGCTAACTTTCCCTTACAATTCCCATTCAACTCCTCTGCTAATTCAGTAACAGGGGCTCCCATCTGGCTGGGGTGCAGGAAATGGGGGATGGTCCTGGTTCCTGTCCTTACTGTCTTTCTCCCTTTGAAGACCAGTTTGGCTACCCAGCCCCCTTCCTGCCTTTTGCTATGCAGTTTACAGATCTCGTCCCTTCAAATGTCTCATTGTTTCCTTGCAGGCCACCGCGTCATTAGAGCAGTTTGGATCAACCTGTCAAATGCTGGCCAATCAGGGGAGCCTGGATGCAGGCACATCAGAAAAGCAAGTTCTATAACTTATTTCCTGTCATAGCCATAATACATCCAATCTTGGTAAGTTGTTGGATTTATTCTAAATCATATTTTGACACTTTTAATTATTAATTTAGCTCACTCCTGTCAATAGTTAGACTTTATTAGTGGTAATTAAAGCCTTCCTATGTTAGCGTATAAAGCTAATGCACTACAATAGGGAAAAATTTAATTGGCAGTGTTTCCCCTCACCAGGCCCATAAATAATCTTTTATAATGTCCCTGCTTATTTTAACATGGCACCCTATCCTTGGGGTGCCTAGGACAGCTCTTAGGGGTGAAGCATATGTAACAATAAAGCAGTTTAAGTATTTGGAAGTATCTTTAATTCCAAAGTTGCATGTGGACAAAGCTATATTTTAAAAACAGCCTGCAAAGCAGGGCTTGCTTTTAAAATGGCAGCAGGCACCACAGCAGTGCATACTTAAGTGCATTAACTCTACTTGGCCGCTAAACCTACATGGCCAACCATATACTAGACCCTTACAGGTAGGTTGTCTTGCCAATTGCAATTAGACCTAATTACCATATACCTTTTAAACAGAGCACTGGCCCTTGGCCTGGTTAGCAGGCTCCAGGGCACAATCAGAGTCAGTAATCACCAGTATCAGACAAAAATGGAGGTGATCAGGGCAAAAAGGAAGACTTTCTCACACATTGTATTTAGGAATGGGTAAAACTTGCAGAAATTCCACGGAGTTACATGAAAACTCTGGGAGATTCTGCTGAGGTCCACAAATGGGAGGAATTAGGCATGTTGCGCTGGTATCTTTGATTTTTAGTGCTCGGAGCTCGTTCCATGCTGAAAAATAATCATGAACGGCACCACTCATCATGCCAGAGGGTGCTGCTTCTCGAGTTGATTTTGCAGCCACTCAAGTAGATTTTCCATTCGAGCAGCAGCTTTCTGACTGACCACTTGCGTTGGGGAAATTTCTCCCAGTGCCCTCCTAGTGACTGAAAATCATGCTAGGGGACACCAAAATGTGCTCGCCAGCTTACCATTGGTGAGCCGTGCATGAGAGAACCCCTGCCACATTGACGTTAGCGGAATTTTTAGCCCACCCCCTAATTGTAATACCTCAGGTAGGTCTTCCACATTACTAGTAGCCAAACTTTTCATGATCTAAAGGCATGTATTTGGTTTCAGTCAACAAACTATGGGCCTCATCACAATCACAGTGAGACCGCCACCAACAGGCTGTCTCACCACCATCGTAAGGCCATTTTCCGCCTGCCAAATTACAATGGTGGGCGGTTCTGTGGCGGTCAGAAACTCTGACCGCTGTGCATTCGACAGGCTCCTTGAGCCCGCCGGTATGTCGGAGGCCTCCTATCCCTAAAATGGTGGCAGTACTTACCAGGCACTTCCATAGAGATTAGGATGGTCCCTCCCCGCCAGCCTTTCCATGGGGGTACACTGCCAAGGAAAGGCTGTCAGGGATGCACATTGGGGGCCCATAGCGGGCCCCCCTTCATCCCAGGCTCTTGATTGTGGGTGTGGGTGCCCCCAACAGTTTCCTGTACCAAGGGACACGCACCGCATGGTGCCTGTCATGTAGTACAGGGAAGTGTTACACATCCCTTTTTTTCCTTTGAGGCGGTTGTTGCAGCCAGTAGCACCTGTCGCAGTGGAAACCCTGGACAATTTGACCGCCACTGTGGCAGTCGCATTGTAATTTCTCCTGTGGGACCCCCAACACTATGTTGGGCGGTCCCCAACTTCATTAGGGTGGGTGAGTCTGCCCGCCATTCTAATGAGGCCCTATGTACCTACTATAAAACACTGGATTCAGAGTATGCAAATATTGTTGCTGTAGTTTTTCTGCAGTAGAAGCTGTGTCTGTGTGATATACTGTCTCCTGCTAGAGCAACGCCCATCAATGATCCTATGCCAGGAGAAATTACAGTGATTCTAAATACTGTTTAAAGACAGAATGCCTATTGGTGTTCCCTTGCTTGGATATGAATTACCACTGATGCTAGCATATGTCACAATGCTACCATCATATGCCAGGTTATTCCAAATATGTACATGAGCATTTTTGAAGTATTGTACTGTGAAGACAAGTATATCAAGGAGCAGTGCACGTATATAAGGTTGCTTCTTATAATAAAATACTAAATGTGCTAGGTTTCCAGCAGTGCTGTTAAAATATGCCTGCATTTTTACCAATATGCCAGTTTATCAGAGTTGATAATGAAGCTCAAATAGGTCCGGGTGGCTTAATGCGCCAGTGAGCTGCTCTAATTGTAAGTGGACTGTTCATGTTGCCCGGATTAATGTGGTGGCTTGTTATACACAGGCTTCTTTCCATACAGATGCAAAAATGTCTATTATGTCAAGGACACACCCACAACATTTTCCTCTTTGGCCTCTTCGACATAGGAAGCAAAGAACACATTGCCATGCGAGTTTACACTTTGCACCAGTATGCAAACATTGAAAAAGCTGTGGCAGTTTCTACATTTCCCCATTATATATACAAATTACCATGTCAGTTTTCACACTGCATCAACCCCCACACCACCACTGCTATGCCCATGGACTAATTTATCCATCCATGAAGCACAATTGCTATGCCAATCTCACCACACCCACTACTGTGTAAAGAACCATGGTCATTCCTGCCTTGTTCAGTTTAAATTAGAAGTTTATAAAGCACCTGGTTACTCTAAACAGAGTGTCCTCACACTAAGAATTCTTCCTCATTGTCAGTGGCCAAAAACTCCACCACCCACAAGATAATTAAGTGGTCAAGGATTGCATGAAAAACCAAGTTTTTAGCTTCCTGTGGAACAGCACCTCAGAGAGCTGCATCCTAAGATCAAGATCAAGAAAATTCCACATTTTTGATGCAAGAAAACCGAAAGATCTTCTTCCCAACCACGCTCTTTGAACTTTCGGGATGGTCAACCTCACGATTCCATAAGGCCTAAGACTCCTATTAGGCCTTTAAGGTTTAATCATAAGGAACAGGTATCTAGGGCCTTTCTCGTTTATGATTCTATGGCAGAAACGTAGGGCTTTAAAAGTCACTCTGTTCTGTACAGGGAGCCAATGTAGTTCTACAAGAGTTGCCCCTAAAGTGGAGCGTCTCTGAATGTTAAGTAACAGATAGGCTGCAGTATTCTGTGCCCTCTGCAGCACCTTTGGTGGCTCCAAGATACAGAACATTGCATTAATCCAAGTGGGAAACAATCATCAATTGCCTAAATCAGACACAGTGACATTTTACAACCTGTATCACCTTCCAGTATGTGAGGCATGATTTGCAGGCTGCTTTCTTATTTCCCCATCATGTAAACAACTGTTGCCACACTGTTGGCACATTGTGCCTCAAGATGTAAAACAGAGTTGCCATTAGCATTCGACGCTGCAGTGAGTGAGCAAACCTCCATTAAAATACCTTTTATTTACAAAAGATACTTGTCATTCCAGTATTAACAATCCCCTCCAAAATGGAAATCACTATTGTCATACTAGTGTCCACATTGCCTATAATACATAAAGCACCATTATCTTTGCAATATTCACATACTTCACGGTATCTAATGCAATATTGAAATGCCAGTGTCCACATTGCCCCAGGATAGTTCTTTCATGTAGATAACTACAGGCTAGTTAATATTCCCATTGCAGAGATAAGGCTCCATACCTTAACCACTCTATACCTTTTAAAAACGATGCCTTTTCTGGAAGCACATGTCTATTTATCTCACTTCTTCCATGAACTTTATTTAGGGCTGCAGCCCCCTAAAGCTGACACGGCCTTCACAGAAGCATTTAGCAATCTGCTCTATTAACATTTCTGAACATATTACCAGATCATGTTCTTAGGGGTAAAATTCGAACTGTACATGCTGCTAGTAACCTGTTCATCAATGTATGCCTAACGTATACTCTGTGTCTAATTTCAACTAATTCATTTTAAAGATGTTTACCCAATCCTATGGTCAGACTATTCCGCTTTTAGAAATGTCACTACACAATTACTATTTTGTTTCTAAGTAGAGTAAAGTTAATCTAGACACTATGGGGCCTATTACGATGGCGGATTTCCCGCATCCACCGGGCGGCAGAAGCCACCGCCGGCCCGGAGGATGCGGGAAATCCGCCGCGGAGGCTTGAAAGACTCACCGCCAAATTAGGATGGCTGGTGAGTCTTACAATCTGTCCTCCGCTTTTCCGGCGCGGTTGCCTTCCGACCGCGGCGGAAAAGCATTAACATGGCTGGCGGTGTCTATCAGACACCGCCAGCCATATTAGGATGGAGTACAAAGTATGCTTTTCCACGGCGGCTTTTCTGCCGTGGAAAAGCATACGGACCTTGACTTCGGGGGCTCGTTGCGGGCCCCCTGGGTGAAGGGGGGGTACCCCCCTGCATTTGCGTGGACAAAGCGGCAGGCACCACGCGGTGCCTGCTGCTTTGTGCACGCAAATGCCGTGCATGCATTTTTAACATTGCGGCGGGTGCAGCTTGAAGCTGCACCCGTCGCAATGTTAAAGATTGAGGATGTGACCGCCACCCTGGCGGTCACATCCTAATCTGCACGGAGGGACCGCCGCAGCCCCTACGGACGGTCCCTCCTACTCTATGGTGGCGGACGGACTCAGGTCTGTCCGCCATCATAATCGGCCCCTATGTATGGCATACGTTAGAAGACCCATATCTATAGAACGTGATAATTCACGACATTGTTGATGCCTTCAATAAACATGCAGTGATTTTCTGTGACCAATTTACCCTGCTCAGGGCACGAATGGTACTGACAGGTCGGAATAGAAGGAACTAGAGTGTGCTGTCTTTGCTGGATAAAAACGTAAACTGTAAACTATCTCTGGATTCAGATTGTGTATAATGTAGCAAACATCTTTGACAGTATAAATCTATCATCAAAGCAGCTAGAATTGATTACTTGGCGTCATGAATATAGGGTGACTCAAAACCCAATTAAATACCCTATCTAAGGAACTCTGCTCCAATACTGCCAAATTACTGATGAATAAAATCAAATACATCAGAAACAAGATTTCTCTTTTTTCAGCCAATGCTCCAGCTCATCTGTTAGTGAGGAGATGTCCCTCATTTGCCCTTTCCATCATCAATGTCTAGCATAGCTGTTCTCCATGTTGCTTAGTAATCATTCAGGAGCGCTTTCTACACAAACTCCAACTTCTGAAGAATGCAGCCGCCAGACTGCTTTATGGTACATCTAAATTTGCATAGGTCTCTAGTAAAAATCTGAAGACTCCACTGGTTACCCGTCAAGAAACGAGTACAGTTTAAATCCCCCTGTATGGTATAAAAAGCCCTACAAGGCGTAGGCCCAGATCATTTGAAGAGGCAATTCCAGTGGTATGTGCCAAAAAGATCACTCTGCTCAATGGGAGCAAAACTGGTGACAGTATCACGTACAAAAAAAGCCAGTTGGAGTGGCAGAAGCTTGTTTGCATGTGCGGCAAAGGCTTTGAATGACCTCCCCTTCCATCTGAGGAGCATTTCTGACTTACCAGTATTCAGGAAGGCCCTCAAAACTTGGCTTTTTGATTGAGTGATAACCCGGTCATAAATTATGGGTCATTCAGAGGATTGTAGCTAGCGCCTGGACTCCCTGGGTAACAGTTGCGCTCTCCAAATTTATCTAACATAAAATAACTCAAATCCAGGTTTCTGGTTTAACCCAAGTCTGTAGCAACTGCATGTCCCTTCTGTCATTAAGAAAGCAGACCAGCTAGTGACACAAGGTAATAACAATCTTCATGTATTTGTGGATTTGGACAGTTTTTCTGTTTATATTCTTTTAGGCATCAGTATACCTATGATGTGCATCACAATTGGCTCCCCTGAGAAACTTCATCCTGTCCTTGTCTGCTTCACGAATCCATGTGTCCCTTGATACCTCCCAGCTCCACTTCATCCTGTTCTCCATTAATTAATATGATACTTCCTCCCCTGCTGCTCAAGGTTATGTATGAATGATGGGCTGTGTTTATTGAGGGCAACATGTTTGTTTGCATGCATATATGTGCTCATGGGAACATGTATGTCTGTTGGACTTTGAAAAAATGTTTGTTGTCTGTAAAGCATGTGTACCTTCTCTATGGTTACACAGGTGCCCATATGTTAAATGCATTCGTTTGCATGGATTAAGCGGAAGCTGAGCCTACTGTTTTTGCCTATTCTTGTTTTCAACTAACTTTTAGTTGGTCTAAAAGTTGAGGGAAATACCTACTCAGTTCCAGATGCCATTTTTTTTTACAACAGAATAAATTAATTTTGCTGCCATCATTTTGAATGTGACCGCCTGTGATATGACATTTACCACATGTTGTAAAATACGAGGAATTTTTTGACTCTGACCTTTTTATGTTAGACATTTGAGACAGCCGCCAGACTATTGGTTTCTACACAATTAATAACTGATATACTTCCAGAGGGACACTTTTGAACAGCCGGCTGCGACCATTGGTCTGTTCAAATGTCATTCACATTTTAATTCCACTCACCACAGCATACAACATTGGGCAGTGGGCTTGCTCACCTTACTTATTGGCTCCCTTCACTTTGTGTGACTGCTTAAAGCTTGGGCACAGTGTTCACAACAGCTTAAAAATAGTTCGTTTCCAAGAGTGCTTTTCTTTTTTTAATTATGTTTTTCTATAATATTTTTAACAAAAGATATTAATTTTGCTTGCACTTCAGATGCCCAGTTAGATGGTGATCTATTTCCTGTTTCCTTTGTTGTTGTTATAAAATTAATAAATGACATTGTAGCTTCCTGCAATTTCAATGCTTAGTTGGGTGATGATTTCTTCTTCTCCCCTTTGCAAAAATTGATAGTAAAACACAAGCCACCACTGAAAAGCCTGTGTTTTTTTTGGTTTAAGGAAAACGTGACTAGCAAAATAGCCACATCAGTGTTTGATATTTTAATTTAACATGTTGCAAGCATTGTGTTGCCACATTGAGATGAAGACTTCTTTTTTTTTTTACTTTTACTTTTTATGGCATAACTTCGAATAAAAGTATTTTAAAAATTTACAAATTGCAGTATTGTGTCAAAAGGTCAGCCCTATTGGCTTTACCAGTGCTCTTTATCATATCTTCCGGCTGGCATTCCTTCATTTTGTAATGGGCAATAATCACCACTGACAGTATTTCTGCTGCACAAACGGTTCTATTCTGAATGCCAATTACGTAATCCATATCCATCCCAAATGGATTTGAAAAGAAGTCGCATTTATTTACACCCAACCTAAGTTTTTCATACACTTTAAACTTTAACACAGGACATATTCAAGTCACCAACATATTGCCCATTACTAAATGCCCTACAGTTTCTCTTATGCTCCATAATCTTTGCATTCGAAAAGGTAATGTAACAGATGTTGTGATTGCTAAGTGTGAGTTTGCATTGCATTAAGTTGCACTGCAATTGATAACAATTATTAACCCCATGCGAGTAGCCTAGTGAAGCAGGTGCCCAAAGGGATGCACAAATGCGTTGACACTTTTTGGGGGTTGAAAAGTTTTGAAACGTAAGTGCTTACAGTGGGCAGGTGGTAACCATTTACACAGTGTAAGCTGTCAGAAATTGACGCTGTACAATCTGATTTCTGCCTCGTTAACAGTCACGATGACAGAGGCGGGTTGTGACTTTTTCCAAGGGCTTTAAGCAATCCATGCACCGCAGTGTAAAAATTGCGCTATGACCCCTTTTGTGAATCAGGACGCAAGTCCTGAGTGACATCACACTGGTGGCTGGTCCATAGGGGCGCCGGGGCGGCGCCCCACAAAAGAAACTGCTCACTGTCTGCAGTTCGGGCAACGGAATGTAAGCAGACAAATTGACAGCTTTCAATTTGTTTACATTTCCGGGCTGGGCGGGGGAAAGTGCGCATGTTAACGCACAGTGCATGCAGGGGAGGCGGGGGAGACTGGGGAAAGCACTCAGAGCAGGAGTTCAGAAGATGGTGGTCTGACTGCGCATGTGAGTGAGGGGCGTTGCTCCTCACTCACATTCACAAACCATTCGGTATGCTGTGCATGCCTAGTGTAGCGTGCAGGCCTCTGAATAGGATACTGCTTGGGCGGTGACACGTTTTTCGCAATGTCGCCCCATGCCCTATGAAATGCCAAAATACAAAGTAAGTAAACAAGGGTCAGCCGCCTCCTATCGTATCCAGTCTCCCGATTTGGCAGTTTAGTACGCGAAAGAAAAGAGCGGGGAGAAGTTAGTTCCACCACATTGCAGAGGAGATACGCGGGACCCGAGGAGAATGGAGATGCCGGGTAAGTTACTTTTTTTTTTATTGTATTCACTACTAGCTTATCACAAAGAGGAGCTCAGAGGGAAATGAAAGAACAGGATTGCCCTCCACTCAAACAACATCAAAAACAACAAACCCTGTCTTATGGCGTAAATACTGCCAGTATGCCTTGCAACAGAACCGTCTCATGTCAGTGATCACTGTTGCATTACCCTATGTACTATCGTTTTTCAGGGGTATCTTACTGCACTACGTCCAATACTTTAACGATTTTTTTAAAAAACACACACACAAGGGAAGTATGGTATATTGGCCAACAACTCTTGAGTGTCACACAGAACACTACAGGATTTCTAAAAACTCAATCTACACAGTGCATCCACCAAATTCCATTGGAATTATGCAAAAGACGTTTATGCAAAACTTATATCTGCCGGAAAAATGTGTGGCGAAAAGAATGACACCTCACGGGAACACCACCCTCGGGGTAACTGGCAAGTACTCACCAGACTGAGCCCCTTTTCTCATCACTGGTCGTCATTCAATTCAAAGAAAAACAAGAATGTGTCCAAACAAAAACCAAAGAAGTGAAAGTGCACAGAAGCAGTACCTATAGAACTGCTAGTGACAATACAGTGTGATTAAAATCAACAGGCACACCTATTCGCAAACTTTTATTCCTGATTATCAGGCATAGTCTGTTGAATTAAAAAGGCTGGTAGCTAACATCGCATACCATTACCTATCGCCAACATGTTTCTCTGCCTCCAAAGTTTTGGCAAATTCGTCAGGGCAACACACCTTGTCACCGCACCACTGTTGGACACTTCGTTCTGTGTTGACCTCTAACAGCTTTCTTCAGTCATACCAGCTGTCGGGGAAAATGGGCCTGAACGTAATACTCCTGCAGTGAGTATTTCTTAGAATGCTATCATTGACCCATACGATTGTGACCATCAATCGTAAGTTTGAACGCGGAGCCGAAGGAGACAACATGCTCCGCGTTCAAACTTAGCTTCCGCACCAATTGCAGTAGGGATTCCCGCCATGCTGGTCGGTGTTCTACATTTACATTTCACCAGAAAAACCACAGTTGTGATTTAACGCACATTTTTTAATTCCAATTTAGGCAGGGACTTTTGTTTATGCCCACATCCGAATTAGAACAGAAAATAGAATGTGGGATACTGAAAGAAGTTACTAGAACATGCGCTTTGCTTTCTCAGTTGAAGGTATTTTCTAACACGGTTTGATTTTTAGTTTTTGGTTTGAAATGATCGGTTGCCGTCTCACTCGCTTAAAGCCGCTGGGCTGGCTTGTAACACATGGGATATTAGTGGCCAAGCTTTGCTCACTTATAGCAAGATCTTGCACGTCGAAGGCTTTCCATACAAAAGACACGTTTTATTATAACTTGCAAATGAGTCAAGGTGAGGGGGGTGGTATCATGACATGATGGAAGTATATCGTAATGTCAGTGGACCTTTGAAGCATTCTTTTTGGGGCAAGAGTACAAAGCCCCAAGTAATTATTGAGTGTAATGCAGTGGGCGGCCTAATTGAAAGATCATCTCTATATGTGTACAGGTACGCAAAGGAGCCAATAGGAAAGGGTAGAGTGGCGAGAATATCCAGCTGGATTAACCTAAAATGTAACACTCGGCTAGACAGTTACCCTGTCGTGTAACTACCTCTCCCCCCCTTCTCCCAATATGGACGGCCAGTTTTCAAAAAGCGACTGCAACATTTCTACGGTCATTAAATAATAAAGCTTTGGCACACTCCTCTGCCAACTGACGTCCTCATTACCAATAGAACAGCAAAACACACTTCTAGTCCGGGCAACAGCACTAAACCGATATTGTGAGTGTGGGACGTTAGTGTACACACGATCCTCACAATTTGCCAAATTCAGGTGCACACAATCGCAAGTGCATATTTTAAAGGAAGTCTTAGGGAACTGTGCCAGCTTGTAAGCACTTAGATGCGATTCAGTCTAGGAAGCAGCGCTACATAAACAGCCATTCACTACCTCCCTGCAGCACAACACACATTGCAAGCAGACAGTGTCGGCTGTTACGTCGGAGGATGTAAACCACAAGACACCGGATAGACTGTTCAATGTCCTGGACACACCAAGACCCTTTTATTTACATACAAAAACACACCCCTTAATTACCTAATTAACATCATTAGGTATATAAGGTTTAGGTGAAAGCGCGCGATCCCCTTTTGGAAAGCCATTCATTTAAGGTGAGTGAAACACATTCCTCCAAAAATCCAACAAAAATGGAAACAAAACCATATTCATCGTAAGCATGTGACATAATCCTTTAAACGTGTGGAACGAACAGGACATGGACGTAACTGATACCTCCCCACACCCCGTCGTTGGGTACTGGACTCAGGTAACAAACTTTCAGTAGGGGAGGACATAAGAAGGGGCTCATATACCGAATCAGAGGTTGACACAGAAGCATTTTCATCACTTTGACTAGATGGTACATTATCTGAAAATGAAACAATGGGAGGTAATGATCTCATATCAGTAAATTCATCCTCTGAACATACAGAGTCCACATCAGATGGTAACACTCGTCCACAATCCTGAATCGACATAGGAGCGCGATATAATTTAAAGAAAGATATATTCCGTGAAATAGTCACACCACCCCTCATGGCAGTGATCTTTGTCCCATGAACTGATTGCACAACCCAAGGCTCAGGCTCGAAGGGTAAACTAAAATTCCCCCTCCGATGCCAGTTTTTCACCAATACAAGATCACCAATTACATATGTCCGGGGCTTAGCCCCACATCGGAAGGCCACTTTATCGTTCTTCACTTGCCGTTTCCTCAATTCTGTGGCTGGACCTACATAGCTTTACGGAATCGCCTCCATTCGGGGCACAAAGTCATTAATAGGAGGATTCATACAGAGGGACATCGGACTGACTTTTGTGGTGGAATGAGGAGTCATCCGATATTCCTTCAAGAACAAAAATATCGCACAATCCAAATCCTGGCGCTCCGTAAGGGCTATCCTAATGGCTTTATTAAGTGTCCACATAAAGCGATCAACTTCCCCATTAGCCTGACGCCATAAAGGAGTAACCCTCCAGTGTACAATGCCTCTAGACTGCAAATATGATGAAAAACCATGACTAGAAAAAGGTGGTCCATTATCAGTTCTCAATTCGGAAATCAAGCCATGAGTCGCCATGATTTTATCAAATAGCGCGATCGTGCTACATGTGGTGCTGTTATCCATTATTTCCACCTCTGGATATTTAGAAAAATCGTCAATCACCACCAACATATGCCGGCCATCAGGTAAGCATCCAAAGTCAGCGCTGGCCCTCTGCCAAGGGAAGGAAGGAATTTCCTCTGTGACGATGGGAGCCGGTGCATCTCCTCCCCCAGCAGCCTGACACAGAGCACATCCCAAAACTGCATCCTCCACCAGAGCATCCATTCCAGGAAACCACACCTTTGATCTTAAACGGGATTTGGTCTTCACAACCCCTTGATGAACCACATGAGCCAGATCCACCACCCGCTGTTGGAGACATGCAGAAATTACCAACCGTGGACCTCTCATAAGACAGCCCTCCGGGGAACAAGCCAACTCACCCCGCACCTGAAACAGAGATGCCAAGGTGGTTCTTGCATCCATCGTACGACATTTAGTGGAAGACATCAGTACATTCCATTTCCCAGTGCCAATAACGGACAGGCAAAGTTGAAGGCACCCATCCAAAGCTGTGGAACGCACAATCTCCTCCATAGAAATAGGTAGAGGCTGAGAACATTCCACCACCAAACACACATATTCCTCTATTTCATCAGCATCTCGTTTCTCAGCAAGGGTGGCAGGATGAAAATGCCGGGAAAGGTAATCTGCGGGATTCATAACCCCAGGACGAAAGTCCACTGTAAAACAGTAGTCTTGTAACTGCAAAATCCATTTTTCAATACGGGGAGGAGGTTTTGAAGAGGAACCCGTAAACAAAGGAATAAGGGGCTTATGGTCGGTATAAACAACAAAAGGCTGTCCGTACAAATATAAATGAAAATGACGACATCCCCAATGCACTGCAATGGCTTCCTTTTCAATGTGAGAATATCGCTGTTCAGTGGCAGTCAAAGCACGGCTAGCATAAGCCACTGGAACCAACTCACCATCCATCTGCCGCTGGGAAAGCACAGCCCCCAATCCCACTGGACTTGCATCCACAGAAAGCTCAGAATCCAGTAATGGATTGAAATACACTAACGTAGTATCAGCAGAGAGGGCCTGCTTAATAGCTTGAAAAGCAGATTCCTGCTCTGGACCCCAGTCCCATTCAACGTTATTCTTGGTGAGTTCTCGTAAAGGAGCCGTCAAACCTGACAAACCACGAATAAAACGTCCACAATAATTAACCATCCCCATGAAGCTTCTGACACCGGACACATTCACAGGAGCAGAAGCGGACTGAATGTCACACACCTTCAAAGGATCAGGAGACACACCATCTTGTGAAAAATGGTAACCAAAGAATGAAATCTCACTCCTTAGAAACTCACATTTTCCTTTATGAAGGGTGAGTCCATGATCTAACAACCTTTGAAACACTTTGGTAAGACGGCTAAGATGTCCATCCAATGTCGGGGCATGTACCAAGATGTCATCACTGGCATTTATTACGCCATCCAGTCCAGACAAAACCCCACGAATAGTGTCCTGGAACATTTCCACTGCGCTGGAAATACCAAAGCTAAGGCGCTTATACCGCCGTAAGCCTACATGCGTAGAAAATGTTGTTATTGCTCTGGAAGCAGGGTCAAGCAGCAACTGATGGTAACCGGCTCTTAGGTCCATTTTCAAAAACCATCGAGACCCACTAACCTCCACCACAATGTCATCAATAGTTGGGGTAAGGTGCCGTTCGCGCTTAATCGCCAAGTTAGGCAAACACATGTCCACGCAAATCCGGACCTCCCCAGGCTGCTTAGGCTTACGTGCAACCACAATAGGAGATACCCATGGAGTTTGGCCCTCCACCTTCTCGAGGATATCAGCCTCTTCCAATTTGGCAAACTCAGCCTCCACTTTTGGCCGAAAATGAAAAGCCACCCTCCAATGACGTAATGCCACAGGCTGTATTGACTCATCTATATGTAGTTTAATCATCCGGTCTCTCAGGCAGCCAATACCATCAAACAATGGAGAGAAACGGGCCAGCAAGTCATCAACAGTCCTCTGATGGATGGCCAATGCGAAGACAACCAGGTGCAAGTTCTCAGCTGTCTGGCAACTTAACAGCATGCCCTGACCAGTCTTAGTAACATACACCAACGTGTTATCAACATGAGAATCATGTGAAATCTCAGCGGAAAAGACACCAGCCAATGGAAGTGGCTCACAAGCTCCAAAGGCAAACACCTTGGTCGATGTTCTATTCAGAACAGGTATTAGTGGCAGTCCCATCATCATAGATTCAGCCATCACATTAATAGTTGCACCAGTATCAATCAAGGCGGGCACAGAGTGACCATTCACTAGTACACAGCATTTGGGCAAACCTCTCCTCATAACACCTCCAGGTTGCAATGCATGTAAAATATGGACAGTCTCATTATCGTCATCCATATCGCCCTCCATTAAATTCAAAGCAGTTGAATACACCTGGGCAGAGAATGAAGGAATAGACCCTCGGGCAGGAGCAGAACGACATGCTTTTGCGAAATGATTCAATTTATTGCAATTAGAACACCGCTTCCCAGCCGCAGGACAAGTCCCTTTATGAGGATATGAACCCCCACAAACATAGCAAGTCCGGGGTCGCTCCATTTTGCCTTGAGACATCATCTTAGGTCTATCAAACACCCTGGTTGACACAGCATTTACTGGTTCCGTCTTCACTGCTTGAAGGGCAGCCTCAATATGGGCGGCCCTAACCTTTGAAAGTTCTTTAGACCTGCCACGGGTCAACATGTCACCCATAGGCATATTGGGCACTTGCAATATCGCTTCACGAAGTTTGCTGGAGTAACATCCCTGTATGAATTGGACCCTAATCTCGTCCGCAGCATCTGGAAAACGACAAGTACTAGCCAAAGTGCGCAGATGAGCAAAAAACATGTCCACAGACACATCAGGTAACTGCTGAGCCTGGCGTAACAGGAACCTCTCATAGTCAGGGTTTGCCAGGGGTTCAAAATGGGCAGTCAGGGCTTGTTTCAATGTATCATATGTGTGTGGAGTATCTTCCACTACTGACCGTCCCAAACGATGAATCGCCGCCCCTCCAAGATGCAGCAACATCGGACGCCTTCGGTCTTCCACTAAATCAATGGCGTCCAAATAATTCTCCAAGCGGTCCACCCACTCCTTCCAGCGGGCAGCCTGGGTAGATGGTGGACCATCTAATAGAAAATTCTCCACTGGGGGTATAGTCATCATGATGCACCCCAATTAAATGTATCACTGTAACTGTGCCTCTGTACTCTTCAGTAACCCGTAAATAATATGGCCATCAACATATGTATCCTGTGCTAAGGCAGCCTGAGTCAATGACAATGCCAGTAAAATACTAGCAATAGTATTCCAGCAGTATTATGCACAGGGTTAATGCCGGCAGCCAATGCACCGCAACAGTTTCCTCTCCTGATGATCAAAGGCGCTCCTGCCACGAGACGCCTTTTCTCCGTACCCAAAATCATCCTGAAAACGGCCTCACAGCTCTGTAAACAGGACTGGAACAAATGGCAGCCAACGCGCTGTCACTGCCGTGAGCCAGCCGGCCCACCGCAGCAGCACATCACGAAAGGCCAGCCACGCCCCCAAAACGCCGTCGACAGGATCACCGGTCTAGGAGGCACCGCCGCTTCTTTCCCAACACTGGAAACCGGCAGGAAAATCGCACGCTGGAGGAAATGGCCTGAAAGGAGCACCATGAGTACACACCAACACCGGGTGCACCGCGGGAGAACAGCTGCAAAAATCCCACCTTCGTCGCCAAGCTGTTACGTTGGAGGAAGTAAACCACAAGACACCGGATAGACTGTTCAATGTCCTGGACACACCAAGACCCTTTTATTTACATACAAAAACACACCCCATAATTAACTAATTAGCATCATTAGGTATATAAGGTTTAGGTGAAAGCGCGCGATCCCCTTTTGGAAAGCCATTCATTTAAGGTGAGTGAAACACACCACACGGGCGACGAGAGGTTTAGGACATCCCCGATCCTAAAATCCAAGGGGGGAGGAGGAAGTGAGAGTTGTCGGTGCAAGTATGTGACAGGCACTTAAGTGCAGAGCGACACGGCTCTGCTCCTGGGCTTTAAACAAGGGTGGGCAGGACAGTGATAGCTGCAGAGGAATCCAGGAAGGGTGGGGTGTGGGGGGTTGAGCAAAAAAACATCGGTGGACGCTGCTCACCGGCACCACAGACCTGAAACCATCCACTCAAGCCTCACAATTGTACCTGGCCACCAATTGCAGTTCACCCCGCTGGCTTCAAGTCAGCCCAGCCACCAATACCTCAGCACCACACCTAGCTACCAACAGTTTAATACTTCTCCCTAATGCTGCACCACACCTCAGCTCTTCGCTGCAGTGCCCTGCCACTGCCCAGCCCCAACATGCATTAACCACTTATCAATTCACATTGCCACGCGTGACCCTGAAGGACAGCTTCTGAATGTGAGGAGAGTGTAGTGTGAGGAACACCCCCACCCAGCATCAGCAGACCCCCCAGCTGCCCCATGTGTCACAGGAGACGTGGTGACTGCGCACTACAGACACCGGACCCAAGCCAAGGCACCACCATGAACCGCATACCCACGGAACCCTGGTGCACAGGTGTGCATCCACACACGCACAAACGAGCTGTCTGCAACAACTGGGCGCATATTGTAATCGGATGCATACAGTGGAGAAGTGTGGCTCAATGTCATGTCATGTCATGTCATGTCAAAGGGTCTTATATAGCGCCTTATCACCGCAAGGTCTCAAGGCGCTTGCTTTGGGAAACCGTCCTGGCTTTTCCCTGTGAGATAACCCCTACTGGGCATCCCCAAGGTGAAAGCCAGGCATCCAGTGCTGTTGGGGCCGTAGTGGAGATTAAGCAAGCTATTGCCCAGAGTTGCAGAGTGTGAACCCGTGATTCAAGTAGGCACCGAAGCGAGAATTATCGAGTCCGTGGATATTTGGGCTCAAGACCCTGCCGCGTCGGGAATTGAACCCTGGTTCCGGGTCTGACCTCTGCTTCAGAGTCTGCCTCCTCTAACCAGTGAGCCGCACTTCTTCACTTCAATGGTTAGAGCGGCAGACCCTGATGCAGAGGTCTGGCCCGGGACCAGGGTTCAATACCCGCCTCGGCGGGTCTTGGGCTTAATTTCCTCGAACCTGATAATTCTCGCCTCGGTGCCTATTCTAATCATGGATCCCACTCTGCAACTCTGGGCAATAGCTTGCTTAATCTCCACAACGGCCCCAACAGCGCTGGATGCCTGGCTTCACCTTGGGGGTGCCCAGGAGTGGACATTTCACAGAGAACAAGCCAGGAAGGGTTCCATAGCGGTATAAGGACAGCGCCGGGACACTTCCGTTGGAGGTAGCTGTGTGCTTTACAAATGCTGGCATTTACATTTATACAGTTTAAGCAGAATCTGTGTTCCTGGATAGATCACTAAATTGACCAGTTAGTTTCATTACTTCCGTCCTGCCACAACTATAACAAGTTAGAAGCAAGTTAAACGCAGAGACATCATGTGACCGATCGGTTTCTTCCAAAGAAGGGGGTAGTTTGCAATATTGTATTAGTACCAAACATCACAGGGGATACTACACTTGGGACAGCGCTGCATACGCCCTTACCAGTTTAAAATTCCACCAGCCGCCACTGCATCACAGGATTTCACCAACCTGCCAAGAGAGATGTGTTCGACTGTATTAATCACACTTTCTTCACGCTTCACATTTGCACTTTGCTGGACTCACGTCTACTATTATTTAGTTTTGGCATCAACTATGTAGGAATGTGTTACATTTAAGCGGTATATTATTTTGCTAACAGTCAGTAAAAGCTCGTATGATTCCAAGGACCACTTGTTTTTCCCTCGTAGGTGAAGATAGGCTTTCAAGCTTTCTTCGTGTTAGATCTAATTAAAGATGTCTCCTCAACATCATGTGTTTTTTATTTTTTATTTCTATCTACTTGAAAGAAATGGGAAGATGGACGAAAGCTCTGGAGACTCTAGCATCATTAAATCTGTGCAGAAATCTCAAGGGGTTGATCTCTGCATGAGAAAGAATTTTTTTTTCTGGTAAGAGATACAGTTAGCCGTGCAGAAATAAATGCTCGGTGGCCAGCAAACAGCCTGCTCTGGGTGTCTTACAATGTTAGCTGACCTGCATTTCTTAGCTTCGCTGTTTAATCAAATCAAATGCTCCCAGTAGCGACTATCAAGGACATACATACTTTCCGCTCTCACATCGCTTAGTTATTTTTGAAAGACACAGCGTGATTTTCATATTAAAATTGTTCTGCCAACTTCCCCGCAGGGTTTGCAGGTGAGCGAGAACCTTTCTAGATGGATCTTTTTAGGTGTCATAAAATTACAGGGTAGCTAGTGCATTGACTGGAACATTAAGGCCTTATTGCACCTGGCCAATCCTCGTATGTTATTTGCAAACCGAGTATAAACCAGTATTCACAGGATGCACAATTTGCACTTGTAGACACCAGAATGGGATTATGGGCCAGATGTATCAAGGGTTTTCCCGTTCGCAACGGGCCGATTCGCGAACGAGAAAAAGCCTTTTGGGATGTATCATCCCAAAAGGCCATCGCAAAATAAGAAATCACAAAATTTGCGATTCCCTATTTTGCAAATGCATTTAAGGAATCGCAAATTGCTATACCTTTGATGCAATTCTGCAAGCACCCAAAATTTGCGATCTGGCTCTAAGAAATCACAAATTACCACCAACTTCAAGTTGGTGGTAATTTTCTATTGTCTAGAAAAATGCACTTTTTTGCATTTTTCTAAGTGCCATGTGGCACACATGCATGCCCTTGGGGCATGTATGTGCGCCACATTTGCACACATGCATATTTCAGGGGTGCAACAGAGTGTCCTTTTGGCACCCTTGCACCCTTGAAATTGCATGGGCAATGTGCGAGTACCCTCTTGGGTACTAGCAAATTGCGCATGCAATTCCCTTAATTTCTATAGGCCTCTTGGCCCATAGAAATGAATGGGAAGCCATTACTTAATTGCGACTGGCAATTTGCGAGTCGCAAATGAGGAATGTGTAGGAATCTCTATTTAAATTGCAAAACCTACATACATTGCATTTTACAACTCCTTAATAGCGAATCAGTAAAATTCGCTATTAAGGACTCGCAAAATACAATAATGATACATCTGCCCCTTTGTATCTTGCCCATGATTCTAAGTTGTGGAAATTCAGATTTTATGGAATTCGCAGTTTTGCAGAATTGTGTGGTTAAACGCCAATGGGGTGTGGAATTAGCAGTTAGTTAGAATCCCAAGTGGGAGCAAATTCATGCTTCACCCCAAATAAGTATTGGCACGGGAATAGAGAATGAGGCCCTAACACACATAACATCACCTGGTTCTTCAATAACCTAAACGCAGTGGGTCAAATTTACGTTCACAAGTATTTCTTGCAAACATGATGACGTTAGTCATGAATCATCGGCAAACTCATTTTAGTTCACACTATCAAGTAAGTGACAACTTGAGTTTACTGTGTTGCAAAATGGAAACTTTCATCCACACACACAAAGTGGCGTTGCTATTGAGGAAGATTCCTTTAAGCAAATTGTTTTTCTTAACTATTTTTTGACAAAAGGATACAAGCCAAAGACCATTTGTTGGAACTGGCCGTTTCTGCAGGGTCACCCTCAAACCTTTTTCCTGTACCCCCCAATTATTTGCTGAACTCGCTTTTGTTGACCTCAGGACTCTGTGCACTTTACCACTACTTACCAGTGCTAAAGTGCATGTGCTCACACCCCTAAACATGGTAAAATAGATTTACACCTGATTGGAACATTTAATTCACCTGTACGTCCCTTGTAGAGTGGTATACCATATACCCAGAGCCTGTAAATGAAATGCTACTGGTAGGCCTCCAGCACTTATTATAACACCCATTTAAGAAACCCCTTAAAAAATGTCCCAAGCCTGCCATTGCAGCGTGAATGCAGTTTTGAACTGCCAGTTCGACTTGGCAATATAACCTCCTTGTGAAGCCTTAAACTCCGCTTTTTTTGCATGTAAGATACCCCTAAGGTAGGCCACAAGTAGCCAATAGAGCAGGGTGCACTGTAATGAAAAGCTTTGAAAAGTTGTGCATGTCCTGCTACTGAAAAACTCCTAAAATCTTTTTCACTACTGTGATGCCTACTTGTCCCCCATGACAACATCGGGTTGCCTTATTACATGTATTAAGTGCTAACTGTTTGATTGGGGAAGGATATGAATTTAATGTTTAGTATATTTAATGGTAAAATCGGATTTTAACTTACAATTTTGAAAATGGCACTTTTAGACAGTTGGCATTTTCCTGCCCATAGCCTTTTGGTACCTGCAGCCCATTTTAGGTCACATGACTGGGTGGAATTGACAGTTAGACTTCGCGAATTCCTCCCAGACCCCACAATAGCGGGATTAGCTGTGCCTGAATGGCCCATTTGCTAGCACGATGGTGGGGAAGTGGAGCTGGGCACAGCCCCACTTGCAACTGAATAGGCTGTGCTTTGCATACACAAAAAGGGCTTGTCGCCTCCACCATGTCTCTGCAGCCAGCTTGAAGCCAGGACAGGGGAGTCAAGAAATTCTAAGAACTTCAAAAAGAAACCTCTAGAAACGTCTCTCAACTTCAAAAGATGCACCAAGTATAAAAACAGGGCCCATTGACCCACTCTTCAGTTCCCTTTCTGGACCTGCATAAGGACTCTCGGACTACTGCCTGCTGCTGTGGCCTGCTGTGTACTTCACAAGACTGTTTGGCTACATCTGGAAGGATGGCTTTGCTGCCTGGAGCCTGCGTTGAACCATCAGAGGCCCTGCTTTTTTCAAATGAACCTAGTACTACTAGAAGGATTCCAAGTGCTAGTTTGCTCACAAACATTTTGAATCTGCCCCTGACCCAACCTGAGTGAGTCCTAAACCCCCATGTTGTGTCTCACGAGTCCTGGACCCTTGGTTGTGAAACTAAAGGTGTCCAGATAGCCAGAATCCAAAATCTGGGACTTGATTTTTTTTGGCTAAAAGTGGCTCAGAGAACCAAGGAAAGACTGGGACCAGCCTGCTCCTCAAACTACCCAAGTTAGTCAGAAGGTGCTCCTTTCTGCATTACTTGCAAGTTTCTGCTCACCGGTCTGAGCAACACTGAATGGCACAGAGATCGCTGACTCTGAAGCGTCTCCGATTGACGACTTCCAAAGGTCCCGACTCCCGACTCCGATCAAAGGCTACAAGCGGTTCCAAAGTCTAGCAGCCTCCTGCTCCAACCACAGCAGCGGCCATCAATGGCTTCCTGACCCTAGTTCTAAAGCGGACCCCAATCCACGCTCCTGCAGCTCCAGCAGCCCCTGTCTGACACTGACGACAGTGACCCGGGTCCGATGCCTGTTTCAGCTCCTGCACCGTGGCTGCGGCTCTTCTCGACTCAGATGACAAGCAGCTCTGATCATCAATCCCAACAACTCTGACAGTGAGCGGCCATTGCCTGGCAGTGCTCCAGACTCGGTAAACTCATCCATTTTAGAGCCCAGCCCAAAGGCAACTCTTTCATCATGCCTACCTTGGTCCTCAACGCCGGTATGACTCCTGTATGCCTTGCTTGAAATTACCGACTCCGGGCCTGACTCTGGGTGCATCACGGCTTTCCATTTCTAAGTGCTATTGTTTTTAAAATCTTTTAAAATTGCACATCCCTGATTGGATTTTTGTTGTTTTGGTGTCATTTAAATTATTAAAATATACTCTAGTTTTCCAAATTAGTTTGGTACCATTTTTAAGTTGTGTTTTCACTGTATTACTGTTTGTGTGTTGCATACATTTTTTACACATTGCTCCTAAATTAAGCCTGACTGCTTGTGTCCACATTACCAGAGGGTTAAGTACAAGGTTAGTTTACAACAATTGTAGTTCACCCTCACTAGGATTGTGCTGTTGTCTTCGAGGGTGCTTAAAACCACTTCAATCAAGAACCCAATTTCTAACATTGTTGGTCAGTGGTAGGATTCTGTTCTTGTATTTTGCAACCCTAGACAGTGATTTGTGTAAACAGTAGCAGTCCATTAAATAACCTGACATAATTCAGATTTTTTTAAATTGTCCATCCAATTGGATTTGTTTTTCTAAAGACTTCACACTATGTCTTATAATTCGGAGCTGACGCTCACTACCCTTGATAAGTACACCGTCCCAGAGCTTAAGGGGCCCTCACTTGAGAGGGGAATTCCCATGAGTAAAGGTGCTATAAAGGGGGATTACCTGATCATCCCCAGAGCCTTTGAGGAGGCTCACTTGATCAGAGCTTCAAGCACTGAGAAGGATGACATTGAGGGCAATGAGGAGGTAAACGATGAGGAGGATGAAGACCTGGATGCCAGGCTGGGGTGACTAGGAGGTGTAGTAGGTAACAGTTCCAGAGCAGCCTCTGATGCAGGGAGCAGTGTGTCCTCCACTGAACTCGCCCCTGCCCAGCTAGAGGATAGGAACACAGAGAGAACCTGCAGTTTGCAACTAGCCAGCTTTGCCAAGGAGAAACAAAAAGCGGAGACTGCCGCCAACAGGGCCCATGAGGAGAAAAGATTGGCCCTGGAGGAGAAAAAGGTCATGGAGGAGAAAAAGATGATACTGGCTCATGAGATAAGTCAAAAAGAGCTTAATTTGAAAGCCAAGCAAAAATGGTGGCAGCGAGAATGCAGTGTTTGTTGGTGAAAGACCAGTGCATATCCCAAGGGTCTGGTACCAAACTATGGGGTGGGGAAGATATTGGCAAGTGGGTTGAGGCCTATGAGATAGCTTTAGCAAATTAATAAGATCCCTGAAGGTCTGTGGGGTGATAGTCTCGGGAAATGCATACCTGACGAGTATAGGGATGCTATTCTGGAGTTAGGTGGAGGAGAAAGTGTCCAGTACCCCCGCATGAAGCACACCCTTGTCACTAAGTGGCCTTACTCATGAGAAATATAGAATTAGGATCAGGAATAGAAAGAAGCTTCCTGGCCAGACCTGTGTATCATGTCTTTCCTTTTGGAGACAAGAACTGAATGGCTCGGTGAAGGGCAGCAAAGTAAATGTTTACAATGGGCTGTTTATTCTGATGATGAGAGAGCACTTGTTGAATCTATGTTTGACAGAGCTGCATTAACACCTTGTGGTTAGTCAGCTCACTGACCCGCGTGTGCTTGCTGAAAAAGCCGACATCTGTGTGGACACCAGGGCTACCAAAAATGCACATGTATTTTACACAAGAATCCAATTGCTTAAATACATATTTGAAATGCCAGTTTGTATATTTCTTGTGTCCCCCTTTGGGCATGCATAGGTACTAGTGAATGGGTAGATCTGTTTCCATGATTTTCCTTGGGGGAATTAGAGGAGTCATGTTTTGAGGTTGCAGACACCATCCAGAACCCTGTCAGGTTTTGGGGTCCAGATGGTGCACTGTGAGCTAGCCAGAAAATGGGCAGACATATTCTGATCATATGTGGGGACACATATGTTGTCCAAATGCACATTTTTACTGAATTAGTAGGAACCATACAAGAGGAACCTGAGAGTCCTTCCCCAGAACCTACAGGGGGAAAGATTACTGTGCTGGGTACTCTAACTGAGCTGGCCGAATGGCAGACAGAAGGAAGCCCCAGGCAGAGTTCTTTAAGGCACAGAGAGAATGCCCTTCTCTAGAGGGCCTACAGCGACAGGTTGAGGCCCAGGCAGCTGATGACACCTGAGGGAGCCACCAGATATACTGGGAGAACAGTCTCCTACACAATAACCCTAAGGATCCTGAAGTTGCGTCAGCCCATGTTCTGGATGTCCTCCAATGCTATAGGGCATTCCTACAGGGGCTGGATCATGAAATTTCCCTGGCAGGTCATCTGAGGCAAACCAAGACCTTTGACAGGCTGGTTACCCACTTGTGTTGGCCCAAGATGAGGACACAGTCCTATTCTGTCTACAAGTCCTGCATCACCAATAAGGCCAGTGGGAAGTCAGGGATGAAACTCAAGGCACCATTGATTCTCCTCCCCGTGGTGGGGACTCCTTTTGAAAGGGTGGGCATCAGCGTTAATGTGCCTAAGAATGCCTCAGGCAACAGATTTATCCACCTCTTGGTAGGCCATGCCACATGGTATCCTGAGGACATGCCTCTTAGAACAGCGACTCTGCCAACCTATGGTTTGCTATAAAGGTACTAATGAGAATCTTTTTCTGCATGTATTTCCCTAAAGAGGTGGTGTGCGATAGGGGTACCAACTTCATGTCCTAATACATGAAGGCCATGTGGAAGGAATGTGGATTTACTTACAAGTTCTGTACCACTCACCACCCCCAATCCTACAGGCGTGTTAAAAGGTTCAACATGACCCTGAAGGGCTTGATTGCAGGCTTTCTGAGCACCAGAGGCGTAAGCGGGATGTCCTTCTGCCATGCCTGCTGATCGCATACTGCAAAGTTCCTCAGAAAGGTGCTGGGGTCAGTCCCTTTGGGCTACTGTTTGGTCATTTGGTGCAAGGGCCTCTCAGCCTGGTAAAGAGGGCTGGGAGCATGCCTCTCAGGCACCCCCTCAAGATGTAGGGAGCTACAAGCTTGGTATACGACTCAAATGAAACGCTTTTGGAAGAAAGCTTCTGAGAAATTAGAGGCCCGTCAGGAGGTGATGAAATAGTGGTATGACCAGAAGGTCCACATGCCTCAGCCTAGTTAGAAGGTGTGGGTGATGGAGATCCAAGCCTTGCAGGATCAGTGAGCCAGGCTCTATGAAATGCTGGTGCACAAGAGTGAGGTCACCCTCCTGGTAGATCTTGAGACACCCAGACACCGATTGAGGGTCCTGCATGTCAACTGTCTCAAGCCCCACTTCGAGAGATCTGAAGTGCACATGCTCCTAATTCAGATGGGGGTGAGGAAGAAGAGAGTGGGCCTCACCAAGGAGCAAGATGGGTCTGTGGATGGGGTGATCCTCTCCCCACACTGATTCCAGAGCAGGAGAGAGACTGCCTCCAAGTGCTGAGCCAGTTCTCCTCCTTATTTTCACTTATCTCTGGTACCACCGACTTGGTGTGTCCATGACATTGACATAGGGGAGTGTATGCCTGCAAAGAATAACATCTACAAGCTCTCAGATAATGGAAGAGCCAGCATCAAGGGTGAAGTCACCAAGATGCTGGACCTAGGGGTGATCGAACCCTCTAGCAATCCCTGGTCCAGCCCAGTGGTGTTGGTACCAGAGGAAGCCCTATGGGTGCAATAACAGAACTCAGGTTCTCTGTGGACTATAGAGGTCTGAACTCAGTCACCAAGACTGGCGCTCACTCCATACCCAGAGCGGATAGTCTCATTGACCGGTTAGGAGCTGCCAAGTTCCTCAGCATGTTTAGCCAAGCATCTGGCTCTGGCAGATTGCCCTAACAGTGGGGGCTAAAGAGAATCCCCACCCCAGAGCGGCATTACCAATTCGAGGTGATGTATTTTGGTTTAAAGAACGCACATGCCACCAGTGCTTAATTTGTAAAGAAATAAGTGCCAGGGCTCTCGTCAGGAGGCCACTGCAGTTTGCACTACACATTGCCCCTGCCATGCTACCAATGATCGTAATAACACAACTACTGACCATTACACTCCTACAAGTGTGACAATTCGGACTATTCCAGGCTCCCAAAGCAATAAGAATGACTTTTGAGGGTAATAGCAATTTTTTATGGATATTGAGTTAATAATTAAATGCTGTTGTGGTCATCCCTAAATTAACCAGACAGTGCCAACTTGTGGCAGACTGCCACAAGCACCGGTGATGACAATTAAGTGCCAGTGCTGAGCACCTGCCACCTCCCAGATGGTGGTCAACCAGGTTCTTTCTGGACTGGAGAGTTTCAGTGCTGCCTTTTTGGACGACATTGCAGTCTTAAGCTCTACCTGGAAAGACTACATACAACACCTCTGGGCAGTGCTTTAGGCCTTGCAGAATGCAGGACTGACAATCACGGCCAACAAGTGCCAGATCATGTAGGGGTCTACCTGGGCCCCCAGGTGGGGGCGAGGTCCAGCCATTGCAGCCTATGATCCAGACAATCATGGCTTGAGAACCCACCAAGACCCGGACCCAAGTCAGGACTTTCTTGGGTCTGACAGGTTACTACGAGAGGCTTTTAAAGAATTACGGGCTAATTGTGACACCATTGACAGACCTCACGTCCAGTGTGGGTGGCCAGGAATGTTTTCCAATTGGAGCAGTCTTCCCCCTCCAAACTGGGAGGTTGTCATTATTGATGACCCCTCTCCTGATGTGTTAGATGATGCTGCATGTTATCAGCATTCTTAGTGGCATATTACAAGAGCCACTCTGCGTGCACGGTGTCATAACAAGGCCTACAGAGAAAATGACTTAGGTGAAAATGAAGGGAGGGGGTTGTGGCCTGGATACAAAAGGTGTGCATTCAAGCTGAGGATCCTCTGCTTCATGAGCCTAACTTCAAGTGTTAATCAATGTTAGAACCAAAATTAGTGGTGACTCATCAGCTGATTTAAAAAGTTTACTTTTCCCTATCCCATTATTTCTTTCTTGGTAGAAAGAAATAATGGTATACAAATAGCCGATAATGTAAAACAGACATATGGCATAGACAATCATTCCCAAGTTTCAAGATCATTGACAACCAGAGCTGCAGGAAAAACAGAGACTTCACAGCTGGTCCCTGTACATGGACCAGCAGGACAGAAAAGAGCACCCCAATGGACCAAAGGACCAACAAAACAGGGAGGGGTGAGGGCTAATGTGGAGGGCCATTGCATCCCACATCAGGAGTGGGGCAATTACTGCAGTGAAACCAAGGTGATGCAGATGATCAACTTCGGGTGACACGACAATAGACCACTGTTTTTCTCTCTGGGCCATCGCACGGAAGTCGATTTAACAGAGGGGTAATTTATTCTGCTGTTTCGTGGACTTCCGTGCGGCCTTCGATCTTGTGAGTAGGGAGCAGTTATGGTCAACTCTGGAAGGATACAATCTCCATGAAGACATATTGGCAATTATAAAAGCCTTACACACTGAAAATTGGGCCCAGATAATCCTGGATGAGGAGGGGGACTATCTGGGAGGATCCAGATTGGAAATGGCTTGAGGCAGGGGTGCGTACTTGCCCCTCTGCTTTTTTCCCTGTTTTTAGCCGACCTACCAGCAAAATTAAAAGAGGTAAAAGGGGCTAGCCCAAAAGTGGGTGGTAATCATGTCTCGTGTTTACTATACGCTGACAATCTAGTGATCATGGACCTGATGCAGATAGGTCTCCAGAGAAAACTAAACATGTTCAATGAATATTGTCTAAATAAAAAGTTAACTGTGAACATGGAAAAGACCAAAATGTTATGCTTCGGTAAGAGTAAATCCCGGTTCCCTTGGTGCCTAGGTACAAATTTACTTGAGAGAGTGAATGAATATATATACCTAGGAATCTGGTTTATGAGTAACCTTAATTGGTATACCCATCTGGAGGCACTTAAAATTAGGGCATCTGCCTCTGTGAAGGGACTAAAAAGATTCAACAGCGTGTATGGAGAAAATTCAGACAGGCCGGTCATAAAAGCCTATTTACCAATGGTTCCCCCCAATTCCTGTATGGGGCAGAAGTGCTTTATTTAAGTGGGAAAAAAGGCTGGGATAAAGAAGAGGGAAATATCCTAAAAAGCTTATTCTCACTGCCAAAATCCTCTATGGTACAAGCTGCAAGACTCGAGTTGGGAATGACCTCTTGGGCGGCAACTGCCTGTATGGCACTAATTCGATTTTGGCAGCGCCTAGGGTCTGATAAGCACCTAAAAATTTCCCAGTGGTGTAAAAGTGAAATCGTCACTAGTGAACTGGCCTGGGCGAAACAGAGAAGAGCCGCACTAAGTGAAGCTTATGGAGAGTTGGGTTTAAAACTATGTCCTCAACTGGGTCATCCAAGTATAGCAAAGAAAGAATTAAGAGCACTGGGAGCGGAGACTTCCCGCACATATGACAGAGAGTACCTCTGGCGGAAAGTTTCGGTGCCGCATATGACCCTGGCATGGGAATCTAACCAACAGTATCCCTATGTAGACAGATTGCCGAGCTTCCACCTAAGACGGGAGGTACTAAAAGTCCGAATGGGAATAAACCCCTGCTATCGGAATATCGAGTTTAAAAATTCTATGCTGAATAGTAATTTTATTTATTTATTTATTTATTTATTTGTGCGTTTTTATATAGCGCAGACTTTACCCGAAGGTGTCAGAGCGCTTCACAATAGGAACAGAACTGATACATGAGAACATTACAAGTGAAAAAAAACCAAAAGCAAACGTTACATTGAATGAAGCAATAATGACAATCGTGAGCAAACAAAATACAAGAGGTAGCAAACGGTGCATTACAAAAGTGACAATCGTGAACCAACAAAATATAAGAGGTAGCAAAAGGTGCATTACAGGAGGAAAAAGTGACGTGTGCAGGTTACAAAAGCGTACAAAGTAAACATAGATATAATACTGCAATATATGGAGGGCCCTCAAGCACAAGAACAAACATTACGTAGGTCATTGTGGCACTTGTGCAGGTATCGAAAATAAACAAATGTAAGAGGTAGAAAACAGTGTGTTACAAGAGAAAGTGACGGGTGCATGTTACACACGAGTACAAACACAGGTAGAGAGATAATACCGCAATAAATGCCAGACTCTCAAACCACAAGAACACACTGGGAAGACACTTCCAAAGTCATGTACAGTAGATTTTTCTTTAATGGAAGGGCTTCCTTCAGATAATAGAGAGGGCATGGATTACATTTGGAAGTGTCTTTCTGTAATCTTCGCAAGAAAGGGTAAGTTAGTGATGGGGCGGAAGTTGTTGAGGTCAGACGCATCAGCAGTTGGTTTTTTAAGAAGGGGGGTGACCTGCCCAGTTTTGAAGGAGACAGGAAGGGAGCCTTGATAGAGGGAGAGGTTGACCAGAGTGGTCCAGTAGGAGAGGGAAAGGGTATAAAAGTCAATGGCAATGGCACTGGGGATGGGGTCCAGATGATGGTTGGAGGGCTTTGTTTCGCGGATGCACTTGAGAAGGGCATCTTCAGATATGGGATAAAAGTTTTGCCAAATGGCTAAGGATTTGCACTCCTCTGAAGGGGTAGGGTGAGCGACCTGATTCACAAGTGATTTCACTTTTTCGTCGAAGAATATAGCGAAATCCGCTGCTCTCTTTGCAGAATCCTCCAGCTTGGAGGAAGGGGGGGAGCAGTCAGAACTCTTGATGAGATCAAATAGTTTTTTGGGTCTATTTTTGGCTGAGTCAAGGAGGGTTTTGAAGTGCGCCGCTTTCCCAAGGAAGATGTGATTGTGGTACTTGGATCTTGCGAAGGGAAGCGTGGACAAGTTATCGGTGGAGGGCACTTGCCTCCATTGTTTCTCCAGGAATCTTAGCTGCTTCCTTTCTTCATAGAGGGATTTGTTGAACCAAGGTGCTGAGGGGGTGGGCCTTAACCTTTTGCTTTTGAGTGGAGGAGTGTGGCTCACTGATTAGAGCGGCAGACCCTGATGCAGAGGTATGGCCCGGGACCAGGGTTCATTTCCCGACGCAGCAGGGTCCTGAGCCCAAAAAATGTCCACGGACTCGATAATTCTCGCCTCGGTGCCTATTCTAATCATGGGGTCCCACGCTGCAACTCTGGGCAATAGTTGCTTAATCTCCACTACGGCGGCCCACCCGCTGCGGGATGCCTGGCTTTCACCCTGGGGATACCCAGTAGGGGTTATCTCACAGGGAAAAGCCAGGACGGGTTCCCAAGGCAAGCGCCTTGATGCCTTCGGGTGATACGTGCGCTATATAAGTTGCAATACGTTTACGTTTACGTTGTTAATTTCATCTGCAAGAACTGTGAGGCATTGGGAGGTGAGATCGCCAACGTCTAGGTTTGGGTCTAGCCTTGGAAGAGATAGCAAAGCTGATTCACAGAGGGGACCAACATCAATATTTTTAACATTATGGAACCAGGAGATAGCCCTCTTGGGTTGGCCAAGTGTTATAGCGTGTGATAGTTGAAAAGAGAATGGGATAAGGAGGTGGTCAGACCAGTCTACTTGAATAGGGGTAGTGATGGAAAGCATGCCTGCTTTAGAAATAACAAGGTCCAGGATTGAGCCCTTAGAGCAGGGGTCCCCAAACTACGGCCCCTGGGCCACATCCGGCCCTCCTAATCAACTGGAGTGGCCCACTTAACGATCCCAAACAATCCTTTACTTCTTGTCTCATGCGGAGACACGTATTCCTCACTTCCAGGTAGCAGGCGGTCCAGTTCCAGGTGACCGTAAACCGCCGGGGCGTCTCACAGCGCTTCCGGGGGAAATCGCTTAACACAGAAGTTCCCGCCAACACAGTGCTTCAGATTGATGCCTGTTCTTTGCCTGCTTCTACGCAAGTCAGTACCGTGTTTTCTGAGGCCGTGTGTTCGCGACCTTTACTGAGGTTCTTTGACACCGCGCAGGAGCGCTATTCTGTGTTTATTTTGACACCGCGCTAGAGCGCTATTCTGAATTTGTTTCAACACCGCGCTTCAGCACTTTACTTTGGTTGTTGTTTGGGCACCGCGCTGGGGCGCTATCCTGAGTTTGTTTTGGCACCGCGCTGGAGTGCTTTACTTGTGGTTTGTTTTGGCACCATACTGGAGCGCTTTACTTTCAGTTTGTGACAACGCGCTGGGGCGCTTATGTGAATACCTTGGACACCGCGCTGGAACGCTTTGATTACGCGCTGGGGCGCTCATCTTTTTTTGTTTCTACACAGGAGCGCTGTTTTCTAACTAACCACTATAGACGACTTCTACTCACTGGGTGTTTCGAAGCTCAAGGGAAACGCTGTTAACCGCATGTGCACAAGAAGTAAACATAGAGAGGGCTTTATCTGTGCCCATTGTAATCAGGTCTCCCTTACTTCCCCTACCAGCCAGAGAAGAACGGAAGAAAGACAGACAACAAAATGTAGAAACTGTCGGGGAAACGGAAAAAAGATTCAGAGTGCAGAGTTTTTTAAACAGCAGTGGACAGATGAGTATTTTTTTGTCCAGTGCAAGGAAAAGGCAGTTTGTTTAATGTGCAAAAAGACAGTGGCGGTGTTTAAAGAATGTAATTTCCGCCGACACTATGAAACCCGCCATGGATGGCAGGCTGCTAGCTTGCTGGGCCAAGTGAGGAGAGACAAGATGGCTAAGATACAAAATGCATTTGCCACCCAGCAGAGTACAATGCTACGCCAAACACAGGCGAACCTGTCATCCATTCGGGCCAGCTTCAAGGTAGCTAAACTGATTGCAAGCTGTGGAAAGTAGTTCAGTTAGTTCAGTGATGGGGAGTTCGTTAAGAAGTGTTTGAACGCTGTCACGGAGGAGGTGTGTCCGGACAAGAAAGATGCCCTGAACGCGGTGAGTCTGTCCGCATCTACAGTTATCAGGCGAATTGAAGAAATGGGGAATAATGTACATGTCCAGCTGAAAGAGAAAGCTAAAGATTTTTAGTGTTTTGCATTAGCAATGGATGAGAGCAATGACGTGCAGGACACAGCACAACTGCTGATTTTTATTCGGGGAGTTAATTCAACTTTTGAAGTGTCCGAGGAGCTGGCAGCTCTACAAAGTCTCACGGATACTACGACAGGAGAGGATATTTTTTGTAAAGTACGCCAAACGATGGAAGAGTTGGATTTAGACTGGGCTAAGCTGGCTAGCATCACAACAGACGATGCTTCGAGTATGGTTGGTGCGTCGTACGGGCTAGTGGGGCACATAAAAAGAGAAATGGAGGAACAAGGTCTCACCCCCCCCACTACAAGTCCACTGCCTGATTCACCAGCAAGCACTGTGCTGCAAAGTGCTGAAGTGGGAATCTGTCATGAAGGTGTTTGTGTCTTGCATAAACTTTATCAGAGCAAACTGACTAAAACACAGGCAGTTCAAAGCTTTTCTATCCGAGCTGGAGTCTGCCCATGGAGACGTGCTTTACCACGCTGAAGTCAGATGGTTAAGCCGGGGTAGAGTTTTGAAGCGCTTCTACGAGCTGCTACCCGAAATCAACGCCTTTCTTCTGACAAAGGGAAAAACTGTCCCAGAGCTGATCGACACAGAATGGAAATGGGACCTTGCATTTTTAACAGATGTGACAGAAATTTTAAAGGGCCTCAATTTACAGCTCCAAGGCAAGGGAAAGTAATCAGTGACATGTATTCCCACGTCAAAGCATTTGAGGTTAAAATGGTGCTGCTTGTGGGACAAGTGCAAAAACAAGACTTCACCCATCTCCCTGCCACTCGGAGCCTCTCAGCTGAGGAGCCAGCGGTCCCGTTTCCAACTAAGAAGTGTAAGGACGCACTGGAAACGCTGAGAGCGGAGTTCAGTATGCGGTTCCGTGAGCTTCATGCCCATGTTAAAGAAATTCGCATATTCCAGAACCCTTTTGCTGCCGGCATTAATGACACCCTGCCTTCTCTTCAATTTGAACTGGTTGAGTTGCAGACCTGTGATGTGCTGAAAGACGCATTCAAGCCCAACTGTCTGAGAGTACTATGCTTCCCTCCCAAACGAGACCTACACCAACATCAGAAAGCACACTATGAAGATGTCCACAGTTTTTGGGAGCACATATATCTGTGAGCAAACTTTTTCACGCATGAAGCTGATAAAAAATCCGACAAGATCAAGACTCTCAGATCAACACCTGCATCAGTCTCTGAGACTGGCTGTAACTGGAATGGAACCTGACATCAATCTCCTCACCAGTCAGAAGCAAGCCCACAGCTCACACTGATCTGGTCTGATTTCAGTAACTATGAATATGAAAAATGTCAATATAGTAATGCTATTTTTATAGGCAACATGTTTCTTGAACAGTGATGTCACATACAAAATGAGACTGCAGCATGTCATCTGCTGATGGGCTGCTTGTGTTTTTTTTATCTGCCATTCCTGAAGGGCCTGAATGCTTCCAGGACCACCCTAAAGTCAACCTGTTTATTACAATTATTCTATATTAATGTTATTTCATTGTGTGGCAAAAAAATTATCATCAGCTTGTGTTTTTATTTTCGAATCTAATCTATATCTATAAAATAAAAGGCATATCGGTTGGTGCTTCAAATAAACACCAGAAGACTTTCTATTACTTTGTTTGCAAACCAACAGGTTTTGCTGTGTGTTAGGTCGTCCCCCTGCTCTACTACTTTGGTTTGACACTGGCCGCTACTGGTTAAAATGCTTCATCTGAAATATAAGGCAGGGAGTCTCCTGTGCTGTGAAAACGAGGGCCAGCGAAAGGCAGCTGCAAATAAAATGTCATTATAATCTCCACAATAATACTGGTTGTCACTTTGGCCCATATCATTTCCTGTTATAAGACTGACCCCGGCCCCCCATCAGAGAAAGGAACGTTGATGTGGCCCCCGCTGAAAAAAGTTTGGGGACCACTGCCTTAGAGTGTGTTGATTCTGTGCAGTGTTGGATGAGATCGTTAGCAGAGAGGAAGGTGGCCAGGGAGTTTACGGAGGAGTCTTGCGGTGAGCCCCAGTGGAGATTGAAGTCACCCACGAACGTCTGATTGTCACTTTGCGAGTATTGGTCACTGATGAAGTCAGTGAGTTCCTCCAAAAACAAAGGCCCACTGCGAGGCGGGCGGTAAATGACATGGAATCTAAGGGGTGAACGGTGGTGCACTTGTAGCTCAAAAGAAAGGCATTCAAAGGTATGGAAGGAGCTGATAGGAGGAGCCTTGAGTTGAAGGGAGTTTCTAAAGATGACTGCAACACCTCCCCCCGTGTTGACAGTTCTGTCATTCCTAGGTATAGAATACCCTGTAGGTAATAGGAGATCAAACGTAGAATGCGAGGTATCTTTGAACCAGGTCTCAGTGAGGAAGAGCATGTCAATATTGTGGTAGGTGATGGTATCTGAGATTTCAAGTTTGTGTTTTACTGCAGATCTGCAGTTGTGGAGCATACAGCGCAGCTCTGTCAGGACTGTTTTGGTTACGGGGGCATTTGGGCTCTGAAGGGTGATCGGGATGTTGTGCTTATGTGGAGGTGCTCGGGAGGGTTTAGGTGGATGCTTGATTCTGACAGAGGAGATGGTTGGAATAGTGTAGATAGTAGGGTTGCTAGGGTATGCAAGTTGAGGAAGGGCGGCGTTCAAAGGCTTGTGCGAGTTAACAAAGTTTGCAGACGACTGATTGAACTTGGCTAAATTGAGGGAGGGGGCGAGGTGCATCTCGTGGGAAGTTGGGAGGGAATGGGGGTGCACGGAAAGGTAGAAATCTTAGAGCTTAGAAGTGAAATTGCAGTTGTAAGCTGGGATATGGAGGTGATAAGGGAACCTAGCTTATTTTCCAGCGAGAGTAATGCAGAGCATGGAAGGTTGGGTGGATCGATGGAAACAGGTGCGGGTGGAATTGGTGGTGGAAGGCAGGGAGAGGTGGGGGGATAGGAGGTGCGTTGGGGTGTAAGGTTCAAAAATGGGGAAAGGTGGAGGTTGAGAGCGGGAGTTACTGAATCGGAGGTTAAGGGAGAGTTTCCTTTGTTGGTGTTGCAAGAAGGAGAGGAATTAGGGATAACATTAGGGGGAGAAGGGTGCGGAACACAGCGGTAGGGAAGAAGGAGAGGGTAGGACTGTGTGGAGTCATGGGAATGAAGGAGGTTTGGGAGGAGAAGAGGTGAGGTAGTTGTGGAGGGCATGTCAGGTAGGAGAGGAGGCTGTGAGGGAATGGGCATCTGGCAGAGTGGGGGAGTTGAGAGAAAGGGAAGTAGGGGAAAGAAAGTGGTACTGTTGGACCTGAGGGAGGGAAATGGACAGGGTTACCAGGGGGGAAAGGGAGTAGCATAGCATTGCTGGAGGAGTGGGAGGGAGGAGAGAGATGCAATGGGAATGAGGCGAAATCCGGGTGAGAAACGAAGGGAGGGGGAGGTGGATAGGAGGTATGAAAGAAGGGATAGGGTGAGCATAGGGAAAGTTCACTGGGGGAGAAGGTTGGAGGAGAGGTGGACTAAAAAGGGGGGTGACTGGAAGGAAAATGGGGGAGGAGAAGAGATTGGAGTACCGGGATGATGCAGACTGAACGAGGAGCGCATCAGCTAGCGGTGAGGCTGAAGTAAAGTGGGAGGGGGCATATTGTGAGGGGGAGGAATAGGTGAGGAGGTCACAGGGGAGGGGGCGGGAAGAGGGCCGACCTGTGATTCTGGAGAGTGCAGCCAATGGGAGTGTAGGGGGGGTCAGGGGAGGAATGAGGGAGTAATGGGTGGAGCTAGAAGGAGAGTCGGGGGAAAACCCGGTCGCAGAGGAGGGGAGTAGGGAGGGGAAGAGGTGGTCAAAGAGCGAAAGACAGGTGTCATTGCCTTGGATCATGACAGTACTGTTGTTATAGAGTGAGCTAGTGAGGTAACCGTTGAAACTCGTGGAGGGGGGGATTTTTAGCTGTTTCCCACGAGGGATAGAGGAGGAGGAGGTGACGTTAAGGGAATTGTAAAAGCTGGTGGACCAAGAGGAGGTGTCGTGAGTGAAGAAAATTAAATCATTTTTGAGCCTCCCAAAACGGCTATTGTGAAATTGATCAACAAAGAGGGAATCCGGGAAACTTTCAATAGTATTGTGCTTCAATCGTTTTGTTGCAGCTTTAGTCAGGCTGGGAGGATAAATGATTTTGTAGCAATTAGTTCCAACCTTAAGTCGAGTGGTGGCCATGATGGGAAAATGTGGCGGAGGAGGGTGGGGGAGATGAGAGGAAAGTGTTACTGGGAAAGCGGTGGAGAAGAGAAATAAAAGGGCATAAAGGGGGCACATAATCCAGACGTTAAGGTGAGGATATCAGATTGTTAGAGGATATCTATGAGCCCTTTGGACTTCCAGCTCTCATTGCCATTTAGCTTCCGGAAAAGCACCTTGTAGCAATCTGATAACGTATCCTCTTGGATCCTGCCCCTCGATCCCTTCGTCTAGGTCAAGAAGTCTCACATTATTACGCCTCTGGCGATTTTCAAAATCCTCCACTTTCCATTGCAAATCTTCAACAGCTTTCGTCTGTTCCATTTTGAATGCCTGCCATCCCGTTACCTCGTCCTCAAGTCTGCCTGTTCTTTCTTCCACCACTTCCACTCTCTCCTCGACCTCTTCATACTTTTTATTTACTTTTCTGATAGCTGCTTGAATTTTTTTTGTGTCATGCCTGGCTCTCCGACTTTCAGCCCTGGCTTCTGCCTGCATCTGCTTTAGAGTCTTAAACAGCAGGTCCAGTGTAGCATGTTGTTGGTATCCCTTGTCATTTCCCCCTACTGCTCCTTCCCCTTGCACGTCCTCCCTATACACACTAGAAGTAGCAGAATAGTCCCAGAGCAGTTTCTTATGCATGTTAGCAGGGGATCCCCCCTCTCCGCGTCTTGTTGCTGCTTTCCGCCTCTTCTGTGTACTTTTCCCTTTGGAATCACTGCTATCCTCCAGGTCAGAGCTTAAGTCACTAGTATCCTTATCTTCATCCTCCCCACTGCTCACAGGGGTAGTGTCTGAGCCTTCATTAACCGAGAAAAATCTGTCCCCTTCTACCTCCCTGTGTTCTTTTTGCGACTCCAGACTTGCCAGACTCCCCCATTTTGCACTCTGTGTTTGCACATTATCCATGCCCATTTCAGTCTCTAATTGCCTAAGAGCTTCCAACATCTGAGCATTATTTCTGTCCTCTGTTTCCCCTGTAACCCCTTCGCTCACCATTTGTCTCGCCGTTTGTCTGAGGCTACCTTCCAGCCCCTCCTGCTCGTTTCCAGCTACTGCCTCCGTTTCCGCGGGAAGCGTGTGTCCTGCAGCCGCTCCCTCCTGTTGCCCAGCAACCACAATGCTCACGTCCTCGAGGACGGCGGCGGCTTCCAGCATAGCATCCTGCATAGGTGAGTGGGGCTCGGGGGGTTTGTTTGCCGTGGATGTTGAGCCTTTAACACTAAAGGACTCCATCAGGGTAGGCTGCCTAAGTGCTAAATCTTTACTGTCTTTGCCGTTTTTCCTCCCCGGCACCTGGGCATTACGAGTGATCGCAGAGCTGTCCTTGCTCACCCCGTGCGAGTCCTGAGTCGAATCGCTGCGGGCTGCTGCGGTCTGCATCGCCTTCTTTTCCTTCTCCATTTTCCTTTGCTGGGCTTTGGAATCTGTGCTTACCGCTGGCGTCGAGCGCTTTACTGAGGGCATTATTTTGGGAATAGTCCCAGTGCTGAGTACATCTCTCTGAACCTGTACCTTGCCTACGCTGGTAGGTGCGGGCTGTAGGTTTTCTTTGACCTTGTCCATCTCCAGTCTCCCTCGTTGCGCCATTCTACCAAGATTCCTCTTACTGTATTTTTCCAGCACGCACCTCTTCAATGTCCTTAATGTGGTCAGAGCTTCGTGCCATAATTGCAGCTGAAAGCCAGCGCTGATGTTTGCGCTTATTCTCGAGCCTTGTAACTTTTTAACCAGTCGGTAATTCATCCACATCCTTCTTCATACTGCCTTCTGCATATCGTCGGTCCGGAAAATTGCAGCTGAAAGCCACCGCTGATGTTTGTGCTTATTTTCGAGCCTTGTAACTTTCTAATACAGTCAATAAATCAGCCACATCTTGCATCATGCTGCCTTCTGCATATCGTCGGTCCGGAGAGGGAGTATAGTGCGACTTCCCTCTACAACGCTACAGCGTCCATCTTGCCCCCTCGTTTCAAGAAAAGACAGGGTGGTAATTCAAATACCTTGCCAAGAGCCATGCTAGTGTTCTTCGGTAATTTTTTGGCAAGGCAGGAAATTATGGAGAAGGCCAGGCCAGATTCTAAGAGAACATTTGAAGGTGCTGTGTTTTTTGCAAGGCCTGATTTTTGCCATATGACTGTGGAAAGACAATGGCGGCTTAGGCAATTGATTTCTTCTTTTCAGAGTCAAGGAGCTGAGGCATATCTAATGTTTCCGGCAAAATTAAAAGTCATACTTGGTGGCCATACCAGAATGTTTTTCTCAGAGATAAAGGCGTGGGAATACTTAGCTGAACTTACTGAGCAGCATAGAGGGAGGAACAATAATAAATGACAGAGCCGAGACACTGATGGGAAGTAGATAAACAGAGTGAAAGTTAGGTTTAATAAAGGCAAGGAGAGGGAAGCGACACTACAACATACAGCAGTCACACATAGGTCATGTGTGACCTATTTGCCTGTGGAATGGGGGGAGGGATCCTTAGGAGGGAGGGGGGTAAGGGGAGGGGAATACACGAGGGTGTTGGTAATGGATGCACGGAGTATACAGCACAGAAACTCAAAATACACAGAATGGAGGTTGGCTGGATAGGTAGGTACACAGAAGGAGGCAGAGAGAGAACTAAGTGGGCGACTAGTAGGGAAAAACCCAGTAAGCACATATGGCGGTAAGGATAGCTTCATTGAATATCTGTGGTCTTAATAATGGGGAAAAGAGGCAGAAGGTAGCCGCCATGTTAAGACTGTGGAAAATGGATATAATATGCTTACAGGAAACGCATGTTATTGGGAAGGATAAGTATATGTTAGATCAGATGGGGTTTGAGGTGCTTGCTTATACAGGTCAAGATACTAGAACTAAAGGGGTAGAAATTCTAGCAAAAAAAGGTGCTGTCAAACTCAAAAGAAAGAAGGAAGATCAAGATGGGGGGTGGGCATTGTTGGAAGGGGAAACAAATGGTGGGAGATTTACGCTTGCTTCTGTGTATGGATCTAATGATGATGAACCAGAAATGTTGGAATATCTTGATCTAGAACTGTCATTATGGCCAGAACCTGTAATATGCTGTGGGGACTTCAATATTAATGGCCTGGAAGGATTGGGCATAAAGGTGGGCGGATATGGTGGCCGGAAGAGAAAGACACATAAAGCATTACAGAATTTAATTCGACATAATGCTCTGGTGGATATTTGGGCTGAGTATAATCAAACAGGGACAGGGAGCACGTATTATTCAGCACCCCATAGAATGATTGCTAGACTGGATTATTTTTTCATATCTAGTTCTTTGGTAGGCGGGGCCCAAATAGAACGTCTTCCAAGGGTAGTGTCGGATCATAATCCGTTGGTGTTAAGTATCCCAGCGATTAATCCAGGAGAAAAAGGAACCAGCTCATGGACATTTGAGCGAGGGTTGCTGAAGGAGGAGAGATATGTCACTCAAATGCAGGAATGGATTAAGCAATTCTGGGATATCAATAGGGGCACAGCCCGAGTGGATATCGTGTGGTACACATTCAAGGCTGGAATTAGGGGAGAGACCCTGAGCTATACACTATTAAGGAATAAAAAGGAAAAGATCAGGATGGAAGAAAGGATGAGAAAGCTAGAGCTGCTGGAAGAAGATTTAGTTCGAGCCATAAGCAGGCATGATCCCATAGAGCAAATATTGTCGGAAATAGAGCTAAATAAAGCAGAGGCGGGCGAAAGCCTGGCACAGAAAGCGGCAGGGAACTTTCTAGCAAAAAAAGAAAAATGCTATGAATATAATGAAAGGGTGGGTCATCGTCTGGCAATCCGGACTAGGCAAACTTTAGCTGCAGGGGAGATTAAAGAGATTAAAGACGGCTCAGGGAATATAGTAAAGAAACTGGAAGAAGTACAGGAAGTCTTTAGGAGATTTTATGAAAATTTGTATGAGCAAGATTTAACTAAACTGAGGCTGGAATTATGGAATACTTATCGCATATACCACACACAGGGTTAAATTTGGAGGATAAAGGAAAGCTGGAATGCCCATTAACACTCCAAGAAGTGAGAGAAGCAGCATTTAACTTACCATCAGGGAAAGCGACAGGACCGGACCAAATACCCGCAGAATTTTATAAGATATTCTGGGATGTAATAGGGGAGGATATGTGGGACAGTTTTAGATATGCACAGGAAGGAAGGGCAGTTCCGCAATCCTGGGCAGGGGAAGACATAATAGTGTTATTAAAAAAGGACAAATCCCCTTTGGAGCCAGGATCATACAGGCCAATAACACTCCTCAACGCGGATACAAAAATATACTCTAAATCTCTAGCACAAAGGCTAAGTAAGGTTATCGAGGGGTTAGTCATTACATCACAGCATTGATTTATTCCAGGGAAAGGTACAACCCAGCACACAAGGCAAATGATAACCTTTTAGATGCCGCAGAGGTTGCAGGAGACCCAGTCGCAGCTATCTTCTTGGACGCTGAAAAAGCATTTGACAGGGTCTCCTGGGACTATCTTTGGAAGGCCCTGGAATGGTCAGGGTTAGGTAAGGGGTATATAAAAGCAATACAGGCCCTATATAAACAGCCAACAGCAAGGATAAGAATTAACAAAACTTATACAAAGGCAGTCCAGATTAAACGAGGGACCAGGCAGGGCTGCCCAGCCTCACCTCTGTTATTTGCATTATATTTGGATCTGCTGTTAAAGAAATTTGCTAGTAATCGTAATATTCCCCCTGTTAGGCTGCACGATGAGGAATATAAATTGTTTGCTTACGCGGACGATGTGGCCATTATAACTCCGGAGCCAGGGATAGCAATAGGCGAAATAGAGCAAAAAGCAAGGAATTTCGGCTTAATATCAGGATATCTGATAAACCAGGGGAAAACTCAGATAGTGCAGAACAGATTTACAACATTTCAGGATGACAGGGTGATTCAGGAAGCGGTATACCTAGGTATTAGAGTCACCGCGGATCTGCAGAGACTAGTAGGGATAAATATGGAACCCTTGCTAGGGAAAGTGAAAACTAATACTGAGAGGATTAATAATTTACACTTGACTCTAGTGGGGCGTATCAACGTGATAAAAATGGTTACATTCCCAAAATTTTTGTATCTCTTTAGAGCTATACCTTTATTTTTTGATTGTATGTGGTTTAACAGATTAGAAGCAATATTAAATAGATTGATATGGGCGCAAGGAAAAACAAGGAGAGCCTATCGGTTTATGACACTCACTAGGGACAAGCGGGGCTGGGGGGCACCTGATTTCAGACTTTATTATTGGGCGACGGCACTGCAATACTCACAGGGGCTGATTGGAGGGGGAAGTGCCAGTCTAAGAGGGGACGGACCTGGTTTTGTCAATGTGTATAAAGCTGTGGTGGGCAAAGAGGCGGAGAATGCAATACTAAATACGGTAGATTATACTTACTTCAAACACACTAGGTTCAAGACCTTAAGAGCTATATATAAAATTTGGAAGGCCGTTGCGAAAAAATTGGGAATAGGTAGATATAACAGATATATAAGACTGTACACAAATCACTCACTCACAGGGGAGATGTTCAGGGATGTAGTTATGAAAGAATGGGACAATAAGGGGATTAAGAAATTAGGTGATATAATGGATTCGGATGGAGGGATTCTACAATTCCAGGAGATTCAAAGTAAATTCGAGATAGTGGGAAGTAATTTTTTTAAGTACCTGCAAGTAAGGAGTTATTTCCATAATAAAAAAGGGGGCATTTTAGGGTTTGGTCACTCCAGGATAATGGATTATATAGAACGCAGCAGATATTGTACAATAAGACAACTATATGCAGAACTTTATGCGCTAAAAGGGGATGACAGAGACAAATATGCTAGAAAATGGATGGATAAAGTGGCTTCGCCTCCGGAGGGCTTACAGGCTTCTTTAGATCTAGGTCGGACAGTTTTGTGCTATGCGACACTACAAGCGCAGCATTACAAAACAGTATATTCATTATACCATACCCCAGCCAGAATCGCACAGTGGGGGGGGGGGGCACTGGAATAACTTGTGCACGTTGTGACTCGAGTAATGCAGATATTGTACACATGTTCGCGCAATGTCCACAATTGTATACATTGAAGTTGACAATCGAGGAATTTTTGGAAGGGTCATTGGGGATTAAGATCAAATTGTCTGATGAATTGATAATGCTTGGGGTGAGTGTAGGTGTAGAAGGACTCCCCGCAGAATTTTTATTCATGGCAATGGCAGTATATAGGATTGGCATAGCAAGAACATGGCTTGACAGGATACCCCCCACGTTTCAGATATGGGTAGCAAGACTGTTATCTACATACAATATGGAGAAAGCTATATATGAGAGGAAGGGTAGCAGGGCAAGAGCACTGGGTGAGAGAATATGGATGCCCATAGAGAACTGGAAGACTAGGGCAGGTTAGCTCTAACTTTATTGAAATTTCTATGTTATTTAATATAAAAGTAGAAAGGGTGGATGAAATAGAATCATTTGTTTTTACTGCCAACTTTGTTAGATTTAATTTGGTTTTTTGATTGTATACTAACGTGTATTTTGAAATATGTGTACTGTAACATGTATTGGATTTCTTGGAAAAATTAAATAAAAATTAAATATGAAAAAAATAAAATAAAAGTGAGGATATCAGAATTAATGTGCCGTCCGGGACTAGCAAAGCCTAAGTATGCACAACAGCCTCATCATCTTAAAACCACCTGAAGAGGTGCTCATAACAGGGTGCGTAAAACAAAATACATGAAAAGCATTTTCTAGCACTAACATATATGTACAGGCCTGGCGCCCTACAAACCTTGCAGACTCCCTGGCCAAAAGGCCATCTCAGAGGGGGACTCAAATGCACTGAAACCATAGTGTCAATGGTGCTGTCCCTACAGCAGGACTCCAGCTTAATCAGATCTGTCCCCATGGAAAAGTAATTTAAAAGGTGCAGCTGGCATTAATAACCACGCAGTTGAAAAAGGTATAAACCATGCAGCTGGAAACAGCTTAACTTGCTGCACATCTGTAAACGGCCTAAACGATGCAGCTGGCACTACTTGCTGCGCAGCCGTAAATGGCCTAAACGGTGCAGCTGGCACTACTTGCTGCGCAGCTGTGGAAAGGCCTAAACAAAGCAGCTGGCACTACTTGCTACGCAGCTGTAAAAGGCCTAAACGGTGTAGCTGGCACTACTTGCTGCGCAGCTCTCAATGGCAGTCCGGGGCTCCCAACCCCTGCAGGGGGGCGAGTGTCATCTTGGAGAGTCCGGGGCGCTAGGTCAGGGCTTCCCACTGAGTTTGGACTGCAATGGGGAGTTAACCATGACAAGTACCATGACAACCATGCCAAGTTAGTACCATGACAACCATGACAGGTTGTAGGTAATAGCGATAGCCTCTCTTATCAACACCAATTATCGTATTCTGGCTTTAGATGGCTCGTGGGAGCTTTAGTGTGTTGTCGTGTACTCGTGGTTAGCTCTGGTTAGCTTATGGTTAGCTTGTTAGCTTGTTACTCGTGGTGAGTTCTGGTTAGCTCTGATCAGCTCACTGGTCCAGCATAGGTGCCAGTGAGGTAAGTCACAAAATGAGGTGGTTATTTGACTGCTCATTCAAGATTGCACACTGTAGTCATTTACACACTGGGACTGGAGGTGGGATATAAATGATGACACAAATCTGAAGTTGCCATTGATTTGCACCCACATGCTCTTATGATAGCGGTGGCTCAGTGGTGTGGGTTATGGCTTTATTAATGCATTTTCTCGCCTGGGGCTGAGTGAGTCTGGTAGGCAGACCGCCATTTTGACCTCAGGCAGCAGTGCAGGATTGTAGGACCCCGTGCCTACAGTATCAGTCTGTCCTATTTCAAATCGAAGGCCTTCTACACCAGCTGCAGCCCCCGTATAGCCGACCACGTGGCAACACCAATCCCCTCCTCCACTCTATTCAGTGACCAGAGGAGCTCAGGGGCCACCTGCTCAATCCCCACGGGCAGTCCACATCGGCAGTCCACTCAGCTCGCCATATTCGCCTCTAGCCAGCATCGCCCGTTCCACAGTCGCCCAGTCACTTGCCAGGCAGTGTCACTGCCACCAGGACCGTCTCAACAGCCCCTCAGCTTTTCGCGCGCTTTACTCTTCGGCTTCGCCCCAGGTCTCAGTAATGGTACCTGTACTTGCGCGTTAGGTAATCATTGCGATATTGTGCATATTTTATTAGATTGTACGAAGTTTTGGGATTTTCGTAAAGAGATTTTATGTCCGATTTTTAAAAAATATATGATCAGAAATAGGTTGCAAGCTGCTAACCTTCTAATTGAAATGACAAACCTAGACATTGCATGTGCTATGGGGAAATTTATGAGTAAGGTCAGGGTGTTCCTCAAGTGTACAGAGTAAATACTTTTTACTGTGCACTTGGGGTAGGATGATGCTGTACATGTAAAGGACAACGGTACAGCATGGATTTCCTTGGAAGGATTCTGATGTAGATGATGGATTTACCCGGCCTAACTAGTCGTCGATGGTCATTTGTATTTTATATGAAGGTTATGTGTATCTTATGATATGTACTTATACCATGTTTTTAATACGTTCTTGCTTATGTTTTAATAGTAATTTTATGTATAGGGTAAACTTTTATGGTTGTAATTAACCAAATAAAGTATTCTTACTGACTGACAATTTTGGGTGCCCTGCCTGAGAACTTGGTCGGGGAGGTTTGGCATGATGGTTCTAGAGAGCAGTGCTATGTGGGTGGTGGAGGTTTTCAGAATACAGACTGGCACATGGTAAAAGTATATGATCTGGCAAGACCGAATAAAAAGCGCTCTGGAAAGGGTATTGAATTGTTTGTACGCCCTGATTATTACCATGCCACCGTAGAAAATTGCTGGCGAATGCGCCAGCTGATTGCTCCATTTCAAAAGAAGGGCGCTCAAGTTTTTCTCCTCCAACCATCTACATTAAAGACTGCATGTAAAGGGCAGAATCGGTTCTTTACAACTGAGGCTCCAGCGACAGAATATTTAAACTCGTTAGCATGAGGAAAAAGTTATAAACTTGAATATATATCTGTCTATATGGTTTACACCTCATGCTTCTTTTTCATAGGTTAACGGATACGCCCAAACTTGAGAGGTGTCTCACACACATCAACGGGTCGATAGGCCCCTTTGCCTTAGTTTTGGGGGAGGGTCACAGGGGGAGGGGGGATGGGTGGGCTGGGGGAGGTGGGTTTGGGGGGGGCACGGGGGTGTGCTGGGGAGAAAAAGGGGGAAAATTCAGTCAAAGCCATAGTCAAAGCTATAGAATAATTAGAATGTTTAGTCTAAATATGTTGTTTTTTCTTTTTGGGTGCAACTCTGTAAGGAATCTATGTAGTAGCCATGGCTAGTTGTAATCTGCGCTTGTGTTCATTTAATGTATGTGGCCTCAATAATATTCAAAAGCGAAAACGTGTGATGCATGAGATTCGTTTGATTCAACCGGATATAATTTGTCTCCAGGAGACTCATATACCATGGTCAAATGGAAAAGTTTTGAACGATCTTGGGTATATAGTACTGGCAGCTTCACAACAATCTACCATGAATCGAGGAGTGGCTATATCGGGGCGACAATCTATAGTAGCAACAGGGAAAAATCAAAGTGGATAGCTTGGGACGCTGGGCAATTGCTGAATGTGTTATAGGGAATGTTGTTGCTACTATATGTGCAGTATATGGATCTAATATTGATGACACTGCAATGATAGAATTTCTGAATGTAGAGTTGGCTCTAAGGGGTACTCCATTATTTCTACTTGGTGATTTTAATATTCATGGGGAGTTGAATACTTGGGATTGGGGTTTAGTCGATAATTAGGTAGGAAACCTAAAGTATTTAAAGAACTACGGCAATTACTACGTCAACATGGTTTGATTGATGGGTGGCCTTTAGCAAATCCCCAGGATCCAGGCTTTACTTTTTTTTCTTCATCTCATAAGAAATTTGTGCGTCTTGATTATATTTTTCTACCTCGGTTTATGGCTGAAGGGTCCCGAATGTCTGTAATGCCAAGTATTACTTCTGATCATGCTCCGATTGTTATAGACATGCCCCTGCTTAAAATCCAGCGTATAAAAAGGTCCTTTACATTTAATAAGAAACTTCTCTCAGACGAAATCTATTTGCAACAAGTTTTAGAATGGGCTCAGCAGTTTTTCGATTTTAATAGGGGCTCTACCTCCTACGCAATGGTATGGGACTGTTTTAACCCCTTCGCTGCTAGGCCTTTTCCCCTCCTGTGCTAAGGTTTTTTTTGGCGTTTTGGAGTAGTGCGCGCTTAGGCCCTTGTAACGTTTTGACCACATAAGGTATCCACGCCAAATTTGCGTCCTTTTCTTCCAACATCATGTGGATCCTAAAGGCGCCCAGGGTTTGTGGATTCCCTTGGAGGGGTCCCAGAAATTAACCAAAATATAGTGATTTTTTGTTTTTTTCAGAAAAATGGGAAAAACGGGCTGCAAATGAAAGCCTCTGGGTTTTTCCCTGAAAATGGTATCAAAAAAGGGTTTGTGGGGCTGAAATCTCCATTTTCTCAGCTTTTAGGGAATGACAGTCTTTTGTCAGAGAACCGAAATTTTTCACTCAGTTTTGGCATTTTTCTGGGACATAGCCTATTTTTGCTATTTTTAGAGCTTTCCACCTCCTTCCAGTTAATGGTAGAAATGAGTTTGAAAGCAATAATGGATCCTGGAAAGCTTTACATTTTCGAAAAGTAGACAATATTCTGAATTCAGAAAGGGGTCTTTTGTCTAAATCCATGAAGGTTTCGTTATAGAAACTAACAGTTATATATTGGAATAATTGAAAATTTGTTGAAAAAAACAGCCTTTTGTCTCACCGTTTTCACCTATAACTTTTTCTAATTTTGACAGCTCTTGGAAAGCAATATACCGTTACATCCGTTAGACCTTCCTGGTTGTGGGGATATATAGGACTTGTAGTTTCACCAAGAACCCGACGAACCCAGATCCAAAAACTGAGCAGCAACTTGCAATGGTATTTTTTCATTTACTGGGTATAGTGCACTTTGTCTTGGAAAATGTATACATGGAATAATCTGTATGAAAGACACCTATGTATTTCTGAATTGGGTACAAATTATAGAGTTCAGAAACAGTATATAATTGCACATTTTCAAAATTGGGAATACTCATACTAGCATGAGAATTATTGGTCATTTTTCATAAAGATTTTTTTTTACACAATGTCTTTCATTGAAAGGGAGAAATGCATGAAAGCTCAATTGGTAATAACAGTTGATTTACAAATCTGAATTACCCCAAGTGTCCCAATAAAAACGGTACCTCACTTGTGTGGGTCGGCCTTGTTCCATGCGACAGGAAACGGCGCAAAATGCAACGTGGTCACACCTAAATTTTGCAGTTACAAATTGACCCTTTTTTGGCAAAGTGCCTACCTGTAGTTTTTGCACCCTAGCTCTGCCGGCACCTAGGGAAACCTAGCAAACCTATACATTTTTTAAAAGTAGACACCCAGGGAAATTCAGGATGCGGTGACTCGTCTGCCTACCCCCAGGTTTTGTTATCCAGAATCCCTTGCAAACATGGTCGCACCTCAATTTCCCAGTGAAATCTTGCGCTCTTTGGACAAAGAGACTACCTTTTGTTTTTGAGCCCTAGCTCAGCCGGCACCTAGGGAAACCTAGCAAACCTATATATTTTTGAAAAGTAGACACCCAGGGGAATTCAGGATGGGGTGATTCGACTGCCTTTCACCAGGTTTTGTTACCCAGAATCCCTTGCAAAGCTAAGATTTTGACAAAAAAAACACACTTTCCTCACATTTCTGTGGTGGAAAGTTCTGGAATCTGCGTGGATCAACAAATTTTCACCCACCCAGCGTGCCCCCAGGTCTCCCGAAAAAAATGGTACCTCACTTGCGTGGGTAGGCATAGTGGCTGCGACATGAAACAGCGCAAAACGCAGCATGGTCGCACCTCAATTTCCCAGTGAAATTTAGCACGTTTTGGACAAAAAGACTACCTTTTGTTTTTGCGCCGTAGCTCTGCCAGCACCTAGGGAAACCTAGCAAACCTATACATTTTTGAAAACTAGACACCCAGGGGATATTAGGATGGGGTGACTCGTCTGCCTACCTCCAGGTTTTGTTACCCAGAATCCCTTGCAAACATAAAAATTTGACAAAAAAAACACACTTTCCTCACATTTCTGTGGTGGAAAGTTCTAGAATCTGCGTGGATCAACAAATTTTCACCCACCCAGCGTGCCCCCAGGTCTCCCGAAAAAAATGGTACCTCACTTGCGTGGGTAGGCATAGTGGCTGCGACATGAAACAGCGCAAAACGCAGCATGGTCGCACCTCAATTTCCCAGTGAAATTTAGCACGTTTTGGACAAAAAGACTACCTTTTCGTTTTGCGCCGTAGCTCTGCCAGCACCTAGGGAAACCTAGCAAACCTATACATTTTTAAAAACTAGACACCCAGGGAAATTCAGGATGCGGTGACTCCTCTGCCTACCCCCAGGTTTTGTTACCCAGAATCCCTTGCAAACATAAAAATTTGACCAAAAAAACACATTTTCCTCACATTTCTGTGGTGGAAAGTTCTGGAATCTGCGTGGATCAACAAATTTCCATCCACCCAGCGTGTCCCCAGGTCTCCCCAAAAAAATGGTACTTCACTTGCGTGGGTAGGCATAGTGGTTGCGACATGAAACAGCGCAAAACGCAGCATGGTCGCACCTCAATTTCCCAGTGAAATTTAGCACGTTTTGGACAAAAAGACTACCTTTTGTTTGTGCGCCGTAGCTCTGCCAGCACCTAGGGAAACCTAGCAAACCTGTACATTTTTAAAAACTAGACACCCAGGGGAATTCAGGATGGGGTGACTTGTCTGCCTACCCCCAGGTTTTGTTACCCAGAATCCCTTGCAAACATAAAAATTTGACAAAAAAACACATTGTCCTCACATTTCTGTGGTGGAAAGTTCTGGAATCTGCGTGGATCAACAAATTTCCACCCACCCAGCGTGCCCCCAGGTCTCTCGAAAAAAATGGTACCTCACTTGCGTGGGTAGGCATAGTGGCTGCGACATGAAACAGCACAAAACGCAGCATGGTCGCACCTCAATTTCCCAGTGAAATTTAGCACGTTTTGGACAAAAAGACTACCTTTTCTTTTTGCGCCGTAGCTCTGCCAGAACCTAGGGAAACCTAGCAAACCTATACATTTTTGAAAACTAGACACCCAGCGGAATTCAGGATGGGGTGATTCGTCTGCCTACCCCCAGGTTTTGTTACCCAGAATCCCTTGCAAACATAAAAATTTGACAAAAAAACACATTTTCCTCACATTTCTGTGGTGGAAAGTTCTGGAATCTGCGTGGATCAACTAATTTCCACCCACCCAGCGTGTCCTCAGGTCTCCCAAAAAAAATGGTACCTCACTTGCGTGGGTAGGCATAGTGGCTGCGACATGAAACAGCGCAAAACGCAGCATGGTCGCACCTCAATTTCCCAGTGAAATTTAGCACGTTTTGGACAAAAAGACTACCTTTTCTTTTTGCGCCGTAGCTCTGCCAGCACCTAGGGAAACCTAGCAAACCTATACATTTTTGAAAACTAGACACCCAGGGAAATTCAGGATGGGGTGACTCGTCTGCCTACCCCCGGGTTTTGTTACCCAGAATCCCTTGCAAACATAAAAATTTGACTAAAAAAACACATTTTCCTCACATTTCTGTGGTGGAAAGTTCTGGAATCTGCGTGGATCAACAAATTTCCACCCACCCAGCGTGCCCCCAGGTCTCCCAAAAAAAATGGTACCTCACTTGCGTGAGTAGGCATAGTGGCTGCGACATGAAACAGCGCGAAACGCAGCATGGTCGCACCTCAATTTCCCAGTGAAATTTAGCACGTTTTGGACAAAAAGACTACCTTTTGTTTTTGCGCCGTAGCTCTGCCAGAACCTAGGGAAACCTAGCAAACCTATACATTTTTGAAAACTAGACACCCAGGGGAAGTCAGGATGGGGTGACTCGTCTGCCTACCCCCAGGTTTTGTTACCCAGAATCCCTTGCAAACATAAAAATTTGACAAAAAAAAAACATTTTCCTCACATTTCTGTGGTGGAAAGTTCTGGAATCTGCGTGGATCCACAAAATTCCACCCACCCAGCGTGCCCCCAGGTCTCCTGAAAAAAATAAATCCTCACTTGCGTGGATAGACATAGTGGCTGCAACAGGAAACGGTTCAAATCTTACGGTGGTGAATTTACATTACCTTATTGCAAAATTACCTTGATTTTGGGGGGGGGCATCTGAGTTTGTGGCCCGGGGCTCGGTGGTATTCTTTGCAAAGTAGCAAACCCAAACAGTTCTGAAAACTAGACACCCGGGGGAGTCCACGGAGGTATGGCATGCGTGGGTCCCCCAATGTTTTCTTACCCAGAACTCCTTGCAAACCTTACAATTAGGTAAAAATAGCACTTTTCCAAACTTTTTGGCGTGGGATCGCCGTGCCGGCAATAAGGTCCTACCACCCTGCGTTCCCCTTGTTCTCCCGAGTAAAAGAATACCTCACTTGTGTGGGTGCCCCAAAGCAGAACACGCCAAAAATGAATTTTGAAAAAAGTAGTTTTTAGTCATATTTAAGTTTTACAAATTAAGCCCCCCAGCCTGAGTCACATGCCTTTGGCCCACCCACACAAGTGAGGTATCATTTTACTCGGGAGAACAAGGGAAACGCTGGGTGGTAGGACATTTGTGCCGGCAGTGAGATCCCACCCAAAAAAAGTACGCAAAAGTGGGTTTTTTGACCAAAATTTAAGGTTTGCAGGGGTTTCTGGGTAGGAAAACATTGGGGGACCCACGCATGCCATACCTCCCTGGACTCCCCCGGGTGTCTAGTTTTCAGAACTGTTTGGGTTTGGTAGTTTCCAAAGATGCCCGCCAAGCCCCGGGCCAAAAGCTCAGGTGACCCCCTCAAAAAATAAGATTATTTGGCTAAAGGCAATTTTTTGGTCTCCACAGTATGAATTGGGCCTTTTCCTAAAGCAGCCACTATGCCTACCCACTCAAGTGAGGTACCATTTTTATCGGGAGACCTTGGGGAACGCTGGGTGGGAGGTAATTTGTGTGAGCCCAGTGATGCCACGCTTTCCCACACTAAAACGTTTGAAAAAACTGATTTTTTCCAAGCAAAAAATTAGGTTTGCAAGGGATTCTGGGTAAAGGAACGTTGGAGGATCCACGCAAGCCATACCTCCTTGGAAGCCCCCGGGTGTCTACTTTTCAGAAATGTGTGGGTTTGGTAGGTTTCCCTAGATAGCTGTCTCGCACGGGGCCAAAAACCCAGGGAACCCCTCCTGCAAAAGCTGGTGGACTTGACATTGTCACCATTGTTAAATTTACCAGCTTTTGCAAGAGGGGTTACCTGGGTTTCTGGCCCCGTGCGAGACAGTCATCTATGGAAACCTACCAAACCCACACATTTCTAAAAAGTAGACACCCGGGGGCTTCCAAGGAGGTATGGCTTGCGTGGATCCTCCAACGTTCCTTTACCCAGAATCCCTTGCAAACCTCAATTTTAGCAGAAAAAAATCTATTTTTTCACACGTTGTAGTCTGGGAAAGCGTGGCATCACTGGGCTCACACAAATTACCTCCCACCCAGCGTTTCCCCAGGTCTCCCGATAAAAACGGTACCTCACTTGCGTGGGTAGCCATAGTGGCTGCAACAGGAAAAGGTCCAAATCGTACGGTGGTGAATTTAAAATACCCTGAAGCAATATAACTTTGATTTTGGGGGGGGGGACACCTGAGTTTTTGGCCCGGGGCTGGGTGGTATTCTTTGGAAAGTAGCAAACCCAAACAGTTCTGAAAACTAGACACCCGGGAGAGTTCAGGGAGGTATGGCATGCGTGGGTCCCCCAATGTTTTCCTACCCAGAACTCCTTGCAAACCTTAAAATTAGGTAAAAATAGCACTTTTCCAAACTTTTTGACGTGGGATCGCCGTGCCGGTAAAAATGTCCTACCACCCTGCGTTCCCCTTGTTCTCCCGAGTAAAAGGATACCACACCTTAACAGAGTTACTCAAAAGTCAAACATTCAAGCACGGCTATCTATTCCTCAAAGACACACACATACAGGTTGGATTTGGCACGAGGGCGAGTGATGGTTCAGTACATAAAATTTTATTAACAAGATATTTCAAAAAAATGAAATGCTCTGTCAATAAATAAATGCATAAAAACCAAACCAGTGACTCGCAACTTGTGAGCTGTAAAGCCACGACAAGGCACCAACCGTTTTACAGGCCATTCACGCACCTTTCATACCTGATACAAACCAGACCATTGACACCATCCGAATGGAAAAGCAACACATTACAACAATCACAATAAGGGACAAGGTACACCCTACTGCAGAAAGAGAAAAAAACAATTATTACTGCACACCCATCTAATCCACAAGCACACACACATACTGGTTGGATTTGGCACAAGGGTGAGTGATGATTCAGTACATACAATTGGATACGCAAGTAATTTCATCAAAAATGAAATACACTGCGTATAATTGAAAGTATGATAAACTGAACCACTGACTCACAGCCCGTGAGCTGTAAAGCCACGTCAAGGCACCAACCTCTTTACAGGCCATTGATACACCTTTCGTACGCGTGACACATACAAAACATTCACACCGCCAGCCGTGGACCCATCACATTTCAACACTCACACCAGCAAACAGCGCCATTCAAGGGCCCATCACTTTCACACGCCCACATTTCTGACACTGCAACTACACAAAATGATGGACTGTGTGGAGTGTCACTCAACTAGCAGTGTGTGTAGTGACCAACAGAAAGTAACTACTCACACACCGCCTGCCGAGCGCCAGTCCACCCACACCACCATCCAAGCACCAGACCATGCACACCGCCAGCCAAACACCACTCAGCGCACACCGACAGCCAAGTACCACTCCACACACACCACCAGCCAAGCATCACTCCACGCACACCACCAGCCAGCGCCACTCCACAAACACAACACCAGCCAAGCACCACTCCACACACACCGCCAGCCAAGCACCACTCCACACACACCGCCAGCCAAGCACCACTCCACTCACACCGCCAGCCAAGCACCACTCCACTCACACGGCAAACCAAGCACCTAACCATGCACTCCGCCAGCCAAGCAAAAATCCACGCACCCCCCCAGCACAACTCCAATCCATGCACTATGCCAGCCAAGCACCAGACCACGCACACCACCAGCCAAGCACCATCCACTCACACCACCAGCCAAGCACCTAACCATGCACTCCGCCAGCCAAGCAAAAATCCACTCACCCCCCAGCACAACTCCAATCCATGCACTATGCCAGCCAAGCACCAGACCACGCACACCACCAGCCAAGCGCCAGTCCACGCACACCAACAATCCAAGCACAATCCTGCACACACCACCATCGAAATTAGAATTGTTTTAAGAAATACCACAAATCAAATGAAGAAACCTACAAATCTGCTAACACAAATTCAAAAACTAAATGCTTTGCACTAATGCAAACCTTAAAGCAGACTAAAAAATATTACAGAATACAGACCAGACAGTACACTAACAAGCTCAATGAAACTCCCAAAACTTCTTTTGTGTGTGGTACGATTTAAAACAAGCTGGCACACACAATCCAGGATTTGAAGGACAGTCAGGGCAGTACATACGAGACTCCCTCTGCACTTCTCTTCGCCAACAGACTCTACATCTTTTAGTGGGATGGTCTTTTGCAGTTGTGGGAGGAATGTATTCTGGAAAGTGGCGATCTTTCAGTCTAGCCACTTCCTCCACCACTCCAAATCTTGGCACACTTGCCTGTTCCACTAGTACAAGGCTGCCTATTATAGTCTCCTGAAACTTAACAAAAGGCATCTTTGACTCAGGACAAGATTTCTGGAAAACAACAAAAGCATTAAAGGATGCCAAGTGGAAAAGATGGATAGCCAACTTCTTGTACCAAACGTAAGCCTTTCGAAGAGCAGCATAAGGTTCCAACCTCTGATCTACTCTGTCAACACCACCCATGTACTTATTGTACTGTAAAATGCACACAGGTTTACGCACTTCAGCACTCTCACCCCGAACAGGCAGAGCTTCAGTGCTTTCGTCATGGATAGTAGTCAGCATGTACACATCTCTCCTGTCTGAAAACTTCACAGCTAGAAGCTTCCCACATCGCAATGCAGTAGACTGTCCCCGCACAAGCCTTTTGCAAACAAGTTCTATTGGGAAACCTTTCCGGTTACTGCGCATCGTGCCACAAGCAACAGTGCCCACTTTGGCCAATTCCTTGAACAAACGCACTCTAGTGTAGAAGTTATCTACATATAAATGGTGGCCTTTGTTAAATAATCGTCTACCTAGTTCCCACACAATTTTCTCAGTCACTCCAAAAGTGGACGGACAAGCAGAAGTGTTAATGCTGGAATCCTTACCGGTGTACACCCTGAAATTATAAACATATCCAGTATCACTGTCACACAGCATATACAGTTTGATTCCATAGCGTGCCCTCTTACTAGGAATGTATTGCCTAAAAACCAAGTGGCCCTTGAACAATACCAAAGACTCGTCCACAGCTATTTCTTTTCCAGGAGCAAAGATCTCAGGAAAACGATCAACAAAGTGATCAAGGACAGGCCGAATCTTAAAAAGACGGTCACAATCAGGGTGATCGCGTGGCAACGCTAAATCATTATCAACAAAATGCATCATGCGAAGAAGAAGCATATATCGATCACGAGACATAACTGCTGGAAATATAGATGTTGCCATCAAGGGACTAGTGGACCAATAAGAAGACATTGATGGCTTCCTTAGCAAGCCCATCAAAAAAGTTAATCCCAAAAACTTCTTCATCTCTTCAACATATGTGGGAGACCAATGGGTAGCTCTAGAATGGGGCTTAAGGCTGGCACTGTGGTCCCTCAAATACTGCTCTGCATACAAATTAGTTTGCTCCACAACCTCTTGCAAAAACTCATCATCAAAAAACAACTGAAAAAATTGAATTGGCAAAAAAATTTCAGTATTCACTCTACACCCTGGAACACCAGTGAAGTCTGGCAATTCCGGCTGCACCATGCCAGGGGCAACCCAGACGTCATCACTAACATCGGGAGAAGAAGCCACCCTAGCCTGCAGCCCAGATGCCGCTTGCTGCACTACATCAACGGGAACACTAGCATCCCCAGATGCCTCTTGCATCACTACACCAACAGGAATACTAGCATCCCCAGATACATTTTGCATCTCTACACCAACAGGAGAACTCACATCCCCGGCTGCCTCTTGCATCTCAACATCAACAGAAGAACTCGCATCCCCAGATGCCACTTGCTGCTCAACAACAACAGAAAGACTAGCAGCACCAGATGCCTCATGCTGCTCTACAACAGGAAGACTAGCAGCACCAGATAACCCTTGGCGCACCACAGCAATGTGAAACCTTTTGGGCGCAGCCTTTACCACACTTGCCTCTTCCCGACGAGAAAAAAAGGGAAACCTTGAGGACCTAGGCTGCCACTCAGATGGCTCTTGCCTCTCTACCGGCACAGCAATGTCACTCTCTACCACAGGCACTTCATCAGCACTAGAAGAAGAATCATCATCCGATGATACATACCATGCGAAGACAAAACTCACTGCCTGAATCTTCTGCACCTACCTCATGCTCCGAATCGGAGTCAGTGTCTGGACCATGGTCAGAGGAAGACTCAAAAAGCAAACTAACAACCTGCTTAGCAGTCATCCTGCGAGCAGCCATTATCCTTACAAAGCAAGAAGACTACACACACAAGTGAACAAAAACCTACACTGTGTAAAGTAAGAAGTAAACAAGGTAGAGTCTTCACACAAAAATCAATACACTCAAAAACAATTCAAATCTAACCAAATATAAGAACACTCACCAGTACCTACTCTGCTGAAACACAGCAAAAAGAAAGGAAATCCCACTAGAAAGAAAAAAAGTATAGATTAGACAAAGTACACACCAAGCAGCAATACAAAAAAAAGAGTTAACAATCAAGAAACACAAAGCCACACAAACAGCAATAACTACACTTTTCATAAAAACACATTCATCTAGGGAAAGTAGTACAGAAAACATTTACTTACCAAGCACATGCAACTACACAAGCTGCAAAACCAGCATTAACTGAACCACAACCTACACCAATACAAACAGCAAAAGCCTGGATCAAAAACAAAGAAGAAAAAAAAAATTAATACTACATTTCACAAACAACATAACAAATGAATAAACAACACACAAATTTACCCCCAAAATCACATCCACACAGATGGGCCATCAAAAAGGGCAAAACGGACAAAAGTACGGGTTGATTTGCCCACCGGGGGGGGGGGCAGAAAATCTAAATGTAAAATCCGACCCACCTGGAAGCGACCCTTGCCCAAGGGGTCACTTCCTACAATCTAAAATAAAATCCCTGGTGCTAGTGGGGGCATTTCCACCGCACAATCGCAATGCTGTGCGCGACCGTGAGGCAGAAATGCCCTGCAAAGAGACATCAGGAGAGAGGAAATTCACTTGCCTCTCCCCTGATGCCTCTTTGCAGCCCCAAACCCCCCCAAAAATCTCAAAACCAACCTAACACCTCCAGGCGCAGGAAGCAAATGGCTTCCCGACCGCCTGGGAATCCCTGAAGATGTTGGCGCGTGCTGTGCGCGCTGATGTCATCAGGGATTCTCATGGGGAGGGGGGCAGCAGAATGACTGTGGTTAACTGTGATGCTGGACAGAGGCACTTGCATCCTTGATTTTCACAAGCGCAATCCAAAAACAGTTCCTATGACCAGGAGCTTCTTTCTCCCCATCTGCTGCTCTCATCAGTCTCTGACCATTTATACACATAAGAGGCATGTGAACTCACACAGAAGACCCCCGTTTGGCCACGCCCACCAACTAGCGGAGTGCACCATCTTTCCTAAATTTACCCACTATGATGGACAGCTCACTCAAGGGACCTGTGCACACATCGGTGCGATGGCATAGTAACACACACGGTCACTGGAGACAAAGCAAGCGCTCGAGTTGCAGCACAAATTCAGGAAAACATTCATCAGCCCAAAAACATTTGTGACCTTTCCACTATGATGGACAGCTCACACAAGGGACCCCTGCGCACATCTGTGCGATTGCATAGTAACGCACACATGGTCACTGGAGACAAAGATGGCACTCGAGTTGCAGCACAAATACAAAAAAACATTCATCAGCCCAAAAACACTAGTGAGCTTTGCCTAGGCAGGACAGGTGTGTTTTTTAGCCACTTCAGATAAACACAAAGTAAAAGTAATGAAGGACAGAGGCACTTGCATCCTTGATTAAAATGAGCACTATAATTATAATTTCAAAATGACCCCCATCAGCATTTTTTTTTAAAAACGGCCATTTATAAACATAAGAGGCACGAAAACACTTCAAAGTTACTGTTCCCCCAAAAAGGGGAGCGATCCTTCCCCAAGGGGCCACTCCCTGAACAACGAAATTGGAAAATAAAAAAAAAAAATTTAAATCCCTAGCATTCCAGCTGCACGATCGCACGATCGTGCAGCAGGAATGCCTCAAAGTTGCATCGAGGGAAAGGAAAAGCCTTTCCTTTCCCTCGATGCAAGTTTCAAAACAATCCCCCCCGCCCCAGCCGCAAAACGAACCTCTTTCTCCAACGACGCGCAGGAAGCAAATGGCTTCCCTGCGCGTCGGTAAACAAAGGGAACCTCCAGTGACGTCAGCGCGCCTCGCGCGCTGATGTCATTGATGACGCGGGCGGGGAGGGCGGGGGGAGGCAGGGGAAGGTCTTCCCCTGCCATCCCCGCAGAAAAGAAGAAAATCGGGCAGACTCGGTGGGAGCGCTGGCGCTTCCCCCGAGGGTGGGGCTCATGACGAGCTGGGCTCGTCATCAGCGTGCGAGCGCCCTGCTCCATGACGAGCCCAGCTCGTCATCAGCCCCGAAGGGGTTAAGGCAGGTTTACGTGGTGAAACCTGCAGTTACGGCTGGAGTCTTCAACAGGAAGGGAAAAATAAAATGACTAAACTTCTACAGGATTTAACAAATGCAGAACGTGATTTAACACATGATATTAGTTTATACCGAGATAGTAGTGCCGCACAAGACGAAGTTGCCAAGTGTAAGGCTAAGATTAATGGGGTGTGGAGCCAGGACATAGCACGCCAATATAAATGCCATCGTGCTGAGAGATATGAATATGGGGAGAATGTGGGAAGATGTCTAGCTCAAAGAATGCGGGGCGTCAGACAGCACAGCATATAACATCTATAGAAAATCGCCAAGGCATTCTTGTAGAGTCACCAGGGGGTATTCTTCAGGTGTTTCATGATTATTATACAGATTTGTATACTCAAGAAAAATTTTCTATTGATTTAATTGACCAATATATAGATAGACTTGACTTAACTTAATTAGATCCTGTGCTTAAAGGAGACTTAGAGCTGCCAATTACAATGCAAGAACTTGATAGTGCCCTAAAAGAATTGGCTCTGGGGAAGGCTACTGGTCCCGATAAACTTCCTTTAGAGATATACCATATCCTGTTCCCTATTATTAAATATGATATGTTGGCGACGTTTTCAGATGCCCAAAATGGAAATCCCCCCCCCATCATGGGATGATGCTAGCATAATCGTATTCAAAAAGAAAGATAAGCCTTCGCATCTTCCTGGGTCATACCGACCTATTTCACTTATTAATGTCGATGCGAAACTATACTCCAAAATTCTTGCGAATCGGCTGATGTGTGATCAAGTGAATTCTCCCCTCTCTCTATCCTTCTGCGTACAAAATATGTGGGAAAAATAAATTAACAACGGAGGCCAAGTCTTGATTAAGAATGGTTATCAGGAAGCAAAACACAGTAATAATGATTGGAAGGGATTTAAAATGATTACCAGGAAACGAATGAGTAGTTAATGAATATAATCAAACTGAAAGAAATTAGCAGTGGCATATCAAAGTCCACTCAATTAAGAGTTATGAGGCTGTACATGTGTTAGGATTTAGAAGAACATATTATGATGAATGTAATGGTCCTTCAAAAGATGTTCAATTGATGTTTAATAGAGAATAACCATTGTTAGAGGAAATATTGAGAAAAGAAAGGCACTTTTTTGCATTTCATTTTTACATGTACAATAGCTTGTGAGTTATGAAACAGGTTGTTTGTTGTATTAGTTGGAAGGCAAGCATTGAATCTCTAAATTTGGAGTTTTAGAGAGCTTTAAGAGCTGTGAGAACATGAGTTTGACAAATTAGAATTATAAATTGATGTCTTTTTGTTGTTACAAAATGTCTCAAGATTGACTTACAAAGAAACCTTTCATTGCATCTGTAATATTAGGATGGATAGGTGTCATGATATCTGGAGTACTTTTTTCTCCAGTGGGGCTCTTCACAAAGGTAAACTGACATGGATAAATCTACTTGCTTGTAAATCTACAACTGCACTGAGGGGCATATTTACAAGGATGGCGTTAAAATTATCACCGCTTTAGCGGCAGAAAACTGACGCTAAAACGGCGATAATGGGCTTGATAATAGGCTTTTGAGAATTCCAGAGAATTCCAATAGAAGCCCATGTTCTGGTGTAAGCTTGGGCTTCTATTGGAATTCTCTGGAATTCTCAAGAGCCTATTATCAAGCCCATTATCGCCGCTTTAGCTGCAGTTTCCTGCCGCTAAAGCGGTGATAATTTTAACTCCATCCTTGTAAATATGCCCCTTAGGTTTTAATCTATGTTTTTTGCTAATTGCCATTACAAGTATACAATTGCACCTAATTGGAAACTTACATGTCTCTTGCTGCTGGTGTAGCATCTACAACAATATAAGGTTAAAGTTATAATTAGTAACTTTTCACACATAAGTGCAGATCTCTGGCGCTATTCTGGAGATCTTCCTAAGGGAAAGTATAGTACAAATATTTAAGTTTATTGGGCAGATGTACAAGTCATTTTATGACCAAAAACACTCCAATTTGGAGTTTGTGATGACAAACATTATTTTTCTAAATGTTACGAATCAATAAACTTCTACTCACTCCAAAAATGAGAATACAGCCCCATAAGGATTCAGCATTTTGGTAGTCGCATTTTGTAGTCATGCCTTCGAAATACCTATCCGGTATGCAATGTACAATTTTTTGTGACTAAAATCCAGTTGCAAATCATTGAAAAGCTATGGACTACTTCTTTAGAGTGAACATGAATTTGCCAAAGGGAAGAGGAACACTGGCAACTCTCAAATAAACTTTAAACAGATTTTTTTTAATGTAGCAGAGTTTCAAGACCTGTGTCTGTGAACGTTTTCAATAAAGTAAACTTGTTTTTAAAATGCTCTGAGAGTCAGTGATGTTATCAGTGATGTCACTCATCATGTCATGAATGATGTAATATGTGAGGTCATAAGCAGTGCATTGTTGAGGCATAAGTTATAGTTAGCTCAGGTAACTATAACTGCTGACTTCTAATGGTTTTGTACGAGTGAAATCTGAGCCTAACTATAACGTACCTGTAACCTTTGTCTTTTTAGGTGAATTTGTAAGTTTTTTTTAAAATTCTGTTTCCTAACTGTAATGTCCTTGTACCCTTTGTTTGTTCAGTGAAAATATATATATACACCACAAATATGTATATATAGATATAGTTAGTCTTAGATATCTTATTTACATATAGAGATAGGTTTAATACATTATTTCTTAAGTGGTGTAATTTTAAGTCCCTGCCTCCACTATTTTTTATGGGCGTGGGCTGCACTTTTAAATTGAGTGGCTGTGTGTGTTTCTTGACTTAATGCAAGTTTGTCCTGGAGTGCATTTAATATTGTTTTGCCACCTTTAGGAATGTACAAATTTGGAAGTGTAGTTTGTGAATAGCAATGGGATTCCCGTTGTGTGGGTGGATGTTACCCCTCATTGCTATTTTTCAAACCTCTCTGCTATTGTAGTGCGTATTAGCATTTTCCGGACAACTTGTGTTGTTCTTTCCAAATCACACTTACTACTAAAACATAAGCATAGGAGCGCAGAAATCTTCTCCACTGTGGCAGAGGCCACAGCCTGTGTGTTAGTGTATAGCATTTTGAAGTACAGAATTAGTACTGCTGTAGGACAACTTCACACACTACAAAATACAGTTGTGCATAAGCCCCACCACGTTTCAGCACAAATTAATTCTGGAAGTGTAAAGCTATAATAATTTTACCCTGCCCTCCTTCCTATTCTCCTACCTTAATTATTTATTTTTGTACATAATATTTTGTCGAGCTTTAGACGTTAGGGGGCATATTTACAATAACTGGCGCATCCCTGCAAATCAGCAGGGATGCACCAGTTATTGTGCGCCACAGCTCCGCCATCATGGATGCGCCGCATTTACTATGCGGCACACCATGGTGTAAAAACGGCACAGATGCGTGACGCATCTGTGCCATAAAAGTGACGCATTGCTGGATTTGCGTCGCAAGTGCGATGCAGCTCCAGCAATGCTTTGGGGGCCCTATCTAGTTAATGCTGCGTCAATCCTTACGCCTGCTTCAGGCAGGCGCAGGGTTTTGACGCAGCATGGGCCTAAAAGTGACTGAGTGAAATCTTGTAGATTTCACTCAGCCACTTTTAGGAGGCATTCCTGCGCCGGAACGCCCCCCCCCCCTGCACAGGAACGTCTACATGTGGCGCAGGGCATTACAAGGTGACGCATCTCCCAGATGTGTCACGTTGTAAGTACCCCTGCACCATGGAGCAGGATTTGCACCGCCGCTGCGTCACAAAAGTGACGCAACGGCGGCGTAAATGAGGCGCAAGGGGCTTGTAAATCTGCCCCTAGGTTTATAAGTGTGTTCAACTGTTGATTTCTGCATGGAATAGCTTTGCCATTACACACTTTTCTTTTCTATGATATATGGCCTAAATAATCGTGCCAACATCAAATTAAACAGCATTTATAACAACGAAAGAAAGAAGGCTTTTTAATACTGAACAATGACTGACTTTGTAAACTGGTGCAGCGCAACCACGCCTACAACAACACCTCTGGTACAGTGTTAATGATTTTAAGAACTAAAGACAACACAACAAAGCAATCTATGGAGGTGTTGGGAATAAATATCCGCCTCGGGAATCACACAAGACCAAGGAGTAAGCTACAGAAAGAGCGCCCTAAGATGAATTCCATCAAAAGGGTCCTCCAAACAAAAGAAGATCCAGATGTTCATTGTAGAAAACCCCATGAGTATGATTTTCAAAATAAAAGGATGGAGAATTCCAGCTCCCTTTTCAAATACTGAAAATAGAAATAACACATTCAGGCGTTTCTTCAGAGCCCAGATATTGCCTCCTAAGTTGATGCTAAAATGTGCAGACAATAGTTTCAGCATTATTTTTGCATTAATGGCGTTGCAAGTAATACCACTTCTTTGCACTAGATACCTCTGTTGTGTCCAGCAGCATCACCAAAGTAAGAGGCCCTGCTGTGGATTATGAAGAGTCTATTCTGGAGCCAGGAAACATGGGCTAGTTATGGCCGTGGGTGAATGATTCATTCATTTTTAAAATGTATTATTAAAATATGTAGCTCATAATGTATTTTATCTCATGAAAGTTCAATTGGAAATTATTTATAAGCAAAAAGTATAAAAACCGTGTCCAGTATCGTTGAATTCGAGAAATGTTGTGCTTACTCCTTCACCTTGATAAGAAACCAGAACACGTGAACCCCAAAGTGAGGCAAAATGCATAGTGTCAGTATGTTACACTCATTCAAAGGGAAGACATAAAGGCCTGTGGGCCAACTGGGGAAGCAGGAAGCACCTTGAGCATATGGTGGGGCATATAGGGTCTTTTGGGAATGAAGAGTGAGGTATTTAGAGTATTCGAGTCAGAGGATCCCTAAGGAGAAGACAGAGGATTGTGGGAGTCTAGTTACTTGTTCAATGTAGTCAGTTTGGGTCCACCGTTTCCCTATGGTTGACAATGTACATCCTTCCGGGTAGAGAGGTCGACACATTTCCTTTAGATCTCGGAGGACACATCTCACAGGTCTGCATCAGGATGGCCCCTCTAGTGCTGTTCTCCTGCAAAACTGTTGAAAAATGTATGTAAACACGTTGTATGTGTATTATTGCCCACTTAGTTGTAAACTCACCTAGAAGCGATATTTTAACGGAAATCGTGGATTTGCCAGTTACTTGACACACACTAAATGAAGGCTTCAGTCAAATAGGTAAGAAAGTTGTGAAGCACCTAGCGAGGTACCACATATTCATCAGCAGGCCACCAGGAACTGACAGCACCTCACACAAACTATGCCTCTGAACTCTACATCAACCAGTGCCCCCTGAGATGCAACATCACTGCTCAGATGGTGCAAAATAGTCTTTGCTGGTGTGGTGCAAATCATCCTGCTATGTTCTGCTTTGCATCACATTATGCTGCTCACCAGATGCACTTCACCCAGTGCCTCTTGGTCATCAACCTTATGAGTTCCTCTGACACACATCAACCTGTGTCTTCGGCAAAATCTCTTGATACATGAATATTGGTTTGTTCCATTAATCCTGCTGCTTGTAGGTCTGCTTTCGTGGGTGTTTGTGTGACTCTGGCTAATTGTCAAATATATTATATATTTTATTCAATGCTTGAGTTAATTGCAAACTCAGTACCAGCAATTTTCTGTTCTTTAATGCATGATGCTGATATAAAACGTCATTGCTTATTTTGTTTTCAGTTCATCTAATGAGGTGCTTCAACACCTGGAGTGCTTGGACATTCCGATTGGACTAACATGGAAATCAACGTTTCTTTACAAACATTGAAAACGAAAGACACTAAGGAAATGCAGATTCAAATTTCTCTACAAAAGAGTCTAAAGCACACTCACAACAAATCCGCAAACTATGTAGAACGTATAGCTACAACTACATAATCAAATTCACCAGAATGAAATACGAACACGCAGAATTTAAGTAGTCTGAGAAATTACAGCGGTCATATAAACAAACCAGTTCCTGAGAAATTACCCAAATCTGAAAGGTGTGGTGGCTACACGGATCTCCTGGTCACCTTAACAATGTTCATGTGGATGTACTGCATAATCTCAATATAATGCAGTTATTTATTTCACCTTCTAAATCCACTTATTCATACGGCTATGTTATCTTTTCATGGCAACTTCTGAAAGAATGCACAAACTATGGACAAAGACATAGATATCTGTTCAAATATATATGATACAAATAAACCATTTGCCTGCAACAGATGCCCGGTGCCATACAAATCTCAACAACCCACAACAGAATGTGTAATATACAAAATACATCACACTGTTTAAGAAATCTTCCTGGATGCAAAAAATATAGAGTGATTGCGTTTAAAAATATTCTTGACCAAGGCTCCAACATTCCTGAAAAATCAGTGTCTTCTTAAGTTGGGTTAGCCGGCTGCAAGATGGCCGCACTTTGAGTGGGCTCTGCTGGCCAAGCCTGTAATCCGCTAAAATCCTGCAGACTTATCGCCCATTATAGCCTGGAACCCTGCCATTGCTGCTTATCCCCTCCTGGGGTACAGTTTGGTCCGTCTCCCTGCGACCCTGTGGTGCCTGGCTCTGGCGGAGCGTGTGTCCTGTGTCCTGGGTCCGGGCCCTGCATCTCGAGCGCCAGACCGGGTTCGGCCTGTGCTGCTGGACTGCGAGCAGTGGCTTGCTGGCCTCCCACCCTGCATGCAGCATCTACGCTTCCGACATCTGTGCCGGTGCATCCCGCTGCTGTGGGGGCGTTTTGCGGCGTGGTCAGGAGTGCACGAGTCGTACCACCCGGACCGGCCTACTCACAGGCGGGCGCTTTGCAAAGGACCCCGGCACCTGCTGTAGGGGCCATCTGCCATCGGGCCTGGTAAATCGGGCGGTGAGCTCCCCGTGACTCCCAGCTGCGGGTTACTCCCGGCAGAGTCATCCTGTGGCCGCCGTGCCGTCACCTTGCTCACTTCCACCCTACCCGCCAGGTGTCTGCCTGCTACAGACCGCGGCCAATCTGGTGGGCCCCCACAAGTGGCGGCCGTCCTACCCTGGGCTCTCCTGCATGCCACCACTTCCATCAGCCTGCAAATATCGCCTGCTCAGCCTTGTCTGCCTGCTCCTCCTGTCGAGCCCCACCGGCTTTCCAATAATCGCTGAGGCTCCCCGTGACTTCCTGCTGCGAGTTGCTCCCCTTCCCGCTGAGACCACCTGGCTCCTGGCAGAGTCAGCCTGCGGACGCCATGTTGGCTACTCGCTCACCTCTTCTCCGCCCTACCCGCCGAAGTGCCTGCTTGCTGTGAACTGCAGCCAACTGGTAGGCCCCACGGTCGACGGCCGTCCTGCTCTGGGCGCTCCTGCTTGCAACCACTAACAACAGCCTTCGTGCTCCGCATGCTCCGCCTGTGTCTGTCTCCTCCTCCTGCCTGGCCCCGCCTGCCTTCCTATATCCGCTGAGGCCTGCGATCGTTACTAGGGGTAAGTGCAAAAACTGTGGAGGATACCGCGGCTGGGTTGAGGGTGCGCGTGCCCACCACGAGGCCCCACTCCTCACTACTCGCAACACTCCTACTGCTCAGACCCTGTGCCTGATAGGTCTGTCCTCGAGGGAGTGAGCCGTGTGCCCTCCTCACCTCCCCGCTGCACCGTCTCCCCTGGTTGCACTCCCCATCTAGATTGCCCGGGTGGGGTGAAAGACTCTGCTGGAGACCCACTCTTCGTACTGCCCACGTGGTCGCACACCTCCCTGGCTCGCATTCTAAACTGTTCCGGAGGCCTGGCTGGCAACCCCTTAAGGCAGACGGTCGGCGGATACCTCCTCCACTCTGCCTCTCAGCCCCACCGATCCTTCACTCGGGCCACTGCAAGACTGGACATTGCCCCCTCACCTCCTGCTGAGCTCCCCTGTGCGCTCCTCATATTGGGTGGCCGACATGGTAAAGGCCGACCCCGAACAACGCAGGCTCACATTCGACCAGCGCAGACTGATGCGCCCGGATGGGGCGATCGCCGATGAGGGCAACCAGACTGCCCCCACAGAGATGGGCGTTTCACGTGAAGATGACCTCAAAGCCATTATGTTGGAGGTCAAATCTGTGGTCTCTGGCATCGCTACCCAGTTGGAACAGCTAACCTCCCACCTGGACGTGGTTAAATCCAGTGTGGACTCTCACAACAGCCGCTTGCTGCATGTCGAGTCAAGGGTCTCCGATGCTGAGGATGCCGCCACTCAAGACTGTAAAAAATTCCTCCAAATGGACAAAATCCCGGAACTAATATGCTCCAAGAACAAAGATTCGGAGGCGCGCTCCCGCAGGAGCACCCTCCGCATCACAGGGGTGCCTGAGTCCACCAACATTTCGAGGATGGAAGACTATGTGGAGCAACTGGTACAGGAACTGTTTGGCGACGTGATCTCCCCAGTCTTCATTGTGGAAGGAGCGCACCACTCCATTGGCCCCCACCCTGCCCCTGGATTGCCAGCTCATCCCATCATCGCCGAAATCCTGAATTTCTGGGATCGCAAAGCCATTCTCCGGGCTGCCATTGAAAAAGGGGATATCCGTCACTAGGGCAACTTACTGTCATTCTACCCCGACTACACTGTGGCGGTGCTGGCTGCCTGCCGCGAGTTCCTGCCCACAAAGCGCATTTTACAAAAACATGAGATATCATGCTATGCTCCAACCTGAATTGGTTGCATCCCCATGGGTACACCTAAATTCCTTAAGATAGGACTCCTATAAATCTTCTCACACCAAATTCATTAAAAAAATATTCATTTTATTTCGTATTTTGTTTTCCTGAAAATCTTTTCATTTTATTGCAACAAATTCTTTAATTGTGATCCTTTTGAACATAGCCCTTTAGGCTCCTATGCATTTCGGGCTAGAAAGCCCTTCTTCAGGGAGCATCACTGTGAAGAGATCATAGCATACATGCAGTTTTATGTCACAGGCATTTTAAACATATGGATTTCAGTACTGAATTGGTGCAATAAGTGGTCGTGTGAATTTTGGTGATCGTAGTAATGAGATTTGAGTGCATTTCATAGTGTTTTTATCTAAAGGTGAAAATATGCTCGACTTTCGTGATGGTGGTGACCCGCATCAAAAAAAAAAATGAAAATAACACTAAACACCTTGGGTCTAGACAGGTAATGTGGAAAAGTAAATTTTGCCATGTTCTGTGTCCCTACGCCTCATCCATCATATGTTATGTGTGCATGACCAATATGCATATGTTGTTCCCCATGTCCGATTAATGACGCAATTACAGTTGTGTCCACCTCTGGTATGTCATTTTCCAGTCCTCGTGAATACTACGAATATCAGGCCTAGGTAAAGTTATGTTGCCACGTTTCTTAGTGTGCACGTTATTCCATTATAAAGTCCCCGTTTCCAGGCCTCAAAAGGGCCCGGACCCTGGATTCAGCTCCTGTCTCCTGAAAGCCTCGCTGAGGAGCGATACAGCCCCCACCTGTATCCTCGACCTTTCACTTACTTCCTGCCTCGCAGTGCCCGGTGCAGCTTGGCTCTGCCTCTGAGTCTGCCAAAAGTATGTTATGATTCCAGCTATCAGTTCAGTCCTCCTTCTCTGCATTCCTAAGCTACTGAACTGCATCAATAGTTTCCGTCATTGTCTAGCCTTCTCGTCTCCATGTTAGAGAAATACTGTATTTAATGGTCATTTAGTATTCTTCATCACGCATTTCATGTAGAATAATGTATGGTCCAGTCTTAGAATCAAGTTAGCTTTTCCCCTCATGACTCCTAGTTTATATCAACATGTTCCCTAAACATCAGATACCAGATAGGGTTTAGGTACATGTCGCTCCGACCCTCCAGACTCTAGTCTCTGCTCCTAGCACAGAGTTCGTAGCCCCAGCTTCTCCTAGTAACACGTCATTGCCAGTTGTCGCGCACCATTAGGTTAGAGGTCCCGGCTCCTTAGGTAGCCCCCTCCTATGTTTCCGCCCATTCATGACATATTCTGTTACGTTTTCATCACATGCCTAAGTATACTCCCAGTTACACCTCTTTTTACTGTTATCTTTCGCGACTGCTACGCGTCACGCCTTCTGCTCCACCCACTGCTACGCCTACTGCAATGTAATGCTATGTGTTTGCGCTATGTATATAAGTTGATGTATTGTTATTAAAAGTTAGCGCGCTCATCCCAGATCAAGCCCCGGCAGCTGCTGGGCCCCAGTTGTCCTGCTGGGCCCTGTTACCCCTGTTCTATGCAGGTTGTCCTGATCCTGTCCTTATGCTGAAATAAACCTGCAGAAACTCCTACTACCTCGAATCTTGACTCTTATTTTATTGAGCTATCTGTTATTCATTCATTCATTCAAAAATAGATCCGGTATTATTTATTTATATACCACATAATGGCGCCCGAACAGGGACTTGCCCTTTCCCCACGCGTCGGTGAAGCCACGCCGACCCCCTGACCCTCTGCAGTCGTGACGGAACCATACCGTGCACTGGCAGATATTTCTGCTCCAAGTATCCCTCAGGCCCACGGAGGAGACGGAGGAGGCGGTCCAGCATCCAAACGAGACGGTGGAGGAACGCGGCGAGTCCCGACCAGAGCCCAAGCCGAGAGTCCAAGGTCCGAGGTATCCGGAGGCCCACCTGTAACTGAAGTCGTTCGTCGTCCAGTCCCGTCCGAGGCCTTCCGTTCCGTGCTGCCCGGTGAGTACCATTGCTGGGGTAGTATCTAGACAGGACCAATCTAAATTGACTCCTGGTCCGTGGGTTGGTGGTACCCAGACTCACAAACGAAGTGTTCACCTAGGTGGATACGGGTCTTGATGCGTTCCTTTATGGGACCGGTATGTTCCGTACTGTTACAGCAGTGCATCCAGTAACTCTAGTCTGTTCCGTTCTCGAGAAAATCTGTTCTATTTCTGTTCTCAGTATTCCAGGTAATATTCTGTTCGAACTGTTATTTATAATGTTCTTCATGTATTTTACTGTTGTGGTATGAGTGCGATGTGATTTCGTGTTTTTATTGTGTATTGTATTGTGTCCAGATTACAGTTCAGTCATGCCTATATTTTCCAAGTTACGTCAGTTAAAAACTAGAAAGGGTCTGTTAGAGGAAGCGGTTCCTGTCCCGCCTAGGGACAGTCCAGGTCACTTTATGTATCAGAAACATGGCATAAGCGCCATAATGTATCTAGATTTATGGGTAGAGTATACCAAACAGTTAGAAGAAAAGTATAGATGGCCCGTATCGGGTACATGGGATGCCGAATGTATCATGCGAGTAGAAGAAGCATTATGGAAAAAGAAAGCCAGACAGTCACAGAAAGATGCCATCGAGTTATGGCGTAAAGAAGCGCATAGAAGAACGGAAAAGGAAGTCAGAAAGTCAGAGTTAAGTAGAGAATCCCAAGAACGAGCCCAAGAAAGAGAATTAATCAAGATAGGTGAACAAGTCAAAGCCGAACAGTCAGACAGACAGAGGCATGCCCTCATTAAGGGTATGTATCCTCTTCTTGCCGAAGGTGTGCCAAAAGCGACCCCAGAGGCATCTAGTAATTTCCCGCCACCATTAGTTCCGACCAAGCTACGTCACAAACCGACCGCAGCTGATATTTTTATTTCGTCCTATCTGGACGACACAGTCCCCGAATATGCAAATCCTGTTCGCGCTCCGCCAGTCCCTGTAAATCAGGCACTTCCTGCTCCTCCAGACACCGGGGTGCCCTTAACAGCCCCCCCGGGTCAGCCCGCCATACAAGTCCAGCCCACGTTACAATTACCGACCTTGTCAGCACGAAGAATGTCAGTCGACGATTCTAGTCTAGGGGCCGCAGGAGGAGGTCTTCCTCAAACCCCGCCGCCACACAAGCGTTTAACATTACTCGAATTACATGCTCAAGCGTTACAGCGCACGCCCAAACATCAGTCTGTTACAGAAATCAGGCAAACCCTTAACGAATGTGTCTATGATCCAGTTCCAGGCGAATATAATATGGTTTTATATTCCTTACGTGTAAGGAGAGTGACCGAGTATCTAGTCACCTTGCCGAATATGAAAGAAGATCTAGACAGAATATATCGTTTCATCCGTACAGGGGATGATCCAGAAAGTATTGGCGAGATTATGTCTCAAAGGAAAGCCGAGATTCAGCTCATGATATTAAAGTTCCTGATCAATTGTCTAATAAGAGAACAAGATTACCCGTCTAAAGATCCCGCCGAAATGAGAATCCTGACAAGGTGGAGTGATAATATAGCCGAGGGTAAGCACAAGACCGTCGGTGCTATGGAGAGTATGTACAAGAAAATCCGTAAAGAGATAGTAAAGATACACGAACAGCGTAAAGCAGCACAAGTAAGCGAGAAAGAAAGTATCTCTGATCCTGAAGAGGAAGACGAGAATTCCGCCAGAATAGCGTATGTAGGAAAATCTAGATTTCCAGATCGTCATTTACGTCTAGAACACAAGTCTGTTTTTCATCATCCAGCACCAGAACTAGGTTCTCTAGAACAAGTATTTCAAGCTACCGATCACATTCTGAAATCACGAGTCGGTTACAGTGAATTAAGTACCATGCATGAACAAGAACTAGCCCGATCAGCAGTCCGATGGATTACTAATTCTACCACTTTTCCAGACGAAATAGTGGCACAAATGTTTCTGAAACTGCCCCCAGCCGAGCAACGACTGGTGGGTATGTATATGATCCAGCACCTCATCACTCTGTATGAGGGTCAACATTCTGATCCAGGTCCGTTGCATGATATTCTGAACGAGTTACTCCAGTATAGATGGAGAGGTCTAGGTACCGATTTAATTAGTGTCATTCTAGAACAGCGTCACAAATACAGAACGTTTCTGAACCCGCATTTTGTTCATGTCTCACCCCCAGAAAGTAAATCATTCTACATAGACAGACAGAATCCGTTACGAGAAGTCCACCCAGTCCAAGGGGCGGGTGGCGTAATGCAACGAGTGTTTGTATACACTCCGATTTCAAAGATGGAACTTCTTGAAATGAAGAAATTAATTCCCTGTCATGACAAAGATCCAGCAGGGTTCCATAGAGAATTAAAAGACATGCTCCGTATGGGAGAATACACTTACCCAGACATCATTAAAATGTTAAAGGTCCTGTTACCCGCAGGGGTGTATGAAAAGCTAAAGGAAAAAGAATGGGAGGTGGGAGAGAAAAAGATCGATTGGGCAGCTCTAGAAGCTGAAGACAAGGCACGAGTACCAGGTACCGGTCTTGGAGATAAATGTAAAGAATTACCAGAATTACTGATTCAAGTTTTACCCAGATTATTGACAACTAGGAAGGAAGACTGGGATGCAATCTCAGCCTGTAAACAGAAACAAGACGAAGATATTAGTGATTTTTATTCTAGGTTTGAAAAATGCTTCAGTATCAACAGTGGTCTCAAGACAAGTAGTGAGTCATACCCTCACCTTTTCGTTACCAAATTAGTCGAGAATTCAAGTCCACAAATTAAAAATCGAGTTTTGAAAGTCGAAAGCACCTGGCAAGCAAATACTCCGTCCCAGATGCTCCAGATGCTCCAGTACCACCAGAATAGAATCAGAGAAGAGCAAGAACACGAGAGAAAACGTATGAAAGACACGAAAATGAAAGTGCTAGTTGCACAATCTGTTCCTCAAGACAGTCAGAAGAGGGGTCCGAATCAAGCCAGTCATCCTGCAGCTCCCGTTAAAGGGAACTGCAATTATTGTAAACAGCCAGGTCATTTTATAAACGAGTGTGCAGTTCTGAAACATAATATAGCTACTGGTAAGACTAAAGAAAGACCACGTCCGCCTAGACAAGAACAAGTTTCACAGACTCCGCAGTCACAGAATGCACAACAGACAGTTCCCGCACCGCAGCCTATTGCTGCAACACAGCACGTTACATCGCAGATGTACCAGTATGCACAGTCTGAGTATCCAGAGTACCAGCCATATTCATGAAACAGCCTGGAGAGGGAGGTAGGCTTGCCTCTCATCGAGATACCTGTAGATCAAGAAGGTCCCTATGTTCACAGTCAAGTATTAGGGAAAGACAGAAAGTTTTTGATCGATACAGGGGCAAGTAGGACCACAATTAGTCATGCCGAAGTTCCAGGGGCTCCGCTCTCAGGCTCAAGAAATGTTTCCCTTGGATTTTCAGGAAAGCCAATAGTTAATGAGATATCTAAGCCAGTTACTCTAGAAGTAGGTCCATTGTCCCGCACTACTGATCTGTTACTTACTAAGTCATGTCCAGAAAACCTATTAGGCATTAAGACACTGAAAGAGTTAGGTGCAGTTATTTGCTGTTCCCCAGAGGGAATACGTCTGTTCCTACGTGACTTTAAGGGTCACTATGTATTACGAGATTTTGATTCAAGATTGTCTAATGTTCCACAGCACTTATGGGCGCAAGGTCCAACTGATGTAGGTTATATGCAAATCACACCCCATCGTGTGACTCTCAAACCAGGTGTAGTGCTACCACGAATCAGACAGTACAGATTGCCACCCGAGGCTGTAGCAGCCTTATCCAAAATTATTGACGAACTCATGGCTCAAGGAGTAGTTGTAGAAACTGACTCCAATGTATGCAATTCTCCGATCATTCCAGTCATGAAACGTACTGATCCAAATGCACCCCCAGTATATCGACTAGTGATTGATTTACGAGAGCTTAATAAATGTATTATTCCTCAGTACCCAGTTGTCCCAGACATCTCTTCCCTGTTAACAGCCATTGATTCCGAAGCCATGTTCTTCACTGTTATTGACCTCAAGAATGCATTTTTTAGTGTTCCAATTCATCCAGACAGCCAGTTTCTTTTCGGATTTTGTTTAAACGGAAGGAGCTATATGTTCACACGCGCTCCTCAAGGTTTCACAGAAAGTCCTAGTATTTACAGTCAGGCACTCAAGAGACAACTAGACAATATTCACATGCCAACTGACACTGCCCTGCTCCAGTATGTCGATGATCTACTGATCACAGCCCGTTCTGAACGTGCCTGCGAGCGAGCATCCCTTACAGTCCTGTATTTTCTAGCCGAGATGGGGCACAAGGTGTCACCTTCGAAGCTTCAATTCTGTGTCCAGCAAGTGGTATACTTAGGACACTTGCTGTCCAAGAGGGGTAGGCAGTTGACACCCGACCGTATCCAGTTAATAGCGAGTCTTCCCCAGCCCAGAACCCAGAAGGAGGTACGTGCTTTTATCGGCCTTACTTCTTATTGTAGACAATGGATTCCCCAGTATGCATTTCTAGCCAAGCCACTGATACAGTTAACGACACAGGAGGCAGCCGTATCGACTGTCCTCCCTTGGACATCTGACCATACACTTAGTTTCAACGAGTTAAAGAAAGCCCTATGTCAAGCTCCAGTTCTAGCTACACCGAACTACAGTAAGCCTTTTACACTTTTCGTTACTGAACGTGAAGGTACAGCATTATCTGTTCTCACACAAGATCAAGCAGGACAATACAAGCCCTGTGCTTATTTTTCGAGCACATTAGATCCAGTCGCCCAGGCGTTGCCTGCGTGCCTCAAGTCAGTTGCAGCCACAGCACTAGCTATCAGACAAAGTGATTCCATAGTTTTAGGACATTCTCTGACCGTACAAGTTCCACATTCAGTGGAAGTTCTCTTAAACCGAACACAAACTCAGCACTTGACAATTGCACGTTTAACAGGTTATGAATTGACACTGTTCCAGCCACACATAGAAATCAGACGCTGCAACGTCCTGAATCCTGCTACACTGTTACCATCAGTTAATTCAAAACCAGACACACATGACTGTGTGGAAGTAGTTAACATTACGACTAAGCCAAGACAAGATCTGACAGACATTCCGTTATCAGATCCTGACCTGACACTTTATGTGGATGGTTCATGTATGAGAACTAGTACAGGAGAACTAGTCGCCGCGTATGCAGTGACTACTGACACTGAAGTTATTGAAACACACCGTATTGATACCCTGTCCGCTCAAGCAGCAGAGCTAGTCGCTCTGACACAAGCCTGTATACATGCCAAGAACCTGAAAGTTAATGTTTACACAGATTCACGTTACGCATTCGGAGTTGTACACGACTTCGGAGTGCTCTGGCAGGAGAGAGGTTTCATGACTTCTCATGGAACCAAGATTCAGCATGGTCTCCTTATTCAAGCCCTGTTAGATGCCATACATTTACCGACATCCATTGCTATCATGAAATGCAAAGCACATACGAAAGTTACAGACATTATTTCCCAAGGTAATGATCTAGCAGACCGCACAGCCAAGCTTACAGCACAGACTCCAGACATTCCAGTTAATCAGACACATACTCCAGATCCGATTACATGCATGACAGTTAAGGACCCTACACAAGACGTCATAGATATACAGTTACATGCTACCCCCGATGAAATCAAGAAATGGTCTGAACAAGGAGGGGTCCAGACAGATCAAGGATGGTTAACGAAGGGTAGAGCCACATGGTTTCTCCCCGACTCTATGGTTCAAGTCATTATCAATACCGCACATAGTCCAGCACATTTAGGAGAAAAAGCTATGTTAGACAGTATCCAGAACATTTGGTTCAACAAGCATTTACGAGCTGCAGCCAAGCAGAAAGTCCGTACCTGTATGATATGTTGTCAGTTTAATCCAGGTAAAAGTGTCCCGGTGGAACAAGGTGGTTTCCAGCCCCCTGACCACCCTTTTGAGGTCCTCCAGATGGATTATATTCAGATGGAGCGATGTCGAGGTTTCAAGTATGTCCTTGTAGTTGTATGCGCTTTGTCCAGGTGGACAGAAGCATATCCAGTCCCAGATTACACAGCCGCGACCACTGCCAAGCAGTTGGTTCGTGAATTTTTCCCTAGATATGGACTCCCTAGAGTCGTATATTCTGATAACGGTCAGCCATTCTCATCTGAACTCATGAAGCACGTTTCCCTTTTGTTAGGGTACCAGTGGAAGTTCCATTGTGTACGCCATCCTGAAGCAGCCGGTCTAGTCGAAAGACATAATCAGACCCTGAAAATCCGTATTGCCAAAGTCTGTAAAGAAAAAGGTGTGGACTGGCTAGTAGCTCTGCCAGTCGCTTTGTTTTATATGCGCATGGTTGCACATTCCAGATCAGGTCTGTCCCCGTATGAGGTCGTATTCGGCCGCCCCCCTAACATGTGGGGTACTCCTAGACCCCGAAGTATTACCGATGTTTCATGTAATATGCTGACAGATTACCTAGCTTCCTTGATGTCTGCCCTCAACTCATGTCGTTCACAGGTTGCTGCCGCCTTTCCAGACAATACCGAGGTGGCACCACATGAAATCGTTCCAGGCTCCCTAGTGATGGTCCGGAATTTCGACAGATCAAGTCCGCTGGAACCACGTTGGAAGGAGCCACGTCAGGTCCTCCTCACCACCCGTACAGCCGTGAAGTTGGAAGGCAGAAAAGGATGGATCCACCTGTCTCATGTTAAACTTTTTAAAGGACTGAAATCCGTTTCTAAAAACATTTCCCAGGATTTGAAGGACTGCCAGAATATTGCTCTTAAGGACTGTCCCGCACAAGACATTATTACAACCCCTCCCTTGTTAGAGAAAACTCCGCAACAGGAGTATAAGTTAAAGCTCAGGTCTAGTAAAATAAGTCAGTCAGTTTGATTGTATAAGTCCTCCCCTAGGTGAAACGGTTAGACTGTTTCTGACATGTATAAAATAGACCCCCATAGTGAGAGAGTCAGTCGAAGTTCAATTCAATGTATCGTTTTTCTGAGTTTCGTATTATTCATCAGCATAATGATTTCCTGCACCAGCTATGCGTTCTATCTGTATTGTCCAGTTCCTCATGTAAATATGTCTGCTAATGCTACAGTAGAGCACACGTTTAGTGATCTGCCTCCTCACGAATATTCTTACCGCCTCGCTATGCGCAACAACACATTTATCCGTATGTTACATTATTCACACCAGACCAGCAATGCCACTAATTGTTGGGTGTGTGGTCGACTCCCCCCTTTTCAGACACCGAAGGGAGTTCTGCCACTTTTTCCTTATCCATTCTCACATAATGGTTCATGTGGAGCATGGTCCACGTTAACGTCATCCTCAACAGATATGTCTTTTCTTAACAGTACATGTTTTCCAGACAAGCAAGGTTTCCCCCACAGAACAGGTTTAGATCTAGAAAATGAAGTTTATAATTTAGGTAATTATTCGTCGAATTTCATGGTCCTAAATGTTCAGTCTGATACTACTCCAGACTTACCTGCTATTTCAGTACTACCAGTCAAAGGCGAATTATGTGTCCGTAATTATGGTTCCGTACACGTAGGACATAGTGATTGTACTACTGTTATCAAGTATAGTGACAGTAGGAAACCTGTTTTCAAAGCTTCACGTCATTCCTATTTTATTTGTGGTCAAACTGCATATGTCCGTCTGCCCCTCGATTGGGAGGGAACCTGTTACATTGCTTTCCTACTGCCACCTGTTTTCCTAGCCCCATCTGATTATCACAGAAACACACATCTAGTACACATTAGACATAGAAGGGAGTCCCCAATTGTCGATTATACTGAAACTACTCTAGAACAGTATACAGATTTCAATAAAGGTTTCTTCTTCTTTGTAGGACCTGTCCAGAATAGTAAACTGATCCGTAGGTTAACAAGAACCCTTGAAGCTGTAGTAAATGAGACTGCCTCTGCTCTAGGTAACCTAACCGAAGAACAATCTGCTATGAGATTTGTCGTTTTGCAAAATCGTCTCGTCCTTGACGTCATACTGGCCGATAGGGGCGGGGCCTGTAGAGTCATCGGATCTAGTTGCTGCATTTTCATTCCAAATAACGCGCCGTCTGTTTATTCAGCTATAACCAGACTCCATAAAATTGCCCATCTGTTACACCAAGATCCAGGCACCTGGACATGGTCCGGTTGGTTCTGGAATATAATTTCCGCCTGGGGATGGAAAGTCCTGTCCTTTCTAGGTATTGCAGTAGCGATCATATTTAGCTGCTGCCTCTGTATACAATGTGGCCCTGCGATTTGCGGCATTTGTGCTACCTCTTGTATTCCTAGTCCCAAGCCCCGTTCTAAATCCCGTTCCAAGACAATTCGAGACGAACAAATGATACTGTATGAAATGATAGATGGTATCATGAAAATTGATGTTTCCTGATGGAAACGTAGTGACAAGGAGGGAATGTGGAAAAGTAAATTTTGCCATGTTCTGTGTCCCTACGCCTCATCCATCATATGTTATGTGTGCATGACCAATATGCATATGTTGTTCCCCATGTCCGATTAATGACGCAATTACAGTTGTGTCCACCTCTGGTATGTCATTTTCCAGTCCTCGTGAATACTACGAATATCAGGCCTAGGTAAAGTTATGTTGCCACGTTTCTTAGTGTGCACGTTATTCCATTATAAAGTCCCCGTTTCCAGGCCTCAAAAGGGCCCGGACCCTGGATTCAGCTCCTGTCTCCTGAAAGCCTCGCTGAGGAGCGATACAGCCCCCACCTGTATCCTCGACCTTTCACTTACTTCCTGCCTCGCAGTGCCCGGTGCAGCTTGGCTCTGCCTCTGAGTCTGCCAAAAGTATGTTATGATTCCAGCTATCAGTTCAGTCCTCCTTCTCTGCATTCCTAAGCTACTGAACTGCATCAATAGTTTCCGTCATTGTCTAGCCTTCTCGTCTCCATGTTAGAGAAATACTGTATTTAATGGTCATTTAGTATTCTTCATCACGCATTTCATGTAGAATAATGTATGGTCCAGTCTTAGAATCAAGTTAGCTTTTCCCCTCATGACTCCTAGTTTATATCAACATGTTCCCTAAACATCAGATACCAGATAGGGTTTAGGTACATGTCGCTCCGACCCTCCAGACTCTAGTCTCTGCTCCTAGCACAGAGTTCGTAGCCCCAGCTTCTCCTAGTAACACGTCATTGCCAGTTGTCGCGCACCATTAGGTTAGAGGTCCCGGCTCCTTAGGTAGCCCCCTCCTATGTTTCCGCCCATTCATGACATATTCTGTTACGTTTTCATCACATGCCTAAGTATACTCCCAGTTACACCTCTTTTTACTGTTATCTTTCGCGACTGCTACGCGTCACGCCTTCTGCTCCACCCACTGCTACGCCTACTGCAATGTAATGCTATGTGTTTGCGCTATGTATATAAGTTGATGTATTGTTATTAAAAGTTAGCGCGCTCATCCCAGATCAAGCCCCGGCAGCTGCTGGGCCCCAGTTGTCCTGCTGGGCCCTGTTACCCCTGTTCTATGCAGGTTGTCCTGATCCTGTCCTTATGCTGAAATAAACCTGCAGAAACTCCTACTACCTCGAATCTTGACTCTTATTTTATTGAGCTATCTGTTATTCATTCATTCATTCAAAAATAGATCCGGTATTATTTATTTATATACCACAGTAGTGCAAAAGTGAATGATGGAATAGGATGAAAATATGTCTACAGGTAACGGTACCAACCACCTCAGAAAAGAGGAGAAAATCTCTTGTCAGTACCCATCATTCACATTTTGTGAAATTTCATCATTTGGAACTGACCTCCTCTTGCTCACACAGCCAGTCTAGAATGATTGACTGGACTGTTTTAAGCAGATCGCAAAACCAGAGGATGGCTGTTAACTCAACTGAGTTTACCAAAAAGCCCCAAGGCACAAATTCATGCTACGTGAAGAGGGTCGAAAATGTGCAGCTATAAATTATACAAAAAAGTGTGTTAAAAATGACTAAGGGAGCTCTTTCCAAACTTTATTCTTAGAGATCACTTGTCATGTTTTAAAAGCAGTCTGCTAACATTTAAAGTGATCAAATGTTAGGCAATAATAGGTCGACATGTTTCTGCCCATATAAAGATCTAAATGTATCAGGGCATTCCTCAGGACCAAAGCAGTGAAAAATATTATATTGCTGCAAATGACACAATTTAGTGAAAAATTATATAAGTGAGAATTTTCGAAAGTAACAATTTTTATACTCCACCGGTAATATCCAATCTAAGTAGTAGAGGAAATTATCGGTTACCTGTAGAGACAATAATTCAATATTACAAACAGTGCTTAACCACATTCATAATTACACCACACTCAAAGCCAAAGAGTTCGTATATGGCTAGAAACCATGACTGGTTCCACAGTAGTCTATATAGTATGTATATAGTGCATACACTTACCCATAATGATTGGGTGGCACCCTCACCTCGACCTGGTAATTACTCAGGGAAGGGGGCCCCGCTCTGCAATAATAATCAGAAAGTCCATGATAAAGATAGTCATGGCATCGTGTCTTATCACCTTGTGCTTGTTGATTCAAGCTAGAGCACAAATACAACTACAAACTCTCAAAACAAACATCCATCCTTGTTTACAGCTACTGTGTTTTCACACTAAAAACCAGAATATGTGTGCATGGGTTGTAACACATTGTTCTGCATTACATATCATTAGTTTCTATCTGTTAAAAACATGAGGCTCAATCCCTATTCGTACGTTTAAACAGCAGCCCGCAAGAAAGACAGGGCTGTATTTCAACATGACGAGACTACATCTATCGTGCAATATATTCTAGAGTTTTAGTATGAAGCTCGGTCCATCATGGACAAAGCTGCTGCTAGAAGCCCATCTGTGGCTGCGCTCGTCAATAGAGTGCAATCATCGATAAATTAAACCTCATGCTGGACACAGTTATTGAGGCTCAAATCTGAAGGCTTAAAATTAAAGGCTTACCTATCCGTCGGTACCCCGGGCGGACATCGAGTAAAGACCGGAGGTACCGACGGACGCAGTGGGAAACCATTATATCCACAAATGCGCGCGATTACGATCTTAGGGCCATTAGGTGTCTCAATGGCTGCCTGTTCGTCAATTGCGAGCGGATGGTGTGCGCATGTCTCGCCGGAGTGGTGTACTCTCCTTTGCTCATGCGCACACTCGCACTGCCTGCCTAATCGAGAATCTAAAGATGATTCAGAAAAGCGCATGGCTAATCGAAATGAAGTGCTCTCTTTGGCGCATATTCAGTCCACATCCGTGTATGTTGTCCACACACACTAGTGCGCGAGGATCAACAAAAATGTACCCAACCACGGACGCTACGCCACAGAGTGACAGAAATGTAAGACAAAAAAAGGGAGTCGTAAACATATGCCTCCGAGTGCTAATAGGTTTAGTTAATTGCACGGTGATCTACATCTGATAGTGCGGAAAGCATAGGTCTAATATGACGCACTCAACAGGAAATTGATCATAATGTTGCATATCTACATGCAGACAATTCATGATTTTGAGGATGACATTATATTCAATGGACCGGTCAAAGGGAAATTGCGCCTAGGAGATTAAAGTGCCAGCCAGGGTATGTCATCGTTAAGCCCAAACACATCACTTCTCAATGCATATACCCACTTCTGTTCTTTGCACAGGAGAAATTGTTGAATATCAGTGATGTGAGAAGGAATAAATGGTTTCTCTAGGATAACCCAATGTAAGTCTGTGTCAGAATGACCTGCATCTATAAAGTGATTGGTCAGTTTGGTTGTACTTTTTTTGCACCTAATTGTGCTCCTATGCTCTGAAATCCTGACCATGATCTTTCGTGAAGTCATGCCCACGTACTTTTTGTCATAGGGGCATGTAATCAAATAGATAACCCGGTCAGAATTGCAGTTAGTGTGTTTGTTGAGCTCCCAGGGCACGAGTGTACCTATATCAATCTGTGTTTGATGACTGGTCAGTGGGCAAACCGAACAATTTCCACAAGGGAAATGTCCTTTTACAGGTGGAAAGCCCCACAGACAGGGGTCTTTCAGATTAGATTGTTTCTCCTTAAGGGAGTGTGCACCAACTGGTCTTTTATGTTACTGCTGCGCTTAAACGCAAACAAAGGAGGTGGTAAAGGCTGGCCATCAATTTTCAGTACTTTCCAATTTTTCAAAATACTCTTTTTCAAGACGTTGGAATAGCTGCAAAAGGTGTTAACACATGTGATTCTTTGTGTAGAAGAATCTTCTATAGGTATAACCTTGGGTTCGAGTAGGGCGTCACGATGATTATTGAGGGCTCTTTCCATCGATGTTTTTACTGTCTTTCTCGGATATTGTCTATCTAAAAGTTGTGACGATAGTAATGTAGCATGTTCTTTATATTTCATGACATCTGAACAATTGCGTCTAATTCGCAGAAATTGACCAAAGGGCAAATTCTGTCGTAGCGCTTGAGGGTGGTAGCTTTGAAAGTGTAGTAATGCATTTCTTGCCATCGATTTCTTATACAATTCTGTGCATAGACCACCCTCATGAGGATATATTTTTACATCTAGAAAAGGCAAGTTATTTTTTGAGTACTCACAAGTGAAATTCAGGAAAGCATTACGCTGGTTGAGCCATTGATGAAACTCTTCTATAGACGAAGATGATCCTTTCCAAATGACGAAGATATCGTCTATATAACGTTTCCAGGTCACGATGTGACTAAAATAAGGGTTAGTCTGCAGGAGCACTTCCGTTTGCTCAAAATGATGAACATAAAGGTTCGCCAATGAAGGAGCAAAGACACTGCCCATGGAGGTCCCGGACACTTGAAGGAACAGGTCTCTTTCAAAGCTAAAGAAGTTCTCTTTCATGGCCAAGGTGGCACAGGCCATGATGAAGGGGAGTGGAGTCATATCCCCTATATCCGTTTCTTTTAGCAAAGACTCAATAACTGCCAGGGTCGCGTCTTGAGGTATACATGTGTATAGCGACTCGACGTCAAACGAGACCAAATAATCCTGATCCTCGTTGAATGGCAAGTCTTGTAGAATCCATAGTAGGTCCTTGGTATCTTGAATGTAAGTTGGCATGACTTTCACCAGCGGTTTGAGAAAGAAATCTACGAATGTAGAAAGGGGCTCCAATAAAGAACCCAGACCTGAGATAATAGGTCTGCCAGGTGGAGGCAAAATACCCTTATGTATCTTTGGCAGTACGTAAAAATAAGGAACCACAGGATGTAGAGTAATCAAAAAGGAGGCTTCTTGTTGAGTAATCCAATTTTCTTCAACTGCTTCTTCAACCAATTTCTTTATCGTGGAGGACAATCTCTGTGTAGGATCCATTTTGAGACACCGATAGAATTTCTTGTTATCCAATTGGCGTCTGCATTCTGTAGTGTAGGCAACCGTATCCAAAATGACAGTGGCTCCACCTTTATCGGCGGGTTTCACCGTGATTGAATCGTCATTCGATAGTGCAGTCAGGGCCAGTCGTTCGCATTTTGAGAGGTTGTTGAATTGTTTGGTATTTGTTAGAAAGATAGATTCCGCATCTTCCAACACTGCTCTCTCAAAAGTCAAAATCTGGGGCGACGTCATACTCGTGGGTGGAATAAATGTTGATTTTGTGCGCAATCCTGTATTCATATCTCGTCTCTCTTCGTCCTCTGAGGGCATTCTATTTTTGAAAAAAGCACAAAGCCTGATTTTCCTAAAGAAGCCGGCCAATTCTTGTCGGGTCTGAAAGGGATCGCCTTTGTAGGTTGGAACATAACCAAGTCCCTTCTCTAGGACTGATTCTTCGTCAGGAGTCAATGTACGTTGGCTGAGGTTGACAACTAGACTCGGGCAATGCTTGGACCCGATTGTACTTGGTCCTGCAGGTTGCTCCTGGTGTGTGATGATGGTGGAGGGCTCCAATGTACCGCGGTTTGTGTGGGTCGTCGTTTGCCTCTGGAACGTCTTGGGCCCTGTCCTAAAAAAGGCTGTTGTGCATAGTTATCCATTGGTTGATAAGGATACAAGTGACCAGGAAAAGGAGGCTGTGCAAAACCAAAAGGTCCTGGTGGCCACCACTGAGGTGGAGGTGGAGTCTGAAAGTATCTCCCTCTTCTCGGACCTCGAAACCTCGGGTTGTTACCTCTATTCTGATTGTTAGTAGAGGAGTCGGAATCGGTTAAGTTTCCATCACTGCCTGAAGTAGAGTAGTTGGATCCTGGTGCTCTGCCTTGTTGGTTGTAGACAGGAGGAACATAAGAGTCGCTTGTATATGGATAAACTTTTTCCATTGAAAATCTCGCTAGGTCTTTTTTGAATTTATTGATTTTCGTTGCTAAGATCTTATCTTTAAATTCTTTGTTTGTTTTATCCGATTCTTTTGCTTGTTTGTTATACGTCGTGGTGACCAAAACTGATTTCATTTGCGCCTCTAATGTCTGAATTTCGATCAAGATGTTATCGGCTATTCTTTTAGCAGTTGTTATTATTAGAATAAGCCAGTCTCTAGTGCATCGCCATGCCACTAGGGACCAATCTTTTAAAAACATCTTGTCCTCCAGGAATAACCTGGGTGCATTAGTCACAATGAGACCAGTGGGTGCACAATTAGCCCGAAAGTATTCGGTCATTATTGCTCCATGTACTTGGGTACGTGAATGAGACCGTTTCAGAAGTAAGACCTTATTCCAATCATCTCCATTGTTGGTTAAAGTAGGATTTGGAAGGCTGTCTATAATGCTTGGTGTAGCTGGTATATCTAATGCCACTGATTCGTCAAAAGCTAAACCAAGTCTGTCTGCCATTGTGAGGATAACAATTGTACACCTCACACTAGGGGAGAGAGACCTGTAAGTCTGACAAGTGATCTCTAAGAATAAAGTTTGGAAAGAGCTCCCTTAGTCATTTTTAACACACTTTTTTGTATAATTTATCGCTGCACATTTTCGACCCTCTTCACATAGCATGAATTTGTGCCTTGGGGCTTTTTGGTAAACTCAGTTGAGTTAACAGCCATCCTCTGGTTTTGCGATCTGCTTAAAACAGTCCAGTCAATCATTCTAGACTGGCTGTGTGAGCAAGAAGAGGTCAGTTCCAAATGATGAAATTTCACAAAATGTGAATGATGGGTACTGACAAGAGATTTTCTCCTCTTTTCTGAGGTGGTTGGTACCGTTACCTGTAGACATATTTTCATCCTATTCCATCATTCACTTTTGCACTACCTATCTAGACCCAAGGTGTTTAGTGTTATTTTCATATGTAAGTTAGGGGATATACACCTTGTAGGTCTTTAAATCACTCCCTGAGACCCCCCTTAATGTTTTGTTTTCCGTGATTGAGCGGCTACGGCCGTGGGTCTTTTTGATATATTCCTAGTATTGAACAGGAATATTGTACCGTGTTTGTCTTTTTGTTTCGCTTTTGCAATTTGCTCTGCGACTCTCGCACACATCCTACCTTGTTGTCAATTAAAACTACGACTTACAGGTCTCTCCCCCCTAGTGTGAGGTGTACAATTGTTACCCTCACAATGGCAGACAGACTTGGTTTAGCTTTTGACGAATCAGTGGCATTAGATATACTAGCTACACCAAGCATTATAGACAGCCTTCCAAATCCTACTTTAACCAACAATGGAGATGATTGGAATAAGGTCTTACTTCTGAAACGGTCTCAATCACGTACCCAAGTACATGGAGCAATAATGACCGAATACTTTCGGGCTAATTGTGCACCCACTGGTCTCATTGTGACTAATGCACCCAGGTTATTCCGGGAGGACAAGATGTTTTTAAAAGATTGGTCCCTAGTGGCATGGCGATGCACTAGGGACTGGCTTATTCTAATAATAACAACTGCTAAAAGAATAGCCGATAACATCTTGATCGAAATTCAGACATTAGAGGCGCAAATTAAATCAGTTTTGGTCACCACGACGTATAACAAACAAGCAAAAGAATCGGATAAAACGAACAAAGAATTTAAAGATAACATCTTAGCAACGAAAATCAATAAATTCAAAAAAGACCTAGCGAGATTTTCAATGGAAAAAGTTTATCCATATACAAGCGACTCTTATGTTCCTCCTGTCTACAACCAACAAGGCAGAGCACCAGGATCCAACTACTCTACTTCAGGCAGTGATGGAAACTCAACCGATTCCGACTCCTCTACTAACAATCAGAATAGAGGTAACAACCCGAGGTTTCGAGGTCCGAGAAGAGGGAGATACTTATAGACTCCACCTCAGTGGTGGCCACCAGGACCTTTTGGTTTTGCACAGCCTCCTTTTCCTGGTCACTTGTATCCTTATCAACCAATGGATAACTATGCCCAACAGCCTTTTTTAGGACAGGGCCCAAGACGTTCCAGAGGCAAACGACGACCCACACAAACCGCGGTACATTGGAGCCCTCCACCTTCATCACCCACCAGGAGCAACCTGCAAGACCAAGCACAATCGGGTCCAAGCATTGTCCGAGTCTAGTTGTCAACCTCAGCCAACGTACATTGACTCCTGACGAAGAATCAGTCCTAGAGAAGGGACTTGGTTATGTTCCCACCTACAAAGGCGATCCCTTTCAGACCCGACAAGAATTGGCCGGCTTCTTTAGGAAAATCAGGCTTTGTGCTTTTTTCAAAAATAGAATGCCCTCAGAGGACGAAGAGAGACGAGATATGAATACAGGATTGCGCACAAAAACAACATTTATTCCACCCACGAGTATGACGCCGCCCCAGATTTTGACTTTTGAGAGAGCAGTGTTGGAAGATGCGGAATCTATCTTTCTAACAAATACCAAACAATTCAACAACCTCTCAAAATGCGAACGACTGGCCCTGACTGCACTATCGAATGACGATTCAATCACGGTGAAACCCGCCGATAAAGGTGGAGCCACTGTCATTTTGGATACGGTTGCCTACACTACAGAATGCAGACGCCAATTGGATAACAAGAAATTCTATCGGTGTCTCAAAATGGATCCTACACAGAGATTGTCCTCCACGATAAAGAAATTGGTTGAAGAAGCAGTTGAAGAAAATTGGATTACTCAACAAGAAGCCTCCTTTTTGATTAATCTACATCCTGTGGTTCCTTATTTTTATGTACTGCCAAAGATACATAAGGGTATTTTGCCTCCACCTGGCAGACCTATTATCTCAGGTCTGGGTTCTTTATTGGAGCCCCTTTCTACATTCGTAGATTTCTTTCTCAAACCGCTGGTGAAAGTCATGCCAACTTACATTCAAGATACCAAGGACCTACTACGGATTCTACAAGACTTGCCATTCAACGAGGATCAGGATTATTTGGTCTCGCTTGACGTTGAGTCGCTATACACATGTATACCTCAAGACGCAACCCTGGCAGTTATTGAGTCTTTGCTAAAAGAAACGGATATAGGGGATATGACTCCACTCCCCTTCATCATGGCCTGTGCCACCTTGGCCATAAAAGAGAACTTCTTTAGCTTTGAAAGAGACCTGTTCCTTCAAGTGTCCGGGACCTCCATGGGCAGTGTCTTTGCTCCTTCATTGGCGAACCTTTATGCTCATCATTTTGAGCAAACGGAAGTGCTCCTGCAGACTAACCCTTATTTTAGTCACATCGTGACCAGGAAACGTTATATAGACGATATTTTCGTCATTTAGAGAGGATCATCTTCTTCTATAGAAGAGTTTCATCAATGGCTCAACCAGCGTAATGCTTTCCTGAATTTCACTTGTGAGTACTCAAAAAATAACTTGCCTTTTCTAGATGTAAAAATATATCCTCATGAGGGTGGTCTATGCACAGAATTGTATAAGAAATCGATGGCAAAAAATGCATTACTACACTTCCAAAGCTACCACCCTCAAGCGCTACGACAGAATTTGCCCTTTGGTCAATTTCTGCGAATTCGACGCAATTGTTCAGATGTCATGAAATATAAAGAACATGCCACATTACTATCGTCACAACTTTTAGATAGACAATATCCGAGAAAGACAGTAAAAACATCGATGAAAAGAGCCCTCAATAATCATCGTGACGCCCTACTCGAACCCAAGGTTATACCTATAGAAGATTCTTCTACACAAAGAATCACATGCGTTAACACCTTTTGCAGCTATTCCAACGCCTTGAAAAAGAGTATTTTGAAAAATTGGAAAGTACTGAAAATTGATGGCCAGCCTTTGCCACCTCCTTTGTTTGCGTTTAAGCGCAGCAGTAACATAAAAGACCAGTTGGTGCACACTCGCCCTAAGGAGAAACAATCTAATCTGAGAGACCCCTGTCTGTGGGGCTTTCCACCTGTACAAGGACATTTCCCTTGTGGAAATTGTTCGGTTTGCCCACTGACCAGTCATCAAACACAGATTGATATAGGTACACTCGTGCCCTGGGAGCTCAACAATGACACACTAACTGCAATTCTGACCGGGTTATCTATTTGATTACATGCCCCTGTGACAAAAAGTACGTGGGCATGACTTCACGAAAGATCAAGGTCAGGATTTCAGAGCATAGGAGCACAATTAGGTGCAAAAAAGTGCAACCAAACTGACCAATCACTTTATAGATGCAGGTCATTCTGACACGGACTTACATTGGGTTATCCTAGAGAAACCATTTATTCCTTCTCACATCACTGATATTCAACAATTTCTCCTGCGCAAAGAACAGAAGTGGGTATATAAATTGAGAAGTGATGTGTTTGGGCTCAACGATGACATACCCTGGCTGGCACTTTAATCTCCTAGGCGCAATTTCCCTTTGACCAGTCCATTGAATATAATGTCATCCTCAAAATCATGAATTGTCTGCATGTAGAGATGCAACATTATGATCAATTTCCTGTTGAGTGCGTCATATTAGACCTATGCTTTCCGCACTATCAGATGTAGATCACCGTGCAATTAACTAAACCTATTAGCACTCGGAGGCATATGTTTACGACTCCCTTTATTTGTCTTACATTTCTGTCATTCTGTGGCGTAGCGTCCGTGGTTGGGTACATTTTTGTTGATCCTCGCGCACTAGTGTGTGTGGACAACATACACGGATGTGGACTGAATATGCGCCAAAGAGAGCACTTCATTTCGATTAGCCATGCGCTTTTCTGCTTCATCTTTTCATGCTTTTCTGAATCATCTTTAGATTCTCGATTAGGCAGGCAGTGCGAGTGTGCGCATGAGCAAAGGAGAGTACACCACTCCGGCGAGACATGCGCACACCATCCGCTCGCAATTGACGAACAGGCAGCCATTGAGACACCTAAAGGCCCTAAGATCGTAATCGCGCGCATTTGTGGATATAATGGTTTCCCACAGCGCCCGTCGGTACCTCCGGTCTTTACTCGATGTCCGCCCGGTGTACCGACGGATAGGTAAGCCTTTAATTTTAAGCCTTCAGATTTGAACCTCAATAACTGTGTCCAGCATGAGGTTTAATTTATCGATGATTGCACTCTATTGACGAGCGCAGCCACAGATGGGCTTCTAGCAGCAGCTTTGTCCATGATGGACCGAGCTTCATACTAAAACTCTAGAATATATTGCACGATAGATGTAGTCTCGTCATGTTGAAATACAGCCCTGTCTTTCTTGCGGGCTGCTGTTTAAACGTACGAATAGGGATTGAGCCTCATGTTTTTAACAGATAGAAACTAATGATATGTAATGCAGAAGAATGTGTTACAACCCATGCACACATATTCTGGTTTTTAGTGTGAAAACACAGTAGCTGTAAACAAGGATGGATGTTTGTTTTGAGAGTTTGTAGTTGTATTTGTGCTCTAGCTTGAATCAACAATCACAAGGTGATAAGACACGATGCCATGACTATCTTTATCATGGACTTTCTGATTATTATTGCAGAGCGGGGCCCCCTTCCCTGAGTAATTACCAGGTCGAGGTGAGGGTGACACCCAATCATTATGGGTAAGTGTATGCACTATATACATACTATATAGACTACTGTGGAACCAGTCAATGTTTCTAGCCATATACGAACTCTTTGGCTTTGAGTGTGGTGTAATTATGAATGTGGTTTAGCACTGTTTGTAATATTGAATTATTGTCTTTACAGGTAACCGATAATTTCCTCTACTACTTAGATTGGATATTACCGGTGGAATATAAAAATTGTTACTTTCGAAAATTCTCACTTATATAATTTTTCACTAAATTGTGTCATTTGCAGCAATATAATATTTTTCACTGCTTTGGTTCTGAGGAATGCCCTGATACATTTAGATCTTTATATGGGCAGAAACATGTCGACCTATTATTGCCTAACATTTGATCACTTTAAATGTTAGCAGACTGCTTTTAAAACATGACAAGTGATCTCTAAGAATAAAGTTTGGAAAGAACTCCCTTAGTCATTTTTAACACACTTTTTTGTATAATTTATCGCTGCACATTTTCGACCCTCTTCACATAGCATGAATTTGTGCCTTGGGGCTTTTGGTAAACTCAGTTGAGTTAAGAGCCATCCTCTGGTTTTGCGATCTGCTTAAAACAGTCCAGTCAATCATTCTAGACTGGCTGTGTGAGCAAGAGGAGGTCAGTTCCAAATGATGAAATTTCACAAAATGTGAATGATGGGTACTGACAAGAGATTTTCTCCTCTTTTCTGAGGTGGTTGGTACCGTTACCTGTAGACATATTTTCATCCTATTCCATCATTCACTTTTGCACTACCTGTCTAGACCCAAGGTGTTTAGTGTTATTTTCATATGTAAGTTAGGGGATATACACCTTGCCGGTCTTTAAATCACTCCCTGAGACCCTCCTTAATGTTTTGTTTTCGGTGACCCGCATCAACCCGCTTTGTGTCACGCGTGTAGTCTAATTTAGATTACTTACGGCATTCGGACAACTGTATAAGCTTGTTTCCTTCGTGAGAAAACAGAAATAAAGTATTAGCGTGTGCGATTGCGTGTTAATTTATTTGTCGACATTTCTTATACATCGTCAGAACGCTATAAAGCTTAATATTTAGAATCCTGAGTTAATCATTTTTTAAACGAATTTGGTGTGAGAAGATTTATAGGAGTCCTATCTTAAGGAACGTAGGTGTGCCCATGGGGATGCAACCAATTCAGGTCGGAAGCACAGCATGATATCATAATAGACGTCTCTAGGACGGAAGACTCCGCTCAAGGAGCACCCAAAGACTAAATAACAGGGTTTGACAAAAGCCTCGAGCTAATAAACTTCGGAGGTTGTGCGCCAGCGACAGTTTTTTGAATTTACAAAAACATGAAATCTCATACTATCTTGCTTATCCGGCCAAATTGCGAGTCAGGCAGGGCTCCAAGACTCTGGTCTTCCTGGATCCTAAGGGCATCCTCGCCTTCACCAAGAAATTGGATCGCACCCATCGTTCCACCCCAGCTAACTCTCAGGACTCAGATACAGCCAACCTCACCGATAATGACTGACACAATCTTCTTAGTGCCCTTGGCTATCTATCTCTCCCTTTATGACTGCATGTTCACCTGTTTGACATGTCCGGATTGCGCCCCCTTGGCTTTTTGATTGTTAGCCTCCTGTTGCTATGCCTGACAGCCGGGCATACCTGTTCCTCATTTCAGGTTATGATGTATCCTGTAGTCTGCTTCCATATTTGGCTTGGCCCCCCTTCCTTCTCCGGCAGGGGTGTAGGCTGAGCGATGCCATGCCTCTGCGGGATGATTCTCACTTTTGCTATTTATGCCCCCTCCCCAAGTTGCGGTTCCCCGGGGTGGCTGTGGGTGGTTTCTCAACCTGGTTGGGGGTTGGAGTGGGCGGAGGGAGGGAGGGTATTGGGTATTTGCATCCTCCTTTTGAGGCACTTTTATATTTGACTGTATGCCCTTTGTTGTTCTTTTGCACGTCTTATGCTGCCACACTTCAATGCGTGTGGGGGGTTTATTTGGGTGGGGGTTCTTTGGGATGTTCTGCCTCCTCCTGAGGCGATGTTGTTTACATATTTGAATATTCTGTTAAGATCTTGCTTGCATCACATCACCGTTATACATGCTTCCTGCACCGCCTCGTGCATCGCAGTGGGCACATTCCTAGGGTCGTGCTCTTGGGTGTGACACTGCTTGCCATCCTGTGGCGAATGCTCCCCCCTATTGCCCAGCTACCCGCTTCGGCTGGCGCTTTTTAGCCCCTTTGCATACCCTACATTGCTACACCGCTAATCCTTTTTTCAGTTGGATTGCACCACCATGTGCTCCCATCCTAAGCTCCTGACCAAATTCACTACACAGCGCTACTCTCTTCCCTACACTAACATGGCATGAAGAACACTACTTTTTGGACTTGGAATATCCGCGGTCTAAATGACCCCTGCAAAGCCCGACTCATCCATGCCCACCTCCTTCGGTACAAAGTGTCTTCCTAAGTTGGACCTGGCCTTTCTAAGAGGGTTTATCCCCAGACGTTTTGCTTTTTGGCCTCCTGTTTCTGACCTGTTTTGGTTGGTTTTATGACTCTGGGCACTTTACCATTGTGCCATTGCCGATTAGTGCTAAAGTGCATATGCTCTCCCTGTAAATTGTTCATATGGATAGGCGTTTTCATGATTGGCTTGTTTGACTTACTACTAAGTCCCTAGTAAAGTGCACTGTGGTGCCCAGGCTATGTAAGTCAAATACTGATAGTGAGCCTGCAGCACTGATTGTGCCACCCACACAAGCAGCCTTTCAAACGGGTCTCAGACCTGCCACTGCAGTGTCTGTGTGCAGTCTTTATTGCCCTGTTGACCTAGCAAGTGCACCCACTTGCCAGGCCCTAACCTTCCCTTTTAGTACATGTGAGTCACCCATAAGGTAGGCCCAAGGTCCCCCTGTGGGCAGGGTAGAGTGTATGTGAAAGGTAGGTTATGTGCTGGTGTATGTGACATTTCCTGACATTGAAATACAATGTATTTAGTTTTTCACTATGTTATGTTAAAATCATTTATTCAGTGCATGTACATCAGTTGAACTCTTGGCGCTAGTATAGGAGTAGTGGAGCCCCGCTAGATCTATTCGTAAGCCTGGACAAAGAGCCATGTCTTAAGGATTTTCCTGAAAACATGTAGAGCTGTGCAGGATCTGATTTCATAGAGAAGAGCATTCCAGAGGTATGGAGCCAGCACAGCAATCCTGCTGCCGCCTCGTCTCTTCCGTTTATAGGAAGCAATGACCAGTAAATTCAAGTGGGCCAATCGCAGATTATGTGTGGGTATATGTCTCTTGATCATTTTAGAGACAAATTTAGGGCCCACATTCTGAAGGATTTAAAAATGAGGCACCAGATTTTGAAGGTGCAACGTTGAGATATTGGGAGCCAGTGGAGCTACCGCATGAGAGAGGTGGCGACTTGCCATCTTGGTTGCTGAAAAATGAGTCTGGCAGCCTGGTTCTGCACCAGCTGCAGTTTCCTAACTAGATACGCAGGTAACCTGAGATATAAGGAGTTTGCGTAATCTAGGTGGGAGATGAACAGCGCTAGGACAAATTGCACTAGTGCATTTCTAGTAAGGAATCTACCAATCTTCCTGATCCTCCTTAACTGAAAGAATCTGGTAGAGACCACATTTCTGACCTGGGACTTCATAGATAGATCATTATTTATTGTGACCCCGAGGCTCTTAGTTAAGGGTGCTGGCACTGGAGGGCAACCCAACTCCATAGGCCAAAAATGTGAGCTCCAAGGATTCTGAGAGCCACCAGTCAAAATCAGTTCAGTTTTGTCTGGTTTTAGCTTCAAATGGTTGCTATTCATCCTGCTACTGATGTACAGCAAGGTGGTCTAGAAGTCAGAGATGGACCCGGGTGGGGTGTTAATAGTGAATATAAGTTGTAAGTCATCTGCGTAGTTAAAGGTGTTCCTTTTCCGCTCCCTTAAGGAATGGACCAAAGGGAGTTGATATAGATTGAAAAAATGCGGGGATAATGACAACCCCTGTGGCACTCCATATTTAGTCTTGACCTCAGAAGCGGTGAAGTGATACAACCAGACAGATTGAGAAGAATTCTCCCGAAAGGATGTAATCCAATCAAGGGGTGGTCCCTGGAGTCCCGCGTCTCTGACCCGATCCACCAAAATCCCATGGTCGACCATGTCAAAAGCCACGGAAAGATCTAATAGGACCAGGGCTTGAGTAGTGCCCTTATCGGCTTCCTTTCTCAGTTCGTCCAGTACTGACAAAATTACTGTCTCCATAGAGTGAGATGGGCGAAATCCCACTTGAATGTTCAATGAATGAACATAAACATTTTGCTACATGGGGTTGCAATATTTTAGTCAAAGAAGGAAGCAGAGATATGGGGCGATAATTACATGGGTCCGAGAGGTCTGCCCCAGGTTTTCTCAGAAGGGGAACAACAGTAGATTTATGGAAAGTGTATCTGACCCATTGGATAGAATGGGAGTTCATTTATAACATCTTATAAGTATTACTTCCCATTGGGACAAAATAGAAAGATGGAGTTTAGTTTGCCTGAACTCAGAATATAAAAATGCATCTTTTAGTAAAGATGAATTTTATATTGTGTGTTTCAAAATACCACTCTTAGAAAGTGAGTATTTCATTGTTTAGCCATCTTGTGTGCCTCTGCCTGTTTGTGGATTGACTGCCTGGCTTTGGAGTGACAGGGACTGGGGATGAGCATTCTCTCAGACAGCCATTGGGGGTGTTGAGGTGCGTCATGCTTTCCTGAATGAGTCATGGCTGGACTGAATAGCCCTGGGCTGCATTTAGAGTAGTGGGAGGAGATTTCCATGTACCTGAATAGGCCTATTCCGCTTTGGACAATGCTGTCTCCGCCTCCTGCCAGGAAGCTGAGCCAGAGAGTACAGTACTGGTTTTGGCGTAGCACAAAGCTTCTCTGCCACCAGAGAACAAAGAGAAATTCTGTAAAAATATTGGGGCCCAGACCCCAGGACTTTAGATTACTTCTGGACTCATGAGGAACCTTTGCCAAAGGGAAGAGCTGGGAAAACTGAAGGAGAAGTACTGCCCCTGGGTTAACCCATCATTCTTGTGCTCACTACGCCACCCCTGTTTGGACCCAACCATATGCAAATTAGTCCTGACCCTGCTCCCCATCAAAACAGTCAAGCCCGAACTGCCAGGCCAGGTCCTTCCTGGACCGGAAACAAGCATCCTAGGTCTGGTTTTGGGGTATCACCCCTCATCAGCCAGGCTAGCTTGAATTCAATGGCACAGTAATCAAGGGAACCACATCTGGGCATACCTTTGGCCACTTAGAGCGAACATTACATACAAAACAAGATGATGGATGGAGTGCAGAAACATTTGAAACACTCTCCCCTAGATTAGAAGCCTGAAAAAACAATTCATAATATGCTATACACTTTTATCCAGTTCTTTCCGGCAGCTTATAACAAGTTCTTTATGCAAGCATATCCCGTTTGAATCGCCAGATGTATAAAGCCTTTTTGCAGTAGCAAACCCAGCGATTTGCAACATCTCAAAGTTTGAAACTGCAAAAAGGCTTTTATCTATGAATTAATCCTTGTTGTCAATCAGAAAAGACTTTCTGACTCACAAAACAGGTTCTGCTATCCATTCCAAGCTGCAATTAGGGTGTGATAGCGGGCTGTTTTTGTAATTGAAAGTCACAATAGTATCTCTCAATGGTTTGCAATCGTAATTTCAGTTGCAAATAATTGATCAGTTACTAACCACTCAAAGGTGGTGGTAACTAATTCACCATTGAAGGTGTTACTTTGGGACACCTTCCCCTCTGTCAATTGTGTCAGCTGTTTGGGGAAGGATTGGGGAATGGTTCAAGGACAACTCTCTGCTCTGCATCCAGTGTTTTCCTAAATGAGAACCTTTTTATTATAGCAGGACCATTTGGGCTACTTGTTTGGGAATTAAATCACAGGGATGGTGTTCTGTTGTTCCTTGCAGGCCACGATCCAAGGGGTAGATTTACAATAACTGCTGCATACCTGCATGTTAGCAGGGACGCACCAGTTATTTTGTGTGACATAAAAAGACCCTTGCGCCACCATTAACGGTGAACAACCTTTACAACGCAACTTTTACAACGCAGTGCTTTTACAACGCGGTATTTACAACGCAAACCATTACAACGCATTGCGCTGGGGGGCGCTCTAGGATAGGGAATAGATTTAATTTACTATCCAACACCTTCCCTACTATCCACGGGGACTGGAGTTGGAATAAAAAATTAAACTATTCACTAGCCAGCACCCCAAAGCGCTATGCGTTGTAAAGGCATGCGTTGTAAATACCACGTTGTAAAGGCATGCGTGGTAAAAGCATGCGTTGTAATGTCATACATCCCCATGGACGCGCCGCATTTACAATGCGGCGCACCGTGGCGCAACGATAGACAGATGCATGACACATCTGTCAGCTTAAAGGTGATGCAGTGCTGGAGTCGTGTCGCAAGCGTGAGGCAACTCCAGCACTGCTCAGGGGCGGCCTATACTTGCTGTGCTGCGTCACTCCCTACGCCTGCTATAAGAAGGCATAAGGTTTTGACGCAGCGGGGTCGTAAAAGTGACTCCGTGAAATCTTGTAGATTTCACCGCGTCACTTTCACGAGGCTTCCTTGCGACGGAAGTCCCACCCTGTATACATTATACCTGATGCAGGTATATTGTAGCGCAGGTCTTTACAACTGACGCATCTTCCTAGATGCGTCACGTTGTAAATATGTCGCATAGTGGTGCATTGTTTACGACGCCGCTGCGTCACAGAAATGATGCAACAGTGTCGTAAAGATGTTGCAAGGGGCTTGTAAATCTGCCCCCAAGTGTTTTTAGTCAATCACAGGGGCTAATGATAAGCAACTTGCCTAATTATCATTCATTAGGCAGATTGTTCAGTGTCCCTCATCCCTGTCCGTGACTGGACATTTTGCGATGTAACATATAGGTAGCACTGCAAAATTATTACAGGTCGCAAAAAGTCAGTTACCAGTTTGAGACTACTTTTTGTGACTAGTCTTTTAATACATCTAGCCTGAAGATTTTTTCCTAATTAACTCTATAATTAAACCATTAGGTTATGATATGTGTATGTGTTGGCCATGTCCTATGCATCTAAATGTGCTGTTTCAAGGTGTGAGGCACACCAAATAGAACTGGGAATCAGTATATTTGCTGCCATTGATGCTTTTGAGGAACAAGTAAGCCGCTCCCACCTTAACCTCAATATGACCCAGAGGCAGATAAAAGGATCTATTCTGCAGCCTCTCCAGATTTGTGCCGTCTTTGACACTGTGACCACTGTGTTTTGTAAATCCCGGAAACCCATGTCAGAGGCAGACACACTTGATTGCTAAGGATTATTTCTTCTTCATTTTCCTAGTTTTGAAATAAAGAAAAGAACAAGCATTAGCAAGATCAGTCAGCCTGGTGTTGGCTGTCAGCTTTTTGACTTTGTCAATGCTTGTTTTGGTTTGCCAGGTTTTTATAAAACATTGCTGTGGGAGCAGGCTGGCCCTCACCAATATTAAAAAAAAGACATTTGGGAAAAAAATGTCATCTAAAAAAACTGACATTGCCAAACTATTCTCTGGCACTTAAGAATACTACATGGTGTGTGGGTGAGTTCCTTGTGAAAGAGCAAAATGTTGAAACTCAGAGTAAAGTTAGCTAATGACTGAAGTGGGCTGACCAATTGGCTCGTGGCACATGTTATAGTGCGCAGAGAAAATTCTGTGAATGACACAGCTATAACTGAATCAATAGAGAGGGCTGGCTTAGAGGCCCTATGAATGAGTATTCTATAAAAATATTATTACCAAAATAAAAAGGTCTTGGCTAACATCAGATCGAAAGACATGAATTACAGCTATAACGCATTTCGAAGCATGTTGCAAATTCAGTTAGTCTTGTTTTTCTCTTCCTTCTTTTAAGTATGTAGACTAAGGGACTGATTAGGATGGTGGAGAGACTGCCACCGACAGGGTGTCGGTGGCGGTCTCCCCACGATTCTAATCAGCTTTCCTGGCCACTAGATTTTGATGGCGGGCAGTGTGCTGGAGGGTGGAATGCATAACCGCCACTAATCCGACAGGCTCCTTGAGTCCGCTGTGTGGGGAGGGCTTCCCAATCCCTAAAATTTTGGTGGTGCCTGCCAGGCACCACCGCAGGAATTAGGATGGTCCCTCCCCGAAAGACTTTCCATGGCGGGCCATGGACAGACTATGGAAGGACATTGGGGGCCCGTTGCGGGGCTCCCTTCCCCCTTAGCCCTTTTGTTTGGGTGTTAGGGGCATCTATAGGGCCCCCCTACATACCCCTGAACCATTTGACAAGCACTGCATGGTGCCTGTCACATAGTAAAGGTACATGTAAAACATCCCTTTTTTACATCGCAGCGGGTGCTGCAGCCAGCAGCACCCGGCGCAATGTAAAAGATGGGCAATGCTACTGCCACGGTGGCAGTCACCTCATTATCTGCCCTACCAGGGTGGTGGGCAGACGCCATCTTAATCAACCCCTAAGTCCCAAAACACAAGTAGATCAGATAAGGGTGAAGTATTTACTGCACCTGGTAAATACTATGGTGGGTGTACTAAATACGGTGTGCAGTAGATACCTTTAATTCTGATATTTTCTCATGAAAATGAAGAATTACGTTCAGGTTCAACATGTAACAGAATTTATTGTGTGTTTTTACCTAATCAGTTTCAGCAGGTTTAACCTGCTGGAATTTCCCCTTGGAAAATGTGTCAAGGGGGGCATAAGTGACCTTGTTGGGGATGTCTTTTGTGCTAATCATCCTTAATACTAAAATGTTCATGGATTTCATTGTTTCACGATGAGGGGTTTAAGATGTGTTGAAGACTTCCGTAATAAACTGCAATTAATTTCTTGCTGCAGATATCCATTGTTGTTTAATGTAGCTGGTGCTCATATAAAGTGACTACAATGCCTTAGGTCGAGTTAATGCTATATAAAACTTTAAAAAAAACACAAAAAATACATTAATCTAGAAATTCGCGGTAGGGAAGTAGGGAGGATAGAAAGGAATGAGCGTACACCAAATGCGGATTAACTAGATTGCATATCAAGTGAGGAACACAGCTGTGAAATCCAGTGACTAAGCCTATCATCCCGTGTGTCTTGCTCCTGGCAATAGTGCTGCAGTTTAACACCACAGCCAGTTAATACATGACAATTTCTCTTGATGCTCCAAGCGGTTCTTCATTATTCAGCAATTTCATTGTATGAATGCTCCTTCCAGCAAAATACAAACACAATGTGAGCGGAATAGGAGTCAGGTTTTAAAATACATGCAGCTGTTCATGGAAAGGAGGGAAGGCTGCATTTTTTACCAATTCCGAGTTCACCTTTAAACAGAAAGCAATGTTCAACAGGAACACGGCTAGAATACAATAACATTAGAACTGAACTGGTTGTGAAATGTCCTCTCTCTGAGTTATAGCTTATACAGAGAGACAGAGTAGTTAGCACCTGGTACTGCCCTCCTCAGAAGACCAATTAAGCAACTACCAGGGCCGTTTCTAGGTCTTTTGCCGCCCTAGGCGAAAATTGAAAATTGCCGCCCCCCTCCCTTTTACTACCATCATTCTCTCACCCTGTCATCCAGGCTAGAAGAATTAATGCATTCGATATAAAATAACTTGTAAGATGGATGACCCATCAAAGCCAGAAGTGTCCCTTTTCCAATGACAATCTTCGGGTATGCATGTGATGCCCTTTTATGCAATAGGCTGGACAGCGTAGTGGTAATTGTTTCATGGGCAGACAATGTGTGGCAGAATGCAGGCTTGTGGGTGGTGGTATAACGCTCTCCTTGCAGTATTGTGGTTTGTGGGCAGCAATGTAAGCAGGGCCGGCATACATGCTGAGTGGATTTGTAAGGCAAAGCACTTGAAAGTGGCACCACGCCCAATGCCGCTCAGGGATGGGACACAATGCACAGCACCACAGCTGGTGGAAGACAGCTGAGAGCAAAGATGGTTCACCATTGCCTATTACCACGGCAATTCAAATGTGCGCGTTCGTCTATCTGCAAATCTAGGTCATTTGGTGTAATGCCGCATGAAGTGACGTAAAACTAAAGAGTTCTTTGAACATAACTAAGTGATTGAATAGATGATTTCAGACATGCCTGTCCTCCGAGCAGCAGCCACTGTAGAACCAAACAGGTAAACATCATTTACTATGAAGGCATCACCACGCATAACGTTTACCACGGTACACTTACCATGCAAACGTTTTTTCAACGCGGGTGCCTTCCACGACCGTCTTTACCACGCAAGTACGTTCTGCGTGGGTTGGGGGGAGACGTGGCATTCCTTCCAGTCGTTCTGCATGGGCTTGGGGGGACTCGGGGGGGGGGTGCTGGGGGGGTCTCCCCCCCAAAAATAACAAAAAATATGGAGCGGGTTACTTAAATAAAAAAAAACGTTCTTTAGTATTTTTGAAGTAAAAGGAAAGAACCTCCCCCAAAGACGTGCCGTGTACGTCAAAATATCAGTACTTTTTAAATTTTGGTAGACGTGTTTTGACGCTTGTTTCCATGGTGGATGGAAGTAAGGGCTGCTGGTGAAAGACGTGCAGGTGTCAGGTAAGACGTTTCTACGCATGGTATAATCCTTCGTTGTAAATTCCAGCGTGGTAAAGCCACTTGCGATGTAAAATTCGCTTGGTAAAGCCATGCGTGGTAATTGTAAGCGTGGTATAATCATATATTCAACCAAACATTACGTTTGATGGCACAATCAAACATTTCCCGCTCTGGCACAGAAGGTAGTACATTTCAGGTCACCCTGATCATACTCTGATACTTGTAGTACAGAGTAAAGGGTGCTTTGTGCAGCATGACATGTATCATGAGTCAGCTTAGGCCATTGTTACTACTGGACGCCGCCAGCCATGTCTGAAAGTGTTACTAGACCCAGTGTATAATATGCACTGCATGGTTCAGTGTGGTAAGTGAATACAGTGCTGCACCTGATTTGGACAAAAGGACATGGCTACACCAAATCGTTGCGATGACCAGTACCGAACAACCATGATGCTACTAAATGGAACACAGAAACTTGGCTCCGAAGTGCTCTGTTCTGGATAGATTACTCCAAACTACAAGTGGTCAGTCTGTGCCAAATGTCAATCAACGTAACTTCTTCAAAGCTTACCCTCTGTATGGTACAAGTTGTGGTAAATATCGCACACAATGCCTGGCACATTTAACGGTGGGCGCAGACTGCCATGTAACAAGCTCTCCTGCTTCCGGTGTGATTTCGTGCAGCTGGTGAGCCAGTGCAAGGCAAAGAGCCCGGTCAGTGAAGGGTAACTAGAAAGCGATTTCTGCACCATGCGCTGGCATTGTTCAATGCAGCATGCAGTTTATTGTTGCAGGCCAGTGTTCTTTTAGTGCAGAGTGCGACAGGCCTGGCAGTGCTGCAGTATGGCATGAAGGCATCGGTGCCTATGTGTGGTCTGTTACAATCACGGTTTTGTTGCGCTATGCAATGCTCAAGTAAGTGACTGCAAGAGTGCAGTTTGGGTGCAGAGTTTCCAGCGGTTGCAGTTACTCGTGTGACCCGTGCCAGATGCTGTGGTTTCTTGTAGGTTGTGCGACAGCCCATTGAGAAGTGCCCTGTGTACCTGCTATGTCTGGTAAAATTAAACTTATACCTAAGCATAGCATTCAGCATTGCTGCAGCAGGTGGTGTGTTAGTGTGCGGGAACAATGTTGTGTGAGTGAAGGTTGGCCTGCGTGTGTCAATATGCCATGTGGCAATAAGTGTGCTTTGTGACATTGTCGGAATGTGCAAGGCAGAACATCTCGTTTAGTGCGAAGCGTCCTGTTTGTGCACAGCGGTGTGGTTTGTGCATGCATTATTTTAGGGGGTGCCATCTGATAAGACTGGCAGAATTACTTGTGCTCCCTGAGGCAGGCTGTGTGTCCTGTAGGACACTGTAATTGTCAGTCGATGGTGGAGAGTGTCTTAGGTGAAGAGTCCCAAGCGGCTCTCAGAGTTACATTTGCCAGGTGGCTCATTGACACTTGCTCCATGCCAGTGCATGGCGGTGTGTCATTGGTCAGAGTCCCATATGGCTGGCAGTTACAAGTGTGCCCTTTCACAAAAAGTGTGGTTTGTGGAATACACAGGCCAGTGCACAACTCAGTGCTGACTCAGCGTCGCTGGCCTGGATGTACAGGTCCATGGCCCGCACCAGCTCGGCTGTCTCCTCGTTACTCTCTCTGGCTGTAGATGTCCCACAGCACCAGTACAGCCCGGCGCTGATCCAGCTCCTGGGCGAAGATTTGGCCCAGGCTGCCGCAGGCACCCACCACCAGGCACAACTTTCCCACCACGCTGTTCTCCCGGGCCGCACTAGCCGGCGACCTGCCACCTGCGTAGGCCCAGGGCACCTTCAGGGTGACCAGCAGCAGCTCCAGCAGGATGTTCATTCCAACAAGCGGAGAGGGCAGACTGCCTGGAGTACAACAACCAGTGTACTGTTGATGCGTGGGGAAAGCTAGTGGCGCGCACGGCCCCCAACCGTGGGCGCCAAATGTGACATCACGTCATGTCACGTCGAATTGTAGAAGGCGCTACCCAGTTCAAGGGGATTTCCACACTCATGTTTTTGGCGCCCTCCCCTTTTTGCCGCCCTAGGCAGCCGCCTAGTCTTGCCTAATGGTAGAAACGGCCCTGGCAACTACTCATGGCACAATGCTCTAAATTTGAAACAGAGAACCAGGACAAGAAATATAAATGGGCTGGAACATTAAAAATACTTCATAGAATATATCACACTGGGCCAGCCCTAGTCGAGATGGGCTATAGGGAACATCCGGAGTGTGGGCGGAATTGTGGCCAGGTGGGCACATTTCTGGCTGTAATATGGAAGTGCGGCCATATCAGCGGATACTAGAGGGAGGTACTCCATTGCACGGAGGAAGTTATGGGGTTAAACTTAAAACCTGAAGAGAAAAGATGCTTGTTGAATATTTGGGAACCCACAGACTTCAATAGCAAAGAAAAAAACGTGGTTAACACTGGGCTTGATGGTCGCCAAACGCAATATTGCTAGAATGTGGGGGGCGTCAACAGTGCCAATGGTGAGCTCATGGAAAAAGGACATGGACTGGTGCATGATAAGAGAAAAAAACTTGTATGTAGCCAGGGAATGCCCCAAAAAATTGATGCAGATTTGGGGTAACTGGAATGTTAATAGAGGAAACATCTGTGCCCCGCCCTTGCTCCTTCCCCCTCCTTCCCCACCTCACCAGTTGCACATAGACTTCCAGAACAAACTAAGGATCCCTAAAAGTTATAATCAAGTGGTGAACAAGTATGCAACCCAGTGTAGAAAAGTCAATTTTTGCATGAAAATCACTGTGAGGCCTGCATAGTTATAACTCTGTCATCAATAAAATGTTTCATAAAAAAAAGAAACATAAATGGTACAGCAATTGCACCCAAGCTTTTGAAACATACAATAAAGATGCCTTCGCAAATAAGCAACAAATTAATAAGGCCCAAGGTCCATCCCCGGACAGCCTGACTTCTCAGCAGCTCCCTATGCGTTCTCCTCCACAGCAGCAAATCCTCTTCAGTGGTCTTTCGCCAAACAGGTATCCGGCTTTATGGAACTTTTGCCATCTGCAGCCTCCAGCCTCATCACTCTGTAGATTTTCAACTTTCAAAAAAGAGACTACATTCTTCACTGCGACTTCATCCAGTGACTCCAAAATGAAGACGCTCTCTCCTCGGACACAGTTTACAATCTTGCCCCACTGAACTATACCTTCTGAGAACATTTTTGATGACATTTCTGCTTAGTCAAAAGGTAAGGGCTGACTGGGTCCCATTCACTCTTTTATCCGACCCCTGCTATAATCTGGTCCACCACATTTTTGGACGTTGACATGGTTGCACGTGAATAGATGTCTGTGGTTGGTGCTTTGAGCTTTTAGGCACCATCTTTTTATCTTAAACTTTGAAAATTCATATCTCCGTTCCTTCTGATGGGATTTTTGTCATTTTGGTGTCAAATATTTTATTAGATTAAGAACGGTAAGCAAGGAGGAGAGAAGTGGAGGGGCTTGAGATCTTATGCCATGAGAAGAATAGGCAAGACAGTTGTTTAACCCAAATTACTTGCAGCTCTTAAGGGGGTAAGTAGCTAGTTCATAAATGTTGCGATTCAGTGCATATAGGGGCACAGTACTGCAAGCGTTCCAACTTCCCTTTGGACATATTGTAGACACTCCAGCAGGGCAAAACAAAGGACAAAAACCTCAAAAGGCTCCAACATTAAATAAATGTTAAATTTCCTGAACGAACATAACCACTAATGCTAGCAATGCTGCACCAACGGACACTTCGCCAGATGAACAGTGTTAAGTCCTAGAAAAGGATTTGGCGGCTCCAGCACTAAAAGGAAATATCTGCCTCTTTATTGTAGAGTTCAGAAAAAAATAGGCACTTTGTGGAAAGACTTTGCTAAATCATATCTTACCTGGACCGTTCCTTCCAAACAGTAGAACATAGAGTTGATCACTTTGAAGGTACAGAGCAGTGAGCAGTTGGCTGACGAGCCTGGGACCCCGCACCTGCGCGCCTGAGTAGTACTAAACCTGGCAGATATTTGGCAGCCACCGGCAACCCCAGAACACGGCCTATCCCTGCTGACGAGGGGTGATACCCCGAAACACATGTCCAGGGATGGCGAAGACAGCGAAGATAGCAGAAAATCGAAAGAAGATGCAACGCGGAACACGTAACTACATTAACCATAGTCCTTAGGGGCGATACCGCCGGTGTGTGATTAGTGTGCGACCCCACCCCCATTTGTAATGTTAAAGCTCCCTTGAGCAGTTGGCTGACGAGCCTGGGACCCCGCACCTGCGCGCCTGAGTGGTACTAAACCTGGCAGATATTTGGCAGCCACCGGCAACCCCAGAACACGGCCTATCCCTGCTGACGAGGGGTGATACCCCAAAACACGTGTCCAGGGATGGCGAAGACAGCGAAGATAGCAGAAAATCGAAAGAAGATGCATTGCGGAACACGTAACTACATTAACCATAGTCCTTAGGGGCGCTACCGCCGGTGTGTGAGTAGTGTGCGACCCCACCCCCATTTGTAATGTTAAAGCTCCCTTGAGCAGTTGGCTGACGAGCCTGGGACCCCGCACCTGCGCGCCTGAGTGGTACTAAACCTGGCAGATATTTGGCAGCCACCGGCAACCCCAGAACACGGCCTATCCCTGCTGACGAGGGGTGATACCCCGAAACACGTGTCCAGGGATGGCGAAGACAGCGAAGATAGCAGAAAATCGAAAGAAGATGCATCGCGGAACACGTAACTACATTAACCATAGTCCTTAGGGGCGATACCGCCGGTGTGTGAGTAGCGTGCGACCCCAACCCCATTTGTAATGTTAAAGCTCCCTTGAGCAGTTGGCTGACAACTGTGAATACAACAAAAGAAAGCACCCTGCCTAGGGATATAATGGCCCTAGCTAGAGGGTTCAAACAATATATAAGGGGTGATTAGCCTAGGAGCTGACACTGCACACAACAAACACAAGGTCAATCCAAATAAGCTCAAGGGAACATATTAGAAATATATATATATATTTTTAAATTCTTTTAAATATATTCTTTTAGGATTAAGGTAACAAAAGTATAAAAAGGTAAATTGTACACGTGATACTTTAAGAGCATAAAAAAGACATACACTGATAGGGGGAGAGGAAAAGATGGGGAAATTTATACTATATTAAGACCTACCCAGTAACAACCATACTTCAAACATACTGTCATACTCACTTAGTTAAATTCTTACTCTGCCTAATATTCTAACATTCAACTTTCATTCTTCCATTCATTCTTCTAGTCCTGGCGTGTGCAACACATAGATGGTCAATATGTTGCGTAGATCAGGATGTTATTCCAGGCAGATGACATTAATACGGGTCCTGATGTAAATAGGACAAAGTGCCGTATTTCTGGAAACACAAGCCGACGCGCGTTTCGGTGACAGGCCAATAGGGCCACACCTTCGTCAGGGCTGGGGGTAGTATACTGGGAGGGAGACAAGTGTAAAATCTATATTTTTTTGGTCAAAAGGAGTCAAAGGCGTATAGTCGGATGTGCTACGCTGGGAAGTTGATACTTTCTACTTCCATTGGCTGGACTCCGAAGGTAGTGATCCTGAAAGATCTTATTAACTGAAGTCAGGCGGTAGTAAGAATAGGTCACACTTCAGGGCACAAGGGGTTAATAATTTCCAAAAACACTCCCTGGATCTATTGGCTATCAAGAAGCAAAATCCAGCGAAATTCGATCCGGGACAGGAAGGTCAAGGAAAAGACCTAAAGTCACCGTGTTTCTGATGGTTTATAAGGGCCGGTAGCTATCGGTCGAAGTTTCGCGGATCAAAACGGTGTGCAAAACGGTGTGCCACTGCTGTGCTTTTTGCCACGAAGGAGAACGGGTAGATAAGATTCCTTCAAGGAATAGTCCGTCGTCTTTAAATGGGGTTCCGCCGACTTCACCGGTAAACCTACTGCCACAAAGGAGGACGTATCAATAAGATTCCTTCAAAGAATAGTCCGTCGTCTTTAGGTGGGGTTCCGCCGACTTCACCGGTCGACCTACTGCAACGGGAGACAGGATTCAGTTGGCTGACAAGCCTGGGACCCCGCACCTGCGCGCCTGAGTGGTACTAAACCTGGCAGATATTTGGCAGCCACCGGCAACCCCAGAAAATCGAAATAAGATGCATTGTGGAACACGTAACTACATTAACCATAGTCCTTAGGGGCGATACCGCCGGTGTGTTAGTAGTGTGTGACCCCACCCCCATTTGTAACCTCTTTAGTGTCCATCACCACCCCCAAATTTGATTAGATTCGAGCGAGAATAGTAAATGTCGCCCCTTTAGTCTCCTAGGGTGTCACTTTAGTGTCCAACACCTTCCGCCAGTATGGTTGGCTTGGAATGGGAAAAGTATATGTCACCCCTTTAGTGTAAAATAATGTTTTTTAAATGATATACATTGCAGTGTTTGGAGGCCCCAGCAGGGCCCATGTTGATGCACGGCCTCCAGCTGGAGGCCGAGGTGGCACCGATGGTGCCTCCCTGTTGATCCCTGCACCTTGTGGCAGGCACATTGGCACGGGGTGCAGGGATGAACTGCACCTCCAATTTCACTGTGGGTGCATGCATTATGGCTGGTTAATGGGCATAATGCATTCTCCCATAGTAAAATATAGGAATGAAATCAAACGGTGTTTAGTCACATCCTAAAGAGGCAGTTGGGACAGCTGACCGGGTGTCGGTCCGTCCCATGACCGAGTCGGTGTTGGACAGAAGTGATTCTGCCCGATATCATAATGCACCCAGTTGTGTTGTTTTATTAGTCTAGTTGGTGATTAGAAATATAATAAAAACATAGCTAGTTGTATCGTCAACTGCAAATACAAACAGGGGGTCGGGACCTAGAGCGAGACAGAAAAGAGGGAGAGAGTACAAAGGGGGGAGTACCAGATCCCAACGTAGAAGACAGAAACAAGGAAGGGGTAAGGACCAGATCACAACTACAGAGGGATATGGAACAGAAGAAGTAGAAATGTTGTTCTTAATCATTGGTAATTTCTCAGTTCTATCGGTGTTTAGTAGGAACAAGACTGGAATAATTAGAGTTGTTTCCCTTCCTCTCCATATACATAGAGCAGGCTCAGATGATTCTTTCAGTATATTGAATAAGTTTCAATAACTGGTTTTTAATAATTATTAGGTTCTTAGAGAAACCATAAACCACTTCTCATTTCATTTGCAGACCAGTATCGAGGGGATAACAGTAATACCACATACCATACAAATTCATTAAGACGAGCGACTACCACAGTAGATATGTGGATTAATAAAGTCTTCACCATAGGTGAGATTCCATATTATTGGCTAATAAGGTATCAAACATATTGAAGAATGTGCAATGTGATTGACATTGCAGGATAAGTGGATTATTTTGGGGGGATACTTTCTCTTATATTCAGTAATAGACTCTATAATATTAGTAATAATAATAATAATAATAATAATAATAATAACAAATGTTTAACTGAGAATGGTGGGGCTGGATAAATATTTTGCCTAAAACATGTTAGGTGGGTAAACTACTCTTAATCTTTTAATTTACTCCAGACTGTGTTCAAAACACAGAGTATTTTGTATGAAGAAATGACAAGTTGAGTGACTCAATAGGTAAATATATCTTTTTCAAACTTGTAGAATATCTTTTAAATACATTTGTAGAATTTGAAAACTAGTTTAATAAAAATGTTGAACAATATAGACAACAAAGTAAAGGGACATAATGGTTTTTAATCAAATGTGAGTTGTAAGGTTCCAGTTACACGATCTGTACACAAAAAATGTCCCTGCTTCTAGGGAAAGGGAAAAATGTAAGTGCTGTGTATATGCATGACAATCTTTAGGTTACGTGTATAAAGAATGTACATAAAGAATCTCCCTGCTTCTGGGTCATATGTAACCAGTATGTTATGTTTATATTTAATGAAAATCATGTTTTAATTTGTGTATGAATTTTTGTGTTACTTGTTATGATATGTGGATGGTAAAGTGTTAAACACCGAGAAAGTTGAATTTGATATATGAGTTTCGCTCTCTAAAACAGTCCTGAAGAAGCACAAATGAGTGTGAAACACGTGCTGGGTGTTGGGCTGTATTACAGAGGCATCAAGGCTGTATTGCTGTGTTCATTTGAACCATTAAAGAAAGAATAAAGAAGCTTAAAAGAAACAACGCAAGATTTTTTGTCATTGTTTGAATGTGTTGGCATCTCAGTCTTGTGATTTAAGTATAGTTAGTTGTATGTCTGTAAACAATAATATTATTAATTACATTGTTTTATGTGATAAATGCAGGGCATACAATTTTCTTATTTTATTCATGTTTTCAACGTCTATTAATTTTTTATTTTGACATTTGCCATCCGGCTGGCGATCTTCCGCCCGTCGAATTACAATGAAACAGCAGTGCTGCTGGTCCCCTAGCAGTGACTCTCTGACTGCGGAAAACATTTGCAGCTCACTCTCAGGAAAGCAAAAGAACTGTGGCATTGGAAGAACCCAAATACAACTCAAGTGGTGCATCCAGGCCAATTGAACATACTTGCATAGCACACTCTAAAACACAAACCATTCCAAACCCTGATCCTTTGCCACTCCATAGCTCCACAGCACGGTCAGAGCAAAAACTGACTAAGGGAAGCCTGGTTAGAATTATTTCTTCTTTTAACTCACCTGTCATTCATCACAAACTTTCCTTGGTCCATCACTATTTTTTCCTGGATGTCTTTTCATTTCTTATTGTAGTGGTACACCCTTCAACCTTTCATAATGCCTCAAATCAAACACCAAGAGCAAGAACTGTCTGTCATGGTGAATGAAATCTTTAGAGTACAGCCACATTTGTTTGAGGCACAAATCCAATGTAATTCCCTCATCAGGAAAAGGGAAATGTGGGTCAGGATCATCCTCAAAGTCGATGCGGTAGGCAGAATACCATGCACACAGGGGGATATTAGGAAGCGGTGGCATGACCTCAGACCAGGGTGCTTAACCTGATCTCTAGGCAGCCCCTGGAGGTTCTGAATTCTGGTGGTGGCCCTTCCAGTACGCCAGTACAGTTACTACCCTGAAGGCATGTGTGGAATAACAGGGGGAGCAGAGTCTGGTAAGTGAAACATCACAAACCCACAAGAAACCTCACCCCCCAGTGTGTTCACATACCAGCTCCCAAAAATGTGTGTAGCAAATTTGCCCCTAAATAACAATCAGTAAAGTATCGGTATCAGAGAGGTAAATCATAATGTGTGAATGTTTTGTGTTGCATATAGGGCATGTTGCAACAATTTCTATACCTCAACCATGATGCCTGTAAGTGTATCCCTTGATCCATCTTATCTGCCCCAATGTACAGAAATGCCCCATACCAATAGAACAATGTTAACAGGTATATGACACTAAACAGCAAGATACTGTAGGCTATTTGGATTTTGACATGACTACAACTACCATTATATACTTTGCCAGTAATTCAAAACAAGATTGAACTGTGATTGGGCACAATGTCACATGTAACACAAGTAACAACTGACCCTTCCAGTCCCAAGGAGTGAATAATCCACATATAATGCCCTCCTGACAGACATGTCACCATACTGTCCTGTATGTAGTCCTGGTGACATCACCTGAAATATATCATGCCATGATGGACCACACCAAAAAGTGTGTTTGCCCAATAGCGAAAGACCTGAACTCAAATCAAAATATGTGAAGTGATAGGTGACCATTTGACTCTGTACTGCTTACATGATCAGTGTTGGCAAAGACACAAACAAGTTGTGTCACTACTGTCTTGTTCACTGATTGACCTTGGAATGTCCCATTTCACATAATAAATCTCAACTGTGTTGGTTATAATGGATTGGAGATGTTATCTATATCTCATAAGCAAACATACCACAACTCAGGACTTGCTATAAGCTGTCTATCAGAAGTACATGTGTAAAGATTAACACATTGTCTATTCAACATCTGCTTTAAGACTGAAATCTATCAATGCATAAACCTCTACCTATTGTACTGCATTTTAAGTCTTACTAATTGTGGGACAAGATTTGAAGGCAGATATCACACTTCTAACAATAACAATGTTCTCCTGTTTCCAACAGGTCAGTCGCTCATAACAGGTGGACACACCTCTGAAACTGAGGAGAATCCTACTGCACTCCAGGAGCATGCCGACAGTGATGAAGACAGTGCTGGACATCTTGACATGGGCGACATTGATGGTCCATCAGGTCAGACTGGCCAGATCCCAACTGTGAGATTCGCTGGGCCAACACCCCTTGTAAGTACCTAGCCCCCAATTCCTACCACATCCTGTACCCCTGGCACAGATTATCACAACTTGTGCACCACAGTCCAGGTTCAGGAGGTGCCAGTTACTACCCATGCAACAGAAGAGCCAGGAACCAGTGGGGCACCCCGACTTGTGCCAAGGTTACTGGTATGTTAGGGCCAGGGGAATAAGAAGGCATCTCTGGGCCAGCAAAAGGAGGCCACTGGGGACATCATCACCCAGTCCGACCACGTCTTGGGACCGTGCCATCAGTACCAAGACAAGATGGACTGGAAACTGACTGAGATCAGGGAGATGAAGCAGATACGTAGGGGCCAACACACTGAGTTGGCTGCCCTCAATTCCAATGTGGGCACCCTCATTGGAGTATTGGTAGACATCAACACCAGTCTAAGCAGGGCTTTTCCACCCCAATCCACCTCTTCCTGTGATGGCCCACCATAAGGTCCTTCTACATCAGCAGTAGCTACAAAAAAGGGAGGCCCTGACAGAGGGGCAAGCACCAGCCAACACACCAGTCACTGCACCTGTGGATCCTCCCGCCTTGCCAAGCCAGGGCCAGGGTGCCCACACAAATATCCAGCCCCTTTGGATGGATAAGATAAGAGAACCTGTTCCTAATTTCCCCCTGTGACTGCTTACAAATTCACTTTGTGGACTATTCCTAGACCCATTTCCCTTCCTAATGCCCAGACATTAGACTCCGAGCAATGTGCCATCTACAACAAGGATTTCATCCACCATGAATGGCTCATTCACTGTTTCTTTTCAAAGATAATTATTTCACCTATTGTATCATGTTCATTGTTCACTAACAATAAATGCACTTTTCTCAAATCTCATGGACTGATGTACTAAATCATGGGAAATCAGCCATTACAACGTGGCTGTTTCCCCGCATACCATTACAACGTAAGCATTACCACGCATGCATTGTAACAACGTGTAGTCATAACTGCACATTTTTTTACAATGTATGCCTTTACAACAAATTTTGTTGTAAAGATATGTGTGGTAAAACCACATACCTTGTAAACAAATTTAGGTGATCCACGTTCTTGTGAGGAAACAGAGGCTTTTCCTTTTCCTCACAACAACTTGCACCGCCCCTCAGACAACCAGAGGGAACCAGGAACCATGAGGAGAGAAAAGAACCACGAGGAGAGAGAGGTAAGGGGGATTGGGCCTGGAGTGGGGGTTACCTTTTTAGGTTAAAAGGGGGTTGGTGGGGGTTGTGTGTCATGCAGGGTACTGTGTCAGGGTTTAGAGTAGGGTTGCAGGAGTCATGCAGGGTAGTGTTTTAGAGTAGGGAGGGGACTGGGGGTTGGGTGGGTCGTGCAGGATATTGTTTTAGGGTAGCGAGAGGACTGGGGTTCGGGGGTGTCGTGCAGGGTAGTGTTTTATGGTTTAGGTAGGGTCAAGGGGGTTGTGCAGGGTAGTAATTTAGGATAGGGGAGGACTGGGGGTCGTAGGGAGGATCGTGCAGGGGTAGTGTTTTAGGGTTTAGTGTAGGGTTGGGTTGGGTGGGTTATGCAGGGTAGTGTTTTAGTGTAAGGAGAGGACTGGGGGTCGGGTCGTGCAGGGGTAGTGTTGTAAGGTTTCGTGTAGCGTTGGGGGTTGTGCAGGGTAGTTTTTTAGGGTAGGGAGAGGACTGGAGGTCAGATCATGCAGGGTAGTGTTTTAGGGTTTACGGTAGGGTCGGGGGTCGCGCAGGATAGTGTTTGAGTGTAAGGAGAGGACTGGGGGTTGGGGGGAGTGTTCTGCAGGGTATTGTTTTAGGGCAGGGAGAGGACTGGGATTCGGAAGTGTCGTGCAGGGTAGTTTTTTAGGGTTTAGGGAAGGGTTGAGGGTCGTGCAGAGTAGTGTTTCAGGGTAGGAGAGGACTGGGGGTTGGGGAGGGTCTGCAGGGGTGGTGTTTTAGGGTAGGGAAAGGATTGGGGGTTCATGCAGAGGTAGTGATTTAGGGTTTAGAGTATGTTATGTTATGTTAGAAAAATGTATAACGCGCTCAGCTACTCGTGAGTGTCCCGACGCGAAACCAAGGGGGATAGCAGAGGGTTTCACATGAACAAATGTGTCTTCAATTTTTTTTTAAATACACCAGGGTCCCGGATGGAACGCAGACCCAGAGGAAGAGCATTCCAAGCAACTGCAGTTTTAACTGAGAAGGAACAGCCCCCTATCCTCTGACGCTTAAAACGAGGTACCTGGGCTAGAGTAGGGAAAGGTTTGGAGCTCGGGGGTCATGCAGGGGTACTAAATTTGGGGTTAAGGTAGGGCAGGGTAGTGTAACTTACCTTAGATACTTTTACCAAGAGTATGCCTTTACCACGCATGCCTTTGCGTTGTAATGGCAGGCATGGTAAAGGCATATTTGTGATAAAAGTATGCATTATGTAGTTGGTGCTGAATGACATTGTATAGTAATACTTGCGTTGTAATGACACAAGTGGTATTAGTACGCATTGTAACGTGCCATATTCAAATTTCATATCTAGCAAACATTTATTGTACCCCCATTTGAACCTTACCAGTCTACCAGCATTTGCTTGGGTAGATAGGTACATTTAACATGTACACAATGCTTGCCATAGGTGCACAACTATGTGTTAACAAAACATCCATACCAATGTGTTGCCAAATACCTCCTTCCTACCATCATACCCTCAATGGCCTATCATGATGTCAGTGAAAGACAAATGAAGAATTTATGAACAATATATGTGCTAGTACACCAAACCTTTATTCACAGATGTAAGATACGTGGTAGAAAAGGACAGGTTTGAAAATGATCAGGTGATTAGGCTATTCATCAATGATCAATGTCAACACCTTATCCCTGCTCTGCTGCCTCATAACACAAATCAAACATGTGTCACACCTATAGTCAAACAGATGGCAGCACTGCATTTGTTTTCCACTTAATCATTCCAGTACTCTGGGCATATATCTGGTGTCATGTCACAGACAATGTTCAGTTGTGTGCTATGATTACTCTTTGCTTCCTCAAAGTGATAGAGTAACAACTGCATCCTGTTCCCCAGGCATCAGGATTTACCCAATGTAAAGGGGGAATTTCATGGGTATGCTACACTGACACATGATTAGAATCCATGATGCAGCACATATTGTATCAAGACCAACACACAATAGGGAACCAGGCCCTAGTATTACTGAGAACTCAAAATCAATAACAGCAAGCTATCTTGCTACTGCAATTGTACACCAAAAGACTGTGTCTGTCAGTTCCAGGAACTAGCCATATCACCCTTGTATGTCCAAATGGCAACATAGGTCCGAAGATGTCGCAACCCTGAAATGTCCAAGTGAAGATGATGTGGTGAAGGTACCTAGAAAAGGAAAATTCAAACAGATAATTTCACAAACCATACACATACAACAATTCACAAAGTCAGCATCGGTAGAACACAGTTCTGCCCCACAACCCAAGGTCAACTATGCAACAGAGACCAATGGACCATGTGTCACAGTCTTGAGGCAAATACACCTTGGACCACTAACCATCTAAGTATGTTCATCCTCACATTTTAGCTCAACATACTTCTCAAAGCATCACAACAAGAGGTGCTGTACCAGTCCCAGGTGTGCCATGTCAAGAGCTACTTACACTCAGAAGAAGAAGTTGTTGATCAGATCCTGATGCAAGTGCCCTCCTTTTTCTTCCCCACTGTCTTTTCCATTTGGTATTTCACAGCACTCACCCAGTGGCTCTGCATGTCCTTCATCATCTGCGATGGCAGGGATGTTATGTCACCCGGTGATGTTGTGCAACATGCAGCAGGCCACGGCAACCTGACACACCTTACCGTGTGAGTAGAGTAGGGCTCACCGTGCCTTGTCCAGTCTGGCCATCAGGAGTCTAAAAGCCAGCACCACTGGTCGCCATGTTCTTCCATAGGCCTCATTGAAGAGGACTTCCCCTGGCATTGTTGTATTCCTCAGTTGTGTCAACAACTATGGTCTGTTAGGATACGCTGAGTTGCCTAGCTGGAAGTCAGACATAAGTGTCATAATTACCCAACTAGTTTATGATGATACTACCTGCCATTTCCCATACATAGTTAGGACAGTTCATACTTACCAACAAGCCAAACCTCTCTGGTTGGAGTTGTAACATTAGCTGGGGTATGGTGCTGCTCCCCAGAACAAAGGAGTCATGTGCTGATCCTGGGAACCGGGCACAGACGTTTGAGATGTACAAATCTGCATGGCAGACGTTATGTTATGTTATGTTACTTTGGTTTATATAGCGCCAGCTCACCAACAGGTCTCAAGGCGCTCCAGACCAAAGAAAAAAAACACACTTTGTTCTTACTCACAATACTCAAAAACAGATTATAGGTTAGCCTGTGTGTCCAAAAGCCTCCTTAAACAGGATCGTTTTCAGCTGTTTTCTGAAGCGAAGGAGATTCAACTCCTTGCGCAAGAACACAGGTAGCTTGTTCCATAGCAGTGGGGTAAGTATGGAGAAGGACCTTCTGCCTTTTGTGGCTAAGTTAAACCGGGGGCAAATCATCAGTAAGGCGTCAGATGATCTTAAGGTTCGTTTCGGGTTGTAGGGCATTAAACGATCCTTAATATAGCCTGGGGCTTGCCCATGGATTGCCTTGTGTGCAATACACAGGCTCTTGAATTCTACCCTCTGCTTTACAGGAAGCCAATGGAGCTTGGACAGTAAGGGGGAAGCATGTGATCTTCTCGGAAGTTTGAAAATTAGGCGTGCGGCGTCGTTCAAAACGACCTGCAATCTATGGATCAAGTTCTTTGGTAGACCTAAATACAGGACATTGCCATAGTCCAGTCTTGATAATATGGTGGCCGAAACCACTGTCCGAAGCATAGATTCGGATAAAAGAGGGACTAGTCTACGCAGTTGCCTAATTAGGCCAGTGCAGGTACCCACAACAGCAGAAATCTGGGTAACCATCGACAAATCCTTGTCAATCTTTATACCCAGACTTTTCACATTTGGCTTTGGCATTGGGGTGGGCCCAAGTTCTTTTGGCCAAAACAAATCTCCCCAAGGTGAAGTGCCAGTTGACACCACCAAAACCTCCGTTTTCTCGGGGTTAATTTTCAGCAGATTGTCACTCATCCAGCTGACTGTATACCTAAGTACCTCCTGTGTATGTAGCTGTGCTACTTTAGAGTTCTCAATGCTTAAGAGTAGTTGGGTGTCATCTGCATAGTTAAACACCCGACAACCCATCTGTACCAAGGATTCAATAAGGGGTTGCAGGTAAAGATTAAAAAGTAGCGGGGACAATGCGGATCCCTGCGGAACCCCACAGTTCATCCTGCCCAACTCAGAGGTCTCCTCTCCCAATTGAATCCTCTGCTGCCTCCCTGTCAAAAAGGACTCTAGCCATTTGTAGGCTGTGTCCTTTATTCCAAAATTCGCCAGTCTGTCCAACAGCAGATCATGGCTGACAGTGTCGAATGCCGCTGATAGATCTAAAAGTATCAGGGCACTCGGTTTCCTGCTGTCAGCCATGTCTCTGAGCTCGTCCAGCACCGAGAGCATCACCAACTCGGTGCTGTGATGTGCCCGAAAACCTGCCTGGCATCCCTGGAGAAGATTATGTGATTCCAGGAAGGCAGACATCGATTGTAACACATGCTGCTCAAGAATTTTGGACATGAACGGCAGCTGAGAGATTGGACGATAATTTTTCAAATTTGTTTGTTCAGCACCAGGTTTTTTCAGCAAGGGTCGTACCCGGGCTTCTTTAAGCTTCATTGGGAGATAGCCCGTTTGTAATGAGCTATTTAAAAAGGAGACAGTATGGTCTGACATCAAGGCTAATGCTTCTCGGAAAATAGTCGGGGGACATGGATCTGCCGGTGAGCCTGATTTTATAGAGGACATAAGATGTTCAAGCCTCGTGACGTCCAACTCTGGAAAAGTTGAAATAGTACAATTCTGCGGTACTTCGATCAGCTGCGGTGCATAAAGGCCACTCATCGTGTTGCTCTTGATCTCAGAGAGGATAGTCTCAACTTTTTCTAAAAAGTAGTGTTGGAACGTATTACACTCTATCTTCCATGTTTTTTGAATGGAGGTGCTTGAGGTTTAAGTAGGCTTGTTTCCTGTTGGTCGGTGGTATCAAGATAATATGGGTGCCATCAGTGGGTCCAATCACATGTGACATGTGAGCTATTCCATAAAACTCTGACTTCACTTTGCAAGATCCTACTATCTGGGGAACTGGATGTAGCTGTCTATATGTTTAATTTAAGATGAGAGGACGTATCTTAGCACATTACTGAACATTGGTTGAGGCATACCACCAGAATTTGTCACTGGGTACTGGAAGAAACTGGTGCCAAAGAAATCCAGTGCTGCCATCCCTGTGACTATTGATGTGACACAATGGTGTTGTGAGGCAGGAGATCTGACTCCAATAGATGACCTAATTGATGGATGGTTTGCCTATTCAGGTGAAACGCATCCATCTCTTCCACGGTTTGCAGGTCTGGAAATGGGCAGTACACTGGAAGCTGCCTCCTTCTGACACTTCCAGGGTACCTATGTGTAGAGTGACAACAGATCAGTACAATGGTCACAGTGTCAACAGTAATATACGTGTAATAGTTTTCCAAAATAATTCATGGCATAGAACATTTCAGGTTCACTAATAGATCAACATATGTCACATATGGTCAGTCTCCTGTTCAATATACATATTAATTCCCCATTGTACCTTTTAAATGTCTTATGGGCACTGATGTACAAATATTGCCTTACAAGCATTGAAATTGGCACCCCTTATTTTTGTTTTTTATACAATACTGTCATCAGTATTGTACAATAGTAGTGGGATTATGCTCTGTAGCACGCCACACAGAGGCCAAAATATCCAGATTTTTAAAATGGCAGTGCATCACAACCCATGTAAACATTTGTCCCCTACATAGGGTTGCGAATGATGGATTTAGATTGAAAAACAACAGTTATCTCAACCGCCACAATGGCGGCTGCCTGACCTTGATGTTGTGACAATGAGACTGAGTGCCACCGTCGGAAGTCCACTCCGATGGGTGGTTAATTTGTCGGTGGACACAGCCTTAGGCTAACACTATTGATGGTGGCCAACGACTGTGTCCGCATACATGTACACTGTAATTTTGAAATTTGCTCAATTGCCTACAGACATGGCTACCATTAAAACCTCCTCAACTTCACCTTCTCTTTACCACCTCTGGAAGCAATCATTCCAGGCCAAAAGGGTGATATGGCAATTGCCTTCACTGCTGAAGAACGTGAGACCCTGGTTGATGAGGTTCTTCCCCAGCATGGCCAGCTCTGTTGCTCACAAGAAGAGCAGGTGAGTTATTGACACTAATTATTATTTTGTGTGACTCAATCATTTCCATCCATACAGGCTACATTGATGTTTAGATACACATGATGTTCCAATATGTGGTATCATTGGATATTGCCACCAACATCACACTAACATGTAACTGGCTGTTGGAGACCTTACATAGTATATGTGACAACACCAATGTGTTGTGATGATTGTGAAAAGGCCTGCAGTCATCGTTGTCTGTATGTAGCCATCTATGCATTCCCACATTTGATGGTACATGTTTGAAGCCTCAAAATGGCAATAGCCAATCCAAGTTTATGATCTTAGTGGCATTAGGGCTGTATGTGCACTGTGAAAAGCAGATAAGGGTTGTGTCAGTAATGATTGTTGGCCCACTCATCTGCCCAAATTAGACATCTCAAGACAGTTTTGTAGGGGGTAGCTGTAGGCCACAGACCCATTAATGGTTCCATCCAGGTCTGACTTTCATCATTGGATGGCCACAAAATGATCCTTTGTGACTGGCACATGTTAGTACTGTGCTGCACATGTGGCATCAGTATGCTGACCCTGGAGTGAGTAAGGCCTGACAATAAGCTGTGCCCAGTCACAACCATGAACCCGCTGGGGCTATTTCTCTGCAGTAGTACAACTTATTCCAAGGGTCATGTCCCTATAGGTCTGCTTTAGCATAAGTGTACACTAAATGAGATGTGACACCAACAATACCCTTGCCAGTCCTCACATGGACATACCTTTGCACGGTGATAGAGTTAACACCTTGAGTTGATAGGCCAGTTAAGTGCAAATGTGTAACTAAAAGTACACTGACTCATTTCTACCAGTACTTTGTTTACACTGTGCAAATGTAAATGCTTGCAAAGTACAGGGCCATGAGGACTGTGTCACACTAACATTCCACATCTTTGGTCAGACAGGGGGAGCTGTTGGTTAGGGGAACAGCTGCTACCATATCATCTACTTGAACATGATGGCCTCACTTTGGTATGTCAATGACCTTGCTGTGTCAGTCCCGCAAATGATTAGAGGTGTCTTATGGGACCGAAACATGCCACATATACCCAATAAGCTGTACTGATATGTACCGTCAATGGTTAGACATTTCCACACTACCCCGGAGAGCTTCCTCTCACTCATACACATTTCATGTCAGTTATAGTGTGATCTCTATAACTCTATGGGATATTACCTGATATCAGTCTCTATGGACTTGTAGGACTCAAGTCAATGTTTCTGCCCTTCCAAGTGGATGTCCAATTTAGTACAAAGTATTGCAGTCTGATCAAGAACACAAGCTCACACCAAGGTATCATTGTGACTCACATCTCAGTGCATGTGGTGTGCCCCTAGGGTACTTCATGTGAGTGGGTCTACATAGGTGTTTTTGGGTCATGACCAGGGATTGTGATAATAATCTTTGCCTGAGGAAAATGTGTAATCGTGTGTTTGTTTACCTCAGCATGTGTAAGTCAACCATGTGCTTTGTTCACTCTTGGTGTCAGCTTGTGGGAGAGGTGATACTAATGCGTGACTACAAAACTGATATACATGACCTTACAGTAGGTTAATGTTTGCTTCCTCTCTTGTTTATATACAGGTCAACGCCCATCAGAAGAGGGATATGCAGAAGGCCATTGTGAAGAAGGTGCAGTCCCGGGAAGGGGTCTACAGGCAACGTAGTGTCCATTGCCGCAAGAGGTGAGAGGACCTGAGATGCTGGACCAGGAAGATAGTGGAGGTCCACCTGGGACTGTTCTCCCAACTTATGCGTGGCATGCACCGCATCCTGAAACCCCTAGTGACCCACACCCTAGCCGTGGCCTATCTTGGACTTGATGAGCGGTTATGGATCCAACAGCAGGCACAAACGGTCCTTAAAAAAAATTGGGTTACTGGCATGCATGTCTCCTTCTGAACTGAGGCTGACCCAAATTCCAAACCCAAAGTGTTGGTCCCAAATGTGTAGGTAAGTTGGTAGGTAAATGATGATGTGCTTTGCCTATTGTCTGCATTGACCTGGGACACAGCAGTGTTGCATGATTCATACATGGACCAGACTTGGGCTGTCACATGTTTGACTGAAGTAAGGATTGTTCTGATGTTGTGGAATGCCCCTGCTGATCATTGTCCCACACAGGTCACATGTCTATATTGTGTGATGAGTGCTGCTTACTCAATACTATGTGTAATGTGATGGTAGGCCTATCACATTTGACATAGTTAGAGGTGCACCTTGGATAGAGTGACTGCCCAACGCTTTCCAGTAATAAGTTGTGTATGTATTATCACATTGCTGTTGTCACAACACTGGCTCAATTGCTATTTTTGCCTATATGTTTGCCTGTGGGCCACTCTTGAAATTGTGTTACAACAAAAGTTATGTGTTCAAAATGATGTGACTGCATTGTTAGCTTGATGTCTGAGACTTTTAGACATATGTGTGTCTAGGCCACTGAGATGATTTTCAGAGTTAATTGTGTTACTTCCACAGTTGAAGTTTCACCACTGCAATGACTGGGTACACATTGGTGGGAGTGTGACTCCTGCCTTGATCCATTGCTGAAAGTGAGATAATAATGTCAAATTGGTGGTTTATTGGGATACATGAGACCTAAGCTTACATTTATGTGTGATGATCTATTTTTCGATAACATGACTGATGATAGCAGGTTCATTCTATGAGGATAATATCTTACAACCTTCACTGTGCATTTTAAGTCATTATGTTTTTTCTAAACCAATGTGTACTGTGATAGGCGAACACCCTAGGGCCAAGTTTCAAGAATCTGTTTATGTCACAGATAGTCACAGTGACACATGAGCCTTGAATAGTAACTAGATTTTAGGGATTGGTAAGTATTTATGGGGTGGTCAGGCTGTGCAAATTTGGAATGGGGATGTCCTTAAGGCAAAGTGATATCTTTTGCTGTGTGCTATTGCTCTCTGTTCACCTGCATATTAGGCCAAGATTGTGTGCACTCTACTATTCACTGATAAATGTAAAACCTTGCAAAGCTAATGCATATCACCTTTGATTCGCCTAATGTGACAGTGTATACATGATGACATTAGGTATGTGATGTCCCAACAGTGTGAATCACTCAGTAGAAAGTGACCATGTTTCGACAACTGCAAAAAGTGATGCAGCATAGGTGTACAACTTGATTTGCAGTACATTATGATGGGTCATTTGATGTGTTTTCAGTCCCTTGTATGTACACTGCCCACAAGTATGTGGTGTCATCTTACCATTTGTAGAGAGGTGTCAACTTTGGTGTCAACTTTGGTGGCCTACATGGCGAAAAGTATAGGAGGGGGTGACCAGTGGCAGTAGATACATCTGGATGAGGTGAAGTATACTTTGCTCATGGTCTTGTGGCTATCTTGGGTGAAGACATCACTATGAGCAACTGGTAACAGATTATGTACTGTGCATTCATGTGTTCATGCTCATGTTGGAGGCAATTGTGTTTGACTTAGGGCTGGTGTACTCAATCCACCTTTGATCTGTCTATTGTATACGTCAGATGGTCAGGTGTGTAACAGGATATGCAATAAAGTGATTTCATTTCTAATTGCAGCATCATCTCAGGCAAGCGGAGGAGAGGCCAACATCAGTGGGGACACAGCTGGCCCAGTAGTTCTGGGAACAACACAAGCAATATGGAGGAACCCAATGGCCTAGGGCCTAGCGCCAGTGCCACAGAAGAGGCAGATTCCAGTTTTTCGTCATCATTGGAGCCAGCCCTCCAATGAACACTCCCGAGTGGTGGTGGGCAACATAGGACATTTGCCGCCATTGTCTTTGCTCTAAGTGCCAGCTCCACCCTCTCTGTTGCTCACCACCCAGTTTGCAGTGCCAGGTCCCCAATGAAGGGGCCAATGAAGGGGCCTGTGTCCTTCGCTCCAGGCACCTCAGCCTGTGCCCCGGTCTCTCCGGCTGCACTCAGTGAGGAGGCTATTGATCTCCTGACACAGATCTCTGTGGGTCTGAATGCACTGTTGAATGCCATCCATGGGCAAGCCTGCCAATTTGTGCAGAAGGTGGCCTACCTGAAAGGTATTTACAGTGCCATGTCTGGCCTACAGAGATCTTTTCAGGCTCTATCATCCTCACTGTCCACAGTCTCTCACCCCCCCATCTTTCCTGAAACCTGTCCGATGCACATGCACACGCACACCCATACATACCCAAGTAGATTATCGACACACAAGTTCAAAGATCACAAAAAGGGCAAACACACATTCAAACGTTTAGATACTGCAGACACCACCACACTCACAGCCAAACCCAGCCCCATTGCATGCAGTAGTGAGACCACCATACCCACATACACCTTCTGCTCACCCATCATATCACAACACAGCACAGAGGGGCCCACACATGCATGCACACAACCGACACCCACATACTCACCCCCAGAAAACACAGAGGCAACCATATCCACATGCACACCCATATCCATAGTCACCACCACATCAATAACCACTACACCCATACCCAGTACTTCCACTGCAGTGACATCCCTAGATACACCTCTAGGTACCTACACTTCCATGAAACGCAGACTCAAACAATCAGCACCCAACAGACACCACTGTCACAAGACATACCTCCACCTACAACAGTCTCAAAGTCAACAGCCAAACATACTCCCAGTACCTCTCAGTCTCCACTCCTTCCCACAGCCCCTCCCAAGTTTCCTGCTGAGAACCCTTCCTTTGCCCTTGCCATCAACCCTCTCTAACCTGACACCACCCCTTCCAAGACAGTTCATATCACTTCCACAGCCAAGTCACCCATGCCGCCTCAGAATCTAGCATTATTCCTGGCCCATCCACCCCTTCCACTTACAAGCCTACCACTTCAAAAAGTAGCTCTACCCCTTCTACCTTGCACACCACCCCTCCTAAATGTAACTGTCCTCTTCCCTTCCCAAAACCCCCACTCCCCACAAGGAGAACTCCTTAACAAACCTAACCGTCCCCCTCCCAAATATTAAGATGGAGGTGCATGACATGCCATATAGATGCCAATTGTGAAGAGGTTTCCTAGAGGTGTCATATGGGTATGTTTGGTGATACAGCATTTAGCAGGACTGAAACCAGCAGACTTTGGATTGGTCAGGGGCCTTTGTTAGAATATTCCTTTCTTGGATGAATGTAATCCTCTATTTGGTTTTGTACACAATCAATCAATCAGAACATTTATAGAGTGCTCTACTCACCCGTGAGGGTCTCAAGGCGCTGGGGGGGAGGGTGGGGGGAGGGGATGAAGCAGCTACTGATCAAACAGCCAGGTCTTGAGGAGTCTCCTGAAGGTCATGGGTCTGTTGCAGGTGGATGGGAAGGTTGTTCCAGGTCTTGGCCGCGAGGTGGGGAATAATCTGCTGCCATTTGACGTTCGGCGGATGAGTGGGATGGTGGCGAGGGCAAGGTCTGCGGAGCGAAGCTGGCGGTTCGGAGTGTAGAAGGTGAGTCGTTCGTTGAGGTATGCCGGTCCGGCGTTGTGAAGGGCTTTGTGGGCGTGGGTGAGGAGCTTGAAGGTGATCCTCTTGTTGATCCGGAGCCAGTGCAGGTCTCTCAGGTGGACGCTGATGTGACTGTGGCGGGATATTCCAAGGATGAGGCGTGCGGAGGCGTTTTGTATGCGTTGGAGTCTTTTCTGGAGTTTGGCCGTGGTTCCCGCATAGCGGGCATTGCCGTAGTTCAGCCTGTTGCTGACGAGGGCTTGGGTGACCAACCTCCAGGTGTCGGTGGGGATCCATCGGTAGATCTTGTGAAACATGCGGAGGGTGTTGAAGCAGGAGGAGGAGACAGCATTGACTTGCTGGGCCATAGAGAGAGTTCAGTCCAGGGTGAAACCCGGGTTGCACATGTGGTTGGTGGATATCGGGGCAGCTCCCAACGTGGCTGGCCACCAGGAGTCATCCCATGCAGAGGGGGTGGAGCCGAGGGTGAGGACTTCCGTCTTGTCAGAGTTCAGTTTCAGACGGCTGGTCTTCATCCACTCTGCAACGGCCTTCATTCCCTCGTCGAGGTTGGATTTGGCGGTGGCCGGCTCCTTGGTGAGGGAGAGGATTAGCTGGATGTTGTAAGCGTATGAGATGATGTTGAGGTGGTATGCTCGGACGATGTTGGGGAGCGGTGCCATGTAGATGTTGAAAAGGGTCGGGCTGAGGTATGATCCTTGGGGTACATCGCCGGTGATCGTAGTGGCATTGGATCTGGAAGGGGGGAGACAGACTCTCTGGCACAATGGTCCTGCCGTTACTTTTCTAACTATTACATGTTATTGTATACTTTGGGGGATGTGACAGGAGTTCTGTCTGTTTTAACCTGATTGGTGATCCATTAGAAGGGGTTTGTGTAATGTGAGCTTAAAACCAGTGCTAGAATTACACAGGAGAAGGGTAACTGTTCAATGTATGCATATGTGAGATGCATTCAAATGAGGACTTAGGATTGATATGAGTGTGATATCACATGGTAAGTATTTCAACTTGTTTAGGTGGGATCTGTCCATCATTTAGCTTGTTCTTTCCCCTATTATGTAGGTTGGATGTCTGTTTGATGTGTACAACATAGTTATTTATTACATTCACACATGGATGATGTTGGACTGTCATGTCTTTGTACACTTTTTCATGGAAGTGTGTTATTTTTAGTGTGAATAGATTATACATACTTGATGTATATGTGAGACAAATCCTATTCCCTCTTTGTTTGCCTTTCTGACTTGCACTTCCATATTAGCCATATATGCATGGCACTTGGTGATGGTATTGGTTGTTCCTGATATACTTCATGCCCCAGGTCCAGGACACATATATCTTTTGAGGCCTGTGCAAGGTGTTCTGTGGGCCAGATCCGCAGCCCCCCACCCCTTGTGGAGGCAAGCCTATTCAGCAGGGAGTGTTTGCAATATGAACTTTGTCTGGTTCTCAAACTGATTTAAAGCTATCCCATAGAGCTGCCATGACCTTTTACTGGGGGTGATGTGTAGGGTCTATTATTGTGCAGAGGAGTGTATTTCAGTTTCATGACACCTACCTTCAACAGTCTATTTGATGTGACAACAGGACCTTGCAAGTGTGAAATGTGAGGGTGTGACAGAAAATAATAAGTGGGGTACTGATTGCTGCTGTTCTGTTATACCAATCAGTGAAAAAGTGATTCTCAGTTTTCTACACGTTAACCCCTTCGCTACTAAGCCTTTCCCCCATGTACTAAGCCTTTTTTGGGCTTTTTGGGGTCATTCATGCTTTGGCCCCTGTACCTTTTTGACCACATATGGTATCCACGCCAAATTTGCGTCCTTTTCTTCCAACATCATGGGGATTTTGAAGGTACCCAGGGTTTGTTGATTCCCCCGAAGGGGACCCAGAAATTAGCCAAAATACAGCTAAATGTAGCTTTTTGGGGGTAAAATGGGAAAAACTGCTGCAGATGAAAGCATCTGTTTTTTTTCTCTACAAATGGTATCAACAAAGGATTTGTTGTTCTGAAATTATCATATTCCCAGCGAAATGGCCTATGAAAGCAATAATGAATCCTGGAAAGCTATACATTTCAGAAAAGTAGACACAATTCTAATTTCAGCAAGGGGTCATTTGTGTAGATCCTTCAATGTTTTTTCATAGAAACGAACAGTGGAAAATAGGAAAAATTTAAAATTATTTGAAAAAAACAGCTATTTGTGCCAAAATTTTCACCTGTAACTTCTTTTAAGTATGACAGATTTGTTAAATCAATATACCGTTACATCTACTGGACCCTTCTGTTTGTGGGTAGATATAAGGAATTGTAGGTTCACCAAGAACCCGACAAACCCAGAGCCAATAACTGAGCAGCACCTTGCAATGGTTTTTTATTGTGAATGGGGTATATAGCAATTCATTTGGGAAAATATAAACAGCGAAAAATAGGTATGAAAGGCACCTATGTATTTCTGGAATGGGAACAAAATATAGAGTTTAGAAACAGTAGCTATTTGCAGATCTCTGAAATTGTAGGTAACAGTAGTAGCATGTGAATTATAGGACATTTTTCAAAGTGACTACCTTTTTTTACATTGTCTTAAATTTGGAAAGCAGAAATAGATCACAAGTTGACAGGCAATAACAGTTGCTCTACAATTCTGATTTCCCCTGAGGCTCCCGATAAAAATGATACCTCACTTGTGTGGGTAGGCCTAGTGCCAGCGACAGGAAACGGCCTAAAACGCAGCGTTGACACACCACATTTTTATAGTGAACACTGACCCTTTTTTTTGCAAAGTGCATAGCTGTAGATTTTGAACCCTAGCTCTGCTGGCACCTAGAGAAACCTAGCAAACCTATTCATTTTTAAAAACTAGATACCTAGGGAATCCATGATGGGGAGACTTGTCTGGCTCTCACCAGGTTCTGTTACTCAGAATCCCTTGCAAACCTCAAACTTTGTAAAGAAAAAAAATACATTTTCCTTACAGTTCTATGATGGAAAGTTCTGGAATCTGCGTGGACCCACAGAATTCCACCCACGCCACATTCCACAAAATCCTCTGAGAAAAATGTTACCTCACTTGTGTGGGTAGGCCTAGTGTCTGCATCAGGAAACGGCCCAAAATGCAGGGTGGACTCACCACATTTTTACAGTGAAAATTGACCCTTTTTTTGCAAAGCGCCTAGCTGTAGATTTTGAACCCTAGCTCTGCCGTCACCTAGGGAAACCTAGCAAAACTATACATTTTTAAAAACTAGTCACCCAGGGAATCCAGTACGGGATGACTTGTCTGGCTCTCACCAGGTTCTGTTACCCAGAATATTTTGTAACCCTCAAACTTTGTAAAGAAAAAAACACTTTTCTTAACATTTCTGTGATGGAAAGTTGTGGAATCTGCATGGGTCCACAAACTTCCACCCACCTGCATTCTCTAAAGTCTCCCAATAAAAACCGTACCTCACTTGTGTGGGTGGGTCAAGTACCCGCGACAGGCAAGAGCCCTAAACGTGTTGTAGAGAGGCAAAATTACCTATCATAAAAAAACCTGGTTTTGCACGGGGGGCTCCTGGGCTTTTGGCACCGGGATCAGTGGCCATCTAGGGAAACTTGCAAAACCCACACATTTCTGAAAACTAGAAACCCTGGGGGATACCATTTTTATCGGTAAACTTGATGAAATGCTGGGGGTGGTAGGAAATTTGTTGTTTCTTACTGAAGCGTGAAAGTTATGGCACAGTAATGCAAGGAAAATGTGACAGTCACATTTTGAGGTTCGCAGGACATTGTGGGTAAGATAACTTGTTGGGATCCACTAGTGCCTGGTGGGGTTTCCTATCCACCTGGGGGCAGAAAGGCCAAAAAAACAGGCTAATCTACCCCCAGAGGGGGCAGAAAAAAACATGCACAAAATATGAGCCTCCGAAGGAAGTGACTCTTGCCCAAGGGTTCGCTTCAATTTAAAGAAAAAAATCCCTGGTACCTAGTGGTAGCATTTCTGCTGAACGATCGCGACGCTGTGCGCGATAGGGAAGCAAAAAATGCCCTGCAAAGAGACATCAGGGGAGAGGAAAACTCTTGTTTCCTCCCCCTATACCTCTATGCATGGAGGAAGCCCCCCCAGGACAAAGAAACCTACCATTCTCCGTCGGACACCTTGAACCCATGGGGGGTTTTGGGTGGCAGCGGAAACTCTTTCGCTGCCATCTCCCTGTGTGCGAAGTTGTTGGGCTACCCATGAGGAGGGAGCACCGGGACTTCCCCCCTGGGTGGGTGCCATGACAGAATGCTTCCATCATGAGCAGACACCCACCGTGGATCATAACGAAACCGCTCCGTCTTGAGCATAGAAGGGGTATAGATAGGTGTGTCTGTGCAGTGTCCGTGACTTGTACAAAGGGGACATGATGGAGCTGTGCTTGGCACATACATCCCTATTCATTGGGGACAGACGCACACATGAAATGTTTGGGCCCGGGTACCAAAATACCTTGACAGGTCCATGCCTGGCCTTCTATTTGCTGTGGAGTAAATGGTGATGGGTAGGCATATGGCTTACCGTCGATTGCAGTGACGATGGTGTTGGTGGGCATCAAGCAGGATCAGCAGCGGGAGGACATTAATAGTCAGTGTTACGGGGTGTGTAGAGGTGAGTCCAGGTGAGTTTGTGCTTTATAACCTTCCCTTTCTGCAACTTAGGTGTGGGGGTTTCACTGCTGTGTTCATGTCAGAGGTATGCCACATCGTAATTGGGCGGGTAACTGATTGGCCACCCTCCAGCAGCTGAATTGGCCTATTGGACCGCTGATGGCAGACTGGAATTTCTGGCGGTGTCAGTGGTGCAGCGGCGGTCTTTCTTTTATGGGACCACATACGTGGTAATTGGGCGGTCACACCGCCAACTCTAGGGCAGTGTTACTACCGCCGCCGTCGCGGTAGTCCACAGACTGCCAAAGTCATAAGCAGGCCCATAGTATTGTATGTTGTACATTTTCAACTTTTATTTTAGATTGTTTAACAGTTTTTTTATGTTTCTTAATGTTTTTAGTATACATATTTTCAATATCATGTTAACATGTTTTGTCAGTATATATTAAATAATTCCATATATTTTATACTATTATTTAATTTATACTTTATACATATTAAACATTTTATAACAAAATATTTTGAGGTATTTTATATGTTTAATATTTTTTTACATGTTATACATTTATTCAACATTTTTACAAGTCTTTTTTTGTTTCATTTAGCAGACATGTTGCTTTTTAACACTACCCTCTACTTTGCAATATATTTGTATTTTTAGCCTATCTCTCCGAAACCAGGACTCAGAAATGTTCTACTGCTCGTCGGAACTTATAAGTCCTTTTTTCTCTGGGTTTTAAGGGTTTTGAGGGTGGAGGGGGTAGGCAGAAGGTTTAGAATGTAGTTATAATGTTTTTGTTGTTTTTTGTATATTTAGATATAATACTGGTCTTGTTTTTCACTAGTTTACAGGTTTGCATTTTGTACACTATTTTATTAATGCATTGCTATGTTATGTTAAATTAAGTTATGTTAGTTTGTTGGTTATATTATCTGTTATGTATTTCTGGGTGTGTAATACTTTTTGCGGGTGGGTTGTTTAATTTACTTTAAATTTTTTTGTTTATGAACGTGTGCGATGGGCTTTGGGAGTTTTATTTTAACATGAACACAACGGAGAGAGGAGGGTCCAAGGGGATATTTAATGACCTGACACAGCTATAGCCCCTAATAAAGACAGTATAAGCAAACAAAGAGTAACTGTGGGTCAACAGCAATCTGTCGACTAACTATGTATCTAACACAAACAAAAAAGAAAAAGAGAGAATGTATCTAAGAGTGTGATACATGGTCAATAGGATACTTTCCGGATGTGAAAAATACCCATCAGTTATCGACCGATACCGCCCTTGTCATCATCTGGGACCCTTCACACCAGGAAGAGTAGACATTGCAACCACTTGTGAGTTTGGTCAGAATGTGGGTGCCCCAGTGGGCTATAGGTATGTTGGCGTGTACTGATAACTGGAAAGCAGTGCGTGAATTAAAGTGAAGGTGAGAAAGGATGCAAACAAGGCTAAAATTGGAGAGTAAAGAGGAAAATAAGTTTAATGAGTACCTCTCAGCTTCCAAAAGAATAAAATCAGTGCGAGGATATAGTAGTTTCAACAAATAGCTACTATATTTAACAATAGGTCAACATGTTTCTGCAGTCTTATGGACCAAATGGGTGTCCGCTGCTTTCATCAGGACCGGAGGTCGCTACTGCTTAAAAAATGGTGAACAACAAATACAGTGGTAAAAGATATCACCTGGGTATCCTAAGTGTGATCATTCTCTAACTGCTGGTGTTTGTCCAAAGTAGGAGAGCAGTTGAGTCAGATACATAGAGAGACAAACAAAAACAAATAAACAGATATTGGCATTAGACAAATAAAGTGTCGAGCATAGCCAATACTTGGTGTCAGATAATATTCAAAACACCCATCGTGTCTAAAAAATGTACACCAAATAACTATTTTTGAGTTGAACATCTCACTTACCTATTTGGTAGGAGAAAAATGCTCCGCCTCACCTGGCTGCGGCGCAGCTAAACAGAGCACCGCTCTAATAAGAGAGTACAAGAGTGTATGGTATGGCCCTGGTAGTAGCCTCATTCGCATTCATAAAGAGCAAGGCTCTTTTAGTCACAATAAACGTGTACTGCCTTCTGTAAAACTATCTTTTTTAGCTGCCCGTTATGGGAACAATCTCGCTTGGTGAAATTTGCCATTAGAATCACATCACTGGCATGCACTGACGGTATGCCACACTAGACACAGCTTACTCGTGTGTTAAAAAGAATGTAAACATCAGCCCAATATATTTATCTGATGCTCTGCTTGTTTCTATCGGGTCGAGTGTATGGTATGACCCTGGTAGTAGCCTCATTAGCATTCATAGAGATCAAGTATCTTTTAATCACAGTGCACGTGCACTCCCAAGCTGTCTGTTTCGGCTGACCGTTATGGACACAATCTCGCTTTGTGGGATTAGCCATTAGCATCAATTTGCTGGCGTACACTGACACTGTACCACACTGGGCACTATCGGCTTGGCTGCCGAACACCACCATTACTCGTACGCCTACAGCGCTGTTCCACACAAGCCAATAAACGCGCATGTACTCACCTGACCGTCGGTACTCCGGGCGTCCCTCTGGGCCGTCTCGGGGAGGTACCGGGTCAGTCGATCGCACCATTTTTGTTTAGATTTCGAAAGCGGCGGTGCGTGTCGACGTCACAAACATCGTCGGCGTGCTCCGCCCCGGCATTCTGGGAATCGTGGTTTGAAGATGCTCTACGGGTTATATCTTCTTCAAAAGATTCAAATTACGGAGTATACTTTGTACAATAACATCACTAGCGGCAATAATTGATAATCAGTATCGCCAGCAGTACACGTGTGACTACTGTCTACGTTCTAATGTTTAGTAAGATATTGTATTGTTATATTAGGCGTTTTAAAGAAAATCGTGGTCTGGAGATGCTCTACAGGTAGTATGTACTTTTGAAAGATTCAAATTATTCCGCAATACAATCACGGGGTGTACTATTTGCAATGGCATCACGCACGGCAATAATTGATAGTCAGTATCGCCAGCAATGCACATGCGACTACTATCTGCGTTCTAATATTTATAATAAAATATTATATTATTATATTGGGTAGGCACGGCATTCATACTGGCTGTGTGGAAGCGCACTAGGCAGGCACAAAATCGCACATGCGGCTACTATCTGATATATATAATATTAGAGGGGCATGGCAATTAAACTAGCTGTGTGGAAAGAAGTGTATGTGCACTGTTCTGACACTTATCACAAAAGTACTACCTTAGCAGATGACACAAGGGGTATCCTTATTAAGTGTGCCATAGCTAATCAATAAGGTGTGTTTTTATATACAATGGTGATGGCCAATCGTACAGAACAGGTCCTACAGGGATATCTATAACTGGGCAATGAGGATACCCAATCGAATGAAATGGGACCTTCGTGGAGTCGAGGAACAACCATTTAAATATTTAACGTAGGGCTAGTGTGACAGACGTCCCTACTGTTAGATGTTGAGATCAGTATATGTAGGGAATTCTAGGGTCAAAACAAAGGGAACTCATAATGCTCTGGGTCTCATGAACGGGAAGGTTCTCAAACTGAAATAGTTCTGGAAACTAATCCCTACGTTGGGGTCTCTATAAAGACATCCAAGGAATGTCTTCATTAAGACCATCCTTGTCTGTGTTTAATTTGTAGACCCATTTTTGTTCTTTCTTGAATAGGTATTTGCTGATATCTACTATCTGTGTTGGTTATATTTTCAAGATTATCTGTTATGTATTTCTGGGAGTGTAATACTTTTTGCGGGTGGGTTGTTTAATTTACTTTACATTTTTTTGTCTATGAACGTGTGCGATGGGCTTTGGGAGTTTTATTTTAAGACAATCATTCTTGGTTTATAATAAACCAATGCCTTTTCATTTGTTTTCCGTTTTTTTGGTGTTCCCTTAGTGTTTATTTATTTTTTTTATATTTATTTTTATTAAAGTGAAAAACAAATGAACATGAAAGAAAAAACAGCACAAGGCAGTACATACATAAATGTGTCACAGCAATGCGAGGATAGGGACATACAGATGCAATACAATCGACAGAATCACGGGAGAGGCAGGGGAGAGGAATCTGAAACAGGAGAAGTGCTTAAAGTGTTGCGGAGGGAACATCAGGTTGGGAGGGAAGCAGTTCAGTGTCGAAGTCCGCTTGGGGGGGAGTACATATCTCACCACGATACGAATTCCATTGGTTCCAGACCTTCCCCCATTTTTGAGGTCTGCCACGGGCAACGTACACCGTCTTCTCTCTGAACATGCACCAATCCATGTTTTGTTTCCATGCCAGAACCGTGGGCGGCCTCTGGGCACCCCATAATTGGGCTATGTCTCTCTTGGTAATCATGTTGCCCAGGGTAACCCATTGAAGCTGTGCCACATTGTAATCATTCGGCTCCCACACGTTCAACAAGCACCGCCTAGCCTCAGGCATCGACTTCACACCCGTGACCTCACTCATAACTTCACGCACACGAGTCCAATAGCACGCCACCGTAGGACATTCCCAGATTATGTGGAAAAGGGTACCCACGAAGCCACAGCCACGCCTACACAGCCCATCCAGAGAAAATCCCATGTGCACCAGACGCGGCCCTGTAACATAGACTCTGTGAAGAATTTTGAGTTGAACAAACCGAAGGCGCGCCGGAATTGCCACCTCCTTAGGAGAAGACATCGCCGCCCGCCAATCCTCATCATCCAGCTCCAAGCCATCACTAGTCCAAGCCTCTCGGAGGCGACAGAGGAGGTCAACCCTGTTATTTATCAACTTTTTATATATTAGCGAAATCGTGCTGTCCGGGACATACCCGTCCAGTATACGGTCCTCAAGAGGGGATGCCTCCGGAATATCCACACCCACTGGAAAAACAGATAACAACGCATGACGGATTTGCGCGTAATGAAAAAATTCCCTAGCATTCAAGTCATACTCCACCCTCAGTTCCTCAAACGTCTTGACCCTACCTTTGGTCCACACATCGGTCACTCTGCAGATACCGATTACGTCCCACTTATCGAATCCCTTCGTTTTCCATAGGGACCCAAGTCTCTCAGACGCATACAACGGGGCCGCTCGAGTCAATTTATCCGTCCAAACCAGGGCGGCCCTGGCGCAATACCATACCTGTACTGCTATCCTGGTGGGGCCCGTGAGTGCCCTCCCCGCGGATCGTGCGTACAGAACCCTATTGTAGTCCCTGCCGGGCAACAACCACTTATCCATATCAAACGCCGGATTTGGCGTGGGACCATAAGTACAGTGGTTAATTGCCCCCATCTGAGAGGCCCAATAATAACAACGAATGTCAGGAAGCGCGATTCCACCATCATACCACGGGAGTGTCATCTTCGCGAGAGCAATACGGGGACGACCCCCCCATAGCAATTGCCTCTGTAGACTTTCAACCTCCCGAAAGTAGCTAGCAGGCACAGTGTCAAAAGTATTCTGCAGCGCATATAAGAACCGGGGCAGCGACATCATCTTGAACAATGCCGCCCGTCCTAGAGGGGAGAGAGGGAGCCTACGGCAGGCGGCAACGTCAGACCTGAGGCGCTGAAGCGGAGGCAACAAATTACGCTCATAACGGAGTGCGGAGTCCAAGGTGATAAAAATCCCCAAATACTTGAATCCCTCCCGCACCACCTGTATAGGACATCCACGAGGCAAGAGGGGAGCGTCGCCCGAGAGAACATAGATACAAGACTTAGACCAGTTAATGACAAGACCGGAATTATTATGGAAAGAGTTCAGGACGTCAAACAGGACTACCAACGACTTCCGAGGGGACGTGAGATACAACAGGATATCGTCCGCATACAAAGACACACGGTCTTCAAAGTCTGAAGCCCATCGAATGCCCTTCAAAGACGGCTCCCACCTCAGCCAGGCCACCAGGGGTTCTAAGGCGAGAGCAAAAAGAAGCAGGGATAAGGGGCAACACTGGCGCGTCCCTCTGCCAAGGGTAAATGAAGCGGAAACTCGGCCGTTTACTACCACTTGAGCTAAAGGATCAGTGTAAAGCAACTTCACCCAGTTAATAAATACCGGGCCGAAACCGAACTTCTCGAGGGCCGACCAAAGATATGGCCATTCCAGCGTATCAAACGCCATTGTGGCGTCCAAAGAAGCCAAAATGGCCGGCTCATGTAACGTCGCCGCCCTCGCGAGGGCGCCGTGCAGGCGCCGGAGGTTCAGTGCCGTGTTGCGATGTGGTATAAAACCGGATTGATCGGGGTGAACCAAGTCGCCGATGACGGTTATTAAGCGAGTAGCAAGCAGTTTGCCCAGGATCTTAGGCTCGGCATTTAAAAGAGATATGGGTCTATATGAGGTGCAGCGGTCGCGCGGCCTCCCCTCCTTGTGTATTACAACAATAGAAGCCAGTCGTTGATCAGGAGGGAGGAAACCCGTTTCCAACGATTCCAAAAACATCGACCTGAGATAAGGGGCTAACACATCTGGGCGAAGCTTGTAGACCTCAATGGGGAGTCCATTCGGGCCGTGGCCTTCCCCGACCGAACCGCACGGATGGCATTCGCCACCTCCTCGACAGTAGGCGTGGCATCGAGGAGTTCCCTTTCAGGGTCCGACAAACAAGGCAACGCAATATCCCGCAAAAGTAGCCGAGAGTCCTGCTCAGGTCTATCTGACACCGGGGAATAGACATCCCGGAAATACTCTGCAAAACACTCCACTATCTCAACAGGGCCAGTTATTCTCGCTCCGTTCGCACTCTCAAGCACCTGAACCAGACGACTAGCACACTCCTTCTTATCCAACCACGCGAGCAATTTCACCGCTTTGTCACCCACATCATACAGACGTCCCTGCTGCTCCCTGCTCATTACTTTCGCAGCATCAGTAACCAGTGCTCTATAATCGAGTTGCTTAAGACTAAGGAGGTGCAGCCTATCTTGGGTAACCCCCGAATCGAACTCCCCTTCCAAAGCAGTTATTTCATTTTCAATTCGAACAACCGCCTCCTGTTTACGTTTCTTTACATTGATAACTAAGGAAAGGGCCTGGCCCCGAATGACAGTCTTGTACACTTCCCACAGTGAGACAGAGGAGGACACAGAGCCCACATTCTGCCCAAAGTAATGATCCAGCGCTTTAATCAGTTCCACCCGCACCTTAGGGTCCCGGAGGTACCAGGGGTTAATCGGAGCCACCCGACCCTCCGTTCCCAGCTTCGTGTCCATGACTAACCATAAGGGGGAGTGATCCGATATGCCCCTGGCCAGATGTTTAATCTCCCTAATAGAGGAGGCTTGCGGAGAGGGCACCAGCACATAGTCTAGTCTGGAGAGACTACCGTGGGCACCGGAATGGAACGTGTACTGCACCTGCCCCGGGTGGAGCAATCTCCAACAATCGACCAATCCCAGAGTGTCCAAGAAGTCACCCAGCCAGGATTGAGACTTCACAATTTCCCTGGGAGGGTAGCGATCACACATCCCGGACACCACTGAATTAAAATCTCCACCCACCACCAGCTGACCCTCCGGAACTCCCAGGATCACTTTCCCCAAATCGACAAAAGTAGTAGTCTGCAAACCAGGCGGAACATAGACAGAGAGGAGGGTGATGACCCTCCCCTCCCAGCGCCCGACAATGGCGGCGTACCGTCCTCTATCATCGAGGATAATATCGTCAACCTGAAGAGGGAAGGAGTTCCTGACTAGAATACCAACCCCCCGAGAGCCAGAGGTGAATCCGGAGTGCGCTAGGAGACGATAGCCACGCCTGTTCATAGCATGGCATGTATTGCCTATTAAGTGCGTCTCCTGTAGCAACACCACATCGGGGGATAAACGACATAGCAGTTGTAATACCACTCCTCGTTTTATCCTATCTCCCAACCCATTGACGTTCCAACACAATAACCTCAATCCCCTACCCCCATCCCAGAAACCAATCCCACCCCCATCCCACAATAGATGCAACACAGAGCTACAGTAGATCATCAGTACATTGCCTTGAGAGAAACAAAAGAACAGTAACTTTGCCCCGTCTACCCCCCAACAGATCCCCAACATCACACCCCCCACCCTGCACCCCTGCGTGAGACTAAAAAGCCACCCCAACTTGCAGTGTGCCTGTCGCCCTAACACACAACTAATCTACGAAAAGAACCCTAGAGGAGGAAAGACCCACCCACCCCCCGCACATGCCCCCGAAAGACAGTACATTAGCAAACAAATATGCATAGCATCAAACCGCTGCCAAAAGTCAATATGTTGATCCGGGAGCCGATCTCACCCCCTATTCCTGCTCCACCGGGCCGCCCTCGGCCCCTCCTAAAAACTCAGAGTGTTCTTGTCGCATGGGCAGTATGTCAAGCCAGTCTCCTGCAGCCTCAGGATGGTTAAAGAAGAATGTCCGGTCTTCGTACACCACACGTAGCCGGGCCGGGAAGAGCATAGCATACTTCATGTCCTTGTCTCTTAATCTCTTTTTCACCCCTTGGAACCCCAGTCGCTGTTTCTGTACCTGCTGTGTGAAGTCCGGGTAAAAACTCACTGCAGTGTTTTCAAAGGCAGTGGGACCATTTTGGCGCGACGCTTGCAGGATCGCGTCTCTGTCCCGAAAGTTGAAAATCCTAGCAATAATGGGTCGCGGGGCGGCCCCCTGCTTGGGCATTCCTCCCGGTATCCTATGAGCCCGTTCCACAGCGAAGAACTTACTGAGACCCTTGGGGGCGAGGTGGTTCACAACAAGGTCCTCCACAAGCAGGTCAACCGAAGAGGCATCAGTTTTTTCAGGGACACCGACCACACGAATGTTGTTCCGTCGTGCACGGCTTTCAAAATAGTCCAGCGTCGGGAGAAAAAATCGTGCGAGGATCGCAGGTTACCGACTTCCGCCTGTAGATCAGAGACGTCGGTGGTGAGACTGGAGGTCTTTAAATCGAGAGATTTGACCTTTTCATTGGTCTTAGCTAGATCTGCCCTGATCAGAGTGACATCAATAGCAACTGTGTCCAGTTTGTGGGCCAGGGCTTCGTACTGTTGACCCAGCGAGGCCTTCATGCCAGCAATGGCGCCCATGACATCACGCAGCGTCAGGTCCTCACCCGTCAAGGAATCATCTCCGACGTTGCTCGGGGGTTTATTCGGTCCCCCCGGAGAGCCCTTGGAAAGAGTGTATCTGTCCATAACGTTTGACTGTACGGAGCTCCCACGGAGAGCTGGCTTGGTCTTGCGCTTCTCACCCTCGGGCTTGGTGGCCATCTTGGGTTCAGCACCCCGGAGGGGAGCCTTGGACCTGGTGAAAATGGCTACACTCGATGCGACCAAAACGGGTCCTCAGGATAAAGTGGGCACTTCACACCACACGATAAACCACAGTAGGCCAGCGCAGAACTCAAGTTGTAGCAGGAGGGCAGAATGTGACCAGTGCGGGTCAGGGCAAACCAGAGTCGGAGAGGTCTCAAAGCCAAAAACGAAACCGAAAGTGAATGGCAGAGTGAGAAGACTCGGGCAAGCCGTTGTTGTTCGATTACTGCCCAGCTGGCAGAGAAATCGAGCCCGGGTCAGCACCAAGGAGCAGGCCAGAAAAGTTCAGGAGCCCGTAACTTCGGCTCCCAAGATCCAAATCGAAATCCGAAAACAGTTAGTAGGTCAGCCAGGTTGTGCCAGTAACGACTCATCGTCGTGGACAGGATAAGATGCAGGATAAACGGCGGAGGCGGCGAAGGTCCGGGAGCCCTGTGCTCACGCGACCATTCTGGTTGCGCGCGAAGCTCCTCCTTCAGTGTTTATTTTTTTAAATCACTTTTGGGGTTTTTTATGGTTCCTATATACTTTAAATTGGCGTGAGGGATTTTTATTGGATTAGTTTCATTTTTGCATTTTTTGGGACTTTTTGGACAATATTTTTCCTATTTTTGGTGGACTACTATTTTTCTATTTATTGGACCCAGAGACAGATCAGCAGCGACAGAACATTATTTTTTTAATTAATTTTATTTCCTTGTGGGTGAGAAATGTGATTGTATAATGTTTGAGCAAATATTGTGATTGTTATGTGGAATTGTTTGGTTTATGTGTTGTACTAATTTATGTGAGAAATTGAATTTGTTTTTTAATTTCTTGGTTAGTGACAGTTACATTTTATTTTAAATAATGTATATATAGTTTTATTATATCAGTCTTCACTAACATTGGAATTGTAATAAATGTTTTGACTGTTATAGTAGAATATTATGTTTATTATTTAAAATATAAAACATTTGGTGTGTTGATTTAGAATTTGGTAGGTTACTATTAATGTTTTAATATACTTTTAGCATTATCATTTCTAAGTAATATACTCCTTTATTATTTATGAAGAATGTGATTTAAATTATAGCATATTGTACATTGTTTCGGTTTGTTTGCTAAGTCCTGGGGCGATCTGGGTTACAGATTGTTTATTCTTAGTTGTTGGTAGCTTTGCTCTTTTTGTAGTGCTTCTATACATTTATACAGTGTAGGTTGGGTTCTGCCTAATGTGAATTGGAAAGCATTGTGCCATCCTTCCACTGTGTTGTTTGTTTTTGCTTCCTGTTCCTAGGTGCTAGCATAGACATTCCATCATGGTATCTTGAATTTGGGTTGGCATCTCTGTCCTGAGTGATGTAGTCTACCTGCCCAAGTGTCTTCAAAATACTTCATTAGGGGGGCTATGCTTGCCTTTATTTTGTTGGTTAAAAGGGCTTTCTAGTAGTAGATTGCAGTGGTTAGCTACCTCTGTGATAGGGACATAGGGTGCTGGTATCATTTTCTTGATGTCAAAGGTAAATTGGCTGTTCAGAATATTCTACACTGAATGCAACTTTTTGGGGGGGTGTCCATATGCTTTGATGGAACCGATAGTAACAGCCTTGTATGGATATGAGAGGGTACATTTTTAGAATGGTTAGAACCATGAGTTGCTCAAAGTCTATGATTATTTTTTTAGGGTAGTCATTATTTGTTTTGCGTTTGATAAGGTTGAATATGTCATAGTAAGTCCTGCTTTGTTTGGTAGTAGGGCATATGTAAAAGAGATATTTGTGTTTTGATATTCACCATGTATGGTGTAAATCTGAGTCAATGGTTTGGGACACATTTTGAAGGTCCCATCCATTATCCACGTTTGTCATTGGCTACGTTTCACTAAGTTGTCTGTTGTTGAGAATATTAGGATGTGTTTTATGTTATTTAGGTCATCATGGAAAAGGAAAGGTTCCTCATTACTAGGGGTGGGTGCTAAACTCCGCTCCGCTGTCAGAGTTCGCAGAATTTTGCCACTCTGTGTGCCACTTGGAGTTTGCACAAATTGTGCCAATTGCCGGAGGGGAAAAGTTTACTGGTGCGCTCACCACTAGACTTCATCCCCCAACCAGTATTGTGCTAGGAGATACGTTTGCAGAGTGGTGTAGAAAGGAAGCGGGCCTCCAGAGAGCTCCCAGCAATCCTGCTGTGTTGGGCTTACTGGTGGTAACATGAGGGGTTCTTGGCCCTTATTGATCCTCAACAGCCAAGAGGACTTCATACCCAAACCAGTAGTGTGCCAGGAGGTTCTTCTAAAGAGTCGGTAAAAAAACAGGTGGACCTCTGATGAGCTCTCAACAATCCCGCTGTGAGGGGCTTGCTGGTGGTAGCAGCAGGGGTTCTTGGTCCCCAACAACCCTCAGCAGCCAATGAGACTTCATTCCCCCACCAGCTGTGTGGCATGAAGTGCGTTTGCAGAGTGGTTGGGAAAGGAGGCGGGCCTCAGATGAGCTCTCACCAATCTTACTGTGTGAGATGTACTGAAGGTAATAACAGGGTTTCTTGGCCCCCAGTGACCTTCAGCAGCCAAGGGGACTTCATCTCCCAACCAGTAGTGTGTCATGAGGGGTGTTTGCAGAGTGGTTGAGTAAGGGGGCAAGGCCTCCGACAATCTCCCAGCAATCCCTCTGTGTGGGACTTGCTAGTGGTAACAGGAGGGGTTCTTAGCCCCCAAGGACCCTCCGCAGCCAATGGGACTTCATTCCTTAACCATCAGTGCACCAGGAGGGATGTTTGCAAGGTGGTACAGAAAGAGGGCGAGGCCTGCGATGAGCTCCGAGCAACCCTGCTATGTGGGACTTACTGATGGTAACAGGAGGGGTTCTTGGACCCCACCTACCCTCCGCAGCCAATGGGACTTCATCCCCCAACCAGCAGTGCACCAGGAGGGATGTTTGCGGAGTGGTACAGAAAGAGGGCGGGCGCTCAGCAATCTCACTGTGTGTGACCTACTGGTGGTAACAGGAGGGTTTTTGCCCCCTAGTGACTTTCATCATCTAAGGGGACTTCATCCCCTAACAACTAGTGCACCAGCAGGCATGTTTGCAGCGTGATTGAGAAAGGGGGCGGGACCTCTGACAAGCTCTCAGTAATCCCCCTGTGTGGGACGTACTGGTGCTAATAATAAGGGTTCTTAGCCCCCAACAACACTCAGCAGCCTTGGCAACTTTATCCCCCCAACAAATAGTGTGCCAGGAGGCACATTTGCAGATTGGTTGAGGAAGGGAGCGGGCCTCCGACAAGCTCTCAGTAATCCTGCTGTGTGGGACTTAGTAGTAGTAACAGGAGGGGGTCTAGGCCCCCAGTGACCCTCAGCATCCAAAGGGACTTCATCCCCAACAAGTACTGGGCCAAGGGGCGTGTTTGCAGAGTGGTGGAGAAAGGGGTTGGTGTTTCTGATGAGCTCTCAGCAATCCCGCTGTATGGGACTTACTGGTGGTAACAGGAGGAGTTCTTGGCCTTAAAAAACCCTCTGCTGCCCTGGGGTCTTCATCTCCTAACCAGTAGTGTGCCAGCAGGTGCGTTTGCAGAGTGGTTGCGAAAAGTGGTGGGACTTCCAATGAGCTCTCAGCAATCCCACCGTGTGGGATTTACTGGGGGTAACAATAGGGGTAATTGACCCCTAACAACCCTCAGCATCTGAGGGGACTTCATCCACCAACAAGTTGTGTGACAGGATGCGTGTTTGCAGAGTGGTGAAAAAAGGGTGCAGGGCCTCTGCTGAGAACTCTGCGAACAGAGCGGAGTTCACTGCCCAGGCCTACTCTCAGCATTCCTGCTGTGTGGGACTTACTGGTGTTAACAATAGGGTTCTTGGCTCCCAACGACCTTCAGCAGCTATGGGGACTTTATCTCCTAACCAGCAGTGCACCAGGAGGGATGTTTGCAGAGTGGTGCAGAAAGGGGGCAAGCCTACAATGAGCTCTTAGCAATCCTGCTATGTGGGACTTACTGGTGGGTAACAGGTGGGGTTCTTGGACCCCAATGACCCTCAGCATCCAAAGGGACTTCATCCCCAACAAGTACTGGGCCAAGGGGCGTGTTTGCAGAGTGGTGGAGAAAGGGGTTGGTGTTTCTGATGAGCTCTCAGCAATCCCGCTGTATGGGACTTACTGGTGGTAACAGGATTAGTGAAGTAGTGTGGCTCACTGGTTAGAGGCGGCAGACCCGAGAGCAGAGGACGGCCCGGGACCAGGGTTCGATTCCCGGCGCGGCAGGTTTCTGGACCAGGGTCAGCGGACTCGATAATTCTCTCGCCTCGGTGCCCACTCTGATCAGCGTTCACACTCGGCAACTCTGGGCATTAGCTTGCCTCATCTTCACTAACGGCCCCACCAGACCGCTGGGGATGCCTGGTCTCACCCTGGAGATACCCATTAAGGGACCATCTCTCAGGGAAGCCAGGAAGGGTTTCGCAGCGGTCGAAGCGCCTTGGGACCCTACGGGTAAGTAGTGCGCTATATAAATGCCTATACATACATACATACATACATACATGACCCTCTGCATCCAAGGAGTCTTCAGCCTCCAACAAGTAGTGTGCCAGGAGGGGCATTTGCAGAGTTATTGAGAAAGAGGCTGGGCCTCCAACAAGCTCTCATCAATCTCACTGTGTGTGACTTACTGGTGGTAACAGGAGGGGTTCTTGGCCCACAATGACCCTCATCATCCAAGGGGACGTCATCACCTAACGAGTAGTGCGCCAGAAGGCCTATTTGTACAGTGATTGAAAAAGGGGCGGTGCCTCCGACAAGCTCACAGCAAACCCGCTGTGTGGGACTTACTGGTGTTAATAATAAGATTTCTTAGCCCACAACAACACTCAGCAACCTAAGGAACTTTCCCCCCCAACAAGTAGGGTGCCAGGCGGTGCATTTGCGGAGTGTTTGAGGAAGGGGGCGGGCCACCAACAAGCTCTCATTAATTTCGCTGTGTAGTAGGGGTTCTTGGCCCCTACTAACCCTCAGCATCCAAGGAGACTTAATCACCCGACAAGAACAGGGCCAAGAGGCGTGTTTGCCGAGTAGTGGAGAAAGGGGTTGGTGCTTCTGATGAGCTCTCAGAAATCCCACTGTGTGGGACTTACTGGTGGTAACAGGAGAGTTTCTTGGCCTTCAACGACCCACAGCATCCAAGCGGACTTCATCCCCCAACAAGTAGTGTGCCAGGATGTTTGTTTGCAGAGTGGTGGAAAAAGGGGGAAGGGCCTCTGACGAGAACTCCGCGAATGGAGCGGTGTTCACCTCCCAGGCCTACTCTCTGCAATCCTGCTGTTTGGGACTTACTGGTGATAACAGGAGGGGTTCTTGGCCCTGAACGACCCTCAGCATCCAAGGGGCCTTCATTAGGGGTGGCCAAGCAATACTCTGCCCACTGAACTCCACGGAATTTGGTGGAGTTTTTTGGTATCTCCATGGAATTCCACAGAGTGAATGTCTGTGTCCTCAGCCCAAGCCTACTCATTATATTTCATTGTTAAATGTTCAGTTATGTGTTAGCCTTCGTATCTTCTAGCAGTAGGTGTAATGGAATATCGCTGGTGGCTTTTTTAGCTTTTGCAATTAAATGTTTAATAGTGGAGATTGGTGGTAGTTGGGCTGTGATGTGTCTGGGACCTTCGGTATTATATCTTTAAGGACTGTGGTTGTGGGTTCCTGGAAGCTAGTGCTTGGCTCTCTAATTTCCTGCAATATCACCGTACCTCTATTTCGGTTACATTAGGGGGATGTTTGGGCCTGTTTACATGAATTATAAGATAGTCTTTTGTAGTGGCCCTCCCATAGCATGCATTAGAATAATATTTAGTACATTTCCAGTCTATAGTTCACGTTGATGGACTTTCTTAGCTCTAGGCATAGCCCATGTGATTTAGTACCAGCTTTCCTTTCTGCAAAGTGATATACTTTGCATCTTCTGTCATTGTAGCCGAAAGCTATAATATAAATATAAAGATTTTTTTAAGATTGTACATTTATTATTTTCATGTAAAAATATGCAACTACTTCTATTTTGTATACTTACATGTATGTTCTGTTTAGATGTTTCTCATGGTTATGTAGCTTTTCAGTTAGGGGCGTTCTGATGTGTAGCAGGGGCTTTCTTTTCTGTCGGATGAAAAAAATCATGTATCATTTTAAATGTTAATTTGTTGGTAGTTTGTAGAGGTTGAGGTTGTTAGGTTTATGTTAACTTGCTATTTAGATATACGTTTATACCTTTGTATTCATTTATGCATGCTTACTTTCTTGTATCTTTTTGCTGGTTGGTGATAGTAGTTATATTCTGGCAATGTATCACTTTTAACTAATTATTTGTTATTTAACGTTATTAGCTTTAATAATAATTATGGTTTAGTTTGAATTTTCATTTTTGGAGTAGTTTTTTTTATTAATGTAATTTTTATATGGTTAATTTAGTTGTTTGTCTGATTTTATTGGTTAAAGTTGATTATAGTTATAATTTAATGGCTGGTTTAGTTAAATTTGTTTTTATTCCTTCACTCCTATGCCAACGCTAATTTAGGTATTATGTACAGTATATAGTTCGATACAGTTCAATATGAGTTTGTATAGATATATATGCATCTATAGATATCTATACAAACTTAAATTAAAGTGTATAAAAATATATGTTGTACATAATAACGATATATAGTTTGACACATTTTAATATATATTGTACATAATAATTAATACGTAAATTAGCGTTCAACTATACATATATAGCAAGGGGGAGGAGCTAGTTGCACTCGACCTCAAGAGGAGCAGGAGTGGGATATCGGACTGAATGACTCTTTCAAAGTGTTGGGCGCTGAAGAAGGCATGTAGCCGAAATGCATCCGCCGCCAATTTTTTGCGGAAATAAACATGCTGTTTTCCCATGGAATCCTCTGTGGCCTCTGATCTCTCTTTTCCGGAGCGATTTTCCCTCATGTTTACTGCGCCGGCCAGAGGCGCAGCACAGATGGCCCTGCTGTTCAAAGCGATCCGGACTGTTACTGGCATCATGCTGCTTGCAGTAAATTGGAGATTCGGGGTACCGAAAAGTCCGGTGTCCGCCAATACCGTCAGGACAGCAAGAGCAGTTGGGGGTATTTTACCGCCAGTCAGGCGTTATGGCATACATGGCTGTCCCTGCTCACTCGCCTACCTGATGGGATGGGCTGCAGCAGTTCGAGAGGACCCAAGGGAGCTGTATGTGGACTTCGGCATGCTTATGGGGCTTCACCCGCCACTACCTGCAACAGATCAACAGGCTCGCTGGCTCTGACACTTGTTCCCCCACACCGCCGACCCAGGTGTATCCACATTGTGCATTCTGGGAGTTGAAGTTCAGCTCACTCATAGCGAACACGCAACAGGTGAGCTCTATCAGCAAGGGGGATGTAGCCGAGATGCATCCGCCGCCACTTTTTTGCTGAAATAAACATGCTGTTTTCCCATGGAATCCTCTCTGGCCTCTGATCTCTCTTTTCCGGAGCGATTTTCCCTCATATATATATATATATATATATATATATATATGTTATAATTTAAATGTTTCTAGTTAGTGGTAAAATTTTGGGTGGTTCTATTGTTATGATTCGAAATATATATATTTTTGTGAGGAAAATACTAAAGATTTAGTAGATGTAATACATGGTTATTTAATTTAAGTGTGCATACAAAATGTTTTGGGTTTATTTGATGTCAATGTTAACGCAAAACGTGTTTTTTGTATATTTATTAATGAATATTTAGTTATTTCATCAATATAATTCTAATAGATAGTGTGTGAATTGACATTTTTGACATATATTTTTATTTAAAGGTAGCAATATTTTTTATTCGATATTTTTTTTCCTCGATATAGTAAAACAAAGTTATTTTTAACGATGATATTTGTGTTATTGATATTTGTGATTTTACTAGTTCATTATAGGAAATCGATATTTTTGTTATCGATATTTAATTTCTGAAATGTTTGTGTTTCAATATTGTAGGCATCGATATTATGTCAGTGAGCTGAACCCTGTTCTACAGACCAGCTTGGAAGGAATTAATTAAGTCGATATATGGCACCTTAAACAACCGGCAGAACAGAATTATACCCTTTCCCTAATTTCCACAAATCCCATACCAGGATATATTTCTTTTCACTTTCCCGTTCAATGATTGAAACAGTAATAGGTACTTACATAGGTGGATATGTCCTGTAAAATCACACACCAGTGACACAACCGATATATATCACCTTAGTAGAACCCAGTGCCATACGTAGTTGGAAAATGTACGAGATAGCATTTAGAGATCTAGTAATGAAAGCTACTATCTGGGTGACCTTAGAACATCATGTAAGTGAAAATGAAATAAATGATATGCCCTCTGCCACAATTTGAGATGCATTGAAAGTTGTTTTAAGAGGAGATATGATAGCTCACATATCAATCTTTGTAAGGCTCACACAAGTGAAACAGGCAGGTTTAGAAGCTGAGTTTTCTTGACTAGAACGAGAAAACAAGCCCAAGGGCCCAAGACTACAAGGAACTACAAGGAACTCTGAACGGTTAGAGGAGAAATGGAAGATCAATTGTAAGAAATTAGGCTGTTAGTTTAAGGTGGTGACTATCCACCTCAAGGAACAAAGACATTACTTGTCAGGGTGAAGTAATAAACTCATTAAATTAATCTGACTTCAGCCCCCTGATAGCTATAGCACATAGCAGACAGATTTGGATTAAAGCAATGTGTAAAGTAAAAACACAGCATAAGAAAAACCCCAAGCTAATTTTGAAAAATAGTGTAAATAATACAAAATAAAATGACACCAAAACAAGAAAAATTCCAATGAGGGGACCCGAAAATAAGAAACTTTTAAAGTGTTAAATAAAAATGTCACCAAAAAGCATTAAGCTCCAACTGGTGGTAGTAGATCAGAATATAGGCTCAATTTGAGACTGACCTTGATGGAGTGAGGACAGGATACAGGAGCCAGGTTTGGCCTGATCGGTTGGTTTAGCTTGGGGCTTGGAAATTCAAAGGTCTTCAGCGGGGCGAGGCAGCAGGCTGTAACCAAAGCAGGCTCCATGAGGTCGGACAATGATTGGGCGAGATCCTGGTGAAGCCGTTATTTTTTATGTGAAAGCTATGAGCAGGAAAACTCTCAATTACTATGTTTTTATGTCCCAGGTTTTAAAAATGTGTTTAGAGGAAGTCCATTCAGACACAACCAAGGGTTTCAGGACCTCCGCATCAGCACTAGCTGTATCAGGATGTGCTTCAGCAGAAGCCACCAGCATGGTCCAGGTCAGGACCAGTTGAAACAGATCAGCTGAGAATCTTCTGAAAAGGCCTTTTGTAGCTTATGGTGATCCTGTAGATTGAACTAGAGGTCAGCCTTTTGATCCTTGAAGTCCACTTCTTTATCCTGTATGCAAGAGGGAGCAGCTCCAGTCTTTCAGGGTTCCTCTCAGGCCTCATACAGCATGCTCAGTCCTCTTCCAATCTTTCTAGGTCCTGTACTGTTCTAAGAAGGATACGGGGGATGCCACACTTTTATGTGGCACCAGCTTGTGGGATGGTGTGGCTCTTGGCTCATCCCTAACCAACGAGGTAAAGGTTCCCAAGGGTTAAGCTATACACCTTTGCAGCATTTCCTGCGTGCCCTGCTGCAAACAACCCTATTGTGACTCGTGCTCTAAGATAACTTGCACCACAGCCATGCAGTTTCATCAATAATTTAATCGCAAATTTTGCAGTGATTTTATCAATAATGTCATTTAAGATATCATGAGTGATGTAATATGTGGGGCAATTAGCAGTACATGGCGACGGCACAAGTTATAGTTACCATAGGGCATGAGTCATAGTTATTCGAGTTAACTGTTGCAACTAGGATTCTGCCCCTTCAGTACAACCGGGTTTTTTGCTTATCTGATCACTCAGTTTTTGGACTTTATACTGTGGGTGAGTCTCACGACTGATGTTTCACCCACGGTAATCACATGGCAAACGGACTGCGCATGTTTGCCACCAGTGTCCGCCTTTTAAGATAAGGCTGCTGCGATGCAACAAGGGTAATGTGCACTTAGCTGGCTACATATTAACACGTGTGCGCATGTATGAGGGCTGCAAGTGGGAACATATTAACCTGCATAGCCAGGTAACAGTGCACAGGTAGCCTGGCACAATATGCACTCTTTAGGCTTGAGCATTCACTTGGGATAGGTGGTGTGCATTAATAGGGTAAGCCAGTGTGCTGTACTGTTTTGTATGTAGTGCCGCCCCATTATACACATAGGGAGATGTTAGACCTGGCATCACTGGCATGAGTCTCCCTTCCATTTTGATGGATTGCCTCCTCTGTTTTGATATGTTTTTTCTGGTTTTATGCTTTGGGCACTGTGCCACTGCTAATCAGGGCCACAGTGCAAGTGCTCCCTATGTTAAATTAATATACTAATTGGTTATTCCATGATTGGGTCATTTGATTTATCTGTCAGCCCCTAGTACAGTGCACCATGTGTGCCCAGGGCTTGCAAATCAAATGCTGCTGGTGGGCTTGCAGCACTGGTTGTGCCACCCACAGAAGCAGCTTGTAAAGTGTGTCTCAGGCCTGCCATTGCACGGCCTGTGTGCAGGCTAGCACTTCCATGTCGACCTGGCCAAGTGCACCCACTTGCCAGTCCCTAAACCTTCCCTTTGCTTCATATTTGACACCCCTATGGTAGGCCCAAGGGCAGGTTGCATTGTAAGCATAAGGTAGGACATGCTCTGATGTGTTTATCATGGTCTAATAGTGAACTACAGCCATTTTCGTTTTTTACTATTGAAGGCTACCTGTTCTCACAGGCCAGAATGGCCAGTTAGATTATTACATTCTTATAATCCTAACTGACTCAGGGAACATGGTAGAAATTCAAGTTTAGTATGCATGAACTCAGAATAATAAAATACATCTTTTAGTAAAGTTTATTTTAATATTTTGTGTTTGCAAACACCACTTTTAAAAAGCAGGTATTTGCTTGCCTAACCATTTGAGCCTGCCTCTGCTGGGTTGTGTATTCCTTGTCTGGGTTTGTGAGTGACAGGGCTGGGGATTCCAGGAGACAGGCTGGGGCAACCCAGTGGTGAATAGAGAGATCTGCATCTAGATGGGAGGGAGGAGTTGCACCTGGGACCTGAATAGGGCTGAGCCTTCCCTCTACAATGCTAGCTCCACCCCCTGTGGCTTGTCTGATGTCTCTGCCCTGCACTGTGAAAGGAGAGGAGGAATCATGTCAACAGAGTGCTCCAGAGCTGTATCTTCCCTCCTCTGTGCTGGCTCCACCTCCTGTGGGACAGCTGATGTCCCTGCCCTGCACAGTGAAAGGAAGAAGAGAGTCATGTAAACAAAGTTCTCAGGAACTGGTTTGGACTAGCAGAGTCCTCTCTGCCTTCAGAGAACAAAGGATTTTGGGGTATAAATATTGGGACCCTGTTCCCAAGAAATTAGATCACTTCAGGAACAAGAAACCTTTCTGCCAAGGAGAAGAACCAAGGAAGCTGCAGGAGTTGTAGTGCCCCTCTGCCAGTGTGCTGTTTGCTGGGTTGGCCTGCAGTGGTTGCTTTATTGCCAAGGGAAAGGAGAAGGAACTTTGTAAGGACTTTCATCTACAGAATATTCTCCAAGGGCTTGAACTGTGCTTGCCTCCTGCTGAAGTCTCAGGGACAAAAGACATCACCTCCAGCTCCCTCCTGAATTTCTTATGCTGGGAATTCTGACTCCAGTCCAGTGGGAGCTGGAAGCGCGACGCATCGAGAAGAAGCCTGTCCGCGCTGACATCATTGCAACGCCGGAGAAGCGAGCCTTTGCCGCATCTCCCTGGAAGCGTGTGCTCATCGAAACTGTCTGCCGTCACATCACCAGAGAAGCGTGACGCCATTGTGGGAGTCGCCATCGCATCACCGGAGAAGCGTGTCGTGGGGCCCACCGCATGGGCATCGCATCGCCGCATCAAGGGCGCCATCTTCTCGCATCGCATCGCATCAAGGCGCCATCTTGTGCACCGCAAAGGGCCTGCAGGCCGAGAATCTACGCATCACCTCCGCACCGGTAAGGCTCACGATGAGTCCCCCACTCTGCGCAAGCATTGAGGAAGGACGCAACCGTTCCCCCGGGTCATGGAACCGACGCATCTCCCTTTTTTGTGAGCCTTTTTATTCACTTTGCGTTATGCATCCAGGTACTTTGTTGAGAACTTTGTCGCATTTACCAACAACTTGAACTAAGAGACTTTAATAATCTTTTAAGTAATATTAAGTGTAGTGTTGTGGATTTTTGTCATTTGTGGTCTTGTGTTTAAGTCTATATAAAGAATACTTATTTTTATAAAACCTGTGTTGTGTCCATCTGTAGTGTTATCACTGTATTACTGTGTATATTCACAAATGCTTAACACACTGCCTCTGAGATAAGCCTGTCTGCTCGTGCTAAGCTACCAAGGGGGTGAGCAGGGGTTGTTAAGGAGTATAATCCCCTTATTCTGACATAGAAGTAGGGGTCCCTATTTGGACAAAGGTGAATACCATTGCCAACTAGAGACTCCCAGATCTAACAGGAGAGAACTGCCTTAGAGTGTAATTTCACTCCCTTGGCCTACAGAGACCGTTGATGTCTTGAATTGGAGGGTAACCTGTGCGAGAACACCAAATATTGTTGCGGAGATTCTGTGTTGGCACAGAACTGTGCGTAGGAAACCAGGACCTCAGTGACTTGTGCTGTACCAGAAACTCACCTCAGTACCCAGAACCCCTATCCGACTAGCATCAGTGACTCATTCGTTCTCCGTCCTACCGCGAAGCTACCATGAGGCAGGCTGTCTCGTGACACAGATAGTGCAGCCATTGCGAAGTAAACCAAGCAACAGCAGTACACCGGCAGCCAAGGCGAGAATTAAAGGTAATCCGCCAAAAACGGTGGAAAAAATAGAATGAAAAATTGCGGGTATCACACCATATATCGTTTGGAAAGATGTCACAAGGCCGGAGCTTACAACTTAAAAAAAGTACACCAAGCCACTTGTCGGAGAGGCATTGAATATGGTGTGAATCAAGGCAGCAAAATGAAGTGGGAGATCAGTATTTAAAAGGGCATGCACCTCTGCACGGGTGTTGGCCACGTGAAGGACAGCTGTTTCACTGTATGAAGTAAGGGGAACATCTTTTTGGGACAAAAGAGCCCTTATTCTGCTCATCTTGTTGAACTCCGCTTTCAAGGTTGGAATGGAAAGCCAGATTTAGACATCAAGGGCCATATGTATCATCAAACTATTTTGCATTTCCTAAATAGCAAATTTTAAGGAATCGCTATTTAGGAAATGCAAAACGGTATGTATGTACAAAATCGCTTTTCAATAGCGATTCTTTAGCATTCCTAATTTGCGATTAGCAAATTGCTAATCGCAAATTACCCATTCATTTCCATGGGCCAGGAGGCCCATAGGAATGAAAGTGCAATTTGCGATTAGCAATTTGCTAATCGCAAATTAGGAATTTTTTCAAGGGTGCAGGGGTGTCTCAAGAACACCCTGCTGCACCCCTGAAAAAGACATTTGGGGGCATATGGTGCACATACATGCCCTATGGGCATGTATGGGCGTCATATGGCACCTTTGCTTTTTGGGAAAAAAGCTTTTTGAAAAGAATTCGCAACTTACCACCAACTAGAAGTTGGTGGTAATTTGCGAATCCTTAATGGCATTTTTTTTATATTTTTTGTTTGATACATTGCATTTAAGGAATCGCAAAATTTGTGATTCCTTAAGTGCAATCGCAAAATAAGGAATAGCAAATTTGGCTATTCCTTATTTTGCATCAAACTTGTTTGATACATACCATTTAGCTAATTAGCATTCGCAAAGGCCGAAATTCGCAGAATTTCGGCCTTTGCGAATGCTAATTAGCTTGATACATATGGCCCCAAGTCTCCCATGCGGGTGCAGAAAAATCACATTTTTGCAGCAAACTACACGCTGGGAGACAGTTACAAATAACGGAATCCCAGGTTGCATCCCACAGCATGCTTCATTATTTAAAAATAAATAACTACCGTTAGCTAATAATGTAAAGGCTTGTGTTATTGCCGTTACCTGAGTACCCTTTAAAATACAGGCTAAATTGGGGGCCTCAGTGTTACACACGTCATGCAATTGTATATTAGTGCAGACTAGAGAGTGATCAGGTGTGGAAACGTACTTCTCCCCTTTCAAATACACTTCTTTACCATCTCTCATGCACCTGTATGTGAAATGGAGCTCAAACTTCATGGAGAAAAGCACTACCCGGTGGTTCATATCTACCTAGGGCATAATGTTTCAAACATTAATTAAATTTAAACAAGGGGAAAGGCAGTGTTATTAACCCATGAATAAGCCACACAGCAAAATTATATTCAGTGACAGAAAATGGTAAAGGTTCCAACTTTTCTATATGCAGAAGGGAATATGTTGCATCCTTCATGGACATGAACTGTTGTTTTTCAGTTAAATTAAACGGTAAACATAAAGATGAGGTATTCATGTAGTCCCAGGGAACTTTACCAGATTTTAACGTTTGCAAAGTTTAAGCAAATTGCATTATCAAGTGCAATTTATTTTGACCAAGGAACAAAACAGAAACATCATCTTGCACAATATCAACAACAGATGAAACAATATTATCTAAAGTGTAAATCCTGGAAGAAAGGGTATTAATGCTATTATCAACGACTGCAAGCACTTTTTCTAAAATAGCTTGATCAACAGCCCTTAATCTAGAAGCAGCTTCAATTTGAGAGAATTTCCAAACTTCGTTGTAAATAGCATAAATCCATATTTTAGACCTGCCTCCTACGGGGCCTTTTATAAAGTCATTCAAATCAAAATTGTCAGTATATTGTGATAAGTGCTGCTTAACTGACGCTTAGGTGGAATGTTTAAGCCAATTTTGACATCATTTGCTCACTGAATAGGTAGTAACAGAATGGGAATTTTCAAACTGGGGGTCCACCCTAACCTGCGTATAGCCCGGGGCCAGACCCAGAAAACGATGTTGGTAGGAATCAGAACTTTTTTGCCACAGCAACCAACCTTGGGGATCCAAGCTGGAAATATTAAAGGAGGTATTAGTAAGTAGGGACTGCCATTAATCAATTGACATATCAGTGTGATAGTCCCAAGAAGGGTAGCACCCAGATCTGGAATAGCAGGGGCATTCAGTTTTTTAGAAGTAGCCAATCCTAAGCAAGCGGTTTGAAAAATAGTCGAATTTAAAAACAACATGTGAGCTGGGATAAGGCACGCCCAATGTAAGGCCTCAGTGCCTTCTACCTGCCAAGCTTTAGAACCCCAAACAGATTTAAGATCAATGGTATCTTTCCACACACAGCTCATAGCCACCTATAGCTAATTGATCCAAAAAGGATTTTGAGTACAATAATTTTGAGTGAGTGAGGCTAATTTTGGAAGAGGATTTTGTAGGCGCTTTAAAATAAAAGGCTTCTGGATTGGTTTGACTAAAATCAGTGAAATATGAAAACATTTTCAAAAGAGTTTTCAAACTAACTTCAATGGGGGCTGGACAATATTCCCATTGTGTGTAATTAACCATATTTCTAAATGTGTTTGCTTTATGCAGGAAATGATTGCCATAGTGTTGATAACAAAACAACTCTGCATAATTAGCAGAGTCTAACTACAAATCTTCAGCATCAAAAGCAGCATAATATTTCAAATTAGAAAAAAGAGCCTCTACGGCTTGGACATCCCAATCATCAGAGCGTATGTTTTGTTTAACAACGTCTCCCATAGAAACACAAAGTACATTGGGGACTTTTATCACCTCTTTGGGGCCATGAATATGAAATTTTACAACAGCCCATCGAATCAGGCCAAGCAGTTATATTAACGAAAGTCTGGTCCGTTTTCATTCTGTGTGATGAGGAGTGGGGTGCCAAATTTCTATTTATGAACCTGATTGCAGATCTTACGGTTAGATAATATCTATTAATGAAACGAAAAAAGAAAACCACAAGTCCAATCGACATGAATAAAAAAAGAGATAAGCACCAAACAGAGGTAAGTCCAAGGGGGTATCAAAAAATGTTTCTTAAACCAAACAGAAAAAAGGGAAATTTTTGATTGTGCTCTTGATCTTGTAGAACTAGAGTCAAATGAAAAATGTGGCTGGTCAGCTGGACAAATCAGTGGGATAGGTAAACTCAGTATCTTCATTGGGATCAACTGTCGGTAGATTCAATAATGGATTAGTAATTGTTTCCATCTCAATGGTAATGTCAGACCTGTTCGTATTTGCCGGGGTCATAACAGAATTTCTCAGCATCGCTGGTCAAGAGACCGCAGGAGTCATACAAAGAAGAATCGGCCATTCGCTGTAGTTTGGCATTGTCAATTGAGATGTACCTGTTATCCTTGCGACCAGGAAGTGGAGGTAAAATGACTGTTCTTGTGCCCTGCACGCGAAGCACTGGAACCGGAGCTCGATAAGAGGGGCCAAATTCTTTCTTGTTCTCCACCTTCTCACGGACCAGGTCTCCAACTCGAGGTAGCCAGCCAGCTACCGGAATCTGTAGTGCAGCATCAGTTGTGGAGGGCAAATGTTCCTTTGCAAGACTGTCACAAGTCTCTTGTAGGTTCTGTAACACAGCAGAATTATTATTTATGTCTAAGGGTGCAGTCGACGCCGCCATGTCTAGACCATCAAGGCGCGGGACACACGTCTTTATGCCAAAGAGCATTTCATATGGGGTCCACCCACCCAGAGACCTTCTAGGGAGATTATTAAGTGCACGTTGAATGCTATACAAATGGGCCAACCAGTTCCTGCCAGTGCCTAAAACCCTAGCTGTCAAGGATTGCTTTAAGTCACAGTTCATTCGTTCAACAACAGAATTGCCCTCAGGCCTGTATGGGGACGAAAATTTGACTTGGACCCCCAAAGATCCCATGGCTTCCTTGTACATCTTGGAGGCGAACGCTGGACCCTGGTCGGAATGGAAGGGACCACAGGCAAAAATCCTCACAAAGGACACGCAAATCACTGATGACAGTTCGAGCATCAGCGCTACGTTGTGGCCAGACCCATAGAAAGTTTGCGCATGAATCAACTGCAACTAAGATGATCTTATGCGCAGTATCTGAAGAGAAAAGACTGCAGTGATCCAAATAACCAGACCCAAGTGGTTTATTAGATATGTACAACTGTGTTTGTGGTGGGCACGCAGCAGTCGAAGGTTTCATCTGCTGGCAGATGTCACAAGCAAGGACATAATCACACGTTTGTTTGTACAGTCCGCACCACCAGTAACATTGCTGAAAGATAGTGACAGTCACCGAAATGCTGGCATGCGCCGAAGCCATACCCTCATGAGCGACTGTTATCAATGCTTGACTGCGGTCTGCGTTGGGAAACAACCTGTCACCAACGTCGTTAATTCTCACATAGGGAACTTTATCAGGACCTAAATGATAAGAGTACTTCACAGGGAAACCTCTAGGGTAATTATCTCCCTTCTCTGTTGCAGCATTAGCTGCCAAGATGTCATCATCAATCTTACTTTTGGATCTTGTAACTGCTACTAAGTATGTCGCCACTGCTGTCTTTGCTGCCTCGTCGGCAAGACTGTTACCAACATCGTGTACTCCAACGCGCTTGTGATCAAGAGTATGAATTACATTCATGAAAGGCAGACGTTCTTTTAGTTCTGCCACTCGAACTCAAAGCATTTTGTGTTTGATTGTGCTAACTTTGGAATCACGATATTCGTTCTGAGCCCAAAAAAATAAATTGTCGTTGAAAGACTAAACACAGTTGTAAGAGTCACTTACAATTAAAGTAGTCACACCAGGGTCACCAAACTCTAGTGCAAGCACCAGAGCTCATAGCTCTGCCGACTGGGCGGCACAGTCTCCGAATGTCTGCGTGTGCACGACATCAGACTTGAATTCTCCATTCACCATGGTACCCACCACTATTGCGCAGGCCGATGAATAAGAGGGCTTAGAAACCGTCGCCAGTTGCGCCAAACCGTCTGTGTAAATGATACAAATCCTCAAGCAGGATGGACAAATTCATATTGCAAGAACTCCTGGGTTTACAATGATAAACGTGACATCCGGAGATGTCAGTGAAGTGGCCTATTGTATCCAACGTGGATGCAAAGCTTTTGAATTTTGTACGCTGGCTTTCGTCACTGCCTCAAGGGCAGGATATGGTGTTACAACCAACATGCGTTTTCCCTGCGACAGCGCTCGCTCATTCAGAATAGCCATCTGACCCGCTGTTAAAACTTTTTCGACAGTAGAAAAGTGCATCTCAGCCGCAGTGTACAAGTGTGACTTGTAAGCAATAGGGACTGTGTCTCCTTCATTAAACGTCAAGTATGTGAAAACCACTACGCCTGGCACAATTCTTATTACCAGGTTTGTGGGGTTTTCACGTGTCAGTAAGTATTTACATTCAAGAAGATCAGACTGCAAAGATTGCAGGATAGCTGAATGTTCAGGAAGCCAGCAAGATTTGGTAAAAGTAGGTTGTATCAAGGCATAAAGCGGCTTGATACGCTGGGCATAATCTGGAATGTAAGCACACCCGAAATTTAAAAAACCCAGTAAAGATTGTCATTTTTTCAGTTGTGCGAGCGCGTAAACATTCACATTTCTCCAGGAAGTGAGGTGCTAAACCTCGACCTCCGGTGTTGAGTTCATAGCCGAAAAACAACACTGTGTACTCTGCAATATGAGATTTTGCAAAGTTAAATTTGTAACCAAAGTCCGCAAACATAACAATGATGCGGTCAACGCGACACAGATTAGGCCATAATTAGTCGTCTGTGAGATAAATATCATCCACATACGAGTATGCATCAGGGTCTATGCCGTCCAACAATGAGATGACCTGGGCGGCAAAGACGCCTGGGCTATTCTTATAGCCCATGGCTAACCTTTTGAACTGTTTTTGTTTACCGCCAGAAGTAAATGCTGTCCACTGAATACTAAGAGGGGACTGGTTGTGACTAAAAAAGTCATTGGAAATGTCAAGTGTGGTTTTAAACCGTTTTCCCATGAGACTTTCGACCAGAGCAGAAGTGTGGGTATTCTGTATTGCGCATGTACGACAATGAGAGCTCAAATGTCGATAATCCAAAACTAGGCGGTATGACCCATCAGGCCTGGTCACAGTGAAAAGAGGATTATTCATCGGAGACACACATGTTTGGATCACACCTTGATACTCTAATTGTCCAAGGATTTCTGCCACAGGAGCTTTCGCTTCCCGCTGCATGGGATATTGGGGTTGTGGCTGTGGCATAACCGCAATGAAATCTGAGTACGGTACAACGCCAGTGCAAGCACCTGAGCCCACTCTTCTGCAACGTTCTGTGCTTGCTCCTTGGGCACAGTGTGTGCGAAACTAGGGAGGATTGCCTCCTCCTCTCTCGGAGCAGCCAAAACGAAAGGTCGCGGCCAGTCTTCCTCTGCTAACAAAATGTCATATGTAGAAGTCAGAGTTTCCCCCCAAAAAACCTTTTATTACACTTGTATGTCACCTTCAGTTAAAAGAACTATGTTCATATAGTCGATCGGGGGAACACTCTAGTTTCAGCTGTTTCCACGGTAACAAATGTGTCAGTTGCTGTCGCCTTCAGATATGGACGCAGTGCTTGTCGCACTATTGTAACATCTGCTGCGCTGTCCAGCAGCGTGAGTGCCCATGTTAGGTTCCGAAGCTGTGTTCTCACTATCTGTGGCATACCTCGTGGTTAATATAGACACCTTCTGTTTTTGAAACGGAGGTCTTTGACGTGGAAAGTCGTACTGCTTGCCTTTGCTCTCAGTTGGGTGGGGCTTCTCACGTGCTTGTGGGGTGCCCCAACCTCTGCCACGTTCTCCTCCACCGGCTGGTGAGTCTGATGTTTCCTGTGAAGAATGAGGAGAACGTTGATCAGGAACCTGAAATCTATCAAGAGACCTAATTTGTGTGGGGTCTCACAAATCATATGTACGCTTAACAGTCATCGCAACTGGTGATGCACGACGCAACCCCTGTTTCTGTTGCTGCTTCCCCTGTTGTTTACCCTTCCAATTCTGCTTTGGAAAGTTAGGACGGTCATCTTTATTAAACTTAACCATCTGTGTTTGCGGTTGTGCTGCTGTCTTAGCAAAAGGCTCAACACCCAAACTATTGCGGCCAACGGTCTGATAAGCCTCCGCAATTATTTTTGGTAACATTTGGGGTTTCTTGGCATCTGGGACAAGGCGCAAAGCTTTAGACACCTGAAAGTTCACTGCATACCCCTTGACAAGGATCAGATTAGAAACCACGTCAAACACTCCGACAAGCCTCATACCCAACTCGACAGCCATCTCCCGTCCGTGTTGATCCTGAACACGCTAGATCACGGAGGGCAGTACAGTCATAGACGGTGTGCCAAAGCACTTCAAATACACAGCAGCAAATATTCTACCCCAAGTGTCACAATTGGCTACCTCAGGCACCAAGTCTTTCTGCAAACTAATGGGTAGGATCCTGTGTTTCTCCACAGGAGTTGTATTCGGAAACACTGCTTCCAGTTGGCCACATTTTTCAGCAAGCCAATAAGGCATATCGTCCTTATCCTGGGGGCGCTTGCCCATAACCAAATTAACCATGACGGGACTAATCTTCATCCCGGCCGGTCCAACTGGATGCGCCCCCAACCCAGGTGCCCCACCTGGAGGTTGCGGGTAACTTATTGTACTAGAGCCCTATGTACCTCAATCACGGAGGTATAGAGTTGATGCAATTCGTCAACTGTGGCCCGTAAATAGTTAGGATGTGGCGTGAATCCAGCCAAAACTGGGCAAGTTGTCCCAGGAATCGACAAGGCACCCAACCAAGCCGGAGTCACTGAATGGGGGAGGGCACCGTTAAACCAAATATGATTCTGCCATGCAGAAATCGGAATCTCTAGTGTCCCGTATGGAACATAATTCACTGGCATTGCGGTGTGAGAGTATGTATGGAATGTATTATCATCCGCATTTACACCAGGAAACGTAACCCAAAAGTAGAAAAGGTCAAAGGGGAACGCTGCATCAGCACTCCCTACAAAGATTACCACCATACCATCGTTAGGCACCTCAAACTGAGCAAGATGACGCTTGAGTGGTGCGCGACTATGTTGAGCTATGTCAATATCACCCATAAGGACACAGAGAAGAAAAACAATCTATATAAATTGTAGCACAAAAATGGTAGTAAGTCAATAAATGTGAAACTTTTTTAAATCTCAAGCTTGAATGTACCTATATTTAATCCATATAGGTAGGTTAATCCGTCACAACTGTCTACCGGAAACAGAAGTGAGGGTGTTGTGGACTAAGAGAAGCACTAACTACTAAAGAGACTCAAATATAAGACCAAACATTAGGTGCGCCATGTTGCGGAGATTCTGTGTTGGTACAGAACTGTGCATGGGAAACCAGGACCTCAGTGACTTGTGGTGTACCAAAAACTCACCTCAGTACCCAGAACCCTTATCCGACTAGCATCAGTGTCTCATTCATTCTCCATCCTACCGCAAATCTACCAATGATTAGACAATCTAGAACAAGCGACTTAGAATAATCTCAGGAAAGGTGGGAATCAAGAACACTCTTTCGTTTATATTCTCATACAAGTCCACAACGTGAGTAATCAGAGACATGTTAAAGTTTAAAATATTTATTTCAACTACATGCTCTAAGATGCAGTATTTTGGCTAACATAACCATGGCATATATATAGAAATAAAACAATCAGCATTGTTACAATTCAATAAAACACAAAGGGAGAAATCATATTATACTAATAGTTGAAACAGGTCATATAGCGCTTTGTGTACCACCCTCCCCTTGCTCAAAGCTAGGTTTTATAATAAAAGAAGGTCGCTAGGTTTCAACGGGGGACCCCATACCTCAAAGATCAGCTTAGGTGATTGACGTCAAAGGATCAGCCAGCTCTCTTGTAGATGGAAAGGTTTTTCTCCAAGTGCCTGCAAACATGCATGCAGTGTAATATTAAAGGCACTCGAATTTCAGCTTCTTGCAGCTGGGTGCATGTTATGTCTAAAGCGTGGGCCGATCACCCTGAATCAACAGCATACATTGTTATTTGACCATGACACTGTGAGCACAAGACTGAGGCTGCCTTTTAAGTCTAGGGATGTGAAAAGCAGACCGGTCTCCCTGTTAAAAAAAAAATCTTCCACCATGGGGAGACTTTCTGTTGACTACAGATTTCTACACACTTCGCTGCTGGATCCTGGGGCTGCCATGGACTGGAAGGAGGAACCCCCTGGCCCCCACTCAGGATAAAGGACTCTGCCCAGTCAAACTCTGGACCAGTGGGTCTCCCCAAGGGCAGTGAGGCTGGCCCACTTACACCACCTGAGGACCAATTGGAGGAAAGCTCCAGACTTTTTTTCACTGTCCAACAAAGGACAAAAGGAGAACTGGTGCAGAGGACAGGAAAAACAGCTTTTTTAGGATTGCACCACTTGAGAGGTGTGGAGGGTTGCTGCAACTGCCTCAGTAGGATAAATCCCACCAACAGGAGCAAAACGAGCCCAGGGTCATCCAAATAGGCCCAATAGGCCCTGAGTAAGTTTGGCGACCTTTGACTGACTTTCCTGCCTTGGAGTGCATGTGACTCCGCTGACAACCTAATAAGTTCCAGCAGGATGGATCAGGGCTCAGGGGACGCTGCAAAGAAGATACTGGTTTATTCAGTGGGGGAGAGGGCATGAGTAGGGCCCACTCCCCGTTCTTCAATTTCCTGGACAGATTCTTGCTTTAAGGTGGCCAGGATCCCAACCCCGGACCTTCTGGCGCTTTACAATGAGGGGAAGCACTGTTGGGCGGCCCCCAAGTTCTGCAGAGTGGGAGAGCACCTTCATTCTCCCCCGCATGAGACGGGAGGGGCCCAAGGATGCCCCCCATGACAAAGGAGGAGAAGGGGCACTACCACGCCCCTCCACATGTCTACCGACTCTGCTCCCTGTGTCCATAACTGGGGGAGTGGGAAGCGAGCGACACTGTGCAAGTTTGCCTACAGGAGCGGGCCAACAAGACTGCAGTTGCTGGCTCTCATGGCAACACACAACAGTGCTGCCTGTCTGGGGACCGGGCGGGGGCAGCCGGGGTGGGCTCGCCAAACTACCCTCCACCGAGGACACCACATGTGGGGTGCCAGGGTGAGCCGGGCACCCAACCCTAAAGGAAGCGCAGCTCCAAGCCACTTAAAACTAGGAAAACAAAGGAATACAACTCATGCGGTTCATCCCAGCTTAGCGGGAGAGCCACTGCTACCATATTCACTGCTATCTCAGAAAATCGCCCCATAATGCCTTGCAGGGCCTTGCTGTTTGAATACTTTCGGGCCCATATCTCTGCTTGTGGTGCAACAGACCCACCACCAATCAACTCAGTACAACTCAGCCTTTCATTTAGAGCCACTAAGTTGGGGGTGACTCCAAAATTATTACCTCCCTTGGATGTCAATGTCTTTTCATGCATTAACATGGCTGGAGCTATTGCTCTTCAGCCAGTCTGTTTTTCCCGCAAGGGGTCAGGTGTATGGTTACATTCAGTCAGATCTGAAAGGCCTGAAAAGATACATATGTAATGTTGGTGTTACTATGACCTTGGGCCAACTGTATTGTTGAAATGTAATGCTTTTCCAATGTGATGCCCTCTAGGGGCTGATTTGACAATTATAGTTTAATGCCAAATGCATGATAGAATGTACAAACACAAGTTTTATTACCGATAAATGTTTTATCGAGTTATCCTTAAGATTGTACATGGTTTATTGGTTCAACCTTCTGCAATAATGACAATGTTTCATGGTGTAAAAGTTATGTGTTTATTACCAAACAACTGTTTAAAATCACTTGATATGTTTGGGTGTCCCCTCTAGGGGGTCACAAGTGGTTACACAATGTCATCTATGGTATGTGCCATCTGACGGTGTATATATTTGTAAATTACTGCATAGTACTTAGCAGTGTGTGTGTAATAAATGTATTTCTCCTGTTTCTAAAGAAAAAGTCCTGACTGGTCAATCATTTATTGGGTGTCATTATTGCTTGCCAGTGATTAGTAATTAATTGCCCACACCACCTGCCTTGAGTAGGCCTTGGACTGCTCCTCTTTGCTACCCTGTGAAAGTCAAGTGCTACAATGGGGCTTTTGGTTCCCAGTGCGGACGATTGTGGACCTATTACTTGTGATGTCCACACAGCTATAATAGATACATTTCTGTGGTTTTTATTCCTTAAAACGTTACATTATTACTGAATATTACAACTACAATGTTACTTTAATCTTATTTTTTTCAGTGAATTTCTATGGTGTTTTAGAGCTTGGCAGGGGGGTTGGCTGCAGGGCCTGGCCTGTGGTCCACATGCATCCAACAAGGACATGTAGTTGCTCCAGTCAAACATTATTTTGATTTGGTCAATTGGCTCTTGAAATCAGAGGTTTTTTTAACCCCTTCAGCGCTGCGCGAATTCCGCTGCAGTGCTGAAGGTTCTAAAGAACCTATGGGCTCATGACGGAACAGTTCCGTCATGAGCACAGGACCACCGACGCTCATGACGGAACCGTTCCGTCATGAGCATGGAAGGGGTTAAGGTCTTGCATGCAGCTACCAAGAAACAGCTAATCGCAAGTAGAAAGCTTAGCAGAGTGTGTTTGGGGTGTAATTGTTTAAATGTATTGTCATACTTAGAGAATAACTAGCTGGAGCTAAGGAAATCTGGATGACACAAGGTCTCCTATTGAACATAATTTATTTTACAGCAATTGAGTCCTTTCTGCGGGACATGCAAAGTAAAATAGAATAGTGCACATTAAAAGTGTAATTCACCTTGGGTCAGATGTAGGTAAATTCACTTTAGCGAGTCCTTAAACGATATTTTGATTGAATCACTATTAAGGACTCGCTAAATTGAATGTAGGTAGGAATCGCACAAATATTTACTATTCCTTAATATTCCTTAATTGCGAATCGCAAATTGAGATTCGCAATCAAGGAATACCATACCATTCATTCCTATGGGCCAAGAGGCCCATAGGAATGAATAGAATTTGCGCCCGCAATTTGCGAGTAACCAAGAGGCACTTGCAAATTCCGGGCACAATTTCAAGGGTGCAAGGGTTCCAAAAGGACACCCTGTTGCACCCCTGAAATGTGCATGTGTGCACATGTGGCGAAACATACATGCCCCAAGGGCATAAATGTGTGCCACATAGCACTTTAAAAAAGCAAAAAAGTGCTTTTTATAGGAAATTGCTAATTACCACCAACTTGAAGTTGGTGATAACTAGCGATTCCTTAAGGCTAAGGTGCACTTTCTTTTGAGCTTCTTATATTGCATTTAAGGAATCGCAAAATGCAATTGCAAAAAAAGGAATCGCAATTTTTGTGATTCTTTATTTTGCGAGTAGGTTTAATCTTACCTACATTGCTGAGAGCCAAATTGCGATTGCATAGGCTGAAATTCTGCAGATTTCGGTGTTTGCGGTCGCTATTTGGCTTCCTACATCTGGCCCTCTGTTCAGTAAATTGTCATTCTGTGAAAAAAGGGAGGCCCCATGCACGGGCAGTGCTGTCACCTGTAAGTGTGCGTGGAATTTATTGCTTCCTACTGCACTGGTCACACTGGACTTGCTGAGCCCTATGACAATTCCCCTAAGCACAGCTTCCTCACACTACATTTTATGCAACACGATTTGTACCTGTTTAAAAGAGACCCTTGTCATGTGTAATACTTGCAATCAGTTCTGATATCTGAGCCAACAGCAGGTTGTTTTTGGGGGATTTTTCAGTCCACGTACAACCATACTTGTGTGCCATGGCAGGACCTGCACTGGGTGTGGGCATCATAGGCTAGCCAGGACTAGTAACTGCGATCTCTGTTTTTTGTTTGCTCCAGCAAACGGCAAACCACACTTTAGGAGCCGTGTTCACTTTGTACAATGTCCAATCCTTGCCCTTCCTTGACAACAGCAAAGGTGACGCTGATGAATGGTTAGCCTTCAGACAATCAATCAACCCTAAAAAGTTAATGGGTGTGAAAGAGTGCATGATGTCACTTCCACTCTCTCTGGTAATTAAACTAGGTGCTTAAATGCCCCTTCTGTAAGTCACAATATAGCTAATACAGTTTGATAATATAGGGCTATATGTATCATGCATTTTACCAGTCGCAAATAACCCGGTTCGCAGATTCGGGCCGTTTGCTACTGGTAAAAAGCATTTTGGTATGTATAAATTCCAATTCACAATTGGGTAACATGTTACAGAATTGCAAATTGGAATTGCGAATGCATACCGATTCTGTATTAGGTAGGGGTGTGTTTAAGGCGTCCCTTCCTAATACCGAATCGCAGTGGTAGGTAAGAATGCTTTTTTACTGAAAGGCAGTCACAAAACATTCTCATTTTACCACCTACTTTAAGAAGGTGGTAACCCATTCGCAAATGGTAAGGGGTCTCCAAGCGACCAACCCCTTCTCTTTGGGAATGGTAGCGAAAACGTTTTTTCAGAGAATGCAGAGATCCCATGGACCACTGCCTGCACTTAAAAAATTAAAAGAAAATTTCATTTTCTTTTAAACGCAACTCGTTTTATTTAAAAACAGTCATGGCCATGGTGGCCTCCTGACCCCAGCAGGACACCATCCCTGTGATTTTAGCGATTCCTAATGGGTATGCATTCATATTCATGAGGTAGGTCCATTTGCGACCCACTGCAAATCGCTAACAGTTTCAAACATACTGTTGTACATCGCAGTTTGCAATTTCCTAAACGCTAAAATTTGCTATTAGGAAATCACAAACAAGCGATTTCGTACTTCTGACCCCTGGATGCAATCCATAGCTTGCATTTGCATACTACTCCAAGGAAAAGTAGCAACACGTGTGCATCTTAGTGGGCTAGTTCCCTTATGTTGGGAACTATTTCAGAATTTCATTTGCATTTTCATATGAAAATATCCGCCACTTGGTCATTCCCATTTACCCTTAGGTACCAAACTAGCCGATAAAACTCTTACAGGATCATTATAGGGAGATCCTGAACGTTCTGTGCAAAAGGAAAGTTCTAAAACCATGCATTCTTGAGCTGGAAAATGCTCGATTTATATGCAATTACATTTCCGCTGCAGGATAAGGAAGAGTTAATAACAGTTCATCAACAAGAGAAGGGTCGAAAAATTCCAAGCTGATCAATTGGATCTGAAGTCCCCATGCAGCCGCTGACTGCCATGCAGACGCTGGGGAAATCAAAGAGCAATGGGTCAAATCAGGTAAGAAGCAAGGACCCTCAAGGGGCCTCGTTAGTCTTTGAGGATAATGATGCCAACGGGAGGGACCTGATTTCCAAAATGATTGCTAATTTCGTCTTTTAAAATTTGTCCGCGTGAGGATAACATTAGTCCTTGAAAATAAATGCACACTCATCAGCCGGGCACAGCTTTCAGAGCTCAAACAGGTGTTTTTTTTTAATTGGAGTTTTATAAATGCATGATGTTCACACGTCGTGACACTCTGCATCCCGTGAAATGTAGAGTTTCTTATTTGATGTCACTCAAATTGATGCCAGAACTGTTATTATAGAGGTCTCTTGAACACAAACACTTGGCGGTGAATCATTCGAAGCGATCACCAAAATGAATATAAATGCACTTACTGATGATGGTGGCAACGCGTTTGCTTTATAGGAAGTTATTTCAAGTGCTTTGACAGCATCCAGCTCATCAGTGTGGGGGAAGGGCCATGATTGGTGAGAGGTGAATCTTCAAGTGGGTCAGTGATGCTCAAAGCTGACGGTAATATATGATATTTTAGTTAATGGTGAGGGAAATGAGGGAAGTGGTTAAAAGCAGCACCGAGCTGCTGTTTACTTCAGAGAGTACTAATATTCAAAAAGATGTTAAATAAAAGGTAAAGTTTTTAATTACAAGCCAACTGAAGTAAAGGAAGAGAATCTAATACAGTATCCTGCAATATTGAACTACCCACACCCCCCACTCCTATCCTACTAGCATCAGTTCGCCACCCCCCCCCCCCCCCCCCCCCGGCTCACCACAGACCATGCTTTGTGGCCCCTTGGTTAATGTTTGTGAGCATCTATGAAGTGAGTCGTAATGTCCCTCCCCTCATCTCCCTCACCATTAACTTAAATATAATATATTATCGTCAGGAAATCTGCATGTGGGGTTTATGCACTGATGTTTTTTTTATGCGCCATAAATCTAAAAAAAAATCTAACCAGAGCACAATAGGCAAAATCAAGGCCCTGAGATACAGTCTCAATGAATAAGCTTTATGTGTATGGTCCCATTAGTTTTCTTATGTAAAGTGACTCTAAAATGAAATTTGTAAGAAATTAAGCAGTGTTTACACAAGTCAGTTTAAATGTTGTGCGGCAATAACACTTCCTGTAAGCAATATGTAATACTAGATCAATTCTTACTCCCACCACTATTAGTACTTGATAAGGTCTGCAAATAATTTTTTTAGAAACTGGTTATATTTCTAGGTGTGTGAAAGGTCTATGATGGTGTGTTAAGGCTTTTAAAGTGATACTTATGATTGCTATTTGGTGCATTATGATTGGCATTGTAGAATATAATCGTGGTGGTGCAGGTGCATGTGTATAAACGTGTGCATGTACAATGGTGTGTGATCTATAATGTTAATTGTTAATAATGGTGGTGTTATGGGTATATGACAATGGCATTTTTTCCTCTACTATTACTTAATTAAGCTAGCTATGTAGTGTGTTGTAGCATATCATTTATTATGTTTGCAAGTGTGTGTAGGAATGTATGTTTTGTTGTAACGATTGGAACAGAATTTTTCTAACTAACCTATGCACTAATGGGTCAGTTCTCAAAATTCCCATTTGGAACAAGTCATTATCCGACCTACCTCATTGCTATTCATGAAGTACGTTGCAAATTGCGACTTATTCCAATTGCTGACCATCACAAGGATGATATGTGTATTTATTTTATTGTATTATTATTCATAATGTGTCACTTAAATGAAACAGGACTGCATTTAAAATATAACTTAAAAAAAAGTATGTGTGAGAGTTGGCAGTAGTCCCCTGGATGACTGGTCACTCTCAAATTTTTCCTTTATATTCCCAAATTTGAATAGGGTCCTTTCCCTTTCCTTCCATTTGTGAGCGGTTTACCACCTCATTTGAGGAGCTGGTGCTCTAGCATTCTTTGCAACAGATATTGTGGTCACAAACTATTGATACAAAGCATTCTGAATCGCAGTTTTAAGGGGCACCCTATAAACACCCCTTCTATATTGTAATTATCAATGAATTTCCAAACACATTTTACAATTAGTTAACTACTTACAGAATCACAAAATGGGTTCAGTAAACACTAAAAGCCAGTTAGTGGTTGCAATTCCTGTGATATAATGAATTGCAAGGTATGCGACAGTTGAATGTCTTCGTACATCTGGTCTTCAGTTTTCATGGTAAAACCACTATAAACACTTTCATCAACATTAACTCTCTTAAACTTAAGGTTTATTAGTTAGTTTCTTTTTTAATGAATATTTTGTAAAAAATAAGTACCCTCACCTTGTGGCACAACTCCTAAGCCAACTATTAACTATCACTCCAGACCTGATATTACTTGAGAAAACTTAAATTGGGAAGTGTTTGATAGATTAATTGATTTTGTTTTGGGTTTGTAAAAAGATGCATGTTGGTGTGCGACAGTGCTCAATGAAAAAAAAAAGTGCCTGGGCTCTCGTGAGGAGGCTACAATAGTTTGCACCCCACATTGCCCCTGCCATGCTGCCAATGATGATAACTTATATTGGGCCCAAAGGAATTTGACTATATGTGCAAAACAAATCCACGCACCCCAGTGATTTATTTCCTGCCCAAGGTGCATAAAAATCTGCAAGACCCACCCGGAAGACCGATAGTCTCCGGGTGTGATTCCATTCTAGAACCAATAGCCAAATACGTAGACGTATTTTTAAAACCTTTTTTGAGTGATGTAAAATCCTATATCAAAGACACAGCTGATTTCATCACCAAAGTGGAGAAACTTCCATTTGATGAAAACAAAGAACTGCTGGTGGCATTTGATGTCAATTCATTGTACACCCAGATCCCTCAAGAGGAGGGACTAGAAGCCATTGAGTTTTTCCTAGAGACAAGGCCAAAACCACAAAGAGTGCCCACGAAATTTATAATTGAATTGGCTAGCGTGGCGTTAAAACAAAATTTCTTTCGATTCATGGACACCTTCTACGTGCAAGTGAAGGGCACTGCCATGGGGTGTCCTTATGCCCCGGAGATGGCAGTGCTCTTCATGGCGTTGTACGAAGAAAGGTTTGTCTACCAAAACAATCCTTATAGCGAACACATTCAAAAGTGGTATCGCTATATAGACGATATCTGGTGCCATTGGAATGGGACTCAAGAACAACTAGCCCAATTCCATGATTGGCTCAACAATAGGCATCCAGATATCAAACTTAGCATGACACACAGTAACTCACGTTTAACGTTTCTGGATGTTGAGGTCTTCCATCAGAATAAAGAACTGGTTACTACATTACACAGACAACAGACAGACAAAAATACCATTCTCCACTACCGGAGTTTTCACCCCCAAAGCTTAAAAGAGAACCTGCCATATAGCCAACTATTAAGAATCCGAAGAAATTGTTCCAGAAAAGAAGATTATCTAATACATGCAGAAATCTTTTGTGAACAACTAGAGACAAGAGGCTATCCCAAGAAAATGTTGAAGCACGCAACCAAACGTGCATGGTTCACACCGAGGGAAGAGTTGTTAATCAAAAAAGTGAAAAAACCACTGGAACAGCTGGTTTGTGTCACAACGTATGGTCCACTCACAAATCGATACAAATCGATAATCCTGAAGAACTTGCATTTGTTGTCAAATCTGGAAGCTCCGTTTGCAAGACCATTGTTTGCGCTCAAAAAGAACAGAAATCTAGGCCAACAATTATTAAGAGAAGACCTAGGCATACACAAAGCAAAAAGTGACCTTCGAACTATATGGAACCTCAGTCCGGTGCAAGGACACCACAAATGTGGCACTTGCGTTTCTTGTGCAAGCACCATTGAAGGCACTATGTTCGAGCACAACAACATAAAATGGAGCCATAAAGAATTTACCAATTGCAAAAGCAAAAATATAGTCTATGTAATAATGTGCCCATGCAAAAAAATCTACATTGGAAAAACAAATCAGCAAATTACACAAAGACTGGCACAACACCGCTCCAGGATCAAACAAAAAGTATTAACTGCTCCCATGGTACAACACTTCATTGATGAAAACCATACAGAAAAAGATCTAAGGTGGTCGGTTCTCTCTGGAATAAAAGCTCCATTAAGAGGAGGAAATGTGGAAACCCTTTTACTCAGGAGAGAAGCGTATCTAATCATGAAGTTTAACTGCGTGACTACAGGACTCAATGAACAATTTGAAACTTGAATATGTGGCTGCGTCCTCTGTATAAGAACACTTCATCAAAACATGTCAGGACTATATATCCCATAACTCCTAAATCACATGACATGAGTAAAACTCAAATAGTCATCTAAACATGTCAGGACTACATATCCCATAACCCCTAAATCACATGACACGAGTAAAACTCAAATAGTCATGTGACCTGCTCTGTGTAACAAATCTCTCAACACAGAAGCAGGCAGGAAGACTGTGGAAACCATGAACAACCCCCCAGGTAAGATAATAAACGAGGGGAAAGCAGAAGCAATGCAGTTGGACTTAAATCTAAAACAAATTTTTTCATTTTTTCAGCTTATGCGACAAAACTTTAGTAGAGCAAAAAAAGACGCCGCTAACAGTGCCCGAGCAGCGGCCAGCCTGCGGGCTGAAATTCGAAGTAAGTAAAGGCCAGAAATTGGGAAATAGAGTTAACAACTCCGGGTAAGATTTTAATACTCAAAATCTTTTCCTGCCACACTTTGTCGTTAATATAGACCCTGCCGCTACCGCCCAAACAAAGTGGGAACAAAGAATAAAGAAAATCAGAATCCCAATCACGGTCCGCACTGACAGAGAAAATAGGTAAATGTGAGTCCTGCCCCCCTTTTACATTTAATCAGATTAAAAACGCTAAGAGGCTACCTGTTTATACAAAGAAAACAGATATATGATGTGCCCTTTACCTCTGCAGAGCGACCTGCCAGCCAGAAGCGCCCCCAGACAGACAGACTCAAACTGCCTTTCGCGGAAAGGTAAAACTAAGTGTAACTAACCAAAAAGTACTGATTCAGAATTAGAGAGAGGCCCTATTCTTAAATGTATCCCATGTTATTTTTATATAGGTACCCAACTAACCAACTCCCTGAAGAAGAGCCTGACGATTACACACACAGGCTTGGAAACGCGTCGGCTTTCTTTGGTTCACTGAAATAAACCAACTTTAATTAGCGCAAAGGACTTTGAACACTATGCTATAAGTTATGGTCAAAAAATTATTTTTGTAAATTTTGCCTTTGCGTTACTAGACCTCAAACATACAAAGGTCATATGATGAAGGTCTAGTGTTGAAACCAGTTAGTAGGGTATAGTTCGTAATTTTCCTCACGTAAATGCATATTGTGAGAATTGTATAGTATAAATGTTTTTGTATATTTGTAACATAATTGTTTGTTTATGGTGTTTAATGTAAATTTTGTACATAGCAAATACCCACTTGTGTATGACAAGGCAAGTCCCCAGACAATCACAATAATCCACACAAGTGACGAAACTTGTACATTGAAAAAAAATAACTATAACACCCACTGATTAAACACGGTGGTGTGCAAAAAATCTGCTCTAAATAAAAAAAAGTGGCAGAATCAAAAAGCGACTGGGTTCTCAATTATTTCTTCCTACAGTATTGTGTCCTACCCAGGGCTAAATAGGGCACGACCCCCTTCTGATTCCAAGCCAATGATGATAACAACACAACTACTAACCATACCACTACGGCAAGCGTGACAATTTAGGCTATTCAAGTCTTCCAAAGATGTAAGATTGTCGTGGGCAGCACAGGTAATAGTCATTCTTAATATATATTGAATTATTAATTAACTGTTGTTGTGGTCACCTCTAAATTACCCAAACTGCGTCACCTTGTGGCAGACTGTCACAAGTTCAGTGTTGCAAATTAAGTGCCAGTGCTAAGCACCGGAAACCACCTTCTCAAATTCAGTGTTTTGACATATGAACATGCATGTGTGCTTCTATGATACTAATGTGTGTGTATGAGTTTTTTTAATGTATGATTGTAGATGTATGATGGTGGATGGTGGATGTGGACCATTAACACTGATTGTATTGCTGTTGGATGATGGATGTGTGCGTTAGTTGTGTTGACATTGTGCTTGCTAACTATTCAGAATGGGTTTGTCGGCAAGTGGGTGTGTTGAAGCATGATGGTGGGTGTTTTGGTATGTAATGCGCGTTGTGTGGCTGTATGATGGTTGATATGGTAGCATATGATGTTGGTTGGGAGGGTCCATGGTGATCGGTATATTAGAATATGCTGGTGATTGTGTGGATATTTGAAGTGGGTCATTGGTTGTATCATATGACTTGTGATGAGATATAACAGCTGATGTATTGTTGTATGTTGTTGGTAAAGTGAATATAGGATGATGGGTGTGTTATCATATGATGGTGGAAATGTTGTCATATGAGGTTTGTGCGTGGACATAAGTTGGCAGACCTGTTGGCATATGAGGTGGTTGTGTGGGTGACTGATGGCGGGGTTCCCTTTGCCTTCCTTTTGGCCTCTCTATGTGCCACCCTAAATGAACCCTGCAGCCCCTTTATTTGACCTGCACACCTTTTGCAACGTCTCTGTGGCCCTTGAATGCACCTATATACTGTAGTTCTACATGTATTTTTAATTTGTGAGATAGTGGTGACCTTTGACTATGTGTTTTAACTTACTCCATTTTAAATATACGACACCATTTTTGTGCTCTTGCGTGATTCCATTTTGTGCCTTCTTGCAGCTTCAGAGTAGGACGTTTTCTTTCTACTCAGCACAAAGAAGAACAGCCTTGCTGGAACAAAACTTGTGGGATGTGCGTTTGAAAGCATGAGAGAGGAATGTACTCGGAATCAAAACACAGAGGGTTTGCCAGCTTACGTTTTGACCTCGAAACAGACTGGTATGGTCAGCCTTGGCTCTTCAACAGATGAAGGGAGGGGGACTTTCTAGAAGTCTCCCTCCATGTTAGTAAAAGGTATTGAGGACAGGAAGTTTTGGCGCTCATTCAGAAGCTCAATATTGGGGTGGATGCACCATCACAAGGACATTTTATGCTGTCCCATTGAGACTTCTGGGTGACTGGAAAGGACTTCCCAGTCAAGCTGACCAGAATGATGTGTTCTAAACGGTGATGAATGAGTTAGACGTTTCATTGCTCTGTGATGTTTTTATGTTGTGTGAGCCACTTTTCCAGATGTTTCTTCCTGCTTTACCAGGAGCCTCATTTTGGGAGTGCTGAATTTCTTTTATTTGGGAGTGTAAAGCAGAACATATACCCTGCATTTTGCTCATGCCTCTTGATGGCCCCTCTATTTGCCCTCACCCGATTGCACCAATCACAAGCACTGTGTCCTGCCCTTTTCCAAGTTCAGTTCCTTTTTGTTGCACCCCTCTGTTCCCCTGATTCACTTCTGTTTATCATCCAAACCACATGTATGTGTTTGTGATGCTGCCTTACCTCTGCAGACCTCATGTAGGTGGAGGAATAGGATTCATTTTTAGAGAGACTTTAGCCCTTACTCAGTTGGAGATTAAGGAGGTGCAGGGCTTCGAACTGATGGGTTTCTCCTTTAAAGGACAGAATGGAGTATTACAATCTGGGGTTCTTTGTTATAGACCACCGGGTAATACAGTATCAACTCTGTCTGAACTGATTGATCTCATCTATGATCTCTCTAATTCCCATACCAGGTTATTAATCATGGGAGATTTTAATCTGTGGCCGAATGGGCCTTTACATACGGCCTATAGCAATCTATGCCAGGCCTGCAGCAATATTCAGCTGCAGCAGTTGGTACTTTCCACGACCCATCTGAGGGGCCATATTTTGGATCTAGTCTTTGCGGATACTATGCAGGTGACGGTGAATGATATAATCCCCCAGTGTTGGACCGACCATGCACTTGTCTCCTTCTCTCATTACCTACCGGCAGACCTTTTGAGTATTGCAGGGTCCAAAGTTTGTAGACCATGGTCTAAACTTTTAAAAACCCCGGCTCTGCCAACTCTACTTCCCGGCGAGTATGTGTTGGGGGCTAATTCTGAAGAAAGCTATGCCAGTCTGTGTCAGCAAATCTCGAACTCTCTGGACAAGGTGGCTCCATTCTGCAGGTCAAGGGACAGACAGAAACGAGCTAAGCCCTGGTACTCTAACGATCTCCTGCAGCTGAAGCAGCGATGCAAGCGGGCAGAAAGGGCTTGGAGGAGGCATTATTTAGACCCGGCAAAAGCCATTTCTAAGCAAGCTCTGATGGAATATAAAGCACAGATTAAGTGTGCAAAGGCTACCTATCTCGAGGAAACGCTGAATCAGGCGACAAATAAGTCACAGACTCTGTTCAGGATTGTTAGCGACCTCTCTCGACCTGCATGCGCCATGAATAACATCCCGTCCTCTCAGGCTCTAAGTGACTCTCTGGCAGCTGCATTTGAAGACAAGATCGCTACCATCCTGAGTGGACTTTCTATGCCGGACTCTCAATCCTTGGTGCCTCTGGCCTTTACATCTACTCCGGGCCCGGAAGATCTGTCTGACCGGCCTCAGCTGAGCTGCTTTTCTGTCCCACATTTCGATGATTTTTGCAGACTGGCACAGACTGTGTCTTCGGGTTCCCCAATGGACCCTCTTCCTCACAAATTCTGGAAACTTTTCCAGGAGGAACTCTTTCGTCCACTGTATTCCATCTGTCTCCAGTCCTTTGAAACTGCTACGGTTGCAGAGTGTTGGAAGCTGGCGGTGGTATCCCCCTCCTGAAGAAGTCCACACTAGATCCCACCTGCTTGGCGAACTACAGGCCTATTTCATTGCTCCCTTTTCCGGTTAAGATCATGGAGAAGTTGGTTACCCAGTCTCTGTCCAGATTTCTGGAAGATAACACCTGTTTGGACGTGGCCCAGTTCGGTTTCCGGCCAGCGCATGGTACGGAGTCCGCACTGGTGATCGTGCTAGACAAACTTCGTTCGCGGGTCGACACTGGTCTGGCAGCCTTGTTAGTGCTGCTCGACATGTCGGCCGCGTTCGACACGGTCAGCCACTCGACCCTCATTAGGAAACTGGAGGAGGCTGGGGTAACAGGGCTGGCACGGGACTGGTTAGTCTCGTACCTTCACAATAGGCAGCAGGTGGTGGCATTGCCGCCTTTTAGATCAGGTGTTCGGAAAGTAGGGCAGGGGGTGCACCAGGGCTCGGCCATCAGCCCAATACTATTCAATCTGTACCTCCGCCCCCTAATCCAATTGATAAGTTCCTTTGGTATCTCGGTATTTAATTATGACGATGATACTGAATTAGTCTTCTCTTTGGAAGGTAAAGAGGCCGTTTCTCTAGAGACCTTTCACCGCTGTATGACGGCAACAGCGGACTGGTTGTGCTCCAATTCACTCCAGTTTAATGGGTCTAAAACGGAGGTGTTATACTGCTCTAATGACCACGTCCTACGCTCCCTGCCAGAGGGCTTTGGCCCTCCTCCTTCTCAGGGGCAGTGACGGCAGCGGAGTCTGCCCGCAACTTGGGGGTCATGTTTGGCCCCAATTTACAACTGGATGCCTTCGCCAATAAGACCGTAGCTACATGTATGATGCTGCTTCGTATGCTACGCAAAGTCCTTCCTATGCTCCCAGTACAGGCTAGACCTGAGGTCGTGCGGGGGATTATTTTAAGCAAGTTGGATTACTGCAACGCACTGCTTCTGGGAGCACCTAAAACTCTGGTTGGCAAGTTGCAACGCATACAAAATATGGCAGCCAAGTTGGCACTCTCTCGTCCGCGCACTGCCTCCTCTACCTCAGCGTTGCTTGATCTTCATTGGCTGCCTGTCCAGCAACGGATTCTTTTTAAGGCATCGTGTTTGGTTTTTAAAGCCTTGCATGGACAGGGACCTGCTCTGCTGCAGAATCTTCTCTCTTGGTATTCTACTCCTCGAACCCTGCGCTCTTCCTCTGCTTGCCTGGTAACGGTTCCCAGGTTTCAGAGGTCAAGGATGGGAGGTCGCTCCTTCAGCTTTTCCGCTGCTAAACTCTGGAATTCTCTCCCGCTACCATTGAGGAGCCAGGGCGAACTTCCATCCTTTAAGAGAAGTTTGAAGACCTATTTATTTCCAAGAGTAGTGTGATCCCTGTGAGTCTGTGTCAGCTATGTTCAGTCAAAGCGCCAGGATGCCCTTTGGGTGACAGTGTTGCGCTATATAGGAATGCAATACATACATACATACATACATGTATGGCTTCAGCTTCTCCAGCATCCATTTTCTGTGCCCATAGTACCCTGCAGCCCATATATTTTGTCTGGCCCCAAACCTGGTGTCCATCTGCACCATTATAGACTAAGCCTTTCTGTGACTCCACTCACCCTGTAGTCCTTCTGGGGTCATGAGCCTCCTCTCTATGCTTTCCCTTATGTGCAATCCCACTGTGTGCTACTGTACCACTGCAACGCCTATGTGCTGCCTTAGCTCACCGTTTCCCTTCTGTGTCGATTCACCTCCTTCAGTCCTGTCATGTGGTCGCATGTAGGCTTGGAGAGGAACATTACCATTTTACATGCTCAAGTTTAAACTTGACATCTTATCCTGAATGTTGACATTTTAACACCATTTTTCTCGCGTTCTTGTATGGATATGGTTACAAAAACTAACCTTGCTTACTTTTCCACATTTTCGAAGGGCACATAATCAAAAGCTTTGAACATTCTGTATGAAAGCTAAAGTTCACTGCACAGCTTTGTCATGGTAGAATCAGTAATGGCAGCCTGACTGGGACTTCTGCATAGCAACATGAGTGTGTGATGTATTCCTATAGGTTCTGTATCGATCCCCCTATTCCTGACCCTGTTCTGGTTAACAATTAACTAGCAGCCATCCCATGATGCAAAAACCGTTATCTGATTAAGCCACACCACGGCACAGGAACGCGTTATCTGATTAGGTCATAACGCTTGCCATCTAATTAGGCAAGCACTATTCCTTCAGCCCCTGATAAGGCATACGGAGTTCTCAAAACAAATCAAACCTATGACAACCTGGGAAAATCCCTGCGGCCATTGTTTTGATTTCACCAAGAACTTCAGTAAAGAATGTGCTAACGACTAGTTCGTATGACATCCTTATTGACGTATCTATGTCCATCCTTACGTCAATCTCGGCACCTTACAGGTATAAATATTACCGATATTGCCTTAAGCAAACACACGCGGTGGTGACGAGATCGGAGCAGCGAGACTTGCCGAGGAGCCCAGCACAGAGCGGACCCCGCTGGCGCTGCCCCGCCTTCCTGACGCGCTGAGAACGAGACGCTGCTTTCTCCTGCCGAGAAATCCAGCTCCGGCGCTTCCAAGCAGCCCTTGCAGGCAGCCTGGAATATCGAGACCAAAGACGAGAGATACCAGCCCTCAACCATTCTAGATCTCAGGTACAGAACTGAATAACCCCTTACAGAGAATTCTTGAGTCAGACACTTGGCAAAACAAACTTAACTTAAACTGCTACTTATCTACTCCCGCCCACGTATTAGGCTTAGGTCAGGTACACTGGGGTAGGCGTAGTTAGAAGCACCAGTTGAGTACGATTAGTCAAATGTATATATGTATGTATCTATTTTATCCATTTTAAACAACCATATGGCTTAGAAACCATATCAATGTTTTTACAGTATTATTTTATACTTCTGCTTTTATTGTATGCACTTTACTTAACCATAAGTATTGCAATAATATCGATTCATTTCTCTTGTACGAGAAAAGAGACTGATCAATAAATAACATCTTTTATTGAACACACCCGTCTCTTCCTTTTCTCTACAAGCTGGTGAAACTAAGAATGCACTGAACTGACTCAGTAAAATAAGTTGTCTTTTGTTTTCACACGACTCTAGAGATACACTCTTGATTAGGGGAGAGCAAAGTTGTCATGTTCTATGGTTGTCAGAAACTAAATCCCTTCTTGTCTATCCAGGGAGGCTAAACTCCTCCTTGCCTATTCGAGAAAGTTTCTAGTGAACTCTGAGCTAGCTGGCAAACCCAAAACTTTAAGTCTAATATCGTCAGTAGAAGACCTAGTTAACCTCCGTCCTAGGTCTATACTATTGAAGGTATTATTCCAATGCGCAGAGCCTATTGGGATAATAGGAACTACACTACATGGCGCCCAAACGTTTGGAAAGGCGATAAAACTAACGCAAGACATTAGAGTAACTCAGTCGTGCTTTTTCACACAGAACCTTTTTTTCCCATAATACTCCAAAGACGTCTGGAGTGGGTGAAAGGTCATATCCGCCAAACCTCGCAGGAGGAAACTCCTATGTATGGTTCTTGGTTTAGTCAACGTTGAAGGATACACTGTTCCAAAATATTGTGCATCTAATCTTTGTTGCCATAAGAAACCTGATCTGCAAACATACGGAATAACCTTCCTGTCGGTAAAATGGTAGACAGTGAAGAAGAAAGAGAGACAGCTAGAATAGCAGCTGATCTAGAAGCAGCTGATAATACTATGCAAGAAGCAGACCCGGATATAATACTCATCCCGGTCAACAAAAGGAAATCTGTAACTTTAAAACTTATAGAAAATGGACTGACACCTAGAGGTGGCACAGTCATATTCGTAATTGAGGCACACGAATATCGGCAGACAGAGGTATTCTATTCATGGATAAACTTTCCAGCAGCTAATGCTGTAACAAAGGTCTTCCACTATTACAAAACAGAGGAACCTCCTGAAGAGTACATTCCTTTCGAGGAAGTGGAAGTACCACTTAAATTCCAAGAGCACCTGCTCTTGTTTAATGGCGCCCTAAAACATAATAATCACATCACCAGGCTCGGTCCACTAGGTAGACCAGGAGCAACGTGGCCGGTCCTAGCCGGATACACACCACATCCAGACATCGACGGGATGTCTGCAGCAGCTCTTTTAGTACAACTAAAACAATTAATAAAATTACATAGACAATTAGTCCAATATGTAATGCGGACTTCAACAATCCAACCGGCAATCAAAATTCCACAGCTGACCCCTCATCAGGGGAACACAAATAAAATTACACCACAGAACATACAGTCCTGTCTAGGTAAAGTACCCGCAAAACGGGAACAAATACCTTTCTGGCTAGCACAAAAAATCACTCAAATAGAGGCGGTGTTTCCAGACACCACTCCTCTTGAGAAACACAGGATTCTGACTATCTGTCTTCCAATGGGAGTCGCACCACACATAGAGGACTGTGACACTTGGGGTACAGTCTTTGCTTCCATCTACACAAAAACACATGGTGTACCATCCATGTCAGTAATACCAGATGTGCTAAAACAAATTCAAGATGAATATGGTCCAGAACCCGCTTTAACTCTTGGTATGAAATTACTGAAAGACTTCAAGCAGGTCTCGGCTATATTATTAGCCAACATAAAGGGAGAAGCAGTAAACGTGGCGATCCGCCAAAGGTTAAAAGAAACAGATATAGCAGACCAACCAGCTGAAATTGCCAGAATCATAGAAAAATCCTATGAAGAACTAGGAAGAGATAGTCTGGGTGGAATACCGGTGAAACCACAACTGATTGAGTCCTGAGAAAATATTTATTAAAAATAATTTAACAACACAAAAAAAGAGCTGGGAAGGAAATAAACAATCCTATCCTAAAGAAAAAAGATTCCAGACCAGAGGAAGGTCTCCTCGAAGGAGAGAAAGATCTCCTGACCAAGGACGCAAGTCTCCCCAAAGGGAGCCCTCTGTGAAAAAATACAACCTTAGAAATAGGGATAATATAAAGAAACCTGATAGATATCAAGATAATGATACACGTCCCTCTCAATCTTTTCAGACTTCCTCGCAGAAATCGGAAAGAAGAGGACGATCAGAACACAGGGAAGAGCACGTCAAGTCCAAAGACAAGGAACCTGCTCATCCAAATAAAAAATTACAATTTCCAAAAAAGAAGGTAGCCAGCATTAAAGTAATCAATAATGCCGAGAATACTGAGGACACAACTGAAAAACGGAGAATGGGCTCAGACAATGCTAGACAGCGCAGCAGAAGTGAGCATAGCTCGCAAAGTCCTTATGAATCATCTGGAGACAGTGGACACGAATGAATACATTCAGGTGGAAACTGCCGATACCAGAGTTAGCAAACCTCACAAAATATATGAAATAACATTACGTATAGAGGGGGATAAGACTAGAAAAATAAGGGGTCTATTTTGGGATAATTTCTCACAGGGCTATGACATCCTTCTAGCTGAACGAGACTGGCCACCCAAGTTTGTCAGGGAGTGCCCTCATGGCGAAGAAATAATTATGCCTGCCTTCTCAAATCACATTCCAATTCATAAAAAATATACACTTGCAAGAAAGTGGGCAGTAGCTCTAGCTCCTGCTTTATATAAAAATCATGTAGGATGGGATAAGGACTCTCCTCCTCATAAAATCCAGTTAAAATCACAACCTACTGCACAAAGGCAGTACCCAATTAAGCAAGAAGCTAAAAAACAGGTAAAAGAGATCCTAGATCAACTTGAATACCAGGGGGTGATTGAAACTTGCACCTCACAAATGAACAACCCTTTGTTTCCTGTCTCCAAACCAGACAACTCATATTGTCTAGTTTTGGATTACAGACACCTTAACTCATGTTGCAAAACTTTTGCAGTGCAAAACTCGCATAGTGCTGCACTAATGAATAACATAGTGCGCAAAAAATACAAAACAACATTAGACATCTCTAATGGATTCTTTTGTCAAAATATAGCACCAGAGAGCAGATATTTGACTGCGTTCTCGGTAAATGGCTCGCAAAAAAGTTTCTGCCGTTTACCCCAGGGGCACAAATACAGCCCAGGATTATTCTCAGCGAGAGTAACAGAATTACTACAAACATATGATGACGAGGCATTATCCTATGTCGACGACATTTACCTAACAGATGATGACTTGGATACTCACTTGAAGAGAGTGAACACCATAATACTTGGGTTCGCATCAGAGGGTTACAAATTCAACTTTAAAAAGTCTAGAATTGCCCATCTAACAGTCCTGTTTTTAGGATATGAATTATCAAGTGAAGGCAAAAGCCTGGCTGACAATTTCCTAGAGAAATGTGCGGTACTCCAAGCACCTAGAACACTAAAAAACCTACAATCAATTCTAGGCTTCATAAATTTCGGAATAACATACATTGCAAATTACGCCGAAAGGGTAAAACCCCTTTATGATCTAATAAAACCAGATTTTAAAAGAATCAATTGGACTCAAATACACACAGAAATGTTGAGATCGTTACAAACAGACATGTTAATTAAAACAAAATTAGAAACACGTGACAACACACGCAATCTTGTGATTCGAGTCATCCCAGGAAGATGCGGATTCACATACCTGACCTCTAATGAGGGAGAAAAGGTACCAATTGCATATAAATCACACTTGTACACAGAAGCTGAAAAGAGTTTCAGTATTAAAGAAAACATTGTTCATGCAGTTCAAACGGCTATAGCAAGAAAAAAAGACAACGCTGACGGTAGACGTATCACAGTCAGAACAGCAGAATCAGCCTTTGAGGCATTAACAACCCCATGTAATTTACCAACAACAGCGTTGAATCCTGAATGGATACAATGGGTGAATTCAATTACAACGGACAGAGTAAAATACTACTTTGATCCAGAATTAAAAGAATTAAAATATCTAGAATATGAAATGACATACCCTCTGCCAATCGACATTCGGCCCTTACGACAGTACGCCTGTGTAATCTATACAGACGGCCATGCTCAACCACCAGGGTGGGGAAAACAAGCATATAACCCCACATGTGAAATCACAAAAGAAGTGTGGCACGGAGGGAAACTGAGACCTCTGCTAATAAAAACACATTCAGTAGAAACTAATTCAGAAGAACAAACTGAAATAATAGCATTGAAAATGGCGCTAGATAATGCAGATCGCGAATTCCCGACACTTATAGTGTCCGATTCATATTACTGCGTCAAATCATATAACAACGATTTGCAGAATTGGATTCAAAACGGTTACAAAGATGAAACAGGTGCAACAATAAAGCAAAAAGTGCTTTGGAGGGAGGAGGAGCTTCGCGCGCACCCAAGATGGTCGCGTGAGCACAGGGCTCCCGGACCCTCGCCACCTCCATCGACTATCCTGTCCTTTATCCTGGTTCAGACGACGGGTGTTTATTGGCACAGTTCTACTGCTCATTTATTTGTTTCAACGAACTTTTTTGGACTTCGGGGTCCAGAGCTACAGACTGTCGCAGTTTTCAGGCCTGCTCCATGGCGACGCCTCGCGCTCTCTTGTCTCGCTTGCCGTTCAGTAAGTGAACAACAACGGACTGCCAGACTTGCGTGGGCTGGCGATTGCTTTCGGTTTCGATTTCTGTCCGGAGCTTAACCTGACTTTGTCGGCTCCGTGGGCGGCCGGACACTCCTGCACCCTTGGTCTCTCCGTTCCTACTGCCGATCTGTAGCGGTTTCCAGATCTGAGACTGGCACCACCTTCGCCCTTTTGGTCCTACATTTGCCACCGCAGTCACCATTTTTACCCGTCAACGGGCGACCCGTGCGGGTCCAGGATCCAAGATTGCCACCAAGCCTGAGGGTGGGAAGCGCGGGCCTAAACCAGGCGTTCGAGGGAGTGCTCTGCAAACGAACATTATGGACCGGTACACCCAAGCTAAGGGATCGCCGGGAGCAGCAGCTAAAACCTCGACGACAATGCCGGATGACTCATCGATTGAGGACGAGCCCTCGCTGCGAGATCTCATGGGCGCCATCACTGGTATGAAGGCCTCATTGGGGCAACAATATGAGGCCTTGACTCTCAAACTGGATACGGTGGCGATTGACGTCAATCTGATCAGGGCGGACTTGGCGAAGACAAACGAAAAGGTCAAATCCTTGGATCTTATGACCTCTAGCCTGGTCACCGACGTCTCTGATTTGCAGGCTGAAGTTGGGAATCTGAGGAAAGCCAATGATTATTACTCTGGGCGCCTAGAGGACTATGAAAGCCGTGCCAGGCGCAATAACATTCGCCTGATTGGGGTCCCGGAATCATCGACTGCTGCCTCGACGGACCTATTGGTGGAAGACCTGGTGCTGAACCACCTGGCGCCTAAGGGTCTCAGCAAGTTTTTCGCTGTCGAACGTGCACATAGGATCCCCGGCGGCACACCTAAATCGGGTGCTAACCCTCGACCTATCATTGCGAGGATTTTTCATTTCCGGGACAGAGACGCTATCCTGCAGGCTTCGCGGCAGTCAGGTCCCATTGCCTTTGAGAACTCTACTGTCAGCTTCTATCCGGACTTTACACAACAGGTCCAGAAACAGAGGCTGGGGTTTCAGGGGGTCAAGAAGAGACTCCGGGAAAGGTCAATGAAGTATGCCATGCTCTTTCCGGCCCGTCTGCGGGTGGTACATAAGGATCGTACTTTTTTCTTCGACCATCCTGGGGTTGTGAGTGACTGGCTTGACACGCTGCCTATGGATCATGAACCTTTTGAGGACTCTGGCAAGTCGGATCGGGCGGAAGGTGGCCCGACGGAGCAAGAGTAACTGTTGACTTTGACCCCGTACCCTTCCCGTTGGCTTTGAACTGTGCTATGCTGTGTTCTTAATGTTTGCAAGTAATAGTCTCTTTTTTGGGGGTGGGTGGGGGGTGGACGGGTCCTTTCTCCTCCTGGGTTTTCTTTTCGTAGATTAGTTGGGTGGTTGGGCGACAGGCACACTGCGAGTTTATGGGGCTCTTTGGTCTTCAGCAGGGGTGCGGGGTGGGGGGTGTAGTTGTTTTGACATTGTTGGGGGGGTTGGGTTGTTTGTTTGAATTTTCTTGTTACTTGCAAGGCGAAGGAAAGGCGCTCTCCTGTTTTTTGCAGTTGCTCTGGGTGTGGGGCCGGGGAGGGGCTGGGCACGGGGATGGGGGGTAGGGGACTTCGGTTATTGTGTTGGAACGTGAACGGGTTGGGGATGGGATTAAGAGGAGGGTGGTGTTACAATTGCTGAAACGTTTGACTTCAGATGTTGTCTTACTGCAGGAGACTCATTTGCTCGGCAACAAGTGCTACGCTTTGAATAGGCGTGGTTATCGCCTTGTGGCGCACTCGGGTTTCACTTCGGGCTCTAGGGGGGCGGGCATTCTGGTTCGGGCCTCCCTCCCCTTGGCCATTGATGATGTCCTATTGGATGATAAGGGACGATATGCCGCCATTGTGGGGCGCTGGGAGGGGAAGGTTCTTATTCTGATTTCTGTCTACGTGCCCCCGGGCCTCCAGGCCACCACCTTTGCTGATCTGAGGGGACTTATCCTGGGCCTCCCCGAGGGTTTGCTTTTGGTTGGGGGTGACTTTAATGCGGTGGTCTCGGGAATGCTTGATCGTCACCCTCCCAGGGAACTGCCGAGGGCCCAGACTTGGTTGAGCGACTTCCTGGAGACGTTGGGGCTTACTGATTGCTGGCGGTTGCTTCACTCGGGACAGTTGCAATATACCTATCATTCTGGTGCTCATGGTAGTCTCTCGAGGCTAGATCACGTTTTACTGCCCTCGGCCCATGCATCCCTCATACGGGAAGTTAAACATCTGGCACGGGGTATCTCGGACCATTCTCCGCTTTGGCTGGTGGTTGATGCACGGCAGGGTTCGGCGGGCCGAGTGGCCCCGATCAACCCCTGGTATTTGAAGGACCCCAGGGTCAGGGATGGGCTGGTTAAAGCACACAATTGTTATTTTGAGGAAAATGTGGGCTCTGTTTCCTCCCCTAGTGTACTTTGGGAAGCTTACAAGACTGTCATTCGCGGCCAGGCCCTCTCATTGATTGGTAGCGTGAAGTTGGCCAACCGTGCTGAGACGGTTCGACTTGAGGGGGAGGTCACGGCCCTGGAGGAGGGCTTGGAATCTGGGGTTACCGCTGAGGGGTTACATCTACTGGAGTTGAAACAACATGAATACAGAGCTCTGGTCACTGAAGCTGCTAAGGAAATGGGGCGGGAACAGCAGGGACGCCTGTATGATGTGGGTGATAAGGCTGGGAAACTGCTTGCTTGGCTGGATAAGAGGGAAAGTGCGAGTCGTGTTGTCCCTGTGATTGTTGCGGAGAATGGAGAGTGTTGTACGGACCCTGTTGATATTGTCGCATGTTTTGCCGATTATTTCCGCGAGGTGTACTCCCAGGTGTCTGATCGATCGGAGCAGGACTCCCACCTGTTATTGCGTGATATTGCACTTCCCCGATTGTCTGATATTGATAGGGATGCTCTGGATGCTCCGCCTACTGTGGACGAGATTGCCGCTGCTGTCCGTTCGGTCCGATCCGGCAAGGCCTCGGGCCCTAATGGGCTCCCCATTGAGCTATATAAATTGCGCCCGGATTCGCTAGCTCCTCATTTGCGCTCTATGTTTCTTGAGTCTTTGGAGGTGGGGTTTCTCCCGCCAGACCAGAGGCTGGCCACTATTGTTGTCATCCACAAGGATGGTAAACCTCGGGATCGCTGCACCTCTTTTCGACCCATTTCGTTGATTAATGCGGAACCTAAAATCCTCGCCAAGCTGCTGGCGACACGTTTGGCGTCCGTTATTGGGGACCTGGTTCACCCTGATCAATCCGGCTTTATACCGCATCGTAATACGGCACTTAACCTCCGAAGGTTGCATGGAGTTCTGGCACGGGCTGAGACGCTGCGTGAGCCCGCCATCTTGGCGTCCTTGGACGCTACGATGGCGTTTGATACAATAGAATGGCCGTATTTGTGGGCGGTTCTTGCTAAGTTTGGTTTCGGTTCGGACTTCGTTCGATGGGTCAAATTGCTCTACGCCGGTCCCATGGCCCAGGTGGTGGTCAATGGTCGGGTCTCTGCGCCCTTTGCACTGAGCAGAGGGACGCGACAGGGCTGTCCCCTGTCCCCCTTGCTGTTTGCTCTTGCCTTGGAACCGCTGGCGGCCTGGTTGCGGTGGGAACCGTCCCTGAAGGGCATTAGATGGAATTCGGAGTTTGAGGACTGTGTATCTCTCTATGCTGATGATATTCTGCTTTATCTTACATCACCCCGTAAATCCCTCATTGTGCTGTTTGATGTCTTGACGTCCTTCCGCAAAAACTCAGGTCTTGTCATCAACTGGTCGAAGTCCTGTGTATACGTCCTGTCGGGTACCGCCTCCCTTCTGCCAAGCGGCTGTCCTATCGCGATTGTGGAAGATGGATTTAAATATCTGGGCATGTTTATCTCGCTGAGCCCTGCACTGCGGTTCGACCGTAATTTACTGCCCCCTCTTCAGCGCCTTCGGGCGGATGTGGTCGCCTGGGGGAAACTTCCTCTCTCTCCCCTGGGTAGAGCGGCATTGTTTAAGATGATGTCACTGCCCCGATTCCTCTACGCATTGCAAAACACGCTTGACGTTGTCCCGGCTACATATTTCCGTGAGGTCGAGAGTTTACAGAGACGACTGGTGTGGGGGGGTAGGCCCCGGATTGCCATTGCTAAATTGTCGCTCCCGTGGTACGACGGTGGAATTGCTTTGCCTGATATTCGTCGCTATTATTGGGCGTCTCAACTGGGGGCAATAAATCATTGCATGTATGGCCCTTTGCCGAATCCGGCCTTCGCGATGGACAAATGGTTGCTACCGGGGGGCGACTACAATAGAGCCCTCTACTCGAAACTCACCCCTCGCAACGTGACGGGCCCCACTAGGACGGCCGTCCAGGTATGGCGACATGCTTCCATGGCGCTTGGGTGGACTGATAAATTGACTCGTGCAACCCCCCTGTACGCCTCTGATAGACTTGGCTCACTTTGGCAGTCCCGGGGGTTTGATAGGTGGGACTTGATTGGTATCAGCAGGATTGATGATGTTTGGACTAAGGGGAGAATGAAGACGTTTGAGGAATTGAAAACCGAGTGCGCTTTGAGCGATCGCGAATTCTTTCGCTATGCACAGATCCGCCACGCGGTACTCTCGGTCTTCCCTTCGGGTGTGGAGATTCCGGAATCGTCCCCGCTTGAGGACAGGGTACTGGACGGACATGTTCCTGATAGTACGATTTCGCTTATTTATAAAAAGTTAATCAACTCCAGGTCTGACCTCCTGTCTCGACTTAGAGAGGTCTGGACTGGTGATGGGCTGGAGCTGGACGATGAGGACTGGCAAGCGGCGATCTCCTCCCCTAAAGAGGTGGCCATCCAGGCGCGCCTTAGATTTGTGCAACTTAAAATCCTACATAGAGTGTATGTCACTGGTCCCCGTTTGGTGCATATGGGCTTCTCTGTGGATGGTTTGTGTCGGCGTGGCTGTGGTCTCCTGGGCACCTTTTTACATATCATCTGGGCGTGCCCTGAGATAGTGCGATTCTGGACCCGTGTGCACGAGGTGATGAGTGAGGTTACCGGGGTGCGATCGATGCCGGAAGCTAGGAGATGCCTGCTGAACGTATGGGAACCGAATGATTACTCCGTGTCGCAGCTTCGGTGGGTGACCTTGGGCAACATGATTGCCAAAAGAGACATTGCGCAATTGTGGGGCGCTCAGGGCCCGCCCAGACTTCGGACATGGCAACAAAACATGGACTGGTGCATGTTCAGAGAAAAAACTGTGTATATTTCTCGTGGTACCCCCCGGAAATCGGGAAAGATATGGACTCAGTGGAACACTTATCGTGGTGATATATGTGCACCTCCTCTCCCTGACCCTGATGTTGCACCTATGTCCCCGTAACCCGAGGGTTCCTCCACACACTATTGTATACTGATTGCAATTTGTTTCTACTGGCCCCCCCCCACTGTGTAACTCTTTCTCGATAGAACGAACGCTCATTGGATTGTCCTTCCCGCCCCAACACCATGTAATGCAACGTTGTGTATATTGATGTCTCTTTTTCTTCTTCCTTGCAAGTTGTTTGTGTTTGTGTTATAAAATCAATAAAAAGTTTAAAAAAAAAAAAAGTGCTTTGGAAACAAATAGTTCTTTTACAGAAAGAACTACCAAAGACTCACGTGATACACTCACTGAGTCATCAGCGTGATGGCGTTCACGTTGCAGGGAATTCATTGGTTGAGAAGGCCACAACGGTAGCAACTGAATCGGCTTCCGTAGTTAGAAAAACAGCGTGCAGTAAAATACATTGACGGTGAAACAGTGCTGGCGGTGAAAACGTCATCAAAAGGCGACTGCTCAGCGCTACCGATCAACTAGCCACTCAATTATACATACATAATCGATGCAAACTCCGTTCCTTTTGCTCGAATCCCTGGAGTGGGGGATAGAGTAATTCCAAACACGGACAGGAGAGGCTTGTTAATAGCAGACGCACATATGGGTGAGGGTCTCAGACACCGCAAACTACAAGATTCTCTGGAAGAATTACAATCAAAATACTGGTGGCCAGGCATGAGCCTGCAGCATCACATTTTTGTAAAGAAATGCCCTGACTGCAACAGAGAACGCAGTGGCGGGAGAAACGGTATATTACCATGGCGTTTCACTCCAGAATGGATCAACAATAAAAATTAATGCGTCCAATTAACATATAAAGACTAGTTTCCACTTGTAATGTAGATCCCCAGCACTCGGCTGACGTCTGGACTGTTATAAAAAGATTTGCGAGTCTATAATGGCATATACGCTAGAAGCATGCTACGTTTGGCTAATGTTTTTTCTTCTTGCCATAAAGCGTGTGGAAAAACATGGTCAAATGAGCATAGCATAGCGGGACTCTTCTCGCTTCCTACCTGAGGGAACGGGATGGTGTAAAGAAAAAACCAAAGGCATAGAGCAATCTATAACAGCGAAGGTATTAGGTTCGGGAGCTGGGTGGGTCAAACATCTAATAAGTGTCCAACGTAGTCTAAACAACCTGCCAAGAAATTCTCTGAGGGGATTCAGTCCGTACGAATTATTGTTTGGGACTAGAATGATGGTCTTAGATCTTGACAGTCAGACTTCAGTGGTTAAAGAAAAAAGCTTTGATATCAAAGATCGTTTGGCTATTTTGCAGGACTTAAACGAAACAAGGAAAGACCTGAGCAACATAAAGTGGAAACAACAGCCAACAACCACTGAAGAAAAACCACCTGTCCCAGCAAGACCTGTCTGGATTCCAAAAGTCGGGGATCTAGTCAGAGAAAAGATCGCGGTAAAGAAGGAATTTGGGCCTTCTTACAGAAAAGCAGTTCCTGTCTTGTCTATCAACGGGACAAGATCAGTAGTACTACCGCCCCTTGCTGGTAAAAAGGAGAACAGAGTTGTATCAATCGACCTGGTAAAACCACAATCATGTGGCCGATAACAAACAGTAGGCCAAGTGGACTCCCGATAAGTAGTAGAACACCAAGGTTTGCTACGAACACAGAGGTTCAATCTAAGAGGCTACTCACATTTGAAATGCCTACAGAACAACAACAAGGTCTATGCAACAATGCTATGGAACTTAAACCTCTGAAAACCCAAATAAAAACATTTAGCAGAGACACACCAATCTACAATGAAGTAACAAATGACTATGCTGCTGCAACAAAACACACTAATAAAGCAAACAGTAATCCTGAAGCAATTGGAACAATAGACAGAACGGCATCCGGCTACTTCATCAACTTCGATGATTCATCTGAAGATCTGAGTGAATCAAAGAAACAGACATCAACAAAAACCTTTAAAGATAAAGCTAAGGAACTTTTTCAACATCTGAAAGAAACCTATCTGATTTCTCCATGGATTGAATTCTGGGTGGCCTTAGGTGCACTTATCCTCATACTTTGGCTCATCATGGTACTATGTTTGGGACATTTCATTGAGGGAAAATATGCTAAAATGGACACAGCAAGCCAGAAAATCAACGTGGTCCTCAAACCACACACGTCTTCACACGTCGAGAAAAGAGAACTTTCTTCAGTCAACTTCACAGCCAATCCTATACCCGGTGGGGTAGCATGGGACAATACTGATTATGAAATCTATGGTCCGGTTGAAATCCTGAAGTATCCACATCAAATCAAGATCTCATTGAGTGACTTTGTAAAACCAAGCTCAGTTGCTGATGATTGGGACTTTGAAAGTATTAATGATATGATGTCTGACCTAGTGATGTCTGCTAAATTTACAAAACATGATTATTTGCAGGGTTCGTCTAATTATGATAAGATGTTCTGCTATAATCACTTTAGTAACCATTATCTGCATAAATCTGCACAACCTAGAAATGTTTTAAATTATAATCAATGGGAACACTGTGCAACCCCTCCAAAAGGTAGCTCAAGAACTTTTTATGACAAATATTCATATTTTTCAGGGTTCAACACAAGTAATGCAGAAACATTTTATTTCAAATTGTCAAATAAGACAGGTACGAAGACCATGCTTACAAACACTAAATTGATATATTCAGACTCATTTTTTGAGCAAATGAGTACATTTGGTTTTGATTATTGGGACAAAAATGTTGAAGTAAAAAGTGTTTGGGGTACAAAAGAATGGCAAGTACAAGGTATAGAATCATTGTTTAGAGCCTGCATGATCCCAGAACAAATTATATTTTTGAATGACACTGTTCAACAAACTACCTGTCTTGGCCTAGCCAAAATCAAAGACTTAAACAAACCGTCTATTCCAAAGCCAACAATGAACAGTAATAGCTCTATAGATGAGGAGATAGACGTAAACCATATATTAAGCCAAAACAGAACACATCCTGATTGGAAACAGTGGTTGATCTGGCCAACAGATACTAATAACTGTCAAGACAGATTCCTGAACAAAATACAGGGGTTCACATTGACCAGGCCAGACCCTAGATATTCCCAAAGACAACACCCAGGGATAATTACCACGTACAGTGTGGGCAAGCTCTGCCTTCAATGGCTACAAACATCCACACTGACAGAAATTAAGCAACACCTAACTTTACTTACTGATGGTGCTGACTTGCGTGATTTCATTATGGGACCGCGCAAACAGCGTCAAAAACGCTTCATAGCAGCCTCTGTATATGCAGCTTACAACGAAGCCTGGAAAATAACTCAAATTGAAACATCAGAGAGAATACGGGAAATTGACCGTATTAATTTGGAAAAATCACTTTCTGTAGTGGACAATGGGTTAATGACTCTGTCCTCCAGAATATACTCATTGGACAGCATTGTGTCTTCAGAAATCGACATAATATCGCAAGACTTACTGTTGTTACAACACGGTCAGTCCCAATTGCGTTCTATTGTACAGCTTGGCTGGACGTTACAAAATCTGCGTTCAGGCTATGTGCCTTGGCGTTTAATCAACACAACAACACTTTAACCTTACTGATAAACAAATCAGTATTGCACAGAAGGGTGCTGATTATACAATCCTGAGCATTGAGAAACTCGAGAGATTACCAGTGACAATGTCAGAACGACCTGTCAGTGAATGGATAATACATGGGGTAATTAATATTCCAATATCTACTTTCAGGTTTCAATACTGCCAAAAATATATACAGGCTGGCATGTACGAAAAATTGGGTAAAGGGTACATTAAGTCAACATGGAACTTGCCCTATTCACATGCATGTGTCAGTAATAAAGGCCAGAAAGTGTTTCTTAGTGGCAATAATTGTGCGATGTCACTAAGCGGTACACTTCTGTGTAATGGAATTAGTTTACACGGAGCCTGTGAAGGGTCCTCAAATAACCTTTCATGCCACCAGCTAGGCACACCTGCAGCACAAATAGAACCATTCTTTAGGAGACTATCGAACGGGAGTTACATTGTAATTGTAGAGCGCAGATGTTGTAGTTTGGTGCCCGGAGTACCTTATCTCGTAACTACGACTGCGAAGGTCATGTGCTGTGAACAAGTATTGTTCCCCAGCGCAATGCCAGACAGGGAGGCAAGGTTATGGCCGAACTTGAAAATTGCTTCTATTCGAATTGATACTTTAAGCAGAATGAAAACAGTGCTCCTTCAGACGCCGACCAGGCTCACGTCATCAAAAGAAACGTATGATCTCCAAGTTGCAAGGACAACGGCAGAGATTCATTCATTGTTATCAACTAATTCCCCCATACATTTTGCAGAAATCCTGAACGAAATCTTAAATATTTCTGATACCAGTGGAGTCTCAAATGTATTTAAGACAGTGTTTTCGGGGGCTTTAACACCATTTAAAGCCATTCTGGGTATTTTTCCGGACTTTGTCCATTCCATCTTTGGTGGACTTCCTCTCCTTTTGGGACTAGTGGCAGGAATCCTATTTTTGATCCTGTTATTTCGCTATGGCAGACCGAGTCACAGACAAAACACCTGCGACAAGGGAAGAAACAATCCTAGCCATTGGATACCGGGACCGGATATCTAAGATCCTTGGACTATCCCGGCTTAGAGACCTGAACATGACTTGGTTTCTTTCATTTCGACCAATGTGGCAAAGATGTGTTTTACCTGTATTAAGGTGCTTGCTATGCGGAGAAGAATGCGTGTTGGACACCTGTCTGACGCTACAATCGGATGCGCCAATGGATGCAGAAACTTTGTTGGGTCCGGTCACGGCTCATGCATTGTGCTGTCCCCAGCGGCTACCAATCCTGATGACGGCATTCGTGGAAAATTCACCACTACGATTGAGGGGTAGTGAGGTTCAAGATGAAAGCAGCATCGATCAGGTACGACCTTCTGTCAGCTATGCTGATCAAAACATCAATGAAGGCAATCATGCTCATGAATGCATGGTAACCACTTTTTCCGAGTTAGTGGAACTTTCACAGGAAGCTGTTGACAGCTTTTTCGACAGTCTAAATGATATGATGTTCTCACCAGAGCAGAAATAATGACTTTTGAGCAAGCTAGCACGCGGCGTTCCAACCACCGTGAATTTGGCCTTCAACTTTAATGATAAAGTAACGTGAACAATTTTTCTCCAGTCTACGGACAGCAGATTTTTTCACAAATCCCCAAAATATTTTTATAGTTTTTCGGGACACTTATCTTCTGCTTAAAGTAGAAACTATTCTTAGAGAACTACATTTCTATTATAGGAACTTTAGAGACATTAGCTGCCCTCTGGCATGTTCATGGATATTTTATTTTGTGATGAAATGGTCTCGCACTTTTTCTTCTGTATTAAGAGCCATTTCATGTGTCATTTTCATATCTTATTAATATTGATGTATACATATGCGTGATTAATTAGCATTCCTCTACTGCTTATGTGCATATAGTGCATATGATTATATTTTTCTCGTATATTACATAATTTCATAATTTCAAAATGCATATGGATGTATTTTGGGGTGGTACGGTATACACATACGTCACTGTATATTTACTATGCCTAGATTTGTAAACATGGACATAGTTAGCGTGGAGTGGGTGTGATGTATTCCTATAGGTTCTGTATCGATCCCCCTATTCCTGACCCTGTTCTGGTTAACAATTAACTAGCAGCCATCCCATGATGCAAAAACCGTTATCTGATTAAGCCACACCACGGCACAGGAACGCGTTATCTGATTAGGTCATAACGCTTGCCATCTAATTAGGCAAGCACTATTCCTTCAGCCCCTGATAAGGCATACGGAGTTCTCAAAACAAATCAAACCTATGACAACCTGGGAAAATCCCTGCGGCCATTGTTTTGATTTCACCAAGAACTTCAGTAAAGAATGTGCTAACGACTAGTTCGTATGACATCCTTATTGACGTATCTATGTCCATCCTTACGTCAATCTCGGCACCTTACAGGTATAAATATTACCGATATTGCCTTAAGCAAACACACGCGGTGGTGACGAGATCGGAGCAGCGAGACTTGCCGAGGAGCCCAGCACAGAGCGGACCCCGCTGGCGCTGCCCCGCCTTCCTGACGCGCTGAGAACGAGACGCTGCTTTCTCCTGCCGAGAAATCCAGCTCCGGCGCTTCCAAGCAGCCCTTGCAGGCAGCCTGGAATATCGAGACCAAAGACGAGAGATACCAGCCCTCAACCATTCTAGATCTCAGGTACAGAACTGAATAACCCCTTACAGAGAATTCTTGAGTCAGACACTTGGCAAAACAAACTTAACTTAAACTGCTACTTATCTACTCCCGCCCACGTATTAGGCTTAGGTCAGGTACACTGGGGTAGGCGTAGTTAGAAGCACCAGTTGAGTACGATTAGTCAAATGTATATATGTATGTATCTATTTTATCCATTTTAAACAACCATATGGCTTAGAAACCATATCAATGTTTTTACAGTATTATTTTATACTTCTGCTTTTATTGTATGCACTTTACTTAACCATAAGTATTGCAATAATATCGATTCATTTCTCTTGTACGAGAAAAGAGACTGATCAATAAATAACATCTTTTATTGAACACGCCCGTCTCTTCCTTTTCTCTACAATCTGGTGAAACTAAGAATGCACTGAACTGACTGAGTAAAATAAGTTGTCTTTTGTTTTCACACGACTCTAGAGATACACTCTTGATTAGGGGAGAGCAAAGTTGTCATGTTCTATGGTTGTCAGAAACTAAATCCCTTCTTGTCTATCCAGGGAGGCTAAACTCCTCCTTGCCTATTCGAGAAAGTTTCTAGTGAACTCTGAGCTAGCTGGCAAACCCAAAACTTTAAGTCTAATATCGTCAGTAGAAGACCTAGTTAACCTCCGTCCTAGGTCTATACTATTGAAGGTATTATTCCAATGCGCAGAGCCTATTGGGATAATAGGAACTACACTACAAGTGATGTTTATTATATAAATAACATCACTATCTTTTTCATCTAGAGGAGCATTTCACTGGCACTGCAAGGTCGACCCATATCGGAATTCCAGCCCAGCGGAGTCCTGTTTACCTCCTGAGAGGAATGATACCCAGCTCTCCGCCAATTCAGGCTTCCTGATGACATGTACTAACAGGTAACCAGGGAATTAGATCACTCTAGAGGGATTTCTGGCAGATTCACCCATTCACCCAACCTAGGCACATTAGGATAGGGGTGCCAGGTAGTAGTAGGATATAACAGTATTTATATGCTTGCATATGTTCTCTGTAAACAGCACAATGATTGAATCATTCATCTAAATTATAAAGAATCATTAAAAAATTCCACTGGACCTTTGTTTCTTCTCATGTACCTTGCAAATGCTAATGGTTCTGTTCCCGATAAAAATGTATGCTACATCTAAAATATTATTTTACAGACCATATTTGTTGATTTCTCACGTTATTTATCATCTTGATTGGTCTTGAAAAACACATTTGATAGAAAAGTCTGCATGTACATTTTAACATTCCCTTCCATATACTGCGACAAGCACATATTTTTCACAAAAAAAGAAAAAACTGTTATATTTTGCACAAAATCAAGAAACACTCCCACGTATCATTCAATTCATTTCAAAACTAATTCTAGGTCACTCCCTATCAGACACTACATTCATACCGGTGACCCAGCCTACTACACAAACAATAAACAAATAACAATGAAAAACTGTTTACATTTTTATCCGTGCAGCACTGTGTGCTGGGATCACTTCTCCGAAAATGGTCAAAGCACATTTTGGTGTGGGTATTGATTTACATCCAACCACCTTCACGACTACATATTAATACAGATACTTCAACAAGTGGTAATGGGGGAAGGAAAAATCTTCTCTTTCTAACTTTCTGATCTGTACAACGAACTGCCGCTAATAGTCAACAGCATGTTCCACTTCTGTCTGATAGTGTAACATCTCCACACTTCTTTTTTGTAGATTGTATGATCATGATCTGGTCAACTAATGCCAGTGCCATAGGCTTAGGTCCTTAAATATTGCACTTTTGGACTGACGCACAAATAATGGCTGAGCCGGTCACAGTGACAAAATTTACTTCAAAGACTCCGTATTTGAGATGAATCATACTTTAGATTCTTTGACTCATTGTGCTCTGTTGCGTATAAACTCCTGTGATACCGCTAGAGACACTGGTGACAAAATAACTCTCAAAATCCAATAGTTATTAATTTATGAATTGTTTTAATTTAGAGTTCAAAATAATACCAAAACGTGTTAAGCCCCAACCAGTTAAGAATGACCTACAATGGAGCATGGGTTGGATACATGGACTAGGTTCGGCCCGGTCAAAAGTTTTAACTTCGGACTCTAGAATGGTAGTCAAAAATCCTCAGGGGGGCAAAGCAGCAGACTGTGGTAGAAGAGGGCTCCACCTCGTCTTATACCCACTGGATGAGGTCTTGGTGAAGGCTTTGACATTTAGCAGGAAAGCTACAAGAGAAATTTTAATTATGTTCCCACAGAAGGTCCCTTTCTGGTTTCGCTCGGTGAAGATTTCTACCTTTGACATTATTCACTTTTACGGAGCTCTTATTCTTTCGGCGGGGCAAGACTGCAGGCTGTGGCTAATGAGATCTACAAGGCTAAACACCTTCTTGCGACTTCCCTCTGAATCCGATTTGCTGATGCAGAGAAGAACGTAGTGGGAGTAAGCTGAAACTTTGGCCCAAAGGTGCTACACCTTCATCCATGTAGACAACACTTGCGGGTCAAAATTGAATCCATGAAAAACCAAAAGCAGGATCCAGGACTGGTCCAGTTAGAGCTGGTCAGCCTGGCAGTTGCAGAAAAGGCCTTTAGAAGTGTGGTGCGTCCATGTAGCTCAAACAGGAGGTGAGCCAAATGACCATTGAAGTCACTTCTGGGGTCCAGGGTTCAAGGCAAGCAGGCCCAGTCTTCCTTCAGATTCTTTAGATAGCAGGGCAGTCCTTCTGATTCTTCACAGGTCAAGAAGTGTTCTGAGAAAGGTACAGGGGATGCAACCTTTATGCCCAGTGTCAACCTGTGTATGGGGGAAACTCCTGGCTACTCACTAACCAATGAAGTTCCCAGGGGGTGACTCTATCCACTTTAGTAGCATGTCTTGCGTGTTTTACTGTAAGCTACCCTACAGTGCCCTTCTTTACCTAAATCCAACATGGCTGACCCTTCTTCCCCTGGTCAGAGCTTCCTGTCTCCACCCAGAGGTGTGAATATGATAAAAGGGCAAACCTTCTCTTGTGGTCCCTCTAAACCAGTTCTGGACAGCTCTTCCCTCCCAGTGGGTTTGGAGCTGAGAAAGACAAGGAAGACAAAGGGAAGCAGGCCTAGGTGTAAGCTACATCTGCCAATGACAAGGTAGGTACCATTTGAAGGTCAGGAAGGGCCTAGGCACAACCCCATAGGCTATCCTGCTCAAGGATGAAAAATACCTCCCCACTCCCAAGTCTTTCATACACTGTCTGGGAGCAATCCACATCACAACACAGGTGAGCCATTCAAGAGTCATATGACACTGTGCACTGTAAGAAAGATACATTTGGCTTAGGCAGGAAAATTAGAACTTAAAATAACAACTTTCTAAAAGTATCATCTTCAAAATAGTGACATAGTGATATAGAACTCGGCTTTATCATTAAGTTGTAATTTAATTTGCTATTAAAATATGTCCTTGAGTCATTTTTCTAGCTGCTCCCAAATCAAAATCAAACACTTAAAGTTGTTGTAAAGTAATACAGTGTTTCCCAATTGAATAACCATCCTTGCTGCAATGAACAATGATTTTGAATGTTCAGGACATGTAAAACCTTAAATATACATGTGTTACATTTTAAATACCAAACAACGTGCCCTGTGAGCATTTGTGGCCTATCTTAGGGGTGACTTATAAGTATTAAAAAGGCAGGTTTAGTCCTGGAAAAAGTTTTATTTTGCAAGCAGGCCTGTAGACATGCTTTAAAGTGCTCCTTTAGTGGGTGGCACAACAAGTGCTGCTGCCCACTTGTAGCATTTAATTTACATGCCTTTGGTACAAATTATACCATACATTGGGGACAAGTAAATGAAATGTGCCAATTAGGTATGTTCCATGTTTATCATATTTAAAAGAAAGGTCACAAACACTTTATCACTAGTTAGCAGGAGTAAAGTGTGCACAGTTTTCTGGCTAACACAAATGGGTTCAGCTAGAGAAGGCAAATATCTGGGCAATGCAACACAAAGGATGGTCATTTTCAACAACCAGGATAAGGTTGTCATAGTGTTCTTTTGAATAGGGTAGAAAGGGATCAATGTGTTATATCTATACTCTGATGAATAGAAGGCATGTTATCAGTAATGGCTCTAGGTTCCTTTGGTGTCTAGACTAACATAACATAACATAACTTGGCACTAAAGTTAGCATTTATATCATGACAAACAAACACCTAATATTTGAATAGATCTCATCCAGTGGAATCGGCCTACAAGATATTGTTCAGGTTAATCGTTTCCTAGATGTCCACCACCAACATGGTTGCATACTGGATGTAAGACTGGTACTACACATTGTTTTGACTTGTCCTGTGCTAGGATACATTATTATGACCCTCTGGGTAACAGAATGGGGCATCTATCTTGGATGGGACAGATTCAGTGATTACTTGTTGCAAGACATACTTTAGTATACGGTTTTCATGCAGAGCATCCCTTAAGATACGAGAAGGCCCCAAAGGCCTATCTGTTGATAAGGGCATATAATTAGTTTCATTAGCCGAGTTCCCAATATAAATCAATCTCTATGCTTTTCTGGCTATTCTTCTCTCAATCTGTCTTTTCTTTAGAGTGTGTGACTGGCCTTTAATATCTTCTGATACTAAAACAACCCACTTTAACTTATCATCTGGGTGTTCCTTAGCAGTTGTTTTCTTATCATGTTTTAAATTTATAATTACCCATTAATAAGATGAAATCTTCAATTAAGGTAGGACTAACCACTACCCTTGCAGGTAGTGGATGGACTCTGCAGTAATGTACACAATGCAATTGGTTATCTCCTTGTGTCCCCATGTACATAAAAGGTTTATTGGGTTGTAGTGTTTGGTTTTTACCTGTCTGGAATTCGTAACAGTATTTCTACAACAAGTATTCAATAATGCTTTGGGTAGGTTGTATCTGGTTGTATAATAGTCATGTAAGACCCAATGGTAAACATTGTGTATCTGAAATGCCCTACTTCCATAGGTTTTGTGGTGTTTTTTGTTGAAGGGCTATTCTAGGTTATGGGTCCCCAGTCACCACATTCATAGCACTATGAGCCTTAAAGAAACAAGAAGTATTTAGGGAATCTCATGGACATGAAAGATTATACGGTTCTGGAGGTGCATTGAAACTTGGGTGATCTATGGAAAGCACAAGTCCTTACTATAACTTGCTTTAAAATTATGTTTGGATGCTGTCTAGTCCAGTTAGAAGTATGCCCAGTAATGCAACTATAACCCTCTAACTAGCAGTGGGTGGCTGTAACCACCAGCCTCCTGGACCTTTATTCTTTAATAAAGGGCTCTGGTACTCTTTCCATACACATATCCTAAGGCTTGACCTGGGCCTAAAACCTCTTAATTAGGAACTGAGCCTTAAACCGCTGACCTTTTGGAGGCGACTCTGGGTCACACCAGAGCTCAATATCTACAGGCAAGAGCTTGCAGAGTTCCTAAGACTGCCCAACGCATGGAAACTCTCCTGGTTGAAATACATAGGACAGGAATTTGAGAGGCTCAGCCTCCCTCTTATGTGGAGTAAGCCGGAGCAAGCATGCTTTAACATATCACGCAAGCAGTTGGCTAATCTGTACTTTGAATACAATTTAACTGCACGACTAGCAAACGCCCAATTAGGATCTCTGACCAACGCATTACTGACGATCAAGGATTGTTATAAATTTGAGTCAGCCCCGAATGACATTGGCCCTCCTGGTTCTAGGAAACTCTATCTCCAATGGAAACATGGCTCCTTGCCAATTAGAACCCTCACTAGCAGATGGTGCCCTCCTACCCCAACAAACTGTCCAGGCTGCTCTGCAGAGTTAGAAAATGAAATGCATGTTGTATTTTTTTGCCCGGGATATCAGATGCTAAGGAAAAATGGATAGTTCCAATCTGCAAAAACCTGGGGATCAACAGCAATGTGGGTTATGAGATGGAATTATCTGAATTCTTAGCTCAGGGTGAGTGTGTAGACACATGCTTATAGTCGTGGGGAGTTTGACTACTAATTACTCAAGGCCAGGGCTCTATGATGTTCATGTTTTAACTCTTTTTTATTGATTTTTCATTTCATTGTGATGTTTTACCTCAATGTATAAGATTGAACGGTGGGTTTTAAGCTAATGAATTGATCTAAAGTACCCTAAATTTTAATGTTGAATGTATTGTAATTTTCTTTTATGACAATTGTGTGGAAATAAAGATGATAATAAAATACATATCTTTTTTGTGAAGAGATCTTTGGAGATCTGTTTCTGAATCATAACTTAACCTTTTCAGTATGGTTAGTCATAAAGAGTGCTCTTAATTGTACTTATGGCTTCGTAAAGGTTCTACAATTCCATGGATGATAGGGGTGCTGTGTATTGGCCTCATTGTTCTAGGTGAAAATTCACCCCAGTAGAAATTCTTTAAAATTTGACAAAGTAATCAGGGAGATGTTTCTGCAACAATAAACTCAGGACAATGGGAGTGCAACAGTTATGTCTGTCATGCTCAAGTTGACCATGTCCTGTACTTGATTGTTGTTTGTAATGAGAGAATCCTGATATTTTGGGGCAGATAGAAGATCGTCTACACTCTGTTGACCAACCTGTACATTCTTCCCATCTGCTGGTGATGCCTTGTCAATCAACTTATGAATCATGTTCCCTAAGGGTACAGGAATATAATGAGATGTAAAACCAATCTGACTTCTAACATGACTGGAATGATTATCAGAAGACAGGACTTGTTAGGTAGTGTAATGCTTTGTTGTTATTGTCCTTTAGAAAAGGAACAAAAATGTTCAATGGAACAATACAGGTGATAGGTAGTCAATTCACCATACTCTACGAGCTTGTCTTCAGCCCTAGATAGAGAACGCGGGAACATGCCAAATCTGTTTTTTTAGGAGAATAGAATATTATTTCACTGTACACCTTAAAGAGTTCTTTCCCTCAGGATGGTGTACATGCCTCCCCAGAACCCTAATAGAATATGCTGATTAACTTACAGCAATCAGAAGGAAATTGTTCAGATAAGGAAATAATTTGATTAAGACGTTCCTTGTATTCCGTGCTCATCAACACATCTCATTCCCATTTTTGTTGAGCTACATCAAGGCAATTGTATACTATGAATAATGAAATTCCTCTCAAAACCCAAGAAATTGCCTGAAATCCTGGCCAGGCCTTAGGCCATTGGTTGTGGAGGTCTTAATTCTACTATCCAGTTAGCAGCTGGGTCATGGATGCTTAAAGTGCATTCGTGAAGTGTTTACTCCCCTCAGCCATCTTCTTTGTCCCTCCCATCCCGATTTCTTCTCATTCTTGATATGATCACAACACCCCTCCTCCATCTATCTTTTGCCTACTGTCTCCCTCTCCTCCTCTGTCCCATTTCTCCATTCCTACTCTATCTCTCCTCTGCCTCTGGTTTTCCTCGCCACCTCCATATCATCTAACTGCATCTCTTTTTCAGAGCGATCTTCCTCTCCTTCTCTGTTCAGTCTTGCCATTCTGCAGCAAATCTATAAATATTTACTTTTTTCTTCTTTCTTCAAACATACTGCCTCAAGAAGCCTGAGTCCTTTCAAGGACCTCCCTCCAGATGTCTGAATGGATCAGTGACAGAATATCGGAAATGCAAATATTGTGTGGGCAAACTATTGTGCCCAAAATATTGAGGACAAGAATATTGAGAAGGTAAGTTGCCTCCCGCCCTACTTTCCCCTGACTCCACTTGCTCTCTCCTGCTCCAGCATCCCAGGAACCGTGCTACCCAATCCCATCCGCACACCTCACTGGAAGGCCACCTGAGCGAGATAGCACTCTGCGTACAACAACTTAAGACAGAGGTCCTCAGTCTACTACATATCACTAAGGTCTTGTCTGCAAACTCCAGTCCAAGCTGCACCACCACAAAAATTCACCATCTTTGCTCGCTCCCTGATCACGGGTGTTCCGAGCTCCCTCCCCCCTTGGCGCAAGGAGGTCACTGACTCATGTCTCCCACGTACCTCATAGGTGCGCCTCCGCTCCGCGCCCTAATGACCCTGCGCGCCACTCCAGATGCAGAGCCTCCCTGTCCGATACAGATATTCATTCTCTCTTACATTGTTATCTTCCAGCTCACCCACCCTCCATAGCAAACTGGCAATACATTGAATCCATCCCCACGGATCCCTTCAGGGAACCTAGGCCTAACACCAGAACCTTAAATGAGAAGAACCTCACACGTGTCACCACCATGCTTCCCGCTGCAACAGACACCATCATTAGTCTCAAATGTGTGCTCCTAAATTGTAGATCAGCAGCTAAACAAGCTGCGTACATTGCCAACCTCACCCTGGCACAGGATCTTGACCTTGTAATGCTGACAGAAAACAGGCTTAATGATTCGGCTACCCCCTTCCTGGACCTCTTAATACCTCCCAACTGTTATATCATTAGGTTGGACAGATCCTTAGGGCAAGGTGGAGGCATTGCATGTTTACATTGGAGCAATCTTACAGTGAAGGTACTATAGACTGACCTTCTGCTGACCTGTGAACACCTATGCATTGAAGTGACTGAAGGGAAACAACCGCTCCTGCAAACTGCACACATTTTACCACCCCCCTCGCAATAAGCTTCCCTTCACAGAACAGATCATGGACATTATTTCAGCCAACGTAGACTTCCAAGGCTCCCAAATCTTCCTGTGAGATTTCAACCTCCATTGGAATGATGGAAATGATGGGGTGGTCAATAGCCTTAAATCCTTCCTTCTTGACCTCAACCTCCAAATCGGTGACAGCCCCATGCATATCAAAGGAGCTACCTTAGATCTCGTCAATGGTAAGCCCAACTCCATCCCCCTGTATTCTATCCTCCCGTGTGATTGGACAGATCATATTGCATCACCTTACATATCCTGGATTTGGTAAGAACAAGTAAAGCCCAGCCCAAGAACCCAAAACAGTTGAAAAGATGACAGTTAAAAAGATGCCTTCGGAACATCAACCTGCATGATCTGACTTTTCTCTGTGATAACATCCTGCCCCCACCACCGAATATGTCGGATGTCCACGACCTTACGGCCCATTATAATCACTCAATGCTGAATGTACTACACTCGGTCGCTCCACTGCAGCTCAAAAGAATCTCCTCTAAACTCTCCAAACCATATTTTACGATAGTCTTAATTCAGAAAGAAGAAACCTAAGACTTGCTGAAAGGCTGTGGTGGTCCAATCCATACCGTGAGCATCTCTACCACCTAAGATTCCTGAGAAGCACCTATAATAAACGCATCAGATGCTCGAAGGCCACCTTTTTCAGAACTCAGTTAGACCAAGCAAAAAAAGTCCCGAAAAACTGTTCAAACTCATCAAGTCCCAAGCCAATAGTCATCCGAGCTTCGCATCACTGGGTCAAGGGACATTGTCCAACTGTGAAGAATTCGCAAATTTCTACACAGATAAGACCAGTAAGATTGAAACTCAACTACGTTTGGCCTGTAACCACCTGTTGATCAGTCCACCAACCCCCCTATGCCCACCTGGTAGGGATTACATTGTCCCGACGCAACCACACCTCCCCAAAAACAATGCCTCCTGGAGCCTCTTCCAAACCTTGGATGAATGCTCTATACACAAAACGCTGTTGACTCTGAACCCTTCCAACCACTACAATGACCCGTTGGCATCGAACCTTTTACCGGAAGTTAGATCCTCCCTACTAACATTGTGGACTACGATAGTCAATGCATCACTGGGGCAAGGTGCTGTTCCAGACTGCCTAAAAATGAGTCAAGTCACTCTGATTTTAAAGAAACCTACTGTGGATCCCTCGGACCTTCATAACTTCCGCCCAATCTCCAACATCCCCACCTTAGCAAAGCTCCTGGAGAAATGTGTGCTTGCCCAACTCTGCAACCATATCGACCATTTCCAACTCCTGGACCAATGCCAATCTGGTTTCCGCTCGGGCCATAGCACAGAGTCGGCCCTAATGCACACTGTCGATGACGCGTTAAGAATGCTGGACCACAATGAGTCTTGCCTACTGATCCTTCTTGACCTTTCGTCAGCATTTGACACTGTCAAACATGATACTCTAATTGACCTCCTGGAACACAGGATGGGGTTGTCTGGGCCTGTGCTTAATTGGTTCTCTTCATTCCTCCTGAATAGATCCCAATGCTTCAAGGTGAACCAATCCCTGTCCCATCCTGCACCGATTTCGCTGGGGGTTCCCCAGGGTTCGGCACTCTCTCCCACGCTCTTTAACTTGTTCATGGAGCTTCTAACAGAAATTCTGAAACCATCCAGCATTCACTATCACATGTATGTGGATGATACTCAATTATACCTGAAGATTGCCTCCCCTGAGGACATTCAGTCCCTCAAGTCAGTCCTACTGGAAACTGAAAGCTGGCTGACACGTAACCACCTGAAACTAAATGCTCTAAAAACAGAATTCCTCCTTATCAAGGTACAGAGATCTGGTACCAATAATTTAGCACACTCACTGTCATCCAAAACACAAACAGCAACATTCTAGCCATCATATGTTCACACAAACAGCATCCTACACCAACACATCCATCACCATACCTCTGTGCCTCTGGGCCGGTCACTCCTCCACGCACTGCGCACACTCCCCGTGGGTGTGCCCTGCTGCCCGTTCCCGCCGCTGCTCGCAGCTGTGCCCCTGACCACGAGGCGTGGTCTCTGCTTCTGAAGCGCAGCGCCGCCTTTGCTGCCTGCGTGACCTTTTCTTTTCCTGCCTCTGCCTCTGCACTCTGGTCTGTTCCCCCTGTGTTGGGACTGCTTTCCCCCGCTTTGCCCAGCTTTTTTCTTCCTGCCAGTCTCTTGCCCAGTCCGCCGCTTTTCCCGCCGGTTTTCCCGCCGTTTTTACTCCCGCTGTGCCCCCGCCACATCCCCGCTCCCCGCCGCTGATCCCCTGCGGCCCCGCCCCCCTCCACCAGGAGCCTTCCCATTCGCCGCCCCGCTCCCGCCTCCCAGCTGCCCCTCCCTCGCTCCGCCCCCCCCACTCTCCTCTTATGGCAGAGTGGCCAACGCGCAGCGTGCACGCGCAGCGGGCGCGCCGATTGTGCACCGAAGGCGCGCCAAAGGTAAGCCCGTCTGCGCCCGTCCGCGCCTGGACCGCGCCCAGTGCCAGGAACCCTGGCCCTCGCAGACCCCAGCCCTCCCGCCGGACCTACGACGCCGCCACCATCAACGCACTCAACACCGGCCGAATCCCAGGCTGCTACCGAGCCACCCCGAAACAGACCCACGGACCCTTCAGCTGCCACGCCTGCAAGTTCACCTGCATCCGGACCTGCCCCGCACCAACACCCGCCAAGCCGAACAGCAGCAGCAACCACCTGAAGTGCATCCTCCTCAACACCCGCTCCGTCAACAGACACGCCATCGAACTCTGGAACCTCCTCGACACCACAGCTCCTGACGTCGCCTTCCTCACGGAAACCTGGATGAACGACTCCTCAGCGCCCGACATCGCCATCGCCATCCCAGAGGGCTACAAGATCATCCGAAGGGATCGCATCAACAACACAGGAGGAGGCATCGCCATCATCCACAGGGACACCATCCGCATCAAGACCAACACCAACGACACCCTGACAACCGCCGAACACCTGCACTTCCAGATCCACACCGACCCGAAGACCACCCTCAGAGGCACCCTGATCTACCGACCCCCGGGACCACGCACACAATTCAGCGAGGACATCGCCGTCTTCATCAGCCCGCAGGCCCTCCCCTCCGCTGACTACATCCTCCTGGGGGACATCAACTTCCACCTGGAGAACAACAACGACCGCAACACCATCACCCTGCTCGACAACCTAGCCAACCTCGGCCTCAAGCAGCTGGTGTCCACCCCCACCCACCTCGCCGGACACACACTCGACGGTGTCTTCTCATCCAGCAAAGACATCGCCTTCAGCCACGCCACCGGACTCCACTGGACGGACCACAGCTGCGTCCACTTCACCTTCAAAAGAACGACGATCCACCACCACCTGCAACAGGTTGCTCGAAGAAGCTGGAACAAGATCACAGCCGACCAGCTCGCCGCGTCCCTGAGCCAGCACCCTCCCTCCAGCTCAGCGAACCCCAGCCAGGCCGCCGACAACCTCACGAAGTGGATCAGCAACTGCGCGGACGAACTCGCCCCACTGAGGACCCCGCCCAGCAGACCCGGCAGCAAGAAGGCCCCATGGTTCACCGACGAACTCAAGAGCTCCAAGAAGAACTGCCGAGCCCTCGAGAAAGCCTGGAGAAGAGAACCAACACCAGACAACATGACCACCCTCAAGCTTGCCACCCGGAAGCACCACCAACTGATCCGCGCCACCAAGAAAACTGCATTCAAGGACCGGCTGGACAACAACGCACACAACAGCAAGGAACTCTTCAACATCGTGAAAGAGCTCTCCAACCCCAACGCCGGAAACAACGACATCACCCCATCACAAGACCTTTGCAACTCCCTCGCCTCCTACTTCCACAACAAGATCGCGGACATACACAACAGCTTCAGCACCCAACCGACGCACGCCACGACCGAACCACCGCCCCCCACCACCACCCTCCGCGCCTGGACTCCGATCAGCACCGATGACACCGTCCGCATGATGAACTCTATCCACTCCGGATCTCCAACTGACCCATGCCCTCACCACGTCTTCAACAAGGCCGACGCCGTCATCGCACCCCACCTGCGGGACATCATCAACACCTCCTTCGACACCGCCACCTTCCCGGAGAGCTGGAAGCACGCCGAACTCAGCGCCCTACTCAAGAAACCTACAGCGGACCCCACCGAACTCAAGAATTACCGCCCCATCTCGCTCCTCCCGTTTCCAGCCAAAGTCATCGAGAAGACCGTCAACAAACAGCTGGCCGCCTTCCTCGAGACGAATGGATCCCTCGACCCCTCCCAGTCTGGCTTCCGAGCCAACCACAGCACCGAGACCGCCATCATCGCTGCCACCGATGACATCCGAGCCCTGATGGACAACGGAGAAACAGCGGCCCTCATCCTCCTAGACCTCTCCACGGCTTTCGACACTGTCTGCCACCGCACCCTAGTCAGAGGCCACCGAAGTCATCTGCGGCGTCCCTCAAGGATCCTCGCTGAGCCCCACCCTCTTCAATGTCTACATGAGCCCCCTCGCGGCCATCGCACGCCAGCACAACCTCAACATCATCTCCTACGCGGACGACACCCAGCTGATCCTCTCCCTGACCAACGACCCCGCCGCCGCCAGAGCCAACCTTCACGAAGGGATGAAAGACGTAGCCGAGTGGATGACGACCAGCCGCCTGAAACTGAACTCAGACAAGACGGAAGTCCTCATCCTGGGCTCCTCGCCCTCAGCCTGGGACGACTCCTGGTGGCCCCCCGCCCTGGGCACCGCACCCAAACCGACAGACCACGCACGCAACCTGGGCTTCATCCTGGACTCCTCCCTCTCCATGACCAGACAAGTCAACGCCGTCTCCTCGTCGTGCTTCAACATCCTGCGCATGCTACGGAAGATCTTCCGGTGGATCCCCACCGAGACCAGGAAGACGGTCACCCAGGCCCTCGTCACCAGCCGTCTGGACTACGGCAACGCCCTCTACGCCGGAACCACCGCCAAGCTCCAGAAGAGACTCCAGCGGATCCAGAACACCTCAGCCAGACTCATCCTCGACATCCCACGACACAGCCACATCTCCGGACATCTGAGAGACCTCTATTGGCTCCCCGTCAACAAAAGAATCACCTTCCGTCTCCTCACCCACGCACACAAAGCCCTTCACGATCAGGGCCCGAGCTACCTCAACAACCGCATCAACTTCTACGCTCCCAAACGCCACCTCCGATCAGCCAGTCACGCCCTCGCCGCCGTTCCCCGCGTCCGAAGAGCGACAACAGGAGGAAGGTCCTTCTCCTACCTGGCCGCCAAGACCTGGAACTCCCTCCGACCGACCTGCGCCTGACCCAAGACCACCTCTCCTTCAGGAAGAAGCTCAAGACCTGGCTGTTCGAGCAGTAGCAGCACCCCCCCCCCTCCCCCAGGCGCCTTGAGACCCTCCGGGTAAGTAGTGCGCTCTACAAATGTCTTGATTGATTGATTGACCATACATCCTCACAATCAACATCATATGCTAACACATCCACCATCATAGGTACAATGAATACACTTCATATGCTAAACCCTAAGTGCCAGACTTCATTAATGGGATCCCAGGACAGACATAGCCTGCTGATCCCAAACTAGGATAGGTAAGGTTGTTTGCCACTGTTGTCCTGGGGCTCCTCCTACTATGGCTCTGTAAACTGGGTCTAATACGCCATTTCAGCACTTGAATCTGAAGGTTGTGAGGGCAAGCAGCCAAAGGCATCTTAGTGAGGAAGAAGGGACGTAAAAACCAGTGACAGTTGGACAAATGTGGGGCCCTCCTCCCAAGAAAACATAGAAAAAGATTGCCATATGGTGCATTTTAAAGCACATTAATTTAGTGATAAAGCAAGGCTTATAAAGCAGTGGGAATGTATAGCCATAAAATATTAAACACGTTAAGACCTGCCCCATATCTTACTGAATTAATATGTCCAACGATTACTGCAAATTGTACAGAGCAACAACATCAGCCCTTAAAATGTGTGCTCGTCCAGTGTCATGCATGCAGCATCAGCTTTGGAAGAAAATGCTCTAACCAGGCTTTTGGAAGAAACCACAACTGCTGACTGCAATCGGTCATATAGAAAGATATGCACACAGGTCTTTAAGTGGTATGTAAAAAGTGGTGGTTTTCTAAAAGGAAACATGTAAAATAAATTTCTGTCATTCTCATAGTGTGCCACCCAACTGGTATCTTGGTTTCTCTCTGAAAAATAATTGCATCCATTTATATAACACAACACCTGATATACACCCAAAAACTGTCAATATGATTGGCTTCGTCAATGGTTTTTAGCTATTTAAGATAAAATAGTAATACCAATTATTTGTTATAAATAATTAACATTAGAAATGTTTCAATTCTGAAATTGTAAGTCTGTGAATTAAATAGTATTGAGGTCTGTAGAAGGGGTTTTGGTATTCAGTTATGTGGGGTTTATGTTAGATATGTATGCCCTTTTTCTCTGTGCATCTCGTCCGTCTGCACATTTTCAACTGCCTCTCCTTCCTCTTCAGTGTCTTCTTTTCACTCTTCTCTGCATGCACTTCCTCATATCTCCCTCATTTCACCACTTCCAAACATACACTGCATTCACTCACATTTAAGTACTTTATTTTCTCTAACTTTTGCCCTGTACATATTTTGACATCTGTGTACCCCCTTCACACACATTTCCCCAGAATTTCAATTGCAAATGAAACTGAAACTAAATGCTCTAAAAACAGAATTCCTCCTTATCTCACCTCATAAGCAATCACCGGACATTGAACAATGGTTGAATCAGCTTACGGCTCTTAACTGCAGACCTCACCTTGTGGACTCGGTATCCTTACTTGGTATCACAATAGACAAGAGTCTGAACATGCAAAAACACATCAGTTCCCTCACCAAAGGAGCAAACCTCTAACTCAGCATCCATAGGAAGCACAAACCCTAGCTCCCTGCTCATGACCTAAAGGTTGTAGTGCAAGCATTGGTGATCGCAAAGCTGGACTATGGTAGTGCCCTGCTGTGTGGCCTGCCCAGAGTGAAAACGGCTCTCCGTAGGATGACCCTCAATGCTGCAGGCAGGCTCGTAACGGGCACAAAAAATTTCAACCATTTCTCTCCGGACCTGCTAGTTGTGAAATGGCTCCCCTATGAAGCTCGGATACCAATGAAAATGTCATGCATGACACACAAAGCCATCCACCTCAAGTCACTGATGTACCTAGCTCAGAAACTGGAGCTCTCATGTGGTTCAAGAGCCTGCAGAAGTGCCAGCACCCTCTTACTCAAGCCACAAATATCCCCTCAAAAAAAGACCTATAATTGAACATTTTCAGGTATGGCGCTAAGGATCTGGAACTCGCTTCCCCCTGAAGTTCGGGTGATCCATTCCTTTGTCCTCTTCAAATCAGAAGTTAAAGAGCTCTTGAAGAAAAAATATCTGCCTCAGTCTTCCTTTCCCACTTGACTCCCTAGGCCATTCAACGCTGTTTTGTGTCCTAGATGCTAGGCTCTGGAGAATGTTGGACGTTCTAAGTCTATGTACTTGTCGATGTGTTGATTATTTGTGTTTGTATGAACTCATCCTACTGCACAATCTGTAAAGCGTTCTGATACCCTTGGTGGTCATGTTCGCGCTATATAAAACTTTCTAAATAAATAAATGCAAATAAGTAAGTATAAATGTGGTATTCTTAACTCCAGATCTCTGTACCTTGAAGATTTGTATATTATCAAGGTACATATATGTAGAGTTACATATAGTAAAACTGTATGTACCTAAAGAAAATGACCTACACAATATGCTTGTCCTCTATATTTTTGACACCCTATTCTGTTCCATGATATTTGTGTTTCTGATATTTTGCCCAAATACCGTCTGAATGATGTCATATCAGGAAGCTGTAGTTAGACCTTTAAACTCTGTGCACCTTAGATCCAATCATAAAGGTTGCAATTCTGTTCCAGGTAAGGCATAACTGAACATCACATTAATGGTAATGGTCATATCCTAGTTCAGGATCGCTCATCAACACAAGGAAGTAAAACAAACATCCCTCTGATCCTCAGGTCTAATGTATTTATTTTAATCTCTCCCAATGTTCACAAACTGCAGGGGAAATTTATAAAACATGACTAACTCAATAGATTTGCCTAGCATTTATTTTGTTAGAACCCAGACATATTAGTTTTTTCAAAATTGCACAATGGGAAGCATACAAAGGGCTGGGATCAGGTCAGGGTCAGATCAGGGTGGCATATACAAGGACTGCACCTGGGTTAAGGTTTACATACTTTCTCAGAGAGGCTTTGAGGCATACAGAGGGGCTGCAAGGGCAGGACTTAGATTCAAGATAGGGAAAGCCAGAGGGATTGAAGTTTTTTTTGGCATTCAGAACTGAGGTAGAGGGTATGCGAAGGACAGATGCAGGCGGTGTGGCACACAGAAGGACAGCAGAAGTGAGGCAATATGGCAGGCACTAGCCACAGGGGCATACATTGGGTCACACAAAGCCAGGTACAAAGACAGAATGCTGCAGAAGCAGGAGCAGTAGGAGGGGCTGCAGGGGCTCAGAGACACATAGAGGGGTTGCTGTGGTGAGGCAGACCAGCAAACACAGTGGCTACACAGGTGAGGCTAACTGCCACTTAAAGGAGCTAGGGACAGGGTAGCACACATTGAGATAGCAGGGTGGAGAGAGTACTTCAACTATTGTAGGTTGCTTATGTCAATGTAAGCAACATCATACCTCAATACACCCAACAGCATATGTCCACAAAAACACCATCATAAGCACACTGACCAATCACCATGCTTCCACAATACCAACATCATACCCTAAACACATCCACCGCCATACATGCACACACAATATCCAAATACAATAATTTAGCAAACTCACTGTCATCCAAAACACAAACAGCAACATTCTAGCCATCATATGTTCACACAAACAGCATCCTACACCAACACATCCATCACCATACATCCTCACAATCAACATCATATGCTAACACATCCACCATCATAGGTACAATGAATACACTTCATATGCTAAACCCTAAGTGCCAGACTTCATTAATGGGATCCCAGGACAGACATAGCCTGCTGATCCCAAACTAGGATAGGTAAGGTTGTTTGCCACTGTTGTCCTGGGGCTCCTCCTACTATGGCTCTGTAAACTGGGTCTAATACGCCATTTCAGCACTTGAATCTGAAGGTTGTGAGGGCAAGCAGCCAAAGGCATCTTAGTGAGGAAGAAGGGACGTAAAAACCAGTGACAGTTGGACAAATGTGGGGCCCTCCTCCCAAGAAAACATAGAAAAAGATTGCCATATGGTGCATTTTAAAGCACATTAATTTAGTGATAAAGCAAGGCTTATAAAGCAGTGGGAATGTATAGCCATAAAATATTAAACACGTTAAGACCTGCCCCATATCTTACTGAATTAATATGTCCAACGATTACTGCAAATTGTACAGAGCAACAACATCAGCCCTTAAAATGTGTGCTCGTCCAGTGTCATGCATGCAGCATCAGCTTTGGAAGAAAATGCTCTAACCAGGCTTTTGGAAGAAACCACAACTGCTGACTGCAATCGGTCATATAGAAAGATATGCAGACAGGTCTTTAAGTGGTATGTAAAAAGTGGTGGTTTTCTAAAAGGAAACATGTAAAATAAATTTCTGTCATTCTCATAGTGTGCCACCCAACTGGTATCTTGGTTTCTCTCTGAAAAATAATTGCATCCATTTATATAACACAACACCTGATATACACCCAAAAACTGTCAATATGATTGGCTTCGTCAATGGTTTTTAGCTATTTAAGATAAAATAGTAATACCAATTATTTGTTATAAATAATTAACATTAGAAATGTTTCAATTCTGAAATTGTAAGTTTGTGAATTAAATAGTATTGAGGTCTGTAGAAGGGGTTTTGGTATTCAGTTATGTGGGGTTTATGTTAGATATGTATGCCCTTTTTCTCTGTGCATCTCGTCCGTCTGCACATTTTCAACTGCCTCTCCTTCCTCTTCAGTGTCTTCTTTTCACTCTTCTCTGCATGCACTTCCTCATATCTCCCTCATTACACCACTTCCAAACATACACTGCATTCACTCACATTTAAGTACTCTCTAACTTTTGCCCTGTACATATTTTGACATCTGTGTACCCCCTTCACTCACATTTCCCCAGAATTTCAATTGCAAATGGAATTACATGTCCATTGTTCTATGTGATCTGCAGAGAGGAAACTCCTCCGACAGGCACTTTACTTTGGCTTCATACTCAGTGTCAGAGCTCTCAATCAAAGCCCCTCATAAACACTGACCTGGCACGAAAAAGTGTATGCACTGTGTAAGAGTAATAAGATGCATGGAAAAAATGCAGAAACACACATGATAAAATAGCTAAAACTCTTTGCGATTGCAAGATTAAGTAAAATGTGAAATAGGAGAGGAATTAAATTACAGACCTGTTTTGTCTTTCCATTTTTAACATTCATTCTACATAAATCAATCGTTGTTTTTGGCATTAATGTTAAGGGCATGACGATAGGACCAGTTTTATCACCATACAGCCGATAATTATCTTTACTATAAGCACATATTTCTCGTTCGTTTGATAACTTTATTTCGGCCACCAAGGACCATAAAAGTTCATAAAAATACATGTAATACAAATTTTAAGACAATAAATAGGAATATCATTTAAAAATACATTATATATAAAGATTAACAAATACATACAATGCTATGCAAAGGATAAAACGAAGATTAAACTTAATATTCGTTATCGAAACTCATAGTGACTATAAAACAGTAACCTCATGCTAGACACTGGGTACAGTAATTAATCTCCTGCGTTTGTGCCACATTGCATTCAAAAAGCGAGAGACTGCAAAGACTATTGGAGGGTGCCTGTCGTATTTTAATACCCTAAATGCATGTGCACACTGGCGGAACCCTATGTTTCTACAGATTGCAATTAGCCAGTGCTTGTGTGGACCCTGGTACGCTGGGCAGAAAAAGAATACATGGATTTCATCTTCCAGGCAGGAACCACAGGCAGGGCACTCCCCGCTCAAAGCTCTATCCCATTTACTGGTAAGAGCTCTGAGTGGAAGAGTGCAGAGTCTGAATTGCATATACAGTTCACTTGCTACTGCAGGGAATATTAAGTCCAAAAATTCTTCTCTTTTATAGACTTCTTAGAAATAGAGGAACTCAATGGTCAATCTGCCCCCCATGGAAGTCTCATGCAGGGACGCTAGGTTAAAGTTCTTATAGTGGCGTTTCAGGTCGGCTTTGGATATCTCCGGGCAAGCAACTTCCGGAGTTTCCCAAAGATCCGGTAAGCCAAACCTGCAAATAGTTATCTTTATGTGGGACAGCCACCTGATGTTCTTTCTTCTCAATGCATCCCAAATTTCCGCAAATTCATTTTTGTAGCAGTAGAGTTCCGGCACGGACCACAGTCTTTTCCAGTATAATAGCGGACGTAAAGGCATAACCTCCTCAATAGGGAGTAGCCCTAGGTCCATGCGCAATGGTATAAGTGGGGTGCTTATCAGGAGGCCCAATATATTCCTAACAAATGCGTGTTCCACCCTGGCTAGATTTTGTGATTTCTCATGCCCCCAAAGCTCGGCCCCATAAAGAGCTGCCGATCTGGCCTGGACACTATAGATTTCGATTACTGGGAGCGCAGGCTTGAATTCGGACACTCTTTGCAGCTTCTGGATCCCACTCACCACCTTAGATAGCTTAAGTGCGGCTTTGGCCAGCTGCGTGTCCCATTCCAAGTGTTGTCCCAAGGTGATACCCAGATATTCGAAGTCCTTTTTGGCTTCCCTACAGTGTACGTTGTACCAAGGGCTCGCTATATCTGGGTTTGCCTTTGGTCTTCCTACAGGACAAAACACATCAGAAAGAGTCTGAATGAGCCCCTGATGTATTTTTAGGGGCTCTTCTCCAGTCCCTGAGTGCATGGCTTTATCCAGCACCTCACCCATGTCACTCAGGCAAGGCAGGGACCTTCGGTAGACATCAGTTTGTCTGAGGAGCCTATTATCTGTGGCCACTTAACTTTCCGACTATTGTTGGTTAGAAGGAGCGGCGGACCAACTGGGTTTTGGCCGGGAACTAAATTTGGAATACCCAAACTCTCTGATTTTAACATCATAACCAAGGGGTTGTGGTCACTATATTTTCTATCGTATATTTTAAAATCCAGGACCATTCCCCAAGTTCTGGGTTTAACCAGGATGTAATCCAAGATAAAGTTGTGGCTTTCTCTATTAAATGTCATATGCCCAGGTCTATCAGATTTAGTCCTCCCGTTACAGGCTCTAAGAGAGGAGACAACTGTAAATGAATTGATTTGTAACACTAATGGGGTCCAAGCTCTAACTACCTGAATCTGCGGTTCCGGAACGTGCCAGTGGTGATCCTCATCCTCTAGGCCATCTTGGGTTGCATCAGTAAGTGGCTCAAACTGGCAGTTAAAATCACCACCCACAATTTGAATAATTGATGGATCGAGGGTTGAAATTAACTGCCTAAGCTGGTCAATAGTATCGGACTCCTTCCCACTTGGGGTTGGTCGTGAATAGATGTTTATAAACACAGTTTGTCTGTTTTCTGGAAATGTAAGCAAGACACACTGCACATCTAGTGACCCAGTAGGAATCTGGACAGCCTGTGCCCCCACATGTGTACCAACCCAGATGCTAAGACCCCCTGAAAGTCTACCCCTTCCCTTCGTCATTGCCGGTACACTAAAGGTAGAATACCCCACCTTTAAGTGTCGGCCAGCGCCCAGATTTCCTGGAAAAGGCAGACATCGGTTTCCTCCACAAATGCTCCCCATTCTAGGCACAACAGTTTGTTTTTAATCCCTGCCACATTCCAAGAAAGAATTTTAATTAGATCCTTTGTCTCACCCGCCATGGTTTCGGTTACCACTGCGTCTGCGTCGACCCTTAAGGTGGTCAGATCCTCAGCAATATTTCCAATGCGGGTTTGACCGGTCCCTTCACCCTCACACTCAATCGTCCTTCCCACATCCTCTTGGGACGCTGAGCCTCTCGTGCCCGCCTGAATAACTAGATAGGGAGTTCTAGTCTCTATGCACATTCCCTGATTGCAAGTCTTAATTGCCTTAACAGCACACTCTGGAAACTTCCTAACTATCCAACCCTCCTGGGGACTAGGTACTTTAGTGGGCCACATACAGGAGTCTGGAGGGCTATGGGCAATAAGCGGGCCCTCCGCATCATCATTAAGGGGCTGCAGTAGGCCAGTGGTCTGCCGTCAATCTATCTGGTCTTGGATGCTAAATCGATTGCTCAGTGCAACCAAGTCACAACTGGGGGGATTGTTGTTATATCCCAACCAGGCAACTTGAGAGTCCTGAACCCTTGACCCCTGAGTGTCATGGCCAGCCCTTAACTGTTGCCCTCTTGCCCTAGTAGTAGTCGGATAAAAATAGGTCAGGGGGAGTGTTTGAATTTGTATACCTGGGTGGCATGGGCCCCAGTTGGAGATGTAGTCCACCACCCTCCTGTCCCTGAAATTAACAACTACGCAATCTCCCCCGATGTTTTTCACCCGTGGCCCTACCCATTCAACATGTCGTGCGAAAAGAATTTCACTTGATACGTGCAGTGGTAGTGGCCTATTATGGTTAAGCCAATGGGTACATTTGTTTTTGAGGTCCCCATATTCCTCCCTTTTCCCCCGGTCCAAAACTGGAACCCCCGCGAGAACTATTACATACGGGGCGGACTCAGGGGGGATATCCAAACATTTCAATTCTGTGGCTGGATGACCACAGCTTACCCTCCTAGTAGGTAGGACTTGGGAATTGAATGCCCCTCCACCCATCTCACACCCAGAAGTTATACTCCTACTATAGTTATTTGTAGAGTTCTCCCTAGGCTGGTCCACCTGACCCAATAATGGGATGCTTTCTGGGATCTGGCCGTCTAAGTTATTTATTTGCAAAACAGGAGGGGTACAAGAAGCATTGGCACTCCCTGAGGGCATCGCTATAATGTCATTTGCATCTATAATTTGAGCAGCCCCCCGTTCTCCTGTAGCGGCTGGGTGCAAACGTTCCAAGCGTAGCAGTCTGTTCTCGATTGCATTTAGTCTTTCATGTAGGGGGCGGCAAGTCTCTAAGAAGATGTTTTCCATTTTTACCCAAAACTCCTCTCCATATTCGTAACGTGGTGTAGCATTAATACCCGGGAAGTCATGGGCATTTGTTCCAACCACTGGTCGATAACTGGGCTTTCTGTGACCGTGGGCATTTGGCCATCTACAACGTTGTTGCATTTCTGTATTTTAGCCTTCCTCTTGTTCTGCGGAGCACCCCTCACTTCCTTTTGGCCACTACTGTAATAGCTTCTGCGCCCCTCCTCGAGCTGGTTGCTGATCGCGTTTGTAATTTCCCAAGAGACTGACGCAAAGGGTCGGTCCTATTTGCCAGACCCAAGACAGGTGAGACGACAGGTGAGGCAGAAGGTGGTACAGCATCGAACCTGGCTGGAGGACCCGGGGGTCTGGTTTCTACTTGGAGCTGATGTAGACCCTCGGTACCAGCCCCCCTAGCAAATGTACCAAGAGAGTCAAGCTGATTTGGTGATGGTACCTGCGCCAAACGTCCCAGAGATGACCTTTTATCAAAGTTAGGGTCTAGGGATAGCCTTTTTTCCGTAATTTCAATTTGGTGGGTCAGCATGGATGATGCCCTAATGAGGAATTGGTCCAACGTTCCTATGAACGACCCCCCTGGGATCGACTTTCTTCCTTTTCCCACATTTATGGTCGCCATTACGGAGGTCAATACAACACTAGCTACTCAAAGAGCACTGGGTAGATCTAACACTATGGAGCCCCTCTACAGGAGATGTCACAATGTCTTGGAACTAACCTTGTCCAGTGCCATGGAATGGAGGTGAAAGAGGGTGGCCCGTCCCGTCCTCGCTCGTCCTCGAACGGGCTCAAACGGGCCCGCCCTTGGCCCGGGCTTCGCCCGGCGCAATCCGCGCGCGTCTTCTCCACGGAAATCTGGACCTCCTCTAGTACTTCCGGTGTAGATAGGAGGCGGGGCGGTCTCCTGATGGCCCGTGCAGCTCCCTGGACCTTCGAGTCTCGATGGTGCTCCAAATAGCAGGCAGTGTCAGGCAACAAACACGGGCGCAGCGTCTCCTGCTAAGTGGGAGGCGCAAGCTGTTTAAAAAGTGCCACGGTGTGGATAGGGGGTGGGGCAGTCTCCTGACAGCCCCCGCAGCTCCCTGGACCTTCGAGTCCCGATGGTGCTCCAAATAGCAGGCAGTGGTAGGCAACAAACACGGGCGCAGCGTCTCCCCTTGACTCAGATATCAAAATCAATCATATCATTTGTAAAGCGCACTACTCACCTTTGAGGGTCTCAAAGCGCTGGGGTGGGGAATGCTGCTACTGCCCGAAAAGCCAGGTCGTGAGGAGTTTTCTGAAGGTCAGCAGGTCTTGGGTCTGCCGTAGGTGGATGGGGAGGGTGTTCCAGGTCTTGGTGGTGAGGTGGGAGAACGATCTGCCACCGGAGGTCGCTCTTCAGAAGCGGGGGACTTGGCAAGGGCGAGGTCGGCAGAGCGGAGCTGGTGGGTGGGGGTGTAGTAGCTGAGTCATCTGTTGAGGTACGTTGGTCCGGTGTTGTCGAGTGTCATGTGTGCGTGGGTGAGGAACTTGATGGTTATCCTCTTGCTGACCGGGAGCCAGTGCAGGTCTCTCAGGTGGGGTGTGATGTGGCTGCAGCGAGGGATGTCGAGGATCAGGTGTGCAGAGGTGTTCTGGATGCATTGGAGCCGTCTCAAGAGTTTGGCCGAGGCTCTTGCATAGAGTCAGTTTCCGTAGTCCAACCTGCTGCTGACGAAGGCCTGGGTGACCGTTCTTCTCATCTCAGTGGGGATCCACTTGTAGATCCTGCGGAGCATGCGGAGGGTGTTGAAGCAGGAGGAAGAGACGGCGTTGACCTGTTTAGTCATGGAGAGGGTGGAGTCGAGGATGACCCCTAGGTTGCGTGCGTGGTCGGTGGGTGTTGGGGCAGTTCCCAGTGTGGTCAGCCTCTAGGAGTCGTCCCAGGCCGAAGGAATGGATCCGAGGATGAGGACCTCTGTCTTGTCCGAGTTCAGCTTCAGTCGGCTGTTCCTCATCCATTCAGCGGCGGCCTTCATTCCTTCGTGAAGGTTGGGTTTGGTAGTGTAGGGGTCCTTGGCGAAGGAGAGGATCAGCTGGGTGTCATCGGCGTAGGAGATGATGTTGAGGTCGTGCCGACGGACGACGTGGGCAAGCGGTGCCATGTAGATGTTAAACAGAGTTGGGCTGAGGGATGAGCCCTGGGGTACGCCGCACATGATTTCTGTGGCTTGGGTGCAGAAGAGGGGAAGGCGGACGCTCTGTGTTCTGCTGGAGAGGAAGGAGGTGGTCCAGTCCAGGGCCTTCTCTTGGATCCCGGCGATGTGGAGGCGTGTTCTTAGTGTGTGGTGGCAGACCGTGTCGAAGGCGGCTGACAAGTCCAGGAGGATGAGGGCCGCCATTTCTCCGTTGTCCAGCAGGGACTTGATGTCATCGGTGGCGGCGATGAGGGCAGTCTCGGTGCTGTGGTTGCTGCAGAACCTGGACTGGGAAGGGTCAAGGATGTTGTTCTCCTCGAGAGAGCGGGTCAGTTGTTTGTTGACAGTCTTCTAGATGACCTTTGCCGGGAACGGGAGCAGGGAGATGGGCCGGAAGTTCTTGAGGTCCTTGGGGTCCGTCTTGGGTTTCTTGAGTAAGGCGTTGATCTTGGTGTGCTTCCAGCTCTCCAGGAAGGTTGCTGTCTCGAAGGAGGTGTTGATGACTTTCCGGAGATGGGGTGCGTTGGCTGTGCTGGCTTTGTTGAAGATGTGGTGTGGGCATGGGTCTGACGGAGATCCCGAGTGGATGGTGTTCATGATCTTGATGGTGTCGTCATCGTTGATGTTGGTTCAGGAGAGCAGGAGGTTGGTGCGGATGGTGGTCATGGGGGCGGAGGTCTCAGCGGTTGTCGGGGCAGTCATGGCGTTGAAGCTGTCGTGGATGTCTGCGATCTTGCGGTGGAAGAAAGTGGCCAGCGAGTCGCACAGGTCTTGCAAGGGAGGGACGTCGTTGGTGTTGGAGCTGGGGTTGGAGAGTTCCTTCACAATGTTGAAGAGCTCTTTGCTGTTGTGCATGTTGTTGTCTAGGTGGTCTTTGAAGGATGCCCTTTTAGCAGATCTGATTAGGTGATGGTGTCTGCGGGTGGCGTTCTTGTGGGCTGCGCGGCTGTCCGGTGTTCGTTCACGGAGCTAGATCTTCTCCAGCTTTCGGCAGGTTTGCTTGGAGGCCCGGAGGACTTCAGTGAACCAGCTGACTTTCTTGTTGGTGTGACTGTTGGAGTGTTTCTTGATCAAGGTGAGGGTATTGGCGCAGTCGTTGATCCACTGTCTGAGGTTGCGGGCGGCGGTGTCGGGGTCGGTTGGGTCGGTTGGTGTGCTCTGGGCAAGGGTGGGGGTTAGCTGGTCTTCTGTGACTTTGCTCCAGCAGCGGTGAGGAATCTGTTGGGTGTGGTGGTGGGTTGTGGGTTTCTTGAAGGTGAAGTGGATGCAGTGATGGTCGGTCCAGTGGAGTTCTGTTGTGTGGTTGAAGGAGTCGAGGGGGCTTGGGGAGAGGATGGGGTCAAGCGTGTGACCAGCAGAGTGGGTGGGTTTTGTGACGAGTTGTCTGAGTCTGAGGTTGGCTAGCTTGTCTATCAGGGTGGTGGAGTTGGTGTTGTTCTCAAGGTGGAAGTTCAGGTCCCCGAGGAGGATGTCGTCCGTGGAGGCTAGGGCGTGTGTGCTGACAAAGTCGGCGATGGAGTTGCTGAACTGTGGTCGGAGACCAGGTGGTCTGTAGATTCCTCCGAGGGTGTGGTGTTGGGGGTCGGTGTGGATCTGGAAGTGCATGTGTTCGGCGGTGCTGAGGGTGTCGTCGGTGTTGATCGAGACTTGATGTTCCTGTGGACGATGGCAATTCCTCCTCCTGCTCCGTTGGTGCGGTCCCTGCGGGTAATCTTGTAGCCTTCGGGGACGGCTATGGCTATGTTGGGTGCCGAGGCGGGGTTCAGCCAGTATTTGGATCAAATACTCAAGAGAATAAAACCATGCTTGTCTTTTGGATCAATTTTGTGAGGGAACAAATACAGCAGCTCCACTTCTAATGGGGCCAGCGACCTGCAGTCAGGGCCTGGGGTGTCAAAGTGTGGGAGGTTAGCGTGCCCAGGGGTCTCAGCACAATATACATAACACAAGATTTGCATTATAACACCTACTATTAACAAAGACAAGGCGCCAACTCAAACGTGCTTTCATCCACTCCAACGTGTGATGAAATCAATCAATCAATCAATCAATCAATCAATCAATCAAGGAATTTATAGAGCGCACTACTCACCCGTAGGGTCTCAAGGCGCTAGGGGGGGGGGAGTGCCGTTACTGCTCGAACAGCCAGGTCTTGAGCTTCTTCCTGAAGGAGAGGTGGTCTTGGGTCAGGCGCAGGTCGGTTGGGAGGGAGTTCCAGGTCTTGGCGGCCAGGTAGGAGAAGGACCTTCCTCCTGTTGTCGCTCTTCGGATGCGGGGGACGGCGGCGAGGGCGTGGCTGGTTGATCTGAGGTGGCGCTTGGGAGCGTAGAAGTTGATTCGGTTGTTGAGGTAGCTCGGGCCTTGGTCGTGTAGGGCTTTGTGTGCGTGGGTGAGGAGGCGGAAGGTGATTCTTTTGTTGACGGGGAGCCAGTGCAGGTCTCTCAGATGTCCGGAAATGTGGCTGTTTCGTGGGATGTCGAGGATGAGTCTGGCTGAGGCGTTCTGGATCCGCTGGAGTCTCTTCTGGAGCTTGGCGGTGGTTCCGGCGTAGAGGGCGTTGCCGTAGTCCAGTCGGCTGGTGACGAGGGCCTGGGTGACAGTCTTCCTGGTCTCGGTGGGGATCCACCAGAAGATCTTCCGTAGCATGCGCAGGATGTTGAAGCACGACGAGGAGACGGCGTTGACTTGTCTGGTCATGGAGAGGGAAGAGTCCAGGATGAAGCCCAGGTTGCGTGCGTGGTCCGTCGGTTTGGGTGCGGTGCCCAGGGCGGGGGGCCACCAGGAGTCGTCCCCGGCGGAGGGCGAGGAGCCCAGGATGAGGACCTCCGTCTTGTCTGAGTTCAGTTTCAGGCGGCTGGTCGTCATCCACTCGGCTACATCTCTCATCCCTTCGTGTAGGTCGGCTCTGGCGGCGGCGGGGTCGTTGGTCAGGGAGAGGATTAGCTGGGTGTCGTCGGCGTAGGAGATTATGTTGAGGTTGTGTTGGCGTGCGATGGCCGCGAGGGGGCTCATGTAGACGTTGAAGAGGGTGGGACTCAACGAGGATCCTTGAGGGACGCCGCAGATGACTTCGGTGGCCTCTGACTTGTACGGTGGTAGGCGGACTCTCTGAAAGGGAAAAGGGGATCTATGCCTGTGAATGACAGGCAGCTGCCGGCATGCAGGGATGGAGACTCCAGGCTGAAACCGAGTCGCTGAAAGCGTCACTGGCCTCCAGTGGGTACTGCCATAGACTACAATGGCATTGAAGGGCTTTAGAATGGTAAGCCCTGCGTCATGTGTCGCAGTTCAGAAAGTTGATTTACTGCCTGACTTCCATCTCCTACTTCAGAGCGAAGCAGGCCAGGCAGTCTGGGACAGACAGCCCAGTCTTAAATATGTCAATTTTTTTAGAGATCTGATTGTGTCTCTCAAAAAATCTATTTCATTTTTGTGCAGAAATATGTGGAAATTTCAGTGGGGTGCAACCCCAGACCCCTAGTGGAGAAACTGCCCCTGGGTAAAATTCAGAACTCAGTCGTCACGCAATAGATGGAGTAAAGTAATGTCCAGCTGAAGGCTTTTAAGAAAAACATAAGTATTAAATAACAGTAGAACTTAATACAATACATACAAAGTAAGCAAATCAGCTGTGATTCACTATGGGCCATATGGGGTTATCTATACAAAAAATGTATGGAACTAATCATGGTTGAAGCTCAGATCTAAGCTCACTATGTTGCAGTGGAGCAGCTTCTGGTTTTCTATACCCCATAGGTCAGTCCGTAGCAAATGACTACTCAGTTAATTTGCAGGAATGGAAAGGTTTGATAAATCCTCCCACTAAACTGTGAGCCATACATTCACAGTCAATGCCTGCCACAAAGTACCTGATGTGATGCACACTCAGGATTACCAAGCACGGGTACGACAGTGGATGGGGCACTGAGCCAGCTCTCAAATTCACTAGGGCTCATTAGGTCAACCCTCCTCCTTCACTCCGTGGCCAGCAATGGAAGTGGCTCTCTGAAGAGACCTCCATCAGTCTGCTTCAGCAGTCGCATTGGAAGGATATTCTTTCTTTGGTCAGGGATGCTAGTTGAATCACTGACAGCAAGCTTAGGTAGGGCCCACGCAGGACATCTGCGTTGTTCTCCACAATGATACCCGAATCGGGCAGCCTCAATTTTTTAGTTGAAATCGACAAGTCAGTCGGGCAGCGAGACGAGGGACCCTGGGACCTTCACGGGATTTCTTGTAACCCTCCCACATTTCCTCTGCTCCTTCTAGCTCACCCCTTACATCAGGCTCAGCAGCTGGGTTCTCCTCCACAAGTAAGCAGACATCTGTGGAACAAGGCTCAAATCTCTTTCCTCTCAAGAAGGAGGCAGCAACCAGGGTCACTGAGCGCCTGACAGCATCTTCTAACAACCCTTTAAGAAACCAAGCCATGTATTTTCACCTTCAGGAGACTGGCTATCAGCAATGCCAGTCCTGGATCACAGCGTTTCTTCCATTTGGACAGTGAAAAAACGCAAATGGAAACTAACTGTGGAAGTTGGAAACCGTTTTTATGGGGTGCTTCCGGTTCATAGCCCATTTCCATCTGCAGCGTAGGCTGGTTCTTTATGCAAGGCGATGGCTCCTACCAACAGATAGTAACAATGCTGGGTCCAGGCATGGGTAACCTCAGCATGGGCACAATAAGCGTGAAGCTCTGTTCCTGGATCTCATTTATCCTCAAATATGGCTGCACAAAGGAAAACAAAGGACCCAGGATATCCCCTAAAACTTCCCTTTTAATAGCCACTGACTGTACTGACTCAGCTCATTCCCACCACCATTAATCAAATGGCAAGGCACTGGAAGGAATAAGGAGCAAACCCTTGCTAAAAAGGTCACATATGATGTCCCATCTCCATCCCTTCAAGCAATGCTAGCAATACACTTCCACCGTCTGGGAGCTGTTTCACAATCTTCATCTCGTGTCATGTTAGACTAGCGGCAATCCGGCAAGAAAAGAATATGTTGATAAATACTGAAAGGACTAAAAGTGAGAACTCAGTCATGCAAAAGAGCACGGTAATTGTTTTGATATGTATAGTAAGTGCATGTATGGTGTGTAGTCCAGTTGTTGTAGAGTGTCATCTTGTGATATTCTACATGATGATGCTGGACGGTTGACTTTTTAAAAAAAAGTTTTCAATAAGAAGTTTATTGATCAAGAAAAGGTGTCAATATAATAAATAACAGCAATAAAAAATAGAAATGATGATGGTCAAATAAAGCATTGCAACAATAATAACATGCAGAGTAGGATCATTAAGAGACAAATGAGGCTAACACTAGGAAGATAATAAAATAAGTAATAAGAAAACATGATAAAAAAATGAAATATAGAGGAGAGTCAAGGTCAATTCAAGGGGGTTTGGAGACTTCTTGCTGAGAGGGACATAAATGAAATGAACGCATAGCACATGCATCAAGGTACAGTGTCATAGGAAGCCACAAATGACTGCGTTTCATGGCCATGTTAGGAGGAAAAACAAAAACAGTATCCATTCTATGACAGACATTATACCACCATGCTCTAAAAGAGATATTTGTAACATTTTTCCAGTTAGCAGTAATCTGTTGAAAAGCAACAGCTATCAATAAATCGATAATCTGAACATTTAGTGTATTATGTTCCCAACAAGGAGATAAACTCCCTAAAAAAATATGAGTGAAAGAGAAAGGAAATTGAGTAAGACTGTTGACTTTTGAATGTGTTTGCCCGGACCAGTTAGAGCTGGAAGAAGGCGGCAGCTGCTTACCACTACCTGTTGTTCCCATTTCTTCTAATTAGCCCATTGCTAACTACACATTTGTTACCTTCCTCTTGTGAGCCCTCGCCCTTCATTACACAGTTACCCAGCTGTTGTATGCATCCCGTAAGTTCCTAAAAAGGTAAAACTTTTTAACACAACAGGTCTTCCAAGAGTGCTTTTCAGCCAGTGTGCATGGGCTCCAGCCTCTCCATCCCTTCACGCTGCAATCCTTGTAGATAGTTCTTGCTTTGATTCCCGACAAAAACCCTCTTTTCAGATATGCAGAAATGTGTGGCTGTAGATGTCATAAGAACTGGTACCAGAGAAAAAGAATACAAAGGACAGTCCATGGAGGGATGTTTTTGCAAAAGATGTTTTAGCCACAATGTTTATATCAGACTATACTTTGATTATTGGTATTCTGATTTCCACCTATAAGTACAAATGTGCTAATGCCTGCATGTAGCCATTGTACACGCCTGTGTTTCCAAGCATTCAGACATGAAAGCCAGACATTTTATTTTGTCTTCTCGGCCCATAACTGCCTCACATGTTCCCCACCTCCTACTGGGTTGTGTGCACACCCTACTCATGAAAGGTGATTGAGGAAACCTCCTAAAGCAATTAGAAATGTCTCTTCAAAGTTAGTATATTTACAGATGTCTGTGTGACTAATACATTTTAACAACTTCAGTCTTTATTGGTCCACAGTGTTATTACTTGCATTGGAAAGACTAGCTGGTGGTTTGTACGTATTGATTCCATGGCTCAGTGTAAAAGTGCAGATATTTAATTGGCACAATAAATCTACATACCTGAGTAACACAAATGTATGTTCTTAGGCTATGGTGCAGCTAACACAGGTGCCACATGAATTAGCCCCTTCATCTGTCAAAGAACAAAATGTTTCCAATGCAATGGAGCTTCAATTAAATAAGTCTTATTGAGTCATTGTAATGAACCTAGCAAAAAGATGAAAAAAGCTTATAGATTTGTTTTTTAGCTGAAAGTGCAAGGCTGACCTTTTCCTTCTGATTGTCACTTTCAATACCCAATTTTTCTTGAAACAGTTTTTGTTGACATTAGGACTATAGGCCCTTTACTCTTGCTAACCAGTGGTAAAGTGATTGCGCTCTCCCTTCCAAACATGGTACAATTGGTGTACACATAATTTGCACATTTAGTTTACTTCTATGTCCCTGGAAAATGGCACTACATGTGCCTCGGGTTGTAGATTAAATGCTACAAGGGGGGTGCTGCACTCCGTGCGCTAAAGTAGCACTGTAAAACATGCCTCGGGCATGCTACTGCAGCTTCTACTGCAGTTCTAAACTGCCTTTTAGACCTGGCAAAATAAACCTTTAGCCAGGCCTAAACCGGCCTTTCTAATAGTTATAAATCAACCCTGACAAAGGCCCTAAAGGCTATGGGTGCATGAGTTTGAAAAAGTAGGACATGTTTACTTAGGTTTTACATATCCTGGCAGTGAAAATCTCCCATAGTCTTTTTTCTCTGTAGCAAGGCTAGCTGTCCAGTAGGATGATACCTTATTACACTTAATAAGTGATAACATCTATTTGGGAGCAGATAGAAAAATACTTTCACTCGTTTGAATTGTAATTTAAATACTCTTTAATGATAAAGTCACATTTTAAATTATTATTCTGAATATATCACTTTTAAAAAGTTTGCATTTTACTGCCTAAGCCAAATGTGCCTTTCTTCCAGTGTCCAGGGTTACAACTGTAGATGGCTTTCCTGTGGTGTGATGTGCATTCCTTGAGAAAGGGGACAGAAGGGCCTTGGGTAGGGTGAAGGCTGTTCCTCTCCTAAGCAGGATGGCCTTGAGGATTGTACTCAGGCTTTTATGATCTTTAAAGGGTAGCCTGCGGGCTGTTCCCACCCCATTCCTGACTTCTGAAGATGCCTATCCTGTCAGTGGTATATGCAGCTCACACCTGGGCATGTCCGCCCTTTGTCTACCTCGAGAGATTGCAGCCAACTCCAAAGGAAAGAGAAGAACTGACTAGAACCAGTTTAGGGTTAGACAAAGGGGGTGACCCCTGATGAAGAGCAAATGACGACATTTGCACAGTGCAAATCTTTGAGTTTCAACTGTACTCAAAAATGGATCTATACCTTCGAAATGAGGCTAACATCAATCATTTAGTAACATATCAATGACAGTGAAGTATAATTTACCCCACAGTAATGACAAAGAGGAGTAGAATTTCAAACCATGAAGGTTTTCTTAACAAAGTAGGAAATGTCTCAAACTCAAATCAATAATTTTAGTTATATCACAATCACCTGATTACAGCATATGTACATGTACTCCAGGCAAGTCAAATAGCAAATATGAAACCAAAGCTAGAGTATGCAAAACGTAAAGAAACTAGATCCTAATGCTAATCTAAAGTTGTGGGTAAAGTCAGGGAAATTTATAAGCAGCAGGTGTGAGAAAATATAGTAGCTTAAATAAATGCAAATTAAGGTTCTGATCAGGAGAAAAAGAAGTGTGCTTGCTAGAGAGATTAACTTTATGATCAGAAATAAAAGGAGCCTTGGGTCTCAAGAGTGGGAAAGGGGTGTTCGCTTCCAAGGGTGGACAGAAGCAAGTCTAACTAACTATGGTCAAGAAGACATCAAGGAGACACAATTAAATATGAAATTTAACAGACAGATACAATGCACAGTTCACACAAAGAAGAAACCAATCCATATTAAGCGTTTACAATGTGCTTGGTGTCATCCAACTTCACATGAATCATACAATGCATGATTTCAGTTTCATGTTCTTCAGAGATAACGCCAAAGATAGTAATTCTTCCCCGCCAGGTAGTCTCATGCTTAGGTGCTGAGATTACTGCCCAGATAATTAAAATGTTGAATCAAATGGCCTGCACACAAAATGTAACAATAACAATGCAGTCTTAACAAGTATGAGGTTGATACTTGGCCCCTGAAACCAGATCATAATTAGGCACAGCAAGCAGAATAACAGCATTTCATTTAATATGGAGCCTTTCAACTGAGGTCTAAAGTGACTCCGGCTAATTTAACATGTATATATAAACTCTAATTATGGTTAACTGTCAATGTAAAAATCACTGATTATAGTCAAAGCAAATATAAAATCCAATGTGCATATATGTAAGCGGTTATTATATGAAATATATATCAGCATGGCATTAAATGTAAATGAAAATGGTGATGCCACTTTTTTCCCCTCTGATGACTCGCAAAACCATCATACAAACATTCAAAATTCTCCACTTGCAGGGAGCAAGGTCCAGTAGGGAACCCTATTGTGAGGACTCCCTGTGTGAGGTGTGAGCCTTCAGTGGTGCACCAATCTTGCCATAGCCCATGTACAAGACTGTTTTAGACTATCCCCGTATGCCAGGAGAGGGCTGCCGTAGACTGTGCCAAGTATTGTGTGCTTTGTGGTGGGCATCGAGCCCAGTCTGCCTCGTTGACGTGATCCCAGAGATGGCCACATGTGAAGAAGCTATGTGGCCAGTATAGCAGGAGTTGTGAACACCTAAGCAGCAAACCCACATGTCAGGAGGGGCCACCGTGGTATGAGAGATTGCACGGCGGCAACCCCGTATGCTGAGGGGAGCTGTGGGGACCAAATTATCAAATTCTTTGGATCATTGTCTGGGACTGAAGTGAGGCTGTGATCCGCAGGACCAGCCTCACTGAAGGATCTGCCCTGAGTGGAAGACACCGAGAGGTACGACACGCCCTCATTGGAGTCAATTGGGGCCCAACGGACTGAATTCCCCCGGTGGGGTGAACCTGACTTACTGCATCACTGTGAGCTGCTCCTATTGCAGGGGAGAGCTGCTGTGCAATTCCAGAGAGTGAGGCTGTTCCCACCCGATTCTGCAGTGGGTACGGCTAGCAGTGTGACTTTACCGAGCAGGATTGGATCTTGCGAGTGCCTGTGCTGAGGGCAACTGCTGTAATGCTAAATGTTGCTTTGCTGGAGGAGCAGTTTAGACTTAAACTTGGGCCTTTGTGACCTCTGGCATTCTGCTCAAGATGCTACAGCACCATAAACAATTTTGAGGGAAATACAGGAAATTCAGAAGTTGAGTATGGCCTAATAGTTTGCATTCCCTGATGTGGCCACAAGCGAATGGGACACAACCCTGAACATGTTACACAAACGAGGTTGGGACAGGCAGTGCTTGAAATGGGAAAATCGAAGTGCAGGTACTCTGTACCAGAGTACCTACTTGTTTCTGAGAACTGCTGGTACTCTCCAATTAAAAGTATTACGTCTGTCTTGAGAAGTACTGGTACTCTCCCTCTCAAATTACAAAAGTGCTAGTACTCCGTTCTGGAGAGTACCGGCCCATTTAAAGCATTGGGGACAGGGGTTCGACTGATGACCCCTAGAGCCCCAACGTCAAGTGTGACTGTGTTGTTGCATATGATTTATGAGTTGCGTTCTCTCACCTTTGTCTACATCCCCCAAGGGAGCCTTGACTGCTCTATCACAGCTATCACTGAGAGTTAAGTGCAGAAGGGGTGCTCGGTCCAGTTATGTGGGTTGAATGGTAGTTCGGACATCAGGAGCAAAAGGCCCAATAGCCCCTGCGTGCCCCATGGCCCTTCAAAAAGGGTTGTGAGATAAGGACTTTTAAAGAACCATGATGATTAGTTGGGACCATAGATTTGTTTGTTTTATGCCCCTGGTTCAAGTGTCCATGTTCTTCCAGTTTATCTCACAGACCTAGTCTTTGTGTTCATGCATTATTGTCTCTATGTCCTCATGTCCCGGAACCAGCAACCTTGTGAATTTTTCAGTGCCCTTCTCAGTAACACTATGTATATTTATCCCCATGTCCCAATGAAAGATTTGGTATGTGACTCAGTGCCAATGTCAGTGTCAGTCACAAGATCTATATATCAGTGTCCCTACATCATTCTCCAAATGGCTGAGGACAACCCCACACACAACTCTGATTCCATAAAGAACTGGAAATCATCCTCGCTGGAGCAAGATACCAATAAAAACATTAAATCCAAGATGGCAAAATCCTCAGATAACTCAAGGACAAAAACCACAAGAAAAGACTCAAAAGAGTATTTTGGAAAGGCTATGAACTATACCATGCCCATTTACACCCCTAATCTAAAAATATCAAGACATCAAAGGCAGAGTTCTTTCAAAAATAGATTTTAGGATCTAAAAATCTCACAAGGAAAGTTTTAAACTTTTTAGCAATCTCACCCACCCAGAACCAGATAGGAACTCTCCCAAGCTATCACAGTTTGTATGCAATAGTTTATCTTCCTTTTGTCCACAGAAAAATTCTTGATCTGTTGGCGAACATCCATTAGGCTCTAGAGGCAGAATCTGTAGGGGTTAAAGCACCTCCCCATTGCACAAGCCGTCTCTAAGACACTTTTAACACCATTAGTGAATCAGAATCATCAAGCAATGCTAACAAAATTGTCTCTCCCTCCCTTATGAATGCTTGTCCACTAGAACAACTTAAGAAAGTCAGCAAGCTCTATCATCCTGCCATATTTAACACAAATCTGCAATTTTTGATACTCTTCGGTATAGTACCAGACAAATAAAAGGCAGCAATTGTTTCACCTCTTTTAGAGAAGCCTTCTTTAGCCCTTCAAATCTTAACCAGCTATCAGCCAACCTCACTTCAGCCTCTATTTGACAAAACGACTGAGATAGAGGTCCATACCTAGCTCATTAGCCATCTGAAATGCTACAGTTATTGAACAAAGCTCCATCGGGTTTTCACAAAGTAAAGCCACTGAAGACATCAGACACACCTTGGATCAAAATGAAGTGGTGCCTATGATTTTCTAGCTCTATCTGCAATCTTGATAATATCTCCATTTCACTCCAAAAACTGGATGCAGAAAGAACTGTGGGAACAGTCTTGGCCTGGTTTACATTCTTTTTACAGTAATGCTGGGCTACTATAGATCCTGACCTAAGCTCCCCAGGCCTCAGTGCCAAGCCCCACACTCTTTAACTTGTACATGGCTCCTCTGGATAATCTATTAGAATTTTTGGGACTTTTCATGTATACTTATGCTGATCAGACATAGGTTATCCACCATCTTTAAGAAAGCCCTTAAGAAACTGCTCTCCGCATTTAATTTGTTTGTGATTTTTGATTCAGATTTAACTTTTTCCCACCCTGTTACCAAGCTATGTTCTATGGGTTTTCACCATTTAAAAGTTATAAGAAATCTTTCTTTTAATTCTGGCACTGGCAAGCAGGGATCATATCCAGACCTTAATTTTCACGAGGATCAATTATTGTGTACTGTTAGTAGGATTACCAAAACAACTGTTACAGAAAGTCCAGCTCTTACAAAACACAGCAGCTTGATTAGATCTGGGTCTCAAGAAATCTCCTGCCCCATATCCTACAAGCTAAAAACACTTCACTGCCTTCCGGTTTAAAGCAGGTGTATGTTTAAGGCCTTATGTTTAGGTAACAAATCTACATACAATATAGAACAAAGCTCATACATATGTCTTCTATATTCACCTGGTACAGGCCATCTTGCCATCTTGGGTCAAAAAAGTCTTCCTGGTTGCGACACCCGGTTTCAGGAAATCTAGAGTAGGGGGGCACTCTCTAGCACTGATTACATCTAAATCAGTAAATATTTTACCATGTAACCTACGCACCCAAGGGGTTCTAACACTTTTCAGGGGCCAATTACATTTTTTTCTTGCTTCCAACTAATCGGTCAACCTGCTGCTGAATCTAGTTGGCTGACAAAACATATATTTTGCCCCATATGTGGGTTAGTTTGCTAGTGCCAGCACACTTCATTCTGGAGGTAACTGCTCTTTATACAATATGTAACAAAAAGATCTATAAATCATGTAACTTGAACTATCCCATTAACAGTGTCTCACACTATCTGGGACTGTATGCCAGGAGGATCAATGTCCATTTCCATTTGCAGGCTAGTAACCCAGTATCAATATTGATAACCCTGTGGTCAGCATCAATGTGTCACTGTCAGTGCTTGCGCCATTGCCTCAGTGTCAGTATCCTTGTGTCAGTGTCCCCCAACAGTACTACTGTGCAATTGGCTGCAGTGGCACAGAGGACACTAGCTACAGGAGAGGCAGCTCTGCCAGGCTGGTGGCTGCAGATACTTTAAAAGCATCAGCATCACTGTGGGATCCTATGTTGCCTGTCACTATGACACTGTCTGCTGGGCTGTGAAAGGAACAGAAGCTGCTCCTTGGGCTGGGCAGTGCATGTGGAGGTCTCTGCAGACTCCACCAACTTGATGATTTCATTCCTGGAGGCAGAGCAGGGTAGAGAAAGGGGGGACACACCCCACAGCCCCTCCTCTACTTCATTTGTCAGTTATTTTCCCATTTTCTTCTGGAAAGGAAAATGTCCATCCCGCAGCTTGAAAACAACCTCTTATACTATGCTGTTATGCGAGTTCCCATTAAGTCATATTCCCCAGTTAAGCTAAGAGGAGCAATGTGCACTGGTCCAAAACAAACTAAAAATTGTAATGAGATAAAAATACCAGAAAAGCATGTATTATTTAGGGGGGTTACATGAAAATATCGGGTGGCCTGGCCATGCTAGCCCCGCTGGGGCTATGGCCCTGCAACCACCACATCTGCCACTACACCCACAACCACCACACCCACCATCACTACAACACCCACCACCACACCCACAACCACCACAACACCTAAAACCACACCCACAACCACCACCATACCCACAACCACCACCACACCTACCACAACCACACCACATGCACACGCACTAAACTCACCACCACATCCACAACCATCACCACATCAACAAGCCCCACAACCACACCAACCGCCTCAACAGCACACTCACCCAAACAAATATCTACATGCAAAACAATACACCCAAACACAAATGCCCAACTTCTTCTGATCAACATACACCTGCCAAGAAACATACACCCAAACCTAGTCCTCTCCCACTGCTCCTACCCTTTATCTTAGTTCAGATTGTATTCCAAACACGTATCCACCCCTCCAAAACCCTACCACCATTTCTGTACTCAGAGACACTTGCTTCTCTTTCTAGTTATTTGTTGAAAGTTAGTTATTCAGAGAAGTGTCTGATGTGGATAATAAAACCACAATTCAACAAGATTGTCCTGACATTTATTTTCATTTGCAATTGCTAGTTTCCTAGAAATGTTTATGACTAAAATGTGAATTACATATTTTAAATACAATTATGGAAGAAAATGCAACAGATTTTTTTAAAGTCAACTTTGTGTAGTGCATACACTGTTAAAATTGTATGTGATGGTCTTTTTAATTTAGGTGCTAGGATTCATCATGATAATGGACACTTACACCAACAAATAGATGTTTTAAATATTTTTTTGTGTTAATACAGGTGTGTTTATTTCAACTTGATAAGTGAGGATAATAAACATATATGCATTACACCTTAAAAAATAATGTTACAATTGAAATTTGATAAAATACAGGAATAGAGGTAGACAAGGGGAAATATTACATGGACAAATATGTTAACTGATTAAAGTTTGTGACTGACTTTGATTTTACAGGTATTTATAAAAGTAAACATTACACCTTGTCTGGTGCAAATTCTACATTATGTTACATTACACTTATCCCAAGGATGTGTAATGTATATGTTTTAAACTTGACAATTTACACAATTTATTTGACCACACCTATATGGTCAGTTTTAGATTTTTTGATTGATGTCCTTTGTTGTGTAAGTGTCCATTTTTTTAAGGCAGCTTGCACCAAACTTCAAAATACAGTGTAATCATACAGGTGTGTTTCTTTAAATTTCTTAAATGTCAACATTACACACACATTCATTGAACATGGTATGCTATTGATTGTGAGAGAGATTAAAAAATACATGAGTCCACAGCTATTGTAGACAAGTCAAAAAGTAACAGGTAAAAATGGAGCTTACCTTCAATTCCGGCCACAAAGATGTTGATTATCTTCGTCATCACACAGCAGAGGCAGGACTTGGAAATCAGGTCCATGGCAGAAAAGAAAGTGCGAAAGTGAGAAAAGGTAAGTGTCTACCTTATGTCCCTTCCAAACTGCAAACTCAGGTGTGGAGGTTTTACCTGCACAGTCATGTTGGCGGGAAGGCAGATCATGATTTGCCCAGTGGACAAACTGGGGGACCCCCTCCCCCTCTTGTGGGCCCAAAAGAAAAATACATTATTACAAAATGGCAGATTGGCCCCATTTAACACCCTTATGCCCCGGAGAGTCTACCCCCTGGGCTGTGCTCCTAAAGGGGAGGGAGCCAGCGTAGCCCCTGTCTCGAGTCTCCAAAAGCCCAAGGGGTCCCACCCCTGGGGCTAACATGTTTTATATGCCCGCTCTCAGGCCATACCTGTATAAAATGGGGAGAGGTCTGCGAGGTCCCCCTCCCCGAGCACAAGGGAGCTCACCCCCAGGGTTGATTACTTTATGGGATGGGGCTGCTCTCTTCCCTGCGTTAATAATGGCTCGCAAGTTATGTCCCGGGAAGAACCCTTCACTCATACTGTTGTTTCCCTGCCAGCAGCAGCGCAGGCTGGGAAACCTGTGTTTGCTCCTGCTTGATAAAAGCGTTCTTTAATTTCCCTCCAAGCAGGAGCTCCTGCCCGCTGGTAGCAGACTTTTGATCTGTTTCCCTGCCCACACTGAAGGGTGCAGGGGAACTGATCAAAATATTGCTTCCATCCGGAGGGAACAGCATCAGGAGCTATTCAGTGTGGGAGGGAGCAATGCTGGCACCTGCTGTATGCAGGGGGCTGGCTGGGGCTTCTGGGACCTTGGGGCTCCACCCTTGCGGCCCGTATCAAGAATATGGTTAGTACCCTTTGTGGGCCACAGGATACCCAACTTTAACAGTTAAGGGCCACAGGCATGAAGTCACCGGAGGAAATATCAGCCTAGGTAGGGATGCCGCATGGCTACTCACCCTGAAAATCATGCCAGGCCCTGGGTAGGGGGGCCCCGTATCATCTTCCCCCTAAATATGAAGCCGGGCCCCAGGGAATGGGTTTCCCCTGGGCCAAAATCAATGCCAACCCCTCTTTATTTAAAAGAGTGGCCCAGAGGGGTGGGGTTCCCGGGGCCTAACAAGGCTCAAGGAGGGAGTCCACACGGACCTCCTCCACTTTATTTGTATAAGTGGCCACGGGGTTGGGTCTCCAGGCCCTAAATGGACTCAGGGAGGAACTCCCTCCCCTTTATTCAAATATGTGGCCCCAGGAGATGGGGTCCCTGGGGCCAATAACGGATCAGGGAGGGGGGATGATTATTTTTAGAAATGACAATGCAGGATAAGGTTCCCAGGGCCTTATAAGCACGTCCCCTTTAATTAAAAAACAAACAGCCATAGGGTATCAGGTCTCCAAGGCCTTACAAGGTTTGGGGAGGGGGCCCATGGCCCCCTCCCCTTTAAACATGTATGTATTGCCCTGGAGGAGGGGATTTTCAGGACCCGAAAGAGGCTCTGGAATGGGGGCTGCACAACCCTTCTCCCCTTTAATTAAAAATCAAATGGCCCTGGTGGATGGGGTCCCCGCCACCCCCCCTTTTAAAATGTATGTACCGACCTGGGGCATGGGATCTTCAGGGCCTAAAGGGGCTCGGGTAGGGGGCCTTACAAACCCCCTCACCTTTTTACTTATATGTACGGCCTTGGGGGATTGGATCCCAGAGCCTAGAGAGGCTCGGGTGCATGCCCTCCTCCCCTTTAATAAAAAAATAAGGCCCTGGTGGTGGTGTCCCCAGGGTCAGGCCTTGTGGCCAAACCCCCTCTGTGCACGGCTGAAGGATGCATTCCGGGGTTTACCTGCAGGTCAGGCCCTGTGGACAACCCCTGCCATGCACAGCTTAAGGCCATGCAATGCGGGGAGTTGACTGCATGCGGGCAGTTGACCGCAGGGCATGCCACAGACCAGGCCCTGTGGCCAACCCCATGCACGACCATACGCGGCGACGGGTTGCATTTAAGTATGCGTAATCAAATATTGCTTTATGTTTAAAAAAAAAGAGAAATTCACTGAAAAAAACAAATGTTAAAGTAACGTTATAGGTAGGTGAATATGTCAGTGAGAACATTAATGTTTTTGATTAAGAAACTACAGAAATACTCCAATCTAACTATAACTTGTGCCCCCGCCATGCACTGCTTATGACCTCATGTTCTGTGACATTATTTATTACATCACTGATGACATCTCAAATCACATCATTAATGACATCACTGCTCGCATCATCGAAGCTTCTTTTGTACATATTTCTCTAAAACAGGTATAGCATTAGAGCTCTGTATGCCAGTACAAAGATAGCTAAGGATAATATGAGGCATCATTATCACAGCGCGGGGACACGCCTTGGGCGTAAACCAGGCGCTTTATAAAACTCCCTAATAATAATAATAATTAGTGCCATCACAGAAACAACTCCCTATAGTGTATAAATCATGGGTTATGAGCTACATTGAGTCGGTACCATATACTTCATGGGTAACGTAGTTCACATTAAAATCAATCACCGATATATGTGAAACCCTCATTGCATGCCTTGTTTAAGCTTTATACAACTGTTCAGGACCAAGTACCTAGAAGTATAGAACGTCTGATGAAAATGGAATGCCTTACTATGGACAGCTTTTATCTGTATCAAAGCCCTAACAGTCAACCAACCTAAATTGAGAAATGAAGTTGTTTTAAATAGTGATATGGGTACTGTAAACAATATTCATTCTATGGAGAGAGATTACCCTGCACCAGACTTTTTTCAGACTGTGAAACTCTCATGAGCACTACAGAGTCTTAAAAAGTATCTACTAAAAACAGTGCACACTCTATCGACACAAAAGACACTATTCGCATAAAAATAGGCAACGCCTGAAGGTGCTAAAGATTATAATACCTGCAACCTTCATACTGTGGTGAAGCCTTTACAGAGAGCCCATCTTCTGAAGCAAAACTAGCACATTTACATGGCTTAATACCAATTGAACACAGTCTGCAATGTTAATTAGAAATTGTCATGCTGAGTAGGGTTGGGCGGTACTCACAGAGTTTCACTCTGCGTAGTTCCATGAAAACTCTGCAAGATTCCACGGAATTCAGTGAACAGGCAAAATGTTGCACGTTGCGCTGCTCGCGCTGATTTTTAGCACTGGTCCATGCTGCAACAACAGGTCAAACGGTACCATGTGGCGCGCCAGAGGGCACTGCTTCTTTGCTGCCACTCAAGTAGATTTTCTATTCGAACTGCAGCTTATTCACTTCAACCATCCGTGACCGCCCATGTTGAGAAAATATCACCCAGTGCCTTCCTAGATTCTGAACATCGTGGAGGGGATGCCAATTCTCACTTGCCAACTTACTGTTGGTGAGACATGTAGGAGAAAAAACTCCACCACGCAGCAGTTGGCGGAATTTGACTGGAACTCCACGTTACTCATGTAACAGCGTTTGGTCCAAATCTCCTCCAACTCCGCCGGTGGAGAGCAATTTATCGCCCACCCCTAATGCTGAGACGATTCTGTTTAATAACTCAAGGCTGCTTACAATACTTAGTATGTAGTATGTAAAATCTTTGCCCTGCTGGGAACTTTTTCTGCAGTACCAAAAAAATACGTGCAGAACATAATGAACATAAATCGTACACACAGAGTTAGTCTTCAATACAAACATTTATAACGTTTTCAATACCTCTAGAGACCTATGATGCATTAGAAGCACATGCGTTTTGCAAACAGTTACACCCATTAGCTGGACACAGGCTGTAGGTAATATTTAACTTACCTGCCACTATGTGAACTACAGTGAGGTATTCAATTATGACATTCGAGTTATAATTAGTGCTATCATAAATAAGGTCACAGAATATGTAATGAGTGATGTCATATGCGAGGTCATAAGCAGTACATGGTGGGGGCACAAGTTATAGCTGGCTATGCTAACTATAATTGGTGAATTTCTGTGTTTGTTTAATTCAAACAATAAACACTAATGTTGTTACTGACGTATTCACCTAACTATTGCGTACTTAAACCTTTGTTTTTTTTCAGTGTATTATATATATATATATCTATATATATATATATATATATAGATATATATATATATATATTATATATATACACACTCAATCCAGAACTTTGTAGATTGCACAGAAAAGTACACGCTCTACAGGCGTAGTAGCATCCAGGTATTTTATTGTGCTGGCAGTGAAACACTCAACCTGTTTCGAGAACACACGTTCTCTTGGTCACGAGTAATCCTCATTTGGTGAAAGCACCGTGCATATACTTTGCCAGTGATATGAAGATAAAAGAGGGACCACCAGTACCATAATGAACTGAAAAGCTCGGGGGCCTTCTTGAAAGGGACATGCATGTATTAACAGATGACATATTATTCATAGATTTATAGCCAGTGTTGTCTGGTTGGCGAGCTGAAAAGAGTGTGTAACAAGGTCCACTATTTATAATGATTTGGTGGATAAATTGTACATGAAAGTTATAACTATAACTTTAACACTTTTAAAGTTTCTGTAGTTTCAACTTGGTTTGAATGGGGAAAATACATTTTTTAGCTTCAACCTATGGTTTTTTCACTGAATTTCAATGGGGTTCTAAAAAAAATAAAAATGTGTTTCAAATCGTAGTTTTGCAAATGGAGAGATGTTATATGAAGTGCTGTACAGGAAAGGAGAGTGTTTTAAAGTCTATTGTGATAGACTAGAGTATTGTAGATTGGAATCTAGTGGAGTGTAGTAGCATATTGTACAGTGTAGTAAAGTATTGTATAGTGTAGTGGCATGGTGTATCATACAATGGAGTCAAGTATCATGAACTGGTGTAGCGAGTTGTACAGTGGAATGGCATGTAGCGAGTTGTACAGTGGAATGGCATGTCCAACAGTAGAGTGAGACTGTCATTGAGCAGATCAGACTATTTTAGAGCAGAGTAGGGTGAAGTATAGTGTCACATAGTCGAGTTTTATCAGGTGGAATGTCTTAGAGTACAGTGGAGGAGAGTGTTATAGAGTGGAGTTGCCCTATAACCCCTGGTCCATCGTTGTTAGGAAGAACCCCAACTTTAGTTTACTCAGAAGAACAACTATGGAGGCTGCAAATCTGTGCTAAGCCAGCTTGACACTATTCTCCTTTTGAGTTCAGGGAACTTTTTCAGAACAGAAACTGCACCTGCTCCTCATGTGGATTCATGGTTACTTCCCCTGCTTCCCTCCCTACTAGACTTCACACCTCCACAGTAGTTGGTCACTCTAATAAGGGGCCTAATCTGCTGGATGAAAAATTCAAGTGCCTCCTAATTAATATCAGGAATTTGTGAAATTCACGATAACACAGGATCTGGTCTGGATGTTGATCACCGAACCTGGCCAAATTGAGCATCTTTCCCTGATATGGTGGATGCAACTACTCCCAGTTACACTGCGTGGAGAGTAGACAGGACAGAATAGCCAGACCAGGTGGAGGCCTTACCCTGGTATATAAAACAAAGCACCATTGACACATAGGGCCAGATGTAGGTAAATGTCATTTACCGATTTTTAAATACCGAATTTTACCGATTCGGTATTCAAAAATCGGTAAATGAGATGTAGGTAAAAAATCGGTAATTTTTACCGAATCGTTAAAAGTCGGTATCGGACTTTCTGTAATTACCGAATCGGCAAATACCGAATCGGTAATTACCGAATCGGTAATGGCCATACAACCCTATGGGCCAAAAGGCCCATAGGAATGCATTGAAAATACCGAATCGGTAAATACCGAATCGGTAAATACCGAATCGGTAAATCCCGAATCGGCAAGCAGGTAAAAGTGAAAGTAATGGAAACAGCCAATCAGGTGCCACCACCCGCCCCCACCCTACCAGGGAGTGTCAACCCAGGCAACTCATTAGAAGGTTCTGGAGAGGCAGTCAGAGCTGAGCAGAGAGACAGAGCAGCAGGGGGAGATGTGTTTGCAGTGAAAGAGAGTAATAATGGCAAGCAGCACAGAAAGCCAGAAGGCTGAAAGAAAACGAACATTAAAGTTCAGCAGCATGGAGCTGCAGGTACTGGTGGAGGAAGTGGTGAGGGTCCACAAACAGCTTTTTGGCAGGCTGTCCCTCACAGTACCAGAGTCAGCCAAAAGAAAACTGTGGCTTGCCATAGGGGAGAAGGTGAATGCTGTGGGGGTGACCAGCAGGAGCCAAGACGACCTGAAGAAAAGATTTTACGACCTCAGGAGCCTCACCAAAAAAAAATGGCAGAGATCCACAAGCAGGCTGGTGAGACCGGTGGAGCCAGGAACCCAGCGCCCCCCTGACTGACCTTGAGGAACTGCTGGCCTCAACCATCGAGTCTGACAGTGTTGTGGGAGTAGGAGATGTGGACAGCTCAGCCAGAGCTACTAGAAAAGGTAAGAGGCGTGCGCAGCATGACACCCCAAAGCAAACTGCTTCCCTTTAGCCTTTGTGTATAGGCCAACCCCAGTCCAGTACTGCTAGCACTATACATGAGCAATGCATTATGGGAAATGTAGTCAGCAAATGTAGGACCACATGTAAGTGCACAGAAAACAGCAAGGCATTGAAAGCCAATCAGAGTAATGAAAGTGAAATGTGCAATGCATTTATTGTAGTGACTGTAAGACAATAGCACTCAGTGTACATACGCTTCTTTATACCTAGGGCCAACATCAGGCAGTGGACCATCTGCATCACAAGGAACTGCACCAGCGAGGGAGCAGAGTGTTGAGGCAGGGCCAAGCACCGCAGAAGCCTTGCAGGAGAACGAAGACGCCACTTCCATCTCCCGTGAGGATGACACTGTTCGTCCCCTTGTGTTTCCTCAATCCCCACACCTTTCCCAATCCCCCCATTGGTGTTCTCACCTGAGAACTCCCCATCACGGTCCCTGACAACACCTGCTACCTCACCAGCCAGGAGGAGAAATGTGGCCCCACTGAGAGTCATGGCGGGAGGTGAGGGTGATGCTCCAGCAACCATACTAGTCACTCCTACTGCACAGGTGTGCACCCATCAGTCGAGCAGCACTCGCAGCCGCCAACACACTCCCAGCAGTGCAGGTTATGTTATGTTACAAGCATTTATCATGCGCACAGCTGCTCCAGCAAAGGAGCGTCCTGGCGCAAAACAAGGTAAAACACAACACCACTAAAATCAAGAACAGAAAAAAGAACAGCTAGGGGCAGAATTAAAATAGGAAGGTTTTGATAGCCTTACGGAACTGCAGAAGGTCGTCAAGCAAACGGATCTCAACCGGAAGAGAGTTCCAGATAGCCGCAGCTCTCACTCGGAAAGATCGCCCCCCAGCACGACAAAGCTTGAACCGGGGAACCACGGCGAGAACCTGGCCCAAGGAACGGAGAGAGCGTGTCGGGACATACAGAGATAAAAGATTGGCCAAGATCCGAGGGGCAGTGCCTTTCAAAATTTTGAAGGCCAAACATAGGACCTTGAAATGGATTCTCATCCTCACCGGCAGCCAATGTAGAGAGCGAAGGGTGTTAGAGATGGGGCAAGATCTAGGCAAGCCAACTATCGCTCTAGCAGCGGCATTTTGGATACGCTGCAGGCAGGTGATTTCTGCTTGGTTAGCCCCTACCAGGAGAGAGCTGGCGTAATCAAGCCGGGAAATTACCGTCGCCTGGATCACCAGCTGTCTGGTCGGGGCATCAAAAAATTTGAGTACAGGTCTTAAGCCCCGAAGAACACCAAAGCAGCAGGCCGCGGTTTTCTTTGTATGGCCAACAAAGTTAAGGCCAGAGTCCAGCCAAACTCCCAGGTTTCTTAATTCCGAAACCGGAGTCGGAGATGGTCCCAATTCCAAGGGCCACCACCTGTCCCCCCAAAGCTCCGCTCTCTTCCCAACAATCATGATTTCTGTCTTTCTTGCGTTAAGCTGGAGACAATTCGCAGTCATCCAGCTCGCCACCGCCTTCAGTCCGTCCTGGAACCTAGGGGCATCCACCTCCGCATCCCCACTGAGAGTGACCGCCAGCTGAGTGTCGTCGGCATATGAAACCATAGTCAGGCCCCACTGCTTTACGACCTCAGCCAGCGGCCTCACGGAAAGATTGAATAACGTGGGGCTCAGTGAGGATCCCTGCGGAACCCCCATGGCCAGAGGATGGAATTTGGACTGATAAGGTGGGATGGCTACGCAAAAAGAACGATTGTCAAGGAAGGAGCGGAACCACTGCAGAGCAAGCCCCCCGATGCCAATCTCCTCCAAACGGTGCAACAGAATGCGATGAGAGACGGTGTCAAAGGCGGCGCTGAGATCTAGTAGTACAAGCGCTGCCGTCTGACCAGCATCCAACACCGCCTGCAAATGCTCCACCATGGCGAGAAGGGCCGTTCTGCGTGGGGTCCAGGACATTGGCCCGAGTAAGATGGTCTGAGAGGGCCAAATTAACATGGGCCTCCGTAACCCCGTAACCAGGTCCACCTGGAGAGGGCACTGTGTTCCGTGGCCTTGAGGGGAGCATGGTGCGCATCCAGCGCATGCAGGGGAAATCGATTCAGGCCTGCCACCGCCAATTTCGAATCCTAAATCAGCAAATGGGAGACATGGGCAAGGGCATCAGTGATTTAGTGGAAACCAACAGGGAGGTTGCAAAGACCAACAGTGACATTGCACCTGGAATGCTTCACATGACCACCGCCATCAACCAGCTGTGCGCAAAAATGGATACCCAGGAGCACACAAGGCGCAGGGATGCGCGTGTGCACAACAGGGCTATGAACCGGCTGGCCACGGCAACATCCCAGCTATGCCGTAGGGGCATCAACATGCTGGAGAGCCTCACACAGAACACCGTGGAGGTAAACAGGGGCATGGCCAGGATCACCAGTGCCCTGGAGGCCATGATCATCTCCCATACTGTTGTGAATCCTGCCCTGGACATGGCTGAGGCAGACGACAGCAGCAGCCGCAGCAGCCCGGCTAGCGCAGTTGTTGAGCCACGCCGGAGCACCAGGCGCTCAGCTGAGCCTGCAGGCCATGCTGAAGGGAGTGAGCAACACCCCAGTCACTCTGCGAAGCGCGGCCGCAAATGACATTGACACTGTGGGTGAGGCAACCTGGGACATTAGCAGTCCCCACGTTCAAATACTTATTTTTTGTTCCACATCAGTGCATGAACGTTGTGGCAACATTAAAATCGTTTTTCACATTCACAACCTGTCTGTGTCTCTTTACTCACTCAGAAATAGTTGTCTGTAATCTCCTCACGTCTGTATCTGCCATCACTTGGTGTTGACACTCCAGCAGGTTGGGTTTCTGGCACAGCATTGTCGTCATCATGATCCTCGTAGTCTGACAACTCCACCTCAGTGCCCTTCTTCACAGCAAGGTTGTGCAACATGGCACAGGCAGCAATTATCTTACAGCAGTTGATGGGGGTATACTGCCTTGCACCTCCACTCTTGTGCAAGCATCTGAATCTGCTTTTCCATATGCCAAAGGTCCGTTCTACTACATTCCTTGTGCTTTTGTGGGCCCGGTTATACCTCCTCTGCCTGGGTGTTGAGGGGTTGAGGTAGGGGGTCAGTATGAATGAGCGGAGGGCATATGCACTGTCTCCTGGAATGAAAAGGGAATACATTACTCACATGCATACATGTACTTCTTACTGCAATTGGTATGATGGGGTCTGAAACTGTGTCTCACCTAGGAGGTATCCTTCACCAAATTCCCCTGCAGCCAGCCGTGCATAGATGCCGCTGTTTTGAAATATGTAGGAGTCGTGGGTACTCCCAGGGTATTTTGCCACTAGGTCAGTGATGGCGCACTTTGCATTGCAAATCACCTGCACATTGATGGTGTGCGTTGACTTCCTATTCCTGTAGATGTATTCCGTGGCAGTAGGGGGACAAATAGGGATATGCGTGCCATCAATGCAGCCGATGATATGGGGATATCTAGCCATCTGGTAGAAGTCAGATTTGGTTTGAACCAGTTCAGCATGGGTGGCAGGAAAAGAAATGTAATGCTCCATCCTCTGCAACATGGCGTCAAGGAATTTGTGAAAAAACCTTGAGAGGCTGCTCTGGGTCACCCCACCCGCCACAGCAACCACGCTCTGGTAGCTCCCAGACGCAAGCAGGTGGAGGCTGCACAGCAGCTTTACATAGGGTGGAATTGCATGTGCCCTTGGGGTAGTGTGCTGCAACAGTGGTTGGAGGTCCCTGATTAGTTCCAAGATGGTGTCTGGATCCAACCTGTACCTCTGCAGTATCTCTGCCTCTGTGAGCATGAACAGGGTCACTCTCTGCCTGTAGACCTGCTCCTGTCTCAGCCATTCCCTCTCTCCTTCCTCCTGTAGCCATAGCCGTCTTGCGATGACATAAAATGCCGCCATTGTGCAAACAGCATTGCATTTTGGGTCCATTTCTATAGGCTGCACCTGGTTACCACCTGATTTGAATCCATGGTAAATACCAACTCTTAAATACCGAATTTGAAGCAGATTCGGTATTTCAGAGCTCATTCTTCGATTTTTCCTATTTTATTTACCGAATCGGTATTTTACCGATTGGTACTTTTACCGATTCGGTAAATTTTCCGATTCGGTAAATATTCCGAATCGGTTTTTTACCGATTCGGTAAATTTTCAAAATCGGTAGATTTTCCGAATCGTTTTTTTACCGATTCGGTAAATTTTCCGATTCGGTAAATTTACCGATTTGGCCCAATTTCTATCACCTACATACCGATCGCTCAATACCGCTCGGTAACGGCCGAAAATACCGATTTTCGGCCGTTACCGACTGACCTACATCTGGCCCATAGAGACAATTCAGTGTCCCACCCTTTGTGAGGCTCTCCATTTCCAATAAAAATGTCAGCAATCAACTCGTTTGCGAGTGTATATATACTCCCAGGTCAGCTTTTCCGTATGACCTAGCACACATCATTGAACAGCACTTTGGGAAAAAACAAAATCACTCTGTGTGGTTTCAACTTTCATCTGGAGGATGAGATGTGTAGAGATTCCAGGGCACTTACAGATACAAGGACATGCTTTTGGGCTCTCGCAGCTGGTTAAGGCTCCCAGGCATGCAGCGGGACATATACTAGATGGCATCTTCTCGAATGACTACCGGCTAAAGGTGCATGAGGTGTTTTCTCTTAGCTGGTCTCTGTCTGATTTCAACTTTTCATCTGGAGGATGAGATGTATAGAGATTGCAGGGAACTTACAGACACAATGGCATACTTTGGGCTCTTGCAGCTGGTTAAGGCTCCCACACACACAGCGGGAACACATACTAGATCACATCTTCTCGAATAACTACTGGATAAAGGTGCTTAAGGTGTTTTCACTTAGAGGGTCTGATCTGATCATCAGGCAGTTGAAGTTTCACTTGTCCTGTCATACACTCAGAACAAGTTTCTCTCTGATAATACCATGTCACATAAAATAAATTGGAAAGGTGCATCAGAAGAATCTCTTTCCACGATCCTCAGAGGCATGCGCCTTACTGACCATGAGGACTTGTGTTCTCAGCCTGGCTGAGTCTGGCCGTTGATGAGGTTGCACCCATTAAGGACTCTAGAAGTCAGAGGAAGTAGTCCTCAGATCCATGGTTGACAGAGAGGGTAAGACTGCTAATCAGGCCTGCTGACGCAACCTGAAAGCACCTGGTGAAAAGATTATGTTCAGTAGAAAAAAATCTTCTGCAAAGCAACAATGATAGAATACAAAATAGCACTTGGGGAAGAAAAATCTCTTTTCTGAAGAAGAATGTTGAAGCCACCAACTCCTCAGGAGAACTTTTTATCCTCTTCCATGCTCATGACGGCCGGGAGCCGTCACGCGTCATGGTGGGCGTGTGCGCAGGACGGCCCCCGCCGTCTGAATCCCCGCCCACTAATGAAAACTCCAGCACAGCGCAGAAATTTCAAGTGCACAGAAGGGGTTAAAGTATACAACTACTCTTGGATCCCCCTGTCCCTACGGACATAGATTGCTCCAAAGAATTCTGCAATAAACGGGCAGAATTCTTTCAATCAAAAATCCTCAATATTTATACAGAACTTGAATCTTAAAATAGGGAAGTCTATAATTCCTCAAAGCTGAATGCTCAGTCCTAGCTGAGCGTCTCAGAGACTACTGGGAACAAGGAGAAACACCCAGCTCTTCTCTCATGCTTGTACAGTGGCGTAGAGTGGATGGGCATAGAGTGGAGGAGAGTGTCATACATTGGCATTGAGTATAGAACAGTGTTGTGGAGTGAAGTTGTATACAGTGAAGTAGAGTGTTGGACAGTGAAGCGGGGTAGAGTGGAGTATAGTACAGTAGTGTTGAGAGGAATAAAGTTTAGTAGAGTAGAGTATAGTGTAGTGAAGTACACTGGAGTGGGGTAGTGTGGAGTGGAGTAAAGTGACAGAGTGGAGTGACGTGTCGTAGAAATTAGTGATGTGGAGTGCAGTAGATTAGTGAGGCGTAGCATACAGTTGAGTAAACTGTCATAAATTGGAGTACCAAATTGTACCGTAGAGTGTAGAGGGGTGTTGTACAGTATTGGAAATTGGAGTAGAATGAAGTACTATGTCAGAGATGAGTGAGGTAAAGTGAGGTGTGGTGGAATACAAAGAGTTGTGTACATTGTTTTATAGTTGACTACAGAGTGCTGTACAGTGGCAAACAGTATAGTGCAGTGTTGTACAGAGGAGTGAATGGGTATAGACAGCAGCGAAGTTTCAAAAAGTTGCATAGAGTGCAGTAAAGTGTGAAACAGTGGAGCTGCATAGAGTGGATTGTTGTATAGTAGCATAAAGTGAGGTAAAGTCATATACAGTGGAAAAGAGTCCATTGGAGTGGTGTAACATAGTAACGCATTATAGAGTAAAGTATAATAGAGTGTATTGGGTGGCATGGAGTGGAGTAGGAAGCAAACTTTTATAAATTGGAGCGGGGTCTCGTACAGTAAAGTGGAGTGCTGTGTTGTATGGTGGAATAGAGCATTGTACATTGGAGTGTATGGCAAGGCATAGTGTGGAGTATAGAGTTGGATAGTGGAGTGTATAGGGATAAAGTTGAGTAGAATGGCATAGAGTACACTGAAGTGTGGTAGACTTTTATAGATTGAAGTTATAGAGAGTGGAGGAGAATGTCATTCAATGGAGTGGAGGAGAGTGGAGAGGCGTACACTGTAGTGGCATTGAGTGGATTACCGTAAAGTGGAGCAGCAAACAGTGAAATTACATACAGTGAAATACTGTGTCATGTTTCATATAGGGACCCCAATATAGGCTCAAGTAGTCACCTAACCTTTCACCTATATCCTCCCCTACCATTACATTACATAACAGTTCTTGGGAATGACCTTTTACCAAGTTACGATACTGCTTACAGGACGTAGGGTTTCCCTGAAAACTAGCCTCATCCATTATGCATTCTTGGAAACTCAGCAGGACTACCATCTCCTGCATAATAACTATGTATAAGGGCAATTCCTTCCATCATCCTAATACCGACATGACACAGCAAGGTAGAACCCCTGAGGGTACCACTTTGGATATATAAAAACCATTTCTTGCTGAGGTAGTCAGAGAAGAAAAGGATTTCCATGCAGGAATACTGACGCAAGACTCTGAGGCTCCTGCATGCAGACACTCCAGTTCGCAGTGGTCTGACATCCCTTGATGGGTGTCCATCTCAACACCAAGACGGGTCCTACAGTCTCTCACTTCAGGTAATGGGGTTGACTTTATCCTAGAGGGATTCTTGGCTTTACACCCACATACATGCTAGGTACATTTAGGTACATCTAGTTAGGGTTGCATCATAGGAGTACGCATTCTACTGTCATGTATTTTATATACTTGCCTGTATTCATTGTTTTAGCACGATGGTAGAAATCTACCATCCTTTTACTCTGTTAGTGCTTCTAATATATCTGTTTCTGGCTAATGGTTGTTTCAGCACACCTATTTTACTCTAGAATGGCACTGGTTCAATAAATGCTTATTGAAAAACATCCCCACTGTTTATTCTGGGTATCTCTTTAAGACAAAGTGAGCACAAGTGACTGAGCGAAAGGTATTGCACTGTTTCCATGATCCTGAGGGCTCAGGGTTGTCATGTTCGATAGTTGCCAAGAACTATTCTTTCCTTGGTAAGAGGAGTTTCTAGTGGCACTCTGAGCTAGCTGGTATACAGGCTAACATACCCGGTGGGGGTGTCTCGAATCACTCCAGACACCAATCCTACAGTGTATGTTCTCTAAACATGCTGATCCTATATAGGTTTATAATACACAACAACTGTAAAGTGGAGTGTAGAAGAGTGAAGTGGCAGAGTAGAATAACGTAGAGTGGAGTGGTGTACAGTGGAGTGGTGTTGAGTGGATTAGGGTAGAGTGGGGTTACATACATTGATGTGGCGTTGCATAGAGTCGAGGAAACTGTTATGAATAGGAGTGGCATCTCATACAGCAAAGTGGAGAGCTGTGCCGTACAGTGTTAGAAACTGTCCTAGTAAAAATTGGGGCAGTGTAGTGTACAGGGATAGAGTGAAGTAGAGTCTAGAGTTCAGTAGTGTGGCATATAGTGCAGTAGAGTTTTGTGGAGTTGAGTTATATAGAGTGGACGAAAGTACACTGGAGTGGCATAGAGTGGAGTAACATACGCTGTAGTGGCATAAAGTGGAATAGCACAGAATGGAGAAGGGTAGACTGGAATGGCATACAGTGAAGTGGTATAGAGTGTAATAGCATATAGTTTAGGAGCGGACAGTGGAGTGGCTTAAAGTGTAACAGCGTATAGTGTATGAGCGTACAGTGGAGTGGCTTACAGTGAATTGGTTTAGGTTGGAGTTGTGTATTGTGTGCTTCGTAGAGTGCAATAGCAAACAGTGGTGTTCTGTACATTTGAGTGGTGTAGAGTGGAGTAGCTTACAGTGGAGTGTCATATTGTGGAATACCATACAGTGGAGTGAATCGAGTAGAGTGAAGTTGGGTACAGTAGAATGATGTAGAGTGGAATAGCGTGTAGCATCCAGTGGAGTGGCGTACAGTAGAGTGATGTATATTGGAGTGGCGTACAGTGTTTTTCCATACAGTCTAATAGAGGAGAGTGGAGCGACGTAAAGTGCAGTCTCATACAGCAGAGAGGCATGAAGTGAAGAGGCATAAATTGGAGTAGCATATAATGGAGTGGCTACAGTGGCGTGGCATACAGGTGCATATGAGTTTTAGCCACAATGTAGATTATGGTGTGCAGAGTAACGCAAAACGACGAATTGCACTGCCTTTCTCCAGATTTACCGATTCACGCAGGGCAACGAATGGTGTCCTTGAATTCCTTTGTAAATCTGACTTACATTTTGCACTGCCCATGCGACACCATGAGTGACTCAAGGGTACCGCAATACAATAATACACCTAGGGTTTAGTTATAGATTGGGCCATGGTTTACTGTGATAACTTTGCAGTACACTGTGGTACATGGCAATGACAAGCAGGTATATAATTGGGTAATGGCTGTTTTTTGAAAATGAAAAGCCAGCCATATTGTTTTCCTACACTTAATTAAGATTTTAAATAGAATAATTAAAATAATAAATTAATATGTACAAAAGTCTTAATACATACAACAGTAAAAGTATACATAATTACAATAAATCAAAAGCATATAAGTAGCAATTATCATTAAAAAAAATTAGAACTGCACGATTCTACATTAATTATTTCTTTTGATGTTTAAAAGTATGCATAAGTGTTTTAAAAATGATACATGATATATTTACATTAGAAGATAATAAATGTATTTCTATTTATGTTCTCTCTATGTAGCAATAGTATCATTTTTGCACATGATTCATTCATTAGTTTAATGAATTGGATGACTTTGTGATTGCTGAGTGGGTATTTATGATAGGATATTTTGAGTTATATCTGAGGAGGATTTCATATAATTTGGTTTCTTAACCCTGTCATCTTGGTTTTGAGGGTTTGATCTTGCTGGTTCCTTGTGTCAACTCTGATGTAAATGTCAAAAGACAGAAACCAAATAACTTGAAAGAGTATGCTGGAAATTATACAACTCTGATGATTAAAAGTGGCTTAGTTCAAAGGTGGTGCATAATCTACAAACTTTGATAAAAAATGAAAAAGATCTCATTATACACAAAGCACTCAAGCTGTATGCTCCACCAAAAATCTCTTTTAAATAGTCAGGGAATTTCATAACCATGCAGGGTAAGCACTCTCAGGAACTTGATAGACAGGCAGTGAATACAGATCACTACCAATTCAACCAAACCCAAAAAACTAAAACTGTGCTCCTTCAATCTACTGACTGACAAAGAATCAATTGAATTAATCAAAGAAGTGAACCCAGCAGGGCTCTCAATAACATCCATGCCCTCCAAATATCTTCAAAACTGTTTTACTGGCATCATATCCTGCTATTCCAGTTAGAGAGATTTCCAACAGGTGCATTTCTATGTGGACTTAAAATATCCTTCATTGAACCAAGAAAAAAGAATTTCAAATGGAAAATACTTTTTTTGTCCTCATTCGCCTTGGATAACAAAAGATACGAAAAACATGCTCCGGGGGTCTCCCTTAGTGAAACACCCACCAGAGGTCTTTGTTCAGAGCCAAGGACGGATCACTTTACACCCTGCTTCAACTTCTCCAAACATAAATTAACCCTAGGAGGTGAAATCTGCTCCACTCGCGGAGTTTGCGGAGTCTTCCGCACTCCAAGTTACGCGGAGCTTGCGGAGTTCTGAAAAACTCAAGTTGGTGACCGCGAGCGTGGAAAATAAAAATCCCTGTGAGATTTCTCAACGCGGGGGTGGGGTGGGGTTGAGGGGGAGGGCTCAGGTTTCTCATTGCGAGTGGTTGCATATGCTCCTGACCGCTCGCGTTAGGAAACTACCCGTTCGTGTTGAGAAAGCTGCTGCTTGAGTAAAAATCTCCTCAAGCGGCAGAAAAGGAAAGCAGTGCCCGCTTGCACTGTGCATAGTGCAGTTCGCGATGATTTCACAGTGCAGACAAGCATCCGGAACTGTGCAATCACCGCGAACAGCATTTTACTACTGTACTTCGCCGCTCGCGGAGTTCTGTGTAGTGCGGCAAATTTTTTTTACCACTTTGCGGAGATCCACGTAGTGCAACTCCGCGAACTCCGCCCAGGGTTCCTGTATATAGCTCAGTCTGACACAGCCATCTGTGAAGCTACCGCCAGAATAATCAAGCAATACAGTGTAAAGGCCTAATCATTGGACAATGGACGGGCAGAAGAATTCAGCCAGTTTTCATAAGGAAGCCAAAACTCATTCCTCTTACTTTCAGATGCCCTATCTAACCGGACAGTGTATTTTTTGGAAGTCATCCACTCTGTTTTACAAGAGTTTGCTTACCTAGAGCGTCACTCCGAGTACTACTGATATAGTATTACTCACATCCAACCAGAACATTTGGACCTCAGGACACTCCAAAAACTTGTGGATGTCATCCCCCTTTTCCTTGCCACACTTTGGACATCTCGGCATGGGGCCTTTCCCCAGTTTAGATAGTTTAAGTGGAGTCCAATAAACCCTGTGAAGACAGAAAAGGTGGTTTCTCCTGATATTTGCAGCATGCCCCAAGGAATATAGAATATGGTAAGACACTTGCCATAAGTCTACTCGTTGCATCCCCGGCAAGCTCTTCTCCCACAGTATCATTGGCAAGTTGAAATCTCCATCCGATAGGTCCACCAGAAATCAGTATCAACTCGCCACCTCTTTTTTTCTGGTAACACTGCTAGTCGTCCCGGATTCTAGTTCATTTGATGAGCCCATGCACGATCCAGCAGAGAGACTCCAACTTTTAATTTGAAGATATTTGAATCTTGACAGCCTGTTGTTGATTATCTCTTGCCCCCTATTCCAAGGGATCGGATTTCCATTCTCCGTCAATTGCCCCCAGGTTGATATCCCTGCTTCCCTTAATGGAAAAGCCCGGCTATCTTTAGTCCATTCCGTAGATCCCAGGGAGGCCCAAATTGGTGCCAGTCCAATGTAATAGCTAAGTTTTAGTTCTTTCCTGATTATATGCCACGTCGCTGCAATGCACTGCAGAGTCTTAAGCCACACTTTTTAATGTGTGTATGAAATATAGCTCACCCCCTTCATATCACAAAGCATGGCCCTAAACTTCTTTCCAGTGTTGGAGTTATCAGGTGTATTGAATGACATCTTCCCGCCTTTTAACAAAAAAACCCAGGCATAGTAAGATAGATCAGGCAATCATAGGACCCCTTATCGTATTGCCGTCTAAGCTTCTGCCATGCAATTTGGACCTCCTTTGAGGCCCAAAATAAAGATTTCTGACTGCACCCTTTTAAGCCAATCTTCCTTAAAGGCCATGGGGATATTCTGAAATCGAAAAGTGAGCTTTTGAAGAATTGTCATCTTTATGAGATTTACCCTACCATAAATTGTCAAGGGGAGATAGAACCAATTCAGCATTAGCCTCCCTATTTCCTTACTAACCTTCTGAAAATTAGTTTCTGGGATTTTCACTCAATTCTGAACAATACCTAGGTATCTCATTTCCTTTTTAATGCATTCCTACTGCGAATTGATGTTCCAGGCCATTACAGCCGTTTTGCTCTCATTTACCTCATAGTCTGAAATGCACCCAAACTGTTATGACAATTCGTACACTAGGGTCAAGGAAGTACTTAGATTGTAAGTATATACCACTAGGTCATTTGCATATAGTCCCACCTTTTTCTCCCAACCACGGAACTTAAAAGGAAGTATTCCTTTGTGATTTCTAAACTTCACTGATAAGGGTTTGATATATAGATTGATTAGGAGGAGAGATAGTGGGTACCGCTGCCTGGTTCACCTAGAGATGTTGGAGGGCCTTGAGAGATTCCCATTTACCAAAACTTTTGCTATAGGATTTTTGTAAATTAGCTCTATGGCCTTACAGAAATTTTCACCCTGGTTTGATAGTCTTAGAATTTTTTGCAGATAGGTCCAGTTTACCCTATCAAAGGCTTTAGTCACATTCAAGGTGATAACTGCGAGGGTCACTCTGTAAGCGGATGTTATATCGATACGTCTGATTAGGTTGTAAGTGAGGTCTTTAATCCCCCTACCCCGCACAAAACCCTTCTGATCTTCCTGTAGGAGATCCCCCACAACCCCATTCAGCTTATATGCAAGTATCTTTGCGAAGATTTTGTAATTGCAGTTTAGTAGCAAAATGAGCCTGTAGGCGTTGCATACGGTGCACAGACATAATATCGACTCCAAAATATCGTTTGGACATAATATCGACTCCAAAATATCGTTTGGAGAAAATATCGACAGGACAGAATATAGACAGCCAAAATATCGTTTTTAAGGTAAGTGAAGTAATATCGTTTTTAAGGTAAGTGAAGTAATATCGTTTTTATTTTTAGGGTTCAGGGTCAGTTTTGGGTTTTTGGGTAAAGGGGTATTTTTAGGGTTCAGGGTCAGTTTTGGGTTTTTGGGTAAAGGGGTATTTTTAGGGTTCAGGGTCAGTTTTCAGTTTTTGGGCAAAGGGGTATTTTTAGGGTTCAGGGTCAGTTTTCAGTTTTTGGGTAAAGGGGTATTTTTAGGGTTCAGGGTCAGTTTTCAGTTTTTGGGTAAAGGGGTATTTTTAGGGTTCAGGGTCAGTTTTCAGTTTTTGGGTAAAGGGGTATTTTTAGGGTTCAGGGTCAGTTTTCAGTTTTTGGGTATTATTTTATTATATTTTATTACTATATATATATATGTTTAATAAATATGAAATAAAAAAATATTTATTTAACTTTCATTAATTATTTAATTATTATAAGTTAATTTAAGTAATTTTAAGTATATTTTAGTAATTAATTATTAATATTAATTTAATTTAACACTGTTTTTAGTAAATACGATATTTTTTACAACTATATTTTTGTAAACGATATTTTTAACTCGATATTTTTGTACTTACCTGTTTGTAGATAGAAACTCGATATTTTGACTGTCGATATTTTCTCAACGATATTTTTGATGGTCGATATTCTGTCCGTCGATATTCTTTCAGTGATCCGTTGCATACATTTGGTAGTTTATCTGGTTTTGGGATCAGGGTAACTTTGGCCTCTTTCCAAGAAATGGGAATCTCGCTTCCATTCTCAAATATAGCTGAGAACTTCCTCACCATTACCGGAATAAGGTATTCCCCAATTTTCTATATATCTCAGCGGGGGGCCATCCGGCCCTGCAGCTTTACCTGATTTCCCTGCTGTAGTGGAGTTCCTGATCTCGCCTTTTGTTATAGAGCTGTTAGTTATATCCCTTTGAGCTTTGCTGACTGTATGGGGGACATCCTGGCCCAACCATCCTTCACCTCTGCCCCTGTTGTTGTTAAATCTTCCAGATACACCTTCCCAAAATGGCTTAAAAAGGCTTCATTTATGCCCTCCCTTGGAAATAGGGTTTCCCGTAACCCTGCATTTGACCTCCTTTATGAGGCATTTTGCCTGATCGTTTCTCACTTTCGACGCAAGTAGCTTCCCACAGCCTTCTCCATAGTTAAAATGGGCCAGTTTGCTAGCTCGCCATCTTTGTTGTAATTTCTCTGCAACTACCCCTGCAAGATCCATTTTAAGGGCCTGGTGAGAGGCTTGCAGCGACCCCTTGCTCTGCTTCACTCCCTTGTAACTGTTGTTCCAGCCACTGAATCTCACTTTCAATTTCTGCTACCTCTGCTCTGCGTTGCTTACTTTTATGAGATTGAACAGACATTATATGCATCCCAGACTACCCCCAATGGTGGACTATCCATATTGGCTGCAAAAATCTCCTGATATTCAGACCACGTTTCTCTATGATACCATTGTCCTAAGGTATAGTGCAATCTATTGTCCATCTCCTCTGCACCACGATCTTTGAGGGTGCCAGCACTAAAGTAATAGCCAAGTGGTCAGACAAGTGGGATCCTACATGGCTAACTTCTTGGACCTGGTCCTTTATGTTTTGATTGATCAGGAATATATCTATTCTCGATTGATAACTCTCTTATGGGTAATTGGTGGTCAGAGAATACCACCTTCTGTAATCACCTCCTGGATTTAAATGTCTCTCTGATCTCCTCACTGGTCAGATTGGTCTCTTAGCGAATTATGATCTGGGCAGGGGCATCTCTCAGATATTGCAGGATCTTCTCCCTTCTATGCCTAACTCTAAGCCCGTTTATATTCCATGACAAAAAATCGAACTGCACAGTCTGACTGGGACTCATCTTTTACTCCCTAGGAGTGTTGCCATGAGGGCATTGGAGCCCAATTTAGTCAAAGAGGATATATCTATTTTTTTAGCCACTGCTCCCCACCGTGTGCACCTAACCATACCTGTGACCCTTTCACCCCCTCTCTGGAGAACCCTCCTTTTCCGTCTTCATGGCCTAAGCCTAAGGAGGACCCCCAGAGACGCAAGACAATAAACATACTAAAGGTTTGTTATTGTGCATTACCCGCAGACTGGCAGCTGTGCCGTGACACCCAACATTGTTAGGGGCTCAATTAACTCCCATTGTTTGTTAGCCATGATCTGAGATACGTCAGACCTTCTCTCAAAGTTGATGCTGTCTACTGCTAGTGTCTTCATTTTTAATGCCTTTGTAAGAATTTCTCCTTTAGTTTCATAGGTGTGAAAATGAATCAGAATCTTCCTTGGTTTAGTTGTATTCAGGGTTGCCCTGAATGGGTCTCTATGGACCCTCTGTATGTCATTGATAAGATCTTGTTCTGTACAATTGATTTGAGTTCCCAACTTGATCAGTCTCGCCACAAAAACCTTCACATCATCCCCTTCCGCCCCCTCTGGAACTTTCCACAAAGATATATTCTCCGGGTATTCTCTAGTTTTAACTTGATACCTACTTCATTCCCCCTTAGAAGCAGGATCTCCTTTCAATTGGCTTCCGATTAAAGTGTTAGATCTCTAACTGAAGTCTCCAGCAGTAATGTCCTGGCTGCATGTTCAAAAAAAGGGGTGGTGATGGACAGAGTATCTGAGTTAATCAGAACACTCCTACCCAGTCAACAGATCAGGGCTTGAAGCATCCCCGTTTTTTAGCTCACTGCACCATCCCAGTTCAGAACCTGGCTACATGCAAATTAGTCTGTTCCTGGCCCAGTGCATCATGGGAACAGGGCAGACCAAACTACCAAGCCAATTCTTTACTGGAAAGGAAACAAGCTTCCGGGGACCGGTTTCTGGCATTACAGCCGTCTTCGGCCCGGCTTGCTTGAATCCTGATGGTGCAGTGAGCAAGAGACTCACATCTGAGCATACCCTTCCACACTTGTGGTGGCCAAAATAATTTCAAAAAAGGGGGTGGTGATGGACAGAGTATCTGAGTTAATCAGAACACTCCTACCCAGTCAACAGATCAGGGCTTGATCCATCACCGTTTTTTAGCTCACTGCACCATCCCAGTTCAGAACCTGGCTACATGCAAATTAGTCTGTCCCTGGCCCAGTGCATCATGGGAACAGGGCAGACCAAACTACCAAGCCAATTCTTTACTGGAAAGGAAACAAGCTTCCGGGGACCGGTTTCTGGCATTACAGCCGTCTTTGGCCTGGCTTGCTTGAATCCTGATGGTGCAGTAAGCAAGGGACTCACATCTGAGCATACCCTTCCACACTTGTGGTGGCCAAAATAATTTCAAAAAAGGGGGTGGTGATGGACAGAGTATCTGAGTTAATCAGAAGACTCCTACCCAGTCAACAGATCAGGGCTTGATCCATCACCGTTTTTTTAGCTCACTGCACCATCCCAGTTCAGAACCTGGCTACATGCAAATTAGTCTGTCCCTGGCCCAGTGCATCATGGGAACAGGGCAGACCAAACTACCAAGCCAATTCTTTACTGGAAAGGAAACAAGCTTCCGGGGACCGGTTTCTGGCATTACAGCCGTCTTCGGCCCGGCTTGCTTGAATCCTGATGGTGCAGTGAGCAAGGGACTCACATCTGAGCATACCCTTCCACACTTGTGGTGGCCAAAATAATTTCAAAAAAGGGGGTGGTGATGGACAGAGTATCTGAGTTAATCAGAACACTCCTACCCAGTCAACAGATCAGGGCTTGATCCATCACCGTTTTTTAGCTCACTGCACCATCCAGTTCAGAACCTGGCTACATGCAAATTAGTCTGTCCCTGGCCCAGTGCATCATGGGAACAGGGCAGACCAAACTACCAAGCCAATTCTTTACTGGAAAGGAAACAAGTTTCCGGGGACCGGTTTCTGGCATTACAGCCGTCTTCGGCCCGGCTTGCTTGAATCCTGATAGTGCAGTGAGCAAGGGACTCACATCTGAGCATACCCTTCCACACTTGTGGTGGGCAAAATAATTTCAAAAAAGGGGGTGGTGATGGACAGAGTATCTGAGTTAATCAGAACACTCCTACCCAGTCAACAGATCAGGGCTTGATCCATCACTGTTTTTTAGCTCACTGCACCATCCCAGTTCAGAACCTGGCTACATGCAAATTAGTCTGTCCCTGGCCCAGTGCATCATGGGAACAGGGCAGACCAAACTACCAAGCCAATTCTTTACTGGAAAGGAAACAAGCTTCCGGGGACCGGTTTCTGGCATTACAGCCGTCTTCGGCCCGGCTTGCTTGAATCCTGATAGTGCAGTGAGCAAGGGACTCACATCTGAGCATACCCTTCCACACTTGTGGTGGCCAAAATAATTTCAAAAAAGGGGGTGGTGATGGACAGAGTATCTGAGTTAATCAGAACACTCCTACCCAGTCAACAGATCAGGGCTTGATCCATCACCGTTTTTTAGCTCAGTGCACCATCCCAGTTCAGAACCTGGCTACATGCAAATTAGTCTGCCCCATGCCCAGTGCATCATAGGAACAGGGCAGACCAAACTACCAACCCAATTCTTTACTGGAAAGGAAACAAGCTTCCGGGGACCGGTTTCTGGCATTACAGCCATCTTCGGCCCGGCTTGCTTGAATCCTGATGGTGCAGTGAGCAAGGGACTCACATCTGAGCATACCCTTCCACACTTGTGGTGGCCAAAATAATTTCAAAAAAGGGGGTGGTGATGGACACAGTATCTGAGTTAATCAGAACACTCCTACCCAGTCAACAGATCAGGGCTTGATCCATCACCGTTTTTTAGCTCACTGCACCATCCCAGTTCAGAACCTGGCTACATGCAAGTTAGTCTGTCCCTGGCCCAGTGCATCATGGGAACAGGGCAGACCAAACTACCAAGCCAATTCTTTACTGGAAAGGAAACAAGCATTACAGCCGTCTTCGGCCCGGCTTGCTTGAATCCTGATGGTGCAGTGAGCAAGGGACTCACATCTGAGCATACCCTTCCACACTTGTGGTGGCCAAAATAATTTCAAAAAAGGGGGTGGTGATGGACAGAGTATCTGAGTTAATCAGAACACTCCTACCCAGTCAACAGATCAGGGCTTGATCCATCACCGTTTTTTAGCTCACTGCACCATCCCAGTTCAGAACCTGGCTACATGCAAATTAGTCTGTCCCTGGCCCAGTGCATCATGGGAACAGGGCAGACCAAACTACCAAGCCAATTCTATTCTCTGGAAAGGAAACAAGCTTCCGGGGACCGGTTTCTGGCATTACAGCCGTCTTCGGCCCGGCTTGCTTGAATCCTGATGGTGCAGTGAGCAAGGGACTCACATCTGAGCATACCCTTCCACACTTGTGGTGGCCAAAATAATTTAAAAAAAGGGGGTGGTGATGGACAGAGTATCTGAGTTAATCAGAACACTCCTACCCAGTCAACAGATCAGGGCTTGATCCATCACCGTTTTTTAGCTCACTGCACCATCCCAGTTCAGAACCTGGCTACATGCAAATTAGTCTGTCCCTGGCCCAGTGCATCATGGGAACAGGACAGACCAAACTACCAAGCCAATTCTTTACTGGAAAGGAAACAAGCTTCCGGGGACCAGTTTCTGGCATTACAGCCGTCTTCGGCCCGGCTTGCTTGAATCCTGATGGTGCAGTGAGCAAGGGACTCACATCTGAGCATACCCTTCCAAACTTGTGGTGGCCAAAATAATTTCAAAAAAGGGGGTGGTGATGGACAGAGTATCTGAGTTAATCAGAACACTCCTACCCAGTCAACAGATCAGGGCTTGATCCATCACCGTTTTTTAGCTCACTGCACCATCCCAGTTCAGAACCTGGCTACATGCAAATTAGTCTGTCCCTGGCCCAGTGCATCATGGGATCAGGGCAGACCAAACTACCAAGCCAATTCTTTACTGGAAAGGAAACAAGCTTCCGGGGACCGGTTTCTGGCATTACAGCCGTCTTCGGCCGGCTTGCTTGAATCCTGATGGTGCAGTGAGCAAGGGACTCACATCTGAGCATACCCTTCCACACTTGTGGTGGCCAAAATAATTTCAAAAAAGGGGGTGGTGATGGACAGAGTATCTGAGTTAATCAGAACACTCCTACCCAGTCAACAGATCAGGGCTTGATCCATCACCGTTTTTTATCTCACTGCACCATCCCAGTTCAGAACCTGGCTACATGCAAATTAGTCTGTCCCTGGCCCAGTGCATCATGGGAACAGGGCAGACAAAACTACCAAGCCAATTCTTTACTGGAAAGGAAACAAGCTTCCGGGGACCGGTTTCTGGCATTACAGCCGTCTTCGGCCCGGCTTGCTTGAATCCTGATGGTGCAGTGAGCAAGGGACTCACATCTGAGCATACCCTTCCGCACTTGTGGTGGCCAAAATAATTTCAAAAAAGGGGGTGGTGATGGACAGAGTATCTGAGTTAATCAGAACACTCCTACCCAGTCAACAGATCAGGGCTTGATCCATCAACGTTTTTTAGCTCACTGCACCATCCCAGTTCAGCACCTGGCTACATGCAAATTAGTCTGTCCCTGGCCCAGTGCATCATGGGAACAGGGCAGACCAAACTACCAAGCCAATTCTTTACTGGAAAGGAAACAAGCTTCCGGGGACCGGTGTCTGGCATTACAGCCGTCTTCGGCCCGGCTTGCTTGAATCCTGATGGTGCAGTGAGCAAGGGACTCACATCTGAGCATACCCTTCCACACTTGTGGTGGGCAAAATAATTTCAAAAAAGGGGGTGATGATGGACAGAGTATCTGAGTTAATCAGAACACTCCTACCCAGTCAACAGATCAGGGCTTGATCCATCACCGTTTTTTAGCTCACTGCACCATCCCAGTTCAGAACCTGGCTACATGCAAATTAGTCTGTCCCTGGCCCAGTGCATCATGGGAACAGGGCAGACCAAACTACCAAGCCAATTCTTTACTGGAAAGGAAACAAGCTTCCGGGGACCGGTTTCTGGCATTACAGCCGTCTTCGGCCCGGCTTGCTTGAATCCTGATGGTGCACTGAGCAAGGGACTCACATCTGAGCATACCCTTCCACACTTGTGGTGGCCAAAATAATTTCAAAAAAGGGGGTGGTGATGGACAGAGTATCTGAGTTAATCAGAACACTCCTACCCAGTCAACAGATCAGGGCTTGATCCATCACCGTTTTTTAGCTCACTGCACCATCCCAGTTCAGAACCTGGCTACATGCAAATGAGTCTGTCCCTGGCCCAGTGCATCATGGGAACAGGGCAGACCAAACTACCAAGCCAATTCTTTACTGGAAAGGAAACAAACTTCTGGGGACCGGTTTCTGGCATTACAGCCGTCTTCGGCCCGGCTTGCTTGAATCCTGATGGTGCAGTGAGCACGGGACTCACATCTGAGCATACCCTTCCACACTTGTGGTGGCCAAAATAATTTCAAAAAAGGGGGTGGTGATGGACAGAGTATCTGAGTTAATCAGAACACTCCTACCCAGTCAACAGATCAGGGCTTGATCCATCACCGTTTTTTAGCTCACTGCACCATCCCAGTTCAGAACCTGGCTACATGCAAATTAGTCTGTCCCTGGCCCAGTGCATCATGGGAACAGGGCAGACCAAACTACCAAGCCAATTCTTTACTGGAAAGGAAACAAGCTTCCGGGGACCGGTTTCTGGCATTACAGCTGTCTTCGGCCCGGCTTGCTTGAATCCTGATGGTGCAGTGAGCAAGGGACTCATATCTGAGCATACCCTTCCACACTTGTGGTGGCCAAAATAATTTCAAAAAAGGGGGTGGTGATGGACAGAGTATCTGAGTTATTCAGAACACTCCTACCCAGTCAACAGATCAGGGCTTGATCCATCAGCGTTTTTTAGCTCACTGCACCATCCAAGTTCAGAACCTGGCTACATGCAAATTAGTCTGTCCCTGGCCCAGTGCATCATGGGAACAGGGCAGACCAAACTACCAAGCCAATTCTTTACTGGAAAGGAAACAAGCTTCCGGGGACCGGTTTCTGGCATTACAGCCGTCTTCGGCCCGGCTTGCTTGAATCCTGATGGTGCAGTGAGCAAGGGACTCACATCTGAGCATACCCTTCCACACTTGTGGTGGCCAAAATAATTTCAAAAAAGGGGGTGGTGATGGACAGAGTATCTGAGTTAATCAGAACACTCCTACCCAGTCAACAGATCAGGGCTTGATCCATCAACGTTTTTTAGCTCACTGCACCATCCCAGTTCAGAACCTGGCTACATGCAAATTAGTCTGTCCCTGGCCCAGTGCATCATGGGAACAGGGCAGACCAAACTACCAAGCCAATTCTTTACTGGAAAGGAAACAAGCTTCCGGGGACCGGTTTCTGGCATTACAGCCATCTTCGGCCGGCTTGCTTGAATCCTGATGGTGCAGTGAGCAAGGGACTCACATCTGAGCATACCCTTCCACACTTGTGGTGGCCAAAATAATTTCAAAACAGGGGGTGGTGATGGACAGAGTATCTGAGTTAATCAGAACACTCCTACCCAGTCGACAGATCAGGGCTTGATCCATCACCGTTTTTTAGCTCACTGCACCATCCCAGTTCAGCACCTGGCTACATGCAAATTAGTCTGTCCCTGGCCCAGTGCATCATGGGAAAAGGGCAGACCAAACTACCAAGCCAATTCTTTACTGGAAAGGAAACAAGCTTCCGGGGACCGGTTTCTGGCATTACAGACGTCTTCGGCCCGGCTTGCTTGAATCCTGATGGTGCAGTGAGCAAGGGACTCACATCTGAGCATACCCTTCTACACTTGTGGTGGGCAAAATAATTTCAAAAAAGGGGGTGATGATGGACAGAGTATCTGAGTTAATCAGAACACTCCTACCCAGTCAACAGATCAGGGCTTGATCCATCACCGTTTTTTAGCTCACTGCACCATTCCAGTTCAGAACCTGGCTACATGCAAATTAGTCTGTCCCTGGCCCAGTGCATCATGGGAACAGGGCAGACCAAGCTACCAAGCCAATTCTTTACTGGAAAGGAAACAAGCTTCCGGGGACCGGTTTCTAACATTACAGCCGTCTTCGGCCCGGCTTGCTTGAATCCTGATGGTGCACTGAGCAAGGGACTCACATCTGAGCATACCCTTCCACACTTGTGGTGGCCAAAATAATTTCAAAAAAGGGGGTGGTGATGGACAGAGTATCTGAGTTAATCAGAACACTCCTACCCAGTCAACAGATCAGGGCTTGATCCATCACCGTTTTTTAGCTCACTGCACCATCCCAGTTCAGAACCTGGCTACATGCAAATGAGTCTGTCCCTGGCCCAGTGCATCATGGGAACAGGGCAGACCAAACTACCAAGCCAATTCTTTACTGGAAAGGAAACAAACTTCCGGGGACCGGTTTCTGGCATTACAGCCGTCTTCGGCCCGGCTTGCTTGAATCCTGATGGTGCAGTGAGCACGGGACTCACATCTGAGCATACCCTTCCACACTTGTGGTGGCCAAAATAATTTCAAAAAAGGGGGTGGTGATGGACAGAGTATCTGAGTTAATCAGAACACTCCTACCCAGTCAACAGATCAGGGCTTGATCCATCACCGTTTTTTAGCTCACTGCACCATCCCAGTTCAGAACCTGGCTACATGCAAATTAGTCTGTCCCTGGCCCAGTGCATCATGGGAACAGGGCAGACCAAACTACCGAGCCAATTCTTTACTGGAAATGAAACAAGCTTCCGGGGACCGGTTTCTGGCATTACAGCCGCCTTCGGCCCGGCTTGCTTGAATCCTGATGGTGCAGTGAGCAAGGGACTCACATCTGAGCATACCCTTCCACACTTGTGGTGGCCAAAATAATTTCAAAAAAGGGGGTGGTGATGGACAGAGTATCTGAGTTAATCAGAACACTCCTACCTAGTCAACAGATCAGGGCTTGATCCATCACCGTTTTTTAGCTCAGTGCACCATCCCAGTTCAGAACCTGGCTACATGGAAATTAGTCTGCCCCTGGCCCAGTGCATCATGGGAACAGGGCAGACCAAACTACCAACCCAATTCTTTACTGGAAAGGAAACAAGCTTCCGGGGACCGGTTTCTGACATTACAGCCATCTTCGGCCCGGCTTGCTTGAATCCTGATGGTGCAGTGAGCAAGGGACTCACATCTGAGCATACCCTTCCACACTTGTGGTGGCCAAAATAATTTCAAAAAAGGGGGTGGTGATGGGCAGAGTATCTGAGTTAATCAGAACACTCCTACCCAGTCAACAGATCAGGGCTTGATCCATCACCATTTTTTAGCTCACTGCACCATCCCAGTTCAGAACCTGGCTACATGCAAATTAGTCTGTCCCTGGCCCAGTGCATCATGGGAACAGGGCAGACCAAACTACCAAGCCAATTCTTTACTGGAAAGGAAACAAGCTTCCGGGGACCGGTTTCTGGCATTACAGCCGTCTTCGGCCCGGCTTGCTTGAATCCTGATGGTGCAGTGAGCAAGGGACTCACATCTGAGCATACCCTTCCACACTTGTGGTGGCCAAAATAATTTCAAAAAAGGGGGTGGTGATGGACAGAGTATCTGAGTTAATCAGAACACTCCTACCCAGTCAACAGATCAGGGCTTGATCCATCAACGTTTTTTAGCTCACTGCACCATCCCAGTTCAGAACCTGGCTACATGCAAATTAGTCTGTCCCTGGCCCAGTGCATCATGGGAACAGGGCAGACCAAACTACCAAGCCAATTCTTTTCTCTGGAAAGGAAACAAGCTTCCGGGGACCGGTTTCTGGCATTACAGCCGTCTTCGGCCCGGCTTGCTTGAATCCTGATGGTGCAGTGAGCAAGGGACTCACATCTGAGCATACCCTTCCACACTTGTGGTGGCCAAAATAATTTAAAAAAAGGGGGTGGTGATGGACAGAGTATCTGAGTTAATCAGAACACTCCTACCCAGTCAACAGATCAGGGCTTGATCCATCACCGTTTTTTAGCTCACTGCACCATCCCAGTTCAGAACCTGGCTACATGCAAATTAGTCTGTCCCTGGCCCAGTGCATCATGGGAACAGGACAGACCAAACTACCAAGCCAATTCTTTACTGGAAAGGAAACAAGCTTCCGGGGACCGGTTTCTGGCATTACAGCCGTCTTCGGCCCGGCTTGCTTGAATCCTGATGGTGCAGTGAGCAAGGGACTCACATCTGATCATACCCTAACAAACTTGTGGTGGCCAAAATAATTTCAAAATAGGGGGTGGTGATGGACAGAGTATCTGAGTTAATCAGAACACTCCTACCCAGTCAACAGATCAGGGCTTGATCCATCACCGTTTTTTAGCTCACTGCACCATCCCAGCTCAGAACCTGGCTACATGCAAATTAGTCTGTCCCTGGCCCAGTGCATCATGGGAACAGGGCAGACCAAACTACCAAGCCAATTCTTTACTGGAAAGGAAACAAGCTTCCGGGGACCAGTTTCTGGCATTACAGCCGTCTTCGGCCGGCTTGCTTGAATCCTGATGGTGCAGTGAGCAAGGGACTCACATCTGAGCATACCCTTCCACACTTGTGGTGGCCAAAATAATTTCAAAAAAGGGGGTGGTGATGGACAGAGTATCTGAGTTAATCAGAACACTCCTACCCAGTCAACAGATCAGGGCTTGATCCATCACCTTTTTTTAGCTCACTGCACCATCCCAGTTCAGAACCTGGCTACATGCAAATTAGTCTGTCCCTGGCCCAGTGCATCATGGGAACAGAACAGACCAATCTACCAACCCAATTCTTTACTGGAAAGGAAACAAGCTTCCGGGGACCGGTTTCTGGCATTACAGCCGTCTTCGGCCCGGCTTGCTTGAATCCTGATGGTGCAGTGAGCAAGGGACTCACATCTGAGCATACCCTTCCACACTTGTGGTGGCCAAAATAATTTCAGAAAAGGGGGTGGTGATGGACAGAGTATCTGAGTTAATCAGAACACTCCTACCCAGTCAACAGATCAGGGCTTGATCCATCAGCGTTTTTTAGCTCACTGCACCATCCAAGTTCAGAACCTGGCTACATGCAAATTAGTCTGTCTCTGGCCCAGTGCATCATGGGAACAGGGCAGACCAAACTACCAAGCCAATTCTTTACTGGAAAGGAAACAAGCTTCCAGGGACCGGTTTCTGGCATTACAGCCGTCTTCGGCCCGGCTTGCTTGAATCCTGATGGTGCAGTGAGCAAGGGACTCACATCTGAGCATACCCTTCCACACTTGTGGTGGCCAAAATAATTTCAAAAAAGGGGGTGGTGATGGACAGAGTATCTGAGTTAATCAGAACACTCCTACCCAGTCAACAGATCAGGGCTTGATCCATCAACGTTTTTTAGCTCACTGCACCATCCCAGTTCAGAACCTGGCTACATGCAAATTAGTCTGTCCCTGGCCCAGTGCATCATGGGAACAGGGCAGACCAAACTACCAAGCCAATTCTTTACTGGAAAGGAAACAAGCTTCCGGGGACCGGTTTCTGGCATTACAGCCGTCTTCGGCCGGCTTGCTTGAATCCTGATGGTGCAGTGAGCAAGGGACTCACATCTGAGCATACCCTTCCACACTTGTGGTGGCCAAAATAATTTCAAAACAGGGGGTGGTGATGGACAGAGTATCTGAGTTAATCAGAACACTCCTACCCAGTCAACAGATCAGGGCTTGATCCATCACCGTTTTTTAGCTCACTGCACCATACCAGTTCAGCACCTGGCTACATGCAAATTAGTCTGTCCCTGGCCCAGTGCATCATGGGAAAAGGGCAGACCAAACTAACAAGCCAATTCTTTACTGGAAAGGAAACAAGCTTCCGGGGACCGTTTTCTGGCATTACAGCCGTCTTCGGCCCGGCTTGCTTGAATCCTGATGGTGCAGTGAGCAAGGGACTCACATCTGAGCATACCCTTCCACACTTGTGGTGGGCAAAATAATTTCAAAAAAGGGGGTGATGATGGACAGAGTATCTGAGTTAATCAGAACACTCCTACCCAGTCAACAGATCAGGGCTTGATCCATCACCGTTTTTTAGCTCACTGCACCATCCCAGTTCAGAACCTGGCTACATGCAAATTAGTCTGTCCCTGGCCCAGTGCATCATGGGAACAGGGCAGACCAAACTACCAAGCCAATTCTTTACTGGAAAGGAAACAAGCTTCCGGGGACCGGTTTCTGGCATTACAGCCGTCTTCGGCCCGGCTTGCTTGAATCCTGATGGTGCACTGAGCAAGGGACTCACATCTGAGCATACCCTTCCACACTTGTGGTGGCCAAAATAATTTCAAAAAAGGGGGTGGTGATGGACAGAGTATCTGAGTTAATCAGAACACTCCTACCCAGTCAACAGATCAGGGCTTGATCCATCACCGTTTTTTAGCTCACTGCACCATCCCAGTTCAGAACCTGGCTACATGCAAATGAGTCTGTCCCTGGCCCAGTGCATCATGGGAACAGGGCAGACCAAACTACCAAGCCAATTCTTTACTGGAAAGGAAACAAACTTCCGGGGACCGGTTTCTGGCATTACAGCCGTCTTCGGCCCGGCTTGCTTGAATCCTGATGGTGCAGTGAGCACGGGACTCACATCTGAGCATACCCTTCCACACTTGTGGTGGCCAAAATAATTTCAAAAAAGGGGGTGGTGATGGACAGAGTATCTGAGTTAATCAGAACACTCCTACCCAGTCAACAGATCAGGGCTTGATCCATCACCGTTTTTTAGCTCACTGCACCATCCCAGTTCAGAACCTGGCTACATGCAAATTAGTCTGTCCCTGGCCCAGTGCATCATGGGAACAGAACAGACCAATCTACCAACCCAATTCTTTACTGGAAAGGAAACAAGCTTCCGGGGACCGGTTTCTGGCATTACAGCCGTCTTCGGCCCGGCTTGCTTGAATCCTGATGGTGCAGTGAGCCCGGGACTCACATCTGAGCATACCCTTCCACACTTGTGGTGGCCAAAATAATTTCAGAAAAGGGGGTGGTGATGGACAGAGTATCTGAGTTAATCAGAACACTCCTACCCAGTCAACAGATCAGGGCTTGATCCATCAGCGTTTTTTAGCTCACTGCACCATCCAAGTTCAGAACCTGGCTACATGCAAATTAGTCTGTCTCTGGCCCAGTGCATCATGGGAACAGGGCAGACCAAACTACCTAGCCAATTCTTTACTGGAAAGGAAACAAGCTTCCGGGGACCGGTTTCTGGCATTACAGCCGTCTTCTGCCCGGCTTGCTTGAATCCTGATGGTGCAGTGAGCAAGGGACTCACATCTGAGCATACCCTTCCACACTTGTGGTGGCCAAAATAATTTCAAAAAAGGGGGTGGTGATGGACAGAGTATCTGAGTTAATCAGAACACTCCTACCCAGTCAACAGATCAGGGCTTGATCCATCAACGTTTTTTAGCTCACTGCACCATCCCAGTTCAGAACCTGGCTACATGCAAATTAGTCTGTCCCTGGCCCAGTGCATCATGGGAACAGGGCAGACCAAACTACCAAGCCAATTCTTTACTGGAAAGGAAACAAGCTTCCGGGGACCGGTTTCTGGCATTACAGCCGTCTTCGGCCGGCTTGCTTGAATCCTGATGGTGCAGTGAGCAAGGGACTCACATCTGAGCATACCCTTCCACACTTGTGGTGGCCAAAATAATTTCAAAACAGGGGGTGGTGATGGACAGAGTATCTGAGTTAATCAGAACACTCCTACCCAGTCAACAGATCAGGGCTTGATCCATCACCGTTTTTTAGCTCACTGCACCATCCCAGTTCAGCACCTGGCTACATGCAAATTAGTCTGTCCCTGGCCCAGTGCATCATGGGAAAAGGGCAGACCAAACTAACAAGCCAATTCTTTACTGGAAAGGAAACAAGCTTCCGGGGACCGGTTTCTGGCATTACAGCCGTCTTCGGCCCGGCTTGCTTGAATCCTGATGGTGCAGTGAGCAAGGGACTCACATCTGAGCATACCCTTCCACACTTGTGGTGGGCAAAATAATTTCAAAAAAGGGGGTGATGATGGACAGAGTATCTGAGTTAATCAGAACACTCCTACCCAGTCAACAGATCAGGGCTTGATCCATCACCGTTTTTTAGCTCACTGCACCATCCCAGTTCAGAACCTGGCTACATGCAAATTAGTCTGTCCCTGGCCCAGTGCATCATGGGAACAGGGCAGACCAAACTACCAAGCCAATTCTTTACTGGAAAGGAAACAAGCTTCCGGGGACCGGTTTCTGGCATTACAGCCGTCTTCGGCCCGGCTTGCTTGAATCCTGATGGTGCACTGAGCAAGGGACTCACATCTGAGCATACCCTTCCACACTTGTGGTGGCCAAAATAATTTCAAAAAAGGGGGTGGTGATGGACAGAGTATCTGAGTTAATCAGAACACTCCTACCCAGTCAACAGATCAGGGCTTGATCCATCACCGTTTTTTAGCTCACTGCACCATCCCAGTTCAGAACCTGGCTACATGCAAATGAGTCTGTCCCTGGCCCAGTGCATCATGGGAACAGGGCAGACCAAACTACCAAGCCAATTCTTTACTGGAAAGGAAACAAACTTCCGGGGACCGGTTTCTGGCATTACAGCCGTCTTCGGCCCGGCTTGCTTGAATCCTGATGGTGCAGTGAGCACGGGACTCACATCTGAGCATACCCTTCCACACTTGTGGTGGCCAAAATAATTTCAAAAAAGGGGGTGGTGATGGACAGAGTATCTGAGTTAATCAGAACACTCCTACCTAGTCAACAGATCAGGGCTTGATCCATCACCGTTTTTTAGCTCAGTGCACCATCCCAGTTCAGAACCTGGCTACATGGAAATTAGTCTGCCCCTGGCCCAGTGCATCATGGGAACAGGGCAGACCAAACTACCAACCCAATTCTTTACTGGAAAGGAAACAAGCTTCCGGGGACCGGTTTCTGGCATTACAGCCATCTTCGGCCCGGCTTGCTTGAATCCTGATGGTGCAGTGAGCAAGGGACTCACATCTGAGCATACCCTTCCACACTTGTGGTGGCCAAAATAATTTCAAAAAAGGGGGTGGTGATGGGCAGAGTATCTGAGTTAATCAGAACACTCCTACCCAGTCAACAGATCAGGGCTTGATCCATCACCATTTTTTAGCTCACTGCACCATCCCAGTTCAGAACCTGGCTACATGCAAATTAGTCTGTCCCTGGCCCAGTGCATCATGGGAACAGGGCAGACCAAACTACCAAGCCAATTCTTTACTGGAAAGGAAACAAGCTTCCGGGGACCGGTTTCTGGCATTACAGCCGTCTTCGGCCCGGCTTGCTTGAATCCTGATGGTGCAGTGAGCAAGGGACTCACATCTGAGCATACCCTTCCACACTTGTGGTGGCCAAAATAATTTCAAAAAAGGGGGTGGTGATGGACAGAGTATCTGAGTTAATCAGAACACTCCTACCCAGTCAACAGATCAGGGCTTGATCCATCACCGTTTTTTAGCTCACTGCACCATCCCAGTTCAGAACCTGGCTACATGCAAATTAGTCTGTCCCTGGCCCAGTGCATCATGGGAACAGGGCAGACCAAACTACCAAGCCAATTCTTTTCTCTGGAAAGGAAACAAGCTTCCGGGGACCGGTTTCTGGCATTACAGCCGTCTTCGGCCCGGCTTGCTTGAATCCTGATGGTGCAGTGAGCAAGGGACTCACATCTGAGCATACCCTTCCACACTTGTGGTGGCCAAAATAATTTCAAAAAAGGGGGTGGTGATGGACAGAGTATCTGAGTTAATCAGAACACTCCTACCCAGTCAACAGATCAGGGCTTGATCCATCACCGTTTTTTAGCTCACTGCACCATCCCAGTTCAGAACCTGGCTACATGCAAATTAGTCTGTCCCTGGCCCAGTGCATCATGGGAACAGGACAGACCAAACTACCAAGCCAATTCTTTACTGGAAAGGAAACAAGCTTCCGGGGACCGGTTTCTGGCATTACAGCCGTCTTCGGCCCGGCTTGCTTGAATCCTGATGGTGCAGTGAGCAAGGGACTCACATCTGAGCATACCCTAACAAACTTGTGGTGGCCAAAATAATTTCAAAATAGGGGGTGGTGATGGACAGAGTATCTGAGTTAATCAGAACACTCCTACCCAGTCAACAGATCAGGGCTTGATCCATCACCGTTTTTTAGCTCACTGCACCATCCCAGCTCAGAACCTGGCTACATGCAAATTAGTCTGTCCCTGGCCCAGTGCATCATGGGAACAGGGCAGACCAAACTACCAAGCCAATTCTTTACTGGAAAGGAAACAAGCTTCCGGGGACCGGTTTCTGGCATTACAGCCATCTTCGGCCGGCTTGCTTGAATCCTGATGGTGCAGTGAGCAAGGGACTCACATCTGAGCATACCCTTCCACACTTGTGGTGGCCAAAATAATTTCAAAAAAGGGGGTGGTGATGGACAGAGTATCTGAGTTAATCAGAACACTCCTACCCAGTCAACAGATCAGGGCTTGATCCATCACCTTTTTTTAGCTCACTGCACCATCCCAGTTCAGAACCTGGCTACATGCAAATTAGTCTGTCCCTGGCCCAGTGCATCATGGGAACAGAACAGACCAATCTACCAAGCCAATTCTTTACTGGAAAGGAAACAAGCTTCCGGGGACCGGTTTCTGGCATTACAGCCGTCTTCGGCCCGGCTTGCTTGAATCCTGATGGTGCAGTGAGCAAGGGACTCACATCTGAGCATACCCTTCCAAACTTGTGGTGGCCAAAATAATTTCAAAAAAGGGGGTGATGATGGACAGAGTATCTGAGTTAATCAGAACACTCCTACCCAGTCAACAGATCAGGGCTTGATCCATCACCGTTTTTTAGCTCACTGCACCATCCCAGTTCAGAACCTGGCTACATGCAAATTAGTCTGTCCCTGGCCCAGTGCATCATGGGAACAGGGCAAACCAAACTACCAAGCCAATTCTTTACTGGAAAGGAAACAAGCTTCCGGGGACCGGTTTCTGGCATTACAGCCGTCTTCGGCCGGCTTGCTTGAATCCTGATGGTGCAGTGAGCAAGGGACTCACATCTGAGCATACCCTTCCACACTTGTGGTGGCCAAAATAATTTCAAAACAGGGGGTGGTGATGGACAGAGTATCTGAGTTAATCAGAACACTCCTACCCAGTCAACAGATCAGGGCTTGATCCATCACCGTTTTTTAGCTCACTGCACCATCCCAGTTCAGCACCTGGCTAAATGCAAATTGGTCTGTCCCTGGCCCAGTGCATCATGGGAACAGGGCAGACCAAACTACCAAGCCAATTCTTTACTGGAAAGGAAACAAGCTTCCGGGGACCGGTTTCTGGCATTACAGCTGTCTTCGGCCCGGCTTGCTTGAATCCTGATGGTGCAGTGAGCAAGGGACTCACATCTGAGCATACCCTTCCACACTTGTGGTGGCCAAAATAATTTCAAAAAAGGGGGTGATGATGGACAGAGTATCTGAGTTAATCAGAACACTCCTACCCAGTCAACAGATCAGGGCTTGATCCATCACCGTTTTTTAGCTCACTGCACCATCCCAGTTCAGAACCTGGCTACATGCAAATTAGTCTGTCCCTGGCCCAGTGCATCATGGGAACAGGGCAGACCAAACTACCAAGCCAATTCTTTACTGGAAAGGAAACAAGCTTCCGGGGACCGGTTTCTGGCATTACAGCCGTCTTCGGCCCGGCTTGCTTGAATCCTGATGGTGCAGTGAGCAAGGGACTCACATCTGAGCATACCCTTCCACACTTGTGGTGGCCAAAATAATTTCAAAAAAGGGGGTGGTGATGGACAGAGTATCTGAGTTAATCAGAACACTCCTACCCAGTCAACAGATCAGGGCTTGATCCATCACCGTTTTTTAGCTCACTGCACCATCCCAGTTCAGAACCTGGCTACATGCAAATGAGTCTGTCCCTGGCCCAGTGCATCATGGGAACAGGGCAGACCAAACTACCAAGCCAATTCTTTACTGGAAAGGAAACAAACTTCCGGGGACCGGTTTCTGGCATTACAGCCGTCTTCGGCCCGGCTTGCTTGAATCCTGATGGTGCAGTGAGCACGGGACTCACATCTGAGCATACCCTTCCACACTTGTGGTGGCCAAAATAATTTCAAAAAAGGGGGTGGTGATGGACAGAGTATCTGAGTTATTCAGAACACTCCTACCTAGTCAACAGATCAGGGCTTGATCCATCAGCGTTTTTTAGCTCACTGCACCATCCCAGTTCAGAACCTGGCTACATGCAAATTAGTCTGTCCCTGGCCCAGTGCATCATGGGAACAGGGCAGACCAAACTACCAAGCCAATTCTTTACTGTAAAGGAAACAAGCTTCCGGGGACCGGTTTCTGGCATTACAGCCGTCTTCGGCCCGGCTTGCTTGAATCCTGATGGTGCAGTGAGCAAGGGACTCACATCTGAGCATTCCCTTCCACACTTGTGGTGGCCAAAATTATTTCAAAAAAGGGGGTGGTGATGGACAGAGTATCTGAGTTAATCAGAACACTCCTACCCAGTCAACAGATCAGGGCTTGATCCATCACCGTTTTTTAGCTCACTGCACCATCCCAGTTCAGAACCTGGCTACATGCAAATTAGTCTGTCCCTGGCCCAGTGCATCATGGGAACAGGGCAGACCAAACTACCAAGCCAATTCTTTTCTCTGGAAAGGAAACAAGCTTCCGGGGACCGGTTTCTGGCATTACAGCCGTCTTCGGCCCGGCTTGCTTGAATCCTGATGGTGCAGTGAGCAAGGGACTCACATCTGAGCATACCCTAACAAACTTGTGGTGGACAAAATAATTTCAAAAAAGGGGGTGGTGATGGACAGAGTATCTGAGTTAATCAGAACACTCCTACCCAGTCAACAGATCAGGGCTTGATCCATCACCGTTTTTTAGCTCACTGCACCATCCCAGTTCAGAACCTGGCTACATGCAAATTAGTCTGTCCCTGGCCCAGTGCATCATGGGAACAGGGCAGACCAAACTACCAAGCCAATTCTTTACTGGAAAGGAAACAAGCTTCCGGGGACCGGTTTCTGGCATTACAGCCGTCTTCGGCCGGCTTGCTTGAATCCTGATGGTGCAGTGAGCAAGGGACTCACATCTGAGCATACCCTTCCACACTTGTGGTGGCCAAAATAGTTTCAAAAAAGGGGGTGGTGATGGACAGAGTATCTGAGTTAATCAGAACACTCCTACCCAGTCAACAGATCAGGGCTTGATCCATCACCGTTTTTTAGCTCACTGCACCATCCCAGTTCAGAACCTGGCTACATGCAAATTAGTCTATCCCTGGCCCAGTGCATCATGGGAACAGGACAGACCAAACTACCAAGCCAATTCTTTACTGGAAAGGAAACAAGCTTCCGGGGACCGGTTTCTGGCATTACAGCCGTCTTCGGCCCGGCTTGCTTGAATCCTGATGGTGCAGTGAGCAAGGGACTCACATCTGAGAATACCCTTCCAAACTTGTGGTGGCCAAAATAATTTCAAAAAAGGGGGTGATGATGGACAGAGTATCTGAGTTAATCAGAACACTCCTACCCAGTCAACAGATCAGGGCTTGATCCATCACCGTTTTTTAGCTCACTGCACCATCCCAGTTCAGAACCTGGCTACATGCAAATTAGTCTGTCCCTGGCCCAGTGCATCATGGGAACAGGGCAGACCAAACTACCAAGCCAATTCTTTACTGGAAAGGAAACAAGCTTCCGGGGACCGGTTTCTGGCATTACAGCCGTCTTCGGCCGGCTTGCTTGAATCCTGATGGTGCAGTGTGCAAGGGACTCACATCTGAGCATACCCTTCCACACTTGTGGTGGCCAAAATAATTTCAAAACAGGGGGTGGTGATGGACAGAGTATCTGAGTTAATCAGAACACTCCTACCCAGTCAACAGATCAGGGCTTGATCCATCACCGTTTTTTAGCTCACTGCACCATCCCAGTTCAGCACCTGGCTAAATGCAAATTAGTCTGTCCCTGGCCCAGTGCATCATGGGAACAGGGCAGACCAAACTACCAAGCCAATTCTTTACTGGAAAGGAAACAAGCTTCCGGGGACCGGTTTCTGGCATTACAGCTGTCTTCGGCCCGGATTGCTTGAATCCTGATGGTGCAGTAAGCAAGGGACTCACATCTGAGCATACCCTTCCACACTTGTGGTGGCCAAAATAATTTCAAAAAAGGGGGTGATGATGGACAGAGTATCTGAGTTAATCAGAACACTCCTACCCAGTCAACAGATCAGGGCTTGATCCATCACCGTTTTTTAGCTCACTGCACCATCCCAGTTCAGAACCTGGCTACATGCAAATTAGTCTGTCCCTGGCCCAGTGCATCATGGGAACAGGGCAGACCAAACTACCAAGCCAATTCTTTACTGGAAAGGAAACAAGCTTCCGGGGACCGGTTTCTGGCATTACAGCCGTCTTCGGCCCGGCTTGCTTGAATCCTGATGGTGCAGTGAGCAAGGGACTCACATCTGAGCATTCCCTTCCACACTTGTGGTGGCCAAAATTATTTAAAAAAAGGGGGTGGTGATGGACAGAGTATCTGAGTTAATCAGAACACTCCTACCCAGTCAACAGATCAGGGCTTGATCCATCACCGTTTTTTAGCTCACTGCACCATCCCAGTTCCGAACCTGGCTACATGCAAATTATTCTGTCCCTGGCCCAGTGCATCATGGGAACAGGGCAGACCAAACTACCGAGCCAATTCTTTACTGGAAATGAAACAAGCTTCCGGGGACCGGTTTCTGGCATTACAGCCGTCTTCGGCCCGGCTTGCTTGAATCCTGATGGTGCAGTGAGCAAGGGACTCACATCTGAGCATACCCTTCCACACTTGTGGTGGCCAAAATAATTTCAAAAAAGGGGGTGGTGATGGACAGAGTATCTGAGTTAATCAGAACACTCCTACCCAGTCAACAGATCAGGGCTTGATCCATCACCGTTTTTTAGCTCACTGCACCATCCCAGTTCAGAACCCGGCTACATGCAAATTAGTCTGTCCCTGGCCCAGTGCATCATGGGAACAGGGCAGACCAAACTACCAAGCCAATTCTTTACTGGAAAGGAAACAAGCTTCTGGGGACCGGTTTCTGGCATTACAGCCGTCTTCGGCCCGGCTTGCTTGAATCCTGATGGTGCAGTGAGCAAGGGACTCACATCTGAGCATACCCTTCCACACTTGTGGTGGCCAAAATAATTTCAAAAAAGGGGGTGGTGATGGACAGAGTATCTGAGTTAATCAGAACACTCCTACCCAGTCAACAGATCAGGGCTTGATCCATCACCGTTTTGTAGCTCACTGCACCATCCCAGTTCAGAACCTGGCTACATGCAAATTAGTCTGTCCCTGGCCCAGTGCCTCATGGGAACAGGGCAGACCAAACTACCAAGCCAATTCTTTTCTCTGGAAAGGAAACAAGCTTCCGGGGACCGGTTTCTGGCATTACAGCCATCTTCGGCCCGGCTTGCTTGAATCCTGATGGTGCAGTGAGCAAGGGACTCACATCTGAGCATACCCTTCCACACTTGTGGTGGCCAAAATAATTTAAAAAAAGGGGGTGGTGATGGACAGAGTATCTGAGTTAATCGGAACACTCCTACCCAGTCAACAGATCAGGGCTTGATCCATCACCGTTTTTTAGCTCACTGCACCATCCCAGTTCAGAACCTGGCTACATGCAAATTAGCCTGTCCCTGGCCCAGTGCATCATGGGAACAGGGCAGACCAAACTACCAAGCCAATTCTTTACTGGAAAGGAAACAAGCTTCCGGGGACCGGTTTCTGGCATTACAGCCGTCTTCGGCCCAGCTTGCTTGAATCCTGATGGTGCAGTGAGCAAGGGACTCACATCTGAGCATACCCTTCCACACTTGTGGTGGCCAAAATAATTTCAAAAAAGGGGGTGGTGATGGACAGAGTATCTGAGTTAATCAGAACACTCCTACCCAGTCAACAGATCAGGGCTTGATCCATCACCGTTTTTTAGCTCACTGCACCATCCCAGTTCAGAACCTAGCTACATGCAAATGAGTCTGTCCCTGGCCCAGTGCATCATGGGAACAGGGCAGACCAAACTACCAAGCCAATTCTTTACTGGAAAGGAAACAAACGTCCGGGGACCGGTTTCTGGCATTACAGCCGTCTTCGGCCCGGCTTGCTTGAATCCTGATGGTGCAGTGAGCACGGGACTCACATCTGAGCATACCCTTCCACACTTGTGGTGGCCAAAATAATTTCAAAAAAGGGGGTGGTGATGGACAGAGTATCTGAGTTATTCAGAACACTCCTACCTAGTCAACAGATCAGGGCTTGATCCATCAGCGTTTTTTAGCTCACTGCACCATCCCAGTTCAGAACCTGGCTACATGCAAATTAGTCTGTCCCTGGCCCAGTGCATCATGGGAACAGGGCAGACCAAACTACCAAGCCAATTCTTTACTGGAAAGGAAACAAGCTTCCGGGGACCGGTTTCTGGCATTACAGCCGTCTTCGGCCCGGCTTGCTTGAATCCTGATGGTGCAGTGAGCAAGGGACTCACATCTGAACATTCCCTTCCACACTTGTGGTGGCTAAAATTATTTCAAAAAAGGGGGTGGTGATGGACAGAGTATCTGAGTTAATCAGAACACTCCTACCCAGTCAACAGATCAGGGCTTGATCCATCACCGTTTTTTAGCTCACTGCACCATCCCAGTTCCGAACCTGGCTACATGCAAATTATTCTGTCCCTGGCCCAGTGCATCATGGGAACAGGGCAGACCAAACTACCGAGCCAATTCTTTACTGGAAATGAAACAAGCTTCCGGGGACCGGTTTCTGGCATTACAGCCGTCTTCGGCCCGGCTTGCTTGAATCCTGATGGTGCAGTGAGCAAGGGACTCACATCTGAGCATTCCCTTCCACACTTGTGGTGGCCAAAATTATTTCAAAAAAGGGGGTGGTGATGGACAGAGTATCTGAGTTATTCAGAACACTCCTACCTAGTCAACAGATCAGGGCTTGATCCATCAGCGTTTTTTAGCTCACTGCACCATCCCAGTTCAGAACCTGGCTACATGCAAATTAGTCTGTCCCTGGCCCAGTGCATCATGGGAACAGGGCAGACCAAACTACCAAGCCAATTCTTTACTGTAAAGGAAACAAGCTTCCGGGGACCGGTTTCTGGCATTACAGCCGTCTTCGGCCCGGCTTGCTTGAATCCTGATGGTGCAGTGAGCAAGGGACTCACATCTGAGCATACCCTTCCACACTTGTGGTGGCCAAAATAATTTCAAAAAAGGGGGTGGTGATGGACAGAGTATCTGAGTTAATCAGAACACTCCTACCCAGTCAACAGCTCAGGGCTTGATCCATCACCGTTTTTTAGCTCACTGCACCATCCCAGTTCAGAACCTGGCTACATGCAAATTAGTCTGTCCCTGGCCCAGTGCATCATGGGAACAGGGCAGACCAAACTACCAAGCCAATTCTTTTCTCTGGAAAGGAAACAAGCTTCCGGGGACCGGTTTCTGGCATTACAGCCGTCTTCGGCCCGGCTTGCTTGAATCCTGATGGTGCAGTGAGCAATGGACTCACATCTGAGCATACCCTTCCACACTTGTGGTGGCCAAAATAATTTAAAAAAAGGGGGTGGTGATGGACAGAGTATCTGAGTTAATCAGAACACTCCTACCCAGTCAACAGATCAGGGCTTGATCCATCACCGTTTTTTAGCTCACTGCACCATCCCAGTTCAGAACCTGGCTACATGCAAATTAGTCTGTCCCTGGCCCAGTGCATCATGGGAACAGGACAGACCAAACTACCAAGCCAATTCTTTACTGGAAAGGAAACAAGCTTCCGGGGACCGGTTTCTGGCATTACAGCCGTCTTCGGCCCGGCTTGCTTGAATCCTGATGGTGCAGTGAGCAAGGGACTCACATCTGAGCATACCCTAACAAACTTGTGGTGGACAAAATAATTTCAAAAAAGGGGGTGGTGATGGACAGAGTATCTGAGTTAATCAGAACACTCCTACCCAGTCAACAGATCAGGGCTTGATCCATCACCGTTTTTTAGCTCACTGCACCATCCCAGTTCAGAACCTGGCTACATGCAAATTAGTCTGTCCCTGGCCCAGTGCATCATGGGAACAGGGCAGACCAAACTACCAAGCCAATTCTTTACTGGAAAGGAAACAAGCTTCCGGGGACCGGTTTCTGGCATTACAGCCGTCTTCGGCCGGCTTGCTTGAATCCTGATGGTGCAGTGAGCAAGGGACTCACATCTGAGCATACCCTTCCACACTTGTGGTGGCCAAAATAGTTTCAAAAAAGGGGGTGGTGATGGACAGAGTATCTGAGTTAATCAGAACACTCCTACCCAGTCAACAGATCAGGGCTTGATCCATCACCGTTTTTTAGCTCACTGCACCATCCCAGTTCAGAACCTGGCTACATGCAAATTAGTCTGTCCCTGGCCCAGTGCATCATGGGAACAGGACAGACCAAACTACCAAGCCAATTCTTTACTGGAAAGGAAACAAGCTTCCGGGGACCGGTTTCTGGCATTACAGCCGTCTTCGGCCCGGCTTGCTTGAATCCTGATGGTGCAGTGAGCAAGGGACTCACATCTGAGAATACCCTTCCAAACTTGTGGTGGCCAAAATAATTTCAAAAAAGGGGGTGATGATGGACAGAGTATCTGAGTTAATCAGAACACTCCTACCCAGTCAACAGATCAGGGCTTGATCCATCACCGTTTTTTAGCTCACTGCACCATCCCAGTTCAGAACCTGGCTACATGCAAATTAGTCTGTCCCTGGCCCAGTGCATCATGGGAACAGGGCAGACCAAACTACCAAGCCAATTCTTTACTGGAAAGGAAACAAGCTTCCGGGGACCGGTTTCTGGCATTACAGCCGTCTTCGGCCGGCTTGCTTGAATCCTGATGGTGCAGTGTGCAAGGGACTCACATCTGAGCATACCCTTCCACACTTGTGGTGGCCAAAATAATTTCAAAACAGGGGGTGGTGATGGACAGAGTATCTGAGTTAATCAGAACACTCCTACCCAGTCAACAGATCAGGGCTTGATCCATCACCGTTTTTTAGCTCACTGCACCATCCCAGTTCAGAACCTGGCTACATGCAAATTAGTCTGTCCCTGGCCCAGTGCATCATGGGAACAGGACAGACCAAACTACCAAGCCAATTCTTTACTGGAAAGGAAACAAGCTTCCGGGGACCGGTTTCTGGCATTACAGCCGTCTTCGGCCCGGCTTGCTTGAATCCTGATGGTGCAGTGAGCAAGGGACTCACATCTGAGCATACCCTAACAAACTTGTGGTGGACAAAATAATTTCAAAAAAGGGGGTGGTGATGGACAGAGTATCTGAGTTAATCAGAACACTCCTACCCAGTCAACAGATCAGGGCTTGATCCATCACCGTTTTTTAGCTCACTGCACCATCCCAGTTCAGAACCTGGCTACATGCAAATTAGTCTGTCCCTGGCCCAGTGCATCATGGGAACAGGGCAGACCAAACTACCAAGCCAATTCTTTACTGGAAAGGAAACAAGCTTCCGGGGACCGGTTTCTGGCATTACAGCCGTCTTCGGCCGGCTTGCTTGAATCCTGATGGTGCAGTGAGCAAGGGACTCACATCTGAGCATACCCTTCCACACTTGTGGTGGCCAAAATAGTTTCAAAAAAGGGGGTGGTGATGGACAGAGTATCTGAGTTAATCAGAACACTCCTACCCAGTCAACAGATCAGGGCTTGATCCATCACCGTTTTTTAGCTCACTGCACCATCCCAGTTCAGAACCTGGCTACATGCAAATTAGTCTGTCCCTGGCCCAGTGCATCATGGGAACAGGGCAGACCAAACTACCAAGCCAATTCTTTACTGGAAAGGAAACAAGCTTCCGGGGACCGGTTTCTGGCATTACAGCCGTCTTCGGCCGGCTTGCTTGAATCCTGATGGTGCAGTGTGCAAGGGACTCACATCTGAGCATACCCTTCCACACTTGTGGTGGCCAAAATAATTTCAAAACAGGGGGTGGTGATGGACAGAGTATCTGAGTTAATCAGAACACTCCTACCCAGTCAACAGATCAGGGCTTGATCCATCACCGTTTTTTAGCTCACTGCACCATCCCAGTTCAGAACCTGGCTACATGCAAATTAGTCTGTCCCTGGCCCAGTGCATCATGGGAACAGGACAGACCAAACTACCAAGCCAATTCTTTACTGGAAAGGAAACAAGCTTCCGGGGACCGGTTTCTGGCATTACAGCCGTCTTCGGCCCGGCTTGCTTGAATCCTGATGGTGCAGTGAGCAAGGGACTCACATCTGAGCATACCCTAACAAACTTGTGGTGGACAAAATAATTTCAAAAAAGGGGGTGGTGATGGACAGAGTATCTGAGTTAATCAGAACACTCCTACCCAGTCAACAGATCAGGGCTTGATCCATCACCGTTTTTTAGCTCACTGCACCATCCCAGTTCAGAACCTGGCTACATGCAAATTAGTCTGTCCCTGGCCCAGTGCATCATGGGAACAGGGCAGACCAAACTACCAAGCCAATTCTTTACTGGAAAGGAAACAAGCTTCCGGGGACCGGTTTCTGGCATTACAGCCGTCTTCGGCCGGCTTGCTTGAATCCTGATGGTGCAGTGAGCAAGGGACTCACATCTGAGCATACCCTTCCACACTTGTGGTGGCCAAAATAGTTTCAAAAAAGGGGGTGGTGATGGACAGAGTATCTGAGTTAATCAGAACACTCCTACCCAGTCAACAGATCAGGGCTTGATCCATCACCGTTTTTTAGCTCACTGCACCATCCCAGTTCAGAACCTGGCTACATGCAAATTAGTCTGTCCCTGGCCCAGTGCATCATGGGAACAGGACAGACCAAACTACCAAGCCAATTCTTTACTGGAAAGGAAACAAGCTTCCGGGGACCGGTTTCTGGCATTACAGCCGTCTTCGGCCCGGCTTGCTTGAATCCTGATGGTGCAGTGAGCAAGGGACTCACATCTGAGAATACCCTTCCAAACTTGTGGTGGCCAAAATAATTTCAAAAAAGGGGGTGATGATGGACAGAGTATCTGAGTTAATCAGAACACTCCTACCCAGTCAACAGATCAGGGCTTGATCCATCACCGTTTTTTAGCTCACTGCACCATCCCAGTTCAGAACCTGGCTACATGCAAATTAGTCTGTCCCTGGCCCAGTGCATCATGGGAACAGGGCAGACCAAACTACCAAGCCAATTCTTTACTGGAAAGGAAACAAGCTTCCGGGGACCGGTTTCTGGCATTACAGCCGTCTTCGGCCGGCTTGCTTGAATCCTGATGGTGCAGTGTGCAAGGGACTCACATCTGAGCATACCCTTCCACACTTGTGGTGGCCAAAATAATTTCAAAACAGGGGGTGGTGATGGACAGAGTATCTGAGTTAATCAGAACACTCCTACCCAGTCAACAGATCAGGGCTTGATCCATCACCGTTTTTTAGCTCACTGCACCATCCCAGTTCAGCACCTGGCTAAATGCAAATTAGTCTGTCCCTGGCCCAGTGCATCATGGGAACAGGGCAGACCAAACTACCAAGCCAATTCTTTACTGGAAAGGAAACAAGCTTCCGGGGACCGGTTTCTGGCATTACAGCTGTCTTCGGCCCGGCTTGCTTGAATCCTGATGGTGCAGTAAGCAAGGGACTCACATCTGAGCATACCCTTCCACACTTGTGGTGGCCAAAATAATTTCAAAAAAGGGGGTGATGATGGACAGAGTATCTGAGTTAATCAGAACACTCCTACCCAGTCAACAGATCAGGGCTTGATCCATCACCGTTTTTTAGCTCACTGCACCATCCCAGTTCAGAACCTGGCTACATGCAAATTAGTCTGTCCCTGGCCCAGTGCATCATGGGAACAGGGCAGACCAAACTACCAAGCCAATTCTTTACTGGAAAGGAAACAAGCTTCCGGGGACCGGTTTCTGGCATTACAGCCGTCTTCGGCCCGGCTTGCTTGAATCCTGATGGTGCAGTGAGCAAGGGACTCACATCTAAGCATACCCTTCCACACTTGTGGTGGCCAAAATAATTTCAAAAAAGGGGGTGGTGATGGACAGAGTATCTGAGTTAATCAGAACACTCCTACCCAGTCAACAGATCAGGGCTTGATCCATCACCGTTTTTTAGCTCACTGCACCATCCCAGTTCAGAACCTGGCTACATGCAAATGAGTCTGTCCCTGGCCCAGTGCATCATGGGAACAGGGCAGACCAAACTACCAAGCCAATTCTTTACTGGAAAGGAAACAAACTTCCGGGGACCGGTTTCTGGCATTACAGCCGTCTTCGGCCCGGCTTGCTTGAATCGTGATGGTGCAGTGAGCACGGGACTCACATCTGAGCATACCCTTCCACACTTGTGGTGGCCAAAATAATTTCAAAAAAGGGGGTGGTGATGGACAGAGTATCTGAGTTATTCAGAACACTCCTACCTAGTCAACAGATCAGGGCTTGATCCATCAGCGTTTTTTAGCTCACTGCACCATCCCAGTTCAGAACCTGGCTACATGCAAATTAGTCTGTCCCTGGCCCAGTGCATCATGGGAACAGGGCAGACCAAACTACCAAGCCAATTCTTTACTGGAAAGGAAACAAGCTTCCGGGGACCGGTTTCTGGCATTACAGCCGTCTTCGGCCCGGCTTGCTTGAATCCTGATGGTGCAGTGAGCAAGGGACTCACATCTGAGCATTCCCTTCCACACTTGTGGTGGCCAAAATTATTTCAAAAAAGGGGGTGGTGATGGACAGAGTATCTGAGTTAATCAGAACACTCCTACCCAGTCAACAGATCAGGGCTTGATCCATCACCGTTTTTTAGCTCACTGCACCATCCCAGTTCCGAACCTGGCTACATGCAAATTATTCTGTCCCTGGCCCAGTGCATCATGGGAACAGGGCAGACCAAACTACCGAGCCAATTCTTTACTGGAAATGAAACAAGCTTCCGGGGACCGGTTTCTGGCATTACAGCCGTCTTCGGCCCGGCTTGCTTGAATCCTGATGGTGCAGTGAGCAAGGGACTCACATCTGAGCATACCCTTCCACACTTGTGGTGGCCAAAATAATTTCAAAAAAGGGGGTGGTGATGGACAGAGTATCTGAGTTAATCAGAACACTCCTACCCAGTCAACAGATCAGGGCTTGATCCATCACCGTTTTTTAGCTCACTGCACCATCCCAGTTCAGAACCTGGCTACATGCAAATTAGTCTGTCCCTGGCCCAGTGCATCATGGGAACAGGGCAGACCAAACTACCAAGCCAATTCTTTACTGGAAAGGAAACAAGCTTCTGGGGACCGGTTTCTGGCATTACAGTCGTCTTCGGCCCGGCTTGCTTGAATCCTGATGGTGCAGTGAGCAAGGGACTCACATCTGAGCATACCCTTCCACACTTGTGGTGGCCAAAATAATTTCAAAAAAGGGGGTGGTGATGGACAGAGTATCTGAGTTAATCAGAACACTCCTACCCAGTCAACAGATCAGGGCTTGATCCATCACCGTTTTGTAGCTCACTGCACCATCCCAGTTCAGAACCTGGCTACATGCAAATTAGTCTGTCCCTCGCCCAGTGCCTCATGGGAACAGGGCAGACCAAACTACCAAGCCAATTCTTTTCTCTGGAAAGGAAACAAGCTTCCGGGGACCGGTTTCTGGCATTACAGCCGTCTTCGGCCCGGCTTGCTTGAATCCTGATGGTGCAGTGAGCAAGGGACTCACATCTGAGCATACCCTTCCACACTTGTGGTGGCCAAAATAATTTAAAAAAAGGGGGTGGTGATGGACAGAGTATCTGAGTTAATCGGAACACTCCTACCCAGTCAACAGATCAGGGCTTGATCCATCACCGTTTTTTAGCTCACTGCACCATCCCAGTTCAGAACCTGGCTACATGCAAATTAGTCTGTCCCTGGCCCAGTGCATCATGGGAACAGGGCAGACCAAACTACCAAGCCAATTCTTTACTGGAAAGGAAACAAGCTTCCGGGGACCGGTTTCTGGCATTACAGCCGTCTTCGGCCCGGCTTGCTTGAATCCTGATGGTGCAGTGAGCAAGGGACTCACATCTGAGCATACCCTTCCACACTTGTGGTGGCCAAAATAATTTCAAAAAAGGGGGTGGTGATGGACAGAGTATCTGAGTTAATCAGAACACTCCTACCCAGTCAACAGATCAGGGCTTGATCCATCACCGTTTTTTAGCTCACTGCACCATCCCAGTTCAGAACCTAGCTACATGCAAATGAGTCTGTCCCTGGCCCAGTGCATCATGGGAACAGGGCAGACCAAACTACCAAACCAATTCTTTACTGGAAAGGAAACAAACTTCCGGGGACCGGTTTCTGTCATTACAGCCGTCTTCGGCCCGGCTTGCTTGAATCCTGATGGTGCAGTGAGCACGGGACTCACATCTGAGCATACCCTTCCACACTTGTGGTGGCCAAAATAATTTCAAAAAAGGGGGTGGTGATGGACAGAGTATCTGAGTTATTCAGAACACTCCTACCTAGTCAACAGATCAGGGCTTGATCCATCAGCGTTTTTTACCTCACTGCACCATCCCAGTTCAGAACCTGGCTACATGCAAATTAGTCTATCCCTGGCCCAGTGCATCATGGGAACAGGGCAGACCAAACTACCAAGCCAATTCTTTACTGGAAAGGAAACAAGCTTCCGGGGACCAGTTTCTGGCATTACAGCCGTCTTCGGCCCGGCTTGCTTGAATCCTGATGGTGCAGTGAGCAAGGGACTCACATCTGAACATTCCCTTCCACACTTGTGGTGGCTAAAATTATTTCAAAAAAGGGGGTGGTGATGGACAGAGTATCTGAGTTAATCAGAACACTCCTACCCAGTCAACAGATCAGGGCTTGATCCATCACCGTTTTTTAGCTCACTGCACCATCCCAGTTCCGAACCTGGCTACATGCAAATTATTCTGTCCCTGGCCCAGTGCATCATGGGAACAGGGCAGACCAAACTACCGAGCCAATTCTTTACTGGAAATGAAACAAGCTTCCGGGGACCGGTTTCTGGCATTACAGCCGTCTTCGGCCCGGCTTGCTTGAATCCTGATGGTGCAGTGAGCAAGGGACTCACATCTGAGCATACCCTTCCACACTTGTGGTGGCCAAAATAATTTCAAAAAAGGGGGTGGTGATGGACAGAGTATCTGAGTTAATCAGAACACTCCTACCCAGTCAACAGATCAGGGCTTGATCCATCACCGTTTTTTAGCTCACTGCACCATCCCAGTTCAGAACCTTGCTACATGCAAATTAGTCTGTCCCTGGCCCAGTGCATCATGGGAACAGGGCAGACCAAACTACCAAGCCAATTCTTTACTGGAAAGGAAATAAGCTTCCGGGGACCGGTTTCTGGCATTACAGCCGTCTTCGGCCCGGCTTGCTTGAATCCTGATGGTGCAGTGAGCAAGGGACTCACATCTGAGCATACCCTTCCACACTTGTGGTGGCTAAAAATAATTTCAAAAAGGGGGTGGTGATGGACAGAGTATCTGAGTTAATCAGAACACTCCTACCCAGTCAACAGATCAGGGCTTGATCCATCACCGTTTTGTAGCTCACTGCACCATCCCAGTTCAGAACCTGGCTACATGCAAATTAGTCTGTCCCTGGCCCAGTGCATCATGGGAACAGGACAGACCAAACTACCAAGCCAATTCTTTACTGGAAAGGAAACAAGCTTCCGGGGACCGGTTTCTGGCATTACAGCCGTCTTCGGCCCGGCTTGCTTGAATCCTGATGGTGCAGTGAGCAAGGGACTCACATCTGAGCATACCCTTCCACACTTGTGGTGGCCAAAATAATTTAAAAAAAGGGGGTGGTGATGGACAGAGTATCTGAGTTAATCAGAACACTCCTACCCAGTCAACAGATCAGGGCTTGATCCATCACCGTTTTTTAGCTCACTGCACCATCCCAGTTCAGAACCTGGCTACATGCAAATTAGTCTGTCCCTGGCCCAGTGCATCATGGGAACAGGACAGACCAAACTACCAAGCCAATTCTTTACTGGAAAGGAAACAAGCTTCCGGGGACCGGTTTCTGGCATTACAGCCGTCTTCGGCCCGGCTTGCTTGAATCCTGATGGTGCAGTGAGCAAGGGACTCACATCTGAGCATACCCTTCCAAACTTGTGGTGGCCAAAATAATTTCAAAAAAGGGGGTGGTGATGGACAGAGTATCTGAGTTAATCAGAACACTCCTACCCAGTCAACAGATATGGGCTTGATCCATCACCGTTTTTTAGCTCACTGCACCATCCCAGTTCAGAACCTGGCTACATGCAAATTAGTCTGTCCCTGGCCCAGTGCATCTTGGGAACAGGGCAGACCAAACTACCAAGCCAATTCTTTACTGGAAAGGAAACAAGCTTCCGGGGACCAGTTTCTGGCATTACAGCCGTCTTCGGCCGGCTTGCTTGAATCCTGATGGTGCAGTGAGCAAGGGACTCACATCTGAGCATACCCTTCCACACTTGTGGTGTCCAAAATAATTTCAAAAAAGGGGGTGGTGATGGACAGAGTATCTGAGTTAATCAGAACACTCCTACCCAGTCAACAGATCAGGGCTTGATCCATCACCGTTTTTTAGCTCACTGCACCATCCCAGTTCAGAACCTGGCTACATGCAAATTAGTCTGTCCCTGGCCCAGTGCATCATGGGAACAGGGCAGACCAAACTACCAAGCCAATTCTTTACTGGAAAGGAAACAAGCTTCCAGGGACCGGTTTCTGGCATTACAGCCGTCTTCGGCCCGGCTTGCTTGAATCCTGATGGTGCAGTGAGCAAGGGACTCACATCTGAGCATACCCTTCCACACTTGTGGTGGCCAAAATAATTTCAAAAAAGGGGGTGGTGATGGACAGAGTATCTGAGTTAATCAGAACACTCCTACCCAGTCAACAGATCAGGGCTTGATCCATCACCGTTTTTTAGCTCACTGCACCATCCCAGTTCAGAACCTGGCTACATGCAAATTAGTCTGTCCCTGGCCCAGTGCATCATGGGAACAGGACAGACCAAACTACCAAGCCAATTCTTTACTGGAAAGGAAACAAGCTTCCGGGGACCGGTTTCTGGCATTACAGCCGTCTTCGGCCCGGCTTGCTTGAATCCTGATGGTGCAGTGAGCAAGGGACTCACATCTGAGCATACCCTTCCAAACTAGTGGTGGCCAAAATAATTTCAAAAAAGGGGGTGATGATGGACAGAGTATCTGAGTTAATCAGAACACTCCTACCCAGTCAACAGATCAGGGCTTGATCCATCACCGTTTTTTAGCTCACTGCACCATCCCAGTTCAGAACCTGGCTACATGCAAATTAGTCTGTCCCTGGCCCAGTGCATCATGGGAACAGGGCAGACCAAGCCAATTCTTTACTGGAAAGGAAACAAGCTTCCGGGGACCGGTTTCTGGCATTACAGCCGTCTTCGGCCCGGCTTGCTTGAATCCTGATGGTGCAGTGAGCAAGGGACTCACATCTGAGCATACCCTTCCACACTTGTGGTGGCCAAAATAATTTAAAAAAAGGGGGTGGTGATGGACAGAGTATCTGAGTTAATCGGAACACTCCTACCCAGTCAACAGATCAGGGCTTGATCCATCACCGTTTTTTAGCTCACTGCACCATCCCAGTTCAGAACCTGGCTACATGCAAATTAGTCTGTCCCTGGCCCAGTGCATCATGGGAACAGGGCAGACCAAACTACCAAGCCAATTCTTTACTGGAAAGGAAACAAGCTTCCGGGGACCGGTTTCTGGCATTACAGCCGTCTTCGGCCCGGCTTGCTTGAATCCTGATGGTGCAGTGAGCAAGGGACTCACATCTGAGCATACCCTTCCACACTTGTGGTGGCCAAAATAATTTCAAAAAAGGGGGTGGTGATGGACAGAGTATCTGAGTTAATCAGAACACTCCTACCCAGTCAACAGATCAGGGCTTGATCCATCACCGTTTTTTAGCTCACTGCACCATCCCAGTTCAGAACCTAGCTACATGCAAATGAGTCTGTCCCTGGCCCAGTGCATCATGGGAACAGGGCAGACCAAACTACCAAACCAATTCTTTACTGGAAAGGAAACAAACTTCCGGGGACCGGTTTCTGTCATTACAGCCGTCTTCGGCCCGGCTTGCTTGAATCCTGATGGTGCAGTGAGCACGGGACTCACATCTGAGCATACCCTTCCACACTTGTGGTGGCCAAAATAATTTCAAAAAAGGGGGTGGTGATGGACAGAGTATCTGAGTTATTCAGAACACTCCTACCTAGTCAACAGATCAGGGCTTGATCCATCAGCGTTTTTTACCTCACTGCACCATCCCAGTTCAGAACCTGGCTACATGCAAATTAGTCTATCCCTGGCCCAGTGCATCATGGGAACAGGGCAGACCAAACTACCAAGCCAATTCTTTACTGGAAAGGAAACAAGCTTCCGGGGACCAGTTTCTGGCATTACAGCCGTCTTCGGCCCGGCTTGCTTGAATCCTGATGGTGCAGTGAGCAAGGGACTCACATCTGAACATTCCCTTCCACACTTGTGGTGGCTAAAATTATTTCAAAAAAGGGGGTGGTGATGGACAGAGTATCTGAGTTAATCAGAACACTCCTACCCAGTCAACAGATCAGGGCTTGATCCATCACCGTTTTTTAGCTCACTGCACCATCCCAGTTCCGAACCTGGCTACATGCAAATTATTCTGTCCCTGGCCCAGTGCATCATGGGAACAGGGCAGACCAAACTACCGAGCCAATTCTTTACTGGAAATGAAACAAGCTTCCGGGGACCGGTTTCTGGCATTACAGCCGTCTTCGGCCCGGCTTGCTTGAATCCTGATGGTGCAGTGAGCAAGGGACTCACATCTGAGCATACCCTTCCACACTTGTGGTGGCCAAAATAATTTCAAAAAAGGGGGTGGTGATGGACAGAGTATCTGAGTTAATCAGAACACTCCTACCCAGTCAACAGATCAGGGCTTGATCCATCACCGTTTTTTAGCTCACTGCACCATCCCAGTTCAGAACCTTGCTACATGCAAATTAGTCTGTCCCTGGCCCAGTGCATCATGGGAACAGGGCAGACCAAACTACCAAGCCAATTCTTTACTGGAAAGGAAATAAGCTTCCGGGGACCGGTTTCTGGCATTACAGCCGTCTTCGGCCCGGCTTGCTTGAATCCTGATGGTGCAGTGAGCAAGGGACTCACATCTGAGCATACCCTTCCACACTTGTGGTGGCTAAAAATAATTTCAAAAAGGGGGTGGTGATGGACAGAGTATCTGAGTTAATCAGAACACTCCTACCCAGTCAACAGATCAGGGCTTGATCCATCACCGTTTTGTAGCTCACTGCACCATCCCAGTTCAGAACCTGGCTACATGCAAATTAGTCTGTCCCTGGCCCAGTGCATCATGGGAACAGGACAGACCAAACTACCAAGCCAATTCTTTACTGGAAAGGAAACAAGCTTCCGGGGACCGGTTTCTGGCATTACAGCCGTCTTCGGCCCGGCTTGCTTGAATCCTGATGGTGCAGTGAGCAAGGGACTCACATCTGAGCATACCCTTCCACACTTGTGGTGGCCAAAATAATTTAAAAAAAGGGGGTGGTGATGGACAGAGTATCTGAGTTAATCAGAACACTCCTACCCAGTCAACAGATCAGGGCTTGATCCATCACCGTTTTTTAGCTCACTGCACCATCCCAGTTCAGAACCTGGCTACATGCAAATTAGTCTGTCCCTGGCCCAGTGCATCATGGGAACAGGACAGACCAAACTACCAAGCCAATTCTTTACTGGAAAGGAAACAAGCTTCCGGGGACCGGTTTCTGGCATTACAGCCGTCTTCGGCCCGGCTTGCTTGAATCCTGATGGTGCAGTGAGCAAGGGACTCACATCTGAGCATACCCTTCCAAACTTGTGGTGGCCAAAATAATTTCAAAAAAGGGGGTGGTGATGGACAGAGTATCTGAGTTAATCAGAACACTCCTACCCAGTCAACAGATATGGGCTTGATCCATCACCGTTTTTTAGCTCACTGCACCATCCCAGTTCAGAACCTGGCTACATGCAAATTAGTCTGTCCCTGGCCCAGTGCATCTTGGGAACAGGGCAGACCAAACTACCAAGCCAATTCTTTACTGGAAAGGAAACAAGCTTCCGGGGACCAGTTTCTGGCATTACAGCCGTCTTCGGCCGGCTTGCTTGAATCCTGATGGTGCAGTGAGCAAGGGACTCACATCTGAGCATACCCTTCCACACTTGTGGTGTCCAAAATAATTTCAAAAAAGGGGGTGGTGATGGACAGAGTATCTGAGTTAATCAGAACACTCCTACCCAGTCAACAGATCAGGGCTTGATCCATCACCGTTTTTTAGCTCACTGCACCATCCCAGTTCAGAACCTGGCTACATGCAAATTAGTCTGTCCCTGGCCCAGTGCATCATGGGAACAGGGCAGACCAAACTACCAAGCCAATTCTTTACTGGAAAGGAAACAAGCTTCCAGGGACCGGTTTCTGGCATTACAGCCGTCTTCGGCCCGGCTTGCTTGAATCCTGATGGTGCAGTGAGCAAGGGACTCACATCTGAGCATACCCTTCCACACTTGTGGTGGCCAAAATAATTTCAAAAAAGGGGGTGGTGATGGACAGAGTATCTGAGTTAATCAGAACACTCCTACCCAGTCAACAGATCAGGGCTTGATCCATCACCGTTTTTTAGCTCACTGCACCATCCCAGTTCAGAACCTGGCTACATGCAAATTAGTCTGTCCCTGGCCCAGTGCATCATGGGAACAGGACAGACCAAACTACCAAGCCAATTCTTTACTGGAAAGGAAACAAGCTTCCGGGGACCGGTTTCTGGCATTACAGCCGTCTTCGGCCCGGCTTGCTTGAATCCTGATGGTGCAGTGAGCAAGGGACTCACATCTGAGCATACCCTTCCAAACTAGTGGTGGCCAAAATAATTTCAAAAAAGGGGGTGATGATGGACAGAGTATCTGAGTTAATCAGAACACTCCTACCCAGTCAACAGATCAGGGCTTGATCCATCACCGTTTTTTAGCTCACTGCACCATCCCAGTTCAGAACCTGGCTACATGCAAATTAGTCTGTCCCTGGCCCAGTGCATCATTGGAACAGGGCAGACCAAGCCAATTCTTTACTGGAAAGGAAACAAGCTTCCGGGGACCGGTTTCTGGCATTACAGCCGTCTTCGGCCCGGCTTGCTTGAATCCTGATGGTGCAGTGAGCAAGGGACTCACATCTGAGCATACCCTTCCACACTTGTGGTGGCCAAAATAATTTCAAAAAAGGGGGTGGTGATGGACAGAGTATCTGAGTTAATCAGAACACTCCTACCCAGTCAACAGATCAGGGCTTGATCCATCACCGTTTTTTTAGCTCACTGCACCATCCCAGTTCAGAACCTGGCTACATGCAAATGAGTCTGTCCCTGGCCCAGTGCATCATGGGAACAGGGCAGACCAAACTACCAAGCCAATTCTTTACTGGAAAGGAAACAAACTTCCGGGGACCGGTTTCTGGCATTACAGCCGTCTTCGGCCCGGCTTGCTTGAATCCTGATGGTGCAGTGAGCACGGGACTCACATCTGAACATACCCTTCCACACTTGTGGTGGCCAAAATAATTTCAAAAAAGGGGGTGGTGATGGACAGAGTATCTGAGTTATTCAGAACACTCCTACCTAGTCAACAGATCAGTGCTTGATCCATCAGCGTTTTTTAGCTCACTGCACCATCCCAGTTCAGAACCTGGCTACATGCAAATTAGTCTGTCCCTGGCCCAGTGCATCATGGGAACAGGGCAGACCAAACTACCAAGCCAATTCTTTACTGGAAAGGAAACAAGCTTCCGGGGACCGGTTTCTGGCATTACAGCCGTCTTCGGCCCGGCTTGCTTGAATCCTGATGGTGCAGTGAGCAAGGGACTCACATCTGAGCATTCCCTTTCACACTTGTGGTGGCCAAAATTATTTCAAAAAAGGGGGTGGTGATGGACAGAGTATCTGAGTTAATCAGAACACTCCTACCCAGTCAACAGATAAGGGCTTGATCCATCACCGTTTTTTAGCTCACTGCACCATCCCAGTTCCGAACCTGGCTACATGCAAATTATTCTGTCCCTGGCCCAGTGCATCATGGGAACAGGGCAGACCAAACTACCGAGCCAATTCTTTACTGGAAATGAAACAAGCTTCCGGGGACCGGTTTCTGGCATTACAGCCGTCTTCGGCCCGGCTTGCTTGAATCCTGATGGTGCAGTGAGCAAGGGACTCACATCTGAGCATACCCTTCCACACTTGTGGTGGCCAAAATAATTTCAAAAAAGGGGGTGGTGATGGACAGAGTATCTGAGTTAATCAGAACACTCCTACCCAGTCAACAGATCAGGGCTTGATCCATCACCGTTTTTTAGCTCACTGCACCATCCCAGTTCAGAACCTGGCTACATGCAAATTAGTCTGTCCCTGGCCCAGTGCATCATGGGAACAGGGCAGACCAAACTACCAAGCCAATTCTTTTCTCTGGAAAGGAAACAAGCTTCCGGGGACCGGTTTCTGGCATTACAGCCGTCTTCGGCCCGGCTTGCTTGAATCCTGATGGTGCAGTGAGCAATGGACTCACATCTGAGCATACCCTTCCACACTTGTGGTGGCCAAAATAATTTAAAAAAAGGGGGTGGTGATGGACAGAGTATCTGAGTTAATCAGAACACTCCTACCCAGTCAACAGATCAGGGCTTGATCCATCACCGTTTTTTAGCTCACTGCACCATCCCAGTTCAGAACCTGGCTACATGCAAATTAGTCTGTCCCTGGCCCAGTGCATCATGGGAACAGGACAGACCAAACTACCAAGCCAATTCTTTACTGGAAAGGAAACAAGCTTCCGGGGACCGGTTTCTGGCATTACAGCCGTCTTCGGCCCGGCTTGCTTGAATCCTGATGGTGCAGTGAGCACGGGACTCACATCTGAGCATACCCTTCCACACTTGTGGTGGCCAAAATAATTTCAAAAAAGGGGGTGGTGATGGACAGAGTATCTGAGTTATTCAGAACACTCCTACCTAGTCAACAGATCAGGGTTTGATCCATCAGCGTTTTTTAGCTCACTGCACCATCCCAGTTCAGAACCTGGCTACATGCAAATTAGTCTGTCCCTGGCCCAGTGCATCATGGGAACAGGGCAGACCAAACTACCAAGCCAATTCTTTACTGGAAAGGAAACAAGCTTCCGGGGACCGGTTTCTGGCATTACAGCCGTCTTCGGCCCGGCTTGCTTGAATCCTGATGGTGCAGTGAGCAAGGGACTCACATCTGAGCATTCCCTTCCACACTTGTGGTGGCCAAAATAATTTAAAAAAAGGGGGTGGTGATGGACAGAGTATCTGAGTTAATCAGAACACTCCTACCCAGTCAACAGATCAGGGCTTGATCCATCACCGTTTTTTAGCTCACTGCACCATCCCAGTTCTGGACCTGGCTACATGCAAATTAGTCTGTCCCTGGCCCAGTGCATCATGGGAACAGGACAGACCAAACTACCAAGCCAATTCTTTACTGGAAAGGAAACAAGCTTCCGGGGACCGGTTTCTGGCATTACAGCCGTCTTCGGCCCGGCTTGCTTGAATCCTGATGGTGCAGTGAGCAAGGGACTCACATCTGAGCATACCCTAACAAGCTTGTGGTGGACAAAATAATTTCAAAAAAGGGGGTGGTGATGGACAGAGTATCTGAGTTAATCAGAACACTCCTACCCAGTCAACAGATCAGGGCTTGATCCATCACCGTTTTTTAGCTCACTGCACCATCCCAGTTCAGAACCTGGCTACATGCAAATTAGTCTGTCCCTGGCCCAGTGCATCATGGGAACAGGGCAGACCAAACTACCAAGCCAATTCTTTACTGGAAAGGAAACAAGCTTCCGGGGACGGGTTTCTGGCATTACAGCCGTCTTCGGCCGGCTTACTTGAATCCTGATGGTGCAGTGAGCAAGGGACTCACATCTGAGCATACCCTTCCACACTTGTGGTGGCCAAAATAGTTTCAAAAAAGGGGGTGGTGATGGACAGAGTATCTGAGTTAATGAGAACACTCCTACCCAGTCAACAGATCAGGGCTTGATCCAACACCGTTTTTTAGCTCACTGCACCATCCCAGTTCAGAACCTGGCTACATGCAAATTAGTCTGTCCCTGGCCCAGTGCATCATGGGAACAGGACAGACCAAACTACCAAGCCAATTCTTTACTGGAAAGGAAACAAGCTTCCGGGGACCGGTTTCTGGCATTACAGCCGTCTTCGGCCCGGCTTGCTTGAATCCTGATGGTGCAGTGAGCAAGGGACTCACATCTGAGAATACCCTTCCAAACTTGTGGTGGCCAAAATAATTTCAAAAAAGGGGGTGATGATGGACAGAGTATCTGAGTTAATCAGAACACTCCTACCCAGTCAACAGATCAGGGCTTGATCCATCACCGTTTTTTAGCTCACTGCACCATCCCAGTTCAGAACCTGGCTACATGCAAATTAGTCTGTCCCTGGCCCAGTGCATCATGGGAACAGGGCAGACCAAACTACCAAGCCAATTCTTTACTGGAAAGGAAACAAGCTTCCGGGGACCGGTTTCTGGCATTACAGCCGTCTTCGGCCGGCTTGCTTGAATCCTGATGGTGCAGTGAGCAAGGGACTCACATCTGAGCATACCCTTCCACACTTGTGGTGGCCAAAATAATTTCAAAACAGGGGGTGGTGATGGACAGAGTATCTGAGTTAATCAGAACACTCCTACCCAGTCAACAGATCAGGGCTTGATCCATCACCGTTTTTTAGCTCACTGCACCATCCCAGTTCAGCACCTGGCTAAATGCAAATTAGTCTGTCCCTGGCCCAGTGCATCATGGGAACAGGGCAGACCAAACTACCAAGCCATTTCTTTACTGGAAAGGAAACAAGCTTCCGGGGACCGGTTTCTGGCATTACAGCTGTCTTCGGCCCGGCTTGCTTGAATCCTGATGGTGCAGTAAGCAAGGGACTCACATCTGAGCATACCCTTCCACACTTGTGGTGGCCAAAATAATTTCAAAAAAGGGGGTGATGATGGACAGAGTATCTGAGTTAATCAGAACACTCCTACCCAGTCAACAGATCAGGGCTTGATCCATCACCGTTTTTTAGCTCACTGCACCATCCCAGTTCAGAACCTGGCTACATGCAAATTAGTTTGTCCCTGGCCCAGTGCATCATGGGAACAGGGCAGACCAAACTACCAAGCCAATTCTTTACTGGAAAGGAAACAAGCTTCCGGGGACCGGTTTCTGGCATTACAGCCGTCTTCGGCCCGGCTTGCTTGAATCCTGATGGTGCAGTGAGCAAGGGACTCACATCTAAGCATACCCTTCCACACTTGTGGTGGCCAAAATAATTTCAAAAAAGGGGGTGGTGATGGACAGAGTATCTGAGTTAATCAGAACACTCCTACCCAGTCAACAGATCAGGGCTTGATCCATCACCGTTTTTTAGCTCACTGCACCATCCCAGTTCAGAACCTGGCTACATGCAAATGAGTCTGTCCCTGGCCCAGTGCATCATGGGAACAGGGCAGACCAAACTACCAAGCCAATTCTTTACTGGAAAGGAAACAAACTTCCGGGGACCGGTTTCTGGCATTACAGCCGTCTTCGGCCCGGCTTGCTTGAATCCTGATGGTGCAGTGAGCACGGGACTCACATCTGAGCATACCCTTCCACACTTGTGGTGGCCAAAATAATTTCAAAAAAGGGGGTGGTGATGGACAGAGTATCTGAGTTATTCAGAACACTCCTACCTAGTCAACAGATCAGGGCTTGATCCATCAGCGTTTTTTAGCTCACTGCACCATCCCAGTTCAGAACCTGGCTACATGCAAATTAGTCTGTCCCTGGCCCAGTGCATCATGGGAACAGGGCAGACCAAACTACAGAGCCAATTCTTTACTGGAAAGGAAACAAGCTTCCGGGGACCGGTTTCTGGCATTACAGCCGTCTTCGGCCCGGCTTGCTTGAATCCTGATGGTGCAGTGAGCAAGGGACTCACATCTGAGCATTCCCTTCCACACTTGTGGTGGCCAAAATTATTTCAAAAAAGGGGGTGGTGATGGACAGAGTATCTGAGTTAATCAGAACACTCCTACCCAGTCAACAGATCAGGGCTTGATCCATCACCGTTTTTTAGCTCACTGCACCATCCCAGTTCCGAACCTGGCTACATGCAAATTATTCTGTCCCTGGCCCAGTGCATCATGGGAACAGGGCAGACCAAACTACCGAGCCAATTCTTTACTGGAAATGAAACAAGCTTCCGGGGACCGGTTTCTGGCATTACAGCCGTCTTCGGCCGGCTTGCTTGAATCCTGATGGTGCAGTGAGCAAGGGACTCACATCTGAGCATACCCTTCCACACTTGTGGTGGCCAAAATAATTTCAAAACAGGGGGTGGTGATGGACAGAGTATCTGAGTTAATCAGAACACTCCTACCCAGTCAACAGATCAGGGCTTGATCCATCACCGTTTTTTAGCTCACTGCACCATCCCAGTTCAGCACCTGGCTAAATGCAAATTAGTCTGTCCCTGGCCCAGTGCATCATGGGAACAGGGCAGACCAAACTACCAAGCCATTTCTTTACTGGAAAGGAAACAAGCTTCCGGGGACCGGTTTCTGGCATTACAGCTGTCTTCGGCCCGGCTTGCTTGAATCCTGATGGTGCAGTAAGCAAGGGACTCACATCTGAGCATACCCTTCCACACTTGTGGTGGCCAAAATAATTTCAAAAAAGGGGGTGATGATGGACAGAGTATCTGAGTTAATCAGAACACTCCTACCCAGTCAACAGATCAGGGCTTGATCCATCACCGTTTTTTAGCTCACTGCACCATCCCAGTTCAGAACCTGGCTACATGCAAATTAGTTTGTCCCTGGCCCAGTGCATCATGGGAACAGGGCAGACCAAACTACCAAGCCAATTCTTTACTGGAAAGGAAACAAGCTTCCGGGGACCGGTTTCTGGCATTACAGCCGTCTTCGGCCCGGCTTGCTTGAATCCTGATGGTGCAGTGAGCAAGGGACTCACATCTAAGCATACCCTTCCACACTTGTGGTGGCCAAAATAATTTCAAAAAAGGGGGTGGTGATGGACAGAGTATCTGAGTTAATCAGAACACTCCTACCCAGTCAACAGATCAGGGCTTGATCCATCACCGTTTTTTAGCTCACTGCACCATCCCAGTTCAGAACCTGGCTACATGCAAATGAGTCTGTCCCTGGCCCAGTGCATCATGGGAACAGGGCAGACCAAACTACCAAGCCAATTCTTTACTGGAAAGGAAACAAACTTCCGGGGACCGGTTTCTGGCATTACAGCCGTCTTCGGCCCGGCTTGCTTGAATCCTGATGGTGCAGTGAGCACGGGACTCACATCTGAGCATACCCTTCCACACTTGTGGTGGCCAAAATAATTTCAAAAAAGGGGGTGGTGATGGACAGAGTATCTGAGTTATTCAGAACACTCCTACCTAGTCAACAGATCAGGGCTTGATCCATCAGCGTTTTTTAGCTCACTGCACCATCCCAGTTCAGAACCTGGCTACATGCAAATTAGTCTGTCCCTGGCCCAGTGCATCATGGGAACAGGGCAGACCAAACTACAGAGCCAATTCTTTACTGGAAAGGAAACAAGCTTCCGGGGACCGGTTTCTGGCATTACAGCCGTCTTCGGCCCGGCTTGCTTGAATCCTGATGGTGCAGTGAGCAAGGGACTCACATCTGAGCATTCCCTTCCACACTTGTGGTGGCCAAAATTATTTCAAAAAAGGGGGTGGTGATGGACAGAGTATCTGAGTTAATCAGAACACTCCTACCCAGTCAACAGATCAGGGCTTGATCCATCACCGTTTTTTAGCTCACTGCACCATCCCAGTTCCGAACCTGGCTACATGCAAATTATTCTGTCCCTGGCCCAGTGCATCATGGGAACAGGGCAGACCAAACTACCGAGCCAATTCTTTACTGGAAATGAAACAAGCTTCCGGGGACCGGTTTCTGGCATTACAGCCGTCTTCGGCCCGGCTTGCTTGAATCTGATGGTGCAGTGAGCAAGGGACTCACATCTGAGCATACCCTTCCACACTTGTGGTGGCCAAAATAATTTCAAAAAAGGGGGTGGTGATGGACAGAGTATCTGAGTTAATCAGAACACTCCTACCCAGTCAACAGATCAGGGCTTGATCCATCACCGTTTTTTAGCTCACTGCACCATCCCAGTTCAGAACCTGGCTACATGCAAATTAGTCTGTCCCTGGCCCAGTGCATCATGGGAACAGGGCAGACCAAACTACCAAGCCAATTCTTTACTGGAAAGGAAACAAGCTTCCGGGGACCGGTTTCTGGCATTACAGCCGTCTTCGGCCCGGCTTGCTTGAATCCTGATGGTGCAGTGAGCAAGGGACTCACATCTGAGCATACCCTTCCACACTTGTGGTGGCCAAAATAATTTCAAAAAAGGGGGTGGGGATGGACAGAGTATCTGAGTTAATCAGAACACTCCTACCCAGTCAACAGATCAGGGCTTGATCCATCACCGTTTTGTAGCTCACTGCACCATCCCAGTTCAGAACCTGGCTACATGCAAATTAGTCTGTCCCTGGCCCAGTGCATCATGGGAACAGGGCAGACCAAACTACCAAGCCAATTCTTTTCTCTGGAAAGGAAACAAGCTTCCGGGGACCGGTTTCTGGCATTACAGCCGTCTTCGGCCCGGCTTGCTTGAATCCTGATGGTGCAGTGAGCAAGGGACTCACATCTGAGCATACCCTTCCACACTTGTGGTGGCCAAAATAATTTAAAAAAAGGGGGTGGTGATGGACAGAGTATCTGAGTTAATCAGAACACTCCTACCCAGTCAACAGATCAGGGCTTGATCCATCACCGTTTTTTAGCTCACTGCACCATCCCAGTTCAGAACCTGGCTACATGCAAATTAGTCTGTCCCTGGCCCAGTGCATCATGGTAACAGGGCAGACCAAACTACCAAGCCAATTCTTTACTGGAAAGGAAACAAGCTTCCGGGGACCAGTTTCTGGCATTACAGCCGTCTTCGGCCCGGCTTGCTTGAATCCTGATGGTGCAGTGAGCAAGGGACTCACATCTGAGCATACCCTTCCACACTTGTGGTGGCCAAAATAATTTCAAAAAAGGGGGTGGTGATGGACAGAGTATCTGAGTTAATCAGAACACTCCTACCCAGTCAACAGATCAGGGCTTGATCCATCACCGTTTTTTAGCTCACTGCACCATCCCAGTTCAGAACCTGGCTACATGCAAATGAGTCTGTCCCTGGCCCAGTGCATCATGGGAACAGGGCAGACCAAACTACCAAGCCAATTCTTTACTGGAAAGGAAACAAACTTCCGGGGACCGGTTTCTGGCATTACAGCCGTCTTCGGCCCGGCTTGCTTGAATCCTGATGGTGCAGTGAGCACGGGACTCACATCTGAGCATACCCTTCCACACTTGTGGTGGCCAAAATAATTTCAAAAAAGGGGGTGGTGATGGACAGAGTATCTGAGTTATTCAGAACACTCCTACCTAGTCAACAGATCAGGGCTTGATCCATCAGCGTTTTTTAGCTCACTGCACCATCCCAGTTCAGAACCTGGCTACATGCAAATTAGTCTGTCCCTGGCCCAGTGCATCATGGGAACAGGGCAGACCAAACTACCAAGCCAATTCTTTACAGGAAAGGAAACAAGCTTCCGGGGACCGGTTTCTGGCATTACAGCCGTCTTCGGCCCGGCTTGCTTGAATCCTGATGGTGCAGTGAGCAAGGGACTCACATCTGAACATTCCCTTCCACACTTGTGGTGGCTAAAATTATTTCAAAAAAGGGGGTGGTGATGGACAGAGTATCTGAGTTAATCAGAACACTCCTACCCAGTCAACAGATCAGGGCTTGATCCATCACCGTTTTTTAGCTCACTGCACCATCCCAGTTCCGAACCTGGCTACATGCAAATTATTCTGTCCCTGGCCCAGTGCATCATGGGAACAGGGCAGACCAAACTACCGAGCCAATTCTTTACTGGAAATGAAACAAGCTTCCGGGGACCGGTTTCTGGCATTACAGCCGTCTTCGGCCCGGCTTGCTTGAATCCTGATGGTGCAGTGAGCAAGGGACTCACATCTGAGCATACCCTTCCACACTTGTGGTGGCCAAAATAATTTCAAAAAAGGGGGTGGTGATGGACAGAGTATCTGAGTTAATCAGAACACTCCTACCCAGTCAACAGATCAGGGCTTGATCCATCACCGTTTTTTAGCTCACTGTACCATCCCAGTTCAGAACCTGGCTACATGCAAATTAGTCTGTCCCTGGCCCAGTGCATCATGGGAACAGGGCAGACCAAACTACCAAGCCAATTCTTTACTGGAAAGGAAACAAGCTTCCGGGGACCGGTTTCTGGCATTACAGCCGTCTTCGGCCCGGCTTGCTTGAATCCTGATGGTGCAGTGAGCAAGGGACTCACATCTGAGCATACCCTTCCACACTTGTGGTGGCTAAAAATAATTTAAAAAAAGGGGGTGGTGATGGACAGAGTATCTGAGTTAATCAGAACACTCCTACCCAGTCAACAGATCAGGGCTTGATCCATCACCGTTTTGTAGCTCACTGCACCATCCCAGTTCAGAACCTGGCTACATGCAAATTAGTCTGTCCCTGGCCCAGTGCATCATGGGAACAGGGCAGACCAAACTACCAAGCCAATTCTTTTCTCTGGAAAGGAAACAAGCTTCCGGGGACCGGTTTCTGGCATTACAGCCGTCTTCGGCCCGGCTTGCTTGAATCCTGATGGTGCAGTGAGCAAGGGACTCACATCTGAGCATACCCTTCCACACTTGTGGTGGCCAAAATAATTTAAAAAAAGGGGGTGGTGATGGACAGAGTATCTGAGTTAATCAGAACACTCCTACCCAGTCAACAGATCAGGGCTTGATCCATCACCGTTTTTTAGCTCACTGCACCATCCCAGTTCAGAACCTGGCTACATGCAAATTAGTCTGTCCCTGGCCCAGTGCATCATGGGAACAGGACAGACCAAACTACCAAGCCAATTCTTTACTGGAAAGGAAACAAGCTTCCGGGGACCGGTTTCTGGCATTACAGCCGTCTTCGGCCCGGCTTGCTTGAATCCTGATGGTGCAGTGAGCAAGGGACTCACATCTGAGCATACCCTTCCAAACTTGTGGTGGCCAAAATAATTTCAAAAAAGGGGGTGGTGATGGACAGAGTATCTGAGTTAATCAGAACACTCCTACCCAGTCAACAGATCAGGGCTTGATCCATCACCGTTTTTTAGCTCACTGCACCATCCCAGTTCAGAACCTGGCTACATGCAAATTAGTCTGTCCCTGGCCCAGTGCATCATGGGAACAGGGCAGACCAAACTACCAAGCCAATTCTTTACTGGAAAGGAAACAAGCTTCCGGGGACCGGTTTCTGGCATTACAGCCGTCTTCGGCCGGCTTGCTTGAATCCTGATGGTGCAGTGAGCAAGGGACTCACATCTGAGCATACCCTTCCACACTTGTGGTGTCCAAAATAATTTCAAAAAAGGGGGTGGTGATGGACAGAGTATCTGAGTTAATCAGAACACTCCTACCCAGTCAACAGATCAGGGCTTGATCCATCACCGTTTTTTAGCTCACTGCACCATCCCAGTTCAGAACCTGGCTACATGCAAATTAGTCTGTCCCTGGCCCAGTGCATCATGGGAACAGGGCAGACCAAACTACCAAGCCAATTCTTTACTGGAAAGGAAACAAGCTTCCAGGGACCGGTTTCTGGCATTACAGCCGTCTTCGGCCCGGCTTGCTTGAATCCTGATGGTGCAGTGAGCAAGGGACTCACATCTGAGCATACCCTTCCACACTTGTGGTGGCCAAAATAATTTCAAAAAAGGGGGTGGTGATGGACAGAGTATCTGAGTTAATCAGAACACTCCTACCCAGTCAACAGATCAGGGCTTGATCCATCACCGTTTTTTAGCTCACTGCGCCATCCCAGTTCAGAACCTGGCTACATGCAAATTAGTCTGTCCCTGGCCCAGTGCATCATGGGAACAGGACAGACCAAACTACCAAGCCAATTCTTTACTGGAAAGGAAACAAGCTTCCGGGGACCGGTTTCTGGCATTACAGCCGTCTTCGGCCCGGCTTGCTTGAATCCTGATGGTGCAGTGAGCAAGGGACTCACATCTAAGCATACCCTTCCACACTTGTGGTGGCCAAAATAATTTCAAAAAAGGGGGTGGTGATGGACAGAGTATCTGAGTTATTCAGAACACTCCTACCTAGTCAACAGATCAGGGCTTGATCCATCAGCGTTTTTTAGCTCACTGCACCATCCCAGTTCAGAACCTGGCTACATGCAAATTAGTCTGTCCCTGGCCCAGTGCATCATGGGAACAGGGCAGACCAAACTACCAAGCCAATTCTTTACTGGAAAGGAAACAAGCTTCCGGGGACCGGTTTCTGGCATTACAGCCGTCTTCGGCCCGGCTTGCTTGAATCCTGATGGTGCAGTGAGCAAGGGACTCACATCTGAGCATTCCCTTCCACACTTGTGGTGGCCAAAATAATTTAAAAAAAGGGGGTGGTGATGGACAGAGTATCTGAGTTAATCAGAACACTCCTACCCAGTCAACAGATCAGGGCTTGATCCATCACCGTTTTTTAGCTCACTGCACCATCCCAGTTCTGGACCTGGCTACATGCAAATTAGTCTGTCCCTGGCCCAGTGCATCATGGGAACAGGACAGACCAAACTACCAAGCCAATTCTTTACTGGAAAGGAAACAAGCTTCCGGGGACCGGTTTCTGGCATTACAGCCGTCTTCGGCCCGGCTTGCTTGAATCCTGATGGTGCAGTGAGCAAGGGACTCACATCTGAGCAAACCCTAACAAACTTGTGGTGGACAAAATAATTTCAAAAAAGGGGGTGGTGATGGACAGAGTATCTGAGTTAATCAGAACACTCCTACCCAGTCAACAGATCAGGGCTTGATCCATCACCGTTTTTTAGCTCACTGCACCATCCCAGTTCAGAACCTGGCTACATGCAAATTAGTCTGTCCCTGGCCCAGTGCATCATGGGAACAGGGCAGACCAAACTACCAAGCCAATTCTTTTCTCTGGAAAGGAAACAAGCTTCCGGGGACCGGTTTCTGGCATTACAGCCGTCTTCGGCCCGACTTGCTTGAATCCTGATGGTGCAGTGAGCAAGGGACTCACATCTGAGCATACCCTTCCACACTTGTGGTGGCCAAAATAATTTAAAAAAAGGGGGTGGTGATGGACAGAGTATCTGAGTTAATCAGAACACTCCTACCCAGTCAACAGATCAGGGCTTGATCCATCACCGTTTTTTAGCTCACTGCACCATCCCAGTTCAGAACCTGGCTACATGCAAATTAGTCTGTCCCTGGCCCAGTGCATCATGGGAACAGGGCAGACCAAACTACCAAGCCAATTCTTTACTGGAAAGGAAACAAGCTTCCGGGGACCGGTTTCTGGCATTACAGCCGTCTTCGGCCCGGCTTGCTTGAATCCTGATGGTGCAGTGAGCAAGGGACTCACATCTGAGCATACCCTTCCACACTTGTGGTGGCCAAAATAATTTCAAAAAAGGGGGTGGGGATGGACAGAGTATCTGAGTTAATCAGAACACTCCTACCCAGTCAACAGATCAGGGCTTGATCCATCACCGTTTTGTAGCTCACTGCACCATCCCAGTTCAGAACCTGGCTACATGCAAATTAGTCTGTCCCTGGCCCAGTGCATCATGGGAACAGGGCAGACCAAACTACCAAGCCAATTCTTTTCTCTGGAAAGGAAACAAGCTTCCGGGGACCGGTTTCTGGCATTACAGCCGTCTTCGGCCCGGCTTGCTTAAATCCTGATGGTGCAGTGAGCAAGGGACTCACATCTGAGCATACCCTTCCACACTTGTGGTGGCCAAAATAATTTAAAAAAAGGGGGTGGTGATGGACAGAGTATCTGAGTTAATCAGAACACTCCTACCCAGTCAACAGATCAGGGCTTGATCCATCACCGTTTTTTAGCTCACTGCACCATCCCAGTTCAGAACCTGGCTACATGCAAATTAGTCTGTCCCTGGCCCAGTGCATCATGGTAACAGGGCAGACCAAACTACCAAGCCAATTCTTTACTGGAAAGGAAACAAGCTTCCGGGGACCAGTTTCTGGCATTACAGCCGTCTTCGGCCCGGCTTGCTTGAATCCTGATGGTGCAGTGAGCAAGGGACTCACATCTGAGCATACCCTTCCACACTTGTGGTGGCCAAAATAATTTCAAAAAAGGGGGTGGTGATGGACAGAGTATCTGAGTTAATCAGAACACTCCTACCCAGTCAACAGATCAGGGCTTGATCCATCACCGTTTTTTAGCTCACTGCACCATCCCAGTTCAGAACCTGGCTACATGCAAATGAGTCTGTCCCTGGCCCAGTGCATCATGGGAACAGGGCAGACCAAACTACCAAGCCAATTCTTTACTGGAAAGGAAACAAACTTCCGGGGACCGGTTTCTGGCATTACAGCCGTCTTCGGCCCGGCTTGCTTGAATCCTGATGGTGCAGTGAGCACGGGACTCACATCTGAGCATACCCTTCCACACTTGTGGTGGCCAAAATAATTTCAAAAAAGGGGGTGGTGATGGACAGAGTATCTGAGTTATTCAGAACACTCCTACCTAGTCAACAGATCAGGGCTTGATCCATCAGCGTTTTTTAGCTCACTGCACCATCCCAGTTCAGAACCTGGCTACATGCAAATTAGTCTGTCCCTGGCCCAGTGCATCATGGGAACAGGGCAGACCAAACTACCAAGCCAATTCTTTACAGGAAAGGAAACAAGCTTCCGGGGACCGGTTTCTGGCATTACAGCCGTCTTCGGCCCGGCTTGCTTGAATCCTGATGGTGCAGTGAGCAAGGGACTCACATCTGAACATTCCCTTCCACACTTGTGGTGGCTAAAATTATTTCAAAAAAGGGGGTGGTGATGGACAGAGTATCTGAGTTAATCAGAACACTCCTACCCAGTCAACAGATCAGGGCTTGATCCATCACCGTTTTTTAGCTCACTGCACCATCCCAGTTCCGAACCTGGCTACATGCAAATTATTCTGTCCCTGGCCCAGTGCATCATGGGAACAGGGCAGACCAAACTACCGAGCCAATTCTTTACTGGAAATGAAACAAGCTTCCGGGGACCGGTTTCTGGCATTACAGCCGTCTTCGGCCCGGCTTGCTTGAATCCTGATGGTGCAGTGAGCAAGGGACTCACATCTGAGCATACCCTTCCACACTTGTGGTGGCCAAAATAATTTCAAAAAAGGGGGTGGTGATGGACAGAGTATCTGAGTTAATCAGAACACTCCTACCCAGTCAACAGATCAGGGCTTGATCCATCACCGTTTTTTAGCTCACTGTACCATCCCAGTTCAGAACCTGGCTACATGCAAATTAGTCTGTCCCTGGCCCAGTGCATCATGGGAACAGGGCAGACCAAACTACCAAGCCAATTCTTTACTGGAAAGGAAACAAGCTTCCGGGGACCGGTTTCTGGCATTACAGCCGTCTTCGGCCCGGCTTGCTTGAATCCTGATGGTGCAGTGAGCAAGGGACTAACATCTGAGCATACCCTTCCACACTTGTGGTGGCTAAAAATAATTTAAAAAAAGGGGGTGGTGATGGACAGAGTATCTGAGTTAATCAGAACACTCCTACCCAGTCAACAGATCAGGGCTTGATCCATCACCGTTTTGTAGCTCACTGCACCATCCCAGTTCAGAACCTGGCTACATGCAAATTAGTCTGTCCCTGGCCCAGTGCATCATGGGAACAGGGCAGACCAAACTACCAAGCCAATTCTTTTCTCTGGAAAGGAAACAAGCTTCCGGGGACCGGTTTCTGGCATTACAGCCGTCTTCGGCCCGGCTTGCTTGAATCCTGATGGTGCAGTGAGCAAGGGACTCACATCTGAGCATACCCTTCCACACTTGTGGTGGCCAAAATAATTAAAAAAAAGGGGGTGGTGATGGACAGAGTATCTGAGTTAATCAGAACACTCCTACCCAGTCAACAGATCAGGGCTTGATCCATCACCGTTTTTTAGCTCACTGCACCATCCCAGTTCAGAACCTGGCTACATGCAAATTAGTCTGTCCCTGGCCCAGTGCATCATGGGAACAGGACAGACCAAACTACCAAGCCAATTCTTTACTGGAAAGGAAACAAGCTTCCGGGGACCGGTTTCTGGCATTACAGCCGTCTTCGGCCCGGCTTGCTTGAATCCTGATGGTGCAGTGAGCAAGGGACTCACATCTGAGCATACCCTTCCAAACTTGTGGTGGCCAAAATAATTTCAAAAAAGGGGGTGGTGATGGACAGAGTATCTGAGTTAATCAGAACACTCCTACCCAGTCAACAGATCAGGGCTTGATCCATCACCGTTTTTTAGCTCACTGCACCATCCCAGTTCAGAACCTGGCTACATGCAAATTAGTCTGTCCCTGGCCCAGTGCATCATGGGAACAGGGCAGACCAAACTACCAAGCCAATTCTTTACTGGAAAGGAAACAAGCTTCCGGGGACCGGTTTCTGGCATTACAGCCGTCTTCGGCCGGCTTGCTTGAATCCTGATGGTGCAGTGAGCAAGGGACTCACATCTGAGCATACCCTTCCACACTTGTGGTGTCCAAAATAATTTCAAAAAAGGGGGTGGTGATGGACAGAGTATCTGAGTTAATCAGAACACTCCTACCCAGTCAACAGATCAGGGCTTGATCCATCACCGTTTTTTAGCTCACTGCACCATCCCAGTTCAGAACCTGGCTACATGCAAATTAGTCTGTCCCTGGCCCAGTGCATCATGGGAACAGGGCAGACCAAACTACCAAGCCAATTCTTTACTGGAAAGGAAACAAGCTTCCAGGGACCGGTTTCTGGCATTACAGCCGTCTTCGGCCCGGCTTGCTTGAATCCTGATGGTGCAGTGAGCAAGGGACTCACATCTGAGCATACCCTTCCACACTTGTGGTGGCCAAAATAATTTCAAAAAAGGGGGTGGTGATGGACAGAGTATCTGAGTTAATCAGAACACTCCTACCCAGTCAACAGATCAGGGCTTGATCCATCACCGTTTTTTAGCTCACTGCGCCATCCCAGTTCAGAACCTGGCTACATGCAAATTAGTCTGTCCCTGGCCCAGTGCATCATGGGAACAGGACAGACCAAACTACCAAGCCAATTCTTTACTGGAAAGGAAACAAGCTTCCGGGGACCGGTTTCTGGCATTACAGCCGTCTTCGGCCCGGCTTGCTTGAATCCTGATGGTGCAGTGAGCAAGGGACTCACATCTAAGCATACCCTTCCACACTTGTGGTGGCCAAAATAATTTCAAAAAAGGGGGTGGTGATGGACAGAGTATCTGAGTTATTCAGAACACTCCTACCTAGTCAACAGATCAGGGCTTGATCCATCAGCGTTTTTTAGCTCACTGCACCATCCCAGTTCAGAACCTGGCTACATGCAAATTAGTCTGTCCCTGGCCCAGTGCATCATGGGAACAGGGCAGACCAAACTACCAAGCCAATTCTTTACTGGAAAGGAAACAAGCTTCCGGGGACCGGTTTCTGGCATTACAGCCGTCTTCGGCCCGGCTTGCTTGAATCCTGATGGTGCAGTGAGCAAGGGACTCACATCTGAGCATTCCCTTCCACACTTGTGGTGGCCAAAATAATTTAAAAAAAGGGGGTGGTGATGGACAGAGTATCTGAGTTAATCAGAACACTCCTACCCAGTCAACAGATCAGGGCTTGATCCATCACCGTTTTTTAGCTCACTGCACCATCCCAGTTCTGGACCTGGCTACATGCAAATTAGTCTGTCCCTGGCCCAGTGCATCATGGGAACAGGACAGACCAAACTACCAAGCCAATTCTTTACTGGAAAGGAAACAAGCTTCCGGGGACCGGTTTCTGGCATTACAGCCGTCTTCGGCCCGGCTTGCTTGAATCCTGATGGTGCAGTGAGCAAGGGACTCACATCTGAGCAAACCCTAACAAACTTGTGGTGGACAAAATAATTTCAAAAAAGGGGGTGGTGATGGACAGAGTATCTGAGTTAATCAGAACACTCCTACCCAGTCAACAGATCAGGGCTTGATCCATCACTGTTTTTTAGCTCACTGCACCATCCCAGTTCAGAACCTGGCTACATGCAAATTAGTCTGTCCCTGGCCCAGTGCATCATGGGAACAGGGCAGACCAAACTACCAAGCCAATTCTTTACTGGAAAGGAAACAAGCTTCCGGGGACGGGTTTCTGGCATTACAGCCGTCTTCGGCCGGCTTACTTGAATCCTGATGGTGCAGTGAGCAAGGGACTCACATCTGAGCATACCCTTCCACACTTGTGGTGGCCAAAATAGTTTCAAAAAAGGGGGTGGTGATGGACAGAGTATCTGAGTTAATGAGAACACTCCTACCCAGTCAACAGATCAGGGCTTGATCCATCACCGTTTTTTAGCTCACTGCACCATCCCAGTTCAGCACCTGGCTAAATGCAAATTAGTCTGTCCCTGGCCCAGTGCATCATGGGAACAGGGCAGACCAAACTACCAAGCCATTTCTTTACTGGAAAGGAAACAAGCTTCCGGGGACCGGTTTCTGGCATTACAGCTGTCTTCGGACCGGCTTGCTTGAATCCTGATGGTGCAGTAAGCAAGGGACTCACATCTGAGCATACCCTTCCACACTTGTGGTGGCCAAAATAATTTCAAAAAAGGGGGTGATGATGGACAGAGTATCTGAGTTAATCAGAACACTCCTACCCAGTCAACATATCAGGGCTTGATCCATCACCGTTTTTTAGCTCACTGCACCATCCCAGTTCAGAACCTGGCTACATGCAAATTAGTCTGTCCCTGGCCCAGTGCATCATGGGAACAGGGCAGACCAAACTACCAAGCCAATTCTTTACTGGAAAGGAAACAAGCTTCCGGGGACCGGTTTCTGGCATTACAGCCGTCTTCGGCCCGGCTTGCTTGAATCCTGATGGTGCAGTGAGCAAGGGACTCACATCTAAGCATACCCTTCCACACTTGTGGTGGCCAAAATAATTTCAAAAAAGGGGGTGGTGATGGACAGAGTATCTGAGTTAATCAGAACACTCCTACCCAGTCAACAGATCAGGGCTTGATCCATCACCGTTTTTTAGCTCACTGCACCATCCCAGTTCAGAACCTGGCTACATGCAAATGAGTCTGTCCCTGGCCCAGTGCATCATGGGAACAGGGCAGACCAAACTACCAAGCCAATTCTTTACTGGAAAGGAAACAAACTTCCGGGGACCGGTTTCTGGCATTACAGCCGTCTTCGGCCCGGCTTGCTTGAATCCTGATGGTGCAGTGAGCACGGGACTCACATCTGAGCATACCCTTCCACACTTGTGGTGGCCAAAATAATTTCAAAAAAGGGGGTGGTGATGGACAGAGTATCTGAGTTATTCAGAACACTCCTACCTAGTCAACAGATCAGGGCTTGATCCATCAGCGTTTTTTAGCTCACTGCACCATCCCAGTTCAGAACCTGGCTACATGCAAATTAGTCTGTCCCTGGCCCAGTGCATCATGGGAACAGGGCAGACCAAACTACAGAGCCAATTCTTTACTGGAAAGGAAACAAGCTTCCGGGGACCGGTTTCTGGCATTACAGCCGTCTTCGGCCCGGCTTGCTTGAATCCTGATGGTGCAGTGAGCAAGGGACTCACATCTGAGCATACCCTTCCACACTTGTGGTGGCCAAAATAATTTCAAAAAAGGGGGTGGTGATGGACAGAGTATCTGAGTTAATCAGAACACTCCTACCCAGTCAACAGATCAGGGCTTGATCCATCACCGTTTTTTAGCTCACTGCACCATCCCAGTTCAGAACCTGGCTACATGCAAATTAGTCTGTCCCTGGCCCAGTGCATCATGGGAACAGGGCAGACCAAACTACCAAGCCAATTCTTTACTGGAAAGGAAACAAGCTTCCGGGGACCGGTTTCTGGCATTACAGCCGTCTTCGGCCCGGCTTGCTTGAATCCTGATGGTGCAGTGAGCAAGGGACTCACATCTGAGCATACCCTTCCACACTTGTGGTGGCCAAAATAATTTCAAAAAAGGGGGTGGGGATGGACAGAGTATCTGAGTTAATCAGAACACTCCTACCCAGTCAACAGATCAGGGCTTGATCCATCACCGTTTTGTAGCTCACTGCACCATCCCAGTTCAGAACCTGGCTACATGCAAATTAGTCTGTCCCTGGCCCAGTGCATCATGGGAACAGGGCAGACCAAACTACCAAGCCAATTCTTTTCTCTGGAAAGGAAACAAGCTTCCGGGGACCGGTTTCTGGCATTACAGCCGTCTTCGGCCCGGCTTGCTTGAATCCTGATGGTGCAGTGAGCAAGGGACTCACATCTGAGCATACCCTTCCACACTTGTGGTGGCCAAAATAATTTAAAAAAAGGGGGTGGTGATGGACAGAGTATCTGAGTTAATCAGAACACTCCTACCCAGTCAACAGATCAGGGCTTGATCCATCACCGTTTTTTAGCTCACTGCACCATCCCAGTTCAGAACCTGGCTACATGCAAATTAGTCTGTCCCTGGCCCAGTGCATCATGGTAACAGGGCAGACCAAACTACCAAGCCAATTCTTTACTGGAAAGGAAACAAGCTTCCGGGGACCAGTTTCTGGCATTACAGCCGTCTTCGGCCCGGCTTGCTTGAATCCTGATGGTGCAGTGAGCAAGGGACTCACATCTGAGCATACCCTTCCACACTTGTGGTGGCCAAAATAATTTCAAAAAAGGGGGTGGTGATGGACAGAGTATCTGAGTTAATCAGAACACTCCTACCCAGTCAACAGATCAGGGCTTGATCCATCACCGTTTTTTAGCTCACTGCACCATCCCAGTTCAGAACCTGGCTACATGCAAATGAGTCTGTCCCTGGCCCAGTGCATCATGGGAACAGGGCAGACCAAACTACCAAGCCAATTCTTTACTGGAAAGGAAACAAACTTCCGGGGACCGGTTTCTGGCATTACAGCCGTCTTCGGCCCGGCTTGCTTGAATCCTGATGGTGCAGTGAGCACGGGACTCACATCTGAGCATACCCTTCCACACTTGTGGTGGCCAAAATAATTTCAAAAAAGGGGGTGGTGATGGACAGAGTATCTGAGTTATTCAGAACACTCCTACCTAGTCAACAGATCAGGGCTTGATCCATCAGCGTTTTTTAGCTCACTGCACCATCCCAGTTCAGAACCTGGCTACATGCAAATTAGTCTGTCCCTGGCCCAGTGCATCATGGGAACAGGGCAGACCAAACTACCAAGCCAATTCTTTACAGGAAAGGAAACAAGCTTCCGGGGACCGGTTTCTGGCATTACAGCCGTCTTCGGCCCGGCTTGCTTGAATCCTGATGGTGCAGTGAGCAAGGGACTCACATCTGAACATTCCCTTCCACACTTGTGGTGGCTAAAATTATTTCAAAAAAGGGGGTGGTGATGGACAGAGTATCTGAGTTAATCAGAACACTCCTACCCAGTCAACAGATCAGGGCTTGATCCATCACCGTTTTTTAGCTCACTGCACCATCCCAGTTCCGAACCTGGCTACATGCAAATTATTCTGTCCCTGGCCCAGTGCATCATGGGAACAGGGCAGACCAAACTACCGAGCCAATTCTTTACTGGAAATGAAACAAGCTTCCGGGGACCGGTTTCTGGCATTACAGCCGTCTTCGGCCCGGCTTGCTTGAATCCTGATGGTGCAGTGAGCAAGGGACTCACATCTGAGCATACCCTTCCACACTTGTGGTGGCCAAAATAATTTCAAAAAAGGGGGTGGTGATGGACAGAGTATCTGAGTTAATCAGAACACTCCTACCCAGTCAACAGATCAGGGCTTGATCCATCACCGTTTTTTAGCTCACTGTACCATCCCAGTTCAGAACCTGGCTACATGCAAATTAGTCTGTCCCTGGCCCAGTGCATCATGGGAACAGGGCAGACCAAACTACCAAGCCAATTCTTTACTGGAAAGGAAACAAGCTTCCGGGGACCGGTTTCTGGCATTACAGCCTTTTTCGGCCCGGCTTGCTTGAATCCTGATGGTGCAGTGAGCAAGGGACTCACATCTGAGCATACCCTTCCACACTTGTGGTGGCTAAAAATAATTTAAAAAAAGGGGGTGGTGATGGACAGAGTATCTGAGTTAATCAGAACACTCCTACCCAGTCAACAGATCAGGGCTTGATCCATCACCGTTTTGTAGCTCACTGCACCATCCCAGTTCAGAACCTGGCTACATGCAAATTAGTCTGTCCCTGGCCCAGTGCATCATGGGAACAGGGCAGACCAAACTACCAAGCCAATTCTTTTCTCTGGAAAGGAAACAAGCTTCCGGGGACCGGTTTCTGGCATTACAGCCGTCTTCGGCCCGGCTTGCTTGAATCCTGATGGTGCAGTGAGCAAGGGACTCACATCTGAGCATACCCTTCCACACTTGTGGTGGCCAAAATAATTTAAAAAAAGGGGGTGGTGATGGACAGAGTATCTGAGTTAATCAGAACACTCCTACCCAGTCAACAGATCAGGGCTTGATCCATCACCGTTTTTTAGCTCACTGCACCATCCCAGTTCAGAACCTGGCTACATGCAAATTAGTCTGTCCCTGGCCCAGTGCATCATGGGAACAGGACAGACCAAACTACCAAGCCAATTCTTTACTGGAAAGGAAACAAGCTTCCGGGGACCGGTTTCTGGCATTACAGCCGTCTTCGGCCCGGCTTGCTTGAATCCTGATGGTGCAGTGAGCAAGGGACTCACATCTGAGCATACCCTTCCAAACTTGTGGTGGCCAAAATAATTTCAAAAAAGGGGGTGGTGATGGACAGAGTATCTGAGTTAATCAGAACACTCCTACCCAGTCAACAGATCAGGGCTTGATCCATCACCGTTTTTTAGCTCACTGCACCATCCCAGTTCAGAACCTGGCTACATGCAAATTAGTCTGTCCCTGGCCCAGTGCATCATGGGAACAGGGCAGACCAAACTACCAAGCCAATTCTTTACTGGAAAGGAAACAAGCTTCCGGGGACCGGTTTCTGGCATTACAGCCGTCTTCGGCCGGCTTGCTTGAATCCTGATGGTGCAGTGAGCAAGGGACTCACATCTGAGCATACCCTTCCACACTTGTGGTGTCCAAAATAATTTCAAAAAAGGGGGTGGTGATGGACAGAGTATCTGAGTTAATCAGAACACTCCTACCCAGTCAACAGATCAGGGCTTGATCCATCACCGTTTTTTAGCTCACTGCACCATCCCAGTTCAGAACCTGGCTACATGCAAATTAGTCTGTCCCTGGCCCAGTGCATCATGGGAACAGGGCAGACCAAACTACCAAGCCAATTCTTTACTGGAAAGGAAACAAGCTTCCAGGGACCGGTTTCTGGCATTACAGCCGTCTTCGGCCCGGCTTGCTTGAATCCTGATGGTGCAGTGAGCAAGGGACTCACATCTGAGCATACCCTTCCACACTTGTGGTGGCCAAAATAATTTCAAAAAAGGGGGTGGTGATGGACAGAGTATCTGAGTTAATCAGAACACTCCTACCCAGTCAACAGATCAGGGCTTGATCCATCACCGTTTTTTAGCTCACTGCGCCATCCCAGTTCAGAACCTGGCTACATGCAAATTAGTCTGTCCCTGGCCCAGTGCATCATGGGAACAGGACAGACCAAACTACCAAGCCAATTCTTTACTGGAAAGGAAACAAGCTTCCGGGGACCGGTTTCTGGCATTACAGCCGTCTTCGGCCCGGCTTGCTTGAATCCTGATGGTGCAGTGAGCAAGGGACTCACATCTGAGCATACCCTTCCAAACTTGTGGTGGCCAAAATAATTTCAAAAAAGGGGGTGATGATGGACAGAGTATCTGAGTTAATCAGAACACTCCTACCCAGTCAACAGATCAGGGCTTGATCCATCACCGTTTTTTAGCTCACTGCACCATCCCAGTTCAGAACCTGGCTACATGCAAATTAGTCTGTCCCTGGCCCAGTGCATCATGGGAACAGGGCAGACCAAACTACCAATCCAATTCTTTACTGGAAAGGAAACAAGCTTCCAGGGACCGGTTTCTGGCATTACAGCCGTCTTCGGCCCGGCTTGCTTGAATCCTGATGGTGCAGTGAGCAAGGGACTCACATCTGAGCATACCCTTCCACACTTGTGGTGGCCAAAATAATTTCAAAAAAGGGGGTGGTGATGGACAGAGTATCTGAGTTAATCAGAACACTCCTACCCAGTCAACAGATCAGGGCTTGATCCATCACCGTTTTTTAGCTCACTGCGCCATCCCAGTTCAGAACCTGGCTACATGCAAATTAGTCTGTCCCTGGCCCAGTGCATCATGGGAACAGGACAGACCAAACTACCAAGCCAATTCTTTACTGGAAAGGAAACAAGCTTCCGGGGACCGGTTTCTGGCATTACAGCCGTCTTCGGCCCGGCTTGCTTGAATCCTGATGGTGCAGTGAGCAAGGGACTCACATCTGAGCAGACCCTTCCAAACTTGTGGTGGCCAAAATAATTTCAAAAAAGGGGGTGATGATGGACAGAGTATCTGAGTTAATCAGAACACTCCTACCCAGTCAACAGATCAGGGCTTGATCAATCACCGTTTTTTAGCTCACTGCACCATCCCAGTTCAGAACCTGGCTACATGCAAATTAGTCTGTCCCTGGCCCAGTGCATCATGGGAACAGGGCAGACCAAACTACCAATCCAATTCTTTACTGGAAAGGAAACAAGCTTCCGGGGACCGGTTTCTGGCATTACAGCCGTCTTCGGCCGGCTTGCTTGAATCCTGATGGTGCAGTGAGCAAGGGACTCACATCTGAGCATACCCTTCCACACTTGTGGTGGCCAAAATAATTTCAAAACAGGGGGTGGTGATGGACAGAGTATCTGAGTTAATCAGAACACTCCTACCCAGTCAACAGATCAGGGCTTGATCCATCACCATTTTTTAGCTCACTGCACCATCCCAGTTCAGCACCTGGCTAAATGCAAATTAGTCTGTCCCTGGCCCAGTGCATCATGGGAACAGGGCAGACCAAACTACCAAGCCAATTCTTTACTGGAAAGGAAACAAGCTTCCGGGGACCGGTTTCTGGCATTACAGCTGTCTTCGGCCCGGCTTGCTTGAATCCTGATGGTGCAGTGAGCAAGGGACTCACATCTGAGCATACCCTTCCACACTTGTGGTGGCCAAAATAATTTCAAAAAAGGGGGTGATGATGGACAGAGTATCTGAGTTAATCAGAACACTCCTACCCAGTCAACAGATCAGGGCTTGATCCATCACCGTTTTTTAGCTCACTGCACCATCCCAGTTCAGAACCTGGCTACATGCAAATTAGTCTGTCCCTGGCCCAGTGCATCATGGGAACAGGGCAGACCAAACTACCAAGCCAATTCTTTACTGGAAAGGAAACAAGCTTCCGGGGACCGGTTTCTGGCATTACAGCCGTCTTCGGCCCGGCTTGCTTGAATCCTGATGGTGCAGTGAGCAAGGGACTCACATCTGAGCATACCCTTCCACACTTGTGGTGGCCAAAATAATTTCAAAAAAGGGGGTGGTGATGGACAGAGTATCTGAGTTAATCAGAACACTCCTACCCAGTCAACAGATCAGGGCTTGATCCATCACCGTTTTTTAGCTCACTGCACCATCCCAGTTCAGAACCTGGCTACATGCAAATGAGTCTGTCCCTGGCCCAGTGCATCATGGGAACAGGGCAGACCAAACTACCAAGCCAATTCTTTACTGGAAAGGAAACAAACTTCCGGGGACCGGTTTCTGGCATTACAGCCGTCTTCGGCCCGGCTTGCTTGAATCCTGATGGTGCAGTGAGCACGGGACTCACATCTGAGCATACCCTTCCACACTTGTGGTGGCCAAAATAATTTCAAAAAAGGGGGTGTGATGGACAGAGTATCTGAGTTAATCAGAACACTCCTACCCAGTCAACAGATCAGGGCTTGATCCATCACCGTTTTTTAGCTCACTGCACCATCCCAGTTCAGCACCTGGCTACATGCAAATTAGTCTGTCCCTGGCCCAGTGCATCATGGGAACAGGGCAGACCAAACTACCAAGCCAATTCCTTACTGGAAAGGAAACAAGCTTCCGGGGACCGGTTTCTGGCATTACAGCTGTCTTCGGCCCGGCTTGCTTGAATCCTGATGGTGCAGTGAGCAAGGGACTCATATCTGAGCATACCCTTCCACACTTGTGGTTGCCAAAATAATTTCAAAAAAGGGGGTGGTGATGGACAGAGTATCTGAGTTAATCAGAACACTCCTACCCAGTCAACAGATCAGGGCTTGATCCATCACCGTTTTTTAGCTCACTGCACCATCCCAGTTCAGAACCTGGCTACATGCAAATTAGTCTGTCCCTGGCCCAGTGCATCATGGGAACAGGGCAGACCAAACTACCAATCCAATTCTTTACTGGAAAGGAAACAAGCTTCCAGGGACCGGTTTCTGGCATTACAGCCGTCTTCGGCCCGGCTTGCTTGAATCCTGATGGTGCAGTGAGCAAGGGACTCACATCTGAGCATACCCTTCCACACTTGTGGTGGCCAAAATAATTTCAAAAAAGGGGGTGGTGATGGACAGAGTATCTGAGTTAATCAGAACACTCCTACCCAGTCAACAGATCAGGGCTTGATCCATCACCGTTTTTTAGCTCACTGCGCCATCCCAGTTCAGAACCTGGCTACATGCAAATTAGTCTGTCCCTGGCCCAGTGCATCATGGGAACAGGACAGACCAAACTACCAAGCCAATTCTTTACTGGAAAGGAAACAAGCTTCCGGGGACCGGTTTCTGGCATTACAGCCGTCTTCGGCCCGGCTTGCTTGAATCCTGATGGTGCAGTGAGCAAGGGACTCACATCTGAGCAGACCCTTCCAAACTTGTGGTGGCCAAAATAATTTCAAAAAAGGGGGTGATGATGGACAGAGTATCTGAGTTAATCAGAACACTCCTACCCAGTCAACAGATCAGGGCTTGATCAATCACCGTTTTTTAGCTCACTGCACCATCCCAGTTCAGAACCTGGCTACATGCAAATTAGTCTGTCCCTGGCCCAGTGCATCATGGGAACAGGGCAGACCAAACTACCAATCCAATTCTTTACTGGAAAGGAAACAAGCTTCCGGGGACCGGTTTCTGGCATTACAGCCGTCTTCGGCCGGCTTGCTTGAATCCTGATGGTGCAGTGAGCAAGGGACTCACATCTGAGCATACCCTTCCACACTTGTGGTGGCCAAAATAATTTCAAAACAGGGGGTGGTGATGGACAGAGTATCTGAGTTAATCAGAACACTCCTACCCAGTCAACAGATCAGGGCTTGATCCATCACCATTTTTTAGCTCACTGCACCATCCCAGTTCAGCACCTGGCTAAATGCAAATTAGTCTGTCCCTGGCCCAGTGCATCATGGGAACAGGGCAGACCAAACTACCAAGCCAATTCTTTACTGGAAAGGAAACAAGCTTCCGGGGACCGGTTTCTGGCATTACAGCTGTCTTCGGCCCGGCTTGCTTGAATCCTGATGGTGCAGTGAGCAAGGGACTCACATCTGAGCATACCCTTCCACACTTGTGGTGGCCAAAATAATTTCAAAAAAGGGGGTGATGATGGACAGAGTATCTGAGTTAATCAGAACACTCCTACCCAGTCAACAGATCAGGGCTTGATCCATCACCGTTTTTTAGCTCACTGCACCATCCCAGTTCAGAACCTGGCTACATGCAAATTAGTCTGTCCCTGGCCCAGTGCATCATGGGAACAGGGCAGACCAAACTACCAAGCCAATTCTTTACTGGAAAGGAAACAAGCTTCCGGGGACCGGTTTCTGGCATTACAGCCGTCTTCGGCCCGGCTTGCTTGAATCCTGATGGTGCAGTGAGCAAGGGACTCACATCTGAGCATACCCTTCCACACTTGTGGTGGCCAAAATAATTTCAAAAAAGGGGGTGGTGATGGACAGAGTATCTGAGTTAATCAGAACACTCCTACCCAGTCAACAGATCAGGGCTTGATCCATCACCGTTTTTTAGCTCACTGCACCATCCCAGTTCAGAACCTGGCTACATGCAAATGAGTCTGTCCCTGGCCCAGTGCATCATGGGAACAGGGCAGACCAAACTACCAAGCCAATTCTTTACTGGAAAGGAAACAAACTTCCGGGGACCGGTTTCTGGCATTACAGCCGTCTTCGGCCCGGCTTGCTTGAATCCTGATGGTGCAGTGAGCACGGGACTCACATCTGAGCATACCCTTCCACACTTGTGGTGGCCAAAATAATTTCAAAAAAGGGGGTGTGATGGACAGAGTATCTGAGTTAATCAGAACACTCCTACCCAGTCAACAGATCAGGGCTTGATCCATCACCGTTTTTTAGCTCACTGCACCATCCCAGTTCAGCACCTGGCTACATGCAAATTAGTCTGTCCCTGGCCCAGTGCATCATGGGAACAGGGCAGACCAAACTACCAAGCCAATTCCTTACTGGAAAGGAAACAAGCTTCCGGGGACCGGTTTCTGGCATTACAGCTGTCTTCGGCCCGGCTTGCTTGAATCCTGATGGTGCAGTGAGCAAGGGACTCATATCTGAGCATACCCTTCCACACTTGTGGTTGCCAAAATAATTTCAAAAAAGGGGGTGGTGATGGACAGAATATCTGAGTTATTCAGAACACTCCTACCTAGTCAACAGATCAGGGCTTGATCCATCAGCGTTTTTTAGCTCACTGCACCATCCCAGTTCAGAACCTGGCTACATGCAAATTAGTCTGTCCCTGGCCCAGTGCATCATGGGAACAGGGCAGACCAAACTACCAAGCCAATTCTTTACTGGAAAGGAAACAAGCTTCCGGGGACCGGTTTCTGGCATTACAGCAGTCTTCAGCCCGGCTTGCTTGAATCCTGATGGTGCAGTGAGCAAGGGACTCACATCTGAGCATTCCCTTCCACACTTGTGGTGGCCAAAATTATTTCAAAAAGGGGGTGGTGATGGACAGAGTATCTGAGTTAATCAGAACACTCCTACCCAGTCAACAGATCAGGGCTTGATCCATCACCGTTTTTTAGCTCACTGCACCATCCCAGTTCCGAACCTGGCTACATGCAAATTAGTCTGTCCCTGGCCCAGTGCATCATGGGAACAGGGCAGACCAAACTACCAAGCCAATTCTTTACTGGAAAGGAAACAAGCTTCCGGGGACCGGTTTCTGGCATTACAGCCGTCTTCGGCCCGGCTTGCTTGAATCCTGATGGTGCAGTGAGCAAGGGACTCACATCTGAGCATACCCTTCCACACTTGTGGTGGCCAAAATAATTTCAAAAAAGGGGGTGGTGATGGACAGACTATCTGAGTTAATCAGAACACTCCTACCCAGTCAACAGATCAGGGCGTGATCCATCGCCGTTTTTTAGCTCACTGCACCATCCCAGTTCAGAACCTGACTACATGCAAATGAGTCTGTCCCTGGCCCAGTGCATCATGGGAACAGGGCGGAACAAACTACCAAGCCAATTCTTTACTGGAAAGGAAACAAACTTCCGGGGACCGGTTTCTGGCATTACAGCCGTCTTCGGCCCGGCTTGCTTGAATCCTGATGGTGCAGTGAGCACGGGACTCACATCTGAGCATACCCTTCCACACTTGTGGTGGCCAAAATAATTTCAAAAAAGGGGGTGGTGATGGACAGAGTATCTGAGTTAATCAGAACACTCCTACCCAGTCAACAGATCAGGGCTTGATCCATCACCGTTTTTTAGCTCACTGCACCATCCCAGTTCAGAACCTGGCTACATGCAAATTAGTCTGTCCCTGGCCCAGTGCATCATGGGAACAGGGCAGACCAAACTACCAAGCCAATTCCTTACTGGAAAGGAAACAAGCTTCCGGGGACCGGTTTCTGGCATTACAGCTGTCTTCGGCCCGGCTTGCTTGAATCCTGATGGTGCAGTGAGCAAGGGACTCATATCTGAGCATACCCTTCCACACTTGTGGTTGCCAAAATAATTTCAAAAAAGGGGGTGGTGATGGACAGAGTATCTGAGTTATTCAGAACACTCCTACCTAGTCAACAGATCAGGGCTTGATCCATCAGCGTTTTTTAGCTCACTGCACCATCCCAGTTCAGAACCTGGCTACATGCAAATTAGTCTGTCCCTGGCCCAGTGCATCATGGGAACAGGGCAGACCAAACTACCAAGCCAATTCTTTACTGGAAAGGAAACAAGCTTCCGGGGACCGGTTTCTGGCATTACAGCCGTCTTCAGCCCGGCTTGCTTGAATCCTGATGGTGCAGTGAGCAAGGGACTCACATCTGAGCATTCCCTTCCACACTTGTGGTGGCCAAAATTATTTCAAAAAGGGGGTGGTGATGGACAGAGTATCTGAGTTAATCAGAACACTCCTACCCAGTCAACAGATCAGGGCTTGATCCATCACCGTTTTTTAGCTCACTGCACCATCCCAGTTCCGAACCTGGCTACATGCAAATTATTCTGTCCCTGGCCCAGTGCATCATGGGAACAGGGCAGACCAAACTACCGAGCCAATTCTTTACTGGAAATGAAACAAGCTTCCGGGGACCGGTTTCTGGCATTACAGCCGTCTTCGGCCCGGCTTGCTTGAATCCTGATGGTGCAGTGAGCAAGGGACTCACATCTGAGCATACCCTTCCACACTTGTGGTGGCCAAAATAATTTCAAAAAAGGGGGTGGTGATGGACAGAGTATCTGAGTTAATCAGAACACTCCTACCCAGTCAACAGATCAGGGCTTGATCCATCACCGTTTTTTAGCTCACTGCACCATCCCAGTTCAGAACCTGGCTACATGCAAATTAGTCTGTCCCTGGCCCAGTGCATCATGGGAACAGGGCAGACCAAACTACCAAGCCAATTCTTTACTGGAAAGGAAACAAGCTTCCGGGGACCGGTTTCTGGCATTACAGCCGTCTTCGGCCCGGCTTGCTTGAATCCTGATGGTGCAGTGAGCAAGGGACTCACATCTGAGCATACCCTTCCACACTTGTGGTGGCCAAAATAATTTCAAAAAAGGGGGTGGGGATGGACAGAGTATCTGAGTTAATCAGAACACTCCTACCCAGTCAACAGATCAGGGCTTGATCCATCACCGTTTTGTAGCTCACTGCACCATCCCAGTTCAGAACCTGGCTACATGCAAATTATTCTGTCCCTGGCCCAGTGCATCATGGGAACAGGGCAGACCAAACTACCGAGCCAATTCTTTACTGGAAATGAAACAAGCTTCCGGGGACCGGTTTCTGGCATTACAGCCGTCTTCGGCCCGGCTTGCTTGAATCCTGATGGTGCAGTGAGCAAGGGACTCACATCTGAGCATACCCTTCCACACTTGTGGTGGCCAAAATAATTTCAAAAAAGGGGGTGGTGATGGACAGAGTATCTGAGTTAATCAGAACACTCCTACCCAGTCAACAGATCAGGGCTTGATCCATCACCGTTTTTTAGCTCACTGTACCATCCCAGTTCAGAACCTGGCTACATGCAAATTAGTCTGTCCCTGGCCCAGTGCATCATGGGAACAGGGCAGACCAAACTACCAAGCCAATTCTTTACTGGAAAGGAAACAAGCTTCCGGGGACCGGTTTCTGGCATTACAGCCGTCTTCGGCCCGGCTTGCTTGAATCCTGATGGTGCAGTGAGCAAGGGACTCACATCTGAGCATACCCTTCCACACTTGTGGTGGCTAAAAATAATTTAAAAAAAGGGGGTGGTGATGGACAGAGTATCTGAGTTAATCAGAACACTCCTACCCAGTCAACAGATCAGGGCTTGATCCATCACCGGTTTGTAGCTCACTGCACCATCCCAGTTCAGAACCTGGCTACATGCAAATTAGTCTGTCCCTGGCCCAGTGCATCATGGGAACAGGGCAGACCAAACTACCAAGCCAATTCTTTTCTCTGGAAAGGAAACAAGCTTCCGGGGACCGGTTTCTGGCATTACAGCCGTCTTCGGCCCGGCTTGCTTGAATCCTGATGGTGCAGTGAGCAAGGGACTCACATCTGAGCATACCCTTCCACACTTGTGGTGGCCAAAATAATTTAAAAAAAGGGGGTGGTGATGGACAGAGTATCTGAGTTAATCAGAACACTCCTACCCAGTCAACAGATCAGGGCTTGATCCATCACCGTTTTTTAGCTCACTGCACCATCCCAGTTCAGAACCTGGCTACATGCAAATTAGTCTGTCCCTGGCCCAGTGCATCATGGGAACAGGACAGACCAAACTACCAAGCCAATTCTTTACTGGAAAGGAAACAAGCTTCCGGGGACCGGTTTCTGGCATTACAGCCGTCTTCGGCCCGGCTTGCTTGAATCCTGATGGTGCAGTGAGCAAGGGACTCACATCTGAGCATACCCTTCCAAACTTGTGGTGGCCAAAATAATTTCAAAAAAGGGGGTGGTGATGGACAGAGTATCTGAGTTAATCAGAACACTCCTACCCAGTCAACAGATCAGGGCTTGATCCATCACCGTTTTTTAGCTCACTGCACCATCCCAGTTCAGAACCTGGCTACATGCAAATTAGTCTGTCCCTGGCCCAGTGCATCATGGGAACAGGGCAGACCAAACTACCAAGCCAATTCTTTACTGGAAAGGAAACAAGCTTCCGGGGACCGGTTTCTGGCATTACAGCCGTCTTCGGCCGGCTTGCTTGAATCCTGATGGTGCAGTGAGCAAGGGACTCACATCTGAGCATACCCTTCCACACTTGTGGTGTCCAAAATAATTTCAAAAAAGGGGGTGGTGATGGACAGAGTATCTGAGTTAATCAGAACACTCCTACCCAGTCAGCAGATCAGGGCTTGATCCATCACCGTTTTTTAGCTCACTGCACCATCCCAGTTCAGAACCTGGCTACATGCAAATTAGTCTGTCCCTGGCCCAGTGCATCATGGGAACAGGGCAGACCAAACTACCAAGCCAATTCTTTACTGGAAAGGAAACAAGCTTCCAGGGACCGGTTTCTGGCATTACAGCCGTCTTCGGCCCGGCTTGCTTGAATCCTGATGGTGCAGTGAGCAAGGGACTCACATCTGAGCATACCCTTCCACACTTGTGGTGGCCAAAATAATTTCAAAAAAGGGGGTGGTGATGGACAGAGTATCTGAGTTAATCAGAACACTCCTACCCAGTCAACAGATCAGGGCTTGATCCATCACCGTTTTTTAGCTCACTGCGCCATCCCAGTTCAGAACCTGGCTACATGCAAATTAGTCTGTCCCTGGCCCAGTGCATCATGGGAACAGGACAGACCAAACTACCAAGCCAATTCTTTACTGGAAAGGAAACAAGCTTCCGGGGACCGGTTTCTGGCATTACAGCCGTCTTCGGCCCGGCTTGCTTGAATCCTGATGGTGCAGTGAGCAAGGGACTCACATCTGAGCATACCCTTCCAAACTTGTGGTGGCCAAAATAATTTCAAAAAAGGGGGTGATGATGGACAGAGTATCTGAGTTAATCAGAACACTCCTACCCAGTCAACAGATCAGGGCTTGATCCATCACCGTTTTTTAGCTCACTGCACCATCCCAGTTCAGAACCTGGCTACATGCAAATTAGTCTGTCCCTGGCCCAGTGCATCATGGGAACAGGGCAGACCAAACTACCAATCCAATTCTTTACTGGAAAGGAAACAAGCTTCCAGGGACCGGTTTCTGGCATTACAGCCGTCTTCGGCCCGGCTTGCTTGAATCCTGATGGTGCAGTGAGCAAGGGACTCACATCTGAGCATACCCTTCCACACTTGTGGTGGCCAAAATAATTTCAAAAAAGGGGGTGGTGATGGACAGAGTATCTGAGTTAATCAGAACACTCCTACCCAGTCAACAGATCAGGGCTTGATCCATCACCGTTTTTTAGCTCACTGCGCCATCCCAGTTCAGAACCTGGCTACATGCAAATTAGTCTGTCCCTGGCCCAGTGCATCATGGGAACAGGACAGACCAAACTACCAAGCCAATTCTTTACTGGAAAGGAAACAAGCTTCCGGGGACCGGTTTCTGGCATTACAGCCGTCTTCGGCCCGGCTTGCTTGAATCCTGATGGTGCAGTGAGCAAGGGACTCACATCTGAGCATACCCTTCCAAACTTGTGGTGGCCAAAATAATTTCAAAAAAGGGGGTGATGATGGACAGAGTATCTGAGTTAATCAGAACACTCCTACCCAGTCAACAGATCAGGGCTTGATCAATCACCGTTTTTTAGCTCACTGCACCATCCCAGTTCAGAACCTGGCTACATGCAAATTAGTCTGTCCCTGGCCCAGTGCATCATGGGAACAGGGCAGACCAAACTACCAATCCAATTCTTTACTGGAAAGGAAACAAGCTTCCGGGGACCGGTTTCTGGCATTACAGCCGTCTTCGGCCGGCTTGCTTGAATCCTGATGGTGCAGTGAGCAAGGGACTCACATCTGAGCATACCCTTCCACACTTGTGGTGGCCAAAATAATTTCAAAACAGGGGGTGGTGATGGACAGAGTATCTGAGTTAATCAGAACACTCCTACCCAGTCAACAGATCAGGGCTTGATCCATCACCATTTTTTAGCTCACTGCACCATCCCAGTTCAGCACCTGGCTAAATGCAAATTAGTCTGTCCCTGGCCCAGTGCATCATGGGAACAGGGCAGACCAAACTACCAAGCCAATTCTTTACTGGAAAGGAAACAAGCTTCCGGGGACCGGTTTCTGGCATTACAGCTGTCTTCGGCCCGGCTTGCTTGAATCCTGATGGTGCAGTGAGCAAGGGACTCACATCTGAGCATACCCTTCCACACTTGTGGTGGCCAAAATAATTTCAAAAAAGGGGGTGATGATGGACAGAGTATCTGAGTTAATCAGAACACTCCTACCCAGTCAACAGATCAGGGCTTGATCCATCACCGTTTTTTAGCTCACTGCACCATCCCAGTTCAGAACCTGGCTACATGCAAATTAGTCTGTCCCTGGCCCAGTGCATCATGGGAACAGGGCAGACCAAACTACCAAGCCAATTCTTTACTGGAAAGGAAACAAGCTTCCGGGGACCGGTTTCTGGCATTACAGCCGTCTTCGGCCCGGCTTGCTTGAATCCTGATGGTGCAGTGAGCAAGGGACTCACATCTGAGCATACCCTTCCACACTTGTGGTGGCCAAAATAATTTCAAAAAAGGGGGTGGTGATGGACAGAGTATCTGAGTTAATCAGAACACTCCTACCCAGTCAACAGATCAGGGCTTGATCCATCACCGTTTTTTAGCTCACTGCACCATCCCAGTTCAGAACCTGGCTACATGCAAATGAGTCTGTCCCTGGCCCAGTGCATCATGGGAACAGGGCAGACCAAACTACCAAGCCAATTCTTTACTGGAAAGGAAACAAACTTCCGGGGACCGGTTTCTGGCATTACAGCCGTCTTCGGCCCGGCTTGCTTGAATCCTGATGGTGCAGTGAGCACGGGACTCACATCTGAGCATACCCTTCCACACTTGTGGTGGCCAAAATAATTTCAAAAAAGGGGGTGGTGATGGACAGAGTATCTGAGTTAATCAGAACACTCCTACCCAGTCAACAGATCAGGGCTTGATCCATCACCGTTTTTTAGCTCACTGCACCATCCCAGTTCAGCACCTGGCTACATGCAAATTAGTCTGTCCCTGGCCCAGTGCATCATGGGAACAGGGCAGACCAAACTACCAAGCCAATTCCTTACTGGAAAGGAAACAAGCTTCCGGGGACCGGTTTCTGGCATTACAGCTGTCTTCCGCCCGGCTTGCTTGAATCCTGATGGTGCAGTGAGCAAGGGACTCATATCTGAGCATACCCTTCCACACTTGTGGTTGCCAAAATAATTTCAAAAAAGGGGGTGGTGATGGACAGAGTATCTGAGTTATTCAGAACACTCCTACCTAGTCAACAGATCAGGGCTTGATCCATCAGCGTTTTTTAGCTCACTGCACCATCCCAGTTCAGAACCTGGCTACATGCAAATTAGTCTGTCCCTGGCCCAGTGCATCATGGGAACAGGGCAGACCAAACTACCAAGCCAATTCTTTACTGGAAAGGAAACAAGCTTCCGGGGACCGGTTTCTGGCATTACAGCCGTCTTCAGCCCGGCTTGCTTGAATCCTGATGGTGCAGTGAGCAAGGGACTCACATCTGAGCATTCCCTTCCACACTTGTGGTGGCCAAAATTATTTCAAAAAGGGGGTGGTGATGGACAGAGTATCTGAGTTAATCAGAACACTCCTACCCAGTCAACAGATCAGGGCTTGATCCATCACCGTTTTTTAGCTCACTGCACCATCCCAGTTCCGAACCTGGCTACATGCAAATTAGTCTGTCCCTGGCCCAGTGCATTATGGGAACAGGGCAGACCAAACTACCAAGCCAATTCTTTACTGGAAAGGAAACAAGCTTCCGGGGACCGGTTTCTGGCATTACAGCCGTCTTCGGCCCGGCTTGCTTGAATCCTGATGGTGCAGTGAGCAAGGGACTCACATCTGAGCATACCCTTCCACACTTGTGGTGGCCAAAATAATTTCAAAAAAGGGGGTGGTGATGGACAGACTATCTGAGTTAATCAGAACACTCCTACCCAGTCAACAGATCAGGGCGTGATCCATCGCCGTTTTTTAGCTCACTGCACCATCCCAGTTCAGAACCTGACTACATGCAAATGGGTCTGTCCCTGGCCCAGTGCATCATGGGAACAGGGTGGAACAAACTACCAAGCCAATTCTTTACTGGAAAGGAAACAAACTTCCGGGGACCGGTTTCTGGCATTACAGCCGTCTTCAGCCCGGCTTGCTTGAATCCTGATGGTGCAGTGAGCACGGGACTCACATCTGAGCATACCCTTCCACACTTGTGGTGGCCAAAATAATTTAAAAAAAGGGGGTGGTGATGGACAGAGTATCTGAGTTAATCAGAACACTCCTACCCAGTCAACAGATCAGGGCTTGATCCATCACCGTTTTTTAGCTCACTGCACCATCCCAGTTCAGAACCTGGCTACATGCAAATTAGTCTGTCCCTGGCCCAGTGCATCATGGGAACAGGGCAGACCAAACTACCAAGCCAATTCCTTACTGGAAAGGAAACAAGCTTCCGGGGACCGGTTTCTGGCATTACAGCTGTCTTCGGCCCGGCTTGCTTGAATCCTGATGGTGCAGTGAGCAAGGGACTCATATCTGAGCATACCCTTCCACACTTGTGGTTGCCAAAATAATTTCAAAAAAGGGGGTGGTGATGGACAGAGTATCTGAGTTATTCAGAACACTCCTACCTAGTCAACAGATCAGGGCTTGATCCATCAGCATTTTTTAGCTCACTGCACCATCCCAGTTCAGAACCTGGCTACATGCAAATTAGTCTGTCCCTGGCCCAGTGCATCATGGGAACAGGGCAGACCAAACTACCAAGCCAATTCTTTACTGGAAAGGAAACAAGCTTCCGGGGACCGGTTTCTGGCATTACAGCCGTCTTTGGCCCGGCTTGCTTGAATCCTGATGGTGCAGTGAGAAAGGGACTCACATCTGAGCATTCCCTTCCACACTTGTGGTGGCCAAAATTATTTCAAAAAAGGGGGTGGTGATGGACAGAGTATCTGAGTTAATCAGAACACTCCTACCCAGTCAATAGATCAGGGCTTGATCCATCACCGTTTTTTAGCTCACTGCACCATCCCAGTTCAGAACCTGGCTACATGCAAATTAGTCCGTCCCTGGCCCAGTGCATCATGGGAACAGGGCAGACCAAACTACCAAGCCAATTCTTTACTGGAAAGGAAACAAGCTTCCGGGGACCGGTTTCTGGCATTACAGCCGTCTTCGGCCCGGCTTGCTTGAATCCTGATGGTGCAGTGAGCAAGGGACTCACATCTGAGCATACCCTTCCACACTTGTGGTGGCCAAAATAATTTCAAAAAAGGGGGTGGTGATGGACAGACTATCTGAGTTAATCAGAACACTACTACCCAGTCAACAGATCAGGGTGTGATCCATCGCCGTTTTTTAGCTCACTGCACCATCCCAGTTCAGAACCTGGCTACATGCAAATGAGTCTGTCCCTGGCCCAGTGCATCATGGGAACAGGGTAGACCAAACTACCAAGCCAATTCTTTACTGGAAAGGGAACAAACTTCCGGGGACCGGTTTCTGGCATTACAGCCGTCTTCGGCCCGGCTTGCTTGAATCCTGATGGTGCAGTGAGCACGGGACTCACATCTGAGCATACCCTTCCACACTTGTGGTGGCCAAAATAATTTCAAAAAAGGGGGTGGTGATGGACAGAGTATCTGAGTTAATCAGAACACTCCTACCCAGTCAACAGATCAGGGCTTGATCCATCACCGTTTTTTAGCTCACTGCACCATCCCAGTTCAGAACCTGGCTACATGCAAATTAGTCTGTCCCTGGCCCAGTGCATCATGGGAACAGGGCAGACCAAACTACCAAGCCAATTCTTTACTGGAAAGGAAACAAGCTTCCGGGGACCGGTTTCTGGCATTACAGCTGTCTTCGGCCCGGCTTGCTTGAATCCTGATGGTGCAGTGAGCAAGGGACTCATATCTGAGCATACCCTTCCACACTTGTGGTGGACAAAATAATTTCAAAAAAGGGGGTGGTGATGGACAGAGTATCTGAGTTATTCAGAACACTCCTACCCAGTCAACAGATCAGGGCTTGATCCATCAGCGTTTTTTAGCTCACTGCACCATCCACGTTCAGAACCTGGCTACATGCAAATTAGTCTGTCCCTGGCCCAGTGCATCATGGGAACAGGGCAGACCAAACTACCAAGCCAATTCTTTACTGGAAAGGAAACAAGCTTCCGGGGACCGGTTTCTGGCATTACAGCCGTCTTCGGCCCGGCTTGCTTGAAACCTGATGGTGCAGTGAGCAAGGGACTCACATCTGAGCATACCCTTCCACACTTGTGGTGGCCAAAATAATTTCAAAAAAGGGGGTGGTGATGGACAGAGTATCTGAGTTAATCAGAACACTCCTACCCAGTCAACAGATCAGGGCTTGATCCATCACCGTTTTTTAGCTCTCTGCACCATCCCAGTTCAGAACCTGGCTACATGCAAATTAGTCTGTCCCTGGCCCAGTGCATCATGGGAACAGGGCAGACCAAACTACCAAGCCAATTCTTTTCTCTGGAAAGGAAACAAGCTTCCGGGGACCGGTGTCTGGCATTACAGCCGTCTTCGGCCCGGCTTGCTTGAATCCTGATGGTGCAGTGAGCACGGGACTCACATCTGAGCATACCCTTCCACACTTGTGGTGGCCAAAATAATTTCAAAAAAGGGGGTGGTGATGGACAGAGTATCTGAGTTATTCAGAACACTCCTACCCAGTCAACAGATCAGGGCTTGATCCATCAGCGTTTTTTAGCTCACTGCACCATCCAAGTTCAGAACCTGGCTACATGCAAATTAGTCTGTCCCTGGCCCAGTGCATCATGGGAACAGGGCAGACCAAACTACCAAGCCAATTCTTTACTGGAAAGGAAACAAGCTTCCGGGGACCGGTTTCTGGCATTACAGCCATCTTCGGCCCGGCTTGCTTGAATCCTGATGGTGCAGTGAGCAAGGGACTCACATCTGAGCATACCCTTCCACACTTGTGGTGGCCAAAATAATTTCAAAAAAGGGGGTGGTGATGGACAGAGTATCTGAGTTAATCAGAACACTCCTACCCAGTCAACAGATCAGGGCTTGATCCATCACCGTTTTTTAGCTCACTGCACCATCCCAGTTCAGAACCTGGCTACATGCAAATTAGTCTGTCCCTGGCCCAGTGCATCATGGGAACAGGGCAGACCAAACTACCAAGCCAATTCTTTACTGGAAAGGAAACAAGCTTCCGGGGACCGGTTTCTGGCATTACAGCCGTCTTCGGCCCGGCTTGCTTGAATCCTGATGGTGCAGTGAGCAAGGGACTCACATCTGAGCATACCCTTCCACACTTGTGGTGGCCAAAATAATTTCAAAAAAGGGGGTGGTGATGGACAGAGTATCTGAGTTAATCAGAACACTCCTACCCAGTCAACAGATCAGGGCTTGATCCATCACCGTTTTTTAGCTCACTGCACCATCCCAGTTCAGAACCTGGCTACATGCAAATGAGTCTGTCCCTGGCCCAGTGCATCATGGGAACAGGGCAGACCAAACTACCAAGCCAATTCTTTACTGGAAAGGAAACAAACTTCTGGGGACCGGTTTCTGGCATTACAGCCGTCTTCGGCCCGGCTTGCTTGAATCCTGATGGTGCAGTGAGCACGGGACTCACATCTGAGCATACCCTTCCACACTTGTGGTGGCCAAAATAATTTCAAAAAAGGGGGTGGTGATGGACAGAGTATCTGAGTTAATCAGAACACTCCTACCCAGTCAACAGATCAGGGCTTGATCCATCACCGTTTTTTAGCTCACTGCACCATCCCAGTTCAGCACCTGGCTACATGCAAATTAGTCTGTCCCTGGCCCAGTGCATCATGGGAACAGGGCAGACCAAACTACCAAGCCAATTCCTTACTGGAAAGGAAACAAGCTTCCGGGGACCGGTTTCTGGCATTACAGCTGTCTTCCGCCCGGCTTGCTTGAATCCTGATGGTGCAGTGAGCAAGGGACTCATATCTGAGCATACCCTTCCACACTTGTGGTTGCCAAAATAATTTCAAAAAAGGGGGTGGTGATGGACAGAGTATCTGAGTTATTCAGAACACTCCTACCTAGTCAACAGATCAGGGCTTGATCCATCAGCGTTTTTTAGCTCACTGCACCATCCCAGTTCAGAACCTGGCTACATGCAAATTAGTCTGTCCCTGGCCCAGTGCATCATGGGAACAGGGCAGACCAAACTACCAAGCCAATTCTTTACTGGAAAGGAAACAAGCTTCCGGGGACCGGTTTCTGGCATTACAGCCGTCTTCAGCCCGGCTTGCTTGAATCCTGATGGTGCAGTGAGCAAGGGACTCACATCTGAGCATTCCCTTCCACACTTGTGGTGGCCAAAATTATTTCAAAAAGGGGGTGGTGATGGACAGAGTATCTGAGTTAATCAGAACACTCCTACCCAGTCAACAGATCAGGGCTTGATCCATCACCGTTTTTTAGCTCACTGCACCATCCCAGTTCCGAACCTGGCTACATGCAAATTAGTCTGTCCCTGGCCCAGTGCATTATGGGAACAGGGCAGACCAAACTACCAAGCCAATTCTTTACTGGAAAGGAAACAAGCTTCCGGGGACCGGTTTCTGGCATTACAGCCGTCTTCGGCCCGGCTTGCTTGAATCCTGATGGTGCAGTGAGCAAGGGACTCACATCTGAGCATACCCTTCCACACTTGTGGTGGCCAAAATAATTTCAAAAAAGGGGGTGGTGATGGACAGACTATCTGAGTTAATCAGAACACTCCTACCCAGTCAACAGATCAGGGCGTGATCCATCGCCGTTTTTTAGCTCACTGCACCATCCCAGTTCAGAACCTGACTACATGCAAATGGGTCTGTCCCTGGCCCAGTGCATCATGGGAACAGGGCGGAACAAACTACCAAGCCAATTCTTTACTGGAAAGGAAACAAACTTCCGGGGACCGGTTTCTGGCATTACAGCCGTCTTCAGCCCGGCTTGCTTGAATCCTGATGGTGCAGTGAGCACGGGACTCACATCTGAGCATACCCTTCCACACTTGTGGTGGCCAAAATAATTTAAAAAAAGGGGGTGGTGATGGACAGAGTATCTGAGTTAATCAGAACACTCCTACCCAGTCAACAGATCAGGGCTTGATCCATCACCGTTTTTTAGCTCACTGCACCATCCCAGTTCAGAACCTGGCTACATGCAAATTAGTCTGTCCCTGGCCCAGTGCATCATGGGAACAGGGCAGACCAAACTACCAAGCCAATTCCTTACTGGAAAGGAAACAAGCTTCCGGGGACCGGTTTCTGGCATTACAGCTGTCTTCGGCCCGGCTTGCTTGAATCCTGATGGTGCAGTGAGCAAGGGACTCATATCTGAGCATACCCTTCCACACTTGTGGTTGCCAAAATAATTTCAAAAAAGGGGGTGGTGATGGACAGAGTATCTGAGTTATTCAGAACACTCCTACCTAGTCAACAGATCAGGGCTTGATCCATCAGCGTTTTTTAGCTCACTGCACCATCCCAGTTCAGAACCTGGCTACATGCAAATTAGTCTGTCCCTGGCCCAGTGCATCATGGGAACAGGGCAGACCAAACTACCAAGCCAATTCTTTACTGGAAAGGAAACAAGCTTCCGGGGACCGGTTTCTGGCATTACAGCCTTCTTTGGCCCGGCTTGCTTGAATCCTGATGGTGCAGTGAGAAAGGGACTCACATCTGAGCATTCCCTTCCACACTTGTGGTGGCCAAAATTATTTCAAAAAAGGGGGTGGTGATGGACAGAGTATCTGAGTTAATCAGAACACTCCTACCCAGTCAATAGATCAGGGCTTGATCCATCACCGTTTTTTAGCTCACTGCACCATCCCAGTTCAGAACCTGGCTACATGCAAATTAGTCCGTCCCTGGCCCAGTGCATCATGGGAACAGGGCAGACCAAACTACCAAGCCAATTCTTTACTGGAAAGGAAACAAGCTTCCGGGGACCGGTTTCTGGCATTACAGCCGTCTTCGGCCCGGCTTGCTTGAATCCTGATGGTGCAGTGAGCAAGGGACTCACATCTGAGCATACCCTTCCACACTTGTGGTGGCCAAAATAATTTCAAAAAAGGGGGTGGTGATGGACAGACTATCTGAGTTAATCAGAACACTACTACCCAGTCAACAGATCAGGGTGTGATCCATCGCCGTTTTTTAGCTCACTGCACCATCCCAGTTCAGAACCTGGCTACATGCAAATGAGTCTGTCCCTGGCCCAGTGCATCATGGGAACAGGGTAGACCAAACTACCAAGCCAATTCTTTACTGGAAAGGGAACAAACTTCCGGGGACCGGTTTCTGGCATTACAGCCGTCTTCGGCCCGGCTTGCTTGAATCCTGATGGTGCAGTGAGCACGGGACTCACATCTGAGCATACCCTTCCACACTTGTGGTGGCCAAAATAATTTCAAAAAAGGGGGTGGTGATGGACAGAGTATCTGAGTTAATCAGAACACTCCTACCCAGTCAACAGATCAGGGCTTGATCCATCACCGTTTTTTAGCTCACTGCACCATCCCAGTTCAGAACCTGGCTACATGCAAATTAGTCTGTCCCTGGCCCAGTGCATCATGGGAACAGGGCAGACCAAACTACCAAGCCAATTCTTTACTGGAAAGGAAACAAGCTTCCGGGGACCGGTTTCTGGCATTACAGCTGTCTTCGGCCCGGCTTGCTTGAATCCTGATGGTGCAGTGAGCAAGGGACTCATATCTGAGCATACCCTTCCACACTTGTGGTGGACAAAATAATTTCAAAAAAGGGGGTGGTGATGGACAGAGTATCTGAGTTATTCAGAACACTCCTACCCAGTCAACAGATCAGGGCTTGATCCATCAGCGTTTTTTAGCTCACTGCACCATCCACGTTCAGAACCTGGCTACATGCAAATTAGTCTGTCCCTGGCCCAGTGCATCATGGGAACAGGGCAGACCAAACTACCAAGCCAATTCTTTTCTCTGGAAAGGAAACAAGCTTCCGGGGACCGGTGTCTGGCATTACAGCCGTCTTCGGCCCGGCTTGCTTGAATCCTGATGGTGCAGTGAGCACGGGACTCACATCTGAGCATACCCTTCCACACTTGTGGTGGCCAAAATAATTTCAAAAAAGGGGGTGGTGATGGACAGAGTATCTGAGTTATTCAGAACACTCCTACCCAGTCAACAGATCAGGGCTTGATCCATCAGCGTTTTTTAGCTCACTGCACCATCCAAGTTCAGAACCTGGCTACATGCAAATTAGTCTGTCCCTGGCCCAGTGCATCATGGGAACAGGGCAGACCAAACTACCAAGCCAATTCTTTACTGGAAAGGAAACAAGCTTCCGGGGACCGGTTTCTGGCATTACAGCCATCTTCGGCCCGGCTTGCTTGAATCCTGATGGTGCAGTGAGCAAGGGACTCACATCTGAGCATACCCTTCCACACTTGTGGTGGCCAAAATAATTTCAAAAAAGGGGGTGGTGATGGACAGAGTATCTGAGTTAATCAGAACACTCCTACCCAGTCAACAGATCAGGGCTTGATCCATCACCGTTTTTTAGCTCACTGCACCATCCCAGTTCAGAACCTGGCTACATGCAAATTAGTCTGTCCCTGGCCCAGTGCATCATGGGAACAGGGCAGACCAAACTACCAAGCCAATTCTTTACTGGAAAGGAAACAAGCTTCCGGGGACCGGTTTCTGGCATTACAGCCGTCTTCGGCCCGGCTTGCCTGAATCCTGATGGTGCAGTGAGCAAGGGACTCACATCTGAGCATACCCTTCCACACTTGTGGTGGCCAAAATAATTAAAAAAAAGGGGGTGGTGATGGACAGAGTATCTGAGTTAATCAGAACACTCCTACCCAGTCAACAGATCAGGGCTTGATCCATCACCGTTTTTTTAGCTCACTGCACCATCCCAGTTCAGAACCTGGCTACATGCAAATTAGTCTGTCCTTGGCCCAGTGCATCATGGGAACAGGACAGACCAAACTACCAAGCCAATTCTTTACTGGAAAGGAAACAAGCTTCCGGGGACCGGTTTCTGGCATTACAGCAATCTTCGGCCCGGCTTGCTTGAATCCTGATGGTGCAGTGAGCAAGGGACTCACATCTGAGCATACCCTTCCAAACTTGTGGTGGCCAAAATGATTTCAAAAAAGGGGGTGGTGATGGACAGAGTATCTGAGTTAATCAGAACACTCCTACCCAGTCAACAGATCAGGGCTTGATCCATCACTGTTTTTTAGCTCACTGCAACATCCCAGTTCAGAACCTGGCTACATGCAAATTAGTCTGTCCCTGGCCCAGTGCATCATGGGAACAGGGCAGACCAAACTACCAAGCCAATTCTTTACTGGAAAGGAAACAAGCTTCCGGGAACCGGTTTCTGGCATTACAGCCGTCTTCGGCCGGCTTGCTTGAATCCTGATGGTGCAGTGAGCAAGGGACTCACATCTGAGCATACCCTTCCACACTTGTGGTGGCCAAAATAATTTCAAAAAAGGGGGTGGTGATGGACAGAGTATCTGAGTTAATCAGAACACTCCTACCCAGTCAACAGATCAGGGCTTGATCCATCACCGTTTTTTAGCTCACTGCACCATCCCAGTTCAGAACCTGGCTACATGCAAATTAGTCTGTCCCTGGCCCAGTGCATCATGGGAACAGGGCAGACCAAACTACCAAGCCAATTCTTTACTGGAAAGGAAACAAGCTTCCGGGGACCGGTTTCTGGCATTACAGCCGTCTTCGGCCCGGCTTGCTTGAATCCTGATGTTGCATTGAGCAAGGGACTCACATCTGAGCATACCCTTCCACACTTGTGGTGGCCAAAATAATTTCAAAAAAGGGGGTGGTGATGGACAGAGTATCTGAGTTAATCAGAACACTCCTACCCAGTCAACAGATCAGGGCTTGATCCATCACCGTTTTTTAGCTCACTGCACCATTCCAGTTCAGAACCTGGCTACATGCAAATTAGTCTGTCCCTGGCCCAGTGCATCATGGGAACAGGACAGACCAAACTACCAAGCCAATTCTTTACTGGAAAGGAAACAAGCTTCCGGGGACCGGTTTCTGGCATTACAGCCGTCTTCGGCCCGGCTTGCTTGAATCCTGATGGTGCAGTGAGCAAGGGACTCACATCTGAGCATACCCTTCCAAACTTGTGGTGGCCAAAATAATTTCAAAAAAGGGGGTGATGATGGACAGAGTATCTGAGTTAATCAGAACACTCCTACCCAGTCAACAGATCAGGGCTTGATCCATCACCGTTTTTTAGCTCACTGCACCATCCCAGTTCAGAACCTGGCTACATGCAAATTAGTCTGTCCCTGGCCCAGTGCATCATGGGAACAGGGCAGACCAAACTACCAAGCCAATTCTTTACTGGAAAGGAAACAAGCTTCCGGGGACCGGTTTCTGGCATTACAGCCGTCTTCGGCCGGCTTGCTTGAATCCTGATGGTGCAGTGAGCAAGGGACTCACATCTGAGCATACCCTTCCACACTTGTGGTGGCCAAAATAATTTCAAAAAAGGGGGTGGTGATGGACAGACTATCTGAGTTAATCAGAACACTCCTACCCAGTCAACAGATCAGGGTGTGATCCATCGCCGTTTTTTAGCTCACTGCACCATCCCAGTTCAGAACCTGGCTACATGCAAATGAGTCTGTCCCTGGCCCAGTGCATCATGGGAACAGGGCAGACCAAACTACCAAGCCAATTCTTTACTGGAAAGGGAACAAACTTCCGGGGACCGGTTTCTGGCATTACAGCCGTCTTCGGCCCGGCTTGCTTGAATCCTGATGGTGCAGTGAGCACGGGACTCACATCTGAGCATACCCTTCCACACTTGTGGTGCCCAAAATAATTTCAAAAAAGGGGGTGGTGATGGACAGAGTATCTGAGTTAATCAGAACACTCCTACCCAGTCAACAGATCAGGGCTTGATCCATCACCGTTTTTTAGCTCACTGCACCATCCCAGTTCAGAACCTGGCTACATGCAAATTAGTCTGTCCCTGGCCCAGTGCATCATGGGAACAGGGCAGACCAAACTACCAAGCCAATTCTTTACTGGAAAGGAAACAAGCTTCCGGGGACCGGTTTCTGGCATTACAGCCGTCTTCGGCCCGGCTTGCTTGAAACCTGATGGTGCAGTGAGCAAGGGACTCACATCTGAGCATTCCCTTCCACACTTGTGGTGGCCAAAATTATTTCAAAAAAGGGGGTGGTGATGGACAGAGTATCTGAGTTAATCAGAACACTCCTACCCAGTCAACAGATCAGGGCTTGATCCATCACCGTTTTTTAGCTCACTGCACCATCCCAGTTCCGAACCTGGCTACATGCAAATTATTCTGTCCCTGGCCCAGTGCATCATGGGAACAGGGCAGACCAAACTACCAAGCCAATTCTTTACTGGAAAGGAAACAAGCTTCCGGGGACCGGTTTCTGGCATTACAGCCGTCTTCGGCCGGCTTGCTTGAATCCTGATGGTGCAGTGAGCAAGGGACTCACATCTGAGCATACCCTTCCACACTTGTGGTGGCCAAAATAATTTCAAAAAAGGGGGTGGTGATGGACAGACTATCTGAGTTAATCAGAACACTCCTACCCAGTCAACAGATCAGGGTGTGATCCATCGCCGTTTTTTAGCTCACTGCACCATCCCAGTTCAGAACCTGGCTACATGCAAATGAGTCTGTCCCTGACCCAGTGCATCATGGGAACAGGGCAGACCAAACTACCAAGCCAATTCTTTACTGGAAAGGGAACAAACTTCCGGGGACCGGTTTCTGGCATTACAGCCGTCTTCGGCCCTGCTTGCTTGAATCCTGATGGTGCAGTGAGCACGGGACTCACATCTGAGCATACCCTTCCACACTTGTGGTGGCCAAAATAATTTCAAAAAAGGGGGTGGTGATGGACAGAGTATCTGAGTTAATCAGAACACTCCTACCCAGTCAACAGATCAGGGCTTGATCCATCACCGTTTTTTAGCTCACTGCACCATCCCAGTTCAGAACCTGGCTACATGCAAATTAGTCTGTCCCTGGCCCAGTGCATCATGGGAACAGGGCAGACCAAACTACCAAGCCAATTCTTTACTGGAAAGGAAACAAGCTTCCGGGGACCGGTTTCTGGCATTACAGCCGTCTTCGGCCCGGCTTGCTTGAAACCTGATGGTGCAGTGAGCAAGGGACTCACATCTGAGCATTCCCTTCCACACTTGTGGTGGCCAAAATTATTTCAAAAAAGGGGGTGGTGATGGACAGAGTATCTGAGTTAATCAGAACACTCCTACCCAGTCAACAGATCAGGGCTTGATCCATCACCGTTTTTTAGCTCACTGCACCATCCCAGTTCCGAACCTGGCTACATGCAAATTATTCTGTCCCTGGCCCAGTGCATCATGGGAACAGGGCAGACCAAACAACCGAGCCAATTCTTTACTGGAAATGAAACAAGCTTCCGGGGACCGGTTTCTGGCATTACAGCCGTCTTCGGCCCGGCTTGCTTGAATCCTGATGGTGCAGTGAGCAAGGGACTCACATCTGAGCATACCCTTCCACACTTGTGGTGGCCAAAATAATTTCAAAAAAGGGGGTGGTGATGGACAGAGTATCTGAGTTAATCAGAACACTCCTACCCAGTCAACAGATCAGGGCTTGATCCATCACCGTTTTTTAGCTCAGTGCACCATCCCAGTTCAGAACCTGGCTACATGCAAATTAGTCTGCCCCTGGCCCAGTGCATCATGGGAACAGGGCAGACCAAACTACCAACCCAATTCTTTACTGGAAAGGAAACAAGCTTCCGGGGACCGGTTTCTGGCATTACAGCCATCTTCGGCCCGGCTTGCTTGAATCCTGATGGTGCAGTGAGCAAGGGACTCACATCTGAGCATACCCTTCCACACTTGTGGTGGCCAAAATAATTTCAAAAAAGGGGGTGGTGATGGACAGAGTATCTGAGTTAATCAGAACACTCCTACCCAGTCAACAGATCAGGGCTTGATCCATCACCGTTTTTTAGCTCACTGCACCATCCCAGTTCAGAACCTGGCTACATGCAAATTAGTCTGTCCCTGGCCCAGTGCATCATGGGAACAGGGCAGACCAAACTACCAAGCCAATTCTTTACTGGAAAGGAAACAAGCTTCCGGGGACCGGTTTCTGGCATTACAGCCGTCTTCGGCCCGGCTTGCTTGAATCCTGATGGTGCAGTGAGCAAGGGACTCACATCTGAGCATACCCTTCCACACTTGTGGTGGCCAAAATAATTTCAAAAAAGGGGGTGGTGATGGACAGAGTATCTGAGTTAATCAGAACACTCCTACCCAGTCAACAGATCAGGGCTTGATCCATCACCGTTTTTTAGCTCACTGCACCATCCCAGTTCAGAACCTGGCTACATGCAAATTAGTCTGTCCCTGGCCCAGTGCATCATGGGAACAGGGCAGACCAAACTACCAAGCCAATTCTTTTCTCTGGAAAGGAAACAAGCTTCCGGGGACCGGTGTCTGGCATTACAGCCGTCTTCGGCCCGGCTTGCTTGAATCCTGATGGTGCAGTGAGCAAGGGACTCACATCTGAGCATACCCTTCCACACTTGTGGTGGCCAAAATAATTTAAAAAAAGGGGGTGGTGATGGACAGAGTATCTGAGTTAATCAGAACACTCCTACCCAGTCATCAGATCAGGGCTTGATCCATCACCGTTTTTTAGCTCACTGCACCATCCCAGTTCAGAACCTGGCTACATGCAAATTAGTCTGTCCCTGGCCCAGTGCATCATGGGAACAGGACAGACCAAACTACCAAGCCAATTCTTTACTGGAAAGGAAACAAGCTTCCGGGGACCGGTTTCTGGCATTACAGCCGTCTTCGGCCCGGCTTGCTTGAATCCTGATGGTGCAGTGAGCAAGGGACTCACATCTGAGCATACCCTTCCAAACTTGTGGTGGCCAAAATGATTTCAAAAAAGGGGGTGGTGATGGACAGAGTATCTGAGTTAATCAGAACACTCCTACCCAGTCAACAGATCAGGGCTTGATCCATCACCGTTTTTTAGCTCACTGCACCATCCCAGTTCAGAACCTGGCTACATGCAAATTAGTCTGTCCCTGGCCCAGTGCATCATGGGAACAGGGCAGACCAAACTACCAAGCCAATTCTTTACTGGAAAGGAAACAAACTTCCGGGGACCGGTTTCTGGCATTACAGCTGTCTTCGGCCCGGCTTGCTTGAATCCTGATGGTGCAGTGAGCAAGGGACTCATATCTGAGCATACCCTTCCACACTTGTGGTGGCCAAAATAATTTCAAAAAAGGGGGTGGTGATGGACAGAGTATCTGAGTTATTCAGAACACTCCTACCCAGTCAACAGATCAGGGCTTGATCCATCAGCGTTTTTTAGCTCACTGCACCATCCAAGTTCAGAACCTGGCTACATGCAAATTAGTCTGTCCCTGGCCCAGTGCATCATGGGAACAGGGCAGACCAAACTACCAAGCCAATTCTTTACTGGAAAGGAAACAAGCTTCCGGGGACCGGTTTCTTGCATTACAGCCATCTTCGGCCCGGCTTGCTTGAATCCTGATGGTGCAGTGAGCAAGGGACCCATATCTGAGCATACCCTTCCACACTTGTGGTGGCCAAAATAATTTCAAAAAAGGGGGTGGTGATGGACAGAGTATCTGAGTTAATCAGAACACTCCTACCTAGTCAACAGATCAGGGCTTGATCCATCACCGTTTTTTAGCTCACTGCACCATCCCAGTTCAGAACCTGGCTACATGCAAATTAGTCTGTCCCTGGCCCAGTGCATCATGGGAACAGGGCAGGCCAAACTACCAAGCCAATTCTTTACTGGAAAGGAAACAAGCTTCCGGGGACCGGTTTCTGGCATTACAGCCGTCTTCGGCCCGGCTTGCTTGAATCCTGATGGTGCAGTGAGCAAGGGACTCACATCTGAGCATACCCTTCCACACTTGTGGTGGCCAAAATAATATCAAAAAAGGGGGTGGTGATGGACAGAGTATCTGAGTTAATCAGAACACTCCTACCCAGTCAACAGATCAGGGCTTGATCCATCACCGTTTTTTAGCTCACTGCACCATCCCAGTTCAGAACCTGGCTACATGCAAATTAGTCTGTCCCTGGCCCAGTGCATCATGGGAACAGGGCAGACCAAACTACCAAGCCAATTCTTTTCTCTGGAAAGGAAACAAGCTTCCGGGGACCGGTTTCTGGCATTACAGCCGTCTTCAGCCCGGCTTGCTTGAATCCTGATGGTGCAGTGAGCAAGGGACTCACATCTGAGCATACCCTTCCACACTTGTGGTGGCCAAAATAATTTAAAAAAAGGGGGTGGTGATGGACAGAGTATCTGAGTTAATCAGAACACTCCTACCCAGTCAACAGATCAGGGCTTGATCCATCACTGTTTTTTTAGCTCACTGCACCATCCCAGTTCAGAACCTGGCTACATGCAAATTAGTCTGTCCCTGGCCCAGTGCATCATGGGGACAGGACAGACCAAACTACCAAGCCAATTCTTTACTGGAAAGGAAACAAGCTTCCGGGGACCGGTTTCTGGCATTACAGCAATCTTCGGCCCGGCTTGCTTGAATCCTGATGGTGCAGTGAGCAAGGGACTCACATCTGAGCATACCCTTCCAAACTTGTGGTGGCCAAAATGATTTCAAAAAAGGGGGTGGTGATGGACAGAGTATCTGAGTTAATCAGAACACTCCTACCCAGTCAACAGATCAGGGCTTGATCCATCACCGTTTTTTAGCTCACTGCACCATCCCAGTTCAGAACCTGGCTACATGCAAATTAGTCTGTCCCTGGCCCAGTGCATCATGGGAACAGGGCAGACCAAACTACCAAGCCAATTCTTTACTGGAAAGGAAACAAGCTTCCGGGAACCGGTTTCTGGCATTACAGCCGTCTTCGGCCGCCTTGCTTGAATCCTGATGGTGCAGTGAGCAAGGGACTCACATCTGAGCATACCCTTCCACACTTGTGGTGGCCAAAATAATTTCAAAAAAGGGGGTGGTGATGGACAGAGTATCTGAGTTAATCAGAACACTCCTACCCAGTCAACAGATCAGGGCTTGATCCATCACCGTTTTTTAGCTCACTGCACCATCCCAGTTCAGAACCTGGCTACATGCAAATTAGTCTGTCCCTGGCCCAGTGCATCATGGGAACAAGGCAGACCAAACTACCAAGCCAATTCTTTACTGGAAAGGAAACAAGCTTCCGGGGACCGGTTTCTGGCATTACAGCCGTCTTCGGCCCGGCTTGCTTGAATCCTGATGTTGCATTGAGCAAGGGACTCACATCTGAGCATACCCTTCCACACTTGTGGTGGCCAAAATAATTTCAAAAAAGGGGGTGGTGATGGACAGAGTATCTGAGTTAATCAGAACACTCCTACCCAGTCAACAGATCAGGGCTTGATCCATCACCGTTTTTTAGCTCACTGCACCATTCCAGTTCAGAACCTGGCTACATGCAAATTAGTCTGTCCCTGGCCCAGTGCATCATGGGAACAGGACAGACCAAACTACCAAGCCAATTCTTTACTGGAAAGGAAACAAGCTTCCGGGGACCGGTTTCTGGCATTACAGCCGTCTTCGGCCCGGCTTGCTTGAATCCTGATGGTGCAGTGAGCAAGGGACTCACATCTGAGCATACCCTTCCAAACTTGTGGTGGCCAAAATAATTTCAAAAAAGGGGGTGATGATGGACAGAGTATCTGAGTTAATCAGAACACTCCTACCCAGTCAACAGATCAGGGCTTGATCCATCACCGTTTTTTAGCTCACTGCACCATCCCAGTTCAGAACCTGGCTACATGCAAATTAGTCTGTCCCTGGCCCAGTGCATCATGGGAACAGGGCAGACCAAACTACCAAGCCAATTCTTTACTGGAAAGGAAACAAGCTTCCGGGGACCGGTTTCTGGCATTACAGCCGTCTTCGGCCGGCTTGCTTGAATCCTGATGGTGCAGTGAGCAAGCGACTCAGATCTGAGCATACCCTTCCACACTTGTGGTGGCCAAAATAATTTCAAAACAGGGGGTGGTGATGGACAGAGTATCTGAGTTAATCAGAACACTCCTACCCAGTCAACAGATCAGGGCTTGATCCATCACCGTTTTTTAGCTCACTGCACCATCCCAGTTCAGCACCTGGCTAAATGCAAATTAGTCTGTCCCTGGCCCAGTGCATCATGGGAACAGGGCAGACCAAACTACCAAGCCAATTCTTTACTGGAAAGGAAACAAGCTTCCGGGGACCGGTTTCTGGCATTACAGCTGTCTTCGGCCCGGCTTGCTTGAATCCTGATGGTGCAGTGAGCAAGGGACTCACATCTGAGCATACCCTTCCACACTTGTGGTGGCCAAATTAATTTCAAAAAAGGGGGTGGTGATGGACAGAGTATCTGAGTTAATCAGAACACTCCTACCCAGTCAACAGATCAGGGCTTGATCCATCACCGTTTTTTAGCTCACTGCACCATCCCAGTTCAGAACCTGGCTACATGCAAATTAGTCTGTCCCTGGCCCAGTGCATCATGGGAACAGGGCAGACCAAACTACCAAGCCAATTCTTTACTGGAAAGGAAACAAGCTTCCGGGGACCGGTTTCTGGCATTAAAGACGTCTTCGGCCCGGCTTGCTTGAATCCTGATGGTGCAGTGAGCAAGGGACTCACATCTGAGCATACCCTTCCACACTTGTGGTGGCCAAAATAATTTCAAAAAAGGGGGTGGTGATGGACAGAGTATCTGAGTTAATCAGAACACTCCTACCCAGTCAACAGATCAGGGCTTGATCCATCACCGTTTTTTAGCTCACTGCACCATCCCAGTTCAGAACCTGGCTACATGCAAATTAGTCTGTCCCTGGCCCAGTGCATCATGGGAACAGGGCAGACCAAACTACCAAGCCAATTCTTTTCTCTGGAAAGGAAACAAGCTTCCGGGGACCGGTTTCTGGCATTACAGCCGTCTTCGGCCCGGCTTGCTTGAATCCTGATGGTGCAGTGAGCAAGGGACTCACATCTGAGCATACCCTTCCACACTTGTGGTGGCCCAAATAATTTAAAAAAAGGGGGTGGTGATGGACAGAGTATCTGAGTTAATCAGAACACTCCTACCCAGTCAACAGATCAGGGCTTGATCCATCACCGTTTTTTAGCTCACTGCACCATCCCAGTTCAGAACCTGGCTACATGCAAATTAGTCTGTCCCTGGCCCAGTGCATCATGGGAACAGGACAGACAAAACTACCAAGCCAATTCTTTACTGGAAAGGAAACAAGCTTCCGGGGACCGGTTTCTGGCATTACAGCCGTCTTTGGCCCGGCTTGCTTGAATCCTGATGGTGCAGTGAGCAAGGGACTCACATCTGAGCATACCCTTCCAAACTTGTGGTGGCCAACATAATTTCAAAAAAGGGGGTGGTGATGGACAGAGTATCTGAGTTAATCAGAACACTCCTACCCAGTCAACAGATCAGGGCTTGATCCATCACCGTTTTTTAGCTCACTGCACCATCCCAGTTCAGAACCTGGCTACATGCAAATTAGTCTGTCCCTGGCCCAGTGCATCATGGGAACAGGGCAGACCAAACTACCAAGCCAATTCTTTACTGGAAAGGAAACAAGCTTCCGGGGACCGGTTTCTGGCATTACAGCCGTCTTCGGCCCGGCTTGCTTGAATCCTGATGGTGCAGTGAGCAAGGGACTCACATCTGAGCATACCCTTCCACACTTGTGGTGGCCAAAATAATTTCAAAAAAGGGGGTGGTGATGGACAGAGTATCTGAGTTAATCAGAACACTCCTACCCAGTCAACAGATCAGGGCTTGATCCATCACCGTTTTTTAGCTCACTGCACCATCCCAGTTCAGAACCTGGCTACATGCAAATTAGTCTGTCCCTGGCCCAGTGCATCATGGGAACAGGGCAGACCAAACTACGAAGCCAATTCTTTACTGGAAAGGAAACAAGCTTCCGGGGACCGGTTTCTGGCATTACAGCCGTCTTCGGCCCGGCTTGCTTGAATCCTGATGGTGCAGTGAGCAAGGGACTCACATCTGAGCATACCCTTCCACACTTGTGGTGGCCAAAATAATTTCAAAAAAGGGGGTGGTGATGGACAGAGTATCTGAGTTAATCAGAACACTCCTACCCAGTCAACAGATCAGGGCTTGATCCATCACCGTTTTTTAGCTCACTGCACCATCCCAGTTCAGAACCTGGCTAGATGCAAATTAGTCTGTCCCTGGCCCAGTGCATCATGGGAACAGGACAGATCAAACTACCAAGCCAATTCTTTACTGGAAAGGAAACAAGCTTCCGGGGACCGGTTTCTGGCATTACAGCCGTCTTCGGCCTGGCTTGCTTGAATCCTGATGGTGCAGTGAGCAAGGGACTCACATCTGAGCATACCCTTCCAAACTTGTGGTGGCCAAAATAATTTCAAAAAAGGGGGTGATGATGGACAGAGTATCTGAGTTAATCAGAACACTCCTACCCAGTCAACAGATCAGGGCTTGATCCATCACCGTTTTTTAGCTCACTGCACCATCCCAGTTCAGAACCTGGCTACATGCAAATTAGTCTGTCCCTGGCCCAGTGCATCATGGGAACAGGGCAGACCAAACTACCAAGCCAATTCTTTACTGGAAAGGAAACAAGCTTCCGGGGACCGGTTTCTGGCATTACAGCCGTCTTCGGCCGGCTTGCTTGAATCCTGATGGTGCAGTGAGCAAGGGACTCACATCTGAGCATACCCTTCCACACTTGTGGTGGCCAAAATAATTTCAAAAAAGGGGGTGATGATGGACAGAGTATCTGAGTTAATCAGAACACTCCTACCCAGTCAACAGATCACGGCTTGATCCATCACCGTATTTTAGCTCACTGCACCATCCCAGTTCAGAACCTGGCTACATGCAAATTAGTCTGTCCCTGGCCCAGTGCATCATGGGAACAGGGCAGACCAAACTACCAAGCCAATTCTTTACTGGAAAGGAAACAAACTTCCGGGGACCGGTTTCTGGCATTACAGCCGTCTTCGGCCCGGCTTGCTTGAATCCTGATGGTGCAGTGAGCACGGGACTCACATCTGAGCATACCCTTCCACACTTGTGGTGGCCAAAATAATTTCAAAAAAGGGGGTGGTGATGGACAGAGTATCTGAGTTAATCAGAACACTCCTACCCAGTCAACAGATCAGGGCTTGATCCATCACCGTTTTTTAGCTCACTGCACCATCCCAGTTCAGAACCTGGCTACATGCAAATTAGTCTGTCCCTGGCCCAGTGCATCATGGGAACAGGGCAGACCAAACTACCAAGCCAATTCTTTACTGGAAAGGAAACAAGCTTCCGGGGACCGGTTTCTGGCATTACAGCTGTCTTCGGCCCGGCTTGCTTGAATCCTGATGGTGCAGTGAGCAAGGGACTCATATCTGAGCATACCCTTCCACACTTGTGGTGGCCAAAATAATTTCAAAAAAGGGGGTGGTGATTGACAGAGTATCTGAGTTATTCAGAACACTCCTACCCAGTCAACAGATCAGGGCTTGATCCATCAGCGTTTTTTAGCTCACTGCACCATCCAAGTTCAGAACCTGGCTACATGCAAATTAGTCTGTCCCTGGCCCAGTGCATCATGGGAACAGGGCAGACCAAACTACCAAGCCAATTCTTTACTGGAAAGGAAACAAGCTTCCGGGGACCGGTTTCTGGCATTACAGCCGTCTTCGGCCCGGCTTGCTTGAATCCTGATGGTGCAGTGAGCAAGGGACTCACATCTGAGCATACCCTTCCACACTTGTGGTGGCCAAAATAATTTCAAAAAAGGGGGTGGTGATGGACAGAGTATCTGAGTTAATCAGAACACTCCTACCCAGTCAACAGATCAGGGCTTGATCCATCACCGTTTTTTAGCTCACTGCACCATCCCAGTTCAGAACCTGGCTACATGCAAATTAGTCTGTCCCTGGCCCAGTGCATCATGGGAACAGGGCAGACCAAACTACCAAGCCAATTCTTTACTGGAAAGGAAACAAGCTTCCGGGGACCGGTTTCTGGCATTACAGCCGTCTTCGGCCCGGCTTGCTTGAATCCTGATGGTGCAGTGAGCAAGGGACTCACATCTGAGCATACCCTTCCACACTTGTGGTGGCCAAAATAATTTCAAAAAAGGGGGTGGTGATGTACAGAGTATCTGAGTTAATCAGAACACTCCTACCCAGTCAACAGATCAGGGCTTGATCCATCACCGTTTTTTAGCTCACTGCACCATCCCAGTTCAGAACCTGGCTACATGCAAATTAGTCTGTCCCTGGCCCAGTGCATCATGGGAACAGGACAGACCAAACTACCAAGCCAATTCTTTACTGGAAAGGAAACAAGCTTCCGGGGACCGGTTTCTGGCATTACAGCCGTCTTCGGCCCGGCTTGCTTGAATCCTGATGGTGCAGTGAGCAAGGGACTCACATCTGAGCATACCCTTCCAAACTTGTGGTGGCCAAAATAATTTCAAAAAAGGGGGTGATGATGGACAGAGTATCTGAGTTAATCAGAACACTCCTACCCAGTCAACAGATCAGGGCTTGATCCATCACCGTTTTTTAGCTCACTGCACCATTCCAGTTCAGAACCTGGCCTCATGCAAATTAGTCTGTCCCTGGCCCAGTGCATCATGGGAACAGGACAGACCAAACTACCAAGCCAATTCTTTACTGGAAAGGAAACAAGCTTCCGGGGACCGGTTTCTGGCATTACAGCAATCTTCGGCCCGGCTTGCTTGAATCCTGATGGTGCAGTGAGCAAGGGACTCACATCTGAGCATACCCTTCCAAACTTGTGGTGGCCAAAATGATTTAAAAAAAGGGGGTGGTGATGGACAGAGTATCTGAGTTAATCAGAACACTCCTACCCAGTCAACAGATCAGGGCTTGATCCATCACCGTTTTTTAGCTCACTGCACCATCCCAGTTCAGAACCCGGCTACATGCAAATTAGTCTGTCCCTGGCCCAGTGCATCATGGGAACAGGGCAGACCAAACTACCAAGCCAATTCTTTACTGGAAAGGAAACAAGCTTCCGGGAACCGGTTTCTGGCATTACAGCCGTCTTCGGCCGCCTTGCTTGAATCCTGATGGTGCAGTGAGCAAGGGACTCACATCTGAGCATACCCTTCCACACTTGTGGTGGCCAAAATAATTTCAAAAAAGGGGGTGGTGATGGACAGAGTATCTGAGTTAATCAGAACACTCCTACCCAGTCAACAGATCAGGGCTTGATCCATCACCGTTTTTTAGCTCACTGCACCATCCCAGTTCAGAACCTGGCTACATGCAAATTAGTCTGTCCCTGGCCCAGTGCATCATGGGAACAGGGCAGACCAAACTACCAAGCCAATTCTTTACTGGAAAGGAAACAAGCTTCCGGGGACCGGTTTCTGGCATTACAGCCGTCTTCAGCCCGGCTTGCTTGAATCCTGATGTTGCATTGAGCAAGGGACTCACATCTGAGCATACCCTTCCACACTTGTGGTGGCCAAAATAATTTCAAAAAAGGGGGTGGTGATGGACAGAGTATCTGAGTTAATCAGAACACTCCTACCCAGTCAACAGATCAGGGCTTGATCCATCACCGTTTTTTAGCTCACTGCACCATCCCAGTTCAGAACCTGGCTACATGCAAATTAGTCTGTCCCTGGCCCAGTGCATCATGGGAACAGGGCAGACCAAACTACCAAGCCAATTCTTTTCTCTGGAAAGGAAACAAGCTTCCGGGGACCGGTTTCTGGCATTACAGCCGTCTTCGGCCCGGCTTGCTTGAATCCTGATGGTGCAGTGAGCAAGGGACTCACATCTGAGCATACCCTTCCACACTTGTGGTGGCCCAAATAATTTAAAAAAAGGGGGTGGTGATGGACAGAGTATCTGAGTTAATCAGAACACTCCTACCCAGTCAACAGATCAGGGCTTGATCCATCACCGTTTTTTAGCTCACTGCACCATCCCAGTTCAGAACCTGGCTACATGCAAATTAGTCTGTCCCTGGCCCAGTGCATCATGGGAACAGGACAGACCAAACTACCAAGCCAATTCTTTACTGGAAAGGAAACAAGCTTCCGGGGACCGGTTTCTGGCATTACAGCCGTCTTTGGCCCGGCTTGCTTGAATCCTGATGGTGCAGTGAGCAAGGGACTCACATCTGAGCATACCCTTCCAAACTTGTGGTGGCCAACATAATTTCAAAAAAGGGGGTGGTGATGGACAGAGTATCTGAGTTAATCAGAACACTCCTACCCAGTCAACAGATCAGGGCTTGATCCATCACCGTTTTTTAGCTCACTGCACCATCCCAGTTCAGAACCTGGCTACATGCAAATTAGTCTGTCCCTGGCCCAGTGCATCATGGGAACAGGGCAGACCAAACTACCAAGCCAATTCTTTACTGGAAAGGAAACAAGCTTCCGGGGACCGGTTTCTGGCATTACAGCCGTCTTCGGCCCGGCTTGCTTGAATCCTGATGGTGCAGTGAGCAAGGGACTCACATCTGAGCATACCCTTCCACACTTGTGGTGGCCAAAATAATTTCAAAAAAGGGGGTGGTGATGGACAGAGTATCTGAGTTAATCAGAACACTCCTACCCAGTCAACAGATCAGGGCTTGATCCATCACCGTTTTTTAGCTCACTGCACCATCCCAGTTCAGAACCTGGCTACATGCAAATTAGTCTGTCCCTGGCCCAGTGCATCATGGGAACAGGGCAGACCAAACTACCAAGCCAATTCTTTACTGGAAAGGAAACAAGCTTCCGGGGACCGGTTTCTGGCATTACAGCCGTCTTCAGCCCGGCTTGCTTGAATCCTGATGTTGCATTGAGCAAGGGACTCACATCTGAGCATACCCTTCCACACTTGTGGTGGCCAAAATAATTTCAAAAAAGGGGGTGGTGATGGACAGAGTATCTGAGTTAATCAGAACACTCCTACCCAGTCAACAGATCAGGGCTTGATCCATCACCGTTTTTTAGCTCACTGCACCATCCCAGTTCAGAACCTGGCTACATGCAAATTAGTCTGTCCCTGGCCCAGTGCATCATGGGAACAGGGCAGACCAAACTACCAAGCCAATTCTTTTCTCTGGAAAGGAAACAAGCTTCCGGGGACCGGTTTCTGGCATTACAGCCGTCTTCGGCCCGGCTTGCTTGAATCCTGATGGTGCAGTGAGCAAGGGACTCACATCTGAGCATACCCTTCCACACTTGTGGTGGCCCAAATAATTTAAAAAAAGGGGGTGGTGATGGACAGAGTATCTGAGTTAATCAGAACACTCCTACCCAGTCAACAGATCAGGGCTTGATCCATCACCGTTTTTTAGCTCACTGCACCATCCCAGTTCAGAACCTGGCTACATGCAAATTAGTCTGTCCCTGGCCCAGTGCATCATGGGAACAGGACAGACCAAACTACCAAGCCAATTCTTTACTGGAAAGGAAACAAGCTTCCGGGGACCGGTTTCTGGCATTACAGCCGTCTTTGGCCCGGCTTGCTTGAATCCTGATGGTGCAGTGAGCAAGGGACTCACATCTGAGCATACCCTTCCAAACTTGTGGTGGCCAACATAATTTCAAAAAAGGGGGTGGTGATGGACAGAGTATCTGAGTTAATCAGAACACTCCTACCCAGTCAACAGATCAGGGCTTGATCCATCACCGTTTTTTAGCTCACTGCACCATCCCAGTTCAGAACCTGGCTACATGCAAATTAGTCTGTCCCTGGCCCAGTGCATCATGGGAACAGGGCAGACCAAACTACCAAGCCAATTCTTTACTGGAAAGGAAACAAGCTTCCGGGGACCGGTTTCTGGCATTACAGCCGTCTTCGGCCCGGCTTGCTTGAATCCTGATGGTGCAGTGAGCAAGGGACTCACATCTGAGCATACCCTTCCACACTTGTGGTGGCCAAAATAATTTCAAAAAAGGGGGTGGTGATGGACAGAGTATCTGAGTTAATCAGAACACTCCTACCCAGTCAACAGATCAGGGCTTGATCCATCACCGTTTTTTAGCTCACTGCACCATCCCAGTTCAGAACCTGGCTACATGCAAATTAGTCTGTCCCTGGCCCAGTGCATCATGGGAACAGGGCAGACCAAACTACCAAGCCAATTCTTTACTGGAAAGGAAACAAGCTTCCGGGGACCGGTTTCTGGCATTACAGCCGTCTTCGGCCCGGCTTGCTTGAATCCTGATGGTGCAGTGAGCAAGGGACTCACATCTGAGCATACCCTTCCACACTTGTGGTGGCCAAAATAATTTCAAAAAAGGGGGTGGTGATGGACAGAGTATCTGAGTTAATCAGAACACTCCTACCCAGTCAACAGATCAGGGCTTGATCCATCACCGTTTTTTAGCTCACTGCACCATCCCAGTTCAGAACCTGGCTAGATGCAAATTAGTCTGTCCCTGGCCCAGTGCATCATGGGAACAGGACAGATCAAACTACCAAGCCAATTCTTTACTGGAAAGGAAACAAGCTTCCGGGGACCGGTTTCTGGCATTACAGCCGTCTTCGGCCTGGCTTGCTTGAATCCTGATGGTGCAGTGAGCAAGGGACTCACATCTGAGCATACCCTTCCAAACTTGTGGTGGCCAAAATAATTTCAAAAAAGGGGGTGATGATGGACAGAGTATCTGAGTTAATCAGAACACTCCTACCCAGTCAACAGATCAGGGCTTGATCCATCACCGTTTTTAGCTCACTGCACCATCCCAGTTCAGAACCTGGCTACATGCAAATTAGTCTGTCCCTGGCCCAGTGCATCATGGGAACAGGGCAGACCAAACTACCAAGCCAATTCTTTACTGGAAAGGAAACAAGCTTCCGGGGACCGGTTTCTGGCATTACAGCCGTCTTCGGCCGGCTTGCTTGAATCCTGATGGTGCAGTGAGCAAGGGACTCACATCTGAGCATACCCTTCCACACTTGTGGTGGCCAAAATAATTTCAAAAAAGGGGGTGATGATGGACAGAGTATCTGAGTTAATCAGAACACTCCTACCCAGTCAACAGATCACGGCTTGATCCATCACCGTATTTTAGCTCACTGCACCATCCCAGTTCAGAACCTGGCTACATGCAAATTAGTCTGTCCCTGGCCCAGTGCATCATGGGAACAGGGCAGACCAAACTACCAAGCCAATTCTTTACTGGAAAGGAAACAAACTTCCGGGGACCGGTTTCTGGCATTACAGCCGTCTTCGGCCCGGCTTGCTTGAATCCTGATGGTGCAGTGAGCACGGAACTCACATCTGAGCATACCCTTCCACACTTGTGGTGGCCAAAATAATTTCAAAAAAGGGGGTGGTGATGGACAGAGTATCTGAGTTAATCAGAACACTCCTACCCAGTCAACAGATCAAGGCTTGATCCATCACCGTTTTTTAGCTCACTGCACCATCCCAGTTCAGAACCTGGCTACATGCAAATTAGTCTGTCCCTGGCCCAGTGCATCATGGGAACAGGGCAGACCAAACTACCAAGCCAATTCTTTACTGGAAAGGAAACAAGCTTCCGGGGACCGGTTTCTGGCATTACAGCTGTCTTCGGCCCGGCTTGCTTGAATCCTGATGGTGCAGTGAGCAAGGGACTCATATCTGAGCATACCCTTCCACATTTGTGGTGGCCAAAATAATTTCAAAAAAGGGGGTGGTGATTGACAGAGTATCTGAGTTATTCAGAACACTCCTACCCAGTCAACAGATCAGGGCTTGATCCATCAGCGTTTTTTAGCTCACTGCACCATCCAAGTTCAGAACCTGGCTACATGCAAATTAGTCTGTCCCTGGCCCAGTGCATCATGGGAACAGGGCAGACCAAACTACCAAGCCAATTCTTTACTGGAAAGGAAACAAGCTTCCGGGGACCGGTTTCTGGCATTACAGCCGTCTTCGGCCCGGCTTGCTTGAATCCTGATGGTGCAGTGAGCAAGGGACTCACATCTGAGCATACCCTTCCACACTTGTGGTGGCCAAAATAATTTCAAAAAAGGGGGTGGTGATGGACAGAGTATCTGAGTTAATCAGAACACTCCTACCCAGTCAACAGATCAGGGCTTGATCCATCACCGTTTTTTAGCTCACTGCACCATCCCAGTTCAGAACCTGGCTACATGCAAATTAGTCTGTCCCTGGCCCAGTGCATCATGGGAACAGGGCAGACCAAACTACCAAGCCAATTCTTTACTGGAAAGGAAACAAGCTTCCGGGGACCGGTTTCTGGCATTACAGCCGTCTTCGGCCCGGCTTGCTTGAATCCTGATGGTGCAGTGAGCAAGGGACTCACATCTGAGCATACCCTTCCACACTTGTGGTGGCCAAAATAATTTCAAAAAAGGGGGTGGTGATGTACAGAGTATCTGAGTTAATCAGAACACTCCTACCCAGTCAACAGATCAGGGCTTGATCCATCACCGTTTTTTAGCTCACTGCACCATCCCAGTTCAGAACCTGGCTACATGCAAATTAGTCTGTCCCTGGCCCAGTGCATCATGGGAACAGGACAGACCAAACTACCAAGCCAATTCTTTACTGGAAAGGAAACAAGCTTCCGGGGACCGGTTTCTGGCATTACAGCCGTCTTCGGCCCGGCTTGCTTGAATCCTGATGGTGCAGTGAGCAAGGGACTCACATCTGAGCATACCCTTCCAAACTTGTGGTGGCCAAAATAATTTCAAAAAAGGGGGTGATGATGGACAGAGTATCTGAGTTAATCAGAACACTCCTACCCAGTCAACAGATCAGGGCTTGATCCATCACCGTTTTTTAGCTCACTGCACCATTCCAGTTCAGAACCTGGCCTCATGCAAATTAGTCTGTCCCTGGCCCAGTGCATCATGGGAACAGGACAGACCAAACTACCAAGCCAATTCTTTACTGGAAAGGAAACAAGCTTCCGGGGACCGGTTTCTGGCATTACAGCAATCTTCGGCCCGGCTTGCTTGAATCCTGATGGTGCAGTGAGCAAGGGACTCACATCTGAGCATACCCTTCCAAACTTGTGGTGGCCAAAATGATTTAAAAAAAGGGGGTGGTGATGGACAGAGTATCTGAGTTAATCAGAACACTCCTACCCAGTCAACAGATCAGGGCTTGATCCATCACCGTTTTTTAGCTCACTGCACCATCCCAGTTCAGAACCCGGCTACATGCAAATTAGTCTGTCCCTGGCCCAGTGCATCATGGGAACAGGGCAGACCAAACTACCAAGCCAATTCTTTACTGGAAAGGAAACAAGCTTCCGGGAACCGGTTTCTGGCATTACAGCCGTCTTCGGCCGCCTTGCTTGAATCCTGATGGTGCAGTGAGCAAGGGACTCACATCTGAGCATACCCTTCCACACTTGTGGTGGCCAAAATAATTTCAAAAAAGGGGGTGGTGATGGACAGAGTATCTGAGTTAATCAGAACACTCCTACCCAGTCAACAGATCAGGGCTTGATCCATCACTGTTTTTTAGCTCACTGCACCATCCCAGTTCAGAACCTGGCTACATGCAAATTAGTCTGGCCCAGTGCATCATGGGAACAGGGCAGACCAAACTACCAAGCCAATTCTTTACTGGAAAGGAAACAAGCTTCCGGGGACCGGTTTCTGGCATTACAGCCGTCTTCAGCCCGGCTTGCTTGAATCCTGATGTTGCATTGAGCAAGGGACTCACATCTGAGCATACCCTTCCACACTTGTGGTGGCCAAAATAATTTCAAAAAAGGGGGTGGTGATGGACAGAGTATCTGAGTTAATCAGAACACTCCTACCCAGTCAACAGATCAGGGCTTGATCCATCACCGTTTTTTAGCTCACTGCACCATTCCAGTTCAGAACCTGGCTACATGCAAATTAGTCTGTCCCTGGCCCAGTGCATCATGGGAACAGGACAGACCAAACTACCAAGCCAATTCTTTACTGGAAAGGAAACAAGCTTCCGGGGACCGGTTTCTGGCATTACAGCCATCTTCGGCCGGCTTGCTTGAATCCTGATGGTGCAGTGAGCAAGGGACTCACATCTGAGCATACCCTTCCACACTTGTGGTGGCCAAAATAATTTCAAAACAGGGGGTGGTGATGGACAGAGTATCTGAGTTAATCAGAACACTCCTACCCAGTCAACAGATCAGGGCTTGATCCATCACCGTTTTTTAGCTCACTGCACCATCCCAGTTCAGCACCTGGCTAAATGCAAATTAGTCTGTCCCTGGCCCAGTGCATCATGGGAACAGGGCAGACCAAACTACCAAGCCAATTCTTTACTGGAAAGGAAACAAGCTTCCGGGGACCGGTTTCTGGCATTACAGCTGTCTTCGGCCCGGCTTGCTTGAATCCTGATGGTGCAGTGAGCAAGCGACTCACATCTGAGCATACCCTCCCACACTTGTGGTGGCCAAAATAATTTCAAAAAAGGGGGTGGTGATGGACAGAGTATCTGAGTTAATCAGAACACTCCTACCCAGTCAACAGATCAGGGCTTGATCCATCACCGTTTTTTAGCTCACTGCACCATCCCAGTTCAGAACCTGGCTACATGCAAATTAGTCTGTCCCTGGCCCAGTGCATCATGGGAACAGGGCAGACCAAACTACCAAGCCAATTCTTTACTGGAAAGGAAACAAGCTTCCGGGGACCGGTTTCTGGCATTACAGACGTCTTCGGCCCGGCTTGCTTGAATCCTGATGGTGCAGTGAGCAAGGGACTCACATCTGAGCATACCCTTCCACACTTGTGGTGGCCAAAATAATTTCAAAAAAGGGGGTGGTGATGGACAGAGTATCTGAGTTAATCAGAACACTCCTACCCAGTCAACAGATCAGGGCTTGATCCATCACCGTTTTTTAGCTCACTGCACCATCCCAGTTCAGAACCTGGCTACATGCAAATTAGTCTGTCCCTGGCCCAGTGCATCATGGGAACAGGGCAGACCAAACTACCAAGCCAATTCTTTTCTCTGGAAAGGAAACAAGCTTCCGGGGACCAGTTTCTGGCATTACAGCCGTCTTCGGCCCGGCTTGCTTGAATCCTGATGGTGCAGTGAGCAAGCGACTCACATCTGAGCATACCCTTCCACACTTGTGGTGGCCCAAATAATTTAAAAAAAGGGGGTGGTGATGGACAGAGTATCTGAGTTAATCAGAACACTCCTACCCAGTCAACAGATCAGGGCTTGATCCATCACCGTTTTTTAGCTCACTGCACCATCCCAGTTCAGAACCTGGCTACATGCAAATTAGTCTGTCCCTGGCCCAGTGCATCATGGGAACAGGACAGACCAAACTACCAAGCCAATTCTTTACTGGAAAGGAAACAAGCTTCCGGGGACCGGTTTCTGGCATTACAGCCGTCTTTGGCCCGGCTTGCTTGAATCCTGATGGTGCAGTGAGCAAGGGACTCACATCTGAGCATACCCTTCCAAACTTGTGGTGGCCAAAATAATTTCAAAAAAGGGGGTGGTGATGGACAGAGTATCTGAGTTAATCAGAACACTCCTACCCAGTCAACAGATCAGGGCTTGATCCATCACCGTTTTTTAGCTCACTGCACCATCCCAGTTCAGAACCTGGCTACATGCAAATTAGTCTGTCCCTGGCCCAGTGCATCATGGGAACAGGGCAGACCAAACTACCAAGCCAATTCTTTACTGGAAAGGAAACAAGCTTCCGGGGACCGGTTTCTGGCATTACAGCCGTCTTCGGCCTGGCTTGCTTGAATCCTGATGGTGCAGTGAGCAAGGGACTCACATCTGAGCATACCCTTCCAAACTTGTGGTGGCCAAAATAATTTCAAAAAAGGGGGTGATGATGGACAGAGTATCTGAGTTAATCAGAACACTCCTACCCAGTCAACAGATCAGGGCTTGATCCATCACCGTTTTTTAGCTCACTGCACCATCCCAGTTCAGAACCTGGCTACATGCAAATTAGTCTGTCCCTGGCCCAGTGCATCATGGGAACAGGGCAGACCAAACTACCAAGCCAATTCTTTACTGGAAAGGAAACAAGCTTCCGGGGACCGGTTTCTGGCATTACAGCCGTCTTCGGCCGGCTTGCTTGAATCCTGATGGTGCAGTGAGCAAGGGACTCACATCTGAGCATACCCTTCCACACTTGTGGTGGCCAAAATAATTTCAAAAAAGGGGGTGATGATGGACAGAGTATCTGAGTTAATCAGAACACTCCTACCCAGTCAACAGATCACGGCTTGATCCATCACCGTATTTTAGCTCACTGCACCATCCCAGTTCAGAACCTGGCTACATGCAAATTAGTCTGTCCCTGGCCCAGTGCATCATGGGAACAGGGCAGACCAAACTACCAAGCCAATTCTTTACTGGAAAGGAAACAAACTTCCGGGGACCGGTTTCTGGCATTACAGCCGTCTTCGGCCCGGCTTGCTTGAATCCTGATGGTGCAGTGAGCACGGGACTCACATCTGAGCATACCCTTCCACACTTGTGGTGGCCAAAATAATTTCAAAAAAGGGGGTGGTGATGGACAGAGTATCTGAGTTAATCAGAACACTCCTACCCAGTCAACAGATCAGGGCTTGATCCATCACCGTTTTTTAGCTCACTGCACCATCCCAGTTCAGAACCTGGCTACATGCAAATTAGTCTGTCCCTGGCCCAGTGCATCATGGGAACAGGGCAGACCAAACTACCAAGCCAATTCTTTACTGGAAAGGAAACAAGCTTCCGGGGACCGGTTTCTGGCATTACAGCTGTCTTCGGCCCGGCTTGAATCCTGATGGTGCAGTGAGCAAGGGACTCATATCTGAGCATACCCTTCCACACTTGTGGTGGCCAAAATAATTTCAAAAAAGGGGGTGGTGATTGACAGAGTATCTGAGTTATTCAGAACACTCCTACCCAGTCAACAGATCAGGGCTTGATCCATCAGCGTTTTTTAGCTCACTGCACCATCCAAGTTCAGAACCTGGCTACATGCAAATTAGTCTGTCCCTGGCCCAGTGCATCATGGGAACAGGGCAGACCAAACTACCAAGCCAATTCTTTACTGGAAAGGAAACAAGCTTCCGGGGACCGGTTTCTGGCATTACAGCCGTCTTCGGCCCGGCTTGCTTGAATCCTGATGGTGCAGTGAGCAAGGGACTCGCATCTGAGCATACCCTTCCACACTTGTGGTGGCCAAAATAATTTCAAAAAAGGGGGTGGTGATGGACAGAGTATCTGAGTTAATCAGAACACTCCTACCCAGTCAACAGATCAGGGCTTGATCCATCACCGTTTTTTAGCTCACTGCACCATCCCAGTTCAGAACCTGGCTACATGCAAATTAGTCTGTCCCTGGCCCAGTGCATCATGGGAACAGGGCAGACCAAACTACCAAGCCAATTCTTTACTGGAAAGGAAACAAGCTTCCGGGGACCGGTTTCTGGCATTACAGCCGTCTTCGGCCCGGCTTGCTTGAATCCTGATGGTGCAGTGAGCAAGGGACTCACATCTGAGCATACCCTTCCACACTTGTGGTGGCCAAAATAATTTCAAAAAAGGGGGTGGTGATGTACAGAGTATCTGAGTTAATCAGAACACTCCTACCCAGTCAACAGATCAGGGCTTGATCCATCACCGTTTTTTAGCTCACTGCACCATCCCAGTTCAGAACCTGGCTACATGCAAATTAGTCTGTCCCTGGCCCAGTGCATCATGGGAACAGGACAGACCAAACTACCAAGCCAATTCTTTACTGGAAAGGAAACAAGCTTCCGGGGACCGGTTTCTGGCATTACAGCCGTCTTCGGCCCGGCTTGCTTGAATCCTGATGGTGCAGTGAGCAAGGGACTCACATCTGAGCATACCCTTCCAAACTTGTGGTGGCCAAAATAATTTCAAAAAAGGGGGTGATGATGGACAGAGTATCTGAGTTAATCAGAACACTCCTACCCAGTCAACAGATCAGGGCTTGATCCATCACCGTTTTTTAGCTCACTGCACCATCCCAGTTCAGAACCTGGCTACTTGCAAATTAGTCTGTCCCTGGCCCAGTGCATCATGGGAACAGGGCAGACCAAACTACCAAGCCAATTCTTTACTGGAAAGGAAACAAGCTTCCGGGGACCGGTTTCTGGCATTACAGCCGTCTTCGACCGGCTTGCTTGAATCCTGAAGGTGCAGTGAGCAAGGGACTCACATCTGAGCATACCCTTCCACACTTGTGGTGGCCAAAATAATTTCAAAACAGGGGGTGGTGATGGACAGAGTATCTGAGTTAACCAGAACACTCCTACCCAGTCAACAGATCAGGGCTTGATCCATCACCGTTTTTAAGCTCACTGCACCATCCCAGTTCAGCACCTGGCTAAATGCAAATTAGTCTGTCCCTGGCCCAGTGCATCATGGGAACAGGGCAGACCAAACTACCAAGTCAATTCTTTACTGGAAAGGAAACAAGCTTCCGGGGACCGGTTTCTGGCATTACAGCTGTCTTCGGCCCGGCTTGCTTGAATCCTGATGGTGCAGTGAGCAAGGGACTCACATCTGAGCATACCCTTCCACACTTGTGGTGGCCAAAATAATTTCAAAAAAGGGGGTGATGATGGACAGAGTATCTGAGTTAATCAGAACACTCCTACCCAGTCAACAGATCAGGGCTTGATCCATCACCGTTTTTTAGCTCACTGCACCATCCCAGTTCAGAACCTGGCTACATGCAAATTAGTCTGTCCCTGGCCCAGTGCATCATGGGAACAGGGCAGACCAAACTACCAAGCCAATTCTTTACTGGAAAGGAAACAAGCTTCCGGGGACCGGTATCTGGCATTACAGCCGTCTTCGGCCCGGCTTGCTTGAATCCTGATGGTGCAGTGAGCAAGGGACTCACATCTGAGCATACCCTTCCACACTTGTGGTGGCCAAAATAATTTCAAAAAAGGGGGTGGTGATGGACAGAGTATCTGAGTTAATCAGAACACTCCTACCCAGTCAACAGATCAGGGCTTGATCCATCACCGTTTTTTAGCTCACTGCACCATCCCAGTTCAGAACCTGGCTACATGCAAATTAGTCTGTCCCTGGCCCAGTGCATCATGGGAACAGGGCAGACCAAACTACCAAGCCAATTCTTTACTGGAAAGGAAACAAGCTTCCGGGGACCGGTTTCTGGCATTACAGCTGTCTTCGGCCCGGCTTGAATCCTGATGGTGCAGTGAGCAAGGGACTCATATCTGAGCATACCCTTGTGGTAAATAAATAAATAATACCCTATTTTTGACTAGACATATATCATAACAGATAGCTCAATAAATAAGAGTCAAGATTCGAGGTAGTAGGAGTTTTGCAGGTTTAATACAGCATAAGGACAGGAACAGGACAACCTGCATAGGAATAGGATGACAGGGCCCAGCAGCTGCTGGGGCTGGATCTGGGATGAGCGCGCTGACTTTTAATAACAATACATGAGCATATATACATAACGCAAACACATAGCATTACATTGCAGTAGGCGTAGCAGTGGGTGGAGCAGAAGGCGTGACGCGTAGCAGTCGCGAAAGATAAGGGCGAAAGTAGGTGTAACAGGGCGTATACATAGACATGTGATGCAAACGTAACAGGATATGTCATGAATGGGGCGGAAACCATGGAGGGGGCTACCTGAGGAGCCGGGACCTCTAACCTAGTGGTGCGCGCAAACTAGCAATGACGTATCACTAGGAGAAGCTGGGGGCTATGAACTCTGTGCTAGGAGCAGAGACTGAAGTCTGGAGGGTCGGAGCGACATGTACCTAAACAGTATCTAGTATCTGATGTTTAGAGAACATGTTGATATAAACTATAAGTCAGGAGAGGAAAGGCTAACTTGATTCTAAGACTGGACCATGTATTATTCTACATGTAGTGCGTGATGAAGAATATGAAGAATATGAAATGACCATTAAATGCAGTATTTCTCTAACGTGGAGACGTGAAGGCTAGACAATGACGGAAACTATTGATACAGTTCAGTAGCTTAGGAATGCAGAGAAGGAGGACTGAACTGATAACTGGAATCATAACATATTCTTGGCAGACTCAGAGACTGAGCCAGGCTGGACCGGGCACTGCGAGGCAGGAAGTAAGTGAAGGGTCGAGGATACAGGTGGGGGCTGTATCCCTCCTCAGCGAGGCTTCAGGAGACAGGAGCTGAATCTGGTGTCCGGGCCCTTTTGAGGCCTAGAAACGGGGACTTTATAATGGAATAACGTGCACACTGAGAAACGTGGCAACGTAGCTTTACATAGGCCTGATATTCGTATTATTCACGAGGACTGGAAACTGGCATACTAGAGGTGGACACAACTGTAATTGCGTCATTAATCAGACATGGGGAATGCATATGCATATTTAATCATGCACACATAACATATGATGGATGACACGTAGGGACACAGAACATGACAAAATTTACTTTTCCACATTCCCTCCTTGTCACTACGTTTCCATCAGGAAACATCAATATTCATGATACCGTCTATCATTTCATACAGTATCATTTGCTCGTCTCGAATTATCCTGGAACGGGATTTAGAACGGGGCTTGGGACTAGGAATACAAGAGGTAGCACAAATGCCGCAAATCGCAGGGCCACATTGTATACAGAGGCAGCAGCTGAATATGATCGCTACTGCAATACCTAGAAAGGACAATATTTTCCATCCCCATGCGGAAATTATATTCCAGAACCAACCGGACCATGTCCAGGTGCCTGGATCTTGGTGTATCAGATGGGCAATTTTATGGAGTCTGGTTATAGCTGAATAAACAGACGGCGCGTTATTTGGAATGAAAAATGCAGCAACTAGATCCGATGACTCTACAGGCCCCGCCCCTATCGGCCAGTATGACGTCAAGGACGAGACGATTCTGTAAAACGACAAATCTCATAGCAGATTGCTCTTCAGTTAAGTTACCTAGAGCAGAGGCAGTCTCATTTATTACAGCTTCAAGGGTTCTGGTTAACCTACGGATTAGTTTACTATTCTGGATAGGTCCTATAAAGAAAAAGAAACCTCTATTGAAATCTGTATACTGTTCTAGAGCAGTTTCAGTATAATCGACAATTGGGGACTCCCTTCTATGTCTAATGTGTACTAGATGTGTATTTCTATGATAATCAGGTGGGGCTAGGAAAACGGGTGGCAGTAGGAAGGCAATGTAACAGGTTCCCTCCCAATCGAGGGGCAGACGAATATATGCGGTTTGACCACAAATAAAATATGAATGACGTGAAGCTTTGAAAATAGATTTCCCACTGTCACTATACTTGACAATAGTAGTACAATCACTATGTCCTACATGTACGGAACCATTATTTCGGACACATAATTCGCCTTTGACTGGTAGTACTGAAATAGCAGGTAAGTCTGGAGTAGTATCAGACTGAACATTCAGGACCATGAAATTCGACGAATAATTACCTAAATTATACACTTCATTTTCTAGATCTAAACCTGTTCGGTGAGGGAAACCTTGCTTGTCTGGGAAACATGTACTGTTAAGAAAAAACATATCTGTTGAGGATGACGTTAACGTGGACCATGCTCCACACGAACCATTATGTGAAAATGGATAAGGAAAAAGTGGCAGAACTCCTTTCGGCATCTGGAAAGGGGGGAGTCGACCACATACCCAACAATTAGTGGCATTGCTGGTCTGGTGTGAGTAATGTAACATGCGGATAAATGAGTTATTACGCATAGCGAGGCGGTAGGATAGTTCATGAGGGGGCAGATCACTAAACGTGTGCTCTACTGTAGCATTAGCAGACTTATTTACATGTGAAACTGGGAAACATAGGTAAAATGCATAACTGGTGCAGGAAATCATAAGGCTGGAAAACAATATGAAACATAGAAAAACGATACATCGGATTGAGTTTTGACTAACTCTCTCACTATGGGGGTCTATTTTATACATGTCAGAAACAGTCTAACCGTTTCACCTAGGGGAGGACTTAGACAATCAAACTGGCTGACTTATTTTACTAGACCGTAGTTTCTGTTTATACTCCTGCTGCGGAGTTTTCTCTAACAGGGGAGGGGTTGTAGCAATGTCTTTTGCGGGACAGTCCTTGAGAACAATGCTTTGGCAATCCTTCAAATCCTGGGAAATGTTTTTCAAGACGGGTTTCAGTCCATTAAAAAGTTTAACATGAGAAAGGTGCACCCAGCCCTTGCGTCCTTCCAACTTCACGGCTGTACGGGTGGTGAGGAGGACCTGTCGGGGCTCTTTCCATCGAGGCTCCAGCGGACTTGATCTGTCAAAGTTGCGGACCATCACCATGGATCCTGGAACGATTTCATGCGGTGCCACCTCGGTATTGTCTGGAAATGCGGCGGCAACCTGTGAACGACATGAGTTGAGGGCAGACATCAAGGAAGCTAGGTAATCTGTCAGCATATTACTTGAAACCTCGGTAATACTTCGGGGTCTGGGAGTACCCCACATATTAGGGGGGCGGCCGAATACGACCTCGTACGGGGACAGACCTGATCTGGAATGTGCGACCATGCGCATATAAAATAAAGCGTCTGGCAGGGCTACTAGCCAGTCCACACCTTTTTCTTTACATATTTTGGCGACTCGGACTTTCAGAGTCTGGTTATGTCTCTCAACGAGACCGGCTGCTTCAGGATGGCGTACACAATGGAACTTCCACTGGTACCCTAACAAAAGGGAAACATGCTTCATGAGTTCAGATGAGAATGGCTGGCCGTTATCAGAATATACGACTCTAGGGAGTCCATAACGGGGGAAGAACTCACGAACCAACTGCTTGGCAGTGGTCGCGGCTGTGTAATCTGGGACCGGATATGCTTCTGTCCACCTGGACAAAGCGCATACAACTACAAGGACATACTTGAAACCTCGACATCGCTCCATCTGAATATAATCCATCTGGAGGACTTCAAAAGGGTGGTCAGGGGGCTGGAATCCACCTTGTTCCACCGGGACACTTTTACCTGGATTAAACTGACAACATATCATACAAGTACGGACTTTCTGCTTAGCTGCAGCTCGTAAATGCTTGTTGAACCAAATGTTCTGGATACTGTCTAACATAGCTTTTTCTCCTAAATGTGCTGGACTATGTGCGGTATTGATAATGACTTGAACCATAGAGTCGGGGAGAAACCATGTGGCTCTACCCTTTGTTAACCATCCTTGATCTGTCTGGACCCCTCCTTGTTCGGACCATTTCTTGATTTCTTCGGGAGTAGCATGTAACTGGATATCTATGACATCTTGTGTAGGGTCCTTAACTGTCATACATGTAATCGGATCTGGAGTGTGTGTCATGTTAACTGGACTGTCTAGAGTCTGTGCTGTAAGCTTGGCTGTGCGATCTGCTAGATCATTACCTTGGGAAATAATATCAGTGACTTTCGTGTGTGCCTTGCACTTCATGATGGCAATGGATGTCGGTAAATGTATGGCATCTAACAGAGCTTGAATAAGGAGACCATGCTGAATCTTGGTTCCATGAGAAGTCATGAAACCTCTCTCCTGCCAGAGCACTCCGAAGTCGTGTACGACTCCAAATGCGTAGCGTGAATCTGTGTAAACGTTAACTTTCAAGTTCTTGGCGTGTATGCAGGCTTGTGTCAGAGCAACTAGCTCTGCTGCTTGAGCGGACAGGGTATCAATACGGTGTGTTTCAATAACTTCAGTGTCAGTAGTCACTGCATACGCGGCGACTAGTTCTCCTGTACTTGTTCTTAGGCATGAACCATCCACATAAAGTGTCAGGTCGGGGTCTGGTAACGGAATATCTGTCAGATCTTGTCTTGGCTTTGTCGTAATGTTAACTACTTCCACACAGTCATGTGGGTCAGGATTCGAAGTAACTGATGGTAACAGTGTAGCAGGATTTAAAATGTTGCAGCGTCTGATTTCTATGTGTGGCTGGAACAGTGTCAATTCATAACCTGTTAAACGTGCAATTGTCAAGTGCTGAGTTTGTGTCCGGTTCAGAAGAACTTCCACAGAATGTGGGACTTGTACTGTCAAGGTATGTCCTAAGACTATGGAATCACTTTGTCTGATAGCTAGTGCTGTGGCTGCAACTGACTTGAGGCACGCAGGCAACGCCTGGGCGACTGGATCTAATGTGCTCGAAAAATAAGCACAGGGCTTGTTTTGTCCTGCTTGATCTTGTGTGAGAACAGATAATGCTGTACCTTCACGTTCTGTGACGAAAAGTGTAAAAGGCTTACTGTAGTTCGGTGTAGCTAGAACTGGAGCTTGGCATAAAGCTTTCTTTAACTCATTGAAACTAAGTGTATGTTCAGATGTCCAAGGGAGAACAGTCGATGCGGCTGCCTCCTGTGTCGTTAACTGTATCAGTGGTTTGGCTAGAAATGCATACTGGGGAATCCATTGTCTGCAGTAAGAAGTGAGGCCGATAAAAGCACGTACCTCCTTCTGGGTCTTGGGCTGAGGAAGACTCGCTATTAACTGGATACGGTCTGGTGTCAACTGCCTACCCCTCTTGGACAGTAAGTGTCCTAAGTAGACCACTTGCTGGACACAGAATTGAAGTTTAGAAGGAGACACCTTGTGCCCCATCTCGGCTAGGAAATACAAGACTGTAAGGGATGCCCGCTCGCAAGCACGTTCAGAACGGGCTGTGACCAGTAGATCATCGACATACTGGAGCAGGGCAGTGTCAGTTGGCATGTGAATGTTGTCTAGTTGTCTCTTGAGTGCTTGACTGTAAATACTAGGACTTTCTGTGAAACCTTGAGGAGCTCGTGTGAACATATAGCTCCTTCCATTTAAACAAAATCCGAAAAGGAACTGGCTGTCTGGATGAATTGGAACACTGAAAAATGCGTTCTTGAGGTCTATGACAGTGAAGAACGTGGCTTCGGAATCAATGGCGGTTAATAGGGAAGAGATGTCTGGGACAACTGGGTACTGCGGAATAATACATTTATTAAGTTCTCGTAGGTCGATCACTAATCGATATACTGGGGGTGCATTTGGATCAGTACGTTTCATGACTGGAATGATCGGAGAATTACATACATTGGAGTCAGTTTCTACAACTACTCCTTGAGCGATGAGCTCGTCAATAATTTTGGATAAGGCTGCTACAGCCTCAGGTGGCAATCTGTACTGTCTGATTCGTGGTAACACTACACCTGGCTTGAGAGTCACACGATAGGGTGTGATTTGCATGTAACCTACATCAGTTGGACCTTGCGCCCATAAATGCTGTGGAACATTAGACAGTCTTGAATCAAAATCTCGTAATACATAGTGACCCTTGAAGTCACGTAGGAACAATCGTATTCCCTCTGGGGAACAGCATATAACTGCACCCAACTCTTTCAGTGTTTTAATGCCTAATAGATTTTCTGGACATGACTTAGTAAGTAACAGATCAGTAGTACGGGACAATGGACCTACTTCTAGAGTAACTGGCTTTGAAATCTCATTTACGATAGGTTTTCCTGAAAATCCAAGGGAAACATTTCTTGAGCCTGAGAGCGGAGCCCCTGGAACTTCGGCGTGACTAATTGTGGTCCTACTTGCCCCTGTATCAATCAAAAACTTTCTGTCTTTCCCTAATACTTGACTGTGAACATAGGGACCTTCTTGATCTACAGGTATCTCGATGAGAGGCAAGCCTACCTCCCTCTCTAGGCTGTTTCATGAATACTGCTGGTACTCTGGATACTCAGACTGTGCATACTGGTACATCTGCTGTGTGACGTGCTGTGTTGCAGCGATAGGCTGCGGTGCGGTAACTGCCTGTTGTGCATTCTGTGGCTGAGGAGTCTGTGAAACTTGCTCTTGTCTAGGCGGACGTGGTCTTTCCTTAGTCTTACCAGTAGCTATGTTGTGTTTCAGAACTGCACACTCATTTATAAAATGACCTGGCTGTTTACAATAATTGCAGTTCCCTTTAACGGGAGCTGCAGGATGACTGGCTTGATTCGGACCCCTCTTCTGACTGTCTTGAGGAACGGATTGTGCAACTAGTACTTTCATTTTCGTGTCTTTCATACGTTTTCTCTCGTGTTCTTGCTCTTCCCTGATTCTATTCTGGTGGTACTGGAGCATCTGGAGCATCTGGGACGGAGTATTAGCTTGCCAGGTGCTTTCGACTTTCAAAACTCGATTTTTAACTTGTGGGCTTGAATTCTCGACTAATTTAGTAACAAAAAGGTGAGGGTATGACTCACTACTTGTCTTGAGGCCACTGTTGATGCTAAAGCATTTTTCAAACCTAGAATAAAAATCACTAATATCCTCATCTTGCTTCTGTTTACAGGCTGAGATTGCATCCCAGTCTTCTTTTCTAGTTGTCAATAATCTGGGTAGAACTTGTATTAATAATTCTGGTAATTCTTTACATTTCTCTCCTAGACCGGTACCTGGTACTCGTGCCTTGTCTTCAGCTTCTAGAACTGCCCAATCGATCTTTTTCTCTCCTACCTCCCATTCTTTTTCCTTTAGCTTTTCATACACCCCTGCGGGCAACAGGACCTTTAACATTTTAATGATATCTGGGTAAGTGTATTCTCCCATACGGAGCATGTCTTTTAATTCTCTATGGAACCCTGCTGGATCTTTGTCATGACAGGGAATTAATTTCTTCATTTCGAGGAGTTCCATCTTTGTAATCGGGGTGTAAACAAACACTCGTTGCATTTCACCGTCCTCTGTCTTAACTGGATGCACTTCTCGTAACGGGTTCTGTCTTTCCATGTAAAATGGTTTACTTTCTGGGGGTGAGACATGAACAAAATGCGGGTTCAGAAACGTTCTATATTTGTGGCGCTGTTCTAGAATGACACTAATCAGATCGGTACCTAGACCTCTCCATCTATACTGGAGTAACTCGTTCAGGACATCGTGTAACGGACCTGGATCAGAGTGCTGACCCTCATACAGAGTAATGAGGTGCTGGATCATATACATACCCACCAGTCGTTGTTCGGCTGGGGGCAATTTCAGAAACATTTGTGCCACTATTTCGTCTGGAAAAGTGGTAGAATCAGTAATCCATCGGACTGCTGATCGGGCTAGTTCTTGTTCATGCATAGTACTTAACTCACTGTAACCGATTCGTGATTTCAGAATGTGATCGGTAGCTTGGAACACTTGTTCTAGGGAACCTTGTTCTGGTGCTGAATGATGGAAAATTGACTTGTGTTCTAGGCGTAAATGGCGATCTGGAAATCTAGATTTTCCTACATACGCTATTCTGGCGGTATTCTCGTCCTCTACCTCTTCAGTATCAGAGTTACTTTCTTTCTCGCTTACTTGTGCTGCTTTACGTTGTTCGTGTATCTTTATTATTTCTCTACGGATTTTCTTGTACATACTCTCCATGGCACTAATGGTATTGTGCTTACCCTCGGCTATATTATCACTCCACTTTGTCAGGGTTTTCATTTCGGCCGGATCTTTAGACGGGTAATCTTGTTCTCTTATTAGACAGTTAATTAAAAACTTTAATATCATACGCTGGATCTCAGCTTTCCTTTGAGACATGGCATCACTAATACTTTCTGGATCATCCCCTGTACGGATGAAACGATATATTCTGTCTAGATCTTCTTTCATATCGGGTAGGGTGACTAGATACTCGGTCACCCTCCTTACGCGTACTGAATATAAAACCATATTATTCTCGCCTGGAACTGGGTCATAGGCACATTCGCCAAGGGCTTGCCTGATTTCTGCAACAGACTTATTACTCTTGGGAGTACGCTGTGATGCTTGAGCATGTAATTCGAGTGCTGATAAACGCTTGCGTGGCGGCGGGGTTTGAGGAGGACCTCCTCCTGCGGCCCCTAGACTAGAATCGTCGACTGATATTCTTCGTGGTGGAGCGGGAAATTGAAATGCGGGCTGGACCGGGGGTACCGTAGCAGGTACTGCATGGGGTGTCCCGGTGTCTGGAGGAGCAGGATGTGCTTGATTTTCAGGGACTGGCGGAGCGCGAACAGGATTTGCATATTCAGGGACTGTGTCGTCCAGATAGGACGAAATAAAAATATCAGCTGCGGTCGGTTTGTGACGTAGCTTGGTCGGAACTAGTGGTGGCGGGAAATTACTGGATGCCTCCGGGGTCGCTTTTGGCAAGCCCTCGGCAAGAAGAGGATACATACCCTTAATAAGGGCATGCCTCTGTCTGTCTGACTGTTCGGCTTTGACTTGTTCACCTATCTTGATTAATTCTTTTTCTTGGGCTCGCTCTAAGGATTCTCTACTTAATTCTGACTTTCTGATTTCTTTTTCAGTTCTTTTATGAGCTTCTTTACGCCATAACTCGATGGCATCTTTCTGTGACTGTCTGGCTTTCTTTTTCCATAATGCCTCTTCTACTCGCATGATGCATTCGGCATCCCATGTACCCGATACGGGCCATCTATACTTTTCTTCTAACTGTTTGGTATACTCCACCCATAAGTCTAGATACAATATGGCACTTATGCCATGTTTCTGATACATAAAGTGACCTGGACTGTCCCTGGGCGGGACGGGAACTGCTGCTTCCAGCAGACCCTTTCTAGTTTTTAACTGACGTAACTTGGAAAATATGGGCATGACTGAACTGTAATCTAGACACAATACAATACACAATGAACACGATACTTATTCCCCATTCATACCACGACATTAAAATACATGAAAAACATTTAAAATAACAGTTCGAACAGAATACTACCTGGAAATATTGAGAACAGAACACATACATTTTCTCGAGAACAGAAACTGACTAGAACAGAAACTAGATGCACTGCTGAAACAGTACGAAACTTACCGGTCTCACAAAGAGACACGTCAGGACCCGCATCCACCGAAGTGGACACTTCGTTTGTGGGACTGTGTACCACCAACCCACAGACCAGAGTCAATTTAAATTGACCCTGTCTAGATACCACCCCAGTAACGGTACTCACCGGGCAGCAAGAACGGAAGGCCTCAGACTGGACTGGACTGCTACGACGACGGACGACGAACTTCGGACTTCGGACTTCAGTTACGGGTGGACCTCCGGATACCTCGGACCTTGGACTCTTGGCTTGGGCTCTGGTCGGGACTCGCCGCGTTCCTCCACCGTCTCGTCTGGATGCTGGACCGCCTCCTCCGTCTCCTCCGTGGGCCTGAGGGATACTTGAGCAGAAATATCTGCCACTGCGCAGAAGAGTTCCGTCACGACTGCAGAGGGTCAGGGGGTCGGCGTGGCTTCACCGACGCGTGGGGAAAGGGCAAGTCCCTATTCGGGCGCCATTATGTGGTAAATAAATAAATAATACCCTATTTTTGACTAGACATATATCATAACAGATAGCTCAATAAATAAGAGTCAAGATTCGAGGTAGTAGGAGTTTTGCAGGTTTAATACAGCATAAGGACAGGAACAGGACAACCTGCATAGGAATAGGATGACAGGGCCCAGCAGCTGCTGTGGCTGGATCTGGGATGAGCGCGCTGACTTTTAATAACAATACATGAGCATATATACATAACGCAAACACATAGCATTACATTGCAGTAGGCGTAGCAGTGGGTGGAGCAGAAGGCGTGACGCGTAGCAGTCGCGAAAGATAAGGGCGAAAGTAGGTGTAACAGGGCGTATACATAGACATGTGATGCAAACGTAACAGGATATGTCATGAATGGGGCGGAAACCATGGAGGGGGCTACCTGAGGAGCCGGGACCTCTAACCTAGTGGTGCGCGCAAACTAGCAATGACGTATCACTAGGAGAAGCTGGGGGCTATGAACTCTGTGCTAGGAGCAGAGACTGAAGTCTGGAGGGTCGGAGCGACATGTACCTAAACAGTATCTAGTATCTGATGTTTAGAGAACATGTTGATATAAACTATAAGTCAGGAGAGGAAAGGCTAACTTGATTCTAAGACTGGACCATGTATTATTCTACATGTAGTGCGTGATGAAGAATATGAAGAATATGAAATGACCATTAAATGCAGTATTTCTCTAACGTGGAGACGTGAAGGCTAGACAATGACGGAAACTATTGATACAGTTCAGTAGCTTAGGAATGCAGAGAAGGAGGACTGAACTGATAACTGGAATCATAACATATTCTTGGCAGACTCAGAGACTGAGCCAGGCTGGACCGGGCACTGCGAGGCAGGAAGTAAGTGAAGGGTCGAGGATACAGGTGGGGGCTGTATCCCTCCTCAGCGAGGCTTCAGGAGACAGGAGCTGAATCTGGTGTCCGGGCCCTTTTGAGGCCTAGAAACGGGGACTTTATAATGGAATAACGTGCACACTGAGAAACGTGGCAACGTAGCTTTACATAGGCCTGATATTCGTATTATTCACGAGGACTGGAAACTGGCATACTAGAGGTGGACACAACTGTAATTGCGTCATTAATCAGACATGGGGAATGCATATGCATATTTAATCATGCACACATAACATATGATGGATGACACGTAGGGACACAGAACATGACAAAATTTACTTTTCCACACCCTTCCACACTTGTGGTGGCCAAAATAATTTCAAAAAAGGGGGTGGTGATTGACAGAGTATCTGAGTTATTCAGAACACTCCTACCCAGTCAACAGATATGGGCTTGATCCATCAGCGTTTTTTAGCTCACTGCACCATCCAAGTTCAGAACCTGGCTACATGCAAATTAGTCTGTCCCTGGCCCAGTGCATCATGGGAACAGGGCAGACCAAACTACCAAGCCAATTCTTTACTGGAAAGGAAACAAGCTTCCGGGGACCGGTTTCTGGCATTACAGCCGTCTTCGGCCCGGCTTGCTTGAATCCTGATGGTGCAGTGAGCAAGGGACTCACATCTGAGCATACCCTTCCACACTTGTGGTGGCCAAAATAATTTCAAAAAAGGGGGTGGTGATGGACAGAGTATCTGAGTTAATCAGAACACTCCTACCCAGTCAACAGATCAGGGCTTGATCCATCACCGTTTTTTAGCTCACTGCACCATCCCAGTTCAGAACCTGGCTACATGCAAATTAGTCTGTCCCTGGCCCAGTGCATCATGGGAACAGGGCAGACCAAACTACCAAGCCAATTCTTTACTGGAAAGGAAACAAGCTTCCGGGGACCGGTTTCTGGCATTACAGCCGTCTTCGGCCCGGCTTGCTTGAATCCTGATGGTGCAGTGAGCAAGGGACTCACATCTGAGCATACCCTTCCACACTTGTGGTGGCCAAAATAATTTCAAAAAAGGGGGTGGTGATGTACAGAGTATCTGAGTTAATCAGAACACTCCTACCCAGTCAACAGATCAGGGCTTGATCCATCACCGTTTTTTAGCTCACTGCACCATCCCAGTTCAGAACCTGGCTACATGCAAATTAGTCTGTCCCTGGCCCAGTGCATCATGGGAACAGGACAGACCAAACTACCAAGCCAATTCTTTACTGGAAAGGAAACAAGCTTCCGGGGACCGGTTTCTGGCATTACAGCCGTTGTAGTGTAGCTCCTATTTTCCCAATAGGCTCTGCGCATTGGAATAGTACCTACAGCAGTAAAGGCCTAGGCCAGACGTTAACTAGGTCTACTACTGTCGATACTAGACTTAATTTTTGGGTTTGCCAGCTAAGCTCAGAGTTCGCTAGAAACTTTCTCGAATGTTCAAGGAAGGATGAACTCCCCTGATTAGACAAGAAGGGATTTAGTTTCTGACAACCATAGAACATGACAACTTTGCTCTCCCCTAATCAAGAGTCAATCTCGAGAGTCGTGTGAGCACAAGGCAATTATTTTACTCAGTCAGTACGTGCATTCTTAGTCTCATCAGAATGTAGAGAAAAGGAAGAGACGGGCGTGTTCAATAAAAGATGTTATTTATTGATCAGTCTCTTTTCTCGTACAAGAGAAATGGATCGATATTATTGCAATACTTATAGTTAAGTAAAGTGCATACATTAGAAGCAATAGTATAAAATAATACTGTAAAAACATTGATATGGTTTCTGAGCCATATGATGTTTAAAATGATTAAAATATATTTACATACACATATACATTTTGACTAAACGTACTCAACTGGTGTTTCTAAATACGCCTACCCCGTGTACCTGACCTAAGTCTAATGCGTGGGCGGGAATAGAAAGTTACAGTTTAAGTTAAGTTTGTTTTTGCCAAGTGAATAACTAAAGAATTCTCTAGGAGGGGTTATTCAGTTCTGTACCTGGAATTTAGGATGAATGAGGAATGGTATCTCTTTCTCTGCTCTCGATATTCCAGGCTGCCTGCGAGGGCTGCCCAGAAGCGCCGGTGCTGGGTCTCTCGGCTTGAGATAGCAGCGCGTCTCTCAGCGCGTCAGGAAGGCGGGGCTGCTGCCTGCGGGGTCTGCTTCTGCTCTCGGCTTCGGCAAGTATGGCTGCTCCGTCTTGTCACCACGCGTGTGTTTGCATAGGGCAAGGTCGGCAATATTTATACCTTAAAGGTGCCGAGATTGACGTAAGGATGGACATAGGTACGTCAATAAAGATGTCATACGACTTGCTCGTTAGCACATTCTTTACTAAAGTTCTCTGTGAAATCAAAACAATGGCCGCACGGATTATCCAGGTTGTCATAGGTTTGATTTGTTATGAGAACGTCGTATGCCTTATCAGGGGCTGGAGGAATGTCGCTTGTCTAATTAGATCTCAAGCGTTATGACCTAATCAGATAACACGTTCCTGTGCCGTAGTGTGACTGCGTCAGATAACGGTATCTGCATCATGGGGGATTTCTTGCCTCATGGGCTGACTGTTAGTTAACTAGCTAGTAAGTTTAACCAGAATAGGGTCAGGAATAGGGGGATCGAATCAGAACCTATAGAAATACACGACACCGTCTTCGGCCCGGCTTGCTTGAATCCTGATGGTGCAGTGAGCAAGGGACTCACATCTGAGCATACCCTTCCAAACTTGTGGTGGCCAAAATAATTTTAAAAAAGGGGGTGATCATGGACAGAGTATCTGAGTTAATCAGAACACTCCTACCCAGTCAACAGATCAGGGCTTGATCCATCACCGTTTTTTAGCTCACTGCACCATCCCAGTTCAGAACCTGGCTACATGCAAATTAGTCTGTCCCTGGCCCAGTGCATCATGGGAACAGGGCAGACCAAACTACCAAGCCAATTCTTTACTGGAAAGGAAACAAGCTTCCGGGGACCGGTTTCTGGCATTACAGCCGTCTTCGACCGGCTTGCTTGAATCCTGAAGGTGCAGTGAGCAAGGGACTCACATCTGAGCATACCCTTCCACACTTGTGGTGGCCAAAATAATTTCAAAACAGGGGGTGGTGATGGACAGAGTATCTGAGTTAACCAGAAAACTCCTACCCAGTCAACAGATCAGGGCTTGATCCATCACCGTTTTTAAGCTCACTGCACCATCCCAGTTCAGCACCTGGCTAAATGCAAATTAGTCTGTCCCTGGCCCAGTGCATCATGGGAACAGGGCAGACCAAACTACCAAGTCAATTCTTTACTGGAAAGGAAACAAGCTTCCGGGGACCGGTTTCTGGCATTACAGCTGTCTTCGGCCCGGCTTGCTTGAATCCTGATGGTGCAGTGAGCAAGGGACTCACATCTGAGCATACCCTTCCACACTTGTGGTGGCCAAAATAATTTCAAAAAAGGGGGTGATGATGGACAGAGTATCTGAGTTAATCAGAACACTCCTACCCAGTCAACAGATCAGGGCTTGATCCATCACCGTTTTTTAGCTCACTGCACCATCCCAGTTCAGAACCTGGCTACATGCAAATTAGTCTGTCCCTGGCCCAGTGCATCATGGGAACAGGGCAGACCAAACTACCAAGCCAATTCTTTACTGGAAAGGAAACAAGCTTCCGGGGACCGGTTTCTGGCATTACAGCCGTCTTCGGCCCGGCTTGCTTGAATCCTGATGGTGCAGTGAGCAAGGGACTCACATCTGAGCATACCCTTCCACACTTGTGGTGGCCAAAATAATTTCAAAAAAGGGGGTGGTGATGGACAGAGTATCTGAGTTAATCAGAACACTCCTACCCAGTCAACAGATCAGGGCTTGATCCATCACCGTTTTTTAGCTCACTGCACCATCCCAGTTCAGAACCTGGCTACATGCAAATGAGTCTGTCCCTGGCCCAGTGCATCATGGGAACAGGGCAGACCAAACTACCAAGCCAATTCTTTACTGGAAAGGAAACAAACTTCCGGGGACCGGTTTCTGGCATTACAGCCATCTTCGGCCCGGCTTGCTTGAATCCTGATGGTGCAGTGAGCACGGGACTCACATCTGAGCATACCCTTCCACACTTGTGGTGGCCAAAATAATTTCAAAAAAGGGGGTGGTGATGGACAGAGTATCTGAGTTAATCAGAACACTCCTACCCAGTCAACAGATCAGGGCTTGATCCATCACCGTTTTTTAGCTCACTGCACCATCCCAGTTCAGAACCTGGCTACATGCAAATTACTCTGTCCCTGGCCCAGTGCATCATGGGAACAGGGCAGACCAAACTACCAAGCCAATTCTTTACTGGAAAGGAAACAAGCTTCCGAGGACCGGTTTCTGGCATTACAGCTGTCTTCGGCCCGGCTTGCTCGAATCCTGATGGTGCCGTGAGCAAGGGACTCATATCTGAGCATACCCTTCCACACTTGTGGTGGCCAAAATAATTTCAAAAAAGGTGGTGGTGATGGACAGAGTATCTGAGGTATTCAGAAGACTCCTACCTAGTCAACAGATCAGGGCTTGATCCATCAGCGTTTTTTAGCTCACTGCACCATCCCAGTTCAGAACCTGGCTACATGCAAATTAGTCTGTCCCTGGCCCAGTGCATCATGGGAACAGGGCAGACCAAACTACCAAGCCAATTCTTTACTGGAAAGGAAACAAGCTTCCGGGGACCGGTTTCTGGCATTACAGCCGTCTTCGGCCCGGCTTGCTTGAATCCTGATGGTGCAGTGAGCAAGGGACTCACATCTGAGCATTCCCTTCCACACTTGTGGTGGCCAAAATTATTTCAAAAAAGGGGGTGGTGATGGACAGAGTATCTGAGTTAATCAGAACACTCCTACCCACTCAACAGATCAGGGCTTGATCCATCACCGTTTTTTAGCTCACTGCACCATCCCAGTTCCGAACCTGGCTACATGCAAATTATTCTGTCCCTGGCCCAGTGCATCATGGGAACAGGGCAGACCAAACTACCGAGCCAATTCTTTACTGGAAATGAAACAAGCTTCCGGGGACCGGTTTCTGGCATTACAGCCGTCTTCGGCCCGGCTTGCTTGAATCCTGATGGTGCAGTGAGCAAGGGACTCACATCTGAGCATACCCTTCCACACTTGTGGTGGCCAAAATAATTTCAAAAAAGGGGGTGGTGATGGACAGAGTATCTGAGTTAATCAGAACACTCCTACCCAGTCAACAGATCAGGGCTTGATCCATCACCGTTTTTTAGCTCACTGCACCATCCCAGTTCAGAACCTGGCTACAGGCAAATTAGTCTGTCCCTGGCCCAGTGCATCATGGGAACAGGGCAGACCAAACTACCAAGCCAATTCTTTACTGGAAAGGAAACAAGCTTCCGGGGACCGGTTTCTGGTATTACAGCCGTCTTCGGCCCGGCTTGCTTGAATCCTGATGGTGCAGTGAGCAAGGGACTCACATCTGAGCATACCCTTCCACACTTGTGGTGGCCAAAATAATTTCAGAAAAGGGGGTGGTGATGGACAGAGTATCTGAGTTAATCAGAACACTCCTACCCAGTCAACAGATCAGGGCTTGATCCATCACCGTTTTTTAGCTCACTGCACCATCCCAGTTCAGAACCTGGCTACATGCAAATTAGTCTGTCCCTGGCCCAGTGCATCATGGGAACAGGGCAGACCAAACTACCAAGCCAATTCTTTACTGGAAAGGAAACAAGCTTCCGGGGACCGGTTTCTGGCATTACAGCCGTCTTCGGCCCGGCTTGCTTGAATCCTGATGGTGCAGTGAGCAAGGGACTCACATCTGAGCATACCCTTCCACACTTGTGGTGGCCAAAATAATTTCAAAAAAGGGGGTGGTGATGGACAGAGTATCTGAGTTAATCAGAACACTCCTACCCAGTCAACAGATCAGGGCTTGATCCATCACCGTTTTTTAGCTCACTGCACCATCCCAGTTCAGAACCTGGCTACATGCAAATGAGTCTGTCCCTGGCCCAGTGCATCATGGGAACAGGGCAGACCAAACTACCAAGCCAATTCTTTACTGGAAAGTAAACAAACTTCCGGGGACCGGTTTCTGGCATTACAGCCATCTTCGGCCCGGCTTGCTTGAATCCTGATGGTGCAGTGAGCACGGGACTCACATCTGAGCATACCCTTCCACACTTGTGGTGGCCAAAATAATTTCAAAAAGGGGGTGGTGATGGACAGAGTATCTGAGTTAATCAGAACACTCCTACCCAGTCAACAGATCAGGGCTTGATCCATCACCGTTTTTTAGCTCACTGCACCATCCCAGTTCAGAACCTGGCTACATGCAAATTACTCTGTCCCTGGCCCAGTGCATCATGGGAACAGGGCAGACCAAACTACCAAGCCAATTCTTTACTGGAAAGGAAACAAGCTTCCGAGGACCGGTTTCTGGCATTACAGCTGTCTTCGGCCCGGCTTGCTCGAATCCTGATGGTGCAGTGAGCAAGGGACTCATATCTGAGCATACCCTTCCACACTTGTGGTGGCCAAAATAATTTCAAACAAGGTGGTGGTGATGGACAGAGTATCTGAGGTAATCAGAAGACTCCTACCTAGTCAACAGATCAGGGCTTGATCCATCAGCGTTTTTTAGCTCACTGCACCATCCCAGTTCAGAACCTGGCTACATGCAAATTAGTCTGTCCCTGGCCCAGTGCATCATGGGAACAGGGCAGACCAAACTACCAAGCCAATTCTTTACTGGAAAGGAAACAAGCTTCCGGGGACCGGTTTCTGGCATTACAGCCGTCTTCGGCCCGGCTTGCTTGAATCCTGATGGTGCAGTGAGCAAGGGACTCACATCTGAGCATTCCCTTCCACACTTGTGGTGGCCAAAATTATTTCAAAAAAGGGGGTGGTGATGGACAGAGTATCTGAGTTAATCAGAACACTCCTACCCACTCAACAGATCAGGGCTTGATCCATCACCGTTTTTTAGCTCACTGCACCATCCCAGTTCCGAACCTGGCTACATGCAAATTATTCTGTCCCTGGCCCAGTGCATCATGGGAACAGGGCAGACCAAACTACCGAGCCAATTCTTTACTGGAAATGAAACAAGCTTCCGGGGACCGGTTTCTGGCATTACAGCCGTCTTCGGCCCGGCTTGCTTGAATCCTGATGGTGCAGTGAGCAAGGGACTCACATCTGAGCATACCCTTCCACACTTGTGGTGGCCAAAATAATTTCAAAAAAGGGGGTGGTGATGGACAGAGTATCTGAGTTAATCAGAACACTCCTACCCAGTCAACAGATCAGGGCTTGATCCATCACCGTTTTTTAGCTCACTGCACCATCCCAGTTCAGAACCTGGCTACATGCAAATGAGTCTGTCCCTGGCCCAGTGCATCATGGGAACAGGGCAGACCAAACTACCAAGCCAATTCTTTACTGGAAAGTAAACAAACTTCCGGGGACCGGTTTCTGGCATTACAGCCATCTTCGGCCCGGCTTGCTTGAATCCTGATGGTGCAGTGAGCACGGGACTCACATCTGAGCATACCCTTCCACACTTGTGGTGGCCAAAATATTTTCAAAAAAGGGGGTGGTGATGGACAGAGTATCTGAGTTAATCAGAACACTCCTACCCAGTCAACAGATCAGGGCTTGATCCATCACCGTTTTTTAGCTCACTGCACCATCCCAGTTCAGAACCTGGCTTCATGCAAATTACTCTGTCCCTGGCCCAGTGCATCATGGGAACAGGGCAGACCAAACTACCAAGCCAATTCTTTACTGGAAAGGAAACAAGCTTCCGAGGACCGGTTTCTGGCATTACAGCTGTCTTCGGCCCGGCTTGCTCGAATCCTGATGGTGCAGTGAGCAAGGGACTCATATCTGAGCATACCCTTCCACACTTGTGGTGGCCAAAATTATTTCAAAAAAGGGGGTGGTGATGGACAGAGTATCTGAGTTAATCAGAACACTCCTACCCACTCAACAGATCAGGGCTTGATCCATCACCGTTTTTTAGCTCACTGCACCATCCCAGTTCCGAACCTGGCTACATGCAAATTATTCTGTCCCTGGCCCAGTGCATCATGGGAACAGGGCAGACCAAACTACCGAGCCAATTCTTTACTGGAAATGAAACAAGCTTCCGGGGACCGGTTTCTGGCATTACAGCCGTCTTCGGCCCGGCTTGCTTGAATCCTGATGGTGCAGTGAGCAAGGGACTCACATCTGAGCATACCCTTCCACACTTGTGGTGGCCAAAATAATTTCAAAAAAGGGGGTGGTGATGGACAGAGTATCTGAGTTAATCAGAACACTCCTACACAGTCAACAGATCAGGGCTTGATCCATCACCGTTTTTTAGCTCACTGCACCATCCCAGTTCAGAACCTGGCTACAGGCAAATTAGTCTGTCCCTGGCCCAGTGCATCATGGGAACAGGGCAGACCAAACTACCAAGCCAATTCTTTACTGGAAAGGAAACAAGCTTCCGGGGACCGGTTTCTGTCATTACAGCCGTCTTCGGCCCGGCTTGCTTGAATCCTGATGGTGCAGTGAGCAAGGGACTCACATCTGAGCATACCCTTCCACACTTGTGGTGGCCAAAATAATTTCAGAAAAGGGGGTGGTGATGGACAGAGTATCTGAGTTAATCAGAACACTCCTACCTAGTCAACAGATCAGGGCTTGATCCATCACCGTTTTTTAGCTCACTGCACTATCCCAGTTCAGAACCTGGCTACATGCAAATTAGTCTGTCCCTGGCCCAGTGCATCATGGGAACAGGGCAGACCAAACTACCAAGCCAATTCTTTACTGGAAAGGAAACAAGCTTCCGGGGACCGGTTTCTGGCATTACAGCCGTCTTCGGCCCGGCTTGCTTGAATCCTGATGGTGCAGTGAGCAAGGGACTCACATCTGAGCATACCCTTCCACACTTGTGGTGGCCAAAATAATTTCAAAAAAGAGGGTGGTGATGGACAGAGTATCGGAGTTAATCAGAACACTCCTACCCAGTCAACAGATCAGGGCTTGATCCATCACCGTTTTTTAGCTCAGTGCACCATCCCAGTTCAGAACCTGGCTACATGCAAATTAGTCTGCCCCTGGCCCAGTGCATCATGGGAACAGGGCAGACCAAACTACCAACCCAATTCTTTACTGGAAAGGAAACAAGCTTCCGGGGACCGGTTTCTGGCATTACAGCCATCTTCGGCCCGGCTTGCTTGAATCCTGATGGTGCAGTGAGCAAGGGACTCACATCTGAGCATACCCTTCCACACTTGTGGTGGCCAAAATAATTTCAAAAAAGGGGGTGGTGATGGACAGAGTATCTGAGTTAATCAGAACACTCCTACCCAGTCAACAGATCAGGGCTTGATCCATCACCGTTTTTTAGCTCACTGCACCATCCCAGTTCAGAACCTGGCTACATGCAAATTAGTCTGTCCCTGGCCCAGTGCATCATGGGAACAGGGCAGACCAAACTACCAAGCCAATTCTTTTCTCTGGAAAGGAAACAAGCTTCCGGGGACCGGTTTCTGGCATTACAGCCTTCTTCGGCCCGGCTTGCTTGAATCCTGATGGTGCAGTGAGCACGGGACTCACATCTGAGCATACCCTTCCACACTTGTGGTGGCCAAAATAATTTCAAAAAAGGGGGTGGTGATGGACAGAGTATCTGAGTTAATCAGAACACTCCTACCCAGTCAACAGATCAGGGCTTGATCCATCACCGTTTTTTAGCTCACTGCACCATCCCAGTTCAGAACCTGGCTACATGCAAATTACTCTGTCCCTGGCCCAGTGCATCATGGGAACAGGGCAGACCAAACCACCAAGCCAATTCTTTACTGGAAAGGAAACAAGCTTCCGAGGACCGGTTTCTGGCATTACAGCTGTCTTCGGCCCGGCTTGCTCGAATCCTGATGGTGCAGTGAGCAAGGGACTCATATCTGAGCATACCCTTCCACACTTGTGGTGGCCAAAATAATTTTAAAAAAGGGGGTGGTGATGGACAGAGTATCTGAGGTATTCAGAACACTCCTACCTAGTCAACAGATCAGGGCTTGATCCATCAGCGTTTTTTAGCTCACTGCACCATCCCAGTTCAGAACCTGGCTACATGCAAATTAGTCTGTCCCTGGCCCAGTGCATCATGGGAACAGGGCAGACCAAACTACCAAGCCAATTCTTTACTGGAAAGGAAACAAGCTTCCGGGGACCGGTTTCTGGCATTACAGCCGTCTTCGGCCCGGCTTGCTTGAATCCTGATGGTGCAGTGAGCAAGGGACTCACATCTGAGCATTCCCTTCCACACTTGTGGTGGCCAAAATTATTTCAAAAAAGGGGGTGGTGATGGACAGAGTATCTGAGTTAATCAGAACACTCCTACCCAGTCAACAGATCAGGGCTTGATCCATCACCGTTTTTTAGCTCACTGCACCATCCCAGTTCCGAACCTGGCTAAATGCAAATTATTCTGTCCCTGGCCCAGTGCATCATGGGAACAGGGCAGACCGAACTACCGAGCCAATTCTTTACTGGAAATGAAACAAGCTTCCGGGGACCGGTTTCTGGCATTACAGCCGTCTTCGGCCCGGCTTGCTTGAATCCTGATGGTGCAGTGAGCAAGGGACTCACATCTGAGCATACCCTTCCACACTTGTGGTGGCCAAAATAATTTCAAAAAAGGGGGTGGTGATGGACAGAGTATCTGAGTTAATCAGAACACTCCTACCCAGTCAACAGATCAGGGCTTGATCCATCACCGTTTTTTAGCTCACTGCACCATCCCAGTTCAGAACCTGGCTACAGGCAAATTAGTCTGTTCCTGGCCCAGTGCATCATGGGAACAGGGCAGACCAAACTACCAAGCCAATTCTTTACTGGAAAGGAAACAAGCTTCCGGGGACCGGTTTCTGGCATTACAGCCGTCTTCGGCCCGGCTTGCTTGAATCCTGATGGTGCAGTGAGCAAGGGACTCACATCTGAGCATACCCTTCCACACTTGTGGTGGCCAAAATAATTTCAAAAAAGGGGGTGGTGATGGACAGAGTATCTGAGTTAATCAGAACACTCCTACCCAGTCAACAGATCAGGGCTTGATCCATCACCGTTTTTTAGCTCACTGCACCATCCCAGTTCAGAACCTGGCTACATGCAAATTAGTCTGTCCCTGGCCCAGTGCATCATGGGAACAGGGCAGACCAAACTACCAAGCCAATTCTTTACTGGAAAGGAAACAAGCTTCCGGGGACCGGTTTCTGGCATTACAGCCGTCTTCGGCCCGGCTTGCTTGAATCCTGATGGTGCAGTGAGCAAGGGACTCACATCTGAGCATACCCTTCCACACTTGTGGTGGCCAAAATAATTTCAGAAAAGGGGGCGGTGATGGACAGAGTATCTGAGTTAATCAGAACACTCCTACCCAGTCAACAGATCAGGGCTTGATCCATCACCGTTTTTTAGCTCACTGCACTATCCCAGTTCAGAACCTGGCTACATGCAAATTAGTCTGTCCCTGGCCCAGTGCATCATGGGAACAGGGCAGACCAAACTACCAAGCCAATTCTTTACTGGAAAGGAAACAAGCTTCCGGGGACCGGTTTCTGGCATTACAGCCGTCTTCGGCCCGGCTTGCTTGAATCCTGATGGTGCAGTGAGCAAGGGACTCACATCTGAGCATACCCTTCCACACTTGTGGTGGCCAAAATAATTTCAAAAAAGGGGGTGATGATGGACAGAGTATCTGAGTTAATCAGAACACTCCTACCCAGTCAACAGATCAGGGCTTGATCCATCACCGTTTTTTAGCTCACTGCACCATCCCAGTTCAGCACCTGGCTAAATGCAAATTAGTCTGTCCCTGGCCCAGTGCATCATGGGAACAGGGCAGACCAAACTACCAAGCCAATTCTTTACTGGAAAGGAAACAAGCTTCCGGGGACCGGTTTCTGGCATTACAGCTGTCTTCGGCCCGGCTTGCTTGAATCCTGATGGTGCAGTGAGCAAGGGACTCACATCTGAGCATACCCTTCCACACTTGTGGTGGCCAAAATAATTTCAAAAAAGGGGGTGATGATGGACAGAGTATCTGAGTTAATCAGAACACTCCTACCCAGTCAACAGATCAGGGCTTGATCAATCACCGTTTTTTAGCTCACTGCACCATCCCAGTTCAGAACCTGGCTACATGCAAATGAGTCTGTCCCTGGCCCAGTGCATCATGGGAACAGGGCAGACCAAACTACCAAGCCAATTCTTTACTGGAAAGGAAACAAACTTCCGGGGACCGGTTTCTGGCATTACAGCCGTCTTCGGCCCGGCTTGCTTGAATCCTGATGGTGCAGTGAGCACGGGACTCACATCTGAGCATACCCTTCCACACTTGTGGTGGCCAAAATAATTTCAAAAAAGGGGGTGGTGATGGACAGAGTATCTGAGTTAATCAGAACACTCCTACCCAGTCAACAGATCAGGGCTTGATCCATCACCGTTTTTTAGCTCACTGCACCATCCCAGTTCAGAACCTGGCTACATGCAAATTACTCTGTCCCTGGCCCAGTGCATCATGGGAACAGGGCAGACCAAACTACCAAGCCAATTCTTTACTGGAAAGGAAACAAGCTTCCGAGGACCGGTTTCTGGCATTACAGCTGTCTTCGGCCCGGCTTGCTCGAATCCTGATGGTGCAGTGAGCAAGGGACTCATATCTGAGCATACCCTTCCACACTTGTGGTGGCCAAAATAATTTTAAAAAAGGGGGTGGTGATGGACAGAGTATCTGAGGTATTCAGAACACTCCTACCTAGTCAACAGATCAGGGCTTGATCCATCAGCGTTTTCTAGCTCACTGCACCATCCCAGTTCAGAGCCTGGCTACATGCAAATTAGTCTGTCCCTGGCCCAGTGCATCATGGGAACAGGGCAGACCAAACTACCAAGCCAATTCTTTACTGGAAAGGAAACAAGCTTCCGGGGACCGGTTTCTGGCATTACAGCCGTCTTCGGCCCGGCTTGCTTGAATCCTGATGGTGCAGTGAGCAAGGGACTCACATCTGAGCATACCCTTCCACACTTGTGGTGGCCAAAATAATTTCAGAAAAGGGGGTGGTGATGGACAGAGTATCTGAGTTAATCAGAACACTCCTACCCAGTCAACAGATCAGGGCTTGATCCATCACCGTTTTTTAGCTCACTGCACTATCCCAGTTCAGAACCTGGCTACATGCAAATTAGTCTGTCCCTGGCCCAGTGCATCATGGGAACAGGGCAGACCAAACTACCGAGCCAATTCTTTACTGGAAAGGAAACAAGCTTCCGGGGACCGGTTTCTGGCATTACAGCCGTCTTCGGCCCGGCTTGCTTGAATCCTGATGGTGCAGTGAGCAAGGGACTCACATCTGAGCATACCCTTCCACACTTGTGGTGGCCAAAATAATTTCAAAAAAGGGGGTCGTGATGGACAGAGTATCTGAGTTAATCAGAACACTCCTACCCAGTCAACAGATCAGGGCTTGATCCATCACCGTTTTTTAGCTCACTGCACCATCCCAGTTCAGAACCTGGCTACATGCAAATTAGTCTGTCCCTGGCCCAGTGCATCATGGGAACATGGCAGACCAAACTACCAAGGCAATTCTTTACTGGAAAGGAAACAAGCTTCCGGGGACCGGTTTCTGGCATTACAGCCGTCTTCGGCCCGGCTCGCTTGAATCCTGATGGTGCAGTGAGCAAGGGACTCACATCTGAGCATACCCTTCCACACTTGTGGTGGCCAAAATAATTTCAAAAAAGGGGGTGGTGATGGACAGAGTATCTGAGTTAATCAGAACACTCCTACCCAGTCAACAGATCAGGGCTTGATCCATCACCGTTTTTTAGCTCACTGCACCATCCCAGTTCAGAACCTGGCTACATGCAAATTAGTCTGTCCCTGGCCCAGTGCATCATGGGAACAGGGCAGACCAAACTACCAAGCCAATTCTTTACTGGAAAGGAAACAAGCTTCCGGGGACCGGTTTCTGGCATTACAGCCGTCTTCGGCCCGGCTTGCTTGAATCCTGATGGTGCAGTGAGCAAGGGACTCACAACTGAGCATACCCTTCCACACTTGTGGTGGCCAAAATAATTTCAAAAAAGGGGGTGGTGATGGACAGAGTATCTGAGTTAATCAGAACACTCCTACCCAGTCAACAGATCAGGGCTTGACCCATCACCGTTTTTTAGCTCACTGCACCATCCCAGTTCAGAACCTGGCTACATGCAAATTAGTCTGTCCCTGGCCCAGGGCATCATGGGAACAGGGCAGACCAAACTACCAAGCCAATTCATTACTGGAAAGGAAACAAGCTTCCGGGGACCGGTTTCTGGCATTACAGCCGTCTTCGGCCCGGCTTGCTTGAATCCTGATGGTGCAGTGAGCAAGGGACTCACATCTGAGCATACCCTTCCACACTTGTAGTGGCCAAAATAATTTAAAAAAAGGGGGTGGTGATGGACAGAGTATCTGAGTTAATCAGAACACTCCTACCCAGTCAACAGATCAGGGCTTGATCCATCACCGTTTTTTAGCTCATTGCACCATCCCAGTTCAGAACCTGGTTACATGCAAATTAGTCTGTCCCTGGCCCAGTGCATCATGGGAACAGGGCAGACCAAACTACCAAGCCAATTCTTTACTGGAAAGGAAACAAGCTTCCGGGGACCGGTTTCTGGCATTACAGCCGTCTTCGGCCGGCTTGCTTGAATCCTGATGGTGCAGTGAGCAAGGGACTCACATCTGAGCATACCCTTCCACACTTGTGGTGGCCAAAATAATGTCAAAACAGGGGGTGGTGATGGACAGAGTATCTGAGTTAATCAGAACACTCCTACCCAGTCAACAGATCAGGGCTTGATCCATCACCGTTTTTTAGCTCACTGCACCATCCCAGTTCAGCACCTGGCTAAATGCAAATTAGTCTGTCCCTGGCCCAGTGCATCATGGGAACAGGGCAGACCAAACTACCAAGCCAATTCTTTACTGGAAAGGAAACAAGCTTCCGGGGACCAGTTTCTGGCATTACAGCTGTCTTCGGCCCGGCTTGCTTGAATCCTGATGGTGCAGTGAGCAAGGGACTCACATCTGAGCATACCCTTCCACACTTGTGGTGGCCAAAATAATTTAAAAAAAGGGGGTGATGATGGACAGAGTATCTGAGTTAATCAGAACACTCCTACCCAGTCAACAGATCAGGGCTTGATCCATCACCGTTTTTTAGCTCACTGCACCATCCCAGTTCAGAACCTGGCTACATGCAAATGAGTCTGTCCCTGGCCCAGTGCATCATGGGAACAGGGCAGACCAAACTACCAAGCCAATTCTTTACTGGAAAGGAAACAAACTTCCGGGGACCGGTTTCTGGCATTACAGCCGTCTTCGGCCCGGCTTGCTTGAATCCTGATGGTGCAGTGAGCACGGGACTCACATCTGAGCATACCCTTCCACACTTGTGGTGGCCAAAATAATTTCAAAAAAGGGGGTGGTGATGGACAGAGTATCTGAGTTAATCAGAACACTCCTACCCAGTCAACAGATCAGGGCTTGATCCATCACAGTTTTTTAGCTCACTGCACCATCCCAGTTCAGAACCTGGCTACATGCAAATTACTCTGTCCCTGGCCCAGTGCATCATGGGAACAGGGCAGACCAAACTACCAAGCCAATTCTTTACTGGAAAGGAA